>NC_090933.1:7500000-10000000 GCF_040938575.1 Ambystoma mexicanum
AAGGACTTAGATATCACATATCATGCTATAGGGAGGGTCTCAGTTTTGATATTAGAAGCATTGAGATATCACATCTCATGCTATCGGAAGTGTCTCAGGATTGGAATGGGAAGGAGCTGGATATCACATCTCATGCTAAAGGAAGGGTCTCAGGTTTGGAACGGGAAGGATTTGGATATCACATCTCATGTTATAGGAAGGGTCTCAGGTTTGGTATATGCATTGAGATATCACATCTCTGCTATCGGAAGTGTCTCAGGATTGGAATGGGAAGGAGTTGGATATCCCATCTCATGTTATAGGACGGGTCTCAGGTTTGTTATTAGAATCATTGAGATATCATTTTGCATGCTGTAGGAAGGGTCTAAGGGTTGGAATGTGAAGGACTTGGATATCACATCTCATGCTATAGATAGGCTCTTAGGTTTGGAAAGGGAAGGAGTTGGATATCACATTTCATGTTAGAGGAAGGATCTCAGGTTTGGTATTAGAAGCATTGAGATATCACATCTCATGCTATAGGAAGGGTCTCAGGATTGGAATGGGAAGCAGTTGGATATCACATCTCATGCTATAGGAAGGGTCTCAGGTTTGGTATAAGCATTGAGATATCACATCTCATGCTATAGGACGGGTATCAGGATTGGAATGGAAGGAGTTGGATATCACATCTCATGTTATAGGAAGGATCTCAGGTTTGGTATTAGAAGCATTGAGACATCACATCTCATGCTATAGGAAGGGTCTCAGGGTTGGAATGGGAAGGAGTTGGATATCACATCTCATCCAATAGGAAGGGTCTCAGGTTTGGAATGGGAAGGAATTGGATATCACATCTCATGTTATAGGAAGGATCTCAGGTTTGGTATTAGAAGCATTGAGATATCACATCTCATGCTATAGGAAGGGTCTCAGGATTGGAATGTGAAGGATTTGGATATCACATCTCATGCTAAAGGAAGGGTCTCAGGTTTGGTAGAAGCATTGAGATATCACGTCTCTGCTATCGGAAGGGTCTCAGGATTGGATTGGGAAGGAGTTGGATATCCCTTCTCATGCTATAGGAAGGGTCTCAGGATTTGAATGGCAAGGAGTTGGATATCACATCTCATGCCATAGGAAGGGTCTCAGGTTTGGTATAAGCATTGAGATATCACATCTCTGCTATCGGAAGGGTCTCAGGATTGGATTGGGAAGGAGTTGGATATCCCTTCTCATGCTATAGGAAGTGTCTCAGGTTGGAATGGGAAGGAGTTGGATATCACATCTCATGTTATAGGAAGGGTCTCAGGATTGGAATGGGAAGGATTTGGATATCACATCTCTTGCTATAGGAAGGGTCTCAGGATTGGAATGGGTAGGAGTTGGATATTACTTTCTTGCTATAGGAAGGGTCTCATGTTTGGAATGGGAAGGAGTTGGATATCACATATGCTATAGTTAGTGTCTCAGGTTTGGAACGGGAAGGAGTTGGATATCACATCTCATGTTATAGGAAGGGTCTCAGGTTTGGTATAAGCATTGAGATATCACATCTCTGCTATCGGAAGCGGCTCAGGATTGGAATGGGAAGGAGTTGGATATCCCATCTCATGTTATAGGAAGAGTCTCTGGTTTGGTATTAGAATCATTGAGATATCACATCGCATGCTGTAGGAAGGGTCTAAGGATTGGAATGGGATGGACTTGGATATCACATCTCATGCTATAGGTAGGCTCTCAGGTTTGGTATAAGCATTGAGATATCACATCTCATGCTATAGGAAGGGTCTCAGGATTGGAATGGGAAGGAATTGGATATCACATCTCATGCTATAGGAAGGGTCTCAGATTTGGTATAAGCATTGAGATATCACATCTCATGCTAAAGGAAGGGTCTCAGGATTGGAATGGGAAGGAGTTGTATATGACATCTCAGGCCATAGGAAGGTTCTCAGGTTTGGTATAAGCATTGAGATATCACATCTCTGCTATCGGAAAGGTCTCAGGATTGGAATGGGAAGGAGTTGGATATCCCATCTCATGTTATAGGAAGGGTCTCAGGTTTGGTATTAGAAGCATAGAGATATCACATCTCATGCTATAGGAAGGGTCTCAGGATTGGAATGGGAAGGACTTGGATGTCACATCTCATGCTATAGGGAGGGTCTCAAGTTTGATATTAGAAGCATTGAGATAACAAATCTCATGATATCGGAAGGGTCTCAGGATTGGAATGGGAAGGAGTTGGATATCACATCTCATGATAAAGGAAGGGTCTAAGGTTTGGAAGGGGAAGGATTTGGATATCACATCTCATGTTATAGGACGGGTCTCAGGTTTGGTATTAGAAGCATTGAGATATCAAGTCTCATGGTATAAGAAGGGTCTCAGAATTGGAATGGGAAGGAGTTGGATATCACACCTCAAGCTATAGGAAGGGTCTCAGGATTGGAATGGGAAGGAGTTTGATATCACATCTCATGCCATAGTATGGGTCTCAGGTTTGGTAGAAGCATTGGGATATCACATCTCATGCTATCGGAAGGGTATCAGTATTGGATTTGGAAGAAGTTGGATATCCCATCTCATGCTATAGGAAGGGTCTCAGGTTGGAATGGGAAGGAGTTGGATATCACATTTCATGTTATAGGAAGGGTCTCAGGATTGGAATGGGAAGGACTTGGATATCATATCTCATGCTATAGACGGGTCTCAGGTTTGTTATTAGAATCATTGAGATATCATATTGCATGCTGTAGGAAGGGTCTAAGGATTGGAATGGGAAGGACCTGGATATCACATCTCATGCTATAGAACGGCTCTCAGGTTTGGAAAGGGAAGGAGTTGGATATCACATCTCATGTTATAGGATGGATCTCAGGTTTGGTATTAGAAGTATTGAGATATCACATCTCATGCTATAGGAAGGGTCTCAGGATTGGAATGGGAAGGAGTTGGATATCACATCTCATGCTAAAGGAAGGGTCTCAGGTTTGGTAGAAGCATTGAGATATCACATCTCATGCTATAGGAAGGGTCTCAGGATTGGAATGGGAAGGACTTAGATATCACATATCATGCTATAGGGAGGGTCTCAGTTTTGATATTAGAAGCATTGAGATATCACATCTCATGCTATCGGAAGTGTCTCAGGATTGGAATGGGAAGGAGCTGGATATCACATCTCATGCTAAAGGAAGGGTCTCAGGCTTGGAACGGGAAGGAGTTGGATATCACATCTCATGTTATAGGAAGGGTCTCAGGTTTGGTATAAACATTGAGATATCACATCTCTGCTATCGGAAGTGTCTCAGGATTGGAATGGGAAGGAGTTGGATATCCCATCTCATGTTATAGGACGGGTCTCAGGTTTGTTATTAGAATCATTGAGATATCATATTGCATGCTGTAGGAAGGGTCTAAGGGTTGGAATGTGAAGGACTTGGATATCACATCTCATGCTATAGATAGGCTCTTAGGTTTGGAAAGGGAAGGAGTTGGATCTCACATTTCATGTTAGAGGAAGGATCTCAGGTTTGGTATTAGAAGCATTGAGATATCACATCTCATGCTATAGGAAGGGTCTCATGATTGGAATGGGAAGGAGTTGGATATCACATCTCATGCTATAGGAAGGGTATCAGTATTGGATTTGGAAGAAGTTGGATATCCCATCTCATGCTATAGGAAGGCTCTCAGGTTGGAATGGGAAGGAGTTGGATATCACATTTCATGTTATAGGAAGGGTCTCAGGATTGGAATGGGAAGGACTTGGATATCATATCTCATGCTATAGGACGGGTCTCAGGTTTGTTATTAGAATCATTGAGATATCATATTGCATGCTGTAGGAAGGGTCTAAGGATTGGAATGGGAAGGACCTGGATATCACATCTCATGCTATAGATAGGCTCTTAGGTTTGGAAAGGGAAGGAGTTGGATATCACATTTCAAGTTAGAGGAAGGATCTCAGGTTTGGTATTAGAAGCATTGAGATATCACATCTCATGCTATAGGAAAAGTCTCAGGATTGGAATGGGAAGTAGTTGGATATCACATCTCATGCTATAGGAAGGGTCTCAGGTTTGGTATAAGCATTGAGATATCACATCTCATGCTATAGGACGGGTCTCAGGATTGGAATGGAAGGAGTTGGATATCACATCTCATGTTATAGGAAGGATCTCAGGTTTGGTATTAGAAGCATTGAGATATCACATCTCATGCTATAGGAAGGGTCTCAGGATTGGAATGGGAAGTAGTTGGATATCACATCTCATGCTATAGGAAGGGTCTCAGGTTTGGTATAAGCATTGAGATATCACATCTCATGCTATAGGACGGGTCTCAGGGTTGGAATGGGAAGGAGTTGGATATCACAACTCATCCAATAGGAAGGGTCTCAGGTTTGGAATGGGAAGGAATTGGATATCACATCTCATGTTATAGGAAGGATCTCAGGTTTGGTATTAGAAGCATTGAGATATCACATCTCATGCTATAGGAAGGGTCTCAGGATTGGAATGTGAAGGATTTGGATATCACATCTCATGCTAAAGGAAGGGTCTCAGGTTTGGTAGAAGCATTGAGATATCACGTCTCTGCTATCGGAAGGTTCTCAGGATTGGATTGGGAAGGAGTTGGATATCCCTTCTCATGCTATAGGAAGGGTCTCAGGATTTGAATGGCAAGGAGTTGGATATCACATCTCATGCCATAGGAAGGGTCTCAGGTTTGGTATAAGCATTGAGATATCACATCTCTGCTATCGGAAGGGTCTCAGGATTGGAATGGGAAGGAGTTGGTGTTAAGACGGATTTCTGAACTCTGTCCTGGTGGCGCAGAAGTTCAGAAGGCCAACCTAATTACTTGGAACAGGGTAACCTCTGGACGAGCCAGACCAATCAAGGTAGCGATCGCGGCGGTCAAGACTAGGTCTCAAGAGGGGTGAGGGTGACTGAAAGCCCGCAATGAGCACACAAAGCAAGAGCGCTTACAAACTACTCCAAACAGTTGTTATATCAAAAATATATACACATTTATTTTAAGGCCTTTAAAATAATGACCGTAGCGAAAAAATCACAATATCACAGTATTAAACCAACACATACCATATCAACACAATATATATACAAATACGACAGTCTTAAGCATTAGAGGCACGAAATGTGTAGTCCACCTGCCAGGGAAGGAAAACAGGCAGTGCGATAACGCTTTAGACTCAGTTCGCCTTCAGAGGCACCTAACTAGATGGAAGTCCGAGCCCTGCGAAGAGTGGAGCCTTGTGCTCAAAGTACCTGCCACGCCGGTGCCAACGGGCAAAAGGAGAAGCTCTTCAGAGGAAGTCAGGCAGTTCGGGTTAGTGCACAGCAGAAGGAGAACAGGTTCCGCAACTCAAGCGCAGCCTCCACAGCGAGCAGAAGCAGAGCGCGAGTACGGCAAAAGGGTGCTGTTTTTACACAGCAGGGAAAAGCAATGGGATACTGCAGGAGGGCGACCAGATCCTAGCTATACTACTCACCGGTCCCCGAAGCAAGCAGACCCAGGCTTCTCCACGTTAGTTTCAGCAGCTGGCAGGTTCAGAAGAGCAGGGAACGCCTCGTAGTCGTGTAGAGCAAAAAGACGTCCCAATCGACGAAACCGGCACAGTTTGTTGCCGCAGCAGGACAACGGAGCGGCCGTGTGTATTCGAGCCAAATGTACACTCCTCCCTTCAGACTTGGGAACGCCAAGTGTACGAAGCGTGGGAGAGTGACAAGGACTCGAAATACAACACAACCTGGCGGCGGTTACAGAGCAGGACTCCCTTGTAAGCTGGTCAGTCAACTGGATGGCCCAGAGACACTTCCGAAGGCTTACTTGGCAGGAGATGATGAAGTCGCCAGGAATAGCTGTTCCTGCTATTCCAAAGGTCGAAGCACCAGTACAGGCCTTCTGGTTTGATCAAAGGAGGAAAGGGTTTCACAGGACGACAGCAGTGCAAAGGAGGATTCCTTCAGCGGGTCACCAGCGATTCCTCGGTCCAGCCTCGTGGTTGCAGGATACTTGGCTCCTGTATTCCTTCGTTCGTGAGAACTCAGGAGATCGACATGGTAGTGGTGTTTCCAGCCCCCTCTTATCCACGGTTCCCTTCGCGCCAAAACGGAGGGGAGCCAATGGGAGATCCGCTCATCAACACACATACCATACGTGGACCAATCACGGACCACGGTGGTCCCAGGCATTCACACCACCCTAGACTCTCTGGCACCCAGGATGTGTATTGGGACCAGACATCCCAGCCCACACCCTGGAGGCACACAAACGACATGTAGAAGACCGCGAAAGCAACCACGTTTCGCGGGAAAGTACATGCCCAAATAAGGAAGGCCCCGGGTCGCTCGACCTGGGGAAGGTGAAGGGAGCAAGACGGTCAGTGGACAAGACAAAGGAGCCTCGTGGTCTGGCCATTTTGGGAGCCAGGCCACCATTTTGGGTTCAGTGCGAAAAACGTGCTCAGAACGCCAAAAGGAGCTCAAAATAAACAAAACGATCGCTGCCACCATTCCAGTCCCTGAATGACTTGCACCGATCAAATACCATCCTAAAAGAGTATCTAGGGCCTGTAGAAGGCTAGAGACCCAAGAGAGCTGTAACTTAGCTTACAGTGCCCTCTTGTGTCATGTTGCACTAAAGCCGCAACATGATAAAAGAAACTACGGGAAACAGCGTTCCCCGGCACTGGCTGTCTTAAGGGCATGTCAGTTTCCCCGTAAGAAAGGAGCGAAAGCCCAGAGGAGTGCGGCAGAAGGCTGCACTTCTCTGGCAAAGTCAAGAACAAGGTGAAAACAACAGCAAAAAGTTTAGGGGTTGCCACATGGAAGGAAAATTACCTACAATTACGAAATCTTTCCTAACACTCGCCCCTCCCAGACTATGGACAGGGGGAACTAATCCACCCCTGGATGAGTCTCTTGTTCAGGTCGGTTAAACATTCTGGACAACCCATCAGCATTGCTATGTTGGACACCTGGCCTATGCTCAATAGTGAAGTCGAAGCCTTGTAGACTTATGGACCACCTAAGCAACTTTGGATTCTCCCCCTTCATGTTCATTAGCCACTTTAACGGCTTATGGTCAGTTTGCACAGTGAAGTGGGTCCCATAGAGGTAGGGCCTCAGCTTCCTTAGGGCCCACACAACAGAGAAACATTCTTTCTCTACCATGGACCATCTGAGCTCTCTGTCCTTAAGCTGGCGACTAATAAAACCGATAGGGTGTTCCTTACCCTTCTCATCTACTTGTGATAGTACAGCTCCTATCCCAGTGTCAGAGGCGTCCGTCTGCAAGATAAAAGGTCTTTGATAATCAGGGGCCCTAAGGACAGGGGCCTGGCACAAGGAGTCTTTTAAGCCATTGAAGGCCTTCTCACACTCGTCGGTCCAAGTTACCTTCTTGGGTTTCTTCGGAGTTGTGAGGGCAGTCAGAGGAGCAGCTATGGTGCCATAGTCTGCCACAAAATTGCGGTAATACCCCGTGAGTCCTAAAAAGGCTCTCACTTGGGTTTGCGTAGTGGGGGTAGGCCAGTCTTGTACTGCTTGTACCTGACTGAGTAGAGGCTGTCTCCTCCCTCCACCTACTTCATGTCCAAGGTAAACCACTGAGCCTTGTCCATTTTGGTGAGGGGCCACTCGGACCCCCTCAAAAGAGCTATCTGAAGGACTGCTTGGGAACAGGTCGGGGAGAGGTTCAGACTCCTCTCCCGCAACGTCTGAAGCCAGTAGCAGTGCTGCGATTTTGACGCTTGGGCCGAAAGCCTTCAGCCTATTCGCGTGAAACACTTTTGGAGCCTGTCCAGGCCGTCCAAGGTCCACTGAATAGTTAACCTCACCCAGGGGCTCCACCACTGGGTAAGGGCCTGACCATTTGTCCTGTAAAGCTCGAGGCCTTATGGGATTCATGATCAGGACTTGCTGACCAAGTGTAAAGTTGATGAGGGAAGCTTTCTGGTCGTACCAATGTTTCACCAGCGCTTGCCCTGCCTTCAATTTATCACTAGCCAAGCCCATCAGAAGTACCATCCGTTTTCTGAGCCCTAGCACATAATCAACTACGTTGGTAGTAACAGGGGGAGTGGGCATCTCCCATCCCTCTTTGACGATGGCTAAGGGTCCCCGTACGGGATGACCGAACAGAAGTTCGAAGGGGCTGAAGCCAACACCCTCCTGTGGTACCTCTCGGTAGGCAAACAGTAAGCATGAAACAAGAAGATCCCATTTTCTTCTCTGAGGCTCCTCCAGAGCCCCAATAATGCTCTTTAACGTCCTGTTGAAACGCCCCCCCAGACCATTGGTCTGGGGGTGGTATGCAGAAGAGAACCTGTAGGTGACCCCACATTCTTTCCACATAGCCTGCCTATACTTCGACATAAAGTTGCTGCCATCATCCGGCACAACTTCTTTAGGGAAGCCAACCCTAGTAAATATGCCGAGTAAAGCTTCTGCAACTGACTTGGCAGTTACAGTTTTCCATGGGATGGCCTCAGGATACCTGGTTGCATGGTCGACCAGCACCAGGATAAACCTATTGCCCGAGGATGTTTGCGGGTCAAGGGGACCAACCATGTCGATCCCTACCCTTTCAAATGGTACCCCCACAACTGGGAGCGGTACCAACGGAGCTTGGATTGTCGCGCCAACCTTACCAGACAACTGGCAGGAGGCACAACTCCTGCAGTGACTTTCTACTTGCACCCCCATCTTGGGCCAGTAGAAGTGCATGGATAACCTTTGCTTGGTCCTCTTCATACCAAGGTGACCAGCAAGGGGAACTTCATGCGCCAACTGCAGAAGGAAGGGCCTAACAGCAAGGGGAACCACCAACCTCCTATGGTCTCCTTCTGTAGACTCTGTGGGCTCACTATACAGGAGTCCACCTTCCCAATAAATCCTATGCTTCCCAGGAGGTTCACCCTCAAGCTGGGAGCAGGCCTGTCTCCTTAGGCCTTCCAGAGATGGGCACTCACGTTGGCCTTTACTGAATTCGTCCCTATCAGGACCTCCTTCAACTAACAAGTCTTTTAGTTCAGGATGATCGTTGGGGTCGAATACTTCAGGCATCGCCACCTCCTCGTCAGGCCCGGGCGATTGACCAACTTCCTCCACCGCAGTGGTAGGCGAGCTTGGGGGAATATTCTCTTTCCCTCGTTTTGACTTGTAGACTCCTTTCGCCTTGGGTTTCCCCTTCGGCTGGGGCGGCGTATTGGACTTGGCCAATGCTGCCCGTGCTAGAGACCGTGTGTAGGGTCTTTCGGCAGTGTCTCATACGAGCCCTAAAGCTCTGAGATCATTACCTAACAAGACCTTTCCCGGGACGTTTCTCTGAATGCTCACTGGAATCCTGACTGCTGTACCATTTAAAGTAAGATTTACAGGTATTACTGGAAACATACGGAGGGGGCCGTCAGCCAACTTAGTGGGCATCAGAGTAGCTTTGGCAACTTCCTCTGAGTCTACCAAGGTAGAATCCACTACAGTGCGACTGCACCCACTATCCCTAAGAGCTGGAGTATCCACTCCAGTGATCAGCACACTGTCTTTAAAGTAGTGCTTGGTATTATCCGGAATCCTAGCATAAGCCTCTGCGACTTTTGGCTCCCAGGAACCTAGGGACACTAAAACTACCTCAGCCTCTATTCCGCTGGGAAACGAGTCTGAGGAGAAGGATGCTCCTGTAATCTCTTCTTCCTCGTAGGAGGAGAAGGCCAGATTAGCGGAGTGGACCCCCAAAGGTCTAACCTTACACCGGGGATCCCCCTTCACATGGTCAGTTGCTCCACAAGAAAAACAAGCCCCAGTGGGTCTGTTTACGTAGGGAGGCTTATTGTAACCAGAGTTCTGTTGCGGAGGCGGACCTCCACTACCCTGTGAGTTCTCTTGTGTCTTACCCTTATTTTTCTTTTTGTGGCCCTTATGGGAAGAAGATTTAGCAGATTCCTCACCCTCCATATCTTTGGACTTTTTCCCTTCCTCCTGCTTACCAGGATGAGTTTTGTCCTTATGGGACACTCGATGTGACACCCATAAATATGCTGCAATGGCCAGCTTCTTAGGATCTATATCCTTCGAATCGGCCAAATGCTGCTTAAGCTCCGGGGAAGAAGAACCAAAAATGTGTTCCAGCATGACAAGATTTATCATGCCTTCGAAGGTAGAAACCTTATAACCTTCGACCCAGCCAGTTAAGTTTTTCAAAGATTCAGCGACATAAGATACCCAAGTACCACCTTCCTTTTTCTTATACTCTCGAAAACGCTTTAAATATTGGGCCGGAGTCTTCCCAAACTTTAAAATGAGAGTTTGCTTTAACATTGCGAAATCAGCTCGCTCAGCCTTCGACATTTCCATAATGGCACTAGAGCCAGAATGGGGCAGTCTGCTGAGTAACCACGCAATCTTATCAGCATTGTCAACTTTCTGAACTTCGCATGCATACTCAAACGCATTCAGCCAGTCCATAATGTCATTCCGTTCTTCATACACACTGAGCAGATCTTTTGGAAACCGTGGATGAGAGGAGGCCCCAGACCCATGTCCAGGACCCTGGGACCCATTTGCAACCTGAAGCTTGGCCAGTTCCAACTGGTGATCCCTGTCTTTCTGTTTTTCTGCCTGTTCGATTTTTAGTTTGGCTATGCTGAATTCAAGCTCCTGCTGCCTAAACCGCAGCTCTTGCTTCTTGAATTCAAGCATAGCATCCCCATCAACACTGGCAGAGGAAACATTAGACATCTCGTCCTCCCTGTCCTCGTGGTCGCGATGGATCAGTGCAGCGGCAGAACCGTCGGTTCTACCAGTGAGAGCAGCCCCACCACCTTCTGCACTGTCCTCAGAAGTTATAGCGTCAATCTGCGCTTCTTGCCACGCCACGATTCTTTGGATCATTTCCAATTTAGTGCCTTGAGAGGAAACACCTCTCTTCGCACACATCTTCTTCAATGTTTCTGATTTGGAAGCATTTAAAGTTAACAAGGTATTTGTTTCCATACTGTTTGATAGGACTATGGCCTTTTTAAAGTTATACTACAACAATTCACTACGTGTACTGGTTGGAATAACCTGAAATGCCTTAGTTCGAGCGCAACACTGGATACCCTCAGTCGTATCCCACCGCTGTACACCAATTTGTTAAGACGGATTTCTGAACTCTGTCCTGGTGGCGCAGAAGTTCAGAAGGCCAACCTAATTACTTGGAACAGGGTAACCTCTGGACGAGCCAGACCAATCAAGGTAGCGATCGCGGCGGTCAAGACTTGGTCTCAAGAGGGGTGAGGGTGACTGAAAGCCCGCAATGAGCACACAAAGCAAGAGCGCTTACAAACTACTCCAAACAGTTGTTATATCAAAAATATATACACATTTATTTTAAGGCCTTTAAAATAATGACCGTAGCGAAAAAATCACAATATCACAGTATTAAACCAACACATACCATATCAACACAATATATATACAAATACGACAGTCTTAAGCATTAGAGGCACAAAATGTGTAGTCCACCTGCCAGGGAAGGAAAACAGGCAGTGCGATAACGCTTTAGACTCAGTTCGCCTTCAGAGGCACCTAACTAGATGGAAGTCCGAGCCCTGCGAAGAGTGGAGCCTTGTGCTCAAAGTACCTGCCACGCCGGTGCCAACGGGCAAAAGGAGAAGCTCTTCGGAGGAAGTCAGGCAGTTCGGGTTAGTGCACAGCAGAAGGAGAACAGGTTCCGCAACTCAAGCGCAGCCTCCACAGCGAGCAGAAGCAGAGCGCGGGTACGGCAAAAGGGTGCTGTTTTTACACAGCAGGGAAAAGCAATGGGATACTGCAGGACGGCGACCAGATCCTAGCTATACTACTCACCGGTCCCCGAAGCAAGCAGACCCAGGCTTCTCCACGTTAGTTTCAGCAGCTGGCAGGTTCAGAAGAGCAGGGAACGCCTCGTAGTCGTGTAGAGCAAAAAGACGTCCCAATCGACGAAACCGGCACAGTTTGTTGCCGCAGCAGGACAACGGAGCGGCCGTGTGTATTCGAGCCAAATGTACACTCCTCCCTTCAGACTTGGGAACGCCAAGTGTACGAAGCGTGGGAGAGTGACAAGGACTCGAAATACAACACAACCTGGCGGCGGTTACAGAGCAGGACTCCCTTGTAAGCTGGTCAGTCAACTGGATGGCCCAGAGACACTTCCGAAGGCTTACTTGGCAGGAGATGATGAAGTCGCCAGGAATAGCTGTTCCTGCTATTCCAAAGGTCGAAGCACCAGTACAGGCCTTCTGGTTCGATCAAAGGAGGAAAGGGTTTCACAGGACGACAGCAGTGCAAAGGAGGATTCCTTCAGCGGGTCACCAGCGATTCCTCGGTCCAGCCTCGTGGTTGCAGGATACTTGGCTCCTGTATTCCTTCGTTCGTGAGAACTCAGGAGATCGACATGGTAGTGGTGTTTCCAGCCCCCTCTTATCCACGGTTCCCTTCGCGCCAAAACGGAGGGGAGCCAATGGGAGATCCGCTCATCAACACACATACCATACGTGGACCAATCACGGACCACGGTGGTCCCAGGCATTCACACCACCCTAGACTCTCTGGCACCCAGGATGTGTATTGGGACCAGACATCCCAGCCCACACCCTGGAGGCACACAAACGACATGTAGAAGCCCGCGAAAGCAACCACGTTTCGCGGGAAAGTACATGCCCAAATAAGGAAGGCCCCGGGTCGCTCGACCTGGGGAAGGTGAAGGGAGCAAGACGGTCAGTGGACAAGACAAAGGAGCCTCGTGGTCTGGCCATTTTGGGAGCCAGGCCACCATTTTGGGTTCAGTGCGAAAAACGTGCTCAGAACGCCAAAAGGAGCTCAAAATAAACAAAACGATCGCTGCCACCATTCCAGTCCCTGAATGACTTGCACCGATCAAATACCATCCTAAAAGAGTATCTAGGGCCTGTAGAAGGCTAGAGACCCAAGAGAGCTGTAACTTAGCTTACAGTGCCCTCTTGTGTCATGTTGCACTAAAGCCGCAACACGATAAAAGAAACTACGGGAAACAGCGTTCCCCGGTACTGACTGTCTTAAGGGCATGTCAGTTTCCCCGTAAGAAAGGAGCGAAAGCCCAGAGGAGTGCGGCAGAAGGCTGCACTTCTCTGGCAAAGTCAAGAACAAGGTGAAAACAACAGCAAAAAGTTTAGGGGTTGCCACATGGAAGGAAAATTACCTACAATTACGAAATCTTTCCTAACAGTTGGATATTCCCATCTCATGTTATAGGAAGGGTCTCAGGTTTGGTATTAGAAGCATTGAGATATCACATCTCATGCTATAGGAAGGGTCTCAGGATTGGAATGGGAAGGACTTGGATATCACATCTCATGCTATAGGGAGGGTCTCAAGTTTGATATTAGAAGCTTTGAGATATCACATCTCATGATATCGGAAGGGTCTCAGGATTGGAATGGGAAGGAGTTGGATATCACATCTCATGATAAAGGAAGGGTCTAAGGTTTGGAAGGGGAAGGATTTGGATATCACATCTCATGTTATATTACGGGTCTCATGTTTGGTATTAGAAGCATTGAGATATCAAGTCTCAGAGTATAGGAAGGGTCTCAGAATTGGAATGGGAAGGAGTTGGATATCACATCTCAAGCTATAGGAAGGGTCTCAGGATTGGAATGGGAAGGACTTGGATATCACATCTCATGCTATAGGAAGGCTCTCAGGTTTGGAAGGGGAAAGAGTTGGATATCACATTTCATGTTAGAGGTAGGATCTCAGGTTTGGTATTAGAGGCATTGAGATATCACATCTCATGCTATCAGAAGGGTCTCAGGAATGGAATGGGAAGGAGTTGGATATCACATCTCATGCTAAAGGGAGGGTCTCAGGTTTGGAAGAGGAAGGATTTGGATATCACATCTCATGTTATAGGAAGGATCTCAGGTTTGGTATTAGAAGCATTGAGATATCACATCTCATGCTATCGGAAGGATCTCAGGTTTGGTATTAGAAGCATTGAGATATCACATCTCATTCTATCAGAAGGGTCTCAGGATTGGAATAGGAAGGAGTTGGATATCACATCTCATGCTAAAGGGAGGGTCTCAGGTTTGGAAGGGGAAGGATTTGGATATCACATCTCATGTTATCGGAAGAATCTCACGTTTGGTATTAGAAGTATTGAGATATCATATCTCATGCTATAGGAAGGGTCTCAGGATTGGAATGGGAAGGAGTTGGATATCACATCTCATGCTATAGGAAGTGTCTCAGGATTGGAATGGGAAGGACTTGGATATCACATCTCATGCTATAGGTAGGGTCTCAGGTTTGGTATTAGAGGCCTTGAGATATCACATCTCATACTATAGGAAGGGTCTCAGGATTGGAATGGGAAGGAGTTGGATATCACATCTCAAGCTATAGGAAGGGTCTCAGGTTTGGTATAAGCATTGAGATATCACATCTCATGCTATAGGAAGGGTCTCTGGATTGGAATGGGAAGAAGTTGGATATCACATCTCATGCTATAGGAAGGGTCTCAGGTTTGGTATAAGCATTGAGATATCACATCTCATGCTATAGGAAGGGTCTCAGGATTGGAATGGGAAGGAGTTGTATATGCCATCTCATGCCATAGGAAGGGTCTCAGGTTTGGTATAAGCATTGAGATATCACATCACATGCTATAGGAAGGGTCTCAGGATTGGAATGGGAAGGACTTGGATATCACATATCATGCTATAGGCAGGGTCTCAGGTTTGGAAAGGGAAGGAGATGGATATCACATTTCATGTTAGAGGTAGGATCTCAGGTTTGGTATTAGAGGCATTGAGAAATCACATCTCATGCTATCAGAAGGGTCTCAGGATTGGAATGGGAAGGAGTTGGATATCACATCTCATGCTAAAGGGAGGGTCTCAGGTTTGGAAGGGGAAGGATTTGGAAATCACATCTCATATTATAGGAAGGATCTCAGGTTTGGTATTAGAAGCATTGAGATATCACATCTCATGCTATCGGAAGGATCTCAGGTTTGGTATAAGAGGCATTGAGATATCACATCTCATGCTATCATAAGGGTCTCAGGATTGGAATGGGAAGGAGTTGGATATCACATCTCATGTTATAGGAAGGATCTCAGGTTTGGTATTGGAAGCATTGAGACATCACATCTCATGCTATAGGAATGGTCTCAGGATTGGAATGGGAAGGAGCTGGATATCACATCTCATGCTAAAGGAAGGGTCTCAGGTTTGGAACGGGAAGGAGTTGGATATCACATCTCATGTTATAGGAAGGGTCTCAGGTTTGGTATAAGCATTGAGCTATCACATCTCTGCTATCAGGAGTGGCTCAGGATTGGAATGGGAAGGAGTTGGATATCCCATCTCATGTTAAAGGACGGGTCTCTGGTTTGGTATTAGAATCATTGAGATATCACATCGCATGCTGTAGGAAGGGTCTAAGGATTGGAATGGGATGGACTTGGATATCACATCTCATGCTATAGGTAGGCTCTCAGGTTTGGTATAAGCATTGAGATATCACATCTCATGCTATAGGAAGGGTCTCAGGATTGGAATGGGAAGGATTTGGATATCAAATCTCATGCTATAGGAAGGGTTTCAGGTTTGGTATAAGCATGGAGATATCACTTCTCATGCTATAGGAAGGGTCTCAGGATTGGAATGGGAAGGTGTTGGATATCACATCTCATGCTATAGGAAGGGTCTCAGATTTGGTATAAGCATTGAGATATCACATCTCATGCTCTAGGAAGGGTCTCAGGATTGCAATGGGAAGGAGTTGTATATGACATCTCAGGCCTTAGGAAGGGTCTCAGGTTTGGTATAAGCATTGAGATATCACATCTCTGCTATCGGAAGGGTCTCAGGATTGGAATGGGAAGGAGTTGGATATCCCATCTCATGTTATAGGAAGGGTCTCAGGTTTGGTATTAGAAGCATTGAGATATCACATCTCATGCTATAGGAAGGGTCTCAGGATTGGAATGGGAAGGACTTGGATGTCACATCTCATGCTATAGTGAGGGTCTCAAGTTTGATATTAGAAGCATTGAGATAACAAATCTCATGATATCGGAAGGGTCTCAGGATTGGAATGGGAAGGAGTTGGATATCACATCTCATTATAAAGGAAGGGTCTAAGGTTTGGAAGGGGAAGGATTTGGATATCACATCTCATGTTATAGGACGGGTCTCAGGTTTGGTATTAGAAGCATTGAGATATCAAGTGTCATGGTATAAGAAGGGTCTCAGAATTGGAATGGGAAGGAGTTGGATATCACATCTCAAGCTATAGGAAGCGTCTCAGGATTGGAATGGGAAGGAGTTTGATATCACATCTCATGCCATAGTATGGGTCTCAGGTTTGGTAGAAGCATTGGGATATCACATCTCATGCTATCGGAAGGGTATCAGTATTGGATTTGGAAGGAGTTGGATATCCCATCTCATGCTATAGGAAGGGTCTCAGGTTAGAATGGGAAGGAGTTGGATATCACATTTCATGTTATAGGAAGGGTCTCAGGATTGGAATGGGAAGGACTTGGATATCATATCTCATGCTATAGGAAGGCTCTCAGGTTTGGAAGGGGAAGGAGTTGGATATCACATTTCATGTTAGAGGAAGGATCTCAGGTTTGGTATTAGAGGCCTTGAGATATCACATCTCATGCTATAGGAAGGGTCTCAGGATTGGAATGGGAAGGAGTTGGATATCACATCTCAAGCTATAGGAAGGGTCTCAGGTTTGGTATAAGCATTGAGATATCACATCTCATGCTATAGGAAGGGTCTCAGGATTGGAATGGGAAGAAGTTGGATATCACATCTCATGCTATAGGAAGGGTCTCAGGTTCGGTATAAGCATTGAGATATCACATCTCATGCTATAGGAAGGGTCTCAGGGTTGGAATGGGAAGGAGTTGTATATGACATCTCATGCCATAGGAAGGGTCTCAGGTTTGGTATAAGCATTGAGATATCACATCACATGCTATAGGAAGGGTCTCAGGATTGGAATGGGAAGGACTTGGATATCACATCTCATGCTATAGGCAGGGTCTCAGGTTTGGAAAGGGAAGGAGATGGATATCACATTTCATGTTAGAGGTAGGATCTCAGGTTTGGTATTAGAGGCGTTGAGATATCACATCTCATGCTATCAGAAGGGTCTCAGGATTGGAATGGGAAGGAGTTGGATATCAAATCTCATGCTAAAGGGATGGTCTAAGGTTTGGAAGGGGAGGGATTTGGACATCATATCTCATGTTATTGGAAGGATCTCAGGTTTGGTATTAGAAGCATTGAGATATCACATCTCATGCTATCGGAAGGGTCTTAGGTTTGGTATAAGCATTGAGATATCACATCTCTGCTATCGGAAGGGTCTCAGGATTGGAATGGGAAGGATTTGGATATCACAATTCATGTTATAGGGAGGGTCTCAGTTTTCATATTAGAAGCATTGAGATATCACATATGCTATTGGAAGGGTCTCAGTATTGGAATGGGAAGGAGTTGGATATCACATCTCATGTTATAGGGAGGGTCTCAGTTTTGATATTAGAAGCATTGAGATATCACATATGCTATTGGAAGGGTCTCAGTATTGGAATTGGAAGGAGTTGGATATCACATATGCTAAAGGAAAGGTCTCAGGTTTGGAATGGGAAGGAGTTGGATATCACGTCTCATGTTATAGGAAGGGTCTCAGGTTTGGAATGGGAAGGAGTTGAATATCACATCTCATGCTAAAGGAAGGGTCATCAGGTTCGGTATAAGCATTGAGATATCACATCTCTGCTATCGGAAGGGTCTCAGGATAGGAATGGGAAGGACGTAGATTTCACATCTCATACTATAGGCAGGGTCTCAGTTTTGATATTAGAAGCATTGAGCTATCACATCTCATGCTATCGGAAGGGTCTCAGGATTGGAATGGGATGGAGTTGGATATCACATCTCAAGCTATCTCAGGATTGTAATGGGAAGGAGTTTGATATCACATATCAAGCTATAGGAAGGGTCTCAGGTTTGGAAGGGGAAGGATTTGGATCTCACATCTCAAGCTATCTCAGGATTGGAATGGGAAGGAGTTTGATATTTCATCTCAAGCTATAGGAAGGGTCTCAGGTTTGGAAAGGGAAGGATTTGGATTTCACATCTCATGTTATAGGATGGTTCTCATGTTTGGTTTTAGAAGCATTGAGATATCACATCTCATGCTATGGGAAGGGTCTCAGGTTTGGAATGGGAAGGAGTTGGTTATCACATCTCATGCTAAAGGAAAGGTCTCAGGTCTGGAAGGGGAAGGATTTGGATCTCACATCTCATGTTTTAGGACGGGTCTCAGGTTTGGTATTAGAAGCATTGAACTATCACATCTCATGGTATAGGAAGGGTCCCAGGATTGGAATGGGAAGGAGTTGGATATCACATTGAATGGGAAGGAGTTTGATATCACATCTCAAGCTATAGGAAGGGCCTCATGTTTGGAATGGGAATGATTTGGATTTCACATCTCATGTTATAGGATGGTTCTCATGTTTGGTTTTAGAAGCATTGAAATATCACATATCATGCTATCTGAAGGGTCTCAGGTTTGGAATGGGAAGGAGTTTGATATCACATCTCATGTTAGAGGTAGGATCTCAGGTTTGGTATTAGAGGCATTGAGATATGACATCTCATGCCATCAGAAGGGTCTCAGGATTGGAATGGGAAGGAGTTGGATATCACATCTCATGCTAAAGGGAGGGTCTAAGGTTTGGAAGGGGAAGGATTTGGACATCACATCTCATGTTATTGGAAGGATCTGAGGTTTGGTATTAGAAGCATTGAGATATCACATCTCATGCTATCGGAAGGGTCTCAGGTTTGGTATAAGCATTGAGATATCACATCTCTGCTATCGGAAGGGTCTCAGGATTGGAATGGGAAGGATTTGGATATCACATCTCATGTTATAGGAAGGGTCTCAGGTTTGGTATTAGAAGCATTGAGATATCACATCTCATGCTATATTAAGGGTCTCAGGAATGGAATGGGAAGGACTTGGATATCACATCTCATGATAAAGAAAGGGTCTAAGGTTTGGAAGGGGAAGGATTTGGATATCACATCTCATGTTATTGGACCGGTCTCAGGTTTGGTATTAGAAGCATTGAGATATCAAGTCTCATGGTATAGGACGGGAGTTTGATATCACATCTCATGCCATGGTATGGGTCTCAGGTTTTGTAGAAGCATTGGGATATCACATCTCATGCTATTGGAAGGGTATCAGGATTGGATTTGGAAGGAGTTGGATATCCCATCTCATGCTATAGGAAGGGTCTCAGGTTGGAGTAGAAGGAGTTGGATATCACATCTCATGTTATAGGAAGGGTCTCAGGATTGGAATGGGAAGGACTTGGATATCACATCTCATGTTATAGGAAGGATCTCAGGTTTTGTATTAGAAGCATTGAGATATCACATCTCATGCTATAGGAAGGGTCTCAGGATTGGAATGTGAAGCATTTGGATATCACATCTCATGCTAAAGGAAGGGTCTCAGGTTTGGTATAAGCATTGAGATATCACATCTCTGCTATCGGAAGGGTCTAAGGATTGGATTGGGAAGGAATTGGATATCCCTTCTCATGCTATAGGAAGGGTCTCAGGTTGGAATGGGTAGGAGTTGGATATCACATCTCATGTTATAGGAAGGGTCTCAAGATTGAAATGGGAAGGATTTGGATATCACATCTCTTGCTATAGGAAGGGTCTCAGGTTTTCTATTAGAAACATTGAGATATGACATCTCATGCTATAGGAAGGGTTTCAGTATTGGAATGGGAAGGATTTGGATATCACATCTCATGCTAAAGGAAGGGTCTCAGGTTTGGAAGGGGAAGGATTTGGAAATCATATCTCATGTTATAGGACATATCTCATGTTCTAGGACGGGTCCCAGGTTTGGTATTAGAAGCATTGAGATATCACATCTCATGGTATAGGAAGGGTCTCAGGATTGGAATGGGAAGGAGTTGGATCTCCCTTCTCATGCTACAGGAAGGGTCTCAGGTTGGAATGGGAAGGAGTTGGATATCACATCTCGTTATAGGAAGGGTCTCAGGATTGGAATGGGAAGGAATTGGATATCACATCTCTTGCTATAGGAAGGGTCTCAGGTTTGGAAGGGGAAGGATTTGGATATCATATCTCATGTTATAGGACCGGTCCCAGGTCTGGTATTAGAAGCATTGAGATATCACATCTCATGCTATAGGAGGAGTCTCAGGATTGGAATGGGAAGGAGTTGGATATCACGTCTCATGATATAGGAAGGGTCTCAGGATTGGAATGGGCAGGAGTTGAATATCACCTCTCATGCTAAAGGAAGGGTATCAGGTTTGATAGAAGCATTGAGATATCACATCTCATGCTATAGGAAGGAACTCAGGATTGGAATGGGAAGGAGTTGGATATCACATCTAATGCCATAGGAAGGGTCATCAGGTTTGGTATAAGCATTGAGATATCACATCTCTGCTATCGGAAGGGTCTCAGGATAGGAATGGGAAGGACTTTGAATTCACATCTCATACTATAGGGAGGGTCTCAGTTTTGATATTAGAAGCATTGAGCTATCACATCTCATGCTATCGGAAGGGTCTCAGGATTGGAATGGGATGGAGTTGGATATCACATCTCAAGCTATCTCAGGATTGGAATGGGAAGGAGTTTGATATTTCATCTCAAGCTATAGGAAGGGTCTCAGGTTTGGAAAGGGAAGGATTTGGATTTCACATCTCATGTTATAGGATGGTTCTCATGTTTGGTTTTAGAAGCATTGAGATATCACATCTCATGCTATCGGAAGGGTCTCAGGTTTGGAAAGGGAAGGATTTGGATTTCACATGTTATAGGATGGTTCTCAGGTTTGGTTTTAGAAGCATTAAATTATAACATCTCATGCTATAGGAAGGGTCTCAGGTTTGGAATGGGAAGGAGTTGGATATCACATCTCTGCTATCTGAAGGGTCTCAGGATTGGAATGGGAAGGAGTTGGATATCCCATCTCGTTATAGGAAGGGTCTCAGGTTTGGTATTAGAAGCAATGAGATATCACATCTCATGCTATAGGAAGGGTCTAAGGTTTGGAAGGGGACGGATTTGGGTATCACATCTCATGTTATAGGACCGGTCTCAGGTTTGGTATTAGAAGCATTGAGATATCAAGTCTCATGGTATAGGACGGGTCTCAGAATTGGAATGAGAAGGAGTTGGATATCACATCTCAAGCTATAGGAAGGGTCTCATGATTGGAATGGGAAGGAGTTGGATATCACATCTCATGTTATAGGAAGGGTCTCAGGATTGGAATGGGAAGGACTTGGATATCACATCTCATTCTATAGGAAGGCTCTCAGGGTTGGAAGGGGAAGGAGTTGGATATCACATTTCATGTTAGAGGTAGGATCTCAGGTTTGGTTTTAGAGGCATTGAGATATCACATCTCATGCCATCAGAAGGGTCTCAGGATTGGAATGGGAAGGAGTTGGATATCAAATCTCATGCTAAAGGGATGGTCTAAGGTTTGGAAGGGGAGGGATTTGGACATCATATCTCATGTTATTGGAAGGATCTCAGGTTTGGTATTAGAAGCATTGAGATATCACATCTCATGCTATCGGAAGGGTCTTAGGTTTGGTATAAGCATTGAGATATCACATCTCTGCTATCGGAAGGGTCTCAGGATTGGAATGGGAAGGATTTGGATATCACAATTCATGTTATAGGAAGGGTCTCAGGTTTGGTATTAGAAGCATTGAGATATCACATCAAATGCTATAGGAAGGGTCTCAGGATTGGAATGGGAAGGACTTGGATATCACATCTCATGTTATAGGAAGGGTCTCAGGTTTGGTATTAGAAGCATTGAGATATCACATCTCATGCTATAGGAAGGGTCTCAGGAATGGAATGGGAAGGACTTGGATATCACATCTCATGATAAAGGAAGGGTCTAAGGTTTGGAAGGGGAAGGATTTGGATATCACATCTCATGTTATTGGACCGGTCTCAGGTTTGGTATTAGAAGCATTGAGATATCAAGTCTCATGGTATAGGACGGGAGTTTGATATCACATCTCATGCCATGGTATGGGTCTCAGGTTTTGTAGAATGTTAAGACGGATTTCTGAACTCTGTCCTGGTGGCGCAGAAGTTCAGAAGGCCAACCTAATTACTTGGAACAGGGTAACCTCTGGACAAGCCAGACCAATCAAGGTAGCGATCGCGGCGGTCAAGACTAGGTCTCAAGAGGGGTGAGGGTGACTGAAAGCCCGCAGTGAGCACACAAAGCAAGAGCGCTGACAAACTACTCCAAACAGTTGTTATATCAAAAATAGATACACATTTATTTTAAGGCCTTTAAAATAATGACCGTAGCGAGAAAATCACAATATCACAATATTAAACCAACACATACCATATCAACACAATATATATACAAATACACAGTCGCAAGCGTTTAAAGCACGAAATATGTAGTCCACCTGCCAGGGAAGGAAAACAGGCAGTGCGATACCGCTTTAGACTCAGTTCGCCTTCAGAGGCACCTAACTAGATGGAAGTCCGAGCCCTGCGAAGAGTGGAGCCTTGTGCTCAAAGTACCTGCCACGCCGGTGCCAACGGGCAAAAGGGGAAGCTCTTCGGAGGAAGTCAGGCAGTTCGGGTTAGTGCACAGCAGAAGGAGAACAGGTTCCGTAACTCAAGCGCAGCCTCCACAGCGGGCAGAAGCAGAGCGCGAGTACGGCCAAAAGGGTGCTGTTTTTACACAGCAGGGAAAAGCAATGGGATACTGCAGGAGGGCGACCAGATCCTAGCTAAACTACTCACCGGTCCCCGAAGCAAGCAGACCCAGGCTTCTCCACGTTAGTTTCAGCAGCTGGCAGGTTCAGAAGAGCAGGGAACGCCTCGTAGTCGTGTAGAGCAAAAAGACGTCCCAATCGACGAAACCAGCACAGTTTTGTTGCCGCAGCAGGACAACGGAGCGGCCGTGTGTATTCAAGCCAAATGTACACTCCTCCCTTCAGACTTGGGAACGCCAAGCGTACGAAGCGTGGGAGAGTGACAAGGACTCGAAATACAACACAACCTGGCGGCAGTTACAGAGCAGGACTCCCTTGTAAGCTGGTCAGTCAACTGGATGGCCCAGAGACACTTCCGAAGGCTTACTTGGCAGGAGAGGATGAAGTCGCCGGGAATAGCTGTTCCTGCTATTCCAAAGGTCGAAGCACCAGTACAGGCCTTCTTGTTCGATCCAAGGAGGAAAGGGTTTCACAGGACGACAGCAGTGCAAAGGAGGATTCCTTCAGCGGGTCACCAGCGATTCCTCGGTCCAGCCTCTTGGTTGCAGGATACTTGGCTCCTGTATTCCTTCGTTCGTGAGAACTCAGGAGATCGACATGGTAGTGGTGTTTCCAGCTCCCTCTTATCCACGGTTCCCTTCGCGCCAAAACGGAGGGGAGCCAATGGGAGATCCGCTCATCAACACACATACCATACGTGGACCAATCACGGACCACGGTGGTCCCAGGCATTCACACCACCCTAGACTCTCTGGCACCCAGGATGTGTATTGGGACCAGACATCCCAGCCCACACCCTGGAGGCACACAAACGACATGTAGAAGCCCGCGAAAGCAACCACGTTTCGCGGGAAAGTACATGCCCAAATAAGGAAGGCCCCGGGTCGCCCGACCTGGGGAAGGTGAAGGGAGCAAGACGGTCAGTGGACAGGACAAAGGAGCCTCGTGGTCTGGCCATTTTGGGAGCCAGGCCACCATTTTGGGTTCAGTGCGAAAAACGTGCTCAGAACGCCAAAAGGAGCTCAAAATAAACAAAACGATCGCTGCCACCATTCCAGTCCCTGAATGACCTGCACCGATCAAAATACCATCCTAAAAGAGTATCTAGGGCCTGTAGAAGGCTAGAGACCCAAGAGAGCTGTAACTTATCTTACAGTGCCCTCTTGTGTCATGTTGCACTAAAGCCGCAACATGATAAAAGAAACTACGGGAAACAGCGTTCCCCGGTACTGACTGTCTTAAGGGCATGTCAGTTTCCCCGTAAGAAAGGAGCGAAAGCCCAGAGAAGTGCGGCAGAAGGCTGTACTTCTCTGGCAAAGTCAAGAACAAGGTTAAAAACAATAGCAAAAAGTTTAGGGGTTTGCCACATGGAAGGAAAATTCCCTACAATTATGAAATCTTTCCTAACATAGAAGCATTGGGATATCACATCTCATGCTATCGGAAGGGTATCAGGATTGGATTTGGAAGGAGTTGGATATCCCATCTCATGCTATAGGAAGGGTCTCAGGTTGGAATAGAAGGAGTTGGATATCACATCTCATGTTATAGGAAGGGTCTCAGGATTGGAATGGGAAGGACTTGGATATCACATCTCATGCTGTAGGAAGGGTCTCAGGTTTGGAAAAGGAAGGAGTTGGATATCACATTTCATGTTAGAGGTAGGATCTCAGGTTTGGTATTAGAGGCATTGAGATATCACATCTCATGCTATCAGAAGGGTATCAGGATTGGAATGGGAAGGAGTTGGATATCACATCTCATGCTAAAGGGAGGGTCTCAGGTTTGGAATGGGAAGGATTTGGATATCACATCTCATGTTATAGGAAGGACCTTAGGTTTGGTATTAGAAGCATTGAGATATCACATCTCATGCTATAGGAAGGGTCTCGGGATTGGAATGGGAAGGAGTTGGATATCACATCTCATGTTATAGGAAGGATCTCAGGTTTGGTATTAGAAGCATTGAGATATCACATCTCATGCTATAGGAAGGGTCTCAGGATTGGAATGGGAAGGAGTTGGATATCACATCTCATGCTATGGGAAGGGTCTCAGGTTTGGTATAAGCATTGAAATATCACATCTCTGCTATCGGAAGGGTCTCAGGATTGGAATGGGAGGAGCTGGATATCACATCTCATTCTATGGGAAGGGTCTCAGGTTTGGTATAAGCATTGAAATATCACATCTCTGCTATCGGAAGGGTCTCAGGATTGGAATGGGAGGAGCTGGATATCACATCTCATGCTAAAGGAAGGGTCTCAGGTTTGGAAGGGGAAGGAGTTGGATATCACATCTCATACTAAAGGGAGGGTCTCAGGTTTGGAATGGGAAGGATTTGGATATCACATCTCATGTTATAGGAAGGACCTTAGGTTTGGTATTAGAAGCATTGAGATATCACATCTCATGCTATAGGAAGGGTCTCGGGATTGGAATGGGAAGGAGTTGGATATCACATCTCATGTTATTGGAAGGATCTCAGGTTTGGTATTAGAAGCATTGAGATATCACATCTCATGCTATCGGAAGGGTCTTAGGTTTGGTATAAGCATTGAGATATCACATCTCTGCTATCGGAAGGGTCTCAGGATTGGAATGGGAAGATTTGGATATCATAATTCATGTTATAGGAAGGGTCTCAGGTTTGGTATTAGAAGCATTGAGATATCACATCTCATGCTATAGGAAGGGTCTCAGGATTGGAATGGGAAGGACTTGGATATCACATCTCATGTTATAGGAAGGGTCTCAGGTTTGGTATTAGAAGCATTGAGATATCACATCTCATGCTATAGGAAGGGTCTCAGGAATGGAATGGGAAGGACTTGGATATCACATCTCATGATAAAGGAAGGGTCTAAGGTTTGGAAGGGGAAGGATTTGGATATCACATCTCATGTTATTGGACCGGTCTCAGGTTTGGTATTAGAAGCATTGAGATATCAAGTCTCATGGTATAGGACGGGAGTTTGATATCACATCTCATGCCATGGTATGGGTCTCAGGTTTTGTAGAAGCATTGGTATATCACATCTCATGCTATCGGAAGGGTATCAGGATTGGATTTGGAAGGAGTTGGATATCCCATCTCATGCTATAGGAAGGGTCTCAGGTTGGAATAGAAGGAGTTGGATATCACATCTCATGTTATAGGAAGGGTCTCAGGATTGGAATGGGAAGGACTTGGATATCACATCTCATGCTGTAGGAAGGGTCTCAGGTTTGGAAAAGGAAGGAGTTGGATATCACATTTCATGTTAGAGGTAGGATCTCAGGTTTGGTATTAGAGGCATTGAGATATCAGATCTCATGCTATCAGAAGGGTATCAGGATTGGAATGGGAAGGAGTTGGATATCACATCTCATGCTAAAGGGAGGGTCTCAGGTTTGGAATGGGAAGGATTTGGATATCACATCTCATGTTATAGGAAGGACCTTAGGTTTGGTATTAGAAGCATTGAGATATCACATCTCATGCTATAGGAAGGGTCTCGGGATTGGAATGGGAAGGAGTTGGATATCACATCTCATGTTATAGGAAGGATCTCAGGTTTGGTATTAGAAGCATTGAGATATCACATCTCATGCTATAGGAAGGGTCTCAGGATTGGAATGGGAAGGAGTTGGATATCACATCTCATGCTATGGGAAGGGCCTCAGGTTTGGTATAAGCATTGAAATATCACATCTCTGCTATCGGAAGGGTCTCACGATTGGAATGGGAGGAGCTATATATCACATCTCATGCTAAAGGAAGGGTCTCAGGTTTGGAAGGGGAAGGATTTGGATATCACATCTCATGTTATAGGACGGGTCTCAGGTTTGGTATTAGAAGCATTGTGATATCACATCTCATGCTATAGGATGTGTCTCAGGATTGGAATGGGAAGGAGTTGGATATCACATCTCATGCTATAGGAAGGGTTTCAGGTTTGGTAGAAGCATTGAGATATCACATCTCATGCTATAGGAAGAGTCTCAGGTTTGGGAAGGGAAGGATTTGGATTTCACATCTCATGTTATAGGATGGTTCTCATGTTTGGTTTTTGAAGCATTGAGATATCACATCTCATGCTATCGGAAGGGTCTCAGGTTTGGAATGGGAAGGAGTTGGATATGACATCTCTTGTTATAGGGAGGGTCTCAGGATTTGAATGGTAAGGAGTTGGATATCACATCTCATGCTATAGGAAGGGTCTCAGGTTGGAATGGGAAGGAGTTGGATATCACATCTCATGTTATATACAGGAAGGGTCTCAGGATTGGAATGGGAAGGATTTGGATATCACATCTCTTGCTATAGGAAGGGTCTCAGGTTTTTTATTAGAAACATTGAGATATCACATCTCATGCTATAGGAAGGGTTTTAGGATTGGAATGGGAAGTATTTGGATATCACATCTCATGCTAAAGGAAGGGTCTCAGGTTTGGAAGGGGAAGGATTTGGATATCACATCTCATCCAATAGGAAGGGTCTCAGGTTTGGAATGGGAAGGAATTGGATATCACATCTCATGTTATAGGAAGGGTCTCAGGTTTTTTATTAGAAACATTGAGATATCACATCTCATGTTATAGGACGGTTCCCAGGTTTGGTATTAGAAGCATTGAGATATCACATCTCATGGTATAGGAAGGGTCTCAGGGTTGGAATGGGAAGGAGTTGGATATCACATCTCATCCAATAGGAAGGGTCTCAGGTTTGGAATGGGAAGGAATTGGATATCACATCTCATGTTATAGGAAGGATCTCAGGTTTGGTATTAGAAGCATTGAGATATCACATCTCATGCTATAGGAAGGGTCTCAGGATTGGAATGTGAAGGATTTGGATATCACATCTCATGCTAAAGGAAGGGTCTCAGGTTTGGTAGAAGCATTGAGATATCACATCTCATGCTATAGGAAGGGTCTCAGGATTTGAATGGCAAGGAGTTGGATATCACATCTCATGCCATAGGAAGGGTCTCAGGTTTGGTATAAGCATTGAGATATCACATCTCTGCTATCGGAAGGTTCTCAGGATTGGATTGGGAAGGAGTTGGATATCCCTTCCCATGCTATAGGAAGTGTCTCAGGTTGGAATGGGAAGGAGTTGAATATCACATCTCATGTTATAGGAAGGGTCTCAGGATTGGAATGGGAAGGATTTGGATATCACATCTCTTGCTATAGGAAGGGTCTCAGGATTGGAATGGGAAGGATTTGGATATCACATCTCATGTCATAGGAAGGATCTCAGGTTTGGTATTAGAAGCATTGATATATCACATCTCATGCTATAGGAATGGTCTCAGGATTGGAATGGGTAGGAGTTGGATATTACATTCTTGCTATAGTAAGGGTCTCATGTTTGGAATGGGAAGGAGTTGGATATCACATATGTTAAGACGGATTTCTGAACTCTGTCCTGGTGGCGCAGAAGTTCAGAAGGCCAACCTAATTACTTGGAACAGGGTAACCTCTGGACAAGCCAGACCAATCAAGGTAGCGATCGCGGCGGTCAAGACTAGGTCTCAAGAGGGGTGAGGGTGACTGAAAGCCCGCAATGAGCACACAAAGCAAGAGCGCTTACAAACTACTCCAAACAGTTGTTATATCAAAAATAGATACACATTTATTTTAAGGCCTTTAAAACAATGACCGTAGCGAGAAAATCACAATATCACAATATTAAACCAACACATACCATATCAACACAATATATATACAAATACACAGTCGCAAGCGTTTAAAGCACGAAATATGTAGTCCACCTGAAAGGAAAGGAAAACAGGCTGTGCGATAACGCTTTAGACTCAGTTCGCCTTCAGAGGCACCTAACTAGATGGAAGTCCGAGCCCTGCGAAGAGTGGAGCCTTGTGCTCAAAGTACCTGCCACGCCGGTGCCAACGGGCAAAAGGGGAAGCTCTTCGTAGGAAGTCAGGCAGTTCGGGTTAGTGCACAGCAGAAGGAGAACAGGTTCCGCAACTCAAGCGCAGCCTCCACAGCGGGCAGAAGCAGAGCGCGAGTACGGCCAAAAGGGTGCTGTTTTTACACAGCAGGGAAAAGCAATGGGATACTGCAGGAGGGCGACCAGATCCTAGCTAAACTACTCACCGGTCCCCGAAGCAAGCAGACCCAGGCTTCTCCACGTTAGTTTCAGCAGCTGGCAGGTTCAGAAGAGCAGGGAACGCCTCGTAGTCGTGTAGAGCAAAAAGACGTCCCAATCGACGAAACCAGCACAGTTTTGTTGCCGCAGCAGGACAACGGAGCGGCCGTGTGTATTCAAGCCAAATGTACACTCCTCCCTTCAGACCTGGGGACGCCAAGCGTACGAAGCGTGGGAGAGTGACAAGGACTCGAAATACAACACAACCTGGCGGCAGTTGCAGAGCAGGACTCCCTTGTAAGCTGGTCAGTCAACTGGATGGCCCAGAGACACTTCCGAAGGCTTACTTGGCAGGAGATGATGAAGTCGCCGGGAATAGCTGTTCCTGCTATTCCAAAGGTCGAAGCACCAGTACAGGCCTTCTGGTTCGATCCAAGGAGGAAAGGGTTTCACAGGACGACAGCAGTGCAAAGGAGGATTCCTTCAGCGGGTCACCAGAGATTCCTCGGTCCAGCCTCTTGGTTGCAGGATACTTGGCTCCTGTATTCCTTCGTTCGTGAGAACCCAGGAGATCGACATGGTAGTGGTGTTTCCAGCTCCCTCTTATCCATGGTTCCCTTCGCGCCAAAACGGAGGGGAGCCAATGGGAGATCCGCTCATCAACACACATACCATACGTGGACCAATCACGGACCACGGTGGTCCCAGGCATTCACACCACCCTAGACTCTCTGGCACCCAGGATGTGTATTGGGACCAGACATCCCAGCCCACACCCTGGAGGCACACAAACGACATGTAGAAGCCCGCGAAAGCAACCACGTTTCGCGGGAAAGTACATGCCCAAATAAGGAAGGCCCCGGGTCGCCCGACCTGGGGAAGGTGAAGGGAGCAAGACGGTCAGTGGACAGGACAAAGGAGCCTCGTGGACTGGCCATTTTGGGAGCCAGGCCACCATTTTGGGTTCAGTGCGAAAAACGTGCTCAGAACGCCAAAAGGAGCTCAAAATAAACAAAACGATCGCTGCCACCATTCCAGTCCCTGAATGACTTGCACCGATCAAAATACCACCCTAAAAGAGTATCTAGGGCCTGTAGAAGGCTAGAGACCCAAGAGAGCTGTAACTTAGCTTACAGTGCCCTCTTGTGTCATGTTGCACTAAAGCCGCAACACGATAAAAGAAACTACGGGAAACAGCGTTCCCTGGTACTGACTGTCTTAAGGGCATGTCAGTTTCACCGTAAGAAAAGGAGCGAAAGCCCAGAGAAGTGCGGCAGAAGGCTGTACTTCTCTGGCAAAGTCAAGAACAAGGTTAAAAACAATAGCAAAAAGTTTAGGGGTTGCCACATGGAAGGAAAATTACTTACAATTATGAAATCTTTCCTAACAACATATGCTATAGGAAGTGTCTCAGGTTTGGAACGGGAAGGAGTTGGATATCACATCTCATGTTATAGGAAGGGTCTCAGGTTTGGTATAAGCATTGAGATATCACATCTCTGCTATCAGGAGTGGCTCAGGATTGGAATGGGAAGGAGTTGGATATCCCATCTCATGTTAAAGGACGGGTCTCTGGTTTGGTATTAGAATCATTGAGATATCACATCGCATGCTGTAGGAAGGGTCTAAGGATTGGAATGGGATGGACTTGGATATCACATCTCATGCTATAGGTAGGCTCTCAGGTTTGCTATAAGCATTGAGATATCACATCTCATGCTATAGGAAGGGTCTCAGGATTGGAATGGGAAGGATTTGGATATCACATCTCATGCTATAGGAAGGGTCTCAGATTTGGTATAAGCATTGAGATATCACATCTCATGCTATAGGAAGGGTCTCAGGATTGGAATGGGAAGGAGTTGTATATGACATCTCAAGCCTTAGGAAGGGTCTCAGGTTTGGTATAAGCATTGAGATATCACATCTCTGCTATCGGAAGGGTCTCAGGATTGGAATGGGAAGGAGTTGGATATCCCATCTCATGTTATAGGAAGGGTCTCAGGTTTGGTATTAGAAGCATTGAGATATCACATCTCATGCTATAGGAAGGGTCTCAGGATTGGAATGGGAAGGACTTGGATGTCACATCTCATGCTATAGGGAGGGTCTCAAGTTTGATATTAGAAGCATTGAGATAACAAATCTCATGATATCGGAAGGGTCTCAGGATTGGAATGGGAAGGAGTTGGATATCACATCTCATTATAAAGGAAGGGTCTAAGGTTTGGAAGGGGAAGGATTTGGATATCACATCTCATGTTATAGGACGGGTCTCAGGTTTGGTATTAGAAGCATTGAGATATCAAGTCTCATGGTATAAGAAGGGTCTCAGAATTGGAATGGGAAGGAGTTGGATATCACATCTCAAGCTATAGGAAGCGTCTCAGGATTGGAATGGGAAGGAGTTTGATATCACATCTCATGCCATAGTATGGGTCTCAGGTTTGGTAGAAGCATTGGGATATCACGTCTCATGCTATAGGAAGGGTCTCAGGATTGGAATGGGAAGAAGTTGGATATCACATCTCAAGCTATAGGAAGGGTCTCAGGTTTGGTATAAGCATTGAGATATCACATCTCATGCTATAGGAAGGGTCTCAGGGTTGGAATGGGAAGGAGTTGTATATGACACCTCATGCCATAGGAAGGGTCTCAGGTTTGGTATAAGCATTGAGATATCACATCTCATGCTATAGGAAGAGTCTCAGGTTTGGGAAGGGAAGGATTTGGATTTCACATCTCATGTTATAGGATGGTTCTCATGTTTGGTTTTTGAAGCATTGAGATATCACATCTCATGCTATCGGAAGGGTCTCAGGTTTGGAATGGGAAGGAGTTGGATATCACATCTCATGTTATAGGAAGGGTCTCAGGTTTGGAATGGGAAGGAGTTGGATATGACATCTCTTGTTATAGGGAGGGTCTCAGGATTTGAATGGTAAGGAGTTGGATATCACATCTCATGCTATAGGAAGGGTCTCAGGTTGGAATGGGAAGGAGTTGGATATCACATCTCATGTTATATACAGGAAGGGTCTCAGGATTGGAATGGGAAGGATTTGGATATCACATCTCTTGCTATAGGAAGGGTCTCAGGTTTTTTATTAGAAACATTGAGATATCACATCTCATGCTATAGGAAGGGTTTTAGGATTGGAATGGGAAGTATTTGGATATCACATCTCATGCTAAAGGAAGGGTCTCAGGTTTGGAAGGGGAAGGATTTGGATATCACATCTCATCCAATAGGAAGGGTCTCAGGTTTGGAATGGGAAGGAATTGGATATCACATCTCATGTTATAGGAAGGGTCTCAGGTTTTTTATTAGAAACATTGAGATATCACATCTCATGTTATAGGACGGTTCCCAGGTTTGGTATTAGAAGCATTGAGATATCACATCTCATGGTATAGGAAGGGTCTCAGGGTTGGAATGGGAAGGAGTTGGATATCACATCTCATCCAATAGGAAGGGTCTCAGGTTTGGAATGGGAAGGAATTGGATATCACATCTCATGTTATAGGAAGGATCTCAGGTTTGGTATTAGAAGCATTGAGATATCACATCTCATGCTATAGGAAGGGTCTCAGGATTGGAATGTGAAGGATTTGGATATCACATCTCATGCTAAAGGAAGGGTCTCAGGTTTGGTAGAAGCATTGAGATATCACATCTCATGCTATAGGAAGGGTCTCAGGATTTGAATGGCAAGGAGTTGGATATCACATCTCATGCCATAGGAAGGGTCTCAGGTTTGGTATAAGCATTGAGATATCACATCTCTGCTATCGGAAGGTTCTCAGGATTGGATTGGGAAGGAGTTGGATATCCCTTCCCATGCTATAGGAAGTGTCTCAGGTTGGAATGGGAAGGAGTTGAATATCACATCTCATGTTATAGGAAGGGTCTCAGGATTGGAATGGGAAGGATTTGGATATCACATCTCTTGCTATAGGAAGGGTCTCAGGTTTTTTATTAGAAACATTGAGATATCACATCTCATGCTATAGGAAGGGTTTTAGGATTGGAATGGGAAGTATTTGGATATCACATCTCATGCTAAAGGAAGGGTCTCAGGTTTGGAAGGGGAAGGATTTGGATATCACATCTCATCCAATAGGAAGGGTCTCAGGTTTGGAATGGGAAGGAATTGGATATCACATCTCATGTTATAGGAAGGGTCTCAGGTTTTTTATTAGAAACATTGAGATATCACATCTCATGTTATAGGACGGTTCCCAGGTTTGGTATTAGAAGCATTGAGATATCACATCTCATGGTATAGGAAGGGTCTCAGGGTTGGAATGGGAAGGAGTTGGATATCACATCTCATCCAATAGGAAGGGTCTCAGGTTTGGAATGGGAAGGAATTGGATATCACATCTCATGTTATAGGAAGGATCTCAGGTTTGGTATTAGAAGCATTGAGATATCACATCTCATGCTATAGGAAGGGTCTCAGGATTGGAATGTGAAGGATTTGGATATCACATCTCATGCTAAAGGAAGGGTCTCAGGTTTGGTAGAAGCATTGAGATATCACATCTCATGCTATAGGAAGGGTCTCAGGATTTGAATGGCAAGGAGTTGGATATCACATCTCATGCCATAGGAAGGGTCTCAGGTTTGGTATAAGCATTGAGATATCACATCTCTGCTATCGGAAGGTTCTCAGGATTGGATTGGGAAGGAGTTGGATATCCCTTCCCATGCTATAGGAAGTGTCTCAGGTTGGAATGGGAAGGAGTTGAATATCACATCTCATGTTATAGGAAGGGTCTCAGGATTGGAATGGGAAGGATTTGGATATCACATCTCTTGCTATAGGAAGGGTCTCAGGATTGGAATGGGAAGGATTTGGATATCACATCTCATGTCATAGGAAGGATCTCAGGTTTGGTATTAGAAGCATTGATATATCACATCTCATGCTATAGGAATGGTCTCAGGATTGGAATGGGTAGGAGTTGGATATTACATTCTTGCTATAGTAAGGGTCTCATGTTTGGAATGGGAAGGAGTTGGATATCACATATGTTAAGACGGATTTCTGAACTCTGTCCTGGTGGCGCAGAAGTTCAGAAGGCCAACCTAATTACTTGGAACAGGGTAACCTCTGGACAAGCCAGACCAATCAAGGTAGCGATCGCGGCGGTCAAGACTAGGTCTCAAGAGGGGTGAGGGTGACTGAAAGCCCGCAATGAGCACACAAAGCAAGAGCGCTTACAAACTACTCCAAACAGTTGTTATATCAAAAATAGATACACATTTATTTTAAGGCCTTTAAAACAATGACCGTAGCGAGAAAATCACAATATCACAATATGAAACCAACACATACCATATCAACACAATATATATACAAATACACAGTCGCAAGCGTTTAAAGCACAAAATATGTAGTCCACCTGAAAGGAAAGGAAAACAGGCTGTGCGATAACGCTTTAGACTCAGTTCGCCTTCAGAGGCACCTAACTAGATGGAAGTCCGAGCCCTGCGAAGAGTGGAGCCTTGTGCTCAAAGTACCTGCCACGCCGGTGCCAACGGGCAAAAGGGGAAGCTCTTCGTAGGAAGTCAGGCAGTTCGGGTTAGTGCACAGCAGAAGGAGAACAGGTTCCGCAACTCAAGCGCAGCCTCCACAGCGGGCAGAAGCAGAGCGCGAGTACGGCCAAAAGGGTGCTGTTTTTACACAGCAGGGAAAAGCAATGGGATACTGCAGGAGGGCGACCAGATCCTAGCTAAACTACTCACCGGTCCCCGAAGCAAGCAGACCCAGGCTTCTCCACGTTAGTTTCAGCAGCTGGCAGGTTCAGAAGAGCAGGGAACGCCTCGTAGTCGTGTAGAGCAAAAAGACGTCCCAATCGACGAAACCAGCACAGTTTTGTTGCCGCAGCAGGACAACGGAGCGGCCGTGTGTATTCAAGCCAAATGTACACTCCTCCCTTCAGACCTGGGGACGCCAAGCGTACGAAGCGTGGGAGAGTGACAAGGACTCGAAATACAACACAACCTGGCGGCAGTTGCAGAGCAGGACTCCCTTGTAAGCTGGTCAGTCAACTGGATGGCCCAGAGACACTTCCGAAGGCTTACTTGGCAGGAGATGATGAAGTCGCCGGGAATAGCTGTTCCTGCTATTCCAAAGGTCGAAGCACCAGTACAGGCCTTCTGGTTCGATCCAAGGAGGAAAGGGTTTCACAGGACGACAGCAGTGCAAAGGAGGATTCCTTCAGCGGGTCACCAGCGATTCCTCGGTCCAGCCTCTTGGTTGCAGGATACTTGGCTCCTGTATTCCTTCGTTCGTGAGAACCCAGGAGATCGACATGGTAGTGGTGTTTCCAGCTCCCTCTTATCCATGGTTCCCTTCGCGCCAAAACGGAGGGGAGCCAATGGGAGATGCGCTCATCAACACACATACCATACGTGGACCAATCACGGACCACGGTGGTCCCAGGCATTCACACCACCCTAGACTCTCTGGCACCCAGGATGTGTATTGGGACCAGACATCCCAGCCCACACCCTGGAGGCACACAAACGACATGTAGAAGCCCGCGAAAGCAACCACGTTTCGCGGGAAAGTACATGCCCAAATAAGGAAGGCCCCGGGTCGCCCGACCTGGGGAAGGTGAAGGGAGCAAGACGGTCAGTGGACAAGACAAAGGAGCCTCGTGGACTGGCCATTTTGGGAGCCAGGCCACCATTTTGGGTTCAGTGCGAAAAACGTGCTCAGAACGCCAAAAGGAGCTCAAAATAAACAAAACGATCGCTGCCACCATTCCAGTCCCTGAATGACTTGCACCGATCAAAATACCACCCTAAAAGAGTATCTAGGGCCTGTAGAAGGCTAGAGACCCAAGAGAGCTGTAACTTAGCTTACAGTGCCCTCTTGTGTCATGTTGCACTAAAGCCGCAACACGATAAAAGAAACTACGGGAAACAGCGTTCCCTGGTACTGACTGTCTTAAGGGCATGTCAGTTTCACCGTAAGAAAAGGAGCGAAAGCCCAGAGAAGTGCGGCAGAAGGCTGTACTTCTCTGGCAAAGTCAAGAACAAGGTTAAAAACAATAGCAAAAAGTTTAGGGGTTGCCACATGGAAGGAAAATTACTTACAATTACGAAATCTTTCCTAACAACATATGCTATAGGAAGTGTCTCAGGTTTGGAACGGGAAGGAGTTGGATATCACATCTCATGTTATAGGAAGGGTCTCAGGTTTGGTATAAGCATTGAGATATCACATCTCTGCTATCAGGAGTGGCTCAGGATTGGAATGGGAAGGAGTTGGATATCCCATCTCATGTTAAAGGACGGGTCTCTGGTTTGGTATTAGAATCATTGAGATATCACATCGCATGCTGTAGGAAGGGTCTAAGGATTGGAATGGGATGGACTTGGATATCACATCTCATGCTATAGGTAGGCTCTCAGGTTTGGTATAAGCATTGAGATATCACATCTCATGCTATAGGAAGGGTCTCAGGATTGGAATGGGAAGGATTTGGATATCACATCTCATGCTATAGGAAGGGTCTCAGATTTGGTATAAGCATTGAGATATCACATCTCATGCTATAGGAAGGGTCTCAGGATTGGAATGGGAAGGAGTTGTATATGACATCTCAAGCCTTAGGAAGGGTCTCAGGTTTGGTATAAGCATTGAGATATCACATCTCTGCTATCGGAAGGGTCTCAGGATTGGAATGGGAAGGAGTTGGATATCCCATCTCATGTTATAGGAAGGGTCTCAGGTTTGGTATTAGAAGCATTGAGATATCACATCTCATGCTATAGGAAGGGTCTCAGGATTGGAATGGGAAGGACTTGGATGTCACATCTCATGCTATAGGGAGGGTCTCAAGTTTGATATTAGAAGCATTGAGATAACAAATCTCATGATATCGGAAGGGTCTCAGGATTGGAATGGGAAGGAGTTGGATATCACATCTCATTATAAAGGAAGGGTCTAAGGTTTGGAAGGGGAAGGATTTGGATATCACATCTCATGTTATAGGACGGGTCTCAGGTTTGGTATTAGAAGCATTGAGATATCAAGTCTCATGGTATAAGAAGGGTCTCAGAATTGGAATGGGAAGGAGTTGGATATCACATCTCAAGCTATAGGAAGCGTCTCAGGATTGGAATGGGAAGGAGTTTGATATCACATCTCATGCCATAGTATGGGTCTCAGGTTTGGTAGAAGCATTGGGATATCACGTCTCATGCTATAGGAAGGGTCTCAGGATTGGAATGGGAAGAAGTTGGATATCACATCTCAAGCTATAGGAAGGGTCTCAGGTTTGGTATAAGCATTGAGATATCACATCTCATGCTATAGGAAGGGTCTCAGGGTTGGAATGGGAAGGAGTTGTATATGACACCTCATGCCATAGGAAGGGTCTCAGGTTTGGTATAAGCATTGAGATATCACATCTCATGCTATAGGAAGAGTCTCAGGTTTGGGAAGGGAAGGATTTGGATTTCACATCTCATGTTATAGGATGGTTCTCATGTTTGGTTTTTGAAGCATTGAGATATCACATCTCATGCTATCGGAAGGGTCTCAGGTTTGGAATGGGAAGGAGTTGGATATCACATCTCATGTTATAGGAAGGGTCTCAGGTTTGGAATGGGAAGGAGTTGGATATGACATCTCTTGTTATAGGGAGGGTCTCAGGATTTGAATGGTAAGGAGTTGGATATCACATCTCATGCTATAGGAAGGGTCTCAGGTTGGAATGGGAAGGAGTTGGATATCACATCTCATGTTATATACAGGAAGGGTCTCAGGATTGGAATGGGAAGGATTTGGATATCACATCTCTTGCTATAGGAAGGGTCTCAGGTTTTTTATTAGAAACATTGAGATATCACATCTCATGCTATAGGAAGGGTTTTAGGATTGGAATGGGAAGTATTTGGATATCACATCTCATGCTAAAGGAAGGGTCTCAGGTTTGGAAGGGGAAGGATTTGGATATCACATCTCATCCAATAGGAAGGGTCTCAGGTTTGGAATGGGAAGGAATTGGATATCACATCTCATGTTATAGGAAGGGTCTCAGGTTTTTTATTAGAAACATTGAGATATCACATCTCATGTTATAGGACGGTTCCCAGGTTTGGTATTAGAAGCATTGAGATATCACATCTCATGGTATAGGAAGGGTCTCAGGGTTGGAATGGGAAGGAGTTGGATATCACATCTCATCCAATAGGAAGGGTCTCAGGTTTGGAATGGGAAGGAATTGGATATCACATCTCATGTTATAGGAAGGATCTCAGGTTTGGTATTAGAAGCATTGAGATATCACATCTCATGCTATAGGAAGGGTCTCAGGATTGGAATGTGAAGGATTTGGATATCACATCTCATGCTAAAGGAAGGGTCTCAGGTTTGGTAGAAGCATTGAGATATCACATCTCATGCTATAGGAAGGGTCTCAGGATTTGAATGGCAAGGAGTTGGATATCACATCTCATGCCATAGGAAGGGTCTCAGGTTTGGTATAAGCATTGAGATATCACATCTCTGCTATCGGAAGGTTCTCAGGATTGGATTGGGAAGGAGTTGGATATCCCTTCCCATGCTATAGGAAGTGTCTCAGGTTGGAATGGGAAGGAGTTGAATATCACATCTCATGTTATAGGAAGGGTCTCAGGATTGGAATGGGAAGGATTTGGATATCACATCTCTTGCTATAGGAAGGGTCTCAGGATTGGAATGGGAAGGATTTGGATATCACATCTCATGTCATAGGAAGGATCTCAGGTTTGGTATTAGAAGCATTGATATATCACATCTCATGCTATAGGAATGGTCTCAGGATTGGAATGGGTAGGAGTTGGATATTACATTCTTGCTATAGTAAGGGTCTCATGTTTTGAATGGGAAGGAGTTGGATATCACATATGTTAAGACGGATTTCTGAACTCTGTCCTGGTGGCGCAGAAGTTCAGAAGGCCAACCTAATTACTTGGAACAGGGTAACCTCTGGACAAGCCAGACCAATCAAGGTAGCGATCGCGGCGGTCAAGACTAGGTCTCAAGAGGGGTGAGGGTGACTGAAAGCCCGCAATGAGCACACAAAGCAAGAGCGCTTACAAACTACTCCAAACAGTTGTTATATCAAAAATAGATACACATTTATTTTAAGGCCTTTAAAACAATGACCGTAGCGAGAAAATCACAATATCACAATATTAAACCAACACATACCATATCAACACAATATATATACAAATACACAGTCGCAAGCGTTTAAAGCACGAAATATGTAGTCCACCTGAAAGGAAAGGAAAACAGGCTGTGCGATAACGCTTTAGACTCAGTTCGCCTTCAGAGGCACCTAACTAGATGGAAGTCCGAGCCCTGCGAAGAGTGGAGCCTTGTGCTCAAAGTACCTGCCACGCCGGTGCCAACGGGCAAAAGGGGAAGCTCTTCGTAGGAAGTCAGGCAGTTCGGGTTAGTGCACAGCAGAAGGAGAACAGGTTCCGCAACTCAAGCGCAGCCTCCACAGCGGGCAGAAGCAGAGCGCGAGTACGGCCAAAAGGGTGCTGTTTTTACACAGCAGGGAAAAGCAATGGGATACTGCAGGAGGGTGACCAGATCCTAGCTAAACTACTCACCGGTCCCCGAAGCAAGCAGACCCAGGCTTCTCCACGTTAGTTTCAGCAGCTGGCAGGTTCAGAAGAGCAGGGAACGCCTCGTAGTCGTGTAGAGCAAAAAGACGTCCCAATCGACGAAACCAGCACAGTTTTGTTGCCGCAGCAGGACAACGGAGCGGCCGTGTGTATTCAACCCAAATGTACACTCCTCCCTTCAGACCTGGGGACGCCAAGCGTACGAAGCGTGGGAGAGTGACAAGGACTCGAAATACAACACAACCTGGCGGCAGTTGCAGAGCAGGACTCCCTTGTAAGCTGGTCAGTCAACTGGATGGCCCAGAGACACTTCCGAAGGCTTACTTGGCAGGAGATGATGAAGTCGCCGGGAATAGCTGTTCCTGCTATTCCAAAGGTCGAAGCACCAGTACAGGCCTTCTGGTTCGATCCAAGGAGGAAAGGGTTTCACAGGACGACAGCAGTGCAAAGGAGGATTCCTTCAGCGGGTCACCAGCGATTCCTCGGTCCAGCCTCTTGGTTGCAGGATACTTGGCTCCTGTATTCCTTCGTTCGTGAGAACCCAGGAGATCGACATGGTAGTGGTGTTTCCAGCTCCCTCTTATCCATGGTTCCCTTCGCGCCAAAACGGAGGGGAGCCAATGGGAGATCCGCTCATCAACACACATACCATACGTGGACCAATCACGGACCACGGTGGTCCCAGGCATTCACACCACCCTAGACTCTCTGGCACCCAGGATGTGTATTGGGACCAGACATCCCAGCCCACACCCTGGAGGCACACAAACGACATGTAGAAGCCTGCGAAAGCAACCACGTTTCGCGGGAAAGCACATGCCCAAATAAGGAAGGCCCCGGGTCGCCCGACCTGGGGAAGGTGAAGGGAGCAAGACGGTCAGTGGACAGGACAAAGGAGCCTCGTGGACTGGCCATTTTGGGAGCCAGGCCACCATTTTGGGTTCAGTGCGAAAAACGTGCTCAGAACGCCAAAAGGAGCTCAAAATAAACAAAACGATCGCTGCCACCATTCCAGTCCCTGAATGACTTGCACCGATCAAAATACCATCCTAAAAGAGTATCTAGGGCCTGTAGAAGGCTAGAGACCCAAGAGAGCTGTAACTTAGCTTACAGTGCCCTCTTGTGTCATGTTGCACTAAAGCCGCAACACGATAAAAGAAACTACGGGAAACAGCGTTCCCTGGTACTGACTGTCTTAAGGGCATGTCAGTTTCACCGTAAGAAAAGGAGCGAAAGCCCAGAGAAGTGCGGCAGAAGGCTGTACTTCTCTGGCAAAGTCAAGAACAAGGTTAAAAACAATAGCAAAAAGTTTAGGGGTTGCCACATGGAAGGAAAATTACTTACAAATACGAAATCTTTCCTAACAACATATGCTATAGGAAGTGTCTCAGGTTTGGAACGGGAAGGAGTTGGATATCACATCTCATGTTATAGGAAGGGTCTCAGGTTTGGTATAAGCATTGAGATATCACATCTCTGCTATCAGGAGTGGCTCAGGATTGGAATGGGAAGGAGTTGGATATCCCATCTCATGTTAAAGGACGGGTCTCTGGTTTGGTATTAGAATCATTGAGATATCACATCGCATGCTGTAGGAAGGGTCTAAGGATTGGAATGGGATGGACTTGGATATCACATCTCATGCTATAGGTAGGCTCTCAGGTTTGGTATAAGCATTGAGATATCACATCTCATGCTATAGGAAGGGTCTCAGGATTGGAATGGGAAGGATTTGGATATCACATCTCATGCTATAGGAAGGGTCTCAGATTTGGTATAAGCATTGAGATATCACATCTCATGCTATAGGAAGGGTCTCAGGATTGGAATGGGAAGGAGTTGTATATGACATCTCAAGCCTTAGGAAGGGTCTCAGGTTTGGTATAAGCATTGAGATATCACATCTCTGCTATCGGAAGGGTCTCAGGATTGGAATGGGAAGGAGTTGGATATCCCATCTCATGTTATAGGAAGGGTCTCAGGTTTGGTATTAGAAGCATTGAGATATCACATCTCATGCTATAGGAAGGGTCTCAGGATTGGAATGGGAAGGACTTGGATGTCACATCTCATGCTATAGGGAGGGTCTCAAGTTTGATATTAGAAGCATTGAGATAACAAATCTCATGATATCGGAAGGGTCTCAGGATTGGAATGGGAAGGAGTTGGATATCACATCTCATTATAAAGGAAGGGTCTAAGGTTTGGAAGGGGAAGGATTTGGATATCACATCTCATGTTATAGGACGGGTCTCAGGTTTGGTATTAGAAGCATTGAGATATCAAGTCTCATGGTATAAGAAGGGTCTCAGAATTGGAATGGGAAGGAGTTGGATATCACATCTCAAGCTATAGGAAGCGTCTCAGGATTGGAATGGGAAGGAGTTTGATATCACATCTCATGCCATAGTATGGGTCTCAGGTTTGGTAGAAGCATTGGGATATCACATCTCATGCTATAGGAAGGGTCTCAGGATTGGAATGGGAAGAAGTTGGATATCACATCTCAAGCTATAGGAAGGGTCTCAGGTTTGGTATAAGCATTGAGATATCACATCTCATGCTATAGGAAGGGTCTCAGGGTTGGAATGGGAAGGAGTTGTATATGACACCTCATGCCATAGGAAGGGTCTCAGGTTTGGTATAAGCATTGAGATATCACATCACATGCTATAGGAAGGGTCTCAGGATTGGAATGGGAAGGACTTGGATATCACATCACATGCTATAGGAAGGGTCTCAGGATTGGAATGGGAAGGACTTGGATATCACATCTCATGCTATAGGCAGGGTCTCAGGTTTGGAAAGGGAAGGAGATGGATATCACATTTCATGTTAGAGGTAGGATCTCAGGTTTGGTATTAGAGGCAATGAGATATCACATCTCATGCTATCAGAAGGGTCTCAGGATTGGAATGGGAAGGAGTTGGATATCACATTTCATGCTAAAGGGAGGGTCTCAGGTTTGGAAGGGGAAGGATTTGGAAATCACATCTCATATTATAGGAAGGATCTCAGGTTTGGTATTAGAAGCATTGAGATATCACATCTCATGCTATCGGAAGGATCTCAGGTTTGGTATAAGAGGCATTGAGATATCACATCTCATGCTATCATAAGGGTCTCAGGATTGGAATGGGAAGGAGTTGGATATCACATCTCATGTTATAGGAAGGATCTCAGGTTTGGTATTAGAAGCATTGAGACATCACATCTCATGCTATAGGAAGGGTCTCAGGATTGGAATGGGAAGGAGTTGGATATCACATCTCATGCTATAGGAAGGGTCTCAGGTTTGGTATAAGCATTGAGATATCACATCTCATGCTATAGGAAGGGTCTCAGGATTAGAATGGGAAGGATTTGGATATCACATCTTATGCTATAGGAAGGGTCTCAGGTTTGGTATAAGCATTGAGATATCACATCTCATGCTATAGGAAGGGTCTCAGGATTGGAATGGGAAGAAGTTGGATATCACATCTCATGCTATAGGAAGGGTCTCAGGTTTGGTATAAGCATTGAGATATCACATCTCATGCTATAGGAAGGGTCTTAGGGTTGGAATGGGAAGGAGTTGTATATGACATCTCATGCCATAGGAAGGGTCTCAGGTTTGGTATAAGCATTGAGATATCACATCACATGCTATAGGAAGGGTCTCAGGATTGGAATGGGAAGGACTTGGACATCACATCTCATGCTATAGGCAGGGTCTCAGGTTTGGAAAGGGAAGGAGATGGATATCACATTTCATGTTAGAGGTAGGATCTCAGGTTTGGTATTAGAGGCATTGAGATATCACATCTCATGCTATCAGAAGGGTCTCAAGATTGGAATGGGAAGGAGTTGGATATCACATTTCATGCTAAAGGGAGGGTCTCAGGTTTGGAAGGGGAAGGATTTGGAAATCACATCTCATATTATAGGAAGGATCTCAGGTTTGGTATTAGAAGCATTGAGATATCACATCTCATGCTATCGGAAGGATCTCAGGTTTGGTATAAGAGGCATTGAGATATCTCATCTCATGCTATCATAAGGGTCTCAGGATTGGAATGGGAAGGAGTTGGATATCACATCTCATGTTATAGGAAGGATCTCAGGTTTGGTATTAGAAGCATTGAGACATCACATCTCATGCTATAGGAAGGGTCTCAGGATTGGAATGGGAAGGAGTTGGATATCACATCTCATGCTATAGGAAGGGTCTCAGGTTTGGTATAAGCATTGAGATATCACATCTCATGCTATAGGAAGGGTCTCAGGATTGGAATGGGAAGGATTTGGATATCACATCTTATGCTATAGGATGGGTCTCAGGTTTGGTATAAGCATGGAGATATCACTTCTCATGCTATAGGAAGGGTCTCAGGATTGGAATGGGAAGGAGTTGGATATCACATCTCATGCTATAGGAAGGGTCTCAGATTTGGTATAAGCATTGAGATATCACATCTCATGCTATAGGAAGGGTCTCAGGATTGGAATGGGAAGGAGTTGTATATGACATCTCAGGCCATAGGAAGGGTCTCAGATTTGGTATAAGCATTGAGATATCACAACTCATGATATCGGAAGGGTCTCAGGATTGGAATGGGAAGGAGTTGGATATCACATTTCATGATAAAGGAAGGGTCTAAGGTTTGGAAGGGGAAGGATTTGGATATCACATCTCATGTTATAGGACGGGTCTCAGGTTTGGTATTAGAAGCAATGAGATATCAAGTCTCATGGTATAAGAAGGGTCTCAGGATTGGAATGGGAAGGAGTTTGATATCACATCTCATGCCATAGTATGGGTCTCAGGTTTGGTAGAAGCATTGGGATATCACATCTCATGCTATCCGAAGGGTATCAGTATTGGATTTGGAAGGAGTTGGATATCCCATCTCAGGCTATAGGAAGGGTCTCAGGTTGGAATGGGAAGGAGTTGGATATCACATTTCATGTTATAGGAAGGGTCTCAGGATTGGAATGGGAAGGACTTGGATATCATATCTCATGCTATAGGAAGGCTCTCAGGTTTGGAAGGGGAAGGAGTTGGATATCACATTTCATGTTAGAGGAAGGATCTCAGGTTTGGTATTAGAGGCCTTGAGATATCACATCTCATGCTATAGGAAGGGTCTCAGGATTGGAATGGGAAGGAGTTGGATATCACATCTCAAGCTATAGGAAGGGTCTCAGGTTTGGTATAAGCATTGAGTTATCACATCTCATGCTATAGGAAGGGTCTCAGGATTGGAATGGGAAGAAGTTGGATATCACATCTCATGCTATAGGAAGGGTCTCAGGTTTGGTATAAGCATTGAGATATCACATCTCATGCTATAGTAAGGGTCTCAGGATTGGAATGGGAAGGAGTTGTATATGCCATCTCATGCCATAGGAAGGGTCTCAGGTTTGGTATAAGCATTGAGATATCACATCACATGCTATAGGAAGGGTCTCAGGATTGGAATGGGAAGGACTTGGATATCACATATCATGCTATAGGCAGGGTCTTAGGTTTGGAAAGGGAAGGAGATGGATATCACATTTCATGTTAGAGGTAGGATCTCAGGTTTGGTATTAGAGGCATTGAGAAATCACATCTCATGCTATCAGAAGGGTCTCAGGATTGGAATGGGAAGGAGTTGGATATCACATCTCATGCTAAAGGGAGGGTCTCAGGTTTGGAAGGGGAAGGATTTGGAAATCACATCTCATATTATAGGAAGGATCTCAGGTTTGGTATTAGAAGCATTGAGATATCACATCTCATGCTATCGGAAGGATCTCAGGTTTGGTATAAGAGGCATTGAGATATCACATCTCATGCTATCATAAGGGTCTCAGGATTGGAATGGGAAGGAGTTGGATATCACATCTCATGTTATAGGAAGGATCTCAGGTTTGGTATTGGAAGCATTGAGACATCACATCTCATGCTATAGGAATGGTCTCAGGATTGGAATGGGTAGGAGTTGGATATTACATTCTTGCTATAGGAAGGGTCTCATGTTTGGAATGGGAAGGAGTTGGATATCACATATGCTATAGGAAGTGTCTTAGGTTTGAACGGGAAGGAGTTGGATATCACATCTCATGTTATAGGAAGGGTCTCAGGTTTGGTATAAGCATTGAGATATCACCTCTCTGCTATCAGGAGTGGCTCAGGATTGGAATGGGAAGGAGTTGGATATCCCATCTCATGTTAAAGGACGGGTCTCTGGTTTGGTATTAGAATCATTGAGATATCACATCGCATGCTGTAGGAAGGGTCTAAGGATTGGAATGGGATGGACTTGGATATCACATCTCATGCTATAGGTAGGCTCTCGGGTTTGGTATAAGCATTGAGATATCACATCTCATGCTATAGGAAGGGTCTCAGGATTGGAATGGGAAGGATTTGGATATCACATCTCATGCTATAGGAAGGGTCTCAGGTTTGGTATAAGCATGGAGATATCACTTCTCATGCTATAGGAAGGGTCTCAGGATTGGAATGGGAAGGTGTTGGATATCACATCTCATGCTATAGGAAGGGTCTCAGATTTGGTATAAGCATTGAGATATCACATCTCATGCTATAGGAAGGGTCTCAGGATTGCAATGGGAAGGAGTTGTATATGACATCTCAGGCCTTAGGAAGGGTCTCAGGTTTGGTATAAGCATTGAGATATCACATCTCTGCTATCGGAAGGGTCTCAGGATTGGAATGGGAAGGAGTTGGATATCCCATCTCATGTTATAGGAAGGGTCTCAGGTTTGGTATTAGAAGCATTGAGATATCACATCTCATGCTATAGGAAGGGTCTCAGGATTGGAATGGGAAGGACTTGGATGTCACATCTCATGCTATAGGGAGGGTCTCAAGTTTGATATTAGAAGCATTGAGATAACAAATCTCATGATATCGGAAGGGTCTCAGGATTGGAATGGAAAGGAGTTGGATATCACATCTCATTATAAAGGAAGGGTCTAAGGTTTGGAAGGGGAAGGATTTGGATATCACATCTCATGTTATAGGACGGGTCTCAGGTTTGGTATTAGAAGCATTGAGATATCAAGTGTCATGGTATAAGAAGGGTCTCAGAATTAGAATGGGAAGGAGTTGGATATCACATCTCAAGCTATAGGAAGCGTCTCAGGATTGGAATGGGAAGGAGTTTGATATCACATCTCATGCCATAGTATGGGTCTCAGGTTTGGTAGAAGCATTGGGATATCACATCTCATGCTATCGGAAGGGTATCAGTATTGGATTTGGAAGGAGTTGGATATCCCATCTCATGCTATAGGAAGGGTCTCAGGTTAGAATGGGAAGGAGTTGGATATCACATTTCATGTTATAGGAAGGGTCTCAGGATTGGAATGGGAAGGAGTTGGATATCACATCTCATGCTATAGGAAGGGTCTCAGATTTGGTATAAGCATTGAGATATCACATCTCATGCTATAGGAAGGGTCTCAGGATTGGAATGGGAAGGAGTTGTATATGACATCTCAGGCCATAGGAAGGGTCTCAGATTTGGTATAAGCATTGAGATATCACATCTCATGATATCGGAAGGGTTTCAGGATTGGAATGGGAAGGAGTTGGATATCACATTTCATGATAAAGGAAGGGTCTAAGGTTTGGAAGGGGAAGGATTTGGATATCACATCTCATGTTATAGGACGGGTCTCAGGTTTGGTATTAGAAGCATTGAGATATCAAGTCTCATGGTATAAGAAGGGTCTCAGGATTGGAATGGGAAGGAGTTTGATATCACATCTCATGCCATAGTATGGGTCTCAGGTTTGGTAGAAGCATTGGGATATCACATCTCATGCTATCGGAAGGGTATCAGTATTGGATTTGGAAGGAGTTGGATATCCCATCTCATGCTATAGGAAGGGTCTCAGGTTGGAATGGGAAGGAGTTGGATATCACATTTCATGTTATAGGAAGGGTCTCAGGATTGGAATGGGAAGGACTTGGATATCATATCTCATGCAATAGGAAGGCTCTCAGGTTTGGAAGGGGAAGGAGTTGGATATCACATTTCATGTTAGAGGAAGGATCTCAGGTTTGGTATTAGAGGCCTTGAGATATCACATCTCATGCTATAGGAAGGGTCTCAGGATTGGAATGGGAAGGAGTTGGATATCACATCTCAAGCTATAGGAAGGGTCTCAGGTTTGGTATAAGCATTGAGATATCACATCTCATGCTATAGGAAGGGTCTCAGGATTGGAATGGGAAGAAGTTGGATATCACATCTCATGCTATAGGAAGGGTCTCAGGTTTGGTATAAGCATTGGGATATCACATCTCATGCTATAGGAAGGGTCTCAGGATTGGAATGGGAAGGAGTTGTATATGCCATCTCATGCCATAGGAAGGGTCTCAGGTTTGGTATAAGCATTGAGATATCACATCACATGCTATAGGAAGGGTCTCAGGATTGGAATGGGAAGGACTTGGATATCACATATCATGCTATAGGCAGGGTCTCAGGTTTGGAAAGGGAAGGAGATGGATATCACATTTCATGTTAGAGGTAGGATCTCAGGTTTGGTATTAGAGGCATTGAGAAATCACATCTCATGCTATCATAAGGGTCTCAGGATTGGAATGGGAAGGAGTTGGATATCACATCTCATGCTAAAGGGAGGGTCTCAGGTTTGGAAGGGGAAGGATTTGGAAATCACATCTCATATTATAGGAAGGATCTCAGGTTTGGTATTAGAAGCATTGATATATCACATCTCATGCTATCGGAAGGATCTCAGGTTTGGTATAAGAGGCATTGAGATATCACATCTCATGCTATCATAAGGGTCTCAGGATTGGAATGGGAAGGAGTTGGATATCACATCTCATGTTATAGGAAGGATCTCAGGTTTGGTATTGGAAGCATTGAAACATCACATCTCATGCTATAGGAATGGTCTCAGGATTGGAATGGGTAGGAGTTGGATATTACATTCTTGCTATAGGAAGGGTCTCATGTTTGGAATGGGAAGGAGTTGGATATCACATATGCTATAGGAAGTGTCTTAGGTTTGGAACGGGGAGGAGTTGGATATCACATCTCATGTTATAGGAAGGGTCTCAGGTTTGGTATAAGCATTGAGATATCACATCTCTGCTATCAGGAGTGGCTCAGGATTGGAATGGGAAGGAGTTGGATATCCCATCTCATGTTAAAGGACGGGTCTCTGGTTTGGTATTAGAATCATTGAGATATCACATCGCATGCTGTAGGAAGGGTCTAAGGATTGGAATGGGATGGACTTGGATATCACATCTTATGCTATAGGTAGGCTCTCAGGTTTGGTATAAGCATTGAGATATCACATCTCATGCTATAGGAAGGGTCTCAGGATTGGAATGGGAAGGATTTGGATATCACATCTCATGCTATAGGAAGGGTCTCAGGTTTGGTATAAGCATGGAGATATCACTTCTCATGCTATAGGAAGGGTCTCAGGATTGGAATGGGAAGGTGTTGGATATCACATCTCATGCTATAGGAAGGGTCTCAGATTTGGTATAAGCATTGAGATATCACATCTCATGCTATAGGAAGGGTCTCAGGATTGCAATGGGAAGGAGTTGTATATGACATCTCAGGCCTTAGGAAGGGTCTCAGGTTTGGTATAAGCATTGAGATATCACATCTCTGCTACCGGAAGGGTCTCAGGATTGGAATGGGAAGGAGTTGGATATCCCATCTCATGTTATAGGAAGGGTCTCAGGTTTGGTATTAGAAGCATTGAGATATCACATCTCATGCTATAGGAAGGGTCTCAGGATTGGAATGGGAAGGACTTGGATGTCACATCTCATGCTATAGGGAGGGTCTCAAGTTTGATATTAGAAGCATTGAGATAACAAATCTCATGATATCGGAAGGGTCTCAGGATTGGAATGGAAAGGAGTTGGATATCACATATCATTATAAAGGAAGGGTCTAAGGTTTGGAAGGGGAAGGATTTGGATATCACATCTGATGTTATAGGACGGGTCTCAGGTTTGGTATTAGAAGCATTGAGATATCAAGTGTCATGGTATAAGAAGGGTCTCAGAATTGGAATGGGAAGGAGTTGGATATCACATCTCAAGCTATAGGAAGCGTCTCAGGATTGGAATGGGAAGGAGTTTGATATCACATCTCATGCCATAGTATGGGTCTCAGGTTTGGTAGAAGCATTGGGATATCACATCTCATGCTATCGGAAGGGTATCAGTATTGGATTTGGAAGGAGTTGGATATCCCATCTCATGCTATAGGAAGGGTCTCAGGTTAGAATGGGAAGGAGTTGGATATCACATTTCATGTTATAGGAAGGGTCTCAGGATTGGAATGGGAAGGACTTGGATATCATATCTCATGCTATAGGAAGGCTCTCAGGTTTGGAAGGGGAAGGAGTTGGATATCACATTTCATGTTAGAGGAAGGATCTCAGGTTTGGTATTAGAGGCCTTGAGATATCACATCTCATGCTATAGGAAGGGTCTCAGGATTGGAATGGGAAGGAGTTGGATATCACATCTCAAGCTATAGGAAGGGTCTCAGGTTTGGTATAAGCATTGAGATATCACATCTCATGCTATAGGAAGGGTCTCAGGATTGGAATGGGAAGAAGTTGGATATCACATCTCATGCTATAGGAAGGGTCTCAGGTTTGGTATAAGCATTGAGATATCACATCTCATGCTATAGGAAGGGTCTCAGGGTTGGAATGGGAAGGAGTTGTATATGACATCTCATGCCATAGGAAGGGTCTCAGGTTTGGTATAAGCATTGAGATATCACATCACATGCTATAGGAAGGGTCTCAGGATTGGAATGGGAAGGACTTGGATATCACATCTCATGCTATAGGCAGGGTCTCAGGTTTGGAAAGGGAAGGAGATGGATATCACATTTCATGTTAGAGGTAGGATCTCAGGTTTGGTATTAGAGGCATTGAGATATCACATCTCATGCTATCAGAAGGGTCTCAGGATTGGAATGGGAAGGAGTTGGATATCACATTTCATGCTAAAGGGAGGGTCTCAGGTTTGGAAGGGGAAGGATTTGGAAATCACATCTCATATTATAGGAAGGATCTCAGGTTTGGTATTAGAAGCATTGAGATATCACATCTCATGCTATCGGAAGGATCTCAGGTTTGGTATAAGAGGCATTGAGATATCACATCTCATGCTATCATAAGGGTCTCAGGATTGGAATGGGAAGGAGTTGGATATCACATCTCATGTTATATGAAGGATCTCAGGTTTGGTATTAGAAGCATTGAGACATCACATCTCATGCTATAGGAAGGGTCTCAGGATTGGAATGGGAAGGAGTTGGATATCACATCTCATGCTATAGGAAGGGTCTCAGGTTTGCTATAAGCATTGAGATATCACATCTCATGCTATAGGAAGGGTCTCAGGATTGGAATGGGAAGGATTTGGATATCACATCTTATGCTATAGGAAGGGTCTCAGGTTTGGTATAAGCATTGAGATATCACATCTCATGCTATAGGAAGGGTCTCAGGATTGGAATGGGAAGAAGTTGGATATCACATCTCATGCTATAGGAAGGGTCTCAGGTTTGGTATAAGCATTGAGATATCACATCTCATGCTATAGGAAGGGTCTCAGGGTTGGAATGGGAAGGAGTTGTATATGACATCTCATGCCATAGGAAGGGTCTCAGGTTTGGTATAAGCATTGAGATATCACATCACATGCTATAGGAAGGGTCTCAGGATTGGAATGGGAAGGACTTGGATATCACATCTCATGCTATAGGCAGGGTCTCAGGTTTGGAAAGGGAAGGAGATGGATATCACATTTCATGTTAGAGGTAGGATCTCAGGTTTGGTATTAGAGGCATTGAGATATCACATCTCATGCTATCAGAAGGGTCTCAGGATTGGAATGGGAAGGAGTTGGTGTTAGGAAAGATTTCGTAATACTAGGTAATTTTCCTTCCATGTGGCAACCCCTAAACTTTTTGCTGTTGTTTTTCACCTTGTTCTTGACTTTGCCAGAGAAATGCAGCCTTCTGCCGCACTCCTCTGGGCTTTCGCTCCTTTCTTACGGGGAAACTGACATGCCCTTAAGACAGTCAGTACCGGGGAACGCTGTTTCCCGTAGTTTCTTTTATCATGTTGCAGCTTTAGTGCAACATGACACAAGAGGGCACTGTAAGCTAAGTTACAGCTCTCTTGGGTCTCTAGCCTTCTACAGGCCCTAGAAACTCTTTTAGGATGGTATTTTGATCGGTGCAAGTCATTCAGGGACCGGAATGGTGGCAGCGATCGTTTTGTTTATTTTGAGCTCCTTTTGGCGTTCTGAGCGCGTTTTTCGCACTGAACCCAAAATGGTGGCCTGGCTCCCAAAATGGCCAGACCACGATGCTCTTTTGTCCTGTCCACTGACCATCTTGCTCCCTTCACCTTCCCCAGGTCGAGCGACCTGGGGCCTTCCTTATTCGGGCATGTACTTTCCCGCGAAACGTGGTTGCTTTCGCGGGCTTGTACATGTCTTTTGTGTGCCTCCAGGGTGTGGGCTGGGATGTCTGGTCCCAATACACATCCTGGGTGCCAGAGAGTCTAGGGTGGTGTGAATGCCTGGGACCACCGTGGTCCGTGATTGGTCCACGTATGGTATTTGTGTTGATGAGCGGATCTCCCATTGGCTCCCCTCCGTTTTGGCGCGAAGGGAACCGTGGATAAGAGGGGGTTGGAAACACCACTACCATGTCGATCTCCTGAGTTCTCACGAACGAAGGAATACAGGAGCCAAGTATCCTGCAACCAAGAGGCTGGACCGAGGAATCGCTGGTGACCCGCTGAAGGAATCCTCCTTTGCACTGCTGTCGTCCTGTGAAACCCTTTCCTCCTTTGATCGAACCAGAAGGCCTGTACTGGTGCTTCGACCTTTGGAATAGCAGGAACAGCTATTCCCGGCGACTTCATCATCTCCTGCCAAGTAAGCCTTCGGAAGTGTCTCTGGGCCATCCAGTTGACTGACCAGTTTACAAGGGAGTCCTGCTCTGTAACCGCCGCCAGGTTGTGTTGTATTTCGAGTCCTTGTCACTCTCCCACGCTTCGTACACTTGGCGTTCCCAAGTCTGAAGGGAGGAGTGTACATTTGGCTCGAATACACACGGCCGCTCCGTTGTCCTGCTGCGGCAACAAACTGTGCCGGTTTCGTCGATTGGGACGTCTTTTTGCTCTACACGACTACGAGGCGTTCCCTGCTCTTCTGAACCTGCCAGCTGCTGAAACTAACGTGGAGAAGCCTGGGTCTGCTTGCTTCGGGGACCGGTGAGTAGTATAGCTAGGATCTGGTCGCCCTCCTGCAGTATCCCATTGCTTTTCCCTGCTGTGTAAAAACAGCACCCTTTTGCCGTACTCGCGCTCTGCTTCTGCTCGCTGTGGAGGCTGCGCTTGAGTTGCGGAACCTGTTCTCCTTCTGCTGTGCACTAACCCGAACTGCCTGACTTCCTCCGAAGAGCTTCTCCTTTTGCCCGTTGGCACCGGCGTGGCAGGTACTTTGAGCACAAGGCTCCACTCTTCGCAGGGCTCGGACTTCCATCTAGTTAGGTGCCTCTGAAGGCGAACTGAGTCTAAAGCGTTATCGCACTGCCTGTTTTCCTTCCCTGGCAGGTGGACTACACATTTCGTGCCTCTAATGCTTAAGACTGTCGTATTTGTATATATATTGTGTTGATATGGTATGTGTTGGTTTAGTATTGTGATATTGTGATTTTCTCGCTACGGTCATTATTTTAAAGGCCTTAAAATAAATGTGTATCTATTTTTGATATAACAACTGTTTGGAGTAGTTTGTAAGCGCTCTTGCTTAGTGTGCTCATTGCGGGCTTTCAGTCACCCTCACCCCTCTTGAGACCTAGTCTTGACCGCCGCGATCGCTACCTTGATTGGTCTGGCTCGTCCAGAGGTTACCCTGTTCCAAGTAATTAGGTTGGCCTTCTGAACTTCTGCGCCACCAGGACAGAGTTCAGAAATCCGTCTTAACAAATTGGTGTACAGCGGTGTGATACGACTGAAGGTATCCAGTGTTGCGCTCGAACTAAGGCATTTCAGGTTATTCCAACCAGTACACGTAGTGAATTGTTGTAGTATAACTTTAAAAAGGCCATAGTCCTATCAAACAGTATGGAAACAAATACCTTGTTAACTTTAAATGCTTCCAAATCAGAAACATTGAAAAAGATGTGTGCGGAGAGAGGTGTTTCCTCTCAAGGCACTAAATTGGAAATGATCCAAAGAATCGTGGCGTGGCAAGAAGATCAGCTTGACGCTATAACTTCTGAGGACAGTGCGGAAGGTGGTGGGGCTGCTCTCACTGGTAGAACCGACGGTTCTGCCGCCGCACTGATCCACCGCGACCACGAGGAAAGGGAGGACGAGATGTCTAATGTTTCCTCTGCCAGTGTTGATGGGGATGCTATGCTTGAATTCAAGAAGCAAGAGCTGCGGTTTAGGCAGCAGGAGCTTGAATTCAGCATAGCCAAACTAAAAATCGAACAGGCAGAAAAACAGAAAGACAGGGATCACCAGTTGGAACTGGCCAAGCTTCAGGTTGCAAATGGGTCCAAGGGTCCTGGACATGGGTCTGGGGCCTCCTCTCTTCCACGGTTTCCGAAAGATCTGCTCAGTGTGTATGAAGAAAGGAATGACATTATGGACTGGCTGAATGCGTTTGAGTATGCATGCGAGGTTCAACAAGTTGACAATGCTGATAAGATTGCATGGTTACTCAGTAGACTGCCCCATTCTGGCTGTAGTGCCATTATGGAAATGTCGAAGGCTGAGCGAGCTGATTTCGCAATGTTAAAGCAAACTCTCATTTTAAAGTTTGGGAAGACTCCGGCCCAATATTTAAAGCATTTTCGAGAGTATAAGAAAAAGGAAGGTGGTACTTGGGTATCTTATGTCGCTGAATCCTTGAAAAACTTAACTTGCTGGGTCGAAGGTTATAAGGTTTCTACCTTCGAAGGCATGATAAATCTTGTCATGCTGGAACACATTTTTGGTTCTTCTTCCCCGGAGCTTAAGCAGCATTTGGCCGATTCGAAGGAGATAGATCCTAAGAAGCTGGCCATTGCAGCAGACTTATGGGTGTCACATCGAGTGTCCCATAAGGACAAAACTCATCCTGGTAAGCAGGAGGAAGGGAAAAAGTCCAAAGATATTGAGGGTGGGGAATCTGCTAAATCTTCTTCCCATAAGGGCCACAAAAAGAAAAATAAGGGTAAGACACAAGAGAACTCACAGGGTAGTGGAGGTCCGCCTCCGAAACAGAACTCTGGTTACAATAAGCCTCCCTACGTAAACAGACACACTGGGGCTTGTTTTTCTTGTGGAGCAACTGACCATGTGAAGGGGGATCCCCGTTGTAAGGTTAGCCCTTTGGGGGTCCACTCCGCTAATCTGGCCTTCTCCTCCTACGAGGAAGAAGAGATTACAGGAGCATCCTTCTCCTCAGACTCATTTCCCAGTGGGATAGAGGCTGAGGTAGTTTTAGTGTCCCTGGGTTCCTGGGAGCCTAAAGTCGCAGAGGCTTATGCTAGGATTCCGGATAATACCAAGCACTACTTTAAAGACAGTGTGCTGATCAATGGAGTGGATACTCCAGCTCTTAGGGATAGTGGGTGCAGTCGCACTGTAGTGGATTCTACCTTGGTAGACTCAGAGGAAGTTGCCAGAGCTACTCTGATGCCCACTAAGTTGGCTGACGGCCCCCTCCGTATGTTTCCAGTAATACCTGTAAATCTCACTTTAAATGGTACAGCAGTCAGGATTCCAGTGAGCATTCAGAGAAACGTCCCGGGAAAGGTCTTGTTGGGTAATGATCTCAGAGCTTTAGGGCTCGTAGGAGACACTGCCGAAAGACCCTACACACGGTCTCAAGCACGGGCAGCATTGGCCAAGTCCAATACGCCGCCCCAGCCGAAGGGGAAACCCAAGGCGAAAGGAGTCGACAAGTCAAGACGAGGGAAAGTGAATATTCCCCCGAGCTCGCCTACCACTGCGGTGGAGGAAGTTGGTCAATCGCCCGGGCCTGACGAGGAGGTGGCGATGCCTGAAGTATTCGACCCCAACGATCATCCTGAACTAAAAGACTTGTTAGTTGAAGGAGGTCCTGATAGGGACGAATTCAGTAAAGGCCAACGTGAGTGCCCATCTCTGGAAGGCCTAAGGAGACAGGCCTGCTCCCAGCTTGAGGGTGAACCTCCTGGGAAGCATAGGATTTATTGGGAAGGTGGACTCCTGTATAGTGAGCCCACAGAGTCTACAGACGGAGACCATAGGAGGTTGGTGGTTCCCCTTGCTGTTAGGCCCTTCCTCCTGCAGTTGGTGCATGAAGTTCCCCTTGCTGGTCACCTTGGTATGAAGAGGACCAAGCAAAGGTTATCCATGCACTTCTACTGGCCCAAGATGGGGGTGCAAGTAGAAAGTCACTGCAGGAGTTGTGCCTCCTGCCAGTTGTCTGGTAAGGTTGGCGCGACAATCCAAGCTCCGTTGGTACCGCTCCCAGTTGTGGGGGTACCATTTGAAAGGGTAGGGATCGACATGGTTGGTCCCCTTGACCCGCAAACATCCTCGGGCAATAGGTTTATCCTGGTGCTGGTCGACCATGCAACCAGGTATCCTGAGGCCATCCCATGGAAAACTGTAACTGCCAAGTCAGTTGCAGAAGCTTTACTCGGCATATTTACTAGGGTTGGCTTCCCTAAAGAAGTTGTGCCGGATGATGGCAGCAACTTTATGTCGAAGTATAGGCAGGCTATGTGGAAAGAATGTGGGGTCACCTACAGGTTCTCTTCTGCATACCACCCCCAGACTAATGGTCTGGGGGGGCGTTTCAACAGGACGTTAAAGAGCATGATTGGGGCTCTGGAGGAGCCTCAGAGAAGAAAATGGGATCTTCTTGTTTCATGCTTACTGTTTGCCTACCGAGAGGTACCACAGGTGGGTGTTGGCTTCAGCCCCTTCGAACTTCTGTTCGGTCATCCCGTACGGGGACCCTTAGCCATCGTCAAAGAGGGATGGGAGATGCCCACTCCCCCTGTTACTACCAACGTAGTTGATTATGTGCTAGGGCTCAGAAAACGGATGGTACTTCTGATGGGCTTGGCTAGTGATAAATTGAAGGCAGGGCAAGCGCTGGTGAAACATTGGTACGACCAGAAAGCTTCCCTCATCAACTTTACACTTGGTCAGCAAGTCCTGATCATGAATCCCATAAGGCCTCGAGCTTTACAGGACAAATGGTCAGGCCCTTACCCAGTGGTGGAGCCCCTGGGTGAGGTTAACTATTCAGTGGACCTTGGAAGGCCTGGACAGGCTCCAAAAGTGTTTCACGCGAATAGGCTGAAGGCTTTCGGCCCAAGCGTCGAAATCGCAGCACTGCTACTGGCTTCAGATGTTGCGGGAGAGGAGTCTGAACCTCTCCCCGACCTGTTCCCAAGCAGTCCTTCAGATAGCTCTTTTGAGGGGGTCCGAGTGGCCCCTCACCAAAATGGACAAGGCTCAGTGGTTTACCTTGGACATGAAGTAGGTGGAGGGAGGAGACAGCCTCTACTCAGTCAGGTACAAGCAGTACAAGACTGGCCTACCCCCACTACGCAAACCCAAGTGAGAGCCTTTTTAGGACTCACGGGGTATTACCGCAATTTTGTGGCAGACTATGGTACCATAGCTGCTCCTCTGACTGCCCTCACCACTCCGAAGAAACCCAAGAAGGTAACTTGGACTGACGAGTGTGAGAAGGCCTTCAATGGCTTAAAAGACTCCTTGTGCCAGGCCCCTGTCCTTAGGGCCCCTGATTATCAAAGACCTTTTATCGTGCAGACGGACGCCTCTGACACTGGGATAGGAGCTGTACTATCACAAGTAGATGAGAAGGGTAAGGAACACCCTATCGGTTTTATTAGTCGCCAGTTTAAGGACAGAGAGCTCAGATGGTCCACGGTAGAGAAAGAATGTTTCTCTGTTGTGTGGGCCCTAAGGAAGCTGAGGCCCTACCTCTATGTGACCCACCTCACTGTGCAGACTGACCATAAGCCGTTAAAGTGGCTAATGAACATGAAGGGGGAGAATCCAAAGTTGCTTAGGTGGTCCATAAGTCTACAAGGCTTCGACTTCACTATTGAGCATAGGCCAGGTGTCCAACATAGCAATGCTGATGGGTTGTCCAGAATGTTTAACCGACCTGAACAAGAGACTCATCCAGGGGTGGATTAGTTCCCCCTGTCCATAGTCTGGGAGGGGCGAGTGTTAGGAAAGATTTCGTAATACTAGGTAATTTTCCTTCCATGTGGCAACCCCTAAACTTTTTGCTGTTGTTTTTCACCTTGTTCTTGACTTTGCCAGAGAAGTGCAGCCTTCTGCCGCACTCCTCTGGGCTTTCGCTCCTTTCTTACGGGGAAACTGACATGCCCTTAAGACAGTCAGTACCGGGGAACGCTGTTTCCCGTAGTTTCTTTTATCATGTTGCAGCTTTAGTGCAACATGACACAAGAGGGCACTGTAAGCTAAGTTACAGCTCTCTTGGGTCTCTAGCCTTCTACAGGCCCTAGATACTCTTTTAGGATGGTATTTTGATCGGTGCAAGTCATTCAGGGACTGGAATGGTGGCAGCGATCGTTTTGTTTATTTTGAGCTCCTTTTGGCGTTCTGAGCGCGTTTTTCGCACTGAACCCAAAATGGTGGCCTGGCTCCCAAAATGGCCAGACCACGATGCTCTTTTGTCCTGTCCACTGACCGTCTTGCTCCCTTCACCTTCCCCAGGTCGAGCGACCCGGGGCCTTCCTTATTTGGGCATGTACTTTCCCGCGAAACGTGGTTGCTTTCGCGGGCTTCTACATGTCTTTTGTGTGCCTCCAGGGTGTGGGCTGGGATGTCTGGTCCCAATACACATCCTGGGTGCCAGAGAGTCTAGGGTGGTGTGAATGCCTGGGACCACCGTGGTCCGTGATTGGTCCACGTATGGTATGTGTGTTGATGAGCGGATCTCCCATTGGCTCCCCTCCGTTTTGGCGCGAAGGGAACCGTGGATAAGAGGGGGTTGGAAACACCACTACCATGTCGATCTCCTGAGTTCTCACGAACGAAGGAATACAGGAGCCAAGTATCCTGCAACCAAGAGGCTGGACCGAGGAATCGCTGGTGACCCGCTCAAGGAATCCTCCTTTGCAGTGCTGTCGTCCTGTGAAACCCTTTCCTCCTTTGATCGAACCAGAAGGCCTGTACTGGTGCTTCGACCTTTGGAATAGCAGGAACAGCTATTCCCGGCGACTTCATCAACTCCTGCCAAGTAAGCCTTCGGAAGTGTCTCTGGGCCATCCAGTTGACTGACCAGTTTACAAGGGAGTCCTGCTCTGTAACCGCCGCCAGGTTGTGTTGTATTTCGAGTCCTTGTCACTCTCCCACGCTTCGTACACTTGGCGTTCCCAAGTCTGAAGGGAGGAGTGTACATTTGGCTCGAATACACACGGCCGCTCAGTTGTCCTGCTGCGGCAACAAACTGTGCCGGTTTCGTCGATTGGGACGTCTTTTTGCTCTACACGACTACGAGGCGTTCCCTGCTCTTCTGAACCTGCCAGCTGCTGAAACTAACGTGGAGAAGCCTGGGTCTGCTTGCTTCGGGGACCGGTGAGTAGTATAGCTAGGATCTGGTCGCCCTCCTGCAGTATCCCATTGCTTTTCCCTGCTGTGTAAAAACAGCACCCTTTTGCCGTACTCGCGCTCTGCTTCTGCTCGCTGTGGAGGCTGCGCTTGAGTTGCGGAACCTGTTCTCCTTCTGCTGTGCACTAACCCGAACTGCCTGACTTCCTCCGAAGAGCTTCTCCTTTTGCCCGTTGGCACCGGCGTGGCAGGTACTTTGAGCACAAGGCTCCACTCTTCGCAGGGCTCGGACTTCCATCTAGTTAGGTGCCTCTGAAGGCGAACTGAGTCTAAAGCGTTATCGCACTGCCTGTTTTCCTTCCCTGGCAGGTGGACTACACATTTCGTGCCTCTAATGCTTAAGACTGTCGTATTTGTATATATATTGTGTTGATATGGTATGTGTTGGTTTAGTATTGTGATATTGTGATTTTCTCGCTACGGTCATTATTTTAAAGGCCTTAAAATAAATGTGTATCTATTTTTGATATAACAACTGTTTGGAGTAGTTTGTAAGCGCTCTTGCTTTGTGTGCTCATTGCGGGCTTTCAGTCACCCTCACCCCTCTTGAGACCTAGTCTTGACCGCCGCGATCGCTACCTTGATTGGTCTGGCTCGTCCAGAGGTTACCCTGTTCCAAGTAATTAGGTTGGCCTTCTGAACTTCTGCGCCACCAGGACAGAGTTCAGAAATCCGTCTTAACAGTTGGATATCACATTTCATGCTAAAGGGAGGGTCTCAGGTTTGGAAGGGGAAGGATTTGGAAATCACATCTCATATTATAGGAAGGATCTCAGGTTTGGTATTAGAAGCATTGAGATATCACATCTCATGCTATCGGAAGGATCTCAGGTTTGGTATAAGAGGCATTGAGATATCACATCTCATGCTATCATAAGGGTCTCAGGATTGGAATGGGAAGGAGTTGGATATCACATCTCATGTTATAGGAAGGATCTCAGGTTTGGTATTAGAAGCATTGAGACATCACATCTCTTGCTATAGGAAGGGTCTCAGGATTGGAATGGGAAGGAGTTGGATATCACATCTCATGCTAAAGGAAGGGTCTCAGGTTTTGTAGAAGCATTGGGATATCACATCTCATGCTATTGGAAGGATATCAGGATTAGATTTGGAAGGAGTTGGATATCCCATCTCATGCTATAGGAAGGGTCTCAGGTTGGAATGGGAAGGAGTTGGATATCACATCTCATGTTATAGGAAGGGTCTCAGGATTGGAATTGGAAGGACTTGGATATCACATCTCATGCTGTAGGAAGGCTCTCAGGTTTGGAAAGGGAAGGAGTTGGATATCACATTTCATGTTAGAGGTAGGATCTCAGGTTTGGTATTAGAGGCATTGAGATATCACATCTCATGCTATCAGAAGGGTATCAGGATTGGAATGGGAAGGAATTGGATATCACATCTCATGCTAAAGGGAGGGTCTCAGGTTTGGTATTAGAAGCATTGAGATATCACATCTCATGCTATCGGAAGGATCTCAGGTTTGGTATTAGAAGCATTGAGATATCACATCTCATGCTATAGGAAGGGTCTCAGGATTGGAATGGGAAGGAGTTGGATATCACATCTCATGTTATAGGAAGGATCTCAGGTTTGGTATTAGAAGCATTGAGATATCACATCTCATGCTATAGGAAGGGTCTCAGGATTGGAATGGGAAGGAGTTGGATATCACATCTCATGCTAAAGGAAGGGTCTCAGTTTTGGTAGAAGCATTGAGATATCACATCTCATGCTATAGGAAGGGTCTCAGGATTGGAATGGGAAGGCGTTGGATATCACATCTCGTGCTATAGGAAGGGTCTCAGGTTTGGTATAAGCATTGAGATATCACATCTCTGCTATCGGAAGGGTCTCAGGATTGGAATGGGAAGGACTTAGATATCACATCTCATGCTATAGGGAGGGTCTCAGTATTGATATTAGAAGCATTGAGATATCACATCTCATGCTATCAGAAGGGTCTCAGGATTGGAATGGAAGGAGCTGGATATCACATCTCATGCTAAGACCTGATATACCCTTCCTATAAAATGAGATGGGAATATCCAACTCCTTCCTATTCCAATCCTAAGACCCTTCCGATAGCAGAGATGTGATATCTCAATGCTTATACCAAACCTGAGATCCTTCCTATAACATGAGGTGTGATATCCAACTCCTTCCCATTCCAATCCTGAGACACTTCCCATAGCATGAGATGTGATATCTCACTGCTTATACCAAACCTGATACCCTTCCTATAGCATGAGATGTGATATCCAACTCCTTCACATTCCAATCCTGAGACACTTCCTATAGCATGAGATGTGATATCTCAGTGCTTCTAATACCAAACCTGAGACTCTTCCTATAACATGAGATGGGATATCTAACTCCTTCCCATTCCAATCCTGAGACCCTTCCAAAAGCAGAGATGTGATATCTCAATGCTTATACCAAACCTGAGACCCTTCCTATGGCATGAGATGTCATATACATATCCTTCCCATTCCAATCCTGAGACCCTTCCTATAGCATGAGATGTGATATCTCAATGCTTATACCAAACCTGAGACCCTTCCTATAGCATGAGATGTGATATCCAACTCCTTCCCATTCCAATCCTGAGACCCTTCCTATAGCATGAGATGTGATATCTCAATGCCTCTAATACCAAACCTGAGATCCTTCCTCTAACATGAAATGTGATATCCAACACCTTCCCTTTCCAAACCTGAGAGCCTACCTATAGCTTGAGATGTGATATCCAAGTCCTTCCCATTCCAATCCTTAGACCCTTCCTACAGCATGCAATATGATATCTCAATGATTCTAATAACAAACCTGAGACCCGTCCTATAACATGAGATGGGATATCCAACTCCTTCCCATTCCAATCATGAGACACTTCCGATAGCAGAGATGTGATATCTCAATGCTTATACCAAACCTGAGACCCTTCCTATAACATGAGATGTGATATCCAACTCCTTCCAAATCCAATCCTGATACCCTTCCGATAGCATGAGATGTGATATCCCAATGCTTCTACCAAACCTGAGACCCATACTATGGAATGAGATGTGATATCAAACTCCTTCCCATTCCAATCCTGAGACCCTTCCTATAGCTTGAGATGTGATATCCAACTCCTTCCCATTCCAATTCTGAGACCCTTCCTATACCATGAGACTTGATATCTCAATGCTTCTAATACCAAACCTGAGACCCGTCCTATAACATGAGATGTGATATCCAAATCCTTCCCCTTCCAAACCTTAGACCCTTCCTTTATCATGAGATGTGATATCCAACTCCTTCCCATTCCAATCCTGAGACCCTTCCGATATCATGAGATGTGATATCTCAATGCTTCTAATATCAAACTTGAGACCCTCCCTATAGCATGAGATGTGATATCCAAGTCCTTCCCATTCCAATCCTGAGACCCTTCCTATAACATGAGATGGGAATATCCAACTCCTTCCCATTCCAATCCTGAGACCCTTCCGATAACAGAGATGTGATATCTCAATGCTTATACCAAACCTGAGATCCTTCCTATAACATGACATGTAATATCCAACTTCTTCCCATTCCAATCCTGAGACACTTCCTATAGCATGAGATGTGATATCTCACTGCTTATACCAAACCTGAGACCCTTCCTATAGCATGAGATGTGATATCCAACTCCTTCCCATTCCAATCCTGAGACCCTTCCTATAGCATGAGATGAGATATCTCAATGCTTCTAATACCAAACCTGAGACTCTTCCTATAACATGAGATGGGGTATCCAACTCCTTCCCATTCCAATCCTGAGACCCTTACGATAGTAGAGATGTGATATCTTACTGCTTATACCAAACCTGAGACCCTTCCTATAGCATGAGATGTGATATCCAACTCCTTCCCATTCCAATCCTGAGACCCTTCCTATAGCATGAGATGTGATATCTCAATGCTTATACCAAACCTGAGACCCTTCATATAGCATGAGATGTGAAATCCAACTCCTTCCCATTACAATCCTGAGACCCTTCCTATAGCATGAGATGTGATGTCTCAATGCTTCTAATACCAAACCTGAGATCCTTCCTATAACATGAGATGTGATATCCAACTCCTTCCATTCCAATCCTGAGACCCTTCCTATAGCATGAGATGTGATATCTCAATGCTTCTAATATCAAACTTGAGACCCTCCCTATAGCATGAGATGTGATATCCAAGTCCTTCCCATTCCAATCCTGAGACACTTCCTATAGCATGAGATGTGATATCTCAATGCTTCTAATACCAAACCTGAGACTCTTCCTATAACATGAGATGGGATATCCAACTCCTTCCCATTCCAATCCTGAGACCCTTCCAAAAGCAGAGATGTGATATCTCAATGCTTATACCAAACCTGAGACCCTTCCTATGGCATGGGATGTCATATACATATCCTTCCCATTCCAATCCTGAGACCCTTCCTATAGCATGAGATGTGATATCTCAATGCTTATACCAAACCTGAGACCCTTCCTATAGCATGAGATGTGATATCCAAGTCCTTCCCATTCCAATCCTTAGACCCTTCCTATAGCATGCAATATGATATCTCAATGAATCTAATACCAAACCTGAGACTCTTCCTATAACATGAGATGGGATATCCAACTCCTTCCCATTCCAATCCTGAGACCCTTCCAAAAGCAGAGATGTGATATCTCAATGCTTATACCAAACCTGAGACCCTTCCTATGGCATGAGATGTCATATACATATCCTTCCCATTCCAATCCTGAGACCCTTCCTATAGCATGAGATTTGATATCTCAATGCTTATACCAGACCTGAGACCCTTCCTATAGCATGAGATGTGATATCCAAGTCCTTCCCATTCCAATCCTTAGACCCTTCCTATAGCATGCAATATGATATCTCAATGATTCTAATAACAAACCTGAGACCCGTCCTATAACATGAGATGGGATATCCAACTCCTTCCCATTCCAATCCTGAGACCCTTCCGATAGCAGAGATGTGATATCTCAATGCTTATACCAAACCTGAGACCCTTCCTACGGCATGAGATGTCATATACAACTCCTTCCCATTCCAATCCTGAGACCCTTCCCATAGCATGAGATGTGATATCTCAATGCTTATACCAAACCTGAGACCCTTCATATAGCATGAGATGTGATATCCAACTCCTTCCCATTACAATCCTGAGTCGCTTCCTATAGCATGAGATGTGATGTCTCAATGCTTCTAATACCAAACCTGAGAACCTTCCTATAACATGAGATGTGATATCCAACTCCTTCCATTCCAATCCTGAGACCCTTCCTATAGCATGAGATGTGATATCTCAATGCTTCTAATATCAAACTTGAGACCCTCCCTATAGCATGAGATGTGATATCCAATTCCTTCCCATTCCAATCCTGAGACACTTCCTATAGCATGAGATGTGATATCTCAATGCTTCTAATACCAAACCTGAGACTCTTCCTATAACATGAGATGGGATATCCAACTCCTTCCCATTCCAATCCTGAGACCCTTCCAAAAGCAGAGATGTGATATCTCAATGCTTATACCAAACCTGAGACCCTTCTTATGTCATGAGATGTCATATACATATCCTTCCCATTCCAATCCTGAGACCCTTCCTATAGCATGAGATGTGATATCTCAATGCTTATACCAAACCTGAGACCCTTCCTATAGCATGAGATGTGATATCCAACTCCTTCCCATTCCAATCCTGAGACCCTTCCTATAGCATGAGATGTGATATCTCAATGTCTCTAATACCAAACCTGAGATCCTTCCTCTAACATGAAATGTGATATCCAACTCCTTCCCTTTCCAAACCTGAGAGCCTACCTATAGCATGAGATGTGATATCCAAGTCCTTCCCATTCCAATCCTTAGACCCTTCCTATAGCATGCAATATGATATCTCAATGATTCTAATAACAAACCTGAGACCCGTCCTATAACATGAGATGGGATATCCAACTCCTTCCCATTCCAATCCTGAGACACTTCCGATAGCAGAGATGTGATATCTCAATGCTTATACCAAACCTGAGACCCTTCCTATAACATGAGATGTGATATCCAACTCCTTCCCATCCCAAACCTGAGACCCTTCCTATAGCATATGTGATATCCAACTCCTTCCAATTCCAAACATGAGACCCTTCCCATAGCAAGAATGTAATATCCAACTCCTTCCCATTCCAATCCTGAGACCATTCCTATAGCATGAGATGTGATATCTCAATGCTTCTAATACCAAACCTGAGATCCTTCCTATGACATGAGATGTGATATCCAATTCCTTCCCATTCCAAACCTGAGACCCTTCCTACAGCATGCGATGTGATATCTCAATGCTTCTAATACCAAACCTGAGACCAGTCCTATAACATGAGATGGGATATCCAACTCCTTCCCGTTCCAATCCTGAGACACTTCCGATTGCAGAGATGTGATATCTCAATGCTTATACCAAACCTGAGACTCTTCCTATAACATGAGATGTGATATCCAACTCCTTCCCGTTCCAAACCTGAGACCCTTCCTATAGCATGAGATGTGATATCCAACTCCTTCCCATTCCAATCCTGAGACCCTTCCGATAGCATGAGATGTGATATCTCAATGCCTCTAATACCAAACCTGATATCCTTCCTATAACATGTGATGTGATATTCAATTCCTTCCCCTTCCAAACCTGAGACCCTCCCTTTAGCATGAGATGTGATATCCAACTCCTTCCCATTCTAATCCTGAGACCCTTATGATAGCATGAGATGTGATATCTCAATGCCTCTAATACCAAACCTGAGATACTTCCTATAGCATGAGATGTGATATCTCAATGCTTCTAATACCAAACCTGAGATCCTTCCTATAACATGAGATGTGATATCCAACTCCTTCCCATTCCAATCCTGAGACCCTTCTGATAGCATGAGATGTGATATCTCAATGCCTCTAATACCAAACCTGAGATCCTACCTCTAGCATGAAATGTGATATCCAACTCCTTCCCTTTCCAAACCTGAGAGCCTACCTATAGCATGAGATGTGATATCCAAGTCCTTCCCATTCCAATCCTTAGACCCTTCCTATAGCATGCAATATGATATCTCAATGATTCTAATAACAAACCTGAGACCGTCCTATAACATGAGATGGGATATCCAACTCCTTCCCATTCCAATCCTGAGACACTTCCGATAGCAGAGATGTGATATCTCAATGCTTATACCAAACCTGAGACCCTTCCTATAACATGAGATGTGATATCCAACTCCTTCCAATTCCAAACATGAGACCCTTCCCATAGCAAGAATGTAATATCCAACTCCTTCCCATTCCAATCCTGAGACCATTCCTATAGCATGAGATGTGGTATCTCAATGCTTCTAATACCAAACCTGAGATCCTTCATATGACATGAGATGTGATATCCAATTCCTTCCCATTCCAAACCTGAGACCCTTCCTACAGCATGCGATGTGATATCTCAATGCTTCTAATACCAAACCTGAGACCAGTCCTATAACATGAGATGGGATATCCAACTCCTTCCCGTTCGAATCCTGAGACACTTCCGATTGTAGAGATGTGATATCTCAATCCTTATACCAAACCTGAGACTCTTCCTATAACATGAGATGTGATATCCAACTCCTTCCCGTTCCAAACCTGAGACCCTTCCTATAGCATGAGATGTGATATCCAACTCCTTCCCATTCCAATCCTGAGACCCTTCCGATAGCATGAGATGTGATATCTCAATGCCTCTAATACCAAACCTGAGATCCTTCCTATAACATGTGATGTGATATTCAATTCCTTCCCCTTCCAAACCTGAGACCCTCCCTTTAGCATGAGATGTGATATCCAACTCCTTCCCATTCCAATCCTGAGACCCTTATGATAGCATGAGATGTGATATCTCAATGCCTCTAATACCAAACCTGAGATACTTCCGATAGCATGAGATGTGATATCTCAATGCTTCTAATACCAAACCTGAGATCCTTCCTATAACATGAGATGTGATATCCAACTCCTTCCCATTCCAATCCTGAGACCCTTCTGATAGCATGAGATGTGATATCTCAATGCCTCTAATACCAAACCTGAGATCCTACCTCTAAAATGAAATGTGATATCCAACTCCTTCCCTTTCCAAACCTGAGACCCTGCCTATAGCATGAGATGTGATATCCAAGTCCTTCCCATTCCAATCCTGAGACCCTTCCTATAGCATGAGATGTGATATCTCAATGTCTCGTCGTCGTGTTGAGTCTGCAGCAGCAGAGTTGAGTAAAAGACGTCCCAAACGAAGGAACCCGCACAGTTTGTTACCACAGCAGGGCAACGGAGCGGCGGTGTGTATCTGAGCCAAATGTACACTACTCACTTCAGACCTGGGAACGCCAAGTGTACGAATCATGTGAGAGTGACAAGGACTCGATATACTACACAACCTGGCGGCGGTTACAGAGCAAGACTCCTGTGTAGGCTGGTCAGTCTGCTGGATGGCCCAGAGACGCTTCCGAAGGCTTACTAGCAGGAGATGGTGAAGATGCCGAGAATAGCTGTCCCCGCTATTCCAAGGGTCGAAGTACCAGTACAGGCCTTCTGGTTCGATCAAATGTGAAAAGGGTTTCACAAGGCGACAGCAGTGCAGAGGAGCAGTCCTTCAGCGGGTCACCAGCGATTCCTCGGTTCAGCCTCTTGGTTGCAGGATACTTGGCTCCTGTATTCCTTCGTTCGTGAGAACTCAGGAGATCGACATGGTAGTGGTGTTTCCAGCCCCCTCTTATCCACGGTTCCCTTCGCGCCAAAACGGAGGGGACCCAATGGGAGATCCGCTCATTAACACTCACACCATTCGTGGACCTATCACGGACCACGGTGGTCCCAGGCATTCACACCACCCTAGACTCTCTGGCACCCAGGATGTGTATTGGGACCAGACATCCCAGCCCACATCCTGGAGGCACACACAAGACATGTAGAAGCCCGCGAAAGCATCTGTGTTTCGCGGGAAAGTACATGCCCAAATAAGGAAGGCCCCAGGTCGGCTCGACCTGGGGAAGGTGAAGGGAGCAAGATGGTCAGCGGACAGGACAAAGGAGCCTCGTGGTCTGGCCATTTTGGGCTCTAGGCCACCATTTTGGGTTAAGCGCGAGAAACGCGCTTAGAACGCCAAAAGGAGCTCAAAACACAATAAACGATCGCTGCCACCATTCCCGTCCGTGAATCACTTGCACCGATCAGTTACAATCCTGGAAGAGTATCTAGGGCCTGTAGAAGGCTAGAGACCCAAGAGAGCAGTAACTTATCTTACAGTGCCCTCTTGTGTCATGTTGCACGAAAGCCGCAGCATGATAAAAGAAACTACGGAAACGAGCGTTTCCTGGTACTGACTGTCTTAAGGGCATGACAGTTTCCCCGTAAGAAAGGAGCGAAAGCCCAGAGGAGTGCGGCAGAAGGCTGCACTTCTCTGGCAAAGTCGAGAACAAGGTGAAAAACAACAGCAAAAAGTTTAGGGGTTGCCACATGGATGGAAAATTACCTACAATTACGAAATCTTTCCTAACACTCGCCCCTCCCAGACTATGGACAGGGGGAACTAATCCACCCCTGGATGAGTCTCTTGTTCAGGTCGGTTAAACATTCTGCACAACCCATCAGCATTGCTATGTTGGACACCTGGCCTATGCTCAATAGTGAAGTCGAAGCCTTGTAGACTTATGGACCACCTAAGCAACTTTGGATTCTCCCCCTTCATGTTTATTAGCCACTTTAAGGGCTTATGGTCAGTTTGCACAGTGAAGTGGGTCCCATAGAGGTAGGGCCTCAGCTTCCTTAGGGCCCACACAACAGAGAAACATTCTTTCTCTACCGTGGACCATCTGAGCTCTCTGTCCTTAAACTGGCCTATCTATAGCATGAGATGTGATATCCAAGTCCTTCACATTCCAACCCTTAGACCCTTCCTACAGCATGCAATATGATATCTCAATGATTCTAATAACAAACCTGAGACCCGTCCTATAACATGAGATGGGATATTCAACTCCTTCCCATTCCAATCCTGAGACTCTTCCGATAGCAGAGATGTGATATCTCAATGCTTATACCAAACCTGAGACCCTTCCTATAACATGAGATGTGATATCCAAATCCTTCCCGTTCCAAACCTGAGACCCTTCCTTTAGCATGAGATGTGATATCCAGCTCCTTCCCATTCCAATCCTGAGACACTTCCGATAGCATGAGATGTGATATCTCAATGCTTCTAATATCAAAACTGAGACTGGATTGGAATGGGAAGGAGTTGGATATCACATCTCATGCTATAGGAAGGGTCTCAGGTTTGGTATAAGCATTGAGATATCACATCTCATGCTATAGGAAGGGTCCAGGATTGGAATGGAAGGAGTTGGATATCACATCTCATGTTATAGGAAGGATCTCAGGTTTGGTATTAGAAGCATTGAGACATCACATCTCATGCTATAGGAAGGGTCTCATGATTGGAATGGGAAGGAGTTGGATATCACATCTCATGCTATAGGAAGGGTCTCAGGATTGGAATGGGAAGGAGTTGAATATGACATCTCATGCCGTAGGAAGGGTCTCAGGTTTGGTATAAACATTGAGATATCACATCTCTGCTATCGAAAGGGTCTCAGGATTGGAATGGAAAGGAGTTGGATATCCCATCTCATGTTATAGGAAGAGTCTCAGGTTTGGTATTAGAAGCATTGAGATATCACATCTCATGCTATCGGAAGGGTCTCAGGTTTGGAATGGGAAGGAGTTTGATATCACATCTCAGTTTAGAGGTAGGATCTCAGGTTTGGTATTAGAGGCATTGAGATATGACATCTCATGCCATCAGAAGGGTCTCAGGATTGGAATGGGAAGGAGTTGGATATCACATCTCATGCTAAAGGGAGGGTCTAAGGTTTGGAAGGGGAAGGATTTGGACATCACATCTCATGTTATTGGAAGGATCTGAGGTTTGGTATTAGAAGCATTGAGATATCACATCTCATGCTATCGGAAGGGTCTCAGGTTTGGTATAAGCATTGAGATATCACATCTCTGCTATCGGAAGGGTCTCAGGATTGGAATGGGAAGGATTTGGATATCACATCTCATGTTATAGGAAGGGTCTCAGGTTTGGTATTAGAAGCATTGAGATATCACATCTCATGCTATCGGAAGGGTCTCAGGTTTGGTATAAGCATTGAGATATCACATCTCTGCTATCGGAAGGGTCTCAGGATTGGAATGGGAAGGATTTGGATATCACATCTCATGCTATAGGAAGGGTCTCAGGAATGGAATGGGAAGGACTTGGATATCACATCTCATGATAAAGGAAGGGTCTAAGGTTTGGAAGGGGAAGGATTTGGATATCACATCTCATGTTATTGGACCGGTCTCAGGTTTGGTATTAGAAGCATTGAGATATCAAGTCTCATGGTATAGGACGGGAGTTTGATATCACATCTCATGCCATGGTATGGGTCTCAGGTTTTGTAGAAGCATTGGGATATCACATCTCATGCTATCGGAAGGGTATCAGGATTGGATTTGGAAGGAGTTGGATATGCCATCTCATGCTATAGGAAGGGTCTCAGGTTGGAATAGAAGGAGTTGGATATCACATCTCATGTTATAGGAAGGGTCTCAGGATTGGAATGGGAAGGACTTGGATATCACAACTCATGTTATAGGAAGGATCTCAGGTTTTGTATTAGAAGCATTGAGATATCACATCTCATGCTATAGGAAGGGTCTCAGGATTGGAATGTGAAGGATTTGGATATCACATCTCATGCTAAAGGAAGGGTCTCAGGTTTGGTATAAGCACTGAGATATCACATCTCTGCTATCGGAAGGGTCTAAGGATTGGATTGGGAAGGAATTGGATATCCCTTCTCATGCTATAGGAAGGGTCTCAGGTTGGAATGGGTAGGAGTTGGATATCACATCTCATGTTATAGGAAGGGTCTCAAGATTGAAATGGGAAGGATTTGGATATCACATCTCATGTTATAGGACGTATCTCATGTTATAGGACGGGTCCCAGGTTTGGTATTAGAAGCATTGAGATATCACATCTCATGGTATAGGAAGGGTCTCAGGATTGGAATGGGAAGGAGTTGGATCTCCCTTCTCATGCTACAGGAAGGGTCTCAGGTTGGAATGGGAAGGAGTTGGATATCACATCTCGTTATAGGAAGGGTCTCAGGATTGGAATGGGAAGGAATTGGATATCACATCTCATGCTAAATGAAGGGTCTCAGGTTTGGAAGGGGAAGGATTTGGATATCATATCTCATGTTATAGGACGTATCTCATGTTATAGGACGGGTCCCAGGTTTGGTATTAGAAGCATTGAGATATCACATCTCATGGTATAGGAAGGGTCTCAGGATTGGAATGGGAAGGAGTTGGATCTCCCTTCTCATGCTACAGGAAGGGTCTCAGGTTGGAATGGGAAGGAGTTGGATATCACATCTCGTTATAGGAAGGGTCTCAGGATTGGAATGGGAAGGAATTGGATATCACATCTCTTGCTATAGGAAGGGTCTCAGGTTTGGAAGGGGAAGGATTTGGATATCATATCTCATGTTATAGGACCGGTCCCAGGTCTGGTATTAGAAGCATTGAGATATCACATCTCATGCTATAGGAGGAGTCTCAGGATTGGAATGGGAAGGAGTTGGATATCACGTCTCATGTTATAGGAAGGGTCTCAGGATTGGAATGGGAAGGAGTTGAATATCACATCTCATGCTAAAGGAAGGGTATCAGGTTTGATAGAAGCATTGAGATATCACATCTCATGCTATAGGAAGGAACTCAGGATTGGAATGGGAAGGAGTTGGATATCACATCTAATGCCATAGGAAGGGTCATCAGGTTTGGTATAAGCATTGAGATATCACATCTCTGCTATCGGAAGGGTCTCAGGAAAGGAATGGGAAGGACTTAGAATTCACATCTCATACTATAGGGAGGGTCTCAGTTTTGATATTAGAAGCATTGAGCTATCACATCTCATGCTATCGGAAGGGTCTCAGGATTGGAATGGGATGGAGTTGGATATCACATCTCAAGCTATCTCAGGATTGGAATGGGAAGGAGTTTGATATTTCATCTCAAGCTATAGGAAGGGTCTCAGGTTTGGAAAGGGAAGGATTTGGATTTCACATCTCATGTTATATGATGGTTCTCATGTTTGGTTTTAGAAGCATTGAGATATCACATCTCATGCTATCGGAAGGGTCTCAGGTTTGGAAAGGGAAGGATTTGGATTTCACATGTTATAGGATGGTTCTCAGGTTTGGTTTTAGAAGCATTACATTATAACATCTCATGCTATAGGAAGAGTCTCAGGTTTGGAATGGGAAGGAGTTGGATATCACATCTCTGCTATCTGAAGGGTCTCAGGATTGGAATGGGAAGGAGTTGGATATCCCATCTCGTTATAGGAAGGGTCTCAGGTTTGGTATTAGAAGCAATGAGATATCACATCTCATGCTATAGGAAGGGTCTGAGGTTTGGAAGGGGACGGATTTGGGTATCACATCTCATGTTATAGGACCGGTCTCAGGTTTGGTATTTGAAGCATTGAGATATCAAGTCTCATGGTATAGGACGGGTCTCAGAATTGGAATGAGAAGGAGTTGGATATCACATCTCAAGCTATAGGAAGGGTCTCATGATTGGAATGGGAAGGAGTTGGATATCACATCTCATGTTATAGGAAGGGTCTCAGGATTGGAATGGGAAGGACTTGGATATCACATCTCATTCTATAGGAAGGCTCTCAGGGTTGGAAGGGGAAGGAGTTGGATATCACATTTCATGTTAGAGGTAGGATCTCAGGTTTGGTTTTAGAGGCATTGAGATATCACATCTCATGCTATAGGAAGGGTCTCAGGAATGGAATGGGAAGGACTTGGATATCACATCTCATGATAATGGAAGGGTCTAAGGTTTGGAAGGGGAAGGATTTGGATATCACATCTCATGTTATTGGACCGGTCTCAGGTTTGGTATTAGAAGCATTGAGATATCAAGTCTCATGGTATAGGACGGGAGTTTGATATCACATCTCATGCCATGGTACTGGTCTCAGGTTTTGTAGAAGCATTGGGATATCACATCTCATGCTATCGGAAGGGTATCAGGATTGGATTTGGAAGGAGTTGGATATCCCATCTCATGCTATAGGAAGGGTCTCAGGTTGGAATAGAAGGAGTTGGATATCACATCTCATGTTATAGGAACGGTCTCAGGATTGGAAGGGGAAGGACTTGGATATCACATCTCATGCTCTCATGCTGTAGGAAGGGTCTCAGGTTTGGAAAAGGAAGGAGTTGGATATCACATTTCATGTTAGAGGTAGGATCTCAGGTTTGGTATTAGAGGCATTGAGATATCACATCTCATGCTATCAGAAGGGTATCAGGATTGGAATGGGAAGGAGTTGGATATCACATCTCATGCTAAAGGGAGAGTCTCAGGTTTGGAATGGGAAGGATTTGGATATCACATCTCATGTTATAGGAAGGACCTTAGGTTTGGTATTAGAAGCATTGAGATATCACATGTCATGCTATAGGAAGGGTCTCGGGATTGGAATGGAAAGGAGTTGGATATCACATCTCATGTTATAGGAAGGATCTCAGGTTTGGTATTAGAAGCATTGAGATATCACATCTCATGCTATAGGAAGGGTCTCAGGATTGGAATGGGAAGGAGTTGGATATCACATCTCATGTTATAGGAAGGATCTCAGGTTTGGTATTAGAAGCATTGAGATATCACATCTCATGCTATAGGAAGGGTCTCAGGATTGGAATGGGAAAGAGTTGGATATCACATCTCATGCTATGGGAAGGGTCTCAGGTTTGGTATAAGCATTGCAATATCACATCTCTGCTATCGGCAGGGTCTCAGGATTGGAATGGGAGGAGCTGGATATCACATCTCATGCTAAAGGAAGGGTCTCAAGTTTGGAAGGGGAAGGATTTGGATATCACATCTCATGTTATAGGACGGGTCTCAGGTTTGGTATTAGAAGCATTGTGATATCACATCTCATGCTATAGGATGTGTCTCAGGATTGGAATGGGAAGGAGTTGGATATCACATCTCATGCTATAGGAAGGGTTTCAGGTTTGGTAGAAGCATTGAGATATCACATCTCATGCTATAGGAAGAGTCTCAGGTTTGGGAAGGGAAGGATTTGGATTTCACATCTCATGTTATAGGATGGTTCTCATGTTTGGTTTTTGAAGCATTGAGATATCACATCTCATGCTATCGGAAGGGTCTCAGGTTTGGAATGGGAAGGAGTTGGATATCACATCTCATGTCATAGGAAGGGTCTCAGGTTTGGAATGGGAAGGAGTTGGATATGACATCTCTTGTTATAGGGAGGGTCTCAGGATTTGAATGGTAAGGAGTTGGATATCACATCTCATGCTATAGGAAGGATCTCAGGTTTGGTATTAGAAGCATTGAGATATCACATCTCATGCTATAGGAAGGGTCTCAGGATTGGAATGGGAAGGAGTTGGATATCACATCTCATGTTATAGGAAGGATCTCAGGTTTGGTATTAGAAGCATTGAGATATCACATCTCATGCTATAGGAAGGGTCTCAGGATTGGAATGGGAAGGAGTTGGATATCACATCTCATGCTATGGGAAGGGTCTCAGGTTTGGTATAAGCATTGAAATATCACATCTCTGCTATCGGCAGGGTCTCAGGATTGGAATGGGAGGAGCTGGATATCACATCTCATGCTAAAGGAAGGGTCTCAAGTTTGGAAGGGGAAGGATTTGGATATCACATCTCATGTTATAGGACGGGTCTCAGGTTTGGTATTAGAAGCATTGTGATATCACATCTCATGCTATAGGATGTGTCTCAGGATTGGAATGGGAAGGAGTTGGATATCACATCTCATGCTATAGGAAGGGTTTCAGGTTTGGTAGAAGCATTGAGATATCACATCTCATGCTATAGGAAGAGTCTCAGGTTTGGGAAGGGAAGGATTTGGATTTCACATCTCATGTTATAGGATGGTTCTCATGTTTGGTTTTTGAAGCATTGAGATATCACATATCATGCTATCGGAAGGGTCTCAGGTTTGGAATGGGAAGGAGTTGGATATCACATCTCATGTTATAGGAAGGGTCTCAGGTTTGGAATGGGAAGAAGTTGGATATGACATCTCTTGTTATAGGGAGGGTCTCAGGATTTGAATGGTAAGGAGTTGGATATCACATCTCATGCTATAGGAAGGGTCTCAGGTTGGAATGGGAAGGAGTTGGATATCACATCTCATGTTATATACAGGAAGGGTCTCAGGATTGGAATGGGAAGGATTTGGATATCACATCTCTTGCTATAGGAAGGGTCTCAGGTTTTTTATTAGAAACATTGAGATATCACATCTCATGCTATAGGAAGGGTTTTAGGATTGGAATGGGAAGTATTTGGATATCACATCTCATGCTAAAGGAAGGGTCTCAGGTTTGGAAGGGGAAGGATTTGGATATCACATCTCATCCAATAGGAAGGGTCTCAGGTTTTGAATGGGAAGGAATTTGATATCACATCTCATGTTATAGGTAGGGTCTCAGGTTTTTTATTAGAAACATTGAGATATCACATCTCATGTTATAGGACGGTTCCCAGGTTTGGTATTAGAAGCATTGAGATATCACATCTCATGGTATAGGAAGGGTCTCAGGGTTGGAATGGGAAGGAGTTGGATATCACATCTCATCCAATAGGAAGGGTCTCAGGTTTGGAATGGGAAGGAATTGGATATCACATCTCATGTTATAGGAAGGATCTCAGGTTTGGTATTAGAAGCATTGAGATATCACATCTCATGCTATAGGAAGGGTCTCAGGATTGGAATGTGAAGGATTTGGATATCACATCTCATGCTAAAGGAAGGGTCTCAGGTTTGGTAGAAGCATTGAGATATCACATCTCATGCTATAGGAAGGGTCTCAGGATTTGAATGGCAAGGAGTTGGATATCACATCTCATGCCATAGGAAGGGTCTCAGGTTTGGTATAAGCATTGAGATATCACATCTCTGCTATCGGAAGGTTCTCAGGATTGGATTGGGAAGGAGTTGGATATCCCTTCTCATGCTATAGGAAGTGTCTCAGGTTGGAATGGGAAGGCGTTGAATATCACATCTCATGTTATAGGAAGGGTCTCAGGATTGGAATGGGAAGGATTTGGATATCACATCTCTTGCTATAGGAAGGGTCTCAGGATTGGAATGGGAAGGATTTGGATATCACATCTCATGTCATAGGAAGGATCTCAGGTTTGGTATTAGAAGCATTGATATATCACATCTCATGCTACAGGAATGGTCTCAGGATTGGAATGGGTAGGAGTTGGATATTACATTCTTGCTATAGGAAGGGTCTCATGTTAGGAATGGGAAGGAGTTGGATATCACATATGCTATAGGAAGTGTCTCAGGTTTGGAACGGGAAGGAGTTGGATATCACATCTCATGTTATAGGAAGGGTCTCAGGTTTGGTATAAGCATTGAGATATCACATCTCTGCTATCAGGAGTGGCTCAGGATTGGAATGGGTAGGAGTTGGATATCCCATCTCATGTTAAAGGACGGGTCTCTGGTTTGGTATTAGAATCATTGAGATATCACATCGCATGCTGTAGGAAGGGTCTAAGGATTGGAATTGGATGGACTTGGATATCACATCTCATGCTATAGGTAGGCTCTCAGGTTTGGTATAAGCATTGAGATATCACATCTCATGCTATAGGAAGGGTCTCAGGATTGGAATGGGAAGGATTTGGATATCACATCTCATGCTATAGGAAGGGTCTCAGGTTTGGTATAAGCATGGAGATATCACTTCTCATGCTATAGGAAGGGTCTCAGGATTGGAATGGGAAGGTGTTGGATATCACATCTCATGCTATAGGAAGGGTCTCAGATTTGGTATAAGCATTGAGATATCACATCTCATGCTATAGGAAGGGTCTCAGGATTGGAATGGGAAGGAGTTGTATATGACATCTCAGGCCTTAGGAAGGGTCTCAGGTTTGGTATAAGCATTGAGATATCACATCTCTGCTATCGGAAGGGTCTCAGGATTGGAATGGGAAGGAGTTGGATATCCCATCTCATGTTATAGGAAGGGTCTCAGGTTTGGTATTAGAAGCATTGAGATATCACATCTCATGCTATAGGAAGGGTCTCAGGATTGGAATGGGAAGGACTTGGATGTCACATCTCATGCTATAGGGAGGGTCTCAAGTTTGATATTAGAAGCATTGAGATAACAAATCTCATGATATCGGAAGGGTCTCAGGATTGGAATGGGAAGGAGTTGGATATCACATCTCATGATAAAGGAAGGGTCTAAGGTTTGGAAGGGGAAGGATTTGGATATCACATCTCATGTTATAGGACGGGTCTCAGGTTTGGTATTAGAAGCATTGAGATATCAAGTCTCATGGTATAAGAAGGGTCTCAGAATTGGAATGGGAAGGAGTTGGATATCACATCTCAAGCTATAGGAAGCGTCTCAGGATTGGAATGGGAAGGAGTTTGATATCACATCTCATGCCATAGTATGGGTCTCAGGTTTGGTAGAAGCATTGGGATATCACATCTCATGCTATCAGAAGGGTATCAGTATTGGATTTGGAAGGAGTTGGATATCCCATCTGATGCTATAGGAAGGGTCTCAGGATTGGAATGGGAAGGATTTGGATATCACATCTCTTGCTATAGGAAGGGTCTCAGGTTTTTTATTAGAAACATTGAGATATCACATCTCATGCTAAAGGAAGGGTCTCAGGTTTGGAAGGGGAAGGATTTGGATATCACATCTCATCCAATAGGAAGGGTCTCAGGTTTGAAATGGGAAGGAATTTGATATCACATCTCATGTTATAGGTAGGGTCTCAGGTTTTTTATTAGAAACATTGAGATATCACATCTCATGTTATAGGACGGTTCCCAGGTTTGGTATTAGAAGCATTGAGATATCACATCTCATGGTATAGGAAGGGTCTCAGGGTTGGAATGGGAAGGAGTTGGATATCACATCTCATCCAATAGGAAGGGTCTCAGGTTTGGAATGGGAAGGAATTGGATATCACATCTCATGTTATAGGAAGGATCTCAGGTTTGGTATTAGAAGCATTGAGATATCACATCTCATGCTATAGGAAGGGTCTCAGGATTGGAATGTGAAGGATTTGGATATCACATCTCATGCTAAAGGAAGGGTCTCAGGTTTGGTAGAAGCATTGAGATATCACATCTCATGCTATAGGAAGGGTCTCAGGAATTGAATGGCAAGGAGTTGGATATCACATCTCATGCCATAGGAAGGGTCTCAGGTTGGAATGGGAAGGAGTTGAATATCACATCTCATGTTATAGGAAGGGTCTCAGGATTGGAATGGGAAGGATTTGGATATCACATCTCTTGCTATAGGAAGGGTCTCAGGATTGGAATGGGAAGGATTTGGATATCACATCTCATGTCATAGGAAGGATCTCAGGTTTGGTATTAGAAGCATTGATATATCACATCTCATGCTACAGGAATGGTCTCAGGATTGGAATGGGTAGGAGTTGGATATTACATTCTTGCTATAGGAAGGGTCTCATGTTTGGAATGGGAAGGAGTTGGATATCACATATGCTATAGGAAGTGTCTCAGGTTTGGAACGGGAAGGAGTTGGATATCACATCTCATGTTATAGGAAGGGTCTCAGGTTTGGTATAAGCATTGAGATATCACATCTCTGCTATCAGGAGTGGCTCAGGATTGGAATGGGAAGGAGTTGGATATCCCATCTCATGTTAAAGGACGGGTCTCTGGTTTGGTATTAGAATCATTGAGATATCACATCGCATGCTGTAGGAAGGGTCTAAGGATTGGAATGGGATGGACTTGGATATCACATCTCATGCTATAGGTAGGCTCTCAGGTTTGGTATAAGCATTGAGATATCACATCTCATGCTATAGGAAGGGTCTCAGGATTGGTAGAAGCATTGAGATATCACATCTCATGCTATAGGAAGGGTCTCAGGATTGGAATGGGAAGGACTTAGATATCACATATCATGCTATAGGGAGGGTCTCAGTTTTGATATTAGAAGCATTGAGATATCACATCTCATGCTATCGGAAGTGTCTCAGGATTGGAATGGGAAGGACTTGGATATCACATCTCATGTTATAGGAAGGGTCTCAGGTTTGGTATTAGAAGCATTGAGATATCACATCTCATGCTATAGGAAGGGTCTCAGGAATGGAATGGGAAGGACTTGGATATCACATCTCATGATAAAGGAAGGGTCTAAGGTTTGGAAGGGGAAGGATTTGGATATCACATCTCATGTTATTGGACCGGTCTCAGGTTTGGTATTAGAAGCATTGAGATATCAAGTCTCATGGTATAGGACGGGAGTTTGATATCACATCTCATGCCATGGTATGGGTCTCAGGTTTTGTAGAAGCATTGGTATATCACATCTCATGCTATCGGAAGGGTATCAGGATTGGATTTGGAAGGAGTTGGATATCCCATCTCATGCTATAGGAAGGGTCTCAGGTTGGAATAGAAGGAGTTGGATATCACATCTCATGTTATAGGAAGGGTCTCAGGATTGGAATGGGAAGGACTTGGATATCACATCTCATGCTGTAGGAAGGGTCTCAGGTTTGGAAAAGGAAGGAGTTGGATATCACATTTCATGTTAGAGGTAGGATCTCAGGTTTGGTATTAGAGGCATTGAGATATCAGATCTCATGCTATCAGAAGGGTATCAGGATTGGAATGGGAAGGAGTTGGATATCACATCTCATGCTAAAGGGAGGGTCTCAGGTTTGGAATGGGAAGGATTTGGATATCACATCTCATGTTATAGGAAGGACCTTAGGTTTGGTATTAGAAGCATTGAGATATCACATCTCATGCTATAGGAAGGGTCTCGGGATTGGAATGGGAAGGAGTTGGATATCACATCTCATGTTATAGGAAGGATCTCAGGTTTGGTATTAGAAGCATTGAGATATCACATCTCATGCTATAGGAAGGGTCTCAGGATTGGAATGGGAAGGAGTTGGATATCACATCTCATGCTATGGGAAGGGTCTCAGGTTTGGTATAAGCATTGAAATATCACATCTCTGCTATCGGAAGGGTCTCAGGATTGGAATGGGAGGAGCTATATATCACATCTCATGCTAAAGGAAGGGTCTCAGGTTTGGAAGGGGAAGGATTTGGATATCACATCTCATGTTATAGGACGGGTCTCAGGTTTGGTATTAGAAGCATTGTGATATCACATCTCATGCTATAGGATGTGTCTCAGGATTGGAATGGGAAGGAGTTGGATATCACATCTCATGCTATAGGAAGGGTTTCAGGTTTGGTAGAAGCATTGAGATATCACATCTCATGCTATAGGAAGAGTCTCAGGTTTGGGAAGGGAAGGATTTGGATTTCACATCTCATGTTATAGGATGGTTCTCATGTTTGGTTTTTGAAGCATTGAGATATCACATCTCATGCTATCGGAAGGGTCTCAGGTTTGGAATGGGAAGGAGTTGGATATCAGATCTCATGTTATAGGAAGGGTCTCAGGTTTGGAATGGGAAGGAGTTGGATATGACATCTCTTGTTATAGGGAGGGTCTCAGGATTTGAATGGTAAGGAGTTGGATATCACATCTCATGCTATAGGAAGGGTCTCAGGTTGGAATGGGAAGGAGTTGGATATCACATCTCATGTTATATACAGGAAGGGTCTCAGGATTGGAATGGGAAGGATTTGGATATCACATCTCTTGCTATAGGAAGGGTCTCAGGTTTTTTATTAGAAACATTGCGATATCACATCTCATGCTATAGGAAGGGTTTTAGGATTGGAATGGGAAGTATTTGGATATCACATCTCATGCTAAAGGAAGGGTCTCAGGTTTGGAAGGGGAAGGATTTGGATATCACATCTCATCCAATAGGAAGGGTCTCAGGTTTGGAATGGGAAGGAATTGGATATCACATCTCATGTTATAGGAAGGGTCTCAGGTTTTTTATTAGAAACATTGAGATATCACATCTCATGTTATAGGACGGTTCCCAGGTTTGGTATTAGAAGCATTGAGATATCACATCTCATGGTATAGGAAGGGTCTCAGGGTTGGAATGGGAAGGAGTTGGATATCACATCTCATCCAATAGGAAGGGTCTCAGGTTTGGAATGGGAAGGAATTGGATATCACATCTCATGTTATAGGAAGGATCTCAGGTTTGGTATTAGAAGCATTGAGATATCACATCTCATGCTATAGGAAGGGTCTCAGGATTGGAATGTGAAGGATTTGGATATCACATCTCATGCTAAAGGAAGGGTCTCAGGTTTGGTAGAAGCATTGAGATATCACATCTCATGCTATAGGAAGGGTCTCAGGATTTGAATGGCAAGGAGTTGGATATCACATCTCATGCCATAGGAAGCGTCTCAGGTTTGGTATAAGCATTGAGATATCACATCTCTGCTATCGGAAGGTTCTCAGGATTGGATTGGGAAGGAGTTGGATATCCCTTCCCATGCTATAGGAAGTGTCTCAGGTTGGAATGGGAAGGAGTTGAATATCACATCTCATGTTATAGGAAGGGTCTCAGGATTGGAATGGGAAGGATTTGGATATCACATCTCTTGCTATAGGAAGGGTCTCAGGATTGGAATGGGAAGGATTTGGATATCACATCTCATGTCATAGGAAGGATCTCAGGTTTGGTATTAGAAGCATTGATATATCACATCTCATGCTATAGGAATGGTCTCAGGATTGGAATGGGTAGGAGTTGGATATTACATTCTTGCTATAGTAAGGGTCTCATGTTTGGAATGGGAAGGAGTTGGATATCACATATGCTATAGGAAGTGTCTCAGGTTTGGAACGGGAAGGAGTTGGATATCACATCTCATGTTATAGGAAGGGTCTCAGGTTTGGTATAAGCATTGAGATATCACATCTCTGCTATCAGGAGTGGCTCAGGATTGGAATGGGAAGGAGTTGGATATCCCATCTCATGTTAAAGGACGGGTCTCTGGTTTGGTATTAGAATCATTGAGATATCACATCGCATGCTGTAGGAAGGGTCTAAGGATTGGAATGGGATGGACTTGGATATCACATCTCATGCTATAGGTAGGCTCTGAGGTTTGGTATAAGCATTGAGATATCACATCTCATGCTATAGGAAGGGTCTCAGGATTGGAATGGGAAGGATTTGGATATCACATCTCATGCTATAGGAAGGGTCTCAGATTTGGTATAAGCATTGAGATATCACATCTCATGCTATAGGAAGGGTCTCAGGATTGGAATGGGAAGGAGTTGTATATGACATCTCAAGCCTTAGGAAGGGTCTCAGGTTTGGTATAAGCATTGAGATATCACATCTCTGCTATCGGAAGGGTCTCAGGATTGGAATGGGAAGGAGTTGGATATCCCATCTCATGTTATAGGAAGGGTCTCAGGTTTGGTATTAGAAGCATTGAGATATCACATCTCATGCTATAGGAAGGGTCTCAGGATTGGAATGGGAAGGACTTGGATGTCACATCTCATGCTATAGGGAGGGTCTCAAGTTTGATATTAGAAGCATTGAGATAACAAATCTCATGATATCGGAAGGGTCTCAGGATTGGAATGGGAAGGAGTTGGATATCACATCTCATTATAAAGGAAGGGTCTAAGGTTTGGAAGGGGAAGGATTTGGATATCACATCTCATGTTATAGGACGGGTCTCAGGTTTGGTATTAGAAGCATTGAGATATCAAGTCTCATGGTATAAGAAGGGTCTCAGAATTGGAATGGGAAGGAGTTGGATATCACATCTCAAGCTATAGGAAGCGTCTCAGGATTGGAATGGGAAGGAGTTTGATATCACATCTCATGCCATAGTATGGGTCTCAGGTTTGGTAGAAGCATTGGGATATCACATCTCATGCTATAGGAAGGGTCTCAGGATTGGAATGGGAAGAAGTTGGATATCACATCTCAAGCTATAGGAAGGGTCTCAGGTTTGGTATAAGCATTGAGATATCACATCTCATGCTATAGGAAGGGTCTCAGGGTTGGAATGGGAAGGAGTTGTATATGACATCTCATGCCATAGGAAGGGTCTCAGGTTTGGTATAAGCATTGAGATATCACATCACATGCTATAGGAAGGGTCTCAGGATTGGAATGGGAAGGACTTGGATATCACATCACATGCTATAGGAAGGGTCTCAGGATTGGAATGGGAAGGACTTGGATATCACATCTCATGCTATAGGCAGGGTCTCAGGTTTGGAAAGGGAAGGAGATGGATATCACATTTCATGTTAGAGGTAGGATCTCAGGTTTGGTATTAGAGGCAATGAGATATCACATCTCATGCTATCAGAAGGGTCTCAGGATTGGAATGGGAAGGAGTTGGATATCACATTTCATGCTAAAGGGAGGGTCTCAGGTTTGGAAGGGGAAGGATTTGGAAATCACATCTCATATTATAGGAAGGATCTCAGGTTTGGTATTAGAAGCATTGAGATATCACATCTCATGCTATCGGAAGGATCTCAGGTTTGGTATAAGAGGCATTGAGATATCACATCTCATGCTATCATAAGGGTCTCAGGATTGGAATGGGAAGGAGTTGGATATCACATCTCATGTTATAGGAAGGATCTCAGGTTTGGTATTAGAAGCATTGAGACATCACATCTCATGCTATAGGAAGGGTCTCAGGATTGGAATGGGAAGGAGTTGGATATCACATCTCATGCTATAGGAAGGGTCTCAGGTTTGGTATAAGCATTGAGATATCACATCTCATGCTATAGGAAGGGTCTCAGGATTGGAATGGGAAGGATTTGGATATCACATCTTATGCTATAGGAAGGGTCTCAGGTTTGGTATAAGCACTGAGATATCACATCTCATGCTATAGGAAGGGTCTCAGGATTGGAATGGGAAGAAGTTGGATATCACATCTCATGCTATAGGAAGGGTCTCAGGGTTGGAATGGGAAGGAGTTGTATATGACATCTCATGCCATAGGAAGGGTCTCAGGTTTGGTATAAGCATTGAGATATCACATCACATGCTATAGGAAGGGTCTCACGATTGGAATGGGAAGGACTTGGATATCACATCTCATGCTATAGGCAGGGTCTCAGGTTTGGAAAGGGAAGGAGATGGATATCACATTTCATGTTAGAGGTAGGATCTCAGGTTTGGTATTAGAGGCATTGAGATATCACATCTCATGCTATCAGAAGGGTCTCAGGATTGGAATGGGAAGGAGTTGGATATCACATTTCATGCTAAAGGGAGGGTCTCAGGTTTGGAAGGGGAAGGATTTGGAAATCACATCTCACATTATAGGAAGGATCTCAGGTTTGGTATTAGAAGCATTGAGATATCACATCTCATGCTATCGGAAGGATCTCAGGTTTGGTATAAGAGGCATTGAGATATCACATCTCATGCTATCATAAGGGTCTCAGGATTGGAATGGGAAGGAGTTGGATATCACATCTCATGTTATAGGAAGGATCTCAGGTTTGGTATTAGAAGCATTGAGACATCACATCTCATGCTATAGGAAGGGTCTCAGGATTGGAATGGGAAGGAGTTGGATATCACATCGCATGCTATAGGAAGGGTCTCAGGTTTGGTATAAGCATTGAGATATCACATCTCATGCTATAGGAAGGGTCTCAGGATTGCAAAGGGAAGGATTTGGATATCACATCTTATGCTATAGGAAGGGTCTCAGGTTTGGTATAAGCATGGAGATATCACTTCTCATGCTATAGGAAGGGTCTCAGGATTGGAATGGGAAGGAGTTGGATATCACATCTCATGCTATAGGAAGGGTCTCAGATTTGGTATAAGCATTGAGATATCACATCTCATGCTATAGGAAGGGTCTCAGGATTGGAATGGGAAGGAGTTGTATATGACATCTCAGGCCATAGGAAGGGTCTCAGATTTGGTATAAGCATTGAGATATCACATCTCATGATATCGGAAGGGTCTCAGGATTGGAATGGGAAGGAGTTGGATATCACATTTCATGATAAAGGAAGGGTCTAAGGTTTGGAAGGGGAAGGATTTGGATATCACATCTCATGTTATAGGACGGGTCTCAGGTTTGGTATTAGAAGCATTGAGATATCAAGTCTCATGGTATAAGAAGGGTCTCAGGATTGGAATGGGAAGGAGTTTGATATCACATCTTATGCCATAGTATGGGTCTCAGGTTTGGTAGAAGCATTGGGATATCACATCTCATGCTATCGGAAGGGTATCGGTATTGGATTTGGAAGGAGTTGGATATCCCATCTCATGCTATAGGAAGGGTCTCAGGTTGGAATGGGAAGGAGTTGGATATCACATTTCATGTTATAGGAAGGGTCTCAGGATTGGAATGGGAAGGACTTGGATATCATATCTCATGCTATAGGAAGGCTCTCAGGTTTGGAAGGGGAAGGAGTTGGATATCACATTTCATGTTAGAGGAAGGATCTCAGGTTTGGTATTAGAGGCCTTGAGATATCACATCTCATGCTATAGGAAGGGTCTCAGGATTGGAATGGGAAGGAGTTGGATATCACATCTCAAGCTATAGGAAGGGTCTCAGGTTTGGTATAAGCATTGAGATATCACATCTCATGCTATAGGAAGGGTCTCAGGTTTGGTATAAGCATTGAGATATCACATCACATGCTATAGGAAGGGTCTCAGGATTGGAATGGGAAGGACTTGGATATCACATATCATGCTATAGGCAGGGTCTCAGGTTTGGAAAGGGAAGGAGATGGATATCACATTTCATGTTAGAGGTAGGATCTCAGGTTTGGTATTAGAGGCATTGAGAAATCACATCTCATGCTATCAGAAGGGTCTCAGGATTGGAATGGGAAGGAGTTGGATATCACATCTCATGCTAAAGGGAGGGTCTCAGGTTTGGAAGGGGAAGGATTTGGAAATCACATCTCATATTATAGGAAGGATCTCAGGTTTGGTATTAGAAGCATTGAGATATCACATCTCATGCTATCGGAAGGATCTCAGGTTTGGTATAAGAGGCATTGAGATATCACATCTCATGCTATCATAAGGGTCTCAGGATTGGAATGGGAAGGAGTTGGATATCACATCTCATGTTATAGGAAGGATCTCAGGTTTGGTATTGGAAGCATTGAGACATCACATCTCATGCTATAGGAATGGTCTCAGGATTGGAATGGGTAGGAGTTGGATATTACATTCTTGCTATAGGAAGGGTCTCATGTTTGGAATGGGAAGGAGTTGGATATCACATATGCTATAGGAAGTGTCTCAGGTTTGGAACGGGAAGGAGTTGGATATCACATCTCATGTTATAGGAAGGGTCTCAGGTTTGGTATAAGCATTGAGATATCACATCTCTGCTATCAGGAGTGGCTCAGGATTGGAATGGGAAGGAGTTGGATATCCCATCTCATGTTAAAGGACGGGTCTCTGGTTTGGTATTAGAATCATTGAGATATCACATCGCATGCTGTAGGAAGGGTCTAAGGATTGGAATGGGATGGACTTGGATATCACATCTCATGCTATAGGTAGGGTCTCAGGTTTGGTATAAGCATTGAGATATCACATCTCATGCTATAGGAAGGGTCTCAGGATTGGAATGGGAAGGATTTGGATATCACATCTCATGCTATAGGAAGGGTCTCAGGTTTGGTATAAGCATGGAGATATCACTTCTCATGCTATAGGAAGGGTCTCAGGATTGGAATGGGAAGGTGTTGGATATCACATCTCATGCTATAGGAAGGGTCTCAGATTTGGTATAAGCATTGAGATATCACATCTCATGCTCTAGGAAGGGTCTCAGGATTGCAATGGGAAGGAGTTGTATATGACATCTCAGGCCTTAGGAAGGGTCTCAGGTTTGGTATAAGCATTGAGATATCACATCTCTGCTATCGGAAGGGTCTCAGGATTGGAATGGGAAGGAGTTGGATATCCCATCTCATGTTATAGGAAGGGTCTCAGGTTTGGTATTAGAAGCATTGAGATATCACATCTCATGCTATAGGAAGGGTCTCAGGATTGGAATGGGAAGTACTTGGATGTCACATCTCATGCTATAGGGAGGGTCTCAAGTTTGATATTAGAAGCATTGAGATAACAAATCTCATGATATCGGAAGGGTCTCAGGATTGGAATGGGAAGGAGTTGGATATCACATCTCATTATAAAGGAAGGGTCTAAGGTTTGGAAGGGGATGGATTTGGATATCACATCTCATGTTATAGGACGGGTCTCAGGTTTGGTATTAGAAGCATTGAGATATCAAGTGTCATGGTATAAGAAGGGTCTCAGAATTGGAATGGGAAGGAGTTGGATATCACATCTCAAGCTATAGGAAGCGTCTCAGGATTGGAATGGGAAGGAGTTTGATATCACATCTCATGCCATAGTATGGGTCTCAGGTTTGGTAGAAGCATTGGGATATCACATCTCATGCTATCTTAAGGGTATCAGTATTGGATTTGGAAGGAGTTGGATATCCCATCTCATGCTATAGGAAGGGTCTCAGGTTAGAATGGGAAGGAGTTGGATATCACATTTCATGTTATAGGAAGGGTCTCAGGATTGGAATGGGAAGGACTTGGATATCATATCTCATGCTATAGGAAGGCTCTCAGGTTTGGAAGGGGAAGGAGTTGGATATCACATTTCATGTTAGAGGAAGGATCTCAGGTTTGGTATTAGAGGCCTTGAGATATCACATCTCTTCCTATAGGAAGGGTCTCAGGATTGGAATGGGAAGGAGTTGGATATCACATCTCAAGCTATAGGAAGGGTCTCAGGTTTGGTATAAGCATTGAGATATCACATCTCATGCTATAGGAAGGGTCTCAGGATTGGAATGGGAAGAAGTTGGATATCACATCTCATGCTATAGGAAGGGTCTCAGGTTTGGTATAAGCATTGAGATATCACATCTCATGCTATAGGAAGGGTCTCAGGGTTGGAATGGGAAGGAGTTGTATATGACATCTCATGCCATAGGAAGGGTCTCAGGTTTGGTATAAGCATTGAGATATCACATCACATGCTATAGGAAGGGTCTCAGGATTGGAATGGGAAGGACTTGGATATCACATCTCATGCTATAGGCAGGGTCTCAGGTTTGGAAAGGGAAGGAGATGGATATCACATTTCATGTTAGAGGTAGGATCTCAGGTTTGGTATTAGAGGCATTGAGATATCACATCTCATGCTATCAGAAGGGTCTCAGGATTGGAATGGGAAGGAGTTGGATATCAAATCTCATGCTAAAGGGATGGTCTAAGGTTTGGAAGGGGAGGGATTTGGACATCATATCTCATGTTATTGGAAGGATCTCAGGTTTGGTATTAGAAGCATTGAGATATCACATCTCATGCTATTGGAAGGGTCTTAGGTTTGGTATAAGCATTGAGATATCACATCTCTGCTATCGGAAGGGTCTCAGGATTGGAATGGGAAGGATTTGGATATCACAATTCTTGTTATAGGGAGGGTCTCAGTTTTCATATTAGAAGCATTGAGATATCACATATGCTATTGGAAGGGTCTCAGTATTGGAATGGGAAGGAGTTGGATATCACATCTCATGTTATAGGGAGGGTCTCAGTTTTGATATTAGAAGCATTGAGATATCACATATGCTATTGGAAGGGTCTCAGTATTGGAATTGGAAGGAGTTGGATATCACATATGCTAAAGGAAAGGTCTCAGGTTTGGAATGGGAAGGAGTTGGATATCACGTCTCATGTTATAGGAAGGGTCTCAGGTTTGGAATGGGAAGGAGTTGAATATCACATCTCATGCTAAAGGAAGGGTCATCAGGTTCGGTATAAGCATTGAGATATCACATCTCTGCTATCGGAAGGGTCTCAGGATAGGAATGGGAAGGATGTAGATTTCACATCTCATACTATAGGGAGGGTCTCAGTTTTGATATTAGAAGCATTGAGCTATCACATCTCATGCTATCGGAAGGGTCTCAGGATTGGAATGGGATGGAGTTGGATATCACATCTCAAGCTATCTCAGGATTGTAATGGGAAGGAGTTTGATATCACATATCAAGCTATAGGAAGGGTCTCAGGTTTGGAAGGGGAAGGATTTGGATCTCACATCTCAAGCTATCTCAGGATTGGAATGGGAAGGAGTTTGATATTTCATCTCAAGCTATAGGAAGGGTCTCAGGTTTGGAAAGGGAAGGATTTGGATTTCACATCTCATGTTATAGGATGGTTCTCATGTTTGGTTTTAGAAGCATTGAGATATCACATCTTATGCTATGGGAAGGGTCTCAGGTTTGGAATGGGAAGGAGTTGGTTATCACATCTCATGCTAAAGGAAAGGTCTCAGGTCTGGAAGGGGAAGGATTTGGATCTCACATCTCATGTTTTAGGACGGGTCTCAGGTTTGGTATTAGAAGCATTGAACTATCACATCTCATGGTATAGGAAGGGTCCCAGGATTGGAATGGGAAGGAGTTGGATATCACATTGAATGGGAAGGAGTTTGATATCACATCTCAAGCTATAGGAAGGGCCTCATGTTTGGAATGGGAATGATTTGGATTTCACATCTCATGTTATAGGATGGTTCTCATGTTTGGTTTTAGAAGCATTGAAATATCACATCTCAGGCTATCTGAAGGGTCTCAGGTTTGGAATGGGAAGGAGTTTGATATCACATCTCATGTTAGAGGTAGGATCTCAGGTTTGGTATTAGAGGCATTGAGATATGACATCTCATGCCATCAGAAGGGTCTCAGGATTGGAATGGGAAGGAGTTGGATATCACATCTCATGCTAAAGGGAGGGTCTAAGGTTTGGAAGGGTAAGGATTTGGACATCACATCTCATGTTATTGGAAGGATCTGAGGTTTGGTATTATAAGCATTGAGATATCACATCTCATGCTATCGGAAGGGTCTCAGGTTTGGTATAAGCATTGAGATATCACATCTCTGCTATCGGAAGGGTCTCAGGATTGGAATGGGAAGGATTTGGATATCACATCTCATGTTATAGGAAGGGTCTCAGGTTTGGTATTAGAAGCATTGAGATATCACATCTCATGCTATATTAAGGGTCTCAGGAATGGAATGGGAAGGACTTGGATATCACATCTCATGATAAAGGAAGGGTCTAAGGTTTGGAAGGGGAAGGATTTGGATATCACATCTCATGTTATTGGACCGGTCTCAGGTTTGGTATTAGAAGCATTGAGATATCAAGTCTCACGGTATAGGACGGGAGTTTGATATCACATCTCATGCCATGGTATGGGTCTCAGGTTTTGTAGAAGCATTGGGATATCACATCTCATGCTATTGGAAGGGTATCAGGATTGGATATGGAAGGAGTTGGATATCCCATCTCATGCTATAGGAAGGGTCTCAGGTTGGAGTAGAAGGAGTTGGATATCACATCTCATGTTATAGGAAGGGTCTCAGGATTGGAATGGGAAGGACTTGGATATCACATCTCATGTTATAGGAAGGATCTCAGGTTTTGTATTAGAAGCATTGAGATATCACATCTCATGCTATAGGAAGGGTCTCAGGATTGGAATGTGAAGCATTTGGATATCACATCTCATGCTAAAGGAAGGGTCTCAGGTTTGGTATAAGCATTGAGATATCACATCTCTGCTATCGGAAGGGTCTAAGGATTGGATTGGGAAGGAATTGGATATCCCTTCTCATGCTATAGGAAGGGTCTCAGGTTGGAATGGGTAGGAGTTGGATATCACATCTCATGTTATAGGAAGGGTCTCAAGATTGAAATGGGAAGGATTTGGATATCACATCTCTTGCTATAGGAAGGGTCTCAGGTTTTCTATTAGAAACATTGAGATATGACATCTCATGCTATAGGAAGGGTTTCAATATTGGAATGGGAAGGATTTGGATATCACATCTCATGCTAAAGGAAGGGTCTCAGGTTTGGAAGGGGAAGGATTTGGATATCATATCTCATGTTATAGGACATATCTCATGTTATAGGACGGGTCCCAGGTTTGGTATTAGAAGCATTGAGATATCACATCTCATGGTATAGGAAGGGTCTCAGGATTGGAATGGGAAGGAGTTGGATCTCCCTTCTCATGCTACAGGAAGGGTCTCAGGTTGGAATGGGAAGGAGTTGGATATCACATCTCGTTATAGGAAGGGTCTCAGGATTGGAATGGGAAGGAATTGGATATCACATCTCTTGCTATAGGAAGGGTCTCAGGTTTGGAAGGGGAAGGATTTGGATATCATATCTCATGTTATAGGACCGGTCCCAGGTCTGGTATTAGAAGCATTGAGATATCACATCTCATGCTATAGGAGGAGTCTCAGGATTGGAATGGGAAGGCGTTGGATATCACGTCTCATGATATAGGAAGGGTCTCAGGATTGGAATGGGCAGGAGTTGAATATCACCTCTCATGCTAAAGGAAGGGTATCAGGTTTGATAGAAGCATTGAGATATCACATCTCATGCTATAGGAAGGAACTCAGGATTGGAATGGGAAGGAGTTGGATATCACATCTAATGCCGTAGGAAGGGTCATCAGGTTTGGTATAAGCATTGAGATATCACATCTCTGCTATCGGAAGGGTCTCAGGATAGGAATGGTAAGGACTTAGAATTCACATCTCATACTATAGGGAGGGTCTCAGTTTTGATATTAGAAGCATTGAGCTATCACATCTCATGCTATCGGAAGGGTCTCAGGATTGGAATGGGATGGAGTTGGATATCACATCTCAAGCTATCTCAGGATTGGAATGGGAAGGAGTTTGATATTTCATCTCAAGCTATAGGAAGGGTCTCAGGTTTGGAAAGGGAAGGATTTGGATTTCACATCTCATGTTATAGGATGGTTCTCATGTTTGGTTTTAGAAGCATTGAGATATCACATCTCATGCTATCGGAAGGGTCTCAGGTTTGGAAAGGGAAGGATTTGGATTTCACATGTTATAGGATGGTTCTCAGGTTTGGTTTTAGAAGCATTAAATTATAACATCTCATGCTATAGGAAGGGTCTCAGGTTTGGAATGGGAAGGAGTTGGATATCACATCTCTGCTATCTGAAGGGTCTCAGGATTGGAATGGGAAGGAGTTGGATATCCCATCTCGTTATAGGAAGGGTCTCAGGTTTGGTATTAGAAGCAATGAGATATCACATCTCATGCTATAGGAAGGGTCTAAGGTTTGGAAGGGGACGGATTTGGGTATCACATCTCATGTTATAGGACCGGTCTCAGGTTTGGTATTTGAAGCATTGAGATATCAAGTCTCATGGTATAGGACGGGTCTCAGAATTGGAATGAGAAGGAGTTGGATATCACATCTCAAGCTATAGGAAGGGTCTCATGATTGGAATGGGAAGGAGTTGGATATCACATCTCATGTTATAGGAAGGGTCTCAGGATTGGAATGGGAAGGACTTGGATATCACATCTCATTCTATAGGAAGGCTCTCAGGGTTGGAAGGGGAAGGAGTTGGATATCACATTTCATGTTAGAGGTAGGATCTCAGGTTTGGTTTTAGAGGCATTGAGATATCACATCTCATGCCATCAGAAGGGTCTCAGGATTGGAATGGGAAGGAGTTGGATATCAAATCTCATGCTAAAGGGATGGTCTAAGGTTTGGAAGGGGAGGGATTTGGACATCATATCTCATGTTATTGGAAGGATCTCAGGTTTGGTATTAGAAGCATTGAGATATCACATCTCATGCTATCGGAAGGGTCTTAGGTTTGGTATAAGCATTGAGATATCACATCTCTGCTATCGGAAGGGTCTCAGGATTGGAATGGGAAGGATTTGGATATCACAATTCATGTTATAGGAAGGGTCTCAGGTTTGGTATTAGAAGCATTGAGATATCACATCTCATGCTATAGGAAGGGTCTCAGGAATGGAATGGGAAGGACTTGGATATCACATCTTATGTTATAGGAAGGGTCTCAGGTTTGGTATTAGAAGCATTGAGATATCACATCTCATGCTATAGGAAGGGTCTCAGGAATGGAATGGGAAGGACTTGGATATCACATCTCATGATAAAGGAAGGGTCTAAGGTTTGGAAGGGGAAGGATTTGGATATCACATCTCATGTTATTGGACCGGTCTCAGGTTTGGTATTAGAAGCATTGAGATATCAAGTCTCATGGTATAGGACGGGAGTTTGATATCACATCTCATGCCATGGTATGGGTCTCAGGTTTTGTAGAAGCATTGGGATATCACATCTCATGCTATCGGAAGGGTATCAGGATTGGATTTGGAAGGAGTTGGATATCCCATCTCATGCTATAGGAAGGGTCTCAGGTTGGAATAGAAGGAGTTGGATATCACATCTCATGTTATAGGAAGGGTCTCAGGATTGGAATGGGAAGGACTTGGATATCACATCTCATGCTGTAGGAAGGGTCTCAGGTTTGGAAAAGGAAGGAGTTGGATATCACATGTCATGTTAGAGGTAGGATCTCAGGTTTGGTATTAGAGGCATTGAGATATCACATCTCATGCTATCAGAAGGGTATCAGGATTGGAATGGGAAGGAGTTGGATATCACATCTCATGCTAAAGGGAGGGTCTCAGGTTTGGAATGGGAAGGATTTGGATATCACATCTCATGTTATAGGAAGGACCTTAGGTTTGGTATTAGAAGCATTGAGATATCACATCTCATGCTATAGGAAGGGTCTAGGGATTGGAATGGGAAGGAGTTGGATATCACATCTCATGTTATGGGAAGGATCCCAGGTTTGGTATTAGAAGCATTGAGATATCACCTCTCATGCTATAGGAAGGGTCTCAGGATTGGAATGGGAAGGAGTTGGATATCACATCTCATGCTATGGGAAGGGTCTCAGGTTTGGTATAAGCATTGAAATATCACATCTCTGCTATCGGAAGGGTCTCAGGATTGGAATGGGAGGAGCTGGATATCACATCTCATGCTATGGGAAGGGTCTCAGGTTTGGTATAAGCATTGAAATATCACATCTCTGCTATCGGAAGGGTCTCAGGATTGGAATGGGAGGAGCTGGATATCACATCTCATGCTAAAGGAAGGGTCTCAGGTTTGGAAGGGGAAGGAGTTGGATATCACATCTCATGCTAAAGGGAGGGTCTCAGGTTTGGAATGGGAAGGATTTGGATATCACATCTCATGTTATAGGAAGGACCTTAGGTTTGGTATTAGAAGCATTGAGATATCACATCTCATGCTATAGGAAGGGTCTCGGGATTGGAATGGGAAGGAGTTGGATATCACATCTCATGTTATTGGAAGGATCTCAGGTTTGGTATTAGAAGCATTGAGATATCACATCTCATGCTATCGGAAGGGTCTTAGGTTTGGTATAAGCATTGAGATATCACATCTCTGCTATCGGAAGGGTCTCAGGATTGGAATGGGAAGGATTTGGATATCATAATTCATGTTATAGGAAGGGTCTCAGGTTTGGTATTAGAAGCATTGAGATATCACATCTCATGCTATAGGAAGGGTCTCAGGATTGGAATGGGAAGGACTTGGATATCACATCTCATGTTATAGGAAGGGTCTCAGGTTTGGTATTAGAAGCATTGAGATATCACATCTCATGCTATAGGAAGGGTCTCAGGAATGGAATGGGAAGGACTTGGATATCACATCTCATGATAAAGGAAGGGTCTAAGGTTTGGAAGGGGAAGGATTTGGATATCACATCTCATGTTATTGGACCGGTCTCAGGTTTGGTATTAGAAGCATTGAGATATCAAGTCTCTTGGTATAGGACGGGAGTTTGATATCACATCTCATGCCATGGTATGGGTCTCAGGTTTTGTAGAAGCATTGGTATATCACATCTCATGCTATCGGAAGGGTATCAGGATTGGATTTGGAAGGAGTTGGATATCCCATCTCATGCTATAGGAAGGGTCTCAGGTTGGAATAGAAGGAGTTGGATATCACATCTCATGTTATAGGAAGGGTCTCAGGATTGGAATGGGAAGGACTTGGATATCACATCTCATGCTGTAGGAAGGGTCTCAGGTTTGGAAAAGGAAGGAGTTGGATATCACATTTCATGTTAGAGGTAGGATCTCAGGTTTGGTATTAGAGGCATTAAGATATCAGATCTCATGCTATCAGAAGGGTATCAGGATTGGAATGGGAAGGAGTTGGATATCACATCTCATGCTAAAGGGAGGGTCTCAGGTTTGGAATGGGAAGGATTTGGATATCACATCTCATGTTATAGGAAGGACCTTAGGTTTGGTATTAGAAGCATTGAGATATCACATCTCATGCTATAGGAAGGGTCTCGGGATTGGAATGGGAAGGAGTTGGATATCACATCTCATGTTATAGGAAGGATCTCAGGTTTGGTATTAGAAGCATTGAGATATCACATCTCATGCTATAGGAAGGGTCTCAGGATTGGAATGGGAAGGAGTTGGATATCACATCTCATGCTATGGGAAGGGTCTCAGGTTTGGTATAAGCATTGAAATGTCACATCTCTGCTATCGGAAGGGTCTCAGGATTGGAATGGGAGGAGCTATATATCACATCTCATGCTAAAGGAAGGGTCTCAGGTTTGGAAGGGGAAGGATTTGGATATCACATCTCATGTTATAGGACGGGTCTCAGGTTTTGTATTAGAAGCATTGTGATATCACATCTCATGCTATAGGATGTGTCTCAGGATTGGAATGGGAAGGAGTTGGATATCACATCTCATGCTATAGGATGGGTTTCAGGTTTGGTAGAAGCATTGAGATATCACATCTCATGCTATAGGAAGGGTCTTAGGTTTGGTATAAGCATTGAGATATCACATCTCTGCTATCGGAAGGGTCTCAGGATTGGAATGGGAAGGATTTGGATATCACAATTCATGTTATAGGAAGGGTCTCAGGTTTGGTATTAGAAGCATTGAGATATCACATCTCATGCTATAGGAAGGGTCTCAGGAATGGAATGGGAAGGACTTGGATATCACATCTTATGTTATAGGAAGGGTCTCAGGTTTGGTATTAGAAGCATTGAGATATCACATCTCATGCTATCGGAAGGGTCTTAGGTTTGGTATAAGCATTGAGATATCACATCTCTGCTATCGGAAGGGTCTCAGGATTGGAATGGGAAGGATTTGGATATCACAATTCATGTTATAGGAAGGGTCTCAGGTTTGGTATTAGAAGCATTGAGATATCACATCTCATGCTATAGGAAGGGTCTCAGGAATGGAATGGGAAGGACTTGGATATCACATCTTATGTTATAGGAAGGGTCTCAGGTTTGGTATTAGAAGCATTGAGATATCACATCTCATGCTATAGGAAGGGTCTCAGGAATGGAATGGGAAGGACTTGGATATCACATCTCATGATAAAGGAAGGGTCTAAGGTTTGGAAGGGGAAGGATTTGGATATCACATCTCATGTTATTGGACCGGTCTCAGGTTTGGTATTAGAAGCATTGAGATATCAAGTCTCATGGTATAGGACGGGAGTTTGATATCACATCTCATGCCATGGTATGGGTCTCAGGTTTTGTAGAAGCATTGGGATATCACATCTCATGCTATCGGAAGGGTATCAGGATTGGATTTGGAAGGAGTTGGATATCCCATCTCATGCTATAGGAAGGGTCTCAGGTTGGAATAGAAGGAGTTGGATATCACATCTCATGTTATAGGAAGGGTCTCAGGATTGGAATGGGAAGGACTTGGATATCACATCTCATGCTGTAGGAAGGGTCTCAGGTTTGGAAAAGGAAGGAGTTGGATATCACATGTCATGTTAGAGGTAGGATCTCAGGTTTGGTATTAGAGGCATTGAGATATCACATCTCATGCTATCAGAAGGGTATCAGGATTGGAATGGGAAGGAGTTGGATATCACATCTCATGCTAAAGGGAGGGTCTCAGGTTTGGAATGGGAAGGATTTGGATATCACATCTCATGTTATAGGAAGGACCTTAGGTTTGGTATTAGAAGCATTGAGATATCACATCTCATGCTATAGGAAGGGTCTAGGGATTGGAATGGGAAGGAGTTGGATATCACATCTCATGTTATAGGAAGGATCCCAGGTTTGGTATTAGAAGCATTGAGATATCACATCTCATGCTATAGGAAGGGTCTCAGGATTGGAATGGGAAGGAGTTGGATATCACATCTCATGCTATGGGAAGGGTCTCAGGTTTGGTATAAGCATTGAAATATCACATCTCTGCTATCGGAAGGGTCTCAGGATTGGAATGGGAGGAGCTGGATATCACATCTCATGCTATGGGAAGGGTCTCAGGTTTGGTATAAGCATTGAAATATCACATCTCTGCTATCGGAAGGGTCTCAGGATTGGAATGGGAGGAGCTGGATATCACATCTCATGCTAAAGGAAGGGTCTCAGGTTTGGAAGGGGAAGGAGTTGGATATCACATCTCATGCTAAAGGGAGGGTCTCAGGTTTGGAATGGGAAGGATTTGGATATCACATCTCATGTTATAGGAAGGACCTTAGGTTTGGTATTAGAAGCATTGAGATATCACATCTCATGCTATAGGAAGGGTCTCGGGATTGGAATGGGAAGGAGTTGGATATCACATCTCATGTTATTGGAAGGATCTCAGGTTTGGTATTAGAAGCATTGAGATATCACATCTCATGCTATCGGAAGGGTCTTAGGTTTGGTATAAGCATTGAGATATCACATCTCTGCTATCGGAAGGGTCTCAGGATTGGAATGGGAAGGATTTGGATATCATAATTCATGTTATAGGAAGGGTCTCAGGTTTGGTATTAGAAGCATTGAGATATCACATCTCATGCTATAGGAAGGGTCTCAGGATTGGAATGGGAAGGACTTGGATATCACATCTCATGTTATAGGAAGGGTCTCAGGTTTGGTATTAGAAGCATTGAGATATCACATCTCATGCTATAGGAAGGGTCTCAGGAATGGAATGGGAAGGACTTGGATATCACATCTCATGATAAAGGAAGGGTCTAAGGTTTGGAAGGGGAAGGATTTGGATATCACATCTCATGTTATTGGACCAGTCTCAGGTTTGGTATTAGAAGCATTGAGATATCAAGTCTCTTGGTATAGGACGGGAGTTTGATATCACATCTCATGCCATGGTATGGGTCTCAGGTTTTGTAGAAGCATTGGTATATCACATCTCATGCTATCGGAAGGGTATCAGGATTGGATTTGGAAGGAGTTGGATATCCCATCTCATGCTATAGGAAGGGTCTCAGGTTGGAATAGAAGGAGTTGGATATCACATCTCATGTTATAGGAAGGGTCTCAGGATGTTATAGGGAGGCTCTCAGGATTTGAATGGTAAGGAGTTGGATATCACATCTCATGCTATAGGAAGGGTCTCAGGTTGGAATGGGAAGGAGTTGGATATCACATCTCATGTTATATACAGGAAGGGTCTCAGGATTGGAATGGGAAGGATTTGGATATCACATCTCTTGCTATAGGAAGGGTCTCAGGTTTTTTATTAGAAACATTGAGATATCACATCTCATGCTATAGGAAGGGTTTTAGGATTGGAATGGGAAGTATTTGGATATCACATCTCATGCTAAAGGAAGGGTCTCAGGTTTGGAAGGGGAAGGATTTGGATATCACATCTCATCCAATAGGAAGGGTCTCAGGTTTGGAATGGGGAAGAATTGGATATCACATCTCATGTTATAGGAAGGGTCTCAGGTTTTTTATTAGAAACATTGAGATATCACATCTCATGTTATAGGACGGTTCCCAGGTTTGGTATTAGAAGCATTGAGATATCACAACTCATGGTATAGGAAGGGTCTCAGGGTTGGAATGGGAAGGAGTTGGATATCACATCTCATCCAATAGGAAGGGTCTCAGGTTTGGAATGGGAAGGAATTGGATATCACATCTCATGTTATAGGAAGGATCTCAGGTTTGGTATTAGAAGCATTGAGATATCACATCTCATGCTATAGGAAGGGTCTCAGGATTGGAATGTGAAGGATTTGGATATCACATCTCATGCTAAAGGAAGGGTCTCAGGGTTGGTAGAAGCATTGAGATATCACATCTCATGCTATAGGAAGGGTCTCAGGATTTGAATGGCAAGGAGTTGGATATCACATCTCATGCCATAGGAAGGGTCTCAGGTTTGGTATAAGCATTGAGATATCACATCTCTGCTATCGGAAGGTTCTCAGGATTGGATTGGGAAGGAGTTGGATATCCCTTCCCATGCTATAGGAAGTGTCTCAGGTTGGAATGGGAAGGAGTTGAATATCACATCTCATGTTATAGGAAGGGTCTCAGGATTGGAATGGGAAGGATTTGGATATCACATCTCTTGCTATAGGAAGGGTCTCAGGATTGGAATGGGAAGGATTTGGATATCACATCTCATGTCATAGGAAGGATCTCAGGTTTGGTATTAGAAGCATTGATATACCACATCTCATGCTATAGGAATGGTCTCAGGATTGGAATGGGTAGGAGTTGGATATTACATTCTTGCTATAGTAAGGGTCTCATGTTTGGAATGGGAAGGAGTTGGATATCACATATGCTATAGGAAGTGTCTCAGGTTTGGAACGGGAAGGAGTTGGATATCACATCTCATGTTATAGGAAGGGTCTCAGGTTTGGTATAAGCATTGAGATATCACATCTCTGCTATCAGGAGTGGCTCAGGATTGGAATGGGAAGGAGTTGGATATCCCATCTCATGTTAAAGGACGGGTCTCTGGTTTGGTATTAGAATCATTGAGATATCACATCGCATGCTGTAGGAAGGGTCTAAGGATTGGAATGGGATGGACTTGGATATCACATCTCATGCTATAGGTAGGCTCTCAGGTTTGGTATAAGCATTGAGATATCACATCTCATGCTATAGGAAGGGTCTCAGGATTGTAATGGGAAGGATTTGGATATCACATCTCATGCTATAGGAAGGGTCTCAGATTTGGTATAAGCATTGAGATATCACATCTCATGCTATAGGAAGGGTCTCAGGATTGGAATGGGAAGGAGTTGTATATGACATCTCAAGCCTTAGGAAGGGTCTCAGGTTTGGTATAAGCATTGAGATATCACATCTCTGCTATCGGAAGGGTCTCAGGATTGGAATGGGAAGGAGTTGGATATCCCATCTCATGCTATAGGAAGGGTCTCAGATTTGGTATAAGCATTGAGATATCACATCTCATGCTATAGGAAGGGTCTCAGGATTGGAATGGGAAGGAGTTGTATATGACATCTCAGGCCATAGGAAGGGTCTCAGGTTTGGTATTAGAAGCATTGAGATATCACATCTCATGGTATAGGAAGGGTCTCAGGATTGGAATGGGAAGGACTTGGATGTCACATCTCATGCTATAGGGAGGGTCTCAAGTTTGATATTAGAAGCATTGAGATAACAAATCTCATGATATCGGAAGGGTCTCAGGATTGGAATGGGAAGGAGTTGGATATCACATCTCATTATAAAGGAAGGGTCTAAGGTTTGGAAGGGGAAGGATTTGGATATCACATCTCATGTTATAGGACGGGTCTCAGGTTTGGTATTAGAAGCATTGAGATATCAAGTCTCATGGTATAAGAAGGGTCTCAGAATTGGAATGGGAAGGAGTTGGATATCACATCTCAAGCTATAGGAAGCGTCTCAGGATTGGAATGGGAAGGAGTTTGATATCACATCTCATGCCATAGTATGGGTCTCAGGTTTGGTAGAAGCATTGGGATATCACATCTCATGCTATAGGAAGGGTCTCAGGATTGGAATGGGAAGAAGTTGGATATCACATCTCAAGCTATAGGAAGGGTCTCAGGTTTGGTATAAGCATTGAGATATCACATCTCATGCTATAGGAAGGGTCTCAGGGTTGGAATGGGAAGGAGTTGTATATGACATCTCATGCCATAGGAAGGGTCTCAGGTTTGGTATAAGCATTGAGATATCACATCACATGCTATAGGAAGGGTCTCAGGATTGGAATGGGAAGGACTTGGATATCACTTCTCATGCTATAGGCAGGGTCTCAGGTTTGGAAAGGGAAGGAGATGGATATCACATTTCATGTTAGAGGTAGGATCTCAGGTTTGGTATTAGAGGCATTGAGATATCACATCTCATGCTATCAGAAGGGTCTCAGGATTGGAATGGAAGGAGTTGGATATCACATTTCATGCTAAAGGGAGGGTCTCATGTTTGGAAGGGGAAGGATTTGTAAATCACATCTCATATTATAGGAAGGATCTCAGGTTTGGTATTAGAAGCATTGAGATATCACATCTCATGCTATCGGAAGGATCTCAGGTTTGGTATAAGAGGCATTGAGATATCACATCTCATGCTATCATAAGGGTCTCAGGATTGGAATGGGAAGGAGTTGGATATCACATCTCATGTTATAGGAATGATCTCAGGTTTGGTATTAGAAGCATTGAGACATCACATCTCATGCTATAGGAAGGGTCTCAGGATTGGAATGGGAAGGAGTTGGATATCACATCTCATGCTATAGGAAGGGTCTCAGGTTTGGTATAAGCATTGAGATATCACATCTCATGCTATAGGAAGGGTCTCAGGATTGGAATGGGAAGGATTTGGATATCACATCTTATGCTATAGGAAGGGTCTCAGGTTTGGTATAAGCATGGAGATATAACTTCTCATGCTATAGGAAGGGTCTCAGGATTGGAATGGGAAGGAGTTGGATATCACATCTCATGCTATAGGAAGGGTCTCAGATTTGGTATAAGCATTGAGATATCACATCTCATGCTATAGGAAGGGTCTCAGGATTGGAATGGGAAGGAGTTGTATATGACATCTCAGGCCATAGGAAGGGTCTCAGATTTGGTATAAGCATTGAGATATCACATCTCATGATATCGGAAGGGTCTCAGGATTGGAATGGGAAGGAGTTGGATATCACATTTCATGATAAAGGAAGGGTCTAAGGTTTGGAAGGGGAAGGATTTGGATATCACATCTCATGTTATAGGACGGGTCTCAGGTTTGGTATTAGAAGCATTGAGATATCAAGTCTCATGGTATAAGAAGGGTCTCAGGATTGGAATGGGAAGGAGTTTGATATCACATCTCATGCCATAGTATGGGTCTCAGGTTTGGTAGAAGCATTGGGATATCACATCTCATGCTATCGGAAGGGTATCAGTATTGGATTTGGAAGGAGTTGGATATCCCATCTCATGCTATAGGAAGGTTCTCAGGTTGGAATGGGAAGGAGTTGGATATCACATTTCATGTTATAGGAAGGGTCTCAGGATTGGAATGGGAAGGACTTGGATATCATATCTCATGCTATAGGAAGGCTCTCAGGTTTGGAAGGGGAAGGAGTTGGATATCACATTTCATGTTAGAGGAAGGATCTCAGGTTTGGTATTAGAGGCCTTGAGATATCACATCTCATGCTATAGGAAGGGTCTCAGGATTGGAATGGGAAGGAGTTGGATATCACATCTCAAGCTATAGGAAGGGTCTCAGGTTTGGTATAAGCATTGAGATATCACATCTCATGCTATAGGAAGGGTCTCAGGATTGGAATGGGAAGAAGTTGGATATCACATCTCATGCTATAGGAAGGGTCTCAGGTTTGGTATAAGCATTGAGATATCACATCTCATGCTATAGGAAGGGTCTCAGGATTGGAATGGGAAGGAGTTGTATATGCCATCTCATGCCATAGGAAGGGTCTCAGGTTTGGTATAAGCATTGAGATGTCACATCACATGCTATAGGAAGGGTCTCAGGATTGGAATGGGAAGGACTTGGATATCACATATCATGCTATAGGCAGGGTCTCAGGTTTGGAAAGGGAAGGAGATGGATATCACATTTCATGTTAAAGGTAGGATCTCAGGTTTGGTATTAGAGGCATTGAGAAATCACATCTCATGCTATCAGAAGGGTCTCAGGATTGGAATGGGAAGGAGTTGGATATCACATCTCATGCTAAAGGGAGGGTCTCATTTTGGAAGGGGAAGGATTTGGAAATCACATCTCATATTATAGGAAGGATCTCAGGTTTGGTATTAGAAGCATTGAGATATCACATCTCATGCTATCGGAAGGATCTCAGGTTTGGTATAAGAGGCATTGAGATATCACATCTCATGCTATCATAAGGGTCTCAGGATTGGAATGGGAAGGAGTTGGATATCACATCTCATGTTATAGGAAGGATCTCAGGTTTGGTATTGGAAGCATTGAGACATCACATCTCATGCTATAGGAATGGTCTCAGGATTGGAATGGGTAGGAGTTGGATATTACATTCTTGCTATAGGAAGGGTCTCATGTTTGGAATGGGAAGGAGTTGGATATCACATATGCTATAGGAAGTGTCTTAGGTTTGGAACGGGAAGGAGTTGGATATCACATCTCATGTTATAGGAAGGGTCTCAGGTTTGGTATAAGCATTGAGATATCACATCTCTGCTATCAGGAGTGGCTCAGGATTGGAATGGGAAGGAGTTGGATATCCCATCTCATGTTACAGGACGGGTCTCTGGTTTGGTATTAGAATCATTGAGATATCACATCGCTGTTAGGAAAGATTTCGTAATTGTAGGGAATTTTCCTTCCATGTGGCAACCCCTAAACTTTTTGCTATTGTTTTTAACCTTGTTCTTGACTTTGCCAGAGAAGTACAGCCTTCTGCCGCACTTCTCTGGGCTTTCGCTCGTTTCTTACGGGGAAACTGACATGCCCTTAAGACAGTCAGTACCGGGGAACGCTGTTTCCCGTAGTTTCTTTTATCATGTTGCGGCTTTAGTGCAACATGACACAAGAGGGCACTGTAAGCTAAGTTACAGCTCTCTTGGGTCTCTAACCTTCTACAGGCCCTAGATACTCTTTTAGGATGGTATTTGATCGGTGCAAGTCATTCAGGGACTGGAATGGTGGCAGCGATCGTTTTGTTTATTTTGAGCTCCTTTTGGCGTTCTGAGCACGTTTTTCGCACTGAACCCAAAATGGTGGCCTGGCTCCCAAAATGGCCACACCACGAGGCTCCTTTGTCCTGTCCACTGACCGTCTTGCTCCCTTCACCTTCCCCAGGTCGGGCGACCCGGGGCCTTCCTTATTTGGGCATGTACTTTCCCGCGAAACGTGGTTGCTTTCGCGGGCTTCTACATGTCGTTTGTGTGCCTCCAGGGTGGGGGCTGGGATGTCTGGTCCCAATACACATCCTGGGTGCCAGAGAGTCTAGGGTGGTGTGAATGCCTGGGACCACCGTGGTCCGTGATTGGTCCACGTATGGTATGTGTGTTGATGAGCGGATCTCCCATTGGCTCCCCTCCGTTTTGGCGCGAAGGGAACCGTGGATAAGAGGGAGATGGAAACACCACTACCAGGTCGATCTCCTGAGTTCTCACGAACGAAGGAATACAGGAGCCAAGTATCCTGCAACCAAGAGGCTGGACCGAGGAATCGCTGGTGACCCGCTGAAGGAATCCTCCTTTGCACTGCTGTCGTCCTGTGAAACCCTTTCCTCCTTGGATCGAACCAGAAGGCCTGTACTGGTGCTTCGACCTTTGGAATAGCAGGAACAGCTATTCCCGGCGACTTCATCCTCTCCTGCCAAGTAAGCCTTCGGAAGTGTCTCTGGGCCATCCAGTTGACTGACCAGCTTACAAGGGAGTCCTGCTCTGTAACCGCCGCCAGGTTGTGTTGTATTCCGAGTCCTTGTCACTCTCCCACGCTTCGTACACTTGGCGTTCCCAAGTCTGAAGGGAGGAGTGTACATTTGGCTCGAATACACACGGCCGCTCCGTTGTCCTGCTGCGGCAACAAACTGTGCTGGTTTCGTCGATTGGGACGTCTTTTTGCTCTACACGACTACGAGGCGTTCCCTGCTCTTCTGAACCTGCCAGCTGCTGAAACGAACGTGGAGAAGCCTGGGTCTGCTTGCTTCGGGGACCGGTGAGTAGTTTAGCTAGGATCTGGTCGCCCTCCTGCAGTATCCCATTGCTTTTCCCTGCTGTGTAAAAACAGCACCCTTTTGGCCGTACTCGCGCTCTGCTTCTGCCCGCTGTGGAGGCTGCGCTTGAGTTACGGAACCTGTTCTCCTTCTGCTGTGCACTAACCCGAACTGCCTGACTTCCTCCGAAGAGCTTCCCCTTTTGCCCGTTGGCACCGGCGTGGCAGGTACTTTGAGCACAAGGCTCCACTCTTCGCAGGGCTCGGACTTCCATCTAGTAGGTGCCTCTGAAGGCGAACTGAGTCTAAAGCGGTATCGCACTGCCTGTTTTCCTTCCCTGGCAGGTGGACTACATATTTCGTGCTTTAAACGCTTGCGACTGTGTATTTGTATATATATTGTGTTGATATGGTATGTGTTGGTTTAATATTGTGATATTGTGATTTTCTCGCTACGGTCATTATTTTAAAGGCCTTAAAATAAATGTGTATCTATTTTTGATATAACAACTGTTTGGAGTAGTTTGTAAGCGCTCTTGCTTTGTGTGCTCATTGCGGGCTTTCAGTCACCCTCACCCCTCTTGAGACCTAGTCTTGACCGCCGCGATCGCTACCTTGATTGGTCTGGCTTGTCCAGAGGTTACCCTGTTCCAAGTAATTAGGTTGGCCTTCTGAACTTCTGCGCCACCAGGACAGAGTTCAGAAATCCGTCTTAACAAATTGGTGTACAGCGGTGGGATACGACTGAAGGTATCCAGTGTTGCGCTCGAACTAAGGCATTTCAGGTTATTCCAAACAGTACACGTAGTGAATTGTTATAGAATAACTTTAAAAAGGCCATAGTCCTATCAAACAGTATGGAAGCAAATACCTTGTTAACTTTAAATGCTTCCAAATCAGAAACATTGAAAAAGATGTGTGCGGAGAGAGGTGTTTCCTCTCAAGGCACAAAATTGGAAATGATCCAGAGAATCGTGGCGTGGCAAGAAGCGCAGCTTGACGCTATAACTTCCGAGGACAGTGCAGAAGGTGGTGGGGCTGCTCTCACTGGTAGAACCGACGGTTCTGCCGCTGCACTGATCCATCGCGACCACGAGGACAGGGAGGATGTAATGTCTAATGTTTCCTCTGCCAGTGTTGATGGGGAGGCTATGCTTGAATTCAAGAAGCAAGAGCTGCGGTTTAGGCAGCAGGAGCTTGAATTCAGCATAGCCAAACTAAAAATCGAACAGGCAGAAAAACAGAAAGACAGGGATCACCAGTTGGAACTGGCCAAGCTTCAGGTTGCAAATGGGTCCAAGGGTCCTGGACATGGGTCTGGGGCTTCCTCTCATCCACGGTTTCCAAAAGATCTGCTCAGTGTATATGAAGAAAGGAATGACATTATGGACTGGCTGAATGCGTTTGAGTATGCATGCGAGGTTCAAAAAGTTGACAGTGCTGATAAGATTGCGTGGTTGTAGTGCCATTATGGAAATGTCGAAGGCTGAGCGGGCTGATTTCGCAATGTTAAAGCAAACTCTCATTTTAAAGTTTGGGAAGACTCCGGCCCAATATTTAAAGCGTTTTCGAGAGTATAAGAAAAAGGAAGGTGGTACTTGGGTATCTTATGTCGCTGAATCCTTGAAAAACTTAACTGGCTGGGTCGAAGATTATAAGGTTTCTACCTTCGAAGGCATGATAAATCTTGTCATGCTGGAACATATTTTTGCTTCTTCTTCCCCGGAGCTTAAGCAACATTTGGCCGATTCGAAGGAGATAGATCCTAAGAAGCTGGCCATTGCAGCAGACTTATGGGTGTCACATCGAGTGTCCCATAAGGACAAAACTCATCCTGGTAAGCAGGAGGAAGGGAAAAAGTCCAAAGATATGGAGGGTGGGGAATCTGCTAAATCTTCTTCCCATAAGGGTCACAAAAAGAAAAACAAAGGTAAGACACAAGAGAACTCACAGGGTAGTGGAAGTCAGCCTCCAAAACAGAACTCTGGTTACAATAAGCCTCCCTACGTAAACAGACCCACTGGGGCTTGTTTTTCTTGTGGAGCAACTGACCATGTGAAGGGGGATCCCCGGTGTAAGGTTAGACCTTTGGGGGTCCACTCCGCTAATCTGGCCTTCTCCTCCTACGAGGAAGAAGAGATTACAGGAGCATCCTTCTCCTCAGACTCATTTCCCAGCGGGATAGAGGCTGAGGTAGTTTTAGTGTCCCTGGGTTCCTGGGAGCCTAAAGTCGCAGAGGCTTATGCTAGGATTCCGGATAATACCAAGCACTACTTTAAAGACAGTGTGCTGATCAATGGAGTGGATACTCCAGCTCTTTGGGATAGTGGGTGCAGTCGCACTGTAGTGGATTCTACCTTGGTAGACTCAGAGGAAGTTGCCAGAGCTACTCTGATGCCCACTAAGTTGGCTGACAGCCCCCTCCGTATGTTTCCCGTGATCCCTGTAAATCTTACTTTAAATGGTACAGCAGTCAGGATTCCAGTGAGCATTCAGAGAAACGTCCCGGGAAAGGTCTTGTTAGGTAATGATCTCAGAGCTTTAGGGCTCGTAGGAGACACTGCCGAAAGACCCTACACACGGTCTCAAGCACGGGCAGCCGAAGGGGAAGCCCAAGGCGAAAGGAGTCTACAAGTCAAAACGAGGGAAAGAGAATATTCCCCCGAGCTCGCCTACCACTGCGGTGGAGGAAGTTGGTCAATCGCCCGGGCCTGACGAGGAGGTGGCGATGCCTGAAGTATTCGACCCCAACGATCATCCTGAACTAAAAGACTTGTTAGTTGAAGGAGGTCCTGATAGGGACGAATTCAGTAAAGGCCAACGTGAGTGCCCATCTCTGGAAGGCCTAAGGAGACAGGCCTGCTCCCAGCTTGAGGGTGAACCTCCTGGGATGCGTAGGATTTACCAGGAAGGTGGACTCCTGTATAGTGAGCCCACAGAGTCTACAGAAGGAGACCATAGGAGGTTGGTGGTTCCCCTTGCTGTTAGGCCCTTCCTCCTGCAGTTGGCGCATGAAGTTCCCATTGCTGGTCACCTCGGTATGAGGAAAACCAAGCAAAGGTTATCCATGCACTTCTACTGGCCCAAGATGGGGGAGGAAGTAGAAAGTCACTGCAGGAGTTGTGCCTCCTGCCAGTTGTCTGGTAAGGTTGGCGCGACAATCCAAGCTCCGTTGGTACCGCTCCCAGTTGTGGGGGTACCATTTGAAAGGGTAGGGATCGACATGGTTGGTCCCCTTGACCCGCAAACATCCTCAGGCAATAGGTTTATCCTGGTGCTGGTCGACCATGCAACCAGGTATCCTGAGGCCGTCCCATTTAAACTGTAACTGCCAAGCCAGTTGCAGAAGCTTTACTCGGCATGTTTACTAGGGTTGGCTTCCTTAAAGAAGTTGTGTCGGATCATGGCAGCAACTTTATGTCGAAGTATAGGCAGGCTATGTGGAAAGAATGTGGGGTCACCTACAGGTTCTCTTCTGCATACCACCCCCAGACCAATGGTCTGGGGGGGCGTTTCGACAGGACGTTAACGAGCATGATTGGGGCTCTGGAGGAGCCCCAGAGAAGAAAATGGGATCTTCTTGTTTCATGCTTACTGTTTGCCTACCGAGAGGTACCACAGGAGGGTGTTGGCTTCAGCCCCTTCAAACTTCTGTTCGGTCATCCCGTACGGGGACCCTTAGCCATTGTCAAGGAGGGATGGGAGATGCCCACTCCCCCTGTTACTACCAATGTAGTTGATTATGTGCTAGGGCTCAGAAAACGGATGGTACTTCTGATGGGCTTGGCTAGTGATAAATTGAAGGCAGGGCAAGCGCTGGTGAAACCTTGGTACGACCAGAAAGCTTCCCTCATCAACTTTACACTTGGTCAGCAAGTCCTGATCATGAATCCCATAAGGCCTCGAGCTTTACAGGACAATTGGTCAGGCCCTTACCCAGTGGTGGAGCCCCTGGGTGAGGTTAACTATTCAGTGGACCTTGGAAGGCCTGGAAAGGCTCCCAAAGTGTTTCACATGAATAGGCTGAAGGCTTTCGTCCCAAGCGGCAAAATCGCAGCACTGCTATTGGCTTCAGATGTTGAGGAAGAGGAGTCTGAACCTCTCCCCGACCTGTTCCAAAGCAGTCCTTCAGAGAGCTCTTTTGAGGGTGTCCGCGTGGCCCCTCACCAAAATGGACAAGGCTCAGTGGTTTACCTTGGACATGAAGTAGGTGGAGGGAGGAGACAGCCTCTACTCAGTCAGGTACAAGCAGTACAAGACTGGCCTACCCCCACTACGCAAACCCAAGTGAGAGCCTTTTTAGGACTCACGGGGTATTACCGCACTTTTGTGGCAGACTATGGCACCATAGCTGCTCCTCTGACTGCCGTCACAACTCCGAAGAAACCCAAGAAGGTAACTTGGACCGACGAGTGTGAGAAGGCCTTCAATGGCTTAAAAGACTCCTTGTGCCAGGCCCCTGTCCTTAGGGCCCCGGATTATCAAAGACCTTTTATCGTGCAGACGGATGCCTCTGACACTGGGATAGGAGCTGTACTATCACAAGTAGATGAGAAGGGTAAGGAACACCCTATCGGTTTTACTAGTCGCCAGCTTAAGGACAGAGAGCTCAGATGGTCCACGGTAGAGAAAGAATGTTTCTCTGTTGTGTGGGCCCTAAGGAAGCTGAGGCCCTACCTCTATGGGACCCACTTCACTGTGCAGACTGACCATAAGCCGTTAAAGTGGCTAATGAACATGAAGGGGGAGAATCCAAAGTTGCTTAGGTGGTCCATAAGTCTACAAGGCTTCGACTTCACTATTGAGCATAGGCCAGGTGTCCAACATAGCAATGCTGATGGGTTGTCCAGAATGTTTAACCGACCTGAACAAGAGACTCATCCAGGGGTGGATTAGTTACCCCTGTCCATAGTCTGGGAGGGGCGAGTGTTAGGAAAGATTTCGTAATTGTAGGGAATTTTCCTTCCATGTGGCAACCCCTAAACTTTTTGCTATTGTTTTTAACCTTGTTCTTGACTTTGCCAGAGAAGTACAGCCTTCTGCCGCACTTCTCTGGGCTTTCGCTCCTTTCTTACGGGGAAACTGACATGCCCTTAAGACAGTCAGTACCGGGGAACGCTGTTTCCCGTAGTTTCTTTTATCATGTTGCGGCTTTAGTGCAACATGACACAAGAGGGCACTGTAAGCTAAGTTACAGCTCTCTTGGGTCTCTAGCCTTCTACAGGCCCTAGATACACTTTTAGGATGGTATTTGATCGGTGCAAGTCATTCAGGGACTGGAATGGTGGCAGCGATCGTTTTGTTTATTTTGAGCTCCTTTTGGCGTTCTGAGCACGTTTTTCGCACTGAACCCAAAATGGTGGCCTGGCTCCCAAAATGGCCAGACCACGAGGCTCCTTTGTCCTGTCCACTGACCGTCTTGCTCCCTTCACCTTCCCCAGGTCGGGCGACCCGGGGCCTTCCTTATTTGGGCATGTACTTTCCCGCGAAACGTGGTTGCTTTCGCGGGCTTCTACATGTCGTTTGTGTGCCTCCAGGGTGGGGGCTGGGATGTCTGGTCCCAATACACATCCTGGGTGCCAGAGAGTCTAGGGTGGTGTGAATGCCTGGGACCACCGTGGTCCGTGATTGGTCCACGTATGGTATGTGTGTTGATGAGCGGATCTCTCATTGGCTCCCCTCCGTTTTGGCGCGAAGGGAACCGTGGATAAGAGGGGGCTGGAAACACCACTACCATGTCGATCTCCTGAGTTCTCACGAACGAAGGAATACAGGAGCCAAGTATCCTGCAACCACGAGGCTGGACCGAGGAATCGCTGGTGACCCGCTGAAGGAATCCTCCTTTGCACTGCTGTCGTCCTGTGAAACCCTTTCCTCCTTTGATCGAACCAGAAGGCCTGTACTGGTGCTTCGACCTTTGGAATAGCAGGAACAGCTATTCCCGGCGACTTCATCATCTCCTGCCAAGTAAGCCATCGGAAGTGTCTCTGGGCCATCCAGTTGACTGACCAGCTTACAAGGGAGTCCTGCTCTGTAACCGCCGCCAGGTTGTGTTGTATTCCGAGTCCTTGTCACTCTCCCACGCTTCGTACACTTGGCGTTCCCAAGTCTGAAGGGAGGAGTGTACATTTGGCTCGAATACACACGGCCGCTCCGTTGTCCTGCTGCGGCAACAAACTGTGCTGGTTTCGTCGATTGGGACGTCTTTTTGCTCTACATGACTACGAGGCGTTCCCTGCTCTTCTGAACCTGCCAGCTGCTGAAACGAACGTGGAGAAGCCTGGGTCTGCTTGCTTCGGGGACCAGTGAGTAGTTTAGCTAGGATCTGGTCGCCCTCCTGCAGTATCCCATTGCTTTTCCCTGCTGTGTAAAAACAGCACCCTTTTGGCCTTACTCGCGCTCTGCTTCTGCCCGCTGTGGAGGCTGCGCTTGAGTTACGGAACCTGTTCTCCTTCTGCTGTGCACTAACCCGAACTGCCTGACTTCCTCCGAAGAGCTTCCCCTTTTGCACGTTGGCACCGGCGTGGCAGGTACTTTGAGCACAAGGCTCCACTCTTCGCAGGGCTCGGACTTCCATCTAGTAGGTGCCTCTGAAGGCGAACTGAGTCTAAAGCGGTATCGCACTGCCTGTTTTCCTTCCCTGGCAGGTGGACTACATATTTCGTGCTTTAAACGCTTGCGACTGTGTATTTGTATATATATTGTGTTGATATGGTATGTGTTGGTTTAATATTGTGATATTGTGATTTTCTCGCTACGGTCATTATTTTAAAGGCCTTAAAATAAATGTGTATCTATTTTTGATATAACAACTGTTTGGAGTAGTTTGTAAGCGCTCTTGCTTTGTGTGATCATTGCGGGCTTTCAGTCACCCTCACCCCTCTTGAGACCTAGTCTTGACCGCCGCGATCGCTACCTTGATTGGTCTGGCTTGTCCAGAGGTTACCCTGTTCCAAGTAATTAGGTTGGCCTTCTGAACTTCTGCGCCACCAGGACAGAGTTCAGAAATCCGTCTTAACAATCGCATGCTGTAGGAAGGGTCTAAGGATTGGAATGGGATGGACTTGGATATCACATCTCATTCTATAGGTAGGCTCTCAGGTTTGGTATAAGCATTGAGATATCACATCTCATGCTATAGGAAGGGTCTCATGATTGGAATGGGAAGGATTTGGATATCACATCTCATGCTATAGGAAGGGTCTCAGGTTTGGTATAAGCATGGAGATATCACTTCTCATGCTATAGGAAGGGTCTCAGGATTGGAATGGGAAGGTGTTGGATATCACATCTCATGCTATAGGAAGGGTCTCAGATTTGGTATAAGCATTGAGATATCACATCTCATGCTATGGGAAGGGTCTCAGGATTGCAATGGGAAGGAGTTGTATATGACATCTCAGGCCTTAAGAAGGGTCTCAGGTTTGGTATAAGCATTGAGATATCACATCTCTGCTATCGGAAGGGTCTCAGGATTGGAATGGGAAGGAGTTGGATATCCCATCTCATGTTATAGGAAGGGTCTCAGGTTTGGTATTAGAAGCATTGAGATATCACATCTCATGCTATAGGAAGGGTCTCAGGATTGGAATGGGAAGGACTTGGATGTCACATCTCATGCTATAGGGAGGGTCTCAAGTTTGATATTAGAAGCATTGAGATAACAAATCTCATGATATCGGAAGGGTCTCAGGATTGGAATGGAAAGGAGTTGGATATCACATCTCATTATAAAGGAAGGGTCTAAGGTTTGGAAGGGGAAGGATTTGGATATCACATCTCATGTTATAGGACGGGTCTCAGGTTTGGTATTAGAAGCATTGAGATATCAAGTGTCATGGTATAAGAAGGGTCTCAGAATTGGAATGGGAAGGAGTTGGATATCACATCTCAAGCTATAGGAAGCGTCTCAGGATTGGAATGGGAAGGAGTTTGATATCACATCTCATGCCATAGTATGGGTCTCAGGTTTGGTAGAAGCATTGGGATATCACATCTCATGCTATCGGAAGGGTATCAGTATTGGATTTGGAAGGAGTTGGATATCCCATCTCATGCTATAGGAAGGGTCTCAGGTTAGAATGGGAAGGAGTTGGATATCACATTTCATGTTATAGGAAGGGTCTCAGGATTGGAATGGGAAGGACTTGGATATCATATCTCATGCTATAGGAAGGCTCTCAGGTTTGGAAGGGGAAGGAGTTGGATATCACATTTCATGTTAGAGGAAGGATCTCAGGTTTGGTATTAGAGGCCTTGAGATATCACATCTCATGCTATAGGAAGGGTCTCAGGATTGGAATGGGAAGGAGTTGGATATCACATCTCAAGCTATAGGAAGGGTCTCAGGTTTGGTATAAGCATTGAGATATCACATCTCATGCTATAGGAAGGGTCTCAGGATTGGAATGGGAAGAAGTTGGATATCACATCTCATGCTATAGGAAGGGTCTCAGGTTTGGTATAAGCATTGAGATATTACATCTCATGCTATAGGAAGGGTCTCAGGGTTGGAATGGGAAGGAGTTGTATATGACATCTCATGCCATAGGAAGGGTCTCAGGTTTGGTATAAGCATTGAGATATCACATCACATGCTATAGGAAGGGTCTCAGGATTGGAATGGGAAGGACCTGGATATCACATCTCATGCTATAGGCAGGGTCTCAGGTTTGGAAAGGGAAGGAGATGGATATCACATTTCATGTTAGAGGTAGGATCTCAGGTTTGGTATTAGAGGCATTGAGATATCACATCTCATGCTATCAGAAGGGTCTCAGGATTGGAATGGGAAGGAGTTGGATATCACATTTCATGCTAAAGGGAGGGTCTCAGGTTTGGAAGGGGAAGGATTTGGAAATCACATCTCATATTATAGGAAGGATCTCAGGTTTGGTATTAGAAGCATTGAGATATCACATCTCATGCTATCGGAAGGATCTCAGGTTTGGTATAAGAGGCATTGAGATATCACATCTCATGCTATCATAAGGGTCTCAGGATTGGAATGGGAAGGAGTTGGATATCACATCTCATGTTATAGGAAGGATCTCAGGTTTGGTATTGGAAGCATTGAGACATCACATCTCATGCTATAGGAAGGGTCTCAGGATTGGAATGGGAAGGAGTTGGATATCACATCTCATGCTATAGGAAGGGTCTCAGATTTGGTATAAGCATTGAGATATCACATCTCATGCTATAGGAAGGGTCTCAGGATTGGAATGGGAAGGAGTTGTATATGACATCTCAGGCCATAGGAAGGGTCTCAGGTTTGATATAAGCATTGAGATATCACATCTCTGCTATCGGAAGGGTCTCAGGATTGGAATGGGAAGGAGATGGATATCCCATCTGAGTTGGATATCCCATCTCATGTTATAGGAAGGGTCTCAGGTTTGGTATTAGAAGCATTGAGATATCACATCTCATGCTATAGGAAGGGTCTCAGGATTGGAATGGGGAGGACTTGGATGTCACATCTCATGCTATAGGGAGCGTCTCAAGTTTGATATTAGAAGCATTGAGATAACAAATGTCATGATATCGGAAGGGTCTCAGGATTGGAATGGGAAGGAGTTGGATATCACATCTCATGATAAAGGAAGGGTCTAAGGTTTGGAAGGGGAAGGATTTGGATATCACATCTCATGTTATAGGACGGGTCTCAGGTTTGGTATTAGAAGCATTGAGATATCAAGTCTCATGGTATAGGAAGGGTCTCAGAATTGGAATGGGAAGAAGTTGGATATCACATCTCAAGCTATAGGAAGGGTCTCAGGATTGGAATGGGAAGGAGTTTGATATCACATCTCATGCCATAGTATGGGTCTCAGATTTGGTAGAAGCATTGGGATATCACATCTCATGCTATCGGAATGGTATCAGTATTGGATTTGGAAGGAGTTGGATATCCCATCTCATGCTATAGGAAAGGTCTCAGGTTGGAATGGGATGGAGTTGGATATCACATTTCATGTTATAGGAAGGGTCTCAGGATTGGAATGGGAAGGACTTGGATATCATATCTCATGCTATAGGAAGGCTCTCAGGTTTGGAAGGGGAAGGAGTTGGATATCACATTTCATGTTAGAGGAAGGATCTCAGGTTTGGTATTAGAGGCCTTGAGATATCACATCTCACGCTATAGGAAGGGTCTCAGGATTGGAATGGGAAGGAGTTGGATATCACATCTCAAGCTATAGGAAGGCTCTCAGGTTTGGTATAAGCATTGAGATATCACATCTCATTCTATAGGAAGGGTCTCAGGATTGGAATGGGAAGGAGTTGGATATCACATCTCATGTTATAGGAAAGATCTCAGGTTTGGTATTAGAAGCATTGAGACATCACATCTCATGTTATAGGAAGGGTCTCAGGATTGGAATGGGAAGAAGTTGGATATCACATCTCATGCTATAGGAAGGGTCTCAGGTTTGGAAGGGGAAGGAGTTGGATATCCAATCTCATGTTATAGGACTGGTCTCAGGTTTGGTATTAGAAGCATTGAGATATCACATTGCATGCTGTAGGAAGGATCTCAGGTTTGGAATGGGGAGGAATTGGATATCACATCTCATGTCATAGGAAGGATCTCAGGTTTGGTATTAGAAGCATTGAGATATCACATCTCATGCTATAGGAATGGTCTCCGGGTTGGAATGGGAAGGAGTTGGATATTACATTCTTGCTATAGGAAGGGTCTCATGTTTGGAATGGGAAGGAGTTGGATATCACATATGATATAGGAAGGGTCTCAGGTTTGGAACGGGAAGGAGTTGGATATCCGATCTCATGTTATAGGAAGGGTCTCAGGTTTGGTATAAGCATTGAGATATCACATCTCTGCTATCGGAATGGTATCAGTATTGGAATGGGAAGGAGTTTGATATCACATCTCATGCCATAGTATGGGTCTCAGATTTGGTAGAAGCATTGGGATATCACATCTCATGCTATCGGAATGGTATCAGTATTGGATTTGGAAGGAGTTGGATATCCCATCTCATGCTATAGGAAAGGTCTCAGGTTGGAATGGGATGGAGTTGGATATCACATTTCATGTTATAGGAAGGGTCTCAGGATTGGAATGGGAAGGACTTGGATATCATATCTCATGCTATAGGAAGGCTCTCAGGTTTGGAAGGGGAAGGAGTTGGATATCACATTTCATGTTAGAGGAAGGATCTCAGGTTTGGTATTAGAGGCCTTGAGATATCACATCTCATGCTATAGGAAGGGTCTCAGGATTGGAATGGGAAGGAGTTGGATATCACATCTCAAGCTATAGGAAGGCTCTCAGGTTTGGTATAAGCATTGAGATATCACATCTCATTCTATAGGAAGGGTCTCAGGATTGGAATGGGAAGGAGTTGGATATCACATCTCATGTTATAGGAAAGATCTCAGGTTTGGTATTAGAAGCATTGAGACATCACATCTCATGTTATAGGAAGGGTCTCAGGATTGGAATGGGAAGAAGTTGGATATCACATCTCATGCTATAGGAAGGGTCTCAGGTTTGGAAGGGGAAGGAGTTGGATATCCAATCTCATGTTATAGGACTGGTCTCAGGTTTGGTATTAGAAGCATTGAGATATCACATTGCATGCTGTAGGAAGGATCTCAGGTTTGGAATGGGGAGGAATTGGATATCACATCTCATGTCATAGGAAGGATCTCAGGTTTGGTATTAGAAGCATTGAGATATCACATCTCATGCTATAGGAATGGTCTCCGGGTTGGAATGGGAAGGAGTTGGATATTACATTCTTGCTATAGGAAGGGTCTCATGTTTGGAATGGGAAGGAGTTGGATATCACATATGATATAGGAAGGGTCTCAGGTTTGGAACGGGAAGGAGTTGGATATCCGATCTCATGTTATAGGAAGGGTCTCAGGTTTGGTATAAGCATTGAGATATCACATCTCTGCTATCAGAAGTGTCTCAGGATTGGAATGGGAAGGAGTTGGATATCCCATCTCATGTTATAGGACGGGTCTCAGGTTTGTTATTAGAATCATTGAGATATCATATTGCACGCTGCGGGAAGGGTCTAAGGATTGGAATGGGAAGGACTTGGATATCACATCTCATGCTATAGATAGGCTCTCAGATTTGGAAAGGGAAGGAGTTGGATATCACATTTCATGTTAGAGGAAGGATCTCAGGTTTGGTATTAGAGGCATTGAGATATCACATCTCATGCTATAGGAAGTGTCTCAGGATTGGAATGGGAAGGAGTTGGGTATCACATCTCATGCTATAGGAAGGGTCTCAGGATTGGTATAAGTATTGAGATATAACATCTCATGCTATAGGAAGGGTCTCAGGATTGGAATGGAAGGAGTTGGATATCACATCTCATGTTATAGGAAGGGTCTCAGGTTTGGTATAAGCTTTGAGATATCACATCTCATGCTATAGGAAGGGTCTCAGGATTGGAATGGGAAGGAGTTGTATATGACATCTCATGCCGTAGGAAGGGTCTCAGGTTTCGTATAAGCATTGAGATATCACATCTCTGCTATCGGAAGGGTCTCGGGATTGGAATGGGAAGGAGTTGGATATCCCATCTCATGTTATAGGAAGAGTCTCAGGTTTGGTATTAGAAGCATTGGATATCACATATCATGCTATAGGAAGTGTCTCAGGATTGGAATGGGAAGGACTTGGATATCACATCTCATGCTATAGGGAGGGTCTCAAGTTTGATATTAGAAGCATTGAGATATCACATCTCATGCTATAGGAAGGGTCTCAGGATTGGAATGGGAAGGAGTTGGATATCACATCTCATGCTATAGGAAGGGTCTCAGGTTTGGTATAAGCAGTGAGATATCACATCTCATGCTATAGGAAGGGTCTCAGGATTGGAATGGGAAAGAGTTGGATATCACATCTCATGTTATAGGAAGGATCTCAGGTTCGGTATAAGCATTGAGATATCACATCTCTGCTATTGGAAGGGTCTCAGGATTGGAATGGGAAGGAGTTGGATATTCCCATCTCATGTTATAGGAAGGGTCTCAGGTTTGGTATTAGAAGCATTGAGATATCACATCTCATGCTGTAGGAAGGGTCTCAGGATTGGAATTGGAAGGAGTTGGATATCACATCTCATGCTATAGGAAGGATCACAGGTTTGGTATTAGAAGTATTGAGATATCACATCTCATGCTATCAGAAGGGTCTCAGGATTGGAATGGGAAGGAGTTGGATATCACATCTCATGCTATAGGAAGGGTCTCAGGTTTGGAACGGGAAGGAGTTGGATATCATATCTCATGTTATAGGAAGAGTCTCAGGTTTGGTATAAGCATTGAAATATCACATCTCTGCTATTGGAGGTGTCTCAGGATTGGGATGGGAAGGAGTTGGATATCACATCTCATGCTATAGGAAGGGTATCAGGTTTGGAACGGGAAGGAGTTGGATATCCCATCTCATGTTATAGGACGGGTCTCAGGTTTGGTATTAGAAGCATTGAGATATCACATCGCATGCTGTAGGAAGGATCTCAGGTTTGGAATGGGAAGGAATTGGATATCACATCTCATGTCATATGAAGTATCTCAGGTTTGGTATTAGAAGCATTGAGATATCACATCTCATGCTATAGGAATGGTCTCAGGATTGGAATGGGTAGGAGTTGGATATTACATTCTTGCTATAGGAAGGGTCTCATGTTTGGAATGGGAAGGAGTTGGATATCACATATGCTATAGGAAGGGTCTCAGGTTTGGAACGGGAAGGAGTTGGATATCACATCTCATGCTATAGGTAGGCTCTCAGGTTTGGTATAAGCATTGAGATATCACATCTCATGCTATAGGAAGGGTCTCAGGATTGGAATGGGAAGGATTTGGATATCACATCTCATGCTATAGGAATGGTCTCAGGTTTGGTATAAGCATGGAGATATCACTTCTCATGCTATAGGAAGTGTCTCAGGATTGGAATGGGAAGGAGTTGGATATCACATATCATAGGAGTTGGATATCACATCTCATGCTAAAGGGAGGGTCTCAGGTTTGGAAGGGGAAGGATTTGGATATCACATCTCATGTTATCGGAAGGATCTCACGTTTGGTATTAGAAGTATTGAGATATCATATCTCATGCTATAGGAAGGGTCTCAGGATTGGAATGGGAAGGAGTTGGATATCACATCTCATGCTATAGGGAGGGTCTCAGGATTGGAATGGGAAGGACTTAGATATCACATATCATGCTATAGGGAGGGTCTCAGTTTTGATATTAGAAGCATTGAGATATCACATCTCATGCTATCGGAAGTGTCTCAGGATTGGAATGGGAAGGAGCTGGATATCACATCTCATGCTAAAGGAAGGGTCTCAGGTTTGGAACGGGAAGGATTTGGATATCACATCTCATGTTATAGGAAGGGTCTCAGGTTTGGTATAAGCATTGAGATATCACATCTCTGCTATCGGAAGAGTCTCAGGATTGGAATGGGAAGGAGTTGGATATCCCATCTCATGTTATAGGACGGGTCTCAGGTTTGTTATTAGAATCATTAAGATATCATATTGCATGCTGTAGGAAGGGTCTAAGGGTTGGAATGTGAAGGACTTGGATATCACATCTCATGCTATAGATAGGCTCTTAGGTTTGGAAAGGGAAGGAGTTGGATATCACATTTCATGTTAGAGGAAGGATCTCAGGTTTGGTATTAGAAGCATAGAGATATCACATCTCATGCTATAGGAAGGGTCTCAGGATTGGAATGGGAAGCAGTTGGATATCACATCTCATGCTATAGGAAGGGTCTCAGGTTTGGTATAAGCATTGAGATATCACATCTCATGCTATAGGAAGGGTCTCAGGATTGGAATGGGAAGGACTTGGATATCACATCTCATGCTATAGGGAGGGTCTCAAGTTTGATATTAGAAGCTTTGAGATATCACATCTCATGATAAAGGAAGGGTCTAAGGTTTGGAAGGGGAAGGATTTGGATATCACATCTCATGTTATATTACGGGTCTCAGGTTTGGTATTAGAAGCATTGAGATATCAAGTCTCATAGTATAGGAAGGGTCTCAGAATTGGAATGGGAAGCAGTTGGATATCACATCTCAAGCTATAGGAAGGGTCTCAGGATTGGAATGGGAAGGACTTGGATATCACATCTCATGCTATAAGAAGGCTCTCAGGTTTGGAAGGGGAAAGAGTTGGATATCACATTTCATGTTAGAGGTAGGATCTCAGGTTTGGTATTAGAGGCATTGAGATATCACATCTCATGCTATCAGAAGGGTCTCAGGAATGGAATGGGAAGGAGTTGGATATCACATCTCATGCTAAAGGGAGGGTCTCAGGTTTGGAAGGGGAAGGATTTGGATATCACATCTCATGTTATAGGAAGGATCTCAGGTTTGGTATTAGAAGCATTGAGATATCACATCTCATGCTATCGGAAGGATCTCAGGTTTGGTATTAGAAGCATTGAGATATCACATCTCATGCTATCAGAAGAGTCTCAGGATTGGAATAGGAAGGAGTTGGATATCACATCTCATGCTAAAGGGAGGGTCTCAGGTTTGGAAGGGGAAGGATTTGGATATCACATCTCATGTTATCGGAAGGATCTCACGTTTGGTATTAGAAGTATTGAGATATCATATCTCATGCTATAGGAAGGGTCTCAGGATTGGAATGGGAAGGAGTTGGATATCACATCTCATGCTATAGGGAGGGTCTCAGGATTGGAATGGGAAGGACTTAGATATCACATATCATGCTATAGGGAGGGTCTCAGTTTTGATATTAGAAGCATTGAGATATCACATCTCATGCTATCGGAAGTATCTCAGGATTGGAATGGGAAGGAGCTGGATATCACATCTCATGCTAAAGGAAGGGTCTCAGGTTTGGAACGGGAAGGATTTGGATATCACATCTCATGTTATAGGAAGGGTCTCAGGTTTGGTATAAGCATTGAGATATCACATCTCTGCTATCGGAAGAGTCTCAGGATTGGAATGGGAAGGAGTTGAATATCCCATCTCATGTTATAGGACGGGTCTCAGGTTTGTTATTAGAATCATTGAGATATCATATTGCATGCTGTAGGAAGGGTCTAAGGGTTGGAATGTGAAGGACTTGGATATCACATCTCATGCTATAGATAGGCTCTTAGGTTTGGAAAGGGAAGGAGTTGGATATCACATTTCATGTTAGAGGAAGGATCTCAGGTTTGGTATTAGAAGCATAGAGATATCACATCTCATGCTATAGGAAGGGTCTCAGGATTGGAATGGGAAGCAGTTGGATATCACATCTCATGCTATAGGAAGTGTCTCAGGATTGGAATGGGAAGGACTTGGGTATCACATCTCATGCTATAGGAAGGGTCTCAGGATTGGAATGGGAAGGAGTTGGATATCACATCTCATGCTATAGGAAGGGTCTCAGGTTTGGTATAAGCAGTGAGATATCACATCTCATGCTATAGGAAGTGTCTCAGGATTGGAATGGGAAGGAGTTGGATATCACATCTCATGTTATAGCAAGGATCTCAGGTTTGGTATAAGCATTGAGATATCACATCTCTGCTATCGGAAGGGTCTCAGGATTGGAATGGGAAGGAGTTGGATATTCCCATCTCATGTTATAGGGAGGGTCTCAAGTTTGATATTAGAAGCATTGAGATATCACATTTCATGATATCGGAAGGGTCTCAAGATTGGAATGGGAAGGAGTTGGCTATCACATCTCATGATAAAGGAAGGGTCTAAGGTTTGGAAGGGGAAGGATTTGGATATCACATCTCATGTTATAGGACGGGTCTCAGGTTTGGTATTAGAAGCATTGAGATATCAAGTCTCATGGTATAGGAAGGGTCTCAGAATTGGAATGGGAAGGAGTTGGATATCACATCTCAAGCTATAGGAAGGGTCTCAGGATTAGAATGGGAAGGAGTTTGATATCACATCTCATGCCATAGTATGGGTCTCAGGTTTGGTAGAAGCATTGGGATATCAGATCTCATGCTATCGGAAGGGTATCGGGATTGGATTTGGAAGGAGTTGGATATCCCATCTCATGCTATAGGAAGGGTCTCAGGTTGGAATGGGAAGGAGTTGGATATCACATCTCATGTTATAGGAAGGGTCTCAGGATTGGAATGGGAAGGACTTGGATATCACATCTCATGCTATAGGAAGGCTCTCAGGTTTGCAAGGGGAAAGAGTTGGATATCACATTTCATGTTAGAGGTAGGATCTCAGGTTTGGTATTAGAAGTATTGAGATATCACATCTCATGCTATCAGAAGGATCTCAGGTTTGGTATAGAAGCATTGAGATATCATATCTTATGCTATCAGAAGAGTCTCAGGATTGGAATGGGAAGGAGTTGGATATCACATCTCATGCTAAAGGGAGGGTCTCAGGTTTGGAAGATAAGGATTTGGATATCACATCTCATGTTATAGGAAGGATCTCAGGTTTGGTATTAGAAGTATTGAGATATCACATCTCATTCTATCGGAAGGATCTCAGGTTTGGTATAGAAGCATTGAGATATCATATCTTATGCTATCAGAAGGGTCTGAGGATTGGAATGGGAAGGAGTTGGATATCACATCTCATGCTAAAGGGAGGGTCTCAGGTTTGGAAGGGGAAGGATATGGATATCACATCTCATGTTATAGGATGGATCTCAGGTTTGGTATTAGAAGTATTGAGATATCACATCTCATGTTATCGGAAGGATCTCAGGTTTGGTATTAGAAGTATTGAGATATCACCTCTCATGCTATAGGAAGGGTCTCAGGATTGGAATGGGAAGGAGTTGGATATCACATCTCATGCTAAAGGAAGGGTCTCAGGTTTGGTAGAAGCATTGAGATATCACATCTCATGCTATAGGAAGGGTCTCAGGATTGGAATGGGAAGGACTTAGATATCACATATCATGCTATAGGGAGGGTCTCAGTTTTGATATTAGAAGCATTGAGATATCACATTTCATGCTGTCGGAAGTGTCTCAGGATTGGAATGGGAAGAAGCTGGATATCACATCTCATGTTATAGGAAGGGTCTCAGGTTTGGTATAAACATTGAGATATCACATCTCTGCTATCGGAAGTGTCTCAGATTTGGAATGGGAAGGACTTGGATATCACATCTCATGCTATAGATAGGCTCTCAGGTTTGGAAAGTGAAGGAGTTGGATATCACATTTCATGTTAGAGGAAGGATCTCAGGTTTGGTATTAGAGGCATTGAGATATCACATCTCAGGCTATAGGAAGGGTCTCAGGATTGGAATGGGAAGGAGTTGGATATCACATCTCATGCTATAGGAAGGGTCTCAGGTTTGGTATAAGCATTGAGATATCACATCTCATGCTATAGGAAGGGTCCAGGATTGGAATGGAAGGAGTTGGATATCACATCTCATGTTATAGGAAGGATCTCAGGTTTGGTATTAGAAGCATTGAAACATCACATCTCATGCTATAGGAAGGGTCTCAGGATTGGAATGGGAAGGAGTTGGATATCACATCTCATGCTATAGGAAGGGTCTCAGGATTGGAATGGGAAGGAGTTGAATATGACATCTCATGCCGTAGGAAGGGTCTCAGGTTTGGTATAAACATTGAGATATCACATCTCTGCTATCAAAAGGGTCTCAGGATTGGAATGGGAAGGAGTTGGATATCCCATCTCATGTTATAGGAAGAGTCTCAGGTTTGGTATTAGAAGCATTGAGATATCACATCTCATGCTATAGGAAGTGTCTCAGGATTGGAATGGGAAGGACTTGGATATCACATCTCATGCTATAGGTAGGGTCTCAAGTTTGATATTAGAAGCATTGAGATATCACATCTCATGCTATAGGAAGGGTCTGAGGATTGGAATGGGAAGGAGTTGGATATCACATCTCATGCTATGGGAAGGGTCTCAGGTTTGGTATAAGCAGTGAGATATCACATCTCATGCTATAGGAAGTGTCTCAGGATTGGAATGGGAAGGAGTTGGATATCACATCTCATGTTATAGGAAGGATCTCAGGTTTGGTATAAGCATTGAGATATCACATCTCTGCTATCGGAAGGGTCTCAGGATTGGAATGGGAAGGAGTTGGATATTCCCATCTCATGTTATAGGAAGGGTCTCAGGTTTGGTATTAGAAGCATTGAGATATCACATCTCAGGCTATAGGAAGGGTCTCAGGATTGGAATGGGAAGGAGTTGGATATCACATCTCATGCTATAGGAAGGGTCTCAGGTTTGGTATAAGCATTGAGATATCACATCTCATGCTATAGGAAGGGTCCAGGATTGGAATGGAAGGAGTTGGATATCACATCTCATGTTATAGGAAGGATCTCAGGTTTGGTATTAGAAGCATTGAAACATCACATCTCATGCTATAGGAAGGGTCTCAGGATTGGAATGGGAAGGAGTTGGATATCACATCTCATGCTATAGGAAGGGTCTCAGGATTGGAATGGGAAGGAGTTGAATATGACATCTCATGCCGTAGGAAGGGTCTCAGGTTTGGTATAAACATTGAGATATCACATCTCTGCTATCAAAAGGGTCTCAGGATTGGAATGGGAAGGAGTTGGATATCCCATCTCATGTTATAGGAAGAGTCTCAGGTTTGGTATTAGAAGCATTGAGATATCACATCTCATGCTATAGGAAGTGTCTCAGGATTGGAATGGGAAGGACTTGGATATCACATCTCATGCTATAGGTAGGGTCTCAAGTTTGATATTAGAAGCATTGAGATATCACATCTCATGCTATAGGAAGGGTCTGAGGATTGGAATGGGAAGGAGTTGGATATCACATCTCATGCTATGGGAAGGGTCTCAGGTTTGGTATAAGCAGTGAGATATCACATCTCATGCTATAGGAAGTGTCTCAGGATTGGAATGGGAAGGAGTTGGATATCACATCTCATGTTATAGGAAGGATCTCAGGTTTGGTATAAGCATTGAGATATCACATCTCTGCTATCGGAAGGGTCTCAGGATTGGAATGGGAAGGAGTTGGATATTCCCATCTCATGTTATAGGAAGGGTCTCAGGTTTGGTATTAGAAGCATTGAGATATCACATCTCATGCTATAGGAAGGGTCTCAGGATTGGAATGGGAAGGACTTGGATATCACATCTCATGCTATAGGGAGGGTCTCAAGTTTGATATTAGAAGCTTTGAGATATCACATCTCATGATATCGGAAGGGTCTCAGGATTGGAATGGGAAGGAGTTGGATATCACATCTCATGATAAAGGAAGGGTCTAAGGTTTGGAAGGGGAAGGATTTGGATATCACATCTCATGTTATATTACGGGTCTCAGGTTTGGTATTAGAAGCATTGAGATATCAAGTCTCATAGTATAAGAAGGGTCTCAGAATTGGAATGGGAAGGAGTTGGATATCACATCTCAAGCTATAGGAAGGGTCTCAGGATTGGAATGGGAAGGACTTGGATATCACATCTCATGCTATAGGAAGGCTCTCAGGTTTGGAAGGAGAAAGAGTTGGATATCACATTTCATGTTAGAGGTAGGGTCTCAGGTTTGGTATTAGAGGCATTGAGATATCACATCTCATGCTATCAGAAGGGTCTCAGGAATGGAATGGGAAGGAGTTGGATATCACATCTCATGCTAAAGGGAGGGTCTCAGGTTTGGAAGGGGAAGGATTTGGATATCACATCTCATGTTATAGGAAGGATCTCAGGTTTGGTATTAGAAGCATTGGATATCACATCTCATGCTATCGGAAGGATCTCAGGTTTGATATTAGAAGCATTGAGATATCACATCTCATGCTATCAGAAGAGTCTCAGGATTGGAATAGGAAGGAGTTGGATATCACATCTCATGCTAAAGGGAGGGTCTCAGGTTTGGAAGGGGAAGGATTTGGATATCACATCTCATGTTATCGGAAGGATCTCACGTTTGGTATTAGAAGTATTGAGATATCATATCTCATGCTATAGGAAGGGTCTCAGGATTGGAATGGGAAGGAGTTGGATATCACATCTCATGCTATAGGGAGGGTCTCAGGATTGGAATGGGAAGGACTTAGATATCACATATCATGCTATAGGGAGGGTCTCAGTTTTGATATTAGAAGCATTGAGATATCACATCTCATGCTATCGGAAGTGTCTCAGGATTGGAATGGGAAGGAGCTGGATATCACATCTCATGCTAAAGGAAGGGTCTCAGGTTTGGAACGGGAAGGATTTGGATATCACATCTCATGTTATAGGAAGGGTCTCAGGTTTGGTATAAGCATTGAGATATCACATCTCTGCTATCGGAAGAGTCTCAGGATTGGAATGGGAAGGAGTTGGATATCCCATCTCATGTTATAGGACGGGTCTCAGGTTTGTTATTAGAATCATTGAGATATCATATTGCATGCTGTAGGAAGGGTCTAAGGGTTGGAATGTGAAGGACTTGGATATCACATCTCATGCTATAGATAGGCTCTTAGGTTTGGAAAGGGAAGGAGTTGGATATCACATTTCATGTTAGAGGAAGGATCTCAGGTTTGGTATTAGAAGCATAGAGATATCACATCTCATGCTATAGGAAGGGTCTCAGGATTGGAATGGGAAGCAGTTGGATATCACATCTCATGCTATAGGAAGGGTCTCAGGTTTGGTATAAGGATTGAGATATCACATCTCATGCTATAGGAAGGGTCTCAGGATTGGAATGGGAAGGACTTGGATATCACATCTCATGCTATAGGGAGGGTCTCAAGTTTGATATTAGAAGCTTTGAGATATCACATCTCATGATATCGGAAGGGTCTCAGGATTGGAATGGGAAGGAGTTGGATATCACATCTCATGATAAAGGAAGGGTCTAAGGTTTGGAAGGGGAAGGATTTGGATATCACATCTCATGTTATATTACGGGTCTCAGGTTTGGTATTAGAAGCATTGAGATATCAAGTCTCATAGTATAGGAAGGGTCTCAGAATTGGAATGGGAAGGAGTTGGATATCACATCTCAAGCTATAGGAAGGGTCTCAGGATTGGAATGGGAAGGACTTGGATATCACATCTCATGCTATAGGAAGGCTCTCAGGTTTGGAAGGGGAAAGAGTTGGATATCACATTTCATGTTAGAGGTAGGATCTCAGGTTTGGTATTAGAGGCATTGAGATATCACATCTCATGCTATCAGAAGGGTCTCAGGAATGGAATGGGAAGGAGTTGGATATCACATCTCATGCTAAAGGGAGGGTCTCAGGTTTGGAAGGGGAAGGATTTGGATATCACATCTCATGTTATAGGAAGGATCTCAGGTTTGGTATTAGAAGCATTGAGATATCACATCTCATGCTATCGGAAGGATCTCAGGTTTGGTATTAGAAGCATTGAGATATCACATCTCATGCTATCAGAAGAGTCTCAGGATTGGAATAGGAAGGAGTTGGATATCACATCTCATGCTAAAGGGAGGGTCTCAGGTTTGGAAGGGGAAGGATTTGGATATCACATCTCATGTTATCGGAAGGATCTCACGTTTGGTATTAGAAGTATTGAGATATCATATCTCATGCTATAGGAAGGGTCTCAGGATTGGAATGAGAAGGAGTTGGATATCACATCTCATGCTATAGGGAGGGTCTCAGGATTGGAATGGGAAGGACTTAGATATCACATATCATGCTATAGGGAGGGTCTCAGTTTTGATATTAGAAGCATTGAGATATCACATCTCATGCTATCGGAAGTGTCTCAGGATTGGAATGGGAAGGAGCTGGATATCACATCTCATGCTAAAGGAAGGGTCTCAGGTTTGGAACGGGAAGGATTTGGATATCACATCTCATGTTATAGGAAGGGTCTCAGGTTTGGTATAAGCATTGAGATATCACATCTCTGCTATCGGAAGTGTCTCAGGATTGGAATGGGAAGGAGTTGGATATCCCATCTCATGTTATAGGACGGGTCTCAGGTTTGTTATTAGAATCATTGAGATATCATATTGCATGCTGTAGGAAGGGTCTAAGGGTTGGAATGTGAAGGATTTGGATATCACATCTCATGCTATAGATAGGCTCTTAGGTTTGGAAAGGGAAGGAGTTGGATATCACATTTCATGTTAGAGGAAGGATCTCAGGTTTGGTATTAGAAGCATTGAGATATCACATCTCATGCTATAGGAAGGGTCTCAGGATTGTAATGGGAAGCAGTTGGATATCACATCTCATGCTATAGGAAGGGTCTCAGGTTTGGTATAAGCATTGAGATATCACATCTCATGCTATAGGACGGGTCTCAGGATTGGAATGGAAGGAGTTGGATATCACATCTCATGTTATAGGAAGGATCTCAGGTTTGGTATTAGAAGCATTGAGACATCACATCTCATGCTATAGGAAGGGTCTCAGGGTTGGAATGGGAAGGAGTTGGATATCACATCTCATCCAATAGGAAGGGTCACAGGTTTGGAATAGGAAGGAATTGGATATCACATCTCATGTTATAGGAAGGATCTCAGGTTTGGTATTAGAAGCATTGAGATATCACATCTCATGCTATAGGAAGGGTCTCAGGATTGGAATGTGAAGGATTTGGATATCACATCTCATGCTAAAGGAAGGGTCTCAGGTTTGGTAGAAGCATTGAGATATCACGTCTCTGCTATCGGAAGGGTCTCAGGATTGGATTGGGAAGGAGTTGGATATCCCTTCTCATGCTATAGGAAGGGTCTCAGGATTTCAATGGCAAGGAGTTGGATATCACATCTCATGCCATAGGAAGGGTCTCAGGTTTGGTATAAGCATTGAGATATCAGATCTCTGCTATCGGAAGGGTCTCAGGCTTCTAATACCAAACCTGAGACCCGTAATATAACATGAGATGTGATATCCAAATCCTTCCCCTTCCAAACCTTAGACCCTTCCTTTATCATGAGATGTGATATCCAACTCCTTCCCATTCCAATCCTGAGACCCTTCCGATATCATGAGATGTGATATCTCAAAGCTTCTAATATCAAACTTGAGACCCTCCCTATAGCATGAGATGTGATATCCAAGTCGTTCCCATTCCAATCCTGAGACCCTTCCTATAGCATGAGATGTGATATCTCAATGCTTCTAATACCAAACCTGAGACCCTTCCTATAACATGAGATGGGAATATCCAACTCCTTCCCATTCCAATCCTGAGACCCTTCCGATAGCAGAGATATGATATCTCAATGCTTATACCAAACCTGAGACCCTTCCTATGGCATGAGATGTGATATCCTACTCCTTGCCATTCAAATCCTGAGACCCTTCCTATAGCATGAGAAGGGATATCCAACTCCTTCCCAATCCAATCCTGAGACCCTTCCGATAGCAGAGACGTGATATCTCATTTCTTCTACCAAACCTGAGACCCTTCCTTTAGCATGAGATGTGATATCCAAATCCTTCACATTCCAATCCTGAGACCCTTCATATAGCATGTGATGTGATATCTCAATGCTTCTAATACCAAACCTGAGATCCTTCCTATAACATGAGATGTGATATCCAATTCCTTCCCATTCCAAACCTGAGACCCTTCCTATTGGATGAGATGTGATATCCAACTCCTTCCCATTCCAACCCTGAGACCCTTCCTATAGCATGAGATGTGATGTCTCAATGCTTCTAATACCAAACCTGAGATCCTTCCTATAACATGAGATGTGATATCCAACTCCTTCCCTTTCCAAACCTAAGAGCCTATCTATAGCATGAGATGTGATATCCAAGTCCTTCCCATTCCAATCCTTAGACCCTTCCTACAGCATGCAATATGATATCTCAATGATTCTAATAAAAAACCTGAGACCCGTCCTATAGCATGAGATATGATATCCAAGTCCTTCCCATTCCAATCCTGAGACCCTTCCTATAACATGAAATGTGATATCCAACTCCTTCCCATTCCAACCTGAGACCCTTCCTATAGCATGAGATGGGATATCCAACTTCTTCCAAATCCAATACTGATACCGTTCCGATACCATGAGATGTGATATCCCAATGCTTCTACCAAACCTGAGACCCATACTATGGCATGAGATGTGATATCAAACTCCTTCCCATTCCAATCCTGAGACCCTTCCTATAGCTTGAGGTGTGATATCCAACTCCTTCCCATTCCAATTCTGAGACCCTTCTTATACCATGAGACTTGATATCTCAATGCTTCTAATACCAAACCTGAGACCCTTCCTATAACATGAGATGGGAATATCCAACTCCTTCCCATTCCAATCCTGAGACCCTTCCGATAGCAGAGATATGATATCTCAATGCTTATACCAAACCTGAGACCCTTCCTATGGCATGAGATGTGATATCCTACTCCTTGCCATTCAAATCCTGAGACCCTTCCTATAGCATGAGAAGGGATATCCAACTCCTTCCCAATCCAATCCTGAGACCCTTCCGATAGCAGAGACGTGATATCTCATTGCTTCTACCAAACCTGAGACCCTTCCTTTAGCATGAGATGTGATATCCAAATCCTTCACATTCCAATCCTGAGACCCTTCCTATAGCATGTGATGTGATATCTCAATGCTTCTAATACCAAACCTGAGATCCTTCCTATAACATGAGATGTGATATCCAATTCCTTCCCATTCCAAACCTGAGACCCTTCCTATTGGATGAGATGTGATATCCAACTCCTTCCCATTCCAACCCTGAGACCCTTCCTATAGCATGAGATGTGATGTCTCAATGCTTCTAATACCAAACCTGAGATCCTTCCTATAACATGAGATGTGATATCCAACTCCTTCCCTTTCCAAACCTAAGAGCCTATCTATAGCATGAGATGTGATATCCAAGTCCTTCCCATTCCGATCCTTAGACCCTTCCTACAGCATGCAATATGATATCTCAATGATTCTAATAAAAAACCTGAGACCCGTCCTATAGCATGAGATATGATATCCAAGTCCTTCCCATTCCAATCCTGAGACCCTTCCTATAACATGAAATGTGATATCCAACTCCTTCCCATTCCAACCTGAGACCCTTCCTATAGCATGAGATGGGATATCCAACTTCTTCCAAATCCAATACTGATACCCTTCCGATACCATGAGATGTGATATCCCAATGCTTCTACCAAACCTGAGACCCATACTATGGCATGAGATGTGATATCAAACTCCTTCCCATTCCAATCCTGAGACCCTTCCTATAGCTTGAGGTGTGATATCCAACTCCTTCCCATTCCAATTCTGAGACCCTTCTTATACCATGAGACTTGATATCTCAATGCTTCTAATACCAAACCTGAGACCCGTCCTATAACATGAGATGTGATATCCAAATCCTTCCCCTTCCAAACCTTAGACCCTTCCTTTATCATGAGATGTGATATCCAACTCCTTCCCATTCCAATCCTGAGACCCTTCCGATATCATGAGATTTGTTATCTCAATGCTTCTAATATCAAACTTGAGACCCTCCCTATAGCATGAGATGTGACATCCAAGTCCTTCCCATTCCAATCCTGAGACCCTTCCTATAGCATGAGATGTGATATCTCTATGCTTCTAATACCAAACCTGAGACCCTTCCTATAACATGAGATGGGATATCCAACTCCTTCCCATTCCAATCCTGAGACCCTTCCGATAGCAGAGATGTGATATCTCAATGCTTATACCAAACCTGAGAACCTTCCTATGGCCTGAGATGTCATATACAACTCCTTCTCATTCCAATCCTGAGACCCTTCCTTTAGCATGAGATGTGATATCTCAATGCTTATACCAAATCTGAGACTCTTCCTATAGCATGAGATGTGATATCCAATTCCTTCCCATTCCAATCCTGAGACCCTTCCTATAGCATGAGATGTGATATCTCAATGCTTATACCAAACCTGAGAGCCTACCTATAGCATGAGATGTGATATCCAAGTCCATCCCATTCCAATCCTTAGACCCTTCCTACAGCATGCGATGTGATATCTCAATGATTCTAATACCAAACCAGAGACTCTTCCTATAACATGAGATGGGATATCCAACTCCTTCCCATTCCAATCCTGAGCCGCTTCCGATAGCAGAGATGTGATATCTCAATGCTTATACCAAACCTGAGACCCTTCCTATAACATGAGATGTGATATCCAACTCCTTCCCGTTCCAAACCTGAGACACTAACTATAGCATATGTGATATCCAACTCCTTCCCATTCCAAACATGAGACCCTTCCTATAGCAAGAAAGTAATATCCAACTCCTACCCATTCCAATCCTGAGACCCTTCCTATAGCAAGAGATGTGATATCCAAATCCTTCATATTCCAATCCTGAGACCCTTCCTATAACATGAGATGTGATATCCAACTCCTTCCCATTCCAACCTGAGACACTTCCTATAGCATGAGAAGGGATATCCAACTCCTTCCCAATCCAATCCTGAGACCCTTCCGATAGCAGAGATGTGATATCTCAATGCTTATACCAAACCTGAGACCCTTCCTATGGCATGAGATGTGATATCCAACTCCTTGCCATTCAAATCCTAAAACCCTTCCTATAGCATGAGATTTGATATCTCTATGCTTCTAATACCAAACCTGAGACCCTTCCTATAACATGAGATGGGATATCCAACTCCTTCCCATTCCAATCCTGAGACCCTTCCGATAGCAGAGATGTGATATCTCAATGCTTATACCAAACCTGAGAACCTTCCTATGGCCTGAGATGTCATATACAACTCCTTCCCATTCCAATCCTGAGACCCTTCCTTTAGCATGAGATGTGATATCTCAATGCTTATACCAAATCTGAGACCCTTCCTATAGCATGAGATGTGATATCCAATTCCTTCCCATTCCAATCCTGAGACCCTTCCTATAGCATGAGATGTGATATCTCAATGCTTATACCAAACCTGAGAGCCTACCTATAGCATGAGATGTGATATCCAAGTCCATCCCATTCCAATCCTTAGACCCTTCCTACAGCATGCGATGTGATATCTCAATGATTCTAATACCAAACCAGAGACTCTTCCTATAACATGAGATGGGATATCCAACTCCTTCCCATTCCAATCCTGAGCCGCTTCCGATAGCAGAGATGTGATATCTCAATGCTTATACCAAACCTGAGACCCTTCCTATAACATGAGAAGTGATATCCAACTCCTTCCCGTTCCAAACCTGAGACACTAACTATAGCATATGTGATATCCAACTCCTTCCCAATCCAAACATGAGACCCATCCTATAGCAAGAAAGTAATATCCAACTCCTACCCATTCCAATCCTGAGACCCTTCCTATAGCAAGAGATGTGATATCCAAATCCTTCCCATTCCAATCCTGAGACCCTTCCTATAACATGAGATGTGATATCCAACTCCTTCCCATTCCAACCTGAGACACTTCCTATAGCATGAGAAGGGATATCCAACTCCTTCCCAATCCAATCCTGAGACCCTTCCGATAGCAGAGATGTGATATCTCAATGCTTATACCAAACCTGAGACCCTTCCTATTGCATGAGATGTGATATCCAACTCCTTCCCAATCCAATCCTGAGACCCTTCCGATAGCAGAGACGTGATATCTCAATGCTTCTACCAAACCTGAGACCCTTCCTTTAGCATGAGATGTGATATCCAAATCCTTCACATTCCAATCCTGAGACCCTTCCTATAGCATGAGATGTGATATCTCAATGCTTCTAATACCAATCCTGAGATCCTTCCTATAACATGAGATGTGATATCCAATCCCTTCCCATTCCAAACCTGAGACCCTTCCTATTGGATGAGATGTGATATCCAACTCCTTCCCATTCCAACCCTGAGACCCTTCCTATAGCATGAGATGTGATGTCTCAATGCTTCTAATACCAAACCTGAGATCCTTCCTATAACATGAGATGTGATATCCAACTCCTTCCATTCCAATCCTGAGACCCGTCCTATAGCATGAGATGTGATATCTCAATGCTTATACCAAACCTGAGACCCTTCCTATAGCATGAGATGTTATATCCAACTGCTTCCCATTCCAATCCTGAGACCCTTCCTATAGCATGAGATGTGATATCTCAATGCTTCTAATACCAAACCTGAGATCCTTCCTCTAACATGAAATGTGATATCCAACTCCTTCCCTTTCCAAACCTAAGAGCCTATCTATAGCATGAGATGTGATATCCAAGTCCTTCCCATTCCAACCCTTCGACCCTTCCTACAGCATGCAATATGATATCTCAATGATTCTAATAACAAACCTGAGACCCGTCCTATAACATGAGATGGGATATCCAACTCCTTCCCATTCCAATCCTGAGACACTTCCGATAGCAGAGATGTGATATCTCAATGCTTATACCAAACCTGAGACCCTTCCTATAACATGAGATGTGATATCCAAATCCTTCCCGTTCCAAACCTGAGACCCTTCCTTTAGCATGAGATGTGATATCCAGCACCTTCCCATTCCAATCCTGAGACACTTCCGATAGCATGAGATGTGATATCTCAATGCTTCTAATATCAAAACTGAGACCCTCCCTATAGCATGATATGTGATATCTAAGTCCTTCCCATTCCAATCCTGAGACCCTCCCTATAGCATGAGATGTGATATCCAACTCCTTCCCATTCCAATCCTGAGACCCTTCCTATAGCATGAGATATGATATCTCAATACTTCTAATACCAAACGTGAGATCCTTCCGATAACATGAGATGTGATATCCAAATCCTTCCCCTTCCAAACCTGAGACCCTCCCTTTAGCATGAGATGTGATATCCAACTCCTTCCTATTCCAATCCTGAGACTCTTCTGATAGCATGAGATGTGATATCTCAATGCTTCTAATACCAAACCTGAGATCCTTCCGATAGCATGAGATGTGATATCTCAATGCTTCTAATACCAAACCTGAGATCCTTCCTATAACATGAGATGTGATATCCAAATCCTTCCCCTTCCAAACCTGAGACCCTCCCTTTAGCATGAGATGTGATATCCAACTCCTTCCCATTCCATTCCTGAGACCCTTCTGATAGCATGAGATGTGATATCTCAATGCCTCTAATACCAAACCTGAGATCCTACCTCTAACATGAAATGTGATATCCAACTCTTTCCCCTTCCAAACCTGAGAGCCTTCCTATAGCATGAGATGTGATATCCAAGTCCTTCCCATTCCAATCCTGAGACCCTTCCTATAGCTTGAGATGTGATATCCAACTCCTTCCCATTCCAATTCTGAGACCCTTCCTATACTATGAGACTTGATATCTCAATGCTTCTAATACCAAACGTGAGACCCGTAATATAACATGAGATGTGATATCCAAATCCTTCCCCTTCCAAACCTTAGACCCTTCCTTTATCATGAGATGTGATATCCAACTCCTTCCCATTCCAATCCTGAGACCCTTCCGATATCATGAGATGTGATATCTCAAAGCTTCTAATATCAAACTTGAGACCCTCCCTATAGCATGAGATGTGATATCCAAGTCCTTCCCATTCCAATCCTGAGACCCTTCCTATAGCATGAGATGTGATATCTCAATGCTTCTAATACCAAACCTGAGACCCTTCCTATAACATGAGATGGGAATATCCAACTCCTTCCCATTCCAATCCTGAGACCCTTCCGATAGCAGAGATGTGATATCTCAATGCTTATACCAAACCTGAGATCCTTCCTATAACATGAGATGTGATATCCAACTCCTTCCCATTCCAATCCTGAGACACTTCCTATAGCATGAGATGTGATATCTCACTGCTTATACCAAACCTGAGACCCTGCCCCTAGCATGAGATGTGATATCCAACTCCTTCCCATTCCAATCCTCAGACCCTTCCTATAGCATGAGATGTGATATCTCAATGCTTCTAATATCAAACTTGAGACCCTACCTATAGCATGAGATGTGATATCCAAGTCCTTCCAATTCCAATCCTGAGACACTTCCTATAGCATGAGATGTGATATCCAACTCCTTCCCATTCCAATCCTGAGACCCTTCCTATAGCATGAGATATGATATCTCAATACTTCTAATACCAAACGTGAGATTCTTCCGATAACATGAGATGTGATATCCAAATCCTTCCCCTTCCAAACCTGAGACCCTCCCTTTAGCATGAGATGTGATATCCAACTCCTTCCTATTCCAATCCTGAGACCCTTCTGATAGAATGAGATGTGATATCTCAATGCTTCTAATACCAAACCTGAGATCCTTCCGATAGCATGAGATGTGATATCTCAATGCTTCTAATACCAAACCTGAGATCCTTCCTATAACATGAGATGTGATATCCAAATCCTTCCTCTTCCATACCTGAGACCCTCCCTTTAGCATGAGATGTGATATCCAACTCCTTCCCATTCCATTCCTGAGACCCTTCTGATAGCATGAGATGTGATATCTCAATGCCTCTAATACCAAACCTGAGATCCTACCTCTAACATGAAATGTGATATCCAACTCTTTCCCCTTCCAAACCTGAGAGCCTTCCTATAGCATGAGATGTGATATCCAAGTCCTTCCCATTCCAATCCTGAGACCCTTCCTATAGCTTGAGATGTGATATCCAACTCCTTCCCATTCCAATTCTGAGACCCTTCCTATACTCTGAGACTTGATATCTCAATGCTTCTAATACCAAACATGAGACCCGTAATATAACATGAGATGTGATATCCAAATCCTTCCCCTTCCAAACCTTAGACCCTTCCTTTATCATGAGATGTGATATCCAACTCCTTCCCATTCCAATCCTGAGACCCTTCCGATATCATGAGATGTGATATCTCAAAGCTTCTAATATCAAACTTGAGACCCTCCCTATAGCATGAGATGTGATATCCAAGTCCTTCCCATTCCAATCCTGAGACCCTTCCTATAGCATGAGATGTGATATCTCAATGCTTCTAATACCAAACCTGAGACCCTTCCTATAACATGAGATGGGAATATCCAACTGTTAGGAAAGATTTCGTAATTGTAGGTAATTTTCCTTCCATGTGGCAACCCCTAAACTTTTTGCTGTTGTTTTCACCTTGTTCTTGACTTTGCCAGAGAAGTGCAGCCTTCTGCCGCACTCCTCTGGGCTTTCGCTCCTTTCTTACGGGGAAACTGACATGCCCTTAAGACAGTCAGTACCGGGGAACGCTGTTTCCCGTAGTTTCTTTTATCGTGTTGCGGCTTTAGTGCAACATGACACAAGAGGGCACTGTAAGCTAAGTTACAGCTCTCTTGGGTCTCTAGCCTTCTACAGGCCCTAGATACTCTTTTAGGATGGTATTTGATCGGTGCAAGTCATTCAGGGACTGGAATGGTGGCAGCGATCGTTTTGTTTATTTTGAGCTCCTTTTGGCGTTCTGAGCACGTTTTTCGCACTGAACCCAAAATGGTGGCCTGGCTCCCAAAATGGCCAGACCACGAGGCTCCTTTGTCTTGTCCACTGACCGTCTTGCTCCCTTCACCTTCCCCAGGTCGAGCGACCCGGGGCCTTCCTTATTTGGGCATGTACTTTCCCGCGAAACGTGGTTGCTTTCGCGGGCTTCTACATGTCGTTTGTGTGCCTCCAGGGTGTGGGCTGGGATGTCTGGTCCCAATACACATCCTGGGTGCCAGAGAGTCTAGGGTGGTGTGAATGCCTGGGACCACCGTGGTCCGTGATTGGTCCACGTATGGTATGTGTGTTGATGAGCGGATCTCCCATTGGCTCCCCTCCGTTTTGGCGCGAAGGGAACCGTGGATAAGAGGGGGCTGGAAACACCACTACCATGTCGATCTCCTGAGTTCTCACGAACGAAGGAATACAGGAGCCAAGTATCCTGCAACCACGAGGCTGGACCGAGGAATCGCTGGTGACCCGCTGAAGGAATCCTCCTTTGCACTGCTGTCGTCCTGTGAAACCCTTTCCTCCTTTGATCGAACCAGAAGGCCTGTACTGGTGCTTCGACCTTTGGAATAGCAGGAACAGCTATTCCCGGCGACTTCATCATCTCCTGCCAAGTAAGCCTTCGGAAGTGTCTCTGGGCCATCCAGTTGACTGACCAGCTTACAAGGGAGTCCTGCTCTGTAACCGCCGCCAGGTTGTGTTGTATTTCGAGTCCTTGTCACTCTCCCACGCTTCGTACACTTGGCGTTCCCAAGTCTGAAGGGAGGAGTGTACATTTGGCTCGAATACACACGGCCGCTCCGTTGTCCTGCTGCGGCAACAAACTGTGCCGGTTTCGTCGATTGGGACGTCTTTTTGCTCTACACGACTACGAGGCGTTCCCTGCTCTTCTGAACCTGCCAGCTGCTGAAACTAACGTGGAGAAGCCTGGGTCTGCTTGCTTCGGGGACCGGTGAGTAGTATAGCTAGGATCTGGTCGCCCTCCTGCAGTATCCCATTGCTTTTCCCTGCTGTGTAAAAACAGCACCCTTTTGCCGTACTCGCGCTCTGCTTCTGCTCGCTGTGGAGGCTGCGCTTGAGTTGCGGAACCTGTTCTCCTTCTGCTGTGCACTAACCCGAACTGCCTGACTTCCTCCGAAGAGCTTCTCCTTTTGCCCGTTGGCACCGGCGTGGCAGGTACTTTGAGCACAAGGCTCCACTCTTCGCAGGGCTCGGACTTCCATCTAGTTAGGTGCCTCTGAAGGCGAACTGAGTCTAAAGCGTTATCGCACTGCCTGTTTTCCTTCCCTGGCAGGTGGACTACACATTTCGTGCCTCTAATGCTTAAGACTGTCGTATTTGTATATATATTGTGTTGATATGGTATGTGTTGGTTTAATACTGTGATATTGTGATTTTTTCGCTACGGTCATTATTTTAAAGGCCTTAAAATAAATGTGTATATATTTTTGATATAACAACTGTTTGGAGTGGTTTGTAAGCGCTCTTGCTTTGTGTGCTCATTGCGGGCTTTCAGTCACCCTCACCCCTCTTGAGACCTAGTCTTGACCGCCGCGATCGCTACCTTGATTGGTCTGGCTCGTCCAGAAGTTACCCTGTTCCAAGTAATTAGGTTGGCCTTCTGAACTTCTGCGCCACCAGGACAGAGTTCAGAAATCCGTCTTAACAAATTGGTGTACAGCGGTGGGATACGACTGAGGGTATCCAGTGTTGCGCTCGAACTAAGGCATTTCAGGTTATTCCAACCAGTACACGTAGTGAATTGTTGTAGTATAACTTTAAAAAGGCCATAGTCCTATCAAACAGTATGGAAACAAATACCTTGTTAACTTTAAATGCTTCCAAATCAGAAACATTGAAGAAGATGTGTGCGAAGAGAGGTGTTTCCTCTCAAGGCACTAAATTGGAAATGATCCAAAGAATCGTGGCGTGGCAAGAAGCGCAGCTTGACGCTATAACTTCTGAGGACAGTGCAGAAGGTGGTGGGGCTGCTCTCACTGGTAGAACCGACGGTTCTGCCGCTGCACTGATCCATCGCGACCACGAGGACAGGGAGGACGAGATGTCTAATGTTTCCTCTGCCAGTGTTGATGGGGATGCTATGCTTGAATTCAAGAAGCAAGAGCTGCGGTTTAGGCAGCAGGAGCTTGAATTCAGCATAGCCAAACTAAAAATCGAACAGGCAGAAAAACAGAAAGACAGGGATCACCAGTTGGAACTGGCCAAGCTTCAGGTTGCAAATGGGTCCCAGGGTCCTGGACATGGGTCTGGGGCCTCCTCTCATCCACGGTTTCCAAAAGATCTGCTCAGTGTGTATGAAGAACGGAATGACATTATGGACTGGCTGAATGCGTTTGAGTATGCATGCGAAGTTCAGAAAGTTGCCAATGCTGATAAGATTGCGTGGTTACTCAGCAGACTGCCCCATTCTGGCTGTAGTGCCATTATGGAAATGTCGAAGGCTGAGCGAGCTGATTTCGCAATGTTAAAGCAAACTCTCATTTTAAAGTTTGGGAAGACTCCGGCCCAATATTTAAAGCGTTTTCGAGAGTATAAGAAAAAGGAAGGTGGTACTTGGGTATCTTATGTCGCTGAATCTTTGAAAAACTTAACTGGCTGGGTCGAAGGTTATAAGGTTTCTACCTTCGAAGGCATGATAAATCTTGTCATGCTGGAACACATTTTTGGTTCTTCTTCCCCGGAGCTTAAGCCGCATTTGGCCGATTCGAAGGAGATAGATCCTAAGAAGCTGGCCATTGCAGCAGATTTATGGGTGTCACATCGAGTGTCCCATAAGGACAAAACTCATCCTGGTAAGCAGGAGGAAGGGAAAAAGTCCAAAGATATGGAGGGTGGGGAATCTGCTAAATCTTCTTCCCATAAGGGCCACAAAAAGAAAAATAAGGGTAAGACACAAGAGAACTCACAGGGTAGTGGAGGTCCGCCTCCGCAACAGAACTCTGGTTACAATAAGCCTCCCTACGTAAACAGACCCACTGGGGCTTGTTTTTCTTGTGGAGCAACTGACCATGTGAAGGGGGATCCCCGGTGTAAGGTTAGACCTTTGGGGGTCCACTCCGCTAATCTGGCCTTCTCCTCCTACGAGGAAGAAGAGATTACAGGAGCATCCTTCTCCTCAGACTAGTTTCCCAGCGGAATAGAGGCTGAGGTAGTTTTAGTGTCCCTAGGTTCCTGGGAGCCGAAAGTCGCAGAGGCTTATGCTAGGATTCCGGATAATACCAAGCACTACTTTAAAGACAGTGTGCTGATCACTGGAGTGGATACTCCAGCTCTTAGGGATAGTGGGTGCAGTCGCACTGTAGTGGATTCTACCTTGGTAGACTCAGAGGAAGTTGCCAGAGCTACTCTGATGCCCACTAAGTTGGCTGACGGCCCCCTCCGTATGTTTCCAGTAATACCTGTAAATCTTACTTTAAATGGTACAGCAGTCAGGATTCCAGTGAGCATTCAGAGAAACGTCCCGGGAAAGGTCTTGTTAGGTAATGATCTCAGAGCTTTAGGGCTCGTAGGAGACACTGCCGAAAGACCCTACACACGGTCTCAAGCACGGGCAGCATTGGCCAAGTCCAATACGCCGCCCCAGCCGAAGGGGAAACCCAAGGCGAAAGGAGTCTACAAGTCAAAACGAGGGAAAGAGAATATTCCCCCGAGCTCGCCTACCACTGCGGTGGAGGAAGTTGGTCAATCGCCCGGGCCTGACGAGGAGGTGGCGATGCCTGAAGTATTCGACCCCAACGATCATCCTGAACTAAAAGACTTGTTAGTTGAAGGAGGTCCTGATAGGGACGAATTCAGTAAAGGCCAACGTGAGTGCCCATCTCTGGAAGGCCTAAGGAGACAGGCCTGCTCCCAGCTTGAGGGTGAACCTCCTGGGAAGCATAGGGTTTATTGAGAAGGTGGACTCCTGTATAGTGAGCCCACAGAGTCTACAGAAGGAGACCATAGGAGGTTGGTGGTTCCCCTTGCTGTTAGGCCCTTCCTCCTGCAGTTGGCGCATGAAGTTCCCCTTGCTGGTCACCTTGGTATGAAGAGGACCAAGCAAAGGTTATCCATGCACTTCTACTGGCCCAAGATGGGGGTGCAAGTAGAAAGTCACTGCAGGAGTTGTGCCTCCTGCCAGTTGTCTGGTAAGGGTCGCGCGACAATCCAAGCTTCCTTGGTACCGCTCCCATTTGTGGGGGTACCATTTGAAAGGGTAGGGATCGACATGGTTGGTCCCCTTGACCCGCAAATATCCTCGGGCAATAGGTTTATCCTGGTGCTGGTCGACCATGCAACCAGGTATCCTGAGGCCATCCCATGGAAAACTGTAACTGCCAAGTCAGTTGCAGAAGCTTTACTCGGCATATTTACTAGGGTTGGCTTCCCTAAAGAAGTTGTGCCGGATGATGGCAGCAACTTTATGTCGAAGTATAGGCAGGCTATGTGGAAAGAATGTGGGGTCACCTACAGGTTCTCTTCTGCATACCACCCCCAGACCAATGGTCTGGGGGGGCGTTTCAACAGGACGTTAAAGAGCATGATTGGGGCTCTGGAGGAGCCTCAGAGAAGAAAATGGGATCTTCTTGTTTCATGCTTACTGTTTGCCTACCGAGAGGTACCACAGGAGGGTGTTGGCTTCAGCCCCTTCGAACTTCTGTTCGGTCATCCCGTACGGGGACCCTTAGCCATCGTCAAAGAGGGATGGGAGATGCCCACTCCCCCTGTTACTACCAACGTAGTTGATTATGTGCTAGGGCTCAGAAAACGGATGGTACTTCTGATGGGCTTGGCTAGTGATAAATTGAAGGCAGGGCAAGCGCTGGTGAAACATTGGTACGACCAGAAAGCTTCCCTCATCAACTTTACACTTGGTCAGCAAGTCCTGATCATGAATCCCATAAGGCCTCGAGCTTTACAGGACAAATGGTCAGGCCCTTACCCAGTGGTGGAGCCCCTGGGTGAGGTTATCTATTCAGTGGACCTTGGAAGGCCTGGACAGGCTCCAAAAGTGTTTCACGCAAATAGGCTGAAGGCTTTCGGCCCAAGCGTCGAAATCGCAGCACTGTTACTGGCTTCAGACGTTGCGGGAGAGGAGTCTGAACCTCTCCCCGACCTGTTCCCAAGCAGTCCTTCAGATAGCTCTTTTGAGGGGGTCCAAGTGGCCCCTCACCAAAATGGACAAGGCTCAGTGGTTTACCTTGGACATGAAGTAGGTGGAGGGAGGAGACAGCCTCTACTCAGTCAGGTACAAGCAGTACAAGACTGGCCTACCCCCACTACGCAAACCCAAGTGAGAGCCTTTTTAGGACTCACGGGGTATTACCGCAATTTTGTGGCAGACTATGGCACCATAGCTGCTCCTCTGACTGCCCTCACAACTCCGAAGAAACCCAAGAAGGTAACTTGGACCGACGAGTGTGAGAAGGCCTTCAATGGCTTAAAAGACTCCTTGTGCCAGGCCCCTGTCCTTAGGGCCCCTGATTATCAAAGACCTTTTATCGTGCAGACGGACGCCTCTGACACTGGGATAGGAGCTGTACTATCACAAGTAGATGAGAAGGGTAAGGAACACCCTATCGGTTTTATTAGTCGCCAGCTTAAGGACAGAGATCTCAGATGGTCCACGGTAGAGAAAGAATGTTTCTCTGTTGTGTGGGCCCTAAGGAAGCTGAGGCCCTACCTCTATGGGACCCACTTCACTGTGCAAACTGACCATAAGCCGTTAAAGTGGCTAATGAACATGAAGGGGGAGAATCCAAAGTTGCTTAGGTGGTCCATAAGTCTACAAGGCTTCGACTTCACTATTGAGCATAGGCCAGGTGTCCAACATAGCAATGCTGATGGGTTGTCCAGAATGTTTAACCGACCTGAACAAGAGACTCATCCAGGGGTGGATTAGTTCCCCCTGTCCATAGTCTGGGAGGGGCGAGTGTTAGGAAAGATTTCGTAATTGTAGGTAATTTTCCTTCCATGTGGCAACCCCTAAACTTTTTGCTGTTGTTTTCACCTTGTTCTTGACTTCGCCAGAGAAGTGCAGCCTTCTGCCGCACTCCTCTGGGCTTTCGCTCCTTTCTTACGGGGAAACTGACATGCCCTTAAGACAGCCAGTACCGGGGAACGCTGTTTCCCGTAGTTTCTTTTATCATGTTGCGGCTTTAGTGCAACATGACACAAGAGGTCACTGTAAGCTAAGTTACAGCTCTCTTGGGTCTCTAGCCTTCTACAGGCCCTAGATACTCTTTTAGGATGGTATTTGATCGGTGCAAGTCATTCAGGGACTGGAATGGTGGCAGCGATCGTTTTGTTTATTTTGAGCTCCTTTTGGCGTTCTGAGCACGTTTTTCGCACTGAACCCAAAATGGTGGCCTGGCTCCCAAAATGGCCAGACTACGAGGCTCCTTTGTCTTGTCCACTGACCGTCTTGCTCCCTTCACCTTCCCCAGGTCGAGCGACCCGGGGCCTTCCTTATTTGGGCATGTACTTTCCCGCGAAACGTGGTTGCTTTCGCGGGCTTCTACATGTCGTTTGTGTGCCTCCAGGGTGTGGGCTGGGATGTCTGGTCCCAATACACATCCTGGGTGCCAGAGAGTCTAGGGTGGTGTGAATGCCTGGGACCACCGTGGTCCGTGATTGGTCCACGTATGGTATGTGTGTTGATGAGCGGATCTCCCATTGGCTCCCCTCCGTTTTGGCGCGAAGGGAACCGTGGATAAGAGGGGGCTGGAAACACCACTACCATGTCGATCTCCTGAGTTCTCACGAACGAAGGAATACAGGAGCCAAGTATCCTGCAACCACGAGGCTGGACCGAGGAATCGCTGGTGACCCGCTGAAGGAATCCTCCTTTGCACTGCTGTCGTCCTGTGAAACCCTTTCCTCCTTTGATCGAACCAGAAGGCCTGTACTGGTGCTTCGACCTTTGGAATAGCAGGAACAGCTATTCCCGGCGACTTCATCATCTCCTGCCAAGTAAGCCTTCGGAAGTGTCTCTGGGCCATCCAGTTGACTGACCAGCTTACAAGGGAGTCCTGCTCTGTAACCGCCGCCAGGTTGTGTTGTATTTCGAGTCCTTGTCACTCTCCCACGCTTCGTACACTTGGCGTTCCCAAGTCTGAAGGGAGGAGTGTACATTTGGCTCGAATACACACGGCCGCTCCGTTGTCCTGCTGCGGCAACAAACTGTGCCGGTTTCGTCGATTGGGACGTCTTTTTGCTCTACACGACTACGAGGCGTTCCCTGCTCTTCTGAACCTGCCAGCTGCTGAAACTAACGTGGAGAAGCCTGGGTCTGCTTGCTTCGGGGACCGGTGAGTAGTATAGCTAGGATCTGGTCGCCCTCCTGCAGTATCCCATTGCTTTTCCCTGCTGTGTAAAAACAGCACCCTTTTGCCGTACTCGCGCTCTGCTTCTGCTCGCTGTGGAGGCTGCGCTTGAGTTGCGGAACCTGTTCTCCTTCTGCTGTGCACTAACCCGAACTGCCTGACTTCCTCTGAAGAGCTTCTCCTTTTGCCCGTTGGCACCGGCGTGGCAGGTACTTTGAGCACAAGGCTCCACTCTTCGCAGGGCTCGGACTTCCATCTAGTTAGGTGCCTCTGAAGGCGAACTGAGTCTAAAGCGTTATCGCACTGCCTGTTTTCCTTCCCTGGCAGGTGGACTACACATTTCGTGCCTCTAATGCTTAAGACTGTCGTATTTGTATATATATTGTGTTGATATGGTATGTGTTGGTTTAATACTGTGATATTGTGATTTTTTCGCTACGGTCATTATTTTAAAGGCCTTAAAATAAATGTGTATATATTTTTGATATAACAACTGTTTGGAGTAGTTTGTAAGCGCTCTTGCTTTGTGTGCTCATTGCGGGCTTTCAGTCACCCTCACCCCTCTTGAGACCTAGTCTTGACCGCCGCGATCGCTACCTTGATTGGTCTGGCTCGTCCAGAGGTTACCCTGTTCCAAGTAATTAGGTTGGCCTTCTGAACTTCTGCGCCACCAGGACAGAGTTCAGAAATCCGTCTTAACACCAACTCCTTCCCATTCCAATCCTGAGACCCTTCCGATAGCAGAGATGTGATATCTCAATGCTTATACCAAACCTGAGACCCTTCCTATGGCATGAGATGTGATATCCAACTCCTTGCCATTCAAATCCTGAGACCCTTCCTATAGCATGAGAAGGGATATCCAACTCCTTCCCAATCCAATCCTGAGAACCTTCCGATAGCAGAGACGTGATATCTCAATGCTTCTACCAAACCTGAGACCCTTCCTTTAGCATGAGATGTGATATCCAAATCCTTCACATTCCAATCCTGAGACCCTTCCTATAGCATGAGATGTGATATCTCAATGCTTCTAATACCAAACCTGAGATCCTTCCTATAACATGAGATGTGATATCCAATTCCTTCCCATTCCAAACCTGAGACCCTTCCTATTGGATGAGTTGTGATATCCAACTCCTTCCCATTCCAACCCTGAGACCCGTCCTATAGCATGAGATGTGATATCCAACTACTTCCCATTCCAATCCTGAGACCCTTCCTATAGCATGAGATGTGATATCTCAATGCTTCTAATACCAAACCTGAGATCCTTCCTATAACATGAGATGTGATATCCAACTCCTTCCATTCCAATCCTGAGACCTGTCCTATAGCATGAGATGTGATATCTCAATGCTTATACCAAACCTGAGACCCTTCCTATAGCATGAGATGTGATATCCAACTACTTCCCATTCCAATCCTGAGACCCTTCCTATAGCATGAGATGTGATATCTCAATGCTTCTAATACCAAACCTGAGATCCTTCCTATAACATGAGATGTGATATCCAACTCCTTCCATTCCAATCCTGAGACCCGTCCTATAGCATGAGATGTGATATCTCAATGCTTATACCAAACCTGAGACCCTTCCTATAGCATGAGATGTGATATCCAATTACTTCCCATTCCAATCCTGAGACCCTTCCTATAGCATGAGATGTGATATCTCAATGCTTCTAATACCAAACCTGAGATCCTTCCTCTAACATGAAATGTGATATCCAACTCCTTCCCTTTCCAAACCTAAGAGCCTATCTATAGCATGAGATGTGATATCCAGGTCCTTCCCATTCCAATCCTTAGACCCTTCCTACAGCATGCAATATGATATCTCAATGATTCTAATAACAAACCTGAGACCCGTCCTATAGCATGAGATATGATATCCAAGTCCTTCCCATTCCAATCCTGAGACCCTTCCTATAACATGAAATGTGATATCCAACTCCTTCCCATTCCAACCTGAGACCCTTCCTATAGCATGAGATGGGATATCCAACTTCTTCCAAATCCAATACTGATACCCTTCCGATAGCATGAGATGTGATATCCCAATGCTTCTACCAAACCTGAGACCCATACTATGGCATGAGATGTGATATCAAACTCCTTCCCATTCCAATCCTGAGACCCTTCCTATAGCTTGAGGTGTGATATCCAACTCCTTCCCATTTCAATTCTGAGACCCTTCTTATACCATGAGACTTGATATCTCAATGCTTCTAATACCAAACCTGAGACCCGTCCTATAACATGAGATGTGATATCCAAATCCTTCCCCTTCCAAACCTTAGACCCTTCCTTTATCATGAGATGTGATATCCAACTCCTTCCCATTCCAATCCTGAGACCCTTCCGATATCATGAGATTTGTTATCTCAATGCTTCTAATATCAAACTTGAGACCCTCCCTATAGCATGAGATGTGACATCCAAGTCCTTCCCATTCCAATCCTGAGACCCTTCCTATAGCATGAGATGATATATCTCTATGCTTCTAATACCAAACCTGAGACCCTTCCTATAACATGAGATGGGATATCCAACTCCTTCCCATTCCAATCCTGAGACCTTTCCGATAGCAGAGATGTGATATCTCAATGCTTATACCAAACCTGAGAACCTTCCTATGGCCTGAGATGTCATATACAACTCCTTCCCATTCCAATCCTGAGACCCTTCCTTTAGCATGAGATGTGATATCTCAAGGCTTATACCAAATCTGAGACCCTTCCTATAGCATGAGATGTGATATCCAATTCCTTCTCATTCCAATCCTGAGACCCTTCCTATAGCATGAGATGTGTTAGGAAAGATTTCGTAATTGTAGGGAATTTTCCTTCCATGTGGCAACCCCTAAACTTTTTGCTATTGTTTTTAACCTTGTTCTTGACTTTGCCAGAGAAGTACAGCCTTCTGCCGCACTTCTCTGGGCTTTCGCTCCTTTTCTTATGGGGAAACTGACATGCCCTTAAGACAGTCAGTACCGGGGAACGCTGTTTCCCGTAGTTTCTTTTATCATGTTGCGGCTTTAGTGCAACATGACACAAGAGGGCACTGTAAGCTAAGTTACAGCTCTCTTGGGTCTCTAGCCTTCTACAGACTCTAGATACTCTTTTAGGATGGTATTTGATCGGTGCAAGTCATTCAGGGACTCGAATGGTGGCAGCGATCGTTTTGTTTATTTTGAGCTCCTTTTGGCGTTCTGAGCACGTTTTTCGCACTGAACCCAAAATGGTGGCCTGGCTCCCAAAATGGCCAGACCACGAGGCTCCTTTGTCTTGTCCACTGACCGTCTTGCTCCCTTCACCTTCCCCAGGTCGGGCGACCCGGGGCCTTCCTTATTTGGGCATGTACTTTCCCGCGAAACGTGGTTGCTTTCGCGGGCTTCTACATGTCGTTTGTGTGCCTCCAGGGTGTGGGCTGGGATGTCTGGTCCCAATACACATCCTGGGTGCCAGAGAGTCTGGGGTGGTGTGAATGCCTGGGACTACCGTGGTCCGTGATTGGTCCACGTATGGTATGTGTGTTGATGTGCGGATCTCCCATTGGCTCCCCTCCGTTTTGGCGCGAAGGGAACCGTGGATAAGAGGGAGCTGGAAACACCACTGCCATGTCGATCTCCTGAGTTCTCACGAACGAAGGAATACAGGAGCCAAGTATCCTGCAACCCAGAGGCTGGACCGAGGAATCGCTGGTGACCCGCTGAAGGAATCCTCCTTTGCACTGCTGTCGTCCTGTGAAACCCTTTCCTCCTTGGATCGAACCAGAAGGCCTGTACTGGTGCTTCGACCTTTGGAATAGCAGGAACAGCTATTCCCGGCGACTTCATCCTCTCCTGCCAAGTAAGCCTTCGGAAGTGTCTCTGGGCCATCCAGTTGACTGACCAGCTTACAAGGGAGTCCTGCTCTGTAACCGCCGCCAGGTTGTGTTGTATTTCGAGTCCTTGTCACTCTCCCACGCTTCGTACACTTGGCGTTCCCAAGTCTGAAGGGAGGAGTGTACATTTGGCTTGAATACACACGGCCGCTCCGTTGTCCTGCTGCGGCAACAAAACTGTGCTGGTTTCGTCGATTGGGACGTCTTTTTGCTCTACACGACTACGAGGCGTTCCCTGCTCTTCTGAACCTGCCAGCTGCTGAATCTACGTGGAGAAGCCTGGGTCTGCTTGCTTCGGGGACCGGTGAGTAGTTTAGCTAGGATCTGGTCGCCCTCCTGCAGTATCCCATTGCTTTTCCCTGCTGTGTAAAAACAGCACCCTTTTGGCCGTACTCGCGCTCTGCTTCTGCTCGCTGTGGAGGCTGCGCTTGAGTTGCGGAACCTGTTCTCCTTCTGCTGTGCACTAACCCGAACTGCCTGACTTCCTCCGAAGAGCTTCCCCTTTTGCCCGTTGGCACCGGCGTGGCAGGTACTTTGAGCACAAGGCTCCACTCTTCGCAGGGCTCGGACTTCCATCTAGTTAGGTGCCTCTGAAGGCGAACTGAGTCTAAAGCGTTATCGCACTGCCTGTTTTCCTTTCCTTTCAGGTGGACTACATATTTCGTGCTTTAAACGCTTGCGACTGTGTATTTGTATATATATTGTGTTGATATGGTATGTGTTGGTTTAATATTGTGATATTGTGATTTTCTCGCTACGGTCATTATTTTAAAGGCCTTAAAATAAATGTGTATCTATTTTTGATATAATAACTGTTTGGAGTAGTTTGTAAGCGCTCTTGCTTTGTGTGCTCATTGCGGGCTTTCAGTCACCCTCACCCCTCTTGAGACCTAGTCTTGACCGCCGCGATCGCTACCTTGATTGGTCTGGCTTGTCCAGAGGTTACCCTGTTCCAAGTAATTAGGTTGGCCTTCTGAACTTCTGCGCCACCAGGACAGAGTTCAGAAATCCGTCTTAACAAGATGTGATATCTCAATGCTTATACCAAACCTGAGAGCCTACCTATAGCATGAGATGTGATATCCAAGTCCATCCCATTCCAATCCTTAGATCCTTCCTACAGCATGCGATGTGATATCTCAATGATTCTAATACCAAACCAGAGCCTCTTCCTATAACATGAGATGGGATATCCCCCTCCTTCCCATTCCAATCCTGAGCCGCTTCCGATAGCAGAGATGTGATATCTCAATGCTTATACCAAACCTGAGACCCTTCCTATAACATGAGATGTGATATCCAACTCCTTCCCGTTCCAAACCTGAGACACTAACTATAGCATATGTGATATCCAACTCCTTCCCATTCCAAACATGAGACCCTTCCTATAGCAAGAAAGTAATATCCCACTCCTACCCATTCCAATCCTGAGACCCTTCCTATAGCAAGAGATGTGATATCCAAATCCTTCCCATTCCAATCCTGAGACCCTTCCTATAACATGAGATGTGATATCCAACTCCTTCCCATTCCAACCTGAGACACTTCCTATAGCATGAGAAGGGATATCCAACTCCTTCCCAATCCAATCCTGAGACCCTTCCGATAGCAGAGATGTGATATCTCAATGCTTATACCAAACCTGAGACCCTTCCTATGGCATGAGATGTGATATCCAACTCCTTGCCATTCAAATCCTGAGACCCTTCCTATAGCATGAGAAGGGATATCCAACTCCTTCCCAATCCAATCCTGAGACCCTTCCGATAGCAGAGACGTGATATCTCAATGCTTCTACCAAACCTGAGACCCTTCCTTTAGCATGAGATGTGATATCCAAATCCTTCACATTCCAATCCTGAGACCCTTCCTATAGCATGAGATGTGATATTTCAATGCTTCTAATACCAAACCTGAGATCCTTCCTATAACATGAGATGTGATATCCAATTCCTTCCCATTCCAAACCTGAGACCCGTCCTATTGGATGAGATGTGATATCCAACTCCTTCCCATTCCAACACTGAGATCCTTCCTATAGCATGAGATGTGATGTCTCAATGCTTCTAATACCAAACCTGAGATCCTTCCTATAACATGAGATGTGATATCCAACTCCTTCCATTCCAATCCTGAGACCCGTCCTATAGCATGAGATGTGATATCTCAATGCTTATACCAAACCTGAGACCCTTCCTATAGCATGAGATGTGATATCCAACTGCTTCCCATTCCAATCCTGAGACCCTTCCTATAGCATGAGATGTGATATCTCAATTCTTCTAATACCAAACCTGAGATCCTTCCTCTAACATGAAATGTGATATCCAACTCCTTCCCTTTCCAAACCTAAGAGCCTATCTATAGCATGAGATGTGATATCCAAGTCCTTCACATTCCAACCCTTAGACCCTTCCTACAGCATGCAATATATCTCAATGATTCTAATAACAAACCTGAGACCCGTCCTATAACATGAGATGGGATATCCAACTCCTTCCCATTCCAATCCTGAGACACTTCCGATAGCAGAGATGTGATATCTCAATGCTTATACCAAACCTGAGACCCTTCCTATAACATGAGATGTGATATCCAAATCCTTCCCGTTCCAAACCTGAGACCCTTCCTTTAGCATGAGATGTGATATCCAGCTCCTTCCCATTCCAATCCTGAGACACTTCCGATAGCATGAGATGTGATATCTCAATGCTTCTAATATCAAAACTGAGACCCTCCCTATAGCATGATATGTGATATCTAAGTCCTTCCCATTCCAATCCTGAGACCCTCCCTATAGCATGAGATGTGATATCCAACTCCTTCCCATTCCAATCCTGAGACCCTTCCTATAGCATGAGATATGATATCTCAATACTTCTAATACCAAACGTGAGATCCTTCCGATAACATGAGATGTGATATCCAAATCCTTCCCCTTCCAAACCTGAGACCCTCCCTTTAGCATGAGATGTGATATCCAACTCCTTCCTATTCCAATCCTGAGACTCTTCTGATAGCATGAGATGTGATATCTCAATGCTTCTAATACCAAACCTGAGATCCTTCCGATAGCATGAGATGTGATATCTCAATGCTTCTAATACCAAACCTGAGATCCTTCCTATAACATGAGATGTGATATCCAAATCCTTCCCCTTCCAAACCTGAGACCCTCCCTTTAGCATGAGATGTGATATCCAACTCCTTCCCATTCCATTCCTGAGACCCTTCTGATAGCATGAGATGTGATATCTCAATGCCTCTAATACCAAACCTGAGATCCTACCTCTAACATGAAATGTGATATCCAACTCTTTCCCCTTCCAAACCTGAGAGCCTTCCTATAGCATGAGATGTGATATCCAAGTCCTTCCCATTCCAATCCTGAGACCCTTCCTATAGCTTGAGATGTGATATCCAACTCCTTCCCATTCCAATCCTGAGACCCTTCCGATATCATGAGATGTGATATCTCAAAGCTTCTAATATCAAACTTGAGACCCTCCCTATAGCATGAGATGTGATATCCAAGTCCTTCCCATTCCAATCCTGAGACCCTTCCTATAGCATGAGATGTGATATCTCAATGCTTCTAATACCAAACCTGAGACCCTTCCTATAACATGAGATGGGAATATCCAACTCCTTCCCATTCCAATCCTGAGACCCTTTCGATAGCAGAGATGTGATATCCAAGTCCTTCCCCTTCCAAACCTTAGACCCTTCCTTTATCATGAGATGTGATATCCAAGTCCTTCCCATTCCAATCCTGAGACCCTTCCTATAGCTTGAGATGTGATATCCAACTCCTTCCCATTCCAATTCTGAGACCCTTCCTATACTATGAGACTTGATATCTCAATGCTTCTAATACCAAACCTGAGACCCGTAATATAACATGAGATGTGATATCCAAATCCTTCCCCTTCCAAACCTTAGACCCTTCCTTTATCCTGAGATGTGATATCCAACTCTTTCCCATTCCAATCCTGAGACCCTTCCGATATCATGAGATGTGATATCTCAAAGCTTCTAATATCAAACTTGAGACCCTCCCTATAGCATGAGATGTGGTATCCAAGTCCTTCCCATTCCAATCCTGAGACACTTCCTATAGCATGAGATGTGATATCTCACTGCTTATACCAAACCTGAGACCCTTCCCATAGCATGAGATGTGATATCCAACTCCTTCCCATTCCAATCCTCAGACCCTTCCTATAGCATGAGATGTGATATCTCAATGCTTCTAATATCAAACTTGAGACCCTACCTATAGCATGAGATGTGATATCCAAGTCCTTCCCATTCCAATCCTGAGACACTTCCTATAGCATGAGATGTGATATCTCAATGCTTCTAATACCAAACCTGAGACTCTTCCTATAACATGAGATGGGATATCCAACTCCTTCCCATTCCAATCCTGAGACCCTTTTGATAGCAGAGATGTGATATCTCAATGTTTATACCAAACCTGAGACCCTTCCTACGGCATGAGATGTCATATTCAACTCCTTCCCATTCCAATCCTGAGACCCTTCCTATAGCATGAGATGTGATATCCAACTCCTTCCCATTCCAATCCTGAGACCCTTCCTATAGCATGAGATGTGATGTCTCAATGCTTCTAATACCAAACCTGAGATCCTTCCTATAACATGAGATGTGATATCCAACTCCTTCCATTCCAATCCTGAGACCCTTCCTATAGCATGAGATGTGATATCTCAATGCTTATACCAAACCTGAGACCCTTCCTATAGCATGAGATGTGATATCCAACTCCTTCCCATTCCAATCCTGAGACCCTTCCTATAGCCTGAGATGTGATATCTCAATGCCTCTAATACCAAACCTGAGATCCTTCCTCTAACATGAAATGTGATATCCAACTCCTTCACTTTCCAAACCTGAGACCCTTCCTATAGCATGAGATGTGATGTCTCAATGCTTCTAATACCAAACCTGAGATCCTTCCTATAACATGAGATGGGATATCCAACTCCTTCCCATTCCAATCCTGAGACACTTCCGATAGCATGAGATGTGATATCCAGCTCCTTCCCATTCCAATCCTGAGACACTTCCGATAGCATGAGATGTGATATCTCAATGCTTCTAATATCACAACTGAGACCCTCCATATAGCATGATATGTGATATCTAAGTCCTTCCCATTCCAATCCTGAGACCCTTCCTATAGCATGAGATGTGATATCTCAATGCTTCTACCAAACCTGAGACCCTTCCTTTAGCATGAGATGTGATATCCAACTCCTTCCCATTCCAATCCTGAGACCCTTCCTATAGCATGAGATGTGATATCTCAATGCCTCTAATACCAAACCTGAGATCCTTCCTCTAACATGAAATGTGATATCCAACTCCTTCACTTTCCAAACCTGAGACCCTTCCTATAGCATGAGATGTGATGTCTCAATGCTTCTAATACCAAACCTGAGATCCTTCCTATAACATGAGATGGGATATCCAACTCCTTCCCATTCCAATCCTGAGACACTTCCGATAGCATGAGATGTGATATCCAGCTCCTTCCCATTCCAATCCTGAGACACTTACGATAGCATGAGATGTGATATCTCAATGCTTCTAATATCACAACTGAGACCCTCCATATAGCATGATATGTGATATCTAAGTCCTTCCCATTCCAATCCTGAGACCCTTCCTATAGCATGAGATGTGATATCTCAATGCTTCTACCAAACCTGAGACCCTTCCTTTAGCATGAGATGTGATATCCAACTCCTTCCCATTCCAATCCTGAGACCCTTCCTATAGCATGAGATGTGATATCTCAATACTTCTAATACCAAACCTGAGATCCATCCTATAACATGAGATGTGATATCCAAATCCTTCCCCTTCCAAACCTGAGACCCTCCCTTTAGCATGAGATGTGATATCCAACTCCTTCCCATTCCAATCCTGAGACTCTTCTGATAGCATAAGATATGATATCTCAATGCTTCTATACCAAACCTGAGATCCTTCTGATAGCATGAGATGTGATATCTCAATACTTCTGATACCAAACCTGAGATCCTACCTCTAACATGAAATGTGATATCCAACTCTTTCCCCTTGCAAACCTGAGAGCCTTCCTATAGCATGAGATGTGATATCCAAGTCCTTCCCATTCCAATCCTGAGACCCTTCCTATAACATGAGATGTGATATCCAACTCCTTCCCATTCCAACCTGAGACCCTTCCTATAGCATGAGATGGGATATCAAACTCCTTCCAAATCCAATCCCGATACCCTTCCGATAGCATGAGATGTGATATCCCAATGCTTCTACCAAACCTGAGACCCATACTATGGCATGAGATGTGATATCAAACTCATTCCCATTCTAATCCTGAGACCCTTCCTATAGCTTGAGATGTGATATCCAACTCCTTCCCATTCCAATTCTGAGACCCTTCCTATACCATGAGACTTGATATCTCAATGCTTCTAATACCAAACCTGAGACCCGTCCTATAACATGAGATGTGATATCCAAATCCTTCCCCTTCCAAACCTTAGACCCTTCCTTTATCATGAGATGTGATATCCAACTCCTTCCCATTCCAATCTTGAGACCCTTCCGATATCATGAAATGTGATATCTCAATGCTTCTAATATCAAACTTGAGACCCACCCTATAGCATGAGATGTGATATCCAAGTCCTTCCCATTCCAATCCTGAGACCCTTCCTATAGCATGAGATGTGATATCTCAATGCTTCTAATACCAAACCTGAGACCCGTCCTATAACATGAGATGTGATATCCAAATCCTTCCCCTTCCAAACCTGAGACACTTCCTTTAGCATGAGATGTGATATATAGCTCCTCCCATTCCAATCCTGAGACCCTTCCGATAGCAGAGATGTGATATTTCAATGCTTATACCAAACCTGAGACCCTTCCCATAGCATGAGATGTGATATCCAACTCCTTCCCATTCCAATCCTCAGACCCTTCCTATAGCATGAGATGTGATATCTCAATGCTTCTAATACCAAACCTGAGATCCTTCCTATAACATGAGATGTGATATCCAACTCCTTCCCATTCCAATCCCGAGACCCTTCCTATAGCATGAGATGTGATATCTCAATGCTTCTAATACCAAACCTAAGGTCCTTCCTATAACATGAGATGTGATATCCAAATCCTTCCCATTCCAAACCTGAGACCCTTCCTATAACATGAGATGGGAAAATCCAACTCCTTCCCATTCCAATCCTGAGACCCTTCCGATAGCAGAGATGTGATATCTCAATGCTTATACCAAACCTGAGATCCTTCCTATAACATGAGATGTGATATCCAACTCCTTCCCATTCCAATCCTGAGACACTTCCTATAGCATGAGATGTGATATCTCACTGCTTATACCAAACCTGAGACCCTTCCTATAGCATGAGATGTGATATCCAACTCCTTCCCATTCCAATCCTGAGACCCTTCCTATAGCATGAGATGTGATATCTCAATGCTTCTAATATCAAACTTGAGACCCTCCCTATAGCATGAGATGTGATACCCAAGTCCTTCCCATTCCAATCCTGAGACACTTCCTATAGCATGAGATGTGATATCTCAATGCTTCTAATACCAAACCTGAGACTCTTCCTATAACATGAGATGGGATATCCAACTCCTTCCCATTCCAATCCTGAGACCCTTTCGATAGCAGAGATGTGATATCCAAGTCCTTCCCCTTCCAAACCTTAGACCCTTCCTTTATCATGAGATGTGATATCCAACTTCTTCCCATTCCAATCTTGAGACCCTTCCGATATTATGAAATGTGATATCTCAATGCTTCTAATATCAAACTTGAGACCCTCCCTATAGCATGAGATGTGATACCCAAGTCCTTCCCATTCCAATCCTGAGACCCTTCCTATAGCATGAGATGTGATATCTCAATGCTTCTAATACCAAACCTGAGACCCTTCCTATAACATGAGATGGGAATATCCAACTCCTTCCCATTCCAATCCTGAGACCCTTCCGATAGCAGAGATGTGATATCTCAATGCTTATACCAAACCTGAGATCCTTCCTATAACATGAGATGTGATATCCAACTCCTTCCCATTCCAATCCTGAGACACTTCCTATAGCATGAGATGTGATATCTCACTGCTTATACCAAACCTGAGACCCTTCCTATAGCATGAGATGTGATATCTCAATGCTTCTAATATCAAACTTGAGACCCTCCCTATAGCATGAGATGTGATACCCAAGTCCTTCCCATTCCAATCCTGAGACACTTCCTATAGCATGAGATGTGATATCTCAATGCTTCTAATACCAAACCTGAGACTCTTCCTATAACATGAGATGGGATATCCAACTCCTTCCCATTCCAATCCTGAGACCCTTTCGATAGCAGAGATGTGATATTTCAATGTTTATACCAAACCTGAGACCCTCCCTACGGCATGAGATGTCATATACAACTCCTTCCCATTCCAATCCTGAGACCCTTCCTATAGCATGAGATGTGATATCCAACTCCTTCCCATTCCAATCCTGAGACCCTTCCTATAGCATGAGATGTGATGTCTCAATGCTTCTAATACCAAACCTGAGATCCTTCCTATAACATGAGATGTGATATCCAACTCCTTCCATTCCAATCCTGAGACCCTTCCTATAGCATGAGAAGTGATATCTCAATGCTTATAACAAAACCTGAGACCCTTCCTATAGCATGAGATGTGATATCCAACTCCTTCGCATTCCAATCCTGAGACCCTTCCTATAACATGAAATGTGATATCCAACTCCTTCACTTTCCAAACCTGAGAGCCTATCTATAGCATGAGATGTGATATCCAAGTCCTTCCCATTCCAATCCTTAGACCCTTCCTACAGCATGCAATATGATATCTCAATGATTTTAATAAAAAACCTGAGACCCGTCATATAACATGAGATGGGATATCCAACTCCTTCCCATTCCAATCCTGAGACACTTCCGATAGCAGAGATGTGATATCTCAATGTTTATACCAAACCTGAGACCGTTCCTATAACATGAGATGTGATATCCAACTCCTTCCCGTTCCAAACCTGAGACCCTTCCTTTAGCATGAGATGTGATATCTCACTGCTAATACCAAACCTGAGACCCTTCCTATAGCATGAGATGGGATATCTCAATGCTTCTAATATCAAACTTGAGACCCTCCCTATAGCATGAGATGTGATACCCAAGTCCTTCCCATTCCAATCCTGAGACACTTCCTATAGCATGAGATGTGATATCTCAATGCTTCTAATACCAAACCTGAGACTCTTCCTATAACATGAGATGGGATATCCAACTCCTTTCCATTCCAATCCTGAGACCCTTTCGATAGCAGAGATGTGATATCTCAATGTTTATACCAAACCTGAGACCCTCCCTACGGCATGAGATGTCATATACAACTCCTTCCCATTCCAATCCTGAGACCCTTCCTATAGCATGAGATGTGATATCCAACTCCTTCCCATTCCAATCCTGAGACCCTTCCTATAGCATGAGATGTGATGTCTCAATGCTTCTAATACCAAACCTGAGATCCTTCCTATAACATGAGATGTGATATCCAACTCCTTCCATTCCAATCCTGAGACCCTTCCTATAGCATGAGAAGTGATATCTCAATGCTTATAACAAAACCTGAGACCCTTCCTATAGCATGAGATGTGATATCCAACTCCTTCGCATTCAAATCCTGAGACCCTTCCTATAGCCTGAGATGTGATATCTCAATGCCTCTAATACCAAACCTGAGATCCTTCCTCTAACATGAAATGTGATATCCAACTCCTTCACTTTCCAAACCTGAGAGCCTATCTATAGCATGAGATGTGATATCCAAGTCCTTCCCATTCCAATCCTTAGACCCTTCCTACAGCATGCAATATGATATCTCAATGATTTTAATAAAAAACCTGAGACCCGTCATATAACATGAGATGGGATATCCAACTCCTTCCCATTCCAATCCTGAGACCTTTCCGATAGCAGAGATGTGATATCTCAATGCTTATACCAAACCTGAGAACCTTCCTATGGCCTGAGATGTCATATACAACTCCTTCCCATTCCAATCCTGAGACACTTCCGATAGCAGAGATGTGATATCTCAATGTTTATACCAAACCTGAGACCCTTCCTATAGCATGAGATGTGATATCCAACTGCTTCCCATTCCAATCCTGAGACCCTTCCTATAGCATGAGATGTGATATCTCAATTCTTCTAATACCAAACCTGAGATCCTTCCTCTAACATGAAATGTGATATCCAACTCCTTCCCTTTCCAAACCTAAGAGCCTATCTATAGCATGAGATGTGATATCCAAGTCCTTCACATTCCAACCCTTAGACCCTTCCTACAGCATGCAATATATCTCAATGATTCTAATAACAAACCTGAGACCCGTCCTATAACATGAGATGGGATATCCAACTCCTTCCCATTCCAATCCTGAGACACTTCCGATAGCAGAGATGTGATATCTCAATGCTTATACCAAACCTGAGACCCTTCCTATAACATGAGATGTGATATCCAAATCCTTCCCGTTCCAAACCTGAGACCCTTCCTTTAGCATGAGATGTGATATCCAGCTCCTTCCCATTCCAATCCTGAGACACTTCCGATAGCATGAGATGTGATATCTCAATGCTTCTAATATCAAAACTGAGACCCTCCCTATAGCATGATATGTGATATCTAAGTCCTTCCCATTCCAATCCTGAGACCCTCCCTATAGCATGAGATGTGATATCCAACTCCTTCCCATTCCAATCCTGAGACCCTTCCTATAGCATGAGATATGATATCTCAATACTTCTAATACCAAACGTGAGATCCTTCCGATAACATGAGATGTGATATCCAAATCCTTCCCCTTCCAAACCTGAGACCCTCCCTTTAGCATGAGATGTGATATCCAACTCCTTCCTATTCCAATCCTGAGACTCTTCTGATAGCATGAGATGTGATATCTCAATGCTTCTAATACCAAACCTGAGATCCTTCCGATAGCATGAGATGTGATATCTCAATGCTTCTAATACCAAACCTGAGATCCTTCCTATAACATGAGATGTGATATCCAAATCCTTCCCCTTCCAAACCTGAGACCCTCCCTTTAGCATGAGATGTGATATCCAACTCCTTCCCATTCCATTCCTGAGACCCTTCTGATAGCATGAGATGTGATATCTCAATGCCTCTAATACCAAACCTGAGATCCTACCTCTAACATGAAATGTGATATCCAACTCTTTCCCCTTCCAAACCTGAGAGCCTTCCTATAGCATGAGATGTGATATCCAAGTCCTTCCCATTCCAATCCTGAGACCCTTCCTATAGCTTGAGATGTGATATCCAACTCCTTCCCATTCCAATCCTGAGACCCTTCCGATATCATGAGATGTGATATCTCAAAGCTTCTAATATCAAACTTGAGACCCTCCCTATAGCATGAGATGTGATATCCAAGTCCTTCCCATTCCAATCCTGAGACCCTTCCTATAGCATGAGATGTGATATCTCAATGCTTCTAATACCAAACCTGAGACCCTTCCTATAACATGAGATGGGAATATCCAACTCCTTCCCATTCCAATCCTGAGACCCTTTCGATAGCAGAGATGTGATATCCAAGTCCTTCCCCTTCCAAACCTTAGACCCTTCCTTTATCATGAGATGTGATATCCAAGTCCTTCCCATTCCAATCCTGAGACCCTTCCTATAGCTTGAGATGTGATATCCAACTCCTTCCCATTCCAATTCTGAGACCCTTCCTATACTATGAGACTTGATATCTCAATGCTTCTAATACCAAACCTGAGACCCGTAATATAACATGAGATGTGATATCCAAATCCTTCCCCTTCCAAACCTTAGACCCTTCCTTTATCCTGAGATGTGATATCCAACTCTTTCCCATTCCAATCCTGAGACCCTTCCGATATCATGAGATGTGATATCTCAAAGCTTCTAATATCAAACTTGAGACCCTCCCTATAGCATGAGATGTGATATCCAAGTCCTTCCCATTCCAATCCTGAGACACTTCCTATAGCATGAGATGTGATATCTCACTGCTTATACCAAACCTGAGACCCTTCCCATAGCATGAGATGTGATATCCAACTCCTTCCCATTCCAATCCTCAGACCCTTCCTATAGCATGAGATGTGATATCTCAATGCTTCTAATATCAAACTTGAGACCCTACCTATAGCATGAGATGTGATATCCAAGTCCTTCCCATTCCAATCCTGAGACACTTCCTATAGCATGAGATGTGATATCTCAATGCTTCTAATACCAAACCTGAGACTCTTCCTATAACATGAGATGGGATATCCAACTCCTTCCCATTCCAATCCTGAGACCCTTTTGATAGCAGAGATGTGATATCTCAATGTTTATACCAAACCTGAGACCCTTCCTACGGCATGAGATGTCATATTCAACTCCTTCCCATTCCAATCCTGAGACCCTTCCTATAGCATGAGATGTGATATCCAACTCCTTCCCATTCCAATCCTGAGACCCTTCCTATAGCATGAGATGTGATGTCTCAATGCTTCTAATACCAAACCTGAGATCCTTCCTATAACATGAGATGTGATATCCAACTCCTTCCATTCCAATCCTGAGACCCTTCCTATAGCATGAGATGTGATATCTCAATGCTTATACCAAACCTGAGACCCTTCCTATAGCATGAGATGTGATATCCAACTCCTTCCCATTCCAATCCTGAGACCCTTCCTATAGCCTGAGATGTGATATCTCAATGCCTCTAATACCAAACCTGAGATCCTTCCTCTAACATGAAATGTGATATCCAACTCCTTCACTTTCCAAACCTGAGACCCTTCCTATAGCATGAGATGTGATGTCTCAATGCTTCTAATACCAAACCTGAGATCCTTCCTATAACATGAGATGGGATATCCAACTCCTTCCCATTCCAATCCTGAGACACTTCCGATAGCATGAGATGTGATATCCAGCTCCTTCCCATTCCAATCCTGAGACACTTCCGATAGCATGAGATGTGATATCTCAATGCTTCTAATATCACAACTGAGACCCTCCATATAGCATGATATGTGATATCTAAGTCCTTCCCATTCCAATCCTGAGACCCTTCCTATAGCATGAGATGTGATATCTCAATGCTTCTACCAAACCTGAGACCCTTCCTTTAGCATGAGATGTGATATCCAACTCCTTCCCATTCCAATCCTGAGACCCTTCCTATAGCATGAGATGTGATATCTCAATGCCTCTAATACCAAACCTGAGATCCTTCCTCTAACATGAAATGTGATATCCAACTCCTTCACTTTCCAAACCTGAGACCCTTCCTATAGCATGAGATGTGATATCCAACTCCTTCCCATTCCAATCCTGAGACACTTCCGATAGCATGAGATGTGATATCCAGCTCCTTCCCATTCCAATCCTGAGACACTTACGATAGCATGAGATGTGATATCTCAATGCTTCTAATATCACAACTGAGACCCTCCATATAGCATGATATGTGATATCTAAGTCCTTCCCATTCCAATCCTGAGACCCTTCCTATAGCATGAGATGTGATATCTCAATGCTTCTAATATCAAACTTGAGACCCTCCCTATAGCATGAGATGTGATACCCAAGTCCTTCCCATTCCAATCCTGAGACACTTCCTATAGCATGAGATGTGATATCTCAATGCTTCTAATACCAAACCTGAGACTCTTCCTATAACATGAGATGGGATATCCAACTCCTTCCCATTCCAATCCTGAGACCCTTTCGATAGCAGAGATGTGATATTTCAATGTTTATACCAAACCTGAGACCCTCCCTACGGCATGAGATGTCATATACAACTCCTTCCCATTCCAATCCTGAGACCCTTCCTATAGCATGAGATGTGATATCCAACTCCTTCCCATTCCAATCCTGAGACCCTTCCTATAGCATGAGATGTGATGTCTCAATGCTTCTAATACCAAACCTGAGATCCTTCCTATAACATGAGATGTGATATCCAACTCCTTCCATTCCAATCCTGAGACCCTTCCTATAGCATGAGAAGTGATATCTCAATGCTTATAACAAAACCTGAGACCCTTCCTATAGCATGAGATGTGATATCCAACTCCTTCGCATTCCAATCCTGAGACCCTTCCTATAACATGAAATGTGATATCCAACTCCTTCACTTTCCAAACCTGAGAGCCTATCTATAGCATGAGATGTGATATCCAAGTCCTTCCCATTCCAATCCTTAGACCCTTCCTACAGCATGCAATATGATATCTCAATGATTTTAATAAAAAACCTGAGACCCGTCATATAACATGAGATGGGATATCCAACTCCTTCCCATTCCAATCCTGAGACACTTCCGATAGCAGAGATGTGATATCTCAATGTTTATACCAAACCTGAGACCGTTCCTATAACATGAGATGTGATATCCAACTCCTTCCCGTTCCAAACCTGAGACCCTTCCTTTAGCATGAGATGTGATATCTCACTGCTAATACCAAACCTGAGACCCTTCCTATAGCATGAGATGGGATATCTCAATGCTTCTAATATCAAACTTGAGACCCTCCCTATAGCATGAGATGTGATACCCAAGTCCTTCCCATTCCAATCCTGAGACACTTCCTATAGCATGAGATGTGATATCTCAATGCTTCTAATACCAAACCTGAGACTCTTCCTATAACATGAGATGGGATATCCAACTCCTTCCCATTCCAATCCTGAGACCCTTTCGATAGCAGAGATGTGATATCTCAATGTTTATACCAAACCTGAGACCCTCCCTACGGCATGAGATGTCATATACAACTCCTTCCCATTCCAATCCTGAGACCCTTCCTATAGCATGAGATGTGATATCCAACTCCTTCCCATTCCAATCCTGAGACCCTTCCTATAGCATGAGATGTGATGTCTCAATGCTTCTAATACCAAACCTGAGATCCTTCCTATAACATGAGATGTGATATCCAACTCCTTCCATTCCAATCCTGAGACCCTTCCTATAGCATGAGAAGTGATATCTCAATGCTTATAACAAAACCTGAGACCCTTCCTATAGCATGAGATGTGATATCCAACTCCTTCGCATTCAAATCCTGAGACCCTTCCTATAGCCTGAGATGTGATATCTCAATGCCTCTAATACCAAACCTGAGATCCTTCCTCTAACATGAAATGTGATATCCAACTCCTTCACTTTCCAAACCTGAGAGCCTATCTATAGCATGAGATGTGATATCCAAGTCCTTCCCATTCCAATCCTTAGACCCTTCCTACAGCATGCAATATGATATCTCAATGATTTTAATAAAAAACCTGAGACCCGTCATATAACATGAGATGGGATATCCAACTCCTTCCCATTCCAATCCTGAGACCTTTCCGATAGCAGAGATGTGATATCTCAATGCTTATACCAAACCTGAGAACCTTCCTATGGCCTGAGATGTCATATACAACTCCTTCCCATTCCAATCCTGAGACACTTCCGATAGCAGAGATGTGATATCTCAATGTTTATACCAAACCTGAGACCCTTCCTATAGCATGAGATGTGATATCCAACTGCTTCCCATTCCAATCCTGAGACCCTTCCTATAGCATGAGATGTGATATCTCAATTCTTCTAATACCAAACCTGAGATCCTTCCTCTAACATGAAATGTGATATCCAACTCCTTCCCTTTCCAAACCTAAGAGCCTATCTATAGCATGAGATGTGATATCCAAGTCCTTCACATTCCAACCCTTAGACCCTTCCTACAGCATGCAATATATCTCAATGATTCTAATAACAAACCTGAGACCCGTCCTATAACATGAGATGGGATATCCAACTCCTTCCCATTCCAATCCTGAGACACTTCCGATAGCAGAGATGTGATATCTCAATGCTTATACCAAACCTGAGACCCTTCCTATAACATGAGATGTGATATCCAAATCCTTCCCGTTCCAAACCTGAGACCCTTCCTTTAGCATGAGATGTGATATCCAGCTCCTTCCCATTCCAATCCTGAGACACTTCCGATAGCATGAGATGTGATATCTCAATGCTTCTAATATCAAAACTGAGACCCTCCCTATAGCATGATATGTGATATCTAAGTCCTTCCCATTCCAATCCTGAGACCCTCCCTATAGCATGAGATGTGATATCCAACTCCTTCCCATTCCAATCCTGAGACCCTTCCTATAGCATGAGATATGATATCTCAATACTTCTAATACCAAACGTGAGATCCTTCCGATAACATGAGATGTGATATCCAAATCCTTCCCCTTCCAAACCTGAGACCCTCCCTTTAGCATGAGATGTGATATCCAACTCCTTCCTATTCCAATCCTGAGACTCTTCTGATAGCATGAGATGTGATATCTCAATGCTTCTAATACCAAACCTGAGATCCTTCCGATAGCATGAGATGTGATATCTCAATGCTTCTAATACCAAACCTGAGATCCTTCCTATAACATGAGATGTGATATCCAAATCCTTCCCCTTCCAAACCTGAGACCCTCCCTTTAGCATGAGATGTGATATCCAACTCCTTCCCATTCCATTCCTGAGACCCTTCTGATAGCATGAGATGTGATATCTCAATGCCTCTAATACCAAACCTGAGATCCTACCTCTAACATGAAATGTGATATCCAACTCTTTCCCCTTCCAAACCTGAGAGCCTTCCTATAGCATGAGATGTGATATCCAAGTCCTTCCCATTCCAATCCTGAGACCCTTCCTATAGCTTGAGATGTGATATCCAACTCCTTCCCATTCCAATCCTGAGACCCTTCCGATATCATGAGATGTGATATCTCAAAGCTTCTAATATCAAACTTGAGACCCTCCCTATAGCATGAGATGTGATATCCAAGTCCTTCCCATTCCAATCCTGAGACCCTTCCTATAGCATGAGATGTGATATCTCAATGCTTCTAATACCAAACCTGAGACCCTTCCTATAACATGAGATGGGAATATCCAACTCCTTCCCATTCCAATCCTGAGACCCTTTCGATAGCAGAGATGTGATATCCAAGTCCTTCCCCTTCCAAACCTTAGACCCTTCCTTTATCATGAGATGTGATATCCAAGTCCTTCCCATTACAATCCTGAGACCCTTCCTATAGCTTGAGATGTGATATCCAACTCCTTCCCATTCCAATTCTGAGACCCTTCCTATACTATGAGACTTGATATCTCAATGCTTCTAATACCAAACCTGAGACCCGTAATATAACATGAGATGTGATATCCAAATCCTTCCCCTTCCAAACCTTAGACCCTTCCTTTATCCTGAGATGTGATATCCAACTCTTTCCCATTCCAATCCTGAGACCCTTCCGATATCATGAGATGTGATATCTCAAAGCTTCTAATATCAAACTTGAGACCCTCCCTATAGCATGAGATGTGATATCCAAGTCCTTCCCATTCCAATCCTGAGACACTTCCTATAGCATGAGATGTGATATCTCACTGCTTATACCAAACCTGAGACCCTTCCCATAGCATGAGATGTGATATCCAACTCCTTCCCATTCCAATCCTCAGACCCTTCCTATAGCATGAGATGTGATATCTCAATGCTTCTAATATCAAACTTGAGACCCTACCTATAGCATGAGATGTGATATCCAAGTCCTTCCCATTCCAATCCTGAGACACTTCCTATAGCATGAGATGTGATATCTCAATGCTTCTAATACCAAACCTGAGACTCTTCCTATAACATGAGATGGGATATCCAACTCCTTCCCATTCCAATCCTGAGACCCTTTTGATAGCAGAGATGTGATATCTCAATGTTTATACCAAACCTGAGACCCTTCCTACGGCATGAGATGTCATATTCAACTCCTTCCCATTCCAATCCTGAGACCCTTCCTATAGCATGAGATGTGATATCCAACTCCTTCCCATTCCAATCCTGAGACCCTTCCTATAGCATGAGATGTGATGTCTCAATGCTTCTAATACCAAACCTGAGATCCTTCCTATAACATGAGATGTGATATCCAACTCCTTCCATTCCAATCCTGAGACCCTTCCTATAGCATGAGATGTGATATCTCAATGCTTATACCAAACCTGAGACCCTTCCTATAGCATGAGATGTGATATCCAACTCCTTCCCATTCCAATCCTGAGACCCTTCCTATAGCCTGAGATGTGATATCTCAATGCCTCTAATACCAAACCTGAGATCCTTCCTCTAACATGAAATGTGATATCCAACTCCTTCACTTTCCAAACCTGAGACCCTTCCTATAGCATGAGATGTGATGTCTCAATGCTTCTAATACCAAACCTGAGATCCTTCCTATAACATGAGATGGGATATCCAACTCCTTCCCATTCCAATCCTGAGACACTTCCGATAGCATGAGATGTGATATCCAGCTCCTTCCCATTCCAATCCTGAGACACTTCCGATAGCATGAGATGTGATATCTCAATGCTTCTAATATCACAACTGAGACCCTCCATATAGCATGATATGTGATATCTAAGTCCTTCCCATTCCAATCCTGAGACCCTTCCTATAGCATGAGATGTGATATCTCAATGCTTCTACCAAACCTGAGACCCTTCCTTTAGCATGAGATGTGATATCCAACTCCTTCCCATTCCAATCCTGAGACCCTTCCTATAGCATGAGATGTGATATCTCAATGCCTCTAATACCAAACCTGAGATCCTTCCTCTAACATGAAATGTGATATCCAACTCCTTCACTTTCCAAACCTGAGACCCTTCCTATAGCATGAGATGTGATGTCTCAATGCTTCTAATACCAAACCTGAGATCCTTCCTATAACATGAGATGGGATATCCAACTCCTTCCCATTCCAATCCTGAGACACTTCCGATAGCATGAGATGTGATATCCAGCTCCTTCCCATTCCAATCCTGAGACACTTACGATAGCATGAGATGTGATATCTCAATGCTTCTAATATCACAACTGAGACCCTCCATATAGCATGATATGTGATATCTAAGTCCTTCCCATTCCAATCCTGAGACCCTTCCTATAGCATGAGATGTGATATCTCAATGCTTCTACCAAACCTGAGACCCTTCCTTTAGCATGAGATGTGATATCCAACTCCTTCCCATTCCAATCCTGAGACCCTTCCTATAGCATGAGATGTGATATCTCAATACTTCTAATACCAAACCTGAGATCCATCCTATAACATGAGATGTGATATCCAAATCCTTCCCCTTCCAAACCTGAGACCCTCCCTTTAGCATGAGATGTGATATCCAACTCCTTCCCATTCCAATCCTGAGACTCTTCTGATAGCATAAGATATGATATCTCAATGCTTCTATACCAAACCTGAGATCCTTCTGATAGCATGAGATGTGATATCTCAATACTTCTGATACCAAACCTGAGATCCTACCTCTAACATGAAATGTGATATCCAACTCTTTCCCCTTGCAAACCTGAGAGCCTTCCTATAGCATGAGATGTGATATCCAAGTCCTTCCCATTCCAATCCTGAGACCCTTCCTATAACATGAGATGTGATATCCAACTCCTTCCCATTCCAACCTGAGACCCTTCCTATAGCATGAGATGGGATATCAAACTCCTTCCAAATCCAATCCCGATACCCTTCCGATAGCATGAGATGTGATATCCCAATGCTTCTACCAAACCTGAGACCCATACTATGGCATGAGATGTGATATCAAACTCATTCCCATTCTAATCCTGAGACCCTTCCTATAGCTTGAGATGTGATATCCAACTCCTTCCCATTCCAATTCTGAGACCCTTCCTATACCATGAGACTTGATATCTCAATGCTTCTAATACCAAACCTGAGACCCGTCCTATAACATGAGATGTGATATCCAAATCCTTCCCCTTCCAAACCTTAGACCCTTCCTTTATCATGAGATGTGATATCCAACTCCTTCCCATTCCAATCTTGAGACCCTTCCGATATCATGAAATGTGATATCTCAATGCTTCTAATATCAAACTTGAGACCCTCCCTATAGCATGAGATGTGATATCCAAGTCCTTCCCATTCCAATCCTGAGACCCTTCCTATAGCATGAGATGTGATATCTCAATGCTTCTAATACCAAACCTGAGACCCGTCCTATAACATGAGATGTGATATCCAAATCCTTCCCCTTCCAAACCTGAGACACTTCCTTTAGCATGAGATGTGATATATAGCTCCTCCCATTCCAATCCTGAGACCCTTCCGATAGCAGAGATGTGATATTTCAATGCTTATACCAAACCTGAGACCCTTCCCATAGCATGAGATGTGATATCCAACTCCTTCCCATTCCAATCCTCAGACCCTTCCTATAGCATGAGATGTGATATCTCAATGCTTCTAATACCAAACCTGAGATCCTTCCTATAACATGAGATGTGATATCCAACTCCTTCCCATTCCAATCCCGAGACCCTTCCTATAGCATGAGATGTGATATCTCAATGCTTCTAATACCAAACCTAAGGTCCTTCCTATAACATGAGATGTGATATCCAAATCCTTCCCATTCCAAACCTGAGACCCTTCCTATAACATGAGATGGGAAAATCCAACTCCTTCCCATTCCAATCCTGAGACCCTTCCGATAGCAGAGATGTGATATCTCAATGCTTATACCAAACCTGAGATCCTTCCTATAACATGAGATGTGATATCCAACTCCTTCCCATTCCAATCCTGAGACACTTCCTATAGCATGAGATGTGATATCTCACTGCTTATACCAAACCTGAGACCCTTCCTATAGCATGAGATGTGATATCCAACTCCTTCCCATTCCAATCCTGAGACCCTTCCTATAGCATGAGATGTGATATCTCAATGCTTCTAATATCAAACTTGAGACCCTCCCTATAGCATGAGATGTGATACCCAAGTCCTTCCCATTCCAATCCTGAGACACTTCCTATAGCATGAGATGTGATATCTCAATGCTTCTAATACCAAACCTGAGACTCTTCCTATAACATGAGATGGGATATCCAACTCCTTCCCATTCCAATCCTGAGACCCTTTCGATAGCAGAGATGTGATATCCAAGTCCTTCCCCTTCCAAACCTTAGACCCTTCCTTTATCATGAGATGTGATATCCAACTTCTTCCCATTCCAATCTTGAGACCCTTCCGATATTATGAAATGTGATATCTCAATGCTTCTAATATCAAACTTGAGACCCTCCCTATAGCATGAGATGTGATACCCAAGTCCTTCCCATTCCAATCCTGAGACCCTTCCTATAGCATGAGATGTGATATCTCAATGCTTCTAATACCAAACCTGAGACCCTTCCTATAACATGAGATGGGAATATCCAACTCCTTCCCATTCCAATCCTGAGACCCTTCCGATAGCAGAGATGTGATATCTCAATGCTTATACCAAACCTGAGATCCTTCCTATAACATGAGATGTGATATCCAACTCCTTCCCATTCCAATCCTGAGACACTTCCTATAGCATGAGATGTGATATCTCACTGCTTATACCAAACCTGAGACCCTTCCTATAGCATGAGATGTGATATCTCAATGCTTCTAATATCAAACTTGAGACCCTCCCTATAGCATGAGATGTGATACCCAAGTCCTTCCCATTCCAATCCTGAGACACTTCCTATAGCATGAGATGTGATATCTCAATGCTTCTAATACCAAACCTGAGACTCTTCCTATAACATGAGATGGGATATCCAACTCCTTCCCATTCCAATCCTGAGACCCTTTCGATAGCAGAGATGTGATATTTCAATGTTTATACCAAACCTGAGACCCTCCCTACGGCATGAGATGTCATATACAACTCCTTCCCATTCCAATCCTGAGACCCTTCCTATAGCATGAGATGTGATATCCAACTCCTTCCCATTCCAATCCTGAGACCCTTCCTATAGCATGAGATGTGATGTCTCAATGCTTCTAATACCAAACCTGAGATCCTTCCTATAACATGAGATGTGATATCCAACTCCTTCCATTCCAATCCTGAGACCCTTCCTATAGCATGAGAAGTGATATCTCAATGCTTATAACAAAACCTGAGACCCTTCCTATAGCATGAGATGTGACATCCAACTCCTTCGCATTCCAATCCTGAGACCCTTCCTCTAACATGAAATGTGATATCCAACTCCTTCACTTTCCAAACCTGAGAGCCTATCTATAGCATGAGATGTGATATCCAAGTCCTTCCCATTCCAATCCTTAGACCCTTCCTACAGCATGCAATATGATATCTCAATGATTTTAATAAAAAACCTGAGACCCGTCATATAACATGAGATGGGATATCCAACTCCTTCCCATTCCAATCCTGAGACACTTCCGATAGCAGAGATGTGATATCTCAATGTTTATACCAAACCTGAGACCGTTCCTATAACATGAGATGTGATATCCAACTCCTTCCCGTTCCAAACCTGAGACCCTTCCTTTAGCATGAGATGTGATATCTCACTGCTAATACCAAACCTGAGACCCTTCCTATAGCATGAGATGGGATATCTCAATGCTTCTAATATCAAACTTGAGACCCTCCCTATAGCATGAGATGTGATACCCAAGTCCTTCCCATTCCAATCCTGAGACACTTCCTATAGCATGAGATGTGATATCTCAATGCTTCTAATACCAAACCTGAGACTCTTCCTATAACATGAGATGGGATATCCAACTCCTTCCCATTCCAATCCTGAGACCCTTTCGATAGCAGAGATGTGATATCTCAATGTTTATACCAAACCTGAGACCCTCCCTACGGCATGAGATGTCATATACAACTCCTTCCCATTCCAATCCTGAGACCCTTCCTATAGCATGAGATGTGATATCCAACTCCTTCCCATTCCAATCCTGAGACCCTTCCTATAGCATGAGATGTGATGTCTCAATGCTTCTAATACCAAACCTGAGATCCTTCCTATAACATGAGATGTGATATCCAACTCCTTCCATTCCAATCCTGAGACCCTTCCTATAGCATGAGAAGTGATATCTCAATGCTTATAACAAAACCTGAGACCCTTCCTATAGCATGAGATGTGATATCCAACTCCTTCGCATTCAAATCCTGAGACCCTTCCTATAGCCTGAGATGTGATATCTCAATGCCTCTAATACCAAACCTGAGATCCTTCCTCTAACATGAAATGTGATATCCAACTCCTTCACTTTCCAAACCTGAGAGCCTATCTATAGCATGAGATGTGATATCCAAGTCCTTCCCATTCCAATCCTTAGACCCTTCCTACAGCATGCAATATGATATCTCGATGATTTTAATAAAAAACCTGAGACCCGTCATATAACATGAGATGGGATATCCAACTCCTTCCCATTCCAATCCTGAGACCTTTCCGATAGCAGAGATGTGATATCTCAATGCTTATACCAAACCTGAGAACCTTCCTATGGCCTGAGATGTCATATACAACTCCTTCCCATTCCAATCCTGAGACACTTCCGATAGCAGAGATGTGATATCTCAATGTTTATACCAAACCTGAGACCGTTCCTATAACATGAGATGTGATATCCAACTCCTTCCCGTTCCAAACCTGAGACCCTTCCTTTAGCATGAGATGTGATATCCAGCTCCTTCCCATTCCAATCCTGAGACACTTCCGATAGCATGAGATGTGATATCTCAATGCTTCTAATATCAAAACTGAGACCCTCCCTATAGCATGATATGTGATATCTAAGTCCTTCCCATTCCAATCCTGAGACCCTTCCTATAGCATGAGATGTGATATCTCAATGCTTATCCTTGATTCCTGTAGTAAATTGATTTCCTTTGCAGGCCGACTCCTCTCACGAATGCCTTGTCTGCATGCATTCTCTCCTGCCCATTCTCTCACCGTGGCTATTTGCCTACCCCCTTCCTCTCTCAGTGGATGGACTTCTCCATCCTAGCCTCCTACCACTCAACTCCGCCTACTTGGAGAATTCAACATGAACCTGTATGCTTCCTGACCTGGACTTTTACGAGATCTGCAACTCTTCATGTCGCTGGCCCTACACACTGCAGGGAATACTCAGGATTTTCTGATCTCAGACCTCCCCCTCTGTAACCCTCTCAACAATCCTCTCCCGTGGTGATCAAGTTCTCATCTCCAAAGAAGGCTAACTGCCAGCTGTTCCTCCTCAGAGGAGTTCTCCCTTTCTGTCCCTGCTCCCTGCACAGTTTCGCGTTGCAAACACTCGCTTCCCTGCTCTCTGGTTTAGACGCTTTTCCTTCTCAGAGGCCTTCTTCCTTTCTGCCCTTTTCGCGTTGCAAGTACTCGCTTCCCAGCTCTCTGGTTTAGACGCGTGTTCCCTGCCTTCTCTCCTCTTCCCGCTGCCTTCAAATCAAAAAATGAGCTCCAAAAGATACACAGTGCTCAGAATGCTCTATAACACCCATTATTCAACATATAGCTGTAACCCGCTAGACGTATTGAAACGTGCTAAAAACGAGCAGAAACAGCTAGAAAATGTACTTTCCTCGCGTTTTGGTAAATGCGAATTCTGGTGGATTCCCATTTTGTACTCTGTTCGTGCGTTTGTTCAGTCGAATCCTGGTCTTTTGAACCACTCTTCTCCCATACAAGGGAGGGTCAAAATGTGTTGTTCACAGGCTGAATTTATACTGCTGAAATACTCCTCGCTTCCCTGCTCTCTGGTTTAGACGCGTGTACCCTGCATTTACCAAAACGCGAGGGAAGTACATTTTCTAGCTGTTTTTGCTAGTTTTTAGCACGTTTCAATACGTCTAGCGGGATACAGCTATATGTTGAATAATGGGTGTTATAAAGCATTCTGAACACTGTATCTTGTGGTACAAATTGGAAGGCTGTAGCAAGAGGAGAGAAGGCAGGGAACACGCATCTCAACCAGAGAGCTGGGAAGCGAGTACATGCAACGCGAAACGGTGCAGGGAGCAGGGACAGAAAGGATGAACACCTATGAGGAGGAGCAGCTGGTAGTTAGCCTGCATAGGAGAGAAGAATGTGATCACTAGGGGAGTGCAGCCTGTAAACTAGAAGGAACGATGAACAAAGGGCGACTGCATTAACAGATGGCAAATACACGTTCCAAAACAGTCAGGAAAGCTGATAATGCCTTGAAGATTTCAGCCGTATACATTCAGCCTGTGAACAGCAGTAGATGTTGACCCCCCCTCCCTAGTATGGGAGAACAGTGGTTAAAAACTTCAGGATTCGACACAAACGCACGGACACAGTACATACAACATGGGAACCCACCAGAATTCGCATTTACAAAAACGCGAGGGAAGTACATTTTCTAGCTATTTTTGCTAGTTTTTAGCACGTTTCAATACGTCTAGCGGGTTACAGCTATATGTTGAATAATGGGGTTATAAAGCATTCTGAACACTATCTTGTGGAGCTCATTGGAAGGCTGTAGGAAGAGTAGAGAAGGCAGGGAACACGCATCTAAACCAGAGAGCTGGGAAGCGAGTACATGCAACGCGAAACGGTGCAGGGAGCAGGGACAGAAAGGTGGAACGCCTCTGAGGAGGAGCAGCTGGTAGTTAGCCTGCTCTGGAGAGGAGAATGTGATCACCACGGGAGTGCAGCCTTGAAACAAGAACGGACGATGAAAACATGCTGACTGGAATAACAGATGGCAAATACACTTTCCAGAACAGTCGGTTTACCCGATAATGCATTGACGATTTCAGCAGTATACATTCAGCCTGTGAACAGTAGATTTTGATCCCTCCTTGTATGGGTGACGAGTGGTTAAAAACATCAGGATTCGACTGAACAAATGCACGAACAGAGTACAAAATGGGAATCCACCAAAATTCGTATTTACCAAAACGCGTGGAAAGAACATTTTCTAGCTATTTTTGCTAGTTTTTAGCACTTTTCAATACGTCAAGCGGGTTACAGCTATATCTTGAATAATGGGTGTTATAAAGCATTCTTAGCACCGTGTATCTTTTGAAGCTCATTTGTTGATTTGAAGGCAGCGGGAAGAGGAGAGAAGGCAGGGAACACACGTCTAAACCAGAGAGCTGGGAAGCGAGTTGTTCTCTGCAACGCGAAACGATGCAGAGAACAAGCACAGAAAGGAAGAAGGAAAAGCGTCTAAACCAGAGAGCAGGGAAGCGAGTGTTTGCAACGCGAAACGGTGCAGAGAGCAGGGACAGAAAGGGAGAACTCCACTGAGGAGGAACAGCTGGTAGTTAGCCTTCTTTGGAGATGAGAACTTGATCACCACGGGAGAGGATTGTTGAGAGGGTTACATAGGGGGATGTCTGAGATCAGAAAATCCTGAGTATTCCCTGCAGTGTGTAGGGCCAGAGACATGAAGAGTTGCAGATCTCGTAAAAGTCCAGGTCAGGAAGCATACAGGTTCATTTTGAATTCTCCAAGTAGGCGGAGTTGAGTGGTAGGAGGCTAGGATGGAGAAGTCCATCCACTGAGAGAGGAAGGGGGTAGGCAAATAGCCACGGTGAGAGAATGGCCAGGAAAGAGAGAATGCATGCAGACAAGGCATTCGGGAGAGGAGTCGGCCTGCAAAGGAAAGCAATTTACTACAGGAATCAAGGATACTCCCCCTCAAGAACGGTGGATCTGGGCATGGAGAGGAACTTGTCATCAGGGAGGAAAGTGTCAGAGCTCGAGACAGCGCTGGCCGTCATCCATGTCTCGGTTAGACCAAGGACATCAAGGTCGGGTTCTTCCAGGAAATGGCAGATGTCAGATGAGTGTTAACTGAGTGAGAGTTGAGAGTGGGGAGGGGTACAAATCAGTAATCCTTGCGGAGGTGTAGAAGGAGCCTGACCTAGGGCACATGAGGAAGGTGAGAGGAAAGGAAGCAGAAGAAGGGAGAGAAGACACAGCAGGAGTGCATTATCAATCCGGGAGCTAGGAGTGGTGAGGTTAGACGGGGAGGTCTGAGTCTCAGGATTTGAATGGGAAGTTCGATATCACATGTCATGCTATAGGAAGAGTCTCAGGATTGGAATGGGAAGGAGTTGGATATGATATCTCTTGTTATAGGGAGGGTCTCAGGTTTGGTATTAGAAGAACTGAGATATCAAATCACATCCTATCGGAAGGGTCTCGGGTTTGGTATTGGAAGAAATGAGATTTCAAATCTCAGGCTGTGGGAATGGTCTCGGGTATGGTATTGGAAGGGGTGAAAAATCACATTTCATGCTACAGGAAGGGTCACAAGGTTGGAATGGGAAGGAGTTGGATTTCACATATACTACGGGAAGGGCCTCAGGTTTGGTATTAGAAGCATAGAGATATCACATCTCATGTTATAGGAAGGGTCTCGATTGGAATGGGTAGGAGTTGGATATCACATCTCATGTTATAGGGAGGGTCTCAGTTTTGATATTAGAAGCATTGAGATATCACATATGCTATTGGAAGGGTCTCAGTATTGGAATGGGAAGGAGTTGGATATCACATCTCATGTTATAGGGAGGGTCTCAGTTTTGATTTTAGAAGCATTGAGATATCACATATGCTATTGGAAGGGTCTCAGTATTGGAATTGGAAGGAGTTGGATATCACATCTCATGCTATTGGAAAGGTCTCAGGATTGGAATGGGAAGTAGTTGGATATCACATATGCTAAAGGAAAGGTCTCAGGTTTGGAATGGGAAGGAGTTGGATATCACATCTCATGTTATAGGAAGGGTCTCAGGATTGGAATGGGAAGGAGTTGAATATCACATCTCATGCTAAAGGAAGGGTCATCAGGTTCGGTATAAGCATTGAGATATCACATCTCTGCTATCGGAAGGGTCTCAGGATAGGAATGGGAAGGACTTAGATTTCACATCTCATACTATAGGGAGGGTCTCAGTTTTGATATTAGAAGCATTGAGCTATCACATCTCATGCTATCGGAAGGGTCTCAGGATTGGAATGGGATGGAGTTGGATATCACATCTCAAGCTATCTCAGGATTGTAATGGGAAGGAGTTTGATATCACATATCAAGCTATAGGAAGGGTCTCAGGTTTGGAAGGGGAAGGATTTGGATCTCACATCTCAAGCTATCTCAGGATTGGAATGGGAAGGAGTTTGATATTTCATCTCATGTTATAGGATGGTTCTCATGTTTGGTTTTAGAAGCATTGAGATATCACATCTCATGCTATGGGAAGGGTCTCAGGTTTGGAATGGGAAGGAGTTGAATATCACATCTCATGCTAAAGGAAAGGTCTCAGGTCTGGAAGGGGAAGGATTTGGATCTCACATCTCATGTTTTAGGACGGGTCTCAGGTTTGGTATTAGAAGCATTGAAATATCACATCTCATGGTATAGGAAGGGTCCCAGGATTGGAATGGGAAGGAGCTGGATATCACATTGAATGGGAAGGAGTTTGATATCACATCTCAAGCTATAGGAAGGGCCGCAGGTTTGGAAAGGGAATGATTTGGATTTCACATCTCATGTTATAGGATGGTTCTCATGTTTGGTTTTAGAAGCATAGAACTATCACATCTCATGCTATCGGAAGGGTCTCAGGTTTGGAATGGGAAGGAGTTTGATATCACATCTCATGTTAGAGGTAGGATCTCAGGTTTGGTATTAGAGGCATTGAGATATGACATCTCATGCCATCAGAAGGGTCTCAGGATTGGAATGGGAAGGAGTTGGATATCACATCTCATGCTAAAGGGAGGGTCTAAGGTTTGGAAGGGGAAGGATTTGGACATCACATCTCATGTTATTGGAAGGATCTGAGGTTTGGTATTAGAAGCATTGAGATATCACATCTCTTGCTATCGGAAGGGTCTCAGGTTTGGTATAAGCATTGAGATATCACATCTCTGCTATCGGAAGGGTCTCAGGATTGGAATGGGAAGGATTTGGATATCACATCTCATGTTATAGGAAGGGTCTCAGGTTTGGTATTAGAAGCATTGAGATATCACATCTCATGCTATAGGAAGGGTCTCAGGAATGGAATGGGAAGGACTTGGATATCACATCTCATGATAAAGGAAGGGTCTAAGGTTTGGAAGGGGAAGGATTTGGATATCACATCTCATGTTATTGGACCGGTCTCAGGTTTGGTATTAGAAGCATTGAGATATCAAGTCTCATGGTATAGGACGGGAGTTTGATATCACATCTCATGCCATGGTATGGGTCTCAGGTTTTGTAGAAGCATTGGGATATCACATCTCATGCTATCGGAAGGGTATCAGGATTGGATTTGGAAGGAGTTGGATATCCCATCTCATGCTATAGGAAGGGTCTCAGGTTGGAATAGAAGGAGTTGGATATCACATCTCATGTTATAGGAAGGGTCTCAGGATTGGAATGGGAAGGACTTGGATATCACATCTCATGTTATAGGAAGGATCTCAGGTTTTGTATTAGAAGCATTGAGATATCACATCTCATGCTATAGGAAGGGTCTCAGGATTGGAATGTGAAGGATTTGGATATCACATCTCATGCTAAAGGAAGGGTCTCAGGTTTGGTATAAGCATTGAGATATCACATCTCTGCTATCGGAAGGGTCTAAGGATTGGATTGGGAAGGAATTGGATATCCCTTCTCATGCTATAGGAAGGGTCTCAGGTTGGAATGGGTAGGAGTTGGATATCACATCTCATGTTATAGGAAGGGTCTCAAGATTGAAATGGGAAGGATTTGGATATCACATCTCATGTTATAGGACGTATCTCATGTTATAGGACGGGTCCCAGGTTTGGTATTAGAAGCATTGAGATATCACATCTCATGGTATAGGAAGGGTCTCAGGATTGGAATGAGAAGGAGTTGGATCTCCCTTCTCATGCTACAGGAAGGGTCTCAGGTTGGAATGGGAAGGAGTTGGATATCACATCTCGTTATAGGCAGGGTCTCAGGATTGGAATGGGAAGGAATTGGATATCACATCTCATGCTAAATGAAGGGTCTCAGGTTTGGAAGGGGAAGGATTTGGATATCATATCTCATGTTATAGGACGTATCTCATGTTATAGGACGGGTCCCAGGTTTGGTATTAGAAGCATTGAGATATCACATCTCATGGTAAAGGAAGGGTCTCAGGATTGGAATGGGAAGGAGTTGGATCTCCCTTCTCATGCTACAGGAAGGGTCTCAGGTTGGAATGGGAAGGAGTTGGATATCACATCTCGTTATAGGAAGGGTCTCAGGATTGGAATGGGAAGGAATTGGATATCACATCTCTTGCTATAGGAAGGGTCTCAGGTTTGGAAGGGGAAGGATTTGGATATCATATCTCATGTTATAGGACCGGTCCCAGGTCTGGTATTAGAAGCATTGAGATATCACATCTCTGCTATCGGAAGGGTCTCAGGAAAGGAATGGGAAGGACTTAGAATTCACATCTCATAATATAGGGAGGGTCTCAGTTTTGATATTAGAAGCATTGAGCTATCACATCTCATGCTATCGGAAGGGTCTCAGGATTGGAATGGGATGGAGTTGGATATCACATCTCAAGCTATCTCAGGATTGGAATGGGAAGGAGTTTGATATTTCATCTCAAGCTATAGGAAAGGTCTCAGGTTTGGAAAGGGAAGGATTTGGATTTCACATCTCATGTTATATGATGGTTCTCATGTTTGGTTTTAGAAGCATTGAGATATCACATCTCATGCTATCGGAAGGGTCTCAGGTTTGGAAAGGGAAGGATTTGGATTTCACATGTTATAGGATGGTTCTCAGGTTTGGTTTTAGAAGCATTACATTATAACATCTCATGCTATAGGAAGGGTCTCAGGTTTGGAATGGGAAGGAGTTGGATATCACATCTCTGCTATCTGAAGGGTCTCAGGATTGGAATGGGAAGGAGTTGGATATCCCATCTCGTTATAGGAAGGGTCTCAGGTTTGGTATTAGAAGCAATGAGATATCACATCTCATGCTATAGGAAGGGTCTAAGGTTTGGAAGGGGACGGATTTGGGTATCACATCTCATGTTATAGGACCGGTCTCAGGTTTGGTATTTGAAGCATTGAGATATCAAGTCTCATGGTATAGGACGGGTCTCAGAATTGGAATGAGAAGGAGTTGGATATCACATCTCAAGCTATAGGAAGGGTCTCATGATTGGAATGGGAAGGAGTTGGATATCACATCTCATGTTATAGGAAGGGTCTCAGGATTGGAATGGGAAGGACTTGGATATCACATCTCATTCTATAGGAAGGCTCTCAGGGTTGGAAGGGGAAGGAGTTGGATATCACATTTCATGTTAGAGGTATGATCTCAGGTTTGGTTTTAGAGGCATTGAGATATCACATCTCATGCTATAGGAAGGGTCTCAGGAATGGAATGGGAAGGACTTGGATATCACATCTCATGATAAAGGAAGGGTCTAAGGTTTGGAAGGGGAAGGATTTGGATATCACATCTCATGTTATTGGACCGGTCTCATGTTTGGTATTAGAAGCATTGAGATATCAAGTCTCATGGTATAGGACGGGAGTTTGATATCACATCTCATGCCATGGTATGGGTCTCAGGTTTTGTAGAAGCATTGGGATATCACATCTCATGCTATCGGAAGGGTATCAGGATTGGATTTGGAAGGAGTTGGATATCCCATCTCATGCTATAGGAAGGGTCTCAGGTTGGAATAGAAGGAGTTGGATATCACATCTCATGTTATAGGAACGGTCTCAGGATTGGAATGGGAAGGACTTGGATATCACATCTCATGCTGTAGGAAGGGTCTCAGGTTTGGAAAAGGAAGGAGTTGGATATCACATTTCATGTTAGAGGTAGGATCTCAGGTTTGGTATTAGAGGCATTGAGATATCACATCTCATGCTATCAGAAGGGTATCAGGATTGGAATGGGAAGGAGTTGGATATCACATCTCATGCTAAAGGGAGGGTCTCAGGTTTGGAATGGGAAGGATTTGGATATCACATCTCATGTTATAGGAAGGACCTTAGGTTTGGTATTAGAAGCATTGAGATATCACATCTCATGCTATAGGAAGGGTCTCGGGATTGGAATGGGAAGGAGTTGGATATCACATCTCATGTTATAGGAAGGATCTCAGGTTTGGTATTAGAAGCATTGAGATATCACATCTCATGCTATAGGAAGGGTCTCAGGATTGGAATGGGAAGGAGTTGGATATCACATCTCATGTTATAGGAAGGATCTCAGGTTTGGTATTAGAAGCATTGAGATATCACATCTCATGCTATAGGAAGGGTCTCAGGATTGGAATGGGAAGGAGTTGGATATCACATCTCATGCTTTGGGAAGGGTCTCAGGTTTGGTATAAGCATTGAAATATCACATCTCTGCTATCGGAAGGGTCTCAGGATTGGAATGGGAGGAGCTGGATATCACATCTCATGCTAAAGGAAGGGTCTCAAGTTTGGAAGGGGAAGGATTTGGATATCACATCTCATGTTATAGGACGGGTCTCAGGTTTGGTATTAGAAGCATTGTGATATCACATCTCATGCTATAGGATGTGTCTCAGGATTGGAATGGGAAGGAATTGGATATCACATCTCATGCTATAGGAAGGGTTTCAGGTTTGGTAGAAGCATTGAGATATCACATCTCATGCTATAGGAAGAGTCTCAGGTTTGGGAAGGGAAGGATTTGGATTTCACATCTCATGTTATAGGATGGTTCTCAGGTTTGGAATGGGAAGGAGTTGGATATGACATCTCTTGTTATAGGGAGGGTCTCAGGATTTGAATGGTAAGGAGTTGGATATCACATCTCATGTTATAGGAAGGATCTCAGGTTTGGTATTAGAAGCATTGAGATATCACATCTTATGCTATAGGAAGGGTCTCAGGATTGGAATGTGAAGGATTTGGATATCACATCTCATGCTAAAGGAAGGGTCTCAGGTTTGGTAGAAGCATTGAGATATCACATCTCATGCTATAGGAAGGGTCTCAGGATTTGAATGGCAAGGAGTTGGATATCACATCTCATGCCATAGGAAGGGTCTCAGGTTTGGTATAAGCATTGAGATATCACATCTCTGCTATCGGGAGGTTCTCAGGATTGGATTGGGAAGGAGTTGGATATCCCTTCTCATGCTATAGGAAGTGTCTCAGGTTGGAATGGGAAGGAGTTGAATATCACATCTCATGTTATAGGAAGGGTCTCAGGATTGGAATGGGAAGGATTTGGATATCACATCTCTTGCTATAGGAAGGGTCTCAGGATTGGAATGGGAAGGATTTGGATATCACATCTCATGTCATAGGAAGGATCTCAGGTTTGGTATTAGAAGCATTGATATATCACATCTCATGCTATAGGAATGGTCTCAGGATTGGAATGGGTAGGAGTTGGATATTACATTCTTGCTATAGGAAGGGTCTCATGTTTGGAATGGGAAGGAGTTGGATATCACATATGCTATAGGAAGTGTCTCAGGTTTGGAACGGGAAGGAGTTGGATATCACATCTCATGTTATAGGAAGGGTCTCAGGTTTGGTATAAGCATTGAGATATCACATCTCTGCTATCAGGAGTGGCTCAGGATTGGAATGGGAAGGAGTTGGATATCCCATCTCATGTTAAAGGACGGGTCTCTGGTTTGGTATTAGAATCATTGAGATATCACATCGCATGCTGTAGGAAGGGTCTAAGGATTGGAATGGGATGGACTTGGATATCACATCTCATGCTATAGGTAGGCTCTCAGGTTTGGTATAAGCATTGAGATATCACATCTCATGCTATAGGAAGGGTCTCAGAATTGGAATGGGAAGGATTTGGATATCACATCTCATGCTATAGGAAGGGTCTCAGGTTTGGTATAAGCATGGAGATATCACTTCTCATGCTATAGGAAGGGTCTCAGGATTGGAATGGGAAGGTGTTGGATATCACATCTCATGCTATAGGAAGGGTCTCAGATTTGGTATAAGCATTGAGATATCACATCTCATGCTATAGGAAGGGTCTCAGGATTGGAATGGGAAGGAGTTGTATATGACATCTCAGGCCTTAGGAAGGGTCTCAGGTTTGGTATAAGCATTGAGATATCACATCTCTGCTATCGGAAGGGTCTCAGGATTGGAATGGGAAGGAGTTGGATATCCCATCTCATGTTATAGGAAGGGTCTCAGGTTTGGTATTAGAAGCATTGAGATATCACATCTCATGCTATAGGAAGGGTCTCAGGATTGGAATGGGAAGGACTTGGATGTCACATCTCATGCTATAGGGAGGGTCGTAAGTTTGATATTAGAAGCATTGAGATAACAAATCTCATGATATCGGAAGGGTCTCAGGATTGGAATGGGAAGGAGTTGGATATCACATCTCATGATAAAGGAAGGGTCTAAGGTTTGGAAGGGGAAGGATTTGGATATCACATCTCATGTTATAGGACGGGTCTCAGGTTTGGTATTAGAAGCATTGAGATATCAAGTCTCATGGTATAAGAAGGGTCTCAGAATTGGAATGGGAAGGAGTTGGATATCACATCCCAAGCTATAGGAAGCGTCTCAGGATTGGAATGGGAAGGAGTTTGATATCACATCTCATGCCATAGTATGGGTCTCAGGTTTGGTAGAAGCATTGGGATATCACATCTCATGCTATCAGAAGGGTATCAGTATTGGATTTGGAAGGAGTTGGATATCCCATCTCATGCTATAGGAAGGGTCTCAGGTTAGAATGGGAAGGAGTTGGATATCACATTTCATGTTATAGGAAGGGTCTCAGGATTGGAATGGGAAGGACTTGGATATCATATCTCATGCTATAGGAAGGCTCTCAGGTTTGGAAGGGGAAGGAGTTGGATATCACATTTCATGTTAGAGGAAGGATCTCAGGTTTGGTATTAGAGGCCTTGAGATATCACATCTCATGCTATAGGAAGGGTCTCAGGATTGGAATGGGAAGGAGTTGGATATCACATCTCAAGCTATAGGAAGGGTCTCAGGTTTGGTATAAGCATTGAGATATCACATCTCAGAAGGGTCTCAGGATTGGAATGGGAAGAAGTTGGATATCACATCTCATGCTATAGGAAGGGTCTCAGGTTTGGTATAAGCATTGAGATATCACATCTCATGCTATAGGAAGGGTCTCAGGGTTGAAATGGGAAGGAGTTGTATATGACATCTCATGCCATAGGAAGGGTCTCAGGTTTGGTATAAGCATTGAGATATCACATCACTGCTATCGGAAGGGTCTCAGGATTGGAATGGGAAGGAGTTGGATATCCCATCTCATGTTATAGGAAGGGTCTCAGGTTTGGTATTAGAAGCACTGAGATATCACATCTTATGCTATAGGAAGGGTCTCAGGGTTGGAATGGGAAGGAGTTGTATATGACATCTCATGCCATAGGAAGGGTCTCAGGTTTGGTATAAGCATTGAGATATCACATCTCTGCTATCGGAAGGGTCTCAGGATTGGAATGGGAAGGAGTTGGATATCCCATCTCATGTTATAGGAAGGGTCTCAGGTTTGGTATTAGAAGCATTGAGATATCACATCTCATGCTATAGGAAGGGTCTCAGTATTGGAATGGGAAATAGTTGGATATCACATCTCATGCTATAGGAAGGGTCTCAGGTTTGGTATAAGCATTGAGATATCACATCTCATGCTATAGGAAGGGTCTCAGGATTGGAATAGGAAGGATTTGGATATCACATCTTATGCTATAGGAAGGGTCTCAGGATTGGAATGGGAAGGTGTTGGATATCACATCTCATGCTATAGGAAGGGTCTCAGATTTGGTATAAGCATTGAGATATCACATCTCATGCTATAGGAAGGGTCTCAGGATTGGAATGGGAAGGAGTTGTATATGACATCTCAGGCCTTAGGAAGGGTCTCAGGTTTGGTATAAGCATTGAGATATCACATCTCTGCTATCGGAAGGGTCTCAGGATTGGAATGGGAAGGAGTTGGATATCCCATCTCATGTTATAGGAAGGGTCTCAGGTTTGGTATTAGAAGCATTGAGATATCACATCTCATGCTATAGGAAGGGTCTCAGGATTGGAATGGGAAGAACTTGGATGTCACATCTCATGCTATAGGGAGGGTCTCAAGTTTGATATTAGAAGCATTGAGATAACAAATCTCATGATATCGGAAGGGTCTCAGGATTGGAATGGGAAGGAGTTGGATATCACATCTCATGATAAAGGAAGGGTCTAAGGTTTGGAAGGGGAAGGATTTGGATATCACATCTCATGTTATAGGACGGGTCTCAGGTTTGGTATTAGAAGCATTGAGATATCAAGTCTCATGGTATAAGAAGGGTCTCAGAATTGGAATGGGAAGGAGTTGGATATCACATCTCAAGCTATAGGAAGCGTCTCAGGATTGGAATGGGAAGGAGTTTGATATCACATCTCATGCCATAGTATGGGTCTCAGGTTTGGTAGAAGCATTGGGATATCACATCTCATGCTATCGGAAGGGTATCAGTATTGGATTTGGAAGGAGTTGGATATCCCATCTCATGCTATAGGAAGGGTCTCAGGTTAGAATGGGAAGGAGTTGGATATCACATTTCATGTTATAGGAAGGGTCTCAGGATTGGAATGGGAAGGACTTGGATATCTTATCTCATGCTATAGGAAGGCTCTCAGGTTTGGAAGGGGAAGGAGTTGGATATCACATTTCATGTTAGAGGAAGGATCTCAGGTTTGGTATTAGAGGCCTTGAGATATCACATCTCATGCTATAGGAAGGGTCTCAGGATTGGAATGGGAAGGAGTTGGATATCACATCTCAAGCTATAGGAAGGGTCTCAGGTTTGGTATAAGCATTGAGATATCACATCTCATGCTATAGGAAGGGTCTCAGGATTGGAATGGGAAGAAGTTGGATATCACATCTCATGCTATAGGAAGGGTCTCATGTTTGGTATAAGCATTGAGATATCACATCTCATGCTATAGGAAGGGTCTCAGGGTTGGAATGGGAAGGAGTTGTATATGACATCTCATGCCATAGGAAGGGTCTCAGGTTTGGTATAAGCATTGAGATATCACATCACATGCTATAGGAATGGTCTCAGGATTGGAATGGGAAGGACTTGGATATCACATCTCATGCTATAGGCAGGGTCTCAGGTTTGGAAAGGGAAGGAGATGGATATCACATTTCATGTTAGAGGTAGGATCTCAGGTTTGGTATTAGAGACATTGAGATATCACATCTCATGCTATCAGAAGGGTCTCAGGATTGGAATGGGAAGGAGTTGGATATCACATTTCATGCTAAAGGGAGGGTCTCAGGTTTGGAAGGGGAAGGATTTGGAAATCACATCTCATATTATATGAAGGATCTCAGGTTTGGTATTAGAAGCATTGAGATATCACATCTCATGCTATCGGAAGGATCTCAGGTTTGGTGTAAGAGGCATTGAGATATCACATCTCATGCTATCATAAGGGTCTCAGGATTGGAATGGGAAGGAGTTGGATATCACATCTCATGTTATAGGAAGGATCTCAGGTTTGGTATTAGAAGCATTGAGACATCACATCTCATGCTATGGGAAGGGTCTCAGGATTGGAATGGGAAGGAGTTGGATATCACATCTCATGCTATAGGAAGGGTCTCAGGTTTGGTATAAGCATTGAGATATCACATCTCATGCTATAGGAAGGGTCTCAGGATTGGAATGGGAAGGATTTGGATATCACATCTTATGCTATAGGAAGGGTCTCAGGTTTGGTATAAGCATTGAGATATCATATCTCATGCTATAGGAAGGGTCTCAGGATTGGAATGGGAAGAAGTTGGATATCACATCTCATGCTATAGGAAGGGTCTCAGGTTTGGTATAAGCATTGAGATATCACATCTCATGCTATAGGAAGGGTCTCAGGGTTGGAATGGGAAGGAGTTGTGTATGACATCTCATGCCATAGGAAGGGTCTCAGGTTTGGTATAAGCATTGAGATATCACATCACATGCTATAGGAAGGGTCTCAGGATTGGAATGGGAAGGACTTGGATATCACATCTCATGCTATAGGCAGGGTCTCAGGTTTGGAAAGGGAAAGAGATGGATATCACATTTCATGTTAGAGGTAGGATCTCAGGTTTGGTATTAGAGGCATTGAGATATCACATCTCATGCTATCAGAAGGGTCTCAGGATTGGAATGGGAAGGAGTTGGATATCACATTTCATGCTAAAGGGATGGTCTCAGGTTTGGAAGGGGAAGGATTTGGAAATCACATCTCATATTATAGGAAGGATCTCAGGTTTGGTATTAGAAGCATTGAGATATCACATCTCATGCTATCGGAAGGATCTCAGGTTTGGTATAAGAGGCATTGAGATATCACATCTCATGCTATCATAAGGGTCTCAGGATTGGAATGGGAAGGAGTTGGATATCACATCTCATGCTATTGGAAAGGTCTCAGGATTGGAATGGGAAGTAGTTGGATATCACATATGCTAAAGGAAAGGTCTCAGGTTTGGAATGGGAAGGAGTTGGATATCACGTCTCATGTTATAGGAAGGGTCTCAGGATTGGAATGGGAAGGAGTTGAATATCACATCTCATGCTAAAGGAAGGGTCATCAGGTTCGGTATAAGCATTGAGATATCACATCTCTGCTATCGGAAGGGTCTCAGGATAGGAATGGGAAGGACTTAGATTTCACATCTCATACTATAGGGAGGGTCTCAGTTTTGATATTAGAAGCATTGAGCTATCACATCTCATGCTATCGGAAGGGTCTCAGGATTGGAATGGGATGGAGTTGGATATCACATCTCAAGCTATCTCAGGATTGTAATGGGAAGGAGTTTGATATCACATATCAAGCTATAGGAAGGGTCTCAGGTTTGGAAGGGGAAGGATTTGGATCTCACATCTCAAGCTATCTCAGGATTGGAATGGGAAGGAGTTTGATATTTCATCTCATGTTATAGGATGGTTCTCATGTTTGGTTTTAGAAGCATTGAGATATCACATCTCATGCTATGGGAAGGGTCTCAGGTTTGGAATGGGAAGGAGTTGGATATCACATCTCATGCTAAAGGAAAGGTCTCAGGTCTGGAAGGGGAAGGATTTGGATCTCACATCTCATGTTTTAGGACGGGTCTCAGGTTTGGTATTAGAAGCATTGGAATATCACATCTCATGGTATAGGAAGGGTCCCAGGATTGGAATGGGAAGGAGCTGGATATCACATTGAATGGGAAGGAGTTTGATATCACATCTCAAGCTATAGGAAGGGCTGCAGGTTTGGAAAGGGAATGATTTGGATTTCACATCTCATGTTATAGGATGGTTCTCATGTTTGGTTTTAGAAGCATAGAACTATCACATCTCATGCTATCGGAAGGGTCTCAGGTTTGGAATAAGAAGGAGTTTGATATCACATCTCATGTTAGAGGTAGGATCTCAGGTTTGGTATTAGAGGCATTGAGATATGACATCTCATGCCATCAGAAGGGTCTCAGGATTGGAATGGGAAGGAGTTGGATATCACATCTCATGCTAAAGGGAGGGTCTAAGGTTTGGAAGGGGAAGGATTTGGACATCACATCTCATGTTATTGGAAGGATCTGAGGTTTGGTATTAGAAGCATTGAGATATCACATCTCTTGCTATCGGAAGGGTCTCAGGTTTGGTATAAGCATTGAGATATCACATCTCTGCTATCGGAAGGGTCTCAGGATTGGAATGGGAAGGATTTGGATATCACATCTCATGTTATAGGAAGGGTCTCAGGTTTGGTATTAGAAGCATTGAGATATCACATCTCATGCTATAGGAAGGGTCTCAGGATTGGAATGTGAAGGATTTGGATATCACATCTCATGCTAAAGGAAGGGTCTCAGGTTTGGTATAAGCATTGAGATATCACATCTCTGCTATCGGAAGGGTCTAAGGATTGGATTGGGAAGGAATTGGATATCCCTTCTCATGCTATAGGAAGGGTCTCAGGTTGGAATGGGTAGGAGTTGGATATCACATCTCATGTTATAGGAAGGGTCTCAAGATTGAAATGGGAAGGATTTGGATATCACATCTCATGTTATAGGACGTATCTCATGTTATAGGACGGGTCCCAGGTTTGGTATTAGAAGCATTGAGATATCACATCTCATGGTATAGGAAGGGTCTCAGGATTGGAATGGGAAGGAGTTGGATCTCCCTTCTCATGCTACAGGAAGGGTCTCAGGTTGGAATGGGAAGGAGTTGGATATCACATCTCGTTATAGGAAGGGTCTCAGGATTGGAATGGGAAGGAATTGGATATCACATCTCATGCTAAATGAAGGGTCTCAGGTTTGGAAGGGGAAGGATTTGGATATCATATCTCATGTTATAGGACGTATCTCATGTTATAGGACGGGTCCCAGGTTTGGTATTAGAAGCATTGAGATATCACATCTCATGGTAAAGGAAGGGTCTCAGGATTGGAATGGGAAGGAGTTGGATCTCCCTTCTCATGCTACAGGAAGGGTCTCAGGTTGGAATGGGAAGGAGTTGGATATCACATCTCGTTATAGGAAGGGTCTCAGGATTGGAATGGGAAGGAATTGGATATCACATCTCTTGCTATAGGAAGGGTCTCAGGTTTGGAAGGGGAAGGATTTGGATATCATATCTCATGTTATAGGACCGGTCCCAGGTCTGGTATTAGAAGCATTGAGATATCACATCTCTGCTATCGGAAGGGTCTCAGGAAAGGAATGGGAAGGACTTAGAATTCACATCTCATACTATAGGGAGGGTCTCAGTTTTGATATTAGAAGCATTGAGCTATCACATCTCATGCTATCGGAAGGGTCTCAGGATTGGAATGGGATGGAGTTGGATATCACATCTCAAGCTATCTCAGGATTGGAATGGGAAGGAGTTTGATATTTCATCTCAAGCTATAGGAAAGGTCTCAGGTTTGGAAAGGGAAGGATTTGGATTTCACATCTCATGTTATATGATGGTTCTCATGTTTGGTTTTAGAAGCATTGAGATATCACATCTCATGCTATCGGAAGGGTCTCAGGTTTGGAAAGGGAAGGATTTGGATTTCACATGTTATAGGATGGTTCTCAGGTTTGGTTTTAGAAGCATTACATTATAACATCTCATGCTATAGGAAGGGTCTCAGGTTTGGAATGGGAAGGAGTTGGATATCACATCTCTGCTATCTGAAGGGTCTCAGGATTGGAATGGGAAGGAGTTGGATATCCCATCTCGTTATAGGAAGGGTCTCAGGTTTGGTATTAGAAGCAATGAGATATCACATCTCATGCTATAGGAAGGGTCTAAGGTTTGGAAGGGGACGGATTTGGGTATCACATCTCATGTTATAGGACCGGTCTCAGGTTTGGTATTTGAAGCATTGAGATATCAAGTCTCATGGTATAGGACGGGTCTCAGAATTGGAATGAGAAGGAGTTGGATATCACATCTCAAGCTATAGGAAGGGTCTCATGATTGGAATGGGAAGGAGTTGGATATCACATCTCATGTTATAGGAAGGGTCTCAGGATTGGAATGGGAAGGACTTGGATATCACATCTCATTCTATAGGAAGGCTCTCAGGGTTGGAAGGGGAAGGAGTTGGATATCACATTTCATGTTAGAGGTATGATCTCAGGTTTGGTTTTAGAGGCATTGAGATATCACATCTCATGCTATAGGAAGGGTCTCAGGAATGGAATGGGAAGGACTTGGATATCACATCTCATGATAAAGGAAGGGTCTAAGGTTTGGAAGGGGAAGGATTTGGATATCACATCTCATGTTATTGGACCGGTCTCATGTTTGGTATTAGAAGCATTGAGATATCAAGTCTCATGGTATAGGACGGGAGTTTGATATCACATCTCATGCCATGGTATGGGTCTCAGGTTTTGTAGAAGCATTGGGATATCACATCTCATGCTATCGGAAGGGTATCAGGATTGGATTTGGAAGGAGTTGGATATCCCATCTCATGCTATAGGAAGGGTCTCAGGTTGGAATAGAAGGAGTTGGATATCACATCTCATGTTATAGGAACGGTCTCAGGATTGGAATGGGAAGGACTTGGATATCACATCTCATGCTGTAGGAAGGGTCTCAGGTTTGGAAAAGGAAGGAGTTGGATATCACATTTCATGTTAGAGGTAGGATCTCAGGTTTGGTATTAGAGGCATTGAGATATCACATCTCATGCTATCAGAAGGGTATCAGGATTGGAATGGGAAGGAGTTGGATATCACATCTCATGCTAAAGGGAGGGTCTCAGGTTTGGAATGGGAAGGATTTGGATATCACATCTCATGTTATAGGAAGGACCTTAGGTTTGGTATTAGAAGCATTGAGATATCACATCTCATGCTATAGGAAGGGTCTCGGGATTGGAATGGGAAGGAGTTGGATATCACATCTCATGTTATAGGAAGGATCTCAGGTTTGGTATTAGAAGCATTGAGATATCACATCTCATGCTATAGGAAGGGTCTCAGGATTGGAATGGGAAGGAGTTGGATATCACATCTCATGTTATAGGAAGGATCTCAGGTTTGGTATTAGAAGCATTGAGATATCACATCTCATGCTATAGGAAGGGTCTCAGGATTGGAATGGGAAGGAGTTGGATATCACATCTCATGCTATGGGAAGGGTCTCAGGTTTGGTATAAGCATTGAAATATCACATCTCTGCTATCGGAAGGGTCTCAGGATTGGAATGGGAGGAGCTGGATATCACATCTCATGCTAAAGGAAGGGTCTCAAGTTTGGAAGGGGAAGGATTTGGATATCACATCTCATGTTATAGGACGGGTCTCAGGTTTGGTATTAGAAGCATTGTGATATCACATCTCATGCTATAGGATGTGTCTCAGGATTGGAATGGGAAGGAATTGGATATCACATCTCATGCTATAGGAAGGGTTTCAGGTTTGGTAGAAGCATTGAGATATCACATCTCATGCTATAGGAAGAGTCTCAGGTTTGGGAAGGGAAGGATTTGGATTTCACATCTCATGTTATAGGATGGTTCTCAGGTTTGGAATGGGAAGGAGTTGGATATGACATCTCTTGTTATAGGGAGGGTCTCAGGATTTGAATGGTAAGGAGTTGGATATCACATCTCATGTTATAGGAAGGATCTCAGGTTTGGTATTAGAAGCATTTAGATATCACATCTTATGCTATAGGAAGGGTCTCAGGATTGGAATGTGAAGGATTTGGATATCACATCTCATGCTAAAGGAAGGGTCTCAGGTTTGGTAGAAGCATTGAGATATCACATCTCATGCTATAGGAAGGGTCTCAGGATTTGAATGGCAAGGAGTTGGATATCACATCTCATGCCATAGGAAGGGTCTCAGGTTTGGTATAAGCATTGAGATATCACATCTCTGCTATCGGAAGGTTCTCAGGATTGGATTGGGAAGGAGTTGGATATCCCTTCTCATGCTATAGGAAGTGTCTCAGGTTGGAATGGGAAGGAGTTGAATATCACATCTCATGTTATAGGAAGGGTCTCAGGATTGGAATGGGAAGGATTTGGATATCACATCTCTTGCTATAGGAAGGGTCTCAGGATTGGAATGGGAAGGATTTGGATATCACATCTCATGTCATAGGAAGGATCTCAGGTTTGGTATTAGAAGCATTGATATATCACATCTCATGCTATAGGAATGGTCTCAGGATTGGAATGGGTAGGAGTTGGATATTACATTCTTGCTATAGGAAGGGTCTCATGTTTGGAATGGGAAGGAGTTGGATATCACATATGCTATAGGAAGTGTCTCAGGTTTGGAACGGGAAGGAGTTGGATATCACATCTCATGTTATAGGAAGGGTCTCAGGTTTGGTATAAGCATTGAGATATCACATCTCTGCTATTAGGAGTGGCTCAGGATTGGAATGGGAAGGAGTTGGATATCCCATCTCATGTTAAAGGACGGGTCTCTGGTTTGGTATTAGAATCATTGAGATATCACATCGCATGCTGTAGGAAGGGTCTAAGGATTGGAATGGGATGGACTTGGATATCACATCTCATGCTATAGGTAGGCTCTCAGGTTTGGTATAAGCATTGAGATATCACATCTCATGCTATAGGAAGGGTCTCAGGATTGGAATGGGAAGGATTTGGATATCACATCTCATGCTATAGGAAGGGTCTCAGGTTTGGTATAAGCATGGAGATATCACTTCTCATGCTATAGGAAGGGTCTCAGGATTGGAATGGGAAGGTGTTGGATATCACATCTCATGCTATAGGAAGGGTCTCAGATTTGGTATAAGCATTGAGATATCACATCTCATGCTATAGGAAGGGTCTCAGGATTGGAATGGGAAGGAGTTGTATATGACATCTCAGGCCTTAGGAAGGGTCTCAGGTTTGGTATAAGCATTGAGATATCACATCTCTGCTATCGGAAGGGTCTCAGGATTGGAATGGGAAGGAGTTGGATATCCCATCTCATGTTATAGGAAGGGTCTCAGGTTTGGTATTAGAAGCATTGAGATATCACATCTCATGCTATAGGAAGGGTCTCAGGATTGGAATGGGAAGGACTTGGATGTCACATCTCATGCTATAGGGAGGGTCGTAAGTTTGATATTAGAAGCATTGAGATAACAAATCTCATGATATCGGAAGGGTCTCAGGATTGGAATGGGAAGGAGTTGGATATCACATCTCATGATAAAGGAAGGGTCTAAGGTTTGGAAGGGGAAGGATTTGGATATCACATCTCATGTTATAGGACGGGTCTCAGGTTTGGTATTAGAAGCATTGAGATATCAAGTCTCATGGTATAAGAAGGGTCTCAGAATTGGAATGGGAAGGAGTTGGATATCACATCTCAAGCTATAGGAAGCGTCTCAGGATTGGAATGGGAAGGAGTTTGATATCACATCTCATGCCATAGTATGGGTCTCAGGTTTGGTAGAAGCATTGGGATATCACATCTCATGCTATCAGAAGGGTATCAGTATTGGATTTGGAAGGAGTTGGATATCCCATCTCATGCTATAGGAAGGGTCTCAGGTTAGAATGGGAAGGAGTTGGATATCACATTTCATGTTATAGGAAGGGTCTCAGGATTGGAATGGGAAGGACTTGGATATCATATCTCATGCTATAGGAAGGCTCTCAGGTTTGGAAGGGGAAGGAGTTGGATATCACATTTCATGTTAGAGGAAGGATCTCAGGTTTGGTATTAGAGGTCTTGAGATATCACATCTCATGCTATAGGAAGGGTCTCAGGATTGGAATGGGAAGGAGTTGGATATCACATCTCAAGCTATAGGAAGGGTCTCAGGTTTGGTATAAGCATTGAGATATCACATCTCAGAAGGGTCTCAGGATTGGAATGGGAAGAAGTTGGATATCACATCTCATGCTATAGGAAGGGTCTCAGGTTTGGTATAAGCATTGAGATATCACATCTCATGCTATAGGAAGGGTCTCAGGGTTGGAATGGGAAGGAGTTGTATATGACATCTCATGCCATAGGAAGGGTCTCAGGTTTGGTATAAGCATTGAGATATCACATCACTGCTATCGGAAGGGTCTCAGGATTGGAATGGGAAGGAGTTGGATATCCCATCTCATGTTATAGGAAGGGTCTCAGGTTTGGTATTAGAAGCACTGAGATATCACATCTTATGCTATAGGAAGGGTCTCAGGGTTGGAATGGGAAGGAGTTGTATATGACATCTCATGCCATAGGAAGGGTCTCAGGTTTGGTATAAGCATTGAGATATCACATCTCTGCTATCGGAAGGGTCTCAGGATTGGAATGGGAAGGAGTTGGATATCCCATCTCATGTTATAGGAAGGGTCTCAGGTTTGGTATTAGAAGCATTGAGATATCACATCTCATGCTATAGGAAGGGTCTCAGTATTGGAATGGGAAATAGTTGGATATCACATCTCATGCTATAGGAAGGGTCTCAGGTTTGGTATAAGCATTGAGATATCACATCTCATGCTATAGGAAGGGTCTCAGGATTGGAATAGGAAGGATTTGGATATCACATCTTATGCTATAGGAAGGGTCTCAGGATTGGAATGGGAAGGTGTTGGATATCACATCTCATGCTATAGGAAGGGTCTCAGATTTGGTATAAGCATTGAGATATCACATCTCATGCTATAGGAAGGGTCTCAGGATTGGAATGGGAAGGAGTTGTATATGACATCTCAGGCCTTAGGAAGGGTCTCAGGTTTGGTATAAGCATTGAGATATCACATCTCTGCTATCGGAAGGGTCTCAGGATTGGAATGGGAAGGAGTTGGATATCCCATCTCATGTTATAGGAAGGGTCTCAGGTTTGGTATTAGAAGCATTGAGATATCACATCTCATGCTATAGGAAGGGTCTCAGGATTGGAATGGGAAGAACTTGGATGTCACATCTCATGCTATAGGGAGGGTCTCAAGTTTGATATTAGAAGCATTGAGATAACAAATCTCATGATATCGGAAGGGTCTCAGGATTGGAATGGGAAGGAGTTGGATATCACATCTCATGATAAAGGAAGGGTCTAAGGTTTGGAAGGGGAAGGATTTGGATATCACATCTCATGTTATAGGACGGGTCTCAGGTTTGGTATTAGAAGCATTGAGATATCAAGTCTCATGGTATAAGAAGGGTCTCAGAATTGGAATGGGAAGGAGTTGGATATCACATCTCAAGCTATAGGAAGCGTCTCAGGATTGGAATGGGAAGGAGTTTGATATCACATCTCATGCCATAGTATGGGTCTCAGGTTTGGTAGAAGCATTGGGATATCACATCTCATGCTATCGGAAGGGTATCAGTATTGGATTTGGAAGGAGTTGGATATCCCATCTCATGCTATAGGAAGGGTCTCAGGTTAGAATGGGAAGGAGTTGGATATCACATTTCATGTTATAGGAAGGGTCTCAGGATTGGAATGGGAAGGACTTGGATATCTTATCTCATGCTATAGGAAGGCTCTCAGGTTTGGAAGGGGAAGGAGTTGGATATCACATTTCATGTTAGAGGAAGGATCTCAGGTTTGGTATTAGAGGCCTTGAGATATCACATCTCATGCTATAGGAAGGGTCTCAGGATTGGAATGGGAAGGAGTTGGATATCACATCTCAAGCTATAGGAAGGGTCTCAGGTTTGGTATAAGCATTGAGATATCACATCTCATGCTATAGGAAGGGTCTCAGGATTGGAATGGGAAGAAGTTGGATATCACATCTCATGCTATAGGAAGGGTCTCATGTTTGGTATAAGCATTGAGATATCACATCTCATGCTATAGGAAGGGTCTCAGGGTTGGAATGGGAAGGAGTTGTATATGACATCTCATGCCATAGGAAGGGTCTCAGGTTTGGTATAAGCATTGAGATATCACATCACATGCTATAGGAATGGTCTCAGGATTGGAATGGGAAGGACTTGGATATCACATCTCATGCTATAGGCAGGGTCTCAGGTTTGGAAAGGGAAGGAGATGGATATCACATTTCATGTTAGAGGTAGGATCTCAGGTTTGGTATTAGAGACATTGAGATATCACATCTCATGCTATCAGAAGGGTCTCAGGATTGGAATGGGAAGGAGTTGGATATCACATTTCATGCTAAAGGGAGGGTCTCAGGTTTGGAAGGGGAAGGATTTGGAAATCACATCTCATATTATATGAAGGATCTCAGGTTTGGTATTAGAAGCATTGAGATATCACATCTCATGCTATCGGAAGGATCTCAGGTTTGGTGTAAGAGGCATTGAGATATCACATCTCATGCTATCATAAGGGTCTCAGGATTGGAATGGGAAGGAGTTGGATATCACATCTCATGTTATAGGAAGGATCTCAGGTTTGGTATTAGAAGCATTGAGACATCACATCTCATGCTATAGGAAGGGTCTCAGGATTGGAATGGGAAGGAGTTGGATATCACATCTCATGCTATAGGAAGGGTCTCAGGTTTGGTATAAGCATTGAGATATCACATCTCATGCTATAGGAAGGGTCTCAGGATTGGAATGGGAAGGATTTGGATATCACATCTTATGCTATAGGAAGGGTCTCAGGTTTGGTATAAGCATTGAGATATCATATCTCATGCTATAGGAAGGGTCTCAGGATTGGAATGGGAAGAAGTTGGATATCACATCTCATGCTATAGGAAGGGTCTCAGGTTTGGTATAAGCATTGAGATATCACATCTCATGCTATAGGAAGGGTCTCAGGGTTGGAATGGGAAGGAGTTGTGTATGACATCTCATGCCATAGGAAGGGTCTCAGGTTTGGTATAAGCATTGAGATATCACATCACATGCTACAGGAAGGGTCTCAGGATTGGAATGGGAAGGACTTGGATATCACATCTCATGCTATAGGCAGGGTCTCAGGTTTGGAAAGGGAAGGAGATGGATATCACATTTCATGTTAGAGGTAGGATCTCAGGTTTGGTATTAGAGGCATTGAGATATCACATCTCATGCTATCAGAAGTGTCTCAGGATTGGAATGGGAAGGAGTTGGATATCACATTTCATGCTAAAGGGATGGTCTCAGGTTTGGAAGGGGAAGGATTTGGAAATCACATCTCATATTATAGGAAGGATCTCAGGTTTGGTATTAGAAGCATTGAGATATCACATCTCATGCTATCGGAAGGATCTCAGGTTTGGTATAAGAGGCATTGAGATATCACATCTCATGCTATCATAAGGGTCTCAGGATTGGAATGGGAAGGAGTTGGATATCACATCTCATGTTATAGGAAGGATCTCGGGTTTGGTATTAGAAGCATTGAGACATCACATCTCATGCTATAGGAAGGGTCTCAGGATTGGAATGGGAAGGAGTTGGATATCACATCTCATGCTATAGGAAGGGTCTCAGGTTTGGTATAAGCATTGAGATATCACATCTCATGCTATAGGAAGGGTCTCAGGATTGGAATAGGAAGGATTTGGATATCACATCTTATGCTAGAAGGGTCTCAGGATTGGAATGGGAAGGTGTTGGATATCACATCTCATGCTATAGGAAGGGTCTCAGATTTGGTATAAGAATTGAGATATCACATCTCATGCTTTAGGAAGGGTCTCAGGATTGGAATGGGAAGGAGTTGTATATGACATCTCAGGCCTTAGGAAGGGTCTCAGGTTTGGTATAAGCATTGAGATATCACATCTCTGCTATCGGAAGGGTCTCAGGATTGGAATGGGAAGGAGTTGGATATCCCATCTCATGTTATAGGAAGGGTCTCAGGTTTGGTATTAGAAGCATTGAGATATCACATCTCATGCTATAGGAAGGGTCTCAGGATTGGAATGGGAAGAACTTGGATGTCACATCTCATGCTATAGGGAGGGTCTCAAGTTTGATATTAGAAGCATTGAGATAACAAATCTCATGATATCGGAAGGGTCTCAGGATTGGAATGGGAAGGAGTTGGATATCACATCTCATGATAAAGGAAGGGTCTAAGGTTTGGAAGGGGAAGGATTTGGATATCACATCTCATGTTATAGGACGGGTCTCAGGTTTGGTATTAGAAGCATTGAGATATCAAGTCTCATGGTATAAGAAGGGTCTCAGAATTGGAATGGGAAGGAGTTGGATATCACATCTCAAGCTATAGGGAGCGTCTCAGGATTGGAATGGGAAGGAGTTTGATATCACATCTCATGCCATAGTATGGGTCTCAGGTTTGGTAGAAGCATTGGGATATCACATCTCATGCTATCGGAAGGGTATCAGTATTGGATTTGGAAGGAGTTGGATATCCCATCTCATGCTATAGGAAGGGTCTCAGGTTAGAATGGGAAGGAGTTGGATATCACATTTCATGTTATAGGAAGGGTCTCAGGATTGGAATGGGAAGGACTTGGATATCATATCTCATGCTATAGGAAGGCTCTCAGGTTTGGAAGGGGAAGGAGTTGGATATCACATTTCATGTTAGAGGAAGGATCTCAGGTTTGGTATTAGAGGCCTTGAGATATCACATCTCATGCTATAGGAAGGGTCTCAGGATTGGAATGGGAAGAAGTTGGATATCACATCTCATGCTATAGGAAGGGTCTCAGGTTTGGTATAAGCATTGAGATATCACATCTCATGCTATAGGAAGGGTCTCAGGGTTGGAATGGGAAGGAGTTGTATATGACATCTCATGCCATAGGAAGGGTCTCAGGTTTGGTATAAGCATTGAGATATCACATCACATGCTATAGGAATGGTCTCAGGATTGGAATGGGAAGGACTTGGATATCACATCTCATGCTATAGGCAGGGTCTCAGGTTTGGAAAGGGAAGGAGATGGATATCACATTTCATGTTAGAGGTAGGATCTCAGGTTTGGTATTAGAGACATTGAGATATCACATCTCATGCTATCAGAAGGGTCTCAGGATTGGAATGGGAAGGAGTTGGATATCACATTTCATGCTAAAGGGAGGGTCTCAGGTTTGGAAGGGGAAGGATTTGGAAATCACATCTCATATTATATGAAGGATCTCAGGTTTGGTATTAGAAGCATTGAGATATCACATCCATGCTATCGGAAGGATCTCAGGTTTGGTGTAAGAGGCATTGAGATATCACATCTCATGCTATCATAAGGGTCTCAGGATTGGAATGGGAAGGAGTTGGATATCACATCTCATGTTATAGGAAGGATCTCAGGTTTGGTATTAGAAGCATTGAGACATCACATCTCATGCTATAGGAAGGGTCTCAGGATTGGAATGGGAAGGAGTTGGATATCACATCTCATGCTATAGGAAGGGTCTCAGGTTTGGTATAAGCATTGAGATATCACATCTCATGCTATAGGAAGGGTCTCAGGATTGGAATGGGAAGGATTTGGATATCACATCTTATGCTATAGGAAGGGTCTCAGGTTTGGTATAAGCATTGAGATATCATATCTCATGCTATAGGAAGGGTCTCAGGATTGGAATGGGAAGAAGTTGGATATCACATCTCATGCTATAGGAAGGGTCTCAGGTTTGGTATAAGCATTGAGATATCACATCTCATGCTATAGGAAGGGTCTCAGGGTTGGAATGGGAAGGAGTTGTGTATGACATCTCATGCCATAGGAAGGGTCTCAGGTTTGGTATAAGCATTGAGATATCACATCACATGCTATAGGAAGGGTCTCAGGATTGGAATGGGAAGGACTTGGATATCACATCTCATGCTATAGGCAGGGTCTCAGGTTTGGAAAGGGAAGGAGATGGATATCACATTTCATGTTAGAGGTAGGATCTCAGGTTTGGTATTAGAGGCATTGAGATATCACATCTCATGCTATCAGAAGTGTCTCAGGATTGGAATGGGAAGGAGTTGGATATCACATTTCATGCTAAAGGGATGGTCTCAGGTTTGGAAGGGGAAGGATTTGGAAATCACATCTCATATTATAGGAAGGATCTCAGGTTTGGTATTAGAAGCATTGAGATATCACATCTCATGCTATCGGAAGGATCTCAGGTTTGGTATAAGAGGCATTGAGATATCACATCTCATGCTATCATAAGGGTCTCAGGATTGGAATGGGAAGGAGTTGGATATCACATCTCATGTTATAGGAAGGATCTCGGGTTTGGTATTAGAAGCATTGAGACATCACATCTCATGCTATAGGAAGGGTCTCAGGATTGGAATGGGAAGGAGTTGGATATCACATCTCATGCTATAGGAAGGGTCTCAGGTTTGGTATAAGCATTGAGATATCACATCTCATGCTATAGGAAGGGTCTCAGGATTGGAATAGGAAGGATTTGGATATCACATCTTATGCTAGAAGGGTCTCAGGATTGGAATGGGAAGGTGTTGGATATCACATCTCATGCTATAGGAAGGGTCTCAGATTTGGTATAAGAATTGAGATATCACATCTCATGCTTTAGGAAGGGTCTCAGGATTGGAATGGGAAGGAGTTGTATATGACATCTCAGGCCTTAGGAAGGGTCTCAGGTTTGGTATAAGCATTGAGATATCACATCTCTGCTATCGGAAGGGTCTCAGGATTGGAATGGGAAGGAGTTGGATATCCCATCTCATGTTATAGGAAGGGTCTCAGGTTTGGTATTAGAAGCATTGAGATATCACATCTCATGCTATAGGAAGGGTCTCAGGATTGGAATGGGAAGAACTTGGATGTCACATCTCATGCTATAGGGAGGGTCTCAAGTTTGATATTAGAAGCATTGAGATAACAAATCTCATGATATCGGAAGGGTCTCAGGATTGGAATGGGAAGGAGTTGGATATCACATCTCATGATAAAGGAAGGGTCTAAGGTTTGGAAGGGGAAGGATTTGGATATCACATCTCATGTTATAGGACGGGTCTCAGGTTTGGTATTAGAAGCATTGAGATATCAAGTCTCATGGTATAAGAAGGGTCTCAGAATTGGAATGGGAAGGAGTTGGATATCACATCTCAAGCTATAGGGAGCGTCTCAGGATTGGAATGGGAAGGAGTTTGATATCACATCTCATGCCATAGTATGGGTCTCAGGTTTGGTAGAAGCATTGGGATATCACATCTCATGCTATCGGAAGGGTATCAGTATTGGATTTGGAAGGAGTTGGATATCCCATCTCATGCTATAGGAAGGGTCTCAGGTTAGAATGGGAAGGAGTTGGATATCACATTTCATGTTATAGGAAGGGTCTCAGGATTGGAATGGGAAGGACTTGGATATCATATCTCATGCTATAGGAAGGCTCTCAGGTTTGGAAGGGGAAGGAGTTGGATATCACATTTCATGTTAGAGGAAGGATCTCAGGTTTGGTATTAGAGGCCTTGAGATATCACATCTCATGCTATAGGAAGGGTCTCAGGATTGGAATGGGAAGAAGTTGGATATCACATCTCATGCTATAGGAAGGGTCTCAGGTTTGGTATAAGCATTGAGATATCACATCTCATGCTATAGGAAGGGTCTCAGGGTTGGAATGGGAAGGAGTTGTATATGACATCTCATGCCATAGGAAGGGTCTCAGGTTTGGTATAAGCATTGAGATATCACATCACATGCTATAGGAATGGTCTCAGGATTGGAATGGGAAGGACTTGGATATCACATCTCATGCTATAGGCAGGGTCTCAGGTTTGGAAAGGGAAGGAGATGGATATCACATTTCATGTTAGAGGTAGGATCTCAGGTTTGGTATTAGAGACATTGAGATATCACATCTCATGCTATCAGAAGGGTCTCAGGATTGGAATGGGAAGGAGTTGGATATCACATTTCATGCTAAAGGGAGGGTCTCAGGTTTGGAAGGGGAAGGATTTGGAAATCACATCTCATATTATATGAAGGATCTCAGGTTTGGTATTAGAAGCATTGAGATATCACATCCATGCTATCGGAAGGATCTCAGGTTTGGTGTAAGAGGCATTGAGATATCACATCTCATGCTATCATAAGGGTCTCAGGATTGGAATGGGAAGGAGTTGGATATCACATCTCATGTTATAGGAAGGATCTCAGGTTTGGTATTAGAAGCATTGAGACATCACATCTCATGCTATAGGAAGGGTCTCAGGATTGGAATGGGAAGGAGTTGGATATCACATCTCATGCTATAGGAAGGGTCTCAGGTTTGGTATAAGCATTGAGATATCACATCTCATGCTATAGGAAGGGTCTCAGGATTGGAATGGGAAGGATTTGGATATCACATCTTATGCTATAGGAAGGGTCTCAGGTTTGGTATAAGCATTGAGATATCATATCTCATGCTATAGGAAGGGTCTCAGGATTGGAATGGGAAGAAGTTGGATATCACATCTCATGCTATAGGAAGGGTCTCAGGTTTGGTATAAGCATTGAGATATCACATCTCATGCTATAGGAAGGGTCTCAGGGTTGGAATGGGAAGGAGTTGTGTATGACATCTCATGCCATAGGAAGGGTCTCAGGTTTGGTATAAGCATTGAGATATCACATCACATGCTATAGGAAGGGTCTCAGGATTGGAATGGGAAGGACTTGGATATCACATCTCATGCTATAGGCAGGGTCTCAGGTTTGGAAAGGGAAGGAGATGGATATCACATTTCATGTTAGAGGTAGGATCTCAGGTTTGGTATTAGAGGCATTGAGATATCACATCTCATGCTATCAGAAGTGTCTCAGGATTGGAATGGGAAGGAGTTGGATATCACATTTCATGCTAAAGGGATGGTCTCAGGTTTGGAAGGGGAAGGATTTGGAAATCACATCTCATATTATAGGAAGGATCTCAGGTTTGGTATTAGAAGCATTGAGATATCACATCTCATGCTATCGGAAGGATCTCAGGTTTGGTATAAGAGGCATTGAGATATCACATCTCATGCTATCATAAGGGTCTCAGGATTGGAATGGGAAGGAGTTGGATATCACATCTCATGTTATAGGAAGGATCTCGGGTTTGGTATTAGAAGCATTGAGACATCACATCTCATGCTATAGGAAGGGTCTCAGGATTGGAATGGGAAGGAGTTGGATATCACATCTCATGCTATAGGAAGGGTCTCAGGTTTGGTATAAGCATTGAGATATCACATCTCATGCTATAGGAAGGGTCTCAGGATTGGAATAGGAAGGATTTGGATATCACATCTTATGCTAGAAGGGTCTCAGGATTGGAATGGGAAGGTGTTGGATATCACATCTCATGCTATAGGAAGGGTCTCAGATTTGGTATAAGAATTGAGATATCACATCTCATGCTTTAGGAAGGGTCTCAGGATTGGAATGGGAAGGAGTTGTATATGACATCTCAGGCCTTAGGAAGGGTCTCAGGTTTGGTATAAGCATTGAGATATCACATCTCTGCTATCGGAAGGGTCTCAGGATTGGAATGGGAAGGAGTTGGATATCCCATCTCATGTTATAGGAAGGGTCTCAGGTTTGGTATTAGAAGCATTGAGATATCACATCTCATGCTATAGGAAGGGTCTCAGGATTGGAATGGGAAGAACTTGGATGTCACATCTCATGCTATAGGGAGGGTCTCAAGTTTGATATTAGAAGCATTGAGATAACAAATCTCATGATATCGGAAGGGTTTCAGGATTGGAATGGGAAGGAGTTGGATATCACATCTCATGATAAAGGAAGGGTCTAAGGTTTGGAAGGGGAAGGATTTGGATATCACATCTCATGTTATAGGACGGGTCTCAGGTTTGGTATTAGAAGCATTGAGATATCAAGTCTCATGGTATAAGAAGGGTCTCAGAATTGGAATGGGAAGGAGTTGGATATCACATCTCAAGCTATAGGGAGCGTCTCAGGATTGGAATGGGAAGGAGTTTGATATCACATCTCATGCCATAGTATGGGTCTCAGGTTTGGTAGAAGCATTGGGATATCACATCTCATGCTATCGGAAGGGTATCAGTATTGGATTTGGAAGGAGTTGGATATCCCATCTCATGCTATAGGAAGGGTCTCAGGTTAGAATGGGAAGGAGTTGGATATCACATTTCATGTTATAGGAAGGGTCTCAGGATTGGAATGGGAAGGACTTGGATATCATATCTCATGCTATAGGAAGGCTCTCAGGTTTGGAAGGGGAAGGAGTTGGATATCACATTTCATGTTAGAGGAAGGATCTCAGGTTTGGTATTAGAGGCCTTGAGATATCACATCTCATGCTATAGGAAGGGTCTCAGGATTGGAATGGGAAGAAGTTGGATATCACATCTCATGCTATAGGAAGGGTCTCAGGTTTGGTATAAGCATTGAGATATCACATCTCATGCTATAGGAAGGGTCTCAGGGTTGGAATGGGAAGGAGTTGTATATGACATCTCATGCCATAGGAAGGGTCTCAGGTTTGGTATAAGCATTGAGATATCACATCACATGCTATAGGAATGGTCTCAGGATTGGAATGGGAAGGACTTGGATATCACATCTCATGCTATAGGCAGGGTCTCAGGTTTGGAAAGGGAAGGAGATGGATATCACATTTCATGTTAGAGGTAGGATCTCAGGTTTGGTATTAGAGACATTGAGATATCACATCTCATGCTATCAGAAGGGTCTCAGGATTGGAATGGGAAGGAGTTGGATATCACATTTCATGCTAAAGGGAGGGTCTCAGGTTTGGAAGGGGAAGGATTTGGAAATCACATCTCATATTATATGAAGGATCTCAGGTTTGGTATTAGAAGCATTGAGATATCACATCCATGCTATCGGAAGGATCTCAGGTTTGGTGTAAGAGGCATTGAGATATCACATCTCATGCTATCATAAGGGTCTCAGGATTGGAATGGGAAGGAGTTGGATATCACATCTCATGTTATAGGAAGGATCTCAGGTTTGGTATTAGAAGCATTGAGACATCACATCTCATGCTATAGGAAGGGTCTCAGGATTGGAATGGGAAGGAGTTGGATATCACATCTCATGCTATAGGAAGGGTCTCAGGTTTGGTATAAGCATTGAGATATCACATCTCATGCTATAGGAAGGGTCTCAGGATTGGAATGGGAAGGATTTGGATATCACATCTTATGCTATAGGAAGGGTCTCAGGTTTGGTATAAGCATTGAGATATCATATCTCATGCTATAGGAAGGGTCTCAGGATTGGAATGGGAAGAAGTTGGATATCACATCTCATGCTATACGAAGGGTCTCAGGTTTGGTATAAGCATTGAGATATCACATCTCATGCTATAGGAAGGGTCTCAGGGTTGGAATGGGAAGGAGTTGTGTATGACATCTCATGCCATAGGAAGGGTCTCAGGTTTGGTATAAGCATTGAGATATCACATCACATGCTATAGGAAGGGTCTCAGGATTGGAATGGGAAGGACTTGGATATCACATCTCATGCTATAGGCAGGGTCTCAGGTTTGGAAAGGGAAGGAGATGGATATCACATTTCATGTTAGAGGTAGGATCTCAGGTTTGGTATTAGAGGCATTGAGATATCACATCTCATGCTATCAGAAGGGTCTCAGGATTGGAATGGGAAGGAGTTGGATATCACATTTCATGCTAAAGGGATGGTCTCAGGTTTGGAAGGGGAAGGATTTGGAAATCACATCTCATATTATAGGAAGGATCTCAGGTTTGGTATTAGAAGCATTGAGATATCACATCTCATGCTATCGGAAGGATCTCAGGTTTGGTATAAGAGGCATTGAGATATCACATCCCATGCTATCATAAGGGTCTCAGGATTGGAATGGGAAGGAGTTGGATATCACATCTCATGTTATAGGAAGGATCTCAGGTTTGGTATTAGAAGCATTGAGACATCACATCTCATGCTATAGGAAGGGTCTCAGGATTGGAATGGGAAGGAGTTGGATATCACATCTCATGCTATAGGAAGGGTCTCAGGTTTGGTATAAGCATTGAGATATCACATCTCATGCTATAGGAAGGGTCTCAGGATTGGAATAGGAAGGATTTGGATAACACATCTTATGCTATAGGAAGGGTCTCAGGATTGGAATGGGAAGGTGTTGGATATCACATCTCATGCTATAGGAAGGGTCTCAGATTTGGTATAAGCATTGAGATATCACATCTCATGCTTTAGGAAGGGTCTCAGGATTGGAATGGGAAGGAGTTGTATATGACATCTCAGGCCTTAGGAAGGGTCTCAGGTTTGGTATAAGCATTGAGATATCACATCTCTGCTATCGGAAGGGTCTCAGGATTGGAATGGGAAGGAGTTGGATATCCCATCTCATGTTATAGGAAGGGTCTCAGGTTTGGTATTAGAAGCATTGAGATATCACATCTCATGCTATAGGAAGGGTCTCAGGATTGGAATGGGAAGGACTTGGATGTCACATCTCATGCTATAGGGAGGGTCTCAAGTTTGATATTAGAAGCATTGAGATAACAAATCTCATGATATCGGAAGGGTCTCAGGATTGGAATGGGAAGGAGTTGGATATCACATCTCATGATAAAGGAAGGGTCTAAGGTTTGGAAGGGGAAGGATTTGGATATCACATCTCATGTTATAGGACGGGAATGCTTATACCAAACCTGAGAGCCTACCTCTAGCATGAGATGTGATATCCAAGTCCATCCCATTCCAATCCTTAGACCCTTCCTACAGCATGCGATGTGATATCTCAATGATTCCAATACCAAACCAGAGACTCTTCCTATAACATGAGATGGGATATCCAACTCCTTCCCATTCCAATCCTGAGCCGCTTCCGATAGCAGAGATGTGATATCTCAATGCTTATACCAAACCTGAGACCCTTCCTATAACATGAGATGTGATATCCAACTCCTTCCCGTTCCAAACCTGAGACACTAACTATAGCATATGTGATATCCAACTCCTTCCCATTCCAAACATGAGACCCTTCCTATAGCAAGAAAGTAATATCCAACTCCTACCCATTCCAATCCTGAGACCCTTCCTATAGCAAGAGATGTGATATCCAAATCCTTCCCATTCCAATCCTGAGACCCTTCCTATAACATGAGATGTGATATCCAACTCCTTCCCATTCCAACCTGAGACACTTCCTATAGCATGAGAAGGGATATCCAACTCCTTCCCAATCCAATCCTGAGACCCTTCTGATAGCAGAGATGTGATATCCCAATGCTTATACCAAACCTGAGACACTTCCTATGGCATGAGATGTGATATCCAACTCCTTCCCAATCCAATCCTGAGACCCTTCCGATAGCAGAGACGTGATATCTCAATGCTTCTACCAAACCTGAGACCCTTCCTTTAGCATGAGATGTGATATCCAAATCCTTCACATTCCAATCCTGAGACCCTTCCTATAGCATGAGATGTGATATCTCAATGCTTCTAATACCAAACCTGAGATCCTTCCTATAACATGAGATGTGATATCCAATTCCTTCCCATTCCAAACCTGAGACCCTTCCTATTGGATGAGATGTGATATCCAACTCCTTCCCATTCCAACCCTGAGACCCTTCCTATAGCATGAGATGTGATGTCTCAATGCTTCTAATACCAAACCTGAGATCCTTCCTATAACATGAGATGTGATATCCAACTCCTTCCATTCCAATCCTGAGACCCGTCCTATAGCATGAGATGTGATATCTCAATGCTTATACCAAACCTGAGACCCTTCCTATAGCATGAGATGTGATATCCAACTGCTTCCCATTCCAATCCTGAGACCCTTCCTATAGCATGAGATGTGATATCTCAATGCTTCTAATACCAAACCTGAGATCCTTCCTCTAACATGAAATGTGATATCCAACTCCTTCCCTTTCCAAACCTAAGAGCCTATCTATAGCATGAGATGTGATATCCAAGTCCTTCCCATTCCAACCCTTAGACCCTTCCTACAGCATGCAATATGATATCTCAATGATTCTAATAACAAACCTGAGACCCGTCCTATAACATGAGATGGGATATCCAACTCCTTCCCATTCCAATCCTGAGACACTTCCGATAGCAGAGATGTGATATCTCAATGCTTATACCAAACCTGAGACCCTTCCTATAACATGAGATGTGATATCCAAATCCTTCCCGTTCCAAACCTGAGACCCTTCCTTTAGCATGAGATGTGATATCCAGCACCTTCCCATTCCAATCCTGAGACACTTCCGATAGCATGAGATGTGATATCTCAATGCTTCTAATATCAAAACTGAGACCCTCCCTATAGCATGATATGTGATATCTAAGTACTTCCCATTCCAATCCTGAGACCCTCCCTATAGCATGAGATGTGATATCCAACTCCTTCCCATTCCAATCCTGAGACCCTTCCTATAGCATGAGACTTGATATCTCAATGCTTCTAATACCAAACGTGAGACCCGTAATATAACATGAGATGTGATATCCAAATCCTTCCCCTTCCAAACCTTAGACCCTTCCTTTATCATGAGATGTGATATCCAACTCCTTCCCATTCCAATCCTGAGACCCTTCCGATATCATGAGATGTGATATCTCAAAGCTTCTAATATCAAACTTGAGACCCTCCCTATAGCATGAGATGTGATATCCAAGTCCTTCCCATTCCAATCCTGAGACCCTTCCTATAGCATGAGATGTGATATCTCAATGCTTCTAATACCAAACCTGAGACCCTTCCTATAACATGAGATGGGAATATCCAACTCCTTCCCATTCCAATCCTGAGACCCTTCCGATAGCAGAGATGTGATATCTCAATGCTTATACCAAACCTGAGATCCTTCCTATAACATGAGATGTGATATCCAACTCCTTCCTATTCCAATCCTGAGACACTTCCTATAGCATGAGATGTGATATCTCACTGCTTATACCAAACCTGAGACCCTTCCCATAGCATGAGATGTGATATCCAACTCCTTCCCATTCCAATCCTCAGACCCTTCCTATAGCATGAGATGTGATATCTCAATGCTTCTAATATCCAACTTGAGACCCTACCTATAGCATGAGATGTGATATCCAAGTCCTTCCCATTCCAATCCTGAGACACTTCCTATAGCATGAGATGTGATATCCAACTCCTTCCCATTCCAATCCTGAGACCCTTCCTATAGCATGAGATATGATATCTCAATACTTCTAATACCAAACGTGAGATCCTTCCGATAACATGAGATGTGATATCCAAATCCTTCCCCTTCCAAACCTGAGACCCTCCCTTTAGCATGAGATGTGATATCCAACTCCTTCCCATTCCAATCCTGAGACCCTTCTGATAGCATGAGATGTGATATCTCAATGCTGCTAATACCAAACCTGAGATCCTTCCGATAGCATGAGATGTGATATCTCAATGCTTCTAATACCAAACCTGAGATCCTTCCTATAACATGAGATGTGATATCCAAATCCTTCCCCTTCCAAACCCGAGACCCTCCCTTTAGCATGAGATGTGATATCCAACTCCTTCCCATTCCATTCCTGAGACCCTTCTGATAGCATGAGATGTGATATCTCAATGCCTCTAATACCAAACCTGAGATCCTACCTCTAACATGAAATGTGATATCCAACTCTTTCCCCTTCCAAACCTGAGAGCCTTCCTATAGCATGAGATGTGATATCCAAGTCCTTCCCATTCCAATTCTGAGACCCTTCCTATACTCTGAGACTTGATATCTCAATGCTTCTAATACCAAACCTGAGACCCGTAATATAACATGAGATGTGATATCCAAATCCTTCCCCTTCCAAACCTTAGACCCTTCCTTTATCATGAGATGTGATATCCAACTCCTTCCCATTCCAATCCTGAGACCCTTCCGATATCATGAGATGTGATATCTCAAAGCTTCTAATATCAAACTTGAGACCCTCCCTATAGCATGAGATGTGATATCCAAGTCCTTCCCATTCCAATCCTGACACCCTTCCTATAGCATGAGATGTGATATCTCAATGCTTCTAATACCAAACCTGAGACCCTTCCTATAACATGAGATGGGAATATCCAACTCCTTCCCATTCCAATCCTGAGACCCTTCCGATAGCAGAGATGTGATATCTCAATGCTTATACCAAACCTGAGATCCTTCCTATAACATGAGATGTGATATCCAACTCCTTCCCATTCCAATCCTGAGACACTTCCTATAGCATGAGATGTATTATCTCACTGCTTATACCAAACCTGAGACCCTTCCCATAGCATGAGATGTGATATCCAACTCCTTCCCATTCCAATCCTCAGACCCTTCCTATAGCATGAGATGTGATATCTCAATGCTTCTAATATCAAACTTGAGACCCTACCTATAGCATGAGATGTGATATCCAAGTCCTTCCCATTCCAATCCTGAGACACTTCCTATAGCATGAGATGTGATATCCAACTCCTTCCCATTCCAATCCTGAGACCCTTCCTATAGCATGAGATATGATATCTCAATACTTCTAATACCAAACGTGAGATCCTTCCGATAACATGAGATGTGATATCCAAATCCTTCCCCTTCCAAACCTGAGACCCTCCCTTTAGCATGAGATGTGATATCCAACTCCTTCCCATTCCAATCCTGAGACCCTTCTGATAGCATGAGATGTGATATCTCAATGCTGCTAATACCAAACCTGAGATCCTTCCGATAGCATGAGATGTGATATCTCAATGCTTCTAATACCAAACCTGAGATCCTTCCTATAACATGAGATGTGATATCCAAATCCTTCCCCTTCCAAACCTGAGACCCTCCCTTTAGCATGAGATGTGATATCCAACTCCTTCCCATTCCATTCCTGAGACCCTTCTGATAGCATGAGATGTGATATCTCAATGCCTCTAATACCAATCCTGAGACCCTTCCTATAGCTTGGGATGTGATATCCAACTCCTTCCCATTCCAATTCTGAGACCCTTCCTATACTCTGAGACTTGATATCTCAATGCTTCTAATACCAAACCTGAGACCCGTAATATAACATGAGATGTGATATCCAAATCCTTCCCCTTCCAAACCTTAGACCCTTCCTTTATCATGAGATGTGATATCCAACTCCTTCCCATTCCAATCCTGAGACCCTTCCGATATCATGAGATGTGATATCTCAAAGCTTCTAATATCAAACTTGAGACCCTCCCTATAGCATGAGATGTGATATCCAAGTCCTTCCCATTCCAATCCTGAGACCCTTCCTATAGCATGAGATGTGATATCTCAATGCTTCTAATACCAAACCTGAGACCCTTCCTATAACATGAGATGGGAATATCCAACTCCTTCCCATTCCAATCCTGAGACCCTTCCGATAGCAGAGATGTGATATCTCAATGCTTATACCAAACCTGAGACCCTTCCTATGGCATGAGATGTGATATCCAACTCCTTGCCATTCAAATCCTGAGACCCTTCCGATAGCAGAGACGTGATATCTCAATGCTTCTACCAAACCTGAGACCCTTCCTTTAGCATGAGATGTGATATCCACATCCTTCACATTCCAATCCTGAGACCCTTCCTATAGCATGAGATGTGATATCTCAATGCTTCTAATACCAAACCTGAGATCCTTCCTATAACATGAGATGTGATATCCAATTCCTTCCCATTCCAAACCTGAGACCCTTCCTATTGGATGAGTTGTGATATCCAACTCCTTCCCATTCCAACCCTGAGACCCTTCCTATAGCATGAGATGTGATGTCTCAATGCTTGTAATACAAAACCTGATATGCTTCCTATAACATGAGATGTGATATCCAACTCCTTCCATTCCAATCCTGAGACCCGTCCTATAGCATGAGATGTGATATCTCAATGCTTATACCAAACCTGAGACCCTTCCTATAGCATGAGATGTGATATCCAACTACTTCCCATTCCAATCCTGAGACCCTTCCTATAGCATGAGATGTGATATCTCAATGCTTCTAATACCAAACCTGAGATCCTTCCTCTAACATGAAATGTGATATCCAACTCCTTCCCTTTCCAAACCTAAGAGCCTATCTATAGCATGAGATGTGATATCCAGGTCCTTCCCATTCCAATCCTTAGACCCTTCCTACAGCATGCAATATGATATCTCAATGATTCTAATAACAAACCTGAGACCCGTCCTATAGCATGAGATATGATATCCAAGTCCTTCCCATTCCAATCCTGAGACCCTTCCTATAACATGAAATGTGATATCCAACTCCTTCCCATTCCAACCTGAGACCCTTCCTATAGCATGAGATGGGATATCCAACTTCTTCCAAGTCCAATACTGATACCCTTCCGATAGCATGAGATGTGATATCCCAATGCTTCTACCAAACCTGAGACCCATACTATGGCATGAGATGTGATATCAAACTCCTTCCCATTCGAATCCTGAGACCCTTCCTATAGCTTGAGGTGTGATATCCAACTCCTTCCCATTCCAATTCTGAGACCCTTCTTATACCATGAGACTTGATATCTCAATGCTTCTAATACCAAACCTGAGACCCGTCCTATAACATGAGATGTGATATCCAAATCCTTCCCCTTCCAAACCTTAGACCCTTCCTTTATCATGAGATGTGATATCCAACTCCTTCCCATTCCAATCCTGAGACCCTTCCGATATCATGAGATTTGTTATCTCAATGCTTCTAATATCAAACTTGAGACCCTCCCTATAGCATGATGTGACATCCAAGTCCTTCCCATTCCAATCCTGAGACCCTTCCTATAGCATGAGATGTGATATCTCTATGCTTCTAATACCAAACCTGAGACCCTTCCTATAACATGAGATGGGATATCCAACTCCTTCCCATTCCAATCCTAAGACCTTTCCGATAGCAGAGATGTGATATCTCAATGCTTATACCAAACCTGAGAACCTTCCTATGGCCTGAGATGTCATATACAACTCCTTCCCATTCCAATCCTGAGACCCTTCCTTTAGCATGAGATGTGATATCTCAATGCTTATACCAAATCTGAGACACTTCCTATAGCATGAGATGTGATATCCAATTCCTTCCCATTCCAATCCTGAGACCCTTCCTATAGGATGAGATGTGATATCTCAATGCTTATACCAAACCTGAGAGCCTACCTATAGCATGAGATGTGATATCCAAGTCCATCCCATTCCAATCCTTAGACCCTTCCTACAGCATGCGATGTGATATCTCAATAATTCTAATACCAAACCAGAGACTCTTCCTATAACATGAGATGGGATATCCAACTCCTTCCCATTCCAATCCTGAGCCGGTTCCGATAGTAGAGATGTGATATCTCAATGCTTATACCAAACCTGAGACCCTTCCTATAACATGAGATGTGATATCCAACTCCTTCCCGTTAAAAACCTGAGACACTAACTATAGCATATGTGATATCCAACTCCTTCCCATTCCAAACATGAGACCCTTCCTATAGCAAGAAAGTAATATCCAACTCCTACCCATTCCAATCCTGAGACCCTTTCTATAGCAAGAGATGTGATATCCAAATCCTTCCCATTCCAATCCTGAGACCCTTCCTATAACATGAGATGTGATATCCAACTCCTTCCCATTCCAACCTGAGACACTTCCTATAGCATGAGAAGGGATATCCAACTCCTTCCCAATCCAATCCTGAGACCCTTCTGATAGCAGAGATGTGATATCCCAATGCTTATACCAAACCTGAGACACTTCCTATGGCATGAGATGTGATATCCAACTCCTTCCCAATCCAATCCTGAGACCCTTCCGATAGCAGAGACGTGATATCTCAATGCTTCTACCAAACCTGAGACCCTTCCTTTAGCATGAGATGTGATATCCAAATCCTTCACATTCCAATCCTGAGACCCTTCCTATAGCATGAGATGTGATATCTCAATGCTTCTAATACCAAACCTGAGATCCTTCCTATAACATGAGATGTGATATCCAATTCCTTCCCATTCCAAACCTGAGACCCTTCCTATTGGATGAGATGTGATATCCAACTCCTTCCCATTCCAACCCTGAGACCCTTCCTATAGCATGAGATGTGATGTCTCAATGCTTCTAATACCAAACCTGAGATCCTTCCTATAACATGAGATGTGATATCCAACTCCTTCCATTCCAATCCTGAGACCCGTCCTATAGCATGAGATGTGATATCTCAATGCTTATACCAAACCTGAGACCCTTCCTATAGCATGAGATGTGATATCCAACTGCTTCCCATTCCAATCCTGAGACCCTTCCTATAGCATGAGATGTGATATCTCAATGCTTCTAATACCAAACCTGAGATCCTTCCTCTAACATGAAATGTGATATCCAACTCCTTCCCTTTCCAAACCTAAGAGCCTATCTATAGCATGAGATGTGATATCCAAGTCCTTCCCATTCCAACCCTTAGACCCTTCCTACAGCATGCAATATGATATCTCAATGATTCTAATAACAAACCTGAGACCCGTCCTATAACATGAGATGGGATATCCAACTCCTTCCCATTCCAATCCTGAGACACTTCCGATAGCAGAGATGTGATATCTCAATGCTTATACCAAACCTGAGACCCTTCCTATAACATGAGATGTGATATCCAAATCCTTCCCGTTCCAAACCTGAGACCCTTCCTTTAGCATGAGATGTGATATCCAGCACCTTCCCATTCCAATCCTGAGACACTTCCGATAGCATGAGATGTGATATCTCAATGCTTCTAATATCAAAACTGAGACCCTCCCTATAGCATGATATGTGATATCTAAGTCCTTCCCATTCCAATCCTGAGACCCTCCCTATAGCATGAGATGTGATATCCAACTCCTTCCCATTCCAATCCTGAGACCCTTCCTATAGCATGAGATATGATATCTCAATACTTCTAATACCAAACGTGAGATCCTTCCGATAACATAAGATGTGATATCCAAATCCTTCCCCTTCCAAACCTGAGACCCTCCCTTTAGCATGAGATGTGATATCCAACTCCTTCCTAACCCAATCCTGAGACTCTTCTGATAGCATGAGATGTGATATCTAAATGCTTCTAATACCAAACCTGAGATCCTTCCGATAGCATGAGATGTGATATCTCAATGCTTCTAATACCAAACCTGAGATCCTTCCTATAACATGAGATGTGATATCCAAATCCTTCCCCTTCCAAACCTGAGACCCTCCCTTTAGCATGAGATGTGATATCCAACTCCTTCCCATTCCATTCCTGAGACCCTTCTGATAGCATGAGATGTGATATCTCAATGCCTCTAATACCAAACCTGAGATCCTACCTCTAACATGAAATGTGATATCCAACTCTTTCCCCTTCCAAACCTGAGAGCCTTCCTATAGCATGAGATGTGATATCCAAGTCCTTCCCATTCCAATCCTGAGACCCTTCCTATAGCTTGAGATGTGATATCCAACTCCTTCCCATTCCAATTCTGAGACCCTTCCTATACTATGAGACTTGATATCTCAATGCTTCTAATACCAAACGTGAGACCCGTAATATAACATGAGATGTGATATCCAAATCCTTCCCCTTCCAAACCTTAGACCCTTCCTTTATCATGAGATGTGATATCCAACTCCTTCCCATTCCAATCCTGAGACCCTTCCGATATCATGAGATGTGATATCTCAAAGCTTCTAATATCAAACTTGAGACCCTCCCTATAGCATGAGATGTGATATCCAAGTCCTTCCCATTCCAATCCTGAGACCCTTCCTATAGCATGAGATGTGATATCTCAATGCTTCTAATACCAAACCTGAGACCCTTCCTATAACATGAGATGGGAATATCCAACTCCTTCCCATTCCAATCCTGAGACCCTTCCGATAGCAGAGATGTGATATCTCAATGCTTATACCAAACCTGAGATCCTTCCTATAACATGAGATGTGATATCCAACGCCTTCCCATTCCAATCCTGAGACACTTCCTATAGCATGAGATGTGATATCTCACTGCTTATACCAAACCTGAGACCCTTCCCATAGCATGAGATGTGATATCCAACTCCTTCCCATTCCAATCCTCAGACACTTCCTATAGCATGAGATGTGATATCTCAATGCTTCTAATATCAAACTTGAGACCCTACCTATAGCATGAGATGTGATATCCAACTCCTTCCCATTCCAATCCTGAGACCCTTCCTATAGCATGAGATATGATATCTCAATACTTCTAATACCAAACGTGAGATCCTTCCGATAACATGAGATGTGATATCCAAATCCTTCCCCTTCCAAACCTGAGACCCTCCCTTTAGCATGAGATGTGATATCCAACTCCTTCCCATTCCAATCCTGAGACCCTCTGATAGCATGAGATGTGATATCTCAATGCTGCTAATACCAAACCTGAGATCCTTCCGATAGCATGAGATGTGATATCTCAATGCTTCTAATACCAAACCTGAGATCCTTCCTATAACATGAGATGTGATATCCAAATCCTTCCCCTTCCAAACCTGAGACCCTCCCTTTAGCATGAGATGTGATATCCAACTCCTTCCCATTCCATTCCTGAGACCCTTCTGATAGCATGAGATGTGATATCTCAATGCCTCTAATACCAAACCTGAGATCCTACCTCTAACATGAAATGTGATATCCAACTCTTTTCCCTTCCAAACCTGAGAGCCTTCCTATAGCATGAGATGTGATATCCAAGTCCTTCCAATTCCAATCCTGAGACCCTTCCTATAGCTTGAGATGTGATATCCAACTCCTTCCCATTCCAATTCTGAGACCCTTCCTATACTCTGAGACTTGATATCTCAATGCTTCTAATACCAAACCTGAGACCCGTAATATAACATGAGATGTGATATCCAAATCCTTCCCCTTCCAAACCTTAGACCCTTCCTTTATCATGAGATGTGATATCCAACTCCTTCCCATTCCAATCCTGAGACCCTTCCGATATCATGAGATGTGATATCTCAAAGCTTCTAATATCAAACTTGAGACCCTCCCTATAGCATGAGATGTGATATCCAAGTCCTTCCCATTCCAATCCTGAGACCCTTCCTATAGCATGAGATGTGATATCTCAATGCTTCTAATACCAAACCTGAGACCCTTCCTATAACATGAGATGGGAATATCCAACTCCTTCCCATTCCAATCCTGAGACCCTTCCGATAGCAGAGATGTGATATCTCAATGCTTATACCAAACCTGAGACCCTTCCTATGGCATGAGATGTGATATCCAACTCCTTGCCATTCAAATCCTGAGACCCTTCCGATAGCAGAGACGTGATATCTCAATGCTTCTACCAAACCCGAGACCCTTCCTTTAGCATGAGATGTGATATCCAAATCCTTCACATTCCAATCCTGAGACCCTTCCTATAGCATGAGATGTGATATCTCAATGCTTCTAATACCAAACCTGAGATCCTTCCTATAACATGAGATGTGATATCCAATTCCTTCCCATTCCAAACCTGAGACCCTTCCTATTGGATGAGTTGTGATATCCAACTCCTTCCCATTCCAACCCTGAGACCCTTCCTATAGCATGAGATGTGGTGTCTCAATGCTTCTAATACCAAACCTGAGATCCTTCCTATAACATGAGATGTGATATCCAACTCCTTCCATTCCAATCCTGAGACCCGTCCTATAGCATGAGATGTGATATCTCAATGATTATACCAAACCTGAGACCCTTCCTATAGCATGAGATGTGATATCCAACTACTTCCCATTCCAATCCTGAGACCCTTCCTATAGCATGAGATGTGATATCAAACTCCTTCCCATTCCAATCCTGAGACCCTTCCTATAGCTTGAGGTGTGATATCCAACTCCTTCCCATTCCAATTCTGAGACCCTTCTTATACCATGAGACTTGATATCTCAATGCTTCTAATACCAAACCTGAGACCCGTCCTATAACATGAGATGTGATATCCAAATCCTTCCCCTTCCAAACCTTAGACCCTTCCTTTATCATGAGATGTGATATCCAACTCCTTCCCATTCCAATCCTGAGACCCTTCCGATATCATGAGATGTGATATCTCAAAGCTTCTAATATCAAACTTGAGACCCTCCCTATAGCATGAGATGTGATATCCAAGTCCTTCCCATTCCAATCCTGAGACCCTTCCTATAGCATGAGATGTGATATCTCAATGCTTCTAATACCAAACCTGAGACCCTTCCTATAACATGAGATGGGAATATCCAACTCCTTCCCATTCCAATTCTGAGACCCTTCCTATACTATGAGACTTGATATCTCAATGCTTCTAATACCAAACGTGAGACCCGTAATATAACATGAGATGTGATATCCAAATCCTTCCCCTTCCAAACCTTAGACCCTTCCTTTATCATGAGATGTGATATCCAACTCCTTCCCATTCCAATCTTGAGACCCTTCCGATATCATGAAATGTGATACCTCAATGCTTCTAATATCAAACTTGAGACCCTCCCTATAGCAAGAGATGTGATATCCAAGTCCTTCCCATTCCAATCCTGAGACCCTTCCTATAGCATGAGATGTGATATCTCAATGCTTCTAATACCAAACCTGAGACCCTTCCTATAACATGAGATGGGAATATCCAACTCCTTCCCATTCCAATCCTGAGACCCTTCCGATAGCAGAGATGTGATATCTCAATGCTTATACCAAACCTGAGATCCTTCCTATAACATGAATTGTGATATCCAACTCCTTCCCATTCCAATCCTGAGACACTTCCTATAGCATGAGATGTGATATCTCAATGCTTCTAATATCAAACTTGAGACCCTCCCTATAGCATGAGATGTGATACCCAAGTCCTTCCCATTCCAATCCTGAGACACTTCCTATAACATGAGATGTGATATCTCAATGCTTCTAATAACAAACCTGAGACTCTTCCTATAACATGAGATGGGATATCCAACTCCTTCCCATTCCAATCCTGATTCCCTTTCGATAGCAGAGATGTGATATCTCAATGTTTATACCAAACCTGAGACCCTCCCTACGGCATGAGATGTCATATACAACTCCTTCCCATTCCAATCCTGAGACCCTTCCTATAGCATGAGATGTGATATCCAACTCCTTCCCATTCCAATCCTGAGACCCTTCCTATAGCATGAGATGTGATGTCTCAATGCTTCTAATACCAAACCTGAGATCCTTCCTATAACATGAGATGTGATATCCAACTCCTTCCATTCCAATCCTGAGACCCTTCCTATAGCATGAGATGTGATATCTCAATGCTTATAACAAAACCTGAGACCCTTCCTATAGCATGAGATGTGATATCCAACTCCTTCCCATTCCAATCCTGAGACCCTTCCTATAGCCTGAGATGTGATATCTCAATGCCTCTAATACCAAACCTGAGATCCTTCCTCTAACATGAAATGTGATATCCAACTCCTTCACTTTCCAAACCTGAGAGCCTATCTATAGCATGAGATGTGATATCCAAGTCCTTCCCATTCCAATCCTTAGACCCTTCCTACAGCATGCAATATGATATCTCAATGATTTTAATAAAAAACCTGAGACCCGTCCTATAACATGAGATGGGATATCCAACTCCTTCCCATTCCAATCCTGAGACACTTCCGATAGCAGAGATGTGATATCTCAATGTTTATACCAAACCTGAGACCCTTCCTATAGCATGAGATGTGATATCCAACTCCTTCCCGTTCCAAACCTGAGACCCTTCCTTTAGCATGAGATGTGATATCCAGCTCCTTCCCATTCCAATCCTGAGACACTTCCGATAGCATGAGATGTGATATCTCAATGCTTCTAATATCAAAACTGAGACCCTCCCTATAGCATGATATGTGATATCTAAGTCCTTCCCATTCAATCCTGAGACCCTTCCTATAGCATGAGATGTGATATCTCAATGCTTATCCTTGATTCCTGTAGTAAATTGATTTCCTTTGCAGGCCGACTCCTGTCACGAATGCCTTGTCTGCATGCATTCTCTCCTGGCCATTCTCTCACCGTGGCTATTTGCCTACCCCCTTCCTCTCTCAGTGGATGGACTTCTCCATCCTAGCCTCCTACCACTCAACTCCGCCTACTTGGAGAATTCAACATGAACCTGTATGCTTCCTGACCTGGACTTTTACGAGATCTGCAACTCTTCATGTCGCTGGCCCTACACACTGCAGGGAATACTCAGGATTTTCTGATCTCAGACCTCCCCCTCTGTAACCCTCTCAACAATCCTCTCCCGTGGTGATCAAGTTCTCATCTCCAAAGAAGGCTAACTGCCAGCTGTTCCTCCTCAGAGGAGTTCTCCCTTTCTGTCCCTGCTCCCTGCACCGTTTCGCGTTGCAAACACTCGCTTCCCTGCTCTCTGGTTTAGACGCCTTTCCTTCTCAGAGGCCTTCTTCCTTTCTGCCCTTTTCGCGTTGCAAGTACTCGCTTCCCAGCTCTCTGGTTTAGACGCGTGTTCCCTGCCTTCTCTCCTCTTCCCGCTGCCTTCAAATCAAAAAATGAGCTCCAAAAGATACACAGTGCTCAGAATGCTCTATAACACCCATTATTCAACATATAGCCGTAACCCGCTAGACGTATTGAAACGTGCTGTAAACTAGCAAAAACAGCTAGATGGGTTCCCATGTATGTACTGTCCGTGCGTTTGTTGTCGAATCCTGAAGTTTTTAACCACTGTTCTCCCATACAAGGGGGGGTCAACGTCTACTGCTGTTCACAGGCTGAATGTATACGGCTGAAATCTTCAAGGCATTATCAGCTTTCCTGACTGTTTTGGAACGTGTATTTGCCATCTGTTAATGCAGTCGCCCTGTGTTCATCGTCCCTTCTACTTTACAGGCTGCACTCCCCTGGTGATCACATTCTCCTCTCCAGAGCAGGCTGACTACCAGCTGCTCCTCCTCATAGGCGTTCATCCTTTCTGTCCCTGCTCCCTGCACCGTTTCGCGTTGCATGTACTCGCTTCCCAGCTCTCTGGTTTAGATGCGTGTTCCCTGCCTTCTCTCCTCTTCCTACAGCCTTCCAATGAGCTCCACAAGGTGTTCAGAATGCTTTATAACTCCCATTATTCAACATATAGCTGTAACCCGCTAGACGTATCGAAACGTGCTAAAAACGAGCAGAAACAGCTAGAAAATGTACTTTCCTCGCGTTTTGGTAAATGCGAATTCTGGTGGATTCCCATTTTGTACTCTGTTCGTGCGTTTGTTCAGTCGAATCCTGGTCTTTTGAACCACTCTTCTCCCATACAAGGGAGGGTCAAAATGTGTTGTTCACAGGCTGAATTTATACTGCTGAAATGCTCGCTTCCCTGCTCTCTGGTTTAGACGCGTGTACCCTGCATTTACCAAAACGCGAGGGAAGTACATTTTCTAGCTGTTTTTGCTAGTTTTTAGCACGTTTCAATACGTCTAGCGGGTTACAGCTATATGTTGAATAATGGGGTTATAAAGCATTCTGAACACTATCTTGTGGAGCTCATTGGAAGGCTGTAGGAAGAGGAGAGAAGGCAGGGAACACGCATCTAAACCAGAGAGCTGGGAAGCGAGTACATGCAACGCGAAACGGTGCAGAGAGCAGGGACAGAAAGGGAGAAAGGTGGAACGCCTCTGAGGAGGAGCAGCTGGTAGTTAGCCTGCTCTGGAGAGGAGAATGTGATCACCACGGGAGTGCAGCCTTGAAACAAGAAGGGACGATGAAAACATGCTGACTGGAATAACAGATGGCAAATACACTTTCCAGAACAGTCGGTTTACCCGATAATGCATTGACGATTTCAGCAGTATACATTCAGCCTGTGAACAGTAGATTTTGATCCCCCCCTTGCATGGGTGACGAGTGGTTAAAAACATCAGGATTCGACTGAACAAATGCACGAACAGAGTACAAAATGGGAATCCACCAGAATTCGTATTTACCAAAACGCGAGGAAAGAACATTTTCTAGCTATTTTTGCTAGTTTTTAGCACTTTTCAATACGTCTAGCGGGTTACAGCTATATCTTGAATAATGGGTGTTATAAAGCATTCTGAGCACCGTGTATCTTTTGAAGCTCATTTGTTGATTTGAAGGCAGCGGGAAGAGAGAAGGCCGGGAACACACGTCTAAACCAGAGAGCTGGGAAGCGAGTTGTTCTCTGCAACGCGAAACGATGCAGAGAACAAGCACAGAAAGGAAGAAGGAAAAGCGTCTAAACCAGAGAGCAGGGAAGCGAGTGTTTGCAACGCGAAACGGTGCAGAGAGCAGGGACAGAAAGGGAGAACTCCACTGAGGAGGAACAGCTGGTAGTTAGCCTTCTTTGGAGATGAGAACTTGATCACCACGGGAGAGGATTGTTGAGAGGGTTACATAGGGGGATGTCTGAGATCAGAAAATCCTGAGTATTCCCTGCAGTGTGTAGGGCCAGAGACAGGAAGAGTTGCAGATCTCGTAAAAGTCCAGGTCAGGAAGCATACAGGTTCATTTTGAATTCTCCAAGTAGGCGGAGTTGAGTGGTAGGAGGCTAGGATGGAGAAGTCCATCCACTGAGAGAGGAAGGGGGTAGGCAAATAGCCACGGTGAGAGAATGGCCAGGAAATAGAGAATGCATGCAGACAAGGCATTCGTGAGAGGAGTCGGCCTGCAAAGGAAAGCAATTTACTACAGGAATCAAGGATACTCCCCCTCAAGAATGGTTGGATCTGGGCATGGAGAGGAACTTGTCATCAGGGAGGAAAGTGTCAGAGCTCGAGACAGCGCTGGCCGTCATCCATGTCTCGGTTAGACCAAGGACATCAAGGTCGGGTCCAGGAAATGGCAGATGTCAGATGAGTGTTAACTGAGTGAGAGTTGAGAGTGGGGAGGGGTACAAATCAGTAATCCTTGCGGAGGTGTAGAAGGAGCCTGACCTAGGGCACATGAGGAAGGAGAGAGGAAAGGAAGCAGAAGAAGGGAGAGAAGACACAGCAGGAGTGCATTATCAATCCGGGAGCTAGGAGTGGTGAGGTTAGACGGGGAGGTCTGAGTCTCAGGATTTGAATGGGAAGTTCGATATCACATGTCATGCTATAGGAAGAGTGTTAGGAAAGATTTCGTTATTGTAGGGAACTTTCCTTCCATGTGGCAACCCCTAAACTTTTTGCTATTGTTTTCAACCTGTTTTCTTGACTTTGCCAGAGAAGTGCAGCCTTCTGCTGTACTCCTCTGGGCTTTCGCTCCTTTCTTACGGGGAAACTGACATGCCCTTAAGACAGTCAGTACCGGGGAACGCTGTTTCCCGTAGTTTCTTTTATCGTGTCGCCATTTTAGTGCAACACGACACAAGAGGGCACTGTAAGCTAAGTTACAGCTCTCTTGGGTCTCTAGCCTTCTACAGACCCTAGACACTCTTGTAGGATGGTTTTTGGATCGGTGCAAGTCATTCAGGGACTGGGCTGGTGGCAGCGATCATTTGGTTTATTTTGAGCTCCTTTTGCCGTTCTGAGCACCTTTTTGCCGCGAACACAAAAGGGTGGCCCGGCTACCCAAAATGGCCGGACCACGAGGCTCCTTTGTCTCGTCCACTGTCCGTCTTGCCCCCTTTACCTTCCCCCGGGTCAGGCGACCCGGGGCCTTCCTTATTTGGGCATGTAGTTTCCCGCGAAACACGGTTGCTTTCGCGGGCTTCTACATGTCGTTTGAGTGCCCCCAGGATGTGGGCTGGGCTGTCTGGTCCCAATACACATCCTGGGTGCCAGAGAGTCTAGGGTGGTGTGAATGCCTGGGACCACTGTGGTCCGTGATTGGTCCACGTATGGTATGTGTGTTGATGAGCGGATCTCCCATTGGCTCCCCTCCGTTTTGGCGCGAAGGGAACCGTGGATAAGAGGGAGCTGGAAACACCACTACCATGTCGATCTCCTGAGTTCTTACGAACCCAGGGATACAGGAGCCAAGTATCCTGCGAACACGAGGCTGGACCGAGGAATCGCTGGTGACCCCCTGAAGAACTTCTGCTCCTCATTGCTGTCGTCCGGTGAAGCCCTTTCCACCTAAGATCGAACAAGAAGGCCTGTACTGGCGCTTCGACCTATTGGAATAGCAGGACCAGCTATTCCCGGCACCTTCATCAACTCCTGCCGTAAGCCTTCGGAAGTGTCTCTGGGCCATCCAGTTGACTGACCAGCTTACTAAGGAGTCCTGCTCTGTAATCGCCGACAGGTTGGGTGGTATTCTGAGTCCGGGGCATGCTCACACGCTTCGTTTGCTTAGCAGTCCTAAGCTAGAGGTGAGCGGTGCTCGTTTGGCTTGACTACACCCGGCCGTTCCGTTGCCCTGCCGTGGCGACAAAACTGTGCTTGTTTCTTCGATCGGGACGTCTTTTTACTCTGCACGACGACGAGACGTTCCCTGCTCTTCAGAACCTGCCAGAAGCTGCATCTATCGAGGAGAAGCTCGGGCCTGCTTGCTTCGGGGACCGGTGAGTAGATTAGCTAGGATCTGGTCGCCCTCCTGCAGTGCCCTTTGCTTTTCCCCGCTGTGAATACAGCACCCCTTGTCCGTACTCGCGCCCTGCTTCTGCCTCACTGTGGAGGCTGCGCTAGAGTCGCGGACCGTGTTCTCCTTCATTAGAGCTCCCTACAGAGCTGTTCAACGTCCTCCGAAGAGCTTCACCTTCTGCCCATTGGCACCGGCGTGTGCAGGTACCTTTTGAGCGCTAGGCTCCACTCTTCGTAGGGATTGGACTACCATCCAGTTAGGGGCCTCAGAAGGCGGACATATCACAGGCATTGGTTCGCACTGCCTGTTTTCCTTCCCCTGCAGGTGGATAACATATTTCGTGCTGCTAATGCTGTGAAACTGTGTATTCTGTATATATATTGGGTGGATAGTGTATGTGTTGGTTTAATATCGTTGTATATTGCTGCTTTTACTGTGGTTATTAGTTTCAAGGCCTTATAATAAATGTGTATCTATTTTTGATATAAACAACTGTTTGGAGTAGTTTGTAAGCGCTCTTGCTTTGTGTGCTCACTGTGGGCTTTCAGTCACCCTCACCCCTCTTGAGACCTAGTCTTGACCGCCGCGATCGCTACCTTGATTGGTCTGGCTTGTCCAGAGGTTACCCTGTTCCAAGTAATTAGGTTGGCCTTCTGAACTTCTGCGCCACCAGGACAGAGTTCAGAAATCCGTCTTAACAAATTGGTGTACAGCGGTGGGATACGACTGAAGGTATCCAGTGTTGCGCACGAGCTAAGGCGTTTTCAGGTTATTCCAACCAGGACACGCAGTAAAGTATTGAATATAACGTTAAAAAGGCCATAGTCCTATCAACAGTATGGAAACGAATACTTTATTAACCTTAAATGCTTCGAAATCTGAAACATTGAAGAAGATGTGTGCGGAGAGAGGGGTTTCCTCTCAAGGCACTAAATTGGAAATGATCCAGAGAATCGTGGCGTGGCAAGAAGCGCAGCTTGACGCTATAACTTCCGAGGACAGTGCAGAAGGTGGTGGGGCTGCTCTCACTGGCAGAACCGACGGTTCTGCCGCTGCACTGATCCATCACGACCACGAGGACAGGGAGGATGTAATGTCTAACGTTTCCTCTGCCAGTATTGATGGGGAGGCTATGCTTGAATTCAAGAAGCAAGAGCTGCGGTTTAGGCAGCAGGAGCTTGAATTCAGCATAGCCAAACTGAAAATCGACCAGGCAGAAAAACAAAAAGACAGGGATCACCAGTTGGAACTGGCCAAGCTTCAGTTCGCAAATGGGTCCAAGGGTCCTGGACATGGTTCTGGGGCTTCCTCTCATCCACGGTTTCCAAAAGATCTGCTCAGTGTGTATGAGGAACGAAATGACATTATGGACTGGTTGAATGCGTTTGAGTATGCATGCGAGGTTCAAGAGGTTGATAATGCGGATAAGATTGCATGGTTACTCAGCAGACTGCCCCATTCTGGTTGCAGTGCCATTATGGAAATGTCGAAGGCTGAACGCGCTGATTTTGCAATGTTGAAGCAGACTCTCATTTTAAAGTTTGGGAAGACTCCGACCCAATATTTGAAAAGGTTTAGAGAGTATAAGAAAAAGGAAGGTGGTACTTGGGTGTCGTATGTAGCTGAGTCCCTGAAAAACTTGACTGGCTGGGTTGAAGGTTATAAGGTTTCTACCTTCGAAGGCATGATCAATCTGGTCATGCTGGAACACATTTTTGCTTCTTCTTCCCCGGAGCTTAAGCAGCATTTGGCCGATTCGAAGGAGATAGATCCTAAGAAGCTGGCCATTGCAGCAGACTTATGGGTGTCACATCGAGTGTCCCATAAGGACAAAACTCATCCTGGTAAGCAGGAGGAAGGGAAAAAGTCCAAAGATATGGAGGGTGGGGAATCTGCTAAATCTTCTTCCCATAAGGGCCACAAAAAGAAAAATAAGGGTAAGCCATACGAGAACTCACAGGGTAGCGGAGGTTCGCCTCCGAAACAGAACTCTGGTTATAATAAGCCTCCCTACGTAAACAGACCCAATGGGGCTTGTTTTTCTTGTGGAGCAACTGACCATGTGAAGGGGGATCCCCGGTGTAAGGTTAAACCTTTGGGGGTCCACTCCGCTAATCTGGCCTTCTCCTCCTACGAGGAAGAAGAGATTACAGGAGCATCCTTCTCCTCAGACTCGTTTCCCAGCGGGATCGAGGCTGAGGTAGTTTTAGTGTCCCTGGGTTCCTGGGAGCCTAAAGTCGCAGAGGCGTATGCTAGGATTCCGGATAATACCAAGCACTACTTTAAAGACAGTGTGCTGATCAATGGAGTGGATACTCCAGCTCTTAGGGATAGTGGGTGCAGTCGAACTGTAGTGGATTCTACCTTGGTAGACTCAGAGGAAGTTGCCAGAGCTACTCTGATGCCCACTAAGTTGGCTGACGGCCCCCTCCGTATGTTTCCCGTGATCCCTGTTAATCTAACTTTAAATGGTACAGCAGTTAGGATTCCAGTGAGCATTCAGAGAAACGTCCCGGGAAAGGTCTTGTTGGGCAATGATCTCAGAGCTCTAGGGCTCGTAGGAGACACTGCCGAAAGACCCTACACACGGTCTCAAGCACGGGCAGCATTGGCCAAGACCAATACGCCGCCCCAGCCGAAGGGGAAACCCAAGGCGAAAGGAGTCAACAAGTCCCGACGGGGGAAAGAGAATATTCCCCCGAGCTCGCCTACCACTGCGGTGGAGGGAGTTGGTCAATCGCCCGAGCCTGACGAGGAGGTGGCGATGCCTGAAGTGTTCGACCCCAACGACCATCCTGAACTAAAAGACTTGTTAGTTGAAGGAGGTCCTGATAGGGACGACTTCAGTAAGGGCCAACGTGAGTGCCCATCTCTGGAAGGCCTAAGGAGACAGGCCTGCTCCCAGCTTGAGGGTGAACCTCCTGGGAAGCATCGGATTTATTGGGAAGGTGGACTCCTGTACAGTGAGCCCACAGAGTCTACAGAAGGAGACCATAGGAGGTTGGTGGTTCCCCTTTCTGTTAGACCCTTCCTCCTGCAGTTGGCGCATGTCGTTCCCCTTGCTGGTCACCTTGGTATGAGGAGGACCAAGCAAAGGTTATCCATGCACTTCTACTGGCCCAAGATGGGGGAGCAAGTAGAAAGTCACTGCAGGAGTTGTGCCGCCTGCCAGTTGTCTGGTAAGGTTGGTGCGACAATCCAAGCTCCGTTGGTACCGCTCCCAGTTGTGGGGGTACCATTTGAAAGGGTAGGGATTGACATGGTTGGTCCCCTTGACCCGCAAACATCCTCAGGCAATAGGGTTATCCTGGTGCTGGTCGACCATGCAACCAGGTATCCTGAGGCCGTCCCATTTACAACTGTAACTGCCAAGCCAGTTGCAGAAGCTTTACTCGGCATGTTCACTAGGGTTGGCTTCCCTAAAGAAGTTGTGTCGGATCATGGCAGCAACTTTATGTCGAAGTATAGGCAGGCTATGTGGAAAGAATGTGGGGTCACCTACAGGTTCTCTTCTGCATACCGCCCCCAGACCGATGGTCTGGGGGGGCGTTTCAACAGGACGTTAACGAGCATGATTGGGGCTCTGGAGGAGCCTCAGAGAAGAGAATGGGATCTTCTTGTTTCATGCTTACTGTTTGCCTACCGAGAGGTACCACAGGAGGGTGTTGGCTTCAGCCCCTTCGAACTTCTGTTCGGTCATCCCGTACGGGGACCCTTAGCCATTGTCAAGGAGGGATGGGAGATGCCCACTCCCCCTGTTACTACCAATGTAGTTGATTATGTGCTAGGGCTCAGAAAACGGATGGTACTTCTGATGGGCTTGGCTAGTGCTAAATTGAAGGCAGGGCAAGCGCTGGTGAAACATTGGTACGACCAGAAAGCTTCCCTCATCAACTTTACACATGGCCAGCAAGTCCTGATCGTGAATCCCATAAGGCCTCGAGCTTTACAGGACAAATGGTCAGGCCCTTACCCAGTGGTGGAGCCCCTGGGTGAGGTTAGCTATTCAGTGGACCTTGGAAGGCCTGGACAGGCTCTAAAAGTGTTTCACGTGAATAGGCTGAAGACTTTCGTCCCAAGCGGCGAAATCGCAGCACTGCTATTGGCTTCAGACGTTGAGGAAGAGGAGTCTGAACCTCTCCCTGACCTGTTCCAAAGCAGTCCTTCAGAAAGCTCTTTTGAGGGTGTCCGAGTGGCCCCTCACCAAAATGGACAAGGCTCAGTGGTTTGCCTTGGACATGAAGTAGGTGGAGGGAGGAGACAGCCTCTATCCAGTAAGGTACCAGCGGTACAAGACTGGCCTACCCCCACTACGCAAACCCAAGTGAGAGCCTTCTTAGGACTCACGGGTTATTACCGCAATTTTGTGGCAGACTATGGCACCATAGCTGCTCCTCTGACTGCCCTCACAACTCCGAAGAAACCCAAGAAGGTAACTTGGACTGACGAGTGTGAGAAGGCCTTCAATGGCTTGAAAGACTCCTTGTGCCAGGCCCCTGTGCTCAGGGCCCCTGATTATCAAAGACCTTTTATCGTGCAGACGGATGCCTCTGACACTGGGATAGGAGCTGTACTATCGCAAGTAGATGAGAAGGGTAAGGAACACCCTATCGGTTTTATTAGTCGCCAGCTTAAGGACAGAGAGCTCAGATGGTCCACGGTAGAGAAAGAATGTTTCTCTGTTGTGTGGGCCCTAAGGAAGCTGCGGCCCTACCTCTATGGGACCCACTTCACTGTGCAGACTGACCATAAGCCGTTAAAGTGGCTAATGAACATGAAGGGGGAGAATCCAAAGTTGCTTAGGTGGTCCATAAGTCTACAAGGCTTCGACTTCACTATTGAGCATAGGCCAGGTGTCCAACATAGCAATGCTGATGGGTTGTCCAGAATGTTTTACCGACCTGAACAAGAGACTCATCCAGGGGTGGATTAGTTCCCCCTGTCCATAGTCTGGGAGGGGCGAGTGTTAGGAAAGATTTCGTTATTGTAGGGAACTTTCCTTCCATGTGGCAACCCCTAAACTTTTTGCTATTGTTTTCAACCTGTTTTCTTGACTTTGCCAGAGAAGTGCAGCCTTCTGCTGTACTCCTCTGGGCTTTCGCTCCTTTCTTACGGGGAAACTGACATGCCCTTAAGACAGTCAGTACCGGGGAACGCTGTTTCCCGTAGTTTCTTTTATCGTGTCGCCATTTTAGTGCAACACGACACAAGAGGGCACTGTAAGCTAAGTTACAGCTCTCTTGGGTCTCTAGCCTTCTACAGACCCTAGACACTCTTGTAGGATGGTTTTTGGATCGGTGCAAGTCATTCAGGGACTGGGCTGGTGGCAGCGATCATTTGGTTTATTTTGAGCTCCTTTTGCCGTTCTGAGCACCTTTTTGCCGCGAACACAAAAGGGTGGCCCGGCTACCCAAAATGGCCGGACCACGAGGCTCCTTTGTCTCGTCCACTGTCCGTCTTGCCCCCTTTACCTTCCCCCGGGTCAGGCGACCCGGGGCCTTCCTTATTTGGGCATGTAGTTTCCCGCGAAACACGGTTGCTTTCGCGGGCTTCTACATGTCGTTTGAGTGCCCCCAGGATGTGGGCTGGGCTGTCTGGTCCCAATACACATCCTGGGTGCCAGAGAGTCTAGGGTGGTGTGAATGCCTGGGACCACTGTGGTCCGTGATTGGTCCACGTATGGTATGTGTGTTGATGAGCGGATCTCCCATTGGCTCCCCTCCGTTTTGGCGCGAAGGGAACCGTGGATAAGAGGGAGCTGGAAACACCACTACCATGTCGATCTCCTGAGTTCTTACGAACCCAGGGATACAGGAGCCAAGTATCCTGCGAACACGAGGCTGGACCGAGGAATCGCTGGTGACCCCCTGAAGAACTTCTGCTCCTCATTGCTGTCGTCCGGTGAAGCCCTTTCCACCTAAGATCGAACAAGAAGGCCTGTACTGGCGCTTCGACCTATTGGAATAGCAGGACCAGCTATTCCCGGCACCTTCATCAACTCCTGCCGTAAGCCTTCGGAAGTGTCTCTGGGCCATCCAGTTGACTGACCAGCTTACTAAGGAGTCCTGCTCTGTAATCGCCGACAGGTTGGGTGGTATTCTGAGTCCGGGGCATGCTCACACGCTTCGTTTGCTTAGCAGTCCTAAGCTAGAGGTGAGCGGTGCTCGTTTGGCTTGACTACACCCGGCCGTTCCGTTGCCCTGCCGTGGCGACAAAACTGTGCTTGTTTCTTCGATCGGGACGTCTTTTTACTCTGCACGACGACGAGACGTTCCCTGCTCTTCAGAACCTGCCAGAAGCTGCATCTATCGAGGAGAAGCTCGGGCCTGCTTGCTTCGGGGACCGGTGAGTAGATTAGCTAGGATCTGGTCGCCCTCCTGCAGTGCCCTTTGCTTTTCCCCGCTGTGAATACAGCACCCCTTGTCCGTACTCGCGCCCTGCTTCTGCCTCACTGTGGAGGCTGCGCTAGAGTCGCGGACCGTGTTCTCCTTCATTAGAGCTCCCTACAGAGCTGTTCAACGTCCTCCGAAGAGCTTCACCTTCTGCCCATTGGCACCGGCGTGTGCAGGTACTTTTGAGCGCTAGGCTCCACTCTTCGTAGGGATTGGACTACCATCCAGTTAGGGGCCTCAGAAGGCGGACATATCACACGCATTGGTTCGCACTGCCTGTTTTCCTTCCCCTGCAGGTGGATAACATATTTCGTGCTGCTAATGCTGTGAAACTGTGTATTCTGTATATATATTGGGTGGATAGTGTATGTGTTGGTTTAATATCGTTGTATATTGCTGCTTTTACTGTGGTTATTAGTTTCAAGGCCTTATAATAAATGTGTATCTATTTTTGATATAAACAACTGTTTGGAGTAGTTTGTAAGCGCTCTTGCTTTGTGTGCTCACTGTGGGCTTTCAGTCACCCTCACCCCTCTTGAGACCTAGTCTTGACCGCCGCGATCGCTACCTTGATTGGTCTGGCTTGTCCAGAGGTTACCCTGTTCCAAGTAATTAGGTTGGCCTTCTGAACTTCTGCGCCACCAGGACAGAGTTCAGAAATCCGTCTTAACAAAGAGTCTCAGGATTGGAATGGGAAGGAGTTGGATATGATATCTCTTGTTATAGGGAGGGTCTCAGGTTTGGTATTAGAAGCACTGTGATATCAAATCACATCCTATCGGAAGGGTCTCGGGTTTGGTATTGGAAGAAATGAGATTTCAAATCTCAGGCTGTGGGAATGGTCTCGGGTATGGTATTGGAAGGGGTGAAAAATCACATTTCATGCTACAGGAAGGGTCACAAGTTTGGAATGGGAAGGAGTTGGATTTCACATATACTACGGGAAGGGCCTCAGGTTTGGTATTAGAAGCATAGAGATATCACATCTCATGTTATAGGAAGGGTCTCGATTGGAATGGGAAGGAGTTGGATATCACATCTCATGTTATAGGGAGGGTCTCAGTTTTGATATTAGAAGCATTGAGATATCACATATGCTATTGGAAGGGTCTCAGTATTGGAATGGGAAGGAGTTGGATATCACATCTCATGTTATAGGGAGGGTCTCAGTTTTGATATTAGAAGCATTGAGATATCACATATGCTATTGGGAGGGTCTCAGTATTGGAATTGGAAGTAGTTGGATATCACATCTCATGCTATCGGAAGGGTCTCAGGATTGGAATGGGAAGTAGTTGGATATCACATATGCTAAAGGAAAGGTCTCAGGTTTGGAATGGGAAGGAGTTGGATATCACGTCTCATGTTATAGGAAGGGTCTCAGGATTGGAATGGGAAGGAGTTGAATATCACATCTCATGCTAAAGGAAGGGTCATCAGGTTCGGTATAAGCATTGAGAAATCACATCTCTGCTATCGGAAGGGTCTCAGGATAGGAATGGGAAGGACTTAGATTTCACATCTCATACTATAGGGAGGGTCTCAGTTTTGATATTAGAAGCATTGAGCTATCAGATCTCATGCTATCGGAAGGGTCTCAGGATTGGAATGGGATGGAGTTGGATATCACATCTCAAGCTATCTCAGGATTGTAATGGGAAGGAGTTTGATATCACATATCAAGCTATAGGAAGGGTCTCAGGTTTGGAAGGGGAAGGATTTGGATCTCACATCTCAAGCTATCTCAGGATTGGAATGGGAAGGAGTTTGATATTTCATCTCAAGCTATAGGAAGGGTCTAAGGTTTGGAAAGGGAAGGATTTGGATTTCACATCTCATGTTATAGGATGGTTCTCATGTTTGGTTTTAGAAGCATTGAGATATCACATCTCATGCTATGGGAAGGGTCTCAGGTTTGGAATGGGAAGGAGTTGGATATCACATCTCATGCTAAAGGAAAGGTCTCAGGTCTGGAAGGGGAAGGATTTGGATCTCACATCTCATGTTTTAGGACGGGTCTCAGGTTTGGTATTAGAAGCATTGAAATATCACATCTCATGGTATAGGAAGGGTCCCAGGATTGGAATGGGAAGGAGTTGGATATCACATTGAATGGGAAGTAGTTTGATATCACATCTCAAGCTATAGGAAGGGCCTCAGGTTTGGAAAGGGAATGATTTGGATTTCACATCTCATGTTATAGGATGGTTCTCATGTTTGGTTTTAGAAGCATTGAAATATCACATCTCATGCTATCGGAAGGGTCTCAGGTTTGGAATGGGAAGGAGTTTGATATCACATCTCATGTTAGAGGTAGGATCTCAGGTTTGGTATTAGAGGCATTGAGATATGACATCTCATGCCATCAGAAGGGTCTCAGGATTGGAATGGGAAGGAGTTGGATATCACATCTCATGCTAAAGGGAGGGTCTAAGGTTTGGAAGGGGAAGGATTTGGACATCACATCTCATGTTATTGGAAGGATCTGAGGTTTGGTATTAGAAGCATTGAGATATCACATCTCATGCTATCGGAAGGGTCTCAGGTTTGGTATAAGCATTGAGATATCACATCTCTGCTATCGGAAGGGTCTCAGGATTGGAATGGGAAGGATTTGGATATCACATCTCATGTTATAGGAAGGGTCTCAGGTTTGGTATTAGAAGCATTGAGATATCACATCTCATGCTATAGGAAGGGTCTCAGGAATGGAATGGGAAGGACTTGGATATCACATCTCATGATAAAGGAAGGGTCTAAGGTTTGGAAGGGGAAGGATTTGGATATCACATCTCATGTTATAGGAAGGGTCTCAGGTTTGGTATTAGAAGCATTGAGATATCACATCTCATGCTATAGGAAGGGTCTCAGGAATGGAATGGGAAGGACTTGGATATCACATCTCATGATAAAGGAAGGGTCTAAGGTTTGGAAGGGGAAGGATTTGGATATCACATCTCATGTTATTGGACCGGTCTCAGGTTTGGTATTAGAAGCATTGAGATATCAAGTCTCATGGTATAGGACGGGAGTTTGATATCACATCTCATGCCATGGTATGGGTCTCAGGTTTTGTAGAAGCATTGGGATATCACATCTCATGCTATCGGAAGGGTATCAGGATTGGATTTGGAAGGAGTTGGATATCCCATCTCATGCTATAGGAAGGGTCTCAGGTTGGAATAGAAGGAGTTGGATATCACATCTCATGTTATAGGAAGGGTCTCAGGATTGGAATGGGAAGGACTTGGATATCACATCTCATGTTATAGGAAGGATCTCAGGTTTTGTATTATAAGCATTGAGATATCACATCTCTGCTATCGGAAGGGTCTAAGTATTGGATTGGGAAGGAATTGGATATCCCTTCTCATGCTATAGGAAGGGTCTCAGGTTGGAATGGGTAGGAGTTGGATATCACATCTCATGTTATAGGAAGGGTCTCAAGATTGAAATGGGAAGGATTTGGATATCACATCTCTTGCTATAGGAAGGGTCTCAGGTTTTCTATTAGAAACATTGTGATAAGACATCTCATGCTATAGGAAGGGTTTCAGTATTGGAATGGGAAGGATTTGGATATCACATCTCATGCTAAAGGAAGGGTCTCAGGTTTGGAAGGGGAAGGATTTGGATATCATATCTCATGTTATAGGACGTATCTCATGTTATAGGACGGGTCCCAGGTTTGGTATTAGAAGCATTGAGATATCACATCTCATGGTATAGGAAGGGTCTCAGGATTGGAATGGGAAGGATTTGGATCTCCCTTCTCATGCTACAGGAAGGGTCTCAGGTTGGAATGGGAAGGAGTTGGATATCACATCTCGTTATCGAAAGGGTCTCAGGATTGGAATGGGAAGGAATTGGATATCACATCTCTTGCTATAGGAGGTGTCTCAGGATTGGAATGGGAAGGAGTTGGATATCACGTCTCATGTTATAGGAAGGGTCTCAGGATTGGAATGGGAAGGAGTTGAATATCACATCTCATGCTAAAGGAAGGGTATCAGGTTTGATAGAAGCATTGAGATATCACATCTCATGCTATAGGAAGGAACTCAGGATTGGAATGGGAAGGAGTTGGATATCACATCTAATGCCATAGGAAGGGTCATCAGGTTTGGTATAAGCATTGAGATATCACATCTCTGCTATCGGAAGGGTCTAAGGATTGGATTGGGAAGGAGTTGGATATCACGTCTCATGTTATAGGAAGGGTCTCAGGTTGGAATAGAAGGAGTTGGATATCACATCTCATGTTATAGGAAGGGTCTCAGGATTGGAATGGGAAGGACTTGGATATCACATCTCATGTTATAGGAAGGATCTCAGGTTTTGTATTAGAAGCATTGAGATATCACATCTCATGCTATAGGAAGGGTCTCAGGATTGGAATGTGAAGGATTTGGATATCACATCTCATGCTAAAGGAAGGGTCTCAGGTTTGGTATAAGCATTGAGATATCACATCTCTGCTATCGGAAGGGTCTAAGGATTGGATTGGGAAGGAATTGGATATCCCTTCTCATGCTATAGGAAGGGTCTCAGGTTGGAATGGGTAGGAGTTGGATATCACATCTCATGTTATAGGAAGGGTCTCAAGATTGAAATGGGAAGGATTTGAATATCACATCTCATGCTAAAGGAAGGGTATCAGGTTTGATAGAAGCATTGAGATATCACATCTCATGCTATAGGAAGGGTCATCAGGTTTGGTATAAGCATTGAGATATCACATCTCTGCTATCGGAAGGGTATAAGGATTGGATTGGGAAGGAGTTGGATATCACGTCTCATGTTATAGGAAGGGTCTCAGGTTGGAATAGAAGGAGTTGGATATCACATCTCATGCTATAAGAAGGGTCTCAGGATTGGAATGTGAAGGATTTGGATATCACATCTCATGCTAAAGGAAGGGTCTCAGGTTTGGTATAAGCATTGAGATATCACATCTCTGCTATCGGAAGGGTCTAAGGATTGGATTGGGAAGGAATTGGATATCCCTTCTCATGCTATAGGAAGGGTCTCAGGTTGGAATGGGTAGGAGTTGGATATCACATCTCATGTTATAGGAAGGGTCTCAAGATTGAAATGGGAAGGATTTGGATATCACATCTCATGCTAAAGGAAGGGTCTCAGGTTTGGAAGGGGAAGGATTTGGATATCATATCTCATGTTATAGGACGTATCTCCTGTTATTGAGATATCACATCTCATGCTATAGGAAGGGTCTCAGGATTGGAATGTGAAGGATTTGGATATCACATCTCATGCTAAAGGAAGAGTCTCAGGTTTGGTAGAAGCATTGAGATATCATGTCTCTGCTATCGGAAGGGTCTCAGGATTGGATTGGGAAGGAGTTGGATATCCCTTCTCATGCTATAGGAAGGGTCTCAGGATTTGAATGGCAAGGAGTTGGATATCACATCTCATGCCATAGGAAGGGTCTCAGGTTTGGTATAAGCATTGAGATATCACATCTCTGCTATCGGAAGGGTCTCAGGATTGGAATGGGAAGGATTTGGATATCACATCTCATGCTAAAGGAAGGGTCTCAGGTTTGGTAGAAGCATTGAGATATCACGTCTCTGCTATCGGAAGGGTCTCAGGATTTGAATGGCAAGGAGTTGGATATCACATCTCATGCCATAGGAAGGGTCTCAGGTTTGGTATAAGCATTGAGATATCACATCTCTGCTATCGGAAGGGTCTCAGGATTGGAATGGGAAGGAGTTGGATATTCCCATCTCATGTTATAGGAAGGGTCTCAGGTTTGGTATTAGAAGCATTGAGATATCACATCTCATGCTATAGGAAGGGTCTCAGGATTGGAATGGGAAGGACTTGGATATCACATCTCATGCTATAGGGAGGGTCTCAGGATTGGAATGGGAAGGACTTGGATATCACATCTCATGCTATAGGAAGGCTCTCAGGTTTGGAAGGGGAAAGAGTTGGATATCACATTTCATGTTAGAGGTAGGATCTCAGGTTTGGTATTAGAGGCATTGAGATATCACATCTCATGCTATCAGAAGTGTCTCAGGAATGGAATGGGAAGGAGTTGGATATCACATCTCATGCTAAAGGGAGGGTCTCAGGTTTGGAAGGGGAAGGATTTGGATATCACATCTCATGTTATAGGAAGGATCTCAGGTTTGGTATTAGAAGCATTGAGATATCACATCTCATGCTATCGGAAGGATCTCAGGTTTGGTATTAGAAGCATTGAGATATAACATCTCATGCTATCAGAAGGGTCTCAGGATTGGAATGGGAAGGAGTTGGATATCACATCTCATGCTAAAGGGAGGGTCTCAGGTTTGGAAGGGGAAGGATTTGGATATCACATCTCATGTTATCGGAAGGATCTCACGTTTGGTATTAGAAGTATTGAGATATCATATCTCATGCTATAGGAAGGGTCTCAGGTTTGGTATTAGAAGCATTGAGATATCACATCTCATGCTATAGGAAGGGTCTCAGGATTGGAATATGAAGGATTTGGATATCACATCTCATGCTAAAGGAAGGGTCTCAGGTTTGGTAGAAGCATTGAGATATCACGTCTCTGCTATCGGAAGGGTCTCAGGATTGGATTGGGAAGGAGTTGGATATCCCTTCTCATGCTATAGGAAGGGTCTCAGGATTTGAATGGCAAGGAGTTGGATATCACATCTCATGCCATAGGAAGGGTCTCAGGTTTGGTATAAGCATTGAGATATCACATCTCTGCTATCGGAAGGGTCTCAGGATCGGAATGGGAAGGAGTTGGATATTCCCATCTCATGTTATAGGAAGGGTCTCAGGTTTGGTATAAGCATTGAGATATCACATCTCTGCTATCGGAAGCGGCTCAGGATTGGAATGGGAAGGAGTTGGATATCCCATCTCATGTTATAGGAAGAGTCTCTGGTTTGGTATTAGAATCATTGAGATATCACATCGCATGCTGTAGGAAGGGTCTAAGGATTGGAATGGGATGGACTTGGATATCACATCTCATGCTATAGGTAGGCTCTCAGGTTTGGTATAAGCATTCCCGTCCTATAACATGAGATGTGATATCCAAATCCTTCCCCTTCCAAACCTTAGACCCTTCCTTTATCATGAGATGTGATATCCAATTCCTTCCCATTCCAATCCTGAGACCCTTCCGATATCATGAGATTTGTTATCTCAATGCTTCTAATATCAAACTTGAGACCCTCCCTATAGCATGAGATGTGACATCCAAGTCCTTCCCATTCCAATCCTGAGACCCTTCCTATAGCATGAGATGTGATATCTCAATGCTTCTAATACCAAACCTGAGACCCTTCCTATAACATGAGATGGGATATCCAACTCCTTCCCATTCCAATCCTGAGACCCTTCCGATAGCATGAGATGTGATATCTCAATGCTTCTAATATCAAAACTGAGACCCTCCCTATAGCATATGTGATATCTAAGTCCTTCCCATTCCAATCCTGAGACCCTCCCTATAGCATGAGATGTGATATCCAACTCCTTCCCATTCCAATCCTGAGACCCTTCCTATAGCATGAGATATGATATCTCAATACTTCTAATACCAAACGTGAGATCCTTCCGATAACATGAGATGTGATATCCAAATCCTTCCCCTTCCAAACCTAAGACCCTCCCTTTAGCATGAGATGTGATATCCAACTCCTTCCTATTCCAATCCTGAGACTCTTCTGATAGCATGAGATGTGATATCTAAATGCTTCTAATACCAAACCTGAGATCCTTCCGATAGCATGAGATGTGATATCTCAATGCTTCTAATACCAAACCTGAGATCCTTCCTATAACATGAGATGTGATATCCAAATCCTTCCCCTTCCAAACCTGAGACCCTCCCTTTAGCATGAGATGTGATATCCAACTCCTTCCCATTCCATTCCTGAGACCCTTCTGATAGCATGAGATGTGATATCTCAATGCCTCTAATACCAAACCTGAGATCCTACCTCTAACATGAAATCTGATATCCAACTCTTTCCCTTCGACACCTGAGAGCCTTCCTATAGCATGAGATGTGATATCCAAGTCCTTCTAATTCCAATCCTGAGACCCTTCCTATAACATGAGATGTGATATCCAACTCCTTCCCATTCCAACCTGAGACCCTTCCTATAGCATGAGATGGGATATCCAACTCCTTCCAAATCCAATTCTGATACCCTTCCGATAGCATGAGATGTGATATCCCAATGCTTCTACCAAACCTGAGACCCATACTATGGCATGAGATGTGATATCAAACTCCTTCCCCTTCCAAACCTTAGACACTTCCTTTATCATGAGATGTGATATCCAACTCCTTCCCATTCCATTACTGAGACCCTTCCAATATCATGAGATGTGATATCTCAATGCTTCTAATATCAAACTTGAGACCCTCCTTATAGCATGAGATGTGATATCCAAGTCCTTCCATTTCCAATCCTAAGACCCTTCCTATAGCATGAGATGTGATATCTCAATGCTTCTAATACCAAACCTGAGACCCTTCCTATAACATGAGATGGGAATATCCAACTCCTTCCCATTCCAATCCTGAGACCCTTCCGATAGTAGAGATGTGATATCTCAATGCTTATACCAAACCTGAGATCCTTCCTATAACATGAGATGTGATATCCAACTCCTTCCCATTCCAATCCTGAGACACTTCCTATAGCATGAGATGTGATATCTCACTGCTTATACCAAACCTGAGACCCTTCCTATAGCATGAGATGTGATATCCAAATCCTTCCCATTCCAATCCTGAGACCCTTCCTATAGCATGAGATATGATATCTCAATGCTTCTAATATCAAACTTGAGACCCTCCCTATAGCATGAGATGTGATATCCAAGTCCTTCCCATTCCAATCCTGAGACCCTTCCGATAGCATGAGATGTGATGTCTCAATGCTTCTAATACCAAACCTGAGATCCTTCCTATAACATGAGATGTGATATCCAACTCCTTCCCATTCCAATCCTGAGACCCTTCCTATAGCATGAGATGTGATATCTCAATGCTTATACCAAACATGAGACCCTTCCTATAACATGAGATGGGATATCCAACTCCTTCCCATTCCAATCCTTAGACCCTTCCTAAAGCATGCAATATGATATCTCAATGATTCTAATAACAAACCTGAGACCCGTCCTATAACATGAGATGGGATATCCAACACCTTCCCATTCCAATCCTGAGACACTTCCGATAGCAGAGATGTGATATCTCAATGCTTATACCAAACCTGAGACCCTTCCTATAACATGAGATGTGATATCCAACTCCTTCCCGTTCCAAACCTGAGACCCTTCCTATAGCATATGTGATATCCAACACATTCCCATTCCAAACATGAGACCCTTCCTATAGCAGGAATGTAATATCCAACTCCTTCCCATTCCAATCCTGAGACCATTCCTATAGCATGAGATGTGATATCTCAATGCTTCTAATACCAAACCTGAGATCCTTCCTATGACATGAGATGTGATATCCAATTCCTCCCCATTCCAAACCTGAGAACCTTCCTACAGCATGCGATGTGATATCTCAATGCTTCTAATACCAAACCTGAGACCAGTCCTATAACATGAGATTGGATATCCAACTCCTTCCCCTTCCAAACCTGAGACCCTTCCTATAGCATGAGATGTGATATCCAACTTCTTCCCATTCCAATCCTGAGACCCTTCCTATAACATGAGATGTGATGTCTCAATGCTTCTAATACCAAACCTGAGATCTTTCCTATAACATGAGATGTGATATCCAACTCCTTCCCATTCCAATCCTGAGACCCTTCCTATAGCATGAGATGTGCTATCTCAATGCTTATACCAAACCTGAGACCCTTCCTAAAGCTTGAGATGTGATATCCAACTCCTTCCCATTCCAATCCTGAGACCCTTCCTATAACATGAAATGTGATATCCAACTCCTTCCCATTCCAACCTGAGACCCTTCCTATAGCATGAGATGTGATATCTCAAGGCCTCTAATACCAAACCTGAGATCCTTCCTCTAACATGAAATGTGATATCCAACTCCTTCTCCTTCCAAACCTGAGAGCCTTCCTATAGCATGAGATATGATATCCAAGTCCTTCCCATTCCAATCCTGAGACCCTTCCTATAACATGAAATGTGATATCCAACTCCTTCCCATTCCAACCTGAGACCCTTCCTATAGCATGAGATGGGATATCCAACTCCTTCCAAATCCAATACTGATACCTTTCCAATAGCATGAGATGTCATATCCCAATGCTTCTATCAAACCTGAGAACCATACTATGGCATGAGATGTGATATCAAACTCCTTCCCATTCCAATCCTGAGACTCTTCCTATAGCTTGAGATGTGATATCCAACTCCTTCCCATTCCAATTCTGAGACCCTTCCTATACCATGAGACTTGATATCTCAATGCTTCTAATACCAAACCTGAGACCTGTCCTATAACATGAGATGTGATATCCAAATCTTTCCCCTTCCAAACCTTAGACCCTTCCTTTATCATGAGATGTGATATCCAACTCCTTCCCATTCCAATCCTGAGACCCTTCCGATATCATGAGATTTGTTATCTCAATGCTTCTAATATCAAAATTGAGACCCTCCCTATAGCATGAGATGGGATATCCAACTCCTTCCCATTCCAATCCTGAGACCCTTCCGATAGCAGAGATGTGATATCTCAATGCTTATACCAAATCTGAGACCCTTCCTATAGCATGAGATGTGATATCCAACTCCTTCCCATTCCAATCCTGAGACCCTTCCTATAGCATGAGTTGTGATGTCGCAATGCTTCTAATACCAAACCTGAGATCCTTCCTATAACATGAGATGTGATATCCAACTCCTTCCCATTCCAATCCTGAGACCCTTCCTATAGCATGAGATGTGCTATCTCAATGCTTATACCAAACCTGAGACCCTTCCTAAAGCTTGAGATGTGATATCCAACTCCTTCCCATTCCAATCCTGAGACCCTTCCTATAGCATGAGATGTGATATCTCAAGGCCTCTAATACCAAACCTGAGATCCTTCCTCTAACATGAAATGTGATATCCAACTCCTTCCCCTTCCAAACCTGAGAGCCTTCCTATAGCATGAGATATGATATCCAAGTCCTTCCCATTCCAATCCTGAGACCCTTCCTATAACATGAAATGTGATATCCAACTCCTTCCCATTCCAACCTGAGACCCTTCCTATAACATGAAATGTGATATCCAACTCCTTCCAAATCCAATACTGATACCCTTCCAATAGCATGAGATGTGATATCCCAATGCTTCTACCAAACCTGAGACCCATACTATGGCATGAGATGTGATATCAAACTCCTTCCCATTCCAATCCTGAGACTCTTCCTATAGCTTGAGATGTGATATCCAACTCCTTCACATTCCAATTCTGAGACCCTTCCTATGCCATGAGACTTGATATCTCAATGCTTCTAATACCAAACCTGAGACCCGTCCTATAACATGAGATGTGATATCCAAATCTTTCCCCTTCCAAACCTTAGACCCTTCCTTTATCATGAGATGTGATATCCAACTCCTTCCCATTCCAATCCTGAGACCCTTCCGATATCATGAGATTTGTTATCTCAATGCTTCTAATATCAATCTTGAGACCCTCCCTATAGCATGAGATGTGACATCCAAGTCCTCCCCATTCCAATCCTGAGACCCTTCCTATAGCATGAGATGTGATATCTCAATGCTTCTAATACCAAACTTGAGACCCTTCCTATAACATGAGATGGGATATCCAACTCCTTCCCATTCCAATCCTGAGACCCTTCCGATAGCAGAGATGTGATATCTCAATGCTTATACCAATCCTGAGACCCTTCCTATGGCCTGAGATGTCATATACAACTCCTTCCCAATCCAATCCTGAGACCCTTCCTATAGCATGAGATGTGATATCTCAATGCTTATACCAAATGTGAGACCCTTCCTATAGCATGAGATGTGATATCCAACTCCTTCCCATTCCAATCCTGAGACCCTTCCTATAGCATGAGATGTGATGTATCAATGCTTCTAATACCAAACCTGAGATCCTTCCTATAACATGAGATGTGATATCCAACTCCTTCCCATTCAAATCCTGAGACCCTTCCTATAGCATGAGATGTGATGTCTCAATGCTTCTAATACCAAACCTGAGAACCTTCCTACAGCATGCGATGTGATATCTCAATGCTTCTAATACCAAACCTGAGACCAGTCCTATAACATGAGATGTGATATCCAACTCCTTCCCATTCCAATCCTGAGACCCTTCCTATAGCATGAGATGTGCTATCACAATGCTTATACCAAACCTGAGACCCTTCCTAAAGCTTGAGATGTGATATCCAACTCCTTCCCATTCCAATCCTGAGACCCTTCCTATAGCATGAGATGTGATATCTCAAGGCCTCTAATACCAAACCTGAGATTCTTCCTCTAACATGAAATGTGATATCCAACTCCTTCCCCTTCCAAACCTGAGAGCCTTCCTATAGCATGAGATATGATATCCAAGTCCTTCCCATTCCAATCCTGAGACCCTTCCTATAACATGAAATGTGATATCCAACTCCTTCCCATTCCAACCTGAGACCCTTCCTATAGCTTGAGATGTGATATCCAACTCCTTCCCATTCCAATTCTGAGACCCTTCCTATGCCATGAGACTTGATATCTCAATGCTTCTAATACCAAACCTGAGACCCGTCCTATAACATGAGATGTGATATCCAAATCTTTCCCCTTCCAAACCTTAGACCCTTCCTTTATCATGAGATGTGATATCCAACTCCTTCCCATTCCAATCCTGAGACCCTTCCGATATCATGAGATTTGTTATCTCAATGCTTCTAATATCAAACTTGAGACCCTCCCTATAGCATGAGATGTGACATCCAAGTCCTCCCCATTCCAATCCTGAGACCCTTCCTATAGCATGAGATGTGATATCTCAATGCTTCTAATACCAAACCTGAGACCCTTCCTATAACATGAGATGTCATATACAACTCCTTCCCAATCCAATCCTGAGACCCTTCCTATAGCATGAGATGTGATATCTCAATGCTTATACCAAATCTGAGACCCTTCCTATAGCATGAGATGTGATATCCAACTCCTTCCCATTCCAATCCTGAGACCCTTCCTATAGCATGAGATGTGATGTCTCAATGCTTCTAATACCAAACCTGCGATCCTTCCAATAACATGAGATGTGATATCCAACTCCTTCCCATTCCAATCCTGAGACCCTTATGATAGCATGAGATGTGATATCTCAATGCCTCTAATACCAAACCTGAGATACTTCCGATAGCATGAGATGTGATATCTCAATGCTTCTAATACCAAACCTGAGATCCTTCCTATAACATGAGATGTGATTTCCAAATCCTTCCCCTTCCAAACCTGAGACCCTCCATTTAGCATGAGATGTGATATACAACTCCTTCCCATTCCAATCCTGAGACCCTTCTGATAGCATGAGATGTGATATCTCAATGCCTCTAATACCAAACCTGAGATCCTATCTCTAACATGAAATGTGATATCCATCTCCTTCCCTTTCCAAACCTGAGGCCCTGCCTATAGCATGAGATGTGATATCCAAGTCCTTCCCATTCCAATCCTGAGACCCTTCCTATAGCATGTGATGTGATATCTCAATGCTTATACCAAACCTGAGACCCTTCCTATGGCATGAGATGTCATATACAACTCCTTCCCATTCCAATCCTGAGACCCTTCCTATAGCATGAGATGTGATATCTCAATGCTTATACCAAACCTGAGACCCTTCCTATAGCATGAGATGTGATATCCAACTTCTTCCCATTCCAATCCTGAGACCCTTCCTATAACATGAGATGTGATGTCTCAATGCTTCTAATACCAAACCTGAGATATTTCCTATAACATGAGATGTGATATCCAACTCCTTCCCATTCCAATCCTGAGACCCTTCCTATAGCATGAGATGTGATATCTCAATGCTTATACCAAACCTGAGACCCTTCCTATAGCTTGAGATGTGATATCCAACTCCTTCCCATTCCAATCCTGAGACCCTTCCTATAGCATGAGATGTGATATCTCAAGGCCTCTAATACCAAACCTGAGATCCTTCCTCTAACATGAAATGTGATATCCAACTCCTTCCCCTTCCAAACCTGAGAGCCTTCCTATAGCATGAGATATGATATCCAAGTCCTTCCCATTCCAATCCTGAGACCCTTCCTATAACATGAAATGTGATATCCAACTCCTTCCCATTCCAACCTGAGACCCTTCCTATAGCATGAGATGGGATATCCAACTTCTTCCAAATCCAAAACTGATACCCTTCCGATAGCATGAGATGTGATATCCCAATGCTTCTACCAAACCTGAGACCCATACTATGGCATGAGATGTGATATCAAACTCCTTCCCATTCCAATCCTGAGACCCTTCCTATAGCTTGAGGTGTGATATCCAACTCCTTCCCATTCCAATTCTGAGACCCTTCTTATACCATGAGACTTGATATCTCAATGCTTCTAATACCAAACCTGAGACCCGTCCTATACCATGAGATGTGATATCCAAATCCTTCCCCTTCCAAACCTTAGACCCTTCCTTTATCATGAGATGTGATATCCAACTCCTTCCCATTCCAATCCTGAGACCCTTCCGATATCATGAGATTTGTTATCTCAATGCTTCTAATATCAAACTTGAGACCCTCCCTACAGCATGAGATGTGACATCCAAGTCCTTCCCATTCCAATCCTGAGACCCTTCCTATAGCATGAGATGTGATATCTCTATGCTTCTAATACCAAACCTGAGACCATTCCTATAACATGAGATGGGATATCCAACTCCTTCCCATTCCAATCCTGAGACCCTTCCGATAGCAGAGATGTGATATCTCAATGCTTATACCAAACCTGAGACCCTTCCTATGGCCTGAGATGTCATATACAACTCCTTCCCATTCCAATCCTGAGACCCTTCCTTTAGCATGAGATGTGATATCTCAATGCTTATACCAAATCTGAGACCCTTCCTACAGCATGAGATGTGATATCCAATTCCTTCCCATTCCAATCCTGAGACCCTTCCTATAGCATGAGATGTGATATCTCAATGCTTATACCAAACCTGAGAGCCTACCTATAGCATGAGATGTGATATCCAAGTCCATCCCATTCCAATCCTTAGACCCTTCCTACAGCATGCAATGTGATATCTCAATGATTCTAATACCAAACCAGAGACTCTTCCTAAAACATGAGATGGGATATCCAACTCCTTCCCATTCCAATCCTGAGCCGCTTCCGATAGCAGAGATGTGATATCTCAATGCTTATACCAAACCTGAGACCCTTCCTATAACATGAGATGTGATATCCAACTCCTTCCCGTTCCAAACCTGAGACACTAACTATAGCATATGTGATATCCAACTGCTTCCCATTCCAAACATGAGACCCTTCCTATAGCAAGAAAGTAATATCCAACTCCTACCCATTCCAATCCTGAGACCCTTCCTATAGCAAGAGATGTGATATCCAAATCCTTCCCATTCCAATCCTGAGACCCTTCCTATAACATGAGATGTGATATCCAACTCCTTCCCATTCAAATCCTGAGACCCTTCCTATAGCATGAGAAGGGATATCCAACTCCTTCCCAATCCAATCCTGAGACCCTTCCGATAGCAGAGACGTGATATCTCAATGCTTCTACCATACCTGAGACCCTTCCTTTAGCATGAGATGTGATATCCAAATCCTTCACATTCCAATCCTGAGACCCTTCCTATAGCATGAGATGTGATATCTCAATGCTTCTAATACCAAACCTGAGATCCTTCCTATAACATGAGATGTGATATCCAATTCCTTCCCATTCCAAACCTGAGACCCTTCCTATTGGATGAGATGTGATATCCAACTCCTTCCCATTCCAACCCTGAGACCCTTCCTATAGCATGAGATGTGATGTCTCAATGCTTCTAATACCAAACCTGAGATCCTTCCTATAACATGAGATGTGATATCCAACTCCTTCCATTCCAATCCTGAGACCCGTCCTATAGCATGAGATGTGATATCTCAATGCTTATACCAAACCTGAGACCCTTCCTATAGCATGAGATGTGATATCCAACTACTTCCCATTCCAATCCTGAGACCCTTCCTATAGCATGAGATGTGATATCTCAATGCTTCTAATACCAAACCTGAGATCCTTCCTCTAACATGAAATGTGATATCCAACTCCTTCCCTTTCCAAACCTAAGAGCCTATCTATAGCATGAGATGTGATATCCAAGTCCTTCCCATTCCAATCCTGAGACCCTTCCTATAACATGAAATGTGATATCCAACTCCTTCCCATTCCAACCTGAGACCCTTCCTATAGCATGAGATGGGATATCCAACTTCTTCCAAATCCAATACTGATACCCTTCCGATAGCATGAGATGTGATATCCCAATGCTTCTACCAAACCTGAGACCCATACTATGGCATGAGATGTGATATCAAACTCCTTCCCATTCCAATCCTGAGACCCTTCCTATAGCTTGAGGTGTGATATCCAACTCCTTCCCATTCCAATTCTGAGACCCTTCTTATACCATGAGACTTGATATCTCAATGCTTCTAATACCAAACCTGAGACCCGTCCTATAACATGAGATGTGATATCCAAATCCTTCCCCTTCCAAACCTTAGACCCTTCCTTTATCATGAGATGTGGTATCCAACTCCTTCCCATTCCAATCCCGAGACCCTTCCGATATCATGAGATTTGTTATCTCAATGCTTCTAATATCAAACTTGAGACCCTCCCTATAGCATGAGATGTGACATCCAAGTCCTTCCCATTCCAATCCTGAGACCCTTCCTATAGCATGAGATGTGATATCTCTATGCTTCTAATACCAAACCTGAGACCCTTCCTATAACATGAGATGGGATATCCAACTCCTTCCCATTCCAATCCTGAGACCCTTCCGATAGCAGAGATGTGATATCTCAATGCTTATACCAAATCTGAGACCCTTCCTATAGCATGAGATGTGATATCCAAATCCTTCCCATTCCAATCCTGAGACCCTTCCTATAGCATTAGATGTGATATCTCAATGCTTATACCAAACCTGAGAGCCTACCTATAGCATGAGATGTGATATCCAAGTCCATCCCATTCCAATCCTTAGACCCTTCCTACAGCATGCGATGTGATATCTCAATGATTCTAATACCAAACCAGAGACTCTTACTATAACATGAGATGGGATATCCAACTCCTTCCCATTCCAATCCTGAGCCGCTTCCGATAGCAGAGATGTGATATCTCAATGCTTATACCAAACCTGAGACCCTTCCTATAACATGAGATGTGATATCCAACTCCTTCCAGTTCCAAACCTGAGACACTAACTATAGCATATGTGATATCCAACTCCTTCCCATTCCAAACATGAGACCCTTCCTATAGCAAGAAAGTAATATCCAACTCCTACCCATTCCAATCATGAGACCCTTCCTATAGCAAGAGATGTGATATCCAAATCCTTCCCATTCCAATCCTGAGACCCTTCCTATAACATGAGATGTGATATCCAACTCCTTCCCATTCCAACCTGAGACACTTCCTATAGCATGAGAAGGGATATCCAACTCCTTCCCAATCCAATCCTGAGACCCTTCCGATAGCAGAGATGTGATATCTCAATGCTTATACCAAACCTGAGACCCTTCCTATGGCATGAGATGTGATATCCAACTCCTTGCCATTCAAATCCTGAGACCCTTCCTATAGCATGAGAAGGGATATCCAACTCCTTCCCAATCCAATCCTGAGACCCTTCCGATAGCAGAGACGTGATATCTCAATGCTTCTACCAAACCTGAGACCCTTCCTTTAGCATGAGAAGTGATATCCAAATCCTTCACATTCCAATCCTGAGACCCTTCCTATAGCATGAGATGTGATATCTCAATGCTTCTAATACCAAACCTGAGATCCTTCCTATAACATAAGATGTGATATCCAATTCCTTCCCATTCCAAACCTGAGACCCTTCCTATTGGATGAGATGTGATATCCAACTCCTTCCCATTCCAACCCTGAGACCCGTCCTATAGCATGAGATGTGATATCTCAATGCTTATACCAAACCTGGGACCCTTCCTATAGCATGAGATGTGATATCCAACTTCTTCCCATTCCAATCCTGAGACCCTTCCTATAACATGAGATGTGATGTCTCAATGCTTCTAATACCAAACCTGAGATATTTCCTATAGCTTGAGATGTGATATCCAACTCCTTCCCATTCCAATCCTGAGACCCTTCCTATAGCATGAGATGTGATATCTCAAGGCCCCTAATACCAAACCTGAGATCCTTCCTCTAACATGAAATGTGATATCCAACTCCTTCCCCTTCCAAACCTGAGAGCCTTCCTATAGCATGAGATATGATATCCAAGTCCTTCCCATTCCAATCCTGAGACCCTTCCTATAACATGAAATGTGATATCCAACTCCTTCCCATTCCAACCTGAGACCCTTCCTATAGCATGAGATGGGATATACAACTCCTTCCAAATCCAATACTGATACCCTTCCAATAGCATGAGATGTGATATCCCAATGCTTCTACCAAACCTGAGACCCATACTATGGCATGAGATGTGATATCAAACTCCTTCCCATTCCAATCCTGAGACCCTTCCTATAGCTTGAGGTGTGATATCCAACTCCTTCCCATTCCAATTCTGAGACCCTTCTTATACCATGAGACTTGATATCTCAATGCTTCTAATACCAAACCTGAGACCCGTCCTATAACATGAGATGTGATATCCAAATCCTTCCCCTTCCAAACCTTAGACCCTTCCTTTATCATGAGATGTGATATCCAACTCCTTCCCATTCCAATCCTGAGACCCTTCCGATATCATGAGATTTGTTATCTCAATGCTTCTAATATCAAACTTGAGACCCTCCCTATAGCATGAGATGTGACATCCAAGTCCTTCCCATTCCAATCCTGAGACCCTTCCTATAGCATGAGATGTGATATCTCTATGCTTCTAATACCAAACCTGAGAGCATTCCTATAACATGAGATGGGATATCCAACTCCTTCCCATTCCAATCCTGAGACCCTTCCGATAGCAGAGATGTGATATCTCAATGCTTATACCAAACTTGAGACCCTTCCTATGGCCTGAGATGTCATATACAACTCCTTCCCATTCCAATCCTGAGACCCTCCCTTTAGCATGAGATGTGATATCTCAATGCTTATACCAAATCTGAGACCCTTCCTATAGCATGAGATGTGATATCCAATTCCTTCCCATTCCAATCCTGAGACCCTTCCTATAGCATGAGATGTGATATCTCAATGCTTATACCAAACCTGAGAGCCTACCTATAGCATGAGATGTGATATCCAAGTCCATCCCATTCCAATCCTTAGACCCTTCCTACAGCATGCGATGTGATATCTCAATGATTCTAATACCAAACCAGAGACTCTTCCTATAACATGAGATGGGATATCCAACTCCTTCCCATTCCAATCCTGAGCCGCTTCCGATAGCAGAGATGTGATATCTCAATGCTTATACCAAACCTGAGACCCTTCCTATAACATGAGATGTGATATCCAACTCCTTCCCGTTCCAAACCTGAGACACTAACTATAGCATATGTGATATCCAACTGCTTCCCATTCCAAACATGAGACCCTTCCTATAGCAAGAAAGTAATATCCAACTCCTACCCATTCCAATCCTGAGACCCTTCCTATAGCAAGAGATGTGATATCCAAATCCTTCCCATTCCAATCCTGAGACCCTTCCTATAACATGAGATGTGATATCCAACTCCTTCCCATTCAAATCCTGAGACCCTTCCTATAGCATGAGAAGGGATATCCAACTCCTTCCCAATCCAATCCTGAGACCCTTCCGATAGCAGAGACGTGATATCTCAATGCTTCTACCAAACCTGAGACCCTTCCTTTAGCATGAGATGTGATATCCAAATCCTTCACATTCCAATCCTGAGACCCTTCCTATAGCATGAGATGTGATATCTCAATGCTTCTAATACCAAACCTGAGATCCTTCCTATAACATGAGATGTGGTATCCAATTCCTTCCCATTCCAAACCTGAGACCCTTCCTATTGGATGAGATGTGATATCCAACTCCTTCCCATTCCAACCCTGAGACCCTTCCTATAGCATGAGATGTGATGTCTCAATGCTTCTAATACCAAACCTGAGATCCTTCCTATAACATGAGATGTGATGTCCAACTCCTTCCATTCCAATCCTGAGACCCGTCCTATAGCATGAGATGTGATATCTCAATGCTTATACCAAACCTGAGACCCTTCCTATAGCATGAGATGTGATATCCAACTACTTCCCATTCCAATCCTGAGACCCTTCCTATAGCATGAGATGTGATATCTCAATGCTTCTAATACCAAACCTGAGATCCTTCCTCTAACATGAAATGTGATATCCAACTCCTTCCCTTTCCAAACCTAAGAGCCTATCTATAGCATGAGATGTGATATCCAAGTCCTTCCCATTCCAATCCTTAGACCCTTCCTACAGCATGCAATATGATATCTCAATGATTCTAATAACAAACCTGAGACCCGTCCTATAGCATGAGATATGATATCCAAGTCCTTCCCATTCCAATCCTGAGACCCTTCCTATAACATGAAATGTGATATCCAACTCCTTCCCATTCCAACCTGAGACCCTTCCTATAGCATGAGATGGGATATCCAACTTCTTCAAAATCCAATACTGATACCTTTCCGATAGCATGAGATGTGATATCCCAATGCTTCTACCAAACCTGAGACCCATACTATGGCATGAGATGTGATATCAAACTCCTTCCCATTCCAATCCTGAGACCCTTCCTATAGCTTGAGGTGTGATATCCAACTCCTTCCCATTCCAATTCTGAGACCCTTCTTATACCATGAGACTTGATATCTCAATGCTTCTAATACCAAACCTGAGACCCGTCCTATAACATGAGATGTGATATCCAAATCCTTCCCCTTCCAAACCTTAGACCCTTCCTTTATCATGAGATGTGGTATCCAACTCCTTCCCATTCCAATCCTGAGACCCTTCCTTTAGCATGAGATGTGATATCTCAATGCTTATACCAAATCTGAGACCCTTCCTATAACATGAGATGTGATATCCAACTCCTTCCCGTTCCAAACCTTAGACACTAACTATAGCATATGTGATATCCAACTCCTTCCCATTCCAAACATGAGACCCTTCCTAGAGCAAGAAAGTAATATCCAACTCCTACCCTTTCCAATCCTGAGACCCTTCCTATAGCAAGAGATGTGATATCCAAATCCTTCCCATTCCAATCCTGAGACCCTTCCTATAACATGAGATGTGATATCCAACTCCTTCCCATTCCAACCTGAGACACTTCCTATAGCATGAGAAGGGATATCCAACTACTTCCCAATCCAATCCTGAGACCCTTCCGATAGCAGAGATGTGATATCTCAATGCTTATACCAAACCTGAGACCCTTACTATGGCATGAGATGTGATATCCAACTCCTTGCCATTCAAATCCTGAGACCCTTCCTATAGCATGAGAAGGGATATCCAACTCCTTCCCAATCCAATCCTGAGACCCTTCCGATAGCAGAGATGTTATATCTCAATGCTTCTAATACCAAACCTGAGATCCTTCCTATAACATGAGATGTGATATCCAATTCCTTCCCATTCCAAACCTGAGACCCTTCCTATTGGATGAGATGTGATATCCAACTCCTTCCCATTCCAACCCTGAGACCCTTCCTATAGCATGAGATGTGATGTCTCAATGCTTCTAATACCAAACCTGAGATCCTTCCTATAACATGAGATGTGATATCCAACTCCTTCCATTCCAATCCTGAGACCCGTCCTATAGCATGAGATGTGATATCTCAATGCTTATATCAAACCTGAGACCCTTCCTATAGCATGAGATGTGATATCCAACTACTTCAAATTCCAATCCTGAGACCCTTCCTATAGCATGAGATGTGATATCTCAATGCTTCTAATACCAAACCTGAGATCCTTCCTCTAACATGAAATGTGATATCCAACTCCTTCCCTTTCCAAACCTAAGAGCCTATCTATAGCATGAGATGTGATTCCAAGTCCTTCCCATTCCAACCCTTAGACCCTTCCTACAGCATGCAATATGATATCTCAATGATTCTAATAACAAACCTGAGACCCGTCCTATAACATGAGATGGGATATCCAACTCCTTCCCATTCCAATCCTGAGACACTTCCGATAGCAGAGATGTGATATCTCAATGCTTATACCAAACCTGAGACCCTTCCTATAACATGAGATGTGATATCCAAATCCTTCCCGTTCCAAACCTGAGACCCTTACTTTAGCATGAGATGTGATATCCAACTCCTTCCCGTTCCAAACCTGAGACCCTTCCTTTAGCATGAGATGTGATATCCAGCTCCTTCCCATTCCAATCCTGAGACACTTCCGATAGCATGAGATGTGATATCTCAATGCTTCTAATATCAAAACTGAGACCCTCCCTATAGCATGATATGTGATATCTAAGTCCTTCCCATTCCAATCCTGAGACACTCCCTATAGCATGAGATGTGATATCCAACTCTTTCCCATTCCAAACCTGAGACCCTTCCTATAGCATGAGATATGATATCTCAATACTTCTAATACCAAACGTGAGATCCTTCCGATAACATGAGATGTGATATCCAAATCCTTCCCCTTCCAAACCTGAGACCCTCCCTTTAGCATGAGATGTGATATCCAACTCCTTCCATTCCAATCCTGAGACCCGTCCTATAGCATGAGATGTGATATCTCAATGCTTATACCAAACCTGAGACCCTTCCTATAGCATGAGATGTGATATCCAACTACTTCCCATTCCAATCCTGAGACCCTTCCTATAGCATGAGATGTGATATCTCAATGCTTCTAATACCAAACCTGAGATCCTTCCTCTAACATGAAATGTGATATCCAACTCCTTCCCTTTCCAAACCTAAGAGCCTATCTATAGCATGAGATGTGATATCCAAGTCCTTCCCATTCCAATCCTTAGACCCTTCCTACAGCATGCAATATGATATCTCAATGATTCTAATAACAAACCTGAGACCCATCCTATAACATGAGATATGATATCCAAGTCCTTCCCATTCCAATCCTGAGACCCTTCCTATAACATGAAATGTGATATCCAACTCCTTCCCATTCCAACCTGAGACCCTTCCTATAGCATGAGATGGGATATCCAACTTCTTCCAAATCCAATACTGATACCCTTCCGATAGCATGAGATGTGATATCCCAATGCTTCTACCAAACCTGAGACCCATACTATGGCATGAGATGTGATATCAAACTCCTTCCCATTCCAATCCTGAGACCCTTCCTATAGCTTGAGGTGTGATATCCAACTCCTTCCCATTCCAATTCTGAGACCCTTCTTATACCATGAGACTTGATATCTCAATGCTTCTAATACCAAACCTGAGACCCGTCCTATAACATGAGATGTGATATCCAAATCCTTCCCCTTCCAAACCTTAGGCCCTTCCTTTATCATGAGATGTGGTATCCAACTCCTTCCCATTCCAATCCTGAGACCCTTCCGATATCATGAGATTTGTTATCTCAATGCTTCTAATATCAAACTTGAGACCCTCCCTATAGCATGAGATGTGACATCCAAGTCCTTCCCATTCCAATCCTGAGACCCTTCCTATAGCATGAGATGTGATATCTCTATGCTTCTAATACCAAACCTGAGACCCTTCCTATAACATGAGATGGGATATCCAACTCCTTCCCATTCCAATCCTGAGACCCTTCCGATAGCAGAGATGTGATATCTCAATGCTTATACCAAACCTGAGACCCTTCCTATGGCCTGAGATGTCATATACAACTCCTTCCCATTCCAATCCTGAGACCCTTCCTTTAGCATGAGATGTGATATCTCAATGCTTATACCAAATCTGAGACCCTTCCTATAGCATGAGATGTGATATCCAAATCCTTCCCATTCCAATCCTGAGACCCTTCCTATAGCATGAGATGTGATATCTCAATGCTTATACCAAACCTGAGAGCCTACCTATAGCATGAGATGTGATATCCAAGTCCATCCCATTCCAATCCTTAGACCCTTCCTACAGCATGCAATGTGATATCTCAATGATTCTAATACCAAACCAGAGACTCTTACTATAACATGAGATGGGATATCCAACTCCTTCCCATTCCAATCCTGAGCCGCTTCCGATAGCAGAGATGTGATATCTCAATGCTTATACCAAACCTGAGACCCTTCTATAACATGAGATGTGATATCCAACTCCTTCCCGTTCCAAACCTGAGACACTAACTATAGCATATGTGATATCCAACTCCTTCCCATTCCAAACATGAGACCCTTCCTATAGCAAGAAAGTAATATCCAACTCCTACCCATTCCAATCCTGAGACCCTTCCTATAGCAAGAGATGTGATATCCAAATCCTTCCCATTCCAATCCTGAGACCCTTCCTATAACATGAGATGTGATATCCAACTCCTTCCCATTCCAACCTGAGACACTTCCTATAGCATGAGAAGGGATATCCAACTCCTTCCCAATCCAATCCTGAGACCCTTCCGATAGCAGAGATGTGATATCTCAATGCTTATACCAAACCTGAGACCCTTCCTATGGCATGAGATGTGATATCCAACTCCTTGCCATTCAAATCCTGAGACCCTTCCTATAGCATGAGAAGGGATATCCAACTCCTTCCCAATCCAATCCTGAGACCCTTCCGATAGCAGAGACGTGATATCTCAATGCTACTACCAAACCTGAGACCCTTCCTTTAGCATGAGATGTGATATCCAAATCCTTCACATTCCAATCCTGAGACCCTTCCTATAGCATGAGATGTGATATCTCAATTCTTCTAATACCAAACCTGAGATCCTTCCTATAACATAAGATGTCATATCCAATTCCTTCCCATTCCAAACCTGAGACCCTTCCTATTGAATGAGATGTGATATCCAACTCCTTCCCATTCCAACCCTGAGACCCTTCCTATAGCATGAGATGTGATGTCTCAATGCTTCTAATACCAAACCTGAGATCCTTCCTATAACATGAGATGTGATATCCAACTCCTTCCATTCCAATCCTGAGACCCGTCCCATAGCATGAGATGTGATATCTCAATGCTTATACCAAACCTGAGACCCTTCCTATAGCATGAGATGTGATATCCAACTACTTCCCATTCCAATCCTGAGACCCTTCCTATAGCATGAGATGTAATATCTCAATGCTTCTAATACCAAACCTGAGATCCTTCCTCTAACATGAAATGTGATATCCAACTCCTTCCCTTTCCAAACCTAAGAGCCTATCTATAGCATGAGATGTGATATCCAAGTCCTTCCCATTCCAACCCTTAAACCCTTCCTACAGCATGCAATATGATATCTCAATGATTCTAATAACAAACCTGAGACCCGTCCTATAACATGAGATGGGATATCCAACTCCTTCCCATTCCAATCCTGAGACACTTCCGATAGCAGAGATGTGATATCTCAATGCTTATACCAAACCTGAGACCCTTCCTATAACATGAGATGTGATATCCAAATCCTTCCCGTTCCAAACCTGAGACCCTTCCTTTAGCATGAGATGTGATATCCAGCTCCTTCCCATTCCAATCCTGAGACACTTCCGATAGCATGAGATGTGATATCTCAATGCTTCTAATATCAAAACTGAGACCCTCCCTATAGCATGATATGTGATATCTAAGTCCTTCCCATTCCAATCCTGAGACACTCCCTATAGCATGAGATGTGATATCCAACTCTTTCCCATTCCAATCCTGAGACCCTTCCTATAGCATGAGATATGATATCTCAATACTTCTAATACCAAACGTGAGATCCTTCCGATAACATGAGATGTGATATCCAAATCCTTCCCCTTCCAAACCTGAGACCCTCCCTTTAGCATGAGATGTGATATCCAACTCCTTCCCATTCCAACCCTGAGACCCTTCTGATAGCATGAGATGTGATGTCTCAATGCTTCTAATACCAAACCTGAGATCCTTCCTATAACATGAGATGTGATATCCAACTCCTTCCCTTTCCAAACCTAAGAGCCTATCTATAGCATGAGATGTGATATCCAAGTCCTTCCCATTCCAATCCTTAGACCCTTCCTACAGCATGCAATATGATATCTCAATGATTCTAATAAAAAACCTGAGACCCGTCCTCTAGCATGAGATATGATATCCAAGTCCTTCCCATTCCAATCCTGAGACCCTTCCTATAACATGAAATGTGATATCCAACTCCTTCCCATTCCAACCTGAGACCCTTCCTATAGCATGAGATGGGATATCCAACTTCTTCCAAATCCAATACTGATACCCTTCCGATACCATGAGATGTGATATCCCAATGCTTCTACCAAACCTGAGACCCATACTATGGCATGAGATGTGATATCAAACTCCTTCCCATTCCAATCCTGAGACCCTTCCTATAGCTTGAGGTGTGATATCCAACTCCTTCCCATTCCAATTCTGAGACCCTTCTTATACCATGAGACTTGATATCTCAATGCTTCTAATACCAAACCTGAGACCCGTCCTATAACATGAGATGTGATATCCAAATCCTTCCCCTTCCAAACCTTAGACCCTTCCTTTATCATGAGATGTGATATCCAACTCCTTCCCATTCCAATCCTGAGACCCTTCCGATATCATGAGATTTGTTATCTCAATGCTTCTAATATCAAACTTACGACCCTCCCTATAGCATGAGATGTGACATCCAAGTCCTTCCCATTCCAATCCTGAGACCCTTCCTATAGCATGAGATGTGATATCTCAATGCTTCTAATACCAAACCTGAGACCCTTCCTATAACATGAGATGGGATATCCAACTCCTTCCCATTCCAATCCTGAGACCCTTCCGATAGCAGAGATGTGATATCTCAATGCTTATACCAAACCTGAGACCCTTCCTAAGGCCTGAGATGTCATATACAACTCCTTCCCATTCCAATCCTGAGACCCTTCCTATAGCATGAGATGTGATATCTCAATGCTTATACCAAATCTGAGACCCTTCCTATAGCATGAGATGTGATATCCAACTCCTTCCCATTCCAATCCTGAGACCCTTCCTATAGCATGAGAAGTGATATCTCAATGCTTATACCAAACCTGAGACCCTTCCTATAGCATGAGATGTGATATCCAAATCCTTCCCATTCCAATCCTGAGACCCTTCCTATAGCATGAGATGTGATATCTCAATGCTTATACCAAACCTGAGAGCCTACCTATAGCATGAGATGTGATATCCAAGTCCATCCCATTCCAATCCTTAGACCCTTCCTACAGCATGCGATGTGATATCTCAATGATTCTAATACCAAACCAGAGACCCGTCCTTTAACATGAGATGGGATATCCAACTCCTTCCCATTCCAATCCTGAGCCACTCCTGATAGCAGAGATGTGATATCTCAATGTTTATACCAAACCTGAGACCCTTCCTATAACATGAGATGTGATATCCAACTCCTTCCCGTTCCAAACCTGAGACACTTCCTATAGCATATGTGATATCCAACTCCTTCCCATTCCAAACATGAGACCCTTCCTATAGCAAGAATGTAATATCCAACTCCTACCCATTCCAATCCTGAGACCATTCCTATAGCATGAGGTGTGATATATCAATGCTTCTAATACCAAACCTGAGATCCTTCCTATGACATGAGATGTGATATCCAAATCCTTCCCATTCCAATCCTGAGACCCTTCCTATAGCAAGAGATGTGATATCCAAATCCTTCCCATTCCAATCCTGAGACCCTTCCTATAACATGAGATGTGATATTCAACTCCTTCCCATTCCAACCTGAGACACTTCCTATAGCATGAGAAGGGATATCCAACTCCTTCCCAATCCAATCCTGAGAACCTTCCGATAGCAGAGATGTGATATCTCAATGCTTATACCAAACCTGAGACCCTTCCTATGGCATGAGATGTGATATCCAACTCCTTGCCATTCAAATCCTGAGACCCTTCCTATAGCATGAGATGTGATATCTCAATGCTTCTACCAAACCTGAGACCCTTCCTTTAGCATGAGATGTGATATCCAAATCCTTCACATTCCAATCCTGAGACCCTTCCTATAGCATAAGATGTGATATCTCAATGCTTCTAATACCAAACCTGAGATCCTTCCTATAACATGAGATGTGATATCCAATTCCTTCCCATTCCAAACCTGAGACCCTTCCTATTGGATGAGATGTGATATCCAACTCCTTCCCATTCCAACCCTGAGACCCTTCCTATACCATGAGATGTGATATCTCAATGCTTCTAACACCAAACCTGGGAACCGTCCTATAACATGAGATGTGATATCTCAATGTTTCTAATAAAAAACCCGAGACCCTACCTATAACATGAGATGTGATATCCAATTCCTTCCCATTCCAAACCTGAGACCCTTCCTATTGGATGAGATGTGATATCCAAATCCTTCCCCTTCCAAACCTGAGACCCTTCCTTTAGCATGAGATGTGATATCCAAATACTTCCCATTCCAATCCTAAAACCCTTCCTATAGCATGAGATGTGATATCTCAATGTTTCTAATAAAAAACCTGAGACCCTTCCTATAGCAAGAGATGTGATATCCAAATCCTTCCCATTCCAATCCTGAGACCCTTCCTGTATATAACATGAGATGTGATATCCAACTCCTTCCCATTCCAACCTGAGACCCTTCCTATAGCATGAGATGTGATATCCAACTCCTTACCATTCAAATCCTGAGACCCTCCCTATAACAAGAGATGTCATATCCAACTCCTTCCCATTCCAAACCTGAGACCCTTCCTATAACATGAGATGTGATATCCAACTCCTTCCCATTCCAAACCTGAGACCCTTCCGATAGCATGAGATGTGATATCTCAATGCTTCAAAAACCAAACATGAGAACCATCCTATAACATGAGATGTGAAATCCAAATCCTTCCCTTCCCAAACCTGAGACTCTTCCTATAGCATGAGATGTGATATCTCAATGCTTCTACCAAACCTGAGAGCCTACCTATAGCATGAGATGTGATATCCAAGTCCATCCCATTCCAATCCTTAGACCCTTCCTACAGCATGCGATGTGATATCTCAATGATTCTAATACCAAACCAGAGACCCGTCCTTTAACATGAGATGGGATATCCAACTCCTTCCCATTCCAATCCTGAGCCACTCCTGATAGCAGGGATGTGATATCTCAATGTTTATACCAAACCTGAGACCCTTCCTATAACATGAGATGTGATATCCAACTCCTTCCCGTTCCAAACCTGAGACACTTCCTATAGCATATGTGATATCCAACTCCTTCCCATTCCAAACATGAGACCCTTCCTATAGCATATGTGATATCCAACTCCTTCCCATTCCAAACATGAGACCCTTCCTATAGCAAGAATGTAATATCCAACTCCTACCCATTCCAATCCTGAGACCATTCCTATAGCATGAGGTGTGATATATCAATGCTTCTAATACCAAACCTGAGATCCTTCCTATGACATGAGATGTGATATCCAAATCCTTCCCATTCCAATCCTGAGACCCTTCCTATAGCAAGAGATGTGATATCCAAATCCTTCCCATTCCAATCCTGAGACCCTTCCTATAACATGAGATGTGATATTCAACTCCTTCCCATTCCAACCTGAGACACTTCCTATAGCATGAGAAGGGATATCCAACTCCTTCCCAATCCAATCCTGAGAACCTTCCGATAGCAGAGATGTGATATCTCAATGCTTATACCAAACCTGAGACCCTTCCTATGGCATGAGATGTGATATCCAACTCCTTGCCATTCAAATCCTGAAACCCTTCCTATAGCATGAGATGTGATATCTCAATGCTTCTACCAAACCTGAGACCCTTCCTTTAGCATGAGATGTGATATCCAAATCCTTCACATTCCAATCCTGAGACCCTTCCTATAGCATAAGATGTGATATCTCAATGCTTCTAATACCAAACCTGAGATCCTTCCTATAACATGAGATGTGATATCCAATTCCTTCCCATTCCAAACCTGAGACCCTTCCTATTGGATGAGATGTGATATCCAACTCCTTCCCATTCCAACCCTGAGACCCTTCCTATACCATGAGATGTGATATCTCAATGCTTCTAACACCAAACCTGGGAACCGTCCTATAACATGAGATGTGATATCTCAATGTTTCTAATAAAAAACCCGAGACCCTACCTATAACATGAGATGTGATATCCAATTCCTTCCCATTCCAAACCTGAGACCCTTCCTATTGGATGAGATGTGATATCCAAATCCTTCCCCTTCCAAACCTGAGACCCTTCCTTTAGCATGAGATGTGATATCCAAATACTTCCCATTCCAATCCTAAAACCCTTCCTATAGCATGAGATGTGATATCTCAATGTTTCTAATAAAAAACCTGAGACCCTTCCTATAGCAAGAGATGTGATATCCAAATCCTTCCCATTCCAATCCTGAGACCCTTCCTGTATATAACATGAGATGTGATATCCAACTCCTTCCCATTCCAACCTGAGACCCTTCCTATAGCATGAGATGTGATATCCAACTCCTTACCATTCAAATCCTGAGACCCTCCCTATAACAAGAGATGTCATATCCAACTCCTTCCCATTCCAAACCTGAGACCCTTCCTATAGCATGAGATGTGATATCTCAATGCTTCTAATACCAAACCTGAGATCCTTCCTCTAACATGAAATGTGATATCCAACTCCTTCCCTTTCCAAACCTAAGAGCCTATCTATAGCATGAGATGTGATATCCAAGTCCTTCCCATTCCAATCCTTAGACCCTTCCTACAGCATGCAATATGATATCTCAATGATTCTAATAACAAACCTGAGACCCATCCTATAACATGAGATATGATATCCAAGTCCTTCCCATTCCAATCCTGAGACCCTTCCTATAACATGAAATGTGATATCCAACTCCTTCCCATTCCAACCTGAGACCCTTCCTATAGCATGAGATGGGATATCCAACTTCTTCCAAATCCAATACTGAGACCCTTCCGATAGCATGAGATGTGATATCCCAATGCTTCTACCAAACCTGAGACCCATACTATGGCATGAGATGTGATATCAAACTCCTTCCCATTCCAATCCTGAGACCCTTCCTATAGCTTGAGGTGTGATATCCAACTCCTTCCCATTCCAATTCTGAGACCCTTCTTATACCATGAGACTTGATATCTCAATGCTTCTAATACCAAACCTGAGACCCGTCCTATAACATGAGATGTGATATCCAAACCCTTCCCCTTCCAAACCTTAGGCCCTTCCTTTATCATGAGATGTGGTATCCAACTCCTTCCCATTCCAATCCTGAGACCCTTCCGATATCATGAGATTTGTTATCTCAATGCTTCTAATATCAAACTTGAGACCCTCCCTATAGCATGAGATGTGACATCCAAGTCCTTCCCATTCCAATCCTGAGACCCTTCCTATAGCATGAGATGTGATATCTCTATGCTTCTAATACCAAACCTGAGACCCTTCCTATAACATGAGATGGGATATCCAACTCCTTCCCATTCCAATCCTGAGACCCTTCCGATAGCAGAGATGTGATATCTCAATGCTTATACCAAACCTGAGACCCTTCCTATGGCCTGAGATGTCATATACAACTCCTTCCCATTCCAATCCTGAGACCCTTCCTTTAGCATGAGATGTGATATCTCAATGCTTATACCAAATCTGAGACCCTTCCTATAGCATGAGATGTGATATCCAAATCCTTCCCATTCCAATCCTGAGACCCTTCCTATAGCATGAGATGTGATATCTCAATGCTTATACCAAACCTGAGAGCCTTCCTATAGCATGAGATGTGATATCCAAGTCCATCCCATTCCAATCCTTAGACCCTTCCTACAGCATGCGATGTGATATCTCAATGATTCTAATACCAAACCAGAGACTCTTACTATAACATGAGATGGGATATCCAACTCCTTCTCATTCCAATCCTGAGCCGCTTCCGATAGCAGAGATGTGATATCTCAATGCTTATACCAAACCTGAGACCCTTCCTATAACATGAGATGTGATATCCAACTCCTTCCCGTTCCAAACCTTAGACACTAACTATAGCATATGTGATATCCAACTCCTTCCCATTCCAAACATGAGACCCTTCCTATAGCAAGAAAGTAATATCCAACTCCTACCCTTTCCAATCCTGAGACCCTTCCTATAGCAAGAGATGTGATATCCAAATCCTTCCCATTCCAATCCTGAGACCCTTCCTATAACATGAGATGTGATATCCAACTCCTTCCCATTCCAACCTGAGACACTTCCTATAGCATGAGAAGGGATATCCAACTACTTCCCAATCCAATCCTGAGACCCTTCCGATAGCAGAGATGTGATATCTCAATGCTTATACCAAACCTGAGACCCTTCCTATGGCATGAGATGTGATATCCAACTCCTTGCCATTCAAATCCTGAGACCCTTCCTATAGCATGAGAAGGGATATCCAACTCCTTCCCAATCCAATCCTGAGACCCTTCCGATAGCAGAGACGTGATATCTCAATGCTTCTGCCAAACCTGAGACCCTTCCTTTAGCATGAGATGTGATATCCAAATCCTTCACATTCCAATCCTGAGACCCTTCCTATAGCATGAGATGTTATATCTCAATGCTTCTAATACCAAACCTGAGATCCTTCCTATAACATGAGATGTGATATCCAATTCCTTCCCATTCCAAACCTGAGACCCTTCCTATTGGATGAGATGTGATATCCAACTCCTTCCCATTCCAACCCTGAGACCCTTCCTATAGCATGAGATGTGATGTCTCAATGCTTCTAATACCAAACCTGAGATCCTTCCTATAACATGAGATGTGATATCCAACTCCTTCCATTCCAATCCTGAGACCCGTCCTATAGCATGAGATGTGATATCTCAATGCTTATATCAAACCTGAGACCCTTCCTATAGCATGAGATGTGATATCCAACTACTTCAAATTCCAATCCTGAGACCCTTCCTATAGCATGAGATGTGATATCTCAATGCTTCTAATACCAAACCTGAGATCCTTCCTCTAACATGAAATGTGATATCCAACTCCTTCCCTTTCCAAACCTAAGAGCCTATCTATAGCATGAGATGTGATTCCAAGTCCTTCCCATTCCAACCCTTAGACCCTTCCTACAGCATGCAATATGATATCTCAATGATTCTAATAACAAACCTGAGACCCGTCCTATAACATGAGATGGGATATCCAACTCCTTCCCATTCCAATCCTGAGACACTTCCGATAGCAGAGATGTGATATCTCAATGCTTATACCAAACCTGAGACCCTTCCTATAACATGAGATGTGATATCCAAATCCTTCCCGTTCCAAACCTGAGACCCTTACTTTAGCATGAGATGTGATATCCAACTCCTTCCCGTTCCAAACCTGAGACCCTTCCTTTAGCATGAGATGTGATATCCAGCTCCTTCCCATTCCAATCCTGAGACACTTCCGATAGCATGAGATGTGATATCTCAATGCTTCTAATATCAAAACTGAGACCCTCCCTATAGCATGATATGTGATATCTAAGTCCTTCCCATTCCAATCCTGAGACACTCCCTATAGCATGAGATGTGATATCCAACTCTTTCCCATTCCAATCCTGAGACCCTTCCTATAGCATGAGATATGATATCTCAATACTTCTAATACCAAACGTGAGATCCTTCCGATAACATGAGATGTGATATCCAAATCCTTCCCCTTCCAAACCTGAGACCCTCCCTTTAGCATGAGATGTGATATCCAACTCCTTCCCATTCCAATCCTGAGACCCTTCTGATAGCATGATATGTGATATCTCAATGCTTCTAATACCAAACCTGAGATCCTTCCGATAGCATGAGATGTGATATCTCAATGCTTCTAATACCAAACCTGAGATCCTTCCTAAACCATTAGATGTGATATCCAAATCCTTCCCCTTCCAAACCTGAGACCCTCCCTTTAGCATGAGATGTGATATCCAACTCCTTCCCATTCCATTCCTGAGACCCTTCTGATAGCATGAGATGTGATATCTCAATGCCTCTAATACCAAACCTGAGATCCTACCTCTAACATGAAATGTGATATCCAACTCTTTCCCCTTCCAAACCTGAGAGCCTTCCTATAGCATGAGATGTGATATCCAAGTCCTTTCCATTCCAATCCTGAGACCCTTCCTATAGCTTGAGATGTGATATCCAACTCCTTCCCATTCCAATTCTGAGACCCTTCCTATACTCTGAGACTTGATATCTCAATGCTTCTAATACCAAACCTGAGACCCGTAATATAACATGAGATGTGATATCCAAATCCTTCCCCTTCCAAACCTTAGACCCTTCCTTTATCATGAGATGTGATATCCAACTCCTTCCCATTCCAATCCTGAGACCCTTCCGATATCATGAGATGTGATATCTCAAAGCTTCTAATATCAAACTTGAGACCCTCCCTATAGCAAGAGATGTGATATCCAAGTCCTTCCCATTCCAATCCTGAGACCCTTCCTATAGCATGAGATGTGATATCTCAATGCTTCTAATACCAAACCTGAGACCCTTCCTATAACATGAGATGGGAATATCCAACTCCTTCCCATTCCAATCCTGAGACCCTTCCGATAGCAGAGATGTGATCTCTCAATGCTTATACCAAACCTGAGACCCTTCCTATGGCATGAGATGTGATATCCAACTCCTTGCCATTCAAATCCTGAGACCCTTCCTATAGCATGAGAAGGGATATCCAACTCCTTCCCAATCCAATCCTGATACCCTTCCGATAGCAGAGACGTGATATCTCATTGCTTCTACCAAACCTGAGACCCTTCCTTTAGCATGAGATGTGATATCCAAATCCTTCACATTCCAATCCTGAGACCCTTCCTATAGCATGTGATGTGATATCTCAATGCTTCTAATACCAAACCTGAGATCCTTCCTATAACATGAGATGTGATATCCAATTCCTTCCCATTCCAAACCTGAGACCCTTCCTATTGGATGAGATGTGATATCCAACTCCTTCCCATTCCAACCCTGAGACCCTTCCTATAGCATGAGATGTGATGTCTCAATGCTTCTAATACCAAACCTGAGATCCTTCCTATAACATGAGATGTGATATCCAACTCCTTCCCTTTCCAAACCTAAGAGCCTATCTATAGCATGAGATGTGATATCCAAGTCCTTCCCATTCCAATCCTTAGACCCTTCCTACAGCATGCAATATGATATCTCAATGATTCTAATAAAAAACCTGAGACCCGTCCTCTAGCATGAGATATGATATCCAAGTCCTTCCCATTCCAATCCTGAGACCCTTCCTATAACATGAAATGTGATATCCAACTCCTTCCCATTCCAACCTGAGACCCTTCCTATAGCATGAGATGGGATATCCAACTTCTTCCAAATCCAATACTGATACCCTTCCGATACCATGAGATGTGATATCCCAATGCTTCTACCAAACCTGAGACCCATACTATGGCATGAGATGTGATATCAAACTCCTTCCCATTCCAATCCTGAGACCCTTCCTATAGCTTGAGGTGTGATATCCAACTCCTTCCCATTCCAATTCTGAGACCCTTCTTATACCATGAGACTTGATATCTCAATGCTTCTAATACCAAACCTGAGACCCGTCCTATAACATGAGATGTGATATCCAAATCCTTCCCCTTCCAAACCTTAGACCCTTCCTTTATCATGAGATGTGATATCCAACTCCTTCCCATTCCAATCCTGAGACCCTTCCGATATCATGAGATTTGTTATCTCAATGCTTCTAATATCAAACTTACGACCCTCCCTATAGCATGAGATGTGACATCCAAGTCCTTCCCATTCCAATCCTGAGACCCTTCCTATAGCATGAGATGTGATATCTCAATGCTTCTAATACCAAACCTGAGACCCTTCCTATAACATGAGATGGGATATCCAACTCCTTCCCATTCCAATCCTGAGACCCTTCCGATAGCAGAGATGTGATATCTCAATGCTTATACCAAACCTGAGACCCTTCCTAAGGCCTGAGATGTCATATACAACTCCTTCCCATTCCAATCCTGAGACCCTTCCTATAGCATGAGATGTGATATCTCAATGCTTATACCAAATCTGAGACCCTTCCTATAGCATGAGATGTGATATCCAACTCCTTCCCATTCCAATCCTGAGACCCTTCCTATAGCATGAGAAGTGATATCTCAATGCTTATACCAAACCTGAGACCCTTCCTATAGCATGAGATGTGATATCCAAATCCTTCCCATTCCAATCCTGAGACCCTTCCTATAGCATGAGATGTGATATCTCAATGCTTATACCAAACCTGAGAGCCTACCTATAGCATGAGATGTGATATCCAAGTCCATCCCATTCCAATCCTTAGACCCTTCCTACAGCATGCGATGTGATATCTCAATGATTCTAATACCAAACCAGAGACCCGTCCTTTAACATGAGATGGGATATCCAACTCCTTCCCATTCCAATCCTGAGCCACTCCTGATAGCAGAGATGTGACATCTCAATGTTTATACCAAACCTGAGACCCTTCCTATAACATGAGATGTGATATCCAACTCCTTCCCGTTCCAAACCTGAGACACTTCCTATAGCATATGTGATATCCAACTCCTTCCCATTCCAAACATGAGACCCTTCCTATAGCAAGAATGTAATATCCAACTCCTACCCATTCCAATCCTGAGACCATTCCTATAGCATGAGGTGTGATATATCAATGCTTCTAATACCAAACCTGAGATCCTTCCTATGACATGAGATGTGATATCCAAATCCTTCCCATTCCAATCCTGAGACCCTTCCTATAGCAAGAGATGTGATATCCAAATCCTTCCCATTCCAATCCTGAGACACTTCCTATAACATGAGATGTGATATTCAACTCCTTCCCATTCCAACCTGAGACACTTCCTATAGCATGAGAAGGGATATCCAACTCCTTCCCAATCCAATCCTGAGAACCTTCCGATAGCAGAGATGTGATATCTCAATGCTTATACCAAACCTGAGACCCTTCCTATGGCATGAGATGTGATATCCAACTCCTTGCCATTCAAATCCTGAGACCCTTCCTATAGCATGAGATGTGATATCTCAATGCTTCTACCAAACCTGAGACCCTTCCTTTAGCATGAGATGTGATATCCAAATCCTTCACATTCCAATCCTGAGACCCTTCCTATAGCATAAGATGTGATATCTCAATGCTTCTAATACCAAACCTGAGATCCTTCCTATAACATGAGATGTGATATCCAATTCCTTCCCATTCCAAACCTGAGACCCTTCCTATTGGATGAGATGTGATATCCAACTCCTTCCCATTCCAACCCTGAGACCCTTCCTATACCATGAGATGTGATATCTCAATGCTTCTAACACCAAACCTGGGAACCGTCCTATAACATGAGATGTGATATCTCAATATTTCTAATAAAAAACCCGAGACCCTACCTATAACATGAGATGTGATATCCAATTCCTTCCCATTCCAAACCTGAGACCCTTCCTATTGGATGAGATGTGATATCCAAATCCTTCCCCTTCCAAACCTGAGACCCTTCCTTTAGCATGAGATGTGATATCCAAATACTTCCCATTCCAATCCTAAAACCCTTCCTATAGCATGAGATGTGATATCTCAATGTTTCTAATAAAAAACCTGAGACCCTTCCTATAGCAAGAGATGTGATATCCAAATCCTTCCCATTCCAATCCTGAGACCCTTCCTGTATATAACATGAGATGTGATATCCAACTCCTTCCCATTCCAACCTGAGACCCTTCCTATAGCATGAGATGTGATATCCAACTCCTTACCATTCAAATCCTGAGACCCTCCCTATAACAAGAGATGTCATATCCAACTCCTTCCCATTCCAAACCTGAGACCCTTCCTATAACATGAGATGTGATATCCAACTCCTTCCCATTCCAAACCTGAGACCCTTCCGATAGCATGAGATGTGATATCTCAATGCTTCAAAAACCAAACATGAGAACCATCCTATAACATGAGATGTGAAATCCAAATCCTTCCCTTCCCAAACCTGAGACTCTTCCTATAGCATGAGATGTGATATCTCAATGCTTCTACCAAACCTGAGAGCCTACCTATAGCATGAGATGTGATATCCAAGTCCATCCCATTCCAATCCTTAGACCCTTCCTACAGCATGCGATGTGATATCTCAATGATTCTAATACCAAACCAGAGACCCGTCCTTTAACATGAGATGGGATATCCAACTCCTTCCCATTCCAATCCTGAGCCACTCCTGATAGCAGAGATGTGATATCTCAATGTTTATACCAAACCTGAGACCCTTCCTATAACATGAGATGTGATATCCAACTCCTTCCCGTTCCAAACCTGAGACACTTCCTATAGCATATGTGATATCCAACTCCTTCCCATTCCAAACATGAGACCCTTCCTATAGCAAGAATGTAATATCCAACTCCTACCCATTCCAATCCTGAGACCATTCCTATAGCATGAGGTGTGATATATCAATGCTTCTAATACCAAACCTGAGATCCTTCCTATGACATGAGATGTGATATCCAAATCCTTCCCATTCCAATCCTGAGACCCTTCCTATAGCAAGAGATGTGATATCCAAATCCTTCCCATTCCAATCCTGAGACCCTTCCTATAACATGAGATGTGATATTCAACTCCTTCCCATTCCAACCTGAGACACTTCCTATAGCATGAGAAGGGATATCCAACTCCTTCCCAATCCAATCCTGAGAACCTTCCGATAGCAGAGATGTGATATCTCAATGCTTATACCAAACCTGAGACCCTTCCTATGGCATGAGATGTGATATCCAACTCCTTGCCATTCAAATCCTGAAACCCTTCCTATAGCATGAGATGTGATATCTCAATGCTTCTACCAAACCTGAGACCCTTCCTTTAGCATGAGATGTGATATCCAAATCCTTCACATTCCAATCCTGAGACCCTTCCTATAGCATAAGATGTGATATCTCAATGCTTCTAATACCACACCTGAGATCCTTCCTATAACATGAGATGTGATATCCAATTCCTTCCCATTCCAAACCTGAGACCCTTCCTATTGGATGAGATGTGATATCCAACTCCTTCCCATTCCAACCCTGAGACCCTTCCTATACCATGAGATGTGATATCTCAATGCTTCTAACACCAAACCTGGGAACCGTCCTATAACATGAGATGTGATATCTCAATGTTTCTAATAAAAAACCCGAGACCCTACCTATAACATGAGATGTGATATCCAATTCCTTCCCATTCCAAACCTGAGACCCTTCCTATTGGATGAGATGTGATATCCAAATCCTTCCCCTTCCAAACCTGAGACCCTTCCTTTAGCATGAGATGTGATATCCAAATACTTCCCATTCCAATCCTAAAACCCTTCCTATAGCATGAGATGTGATATCTCAATGTTTCTAATAAAAAACCTGAGACCCTTCCTATAGCAAGAGATGTGATATCCAAATCCTTCCCATTCCAATCCTGAGACCCTTCCTGTATATAACATGAGATGTGATATCCAACTCCTTCCCATTCCAACCTGAGACCCTTCCTATAGCATGAGATGTGATATCCAACTCCTTACCATTCAAATCCTGAGACCCTCCCTATAACAAGAGATGTCATATCCAACTCCTTCCCATTCCAAACCTGAGACCCTTCCTATAACATGAGATGTGATATCCAACTCCTTCCCATTCCAAACCTGAGACCCTTCCGATAGCATGAGATGTGATATCTCAATGCTTCAAAAACCAAACATGAGAACCATCCTATAACATGAGATGTGAAATCCAAATCCTTCCCTTCCCAAACCTGAGACTCTTCCTATAGCATGAGATGTGATATCTCAATGCTTCTACCAAACCTGAAACCCTTCCTATAGCATGAGATGTGATATCCAATTCCTTCCCATTCCAATCCTGAGACACATCCTATAGCATGAGATGTGATATCACAATGCTTCTAATACCAAACCTGAGACCCGTCCTATAACATGAGATGTGATATCCAAATCCTTCCCCTTCCAAACTTGAGACCCTTCCTTTAGCATGAGATGTGATATCCAGCTCCTCCCATTCCAATCCTGAGACCCTTCCGATAGCAGAGATGTGATATTTCAATGCTTATACCAAACCTGAGACCCTTCCCATAGCATGAGATGTGATATCCAACTCCTTCCCATTCCGATCCTGAGACCCTTCCTATAGCATGAGATGTGATATCTCAATGCTTCTAATACCAAACCTGAGATCCTTCCTATAACATGAGATGTGATATCCAACTCCTTCCCATTCCAATCCTGAGACCCTTCCTATAGCATGAGATGTGATATCTCAATGCTTCTAATACCAAACCTGAGATCCTTCCTATAACATGAGATGTGATATCCAACTCCTTCCCATTCCAATCCCGAGACCCTTCCTATAGCATGAGATGTGATATCTCAATGCTTCTAATACCAAACCTAAGGTCCTTCCTATAACATGAGATGTGATATCCAAATCCTTCCCATTCCAAACCTGAGACCCTCCCTTTAGCATGAGATGTGATATCCAACTCCTTCCCATTCCAATCCTGATACCCTTCTGATAGCATGAGATGTGATATCTCAATGCCTCTAATACCAAACCTGAGATCCTACCTCTAACATGAAATGTGATATCCAACTCCTTCCTTTTCCAAACCTGAGACCCTTCCTACAGCATGAGATGTGATATCCAAGTCCTTCCCATTCCAATCCTGAGACCGTTCCTATAACATGAGATGTGATATCCAACTCCTTCTATTCCAACCTGAGACCCTTCCTATAGCATGAGATGGGATATCCAACTCCTTCCAAATCCAATCCTGATACCCTTCCGATAGCATGAGATGTGATATCCCAATGCTTCTACAAAACCTGAGACCCATACCATGGCATGAGATGTGATATCAAACTCCCGTCCTATACCATGAGACTTGATATCTCAATGCTTCTAATACCAAACCTGAGACCGGTCCAATAACATGAGATGTGATATCCAAATCCTTCCCCTTCCAAACCTTAGACCCTTCCTTTATCATGAGATGTGATATCCAAGTCCTTCCCATTCCATTCCTGAGACCCTTCCTATAGCATGAGATGTGATATCTCAATGCCTCTAAAACCAAACCTGAGATCCTACCTCTAACATGAAATGTGATATCCAACTCCTTCCCCTTCCAACCCTGAGAGCCTTCCTATAGCTTGAGATGTGATATCCAACTCCTTCTCATTCCAATTCTGAGACCCGTCCTATACCATGAGACTTGATATCTCAATGCTTCAAATACCGAACCTGAGACCGGTCCTATAACATGAGATGTGATACCCAAATCCGTCCCCTTCCAAACCTTAGACCCTTCCTATAGCATGAGATGTGATATCTCATTGCTTCTAATACCAAACCTGAGACCCTTCCTATAACGAGATGGGATATCCAACTCCTTCCCATTCCAATCCTGAGACCCTTCAGATAGCAGAGATGTGATATCCAACTCCTTCCCATTCCAAACCTGAGACCCTTCCTATAGCATGAGATGTTATAATGTAATGCTTCTAAAACCAAACCTGAGAACCATCCTATAACATGTGAAATCCAAATCCTTCCCTTTCCAAACCTGAGACCCTTCCGATAGCATGAGATGTGATATCTCAATGCTTCTAAAACCAAACATGAGAACCATCATATAACATGAGATGTGAAATCCAAATCCTTCCCTTTCCAAACCTGAGACCTTTCATATAGCTTGAGATGAAATATCAAACTCCTTCCCATTCCAATCCTGAGATAGCTTGAGATGTGATATCCAACTCCATCCCATTCCAATCCTGAGACCCTTCCGATAGCATGAGATGTGATAGCTCAATGCTTCTAATATCAAAACTGAGACCCTCCCTATAGTATGAGACGTGAATTCTAAGTCCTTCCCATTCCTTTCCTGAGACCCTTCCGATAGCAGAGATGTGATATCTCAATGCTTATACCAAACCTGATGACCCTTCCTATGGCATTAGATGTGATATCCAACTCCTTCCCATTCCAATCCTGAGTTCCTTCCTATAGCATGAGATGTGATATCTCAATGCTTCTATCAAACCTGATACCCTTCCTTTAGCATGAGATGTGATATTCAACTCCTTCCCATTCCAATCCTGAGACCCTTCCTATAACATGAGACGTGATATCCAACTCCTTCCCATTCCAATCCTGAGACTCCTCCTATAGCATGAGATGTGATATCTCAATGCTTCTAATACCAGACCTGGGACCGGTCCTATAACATGAGATATGATATCCAAATCCTTCCTCTTCCAAACCTGAGACCCTTCCTATAGCAAGAGATGTGATATCCAACTCCTTCCCATTCCAACCTGAGACCCTTCCTGTAGCATGAGAAGGGAGATCCAACTCCTTCCCATTCCAATCCTGAGACCCTTCCTATACCATGAGATGTGATATCTCAATGCTTCTAATACCAAACCTGGGACCCGTCCTATAACATGAGATACGTCCTATAACATGAGATATGATATCCAAATCCTTCCCCTTCCAAACCTGAGACCCTTCATTTAGCATGAGATGTGATATCCAATTCCTTCCCATTCCAATCCTGAGACCCTTCCTATAACGAGATGTGATATCCAACTCCTTCCCATTCCAACCTGAGACCCTTCCTGTAGCATGAGAAGGGAGATCCAACTCCTTCCCATTCCAATCCTGAGACCCTTCCTATACCATGAGATGTGATATCTCAATGCTTCTAATACCAAACCTGGGACCCGTCCTATAACATGAGATACGTCCTATAACATGAGATGTGATATCCAAATCCTTCCCATTTCAATCTTGAGACCCTTCCTATAACATGAGATGTGATATCCAACTCCTACCCATTCCAACCTGAGACCCTTCCTATAGCATGAGAAGGGATATCCAATTCCTTCCCAATCCAATCCTTAGACCCTTCCGATAGCAGAGATGTGATATCTCAATGCTTATACCAAACCTGAGACCCTTCCTTTAGCATGAGATGTGATATCCAAATCCTTCACATTCCAATCCTGAGACCCTTCCTATAGCATGAGATGTGATATCTCAATGCTTCTAATACAAAACCTGAGATCCTTCCTATAACATGAGATGTGATATCCAAGTCCTTCCCATTCCAATCCTGAGACCCTTCCTATAACATGAGATGTGATATCCAACTCCTTCTATTCCAACCTGAGACCCTTCCTATAGCATGAGATGGGATATCCAACTCCTTCCAAATCCAATCCTGATACCCTTCCGATAGCATGAGATGTGATATCCCAATGCTTCTACAAAACCTGAGACCCATACCATGGCATGAGATGTGATATCAAACTCCCGTCCTATACCATGAGACTTGATATCTCAATGCTTCTAATACCAAACCTGAGACCGGTCCAATAACATGAGATGTGATATCCAAATCCTTCCCCTTCCAAACCATAGACCCTTCCTTTATCATGAGATGTGATATCCAAGTCCTTCCCATTCCATTCCTGAGACCCTTCCTATAGCATGAGATGTGATATCTCAATGCTTCTAATACCAAACCTGAGACCCTTCCTATAACATGAGATGTGATATCCAAATCCTTCCCATTCCAATCCTGAGACCCTTCCGATAGCAGAGATGTGATATCTCAATGCTTATACCAAACCTGAGACCCTTCCGATAGCAAGAGATGTGATATCTCAATGCTTCTAATACCAAACCTCAGATCCTTCCAATAACATGAGATGTGATGTCCAAATCCTTCCCCTTCCAAACCTTAGACCCTCCCTTTAGCATGAGATGTGATATCCAACTCCTTCCCATTCCAATCCTGAGACCCTTCTGATGGCATGAGATGTCATATCTCAATGCCTCTAATACCAAACCTGAGATCCTACCTCTAACATGAGATGTGATATCAAACTCCTTCCCATTCCAAACCTGAGACCCTTCCGATAGCATGAGATGTGATATTTCAATGCTTCTAAAACCAAACATGAGAACCATCCTATAACATGAGATGTGAAATCCAAATCATTCCCTTTCCAAACCTGAGGCCCTTCCTATAGCTTGAGATGTGATATCAAACTCCTTCCCATTCAATGTGATATCCAACTCCTTCCCATTCCAATCCTGGGACCCTTCCTATACCATGAGATGTGATATTTCAATGCTTCTAATACCAAACCTGAGACCCGTCCTAAAACATGAGATGTGAGATCCAAATCCTTCCCATTCCAATACTGAGACCCTTCCAATAGCATATGTGATATCTCAATGCTTCTAATATCAAAACTGAGACCCTCCCTATAACATGAGATGTGATATCCAACTCCTACCCATTCCAATCGAGACCCTTCCTATAACATGAGATGTGATATCTCTATGCTTCTAATACCAAACCTGAGGCCCTTCCCGTAGTATATGTGAAATCCAACTCCTTCCCATTCCAACCTTGTGACCCTTCCTGTAGCATGAAATGTGATTTTTCACCCCTTCCAATACCATACCCGAGACCATTCCCACAGCCTGAGATTTGAAATCTCATTTCTTCCAATACCAAACCCGAGAACCTTCCGATAGGATGTGATTTGATATCTCAGTTCTTCTAATACCAAACCTGAGACCCTCCCTATAACAAGAGATATCATATCCAACTCCTTCCCATTCCAATCCTGAGACTCTTCCTTTAGCATGACATGTGATATCGAACTTCCCATTCAAATCCTGAGACTCAGACCTCCCCGTCTAACCTCACCACTCCTAGCTCCCGGATTGATAATGCACTCCAGCTGTGTCTTCTCTCCCTTCTTTTGCTTCCTTTCCTCTCACCTTCCTCATGTGCCCTAGGTCAGGCTCCTTCTACACCTCCGCAAGGATTACTGATTTGTACCCCTCCCAACTCTCAACTCTCACTCAGTTAACACTCATCTGACATCTGCCATTTCCTGGAAGAACCCGACCTTGATGTCCTTGGTCTAACCGAGACATGGATGACGGCCAGCGCTGTCTCGAGCTCTGACACTTTCCTCCCTGATGACAAGTTCCTCTCCATGCCCAGATCCACCGTTCTTGAGGGGGAGTATCCTTGATTCCTGTAGTAAATTGCTTTCCTTTGCAGGCCGACTCCTCTCCCGAATGCCTTGTCTGCATGCATTCTCTCTTTCCTGGCCATTCTCTCACCGTGGCTATTTGCCTACCCCCTTCCTCTCTCAGTGGATGGACTTCTCCATCCTAGCCTCCTACCACTCAACTCCGCCTACTTGGAGAATTCAAAATGAACCTGTATGCTTCCTGACCTGGACTTTTACGAGATCTGCAACTCTTCATGTCTCTGGCCCTACACACTGCAGGGAATACTCAGGATTTTCTGATCTCAGACATCCCCCTATGTAACCCTCTCAACAATCCTCTCCCGTGGTGATCAAGTTCTCATCTCCAAAGAAGGCTAACTGCCAGCTGCTCCTCCTCAGAGGAGTTCTCCCTTTCTGTCCCTGCTCCCTGCACAGTTTCGCGTTGCAAACACTCGCTTCCCTGCTCTCTGGTTTAGACGCTTTTCCTTCTCAGAGGCCTTCTTCCTTTCTGCCCTTTTCGCGTTGCAAGTACTCGCTTCCCAGCTCTCTGGTTTAGACGCGTGTTCCCTGCCTTCTCTCCTCTTCCCGCTGCCTTCAAATCAAAATATGAGCTCCAAAAGATACACAGTGCTCAGAATGCTCTATAACACCCATTATTCAACATATAGCTGTAACCCGCTAGACGTATTGAAACGTGCTAAAAACGAGCAGAAACAGCTAGAAAATGTACTTTCCTCGCGTTTTGGTAAATGCAAATTCTGGTGGATTCCCATTTTGTACTCTGTTCGTGCGTTTGTTCAGTCGAATCCTGGTCTTTTGAACCACTCTTCTCCCATACAAGGGAGGGTCAAAATGTGTTGTTCACAGGCTGAATTTATACTGCTGAAATGCTCGCTTCCCTGCTCTCTGGTTTAGACGCGTGTACCCTGCATTTACCAAAACGCGAGGGAAGTACATTTTCTAGCTGTTTTTGCTAGTTTTTAGCACGTTTCAATACGTCTAGCGGGTTACAGCTATATGTTGAATAATGGGGTTATAAAGCATTCTGAACACTGGCCCTCATTACGACCCTGGCGGAAAGTGACTGACCTGACCGCCATAGCGTAAATAGCGTTTCCGTCATTGCACGACGTAGCAAAGTGCGGCTAATCCCGACCCATCGGGCACGAGCACTACGCCATGGCGGAAGTGCAAAGTCCGCGATGGCGGAAAAGTCCCCAAAACGACCCTCACCGCCGTCGTACGGCGCACTAGGTGCAATTCCGCCACCCATCTGAGCGGTCACCGTAATGAGCGGCAATCGGAAAGTACGGTGACCGTAAATATACGGAAACGGAAGCCAAAAAATGGTCCCGGAACGGGAAACAGCACGGCGTACACCTATAAAATCAGAATTTCCACACAACCATTAAAACTACTACCCTGAGACACATCCCAACCCGTCATCCACCCCAGTGAAAGCAATAAAAATGGGAAAAGTTGCGAAAAAAGCGTGCGACCGCAAGCGGCAGGTCCACTTCTCCCGTGAGGAACTCACGGTGCTCACGGAGACCCTCCAGGAAAATGCTGCCGTCGTGTTCTCCACGCAAATGACCAGGACGGCACTTGCGAACAAGAAGGCCATATGGGCCCTGGTGGCACAGCGGGTAAGTGCGGTGGGGACCGCACCCCGCAACCCACAGCAATGCAGAAAGCGATGGGACGACCTGCGGATATGCGTCCGGAGCATACTTTCTGCCAACCGAAACATAGCCACAGCTACCGGGGGAGGATCGGAATCACCCATCAAGTTGACCCCCTGGGAAGAAATCTGTGCCTCCACCATTGGAATGGAGAGTATAGAGGGAGTCAGAGGGATGGAGAAAGGAGTGCAGACATCCGAAGAATCAGGTAGGTGGGCCAAAGAAAACAATGCTAAATCCACAATGTCCAATCATGTGAAGTACCATGTGTCCACATAGTCCAACAGTAACACATGTCCAGGAGAACGTCCACATACATCGGCCTGATAGCGCACTTTAAAACTCACATTAAATACATAAATAATTAAAAATCCTAAAAACACCCCCTACACGTGCAGCAGGCACACCCTAACTGCAGGCTGCAATACAACTGCATCCTCAATCCACACAAAAATGAAACCACCCCCAAGGCCCCGACCCAAATCACCCTCAGGTACCACCCCAATGCATGTGATACATTGCCATTCCAATTTCAACAGACCCATTAATAACGCTCGCCCTCCTTTACTCCACCACAGGGTCCGATTCAAACGACGAGCTCCAGGACACCCCTACCAGCACACCTGCAAAGAGGGCCAAGACCAACGGCCAAAGACCCTCCACCTCAGCTGCACGCATCAAGACACGGCAGCAGCACAAATCAAGTGACAGCACACAGGAGGGAACTTCAACAGGCACCCCAGCAGCCAGCATGCCCACAACAACACCACCACAGGTCCCCCCAAGGGATGCCACAGAAGGCACTGCTTCTGGTGGCAGCAGCACCATAGGTGACACTGCATTAATGGCAGCATGCTCTGACACAGAAAACGGGAATGTCGAAGCAAGATCCATCCATGACCTGTCTCAATCCCCCTGTTTGTTCCATCCCGTACACCATGAGGATACCACGCAGGGGCACCCACAAGACGACGACTGGCCATCCCCCGCAAGCCCTGTGGCAAGGCAACATGAGGTGACCAGCCCCTCTGTGACACCACCGCAAATGGCCATGGCACAGCAGAGGCAACAGTCCCTCGACCAGGTGATCGAGCAACAGCAGCAACTGGCCACGCTCCTCAAAGACCATGCCGAATAATGTGGGGGTACTAAGGCAGCCATAGAAACAGCAACTGAGACACTTAGGGCAGAAATGGAGAGAAGTACAGAGACACTAAGGGCACAAATGGAGAGTAGCACCGAGAGCCTGAGAGTAGAAATGGAGAGAAGCACCGAGAGCCTGAGAGTACAAATGGAGAGAAGCACCGAGAGCCTGAGGGGGGAACTGCATGCGACGTCCAAAGACGTATGTGCCGAACTTGCCGCAGTGCGCCGTGTGCTCAATGAGCTCTCACAAACCCTTAGGGACATGCATGGACGTGAGCAGGCAGAGACATCATCCGTTGCAAGTTCCGTCCAGGGCAGCCCCCAGCGTAGATCTGGGAGGAACCTGCGCTCCACAGGCAGGGGTGCCCCTGATACCCGCAGAGGGGGCTTGCAATAGCGTCTGCCCACTGACAATGAGCATCTTTGGACACTGGCGTTCGGGGGGGAGGTAAGAGGGTGGAGGGGGTGTGTTGGGCTCACTTGGGTGGCGGGTCGATGGGGTGTGTAACATAATTTCACATATGCTATAAACATTTCACAATCATCCAATGAGATGCGTGGACATTGATCTTTGTGTACGAGGCCATTATAGGCGTACAGTCCATATTGTGCATGTTCCAGACACACACAGTGCCACGAGTCCCGTGTCCATGTATCAGCCACCAGGCGTGAGTGCTAGAAGCATGCATCTATGAGATGCTGACGAATCTCACGGCCCTCCTGTGCCTCACGGACTCCTTGAGGTGCTGCCACATCCCCACCCTCATCATGACCATCATCAGGTGCTTGCAGTTCTGCGTCAGGGGGCATGGGCACATTCCTACGTACGCACATGTTGTGTAGCATGACACATGCCATGACCATCTTTGCAACCTTCTCATGGCGGTACAGGAGTGCCCCGCCAGACCTGCTGAGGCAGCGGAAACGAGCCTTCAGTAGGCCGAATGCCTGTTCTATGACTACACGGGTACGTGAGTGGGCATGGTTGTAGTCCTCCTCAGGCTGGTTCTGTGGGTTCCGGAGTGGTGTAAGGAGCCATCTCTTCAGTGGATACCCGGCATCACCTGTATGTGGACAATAAAGGATGTTTGTGGAATGACATTGCTACGTACGCCCCCCCCCCTCCTGGCAGGTCATTGCCGCATCACATACCCCACATTATCATGCATGAAATGAGACTCACCGAGTAGCCAGGATCTGTTCCCTGCGTGGCGCTCCATGTAGCGTGGTATTCTAGAGTTCCTCAAGACCATAGAATCATGGGTTGATCCAGGAAAGCGTGCACAACAATGTGTAATGATCCTGTTGGAGTCACACACCATTTGTACATTCAGAGAATGAAATTGTTTACGGTTGCGGTACTGGGCCTCCATGGCATGTGGGACGACCAATTCCACATGGGTGCAGTCGATGGCACCAATGCAACCCGGTATGCCGCCAAGTGCATGGAATCCCACTTTTGTGTTCGTAATTTCCTGCTCCGAGCGTGGTAGAGAGATGTAGTCGTCTGCGTGCTTCAGGAGGGCATCGAGCACTTGCAATAGTGTCCGTGAGAACAGTGGCTGTGAAATGCCATGCAACTGTCCGACTGTGTGCTGGTAGGTGCCTGTGGCCAGGAAGTGGAGTACAGACACCACCTTCAGTAGGGGTGGAATGGCGGTTGGGCTATCTATCATGCTGACAAGGTCAGCCTGTGTCATGTCCACAATGGCGGTTATGGTGTCCCGGTCCAAACGGTAGAGGGTGTGGATCTGCTCATCCGTGAGGTTGAAGGGATGTGCTCGGAGGCGTGGGATTGCGGGCTGCCTGCGTGGTGGTAGTGGCTGTGCTGGCGGGCCTTGCTGGGCCTGCCTTGCCCTCCTCCTCCTCCTGCGTCTCCTCTGTGCGGCCGGTTGTTGTAGTAGTTGCTGTTCGTCTTCTTCCTGAAGTTGGAGTACTTGCAGTGCTATCAGGTCCCCCAGGGCCAACATCGCTAGTCCTGCCGGTAGCATTTTGGAGTGGGTGTGGTTGTGGGAGGGGGTTGGGTGTGCAATTTATGTGTTTTCAAGCTGTATAGCCTCCACCTGTGGTGATTCATTCCACCTGTGCAAGCTGCAATCCCCTTTGGGCGAGCACGTCCCGCACGCAACGCTGCAATTTGACGCATGGCATCTTGCTATTACAATCATGTATTTGATCCCGATGGCAGTGAAATATTGGCTCATATGTTCATTCTGCTATGGTCCCATTGTTTCCCATACTATCTTTGCAGTCGCGAACAAACTTGTGAAGGGTCAGTGGAATGTAGTACTCGATTAACGCTGGACCCTCATGCAGCACTGTACCGCGGCTCAACGACGGGCGGGGCGTCCCATTTGTGAGTGGAGCCACTTTGCATTTCCACACATTGCCGCACTACATGGATGGATTTGTGATTTCAAGCGGTCACAGATGCCTTTTCGACGTGATGTTGCAAATGAGGAATTCGAAGGACGGCGCTTTCGGTCTTCAGCTAGCGGAGAGGAGACGCCCACAGGTCTGCCTGCAAATATAACGTCCTATTGTTTAATGTCCTTGGGACAGGGCCCATGGCGAGAATGCAATGATTGATATGAATAGTATGGGATGCGCAATAGCGTGGTGGACGATAAGGCAGGACGTTCCCACATACATGTTGCTTCACAACACTGGAATTCCGGGCTGGAGCACAGTGGATTTTGCAGACTGCATTACGCACAGACTCAATGGAAATTGCACATGTTATGTGAGTACATAATCAGGCGTTTTCATACCGGGATGAGGGAATGATGTATGGATGCATGGACAGATGATTTGATGGAGAGTTTGCCATGTACAGGGCTTTTTGGAATCTATCCACCTCCCCTGCGCTATGTGATGCAGAGCTGCCATAGTGGGACCATCGTCTATCTGGCCTTTTTGAACCCTCCCTGTCTCGACGCGCCTTCAAACACTTGTGTCTATGCACGTTACTAATCCCATCGAATGGATTCTGTTTTGACAGACGCATGCACACAAACACTCGTTTGTAATCGTGTATTCACCTCGATATTTATAGTTATGATTCGCAAGTGATATTTGGGTGGGAATAATCCTTTGGAGTGGGCTAGCATGCATATCTCTGTGGTTTAGTGTGATCATTGAAGTGAGTGATACGAATCAAGTTCAGATGGCCATTATATTCATTTTCATTTCATTTGGGTGACAGGTATCTCCTCCCCTTTTGCCGCTGCCATCTGTATGCCACTCCTGCAGATGGCTTCTACTCCCGACACCTGCTGCTTCGAGTTAATCAGTGGAGCACCATTACGATCTTATGGGACGATCGCCAATGGGCCACATGCCCTTACGCGGTACTAGTGGCTAGGAGCGACATTTCGACCTTTCAGCTGGACTAGTGGCTACTGTGGGATGTATTTACCCATGCATCCTAGCCCTACCTCAAAACTGTGCAGTACTGACTTGGAAAACATCATGATGGCCAGAGCTTCCCAGAAAATGCACAGGGAAATGCATGAAGAATAGGCTGCCACTCATTTTTGCCGATGTTATGGGCACAGAAGGACGCTGCCTAAAACCACCATTGGACTACCCGCACAGTAGTCTGAAACCATTGGGAATGGCAATGCTGATTGCCAAATGCAACCTAGAATTGTGGGGAATTCATTTCTTAAATCCCAAAAATGGGTGCAGTACCAGTACTCACCACTATCCAAAAGCCGGCGTTTTAAAACCACTCTGTTTCCCTGAAGGCAAGTCAAAATGCCTATTTTCAAACATTGCAATATGTGCAAAATATTTACTGAACACCAGCAGACATTTGGCAGAATGGAGTTTTGTGTGCCTACAAAATCTGGGAAATGAAGATCATAAGACAAGGTTTATAACAAGACTGGCTGCGCTGTGGATTTCAGCAGTTTAAGTTGCACTGGATTTAAAGACACTAAAATCGAAAATGTTTAGATTAAATAAGTGACCTATGTTTGGTGTCACATGCCTTTGTAATTGTTTAAATGTCATAGTTTTGCACTTAGAATCAGCATTCTAGCTGCATGTGTAAAATTGCAAGTTAATTTAAAAAGCAACAAATAACATGACAGTAGCTGAAAGTCTGGCTTAAGGAACTTGATTCTGCCTGGCAACTACCCCCATCAGCAGTGAAACTTGAGTCACCACTGTGTTCCCAGGCCAACCTTCCTTTTGCTGCCCCCACTGAGGATATGCCATCTATCTGATAATTGAATTACCTGGGCTCTGCAAGAGAGTGAACAAAGCCCTCTTCACTCAGGCAAAGGTTTTTATTACCGCAGTCGTAAAATGTAGCTTCCTCTTGGCAAGAGCTGGGAGGGGCACTGCCTGTGAGAGCAAGCTGGCTTGGCAGAAACTGGAAAGACTGGTTTCTATACCATGTGACCTGGGAAACCACACCCCTTTGGAGCAGAACATAACTTTAAAAAGATGAATAACTCATAGAGCGGACATGTGAAAATTTTATAAATGACACCATAATTCTTGTGATTTTTCTGCCCACATTTTAAGAGGTTTTTCGACCCGGTGGCGTGTTCAGGGGGGTGTCAGCGGAAAAGTGGATATAACTCTAACTGTATGCATGTTAAAAATCTGAAACTTCTTCAGTTAATGTCCATACTCCCTGCACACATATATGTAAAGTTGGGTCAATGTCAGAAATTGCAAAACCAGTTAAAAAGTGAAATATGTGCCATTTCTGAATGCAAGCTCCCAGGAAGAGCAGAGTTTGAACAGGGGATACCTCCTGTAATGCATGATGGGTGCATATGATTTTAAAACAATATGTACCTCTGCAAATATGTATTTGTTTCAAATCTAGATTTGTGTGTAAGTTGACAGGAGGAGTGGACTTTCTGCAGGCTGTAAAATGACATCACTCTGACTCACAGTTCATTCCCCAATCAAATGATAAATGGAAGTTTGACCAATTGGAAGCTGAGAGAGAGGTAGGGTCAGTGATGCTAGAACACACCCACATTCTAAACACATAAAAGCAGACAGACAGGACAGATAGGGACTTTTCCAAATCCATCTGCAGCGGGACGCTCTGCCGGAAAAATCCATACTTACCTCCATCAACCTCCAGAAAGCCAAACTAGAGACTTCAATCTATCCAGGACTAAGAGACCAGACCAGAGAGAAAGCAGTGCTGTACCCAGAGAGACCCAGACCAGCAGAGAGAGCTGACCCAGATCACTGTGAAGTGCAGAGGCCAGACCAGACCAGACCAGAGTCCAGTTTAAAACCCTGACCAGATCCATGGCGAGGCCCATTTCACTCAAGAATATAGTGTGAGTACCTAGAAAACTGTGCAGAACCAATCTCTTAGTTAAAATAATATAATTCAATCTATTTAATCTAAGTAGAACTGCCTCCTAACTGTCACCTGTCATTTGTAAAGCTGTCACTTGTCATTTTCTAGTCGCAAGCTGCACTTGTCGTTTTGAACTTTAAAATTTCAAATCTGAAAAACGACCTCTATTCAATCGCTCATATCTCCGCAACCGCTTGTGCTAGAGACTTGCAATAACTTTTATTTGAAAGCTTAGAATCTTAGCTTTGAATCGCACCTAGAACCGCATTCCTGCTGCTGCTTGCCTTCCATTTGCCAGAAATTCGTTTAATCTGCTAACTATCCCTGCATCATTGCTAGTGTGAGCCTGGACTAATATTAACTAGATACCACTCACCCTGAACCTCTGAAAAGGGAATTAAAAGCATTTTAGCATATTTTTTAATTCATTGCCAGCACATATCAAAGCAATTTGGGCCTGTGTTTTCAAACTTATGTAGTCTAAGTTTGCTGGATTGAACTGAATCACATTTGATTGCATTTCTGAGAACTGTGTGTTTCCTTCCATTTCCTTGCCTTGCATCAAGGGGGGGGGGAGGGAATTGCCAGAGAAAAGTGATTACATTGTTTTGTTGAAATCATATTGAGTATTTCTATACTGCATTTCATTCATTCAACCTTGCATCCATTTGAACTCTATAAAGCATTTTGTACCACTTTCTTCTTTTGTACCTATTTACCAGTGTGCTACCTTATCCATTTCATCTCAACTCATTAGTGATTATAAGAAGTGTGCTAGTGCCAGATTCCCCGTTGTTGATCTTTATCATATCAGATTAAGTGTGCTATTCAATTATTAATTTATTATAAAGTGTCATATATATATATCTATTGTTTAAATTATCAAATAAACCTTTTAAACTTGCAAAACAGAACTACTTCTTGGCTCAGTGGGGTCAGGGGGATTCCAAGAGAGGGGTGTTATATAGGGGTAGTCATCCAGAACGCATGAACTGGACCTAAAGATATATCAATAAGGGTTTTCATTCAGTATTCTAGACTAGGCGTTAACTTAGCTGTAGTGCTGAATTGAATCCTCTTACACTACCTAATGGAACGGCCCTGCGGTTCTAGGCGCTTCCATGTTGCCTTTTTGGACGTGAATGTAGCCCCTGTGTACCATGAAGGAACAGGGCGTCACACAAGAAGAAGCTGGTCATTTATTGCGGATGCAGCCCACAATGATGAAATATGTTTTGGGGTTCATGACCTAATGGCTGTATGGGCTTGGTGATTTTGTGGGGCATTAAATTTCTATTCTGATATTAACCGTGTAGCGTTCTTCTTTGCAAGTGATGTAGCATATTCCTATTTGTGGAGCGATGTATTGTGAGTATATCTGCATTGGGTTCCGGCTTGTGAGTATAGTTGCGTGTTACTGTACTGGCCGCGTTTGCCTACGAAGCCCAGTGTGGTCAGCTATATCTTGAATAATGGGTGTTATAAAGCATTCTGAGCACCGTGTATCTTTCGAAGCTCATTTGTTGATTTGAAGGCAGCGGGAAGAGGAGAGAAGGCAGGGAACACACGTCTAAACCAGAGAGCTGGGAAGCGAGTTGTTCTCTGCAACGCGAAACGATGCAGAGAACAAGCACAGAAAGGAAGAAGGAAAAGCGTCTAAACCAGAGAGCAGGGAAGCGAGTGTTTGCAACGCGAAACGGTGCAGAGAGCAGGGACAGAAAGGGAGAACTCCACTGAGGAGGAACAGCTGGTAGTTAGCCTTCTTTGGAGATGAGAACTTGATCACCACGGGAGAGGATTGTTGAGAGGGTTACATAGGGGGATGTCTGAGATCAGAAAATCCTGAGTATTCCCTGCAGTGTGTAGGGCCAGAGACATGAAGAGTAGCAGATCTCGTAAAAGTCCAGGTCAGGAAGCATACAGGTTCATTTTGAATTCTCCAAGTAGGCGGAGTTGAGTGGTAGGAGGCTAGGATGGAGAAGTCCATCCACTGAGAGAGGAAGGGGGTAGGCAAATAGCCACGGTGAGAGAATGGCCAGGAAAGAGAGAATGCATGCAGACAAGGCATTCGGGAGAGGAGTCGGCCTGCAAAGGAAAGCAATTTACTACAGGAATCAAGGATACTCCCCCTCAAGAACGGTGGATCTGGGCATGGAGAGGAACTTGTCATCAGGGAGGAAAGTGTCAGAGCTCGAGACAGCGCTGGCCGTCATCCATGTCTCGGTTAGACCAAGGACATCAAGGTCGGGTTCTTCCAGGAAATGGCAGATGTCAGATGAGTGTTAACTGAGTGAGAGTTGAGAGTGGGGAGGGGTACAAATCAGTAATCCTTGCGGAGGTGTAGAAGGAGCCTGACCTAGGGCACATGAGGAAGGTGAGAGGAAAGGAAGCAGAAGAAGGGAGAGAAGACACAGCAGGAGTGCATTATCAATCCGGGAGCTAGGAGTGGTGAGGTTATACGGGGAGGTCTGAGTCTCAGGATTTGAATGGGAAGTTCGATATCACATGTCATGCTATAGGAAGAGTCTCAGGATTGGAATGGGAAGGAGTTGGATATGATATCTCTTGTTATAGGGAGGGTCTCAGGTTTGGTATTAGAAGAACTGAGATATCAAATCACATCCTATCGGAAGGGTCTCGGGTTTGGTATTGGAAGAAATGAGATTTCAAATCTCAGGCTGTGGGAATGGTCTCGGGTATGGTATTGGAAGGGGTGAAAAATCACATTTCATGCTACAGGAAGGGTCACAAGGTTGGAATGGGAAGGAGTTGGATTTCACATATACTACGGGAAGGGCCTCAGGTTTGGTATTAGAAGCATAGAGATATCACATCTCATGTTATAGGAAGGGTCTCGATTGGAATGGGTAGGAGTTGGATATCACATCTCATGTTATAGGGAGGGTCTCAGTTTTGATATTAGAAGCATTGAGATATCACATATGCTATTGGAAGGGTCTCAGTATTGGAATGGGAAGGATTTGGATCTCACATCTCATGTTTTAGGACGGGTCTCAGGTTTGGTATTAGAAGCATTGAAATATCACATCTCATGGTATAGGAAGGGTCCCAGGATTGGAATGGGAAGGAGTTGGATATCACATTGAATGGGAAGGAGTTTGATATCACATCTCAAGCTATAGGAAGGGCCTCAGGTTTGGAAAGGGAATGATTTGGATTTCACATCTCATGTTATAGGATGGTTCTCATGTTTGGTTTTAGAAGCATTGAAATATCACATCTCATGCTATCGGAAGGGTCTCAGGTTTGGAATGGGAAGGAGTTTGATATCACATCTCATGTTAGAGGTAGGATCTCAGGTTTGGTATTAGAGGCATTGAGATATGACATCTCATGCCATCAGAAGGGTCTCAGGATTGGAATGGGAAGGACTTGGATATCACATCTCATGCTAAAGGGAGGGTCTAAGGTTTGGAAGGGGAAGGATTTGGACATCACATCTCATGTTATTGGAAGGATCTGAGGTTTGGTATTAGAAGCATTGAGATATCACATCTCTTGCTATCGGAAGGGTCTCAGGTTTGGTATAAGCATTGAGATATCACATCTCTGCTATCGGAAGGGTCTCAGGATTGGAATGGGAAGGATTTGGATATCACATCTCATGTTATAGGAAGGGTCTCAGGTTTGGTATTAGAAGCATTGAGATATCACATCTCATGCTATAGGAAGGGTCTCAGGAATGGAATGGGAAGGACTTGGATATCACATCTCATGATAAAGGAAGGGTCTAAGGTTTGGAAGGGGAAGGATTTGGATATCACATCTCATGTTATTGGACCGGTCTCAGGTTTGGTATTAGAAGCATTGAGATATCAAGTCTCATGGTATAGGACGGGAGTTTGATATCACATCTCATGCCATGGTATGGGTCTCAGGTTTTGTAGAAGCATTGGGATATCACATCTCATGCTATCGGAAGGGTATCAGGATTGGATTTGGAAGGAGTTGGATATCCCATCTCATGCTATAGGAAGGGTCTCAGGTTGGAATAGAAGGAGTTGGATATCACATCTCATGTTATAGGAAGGGTCTCAGGATTGGAATGGGAAGGACTTGGATATCAAATCTCATGTTATAGGAAGGATCTCAGGTTTTGTATTAGAAGCATTGAGATATCACATCTCATGCTATAGGAAGGGTCTCAGGATTGGAATGTGAAGGATTTGGATATCACATCTCATGCTAAAGGAAGGGTCTCAGGTTTGGTATAAGCATTGAGATATCACATCTCTGCTATCGGAAGGGTCTAAGGATTGGATTGGGAAGGAATTGGATATTTCTTCTCATGCTATAGGAAGGGTCTCAGGTTGGAATGGGTAGGAGTTGGATATCACATCTCATGTTATAGGAAGGGTCTCAAGATTGAAATGGGAAGGATTTGGATATCACATCTCATGTTATAGGACGTATCTCATGTTATAGGACGGGTCCCAGGTTTGGTATTAGAAGCATTGAGATATCACATCTCATGGTATAGGAAGGGTCTCAGGATTGGAATGGGAAGGAGTTGGATCTCCCTTCTCATGCTACAGGAAGGGTCTCAGGTTGGAATGGGAAGGAGTTGGATATCACATCTCGTTATAGGAAGGGTCTCAGGATTGGAATGGGAAGGAATTGGATATCACATCTCATGCTAAATGAAGGGTCTCAGGTTTGGAAGGGGGAGGATTTGGATATCATATCTCATGTTATAGGACGTATCTCATGTTATAGGACGGGTCCCAGGTTTGGTATTAGAAGCATTGAGATATCACATCTCATGGTATAGGAAGGGTCTCAGGATTGGAATGGGAAGGAGTTGGATCTCCCTTCTCATGCTACAGGAGGGGTCTCAGGTTGGAATGGGAAGGAGTTGGATATCACATCTCGTTATAGGAAGGGTCTCAGGAATGGAATGGGAAGGAATTGGATATCACATCTCTTGCTATAGGAAGGGTCTCAGGTTTGGAAGGGGAAGGATTTGGATATCATATCTCATGTTATAGGACCGGTCCCAGGTCTGGTATTAGAAGCATTGAGATATCACATCTCATGCTATAGGAGGAGTCTCAGGATTGGAATGGGAAGGAGTTGGATATCACGTCTCATGTTATAGGAAGGGTCTCAGGATTGGAATGGGAAGGAGTTGAATATCACATCTCATGCTAAAGGAAGGGTATCAGGTTTGATAGAAGCATTGAGATATCACATCTCATGCTATAGGAAGGAACTCAGGATTGGAATGGGAAGGAGTTGGAGATCACATCTAATGCCATAGGAAGGGTCATCAGGTTTGGTATAGGCATTGAGATATCACATCTCTGCTATCGGAAGGGTCTCAGGAAAGGAATGGGAAGGACTTAGAATTCACGTCTCATACTATAGGGAGGGTCTCAGTTTTGATATTAGAAGCATTGAGCTATCACATCTCATGCTATCGGAAGGGTCTCAGGATTGGAATGGGATGGAGTTGGATATCACATCTCAAGCTATCTCAGGATTGGAATGGGAAGGAGTTTGATATTTCATCTCAAGCTATAGGAAAGGTCTCAGGTTTGGAAAGGGAAGGATTTGGATTTCACATCTCATGTTATATGATGGTTCTCATGTTTGGTTTTAGAAGCATTGAGATATCACATCTCATGCTATCGGAAGGGTCTCAGGTTTGGAAAGGGAAGGATTTGGATTTCACATGTTATAGGATGGTTCTCAGGTTTGGTTTTAGAAGCATTACATTATAACATCTCATGCTATAGGAAGGGTCTCAGGTTTGGAATGGGAAGGAGTTGGATATCACATCTCTGCTATCTGAAGGGTCTCAGGATTGGAATGGGAAGGAGTTGGATATCCCATCTCGTTATAGGAAGGGTCTCAGGCTTGGTATTAGAAGCAATGAGATATCACATCTCATGCTATAGGAAAGGTCTAAGGTTTGGAAGGGGACGGATTTGGGTATCACATCTCATGTTATAGGACCGGTCTCAGGTTTGGTATTTGAAGCATTGAGATATCAAGTCTCATGGTATAGGACGGGTCTCAGAATTGGAATGAGAAGGAGTTGGATATCACATCTCAAGCTATAGGAAGGGTCTCATGATTGGAATGGGAAGGAGTTGGATATCACATCTCATGTTATAGGAAGGGTCTCAGGATTGGAATGGGAAGGACTTGGATATCACATCTCATTCTATAGGAAGGCTCTCAGGGTTGGAAGGGGAAGGAGTTGGATATCACATTTCATGTTAGAGGGAGGATCTCAGGTTTGGTTTTAGAGGCATTGAGATATCACATCTCATGCTATAGGAAGGGTCTCAGGAATGGAATGGGAAGGACTTGGATATCACATCTCATGATAAAGGAAGGGTCTAAGGTTTGGAAGGGGAAGGATTTGGATATCACATCTCATGTTATTGGACCAGTCTCAGGTTTGGTATTAGAAGCATTGAGATATCAAGTCTCATGGTATAGGACGGGAGTTTGATATCACATCTCATGCCATGGTATGGGTCTCAGGTTTTGTAGAAGCATTGGGATATCACATCTCATGCTATCGGAAGGGTATCAGGATTGGATTTGGAAGGAGTTGGATATCCCATCTCATGCTATAGGAAGGGTCTCAGGTTGGAATAGAAGGAGTTGGATATCACATCTCATGTTATAGGAACGGTCTCAGGATTGGAATGGGAAGGACTTGGATATCACATCTCATGCTGTAGGAAGGGTCTCAGGTTTGGAAAAGGAAGGAGTTGGATATCACATTTCATGTTAGAGGTAGGATCTCAGGTTTGGTATTAGAGGCATTGCGATATCACATCTCATGCTATCAGAAGGGTATCAGGATTGGAATGGGAAGGAGTTGGATATCACATCTCATGCTAAAGGGAGGGTCTCAGGTTTGGAATGGGAAGGATTTGGATATCACATCTCATGTTATAGGAAGGACCTTAGGTTTGGTATTAGAAGCATTGAGATATCACATCTCATGCTATAGGAAGGGTCTCGGGATTGGAATGGGAAGGAGTTGGATATCACATCTCATGTTATAGGAAGGATCTCAGGTTTGGTATTAGAAGCATTGAGATATCACATCTCATGCTATAGGAAGGGTCTCAGGATTGGAATGGGAAGGAGTTGGATATCACATCTCATGTTATAGGAAGGATCTCAGGTTTGGTATTAGAAGCATTGAGATATCACATCTCATGCTATAGGAAGGGTCTCAGGATTGGAATGGGAAGGAGTTGGATATCACATCTCATGCTATGGGAAGGGTCTCAGGTTTGGTATAAGCATTGAAATATCACATCTCATGCCATCAGAAGGGTCTCAGGATTGGAATGGGAAGGAGTTGGATATCACATCTCATGCTAAAGGGAGGGTCTAAGGTTTGGAAGGGGAAGGATTTGGACATCACATCTCATGTTATTGGAAGGATCTGAGGTTTGGTATTAGAAGCATTGAGATATCACATCTCTTGCTATCGGAAGGGTCTCAGGTTTGGTATAAGCATTGAGATATCACATCTCTGCTATCGGAAGGGTCTCAGGATTGGAATGGGAAGGATTTGGATATCACATCTCATGTTATAGGAAGGGTCTCAGGTTTGGTATTAGAAGCATTGAGATATCACATCTCATGCTATAGGAAGGGTCTCAGGAATGGAATGGGAAGGACTTGGATATCACATCTCATGATAAAGGAAGGGTCTAAGGTTTGGAAGGGGAAGGATTTGGATATCACATCTCATGTTATTGGACCGGTCTCAGGTTTGGTATTAGAAGCATTGAGATATCAAGTCTCATGGTATAGGACGGGAGTTTGATATCACATCTCATGCCATGGTATGGGTCTCAGGTTTTGTAGAAGCATTGGGATATCACATCTCATGCTATCGGAAGGGTATCAGGATTGGATTTGGAAGGAGTTGGATATCCCATCTCATGCTATAGGAAGGGTCTCAGGTTGGAATAGAAGGAGTTGGATATCACATCTCATGTTATAGGAAGGGTCTCAGGATTGGAATGGGAAGGACTTGGATATCAAATCTCATGTTATAGGAAGGATCTCAGGTTTTGTATTAGAAGCATTGAGATATCACATCTCATGCTATAGGAAGGGTCTCAGGATTGGAATGTGAAGGATTTGGATATCACATCTCATGCTAAAGGAAGGGTCTCAGGTTTGGTATAAGCATTGAGATATCACATCTCTGCTATCGGAAGGGTCTAAGGATTGGATTGGGAAGGAATTGGATATTTCTTCTCATGCTATAGGAAGGGTCTCAGGTTGGAATGGGTAGGAGTTGGATATCACATCTCATGTTATAGGAAGGGTCTCAAGATTGAAATGGGAAGGATTTGGATATCACATCTCATGTTATAGGACGTATCTCATGTTATAGGACGGGTCCCAGGTTTGGTATTAGAAGCATTGAGATATCACATCTCATGGTATAGGAAGGGTCTCAGGATTGGAATGGGAAGGAGTTGGATCTCCCTTCTCATGCTACAGGAAGGGTCTCAGGTTGGAATGGGAAGGAGTTGGATATCACATCTCGTTATAGGAAGGGTCTCAGGATTGGAATGGGAAGGAATTGGATATCACATCTCATGCTAAATGAAGGGTCTCAGGTTTGGAAGGGGAAGGATTTGGATATCATATCTCATGTTATAGGACGTATCTCATGTTATAGGACGGGTCCCAGGTTTGGTATTAGAAGCATTGAGATATCACATCTCATGGTATAGGAAGGGTCTCAGGATTGGAATGGGAAGGAGTTGGATCTCCCTTCTCATGCTACAGGAGGGGTCTCAGGTTGGAATGGGAAGGAGTTGGATATCACATCTCGTTATAGGAAGGGTCTCAGGAATGGAATGGGAAGGAATTGGATATCACATCTCTTGCTATAGGAAGGGTCTCAGGTTTGGAAGGGGAAGGATTTGGATATCATATCTCATGTTATAGGACCGGTCCCAGGTCTGGTATTAGAAGCATTGAGATATCACATCTCATGCTATAGGAGGAGTCTCAGGATTGGAATTGGAAGGAGTTGGATATCACGTCTCATGTTATAGGAAGGGTCTCAGGATTGGAATGGGAAGGAGTTGAATATCACATCTCATGCTAAAGGAAGGGTATCAGGTTTGATAGAAGCATTGAGATATCACATCTCATGCTATAGGAAGGAACTCAGGATTGGAATGGGAAGGAGTTGGAGATCACATCTAATGCCATAGGAAGGGTCATCAGGTTTGGTATAGGCATTGAGATATCACATCTCTGCTATCGGAAGGGTCTCAGGAAAGGAATGGGAAGGACTTAGAATTCACGTCTCATACTATAGGGAGGGTCTCAGTTTTGATATTAGAAGCATTGAGCTATCACATCTCATGCTATCGGAAGGGTCTCAGGATTGGAATGGGATGGAGTTGGATATCACATCTCAAGCTATCTCAGGATTGGAATGGGAAGGAGTTTGATATTTCATCTCAAGCTATAGGAAAGGTCTCAGGTTTGGAAAGGGAAGGATTTGGATTTCACATCTCATGTTATATGATGGTTCTCATGTTTGGTTTTAGAAGCATTGAGATATCACATCTCATGCTATCGGAAGGGTCTCAGGTTTGGAAAGGGAAGGATTTGGATTTCACATGTTATAGGATGGTTCTCAGGTTTGGTTTTAGAAGCATTACATTATAACATCTCATGCTATAGGAAGGGTCTCAGGTTTGGAATGGGAAGGAGTTGGATATCACATCTCTGCTATCTGAAGGGTCTCAGGATTGGAATGGGAAGGAGTTGGATATCCCATCTCGTTATAGGAAGGGTCTCAGGCTTGGTATTAGAAGCAATGAGATATCACATCTCATGCTATAGGAAAGGTCTAAGGTTTGGAAGGGGACGGATTTGGGTATCACATCTCATGTTATAGGACCGGTCTCAGGTTTGGTATTTGAAGCATTGAGATATCAAGTCTCATGGTATAGGACGGGTCTCAGAATTGGAATGAGAAGGAGTTGGATATCACATCTCAAGCTATAGGAAGGGTCTCATGATTGGAATGGGAAGGAGTTGGATATCACATCTCATGTTATAGGAAGGGTCTCAGGATTGGAATGGGAAGGACTTGGATATCACATCTCATTCTATAGGAAGGCTCTCAGGGTTGGAAGGGGAAGGAGTTGGATATCACATTTCATGTTAGAGGGAGGATCTCAGGTTTGGTTTTAGAGGCATTGAGATATCACATCTCATGCTATAGGAAGGGTCTCAGGAATGGAATGGGAAGGACTTGGATATCACATCTCATGATAAAGGAAGGGTCTAAGGTTTGGAAGGGGAAGGATTTGGATATCACATCTCATGTTATTGGACCAGTCTCAGATTTGGTATTAGAAGCATTGAGATATCAAGTCTCATGGTATAGGACGGGAGTTTGATATCACATCTCATGCCATGGTATGGGTCTCAGGTTTTGTAGAAGCATTGGGATATCACATCTCATGCTATCGGAAGGGTATCAGGATTGGATTTGGAAGGAGTTGGATATCCCATCTCATGCTATAGGAAGGGTCTCAGGTTGGAATAGAAGGAGTTGGATATCACATCTCATGTTATAGGAACGGTCTCAGGATTGGAATGGGAAGGACTTGGATATCACATCTCATGCTGTAGGAAGGGTCTCAGGTTTGGAAAAGGAAGGAGTTGGATATCACATTTCATGTTAGAGGTAGGATCTCAGGTTTGGTATTAGAGGCATTGCGATATCACATCTCATGCTATCAGAAGGGTATCAGGATTGGAATGGGAAGGAGTTGGATATCACATCTCATGCTAAAGGGAGGGTCTCAGGTTTGGAATGGGAAGGATTTGGATATCACATCTCATGTTATAGGAAGGACCTTAGGTTTGGTATTAGAAGCATTGAGATATCACATCTCATGCTATAGGAAGGGTCTCGGGATTGGAATGGGAAGGAGTTGGATATCACATCTCATGTTATAGGAAGGATCTCAGGTTTGGTATTAGAAGCATTGAGATATCATATCTCATGCTATAGGAAGGGTCTCAGGATTGGAATGGGAAGGAGTTGGATATCACATCTCATGTTATAGGAAGGATCTCAGGTTTGGTATTAGAAGCATTGAGATATCACATCTCATGCTATAGGAAGGGTCTCAGGATTGGAATGGGAAGGAGTTGGATATCACATCTCATGCTATGGGAAGGGTCTCAGGTTTGGTATAAGCATTGAAATATCACATCTCTGCTATCGGAAGGGTCTCAGGATTGGAATGGGAGGAGCTGGATATCACATCTCATGCTAAAGGAAGGGTCTCAAGTTTGGAAGGGGAAGGATTTGGATATCACATCTCATGTTATAGGACGGGTCTCAGGTTTGGTATTAGAAGCATTGTGATATCACATCTCATGCTATAGGATGTGTCTCAGGATTGGAATGGGAAGGAATTGGATATCACATCTCATGCCATAGGAAGGGTTTCAGGTTTGGTAGAAGCATTGAGATATCACATCTCATGCTATAGGAAGAGTCTCAGGTTTGGGAAGGGAAGGATTTGGATTTCACATCTCATGTTATAGGATGGTTCTCATGTTTGGTTTTTGAAGCATTGAGATATCACATCTCATGCTATCGGAAGGGTCTCAGGTTTGGAATGGGAAGGAGTTGGATATCACATCTCATGTTATAGGAAGGGTCTCAGGTTTGGAATGGGAAGGAGTTGGATATGACATCTCTTGTTATAGGGAGGGTCTCAGGATTTGAATGGTAAGGAGTTGGATATCACATCTCATGCTATAGGAAGGGTCTCAGGTTTGGAATGGGAAGGAATTGGATATCACATCTAATGTTATAGGTAGGGTCTCAGGTTTTTTATTAGAAACATTGAGATATCACATCTCATGTTATAGGACGGTTCCCAGGTTTGGTATTAGAAGCATTGAGATATCACATCTCATGGTATAGGAAGGGTCTCAGGGTTGGAATGGGAAGGAGTTGGATATCACATCTCATCCAATAGGAAGGGTCTCAGGTTTGGAATGGGAAGGAATTGGATATCACATCTCATGTTATAGGAAGGATCTCAGGTTTGGTATTAGAAGCATTGAGATATCACATCTTATGCTATAGAAAGGGTCTCAGGATTGGAATGTGAAGGATTTGGATATCACATCTCATGCTAAAGGAAGGGTCTCAGGTTTGGTAGAAGCATTGAGATATCACATCTCATGCTATAGGAAGGGTCTCAGGATTTGAATGGCAAGGAGTTGGATATCACATCTCATGCCATAGGAAGGGTCTCAGGTTTGGTATAAGCATTGAGATATCACATCTCTGCTATCGGAAGGTTCTCAGGATTGGATTGGGAAGGAGTTGGATATCCCTTCTCATGCTATAGGAAGTGTCTCAGGTTGGAATGGGAAGGAGTTGAATATCACATCTCATGTTATAGGAAGGGTCTCAGGATTGGAATGGGAAGGATTTGGATATCACATCTCTTGCTATAGGAAGGGTCTCAGGATTGGAATGGGAAGGATTTGGATATCACATCTCATGTCATAGGAAGGATCTCAGGTTTGGTATTAGAAGCATTGATATATCACATCTAATGCTACAGGAATGGTCTCAGGATTGGAATGGGAAGGAGTTGGATATCACATATGCTATAGGAAGTGTCTCAGGTTTGGAACGGGAAGGAGTTGGATATCACATCTCATGTTATAGGAAGGGTCTCAGGTTTGGTATAAACATTGAGATATCACATCTCTGCTATCAGGAGTGGCTCAGGATTGGAATGGGAAGGAGTTGGATATCCCATCTCATGTTAAAGGACGGGTCTCTGGTTTGGTATTAGAATCATTGAGATATCACATCGCATGCTGTAGGAAGGGTCTAAGGATTGGAATGGGATGGACTTGGATATCACATCTCATGCTATAGGTAGGCTCTCAGGTTTGGTATAAGCATTGAGATATCACATCTCATGCTATAGGAAGGGTCTCAGGATTGGAATGGGAAGGATTTGGATATCACATCTCATGCTATAGGAAGGGTCTCAGGTTTGGTATAAGCATGGAGATATCACTTCTCATGCTATAGGAAGGGTCTCAGGATTGGAATGGGAAGGTGTTGGATATCACATCTCATGCTATAGGAAGGGTCTCAGGATTGGAATGGGAAGGAGTTGTATATGACATCTCAGGCCTTAGGAAGGGTCTCAGGTTTGGTATAAGCATTGAGATATCACATCTCTGCTATCGGAAGGGTCTCAGGATTGGAATGGGAAGGAGTTGGATATCCCATCTCATGTTATAGGAAGGGTCTCAGGTTTGGTATTAGAAGCATTGAGATATCACATCTCATGCTATAGGAAGGGTCTCAGGATTGGAATGGGAAGGACTTGGATGTCACATCTCATGCTATAGGGAGGGTCGTAAGTTTGATATTAGAAGCATTGAGATAACAAATCTCATGATATTGGAAGGGTCTCAGGATTGGAATGGGAAGGAGTTGGATATCACATCTCATGATAAAGGAAGGGTCTAAGGTTTGGAAGGGTAAGGATTTGGATATCACATCTCATGTTATAGGACGGGTCTCAGGTTTGGTATTAGAAGCATTGAGATATCAAGTCTCATGGTATAAGAGGGTCTCAGAATTGGAATGGGAAGGAGTTGGATATCACATCTCAAGCTATAGGAAGCGTCTCAGGATTGGAATGGGAAGGAGTTTGATATCACATCTCATGCCATAGTATGGGTCTCAGGTTTGGTAGAAGCATTGGGATATCACATCTCATGCTATCAGAAGGGTATCAGTATTGGATTTGGAAGGAGTTGGATATCCCATCTCATGCTATAGGAAGGGTCTCAGGTTAGAATGGGAAGGAGTTGGATATCACATTTCATGTTATAGGAAGGGTCTCAGGATTGGAATGGGAAGGACTTGGATATCCCATCTCATGCTATAGGAAGGGTCTCAGGTTAGAATGGGAAGGAGTTGGATATCCCATCTCATGCTATAGGAAGGCTCTCAGGTTTGGAAGGGGAAGGAGTTGGATATCACATTTCATGTTAGAGGAAGGATCTCAGGTTTGGTATTAGAGGCCTTGAGATATCACATCTCATGCTATAGGAAGGGTCTCAGGATTGGAATGGGAAGGAGTTGGATATCACATCTCAAGCTATAGGAAGGGTCTCAGGTTTGGTATAAGCATTGAGATATCACATCTCATGCTATAGGAAGGGTCTCAGGATTGGAATGGGAAGAAGTTGGATATCACATCTCATGCTATAGGAAGGGTCTCAGGTTTGGTATAAGCATTGAGATATCACATCTCATGCTATAGGAAGGGTCTCAGGGTTGGAATGGGAAGGAGTTGTATATGAGATCTCATGCCATAGGAAGGGTCTCAGGTTTGGTATAAGCATTGAGATATCACATCACTGCTATCGGAAGGGTCTCAGGATTGGAATGGGAAGGAGTTGGATATCCCATCTCATGTTATAGGAAGGGTCTCAGGTTTGGTATTAGAAGCATTGAGATATCACATCTTATGCTATAGGAAGGGTCTCAGGGTTGGAATGGGAAGGAGTTGTATATGACATCTCATGCCATAGGAAGGGTCTCAGGTTTGGTATAAGCATTGAGATATCACATCTCTGCTATCGGAAGGGTCTCAGGATTGGAATGGGAAGGAGTTGGATATCCCATCTCATGTTATAGGAAGGGTCTCAGGTTTGGTATTAGAAGCATTGAGATATCACATCTCATGCTATAGGAAGGGTCTCAGGATTGGAATGGGAAATAGTTGGATATCACATCTCATGCTATAGGAAGGGTCTCAGGTTTGGTATAAGCATTGAGATATCACATCTCATGCTATAGGAAGGGTCTCAGGATTGGAATAGGAAGGATTTGGATATCACATCTTATGCTATAGGAAGGGTCTCAGGATTGGAATGGGAAGGTGTTGGATATCACATCTCATGCTATAGGAAGGGTCTCAGATTTGGTATAAGCATTGAGATATCACATCTCATGCTATAGGAAGGGTCTCAGGATTGGAATGGGAAGGAGTTGTATATGACATCTCAGGCCTTAGGAAGGGTCTCAGGTTTGGTATAAGCATTGAGATATCACATCTCTGCTATCGGAAGGGTCTCAGGATTGGAATGGGAAGAACTTGGATGTCACATCTCATGCTATAGGGAGGGTCTCAAGTTTGATATTAGAAGCATTGAGATAACAAATCTCATGATATCGGAAGGGTCTCAGGATTGGAATGGGAAGGAGTTGGATATCACATCTCATGATAAAGGAAGGGTCTAAGGTTTGGAATGGGAAGGATTTGGATATCACATCTCATGTTATAGGACGGGTCTCAGGTTTGGTATTAGAAGCATTGAGATATCAAGTCTCATGGTATAAGAAGGGTCTCAGAATTGGAATGGGAAGGAGTTGGATATCACATCTCAAGCTATAGGAAGCGTCTCAGGATTGGAATGGGAAGGAGTTTGATATCACATCTCATGCCATAGTATGGGTCTCAGGTTTGGTAGAAGCATTGGGATATCACATCTCATGCTATCGGAAGGGTATCAGTATTGGATTTGGAAGGAGTTGGATATCCCATCTCATGCTATAGGAAGGGTCTCAGGTTAGAATGGGAAGGAGTTGGATATCACATCTCATCCAATAGGAAGGGTCTCAGGTTTGGAATGGGAAGGAATTGGATATCACATCTCATGTTATAGGAAGGATCTCAGGTTTGGTATTAGAAGCATTGAGATATCACATCTTATGCTATAGGAAGGGTCTCAGGATTGGAATGTGAAGGATTTGGTTATCACATCTCATGCTAAAGGAAGGGTCTCAGGTTTGGTAGAAGCATTGAGATATCACATCTCATGCTATAGGAAGGGTCTCAGGATTTGAATGGCAAGGAGTTGGATATCACATCTCATGCCATAGGAAGGGTCTCAGGTTTGGTATAAGCATTGAGATATCACATCTCTGCTATCGGAAGGTTCTCAGGATTGGATTGGGAAGGAGTTGGATATCCCTTCTCATGCTATAGGAAGTGTCTCAGGTTGGAATGGGAAGGAGTTGAATATCACATCTCATGTTATAGGAAGGGTCTCAGGATTGGAATGGGAAGGATTTGGATATCACATCTCTTGCAATAGGAAGGGTCTCAGGATTGGAATGGGAAGGATTTGGATATCACATCTCATGTCATAGGAAGGATCTCAGGTTTGGTATTAGAAGCATTGATATATCACATCTAATGCTATAGGAATGGTCTCAGGATTGGAATGGGAAGGAGTTGGATATCACATATGCTATAGGAAGTGTCTCAGGTTTGGAACGGGAAGGAGTTGGATATCACATCTCATGTTATAGGAAGGGTCTCAGGTTTGGTATAAACATTGAGATATCACATCTCTGCTATCAGGAGTGGCTCAGGATTGGAATGGGAAGGAGTTGGATATCCCATCTCATGTTAAAGGACGGGTCTCTGGTTTGGTATTAGAATCATTGAGATATCACATCGCATGCTGTAGGAAGGGTCTAAGGATTGGAATGGGATGGACTTGGATATCACATCTCATGCTATAGGTAGGCTCTCAGGTTTGGTATAAGCATTGAGATATCACATCTCATGCTATAGGAAGGGTCTCAGGATTGGAATGGGAAGGATTTGGATATCACATCTCATGCTATAGGAAGGGTCTCAGGTTTGGTATAAGCATGGAGATATCACTTCTCATGCTATAGGAAGGGTCTCAGGATTGGAATGGGAAGGTGTTGGATATCACATCTCATGCTATAGGAAGGGTCTCAGATTTGGTATAAGCATTGAGATATCACATCTCATGCTATAGGAAGGGTCTCAGGATTGGAATGGGAAGGAGTTGTATATGACATCTCAGGCCTTAGGAAGGGTCTCAGGTTTGGTATAAGCATTGAGATATCACATCTCTGCTATCGGAAGGGTCTCAGGATTGGAATGGGAAGGAGTTGGATATCCCATCTCATGTTATAGGAAGGGTCTCAGGTTTGGTATTAGAAGCATTGAGATATCACATCTCATGCTATAGGAAGGGTCTCAGGATTGGAATGGGAAGGACTTGGATGTCACATCTCATGCTATAGGGAGGGTCGTAAGTTTGATATTAGAAGCATTGAGATAACAAATCTCATGATATCGGAAGGGTCTCAGGTTGGAATGGGAAGGAGTTGAATATCACATCTCATGTTATAGGAAGGGTCTCAGGATTGGAATGGGAAGGATTTGGATATCACATCTCTTGCTATAGGAAGGGTCTCAGGATTGGAATGGGAAGGATTTGGATATCACATCTCATGTCATAGGAAGGATCTCAGGTTTGGTATTAGAAGCATTGATATATCACATCTAATGCTATAGGAATGGTCTCAGGATTGGAATGGGAAGGAGTTGGATATCACATATGCTATAGGAAGTGTCTCAGGTTTGGAACGGGAAGGAGTTGGATATCACATCTCATGTTATAGGAAGGGTCTCAGGTTTGGTATAAACATTGAGATATCACATCTCTGCTATCAGGAGTGGCTCAGGATTGGAATGGGAAGGAGTTGGATATCCCATCTCATGTTAAAGGACGGGTCTCTGGTTTGGTATTAGAATCATTGAGATATCACATCGCATGCTGTAGGAAGGGTCTAAGGATTGGAATGGGATGGACTTGGATATCACATCTCATGCTATAGGTAGGCTCTCAGGTTTGGTATAAGCATTGAGATATCACATCTCATGCTATAGGAAGGGTCTCAGGATTGGAATGGGAAAGATTTGGATATCACATCTCATGCTATAGGAAGGGTCTCAGGTTTGGTATAAGCATGGAGATATCACTTCTCATGCTATAGGAAGGGTCTCAGGATTGGAATGGGAAGGTGTTGGATATCACATCTCATGCTATAGGAAGGGTCTCAGATTTGGTATAAGCATTGAGATATCACATCTCATGCTATAGGAAGGGTCTCAGGATTGGAATGGGAAGGAGTTGTATATGACATCTCAGGCCTTAGGAAGGGTCTCAGGTTTGGTATAAGCATTGAGATATCACATCTCTGCTATCGGAAGGGTCTCAGGATTGGAATGGGAAGGAGTTGGATATCCCATCTCATGTTATAGGAAGGGTCTCAGGTTTGGTATTAGAAGCATTGAGATATCACATCTCATGCTATAGGAAGGGTCTCAGGATTGGAATGGGAAGGACTTGGATGTCACATCTCATGCTATAGGGAGGGTCGTAAGTTTGATATTAGAAGCATTGAGATAACAAATCTCATGATATCGGAAGGGTCTCAGGATTGGAATGGGAAGGAGTTGGATATCACATCTCATGATAAAGGAAGGGTCTAAGGTTTGGAAGGGGAAGGATTTGGATATCACATCTCATGTTATAGGACGGGTCTCAGGTTTGGTATTAGAAGCATTGAGATATCAAGTCTCATGGTATAAGAGGGTCTCAGAATTGGAATGGGAAGGAGTTGGATATCACATCTCAAGCTATAGGAAGCGTCTCAGGATTGGAATGGGAAGGAGTTTGATATCACATTTCATGCCATAGTATGGGTCTCAGGTTTGGTAGAAGCATTGGGATATCACATCTCATGCTATCAGAAGGGTATCAGTATTGGATTTGGAAGGAGTTGGATATCCCATCTCATGCTATAGGAAGGGTCTCAGGTTAGAATGGGAAGGAGTTGGATATCACATTTCATGTTATAGGAAGGGTCTCAGGATTGGAATGGGAAGGACTTGGATATCCCATCTCATGCTATAGGAAGGGTCTCAGGTTAGAATGGGAAGGAGTTGGATATCCCATCTCATGCTATAGGAAGGCTCTCAGGTTTGGAAGGGGAAGGAGTTGGATATCACATTTCATGTTAGAGGAAGGATCTCAGGTTTGGTATTAGAGGCCTTGAGATATCACATCTCATGCTATAGGAAGGGTCTCAGGATTGGAATGGGAAGGAGTTGGATATCACATCTCAAGCTATAGGAAGGGTCTCAGGTTTGGTATAAGCATTGAGATATCACATCTCATGCTATAGGAAGGGTCTCAGGATTGGAATGGGAAGAAGTTGGATATCACATCTCATGCTATAGGAAGGGTCTCAGGTTTGGTATAAGCATTGAGATATCACATCTCATGCTATAGGAAGGGTCTCAGGGTTGGAATGGGAAGGAGTTGTATATGACATCTCATGCCATAGGAAGGGTCTCAGGTTTGGTATAAGCATTGAGATATCACATCACTGCTATCGGAAGGGTCTCAGGATTGGAATGGGAAGGAGTTGGATATCCCATCTCATGTTATAGGAAGGGTCTCAGGTTTGGTATTAGAAGCATTGAGATATCACATCTTATGCTATAGGAAGGGTCTCAGGGTTGGAATGGGAAGGAGTTGTATATGACATCTCATGCCATAGGAAGGGTCTCAGGTTTGGTATAAGCATTGAGATATCACATCTCTGCTATCGGAAGGGTCTCAGGATTGGAATGGGAAGGAGTTGGATATCCCATCTCATGTTATAGGAAGGGTCTCAGGTTTGGTATTAGAAGCATTGAGATATCACATCTCATGCTATAGGAAGGGTCTCAGGATTGGAATGGGAAATAGTTGGATATCACATCTCATGCTATAGGAAGGGTCTCAGGTTTGGTATAAGCATTGAGATATCACATCTCATGCTATAGGAAGGGTCTCAGGATTGGAATAGGAAGGATTTGGATATCACATCTTATGCTATAGGAAGGGTCTCAGGATTGGAATGGGAAGGTGTTGGATATCACATCTCATGCTATAGGAAGGGTCTCAGATTTGGTATAAGCATTGAGATATCACATCTCATGCTATAGGAAGGGTCTCAGGATTGGAATGGGAAGGAGTTGTATATGACATCTCAGGCCTTAGGAAGGGTCTCAGGTTTGGTATAAGCATTGAGATATCACATCTCTGCTATCGGAAGGGTCTCAGGATTGGAATGGGAAGAACTTGGATGTCACATCTCATGCTATAGGGAGGGTCTCAAGTTTGATATTAGAAGCATTGAGATAACAAATCTCATGATATCGGAAGGGTCTCAGGATTGGAATGGGAAGGAGTTGGATATCACATCTCATGATAAAGGAAGGGTCTAAGGTTTGGAATGGGAAGGATTTGGATATCACATCTCATGTTATAGGACGGGTCTCAGGTTTGGTATTAGAAGCATTGAGATATCAAGTCTCATGGTATAAGAAGGGTCTCAGAATTGGAATGGGAAGGAGTTGGATATCACATCTCAAGCTATAGGAAGCGTCTCAGGATTGGAATGGGAAGGAGTTTGATATCACATCTCATGCCATAGTATGGGTCTCAGGTTTGGTAGAAGCATTGGGATATCACATCTCATGCTATCGGAAGGGTATCAGTATTGGATTTGGAAGGAGTTGGATATCCCATCTCATGCTATAGGAAGGGTCTCAGGTTAGAATGGGAAGGAGTTGGATATCACATCTCATCCAATAGGAAGGGTCTCAGGTTTGGAATGGGAAGGAATTGGATATCACATCTCATGTTATAGGAAGGATCTCAGGTTTGGTATTAGAAGCATTGAGATATCACATCTTATGCTATAGGAAGGGTCTCAGGATTGGAATGTGAAGGATTTGGATATCACATCTCATGCTAAAGGAAGGGTCTCAGGTTTGGTAGAAGCATTGAGATATCACATCTCATGCTATAGGAAGGGTCTCAGGATTTGAATGGCAAGGAGTTGGATATCACATCTCATGCCATAGGAAGGGTCTCAGGTTTGGTATAAGCATTGAGATATCACATCTCTGCTATCGGAAGGTTCTCAGGATTGGATTGGGAAGGAGTTGGATATCCCTTCTCATGCTATAGGAAGTGTCTCAGGTTGGAATGGGAAGGAGTTGAATATCACATCTCATGTTATAGGAAGGGTCTCAGGATTGGAATGGGAAGGATTTGGATATCACATCTCTTGCAATAGGAAGGGTCTCAGGATTGGAATGGGAAGGATTTGGATATCACATCTCATGTCATAGGAAGGATCTCAGGTTTGGTATTAGAAGCATTGATATATCACATCTAATGCTATAGGAATGGTCTCAGGATTGGAATGGGAAGGAGTTGGATATCACATATGCTATAGGAAGTGTCTCAGGTTTGGAACGGGAAGGAGTTGGATATCACATCTCATGTTATAGGAAGGGTCTCTGGTTTGGTATAAACATTGAGATATCACATCTCTGCTATCAGGAGTGGCTCAGGATTGGAATGGGAAGGAGTTGGATATCCCATCTCATGTTAAAGGACGGGTCTCTGGTTTGGTATTAGAATCATTGAGATATCACATCGCATGCTGTAGGAAGGGTCTAAGGATTGGAATGGGATGGACTTGGATATCACATCTCATGCTATAGGTAGGCTCTCAGGTTTGGTATAAGCATTGAGATATCACATCTCATGCTATAGGAAGGGTCTCAGGATTGGAATGGGAAGGATTTGGATATCACATCTCATGCTATAGGAAGGGTCTCAGGTTTGGTATAAGCATGGAGATATCACTTCTCATGCTATAGGAAGGGTCTCAGGATTGGAATGGGAAGGTGTTGGATATCACATCTCATGCTATAGGAAGGGTCTCAGATTTGGTATAAGCATTGAGATATCACATCTCATGCTATAGGAAGGGTCTCAGGATTGGAATGGGAAGGAGTTGTATATGACATCTCAGGCCTTAGGAAGGGTCTCAGGTTTGGTATAAGCATTGAGATATCACATCTCTGCTATCGGAAGGGTCTCAGGATTGGAATGGGAAGGAGTTGGATATCCCATCTCATGTTATAGGAAGGGTCTCAGGTTTGGTATTAGAAGCATTGAGATATCACATCTCATGCTATAGGAAGGGTCTCAGGATTGGAATGGGAAGGACTTGGATGTCACATCTCATGCTATAGGGAGGGTCGTAAGTTTGATATTAGAAGCATTGAGATAACAAATCTCATGATATCGGAAGGGTCTCAGGTTGGAATGGGAAGGAGTTGAATATCACATCTCATGTTATAGGAAGGGTCTCAGGATTGGAATGGGAAGGATTTGGATATCACATCTCTTGCTATAGGAAGGGTCTCAGGATTGGAATGGGAAGGATTTGGATATCACATCTCATGTCATAGGAAGGATCTCAGGTTTGGTATTAGAAGCATTGATATATCACATCTAATGCTATAGGAATGGTCTCAGGATTGGAATGGGAAGGAGTTGGATATCACATATGCTATAGGAAGTGTCTCAGGTTTGGAACGGGAAGGAGTTGGATATCACATCTCATGTTATAGGAAGGGTCTCAGGTTTGGTATAAACATTGAGATATCACATCTCTGCTATCAGGAGTGGCTCAGGATTGGAATGGGAAGGAGTTGGATATCCCATCTCATGTTAAAGGACGGGTCTCTGGTTTGGTATTAGAATCATTGAGATATCACATCGCATGCTGTAGGAAGGGTCTAAGGATTGGAATGGGATGGACTTGGATATCACATCTCATGCTATGGGTAGGCTCTCAGGTTTGGTATAAGCATTGAGATATCACATCTCATGCTATAGGAAGGGTCTCAGGATTGGAATGGGAAAGATTTGGATATCACATCTCATGCTATAGGAAGGGTCTCAGGTTTGGTATAAGCATGGAGATATCACTTCTCATGCTATAGGAAGGGTCTCAGGATTGGAATGGGAAGGTGTTGGATATCACATCTCATGCTATAGGAAGGGTCTCAGATTTGGTATAAGCATTGAGATATCACATCTCATGCTATAGGAAGGGTCTCAGGATTGGAATGGGAAGGAGTTGTATATGACATCTCAGGCCTTAGGAAGGGTCTCAGGTTTGGTATAAGCATTGAGATATCACATCTCTGCTATCGGAAGGGTCTCAGGATTGGAATGGGAAGGAGTTGGATATCCCATCTCATGTTATAGGAAGGGTCTCAGGTTTGGTATTAGAAGCATTGAGATATCACATCTCATGCTATAGGAAGGGTCTCAGGATTGGAATGGGAAGGACTTGGATGTCACATCTCATGCTATAGGGAGGGTCGTAAGTTTGATATTAGAAGCATTGAGATAACAAATCTCATGATATCGGAAGGGTCTCAGGATTGGAATGGGAAGGAGTTGGATATCACATCTCATGATAAAGGAAGGGTCTAAGGTTTGGAAGGGGAAGGATTTGGATATCACATCTCATGTTATAGGACGGGTCTCAGGTTTGGTATTAGAAGCATTGAGATATCAAGTCTCATGGTATAAGAGGGTCTCAGAATTGGAATGGGAAGGAGTTGGATATCACATCTCAAGCTATAGGAAGCGTCTCAGGATTGGAATGGGAAGGAGTTTGATATCACATCTCATGCCATAGTATGGGTCTCAGGTTTGGTAGAAGCATTGGGATATCACATCTCATGCTATCAGAAGGGTATCAGTATTGGATTTGGAAGGAGTTGGATATCCCATCTCATGCTATAGGAAGGGTCTCAGGTTAGAATGGGAAGGAGTTGGATATCACATTTCATGTTATAGGAAGGGTCTCAGGATTGGAATGGGAAGGACTTGGATATCCCATCTCATGCTATATGAAGGGTCTCAGGTTAGAATGGGAAGGAGTTGGATATCCCATCTCATGCTATAGGAAGGCTCTCAGGTTTGGAAGGGGAAGGAGTTGGATATCACATTTCATGTTAGAGGAAGGATCTCAGGTTTGGTATTAGAGGCCTTGAGATATCACATCTCATGCTATAGGAAGGGTCTCAGGATTGGAATGGGAAGGAGTTGGATATCACATCTCAAGCTATAGGAAGGGTCTCAGGTTTGGTATAAGCATTGAGATATCACATCTCATGCTATAGGAAGGGTCTCGGGATTGGAATGGGAAGAAGTTGGATATCACATCTCATGCTATAGGAAGGCTCTCAGGTTTGGAAGGGGAAGGAGTTGGATATCACATTTCATGTTAGAGGAAGGATCTCAGGTTTGGTATTAGAGGCCTTGAGATATCACATCTCATGCTATAGGAAGGGTCTCAGGATTGGAATGGGAAGAAGTTGGATATCACATCTCATGCTATAGGAAGGGTCTCAGGTTTGGTATAAGCATTGAGATATCACATCTCATGCTATAGGAAGGGTCTCAGGGTTGGAATGGGAAGGAGTTGTATATGACATCTCATGCCATAGGAAGGGTCTCAGGTTTGGTATAAGCATTGAGATATCACATCACTGCTATCGGAAGGGTCTCAGGATTGGAATGGGAAGGAGTTGGATATCCCATCTCATGTTATAGGAAGGGTCTCAGGTTTGGTATTAGAAGCATTGAGATATCACATCTTATGCTATAGGAAGGGTCTCAGGGTTGGAATGGGAAGGAGTTGTATATGACATCTCATGCCATAGGAAGGGTCTCAGGTTTGGTATAAGCATTGAGATATCACATCTCTGCTATCGGAAGGGTCTCAGGATTGGAATGGGAAGGAGTTGGATATCCCATCTCATGTTATAGGAAGGGTCTCAGGTTTGGTATTAGAAGCATTGAGATATCACATCTCATGCTATAGGAAGGGTCTCAGGATTGGAATGGGAAATAGTTGGATATCACATCTCATGCTATAGGAAGGGTCTCAGGTTTGGTATAAGCATTGAGATATCACATCTCATGCTATAGGAAGGGTCTCAGGATTGGAATAGGAAGGATTTGGATATCACATCTTATGCTATAGGAAGGGTCTCAGGATTGGAATGGGAAGGTGTTGGATATCACATCTCATGCTATAGGAAGGGTCTCAGATTTGGTATAAGCATTGAGATATCACATCTCATGCTATAGGAAGGGTCTCAGGATTGGAATGGGAAGGAGTTGTATATGACATCTCAGGCCTTAGGAAGGGTCTCAGGTTTGGTATAAGCATTGAGATATCACATCTCTGCTATCGGAAGGGTCTCAGGATTGGAATGGGAAGGAGTTGGATATCCCATCTCATGTTATAGGAAGGGTCTCAGGTTTGGTATTAGAAGCATTGAGATATCACATCTCATGCTATAGGAAGGGTCTCAGGATTGGAATGGGAAGAACTTGGATGTCACATCTCATGCTATAGGGAGGGTCTCAAGTTTGATATTAGAAGCATTGAGATAACAAATCTCATGATATCGGAAGGGTCTCAGGATTGGAATGGGAAGGAGTTGGATATCACATCTCATGATAAAGGAAGGGTCTAAGGTTTGGAATGGGAAGGATTTGGATATCACATCTCATGTTATAGGACGGGTCTCAGGTTTGGTATTAGAAGCATTGAGATATCAAGTCTCATGGTATAAGAAGGGTCTCAGAATTGGAATGGGAAGGAGTTGGATATCACATCTCAAGCTATAGGAAGCGTCTCAGGATTGGAATGGGAAGGAGTTTGATATCACATCTCATGCCATAGTATGGGTCTCAGGTTTGGTAGAAGCATTGGGATATCACATCTCATGCTATCGGAAGGGTATCAGTATTGGATTTGGAAGGAGTTGGATATCCCATCTCATGCTATAGGAAGGGTCTCAGGTTAGAATGGGAAGGAGTTGGATATCACATTTCATGTTATAGGAAGGGTCTCAGGATTGGAATGGGAAGGACTTGGATATCATATTTCATGCTATAGGAAGGCTCTCAGGTTTGGAAGGGGAAGGAGTTGGATATCACATTTCATGTTAGAGGAAGGATCTCAGGTTTGGTATTAGAGGCCTTGAGATATCACATCTCATGCTATAGGAAGGGTCTCAGGATTGGAATGGGAAGGAGTTGGATATCACATCTCAAGCTATAGGAAGGGTCTCAGGTTTGGTATAAGCATTGAGATATCACATCTCATGCTATAGGAAGGGTCTCAGGATTGGAATGGGAAGAAGTTGGATATCACATCTCATGCTATAGGAAGGGTCTCAGGTTTGGTATAAGCATTGAGATATCACATCACATGCTATAGGAATGGTCTCAGGATTGGAATGGGAAGGACTTGGATATCACATCTCATGCTATAGGCAGGGTCTCAGGTTTGGAAAGGGAAGGAGATGGATATCACATTTCATGTTAGAGGTAGGATCTCAGGTTTGGTATTAGAGACATTGAGATATCACATCTCATGCTATCAGAAGGGTCTCAGGATTGGAATGGGAAGGAGTTGGATATCACATTTCATGCTAAAGGGAGGGTCTCAGGTTTGGAAGGGGAAGGATTTGGAAATCACATCTCATATTATATGAAGGATCTCAGGTTTGGTATTAGAAGCATTGAGATATCACATCTCATGCTATCGGAAGGATCTCAGGTTTGGTGTAAGAGGCATTGAGATATCACATCTCATGCTATCATAAGGGTCTCAGGATTGGAATGGGAAGGAGTTGGATATCACATCTCATGTTATAGGAAGGATCTCAGGTTTGGTATTAGAAGCATTGAGACATCACATCTCATGCTATAGGAAGGGTCTCAGGATTGGAATGGGAAGGAGTTGGATATCACATCTCATGCTATAGGAAGGGTCTCAGGTTTGGTATAAGCATTGAGATATCACATCTCATGCTATAGGAAGGGTCTCAGGATTGGAATGGGAAGGATTTGGATATCACATCTTATGCTATAGGAAGGGTCTCAGGTTTGGTATAAGCATTGAGATATCATATCTCATGCTATAGGAAGGGTCTCAGGATTGGAATGGGAAGAAGTTGGATATCACATCTCATGCTATAGGAAGGGTCTCAGGTTTGGTATAAGCATTGAGATATCACATCTCATGCTATAGGAAGGGTCTCAGGGTTGGAATGGGAAGGAGTTGTGTATGACATCTCATGCCATAGGAAGGGTCTCAGGTTTGGTATAAGCATTGAGATATCACATCACATGCTATAGGAAGGGTCTCAGGATTGGAATGGGAAGGACTTGGATATCACATCTCATGCTATAGGCAGGGTCTCAGGTTTGGAAAGGGAAGGAGATGGATATCACATTTCATGTTAGAGGTAGGATCTCAGGTTTGGTATTAGAGGCATTGAGATATCACATCTCATGCTATCAGAAGGGTCTCAGGATTGGAATGGGAAGGAGTTGGATATCACATTTCATGCTAAAGGGAGGGTCTCAGGTTTGGAAGGGGAAGGATTTGGAAATCACATCTCATATTATAGGAAGGATCTCAGGTTTGGTATTAGAAGCATTGAGATATCACATCTCATGCTATCGGAAGGATCTCAGGTTTGGTATAAGAGGCATTGAGATATCACATCTCATGCTATCATAAGGGTCTCAGGATTGGAATGGGAAGGAGTTGGATATCACATCTCATGTTATAGGAAGGATCTCAGGTTTGGTATTAGAAGCATTGAGACATCACATCTCATGCTATAGGAAGGGTCTCAGGATTGGAATGGGAAGGAGTTGGTTATCACATCTCATGCTATAGGAAGGGTCTCAGGTTTGGTATAAGCATTGAGATATCACATCTCATGCTATAGGAAGGGTCTCAGGATTGGAATAGGAAGGATTTGGATATCACATCGTATGCTATAGGAAGGGTCTCAGGATTGGAATGGGAAGGTTTTGGATATCACATCTCATGCTATAGGAAGGGTCTCAGATTTGGTATAAGCATTGAGATATCACATCTCATGCTATAGGAAGGGTCTCAGGATTGGAATGGGAAGGAGTTGTATATGACATCTCAGGCCTTAGGAAGGGTCTCAGGTTTGGTATAAGCATTGAGATATCACATCTCTGCTATCGGAAGGGTCTCAGGATTGGAATGCGAAGGAGTTGGATATCCCATCTCATGTTATAGGAAGGGTCTCAGGTTTGGTATTAGAAGCATTGAGATATCACATCTCATGCTATAGGAAGGGTCTCAGGATTGGAATGGGAAGGACTTGGATGTCACATCTCATGCTATAGGGAGGGTCTCAAGTTTGATATTAGAAGCATTGAGATAACAAATCTCATGATATCGGAAGGGTCTCAGGATTGGAATGGGAAGGAGTTGGATATCACATCTCATGATAAAGGAAGGGTCTAAGGTTTGGAAGGGGAAGGATTTGGATATCACATCTCATGTTATAGGACGGGAATGCTTATACCATACCTGAGAGCCTACCTATAGCATGAGATGTGATATCCAAGTCCATCCCATTCCAATCCTTAGACCCTTCCTACAGCATGCGATGTGATATCTCAATGATTCTAATACCAAACCAGAGACTCTTCCTATAACATGAGATGGGATATCCAACTCCTTCCCATTCCAATCCTGAGCCGCTTCCGATAGCAGAGATGTGATATCTCAATGCTTATACCAAACCTGAGACCCTTCCTATAACATGAGATGTGATATCCAACTCCTTCCCGTTCCAAACCTGAGACACTAACTATAGCATATGTGATATCCAACTCCTTCCCATTCCAAACATGAGACCCTTCCTATAGCAAGAAAGTAATATCCAACTCCTACCCATTCCAATCCTGAGACCCTTCCTATAGCAAGAGATGTGATATCCAAATCCTTCCCATTCCAATCCTGAGACCCTCCCTATAACATGAGATGTGATATCCAACTCCTTCCCATTCCAACCTGAGACACTTCCTATAGCATGAGAAGGGATATCCAACTCCTTCCCAATCCAATCCTGAGACCCTTCCGATAGCAGAGATGTGATATCTCAATGCTTATACCAAACCTGAGACCCTTCCTATGGCATGAGATGTGATATCCAACTCCTTCCCAATCCAATCCTGAGACCCTTCCGATAGCAGAGACGTGATATCTCAATGCTTCTACCAAACCTGAGACCCTTCCTTTAGCATGAGATGTGATATCCAAATCCTTCACATTCCAATCCTGAGACCCTTCCTATAGCATGAGATGTGATATCTCAATGCTTCTAATACCAAACCTGAGATCCTTCCTATAACATGAGATGTGATATCCAATTCCTTCCCATTCCAAACCTGAGACCCTTCCTATTGGATGAGATGTGATATCCAACTCCTTCCCATTCCAACCCTGAGACCCTTCCTATAGCATGAGATGTGATGTCTCAATGCTTCTAATACCAAACCTGAGATCCTTCCTATAACATGAGATGTGATAACCAACTCCTTCCATTCCAATCCTGAGACCCGTCCTATAGCATGAGATGTGATATCTCAATGCTTATACCAAACCTGAGACCCTTCCTATAGCATGAGATGTGATATCCAACTGCTTCCCATTCCAATCCTGAGACCCTTCCTATAGCATGAGATGTGATATCTCAATGCTTCTAATACCAAACCTGAGATCCTTCCTCTAACATGAAATGTGATATCCAACTCCTTCCCTTTCCAAACCTAAGAGCCTATCTATAGCATGAGATGTGATATCCAAGTCCTTCCCATTCCAACCCTTAGACCCTTCCTACAGCATGCAATATGATATCTCAATGATTCTAATAACAAACCTGAGACCCGTCCTATAACATGAGATGGGATATCCAACTCCTTCCCATTCCAATCCTGAGACACTTCCGATAGCAGAGATGTGATATCTCAATGCTTATACCAAACCTGAGACCCTTCCTATAACATGAGATGTGATATCCAAATCCTTCCCGTTCCAAACCTGAGACCCTTCCTTTAGCATGAGATGTGATATCCAGCACCTTCCCATTCCAATCCTGAGACACTTCCGATAGCATGAGATGTGATATCTCAATGCTTCTAATATCAAAACTGAGACCCTCCCTATAGCATGATATGTGATATCTAAGTCCTTCCCATTCCAATACTGAGACCCTCCCTATAGCATGGGATGTGATATCCAACTCCTTCCCATTCCAATCCTGAGACCCTTCCTATAGCATGAGATATGATATCTCAATACTTCTAATACCAAACGTGAGATCCTTCCGATAACATGAGATGTGATATCCAAATCCTTCCCCTTCCAAACCTGAGACCCTCCCTTTAGCATGAGATGTGATATCCAACTCCTTCCTATTCCAATCCTGAGACTCTTCTGATAGCATGAGATGTGATATCTAAATGCTTCTAATACCAAACCTGAGATCCTTCCGATAGCATGAGATGTGATATCTCAATGCTTCTAATACCAAACCTGAGATCCTTCCTATAACATGAGATGTGATATCCAAATCCTTCCCCTTCCAAACCTGAGACCCTCCCTTTAGCATGAGATGTGATATCCAACTCCTTCTCATTCCATTCCTGAGACCCTTCTGATAGCATGAGATGTGATATCTCAATGCCTCTAATACCAAACCTGAGATCCTACCTCTAACATGAAATCTGATATCCAACTCTTTCCCCTTCCAAACCTGAGAGCCTTCCTATAGCATGAAATGTGATATCCAAGTCCTTCCCATTCCAATCCTGAGACCCTTCCTATAGCTTGAGATGTGATATCCAACTCCTTCCCATTCCAATTCTGAGACCCTTCCTATACTATGAGACTTGATATCTCAATGCTTCTAATACCAAACGTGAGACCCGTAATATAACATGAGATGTGATATCCAAATCCTTCCCCTTCCAAACCTTAGACCCTTCCTTTATCATGAGATGTGATATCCAACTCCTTCCCATTCCAATCCTGAGACCCTTCCAATATCATGAGATGTGATATCTCAAAGCTTCTAATATCAAACTTGAGACCCTCCCTATAGCATGAGATGTGATATCCAAGTCCTTCCCATTCCAATCCTGAGACCCTTCCTATAGCATGAGATGTGATATCTCAATGCTTCTAATACCAAACCTGAGACCCTTCCTATAACATGAGATGGGAATATCCAACTCCTTCCCATTCCAATCCTGAGACCCTTCCGATAGCAGAGATGTGATATCTCAATGCTTATACCAAACCTGAGATCCTTCCTATAACATGAGATGTGATATCCAACTCCTTCCCATTCCAATCCTGAGACACTTCCTATAGCATGAGATGTGATATCTCACTGCTTATACCAAACCTGAGACCCTTCCCATAGCATGAGATGTGATATCCAACTCCTTCCCATTCCAATCCTCAGACCCTTCCTATAGCATGAGATGTGATATCTCAATGCTTCTAATATCAAACTTGAGACCCTACCTATAGCATGAGATGTGATATCCAAGTCCTTCCCATTCCAATCCTGAGACACTTCCTATAGCATGAGATGTGATATCCAACTCCTTCCCATTCCAATCCTGAGACCCTTCCTATAGCATGAGATATGATATCTCAATACTTCTAATACCAAACGTGAGATCCTTCCGATAACATGAGATGTGATATCCAAATCCTTCCCCTTCCAAACCTGAGACCCTCCCTTTAGCATGAGATGTGATATCCAACTCCTTCCCATTCCAATCCTGAGACCCTTCTGATAGCATGAGATGTGATATCTCAATGCTTCTAATACCAAACCTGAGATCCTTCCGATAGCATGAGATGTGATATCTCAATGCTTCTAATACCAAACCTGAGATCCTTCCTATAACATGAGATGTGATATCCAAATCCTTCCCCTTCCAAACCTGAGACCCTCCCTTTAGCATGAGATGTGATATCCAACTCCTTCCCATTCCATTCCTGTGACCCTTCTGATAGCATGAGATGTGATATCTCAATGCCTCTAATACCAAACCTGAGATCCTACCTCTAACATGAAATGTGATATCCAACTCTTTCCCCTTCCAAACCTGAGAGCCTTCCTATAGCATGAGATGTGATATCCAAGTCCTTCCCATTCCAATCCTGAGACCCTTCCTATAGCTTGAGATGTGATATCGAACTCCTTCCCATTCCAATTCTGAGACCCTATCTATACTCTGAGACTTGATATCTCAATGCTTCTAATACCAAACCTGAGACCCGTAATATAACATGAGATGTGATATCCAAATCCTTCCCCTTCCAAACCTTAGACCCTTCCTTTATCATGAGATGTGATATCCAACTCCTTCCCATTCCAATCCTGAGACCCTTCCGATATCATGAGATGTGATATCTCAAAGCTTCTAATATCAAACTTGAGACCCTCCCTATAGCATGAGATGTGATATCCAAGTCCTTCCCATTCCAATCCTGAGACCCTTCCTATAGCATGAGATGTGATATCTCAATGCTTCTAATACCAAACCTGAGACCCTTCCTATAACATGAGATGGGAATATCCAACTCCTTCCCATTCCAATCCTGAGACCCTTCCGATAGCAGAGATGTGATATCTCAATGCTTATACCAAACCTGAGACCCTTCCTATGGCATGAGATGTGATATCCAACTCCTTGCCATTCAAATCCTGAGACCCTTCCGATAGCAGAGACGTGATATCTCAATGCTTCTACCAAACCTGAGACCCTTCCTTTAGCATGAGATGTGATATCCAAATCCTTCACATTCCAATCCTGTGACCCTTCCTATAGCATGAGATGTGATAACTCAATGCTTCTAATACCAAACCTGAGATCCTTCCTATAACATGAGATGTGATATCCAATTCCTTCCCATTCCAAACCTGAGACCCTTCATATTGGATGAGTTGTGATATCCAAATCCTTCCCATTCCAACCCTGAGACCCTTCCTATAGCATGAGATGTGATGTCTCAATGCTTCTAATACCAAACCTGAGATCCTTCCTATAACATGAGATGTGATATCCAACTCCTTCCATTCCAATCCTGAGACCCGTCCTATAGCATGAGATGTGATATCTCAATGCTTATACCAAACCTGAGACCCTTCCTATAGCATGAGATGTGATATCCAACTACTTCCCATTCCAATCCTGAGACCCTTCCTATAGCATGAGATGTGATATCTCAATGCTTCTAATACCAAACCTGAGATCCTTCCTCTAACATGAAATGTGATATCCAACTCCTTCCCTTTCCAAACCTAAGAGCCTATCTATAGCATGAGATGTGATATCCAGGTCCTTCCCATTCCAATCCTTAGACCCTTCCTACAGCATGCAATATGATATCTCAATGATTCTAAAAACAAACCTGAGACCCGTCCTATAGCATGAGATATGATATCCAAGTCCTTCCCATTCCAATCCTGAGACCCTTCCTATAACATGAAATGTGATATCCAACTCCTTCCCATTCCAACCTGAGACCCTTCCTATAGCATGAGATGGGATATCCAACTTCTTCCAAGTCCAATACTGATACCCTTCCGATAGCATGAGATGTGATATCCCAATGCTTCTACCAAACCTGAGACCCATACTATGGCATGAGATGTGATATCAAACTCCTTCCCATTCCAATCCTGAGACCCTTCCTATAGCTTGAGGTTTGATATCCAACTCCTTCCCATTCCAATTCTGAGACCCTTCTTATACCATGAGACTTGATATCTCAATGCTTCTAATACCAAACCTGAGACCCGTCCTATAACATGAGATGTGATATCCAAATCCTTCCCCTTCCAAACCTTAGACCCTTCCTTTATCATGAGATGTGATATCCAACTCCTTCCCATTCCAATCCTGAGACCCTTCCGATATCATGAGATTTGTTATCTCAATGCTTCTAATATCAAACTTGAGACCCTCCCTATAGCATGATGTGACATCCAAGTCCTTCCCATTCCAATCCTGAGACCCTTCCTATAGCATGAGATGTGATATATCTATGCTTCTAATACCAAACCTGAGACCCTTCCTATAACATGAGATGGGATATCCAACTCCTTCCCATTCCAATCCTGAGACCTTTCCGATAGCAGAGATGTGATATCTCAATGCTTATACCAAACCTGAGAACCTTCCTATGGCCTGAGATGTCATATACAACTCCTTCCCATTCCAATCCTGAGACCCTTCCTTTAGCATGAGATGTGATATCTCAATGCTTATACCAAATCTGAGACCCTTCCTGTAGCATGAGATGTGATATCCAATTCCTTCCAATTCCAATCCTGAGACCCTTCCTATAGGATGAGATGTGATATCTCAATGCTTATACCAAACCTGAGAGCCTACCTATAGCATGAGATGTGATATCCAAGTCCATCCCATTCCAATCCTTAGACCCTTCCTACAGCATGCGATGTGATATCTCAATGATTCTAATACCAAACCAGAGACTCTTCCTATAACATGAGATGGGATATCCAACTCCTTCCCGTTCCAAACCTGAGACACTAACTATAGCATATGTGATATCCAACTCCTTCCCATTCCAAACATGAGACCCTTCCTATAGCAAGAAAGTAATATCCAACTCCTACCCATTCCAATCCTGAGACCCTTCCTATAGCAAGAGATGTGATATCCAAATCCTTCCCATTCCAATCCTGAGACCCTTCTTATAACATGAGATGTGATATCCAACTCCTTCCCATTCCAACCTGAGACACTTCCTATAGCATGAGAAGGGATATCCAACTCCTTCCCAATCCAATCCTGAGACCCTTCCGATAGCAGAGATGTGATATCTCAATGCTTATACCAAACCTGAGACCCTTCCTATGGCATGAGATGTGATATCCAACTCCTTGCCATTCAAATCCTGAGACCCTTCCTATAGCATGAGAAGGGATATCCAACTCCTTCCCAATCCAATCCTGAGACCCTTCCGATAGCAGAGACGTGATATCTCAATGCTTCTACCAAACCTGAGACCCTTCCTTTAGCATGAGATGTGATATCCAAATCCTTCACATTCCAATCCTGAGACCCTTCCTATAGCATGAGATGTGATATCACAATGCTTCTAATACCAAACCTGAGATCCTTCCTATAACATGAGATGTGATATCCAATTCCTTCCCATTCCAAACCTGAGACCCTTCCTATTGGATGAGATGTGATATCCAACTCCTTCCCATTCCAACCCTGAGACCCTTCCTATAGCATGAGATGTGATGTCTCAATGCTTCTAATACCAAACCTGAGATCCTTCCTATAACATGAGATGTGATATCCAACTCCTTCCATTCCAATCCTGAGACCCGTCCTATAGCATGAGATGGGATATCCAACTCCTTCCCATTCCAATCCTGAGACACTTCCGATAGCAGAGATGTGATATCTCAATGCTTATACCAAACCTGAGACCCTTACTATAACATGAGATGTGATATCCAAATCCTTCCCATTCCAAACCTGAGACCCTTCCTTTAGCATGAGATGTGATATCCAGCTCCTTCCCATTCCAATCCTGAGACACTTCCGATAGCATGAGATGTGATATCTCAATTCTTCTAATATCAAAACTGAGACCCTCCCTATAGCATGATATGTGATATCTAAGTCCTTCCCATTCCAATCCTGAGACCCTCCCTATAGCATGAGATGTGATATCCAACTCCTTCCCATTCCAATCCTGAGACCCTTCCTATAGCATGAGATATGATATCTCAATACTTCTAATACCAAACGTGAGATCCTTCCGATAACATGAGATGTGATATCCAAATCCTTCCCCTTCCAAACCTGAGACCCTCCCTTTAGCATGAGATGTGATATCCAACTCCTTCCTATTCCAATCCTGAGACTCTTCTGATAGCATGAGATGTGATATCTCAATGCTTCTAATACCAAACCTGAGATCCTTCCGATAGCATGAGATGTGATATCTCAATGCTTCTAATACCAAACCTGAGATCCTTCCTATAACATGAGATGTGATATCCAAATCCTTCCCCTTCCAAACCTGAGACCCTCCCTTTAGCATGAGATGTGATATCCAACTCCTTCCCATTCCATTCCTGAGACCCTTCTGATAGCATGAGATGTGATATCTCAATGCCTCTAATACCAAACCTGAGATCCTACCTCTAACATGAAATGTGATATCCAACTCTTTCCCCTTCCAAACCTGAGAGCCTTCCTATAGCATGAGATTTGATATCCAAGTCCTTCCCATTCCAATCCTGAGACCCTTCCTATAGCTTGAGATGTGATATCCAACTCCTTCCCATTCCAATTCTGAGACCCTTCCTATACTATGAGACTTGATATCTCAATGCTTCTAATACCAAACCTGAGACCCGTAATATAACATGAGATGTGATATCCAAATCCTTCCCCTTCCAAACCTTAGACCCTTCCTTTATCATGAGATGTGATATCCAACTCCTTCCCATTCCAATCCTGAGACCCTTCCGATATCATGAGATGTGATATCTCAAAGCTTCTAATATCAAACTTGAGACCCTCCCTATAGCATGAGATGTGATATCCAAGTCCTTCCCATTCCACTCCTGAGACCCTTCCTATAGCATGAGATGTGATATCTCAATGCTTCTAATACCAAACCTGAGACCCTTCCTATAACATGAGATGGGAATATCCAACTCCTTCCCATTCCAATCCTGAGACCCTTCCGATAGCAGAGATGTGATATCTCAATGCTTATACCAAACCTGAGATCCTTCCTATAACATGAGATGTGATATCCAACTCCTTCCCATTCCAATCCTCAGACCCTTCCTATAGCATGAGATGTGATATCCAAGTCCTTCCCATTCCAATCCTGAGACACTTCCTATAGCAGAGATGTGATATCTCAATGTTTATACCAAACCTGAGATCCTACCTCTAACATGAAATGTGATATCCAACTCTTTCCCCTTCCAAACCTGAGAGCCTTCCTATAGCATGAGATTTGATATCCAAGTCCTTCCCATTCCAATCCTGAGACCCTTCCTATAGCTTGAGATGTGATATCCAACTCCTTCCCATTCCAATTCTGAGACCCTTCCTATACTATGAGACTTGATATCTCAATGCTTCTAATACCAAACCTGAGACCCTCCCTATAGCATGATATGTGATATCTACGTCCTTCCCATTCCAATCCTGAGACCCTTCCTATAGCATGAGACGTGATATCTCAATGCTTCTACCAAACCTGAGACCCTTCCTTTAGCATGAGATGTGATATCAAACTCCTTCCCATTCCAATCCTGAGACCCTTCCTATAGCATGAGATGTGATATCTCAATACTTCTAATACCAAACCTGAGATCCATCCTATAACATGAGATGTGATATCCAAATCCTTCCCCTTCCAAACCTGAGACCCTCCCTTTAGCATGAGATGTGATATCCAACTCCTTCCCATTCCAATCCTGAGACCCTTCTGATAGCATAAGATATGATATCTCAATTCTTCTATACCAAACCTGAGATCCTTCCGATAGCATGAGATGTGATATCTCAATACTTCTAATACCAAACCTGAGATCCTTCCTATAACATGAGATGTGATATCCAAATCCTTATCTTCCAAACCTGAGACCCTCCCTTTAGCATGAGATGTGATATCCAACTCCTTCCCATTCCAATCCTGAGACTCTTCTGATAGCATAAGATATGATATCTCAATGCTTCTATACCAAACCTGAGATCCTTCTGATAGCATGAAATGTGATATCCAACTCTTTCCCCTTGCAAACCTGAGAGCCTTCCTATAGCATGAGATGTGATATCCAAGTCCTTCCCATTCCAATCCTGAGACCCTTCCTATAACATGAGATGTGATATCCAACTCCTTCCCATTCCAACCTGAGACCCTTCCTATAGCATGAGATGGGATATCCAACTCCTTCCAAATCCAATCCCGATACCCTTCCGATAACATGAGATGTGATATCCCAATGCTTCTACCAAACCTGAGACCCATACTATGGCATGAGATGTGATATCAAACTCCTTCCCATTCTAATCCTGAGACCCTTCCTATAGCTTGAGATGTGATATCCAACTCCTTCCCATTCCAATTCTGAGACCCTTCCTATACCATGAGACTTGATATCTCAATGCTTCTAATACCAAACCTGAGACCCGTCCTATAACATGAGATGTGATATCCAAATCCTTCCCCTTCCAAACCTTAGACCCTTCCTTTATCATGAGATGTGATATCCAACTCCTTCCCATTCCAATCTTGAGACCCTTCCGATATCATGAAATGTGATACCTCAATGCTTCTAATATCAAACTTGAGACCCTCCCTATAGCAAGAGATGTGATATCCAAGTCCTTCCCATTCCAATCCTGAGACCCTTCCTATAGCATGAGATGTGATATCTCAATGCTTCTAATACCAAACCTGAGACCCTTCCTATAACATGAGATGGGAATATCCAACTCCTTCCCATTCCAATCCTGAGACCCTTCCGATAGCAGAGATGTGATATCTCAATGCTTATACCAAAAATGAGATCCTTCCTATAACATGAGATGTGATATCCAACTCCTTCCCATTCCAATCCTGAGACACTTCCTATAGCATGAGATGTGATATCTCACTGCTTATACCAAACCTGAGACCCTTCCTATAGCATGAGATGTGATATCTCAATGCTTCTAATATCAAACTTGAGACCCTCCCTATAGCATGAGATGTGATACCCAAGTCCTTCCCATTCCAATCCTGAGACACTTCCTATAGCATGAGATGTGATATCTCAATGCTTCTAATACCAAACCTGAGACTCTTCCTATAACATGAGATGGGATATCCAACTCCTTCCCATTCCAATCCTGATTCCCTTTCGATAGCAGAGATGTGATATCTCAATGTTTATACCAAACCTGAGACCCTCCCTACGGCATGAGATGTCATATACAACTCCTTCCCATTCCAATCCTGAGACCCTTCCTATAGCATGAGATGTGATATCCAACTCCTTCCCATTCCAATCCTGAGACCCTTCCTATAGCATGAGATGTGATATCCAACTCCTTCCATTCCAATCCTGAGACCCTTCCTATAGCATGAGATGTGATATCTCAATGCTTATAACAAAACCTGAGACCCTTCCTATAGCATGAGATGTGATATCCAACTCCTTCCCATTCCAATCCTGAGACCCTTCCTATAGCCTGAGATGTGATATCTCAATGCCTCTAATACCAAACCTTAGATCCTTCCTCTAACATGAAATGTGATATCCAACTCCTTCACTTTCCAAACCTGAGAGCCTATCTATAGCATGAGATGTGATATCCAAGTCCTTCCCATTCCAATCCTTAGACCCTTCCTACAGCATGCAATATGATATCTCAATGATTTTAATAAAAAACCTGAGACCCGTCCTATAACATGAGATGGGATATCCAACTCCTTCCCATTCCAATCCTGAGACACTTCCGATAGCAGAGATGTGATATCTCAATGTTTATACCAAACCTGAGACCCTTCCTATAACGAGATGTGATATCCAACTCCTTCCCGTTCCAAACCTGAGACCCTTCCTTTAGCATGAGATGTGATATCCAGCTCCTTCCCATTCCAATCCTGAGACACTTCCGATAGCATGAGATGTGATATCTCAATGCTTCTAATATCAAAACTGAGACCCTCCCTATAGCATGATATGTGATATCTAAGTCCTTCCCATTCAATCCTGAGACCCTTCCTATAGCATGAGATGTGATATCTCAATGCTTATCCTTGATTCCTGTAGTAAATTGATTTCCTTTGCAGGCCGACTCCTGTCACGAATGCCTTGTCTGCATGCATTCTCTCCTGGCCATTCTCTCACCGTGGCTATTTGCCTACCCCCTTCCTCTCTCAGTGGATGGACTTCTCCATCCTAGCCTCCTACCATTCAACTCCGCCTACTTGGAGAATTCAACATGAACCTGTATGCTTCCTGACCTGGACTTTTACGAGATCTGCAACTCTTCATGTCGCTGGCCCTACACACTGCAGGGAATACTCAGGATTTTCTGATCTCAGACCTCCCCCTCTGTAACCCTCTCAACAATCCTCTCCCGTGGTGATCAAGTTCTCATCTCCAAAGAAGGCTAACTGCCAGCTGTTCCTCCTCAGAGGAGTTCTCCCTTTCTGTCCCTGCTCCCTGCACCGTTTCGCGTTGCAAACACTCGCTTCCCTGCTCTCTGGTTTAGACGCCTTTCCTTCTCAGAGGCCTTCTTCCTTTCTGCCCTTTTCGCGTTGCAAGTACTCGCTTCCCAGCTCTCTGGTTTAGACGCGTGTTCCCTGCCTTCTCTCCTCTTCCCGCTGCCTTCAAATCAAAAAATGAGCTCCAAAAGATACACAGTGCTCAGAATGCTCTATAACACCCATTATTCAACATATAGCCGTAACCCGCTAGACGTATTGAAACGTGCTGTAAACTAGCAAAAACAGCTAGAAAATGTACTTTCCTCGTGTTTTTGTAAATGCTAATTCTGATGGGTTCCCATGTATGTACTGTCCGTGCGTTTGTTGTCGAATCCTGAAGTTTTTAACCACTGTTCTCCCATACAAGGGGGGGGGGGGTCAACGTCTACTGCTGTTCACAGGCTGAATGTATACGGCTGAAATCTTCAAGGCATTATCAGCTTTCCTGACTGTTTTGGAACGTGTATTTGCCATCTGTTAATGCAGTCGCCCTGTGTTCATCGTCCCTTCTACTTTACAGGCTGCACTCCCCTGGTGATCACATTCTCCTCTCCAGAGCAGGCTGACTACCAGCTGCTCCTCCTCATAGGCGTTCATCCTTTCTGTCCCTGCTCCCTGCACCGTTTCGCGTTGCATGTACTCGCTTCCCAGCTCTCTGGTTTAGATGCGTGTTCCCTGCCTTCTCTCCTCTTCCTACAGCCTTCCAATGAGCTCCACAAGATACAGTGTTCAGAATGCTTTATAACTCCCATTATTCAACATATAGCTGTAACCCGCTAGACGTATTGAAACGTGCTAAAAACGAGCAGAAACAGCTAGAAAATGTACTTTCCTCGCGTTTTGGTAAATGCGAATTCTGGTGGATTCCCATTTTGTACTCTGTTCGTGCGTTTGTTCAGTCGAATCCTGGTCTTTTGAACCACTCTTCTCCCATACAAGGGAGGGTCAAAATGTGTTGTTCACAGGCTGAATTTATACTGCTGAAATGCTCGCTTCCCTGCTCTCTGGTTTAGACGCGTGTACCCTGCATTTACCAAAACGCGAGGGAAGTACATTTTCTAGCTGTTTTTGCTAGTTTTTAGCACGTTTCAATACGTCTAGCGGGTTACAGCTATATGTTGAATAATGGGGTTATAAAGCATTCTGAACACTATCTTGTGGAGCTCATTGGAAGGCTGTAGGAAGAGGAGAGAAGGCAGGGAACACGCATCTAAACCAGAGAGCTGGGAAGCGAGTACATGCAACGCGAAACGGTGCAGAGAGCAGGGACAGAAAGGGCAGCCTTGAAACAAGAAGGGACGATGAAAACATGCTGACTGGAATAACAGATGGCAAATACACTTTCCAGAACAGTCGGTTTACCCGATAATGCATTGACGATTTCAGCAGTATACATTCAGCCTGTGAACAGTAGATTTTGATCCCCCCCTTGCATGGGTGACGAGTGGTTAAAAACATCAGGATTCGACTGAACAAATGCACGAACAGAGTACAAAATGGGAATCCACCAGAATTCGTATTTACCAAAACGCGAGGAAAGAACATTTTCTAGCTATTTTTGCTAGTTTTTAGCACTTTTCAATACGTCTAGCGGGTTACAGCTATATCTTGAATAATGGGTGTTATAAAGCATTCTGAGCACCGTGTATCTTTTGAAGCTCATTTGTTGATTTGAAGGCAGCGGGAAGAGAGAAGGCCGGGAACACACGTCTAAACCAGAGAGCTGGGAAGCGAGTTGTTCTCTGCAACGCGAAACGATGCAGAGAACAAGCACAGAAAGGAAGAAGGAAAAGCGTCTAAACCAGAGAGCAGGGAAGCGAGTGTTTGCAACGCGAAACGGTGCAGAGAGCAGGGACAGAAAGGGAGAAAGGGAGAACTCCACTGAGGAGGAACAGCTGGTAGTTAGCCTTCTTTGGAGATGAGAACTTGATCACCACGGGAGAGGATTGTTGAGAGGGTTACATAGGGGGATGTCTGAGATCAGAAAATCCTGAGTATTCCCTGCAGTGTGTAGGGACAGAGACAGGAAGAGTTGCAGATCTCGTAAAAGTCCAGGTCAGGAAGCATACAGGTTCATTTTGAATTCTCCAAGTAGGCGGAGTTGAGTGGTAGGAGGCTAGGATGGAGAAGTCCATCCACTGAGAGAGGAAGGGGGTAGGCAAATAGCCACGGTGAGAGAATGGCCAGGAAAGAGAGAATGCATGCAGACAAGGCATTCGTGAGAGGAGTCGGCCTGCAAAGGAAAGCAATTTACTACAGGAATCAAGGATACTCCCCCTCAAGAATGGTTGGATCTGGGCATGGAGAGGAACTTGTCATCAGGGAGGAAAGTGTCAGAGCTCGAGACAGCGCTGGCCGTCATCCATGTCTCGGTTAGACCAAGGACATCAAGGTCGGGTTCTTCCAGGAAATGGCAGATGTCAGATGAGTGTTAACTGAGTGAGAGTTGAGAGTGGGGAGGGGTACAAATCAGTAATCCTTGCGGAGGTGTAGAAGGAGCCTGACCTAGGGCACATGAGGAAGGAGAGAGGAAAGGAAGCAGAAGAAGGGAGAGAAGACACAGCAGGAGTGCATTATCAATCCGGGAGCTAGGAGTGGTGAGGTTAGACGGGGAGGTCTGAGTCTCAGGATTTGAATGGGAAGTTCGATATCACATGTCATGCTATAGGAAGAGTCTCAGGATTGGAATGGGAAGGAGTTGGATATGATATCTCTTGTTATAGGGAGGGTCTCAGGTTTGGTATTAGAAGCACTGTGATATCAAATCACATCCTATCGGAAGGGTCTCGGGTTTGGTATTGGAAGAAATGAGATTTCAAATCTCAGGCTGTGGGAATGGTCTCGGGTATGGTATTGGAAGGGGTGAAAAATCACATTTCATGCTACAGGAAGGGTCACAAGTTTGGAATGGGAAGGAGTTGGATTTCACAAATACTACGGGAAGGGCCTCAGGTTTGGTATTAGAAGCATAGAGATATCACATCTCATGTTATAGGAAGGGTCTCGATTGGAATAGGAAGGAGTTGGATATCACATCTCATGTTATAGGGAGGGTCTCAGTTTTGATATTAGAAGCTTTGAGATATCACATATGCTATTGGTAGGGTCTCAGTATTGGAATGGGAAGGAGTTGGATATCACATCTCATGTTATAGGGAGGGTCTCAGTTTTGATATTAGAAGCATTGAGATATCACATATGCTATTGGGAGGGTCTCAGTATTGGAATTGGAAGGAGTTGGATATCACATCTCATGCTATCGGAAGGGTCTCAGGATTGGAATGGGAAGTAGTTGGATATCACATATGCTAAAGGAAAGGTCTCAGGTTTGGAATGGGAAGGAGTTGGATATCACGTCTCATGTTATAGGAAGGGTCTCAGGATTGGAATGGGAAGGAGTTGAATATCACATCTCATGCTAAAGGAAGGGTCATCAGGTTCGGTATAAGCATTGAGAAATCACATCTCTGCTATCGGAAGGGTCTCAGGATAGGAATGGGAAGGACTTAGATTTCACATCTCATACTATAGGGAGGGTCTCAGTTTTGATATTAGAAGCATTGAGCTATCACATCTCATGCTATCGGAAGGGTCTCAGGATTGGAATGGGATGGAGTTGGATATCACATCTCAAGCTATCTCAGGATTGTAATGGGAAGGAGTTTGATATCACATATCAAGCTATAGGAAGGGTCTCAGGTTTGGAAGGGGAAGGATTTGGATCTCATGTCTCAAGCTATCTCAGGATTGGAATGGGAAGGAGTTTGATATTTCATCTCAAGCTATAGGAAGGGTCTAAGGTTTGGAAAGGGAAGGATTTGGATTTCACATCTCATGTTATAGGATGGTTCTCATGTTTGGTTTTAGAAGCATTGAGATATCACATCTCATGCTATGGGAAGGGTCTCAGGTTTGGAATGGGAAGGAGTTGGATATCACATCTCATGCTAAAGGAAAGGTCTCAGGTCTGGAAGGGGAAGGATTTGGATCTCACATCTCATGTTTTAGGACGGGTCTCAGGTTTGGTATTAGAAGCATTGAAATATCACATCTCATGGTATAGGAAGGGTCCCAGGATTGGAATGGGAAGGAGTTGGATATCACATTGAATGGGAAGTAGTTTGATATCACATCTCAAGCTATAGGAAGGGCCTCAGGTTTGGAAAGGGAATGATTTGGATTTCACATCTCATGTTATAGGATGGTTCTCATGTTTGGTTTTAGAAGCATTGAAATATCACATCTCATGCTATCGGAAGGGTCTCAGGTTTGGAATGGGAAGGAGTTTGATATCACATCTCATGTTAGAGGTAGGATCTCAGGTTTGGTATTAGAGGCATTGAGATATGACATCTCATGCCATCAGAAGGGTCTCAGGATTGGAATGGGAAGGAGTTGGATATCACATCTCATGCTAAAGGGAGGGTCTAAGGTTTGGAAGGGGAAGGATTTGGACATCACATCTCATGTTATTGGAAGGATCTGAGGTTTGGTATTAGAAGCATTGAGATATCACATCTCATGCTATCGGAAGGGTCTCAGGTTTGGTATAAGCATTGAGATATCACATCTCTGCTATCGGAAGGGTCTCAGGATTGGAATGGGAAGGATTTGGATATCACATCTCATGTTATACGAACGGTCTCAGGTTTGGTATTAGAAGCATTGAGATATCACATCTCATGCTATAGGAAGGGTCTCAGGAATGGAATGGGAAGGACTTGGATATCACATCTCATGATAAAGGAAGGGTCTAAGGTTTGGAAGGGGAAGGATTTGGATATCACATCTCATGTTATTGGACCGGTCTCAGGTTTGGTATTAGAAGCATTGAGATATCAAGTCTCATGGTATAGGACGGGAGTTTGATATCACATCTCATGCCATGGTATGGGTCTCAGGTTTTGTAGAAGCATTGGGATATCACATCTCATGCTATCGGAAGGGTATCAGGATTGGATTTTGAAGGAGTTGGATATCCCATCTCATGCTATAGGAAGGGTCTCAGGTTGGAATAGGAGTTGGATATCACATCTCATGTTATAGGAAGGGTCTCAGGTTTGGAATGGGAAGGACTTGGATATCACATCTCATGTTATAGGAAGGATCTCAGGTTTTGTATTAGAAGCATTGAGATATCACATCTCTGCTATCGGAAGGGTCTAAGTATTGGATTGGGAAGGAATTGGATATCCCTTCTCATGCTATAGGAAGGGTCTCAGGTTGGAATGGGTAGGAGTTGGATATCACATCTCATGTTATAGGAAGGGTCTCAAGATTGAAATGGGAAGGATTTGGATATCACATCTCTTGCTATAGGAAGGGTCTCAGGTTTTCTATTAGAAACATTGTGATATGACATCTCATGCTATAGGAAGGGTTTCAGTATTGGAATGGGAAGGATTTGGATATCACATCTCATGCTAAAGGAAGGGTCTCAGGTTTGGAAGGGGAAGGATTTGGATATCATATCTCATGTTATAGGACGTATCTCATGTTATAGGACGGGTCCCAGGTTTGGTATTAGAAGCATTGAGATATCACATCTCATGGTATAGGAAGGGTCTCAGGATTGGAATGGGAAGGATTTGGATCTCCCTTCTCATGCTACAGGAAGGGTCTCAGGTTGGAATGGGAAGGAGTTGGATATCACATCTCGTTATAGAAAGGGTCTCAGGATTGGAATGGGAAGGAATTGGATATCACATCTCTTGCTATAGGAGGTGTCTCAGGATTGGAATGGGAAGGAGTTGGATATCACGTCTCATGTTATAGGAAGGGTCTCAGGATTGGAATGGGAAGGAGTTGGACATCACATCTCATGCTAAAGGAAGGGTATCAGGTTTGATAGAAGCATTGAGATATCACATCTCATGCTATAGGAAGGAACTCAGGATTGGAATGGGAAGGAGTTGGATATCACATCTAATGCCATAGGAAGGGTCATCAGGTTTGGTATAAGCATTGAGATATCACATCTCTGCTATCGGAAGGGTCTAAGGATTGGATTGGGAAGGAGTTGGATATCACGTCTCATGTTATAGGAAGGGTCTCAGGTTGGAATAGAAGGAGTTGGATATCACATCTCATGTTATAGGAAGGGTCTCAGGATTGGAATGGGAAGGACTTGGATATCACATCTCATGTTATAGGAAGGATCTCAGGTTTTGTATTAGAAGCATTGAGATATCACATCTCATGCTATAGGAAGGGTCTCAGGATTGGAATGTGAAGGATTTGGATATCACATCTCATGCTAAAGGAAGGGTCTCAGGTTTGGTATAAGCATTGAGATATCACATCTCTGCTATCGGAAGGGTCTAAGGATTGGATTGGGAAGGAATTGGATATCCCTTCTCATGCTATAGAAAGGGTCTCAGGTTGGAATGGGTAGGAGTTGGATATCACATCTCATGTTATAGGAAGGGTCTCAAGATTGAAATGGGAAGGATTTGAATATCACATCTCATGCTAAAGGAAGGGTATCAGGTTTGATAGAAGCATTGAGATATCACATCTCATGCTATAGGAAGGGTCATCAGGTTTGGTATAAGCATTGAGATATCACATCTCTGCTATCGGAAGGGTCTAAGGATTGGATTGGGAAGGAGTTGGATATCACGTCTCATGTTATAGGAAGGGTCTCAGGTTGGAATAGAAGGAGTTGGATATCACATCTCATGTTATAGGAAGGGTCTCAGGATTGGAATGGGAAGGACTTGGATATCACATCTCATGTTATAGGAAGGGTCTCAGGTTTTGTATTAGAAGCATTGAGATATCACATCTCATGCTATAGGAAGGGTCTCAGGATTGGAATGGGAAGGACTTGGATATCACATCTCATGCTATAGGGAGGATCTCAAGTTTGATATTAGAAGCTTTGAGATATCACATCTCATGATATCGGAAGGGTCTCAGGATTGGAATGGGAAGGAGTTGGATATCACATCTCATGTTATAGGAAGGGTCTCAGGTTGGAATGGGTAGGAGTTGGATATCACATCTCATGTTATAGGAAGGGTCTCAAGATTGAAATGGGAAGGATTTGGATATCACATCTCATGCTAAAGGAAGGGTCTCAGGTTTGGAAGGGGAAGGATTTGGATATCATATCTCATGTTATAGGACGTATCTCCTGTTATTGAGATATCAAATCTCATGCTATAGGAAGGGTCTCAGGATTGGAATGTGAAGGATTTGGATATCACATCTCATGCAAAAGGAACGGTCTCAGGTTTGGTAGAAGCATTGAGATATCACGTCTCTGCTATCGGAAGGGTCTCAGGATTGGATTGGGAAGGAGTTGGATATCCCTTCTCATGCTATAGGAAGGGTCTCAGGATTTGAATGGCAAGGAGTTGGATATCACATCTCATGCCATAGGAAGGGTCTCAGGTTTGGTATAAGCATTGAGATATCACATCTCTGCTATCGGAAGGGTCTCAGGATTGGAATGGGAAGGAGTTGGATATTCCCATCTCATGTTATGGGAAGGGTCTCAGGTTTGGTATTAGAAGCATTGAGATATCACATCTCATGCTATAGGAAGGGTCTCAGGATTGGAATGGGAAGGACTTGGATATCACATCTCATGCTATAGGGAGGATCTCAAGTTTGATATTAGAAGCTTTGAGATATCACATCTCATGATATCGGAAGGGTCTCAGGATTGGAATGGGAAGGAGTTGGATATCACATCTCATGATAAAGGAAGGGTCTAAGGTTTGGAAGGGGAAGGATTTGGATATCACATCTCATGTTATATTACGGGTCTCAGGTTTGGTATTAGAAGCATTGAGATATCAAGTCTCAGAGTATAGGAAGGGTCTCAGAATTGGAATGGGAAGGAGTTGGATATCACATTTCAAGCTATAGGAAGGGTCTCAGGATTGGAATGGGAAGGACTTGGATATCACATCTCATGCTATAGGAAGGCTCTCAGGTTTGGAAGGGGAAAGAGTTGGATATCACATTTCATGTTAGAGGTAGGATCTCAGGTTTGGTATTAGAGGCATTGAGATATCACATCTCATGCTATCAGAAGGGTCTCAGGAATGGAATGGGAAGGATTTGGATATCACATCTCATGTTATAGGAAGGATCTCAGGTTTGGTATTAGAAGCATTGAGATATCACATCTCATGCTATCGGAAGGATCTCAGGTTTGGTATTAGAAGCATTGAGATATCACATCTCATGCTATCAGAAGGGTCTCAGGATTGGAATGGGAAGGAGTTGGATATCACATCTCATGCTAAAGGGAGGGTCTCAGGTTTGGAAGGGGAAGGATTTGGATATCACATCTCATGTTATCGGAAGGATCTCACGTTTGGTATTAGAAGTATTGAGATATCATATCTCATGCTATAGGAAGGGTCTCAGGATTGGAATGGGAAGGAGTTGGATATCACATCTCATGTTATAGGAAGGATCTCAGGTTTGGTATTAGAAGCATTGAGATATCACATCTCATGCTATAGGAAGGGTCTCAGGATTGGAATATGAAGGATTTGGATATCACATCTCATGCTAAAGGAAGGGTCTCAGGTTTGGTAGAAGCATTGAGATATCACGTCTCTGCTATCAGAAGGGTCTCAGGATTGGATTGGGAAGGAGTTGGATATCCCTTCTCATGCTATAGGAAGGGTCTCAGGATTTGAATGGCAAGGAGTTGGATATCACATCTCATGCCATAGGAAGGGTCTCAGGTTTGGTATAAGCATTGAGATATCACATCTCTGCTATCGGAAGGGTCTCAGGATTGGAATGGGAAGGAGTTGGATATTCCCATCTCATGTTATAGGAAGGGTCTCAGGTTTGGTATAAGCATTGAGATATCACATCTCTGCTATCGGAAGCGGCTCAGGATTGGAATGGGAAGGAGTTGGATATCCCATCTCATGTTATAGGAAGAGTCTCTGGTTTGGTATTAGAATCATTGAGATATCACATCGCATGCTGTAGGAAGGGTCTAAGGATTGGAATGGGATGGACTTGGATATCACATCTCATGCTATAGGTAGGCTCTCAGGTTTGGTATAAGCATTCCCGTCCTATAACATGAGATGTGATATCCAAATCCTTCCCCTTCCAAACCTTAGACCCTTCCTTTATCATGAGATGTGATATCCAACTCCTTCCCATTCCAATCCTGAGACCCTTCCGATATCATGAGATTTGTTATCTCAATGCTTCTAATATCAAACTTGAGACCCTCCCTATAGCATGAGATGTGACATCCAAGTCCTTCCCATTCCAATCCTGAGACCCTTCCTATAGCATGAGATGTGATATCTCAATGCTTCTAATACCAAACCTGAGACCCTTCCTATAACATGAGATGGGATATCCAACTCCTTCCCATTCCAATCCTGAGACCCTTCCGATAGCATGAGATGTGATATCTCAATGCTTCTAATATCAAAACTGAGACCCTCCCTATAGCATGATATGTGATATCTAAGTCCTTCCCATTCCAATCCTGAGACCCTCCCTATAGCATGAGATGTGATATCCAACTCCTTCCCATTCCAATCCTGAGACCCGTCCTATAGCATGAGATATGATATCTCAATACTTCTAATACCAAACGTGAGATCCTTCCGATAACATGAGATGTGATATCCACATCCTTCCCCTTCCAAACCTGAGACCCTCCCTTTAGCATGAGATGTGATATCCAAATCCTTCCCCTTCCAAACCTGAGACCCTCCCTTTAGCATGAGATGTGATATCCAACTCCTTCCCATTCCATTCCTGAGACCCTTCTGATAGCATGAGATGTGATATCTCAATGCCTCTAATACCAAACCTGAGATCCTACCTCTAACATGAAATCTGATATCCAACTCTTTCCCCTTCCAAACCTGAGAGCCTTCCTATAGCATGAGATGTGATATCCAAGTCCTTCTAATTCCAATCCTGAGACCCTTCCTATAACATGAGATGTGATATCCAACTCCTTCCCATTCCAACCTGAGACCCTTCCTATAGCATGAGATGGGATATCCAACTCCTTCCAAATCCAATCCTGATACCCTTCCGATAGCATGAGATGTGATATCCCAATGCTTCTACCAAACCTGAGACCCATACTATGGCATGAGATGTGATATCAAACTCCTTCCCCTTCCAAACCTTAGACACTTCCTTTATCATGAGATGTGATATCCAACTCCTTCCCATTCCATCCCTGAGACCCTTCCGATATCATGAGATGTGATATCTCAATGCTTCTAATATCAAACTTGAGACCCTCCTTATAGCATGAGATGTGATATCCAAGTCCTTCCCATTCCAATCCTGAGACCCTTCCTATAGCATGAGATGTGATATCTCAATGCTTCTAATACCAAACCTGAGACCCTTCCTATAACATGAGATGGGAATATCCAACTCCTTCCCATTCCAATCCTGAGACCCTTCCGATAGTAGAGATGTGATATCTCAATGCTTATACCAAACCTGAGATCCTTCCTATAACATGAGATGTGATATCCAACTCCTTCCCATTCCAATCCTGAGACACTTCCGATAGCATGAGATGTGATATCTCACTGCTTATACCAAACCTGAGACCCTTCCTATAGCATGAGATGTGATATCCAACTCCTTCCCATTCCAATCCTGAGACCCTTCCTATAGCATGAGATATGATATCTCAATGCTTCTAATATCAAACTTGAGACCCTCCCTATAGCATGAGATGTGATATCCAAGTCCTTCCCATTCCAATCCTGAGACCCTTCCGATAGCATGAGATGTGATGTCTCAATGCTTCTAATACCAAACCTGAGATCCTTCCTATAACATGAGATGTGATATCCAACTCCTTCCCATTCCAATCCTGAGACCCTTCCTATAGCATGAGATGTGATATCTCAATGCTTATACCAAACCTGAGACCCTTCCTATAACATGAGATGGGATATCCAACTCCTTCCCATTCCAATCCTTAGACCCTTCCTAAAGCATGCAATATGATATCTCAATGATTCTAATAACAAACCTGAGACCCGTCCTATAACATGAGATGGGATATCCAACACCTTCCCATTCCAATCCTGAGACACTTCCGATAGCAGAGATGTGATATCTCAATGCTTATACCAAACCTGAGACCCTTCCTATAACATGAGATGTGATATCCAACTCCTTCCCGTTCCAAACCTGAGACCCTTCCTATAGCATATGTGATATCCAACACATTCCCATTCCAAACATGAGACCCTTCCTATAGCAGGAATGTAATATCCAACTCCTTCCCATTCCAATCCTGAGACCATTCCTATAGCATGAGATGTGATATCTCAATGCTTCTAATACCAAACCTGAGATCCTTCCTATGACATGAGATGTGATATCCAATTCCTCCCCATTCCAAACCTGAGAACCTTCCTACAGCATGCGATGTGATATCTCAATGCTTCTAATACCAAACCTGAGACCAGTCCTATAACATGAGATTGGATATCCAACTCCTTCCCCTTCCAAACCTGAGACCCTTCCTATAGCATGAGATGTGATATCCAACTTCTTCCCATTCCAATCCTGAGACCCTTCCTATAACATGAGATGTGATGTCTCAATGCTTCTAATACCAAACCTGAGATCTTTCCTATAACATGAGATGTGATATCCAACTCCTTCCCATTCCAATCCTGAGACCCTTCCTATAGCATGAGATGTTCTATCTCAATGCTTATACCAAACCTGAGACCCTTCCTAAAGCTTGAGATGTGATATCCAACTCCTTCCCATTCCAATCCTGAGACCCTTCCTATAACATGAAATGTGATATCCAACTCCTTCCCATTCCAACCTGAGACCCTTCCTATAGCATGAGATGTGATATCTCAAGGCCTCTAATACCAAACCTGAGATCCTTCCTATGACATGAGATGTGATATCCAATTCCTCCCCATTCCAAACCTGAGAACCTTCCTACAGCATGCGATGTGATATCTCAATGCTTCTAATACCAAACCTGAGACCAGTCCTATAACATGAGATTGGATATCCAACTCCTTCCCCTTCCAAACCTGAGACCCTTCCTATAGCATGAGATGTGATATCCAACTTCTTCCCATTCCAATCCTGGGACCCTTCCTATAACATGAGATGTGATGTCTCAATGCTTCTAATACCAAACCTGAGATCTTTCCTATAACATGAGATGTGATATCCAACTCCTTCCCATTCCAATCCTGAGACCCTTCCTATAGCATGAGATGTGCTATCTCAATGCTTATACCAAACCTGAGACCCTTCCTAAAGCTTGAGATGTGATATCCAACTCCTTCCCATTCCAATCCTGAGACCCTTCCTATAACATGAAATGTGATATCCAACTCCTTCCCATTCCAACCTGAGACCCTTCCTATAGCATGAGATGGGATATCCAACTCCTTCCAAATCCAATACTGATACCCTTCCAATAGCATGAGGTCATATCCCAATGCTTCTATCAAACCTGAGAACCATACTATGGCATGAGATGTGATATCAAACTCCTTCCCATTCCAATCCTGAGACTCTTCCTATAGCTTGAGATGTGATATCCAACTCCTTCCCATTCCAATTCTGAGACCCTTCCTATACCATGAGACTTGATATCTCAATGCTTCTAATACCAAACCTGAGACCCGTCCTATAACATGAGATGTGATATCCAAATCTTTCCCCTTCCAAACCTTAGACCCTTCCTTTATCATGAGATGTGATATCCAACTCCTTCCCATTCCAATCCTGAGACCCTTCCGATATCATGAGATTTGTTATCTCAATGCTTCTAATATCAAAATTGAGACCCTCCCTATAGCATGAGATGGGATATCCAACTCCTTCCCATTCCAATCCTGAGACCCTTCCGATAGCAGAGATGTGATATCTCAATGCTTATACCAAATCTGAGACCCTTCCTATAGCATGAGATGTGATATCCAACTCCTTCCCATTCCAATCCTGAGACCCTTCCTATAGCATGAGATGTGATGTCTCAATGCTTCTAATACCAAACCTGAGATCCTTCCTATAACATGAGATGTGATATCCAACTCCTTCCCATTCCAATCCCGAGACCCTTCCTATAGCATGAGATGTGCTATCTCAATGCTTATACCAAACCTGAGACCCTTCCTAAAGCTTGAGATGTGATATCCAACTCCTTCCCATTCCAATCCTGAGACCCTTCCTATAGCATGAGATGTGATATCTCAAGGCCTCTAATACCAAACCTGAGATCCTTCCTCTAACATGAAATGTGATATCCAACTCCTTCCCCTTCCAAACCTGAGAGCCTTCCTATAGCATGAGATATGATATCCAAGTCCTTCCCATTCCAATCCTGAGACCCTTCCTATAACATGAAATGTGATATCCAACTCCTTCCCATTCCAACCTGAGACCCTTCCTATAACATGAAATGTGATATCCAACTCCTTCCAAATCCAATACTGATACCCTTCCAATAGCATGAGATGTGATATCCCAATGCTTCTACCAAACCTGAGACCCATACTATGGCATGAGATGTGATATCAAACTCCTTCCCATTCCAATCCTGAGACTCTTCCTATAGCTTGAGATGTGATATCCAACTCCTTCACATTCCAATTCTGAGACCCTTCCTATGCCATGAGACTTGATATCTCAATGCTTCTAATACCAAACCTGAGACCCGTCCTATAACATGAGATGTGATATCCAAATCTTTCCCCTTCCAAACCTTAGACCCTTCCTTTATCATGAGATGTGATATCCAACTCCTTCCCATTCCAATCCTGAGACCCTTCCGATATCATGAGATTTGTTATCTCAATGCTTCTAATATCAAACTTGAGACCCTCCCTATAGCATGAGATGTGACATCCAAGTCCTCCCCATTCCAATCCTGAGACCCTTCCTATAGCATGAGATGTGATATCTCAATGCTTCTAATACCAAACCTGAGACCCTTCCTATAACATGAGATGGGATATCCAACTCCTTCCCATTCCAATCCTGAGACCCTTCCGATAGCAGAGATGTGATATCTCAATGCTTATACCAATCCTGAGACCCTTCCTATGGCCTGAGATGTCATATACAACTCCTTCCCAATCCAATCCTGAGACCCTTCCGATAGCATGAGATGTGATATCTCAATGCTTATACCAAATGTGAGACCCTTCCTATAGCATGAGATGTGATATCCAACTCCTTCCCATTCCAATCCTGAGACCCTTCCTATAGCATGAGATGTGATGTCTCAATGCTTCTAATACCAAACCTGAGATCCTTCCTATAAACTGAGATGTGATATCCAACTCCTTCCCATTCAAATCCTGAGACCCTTCCTATAGCATGAGATGTGATGTCTCAATGCTTCTAATACCAAACCTGAGAACCTTCCTACAGCATGCGATGTGATATCTCAATGCTTCTAATACCAAACCTGAGACCAGTCCTATAACATGAGATTGGATATCCAACTCCTTCCCCTTCCAAACCTGAGACCCTTCCTATAGCATGAGATGTGATATCCAACTTCTTCCCATTCCAATCCTGAGACCCTTCCTATAACATGAGATGTGATGTCTCAATGCTTCTAATACCAAACCTGAGATCTTTCCTATAACATGAGATGTGATATCCAACTCCTTCCCATTCCAATCCTGAGACCCTTCCTATAGCATGAGATGTGCTATCGCAATGCTTATACCAAACCTGAGACCCTTCCTAAAGCTTGAGATGTGATATCCAACTCCTTCCCATTCCAATCCTGAGACCCTTCCTATAGCATGAGATGTGATATCTCAAGGCCTCTAATACCAAACCTGAGATCCTTCCTCTAACATGAAATGTGATATCCAACTCCTTCCCCTTCCAAACCTGAGAGCCTTCCTATAGCATGAGATATGATATCCAAGTCCTTCCCATTCCAATCCTGAGACCCTTCCTATAACATGAAATGTGATATCCAACTCCTTCCCATTCCAACCTGAGACCCTTCCTATAGCATGAGATGGGATATCCAACTCCTTCGAAATCCAATACTGATACCCTTCCAATAGCATGAATTGTGATATCCCAATGCTTCTACCAAACCTGAGACCCATACTATGGCATGAGATGTGATATCAAACTCATTCCCATTCCAATCCTGAGACTCTTCCTATAGCTTGAGATGTGATATCCAACTCCTTCCCATTCCAATTCTGAGACCCTTCCTATGCCATGAGACTTGATATCTCAATGCTTCTAATACCAAACCTGAGACCCGTCCTATAACATGAGATGTGATATCCAAATCTTTCCTCTTCCAAACCTTAGACCCTTCCTTTATCATGAGATGTGATATCCAACTCCTTCCCATTCCAATCCTGAGACCCTTCCGATATCATGAGATTTGTTATCTCAATGCTTCTAATATCAAACTTGAGACCCTCCCTATAGCATGAGATGTGACATCCAAGTCCTCCCCATTCCAATCCTGAGACCCTTCCTATAGCATGAGATGTGATATCTCAATGCTTCTAATACCAAACCTGAGACCCTTCCTATAACATGAGATGTCATATACAACTCCTTCCCAATCCAATCCTGAGACCCTTCCTATAGCATGAGATGTGATATCTCAATGCTTATACCAAAACTGAGACCCTTCCTATAGCATGAGATGTGATATCCAACTCCTTCCCATTCCAATCCTGAGACCCTTCCTATAGCATGAGATGTGATGTCTCAATGCTTCTAATACCAAACCTGCGATCCTTCCAATAACATGAGATGTGATATCCAACTCCTTCCCATTCCAATCCTGAGACCCTTATGATAGCATGAGATGTGATATCTCAATGCCTCTAATACCAAACCTGAGATACTTCCGATAGCATGAGATGTGATATCTCAATGCTTCTAATACCAAACCTGAGATCCTTCCTATAACATGAGATGTGATTTCCAAATCCTTCCCCTTCCAAACCTGAGACCCTCCATTTAGCATGAGATGTGATATACAACTCCTTCCCATTCCAATCCTGAGACCCTTCTGATAGCATGAGATGTGATATCTCAATCCCTCTAATACCAAACCTGAGATCCTATCTCTAACATGAAATGTGATATCCATCTCCTTCCCTTTCCAAACCTGAGGCCCTGCCTATAGCATGAGATGTGATATCCAAGTCCTTCCCATTCCAATCCTGAGACCCTTCCTATAGCATGTGATGTGATATTTCAATGCTTATACCAAACCTGAGACCCTTCCTATGGCATGATATGTCATATACAACTCCTTCCCATTCCAATCCTGAGACCCTTCCTATAGCATGAGATGTGATATCTCAATGCTTATACCAAACCTGAGACCCTTCCTATAGCATGAGATGTGATATCCAACTTCTTCCCATTCCAATCCTGAGACCCTTCCTATAACATGAGATGTGATGTCTCAATGCTTCTAATACCAAACCTGAGATATTTCCTATAACATGAGATGTGATATCCAACTCCTTCCCATTCCAATCCTGAGACCCTTCCTATAGCATGAGATGTGATATCTCAATGCTTATACCAAACCTGAGACCCTTCCTATAGCTTGAGATGTGATATCCAACTCCTTCCCATTCCAATCCTGAGACCCTTCCTATAGCATGAGATGTGATATCTCAAGGCCTCTAATACCAAACCTGAGATCCTTCCTCTAACATGAAATGTGATATCCAACTCCTTCCCCTTCCAAACCTGAGAGCCTTCCTATAGCATGAGATATGATATCCAAGTCCTTCCCATTCCAATCCTGAGACCCTTCCTATAACATGAAATGTGATATCCAACTCCTTCCCATTCCAACCTGAGACCCTTCCTATAGCATGAGATGGGATATCCAACTTCTTCCAAATCCAATACTGATACCCTTCCGATAGCATGAGATGTGATATCCCAATGCTTCTACCAAACCTGAGACCCATACTATGGCATGAGATGTGATATCAAACTCCTTCCCATTCCAATCCTGAGACCCTTCCTATAGCTTGAGGTGTGATATCCAACTCCTTCCCATTCCAATTCTGAGACCCTTCTTATACCATGAGACTTGATATCTCAATGCTTCTAATACCAAACCTGAGACCCGTCCTATAACATGAGATGTGATATCCAAATCCTTCCCCTTCCAAACCTTAGACCCTTCCTTTATCATGAGATGTGATATCCAACTCCTTCCCATTCCAATCCTGAGACCCTTCCGATATCATGAGATTTGTTATCTCAATGCTTCTAATATCAAACTTGAGACCCTCCCTACAGCATGAGATGTGACATCCAAGTCCTTCCCATTCCAATCCTGAGACCCTTCCTATAGCATGAGATGTGATATCTCTATGCTTCTAATACCAAACCTGAGACCATTCCTATAACATGAGATGGGATATCCAACTCCTTCCCATTCCAATCCTGAGACCCTTCCGATAGCAGAAATGTGATATCTCAATGCTTATACCAAACCTGAGACCCTTCCTATGGCCTGAGATGTCATATACAACTCCTTCCCATTCCAATCCTGAGACCCTTCCTTTAGCATGAGATGTGATATCTCAATGCTTATACCAAATCTGAGACCCTTCCTACAGCATGAGATGTGATATCCAATTCCTTCCCATTCCAATCCTGAGACCCTTCCTATAGCATGAGATGTGATATCTCAATGCTTATACCAAACCTGAGAGCCTACCTATAGCATGAGATGTGATATCCAAGTCCATCCCATTCCAATCCTTAGACCCTTCCTACAGCATGCAATGTGATATCTCAATGATTCTAATACCAAACCAGAGACTCTTCCTAAAACATGAGATGGGATATCCAACTCCTTCCCATTCCAATCCTGAGCCGCTTCCGATAGCAGAGATGTGATATCTCAATGCTTATACCAAACCTGAGACCCTTCCTATAACATGAGATGTGATATCCAACTCCTTCCCGTTCCAAATCTGAGACACTAACTATAGCATATGTGATATCCAACTGCTTCCCATTCCAAACATGAGACCCTTCCTATAGCAAGAAAGTAATATCCAACTCCTACCCATTCCAATCCTGAGACCCTTCCTATAGCAAGAGATGTGATATCCAAATCCTTCCCATTCCAATCCTGAGACCCTTCCTATAACATGAGATGTGATATCCAACTCCTTCCCATTCAAATCCTGAGACCCTTCCTATAGCATGAGAAGGGATATCCAACTCCTTCCCAATCCAATCCTGAGACCCTTCCGATAGCAGAGACGTGATATCTCAATGCTTCTACCATACCTGAGACCCTTCCTTTAGCATGAGATGTGATATCCAAATCCTTCACATTCCAATCCTGAGACCCTTCCTATAGCATGAGATGTGATATCTCAATGCTTCTAATACCAAACCTGAGATCCTTCCTATAACATGAGATGTGATATCCAATTCCTTCCCATTCCAAACCTGAGACCCTTCCTATTGGATGAGATGTGATATCCAACTCCTTCCCATTCCAACCCTGAGACCCTTCCTATAGCATGAGATGTGATGTCTCAATGCTTCTAATACCAAACCTGAGATCCTTCCTATAACATGAGATGTGATATCCAACTCCTTCCATTCCAATCCTGAGACCCGTCCTATAGCATGAGATGTGATATCTCAATGCTTATACCAAACCTGAGACCCTTCCTATAGCATGAGATGTGATATCCAACTACTTCCCATTCCAATCCTGAGACCCTTCCTATAGCATGAGATGTGATATCTCAATGCTTCTAATACCAAACCTGAGATCCTTCCTCTAACATGAAATGTGATATCCAACTCCTTCCCTTTCCAAACCTAAGAGCCTATCTATAGCATGAGATGTGATATCCAAGTCCTTCCCATTCTAATCCTGAGACCCTTCCTATAACATGAAATGTGATATCCAACTCCTTCCCATTCCAACCTGAGACCCTTCCTATAGCATGAGATGGGATATCCAACTTCTTCCAAATCCAATACTGATACCCTTCCGATAGCATGAGATGTGATATCCCAATGCTTCTACCAAACCTGAGACCCATACTATGGCATGAGATGTGATATCAAACTCCTTCCCATTCCAATCCTGAGACCCTTCCTATAGCTTGAGGTGTGATATCCAACTCCTTCCCATTCCAATTCTGAGACCCTTCTTATACCATGAGACTTGATATCTCAATGCTTCTAATACCAAACCTGAGACCCGTCCTATAACATGAGATGTGATATCCAAATCCTTCCCCTTCCAAACCTTAGACCCTTCCTTTATCATGAGATGTGGTATCCAACTCCTTCCCATTCCAATCCTGAGACCCTTCCGATATCATGAGATTTGTTATCTCAATGCTTCTAATATCAAACTTGAGACCCTCCCTATAGCATGAGATGTGACATCCAAGTCCTTCCCATTCCAATCCTGAGACCCTTCCTATAGCATGAGATGTGATATCTCTATGCTTCTAATACCAAACCTGAGACCCTTCCTATAACATGAGATGGGATATCCAACTCCTTCCCATTCCAATCCTGAGACCCTTCCGATAGTAGAGATGTGATATCTCAATGCTTATACCAAATCTGAGACCCTTCCTATAGCATGAGATGTGATATCCAAATCCTTCCCATTCCAATCCTGAGAACTTCCTATAGCATTAGATGTGATATCTCAATGCTTATACCAAACCTGAGAGCCTACCTATAGCATGAGATGTGATATCCAAGTCCATCCCATTCCAATCCTTAGACCCTTCCTACAGCATGCGATGTGATATCTCAATGATTCTAATACCAAACCAGAGACTCTTACTATAACATGAGATGGGATATCCAACTCCTTCCCATTCCAATCCTGAGCCGCTTCCGATAGCAGAGATGTGATATCTCAATGCTTATACCAAACCTGAGACCCTTCCTATAACATGAGATGTGATATCCAACTCCTTCCCGTTCCAAACCTGAGACACTAACTATAGCATATGTGATATCCAACTCCTTCCCATTCCAAACATGAGACCCTTCCTATAGCAAGAAAGTAATATCCAACTCCTACCCATTCCAATCCTGAGACCCTTCCTATAGCAAGAGATGTGATATCCAAATCCTTCCCATTCCAATCCTGAGACCCTTCCTATAACATGAGATGTGATATCCAACTCCTTCCCATTCCAACCTGAGACACTTCCTATAGCATGAGAAGGGATATCCAACTCCTTCCCAATCCAATCCTGAGACCCTTCCGATAGCAGAGATGTGATATCTCAATGCTTATACCAAACCTGAGACCCTTCCTATGGCATGAGATGTGATATCCAACTCCTTGCCATTCAAATCCTGAGACCCTTCCTATAGCATGAGAAGGGATATCCAACTCCTTCCCAATCCAATCCTGAGACCCTTCCTATAGCAGAGACGTGATATCTCAATGCTTCTACCAAACCTGAGACCCTTCCTTTAGCATGAGAAGTGATATCCAAATCCTTCACATTCCAATCCTGAGACCGTTCCTATAGCATGAGATGTGATATCTCAATGCTTCTAATACCAAACCTGAGATCCTTCCTATAACATAAGATGTGATATCCAATTCCTTCCCATTCCAAACCTGAGACCCTTCCTATTGGATGAGATGTGATATCCAACTCCTTCCCATTCCAACCCTGAGACCCTTCCTATAGCATGAGATGTGATGTCTCAATGCTTCTAATACCAAACCTGAGATCCTTCCTATAACATGAGATGTGATATCCAACTCCTTCCATTCCAATCCTGAGACCTGTCCTATAGCATGAGATGTGATATCTCAATGCTTATACCAAACCTGAGACCCTTCCTATAGCATGAGATGTGATATCCAACTTCTTCCCATTCCAATCCTGAGACCCTTCCTATAGCATGAGATGTGATATCTCAATACTTCTAATACCAAACCTGAGATCCATCCTATAACATGAGATGTGATATCCAAATCCTTCCCCTTCCAAACCTGAGACCCTCCCTTTAGCATGAGATGTGATATCCAACTCCTTCCCATTCCAATCCTGAGACCCTTCTGATAGCATAAGATATGATATCTCAATTCTTCTATACCAAACCTGAGATCCTTCCGATAGCATGAGATGTGATATCTCAATACTTCTAATACCAAACCTGAGATCCTTCCTATAACATGAGATGTGATATCCAAATCCTTATCTTCCAAACCTGAGACCCTCCCTTTAGCATGAGATGTGATATCCAACTCCTTCCCATTCCAATCCTGAGACCCTTCTGATAGCATAAGATATGATATCTCAATTCTTCTATACCAAACCTGAGATCCTTCCGATAGCATGAGATGTGATATCTCAATACTTCTAATACCAAACCTGAGATCCTTCCTATAACATGAGATGTGATATCCAAATCCTTATCTTCCAAACCTGAGACCCTCCCTTTAGCATGAGATGTGATATCCAACTCCTTCCCATTCCAATCCTGAGACTCTTCTGATAGCATAAGATATGATATCTCAATGCTTCTATACCAAACCTGAGATCCTTCTGATAGCATGAAATGTGATATCCAACTCTTTCCCCTTGCAAACCTGAGAGCCTTCCTATAGCATGAGATGTGATATCCAAGTCCTTCCCATTCCAATCCTGAGACCCTTCCTATAACATGAGATGTGATATCCAACTCCTTCCCATTCCAACCTGAGACCCTTCCTATAGCATGAGATGGGATATCCAACTCCTTCCAAATCCAATCCCGATACCCTTCCGATAACATGAGATGTGATATCCCAATGCTTCTACCAAACCTGAGACCCATACTATGGCATGAGATGTGATATCAAACTCCTTCCCATTCTAATCCTGAGACCCTTCCTATAGCTTGAGATGTGATATCCAACTCCTTCCCATTCCAATTCTGAGACCCTTCCTATACCATGAGACTTGATATCTCAATGCTTCTAATACCAAACCTGAGACCCGTCCTATAACATGAGATGTGATATCCAAATCCTTCCCCTTCCAAACCTTAGACCCTTCCTTTATCATGAGATGTGATATCCAACTCCTTCCCATTCCAATCTTGAGACCCTTCCGATATCATGAAATGTGATACCTCAATGCTTCTAATATCAAACTTGAGACCCTCCCTATAGCAAGAGATGTGATATCCAAGTCCTTCCCATTCCAATCCTGAGACCCTTCCTATAGCATGAGATGTGATATCTCAATGCTTCTAATACCAAACCTGAGACCCTTCCTATAACATGAGATGGGAATATCCAACTCCTTCCCATTCCAATCCTGAGACCCTTCCGATAGCAGAGATGTGATATCTCAATGCTTATACCAAAAATGAGATCCTTCCTATAACATGAGATGTGATATCCAACTCCTTCCCATTCCAATCCTGAGACACTTCCTATAGCATGAGATGTGATATCTCACTGCTTATACCAAACCTGAGACCCTTCCTATAGCATGAGATGTGATATCTCAATGCTTCTAATATCAAACTTGAGACCCTCCCTATAGCATGAGATGTGATACCCAAGTCCTTCCCATTCCAATCCTGAGACACTTCCTATAGCATGAGATGTGATATCTCAATGCTTCTAATACCAAACCTGAGACTCTTCCTATAACATGAGATGGGATATCCAACTCCTTCCCATTCCAATCCTGATTCCCTTTCGATAGCAGAGATGTGATATCTCAATGTTTATACCAAACCTGAGACCCTCCCTACGGCATGAGATGTCATATACAACTCCTTCCCATTCCAATCCTGAGACCCTTCCTATAGCATGAGATGTGATATCCAACTCCTTCCCATTCCAATCCTGAGACCCTTCCTATAGCATGAGATGTGATATCCAACTCCTTCCATTCCAATCCTGAGACCCTTCCTATAGCATGAGATGTGATATCTCAATGCTTATAACAAAACCTGAGACCCTTCCTATAGCATGAGATGTGATATCCAACTCCTTCCCATTCCAATCCTGAGACCCTTCCTATAGCCTGAGATGTGATATCTCAATGCCTCTAATACCAAACCTTAGATCCTTCCTCTAACATGAAATGTGATATCCAACTCCTTCACTTTCCAAACCTGAGAGCCTATCTATAGCATGAGATGTGATATCCAAGTCCTTCCCATTCCAATCCTTAGACCCTTCCTACAGCATGCAATATGATATCTCAATGATTTTAATAAAAAACCTGAGACCCGTCCTATAACATGAGATGGGATATCCAACTCCTTCCCATTCCAATCCTGAGACACTTCCGATAGCAGAGATGTGATATCTCAATGTTTATACCAAACCTGAGACCCTTCCTATAACGAGATGTGATATCCAACTCCTTCCCGTTCCAAACCTGAGACCCTTCCTTTAGCATGAGATGTGATATCCAGCTCCTTCCCATTCCAATCCTGAGACACTTCCGATAGCATGAGATGTGATATCTCAATGCTTCTAATATCAAAACTGAGACCCTCCCTATAGCATGATATGTGATATCTAAGTCCTTCCCATTCAATCCTGAGACCCTTCCTATAGCATGAGATGTGATATCTCAATGCTTATCCTTGATTCCTGTAGTAAATTGATTTCCTTTGCAGGCCGACTCCTGTCACGAATGCCTTGTCTGCATGCATTCTCTCCTGGCCATTCTCTCACCGTGGCTATTTGCCTACCCCCTTCCTCTCTCAGTGGATGGACTTCTCCATCCTAGCCTCCTACCATTCAACTCCGCCTACTTGGAGAATTCAACATGAACCTGTATGCTTCCTGACCTGGACTTTTACGAGATCTGCAACTCTTCATGTCGCTGGCCCTACACACTGCAGGGAATACTCAGGATTTTCTGATCTCAGACCTCCCCCTCTGTAACCCTCTCAACAATCCTCTCCCGTGGTGATCAAGTTCTCATCTCCAAAGAAGGCTAACTGCCAGCTGTTCCTCCTCAGAGGAGTTCTCCCTTTCTGTCCCTGCTCCCTGCACCGTTTCGCGTTGCAAACACTCGCTTCCCTGCTCTCTGGTTTAGACGCCTTTCCTTCTCAGAGGCCTTCTTCCTTTCTGCCCTTTTCGCGTTGCAAGTACTCGCTTCCCAGCTCTCTGGTTTAGACGCGTGTTCCCTGCCTTCTCTCCTCTTCCCGCTGCCTTCAAATCAAAAAATGAGCTCCAAAAGATACACAGTGCTCAGAATGCTCTATAACACCCATTATTCAACATATAGCCGTAACCCGCTAGACGTATTGAAACGTGCTGTAAACTAGCAAAAACAGCTAGAAAATGTACTTTCCTCGTGTTTTTGTAAATGCTAATTCTGATGGGTTCCCATGTATGTACTGTCCGTGCGTTTGTTGTCGAATCCTGAAGTTTTTAACCACTGTTCTCCCATACAAGGGGGGGGGGGGTCAACGTCTACTGCTGTTCACAGGCTGAATGTATACGGCTGAAATCTTCAAGGCATTATCAGCTTTCCTGACTGTTTTGGAACGTGTATTTGCCATCTGTTAATGCAGTCGCCCTGTGTTCATCGTCCCTTCTACTTTACAGGCTGCACTCCCCTGGTGATCACATTCTCCTCTCCAGAGCAGGCTGACTACCAGCTGCTCCTCCTCATAGGCGTTCATCCTTTCTGTCCCTGCTCCCTGCACCGTTTCGCGTTGCATGTACTCGCTTCCCAGCTCTCTGGTTTAGATGCGTGTTCCCTGCCTTCTCTCCTCTTCCTACAGCCTTCCAATGAGCTCCACAAGATACAGTGTTCAGAATGCTTTATAACTCCCATTATTCAACATATAGCTGTAACCCGCTAGACGTATTGAAACGTGCTAAAAACGAGCAGAAACAGCTAGAAAATGTACTTTCCTCGCGTTTTGGTAAATGCGAATTCTGGTGGATTCCCATTTTGTACTCTGTTCGTGCGTTTGTTCAGTCGAATCCTGGTCTTTTGAACCACTCTTCTCCCATACAAGGGAGGGTCAAAATGTGTTGTTCACAGGCTGAATTTATACTGCTGAAATGCTCGCTTCCCTGCTCTCTGGTTTAGACGCGTGTACCCTGCATTTACCAAAACGCGAGGGAAGTACATTTTCTAGCTGTTTTTGCTAGTTTTTAGCACGTTTCAATACGTCTAGCGGGTTACAGCTATATGTTGAATAATGGGGTTATAAAGCATTCTGAACACTATCTTGTGGAGCTCATTGGAAGGCTGTAGGAAGAGGAGAGAAGGCAGGGAACACGCATCTAAACCAGAGAGCTGGGAAGCGAGTACATGCAACGCGAAACGGTGCAGAGAGCAGGGACAGAAAGGGCAGCCTTGAAACAAGAAGGGACGATGAAAACATGCTGACTGGAATAACAGATGGCAAATACACTTTCCAGAACAGTCGGTTTACCCGATAATGCATTGACGATTTCAGCAGTATACATTCAGCCTGTGAACAGTAGATTTTGATCCCCCCCTTGCATGGGTGACGAGTGGTTAAAAACATCAGGATTCGACTGAACAAATGCACGAACAGAGTACAAAATGGGAATCCACCAGAATTCGTATTTACCAAAACGCGAGGAAAGAACATTTTCTAGCTATTTTTGCTAGTTTTTAGCACTTTTCAATACGTCTAGCGGGTTACAGCTATATCTTGAATAATGGGTGTTATAAAGCATTCTGAGCACCGTGTATCTTTTGAAGCTCATTTGTTGATTTGAAGGCAGCGGGAAGAGAGAAGGCCGGGAACACACGTCTAAACCAGAGAGCTGGGAAGCGAGTTGTTCTCTGCAACGCGAAACGATGCAGAGAACAAGCACAGAAAGGAAGAAGGAAAAGCGTCTAAACCAGAGAGCAGGGAAGCGAGTGTTTGCAACGCGAAACGGTGCAGAGAGCAGGGACAGAAAGGGAGAAAGGGAGAACTCCACTGAGGAGGAACAGCTGGTAGTTAGCCTTCTTTGGAGATGAGAACTTGATCACCACGGGAGAGGATTGTTGAGAGGGTTACATAGGGGGATGTCTGAGATCAGAAAATCCTGAGTATTCCCTGCAGTGTGTAGGGACAGAGACAGGAAGAGTTGCAGATCTCGTAAAAGTCCAGGTCAGGAAGCATACAGGTTCATTTTGAATTCTCCAAGTAGGCGGAGTTGAGTGGTAGGAGGCTAGGATGGAGAAGTCCATCCACTGAGAGAGGAAGGGGGTAGGCAAATAGCCACGGTGAGAGAATGGCCAGGAAAGAGAGAATGCATGCAGACAAGGCATTCGTGAGAGGAGTCGGCCTGCAAAGGAAAGCAATTTACTACAGGAATCAAGGATACTCCCCCTCAAGAATGGTTGGATCTGGGCATGGAGAGGAACTTGTCATCAGGGAGGAAAGTGTCAGAGCTCGAGACAGCGCTGGCCGTCATCCATGTCTCGGTTAGACCAAGGACATCAAGGTCGGGTTCTTCCAGGAAATGGCAGATGTCAGATGAGTGTTAACTGAGTGAGAGTTGAGAGTGGGGAGGGGTACAAATCAGTAATCCTTGCGGAGGTGTAGAAGGAGCCTGACCTAGGGCACATGAGGAAGGAGAGAGGAAAGGAAGCAGAAGAAGGGAGAGAAGACACAGCAGGAGTGCATTATCAATCCGGGAGCTAGGAGTGGTGAGGTTAGACGGGGAGGTCTGAGTCTCAGGATTTGAATGGGAAGTTCGATATCACATGTCATGCTATAGGAAGAGTCTCAGGATTGGAATGGGAAGGAGTTGGATATGATATCTCTTGTTATAGGGAGGGTCTCAGGTTTGGTATTAGAAGCACTGTGATATCAAATCACATCCTATCGGAAGGGTCTCGGGTTTGGTATTGGAAGAAATGAGATTTCAAATCTCAGGCTGTGGGAATGGTCTCGGGTATGGTATTGGAAGGGGTGAAAAATCACATTTCATGCTACAGGAAGGGTCACAAGTTTGGAATGGGAAGGAGTTGGATTTCACAAATACTACGGGAAGGGCCTCAGGTTTGGTATTAGAAGCATAGAGATATCACATCTCATGTTATAGGAAGGGTCTCGATTGGAATAGGAAGGAGTTGGATATCACATCTCATGTTATAGGGAGGGTCTCAGTTTTGATATTAGAAGCTTTGAGATATCACATATGCTATTGGTAGGGTCTCAGTATTGGAATGGGAAGGAGTTGGATATCACATCTCATGTTATAGGGAGGGTCTCAGTTTTGATATTAGAAGCATTGAGATATCACATATGCTATTGGGAGGGTCTCAGTATTGGAATTGGAAGGAGTTGGATATCACATCTCATGCTATCGGAAGGGTCTCAGGATTGGAATGGGAAGTAGTTGGATATCACATATGCTAAAGGAAAGGTCTCAGGTTTGGAATGGGAAGGAGTTGGATATCACGTCTCATGTTATAGGAAGGGTCTCAGGATTGGAATGGGAAGGAGTTGAATATCACATCTCATGCTAAAGGAAGGGTCATCAGGTTCGGTATAAGCATTGAGAAATCACATCTCTGCTATCGGAAGGGTCTCAGGATAGGAATGGGAAGGACTTAGATTTCACATCTCATACTATAGGGAGGGTCTCAGTTTTGATATTAGAAGCATTGAGCTATCACATCTCATGCTATCGGAAGGGTCTCAGGATTGGAATGGGATGGAGTTGGATATCACATCTCAAGCTATCTCAGGATTGTAATGGGAAGGAGTTTGATATCACATATCAAGCTATAGGAAGGGTCTCAGGTTTGGAAGGGGAAGGATTTGGATCTCATGTCTCAAGCTATCTCAGGATTGGAATGGGAAGGAGTTTGATATTTCATCTCAAGCTATAGGAAGGGTCTAAGGTTTGGAAAGGGAAGGATTTGGATTTCACATCTCATGTTATAGGATGGTTCTCATGTTTGGTTTTAGAAGCATTGAGATATCACATCTCATGCTATGGGAAGGGTCTCAGGTTTGGAATGGGAAGGAGTTGGATATCACATCTCATGCTAAAGGAAAGGTCTCAGGTCTGGAAGGGGAAGGATTTGGATCTCACATCTCATGTTTTAGGACGGGTCTCAGGTTTGGTATTAGAAGCATTGAAATATCACATCTCATGGTATAGGAAGGGTCCCAGGATTGGAATGGGAAGGAGTTGGATATCACATTGAATGGGAAGTAGTTTGATATCACATCTCAAGCTATAGGAAGGGCCTCAGGTTTGGAAAGGGAATGATTTGGATTTCACATCTCATGTTATAGGATGGTTCTCATGTTTGGTTTTAGAAGCATTGAAATATCACATCTCATGCTATCGGAAGGGTCTCAGGTTTGGAATGGGAAGGAGTTTGATATCACATCTCATGTTAGAGGTAGGATCTCAGGTTTGGTATTAGAGGCATTGAGATATGACATCTCATGCCATCAGAAGGGTCTCAGGATTGGAATGGGAAGGAGTTGGATATCACATCTCATGCTAAAGGGAGGGTCTAAGGTTTGGAAGGGGAAGGATTTGGACATCACATCTCATGTTATTGGAAGGATCTGAGGTTTGGTATTAGAAGCATTGAGATATCACATCTCATGCTATCGGAAGGGTCTCAGGTTTGGTATAAGCATTGAGATATCACATCTCTGCTATCGGAAGGGTCTCAGGATTGGAATGGGAAGGATTTGGATATCACATCTCATGTTATACGAACGGTCTCAGGTTTGGTATTAGAAGCATTGAGATATCACATCTCATGCTATAGGAAGGGTCTCAGGAATGGAATGGGAAGGACTTGGATATCACATCTCATGATAAAGGAAGGGTCTAAGGTTTGGAAGGGGAAGGATTTGGATATCACATCTCATGTTATTGGACCGGTCTCAGGTTTGGTATTAGAAGCATTGAGATATCAAGTCTCATGGTATAGGACGGGAGTTTGATATCACATCTCATGCCATGGTATGGGTCTCAGGTTTTGTAGAAGCATTGGGATATCACATCTCATGCTATCGGAAGGGTATCAGGATTGGATTTTGAAGGAGTTGGATATCCCATCTCATGCTATAGGAAGGGTCTCAGGTTGGAATAGGAGTTGGATATCACATCTCATGTTATAGGAAGGGTCTCAGGTTTGGAATGGGAAGGACTTGGATATCACATCTCATGTTATAGGAAGGATCTCAGGTTTTGTATTAGAAGCATTGAGATATCACATCTCTGCTATCGGAAGGGTCTAAGTATTGGATTGGGAAGGAATTGGATATCCCTTCTCATGCTATAGGAAGGGTCTCAGGTTGGAATGGGTAGGAGTTGGATATCACATCTCATGTTATAGGAAGGGTCTCAAGATTGAAATGGGAAGGATTTGGATATCACATCTCTTGCTATAGGAAGGGTCTCAGGTTTTCTATTAGAAACATTGTGATATGACATCTCATGCTATAGGAAGGGTTTCAGTATTGGAATGGGAAGGATTTGGATATCACATCTCATGCTAAAGGAAGGGTCTCAGGTTTGGAAGGGGAAGGATTTGGATATCATATCTCATGTTATAGGACGTATCTCATGTTATAGGACGGGTCCCAGGTTTGGTATTAGAAGCATTGAGATATCACATCTCATGGTATAGGAAGGGTCTCAGGATTGGAATGGGAAGGATTTGGATCTCCCTTCTCATGCTACAGGAAGGGTCTCAGGTTGGAATGGGAAGGAGTTGGATATCACATCTCGTTATAGAAAGGGTCTCAGGATTGGAATGGGAAGGAATTGGATATCACATCTCTTGCTATAGGAGGTGTCTCAGGATTGGAATGGGAAGGAGTTGGATATCACGTCTCATGTTATAGGAAGGGTCTCAGGATTGGAATGGGAAGGAGTTGGACATCACATCTCATGCTAAAGGAAGGGTATCAGGTTTGATAGAAGCATTGAGATATCACATCTCATGCTATAGGAAGGAACTCAGGATTGGAATGGGAAGGAGTTGGATATCACATCTAATGCCATAGGAAGGGTCATCAGGTTTGGTATAAGCATTGAGATATCACATCTCTGCTATCGGAAGGGTCTAAGGATTGGATTGGGAAGGAGTTGGATATCACGTCTCATGTTATAGGAAGGGTCTCAGGTTGGAATAGAAGGAGTTGGATATCACATCTCATGTTATAGGAAGGGTCTCAGGATTGGAATGGGAAGGACTTGGATATCACATCTCATGTTATAGGAAGGATCTCAGGTTTTGTATTAGAAGCATTGAGATATCACATCTCATGCTATAGGAAGGGTCTCAGGATTGGAATGTGAAGGATTTGGATATCACATCTCATGCTAAAGGAAGGGTCTCAGGTTTGGTATAAGCATTGAGATATCACATCTCTGCTATCGGAAGGGTCTAAGGATTGGATTGGGAAGGAATTGGATATCCCTTCTCATGCTATAGAAAGGGTCTCAGGTTGGAATGGGTAGGAGTTGGATATCACATCTCATGTTATAGGAAGGGTCTCAAGATTGAAATGGGAAGGATTTGAATATCACATCTCATGCTAAAGGAAGGGTATCAGGTTTGATAGAAGCATTGAGATATCACATCTCATGCTATAGGAAGGGTCATCAGGTTTGGTATAAGCATTGAGATATCACATCTCTGCTATCGGAAGGGTCTAAGGATTGGATTGGGAAGGAGTTGGATATCACGTCTCATGTTATAGGAAGGGTCTCAGGTTGGAATAGAAGGAGTTGGATATCACATCTCATGTTATAGGAAGGGTCTCAGGATTGGAATGGGAAGGACTTGGATATCACATCTCATGTTATAGGAAGGGTCTCAGGTTTTGTATTAGAAGCATTGAGATATCACATCTCATGCTATAGGAAGGGTCTCAGGATTGGAATGGGAAGGACTTGGATATCACATCTCATGCTATAGGGAGGATCTCAAGTTTGATATTAGAAGCTTTGAGATATCACATCTCATGATATCGGAAGGGTCTCAGGATTGGAATGGGAAGGAGTTGGATATCACATCTCATGTTATAGGAAGGGTCTCAGGTTGGAATGGGTAGGAGTTGGATATCACATCTCATGTTATAGGAAGGGTCTCAAGATTGAAATGGGAAGGATTTGGATATCACATCTCATGCTAAAGGAAGGGTCTCAGGTTTGGAAGGGGAAGGATTTGGATATCATATCTCATGTTATAGGACGTATCTCCTGTTATTGAGATATCAAATCTCATGCTATAGGAAGGGTCTCAGGATTGGAATGTGAAGGATTTGGATATCACATCTCATGCAAAAGGAACGGTCTCAGGTTTGGTAGAAGCATTGAGATATCACGTCTCTGCTATCGGAAGGGTCTCAGGATTGGATTGGGAAGGAGTTGGATATCCCTTCTCATGCTATAGGAAGGGTCTCAGGATTTGAATGGCAAGGAGTTGGATATCACATCTCATGCCATAGGAAGGGTCTCAGGTTTGGTATAAGCATTGAGATATCACATCTCTGCTATCGGAAGGGTCTCAGGATTGGAATGGGAAGGAGTTGGATATTCCCATCTCATGTTATGGGAAGGGTCTCAGGTTTGGTATTAGAAGCATTGAGATATCACATCTCATGCTATAGGAAGGGTCTCAGGATTGGAATGGGAAGGACTTGGATATCACATCTCATGCTATAGGGAGGATCTCAAGTTTGATATTAGAAGCTTTGAGATATCACATCTCATGATATCGGAAGGGTCTCAGGATTGGAATGGGAAGGAGTTGGATATCACATCTCATGATAAAGGAAGGGTCTAAGGTTTGGAAGGGGAAGGATTTGGATATCACATCTCATGTTATATTACGGGTCTCAGGTTTGGTATTAGAAGCATTGAGATATCAAGTCTCAGAGTATAGGAAGGGTCTCAGAATTGGAATGGGAAGGAGTTGGATATCACATTTCAAGCTATAGGAAGGGTCTCAGGATTGGAATGGGAAGGACTTGGATATCACATCTCATGCTATAGGAAGGCTCTCAGGTTTGGAAGGGGAAAGAGTTGGATATCACATTTCATGTTAGAGGTAGGATCTCAGGTTTGGTATTAGAGGCATTGAGATATCACATCTCATGCTATCAGAAGGGTCTCAGGAATGGAATGGGAAGGATTTGGATATCACATCTCATGTTATAGGAAGGATCTCAGGTTTGGTATTAGAAGCATTGAGATATCACATCTCATGCTATCGGAAGGATCTCAGGTTTGGTATTAGAAGCATTGAGATATCACATCTCATGCTATCAGAAGGGTCTCAGGATTGGAATGGGAAGGAGTTGGATATCACATCTCATGCTAAAGGGAGGGTCTCAGGTTTGGAAGGGGAAGGATTTGGATATCACATCTCATGTTATCGGAAGGATCTCACGTTTGGTATTAGAAGTATTGAGATATCATATCTCATGCTATAGGAAGGGTCTCAGGATTGGAATGGGAAGGAGTTGGATATCACATCTCATGTTATAGGAAGGATCTCAGGTTTGGTATTAGAAGCATTGAGATATCACATCTCATGCTATAGGAAGGGTCTCAGGATTGGAATATGAAGGATTTGGATATCACATCTCATGCTAAAGGAAGGGTCTCAGGTTTGGTAGAAGCATTGAGATATCACGTCTCTGCTATCAGAAGGGTCTCAGGATTGGATTGGGAAGGAGTTGGATATCCCTTCTCATGCTATAGGAAGGGTCTCAGGATTTGAATGGCAAGGAGTTGGATATCACATCTCATGCCATAGGAAGGGTCTCAGGTTTGGTATAAGCATTGAGATATCACATCTCTGCTATCGGAAGGGTCTCAGGATTGGAATGGGAAGGAGTTGGATATTCCCATCTCATGTTATAGGAAGGGTCTCAGGTTTGGTATAAGCATTGAGATATCACATCTCTGCTATCGGAAGCGGCTCAGGATTGGAATGGGAAGGAGTTGGATATCCCATCTCATGTTATAGGAAGAGTCTCTGGTTTGGTATTAGAATCATTGAGATATCACATCGCATGCTGTAGGAAGGGTCTAAGGATTGGAATGGGATGGACTTGGATATCACATCTCATGCTATAGGTAGGCTCTCAGGTTTGGTATAAGCATTCCCGTCCTATAACATGAGATGTGATATCCAAATCCTTCCCCTTCCAAACCTTAGACCCTTCCTTTATCATGAGATGTGATATCCAACTCCTTCCCATTCCAATCCTGAGACCCTTCCGATATCATGAGATTTGTTATCTCAATGCTTCTAATATCAAACTTGAGACCCTCCCTATAGCATGAGATGTGACATCCAAGTCCTTCCCATTCCAATCCTGAGACCCTTCCTATAGCATGAGATGTGATATCTCAATGCTTCTAATACCAAACCTGAGACCCTTCCTATAACATGAGATGGGATATCCAACTCCTTCCCATTCCAATCCTGAGACCCTTCCGATAGCATGAGATGTGATATCTCAATGCTTCTAATATCAAAACTGAGACCCTCCCTATAGCATGATATGTGATATCTAAGTCCTTCCCATTCCAATCCTGAGACCCTCCCTATAGCATGAGATGTGATATCCAACTCCTTCCCATTCCAATCCTGAGACCCGTCCTATAGCATGAGATATGATATCTCAATACTTCTAATACCAAACGTGAGATCCTTCCGATAACATGAGATGTGATATCCACATCCTTCCCCTTCCAAACCTGAGACCCTCCCTTTAGCATGAGATGTGATATCCAAATCCTTCCCCTTCCAAACCTGAGACCCTCCCTTTAGCATGAGATGTGATATCCAACTCCTTCCCATTCCATTCCTGAGACCCTTCTGATAGCATGAGATGTGATATCTCAATGCCTCTAATACCAAACCTGAGATCCTACCTCTAACATGAAATCTGATATCCAACTCTTTCCCCTTCCAAACCTGAGAGCCTTCCTATAGCATGAGATGTGATATCCAAGTCCTTCTAATTCCAATCCTGAGACCCTTCCTATAACATGAGATGTGATATCCAACTCCTTCCCATTCCAACCTGAGACCCTTCCTATAGCATGAGATGGGATATCCAACTCCTTCCAAATCCAATCCTGATACCCTTCCGATAGCATGAGATGTGATATCCCAATGCTTCTACCAAACCTGAGACCCATACTATGGCATGAGATGTGATATCAAACTCCTTCCCCTTCCAAACCTTAGACACTTCCTTTATCATGAGATGTGATATCCAACTCCTTCCCATTCCATCCCTGAGACCCTTCCGATATCATGAGATGTGATATCTCAATGCTTCTAATATCAAACTTGAGACCCTCCTTATAGCATGAGATGTGATATCCAAGTCCTTCCCATTCCAATCCTGAGACCCTTCCTATAGCATGAGATGTGATATCTCAATGCTTCTAATACCAAACCTGAGACCCTTCCTATAACATGAGATGGGAATATCCAACTCCTTCCCATTCCAATCCTGAGACCCTTCCGATAGTAGAGATGTGATATCTCAATGCTTATACCAAACCTGAGATCCTTCCTATAACATGAGATGTGATATCCAACTCCTTCCCATTCCAATCCTGAGACACTTCCGATAGCATGAGATGTGATATCTCACTGCTTATACCAAACCTGAGACCCTTCCTATAGCATGAGATGTGATATCCAACTCCTTCCCATTCCAATCCTGAGACCCTTCCTATAGCATGAGATATGATATCTCAATGCTTCTAATATCAAACTTGAGACCCTCCCTATAGCATGAGATGTGATATCCAAGTCCTTCCCATTCCAATCCTGAGACCCTTCCGATAGCATGAGATGTGATGTCTCAATGCTTCTAATACCAAACCTGAGATCCTTCCTATAACATGAGATGTGATATCCAACTCCTTCCCATTCCAATCCTGAGACCCTTCCTATAGCATGAGATGTGATATCTCAATGCTTATACCAAACCTGAGACCCTTCCTATAACATGAGATGGGATATCCAACTCCTTCCCATTCCAATCCTTAGACCCTTCCTAAAGCATGCAATATGATATCTCAATGATTCTAATAACAAACCTGAGACCCGTCCTATAACATGAGATGGGATATCCAACACCTTCCCATTCCAATCCTGAGACACTTCCGATAGCAGAGATGTGATATCTCAATGCTTATACCAAACCTGAGACCCTTCCTATAACATGAGATGTGATATCCAACTCCTTCCCGTTCCAAACCTGAGACCCTTCCTATAGCATATGTGATATCCAACACATTCCCATTCCAAACATGAGACCCTTCCTATAGCAGGAATGTAATATCCAACTCCTTCCCATTCCAATCCTGAGACCATTCCTATAGCATGAGATGTGATATCTCAATGCTTCTAATACCAAACCTGAGATCCTTCCTATGACATGAGATGTGATATCCAATTCCTCCCCATTCCAAACCTGAGAACCTTCCTACAGCATGCGATGTGATATCTCAATGCTTCTAATACCAAACCTGAGACCAGTCCTATAACATGAGATTGGATATCCAACTCCTTCCCCTTCCAAACCTGAGACCCTTCCTATAGCATGAGATGTGATATCCAACTTCTTCCCATTCCAATCCTGAGACCCTTCCTATAACATGAGATGTGATGTCTCAATGCTTCTAATACCAAACCTGAGATCTTTCCTATAACATGAGATGTGATATCCAACTCCTTCCCATTCCAATCCTGAGACCCTTCCTATAGCATGAGATGTTCTATCTCAATGCTTATACCAAACCTGAGACCCTTCCTAAAGCTTGAGATGTGATATCCAACTCCTTCCCATTCCAATCCTGAGACCCTTCCTATAACATGAAATGTGATATCCAACTCCTTCCCATTCCAACCTGAGACCCTTCCTATAGCATGAGATGTGATATCTCAAGGCCTCTAATACCAAACCTGAGATCCTTCCTATGACATGAGATGTGATATCCAATTCCTCCCCATTCCAAACCTGAGAACCTTCCTACAGCATGCGATGTGATATCTCAATGCTTCTAATACCAAACCTGAGACCAGTCCTATAACATGAGATTGGATATCCAACTCCTTCCCCTTCCAAACCTGAGACCCTTCCTATAGCATGAGATGTGATATCCAACTTCTTCCCATTCCAATCCTGGGACCCTTCCTATAACATGAGATGTGATGTCTCAATGCTTCTAATACCAAACCTGAGATCTTTCCTATAACATGAGATGTGATATCCAACTCCTTCCCATTCCAATCCTGAGACCCTTCCTATAGCATGAGATGTGCTATCTCAATGCTTATACCAAACCTGAGACCCTTCCTAAAGCTTGAGATGTGATATCCAACTCCTTCCCATTCCAATCCTGAGACCCTTCCTATAACATGAAATGTGATATCCAACTCCTTCCCATTCCAACCTGAGACCCTTCCTATAGCATGAGATGGGATATCCAACTCCTTCCAAATCCAATACTGATACCCTTCCAATAGCATGAGGTCATATCCCAATGCTTCTATCAAACCTGAGAACCATACTATGGCATGAGATGTGATATCAAACTCCTTCCCATTCCAATCCTGAGACTCTTCCTATAGCTTGAGATGTGATATCCAACTCCTTCCCATTCCAATTCTGAGACCCTTCCTATACCATGAGACTTGATATCTCAATGCTTCTAATACCAAACCTGAGACCCGTCCTATAACATGAGATGTGATATCCAAATCTTTCCCCTTCCAAACCTTAGACCCTTCCTTTATCATGAGATGTGATATCCAACTCCTTCCCATTCCAATCCTGAGACCCTTCCGATATCATGAGATTTGTTATCTCAATGCTTCTAATATCAAAATTGAGACCCTCCCTATAGCATGAGATGGGATATCCAACTCCTTCCCATTCCAATCCTGAGACCCTTCCGATAGCAGAGATGTGATATCTCAATGCTTATACCAAATCTGAGACCCTTCCTATAGCATGAGATGTGATATCCAACTCCTTCCCATTCCAATCCTGAGACCCTTCCTATAGCATGAGATGTGATGTCTCAATGCTTCTAATACCAAACCTGAGATCCTTCCTATAACATGAGATGTGATATCCAACTCCTTCCCATTCCAATCCCGAGACCCTTCCTATAGCATGAGATGTGCTATCTCAATGCTTATACCAAACCTGAGACCCTTCCTAAAGCTTGAGATGTGATATCCAACTCCTTCCCATTCCAATCCTGAGACCCTTCCTATAGCATGAGATGTGATATCTCAAGGCCTCTAATACCAAACCTGAGATCCTTCCTCTAACATGAAATGTGATATCCAACTCCTTCCCCTTCCAAACCTGAGAGCCTTCCTATAGCATGAGATATGATATCCAAGTCCTTCCCATTCCAATCCTGAGACCCTTCCTATAACATGAAATGTGATATCCAACTCCTTCCCATTCCAACCTGAGACCCTTCCTATAACATGAAATGTGATATCCAACTCCTTCCAAATCCAATACTGATACCCTTCCAATAGCATGAGATGTGATATCCCAATGCTTCTACCAAACCTGAGACCCATACTATGGCATGAGATGTGATATCAAACTCCTTCCCATTCCAATCCTGAGACTCTTCCTATAGCTTGAGATGTGATATCCAACTCCTTCACATTCCAATTCTGAGACCCTTCCTATGCCATGAGACTTGATATCTCAATGCTTCTAATACCAAACCTGAGACCCGTCCTATAACATGAGATGTGATATCCAAATCTTTCCCCTTCCAAACCTTAGACCCTTCCTTTATCATGAGATGTGATATCCAACTCCTTCCCATTCCAATCCTGAGACCCTTCCGATATCATGAGATTTGTTATCTCAATGCTTCTAATATCAAACTTGAGACCCTCCCTATAGCATGAGATGTGACATCCAAGTCCTCCCCATTCCAATCCTGAGACCCTTCCTATAGCATGAGATGTGATATCTCAATGCTTCTAATACCAAACCTGAGACCCTTCCTATAACATGAGATGGGATATCCAACTCCTTCCCATTCCAATCCTGAGACCCTTCCGATAGCAGAGATGTGATATCTCAATGCTTATACCAATCCTGAGACCCTTCCTATGGCCTGAGATGTCATATACAACTCCTTCCCAATCCAATCCTGAGACCCTTCCGATAGCATGAGATGTGATATCTCAATGCTTATACCAAATGTGAGACCCTTCCTATAGCATGAGATGTGATATCCAACTCCTTCCCATTCCAATCCTGAGACCCTTCCTATAGCATGAGATGTGATGTCTCAATGCTTCTAATACCAAACCTGAGATCCTTCCTATAAACTGAGATGTGATATCCAACTCCTTCCCATTCAAATCCTGAGACCCTTCCTATAGCATGAGATGTGATGTCTCAATGCTTCTAATACCAAACCTGAGAACCTTCCTACAGCATGCGATGTGATATCTCAATGCTTCTAATACCAAACCTGAGACCAGTCCTATAACATGAGATTGGATATCCAACTCCTTCCCCTTCCAAACCTGAGACCCTTCCTATAGCATGAGATGTGATATCCAACTTCTTCCCATTCCAATCCTGAGACCCTTCCTATAACATGAGATGTGATGTCTCAATGCTTCTAATACCAAACCTGAGATCTTTCCTATAACATGAGATGTGATATCCAACTCCTTCCCATTCCAATCCTGAGACCCTTCCTATAGCATGAGATGTGCTATCGCAATGCTTATACCAAACCTGAGACCCTTCCTAAAGCTTGAGATGTGATATCCAACTCCTTCCCATTCCAATCCTGAGACCCTTCCTATAGCATGAGATGTGATATCTCAAGGCCTCTAATACCAAACCTGAGATCCTTCCTCTAACATGAAATGTGATATCCAACTCCTTCCCCTTCCAAACCTGAGAGCCTTCCTATAGCATGAGATATGATATCCAAGTCCTTCCCATTCCAATCCTGAGACCCTTCCTATAACATGAAATGTGATATCCAACTCCTTCCCATTCCAACCTGAGACCCTTCCTATAGCATGAGATGGGATATCCAACTCCTTCGAAATCCAATACTGATACCCTTCCAATAGCATGAATTGTGATATCCCAATGCTTCTACCAAACCTGAGACCCATACTATGGCATGAGATGTGATATCAAACTCATTCCCATTCCAATCCTGAGACTCTTCCTATAGCTTGAGATGTGATATCCAACTCCTTCCCATTCCAATTCTGAGACCCTTCCTATGCCATGAGACTTGATATCTCAATGCTTCTAATACCAAACCTGAGACCCGTCCTATAACATGAGATGTGATATCCAAATCTTTCCTCTTCCAAACCTTAGACCCTTCCTTTATCATGAGATGTGATATCCAACTCCTTCCCATTCCAATCCTGAGACCCTTCCGATATCATGAGATTTGTTATCTCAATGCTTCTAATATCAAACTTGAGACCCTCCCTATAGCATGAGATGTGACATCCAAGTCCTCCCCATTCCAATCCTGAGACCCTTCCTATAGCATGAGATGTGATATCTCAATGCTTCTAATACCAAACCTGAGACCCTTCCTATAACATGAGATGTCATATACAACTCCTTCCCAATCCAATCCTGAGACCCTTCCTATAGCATGAGATGTGATATCTCAATGCTTATACCAAAACTGAGACCCTTCCTATAGCATGAGATGTGATATCCAACTCCTTCCCATTCCAATCCTGAGACCCTTCCTATAGCATGAGATGTGATGTCTCAATGCTTCTAATACCAAACCTGCGATCCTTCCAATAACATGAGATGTGATATCCAACTCCTTCCCATTCCAATCCTGAGACCCTTATGATAGCATGAGATGTGATATCTCAATGCCTCTAATACCAAACCTGAGATACTTCCGATAGCATGAGATGTGATATCTCAATGCTTCTAATACCAAACCTGAGATCCTTCCTATAACATGAGATGTGATTTCCAAATCCTTCCCCTTCCAAACCTGAGACCCTCCATTTAGCATGAGATGTGATATACAACTCCTTCCCATTCCAATCCTGAGACCCTTCTGATAGCATGAGATGTGATATCTCAATCCCTCTAATACCAAACCTGAGATCCTATCTCTAACATGAAATGTGATATCCATCTCCTTCCCTTTCCAAACCTGAGGCCCTGCCTATAGCATGAGATGTGATATCCAAGTCCTTCCCATTCCAATCCTGAGACCCTTCCTATAGCATGTGATGTGATATTTCAATGCTTATACCAAACCTGAGACCCTTCCTATGGCATGATATGTCATATACAACTCCTTCCCATTCCAATCCTGAGACCCTTCCTATAGCATGAGATGTGATATCTCAATGCTTATACCAAACCTGAGACCCTTCCTATAGCATGAGATGTGATATCCAACTTCTTCCCATTCCAATCCTGAGACCCTTCCTATAACATGAGATGTGATGTCTCAATGCTTCTAATACCAAACCTGAGATATTTCCTATAACATGAGATGTGATATCCAACTCCTTCCCATTCCAATCCTGAGACCCTTCCTATAGCATGAGATGTGATATCTCAATGCTTATACCAAACCTGAGACCCTTCCTATAGCTTGAGATGTGATATCCAACTCCTTCCCATTCCAATCCTGAGACCCTTCCTATAGCATGAGATGTGATATCTCAAGGCCTCTAATACCAAACCTGAGATCCTTCCTCTAACATGAAATGTGATATCCAACTCCTTCCCCTTCCAAACCTGAGAGCCTTCCTATAGCATGAGATATGATATCCAAGTCCTTCCCATTCCAATCCTGAGACCCTTCCTATAACATGAAATGTGATATCCAACTCCTTCCCATTCCAACCTGAGACCCTTCCTATAGCATGAGATGGGATATCCAACTTCTTCCAAATCCAATACTGATACCCTTCCGATAGCATGAGATGTGATATCCCAATGCTTCTACCAAACCTGAGACCCATACTATGGCATGAGATGTGATATCAAACTCCTTCCCATTCCAATCCTGAGACCCTTCCTATAGCTTGAGGTGTGATATCCAACTCCTTCCCATTCCAATTCTGAGACCCTTCTTATACCATGAGACTTGATATCTCAATGCTTCTAATACCAAACCTGAGACCCGTCCTATAACATGAGATGTGATATCCAAATCCTTCCCCTTCCAAACCTTAGACCCTTCCTTTATCATGAGATGTGATATCCAACTCCTTCCCATTCCAATCCTGAGACCCTTCCGATATCATGAGATTTGTTATCTCAATGCTTCTAATATCAAACTTGAGACCCTCCCTACAGCATGAGATGTGACATCCAAGTCCTTCCCATTCCAATCCTGAGACCCTTCCTATAGCATGAGATGTGATATCTCTATGCTTCTAATACCAAACCTGAGACCATTCCTATAACATGAGATGGGATATCCAACTCCTTCCCATTCCAATCCTGAGACCCTTCCGATAGCAGAAATGTGATATCTCAATGCTTATACCAAACCTGAGACCCTTCCTATGGCCTGAGATGTCATATACAACTCCTTCCCATTCCAATCCTGAGACCCTTCCTTTAGCATGAGATGTGATATCTCAATGCTTATACCAAATCTGAGACCCTTCCTACAGCATGAGATGTGATATCCAATTCCTTCCCATTCCAATCCTGAGACCCTTCCTATAGCATGAGATGTGATATCTCAATGCTTATACCAAACCTGAGAGCCTACCTATAGCATGAGATGTGATATCCAAGTCCATCCCATTCCAATCCTTAGACCCTTCCTACAGCATGCAATGTGATATCTCAATGATTCTAATACCAAACCAGAGACTCTTCCTAAAACATGAGATGGGATATCCAACTCCTTCCCATTCCAATCCTGAGCCGCTTCCGATAGCAGAGATGTGATATCTCAATGCTTATACCAAACCTGAGACCCTTCCTATAACATGAGATGTGATATCCAACTCCTTCCCGTTCCAAATCTGAGACACTAACTATAGCATATGTGATATCCAACTGCTTCCCATTCCAAACATGAGACCCTTCCTATAGCAAGAAAGTAATATCCAACTCCTACCCATTCCAATCCTGAGACCCTTCCTATAGCAAGAGATGTGATATCCAAATCCTTCCCATTCCAATCCTGAGACCCTTCCTATAACATGAGATGTGATATCCAACTCCTTCCCATTCAAATCCTGAGACCCTTCCTATAGCATGAGAAGGGATATCCAACTCCTTCCCAATCCAATCCTGAGACCCTTCCGATAGCAGAGACGTGATATCTCAATGCTTCTACCATACCTGAGACCCTTCCTTTAGCATGAGATGTGATATCCAAATCCTTCACATTCCAATCCTGAGACCCTTCCTATAGCATGAGATGTGATATCTCAATGCTTCTAATACCAAACCTGAGATCCTTCCTATAACATGAGATGTGATATCCAATTCCTTCCCATTCCAAACCTGAGACCCTTCCTATTGGATGAGATGTGATATCCAACTCCTTCCCATTCCAACCCTGAGACCCTTCCTATAGCATGAGATGTGATGTCTCAATGCTTCTAATACCAAACCTGAGATCCTTCCTATAACATGAGATGTGATATCCAACTCCTTCCATTCCAATCCTGAGACCCGTCCTATAGCATGAGATGTGATATCTCAATGCTTATACCAAACCTGAGACCCTTCCTATAGCATGAGATGTGATATCCAACTACTTCCCATTCCAATCCTGAGACCCTTCCTATAGCATGAGATGTGATATCTCAATGCTTCTAATACCAAACCTGAGATCCTTCCTCTAACATGAAATGTGATATCCAACTCCTTCCCTTTCCAAACCTAAGAGCCTATCTATAGCATGAGATGTGATATCCAAGTCCTTCCCATTCTAATCCTGAGACCCTTCCTATAACATGAAATGTGATATCCAACTCCTTCCCATTCCAACCTGAGACCCTTCCTATAGCATGAGATGGGATATCCAACTTCTTCCAAATCCAATACTGATACCCTTCCGATAGCATGAGATGTGATATCCCAATGCTTCTACCAAACCTGAGACCCATACTATGGCATGAGATGTGATATCAAACTCCTTCCCATTCCAATCCTGAGACCCTTCCTATAGCTTGAGGTGTGATATCCAACTCCTTCCCATTCCAATTCTGAGACCCTTCTTATACCATGAGACTTGATATCTCAATGCTTCTAATACCAAACCTGAGACCCGTCCTATAACATGAGATGTGATATCCAAATCCTTCCCCTTCCAAACCTTAGACCCTTCCTTTATCATGAGATGTGGTATCCAACTCCTTCCCATTCCAATCCTGAGACCCTTCCGATATCATGAGATTTGTTATCTCAATGCTTCTAATATCAAACTTGAGACCCTCCCTATAGCATGAGATGTGACATCCAAGTCCTTCCCATTCCAATCCTGAGACCCTTCCTATAGCATGAGATGTGATATCTCTATGCTTCTAATACCAAACCTGAGACCCTTCCTATAACATGAGATGGGATATCCAACTCCTTCCCATTCCAATCCTGAGACCCTTCCGATAGTAGAGATGTGATATCTCAATGCTTATACCAAATCTGAGACCCTTCCTATAGCATGAGATGTGATATCCAAATCCTTCCCATTCCAATCCTGAGAACTTCCTATAGCATTAGATGTGATATCTCAATGCTTATACCAAACCTGAGAGCCTACCTATAGCATGAGATGTGATATCCAAGTCCATCCCATTCCAATCCTTAGACCCTTCCTACAGCATGCGATGTGATATCTCAATGATTCTAATACCAAACCAGAGACTCTTACTATAACATGAGATGGGATATCCAACTCCTTCCCATTCCAATCCTGAGCCGCTTCCGATAGCAGAGATGTGATATCTCAATGCTTATACCAAACCTGAGACCCTTCCTATAACATGAGATGTGATATCCAACTCCTTCCCGTTCCAAACCTGAGACACTAACTATAGCATATGTGATATCCAACTCCTTCCCATTCCAAACATGAGACCCTTCCTATAGCAAGAAAGTAATATCCAACTCCTACCCATTCCAATCCTGAGACCCTTCCTATAGCAAGAGATGTGATATCCAAATCCTTCCCATTCCAATCCTGAGACCCTTCCTATAACATGAGATGTGATATCCAACTCCTTCCCATTCCAACCTGAGACACTTCCTATAGCATGAGAAGGGATATCCAACTCCTTCCCAATCCAATCCTGAGACCCTTCCGATAGCAGAGATGTGATATCTCAATGCTTATACCAAACCTGAGACCCTTCCTATGGCATGAGATGTGATATCCAACTCCTTGCCATTCAAATCCTGAGACCCTTCCTATAGCATGAGAAGGGATATCCAACTCCTTCCCAATCCAATCCTGAGACCCTTCCTATAGCAGAGACGTGATATCTCAATGCTTCTACCAAACCTGAGACCCTTCCTTTAGCATGAGAAGTGATATCCAAATCCTTCACATTCCAATCCTGAGACCGTTCCTATAGCATGAGATGTGATATCTCAATGCTTCTAATACCAAACCTGAGATCCTTCCTATAACATAAGATGTGATATCCAATTCCTTCCCATTCCAAACCTGAGACCCTTCCTATTGGATGAGATGTGATATCCAACTCCTTCCCATTCCAACCCTGAGACCCTTCCTATAGCATGAGATGTGATGTCTCAATGCTTCTAATACCAAACCTGAGATCCTTCCTATAACATGAGATGTGATATCCAACTCCTTCCATTCCAATCCTGAGACCTGTCCTATAGCATGAGATGTGATATCTCAATGCTTATACCGAACCTGAGACCCTTCCTATAGCATGAGATGTGATATCCAACTTCTTCCCATTCCAATCCTGAGACCCTTCCTATAACATGAGATGTGATGTCTCAATGCTTCTAATACCAAACCTGAGATATTTCCTATAGCTTGAGATGTGATATCCAACTCCTTCCCATTCCAATCCTGAGACCCTTCCTATAGCATGAGATGTGATATCTCAAGGCCTCTAATACCAAACCTGAGATCCTTCCTCTAACATGAAATGTGATATCCAACTCCTTCACCTTCCAAACCTGAGAGCCTTCCTATAGCATGAGATATGATATCCAAGTCCTTCCCATTCCAATCCTGAGACCCTTCCTATAACATGAAATGTGATATCCAACTCCTTCCCATTCCAACCTGAGACCCTTCCTATAGCATGAGATGGGATATCCAACTCCTTCCAAATCCAATACTGATACCCTTCCAATAGCATGAGATGTGATATCCCAATGCTTCTACCAAACCTGAGACCCATACTATGGCATGAGATGTGATATCAAACTCCTTCCCATTCCAATCCTGAGACCCTTCCTATAGCTTGAGGTGTGATATCCAACTCATTCCCATTCCAATTCTGAGACCCTTCTTATACCATGAGACTTGATATCTCAATGCTTCTAATACCAAACCTGAGACCCGTCCTATAACATGAGATGTGATATCCAAATCCTTCCCCTTCCAAACCTTAGACCCTTCCTTTATCATGAGATGTGATATCCAACTCCTTCCCATTCCAATCCTGAGACCCTTCCGATATCATGAGATTTGTTATCTCAATGCTTCTAATATCAAACTTGAGACCCTCCCTATAGCATGAGATGTGACATCCAAGTCCTTCCCATTCCAATCCTGAGACCCTTCCTATAGCATGAGATGTGATATCTCTATGCTTCTAATACCAAACCTGAGAGCATTCCTATAACATGAGATGGGATATCCAACTCCTTCCCATTCCAATCCTGAGACCCTCCCGATAGCAGAGATGTGATATCTCAATGCTTATACCAAACTTGAGACCCTTCCTATGGCCTGAGATGTCATATACAACTCCTTCCCATTCCAATCCTGAGACCCTTCCTTTAGCATGAGATGTGATATCTCAATGCTTATACCAAATCTGAGACCCTTCCTATAGCATGAGATGTGATATCCAATTCCTTCCCATTCCAATCCTGAGACCCTTCCTTTAGCATGAGATGTGATATCTCAATGCTTATACCAAACCTGAGAGCCTACCTATAGCATGAGATGTGATATCCAAGTCCATCCCATTCCAATCCTTAGACCCTTCCTACAGCATGCGATGTGATATCTCAATGATTCTAATACCAAACCAGAGACTCTTCCTATAACATGAGATGGGATATCCAACTCCTTCCCATTCCAATCCTGAGCCGCTTCCGATAGCAGAGATGTGATATCTCAATGCTTATACCAAACCTGAGACCCTTCCTATAACATGAGATGTGATATCCAACTCCTTCCCGTTCCAAACCTGAGACACTAACTATAGCATATGTGATATCCAACTGCTTCCCATTCCAAACATGAGACCCTTCCTATAGCAAGAAAGTAATATCCAACTCCTACCCATTCCAATCCTGAGACCCTTCCTATAGCAAGAGATGTGATATCCAAATCCTTCCCATTCCAATCCTGAGACCCTTCCTATAACATGAGATGTGATATCCAACTCCTTCCCATTCAAATCCTGAGACCCTTCCTATAGCATGAGAAGGGATATCCAACTCCTTCCCAATCCAATCCTGAGACCCTTCCGATAGCAGAGACGTGATATCTCAATGCTTCTACCAAACCTGAGACCCTTCCTTTAGCATGAGATGTGATATCCAAATCCTTCACATTCCAATCCTGAGACCCTTCCTATAGCATGAGATGTGATATCTCAATGCTTCTAATACCAAACCTGAGATCCTTCCTATAACATGAGATGTGATATCCAATTCCTTCCCATTCCAAACCTGAGACCCTTCCTATTGGATGAGATGTGATATCCAACTCCTTCCCATTCCAACCCTGAGACCCTTCCTATAGCATGAGATGTGATGTCTCAATGCTTCTAATACCAAACCTGAGATCCTTCCTATAACATGAGATGTGATATCCAACTCCTTCCATTCCAATCCTGAGACCCGTCCTATAGCATGAGATGTGATATCTCAATGCTTATACCAAACCTGAGACCCTTCCTATAGCATGAGATGTGATATCCAACTACTTCCCATTCCAATCCTGAGACCCTTCCTATAGCATGAGATGTGATATCTCAATGCTTCTAATACCAAACCTGAGATCCTTCCTCTAACATGAAATGTGATATCCAACTCCTTCCCTTTCCAAACCTAAGAGCCTATCTATAGCATGAGATGTGATATCCAAGTCCTTCCCATTCCAATCCTTAGACCCTTCCTACAGCATGCAATATGATATCTCAATGATTCTAATAACAAACCTGAGACCCGTCCTATAGCATGAGATATGATATCCAAGTCCTTCCCATTCCAATCCTGAGACCCTTCCTATAACATGAAATGTGATATCCAACTCCTTCCCATTCCAACCTGAGACCCTTCCTATAGCATGAGATGGGATATCCAACTTCTTCAAAATCCAATACTGATACCTTTCCGATAGCATGAGATGTGATATCCCAATGCTTCTACCAAACCTGAGACCCATACTATGGCATGAGATGTGATATCAAACTCCTTCCCATTCCAATCCTGAGACCCTTCCTATAGCTTGAGGTGTGATATCCAACTCCTTCCCATTCCAATTCTGAGACCCTTCTTATACCATGAGACTTGATATCTCAATGCTTCTAATACCAAACCTGAGACCCGTCCTATAACATGAGATGTGATATCCAAATCCTTCCCCTTCCAAACCTTAGACCCTTCCTTTATCATGAGATGTGATATCCAACTCCTTCCCATTCCAATCCTGAGACCCTTCCTTTAGCATGAGATGTGATATCTCAATGCTTATACCAAATCTGAGACCCTTCCTATAGCATGAGATGTGATATCCAAATCCTTCCCATTCCAATCCTGAGACCCTTCCTATAGCATGAGATGTGATATCTCAATGCTTATACCAAACCTGAGAGCCTACCTATAGCATGAGATGTGATATCCAAGTCCATCCCATTCAAATCCTTAGACCCTTCCTACAGCATGCAATGTGATATCTCAATGATTCTAATACCAAACCAGAGACTCTTACTATAACATGAGATGGGATATCCAACTCCTTCCCATTCCAATCCTGAGCCGCTTCCGATAGCAGAGATGTGATATCTCAATGCTTATACCAAACCTGAGACCCTTCGTATGGCCTGAGATGTCATATACAACTCCTTCCCATTCCAATCCTGAGACCCTTCCTTTAGCATGAGATGTGATATATCAATGCTTATACCAAATCTGAGACCCTTCCTATAGCATGAGATGTGATATCCAAATCCTTCCCATTCCAATCCTGAGACCCTTCCTATAGCATGAGATGTGATATCACAATGCTTATACCAAACCTGAGAGCCTACCTATAGCATGAGATGTGATATCCAAGTCCATCCCATTCCAATCCTTAGACCCTTCCTACAGCATGCAATGTGATATCTCAATGATTCTAATACCAAACCAGAGACTCTTACTATAACATGAGATGGGATATCCAACTCCTTCCCATTCCAATCCTGAGCCGCTTCCGATAGCAGAGATGTGATATCTCAATGCTTATACCAAACCTGAGACCCTTCTATAACATGAGATGTGATATCCAACTCCTTCCCGTTCCAAACCTGAGACACTAACTATAGCATATGTGATATCCAACTCCTTCCCATTCCAAACATGAGACCCTTCCTATAGCAAGAAAGTAATATCCAACTCCTACCCATTCCAATCCTGAGACCCTTCCTATAGCAAGAGATGTGATATCCAAATCCTTCCCATTCCAATCCTGAGACCCTTCCTATAACATGAGATGTGATATCCAACTCCTTCCCATTCCAACCTGAGACACTTCCAATAGCATGAGAAGGGATATCCAACTCCTTCCCAATCCAATCCTGAGACCTTTCCGATAGCAGAGATGTGATATCTCAATGCTTAAACCAAACCTGAGACCCTTCCTATGGCATGAGATGTGATATCCAACTCCTTGCCATTCAAATCCTGAGACCCTTCCTATAGCATGAGAAGGGATATCCAACTCCTTCCCAATCCAATCCTGAGACCCTTCCGATAGCAGAGACGTGATATCTCAATGCTTCTACCAAACTTGAGACCCTCCCTATAGCATGAGATGTGACATCCAAGTCCTTCCCATTCCAATCCTGAGACCCTTCCTATAGCATGAGATGTGATATCTCTATGCTTCTAATACCAAACCTGAGAGCATTCCTATAACATGAGATGGGATATCCAACTCCTTCCCATTCCAATCCTGAGACCCTTCCGATAGCAGAGATGTGATATCTCAATGCTTATACCAAACTTGAGACCCTTCCTATGGCCTGAGATGTCATATACAACTCCTTCCCATTCCAATCCTGAGACCCTTCCTTTAGCATGAGATGTGATATCTCAATGCTTATACCAAATCTGAGACCCTTCCTATAGCATGAGATGTGATATCCAATTCCTTCCCATTCCAATCCTGAGACCCTTCCTATAGCATGAGATGTGATATCTCAATGCTTATACCAAACCTGAGAGCCTACCTATAGCATGAGATGTGATATCCAAGTCCATCCCATTCCAATCCTTAGACCCTTCCTACAGCATGCGATGTGATATCTCAATGATTCTAATACCAAACCAGAGACTCTTCCTATAACATGAGATGGGATATCCAACTCCTTCCCATTCCAATCCTGAGCCGCTTCCGATAGCAGAGATGTGATATCTCAATGCTTATACCAAACCTGAGACCCTTCCTATAACATGAGATGTGATATCCAACTCCTACCCATTCCAATCCTGAGACCCTTCCTATAGCAAGAGATGTGATATCCAAATCCTTCCCATTCCAATCCTGAGACCCTTCCTATAACATGAGATGTGATATCCAACTCCTTCCCATTCAAATCCTGAGACCCTTCCTATAGCATGAGAAGGGATATCCAACTCCTTCCCAATCCAATCCTGAGACCCTTCCGATAGCAGAGACGTGATATCTCAATGCTTCTACCAAACCTGAGACCCTTCCTTTAGCATGAGATGTGATATCCAAATCCTTCACATTCCAATCCTGAGACCCTTCCTATAGCATGAGATGTGATATCTCAATTCTTCTAATACCAAACCTGAGATCCTTCCTATAACATGAGATGTGATATCCAATTCCTTCCCATTCCAAACTTGAGACCCTTCCTATTGGATGAGATGTGATATCCAACTCCTTCCCATTCCAACCCTGAGACCCTTCCTATAGCATGAGATGTGATGTCTCAATGCTTCTAATTCCAATCCTGAGATCCTTCCTATAACATGAGATGTGATATCCAACTCCTTCCATTCCAATCCTGAGACCCGTCTTATACCATGAGACGTGATATCTCAATGCTTCTAATACCAAACCTGAGACCCGTCCTATAACATGAGATGTGATATCCAAATCCTTCCCCTTCCAAACCTTAGACCCTTCCTTTATCATGAGATGTGGTATCCAACTCCTTCCCATTCCAATCCTGAGACCCTTCCGATATCATGAGATTTGTTATCTCAATGCTTCTAATATCAAACTTGAGACCCTCCCTATAGCATGAGATGTGACATCCAAGTCCTTCCCATTCCAATCCTGAGACCCTTCCTATAGCATGAGATGTGATATCTCTATGCTTCTAATACCAAACCTGAGACCCTTCCTATAACATGAGATGGGATATCCAACTCCTTCCCATTCCAATCCTGAGACCCTTCCGATAGCAGAGATGTGATATCTCAATGCTTATACCAAACCTGAGACCCTTCCTATGGCCTGAGATGTCATATACAACTCCTTCCCATTCCAATCCTGAGACCCTTCCTTTAGCATGAGATGTGATATCTCAATGCTTATACCAAATCTGAGACCCTTCCTATAGCATGAGATGTGATATCCAAATCCTTCCCATTCCAATCCTGAGACCCTTCCTATAGCATGAGATGTGATATCTCAATGCTTATACCAAACCTGAGAGCCTACCTATAGCATGAGATGTGATATCCAAGTCCATCCCATTCCAATCCTTAGACCCTTCCTACAGCATGCGATGTGATATCTCAATGATTCTAATACCAAACCAGAGACTCTTACTATAACATGAGATGGGATATCCAACTCCTTCTCATTCCAATCCAGAGCCGCTTCTGATAGCAGAGATGTGATATCTCAATGCTTATACCAAACCTGAGACCCTTCCTATAACATGAGATGTGATATCCAACTCCTTCCCGTTCCAAACCTGAGACACTAACTATAGCATATGTGATATCCAACTCCTTCCCATTCCAAACATGAGACCCTTCCTATAGCAAGAAAGTAATATCCAACTCCTACCCTTTCCAATCCTGAGACCCTTCCTATAGCAAGAGATGTGATATCCAAATCCTTCCCATTCCAATCCTGAGACCCTTCCTATAACATGAGATGTGATATCCAACTCCTTCCCATTCCAACCTGAGACACTTCCTATAGCATGAGAAGGGATATCCAACTACTTCCCAATCCAATCCCGAGACCCTTCCGATAGCAGAGATGTGATATCTCAATGCTTATACCAAACCTGAGACCCTTCCTATGGCATGAGATGTGATATCCAACTCCTTGCCATTCAAATCCTGAGACCCTTCCTATAGCATGAGAAGGGATATCCAACTCCTTCCCAATCCAATCCTGAGACCCTTCCGATAGCAGAGACGTGATATCTCAATGCTTCTACCAAACCTGAGACCCTTCCTTTAGCATGAGATGTGATATCCAAATCCTTCACATTCCAATCCTGAGACCCTTCCTATAGCATGAGATGTTATATCTCAATGCTTCTAATACCAAACCTGAGATCCTTCCTATAAAATGAGATGTGATATCCAATTCCTTCCCATTCCAAACCTGAGACCCTTCCTATTGGATGAGATGTGATATCCAACTCCTTCCCATTCCAACCCTGAGACCCTTCCTATAGCATGAGATGTGATGTCTCAATGCTTCTAATACCAAACCTGAGATCCTTCCTATAACATGAGATGTGATATCCAACTCCTTCCATTCCAATCCTGAGACCCGTCCTATAGCATGAGATGTGATATCTCAATGCTTATATCAAACCTGAGACCCTTCCTATAGCATGAGATGTGATATCCAACTACTTCAAATTCCAATCCTGAGACCCTTCCTATAGCATGAGATGTGATATCTCAATGCTTCTAATACCAAACCTGAGATCCTTCCTCTAACATGAAATGTGATATCCAACTCCTTCCCTTTCCAAACCTAAGAGCCTATCTATAGCATGAGATGTGATTCCAAGTCCTTCCCATTCCAACCCTTAGACCCTTCCTACAGCATGCAATATGATATCTCAATGCTTATACCAAACCTGAGACCCTTCCTATAACATGAGATGTGATATCCAAATCCTTCCCGTTCCAAACCTGAGACCCTTCCTTTAGCATGAGATGTGATATCCAACTCCTTCCCGTTCCAAACCTGAGACCCTTCCTTTAGCATGAGATGTGATATCCAGCTCCTTCCCATTCCAATCCTGAGACACTTCCGATAGCATGAGATGTGATATCTCAATGCTTCTAATATCAAAACTGAGACCCTCCCTATAGCATGATATGTGATATCTAAGTCCTTCCCATTCCAATCCTGAGACACTCCCTATAGCATGAGATGTGATATCCAACTCTTTCCCATTCCAATCCTGAGACCCTTCCTATAGCATGAGTTATGATATCTCAATACTTCTAATACCAAACGTGAGATCCTTCCGATAACATGAGATGTGATATCCAAATCCTTCCCCTTCCAAACCTGAGACCCTCCCTTTAGCATGAGATGTGATATCCAACTCCTTCCCATTCCAATCCTGAGACCCTTCTGATAGCATGAGATGTGATATCTCAATGCTTCTAATACCAAACCTGAGATCCTTCCGATAGCATGAGATGTGATATCTCAATGCTTCTAATACCAAACCTGAGATCCTTCCTAAACCATTAGATGTGATATCCAAATCCTTCCCCTTCCAAACCTGAGACCCTCCCTTTAGCATGAGATGTGATATCCAACTCCTTCCCATTCCATTCCTGAGACCCTTCTGATAGCATGAGATGTGATATCTCAATGCCTCTAATACCAAACCTGAGATCCTACCTCTAACATGAAATGTGATATCCAACTCTTTCCCCTTCCAAACCTGAGAGCCTTCCTATAGCATGAGATGTGATATCCAAGTCCTTTCCATTCCAATCCTGAGACCCTTCCTATAGCTTGAGATGTGATATCCAACTCCTTCCCATTCCAATTCTGAGACCCTTCCTATACTCTGAGACTTGATATCTCAATGCTTCTAATACCAAACCTGAGACCCGTAATATAACATGAGATGTGATCTCCAAATCCTTCCCCTTCCAAACCTTAGACCCTTCCTTTATCATGAGATGTGATATCCAACTCCTTCCCATTCCAATCCTGAGACCCTTCCGATATCATGAGATGTGATATCTCAAAGCTTCTAATATCAAACTTGAGACCCTCCCTATAGCATGAGATGTGATATCCAAGTCCTTCCCATTCCAATCCTGAGACCCTTCCTATAGCATGAGATGTGATATCTCAATGCTTCTAATACCAAACCTGAGACCCTTCCTATAACATGAGATGGGAATATCCAACTCCTTCACATTCCAATCCTAGGAAGGGTTTCAGTATTGGAATGGGAAGGATTTGGATATCACATCTCATGCTAAAGGAAGGGTCTCAGGTTTGGAAGGGGAAGGATTTGGATATCATATCTCATGTTATAGGACGTATCTCATGTTATAGGACGGGTCCCAGGTTTGGTATTAGAAGCATTGAGATATCACATCTCATGGTATAGGAAGGGTCTCAGGATTGGAATGGGAAGGAGTTGGATCTCCCTTCTCATGCTACAGGAAGGGTCTCAGGTTGGAATGGGAAGGAGTTGGATATCACATCTCGTTATAGGAAGGGTCTCAGGATTGGAATGGGAAGGAATTGGATATCACATCTCTTGCTATAGGAAGGGTCTCAGGATTGGAATGGGAAGGAGTTGGATATCACGTCTCATGTTATAGGAAGGGTCTCAGGATTGGAATGGGAAGGAGTTGAATATCACATCTCATGCTAAAGGAAGGGTATCAGGTTTGATAGAAGCATTGAGATATCACATCTCATGCTATAGAATGGAACTCAGGATTGGAATGGGAAGGAGTTGGATATCACATCTAATGCCATAGGAAGGGTCATCAGGTTTGGTATAAGCATTGAGATATCACATCTCTGCTATCGGAAGGGTCTCAGGATAGGAATGGGAAGGACTTAGAATTCACATCTCATACTATAGGGAGGGTCTCAGTTTTGATATTAGAAGCATTGAGCTATCACATCTCATGCTATCGGAAGGGTCTCAGGATTGGAATGGGATGGAGTTGGATATCACATCTCAAGCTATCTCAGGATTGGAATGGGAAGGAGTTTGATATTTCATCTCAAGCTATAGGAAGGGTCTCAGGTTTGGAAAGGGAAGGATTTGGATTTCACATCTCATGTTATAGGATGGTTCTCATGTTTGGTTTTAGAAGCATTGAGATATCACATCTCATGCTATCGGAAGGGTCTCAGGTTTGGAAAGGGAAGGATTTGGATTTCACATGTTATATTATGGTTCTCAGGTTTGGTTTTAGAAGCATTAAATTATAACATCTCATGCTATAGGAAGGGTCTCAGGTTTGGAATGGGAAGGAGTTGGATATCACATCTCTGCTATCTGAAGGGTCTCAGGATTGGAATGGGAAGGAGTTGGATATCCCATCTCGTTATAGGAAGAGTCTCAGGTTTGGTATTAGAAGCAATGAGATATCACATCTCATGCTATAGGAAGGGTCTAAGGTTTGGAAGGGGACGGATTTGGGTATCACATCTCATGTTATAGGACCGGTCTCAGGTTTGGTATTTGAAGCATTGAGATATCAAGTCTCAGGGTATAGGACGGGTCTCAGAATTGGAATGAGAAGGAGTTGGATATCACATCTCAAGCTATAGGAAGGGTCTCATGATTGGAATGGGAAGGAGTTGGATATCACATCTCATGTTATAGGAAGGGTCTCAGGATTGGAATGGGAAGGACTTGGATATCACATCTCATTCTATAGGAAGGCTCTCAGGGTTGGAAGGGGAAGGAGTTGGATATCACATTTCATGTTAGAGGTAGGATCTCAGGTTTGGTTTTAGAGGCATTGAGATATCACATCTCATGCCATCAGAAGGGTCTTAGGTTTGGTATAAGCATTGAGATATCACATCTCTGCTATCGGAAGGGTCTCAGGATTGGAATGGGAAGGATTTGGATATCACAATTCATGTTATAGGAAGGGTCTCAGGTTTGGTATTAGAAGCATTGAGATATCACATCTCATGCTATAGGAAGGGTCTCAGGATTGGAATGGGAAGGACTTGGATATCACATCTCATGTTATAGGAAGGGTCTCAGGTTTGGTATTAGAAGCATTGAGATATCACATCTCATGCTATAGGAAGGGTCTCAGGAATGGAATGGGAAGGACTTGGATATCACATCTCATGATAAAGGAAGGGTCTAAGGTTTGGAAGGGGAAGGATTTGGATATCACATCTCATGTTATTGGACCGGTCTCAGGTTTGGTATTAGAAGCATTGAGATATCAAGTCTCATGGTATAGGACGGGAGTTTGATATCACATCTCATGCCATGGTATGGGTCTCAGGTTTTGTAGAAGCATTGGGATATCACATCTCATGCTATCGGAAGGGTATCAGGATTGGATTTGGAAGGAGTTGGATATCCCATCTCATGCTATAGGAAGGGTCTCAGGTTGGAATAGAAGGAGTTGGATATCACATCTCATGTTATAGGAAGGGTCTCAGGATTGGAATGGGAAGGACTTGGATATCACATCTCATGCTGTAGGAAGGATCTCAGGTTTGGAAAAGGAAGGAGTTGGATATCACATTTCATGTTAGAGGTAGGATCCCAGGTTTGGTATTAGAGGCATTGAGATATCACATCTCATGCTATCAGAAGGGTATCAGGATTGGAATGGGAAGGAGTTGGATATCACATCTCATGCTAAAGGGAGGGTCTCAGGTTTGGAATGGGAAGGATTTGGATATCACATCTCATGTTATAGGAAGGACCTTAGGTTTGGTATTAGAAGCATTGAGATATCACATCTCATGCAATAGGAAGGGTCTCGGGATTGGAATGGGAAGGAGTTGGATATCACATCTCATGTTATAGGAAGGATATCAGGTTTGGTATTAGAAGCATTGAGATATCACATCTCATGCTATAGGAATGGTCTCAGGATTGGAATGGGAAGGAGTTGGATATCACATCTCATGCTATGGGAAGGGTCTCAGGTTTGGTATAAGCATTGAAATATCACATCTCTGCTATAAGAATGGGCTCAGGATTGGAATGGGAGGAGCTGGATATCACATCTCATGCTAAAGGAAGGGTCTCAGGTTTGGAAGGGGAAGGATTTGGATATCACATCTCATGTTATAGGACGGGTCTCAGGTTTGGTATTAGAAGCATTGTGATATCACATCTCATGCTATAGGATGTGTCTCAGGATTGGAATGGGAAGGAGTTGGATATCACATCTCATGCTATAGGAAGGGTTTCAGGTTTGGTAGAAGCATTGAGATATCACATCTCATGCTATAGGAAGAGTCTCAGGTTTGGGAAGGGAAGGATTTGGATTTCACATCTCATGTTATAGGATGGTTCTCATGTTTGGTTTTTGAAGCATTGAGATATCACATCTCATGCTATCGGAAGGGTCTCAGGTTTGGAATGGGAAGGAGTTGGATATCACATCTCATGTTATAGGAAGGGTCTCAGGTTTGGAATGGGAAGGAGTTGGATATGACATCTCTTGTTATAGGGAGGGTCTCAGGATTTGAATGGTAAGGAGTTGGATATCACATCTCATGCTATAGGAAGGGTCTCAGGTTGGAATGGGAAGGAGTTGGATATCACATCTCATGTTATATACAGGAAGGGTCTCAGGATTGGAATGGGAAGGATTTGGATATCACATCTCTTGCTATAGGAAGGGTCTCAGGTTTTTTATTAGAAACATTGAGATATCACATCTCATGCTATAGGAAGGGTTTTAGGATTGGAATGGGAAGTATTTGGATATCACATCTCATGCTAAAGGAAGGGTCTCAGGTTTGGAAGGGGAAGGATTTGGATATCACATCTCATCCAATAGGAAGGGTCTCAGGTTTGGAATGGGAAGGAATTGGATATCACATCTCATGTTATAGGAAGGGTCTCAGGTTTTTTATTAGAAACATTGAGATATCACATCTCATGTTATAGGACGGTTCCCAGGTTTGGTATTAGAAGCATTGAGATATCACATCTCATGGTATAGGAAGGGTCTCAGGGTTGGAATGGGAAGGAGTTGGATAATCTCATGTTAAAGGACGGGTCTCTGGTTTGGTATTAGAATCATTGAGATATCACATCGCATGCTGTAGGAAGGGTCTAAGGATTGGAATGGGATGGACTTGGATATCACATCTCATGCTATAGGTAGGCTCTCAGGTTTGGTATAAGCATTGAGATATCACATCTCATGCTATAGGAAGGGTCTCAGGTTTGGTATAAGCATGGAGATATCACTTCTCATGCTATAGGAAGGGTCTCAGGATTGGAATGGGAAGGTGTTGGATATCACATCTCATGCTATAGGAAGGGTCTCAGATTTGGTATAAGCATTGAGATATCACATCTCATGCTATAGGAAGGGTCTCAGGATTGGAATGGGAAGGAGTTGTATATGACATCTCAGGCCTTAGGAAGGGTCTCAGGTTTGGTATAAGCATTGAGATATCACATCTCTGCTATCGGAAGGGTCTCAGGATTGGAATGGGAAGGAGTTGGATATCCCATCTCATGTTATAGGAAGGGTCTCAGGTTTGGTATTAGAAGCATTGATATATCACATCTCATGCTATAGGAAGGGTCTCATGATTGGAATGGGAAGGACTTGGATGTCACATCTCATGCTATAGGGAGGGTCTCAAGTTTGATATTAGAAGCATTGAGATAACAAATCTCATGATATCGGAAGGGTCTCAGGATTGGAATGGGAAGGAGTTGGATATCACATCTCATGATAAAGGAAGGGTCTAAGGTTTGGAAGGGGAAGGATTTGGATATCACATCTCATGTTATAGGACGAGTCTCAGGTTTGGTATTAGAAGCATTGAGATATCAAGTCTCATGGTATAAGAAGGGTCTCAGAATTGGAATGGGAAGGAGTTGGATATCACATCTCAAGCTATAGGAAGCGTCTCAGGATTGGAATGGGAAGGAGTTTGATATCACATCTAATGCCATAGTATGGGTCTCAGGTTTGGTAGAAGCATTGGGATATCACATCTCATGCTATCGGAAGGGTATCAGTATTGGATTTGGAAGGAGTTGGATATCCCATCTCATGCTATAGGAAGGGTCTCAGGTTAGAATGGGAAGGAGTTGGATATCACATTTCATGTTATAGGAAGGGTCTCAGGATTGGAATGGGAAGGACTTGGATATCATATCTCATGCTATAGGAAGGCTCTCAGGTTTGGAAGGGGAAGGAGTTGGATATCACATCTCAAGCTATAGGAAGGGTCTCAGGTTTGGTATAAGCATTGAGATATCACATCTCATGCTATAGGAAGGGTCTCAGGATTGGAATGGGAAGAAGTTGGATATCACATCTCATGCTATAGGAAGGGTCTCAGGTTTGGTATAAGCATTGAGATATCACATCTCATGCTATAGGAAGGGTCTCAGGATTGGAATGGGAAGAAGTTGGATATCACATCTCATGCTATAGGAAGGGTCTCAGGTTTGGTATAAGCATTGAGATATCACATCTCATGCTATAGGAAGGGTCTCAGGGTTGGAATGGGAAGGAGTTGTATATGACATCTCATGCCATAGGAAGGGTCTCAGGTTTGGTATAAGCATTGAGATATCACATCACATGCTATAGGAAGGGTCTCGGGATTGGAATGGGAAGGACTTGGATATCACATCTCATGCTATAGGCAGGGTCTCAGGTTTGGAAAGGGAAGGAGATGGATATCCCATTTCATGTTAGAGGTAGGATCTCAGGTTTGGTATTAGAGGCATTGAGATATCACATCTCATGCTATCAGAAGGGTCTCAGGATTGGAATGGGAAGGAGTTGGATATCACATTTCATGCTAAAGGGAGGGTTTCAGGTTTGGAAGGGGAAGGATTTGGAAATCACATCTCATATTATAGGAAGGATCTCAGGTTTGGTATTAGAAGCATTGAGATATCACATCTCATGCTATCGGAAGGATCTCAGGTTTGGTATAAGAGGCATTGAGATATCACATCTCATGCTATCATAAGGGTCTCAGGATTGGAATGGGAAGGAGTTGGATATCACATCTCATGTTATAGGAAGGATCTCAGGTTTGGTATTAGAAGCATTGAGACATCACATCTCATGCTATAGGAAGGGTCTCAGGATTGGAATGGGAAGGAGTTGGATATCACATCTCATGCTATAGGAAGGGTCTCAGGTTTGGTATAAGCATTGAGATATCACATCTCATGCTATAGGAAGGGTCTCAGGATTGGAATGGGAAGGATTTGGATATCACATCTCATGCTATAGGAAGGGTCTCAGGTTGGTATAAGCATTGAGATATCACATCTCATGCTATAGGAAGGGTCTCAGGATTGGAATGGGAAGAAGTTGGATATCACATCTCATGCTATAGGAAGGGTCTCAGGTTTGGTATAAGCATTGAGATATCACATCTCATGCTATAGGAAGGGTCTCAGGGTTGGAATGGGAAGGAGTTGTATATGACATCTCATGCCATAGGAAGGGTCTCAGGTTTGGTATAAGCATTGAGATATCACATCACATGCTATAGGAAGGGTCTCAGGATTGGAATGGGAAGGACTTGGATATCACATCTCATGCTATAGGCAGGGTCTCAGGTTTGGAAAGGGAAGGAGATGGATATCACATTTCATGTTAGAGGTAGGATCTCAGGTTTGGTATTAGAGGCATTGAGATATCACATCTCATGCTATCAGAAGGGTCTCAGGATTGGAATGGGAAGGAGTTGGATATCACATTTCATGCTAAAGGGAGGGTCTCAGGTTTGGAAGGGGAAGGATTTGGAAATCACATCTCATATTATAGGAAGGATCTCAGGTTTGATATTAGAAGCATTGAGATATCACATCTCATGCTATCGGAAGGATCTCAGGTTTGGTATAAGAGGCATTGAGATATCACATCTCATGCTATCATAAGGGTCTCAGGATTGGAATGGGAAGGAGTTGGATATCACATCTCATGTTATAGGAAGGATCTCAGGTTTGGTATTAGAAGCATTGAGACATCACATCTCATGCTATAGGAAGGGTCTCAGGATTGGAATGGGAAGGAGTTGGATATCACATCTCATGCTATAGGAAGGGTCTCAGGTTTGGTATAAGCATTGAGATATCACATCTCATGCTATAGGAAGGGTCTCAGGATTGGAATGGGAAGGATTTGGATATCACATCTTATGCTATAGGAAGGGTCTCAGGTTTGGTATAAGCATGGAGATATCACTTCTCATGCTATAGGAAGGGTCTCAGGATTGGAATGGGAAGGAGTTGGATATCACATCTCATGCTATAGGAAGGGTCTCAGATTTGGTATAAGCATTGAGATATCAGATCTCATGCTATAGGAAGGGTCTCATGATTGGAATGGGAAGGAGTTGTATATGACATCTCAGGCCATAGGAAGGGTCTCAGATTTGGTATAAGCATTGAGATATCACATCTCATGATATCGGAAGGGTCTCAGGATTGGAATGGGAAGGAGTTGGATATCACATCTCATGATAAAGGAAGGGTCTAAGGTTTGGAAGGGGAAGGATTTGGATATCACATCTCATGTTATAGGACGGGTCTCAGGTTTGGTATTAGAAGCATTGAGATATCAAGTCTCATGGTATAAGAAGGGTCTCAGGATTGGAATGGGAAGGAGTTTGATATCACATCTCATGCCATAGTATGGGTTTCAGGTTTGGTAGAAGCATTGGGATATCACATCTCATGCTATCGGAAGGGTATCAGTATTGGATTTGGAAGGAGTTGGATATCCCATCTCATGCTATAGGAAGGGTCTCAGGTTGGAATGGGAAGGAGTTGGATATCACATTTCATGTTATAGGAAGGGTCTCAGGATTGGAATGGGAAGGACTTGGATATCATATCTCATGCTATAGGAAGGCTCTCAGGTTTGGAAGGGGAAGGAGTTGGATATCACATTTCATGTTAGAGGAAGGATCTCAGGTTTGGTATTAGAGGCCTTGAGATATCACATCTCATGCTATAGGAAGGGTCTCAGGATTGGAATGGGAAGGAGTTGGATATCACATCTCATGTTATAGGAAGGATCTCAGGTTTGGTATTAGAAGCATTGAGACATCACATCTCATGCTATAGGAAGGGTCTCAGGATTGGAATGGGAAGGAGTTGGATATCACATTTCATGCTAAAGGGAGGGTCTCAGGTTTGGAAGGGGAAGGATTTGGAAATCACATCTCATATTATAGGAAGGATCTCAGGTTTGGTATTAGAAGCATTGAGATATCACATCTCATGCTATTGGAAGGATCTCAGGTTTGGTATAAGAGGCATTGAGATATCACATCTCATGCTATCATAAGGGTCTCAGGATTGGAATGGGAAGGAGTTGGATATCACATCTCATGTTATAGGAAGGATCTCAGGTTTGGTATTAGAAGCATTGAGACATCACATCTCATGCTATAGGAAGGGTCTCAGGATTGGAATGGGAAGGAGTTGGATATCACATCTCATGCTATAGGAAGGGTCTCAGGTTTGGTATAAGCATTGAGATATCACATCTCATGCTATAGGAAGGGTCTCAGGATTGGAATGGGAAGAAGTTGGATATCACATCTCATGCTATAGGAAGGGTCTCAGGTTTGGTATAAGCATTGAGATATCACATCTCATGCTATAGGAAGGGTCTCAGGGTTGGAATGGGAAGGAGTTGTATATGACATCTCATGCCATATGAAGGGTCTCAGGTTTGGTATAAGCATTGAGATATCACATCACATGCTATAGGAAGGGTCTCAGGATTGGAATGGGAAGGACTTGGATATCACATCTCATGCTATAGGCAGGGTCTCAGGTTTGGAAAGGGAAGGAGATGGATATCACATTTCATGTTAGAGGTAGGATCTCAGGTTTGGTATTAGAGGCATTGAGATATCACATCTCATGCTATCAGAAGGGTCTCAGGATTGGAATGGGAAGGAGTTGGATATCACATTTCATGCTAAAGGGAGGGTCTCAGGTTTGGAAGGGGAAGGATTTGGAAATCACATCTCATATTATAGGAAGGATCTCAGGTTTGGTATTAGAAGCATTGAGATATCACATCTCATGCTATCGGAAGGATATCAGGTTTGGTATAAGAGGCATTGAGATATCACATCTCATGCTATCATAAGGGTCTCAGGATTGGAATGGGAAGGAGTTGGATATCACATCTCATGTTATAGGAAGGATCTCAGGTTTGGTATTAGAAGCATTGAGACATCACATCTCATGCTATAGGAAGGGTCTCAGGATTGGAATGGGAAGGAGTTGGATATCACATCTCATGCTATAGGAAGGGTCTCAGGTTTGGTATAAGCATTGAGATATCACATCTCATGCTATAGGAAGGGTCTCAGGATTGGAATGGGAAGGATTTGGATATCACATCTTATGCTATAGGAAGGGTCTCAGGTTTGGTATAAGCATGGAGATATCACTTCTCATGCTATAGGAAGCGTCTCAGGATTGGAATGGGAAGGAGTTGGATATCACATCTCATGCTATAGGAAGGGTCTCAGATTTGGTATAAGCATTGAGATATCACATCTCATGCTATAGGAAGGGTCTCAGGATTGGAATGGGAAGGAGTTGTATATGACATCTCAGGCCATAGGAAGGGTCTCAGATTTGGTATAAGCATTGAGATATCACATCTCATGATATCGGAAGGGTCTCAGGATTGGAATGGGAAGGAGTTGGATATCACATCTCATGATAAAGGAAGGGTCTAAGGTTTGGAAGGGGAAGGATTTGGATATCACATCTCATGTTATAGGACGGGTCTCAGGTTTGGTATTAGAAGCATTGAGATATCAAGTCTCATGGTATAAGAAGGGTCTCAGGATTGGAATGGGAAGGAGTTTGATATCACATCTCATGCCATAGTATGGGTCTCAGGTTTGGTAGAAGCATTGGGATATCACATCTCATGCTATCGGAAGGGTATCAGTATTGGATTTGGAAGGAGTTGGATATCCCATCTCATGCTATAGGAAGGGTCTCAGGTTGGAATGGGAAGGAGTTGGATATCACATTTCATGTTATAGGAAGGGTCTCAGGATTGCAATGGGAAGGACTTGGATATCATATCTCATGCTATAGGAATGCTCTCAGGTTTGGAAGGGGAAGGAGTTGGATATCACATTTCATGTTAGAGGAAGGATCTCAGGTTTGGTATTAGAGGCCTTGAGATATCACATCTCATGCTATAGGAAGGGTCTCAGGATTGGAATGGGAAGGAGTTGGATATCACATCTCAAGCTATAGGAAGGGTCTCAGGTTTGGTATAAGCATTGAGATATCACATCTCATGCTATAGGAAGGGTCTCAGGATTGGAATGGGAAGAAGTTGGATATCACATCTCATGCTATAGGAAGGGTCTCAGGTTTGGTATAAGCATTGAGATATCACATCTCATGCTATAGGAAGGGTCTCAGGATTGGAATGGGAAGGAGTTGTATATGCCATCTCATGCCATAGGAAGGGTCTCAGGTTTGGTATAAGCATTGAGATATCACATCACATGCTATAGGAAGGGTCTCAGGATTGGAATGGGAAGGACTTGGATATCACATATCATGCTATAGGCAGGGTCTCAGGTTTGGAAAGGGAAGGAGATGGATATCACATTTCACGTTAGAGGTAGGATCTCAGGTTTGGTATTAGAGGCATTGAGATATCACATCTCATGCTATCAGAAGGGTCTCAGGATTGGAATGGGAAGGAGTTGGATATCACATCTCATGCTAAAGGGAGGGTCTCGGGTTTGGAAGGGGAAGGATTTGGAAATCACATCTCATATTATAGGAAGGATCTCAGGTTTGGTATTAGAAGCATTGAGATATCACATCTCATGCTATCGGAAGGATCTCAGGTTTGGTATAAGAGGCATTGAGATATCACATCTCATGCTATCATAAGGGTCTCAGGATTGGAATGGGAAGGAGTTGTATATGACATCTCAGGCCATAGGAAGGGTCTCAGGTTTGATATAAGCATTGAGATATCACATCTCTGCTATCGGAAGGGTCTCAGGATTGGAATGGGAAGGAGTTGGATATCCCATCTGAGTTGGACATCCCATCTCATGTTATAGGAAGGGTCTCAGGTTTGGTATTAGAAGCATTGAGATATCACATCTCATGCTATATAGAAGGGTCTCAGGATTGGAATGGGGAGGACTTGGATGTCACATCTCATGCTATAGGGAGGGTCTCAAGTTTGATATTAGAAGCATTGAGATAACAAATGTCATGATATCGGAAGGGTCTCAGGATTGGAATGGGAAGGAGTTGGATATCACATCTCATGATAAAGGAAGGGTCTAAGGTGTGGAAGGGGAAGGATTTGGATATCACATCTCATGTTATAGGACGGGTCTCAGGTTTGGTATTAGAAGCATTGAGATATCAAGTCTCATGGTATAGGAAGGGTCTCAGAATTGGAATGGGAAGAAGTTGGATATCACATCTCAAGCTATAGGAAGGGTCTCAGGATTGGAATCGGAAGGAGTTTGATATCACATCTCATGCCATAGTATGGGTCTCAGATTTGTTAGAAGCATTGGGATATCACATCTCATGCTATCGGAATGGTATCAGTATTGGATTTGGAAGGAGTTGGATATCCCATCTCATGCTATAGGAAAGGTCTCTGGTTGGAATGGGATGGAGTTGGATATCACATTTCATGTTATAGGAAGGGTCTCAGGATTGGAATGGGAAGGACTTGGATATCATATCTCATGCTATAGGAAGGCTCTCAGGTTTGGAAGGGGAAGGAGTTGGATATCACATTTCATGTTAGAGGAAGGATCTCAGGTTTGGTATTAGAGGCCTTGAGATATCACATCTCATGCTATAGGAAGGGTCTCAGGATTGGAATGGGAAGGAGTTGGATATCACATCTCAAGCTATAGGAAGGGTCTCAGGTTTGGTATAAGCATTGAGATATCACATCTCATGCTATAGGAAGGGTCTCAGGATTGGAATGGGAAGGAGTTGGATATCACATCTCATGTTATAGGAAAGATCTCAGGTTTGGTATTAGAAGCATTGAGACATCACATCTCATGTTATAGGAAGGGTCTCAGGATTGGAATGGGAAGAAGTTGGATATCACATCTCATGCTATAGGAAGGGTCTCAGGTTTGGAAGGGGAAGGAGTTGGATATCCAATCTCATGTTATAGGACTGGTCTCAGGTTTGGTATTAGAAGCATTGAGATATCACATCGCATGCTGTAGGAAAGTTCTCAGGTTTGGAATGGGGAGGAATTGGATATCACATCTCATGTCATAGGAAGGATCTCAGGTTTGGTATTAGAAGCATTGAGATATCACATCTCATGCTATAGGAATGGTCTCAGGGTTGGAATGGGAAGGAGTTGGATATTACATTCTTGCTATAGGAAGGGTCTCATGTTTGGAATGGGAAGGAGTTGGATATCACATATGCTATAGGAAGGGTCTCAGGTTTGGAACGGGAAGGAGTTGGATATCCGATCTCATGTTATAGGAAGGGTCTCAGGTTTGGTATAAGCATTGAGATATCACATCACTGCTATCAGAAGTGTCTCAGGATTGGAATGGGAAGGAGTTGGATATCCCATCTCATGTTATAGGACGGGTCTCAGGTTTGTTATTAGAATCATTGAGATATCATATTGCACGCTGCAGGAAGGGTCTAAGCATTGGAATGGGAAGGACTTGGATATCACATCTCATGCTATAGGAATGGTCTCAGGGTTGGAATGGGAAGGAGTTGGATATTACATTCTTGCTATAGGAAGGGTCTCATGTTTGGAATGGGAAGGAGTTGGATATCACATATGCTATAGGAAGGGTCTCAGGTTTGGAACGGGAAGGAGTTGGATATCCGATCTCATGTTATAGGAAGGGTCTCAGGTTTGGTATAAGCATTGAGATATCACATCACTGCTATCAGAAGTGTCTCAGGATTGGAATGGGAAGGAGTTGGATATCCCATCTCATGTTATAGGACGGGTCTCAGGTTTGTTATTAGAATCATTGAGATATCATATTGCATGCTGCAGGAAGGGTCTAAGCATTGGAATGGGAAGGACTTGGATATCACATTTCATGTTAGAGGAAGGATCTCAGGTTTGGTATTAGAGGCATTAAGATATCACATCTCATGCTATAGGAAGCGTCTCAGGATTGGAATGGGAAGGAGTTGGGTATCACATCTCATGCTATAGGAAGGGTCTCAGGATTGGTATAAGTATTGAGATATAACATCTCATGCTATAGGAAGGGTCTCAGGATTGGAATGGAAGGAGTTGGATATCACATCTCATGTTATAGGAAGGATCTCAGGTTTGGTATTAGAAGCATTGCGACATCACATCTCATGCTATAGGAAGGGTCTCAGGATTGGAATGGGAAGGAGTTGGATAGCACATCTCATGCTATAAGAAGGGTCTCAGGTTTGGTATAAGCATTGAGATATCACATCTCATGCTATAGGAAGGGTCTCAGGATTGGAATGGGAAGGAGTTGTATATGACATCTCATGCCGTAGGAAGGGTCTCAGGTTTCGTATAAGCATTGAGATATCACATCTCTGCTATCGGAAGGGTCTCAGGATTGGAATGGGAAGGAGTTGGATATCCCATCTCATGTTATAGGAAGAGTCTCAGGTTTGGTATTAGAAGCATTGGATATCACATATCATGCTATAGGAAGTGTCTCAGGATTGGAATGGGAAGGACTTGGATATCACATCTCATGCTATAGGGAGGGTCTCAAGTTTGATATTAGAAGCATTGAGTTATCACATCTCATGCTATAGGAAGGGTCTCAGGATTGGAATGGGAAGGAGTTGGATATCACATCTCATGCTATAGGAAGGGTCTCAGGTTTGGTATAAGCAGTGAGATATCACATCTCATGCTATAGGAAGGGTCTCAGGTTTGGAATGGGAAGGAATTGGATATCACATCTCATGTCATAGGAAGTATCTCAGGTTTGGTATTAGAAGCATTGAGATATCACATCTCATGCTATAGGAATGGTCTCAGGATTGGAATGGGTAGGAGTTGGATATTACATTCTTGCTATAGGAAGGGTCTCATGTTTGGAACGGGAAGGAGTTGGATATCACATCTCATGCTATAGGTAGGCTCTCAGGTTTGGTATAAGCATTGAGATATCACATCACTGCTATCAGAAGTGTCTCAGGATTGGAATGGGAAGGAGTTGGATATCCCATCTCATGTTATAGGACGGGTCTCAGGTTTGTTATTAGAATCATTGAGATATCATATTGCACGCTGCAGGAAGGGTCTAAGCATTGGAATGGGAAGGACTTGGATATCACATCTCATGCTATAGATAGGCTCTCAGATTTGGAAAGGGAAGGAGTTGGATATCACATTTCATGTTAGAGGAAGGATCTCAGGTTTGGTATTAGAGGCATTAAGATATCACATCTCATGCTATAGGAATGGTCTCAGGGTTGGAATGGGAAGGAGTTGGATATCACATATGCTATAGGAAGGGTCTCAGGTTTGGAACGGGAAGGAGTTGGATATCCGATCTCATGTTATAGGAAGGGTCTCAGGTTTGGTATAAGCATTGAGATATCACATCACTGCTATCAGAAGTGTCTCAGGATTGGAATGGGAAGGAGTTGGATATCCCATCTCATTTTATAGGACGGGTCTCAGGTTTGTTATTAGAATCATTGAGATATCATATTGCACGCTGCAGGAAGGGTCTAAGCATTGGAATGGGAAGGACTTGGATATCACATCTCATGCTATAGATAGGCTCTCAGATTTGGAAAGGGAAGGAGTTGGATATCACATTTCATGTTAGAGGAAGGATCTCAGGTTTGGTATTAGAGGCATTAAGATATCACATCTCATGCTATAGGAAGCGTCTCAGGATTGGAATGGGAAGGAGTTGGGTATCACATCTCATGCTATAGGAAGGGTCTCAGGATTGGTATAAGTATTGAGATATAACATCTCATGCTATAGGAAGGATCTCAGGATTGGAATGGAAGGAGTTGGATATCACATCTCATGTTATAGGAAGGATCTCAGGTTTGGTATTAGAAGCATTGCGACATCACATCTCATGCTATAGGAAGGGTCTCAGGATTGGAATGGGAAGGAGTTGGATAGCACATCTCATGCTATAGGAAGGGTCTCAGGTTTGGTATAAGCATTGAGATATCACATCTCATGCTATAGGAAGGGTCTCAGGATTGGAATGGGAAGGAGTTGTATATGACATCTCATGCCGTAGGAAGGGTCTCAGGTTTCGTATAAGCATTGAGATATCACATCTCTGCTATCGGAAGGGTCTCAGGATTGGAATGGGAAGGAGTTGGATATCCCATCTCATGTTATAGGAAGAGTCTCAGGTTTGGTATTAGAAGCATTGGATATCACATATCATGCTATAGGAAGTGTCTCAGGATTGGAATGGGAAGGACTTGGATATCACATCTCATGCTATAGGGAGGGTCTCAAGTTTGATATTAGAAGCATTGAGTTATCACATCTCATGCTATAGGAAGGGTCTCAGGATTGGAATGGGAAGGAGTTGGATATCACATCTCATGCTATAGGAAGGGTCTCAGGTTTGGTATAAGCAGTGAGATATCACATCTCATGCTATAGGAAGGGTCTCAGGTTTGGAATGGGAAGGAATTGGATATCACATCTCATGTCATAGGAAGTATCTCAGGTTTGGTATTAGAAGCATTGAGATATCACATCTCATGCTATAGGAATGGTCTCAGGATTGGAATGGGTAGGAGTTGGATATTACATTCTTGCTATAGGAAGGGTCTCATGTTTGGAATGGGAAGGAGTTGGATATCACATATGCTATAGGAAGGGTCTCAGGTTTGGAACGGGAAGGAGTTGGATATCACATCTCATGCTATAGGTAGGCTCTCAGGTTTGGTATAAGCATTGAGATATCACATCTCATGCTATAGGAAGGGACTCAGGATTGGAATGGGAAGGATTTGGATATCACATCTCATGCTATAGGAAGGGTCTCAGGATTGGTATAAGTATTGAGATATAACATCTCATGCTATAGGAAGGGTCTCAGGATTGGAATGGAAGGAGTTGGATATCACATCTCATGTTATAGGAAGGATCTCAGGTTTGGTATTAGTAGCATTGAGACATCACATCTCATGCTATAGGAAGGGTCTCAGGATTGGAATGGGAAGGAGTTGGATATCACATCTCATGCTATAGGAAGGGTCTCAGGTTTGGAAGGGGAAGGATTTGGATATTACATCTCGTGTTATAGGAATGATCTCAGGTTTGGTATTAGAAGCATTCAGATATCACATCTCATGCTATCGGAAGGATCTCAGGTTTGGTATTAGAAGCATTGAGATATCAAATCTCATGCTATAGGAAGGGTCGCAGGATTGGAATGGGAAGGAGTTCGATATCACATCTCATGCTATGGGAAGGGTCTCAGGATTGGAATGGGAAGGAGTTTTATATGACATCTCATGCCATAGGAAGGATATCAGGTTTGGTATTAGAAGCATTGAGACATAACATCTCATGTTATAGGAAGGGTCTCAGGATTGGAATGGGAAGGAGTTGGATATCACATCTCATGCTATAGGAAGGGTCTCAGGTTTGGTATAAGTATTGAGATATCACATCTCATGCTATAGGAAGGGTCTCAGGATTGGAATGGGAAGGAGTTGTATATGACATCTCATGCCACAGGAAGGGTCTCAGGTTTGGTATAAGCATTGAGATATCACATCTCTGCTATCGGAAGGGTCTCAGGATTGGAATGGGAAGGAGTTGGATATCCCATCTTACGTTATAGGAAGGGTCTCAGGTTTGGTATTAGAAGCATTGAGATATCACATCTCATGCTATAGGAAGGGTCTCAGGATTGGAATGGGAAGGACTTGGATATCACATCTCATTCTATAGGGAGGGTCTCAGGTTTGGAAAGGGAAGGAGTTGGATATCACATTTCATGTTAGATGTAGGATCTCAGGTTTGGTATTAGAGGCATTGAGATATCACATCTCATGCTATCAGAAGGGTCTCAGGATTGGAATGGGAAGGAGTTGGATATCACATCTCATGCTAAAGGGAGGGTCTCAGGAATGGAAGGGGAAGGATTTGGATATCACATCTCATGTTATAGGAAGGATCTCAGGTTTGGTATTAGAAGCATTGGATATCACATATCATGCTATAGGAAGTGTCTCAGGATTGGAATGGGAAGGACTTGGATATCACATCTCATGCTATAGGGAGGGTCTCAAGTTTGATATTAGAAGCATTGAGTTATCACATCTCATGCTATAGGAAGGGTCTCAGGATTGGAATGGGAAGGAGTTGGATATCACATCTCATGCTATAGGAAGGGTCTCAGGTTTGGTATAAGCAGTGAGATATCACATCTCATGCTATAGGAAGGGTCTCAGGTTTGGAATGGGAAGGAATTGGATATCACATCTCATGTCATAGGAAGTATCTCAGGTTTGGTATTAGAAGCATTGAGATATCACATCTCATGCTATAGGAATGGTCTCAGGATTGGAATGGGTAGGAGTTGGATATTACATTCTTGCTATAGGAAGGGTCTCATGTTTGGAATGGGAAGGAGTTGGATATCACATATGCTATAGGAAGGGTCTCAGGTTTGGAACGGGAAGGAGTTGGATATCACATCTCATGCTATAGGTAGGCTCTCAGGTTTGGTATAAGCATTGAGATATCACATCTCATGCTATAGGAAGGGACTCAGGATTGGAATGGGAAGGATTTGGATATCACATCTCATGCTATAGGAAGGGTCTCAGGATTGGTATAAGTATTGAGATATAACATCTCATGCTATAGGAAGGGTCTCAGGATTGGAATGGAAGGAGTTGGATATCACATCTCATGTTATAGGAAGGATCTCAGGTTTGGTATTAGTAGCATTGAGACATCACATCTCATGCTATAGGAAGGGTCTCAGGATTGGAATGGGAAGGAGTTGGATATCACATCTCATGCTATAGGAAGGGTCTCAGGTTTGGAAGGGGAAGGATTTGGATATTACATCTCGTGTTATAGGAATGATCTCAGGTTTGGTATTAGAAGCATTCAGATATCACATCTCATGCTATCGGAAGGATCTCAGGTTTGGTATTAGAAGCATTGAGATATCAAATCTCATGCTATAGGAAGGGTCGCAGGATTGGAATGGGAAGGAGTTCGATATCACATCTCATGCTATGGGAAGGGTCTCAGGATTGGAATGGGAAGGAGTTTTATATGACATCTCATGCCATAGGAAGGATATCAGGTTTGGTATTAGAAGCATTGAGACATAACATCTCATGTTATAGGAAGGGTCTCAGGATTGGAATGGGAAGGAGTTGGATATCACATCTCATGCTATAGGAAGGGTCTCAGGTTTGGTATAAGTATTGAGATATCACATCTCATGCTATAGGAAGGGTCTCAGGATTGGAATGGGAAGGAGTTGTATATGACATCTCATGCCACAGGAAGGGTCTCAGGTTTGGTATAAGCATTGAGATATCACATCTCTGCTATCGGAAGGGTCTCAGGATTGGAATGGGAAGGAGTTGGATATCCCATCTTACGTTATAGGAAGGGTCTCAGGTTTGGTATTAGAAGCATTGAGATATCACATCTCATGCTATAGGAAGGGTCTCAGGATTGGAATGGGAAGGACTTGGATATCACATCTCATTCTATAGGGAGGGTCTCAGGTTTGGAAAGGGAAGGAGTTGGATATCACATTTCATGTTAGATGTAGGATCTCAGGTTTGGTATTAGAGGCATTGAGATATCACATCTCATGCTATCAGAAGGGTCTCAGGATTGGAATGGGAAGGAGTTGGATATCACATCTCATGCTAAAGGGAGGGTCTCAGGAATGGAAGGGGAAGGATTTGGATATCACATCTCATGTTATAGGAAGGATCTCAGGTTTGGTATTAGAAGCATTGAGATATCACATCTCATGCTATCGGAAGGATCTCAGATTTGGTATTAGAGGCATTGAGATATCACATCTCATGCTAAAGGGAGGGTCTCAGATTTGGAAGGGGAAGGATTTGGATATCACATCTCTTGTTATAGGAAGGATCACAGGATTGGTATTAGAAGCATTGAGATATCACATCTCATGCTATGGGAAGGGTCTCAGGATTGGAATGGGAAGTAGTTGGATATCGCATCTCATGCTATAGGAAGGGTCTCAGGTTTGGAACGGGAAGGAGTTAGATATCACATCTCATGTTATAGTAAGAGTCTCAGGTTTGGTATAAGCATTGAGATTTCACATCTCTGCTATCGGAGGTGTCTCAGGATTGGGATGGGAAGGAATTGGATATCACATCTCATGCTATAGGAAGGGTATCAGGTTTGGAACGGGAAGGAGTTGGATATCCCATCTCATGTTATAGGACGGGTCTCAGTTTTGATATTAGAAGCATTGAGATATCACATCACATGCTGTAGGAAGGGTCTCAGGTTTGGAATGGGAAGGAGATGGATATCACAATTCATGTTATAGGAAGGGTCTCAGGTTTGGTATTAGAAGCATTGAGATATGACATCTCATGCTATAGGAAGGGTCTCAGGATTGGAATGGGAAGGAGATGGATATCACATTTCATGTTAGAGGTAGGATCTCAGGTTTGGTATTAGAGGCATTGAGATATCACATCTCATGCTATCAGAAGGGTCTCAGGATTGGAATGGGAAGGAGTTGGATATCACATTTCATGCTAAAGGGAGGGTCTCAGGTTTGGAAGGGGAAGGATTTGGAAATCACATCTCATATTATAGGAAGGATCTCAGGTTTGGTATTAGAAGCATTGAGATATCACATCTCATGCTATCGGAAGGATCTCAGGTTTGGTATAAGAGGCATTGAGATATCACATCTCATGCTATCATGAGGGTCTCAGGATTGGAATGGGAAGGAGTTGGATATCACATCTCATGTTATAGGAAGGATCTCAGGTTTGGTATTAGAAGCATTGAGACATCACATCTCATGCTATAGGAAGGGTCTCAGGATTGGAATGGGAAGGAGTTGGATATCACATCTCATGCTATAGGAAGGGTCTCAGGTTTGGTATAAGCATTGAGATATCACATCTCATGCTATAGGAAGGGTCTCAGGATTGGAATGGGAAGGATTTGGATATCACATCTTATGCTATAGGAAGGGTCTCAGGTTTGGTATAAGCATGGAGATATCACTTCTCATGCTATAGGAAGGGTCTCAGGATTGGAATGGGAAGGAGTTGGATATCACATCTCATGCTATAGGAAGGGTCTCAGATTTGGTATAAGCATTGAGATATCACATCTCATGCTATAGGAAGGGTCTCAGGATTGGAATGGGAAGGAGTTGTATGTGACATCTAAGGCCATAGGAAGGGTCTCAGATTTGGTATAAGCATTGAGATATCACATCTCATGATATCGGAAGGGTCTCAGGATTGGAATGGGAAGGAGTTGGATATCACATCTCATGATAAAGGAAGGGTCTAAGGTTTGGAAGGGGAAGGATTTGGATATCACATCTCATGTTATAGGACGGGTCTCAGGTTTGGTATTAGAAGCATTGAGATATCAAGTCTCATGGTATAAGAAGGGTCTCAGGATTGGAATGGGAAGGAGTTTGATATCACATCTCATGCCATAGTATGGGTCTCAGGTTTGGTAGAAGCATTGGGATATCACATCTCATGCTATCGGAAGGGTATCAGTATTGGATTTGGAAGGAGTTGGATATCCCATATCATGCTATAGGAAGGGTCTCAGGTTGGAATGGGAAGGAGTTGGATATCACATTTCATGTTATAGGAAGGGTCTCAGGATTGGAATGGGAAGGACTTGGATATCATATCTCATGCTATAGGAATGCTCTCAGGTTTGGAAGGGGAAGGAGTTGGATATCACATTTCATGTTAGAGGAAGGATCTCAGGTTTGGTATTAGAGGCCTTGAGATATCACATCTCATGCTATAGGAAGGGTCTCAGGATTGGAATGGGAAGGAGTTGGATATCACATCTCAAGCTATAGGAAGGGTCTCAGGTTTGGTATAAGCATTGAGATATCACATCTCATGCTATAGGAAGGGTCTCAGGATTGGAATGGGAAGAAGTTGGATATCACATCTCATGCTATAGGAAGGGTCTCAGGTTTGGTATAAGCATTGAGATATCACATCTCATGCTATAGGAAGGGTCTCAGGATTGGAATGGGAAGGAGTTGTATATGCCATCTCATGCCATAGGAAGGGTCTCAGGTTTGGTATAAGCATTGAGATATCACATCACATGCTATAGGAAGGGTCTCAGGATTGAAATGGGAAGGACTTGGATATCACATATCATGCTATAGGCAGGGTCTCAGGTTTGGAAAGGGAAGGAGATGGATATCACATTTCATGTTAGAGGTAGGATCTCAGGTTTGGTATTAGAGGCATTGAGATATCACATCTCATGCTATCAGAAGGGTCTCAGGATTGGAATGGGAAGGAGTTGGATATCACATCTCATGCTAAAGGGAGGGTCTCGGGTTTGGAAGGGGAAGGATTTGGAAATCACATCTCATATTATAGGAAGGATCTCAGGTTTGGTATTAGAAGCATTGAGATATCACATCTCATGCTATCGGAAGGATCTCAGGTTTGGTATAAGAGGCATTGAGATATCACATCTCATGCTATCATAAGGGTCTCAGGATTGGAATGGGAAGGAGTTGGATATCACATCTCATGTTATAGGAAGGATCTCAGGTTTGGTATTGGAAGCATTGAGACATCACATCTCATGCTATAGGAAGGGTCTCAGGATTGGAATGGGAAGGAGTTGGATATCACATCTCATGCTATAGGAAGGGTCTCAGATTTGGTATAAGCATTGAGATATCACATCTCATGCTATAGGAAGGGTCTCAGGATTGGAATGGGAAGGAGTTGGATATCCCATCTGAGTTGGATATCCCATCTCATGTTATAGGAAGGGTCTCAGGTTTGGTATTAGAAGCATTGAGATATCACATCTCATGCTATATAGAAGGGTCTCAGGATTGGAATGGGGAGGACTTGGATGTCACATCTCATGCTACAGGGAGGGTCTCAAGTTTGATATTAGAAGCATTGAGATAACAAATGTCATGATATCGGAAGGGTCTCAGGATTGGAATGGGAAGGAGTTGGATATCACATCTCATGATAAAGGAAGGGTCTAAGGTGTGGAAGGGGAAGGATTTGAATATCACATCTCATGTTATAGGACGGGTCTCAGGTTTGGTATTAGAAGCATTGAGATATCAAGTCTCATGGTATAGGAAGGGTCTCAGAATTGGAATGGGAAGAAGTTGGATATCACATCTCAAGCTATAGGAAGGGTCTCAGGATTGGAATGGGAAGGAGTTTGATATCACATCTCATGCCATAGTATGGGTCTCAGATTTGGTAGAAGCATTGGGATATCACATCTCATGCTATCGGAATGGTATCAGTATTGGATTTGGAAGGAGTTGGATATCCCATCTCATGCTATAGGAAAGGTCTCAGGTTGGAATGGGATGGAGTTGGATATCACATTTCATGTTATAGGAAGGGTCTCAGGATTGGAATGGGAAGGACTTGGATATCACATCTCATGCTATAGGAAGGGACTCAGGATTGGAATGGGAAGGATTTGGATATCACATCTCATGCTATAGGAAGGGTCTCAGGATTGGTATAAGTATTGAGATATAACATCTCATGCTATAGGAAGGGTCTCAGGATTGGAATGGAAGGAGTTGGATATCACATCTCATGTTATAGGAAGGATCTCAGGTTTGGTATTAGTAGCATTGAGACATCACATCTCATGCTATAGGAAGGGTCTCAGGATTGGAATGGGAAGGAGTTGGATATCACATCTCATGCTATAGGAAGGGTCTCAGGTTTGGAAGGGGAAGGATTTGGATATTACATCTCGTGTTATAGGAATGATCTCAGGTTTGGTATTAGAAGCATTCAGATATCACATCTCATGCTATCGGAAGGATCTCAGGTTTGGTATTAGAAGCATTGAGATATCAAATCTCATGCTATAGGAAGGGTCGCAGGATTGGAATGGGAAGGAGTTCGATATCACATCTCATGCTATGGGAAGGGTCTCAGGATTGGAATGGGAAGGAGTTTTATATGACATCTCATGCCATAGGAAGGATATCAGGTTTGGTATTAGAAGCATTGAGACATAACATCTCATGTTATAGGAAGGGTCTCAGGATTGGAATGGGAAGGAGTTGGATATCACATCTCATGCTATAGGAAGGGTCTCAGGTTTGGTATAAGTATTGAGATATCACATCTCATGCTATAGGAAGGGTCTCAGGATTGGAATGGGAAGGAGTTGTATATGACATCTCATGCCACAGGAAGGGTCTCAGGTTTGGTATAAGCATTGAGATATCACATCTCTGCTATCGGAAGGGTCTCAGGATTGGAATGGGAAGGAGTTGGATATCCCATCTTACGTTATAGGAAGGGTCTCAGGTTTGGTATTAGAAGCATTGAGATATCACATCTCATGCTATAGGAAGGGTCTCAGGATTGGAATGGGAAGGACTTGGATATCACATCTCATTCTATAGGGAGGGTCTCAGGTTTGGAAAGGGAAGGAGTTGGATATCACATTTCATGTTAGATGTAGGATCTCAGGTTTGGTATTAGAGGCATTGAGATATCACATCTCATGCTATCAGAAGGGTCTCAGGATTGGAATGGGAAGGAGTTGGATATCACATCTCATGCTAAAGGGAGGGTCTCAGGAATGGAAGGGGAAGGATTTGGATATCACATCTCATGTTATAGGAAGGATCTCAGGTTTGGTATTAGAAGCATTGAGATATCACATCTCATGCTATCGGAAGGATCTCAGATTTGGTATTAGAGGCATTGAGATATCACATCTCATGCTAAAGGGAGGGTCTCAGATTTGGAAGGGGAAGGATTTGGATATCACATCTCTTGTTATAGGAAGGATCACAGGATTGGTATTAGAAGCATTGAGATATCACATCTCATGCTATGGGAAGGGTCTCAGGATTGGAATGGGAAGTAGTTGGATATCGCATCTCATGCTATAGGAAGGGTCTCAGGTTTGGAACGGGAAGGAGTTAGATATCACATCTCATGTTATAGTAAGAGTCTCAGGTTTGGTATAAGCATTGAGATTTCACATCTCTGCTATCGGAGGTGTCTCAGGATTGGGATGGGAAGGAATTGGATATCACATCTCATGCTATAGGAAGGGTATCAGGTTTGGAACGGGAAGGAGTTGGATATCCCATCTCATGTTATAGGACGGGTCTCAGTTTTGATATTAGAAGCATTGAGATATCACATCACATGCTGTAGGAAGGGTCTCAGGTTTGGAATGGGAAGGAGATGGATATCACAATTCATGTTATAGGAAGGGTCTCAGGTTTGGTATTAGAAGCATTGAGATATGACATCTCATGCTATAGGAAGGGTCTCAGGATTGGAATGGGAAGGAGATGGATATCACATTTCATGTTAGAGGTAGGATCTCAGGTTTGGTATTAGAGGCATTGAGATATCACATCTCATGCTATCAGAAGGGTCTCAGGATTGGAATGGGAAGGAGTTGGATATCACATTTCATGCTAAAGGGAGGGTCTCAGGTTTGGAAGGGGAAGGATTTGGAAATCACATCTCATATTATAGGAAGGATCTCAGGTTTGGTATTAGAAGCATTGAGATATCACATCTCATGCTATCGGAAGGATCTCAGGTTTGGTATAAGAGGCATTGAGATATCACATCTCATGCTATCATGAGGGTCTCAGGATTGGAATGGGAAGGAGTTGGATATCACATCTCATGTTATAGGAAGGATCTCAGGTTTGGTATTAGAAGCATTGAGACATCACATCTCATGCTATAGGAAGGGTCTCAGGATTGGAATGGGAAGGAGTTGGATATCACATCTCATGCTATAGGAAGGGTCTCAGGTTTGGTATAAGCATTGAGATATCACATCTCATGCTATAGGAAGGGTCTCAGGATTGGAATGGGAAGGATTTGGATATCACATCTTATGCTATAGGAAGGGTCTCAGGTTTGGTATAAGCATGGAGATATCACTTCTCATGCTATAGGAAGGGTCTCAGGATTGGAATGGGAAGGAGTTGGATATCACATCTCATGCTATAGGAAGGGTCTCAGATTTGGTATAAGCATTGAGATATCACATCTCATGCTATAGGAAGGGTCTCAGGATTGGAATGGGAAGGAGTTGTATGTGACATCTAAGGCCATAGGAAGGGTCTCAGATTTGGTATAAGCATTGAGATATCACATCTCATGATATCGGAAGGGTCTCAGGATTGGAAGGGGAAGGATTTGGATATCACATCTCATGTTATAGGACGGGTCTCAGGTTTGGTATTAGAAGCATTGAGATATCAAGTCTCATGGTATAAGAAGGGTCTCAGGATTGGAATGGGAAGGAGTTTGATATCACATCTCATGCCATAGTATGGGTCTCAGGTTTGGTAGAAGCATTGGGATATCACATCTCATGCTATCGGAAGGGTATCAGTATTGGATTTGGAAGGAGTTGGATATCCCATCTCATGCTATAGGAAGGGTCTCAGGTTGGAATGGGAAGGAGTTGGATATCACATTTCATGTTATAGGAAGGGTCTCAGGATTGGAATGGGAAGGACTTGGATATCATATCTCATGCTATAGGAATGCTCTCAGGTTTGGAAGGGGAAGGAGTTGGATATCACATTTCATGTTAGAGGAAGGATCTCAGGTTTGGTATTAGAGGCCTTGAGATATCACATCTCATGCTATAGGAAGGGTCTCAGGATTGGAATGGGAAGGAGTTGGATATCACATCTCAAGCTATAGGAAGGGTCTCAGGTTTGGTATAAGCATTGAGATATCACATCTCATGCTATAGGAAGGGTCTCAGGATTGGAATGGGAAGAAGTTGGATATCACATCTCATGCTATAGGAAGGGTCTCAGGTTTGGTATAAGCATTGAGATATCACATCTCATGCTATAGGAAGGGTCTCAGGATTGGAATGGGAAGGAGTTGTATATGCCATCTCATGCCATAGGAAGGGTCTCAGGTTTGGTATAAGCATTGAGATATCACATCACATGCTATAGGAAGGGTCTCAGGATTGAAATGGGAAGGACTTGGATATCACATATCATGCTATAGGCAGGGTCTCAGGTTTGGAAAGGGAAGGAGATGGATATCACATTTCATGTTAGAGGTAGGATCTCAGGTTTGGTATTAGAGGCATTGAGATATCACATCTCATGCTATCAGAAGGGTCTCAGGATTGGAATGGGAAGGAGTTGGATATCACATCTCATGCTAAAGGGAGGGTCTCGGGTTTGGAAGGGGAAGGATTTGGAAATCACATCTCATATTATAGGAAGGATCTCAGGTTTGGTATTAGAAGCATTGAGATATCACATCTCATGCTATCGGAAGGATCTCAGGTTTGGTATAAGAGGCATTGAGATATCACATCTCATGCTATCATAAGGGTCTCAGGATTGGAATGGGAAGGAGTTGGATATCACATCTCATGTTATAGGAAGGATCTCAGGTTTGGTATTGGAAGCATTGAGACATCACATCTCATGCTATAGGAAGGGTCTCAGGATTGGAATGGGAAGGAGTTGGATATCACATCTCATGCTATAGGAAGGGTCTCAGATTTGGTATAAGCATTGAGATATCACATCTCATGCTATAGGAAGGGTCTCAGGATTGGAATGGGAAGGAGTTGGATATCCCATCTGAGTTGGATATCCCATCTCATGTTATAGGAAGGGTCTCAGGTTTGGTATTAGAAGCATTGAGATATCACATCTCATGCTATATAGAAGGGTCTCAGGATTGGAATGGGGAGGACTTGGATGTCACATCTCATGCTACAGGGAGGGTCTCAAGTTTGATATTAGAAGCATTGAGATAACAAATGTCATGATATCGGAAGGGTCTCAGGATTGGAATGGGAAGGAGTTGGATATCACATCTCATGATAAAGGAAGGGTCTAAGGTGTGGAAGGGGAAGGATTTGAATATCACATCTCATGTTATAGGACGGGTCTCAGGTTTGGTATTAGAAGCATTGAGATATCAAGTCTCATGGTATAGGAAGGGTCTCAGAATTGGAATGGGAAGAAGTTGGATATCACATCTCAAGCTATAGGAAGGGTCTCAGGATTGGAATGGGAAGGAGTTTGATATCACATCTCATGCCATAGTATGGGTCTCAGATTTGGTAGAAGCATTGGGATATCACATCTCATGCTATCGGAATGGTATCAGTATTGGATTTGGAAGGAGTTGGATATCCCATCTCATGCTATAGGAAAGGTCTCAGGTTGGAATGGGATGGAGTTGGATATCACATTTCATGTTATAGGAAGGGTCTCAGGATTGGAATGGGAAGGACTTGGATATCATATCTCATGCTATAGGAAGGCTCTCAGGTTTGGAAGGGGAAGGAGTTGGATATCACATTTCATGTTAGAGGAAGGATCTCAGGTTTGGTATTAGAGGCCTTGAGATATCACATCTCATGCTATAGGAAGGGTCTCAGGATTGGAATGGGAAGGAGTTGGATATCACATCTCAAGCTATAGGAAGGGTCTCAGGTTTGGTATAAGCATTGAGATATCACATCTCATGCTATAGGAAGGGTCTCAGGATTGGAATGGGAAGGAGTTGGATATCACATCTCATGTTATAGGAAAGATCTCAGGTTTGGTATAAGAAGCATTGAGACATCACATCTCATGTTATAGGAAGGGTCTCAGGATTGGAATGGGAAGAAGTTGGATATCACATCTCATGCTATAGGAAGGGTCTCAGGTTTGGAAGGGGAAGGAGTTGGATATCCAATCTCATGTTATAGGACTGGTCTCAGGTTTGGTATTAGAAGCATTGAGATATCACATCGCATGCTATCATAAGGGTCTCAGGATTGGAATGGGAAGGAGTTGGATATCACATCTCATGTTATAGGAAGGATCTCAGGTTTGGTATTGGAAGCATTGAGACATCACATCTCATGCTATAGGAAGGGTCTCAGGATTGGAATGGGAAGGAGATGGATATCACATTTCATGTTAGAGGTAGGATCTCAGGTTTGGTATTAGAGGCATTGAGATATCACATCTCATGCTATCAGAAGGGTCTCAGGATTGGAATGGGAAGGAGTTGGATATCACATCTCATGCTAAAGGGAGGGTCTCGGGTTTGGAAGGGGAAGGATTTGGAAATCACATCTCATATTATAGGAAGGATCTCAGGTTTGGTATTAGAAGCATTGAGATATCACATCTCATGCTATCGGAAGGATCTCAGGTTTGGTATAAGAGGCATTGAGATATCACATCTCATGCTATCATAAGGGTCTCAGGATTGGAATGGGAAGGAGTTGGATATCACATCTCATGTTATAGGAAGGATCTCAGGTTTGGTATTGGAAGCATTGAGACATCACATCTCATGCTATAGGAAGGGTCTCAGGATTGGAATGGGAAGGAGTTGGATATCACATCTCATGCTATAGGAAGGGTCTCAGATTTGGTATAAGCATTGAGATATCACATCTCATGCTATAGGAAGGGTCTCAGGATTGGAATGGGAAGGAGTTGGATATCCCATCTGAGTTGGATATCCCATCTCATGTTATAGGAAGGGTCTCAGGTTTGGTATTAGAAGCATTGAGATATCACATCTCATGCTATATAGAAGGGTCTCAGGATTGGAATGGGGAGGACTTGGATGTCACATCTCATGCTACAGGGAGGGTCTCAAGTTTGATATTAGAAGCATTGAGATAACAAATGTCATGATATCGGAAGGGTCTCAGGATTGGAATGGGAAGGAGTTGGATATCACATCTCATGATAAAGGAAGGGTCTAAGGTGTGGAAGGGGAAGGATTTGAATATCACATCTCATGTTATAGGACGGGTCTCAGGTTTGGTATTAGAAGCATTGAGATATCAAGTCTCATGGTATAGGAAGGGTCTCAGAATTGGAATGGGAAGAAGTTGGATATCACATCTCAAGCTATAGGAAGGGTCTCAGGATTGGAATGGGAAGGAGTTTGATATCACATCTCATGCCATAGTATGGGTCTCAGATTTGGTAGAAGCATTGGGATATCACATCTCATGCTATCGGAATGGTATCAGTATTGGATTTGGAAGGAGTTGGATATCCCATCTCATGCTATAGGAAAGGTCTCAGGTTGGAATGGGATGGAGTTGGATATCACATTTCATGTTATAGGAAGGGTCTCAGGATTGGAATGGGAAGGACTTGGATATCATATCTCATGCTATAGGAAGGCTCTCAGGTTTGGAAGGGGAAGGAGTTGGATATCACATTTCATGTTAGAGGAAGGATCTCAGGTTTGGTATTAGAGGCCTTGAGATATCACATCTCATGCTATAGGAAGGGTCTCAGGATTGGAATGGGAAGGAGTTGGATATCACATCTCAAGCTATAGGAAGGGTCTCAGGTTTGGTATAAGCATTGAGATATCACATCTCATGCTATAGGAAGGGTCTCAGGATTGGAATGGGAAGGAGTTGGATATCACATCTCATGTTATAGGAAAGATCTCAGGTTTGGTATAAGAAGCATTGAGACATCACATCTCATGTTATAGGAAGGGTCTCAGGATTGGAATGGGAAGAAGTTGGATATCACATCTCATGCTATAGGAAGGGTCTCAGGTTTGGAAGGGGAAGGAGTTGGATATCCAATCTCATGTTATAGGACTGGTCTCAGGTTTGGTATTAGAAGCATTGAGATATCACATCGCATGCTGTAGGAAGGTTCTCAGGTTTGGAATGGGGAGGAATTGGATATCACATCTCATGTCATAGGAAGGATCTCAGGTTTGGTATTAGAAGCATTGAGATATCACATCTCATGCTATAGGAATGGTCTCAGGGTTGGAATGGGAAGGAGTTGGATATTACATTCTTGCTATAGGAAGGGTCTCATGTTTGGAATGGGAAGGAGTTGGATATCACATATGCTATAGGAAGGGTCTCAGGTTTGGAACGGGAAGGAGTTGGATATCCGATCTCATGTTATAGGAAGGGTCTCAGGTTTGGTATAAGCATTGAGATATCACATCACTGCTATCAGAAGTGTCTCAGGATTGGAATAGGAAGGAGTTGGATATCACATCTCATGCTATAGATAGGCTCTCAGATTTGGAAAGGGAAGGAGTTGGATATCACATTTCATGTTAGAGGAAGGATCTCAGGTTTGGTATTAGAGGCATTAAGATATCACATCTCATGCTATAGGAAGCGTCTCAGGATTGGAATGGGAAGGAGTTGGGTATCACATCTCATGCTATAGGAAGGGTCTCAGGATTGGTATAAGTATTGAGATATAACATCTCATGCTATAGGAAGGGTCTCAGGATTGGAATGGAAGGAGTTGGATATCACATCTCATGTTATAGGAAGGATCTCAGGTTTGGTATTAGAAGCATTGCGACATCACATCTCATGCTATAGGAAGGGTCTCAGGATTGGAATGGGAAGGAGTTGGATAGCACATCTCATGCTATAGGAAGGGTCTCAGGTTTGGTATAAGCATTGAGATATCACATCTCATGCTATAGGAAGGGTCTCAGGATTGGAATGGGAAGGAGTTGTATATGACATCTCATGCCGTAGGAAGGGTCTCAGGTTTCGTATAAGCATTGAGATATCACATCTCTGCTATCGGAAGGGTCTCAGGATTGAAATGGGAAGGAGTTGGATATCCCATCTCATGTTATAGGAAGAGTCTCAGGTTTGGTATTAGAAGCATTGGATATCACATATCATGCTATAGGAAGTGTCTCAGGATTGGAATGGGAAGGACTTGGATATCACATCTCATGCTATAGGGAGGGTCTCAAGTTTGATATTAGAAGCATTGAGTTATCACATCTCATGCTATAGGAAGGGTCTCAGGATTGGAATGGGAAGGAGTTGGATATCACATCTCATGCTATAGGAAGGGTCTCAGGTTTGGTATAAGCAGTGAGATATCACATCTCATGCTATAGGAAGGGTCTCAGGTTTGGAATGGGAAGGAATTGGATATCACATCTCATGTCATAGGAAGTATCTCAGGTTTGGTATTAGAAGCATTGAGATATCACATCTCATGCTATAGGAATGGTCTCAGGATTGGAATGGGTAGGAGTTGGATATTACATTCTTGCTATAGGAAGGGTCTCATGTTTGGAATGGGAAGGAGTTGGATATCACATATGCTATAGGAAGGGTCTCAGGTTTGGAACGGGAAGGAGTTGGATATCACATCTCATGCTATAGGTAGGCTATCAGGTTTGGTATAAGCATTGAGATATCACATCTCATGCTATAGGAAGGGTCTCAGGATTGGAATGGGAAGGATTTGGATATCACATCTCATGCTATAGGAAGGGTCTCAGGATTGGTATAAGTATTGAGATATAACATCTCATGCTATAGGAAGGGTCTCAGGATTGGAATGGAAGGAGTTGGATATCACATCTCATGTTATAGGAAGGATCTCAGGTTTGGTATTAGTAGCATTGAGACATCACATCTCATGCTATAGGAAGGGTCTCAGGATTGGAATGGGAAGGAGTTGGATATCACATCTCATGCTATAGGAAGGGTCTCAGGTTTGGAAGGGGAAGGATTTGGATATTACATCTCGTGTTATAGGAATGATCTCAGGTTTGGTATTAGAAGCATTCAGATATCACATCTCATGCTATCGTAAGGATCTCAGGTTTGGTATTAGAAGCATTGAGATATCAAATCTCATGCTATAGGAAGGGTCGCAGGATTGGAATGGGAAGGAGTTCGATATCACATCTCATGCTATGGGAAGGGTCTCAGGATTGGAATGGGAAGGAGTTTTATATGACATCTCATGCCATAGGAAGGATATCAGGTTTGGTATTAGAAGCATTGAGACATAACATCTCATGTTATAGGAAGGGTCTCAGGATTGGAATGGGAAGGAGTTGGATATCACATCTCATGCTATAGGAAGGGTCTCAGGTTTGGTATAAGTATTGAGATATCACATCTCATGCTATAGGAAGGGTCTCAGGATTGGAATGGGAAGGAGTTGTATATGACATCTCATGCCACAGGAAGGGTCTCAGGTTTGGTATAAGCATTGAGATATCACATCTCTGCTATCGGAAGGGTCTCAGGATTGGAATGGGAAGGAGTTGGATATCCCATCTTACGTTATAGGAAGGGTCTCAGGTTTGGTATTAGAAGCATTGAGATATCACATCTCATGCTATAGGAAGGGTCTCAGGATTGGAATGGGAAGGACTTGGATATCACATCTCATTCTATAGGGAGGGTCTCAGATTTGGAAAGGGAAGGAGTTGGATATCACATTTCATGTTAGATGTAGGATCTCAGGTTTGGTATTAGAGGCATTGAGATATCACATCTCATGCTATCAGAAGGGTCTCAGGATTGGAATGGGAAGGAGTTGGATATCACATCTCATGCTAAAGGGAGGGTCTCAGGAATGGAAGGGGAAGGATTTGGATATCACATCTCATGTTATAGGAAGGATCTCAGGTTTGGTATTAGAAGCATTGAGATATCACATCTCATGCTATCGGAAGGATCTCAGGTTTGGTATTAGAGGCATTGAGATATCACATCTCATGCTAAAGGGAGGGTCTCAGATTTGGAAGGGGAAGGATTTGGATATCACATCTCCTTTTATAGGAAGGATCACAGGATTGGTATTAGAAGCATTGAGATATCACATCTCATGCTATGGGAAGGGTCTCAGGATTGGAATGGGAAGTAGTTGGATATCGCATCTCATGCTATAGGAAGGGTCTCAGGTTTGGAACGGGAAGGAGTTAGATATCACATCTCATGTTATAGTAAGAGTCTCAGGTTTGGTATAAGCATTGAGATTTCACATCTCTGCTATCGGAGGTGTCTCAGGATTGGGATGGGAAGGAATTGGATATCACATCTCATGCTATAGGAAGGGTATCAGGTTTGGAACGGGAAGGAGTTGGATATCCCATCTCATGTTATAGGACGGGTCTCAGTTTTGATATTAGAAGCATTGAGATATCACATCACATGCTGTAGGAAGGGTCTCAGGTTTGGAATGAGAAGGATTTAGATATCACATCTCATGTCAAAGGAAGGATCTCAGGTTTGGTATAAGCATTGAGATATCACATCTCTGCTATTGGAAAGGTCTCAAGATTGGAATGGGAAGGACTTGGATATCACAATTCATGTTATAGGAAGGGTCTCAGGTTTGGTATTAGAAGCATTGAGATATGACATCTCATACTATAGGAAGGGTCTCAGGATTGGAATGGGAAGGACTTGGATATCACATCTCATGTTATAGGAAGGGTCTCAGGTTTGGTATTAGAAGCATTGAGATATCACATCTCATGCTATAGGAAGGGTCTCAGGAGTGGAATGGGAAGGAGTTGGATATCACATCTCATGATAAAGGAAGGGTCTAAGGTTTGGAAGGGGAAGGATTTGGATATCACATCTCATGTTATTGGACTGGTCTCAGGTTTGGTATTAGAAGCATTGAGATATCAAGTCTCATGGTATAGGACGGGAGTTTGATATCACATCTCATGCCATGGTATGGGTCTCAGGTTTTGTAGAAGCATTGGGATATCACATCTCATGCTATCGGAAGGATATCAGGATTAGATTTGGAAGGAGTTGGATATCCCATCTCATGTTATAGGAAGGGTCTCAGGATTGGAATGGGAAGGACTTGGATATCACATCTCATGCTGTAGGAAGGCTCTCAGGTTTGGAAAGGGAAGGAGTTGGATATCACATTTCATGTTAGAGGTAGGATCTCAGGTTTGGTGTTAGAGGCATTGAGATATCACATCTCATGCTATCAGAAGGGTATCAGGACTGGAATGGGAAGGAATTGGATATCACATCTCATGCTAAAGGGAGGGTCTCAGGTTTGGTATTAGAAGCATTGAGATATCACATCTCATGCTATCGGAAGGATCTCAGGTTTGGTATTAGAAGCATTGTGATATCACATCTCATGCTATAGGAAGGGTCTCAGGATTGGAATGGGAAGGAGTTGGATATCACATCTCATGTTATAGGAAGGATCTCAGATTTGGCATTAGAAGCATTGAGATATCACATCTCATGCTATAGGAAGGGTCTCAGGATTGGAATGGGAAGGAGTTGGATATCACATCTCATGCTAAAGGAAGGGTCTCCGTTTTGGTAGAAGCATTGAGATATCACATCTCATGCTATAGGAAGGGTCTCAGGATTGGAATGGGAAGGAGTTGGATATCACATCTCGTGCTATAGGAAGGGTCTCAGGTTTGGTATAAGCATTGAGATATCACATCTCTGCTATCGGAAGGGTCTCAGGATTGGAATGGGAAGGACTTAGATATCACATCTCATGCTATAGGGAGGGTCTCAGTATTGATATTAGAAGCATTGAGATATCACATCTCATGCTATCGGAAGGGTCTCAGGATTGGAATGGAAGGAGCTGGATATCACATCTCATGCTAAGACCTGATATACCCTTCCTATAAAATGAGATGGGAATATCCAACTCCTTCCCATTCCAATCCTGAGACCCTTCCGATAGCAGAGATGTGATATCTCAATGCTTATACCAAACCTGAGATCCTTCCTATAACATGAGGTGTGATATCCAACTCCTTCCCATTCCAATCCTGAGACACTTCCTATAGCATGAGATGTGATATCTCACTGCTTATACCAAACCTGATACCCTTCCTATAGCATGAGATGTGATATCCAACTCCTTCCCATTCCAATCCTGAGTCCCTTCCTATAGCATGAGATGTGATATCTCAATGCTTCTAATATCAAACTTGAGACCCTCCCTATAGCATGAGATGTGATATCCAAGTCCTTCGCATTCCAATCCTGAGACACTTCCTATAGCATGAGATGTGATATCCCAATGCTTCTAATACCAAACCTGAGACTCTTCCTATAACATGAGATGGGATATCCAACTCCTTCCCATTCCAATCCTGAGACCCTTCCAAAAGCAGAGATGTGATATCTCAATGCTTATACCAAACCTGAGACCCTTCCTATGGCATGAGATGTCATATACATATCCTTCCCATTCCAATCCTGAGACCCTTCCTATAGCATGAGATGTGATATCTCAATGCTTATACCAAACCTGAGACCCTTCCTATAGCATGAGATGTGATATCCAACTCCTTCCCATTCCAATCCTGAGACCCTTCCTATAGCATGAGATGTGATATCTCAATGCCTCTAATTCCAAACCTGAGATCCTTCCTCTAACATGAAATGTGATATCCAACACCTTCCCTTTCCAAACCTGATAGCCTACCTATAGCTTGAGATGTGATATCCAAGTCCTTCCCATTCCAATCCTTAGACCCTTCCTACAGCATGCAATATGATATCTCAATGATTCTAATAACAAACCTGAGACCCGTCCTATAACATGAGATGGGATATCCAACTCCTTCCCATTCCAATCCTGAGACACTTCCGATAGCAGAGATGTGATATCTCAATGCTTATACCAAACCTGAGACCCTTCCTATAACATGAGATGTGATATCCAACTCCTTACAAATCCAATCCTGATACCCTTCCGATAGCATGAGATGTGATATCCCAATGCTTCTACCAAACCTGAGACCCATACTATGGCATGAGATGTGATATCAAACTCCTTCCCATTCCAATCCTGAGACCCTTCCTATAGCTTGAGATGTGATATCCAACTCCTTCCCATTCCAATTCTGAGACCCTTCCTATACCATGAGACTTGATATCTCTGAGACCCGTCCTATAACATGAGATGTGATATCCAAATCCTTCCCCTTCCAAACCTTAGACCCTTCCTTTATCATGAGATGTGATATCCAACTCCTTCCCATTCAAATCCTGAGACCCTTCCGATGTCATGAGATGTGATATCTCAATGCTTCTAATATCAAACTTGAGACCCTCCCTATAGCATGAGATGTGATATCCAAATCCTTCCCATTCCAATCCTGAGACCCTTCCTATAACATGAGATGGGACTATCCAACTCCTTCCCATTCCAATCCTGAGACCCTTCCGATAACAGAGATGTGATATCTCAATGCTTATACCAAACCTGAGATCCTTCCTATAACATGAGATGTAATATCCAACTTCTTCCCATTCCAATCCTGAGACACTTCCTATAGCATGAGATGTGATATCTCACTGCTTATACCAAACCTGAGACCCTTCCTATAGCATGAGATGTGATATCCAACTCCTTCCCATTCCAATCCTGAGACCCTTCCTATAGCATGAGATGAGATATCTCAATGGTTCTAATACCAAACCTGAGACTCTTCCTATAACATGAGATGGGATATCCAACTCATTCCCATTCCAATCCTGAGACCCTTCCGATAGTAGAGATGTGATATCCAACTCCTTCCCATTCCAATCCTGAGACCCTTCCTATAGCATGAGATGTGATATCTCAATGCTTATACCAAACCTGAGACCCTTCATATAGCATGAGATGTGAAATCCAACTCCTTCCCATTACAATCCTGAGACCCTTCCTATAGCATGAGATGTGATGTCTCAATGCTTCTAATACCAAACCTGAGATCCTTCCTATAACATGAGATGTGATATCCAACTCCTTCCATTCCAATCCTAAGACCCTTCCTATAGAATGAGATGTGATATCTCAATGCTTCTAATATCAAACTTGAGACCCTCCCTATAGCATGAGATGTGATATCCAAGTCCTTCCCATTCCAATCCTGAGACACTTCCTATAGCATGAGATGTGATATCTCAATGCTTCTAATACCAAACCTGAGACTCTTCCTATAACATGAGATGGGATATCCAACTCCTTCCCATTCCAATCCTGAGACCCTTCCAAAAGCAGAGATGTGATATCTCAATGCTTATACCAAACCTGAGACCCTTCCTATGGCATGAGATGTCATATACATATCCTTCCCATTCCAATCCTGAGACCCTTCCTATAGCATGAGATGTGATAACTCAATGCTTATACCAAACCTGAGACCCTTCCTATAGCATGAGATGTGATATCCAAGTCCTTCCCATTCCAATCCTTAGACCCTTCCTATAGCATGCAATATGATATCTCAATGAATCTAATACCAAACCTGAGACTCTTCCTATAACATGAGATGGGATATCCAACTCCTTCCCATTCCAATCCTGAGACCCTTCCAAAAGCAGAGATGTGATATCTCAATGCTTATACCAAACCTGAGACCCTTCCTATGGCATGAGATGTCATATACATATCCTTCCCATTCCAATCCTGAGACCCTTCCTATAGCATGAGATGTGATATCTCAATCCTTATACCAAACCTGAGACCCTTCCTATAGCATGAGATGTGATATCCAAGTCCTTCCCATTCCAATCCTTAGACCCTTCCTATAGCATGCAATATGATATCTCAATGATTCTAATAACAAACCTGAGACCCGTCCTATAACATGAGATGGGATATCCAACTCCTTCCCATTCCAATCCTGAGACCCTTCCGATAGCAGAGATGTGATATCTCAATGCTTATACCAAACCTGAGACCCTTCCTACGGCATGAGATGTCATATACAACTCCTTCCCATTCCAATCCTGAGACCCTTCCCATAGCATGAGATGTGATATCTCAATGCTTATACCAAACCTGAGACCCTTCATATAGCATGAGATGTGATATCCAACTCCTTCCCATTACAATCCTGAGTCCCTTCCTATAGCATGAGATGTGATGTCTCAATGCTTCTAATACCAAACCTGAGATCCTTCCTATAACATGAGATGTGATATCCAACTCCTTCCATTCCAATCCTGAGACCCTTCCTATAGCATGAGATGTGATATCTCAATGCTTCTAATATCAAACTTGAGACCCTCCCTATAGCATGAGATGTGATATCCAATTCCTTCCCATTCCAATCCTGAGACACTTCCTATAGCATGAGATGTGATATCTCAATGCTTCTAATACCAAACCTGAGACTCTTCCTATAACATGAGATGGGATATCCAACTCCTTCCCATTCCAATCCTGAGACCCTTCCAAAAGCAGAGATGTGATATCTCAATGCTTATACCAAACCTGAGATCCTTCCTATAACATGAGGTGTGATATCCAACTCCTTCCCATTCCAATCCTGAGACACTTCCTATAGCATGAGATGTGATATCTCACTGCTTATACCAAACCTGATACCCTTCCTATAGCATGAGATGTGATATCCAACTCCTTCCCATTCCAATCCTGAGTCCCTTCCTATAGCATGAGATGTGATATCTCAATGCTTCTAATATCAAACTTGAGACCCTCCCTATAGCATGAGATGTGATATCCAAGTCCTTCGCATTCCAATCCTGAGACACTTCCTATAGCATGAGATGTGATATCCCAATGCTTCTAATACCAAACCTGAGACTCTTCCTATAACATGAGATGGGATATCCAACTCCTTCCCATTCCAATCCTGAGACCCTTCCAAAAGCAGAGATGTGATATCTCAATGCTTATACCAAACCTGAGACCCTTCCTATGGCATGAGATGTCATATACATATCCTTCCCATTCCAATCCTGAGACCCTTCCTATAGCATGAGATGTGATATCTCAATGCTTATACCAAACCTGAGACCCTTCCTATAGCATGAGATGTGATATCCAACTCCTTCCCATTCCAATCCTGAGACCCTTCCTATAGCATGAGATGTGATATCTCAATGCCTCTAATTCCAAACCTGAGATCCTTCCTCTAACATGAAATGTGATATCCAACACCTTCCCTTTCCAAACCTGATAGCCTACCTATAGCTTGAGATGTGATATCCAAGTCCTTCCCATTCCAATCCTTAGACCCTTCCTACAGCATGCAATATGATATCTCAATGATTCTAATAACAAACCTGAGACCCGTCCTATAACATGAGATGGGATATCCAACTCCTTCCCATTCCAATCCTGAGACACTTCCGATAGCAGAGATGTGATATCTCAATGCTTATACCAAACCTGAGACCCTTCCTATAACATGAGATGTGATATCCAACTCCTTACAAATCCAATCCTGATACCCTTCCGATAGCATGAGATGTGATATCCCAATGCTTCTACCAAACCTGAGACCCATACTATGGCATGAGATGTGATATCAAACTCCTTCCCATTCCAATCCTGAGACCCTTCCTATAGCTTGAGATGTGATATCCAACTCCTTCCCATTCCTATTCTGAGACCCTTCCTATACCATGAGACTTGATATCTCTGAGACCCGTCCTATAACATGAGATGTGATATCCAAATCCTTCCCCTTCCAAATCTTAGACCCTTCCTTTATCATGAGATGTGATATCCAACTCCTTCCCATTCAAATCCTGAGACCCTTCCGATGTCATGAGATGTGATATCTCAATGCTTCTAATATCAAACTTGAGACCCTCCCTATAGCATGAGATGTGATATCCAAATCCTTCCCATTCCAATCCTGAGACCCTTCCTATAACATGAGATGGGACTATCCAACTCCTTCCCATTCCAATCCTGAGACCCTTCCGATAACAGAGATGTGATATCTCAATGCTTATACCAAACCTGAGATCCTTCCTATAACATGAGATGTAATATCCAACTTCTTCCCATTCCAATCCTGAGACACTTCCTATAGCATGAGATGTGATATCTCACTGCTTATACCAAACCTGAGACCCTTCCTATAGCATGAGATGTGATATCCAACTCCTTCCCATTCCAATCCTGAGACCCTTCCTATAGCATGAGATGAGATATCTCAATGGTTCTAATACCAAACCTGAGACTCTTCCTATAACATGAGATGGGATATCCAACTCATTCCCATTCCAATCCTGAGACCCTTCCGATAGTAGAGATGTGATATCCAACTCCTTCCCATTCCAATCCTGAGACCCTTCCTATAGCATGAGATGTGATATCTCAATGCTTATACCAAACCTGAGACCCTTCATATAGCATGAGATGTGAAATCCAACTCCTTCCCATTACAATCCTGAGACCCTTCCTATAGCATGAGATGTGATGTCTCAATGCTTCTAATACCAAACCTGAGATCCTTCCTATAACATGAGATGTGATATCCAACTCCTTCCATTCCAATCCTAAGACCCTTCCTATAGCATGAGATGTGATATCTCAATGCTTCTAATATCAAACTTGAGACCCTCCCTATAGCATGAGATGTGATATCCAAGTCCTTCCCATTCCAATCCTGAGACACTTCCTATAGCATGAGATGTGATATCTCAATGCTTCTAATACCAAACCTGAGACTCTTCCTATAACATGAGATGGGATATCCAACTCCTTCCCATTCCAATCCTGAGACCCTTCCAAAAGCAGAGATGTGATATCTCAATGCTTATACCAAACCTGAGACCCTTCCTATGGCATGAGATGTCATATACATATCCTTCCCATTCCAATCCTGAGACCCTTCCTATAGCATGAGATGTGATAACTCAATGCTTATACCAAACCTGAGACCCTTCCTATAGCATGAGATGTGATATCCAAGTCCTTCCCATTCCAATCCTTAGACCCTTCCTATAGCATGCAATATGATATCTCAATGAATCTAATACCAAACCTGAGACTCTTCCTATAACATGAGATGGGATATCCAACTCCTTCCCATTCCAATCCTGAGACCCTTCCAAAAGCAGAGATGTGATATCTCAATGCTTATACCAAACCTGAGACCCTTCCTATGGCATGAGATGTCATATACATATCCTTCCCATTCCAATCCTGAGACCCTTCCTATAGCATGAGATGTGATATCTCAATCCTTATACCAAACCTGAGACCCTTCCTATAGCATGAGATGTGATATCCAAGTCCTTCCCATTCCAATCCTTAGACCCTTCCTATAGCATGCAATATGATATCTCAATGATTCTAATAACAAACCTGAGACCCGTCCTATAACATGAGATGGGATATCCAACTCCTTCCCATTCCAATCCTGAGACCCTTCCGATAGCAGAGATGTGATATCTCAATGCTTATACCAAACCTGAGACCCTTCCTACGGCATGAGATGTCATATACAACTCCTTCCCATTCCAATCCTGAGACCCTTCCCATAGCATGAGATGTGATATCTCAATGCTTATACCAAACCTGAGACCCTTCATATAGCATGAGATGTGATATCCAACTCCTTCCCATTACAATCCTGAGTCCCTTCCTATAGCATGAGATGTGATGTCTCAATGCTTCTAATACCAAACCTGAGATCCTTCCTATAACATGAGATGTGATATCCAACTCCTTCCATTCCAATCCTGAGACCCTTCCTATAGCATGAGATGTGATATCTCAATGCTTCTAATATCAAACTTGAGACCCTCCCTATAGCATGAGATGTGATATCCAATTCCTTCCCATTCCAATCCTGAGACACTTCCTATAGCATGAGATGTGATATCTCAATGCTTCTAATACCAAACCTGAGACTCTTCCTATAACATGAGATGGGATATCCAACTCCTTCCCATTCCAATCCTGAGACCCTTCCAAAAGCAGAGATGTGATATCTCAATGCTTATACCAAACCTGAGACCCTTCTTATGTTATGAGATGTCATATACATGTCCTTCCCATTCCAATCCTGAGACCCTTCCTATAGCATGAGATGTGATATCTCAATGCTTATACCAAACCTGAGACCCTTCCTATAGCATGAGATGTGATATCCAACTCCTTCCCATTCCAATCCTGAGACCCTTCCTATAGCATGAGATGTGATATCTCAATGCCTCTAATACCAAACCTGAGATCCTTCCTCTAACATGAAATGTGATATCCAACTCCTTCCCTTTCCAAACCTGAGAGCCTACCTATAGCATGAGATGTGATATCCAAGTCCTTCCCATTCCAATCCTTAGACCCTTCCTATAGCATGCAATATGATATCTCAATGATTCTAATAACAAACCTGAGACCCGTCCTATAACATGAGATGGGATATCCAACTCCTTCCCATTCCAATCCTGAGACACTTCCGATAGCAGAGATGTGATATCTCAATGCTTATACCAAACCTGAGACCCTTCCTATAACATGAGATGTGATATCCAACTCCTTCCCATTCCAAACCTGAGACCCTTCCTATAGCATATGTGATATCCAACTCCTTCCAATTCCAAACATGAGACCCTTCCCATAGCAAGAATGTAATATCCAACTCCTTCCCATTCCAATCCTGAGACCATTCCTATAGCATGAGATGTGATATCTCAATGCTTCTAATACCAAACCTGAGATCCTTCCTATGACATGAGATGTGATATCCAATTCCTTCCCATTCCAAACCTGAGACTCTTCCTACAGCATGCGATGTGATATCTCAATGCTTCTAATACCAAACCTGAGACCAGTCCTATAACATGAGATGGGATATCCAACTCCTTCCCGTTCCAATCCTGAGACACTTCCAATTGCAGAGATGTGATATCTCAATGCTTATACCAAACCTGAGACTCTTCCTATAACATGAGATGTGATATCCAACTCCTTCCCGTTCCAAACCTGAGACCCTTCCTATAGCATGAGATGTGATATCCAACTCCTTCCCATTCCAATCCTGAGACCCTTCCGATAGCATGAGATGTGATATCTCAATGCCTCTAATACCAAACCTGAGATCCTTCCTATAACATGTGATGTGATATTCAATTCCTTCCCCTTCCAAACCTGAGACCCACCCTTTAGCATTAGATGTGATATCCAACTCCTTCCCATTAAAATCCTGAGACCCTTATGATAGCATGAGATGTGATATCTCAATGCCTCTAATACCAAACCTGAGATACTTCCGATAGCATGAGATGTGATATCTCAATGCTTCTAATACCAAACCTGAGATCCTTCCTATAACATGAGATGTGATATCCAACTCCTTCCCATTCCAATCCTGAGACCCTTCTGATAGCATGAGATGTGATATCTCAATGCCTCTAATACCAAACCTGAGATCCTACCTCTAGCATGAAATGTGATATCCAACTCCTTCCCTTTCCAAACCTGAGAGCCTACCTATAGCATGAGATGTGATATCCAAGTCCTTCCCATTCCAATCCTTAGACCCTTCCTATAGCATGCAATATGATATCTCAATGATTCTAATAACAAACCTGAGACCCGTCCTATAACATGAGATGGGATATCCAACTCCTTCCCATTCCAATCCTGAGACACTTCCGATAGCAGAGATGTGATATCTCAATGCTTATACCAAACCTGAGACCCTTCCTATAACATGAGATGTGATATCCAACTCCTTCCAATTCCAAACATGAGACCCTTCCCATAGAAAGAATGTAATATCCAACTCCTTCCCATTCCAATCCTGAGACCATTCCTATAGCATGAGATGTGATATCTCAATGCTTCTAATACCAAACCTGAGATCCTTCCTATGACATGAGATGTGATATCCAATTCCTTCCCATTCCAAACCTGAGACCCTTCCTACAGCATGCGATGTGATATCTCAATGCTTCTAATACCAAACCTGAGACCAGTCCTATAACATGAGATGGGATATCCAACTCCTTCCTGTTCCAATCCTGAGACACTTCCGATTGTAGAGATGTGATATCTCAATGCTTATACCAAACCTGAGACTCTTCCTATAACATGAGATGTGATATACAACTCCTTCCCGTTCCAAACCTGAGACCCTTCCTATAGCATGAGATGTGATATCCAACTCCTTCCCATTCCAATCCTGAGACCCTTCCGATAGCATGAGATGTGATATCTCAATGCCTCTAATACCAAACCTGAGATCCTTCCTATAACATGTGATGTGATATTCAATTCCTTCCCCTTCCAAACCTGAGACCCTCCCTTTAGCATGAGATGTGATATCCAACTCCTTCCCATTCCAATCCTGAGACCCTTATGATAGCATGAGATGTGATATCTCAATGCCTCTAATACCAAACCTGAGATACTTCCGATAGCATGAGATGTGATATCTCAATGCTTCTAATACCAAACCTGAGATCCTTCCTATAACATGAGATGTGATATCCAACTCCTTCCCATTCCAATCCTGAGACCCTTCTGATAGCATGAGATGTGATATCTCAATGCCTCTAATACCAAACCTGAGATCCTACCTCTAAAATGAAATGTGATATCCAACTCCTTCCCTTTCCAAACCTGAGACCCTGCCTATAGCATGAGATGTGATATCCAAGTCCTTCCCATTCCAATCCTGAGACCCTTCCTATAGCATGAGATGTGATATCTCAATGTCTCGTCGTCGTGTTGAGTCTGCAGCAGCAGAGTTGAGTAAAAGACGTCCCAAACGAAGGAACCCGCACAGTTTGTTACCACAGCAGGGCAACGGAGCGGCGGTGTGTATCTGAGCCAAATGTACACTACTCACTTCAGACCTGGGAACGCCAAGTTACGAATCATGTGAGAGTGACAAGGACTCGATATACTACACAACCCGGCGGCGGTTACAGAGCAAGACTCCTGTGTAGGCTGGTCAGTCTGCTGGATGGCCCAGAGACGCTTCCGAAGGCTTACTAGCAGGAGATGGTGAAGATGCCGAGAATAGCTGTCCCCGCTATTCCAAGGGTCGAAGTACCAGTACAGGCCTTCTGGTTCGATCAAAGGTGAAAAGGGTTTCACAAGGCGACAGCAGTGCAGAGGAGCAGTACTTCAGCGGGTCACCAGCGATTCCTCGGTTCAGCCTCTTGGTTGCAGGATACTTGGCTCCTGTATACCTTCGTTCGTGAGAACTCAGGAGATCGACATGGTAGTGGTGTTTCCAGCCCCCTCTTATCCACGGTTCCCTTCGCGCCAAAATGGAGGGGACCCAATGGGAGATCCGCTCATCAACACTCACACCATTCGTGGACCTATCACGGACCAAGGTGGTCCCAGGCATTCACACCACCCTAGACTCTCTGGCACCCAGGATGTGTATTGGGACCAGACATCCCAGCCCACATCCTGGAGGCACACACAAGACATGTAGAAGCCCGCGAAAGCATCTGTGTTTCGCGGGAAAGTACATGCCCAAATAAGGAAGGCCCCAGGTCGGCTTGACCTGGGGAAGGTGAAGGGAGCAAGATGGTCAGCGGACAGGACAAAGGAGCCTCGTGGTCTGGCCATTTTGGGCTCTAGGCCACCATTTTGGGTTAAGCGCGAGAAACGCGCTTAGAACGCCAAAAGGAGCTCAAAACACAATAAAGGATCGCTGCCACCATTCCCGTCCGTGAATCACTTGCACCAATCAGTTACAATCCTGGAAGAGTATCTAGGGCCTGTAGAAGGCTAGAGACCCAAGAGAGCAGTAACTTATCTTACAGTGCCCTCTTGTGTCATGTTGCACGAAAGCCGCAACATGATAAAAGAAACTACGGAAACGAGCGTTTCCTGGTACTGACTGTCTTAAGGGCATGACAGTTTCCCCGTAAGAAAGGAGCGAAAGCCCAGAGGAGTGCGGCAGAAGGCTGCACTTCTCTGGCAAAGTCGAGAACAAGGTGAAAAACAACAGCAAAAAGTTTAGGGGTTGCCACATGGAAGGAAAATTACCTACAATTACGAAATCTTTCCTAACACTCGCCCCTCCCAGACTATGGACAGGGGGAACTAATCCACCCCTGGATGAGTCTCTTGTTCAGGTCGGTTAAACATTCTGCACAACCCATCAGCATTGCTATGTTGGACACCTGGCCTATGCTCAATAGTGAAGTCGAAGCCTTGTAGACTTATGGACCACCTAAGCAACTTTGGATTCTCCCCCTTCATGTTTATTAGCCACTTTACGGGCTTATGGTCAGTTTGCACAGTGAAGTGGGTCCCATAGAGGTAGGGCCTCAGCTTCCTTAGGGCCCACACAACAGAGAAACATTCTTTCTCTACCGTGGACCATCTGAGCTCTCTGTCCTTAAACTGGCGACTAATAAAACCAATAGGGTGTTCCTTACCCTTCTCATCTACTTGCGATAGTACAGCTCCTATCCCAGTGTCAGAGGCGTCCGTCTGCACGATAAAAGGTCTTTGATAATCAGGGGCCCTGAGGACAGGGGCCTGGCACAAGGAGTCTTTTAAGCCATTGAAGGCCTTCTCACACTCGTCGGTCCAAGTTACCTTCTTGGGTTTCTTCAGAGTTGTGAGGGCAGTCAGAGGGGCAGCTATGGTGCCATAGTCTGCCACAAAATTGCGGTAATACCCTGTGAGTCCTAAGAAGGCTCTCACTTGGGATTGTGTAGTGGGGGTAGGCCAGTCTTGTACTGCTTGTACTTTACTGGGTAGAGGCTGTATCCTCCCTCCACCTACTTCATGTCCAAGGTAAAACACTGAGCCTTGTCCAATCTGGCATTTACTAGCCTTTATGGTCAAGTGTGCTTTCTGAAGAGCCTGGAGCACAATCCCGAGGTGTTTCACATGGTCTTCCCAGGTGGCACTGAAAACTGCTATATCGTCCAGATATGCAAGACAGAATTCGTCCAACCCATTCAAAACATGATGCACAAGCCTCTGGAAAGTGGCAGGTGCATTCTTCAACCCGAACGGCATTACCCGGTATTGGTAAAGGCCGTCTGGAGTAGAAAACGCTGTCTTCTCCTTGGCATGTTCTGCTAAAGCTATTTGCCAATAGCCAGCAGTGAGGTCAAACGTGCTGAGGTACTTGGAGGCACCCAAAGTATCCACCAGCTCATCTGTTCGAGGCAAGGGGTGCATCTGTCTTGGTGACAGCATTCAGAGCCCTGTAATCCACGCAGAACCTCAATTCAGAAGTGCCTGCCTTTGGAAGGAAAACCACAGGGCTGGACCAAGGACTACTAGAGGGTTCAATCACCCCAAGGTCTAACATCTTGTTGACCTCGGTCTTAATATAAGACCGTACTTTGTCTGACATCCTGTATCCCCTACTTTTGGTAGGTACACTGTCTCCTGTGTCTATGTTATGTTTGCACCAAGGTGTCAAACCAGGCGACTGTGAAAACAGGGGGGAAAACTGCCTAAGCAAACTTTTCACCTCAGCCTGCTGATCAGAAGTCAGGTGAGGGGCCCCTCGGACACCCTCAAAGGAGCTATCTGAAGGACCGCTTTGGAACAGGTCGGGGAGAGGTTCAGACTCCTCTTCCTCAACATCTGAAGCCAGTAACAGTGCTGCGATTTCGACTCTTGGGACGAAAGCCTTCAGCCTATTCACGTGAAACACTTTTGGAGCCTGTCCAGGCCTTCCAAGGTCCACTAAATAGTTAACCTCACCCAGGGGCTCCACCACTGTGTAAGGGCCTGACCATTTGTCCTGTAAAGCTCAAGGCCTTATGGGATTCATGATCAGGACTTGCTGACCAGGTGTAAAGTTGATGAGGGAAGCTTTCTGGTCGTACCAATGTTTCACCAGTGCTTGTCCTGCCTTCAATTTATCACTAGCCAAGCCCATCAGAAGTACCATCCGTTTTCTGAGCTCTAGCACATAATCAACTACGTTGGTAGTAACAGGGGGAGTGGGCATCTCCCATCCCTCTTTGACTATGGCTAAGGGTCCCCGTACAGGATGACCAAACAGAAGTTTGAAGGGGCTGAAGCCAACACCCTCCTGTGGTACCCCTCGGTAGGCAAACAGTAAGCATGGTAAAAGAAGATCCCATTGTCTTCTCTGAAGCTTCTCCAGAGCCCCAATCATGCTTTTTAACGTTCTGTTGAAACGTTCCACCAGACCATTGGTCTGGGGGTGGTATGCAGAAGAGAACATGTAGGTGACCCCACATTCTTTCCACATAGCCTGCATATACTTCGACATAAAGTTGCTGCCACGATCTGACACAACTTCTTTAGGGAAGCCAACCCTAGTAAATATGCCAAGTAAAGCTTTTGCAACTGACTTGGCAGTTACAGTTTTCAATGGGATGGCCTCAGGATATCTGGTTGCATGGTCGACCAGCACCAGGATAAACCTATTGCCCGAGGATGTTTGCGGGTCAAGGGGACCAACGATGTCGATCCCTACCCTTTCAAATGGTACCCCCACAACTGGGAGCGGTACCAACGGAGCTTGGATTGTCGAGCCAACCTTACCAGATAACTGGCAGGAGGCACAACTCCTGCAGTGACTTTCTACTTGCACCCCCATCTTGGGCCAGTAGAAGTGCATGGATAACCTTTGCTTGCTCCTCTTAATACCAAGGTGACCAGCAAGGAGCACTTCATGCGCCAACTGCAGGAGGAAGGGCCTAACAGCAAGGGGAACCACCAACCTCCTATGGTCTCCTTCTGTAGACTCTGTGGGCTCACTATACAGGAGTCCACCTTCCCAATAAATCCTATGCGTCCCAGGAGGTTCACCCTCAAGCTGGGAGCAGGCCTGTCTCCTTAGGCCTTCCAGAGATGGGCACTCACGTTGGCCTTTACTGAATTCGTCCCTATCAGGACCTCCTTCAACTAACAAGTCTTTTAGTTCAGGATGGTCGTTGGGGTCAAATACTTCAGGCATCGCCACCTCCTCGTCAGGCCTGGGCGATTGACCAACTTCCTCCACCGCAGTGGTAGGCGAGCTCGGGGGAATATTCTCTTTCCCTCGTCTTGACTTGTTGACTCCTTTCGCCTTGGGTTTCCCCTTCGGCTGGGGCGGCGTATTGGTCTTGGCCAATTCTGCCCGTGCTTGAGACCGTGTGTAGGGTCTTTCGGCAGTGTCTCCTACGAGCCCTAAAGCTCTGAGATCATTACCTAACAAGACCTTTCCCGGGACGTTTCTCTGAATGCTCACTGGAATCCTGACTGCTGTACCATTTAAAGTAAGATTTACAGGTATTACTGGGAACATACGGAGTGGGCCGTCAGCCAACTTAGTGGGCATCAGAGTAGCTCTGGCAACTTCCTCTGAGTCTACCAAGGTAGAATCCACTACAGTTCGACTGCACCCACTATCCCTAAGAGCTGGAGTATCTACTCCATTGATCAGCACACTGTCTTTAAAGTAGTGCTTGGTATTATCTGTAATCCTAGCATAAGCCTCTGCGACTTTAGGCTCCCAGGAACCCAGGGAAACTAAAACTACCTCAGCCTCTATCCCGCTGGGAAATGAGTCTGAGGAGAAGGATGCTCCTGTAATCTCTTCTTCCTCGTAGGAGGAGAAGGCCAGATTAGCGGAGTGGACCCCCAAAGGTCAAACCTTACACCGGGGATCCCCCTTCACGTGGTCAGTTGCTCCACAAGCAAAACAAGATCCATTGGGTCTGTTTACATAGGGAGGCTTATTGTAACCAGAGTTCTGTTTCGGAGGCTGACCTCCACTACCCTGTGAGTTCTCTTGTGTCTTACCCTTATTTTTCTTTTTGTGGCCCTTTTGAGAAGAAGATTTATCAGATTCTCCACCCTCCTTATCTTTGGACTTTTTCCCTTCCTCCTGCTTACCAGGATGAGTTTTGTCCTTATGGGACACTCGATGTGACACCCATAAGTCTGCTGCAATGGCCAGCTTCTTAGGATCTATCTCCTTCGAATCGGCCAAATGCTGCTTAAGCTCCGGGGAAGAAGATGCAAAAATGTGTTCCAGCATGACAAGATTTATCATGCCTTCGAAGGTAGAAACCTTATAACCTTCGACCCAGCCAGTTAAGTTTTTCAAGGATTCAGTGACATAAGATACCCAAGTACCACCTTCCTTTTTCTTATACTCTATGAATCGTTTCAAATATTGGGCCGGAGTCTTCCCAAACTTTAAAATGAGAGTTTGCTTTAACATTGCAAAATCAGCTTGCTCAGCCTTCGACATTTCCATAATGGCACTACAGCCAGAATGGGGCAGTCTGCTGAGTAACCAGGCAATCTTATCAGCATTGTCAACTTGTTGAACTTCGCATGCATACTCAAACGCATTCATCTAGTCCATAATGTCATTCCTTTCCTCATACACAATGACCAGATCTTTCGGAAACCGTGGATGAGAGGAGGCCCCAGACCCATGTCCAGGACCCTTGGACCCATTTGCAACCTGAAGCTTGGCCAGTTCCAACTGGTGATCCCTGTCTTTCTGTTTTTCTGACTGTTCGATTTTTAGTTTGGCTATGCTGAATTCAAGCTCCTTCTGCCTAAACCGCAGCTCTTGCTTCTTGAATTCAAGCATAGCCTCCCCATCAACACTGGCAGAGGAAACATTAGACATCTCATCCTCCCTGTCCTCGTGGTCGCGGTGGATCAGTGCAGCGGCAGAACCGTCGGTTCTACCAGTGAGAGCAGCCCCACCTCCTTCCGCACTGTCCTCAGAAGTTATAGCGTCAAGCTGCGCTTCTTGCCACGCCACGATTCTTTGGATCATATCCAATTTCGTGCCTTGAGAGGAAACACTGCACACATTTTTTTCAATGTTTCTGATTTGGAAGCATTTAAAGTTAACAAGGTATTTGTTTCCATACTGTTAGATAGGACTATGGCCTTTTTAAAGTTATACTACAACAATTCACTACGTGTCCTGGTAGGAATAACTTGAAATGCCTTAGTTCGTGCGCAACACTGGATACCTTCAGTCGTATCCCACCGCTGTACACCAATTTGTTAAGACGGATTTCTGAACTCTGTCCTGGTGGCGCAGAAGTTCAGAAGGTCAACCTAATTACTTGGAACAGGGTAACCTCTGGACAAGCCAGACCAATCAAGGTAGCGATCGCGGCGGTCAAGACTAGGTCTCAAGAGGGGTGAGGGTGACTGAAAGCCTGCAATGAGCACACAAAGCAAGGACACTTACAAACTACTCCAAACAGGTGCTATATTAAAAATATATACACATTTATTCCAAGGCCTTTAAAACAATGACCGTAGCGAGAAATCACAATACAACTCTAGTAAACCAACACATACCATACCAATACAATATATATACAAATACAAACAAGTCTCAAGCGTTAGATGCACGAAATGTGTAGTCCACCTAAAAGGGAAGGAAAACAGGCAGTGCGAAATAATGCTTAGACCCAGTCCGCCTTCAGAGGCACCTAACTAAAAGGAAGTCCGAGCCCTACGAAGAGTGGAGCCTTGTGCTCAAAAGTACCTGCACACGCTGGTGCCAACGGGCAAAAGGGGAGTCTCTTCGAGGGAGATCAGGCAGTTCAGTTTAGTGCACAAACGAAGAACAACAGTGTTCCGCGACTCAAGCGCAGCCTCCACTGTGGGCAGAAGCAGAGCGCGAGTACGGAAAGGCGTGCTGTTTTGACACAGCGGGGAAAAGCTATGGGCTCCTGCAGGAGGGCGACCAGTTCCTAGCTATGCTACTCACCGGACCCCGATGCAAGCAGACCCAGGCTTCTCCGCGTCAGTTTCAGTCGCTGGCAGGTTCAGAAGAGCAGGGGACGTCTCGTCGTCGTGTTGAGTCTGCAGCAGCAGAGTTGAGTAAAAGACGTCCCAAACGAAGGAACCCGCACAGTTTGTTACCACAGCAGGGCAACGGAGCGGCCGTGTGTATCTGAGCCAAATGTACACTACTCACTTCAGACCTGGGAACGCCAAGTGTACGAATCGTGAGAGAGTGACAAGGACTCGATATACTACACAACCTGGTGGCGGTTACAGAGCAAGACTCCTGTGTAGGCTGGTCAGTCTGCTGGATGGCCCAGAGACGCTTCCGAAGGCTTACTAGCAGGAGATGGTGAAGATGCCGAGAATAGCTGTCCCCGCTATTCCAAGGGTCGAAGTACTAGTACAGGCCTTCTGGTTCGATCAAAGGTGAAAAGGGTTTCACAAGGCGACAGCAGTGCAGAGGAGCAGTCCTTCAGCGGGTCACCAGCGATTCCTCGGTTCAGCCTCTTGGTTGCAGGATACTTGGCTCCTGTATTCCTTCGTTCGTGAGAACTCAGGAGATCGACATGGTAGTGGTGTTTCCAGCCCCCTCTTATCCACGGTTCCCTTCGCGCCAAAAAGGTGGGGACCCAATGGGAGATCCGCTCATCAACACTCACACCATTCGTGGACCTATCACGGACCACGGTGGTCCCAGGCATTCACACCGGACCAGACATCCCAGCCCACATACTGGAGGCACACACAAGACATGTAGAAGCCCGCGAAAGCATCCGTGTTTCGCGGGAAAGTACATGCCCAAATAAGGAAGGCCCCGGGTCGGCTCGACCTGGGGAAGGTGAAGGGAGCAAGACGGTCAGCGGACAGGACAAAGGAGCCTCGTGGTCTGGCCATTTTGGGAGCCAGGCCACCATTTTGGGTTAAGTGCGAGAAACGTGCTTAGAACGCCAAAAGGAGCTCAAAACACAAGAAACGATCGCTGCCACCATTCCCGTCCGTGAATCACTTGCACCGATCAGTTACAATCCTGAAAGAGTATCTAGGGCCTGTAGAAGGCTAGAATCCCAAGAGAGCAGCAACTTAGCTTATAGTGCCCTCTTGTGTCATGTTGCACGAAAGCCGCAACATGATAAAAGAAACTACGGAAAACAGCGTTTCCCGGTACTGACTGTCTTAAGGGCATGTCAGTTTCCCCGTAAGAAAGGAGCGAAAGCCCAGAGGAGTGCGGCAGAAGGCTGCACTTCTCTGGCAAAGTCGAGAACAAGGTGAAAAACAACAGCAAAAAGTTTAGGGGTTGCCACATGGAAGGAAAATTACCTACAATTATTAAATCTTTCCTAACAGATATCACATCTCATGTTATAGGAAGAGTCTCAGGTTTGGTATAAGCATTGAGATATCACATCTCTGCAATCGGAAGTGTCTCAGGATTGGGATGGGAAGGAGTTGGATATCCCATCTCATGTTATAGGACGGGTCTCAGGATTGTTATTAGAATCATTGAGATATCATGTTGCATGCTGTAGGAAGGGCCTAAGGATTGGAATGGGAAGGACTTGGATATCACAACTCATGCTATGGATAGGCTCTCAGGTTTGGAAAGGGAAGGAGTTGGATATCACATTTCATGTTAGAGGAAGGATCTCAGGTTTGGTATTAGAGGCATTGAGATATCACATCTCATGCTATAGGAAGGGTCTCAGGATTGGAATGGGAAGGAGTTGGATATCACATCTCATGCTATAGGAAGGGTCTCAGGTTTGGTATAGGCATTGAGATATCACATCTCATGCTATAGGAAGGGTCTCAGGATTGGAATGGAAGGAGTTGGATATCACATCTCATGTTAAACGAAGGATCTCAGGTTTGGTATTAGAAGCATTGAGACGTCACATCTCATGCTATAGGAAGGGTCTCAGGATTGGAATGGGAAGGAGTTGGATATCACATCTCATGCTATAGGAAGGGTCTCAGGTTTGGTATAAGCATTGAGATATCACATCTCATGCTATCGGAAGGGTCTCAGGATTGGAATGGGAAGGAGTTGTATATGACATCTCAAGCCATAGGAAGGGTCTCAGGTTTGGTATAAGCTTTGAGATATCACATCTCTGCTATCGGAAGGGTCTCAGGATTGGAATGGGAAGGAGTTGGATATCCCATCTCATGTTATAGGAAGAGTCTCAGGTTTGGTATTAGAAGCATTGAGATATCACATCTCATGCTATAGGAAGTGTCTCAGGATTGGAATGGGAAGGACTTGGATATCACATCTCATGCTATAGGGAGGGTCTCAAGTTTGATATTAGAAGCATTGAGATATCACATCTCATGCTATAGGAAGGGTCTCAGGATTGGAATGGGAAGGAGTAGGATATCACATCTCATGCTATAGGAAGGATCTCAGGTTTGGTATAAGCATTGAGATATCACATCTCATGCTATAGGAAGGGTCTCAGGATTGGAATGGGAAGGAGTTGGATATCACATCTCATGATAAAGGAAGGGTCTAAGGTTTGGAAGGGGAAGGATTTGGATATCACATCTCATGTTATAGGACGGGTCTCAGGTTTGGTATTAGAAGCACTGAGATATCAAGTCTCATGGTATAGGAAGGGTCTCAGAATTGGAATGAGAAGGAGTTGGATATCACATCTCAAGCTATAGGAAGGGTCTCAGGATTGGAATGGGAAGGAGTTTGATATCACATCTCATGCAATAGTATGGGCCTCAGGTTTGGTATAAGCATTGGGATATCACATCTCATGCTATCAGAAGGGTATCAGGATTGGAATTCCAAGGAGTTGGATATCCCATCTCATGCTATAGGAAGGGTCTCAGGTTGGAATGGGAAGGAGTTGGATATCACATCTCATGTTATAGGACGGGTCTCAGGTTTGGTATTAGAAGCATTGTGATATCACATCTCATGCTATAGGATGTGTCTCAGGATTGGAAAGGGAAGGAGTTGGATATCACATCTCATGCTATAGGAAGGGTTTCAGGTTTGGTAGAAGCATTGAGATATCACATCTCATGCTATAGGAAGAGTCTCAGGTTTGGGAAGGGAAGGATTTGGATTTCACATCTCATGTTATAGGATGGTTCTCATGTTTGGTTTTTGAAGCATTGAGATATCACATCTCATGCTATCGGAAGGGTCTCAGGTTTGGAATGGGAAGGAGTGGATATCACATCTCATGTTATAGGAAGGGTCTCAGGTTTGGAATGGGAAGGAGTTGGATATGACATCTCTTGTTATAGGGAGGGTCTCAGGATTTGAATGGTAAGGAGTTGGATATCACATCTCATGCTATAGGAAGGGTCTCAGGTTGGAATGGGAAGGAGTTGGATATCACATCTCATGTTATATACAGGAAGGGTCTCAGGATTGGAATGGGAAGGATTTGGATATCACATCTCTTGCTATAGGAAGGGTCTCAGGTTTTTTATTAGAAACATTGAGATATCACATCTCATGCTATAGGAAGGGTTTTAGGATTGGAATGGGAAGTATTTGGATATCACATCTCATGCTAAAGGAATGGTCTCAGGTTTGGAAGGGGAAGGATTTGGATATCACATCTCATCCAATAGGAAGGGTCTCAGGTTTGGAATGGGAAGGAATTGGATATCACATCTCATGTTATAGGAAGGGTCTCAGGTTTTTTATTAGAAACATTGAGATATCACATCTCATGTTATAGGACGGTACCCAGGTTTGTTATTAGAAGCATTGAGATATCACATCTCATGGTATAGGAAGGGTCTCAGGGTTGGAATGGGAAGGAGTTGGATAATCTCATGTTAAAGGACGGGTCTCTGGTTTGGTATTAGAATCATTGAGATATCACATCGCATGCTGTAGGAAGGGTCTAAGGATTGGAATGGGATGGACTTGGATATCACATCTCATGCTATAGGTAGGCTCTCAGGTTTGGTATAAGCATTGAGATATCACATCTCATGCTATAGGAAGGGTCTCAGGTTTGGTATAAGCATGGAGATATCACTTCTCATGCTATAGGAAGGGTCTCAGGATTGGAATGGGAAGGTGTTGGATATCACATCTCATGCTATAGGAAGGGTCTCAGATTTGGTATAAGCATTGAGATATCACATCTCATGCTATAGGAAGGGTCTCAGGATTGGAATGGGAAGGAGTTGTATATGACATCTCAGGCCTTAGGAAGGGTCTCAGGTTTGGTATAAGCATTGAGATATCACATCTCTGCTATCGGAAGGGTCTCAGGATTGGAATGGGAAGGAGTTGGATATCCCATCTCATGTTATAGGAAGGGTCTCAGGTTTGGTATTAGAAGCATTGAGATATCACATCTCATGCTATAGGAAGGGTCTCATGATTGGAATGGGAAGGACTTGGATGTCACATCTCATGCTATAGGGAGGGTCTCAAGTTTGATATTAGAAGCATTGAGATAACAAATCTCATGATATCGGAAGGGTCTCAGGATTGTAATGGGAAGGAGTTGGATATCACATCTCATGATAAAGGAAGGGTCTAAGGTTTGGAAGGGGAAGGATTTGGATATCACATCTCATGTTATAGGACGAGTCTCAGGTTTGGTATTAGAAGCATTGAGATATCAAGTCTCATGGTATAAGAAGAGTCTCAGAATTGGAATGGGAAGGAGTTGGATATCACATCTCAAGCTATAGGAAGCGTCTCAGGATTGGAATGGGAAGGAGTTTGATATCACATCTCATGCCATAGTATGGGTCTCAGGTTTGGTAGAAGCATTGGGATATCACATCTCATGCTATCGGAAGGGTATCAGTATTGGATTTGGAAGGAGTTGGATATCCCATCTCATGCTATAGGAAGGGTCTCAGGTTAGAATGGGAAGGAGTTGGATATCACATTTCATGTTATAGGAAGGGTCTCAGGATTGGAATGGGAAGGACTTGGATATCATATCTCATGCTATAGGAAGGCTCTCAGGTTTGGAAGGGGAAGGAGTTGGATATCACATTTCATGTTAGAGGAAGGATCTCAGGTTTGGTATTAGAGGCCTTGAGATATCACATCTCATGCTATAGGAAGGGTCTCAGGATTGTAATGGGAAGGAGTTGGATATCACATCTCAAGCTATAGGAAGGGTCTCAGGTTTGGTATAAGCATTGAGATATCACATCTCATGCTATAGGAAGGGTCTCAGGATTGGAATGGGAAGAAGTTGGATATCACATCTCATGCTATAGGAAGGTTCTCAGGTTTGGTATAAGCATTGAGATATCACATCTCATGCTATAGGAAGGGTCTCAGGGTTGGAATGGGAAGGAGTTGTATATGACATCTCATGCCATAGGAAGGGTCTCAGGTTTGGTATAAGCATTGAGATATCACATCACATGCTATAGGAAGGGTCTCAGGATTGGAATGGGAAGGACTTGGATATCACATCTCATGCTATAGGCAGGGTCTCAGGTTTGGAAAGGGAAGGAGATGGATATCACATTTCATGTTAGAGGTAGGATCTCAGGTTTGGTATTAGAGGCATTGAGATATCACATCTCATGCTATCAGAAGGGTCTCAGGATTGGAATGGGAAGGAGTTGGATATCACATTTCATGCTAAAGGGAGGGTCTCAGGTTTGGAAGGGGAAGGATTTGGAAATCACATCTCATATTATAGGAAGGATCTCAGGTTTGGTATAAGAGGCATTGAGATATCACATCTCATGCTATCATAAGGGTCTCAGGATTGGAATGGGAAGGAGTTGGATATCACATCTCATGTTATAGGAAGGATCTCAGGTTTGGTATTAGAAGCATTGAGACATCACATCTCATGCTATAGGAAGGGTCTCAGGATTGGAATGGGAAGGAGTTGGATATCACATCTCATGCTATAGGAAGGGTCTCAGGTTTGGTATAAGCATTGAGATATCACATCTCATGCTATAGGAAGGGTCTCAGGATTGGAATGGGAAGGATTTGGATATCACATCTCATGCTATAGGAAGGGTCTCAGGTTTGGTATAAGCATTGAGATATCACATCTCATGCTATAGGAAGGGTCTCAGGATTGGAATGGGAAGAAGTTGGATATCACATCTCATGCTATAGGAAGGGTCTCAGGTTTGGTATAAGCATTGAGATATCACATCTCATGCTATAGGAAGGGTCTCAGGGTTGGAATGGGAAGGAGTTGTATATGACATCTCATGCCATAGGAAGGGTCTCAGGTTTGGTATAAGCATTGAGATATCACATCACATGCTATAGGAAGGGTCTCAGGATTGGAATGGGAAGGACTTGGATATCACATCTCATGCTATAGGCAGGGTCTCAGGTTTGGAAAGGGAAGGAGATGGATATCACATTTCATGTTAGAGGTAGGATCTCAGGTTTGGTATTAGAGGCATTGAGATATCACATCTCATGCTATCAGAAGGGTCTCAGGATTGGAATGGGAAGGAGTTGGATATCACATTTCATGCTAAAGGGAGGGTCTCAGGTTTGGAAGGGGAAGGATTTGGAAATCACATCTCATATTATAGGAAGGATCTCAGGTTTGGTATTAGAAGCATTGATATATCACATCTCATGCTATCGGAAGGATCTCAGGTTTGGTATAAGAGGCATTGAGATATCACATCTCATGCTATCATAAGGGTCTCAGGATTGGAATGGGAAGGAGTTGGATATCACATCTCATGTTATAGGAAGGATCTCAGGTTTGGTATTAGAAGCATTGAGACATCACATCTCATGCTATAGGAAGGGTCTCAGGATTGGAATGGGAAGGAGTTGGATATCACATCTCATGCTATAGGAAGGGTCTCAGGTTTGGTATAAGCATTGAGATATCACATCTCATGCTATAGGAAGGGTCTCAGGATTGGAATGGGAAGGATTTGGATATCACATCTTATGCTATAGGAAGGGTCTCAGGTTTGGTATAAGCATGGAGATATCACTTCTCATGCTATAGGAAGGGTCTCAGGATTGGAATGGGAAGGAGTTGGATATCACATCTCATGCTATAGGAAGGGTCTCAGATTTGGTATAAGCATTGAGATATCACATCTCATGATATCGGAAGGGTCTCAGGATTGGAATGGGAAGGAGTTGGATATCACATCTCATGATAAAGGAAGGGTCTAAGGTTTGGAAGGAGAAGGATTTGGATATCACATCTCATGTTATAGGACGGGTCTCAGGTTTGGTATTAGAAGCATTGAGATATCAAGTCTCATGGTATAAGAAGGGTCTCAGGATTGGAATGGGAAGGAGTTTGATATCACATCTCATGCCATAGTATGGGTCTCAGGTTTGGTAGAAGCATTGGGATATTACATCTCATGCTATCGGAAGGGTATCAGTATTGGATTTGGAAGGAGTTGGATATCCCATCTCATGCTATAGGAAGGGTCTCAGGTTGGAATGGGAAGGAGTTGGATATCACATTTCATGTTATAGGAAGGGTCTCAGGATTGGAATGGGAAGGACTTGGATATCATATCTCATGCTATAGGAAGGCTCTCAGGTTTGGAAGGGGAAGGAGTTGGATATCACATTTCATGTTAGAGGAAGGATCTCAGGTTTGGTATTAGAGGCCTTGAGATATCACATCTCATGCTATAGGAAGGGTCTCAGGATTGGAATGGGAAGGAGTTGGATATCACATCTCATGTTATAGGAAGGATCTCAGGTTTGGTATTAGAAGCATTGAGACATCACATCTCATGCTATAGGAAGGGTCTCAGGATTGGAATGGGAAGGAGTTGGATATCACATTTCATGCTAAAGGGAGGGTCTCAGGTTTGGAAGGGGAAGGATTTGGAAATCACATCTCATATTATAGGAAGGATCTCAGGTTTGGTATTAGAAGCATTGAGATATCACATCTCATGCTATCGGAAGGATCTCAGGTTTGGTATAAGAGGCATTGAGATATCACATCTCATGCTATCATAAGGGTCTCAGGATTGGAATGGGAAGGAGTTGGATATCACATCTCATGTTATAGGAAGGATCTCTGGTTTGGTATTAGGAGCATTGAGACATCACATCTCATGCTATAGGAAGGGTCTCAGGATTGGAATGGGAAGGAGTTGGATATCACATCTCATGCTATAGGAAGGGTCTCAGGTTTGGTATAAGCATTGAGATATCACATCTCATGCTATAGGAAGGGTCTCAGGATTGGAATGGGAAGGATTTGGATATCACATCTCATGCTATAGGAAGGGTCTCAGGTTTGGTATAAGCATTGAGATATCACATCTCATGCTATAGGAAGGGTCTCAGGATTGGAATGGGAAGGATTTGGATATCACATCTCATGCTATAGGAAGGGTCTCAGGTTTGGTATAAGCATTGAGATATCACATCTCATGCTATAGGAAGGGTCTCAGGATTGGAAAGGGAAGGATTTGGATATCACATCTCATGCTATAGGAAGGGTCTCAGGTTTGGTATAAGCATTGAGATATCACATCTCATGCTATAGGAAGGGTCTCAGGATTGGAATGGGAAGAAGTTGGATATCACATCTCATGCTATAGGAAGGGTCTCAGGTTTGGTATAAGCATTGAGATATCACATCTCATGCTATAGGAAGGGTCTCAGGGTTGGAATGGGAAGGAGTTGTATATGACATCTCATGCCATAGGAAGGGTCTCAGGTTTGGTATAAGCATTGAGATATCACATCACATGCTATAGGAAGGGTCTCAGGATTGGAATGGGAAGGACTTGGATATCACATCTCATGCTATAGGCAGGGTCTCAGGTTTGGAAAGGGAAGGAGATGGATATCACATTTCATGTTTGAGGTAGGATCTCAGGTTTGGTATTAGAGGCATTGAGATATCACATCTCATGCTATCAGAAGGGTCTCAGGATTGGAATGGGAAGGAGTTGGATATCACATTTCATGCTAAAGGGAGGGTCTCAGGTTTGGAAGGGGAAGGATTTGGAAATCACATCTCATATTATAGGAAGGATCTCAGGTTTGGTATTAGAAGCATTGAGATATCACATCTCATGCTATCGGAAGGATCTCAGGTTTGGTATAAGAGGCATTGAGATATCACATCTCATGCTATCATAAGGGTCTCAGGATTGGAATGGGAAGGAGTTGGATATCACATCTCATGTTATAGGAAGGATCTCAGGTTTGGTATTAGAAGCATTGAGACATCACATCTCATGCTATAGGAAGGGTCTCAGGATTGGAATGGGAAGGAGTTGGATATCACATCTCATGCTATAGGAAGGGTCTCAGGTTTGGTATAAGCATTGAGATATCACATCTCATGCTATAGGAAGGGTCTCAGGATTGGAATGGGAAGGATTTGGATATCACATCTTATGCTATAGGAAGGGTCTCAGGTTTGGTATAAGCATGGAGATATCACTTCTCATGCTATAGGAAGGGTCTCAGGATTGGAATGGGAAGGAGTTGGATATCACATCTCATGCTATAGGAAGGGTCTCAGATTTGGTATAAGCATTGAGATATCACATCTCATGCTATAGGAAGGGTCTCAGGATTGGAATGGGAAGGAGTTGTATATGACATCTCAGGCCATAGGAAGGGTCTCAGATTTGGTATAAGCATTGAGATATCACATCTCATGATATCGGAAGGGTCTCAGGATTGGAATGGGAAGGAGTTGGATATCACATCTCATGATAAAGGAAGGGAATAAGGTTTGGAAGGGGAAGGATTTGGATATCACATCTCATGTTATAGGACGGGTCTCAGGTTTGGTATTAGAAGCATTGAGATATCAAGTCTCATGGTATAAGAAGGGTCTCAGGATTGGAATGGGAAGGAGTTTGATATCACATCTCATGCCATAGTATGGGTCTCAGGTTTGGTAGAAGCATTGGGATATTACATCTCATGCTATCGGAAGGGTATCAGTATTGGATTTGGAAGGAGTTGGATATCCCATCTCATGCTATAGGAAGGGTCTCAGGTTGGAATGGGAAGGAGTTGGATATCACATTTCATGTTATAGGAAGGGTCTCAGGATTGGAATGGGAAGGACTTGGATATCATATCTCATGCTATAGGAAGGCTCTCAGGTTTGGAAGGGGAAGGAGTTGGATATCACATTTCATGTTAGAGGAAGGATCTCAGGTTTGGTATTAGAGGCCTTGAGATGTGATATCTCATGCTATAGGAAGGGTCTCAGGATTGGAATGGGAAGGAGTTGGATATCACATCTCATGTTATAGGAAGGATCTCAGGTTTGGTATTAGAAGCATTGAGACATCACATCTCATGCTATAGGAAGGGTCTCAGGATTGGAATGGGAAGGAGTTGGATATCACATTTCATGCTAAAGGGAGGGTCTCAGGTTTGGAAGGGGAAGGATTTGGAAATCACATCTCATATTATAGGAAGGATCTCAGGTTTGGTATTAGAAGCATTGAGATATCACATCTCATGCTATCGGAAGGATCTCAGGTTTGGTATAAGAGGCATTGAGATATCACATCTCATGCTATCATAAGGGTCTCAGATTTGGAATGGGAAGGAGTTGGATATCACATCTCATGTTATAGGAAGGATCTCAGGTTTGGTATTAGAAGCATTGAGACATCACATCTCATGCTATAGGAAGGGTCTCAGGATTGGAATGGGAAGGAGTTGGATATCACATCTCATGCTATAGGAAGGGTCTCAGGTTTGGTATAAGCATTGAGATATCACATCTCATGCTATAGGAAGGGTCTCAGGATTGGAATGGGAAGGATTTGGATATCACATCTCATGCTATAGGAAGGGTCTCAGGTTTGGTATAAGCATTGAGATATCACATCTCATGCTATAGGAAGGGTCTCAGGATTGGAATGGGAAGGATTTGGATATCACATCTCATGCTATAGGAAGGGTCTCAGGTTTGGTATAAGCATTGAGATATCACATCTCATGCTATAGGAAGGGTCTCAGGATTGGAATGGGAAGGATTTGGATATCACATCTCATGCTATAGGAAGGGTCTCAGGTTTGGTATAAGCATTGAGATATCACATCTCATGCTATAGGAAGGGTCTCAGGATTGGAATGGGAAGAAGTTGGATATCACATCTCATGCTATAGGAAGGGTCTCAGGTTTGGTATAAGCATTGAGATATCACATCTCATGCTATAGGAAGGGTCTCAGGGTTGGAATGGGAAGGAGTTGTATATGACATCTCATGCCATAGGAAGGGTCTCAGGTTTGGTATAAGCATTGAGATATCACATCACATGCTATAGGAAGGGTCTCAGGATTGGAATGGGAAGGACTTGGATATCACATCTCATGCTATAGGCAGGGTCTCAGGTTTGGAAAGGGAAGGAGATGGATATCACATTTCATGTTTGAGGTAGGATCTCAGGTTTGGTATTAGAGGCATTGAGATATCACATCTCATGCTATCAGAAGGGTCTCAGGATTGGAATGGGAAGGAGTTGGATATCACATTTCATGCTAAAGGGAGGGTCTCAGGTTTGGAAGGGGAAGGATTTGGAAATCACATCTCATATTATAGGAAGGATCTCAGGTTTGGTATTAGAAGCATTGAGATATCACATCTCATGCTATCGGAAGGATCTCAGGTTTGGTATAAGAGGCATTGAGATATCACATCTCATGCTATCATAAGGGTCTCAGGATTGGAATGGGAAGGAGTTGGATATCACATCTCATGTTATAGGAAGGATCTCAGGTTTGGTATTAGAAGCATTGAGACATCACATCTCATGCTATAGGAAGGGTCTCAGGATTGGAATGGGAAGGAGTTGGATATCACATCTCATGCTATAGGAAGGGTCTCAGGTTTGGTATAAGCATTGAGATCTCACATCTCATGCTATAGGAAGGGTCTCAGGATTGGAATGGGAAGGATTTGGATATCACATCTTATGCTATAGGAAGGGTCTCAGGTTTGGTATAAGCATGGAGATATCACTTCTCATGCTATAGGAAGGGTCTCAGGATTGGAATGGGAAGGAGTTGGATATCACATCTCATGCTATAGGAAGGGTCTCAGATTTGGTATAAGCATTGAGATATCACATCTCATGCTATAGGAAGGGTCTCAGGATTGGAATGGGAAGGAGTTGTATATGACATCTCAGGCCATAGGAAGGGTCTCAGATTTGGTATAAGCATTGAGATATCACATCTCATGATATCGGAAGGGTCTCAGGATTGGAATGGGAAGGAGTTGGATATCACATCTCATGATAAAGGAAGGGTCTAAGGTTTGGAAGGGGAAGGATTTGGATATCACATCTCATGTTATAGGACGGGTCTCAGGTTTGGTATTAGAAGCATTGAGATATCAAGTCTCATGGTATAAGAAGGGTCTCAGGATTGGAATGGGAAGGAGTTTGATATCACATCTCATGCCATAGTATGGGTCTCAGGTTTGGTAGAAGCATTGGGATATCACATCTCATGCTATCGGAAGGGTATCAGTATTGGATTTGGAAGGAGTTGGATATCCCATCTCATGCTATAGGAAGGGTCTCAGGTTGGAATGGGAAGGAGTTGGATATCACATTTCATGTTATAGGAAGGGTCTCAGGATTGGAATGGGAAGGACTTGGATATCATATCTCATGCTATAGGAAGGCTCTCAGGTTTGGAAGGGGAAGGAGTTGGATATCACATTTCATGTTAGAGGAAGGATCTCAGGTTTGGTATTAGAGGCCTTGAGATATCACATCTCATGCTATAGGAAGGGTCTCAGGATTGGAATGGGAAGGAGTTGGATATCACATCTCAAGCTATAGGAAGGGTCTCAGGTTTGGTATAAGCATTGAGATATCACATCTCATGCTATAGGAAGGGTCTCAGGATTGGAATGGGAAGAAGTTGGATATCACATCTCATGCTATAGGAAGGGTCTCAGGTTTGGTATAAGCATTGAGATATCACATCTCATGCTATAGGAAGGGTCTCAGGATTGGAATGGGAAGGAGTTGTATATGCCATCTCATGCCATAGGAAGGGTCTCAGGTTTGGTATAAGCATTGAGATATCACATCACATGCTATAGGAAGGGTCTCAGGATTGGAATGGGAAGGACTTGGATATCACATATCATGCTATAGGCAGGGTCTCAGGTTTGGAAAGGGAAGGAGATGGATATCACATTTCATGTTAGAGGTAGGATCTCAGGTTTGGTATTAGAGGCATTGAGATATCACATCTCATGCTATCAGAAGGGTCTCAGGATTGGAATGGGAAGGAGTTGGATATCACATCTCATGCTAAAGGGAGGGTCTCGGGTTTGGAAGGGGAAGGATTTGGAAATCACATCTCATATTATAGGAAGGATCTCAGGTTTGGTATTAGAAGCATTGAGATATCACATCTCATGCTATCGGAAGGATCTCAGGTTTGGTATAAGAGGCATTGAGATATCACATCTCATGCTATCATAAGGGTCTCAGGATTGGAATGGGAAGGAGTTGGATATCACATCTCATGTTATAGGAAGGATCTCAGGTTTGGTATTGGAAGCATTGAGACATCACATCTCATGCTATAGGAAGGGTCTCAGGATTGGAATGGGAAGGAGTTGGATATCACATCTCATGCTATAGGAAGGGTCTCAGATTTGGTATAAGCATTGAGATATCACATCTCATGCTATAGGAAGGGTCTCAGGATTGGAATGGGAAGGAGTTGTATATGACATCTCAGGCCATAGGAAGGGTCTCAGGTTTGATATAAGCATTGAGATATCACATCTCTGCTATCGGAAGGGTCTCAGGATTGGAATGGGAAGGAGTTGGATATCCCATCTGAGTTGGATATCCCATCTCATGTTATAGGAAGGGTCTCAGGTTTGGTATTAGAAGCATTGAGATATCACATCTCATGCTATAGGAAGGGTCTCAGGATTGGAATGGGGAGGACTTGGATGTCACATCTCATGCTATTGGGAGGGTCTCAAGTTTGATATTAGAAGCATTGCGATAACAAATGTCATGATATCGGAAGGGTCTCAGGATTGGAATGGGAAGGAGTTGGATATCACATCTCATGATAAAGGAAGGGTCTAAGGTGTGGAAGGGGAAGGATTTGGATATCACATCTCATGTTATAGGACGGGTCTCAGGTTTGGTATTAGAAGCATTGAGATATCAAGTCTCATGGTATAGGAAGGGTCTCAGAATTGGAATGGGAAGAAGTTGGATATCACATCTCAAGCTATAGGAAGGGTCTCAGGATTGGAATGGGAAGGAGTTTGATATCACATCTCATGCCATAGTATGGGTCTCAGATTTGGTAGAAGCATTGGGATATCACATCTCATGCTATCGGAATGGTATCAGTATTGGATTTGGAAGGAGTTGGATATCCCATCTCATGCTATAGGAAAGGTCTCAGGTTTGAATGGGATGGAGTTGGATATCACATTTCATGTTATAGGAAGGGTCTCAGGTTTGGAAGGGGAAGGAATTGGATATCACATTTCATGTTAGAGGAAGGATCTCAGGTTTGGTATTAGAGGCCTTGAGATATCACATCTCATGCTATAGGAAGGGTCTCAGGATTGGAATGGGAAGGAGTTGGATATCACATCTCAAGCTATAGGAAGGGTCTCAGGTTTGGTATAAGCATTGAGATATCACATCTCATGCTATAGGAAGGGTCTCAGGTTTGGAAGGGGAAGGGGAAGGAGTTGGATATCCAATCTCATGTTATAGGACTGGTCTCAGGTTTGGTATTAGAAGCATTGAGATATCACATCGCATGCTGTAGGAAGGTTCTCAGGTTTGGAATGGGGAGGAATTGGATATCACATCTAATGTCATAGGAAGGATCTCAGGTTTGGTATTAGAAGCATTGAGATATCACATCTCATGCTATAGGAATGGTCTCAGGGTTGGAATGGGAAGGAGTTGGATATTACATTCTTGCTATAGGAAGGGTCTCATGTTTGGAATGGGAAGGAGTTGGATATCACATATGCTATAGGAAGGGTCTCAGGTTTGGAACGGGAAGGAGTTGGATATCCGATCTCATGTTATAGGAAGGGTCTCAGGTTTGGTATAAGCATTGAGATATCACATCACTGCTATCAGAAGTGTCTCAGGATTGGAATGGGAAGGAGTTGGATATCCCATCTCATGTTATAGGACGGGTCTCAGGTTTGTTATTAGAATCATTGAGATATCATATTGCACGCTGCAGGAAGGGTCTAAGCATTGGAATGGGAAGGACTTGGATATCACATCTCATGCTATAGATAGGCTCTCAGATTTGGAAAGGGAAGGAGTTGGATATCACATTTCATGTTATAGGAAGGATCTCAGGTTTGGTATTAGAGGCATTGAGATATCACATCTCATGCTATAGGAAGCGTCTCAGGATTGGAATGGGAAGGAGTTGGGTATCACATCTCATGCTATAGGAAGGGTCTCAGGATTGGTATAAGTATTGAGATATAACATCTCATGCTATAGGAAGGGTCTCAGGATTGGAATGGAAGGAGTTGGATATCACATCTCATGTTATAGGAAGGATCTCAGGTTTGGTATTAGAAGCATTGAGACATCACATCTCATGCTATAGGAAGGGTCTCAGGATTGGAATGGGAAGGAGTTGGATATCACATCTCATGCTATAGGAAGGGTCTCAGGTTTGGTATAAGCATTGAGATATCACATCTCATGCTATAGGAAGGGTCTCAGGATTGGAATGGGAAGGAGTTGTATATGACATCTCATGCCGTAGGAAGGGTCTCAGGTTTCGTATAAGCATTGAGATATCACATCTCTGCTATCGGAAGGGTCTCAGGATTGGAATGGGAAGGAGTTGGATATCCCATCTCATGTTATAGGAAGAGTCTCAGGTTTGGTATTAGAAGCATTGGATATCACATATCATGCTATAGGAAGTGTCTCAGGATTGGAATGGGAAGGACTTGGATATCACATCTCATGCTATAGGGAGGGTCTCAAGTTTGATATTAGAAGCATTGAGTTATCACATCTCATGCTATAGGAAGGGTCTCAGGATTGGAATGGGAAGGAGTTGGATATCACATCTCATGCTATAGGAAGGGTCTCAGGTTTGGTATAAGCAGTGAGATATCACATCTCATGCTATAGGAAGGGTCTCAGGTTTGGAATGGGAAGGAATTGGATATCACATCTCATGTCATAGGAAGTATCTCAGGTTTGGTATTAGAAGCATTGAGATATCACATCTCATGCTATAGGAATGGTCTCAGGATTGGAATGGGTAGGAGTTGGATATTACATTCTTGCTATAGGAAGGGTCTCATGTTTGGAATGGGAAGGAGTTGGATATCACATATGCTATAGGAAGGGTCTCAGGTCTGGAACGGGAAGGAGTTGGATATCACATCTCATGCTATAGGTAGGCTCTCAGGATTGGAATGGAAGGAGTTGGATATCACATCTCATGTTATAGGAAGGATCTCAGGTTTGGTATTAGTAGCATTGAGACATCACATCTCATGCTATAGGAAGGGTCTCAGGATTGGAATGGGAAGGAGTTGGATATCACATCTCATGCTATAGGAAGGGTCTCAGGTTTGGAAGGGGAAGGATTTGGATATTACATCTCGTGTTATAGGAATGATCTCAGGTTTGGTATTAGAAGCATTCAGATATCACATCTCATGCTATCGGAAGGATCTCAGGTTTGGTATTAGAAGCATTGAGATATCAAATCTCATGCTATAGGAAGGGTCGCAGGATTTGAATGGGAAGGAGTTCGATATCACATCTCATGCTATGGGAAGGGTCTCAGGATTGGAATGGGAAGGAGTTTTATATGACATCTCATGCCATAGGAAGGATCTCAGGTTTGGTATTAGAAGCATTGAGACATAACATCTCATGTTATAGGAAGGGTCTCAGGATTGGAATGGGAAGGAGTTGGATATCACATCTCATGCTATAGGAAGGGTCTCAGGTTTGGTATAAGTATTGAGATATCACATCTCATGCTATAGGAAGGGTCTCAGGATTGGAATGGGAAGGAGTTGTATATGACATCTCATGCCACAGGAAGGGTCTCAGGTTTGGTATAAGCATTGAGATATCACATCTCTGCTATCGGAAGGGTCTCAGGATTTGAATGGGAAGGAGTTGGATATCCCATCTTACGTTATAGGAAGGGTCTCAGGTTTGGTATTAGAAGCATTGAGATATCACATCTCATGCTATAGGAAGGGTCTCAGGATTGGAATGGGAAGGAGTTGGGTATCACATCTCATGCTATAGGAAGGGTCTCAGGATTGGTATAAGTATTGAGATATAACATCTCATGCTATAGGAAGGGTCTCAGGATTGGAATGGAAGGAGTTGGATATCACATCTCATGTTATAGGAAGGATCTCAGGTTTGGTATTAGAAGCATTGAGACATCACATCTCATGCTATAGGAAGGGTCTCAGGATTGGAATGGGAAGGAGTTGGATATCACATCTCATGCTATAGGAAGGGTCTCAGGTTTGGTATAAGCATTGAGATATCACATCTCATGCTATAGGAAGGGTCTCAGGATTGGAATGGGAAGGAGTTGTATATGACATCTCATGCCGTAGGAAGGGTCTCAGGTTTCGTATAAGCATTGAGATATCACATCTCTGCTATCGGAAGGGTCTCAGGATTGGAATGGGAAGGAGTTGGATATCCCATCTCATGTTATAGGAAGAGTCTCAGGTTTGGTATTAGAAGCATTGGATATCACATATCATGCTATAGGAAGTGTCTCAGGATTGGAATGGGAAGGACTTGGATATCACATCTCATGCTATAGGGAGGGTCTCAAGTTTGATATTAGAAGCATTGAGTTATCACATCTCATGCTATAGGAAGGGTCTCAGGATTGGAATGGGAAGGAGTTGGATATCACATCTCATGCTATAGGAAGGGTCTCAGGTTTGGTATAAGCAGTGAGATATCACATCTCATGCTATAGGAAGGGTCTCAGGTTTGGAATGGGAAGGAATTGGATATCACATCTCATGTCATAGGAAGTATCTCAGGTTTGGTATTAGAAGCATTGAGATATCACATCTCATGCTATAGGAATGGTCTCAGGATTGGAATGGGTAGGAGTTGGATATTACATTCTTGCTATAGGAAGGGTCTCATGTTTGGAATGGGAAGGAGTTGGATATCACATATGCTATAGGAAGGGTCTCAGGTCTGGAACGGGAAGGAGTTGGATATCACATCTCATGCTATAGGTAGGCTCTCAGGATTGGAATGGAAGGAGTTGGATATCACATCTCATGTTATAGGAAGGATCTCAGGTTTGGTATTAGTAGCATTGAGACATCACATCTCATGCTATAGGAAGGGTCTCAGGATTGGAATGGGAAGGAGTTGGATATCACATCTCATGCTATAGGAAGGGTCTCAGGTTTGGAAGGGGAAGGATTTGGATATTGCATCTCGTGTTATAGGAATGATCTCAGGTTTGGTATTAGAAGCATTCAGATATCACATCTCATGCTATCGGAAGGATCTCAGGTTTGGTATTAGAAGCATTGAGATATCAAATCTCATGCTATAGGAAGGGTCGCAGGATTTGAATGGGAAGGAGTTCGATATCACATCTCATGCTATGGGAAGGGTCTCAGGATTGGAATGGGAAGGAGTTTTATATGACATCTCATGCCATAGGAAGGATCTCAGGTTTGGTATTAGAAGCATTGAGACATAACATCTCATGTTATAGGAAGGGTCTCAGGATTGGAATGGGAAGGAGTTGGATATCACATCTCATGCTATAGGAAGGGTCTCAGGTTTGGTATAAGTATTGAGATATCACATCTCATGCTATAGGAAGGGTCTCAGGATTGGAATGGGAAGGAGTTGTAAATGACATCTCATGCCACAGGAAGGGTCTCAGGTTTGGTATAAGCATTGAGATATCACATCTCTGCTATCGGAAGGGTCTCAGGATTGGAATGGGAAGGAGTTGGATATCCCATCTTACGTTATAGGAAGGGTCTCAGGTTTGGTATTAGAAGCATTGAGGTATCACATCTCATGCTATAGGAAGGGTCTCAGGATTGGAATGGGAAGGACTTGGATATCACATCTCATTCTATAGGGAGGGTCTCACGTTTGGAAAGGGAAGGAGTTGGATATCACATTTCATGTTAGATGTACGATCTCAGGTTTGGTATTAGAGGCATTGAGATATCACATCTCATGCTATCAGAAGGGTCTCAGGATTGGAATGGGAAGGAGTTGGATATCACATCTCATGCTAAAGGGAGGGTCTCAGGAATGGAAGGGGAAGGATTTGGATATCACATCTCATGTTATAGGAAGGATCTCAGGTTTGGTATTAGAAGCATTGAGATATCACATCTCATGCTATCGGAAGGATCTCAGGTTTGGTATTAGAGGCATTGAGATATCACATCTCATGCTAAAGGGAGGGTCTCAGATTTGGAAGGGGAAGGATTTGGATATCACATCTCTTGTTATAGGAAGGATCACAGGATTGGTATTAGAAGCATTGAGATATCACATCTCATGCTATGGGAAGGGTCTCAGGATTGGAATGGGAAGTAGTTGGATATCGCATCTCATGCTATAGGAAGGGTCTCAGGGTTGGAATGGGAAGGAGTTGTATATGACATCTCATGCCACTGGAAGGGTCTCAGGTTTGGTATAAGCATTGAGATATCACATCTCTGCTATTGGAAAGGTCTCAAGATTGGAATGGGAAGGACTTGGATATCACAATTCATGTTATAGGAAGGGTCTCAGGTTTGGTATTAGAAGCATTGAGATATGACATCTCATGCTATAGGAAGGGTCTCAGGATTGGAATGGGAAGGACTTGGATATCACATCTCATGTTATAGGAAGGGTCTCAGGTTTGGTATTAGAAGCATTGAGATATCACATCTCATGCTATAGGAAGGGTCTCAGGAGTGGAATGGAAAGGAGTTGGATATCACATCTCATGATAAAGGAAGGGTCTAAGGTTTGGAAGGGGAAGGATTTGGATATCACATCTCATGTTATTGGACTGGTCTCAGGTTTGGTATTAGAAGCATTGAGATATCAAGTCTCATGGTATAGGACGGGAGTTTGATATCACATCTCATGCCATGGTATGGGTCTCAGGTTTTGTAGAAGCATTGGGATATCACATCTCATGCTATCGGAAGGATATCAGGATTAGATTTGGAAGGAGTTGGATATCCCATCTCATGTTATAGGAAGGGTCTCAGGATTGGAATGGGAAGGACTTGGATATCACATCTCATGCTGTAGGAAGGCTCTCAGGTTTGGAAAGGGAAGGAGTTGGATATCACATTTCATGTTAGAGGTAGGATCTCAGGTTTGGTATCAGAGGCATTAAGATATCACATCTCATGCTATCAGAAGGGTATCAGGATTGGAATGGGAAGGAATTGGATATCACATCTCATGCTAAAGGGAGGGTCTCAGGTTTGGTATTAGAAGCATTGAGATATCACATCTCATGCTATCGGAAGGATCTCAGGTTTGGTATTAGAAGCATTGAGATATCACATCTCATGCTATAGGAAAGGTCTCAGGATTGGAATGGGAAGGAGTTGGATATCACATCTCATGTTATAGGAAGGATCTCAGGTTTGGTATTAGAAGCATTGAGATATCACATCTCATGCTATAGGAAGGGTCTCAGGATTGGAATGGGAAGGAGTTGGATATCACATCTCATGCTAAAGGAAGGGTCTCCGTTTTGGTAGAAGCATTGAGATATCACATCTCATGCTATAGGAAGGGTCTCAGGATTGGAATGGGAAGGAGTTGGATATCACATCTCGTGCTATAGGAAGGGTCTCAGGTTTGGTATAAGCATTGAGATATCACATCTCTGCTATCGGAAGGGTCTCAGGATTGGAATGGGAAGGACTTAGATATCACATCTCATGCTATAGGGAGGGTCTCAGTATTGATATTAGAAGCATTGAGATATCACATCTCATGCTATCGGAAGGGTCTCAGGATTGGAATGGAAGGAGCTGGATATCACATCTCATGCTAAGACCTGATATACCCTTCCTATAAAATGAGATGGGAATATCCAACTCCTTCCCATTCCAATCCTGAGACCCTTCCGATAGCAGAGATGTGATATCTCAATGCTTATACCAAACCTGAGATCCTTCCTATAACATGAGGTGTGATATCCAACTCCTTCCAATTCCAATCCTGAGACACTTCCTATAGCATGAGATGTGATATCTCACTGCTTATACCAAACCTGATACCCTTCCTATAGCATGAGATGTGATATCCAACTCCTTCCCATTCCAATCCTGAGTCCCTTCCTATAGCATGAGATGTGATATCTCAATGCTTCTAATATCAAACTTGAGACCCTCCCTATAGCATGAGATGTGATATCCAAGTCCTTCGCATTCCAATCCTGAGACACTTCCTATAGCATGAGATGTGATATCTCAATGCTTCTAATACCAAACCTGAGACTCTTCCTATAACATGAGATGGGATATCCAACTCCTTCCCATTCCAATCCTGAGACCCTTCCAAAAGCAGAGATGTGATATCTCAATGCTTATACCAAACCTGAGACCCTTCCTATGGCATGAGATGTCATATACATATCCTTCCCATTCCAATCCTGAGACCCTTCCTATAGCATGAGATGTGATATCTCAATGCTTATACCAAACCTGAGACCCTTCCTATAGCATGAGATGTGATATCCAACTCCTTCCCATTCCAATCCTGAGACCCTTCCTATAGCATGAGATGTGATATCTCAATGCCTCTAATACCAAACCTGAGATCCTTCCTCTAACATGAAATGTGATATCCAACACCTTCCCTTTCCAAACCTGATAGCCTACCTATAGCTTGAGATGTGATATCCAAGTCCTTCCCATTCCAATCCTTAGACCCTTCCTACAGCATGCAATATGATATCTCAATGATTCTAATAACAAACCTGAGACCCGTCCTATAACATGAGATGGGATATCCAACTCCTTCCCATTCCAATCCTGAGACACTTCCGATAGCAGAGATGTGATATCTCAATGCTTATACCAAACCTGAGACCCTTCCTATAACATGAGATGTGATATCCAACTCCTTCCAAATCCAATCCTGATACCCTTCCGATAGCATGAGATGTGATATCCCAATGCTTCTACCAAACCTGAGACCCATACTATGGCATGAGATGTGATATCAAACTCCTTCCCATTCCAATCCTGAGACCCTTCCTATAGCTTGAGATGTGATATCCAACTCCTTCCCATTCCAATTCTGAGGCCCTTCCTATACCATGAGACTTGATATCTCAATGCTTCTAATACCAAACCTGAGACCCGTCCTATAATATGAGATGTGATATCCAAATCCTTCCCCTTCCAAACCTTAGACCCTTCCTTTATCATGAGATGTGATATCCAACTCCTTCCCATTCAAATCCTGAGACCCTTCCGATATCATGAGATGTGATATCTCAATGCTTCTAATATCAAACTTGAGACCCTCCCTATAGCATGAGATGTGATATCCAAATCCTTCCCATTCCAATCCTGAGACCCTTCCTATAACATGAGATGGGAATATCCAACTCCTTCCCATTCCAATCCTGAGACCCTTCCGATAACAGAGATGTGATATCTCAATGCTTATACCAAACCTGAGATCCTTCCTATAACATGAGATGTAATATCCAACTTCTTCCCATTCCAATCCTGAGACACTTCCTATAGCATGAGATGTGATATCTCACTGCTTATACCAAACCTGAGACCCTTCCAATAGCATGAGATGTGATATCCAACTCCTTCCCATTCCAATCCTGAGACCCTTCCTATAGCATGAGATGAGATATCTCAATGCTTCTAATACCAAACCTGAGACTCTTCCTATAACATGAGATGGGATATCCAACTCATTCCCATTCCAATCCTGAGACCCTTCCGATAGTAGAGATGTGATATCCAACTCCTTCCCATTCCAATCCTGAGACCCTTCCTATAGCATGAGATGTGATATCTCAATGCTTATACCAAACCTGAGACCCTTCATATAGCATGAGATGTGAAATCCAACTCCTTCCCATTACAATCCTGAGACCCTTCCTATAGCATGAGATGTGATGTCTCAATGCTTCTAATACCAAACCTGAGATCCTTCCTATAACATGAGATGTGATATCCAACTCCTTCCATTCCAATCCTAAGACCCTTCCTATAGCATGAGATGTGATATCTCAATGCTTCTAATATCAAACTTGAGACCCTCCCTATAGCATGAGATGTGATATCCAAGTCCTTCCCATTCCAATCCTGAGACACTTCCTATAGCATGAGATGTGATATCTCAATGCTTCTAATACCAAACCTGAGACTCTTCCTATAACATGAGATGGGATATCCAACTCCTTCCCATTCCAATCCTGAGACCCTTCCAAAAGCAGAGATGTGATATCTCAATGCTTATACCAAACCTGAGACCCTTCCTATGGCATGAGATGTCATATACATATCCTTCCCATTCCAATCCTGAGACCCTTCCTATAGCATGAGATGTGATATCTCAATGCTTATACCAAACCTGAGACCCTTCCTATAGCATGAGATGTGATATCCAAGTCCTTCCCATTCCAATCCTTAGACCCTTCCTATAGCATGCAATATGATATCTCAATGAATCTAATACCAAACCTGAGACTCTTCCTATAACATGAGATGGGATATCCAACTCCTTCCCATTCCAATCCTGAGACCCTTCCAAAAGCAGAGATGTGATATCTCAATGCTTATACCAAACCTGAGACCCTTCCTATGGCATGAGATGTCATATACATATCCTTCCCATTCCAATCCTGAGACCCTTCCTATAGCATGAGATGTGATATCTCAATGCTTATACCAAACCTGAGACCCTTCCAATAGCATTAGATGTGATATCCAAGTCCTTCCCATTCCAATCCTTAGACCCTTCCTATAGCATGCAATATGATATCTCAATGATTCTAATAACAAACCTGAGACCCGTCCTATAACATGAGATGGGATATCCAACTCCTTCCCATTCCAATCCTGAGACCCTTCCGATAGCAGAGATGTGATATCTCAATGCTTATACCAAACCTGAGACCCTTCCTACGGCATGAGATGTCATATACAACTCCTTCCCATTCCAATCCTGAGACCCTTCCCATAGCATGAGATGTGATATCTCAATGCTTATACCAAACCTGAGACCCTTCATATAGCATGAGATGTGATATCCAACTCCTTCCCATTACAATCCTGAGTCCCTTCCTATAGCATGAGATGTGATGTCTCAATGCTTCTAATACCAAACCTGAGATCCTTCCTATAACATGAGATGTGATATCCAACTCCTTCCATTCCAATCCTGAGACCCTTCCTATAGCATGAGATGTGATATCTCAATGCTTCTAATATCAAACTTGAGACCCTCCCTATAGCATGAGATGTGATATCCAATTCCTTCCCATTCCAATCCTGAGACACTTCCTATAGCATGAGATGTGATATCTCAATGCTTCTAATACCAAACCTGAGACTCTTCCTATAACCTGAGATGGGATATCCAACTCCTTCCCATTCCAATCCTGAGACCCTTCCAAAAGCAGAGATGTGATATCTCAATGCTTATACCAAACCTGAGACCCTTCTTATGTCATGAGATGTCATATACATATCCTTCCCATTCCAATCCTGAGACCCTTCCTATAGCATGAGATGTGATATCTCAATGCTTATACCAAACCTGAGACCCTTCCTATAGCATGAGATGTGATATCCAACTCCTTCCCATTCCAATCCTGAGACCCTTCCTATAGCATGAGATGTGATATCTCAATGCCTCTAATACCAAACCTGAGATCCTTCCTCTAACATGAAATGTGATATCCAACTCCTTCCCTTTCCAAACCTGAGAGCCTACCTATAGCATGAGATGTGATATCCAAGTCCTTCCCATTCCAATCCTTAGACCCTTCCTATAGCATGCAATATGATATCTCAATGATTCTAATAACAAACCTGAGACCCGTCCTATAACATGAGATGGGATATCCAACTCCTTCCCATTCCAATCCTGAGACACTTCCGATAGCAGAGATGTGATATCTCAATGCTTATACCAAACCTGAGACCCTTCCTATAACATGAGATGTGATATCCAACTCCTTCCCATTCCAAACCTGAGACCCTTCCTATAGCATATGTGATATCCAACTCCTTCCAATTCCAAACATGAGACCCTTCCCATAGCAAGAATGTAATATCCAACTCCTTCCCATTCCAATCCTGAGACCATTCCTATAGCATGAGATGTGATATCTCAATGCTTCTAATACCAAACCTGAGATCCTTCCTATGACATGAGATGTGATATTCAATTCCTTCCCATTCCAAACCTGAGACCCTTCCTACAGCATGCGATGTGATATCTCAATGCTTCTAATACCAAACCTGAGACCAGTCCTATAACATGAGATGGGATATCCAACTCCTTCCCGTTCCAATCCTGAGACACTTCCGATTGCAGAGATGTGATATCTCAATGCTTATACCAAACCTGAGACTCTTCCTATAACATGAGATGTGATATCCAACTCCTTCCCGTTCCAAACCTGAGACCCTTCCTATAGCATGCGATGTGATATCCAACTCCTTCCCATTCCAATCCTGAGACCCTTCCGATAGCATGAGATGTGATATCTCAATGCCTCTAATACCAAACCTGAGATCCTTCCTATAACATGTGATGTGATATTCAATTCCTTCCCCTTCCAAACCTGAGACCCACCCTTTAGCATTAGATGTGATATCCAACTCCTTCCCATTCCAATCCTGAGACCCTTATGATAGCATGAGATGTGATATCTCAATGCCTCTAATACCAAACCTGAGATACTTCCGATAGCATGAGATGTGATATCTCAATGCTTCTAATACCAAACCTGAGATCCTTCCTATAACATGAGATGTGATATCCAACTCCTTCCCATTCCAATCCTGAGACCCTTCTGATAGCATGAGATGTGATATCTCAATGCCTCTAATACCAAACCTGAGATCCTACCTCTAGCATGAAATGTGATATCCAACTCCTTCCCTTTCCAAACGTGAGAGCCTACCTATAGCATGAGATGTGATATCCAAGTCCTTCCCATTCCAATCCTTAGACCCTTCCTATAGCATGCAATATGATATCTCAATGATTCTAATAACAAACCTGAGACCCGTCCTATAACATGAGATGGGATATCCAACTCCTTCCAATTCCAAACATGAGACCCTTCCCATAGAAAGAATGTAATATCCAACTCCTTCCCATTCCAATCCTGAGACCATTCCTATAGCATGAGATGTGATATCTCAATGCTTCTAATACCAAACCTGAGATCCTTCCTATGACATGAGATGTGATATCCAATTCCTTCCCATTCCAAACCTGAGACCCTTCCTACAGCATGCGATGTGATATCTCAATGCTTCTAATACCAAACCTGAGACCAGTCCTATAACATGAGATGGGATATCCAACTCCTTCCTGTTCCAATCCTGAGACACTTCCGATTGTAGAGATGTGATATCTCAATGCTTATACCAAACTTGAGACTCTTCCTATAACATGAGATGTGATATACAACTCCTTCCCGTTCCAAACCTGAGACCCTTCCTATAGCATGAGATGTGATATCCAACTCCTTCCCATTCCAATCCTGAGACCCTTCCGATAGCATGAGATGTGATATCTCAATGCCTCTAATACCAAACCTGAGATCCTTCCTATAACATGTGATGTGATATTCAATTCCTTCCCCTTCCAAACCTGAGACCCTCCCTTTAGCATGAGATGTGATATCCAACTCCTTCCCATTCCAATCCTGAGACCCTTATGATAGCATGAGATGTGATATCTCAATGCCTCTAATACCAAACCTGAGATACTTCCGATAGCATGAGATGTGATATCTCAATGCTTCTAATACCAAACCTGAGATCCTTCCTATAACATGAGATGTGATATCCAACTCCTTCCCATTCCAATCCTGAGACCCTTCTGATAGCATGAGATGTGATATCTCAATGCCTCTAATACCAAATCTGAGATCCTACCTCTAAAATGAAATGTGATATCCAACTCCTTCCCTTTCCAAACCTGAGACCCTGCCTATAGCATGAGATGTGATATCCAAGTCCTTCCCATTCCAATCCTGAGACCCTTCCTATAGCATGAGATGTGATATCTCAATGTCTCGTCGTCGTGTTGAGTCTGCAGCAGCAGAGTTGAGTAAAAGACGTCCCAAACGAAGGAACCCGCACAGTTTGTTACCACAGCAGGGCAACGAAGCGGCGGTGTGTATCTGAGCCAAATGTACACTACTCACTTCAGACCTGGGAACGCCAAGTGTACGAATCATGTGAGAGTGACAAGGACTCGATATACTACACAACCTGGCGGCGGTTACAGCGCAAGACTCCTGTGTAGGCTGGTCAGTCTGCTGGATGGCCCAGAGACGCTTCCGAAGGCTTACTAGCAGGAGATGGTGAAGATGCCGAGAATAGCTGTCCCCGCTATTCCAAGGGTCGAAGTACCAGTACAGGCCTTCTGGTTCGATCAAAGGTGAAAAGGGTTTCACAAGGCGACAGCAGTGCAGAGGAGCAGTCCTTCAGCGGGTCACCAGCGATTCCTCGGTTCAGCCTCTTGGTTGCAGGATACTTGGCTCCTGTATACCTTCGTTCGTGAGAACTCAGGAGATCGACATGGTAGTGGTGTTTCCAGCCCCCTCTTATCCACGGTTCCCTTCGCGCCAAAACGGAGGGGACCCAATGGGAGATCCGCTCATCAACACTCACACCATTCGTGGACCTATCACGGACCACGGTGGTCCCAGGCATTCACACCACCCTAGACTCTCTGGCACCCAGGATGTGTATTGGGACCAGACATCCCAGCCCACATCCTGGAGGCACACACAAGACATGTAGAAGCCCGCGAAAGCATCTGTGTTTCGCGGGAAAGTACATTCCCAAATAAGGAAGGCCCCAGGTCGACTCGACCTGGGGAAGGTGAAGGGAGCAAGATGGTCAGCGGACAGGACAAAGGAGCCTCGTGGTCTGGCCATTTTGGGCTCTAGGCCACCATTTTGGGTTAAGCGCGAGAAACGCGCTTAGAACGCCAAAAGGAGCTCAAAACACAATAAACGATCGCTGCCACCATTCCCGTCCGTGAATCACTTGCACCAATCAGTTACAATCCTGGAAGAGTATCTAGGGCCTGTAGAAGGCTAGAGACCCAAGAGAGCAGTAACTTATCTTACAGTGCCCTCTTGTGTCATGTTGCACGAAAGCCGCAACATGATAAAAGAAACTACGGAAACGAGCGTTTCCTGGTACTGACTGTCTTAAGGGCATGACAGTTTCCCCGTAAGAAAGGAGCGAAAGCCCAGAGGAGTGCGGCAGAAGGCTGCACTTCTCTGGCAAAGTCGAGAACAAGGTGAAAAACAACAGCAAAAAGTTTAGGGGTTGCCACATGGAAGGAAAATTACCTACAATTACGAAATCTTTCCTAACACTCGCCCCTCCCAGACTATGGACAGGGGGAACTAATCCACCCCTGGATGAGTCTCTTGTTCAGGTCGGTTAAACATTCTGCACAACCCATCAGCATTGCTATGTTGGACACCTGGCCTATGCTCAATAGTGAAGTCGAAGCCTTGTAGACTTATGGACCACCTAAGCAACTTTGGATTCTCCCCCTTCATGTTTATTAGCCACTTTAAGGGCTTATGGTCAGTTTGCACAGTGAAGTGGTGTTAGGAAAGATTTCGTAATTGTAGGGAATTTTCCTTCCATGTGGCAACCCCTAAACTTTTTGCTATTGATTTTAACCTTGTTCTTGACTTTGCCAGAGAAGTACAGCCTTCTGCCGCACTTCTCTGGGCTTTCGCTCCTTTCTTACGGGGAAACTGACATGCCCTTAAGACAGTCAGTACCGGGGAACGCTGTTTCCCGTAGTTTCTTTTATCGTGGTGCGGCTTTAGTGCAACATGACACAAGAGGGCACTGTAAGCTAAGTTACAGCTCTCTTGGGTCTCTAGCCTTCTACAGGCCCTAGATACTCTTTTAGGATGGTATTTGATCGGTGCAAGTCATTCAGGGACTGGAATGGTGGCAGCGATCGTTTTGTTTATTTTGAGCTCCTTTTGGCGTTCTGAGCACGTTTTTCGCACTGAACCCAAAATGGTGGCCTGGCTCCCAAAATGACCAGACCACGAGGCTCCTTTGTCCTGTCCACTGACCGTCTTGCTCCCTTCACCTTCCCCAGGTCAAGCGACCCGGGGCCTTCCTTATTTGGGCATGTACTTTCCCGCGAAACGTGGTTGCTTTCGCGGGCTTCTACATGTCTTTTGTGTGCCTCCAGGGTGTGGGCTGGGATGTCTGGTCCCAATACACATCCTGGGTGCCAGAGAGTCTAGGGTAGTGTGAATGCCTGGGACCACCGTGGTCCGTGATTGGTCCACGTATGGTGTGTGTGTTGATGAGCGGATCTCCCATTGGCTCCCCTCCGTTTTGGTGCGAAGGGAACGGTGGATAAGAGGGGGCTGGAAACACCACTACCATGTCGATCTCCTGAGTTCTCACGAACGAAGGAATACAGGAGCCAAGTATCCTGCAACCAAGAGGCTGGACCGAGGAATCGCTGGTGACCCGCTGAAGGAATCCTCCTTTGCACTGCTGTCGTCCTGTGAAACCCTTTCCTCCTTGGATCGAACCAGAAGGCCTGTACTGGTGCTTCGACCTTTGGAATAGCAGGAACAGCTATTCCCGGCGACTTCATCATCTCCTGCCAAGTAAGCCTTCGGAAGCGTCTCTGGGCCATCCAGTTGACTGACCAGCTTACAAGGGAGTCCTGCTCTGTAACTGCCGCCAGGTTGTGTTGTATTTCGAGTCCTTGTCACTCTCCCACGCTTCGTACACTTGGCGTTCCCAAGTCTGAAGGGAGGAGTGTACATTTGGCTCGAATACACCCGGCCGCTCCGTTGTCCTGCTGCGGCAACAAACTGTGCTGGTTTCGTCGATTGGGACGTCTTTTTGCTCTACACGACTACGAGGCGTTCCCTGCTCTTCTGAACCTGCCAGCTGCTGAAACTAACGTGGAGAAGCCTGGGTCTGCTTGCTTCGGGGACCGGTGAGTAGTTTAGCTAGGATCTGGTCGCCCTCCTGCAGTATCCCATTGCTTTTCCCTGCTGTGTAAAAACAGCACCCTTTTGGCCGTACTCGCGCTCTGCTTCTGCCCGCTGTGGAGGCTGCGCTTGAGTTACGGAACCTGTTCTCCTTCTGCTGTGCACTAACCCGAACTGCCTGACTTCCTCCGAAGAGCTTCCCCTTTTGCCCGTTGGCACCGGCGTGGCAGGTACTTTGAGCACAAGGCTCCACTCTTCGCAGGGCTCGGACTTCCATCTAGTTAGGTGCCTCTGAAGGCGAACTGAGTCTAAAGCGGTATCGCACTGCCTGTTTTCCTTCCCTGACAGGTGGACTACATATTTCGTGCTTTAAACGCTTGCGACTGTGTATTTGTATATATATTGTGTTGATATGGTATGTGTTGGTTTAATATTGTGATATTGTGATTTTCTCGCTACGGTCATTATTTTAAAGGCCTTAAAATAAATGTGTATCTATTTTTGATATAACAACTGTTTGGAGTAGTTTGTCAGCGCTCTTGCTTTGTGTGCTCACTGCGGGCTTTCAGTCACCCTCACCCCTCTTGAGACCTAGTCTTGACCGCCGCGATCGCTACCTTGATTGGTCTGGCTTGTCCAGAGGTTACCCTGTTCCAAGTAATTAGGTTGGCCTTCTGAACTTCTGCGCCACCAGGACAGAGTTCAGAAATCCGTCTTAACAAATTGGTGTACAGCGGTGGGATACGACTGAAGGTATCCAGTGTTGCGCTCGAACTAAGGCATTTCAGGTTATTCCAAACAGTACACGTAGTGAATTGTTATAGTATAACTTTAAAAAGGCCATAGTCCTATCAAACAGTATGGAAACAAGTACCTTGTTAACTTTGAATGCTTCTAAATCAGAAACACTAAAAAAGATGTGTGCGGAGAGAGGGGTTTCCTCTCAAGGCACGAAATTGGAAATGATCCAAAGAATCGTGGCGTGGCAAGAAGCGCAGCTTGACGCTATAACTTCTGAGGACAGTGCGGAAGGTGGTGGGGCTGCTCTCACTGGTAGAACCGACGGTTCTGCCGCCGCACTGATCCACCGCGACCACGAGGACAGGGAGGACGAGATGTCTAATGTTTCCTCTGCCAGTGTTGATGGGGAGGCTATGCTTGAATTCAAGAAGCAAGAGCTGCGGTTTAGGCAGCAGGAGCTTGAATTCAGCATAGCCAAACTAAAAATCGAACAGGCAGAAAAACAAAAAGACAGGGATCACCAGTTGGAACTGGCCAAGCTTCAGGTTGCAAATGGATCCAAGGGTCCTGGACATGGGTCTGGGGCTTCCTCTCATCCACGGTTTCCAAAAGATCTGCTCAGTGTGTATGAAGAACGGAATGACATTATGGACTGGCTGAATGCGTTTGAGAATGCATGCGAGGTTCAAGAAGTTGACAATGCTGATAAGATTGCGTGGTTGCTCAGTAGACTGCCCCATTCTGGCTGTAGTGCCATTATGGAAATGTCGAAGACTGAGCGAGCTGATTTCGCAATGTTAAAGCAAACTCTCATTTTAAAGTTTGGGAAGACTCCGGCCCAATATTTAAAGCGTTTTCGAGAGTATAAGAAAAAGGAAGGTGGTACTTGGGTATCTTATGTCGCTGAATCCTTGAAAAACTTAACTGGCTGGGTCGAAGGTTATAAGGTTTCTACCTTCGAAGGCATGATAAATCTTGTCATTCTGGAACACATTTTTGGTTCTTCTTCCCCGGAGCTTAAGCAGCATTTGGCCGATTCGAAGGAGATAGATCCTAAGAAGCTGGCCATTGCAGCAGACTTATGGGTGTCACATCGAGTGTCCCATAAGGACAAAACTCATCCTGGTAAGCAGGAGGAAGGGAAAAAGTCCAAAGATATGGAGGGTGGGGAATCTGCTAAATCTTCTTCCCAAAAGGGCCACAAAAAGAAAAATAAGGGTAAGACACAAGAGAACTCACAGGGCAGTGGAGGTCCGCCTCCGAAACAGAACTCTGGTTACAATAAGCCTCCCTACGTAAACAGACCCAATGGGGCTTGTTTTTCTTGTGGAGCAACTGACCATGTGAAGGGGGATCCCCGGTGTAAGGTTAGACCTTTGGGGGTCCACTCCGCTAATCTGGCCTTCTCCTCCTACGAGGAAGAAGAGATTACAGGAGCATCCTTCTCCTCAGACTCGTTTCCCAGCGGGATAGAGGCTGAGGTAGTTTTAGTGTCCCTGGGTTCCTGGGAGCCTAAAGTCGCAGAGGCTTATGCTAGGATTCCGGATAATACCAAGCACTACTTTAAAGACAGTGTGCTGATCAATGGAGTGGATACTCCAGCTCTTAGGGATAGTGGGTGCAGTCGCACTATAGTGGATTCTACCTTGGTAGACTCAGAGGAAGTTGCCAGAGCTACTCTGATGCCCACTAAGTTGGCTGACGGCCCCCTCCGTATGTTTCCCGTGATCCCTGTAAATCTTACTTTAAATGGTACAGCAGTCAGGATTCCAGTGAGCATTCAGAGAAACGTCCCGGGAAAGGTCTTGTTGGGTAATGATCTCAGAGCTTTAGGGCTCGTAGGAGACACTGCCGAAAGACCCTACACACGGTCTCAAGCACGGGCAGCATTGGCCAAGTCCAATACGCCGCCCCAGCCAAAGGGGAAACCCAAGGCGAAAGGAGTCTACAAGTCAAGACGAGGGAAAGAGAATATTCCCCCGAGCTCGCCTACCACTGCGGTGGAGGAAGTTGGTCAATCGCCCGGGCCTGACGAGGAGGTGGCGATGCCTGAAGTATTCGACCCCAACGATCATCCTGAACTAAAAGACTTGTTAGTTGAAGGAGGTCCTGATAGGGACGAATTCAGTAAAGGCCAACGTGAGTGCCCATCTCTGGAAGGCCTAAGGAGACAGGCCTGCTCCCAGCTTGAGGGTGAACCTCCTGGGAAGCATAGGATTTATTGGGAAGGTGGACTCCTGTATAGTGAGCCCACAGAGTCTACAGAAGGAGACCATAGGAGGTTGGTGGTTCCCCTTGCTGTTAGGCCCTTCCTCCTGCAGTTGGCGCATGAAGTTCCCCTTGCTGGTCACCTTGGTATGAAGAGGACCAAGCAAAGGTTATCCATGCACTTCTACTGGCCCAAGATGGGGGTGCAAGTAGAAAGTCACTGCAGGAGTTGTGCCTCCTGCCAGTTGTCTGGTAAGGTTGGCGCGACAATCCAAGCTCCGTTGGTACCGCTCCCAGTTGTGGGGGTACCATTTGAAAGGGTAGGGATCGACATCGTTGGTCCCCTTGACCCGCAAACATCCTCGGGCAATAGGTTTATCCTGGTGCTGGTCGACCATGCAACCAGGTATCCTGAGGCCATCCCATTGAAAACTGTAACTGCCAAGTCAGTTGCAAAAGCTTTACTTGGCATATTTACTAGGGTTGGCTTCCCTAAAGAAGTTGTGTCAGATCGTGGCAGCAACTTTATGTCGAAGTATATGCAGGCTATGTGGAAAGAATGTGGGGTCACCTACAAGTTCTCTTCTGCATACCACCCCCAGACCAATGGTCTGGTGGAACGTTTCAACAGAACGTTAAAGAGCATGATTGGGGCTCTGGAGGAGCCTCAGAGAAGAAAATGGGATCTTCTTTTACCATGCTTGCTGTTTGCCTACCGAGAGGTACCACAGGAGGGTGTTGGCTTCAGCCCCTTCGAACTTCTGTTCGGTCATCCCGTACGGGGACCCTTAGCCATCGTCAAAGAGGGATGGGAGATGCCCACTCCCCCTGTTACTACCAATGTAGTTGACTATGTGCTAGGGCTCAGAAAACGGATGGTACTTCTGATGGGCTTGGCTAGTGATAAATTGAAGGCAGGGCAAGCGCTGGTGAAACATTGGTACGACCAGAAAGCTTCCCTCATCAACTTTACACCTGGTCAGCAAGTCCTGATCATGAATCCCGTAAGGCCTCGCGCTTTACAGGACAAATGGTCAGGCCCTTACATAGTGGTGGAGCCCCTGGGTGAGGTGAACTATTTAGTGGACCTTGGAAGGCCTGGACAGGCTCCAAAAGTGTTCCACGTGAATAGGCTGAAGGCTTTCGTCCCAAGAGTCGAAATCGCAGCACTGCTACTGGCTTCAGATGTTGAGGAAGAGGAGTCAGAACCTCTCCCCGACCTGTTCCAAAGCGGTCCTTCAGATAGCTCCGTTGAGGGTGTCCGAGTGGCCCCTCACCTGACTCCGAATCAGCAGGCTGAGGTGAAAAGTTTGCTTAGGCAGTTTTCCCCCCTGTTTTCACAGTCCCCTGGTTTGACACCTTGGTGCAAACATAACATTGGCACAGGAGACAGTGTACCTACCAAAAGTAGGGGATACAGGATGTCAGATAAAGTACGGTCTTATATTAAGACCGAGGTCAACAAGATGTTAGACCTTGGGGTGATTGAACCCTCTAGTAGTCCTTGGTCCAGTCCTGTGGTGTTGGTTCCAAAGGCAGGCACTTCTGAATTGAGGTTCTGCGTGGATTACAGGGCTCTGAATGCTGTCACCAAGACAGACGCACACCCCTTGCCTCGAACGGATGAGCTGGTGGATACTTTGGGTGCCTCCAAGTACCTCAGCACGTTTGACCTCACTGCTGGCTATTGGCAAATAGCTTTAGCAGAACATGCCAAGGAGAAGATAGCATTTTCTACTCCAGACGGCCTTTACCAATTCCGGGTAATGCCGTTCGGGTTGAAGAATGCACCTGCCACTTTCCAGAGACTTGTGAATCATGTGTTGAATGGGTTGGACGAATTCTGTCTTGCATATCTGGACGATATAGCAGTTTTCAGTGCCACCTGGGAAGACCATGTGAAACACCTCGGGATTGTGCTCCAGGCTCTTCAGAAAGCCCACTTGACCATAAAGGCTAGTAAATGCCAGATTGGACAAGGCTCAGTGGTTTACCTTGGACATGAAGTAGGTGGAGGGAGGATACAGCCTCTACCCAGTAAAGTACAAGCAGTACAAGACTGGCCTACCCCCACTACGCAAACCCAAGTGAGAGCCTTTTTAGGACTCACAGGGTATTACCGCAATTTTGTGGCAGACTATGGCACCATAGCTGCTCCTCTGACTGCCCTCACAACTCCGAAGAAACCCAAGAAGGTAACTTGGACCGACGAGTGTGAGAAGTCCTTCAATGGCTTAAAAGACTCCTTGTGCCAGGCGCCTGTCCTAAGGGCCCCTGATTATCAAAGACCTTTTATCGTGCAGACGGATGCCTCTGACACTGGGATAGGAGCTGTACTATCACAAGTAGATGAGAAGGGTAAGGAACACCCTATCGGTTTTATTAGTCGCCAGCTTAAGGACAGAGAGCTCAGATGGTCCACGGTAGAGAAAGAATGTTTCTCTGTTGTGTGGGCCCTAAGGAAGCTGAGGCCCTACCTCTATGGGACCCACTTCACTGTGCAAACTGACCATAAGCCGTTAAAGTGGCTAATGAACATGAAGGGGGAGAATCCAAAGTTGCTTAGGTGGTCCATAAGTCTACAAGGCTTCGACTTCACTATTGAGCATAGGCCAGGTGTCCAACATAGCAATGCTGATGGGTTGTCCAGAATGTTTAACCGACCTGAACAAGAGACTCATCCAGGGGTGGATTAGTCCCCCCTGTCCATAGTCTGGGAGGGGCGAGTGTTAGGAAAGATTTCGTAATTGTAGGGAATTTTCCTTCCATGTGGCAACCCCTAAACTTTTTGCTATTGTTTTTAACCTTGTTCTTGACTTTGCCAGAGAAGTACAGCCTTCTGCCGCACTTCTCTGGGCTTTCGCTCCTTTCTTACGGGGAAACTGACATGCCCTTAAGACAGTCAGTACTGGGGAACGCTGTTTCCCGTAGTTTCTTTTATCGTGTTGCGGCTTTAGTGCAACATGACACAAGAGGGCACTGTAAGCTAAGTTACAGCTCTCTTGGGTCTCTAGCCTTCTACAGGCCCTAGATACTCTTTTAGGATGGTATTTGATCGGTGCAAGTCATTCAGGGACTGGAATGGTGGCAGCGATCGTTTTGTTTATTTTGAGCTCCTTTTGGCGTTCTGAGCACGTTTTTCGCACTGAACCCAAAATGGTGGCCTGGCTCCCAAAATGGCCAGACCACGAGGCTCCTTTGTCCTGTCCACTGACCGTCTTGCTCCCTTCACCTTCCCCAGGTCAAGCGACCCGGGGCCTTCCTTATTTGGGCATGTACTTTCCCGCGAAACGTGGTTGCTTTCGCGGGCTTCTACATGTCTTTTGTGTGCCTCCAGGGTGTGGGCTGGGATGTCTGGTCCCAATACACATCCTGGGTGCCAGAGAGTCTAGGGTAGTGTGAATGCCTGGGACCACCGTGGTCCGTGATTGGTCCACGTATGGTGTGTGTGTTGATGAGCGAATCTCCCATTGGCTCCCCTCCGTTTTGGCGCGAAGGGAACGGTGGATAAGAGGGGGCTGGAAACACCACTACCATGTCGATCTCCTGAGTTCTCACGAACGAAGGAATACAGGAGCCAAGTATCCTGCAACCAAGAGGCTGGACCGAGGAATCGCTGGTGACCCGCTGAAGGAATCCTCCTTTGCACTGCTGTCGTCCTGTGAAACCCTTTCCTCCTTGGATCGAACCAGAAGGCCTGTACTGGTGCTTCGACCTTTGGAATAGCAGGAACAGCTATTCCCGGCGACTTCATCATCTCCTGCCAAGTAAGCCTTCGGAAGCGTCTCTGGGCCATCCAGTTGACTGACCAGCTTACAAGGGAGTCCTGCTCTGTAACTGCCGCCAGGTTGTGTTGTATTTCGAGTCCTTGTCACTCTCCCACGCTTCGTACACTTGGCGTTCCCAAGTCTGAAGGGAGGAGTGTACATTTGGCTCGAATACACCCGGCCGCTCCGTTGTCCTGCTGCGGCAACAAACTGTGCTGGTTTCGTCGATTGGGACGTCTTTTTGCTCTACACGACTACGAGGCGTTCCCTGCTCTTCTGAACCTGCCAGCTGCTGAAACTAACGTGGAGAAGCCTGGGTCTGCTTGCTTCGGGGACCGGTGAGTAGTTTAGCTAGGATCTGGTCGCCCTCCTGCAGTATCCCATTGCTTTTCCCTGCTGTGTAAAAACAGCACCCTTTTGGCCGTACTCGCGCTCTGCTTCTGCCCGCTGTGGAGGCTGCGCTTGAGTTACGGAACCTGTTCTCCTTCTGCTGTGCACTAACCCGAACTGCCTGACTTCCTCCGAAGAGCTTCCCCTTTTGCCCGTTGGCACCGGCGTGGCAGGTACTTTGAGCACAAACGCTCCACTCTTCGCAAGGCTCGGACTTCCATCTAGTTAGGTGCCTCTGAAGGCGAACTGAGTCTAAAGCGGTATCGCACTGCCTGTTTTCCTTCCCTGGCAGGTGGACTACATATTTCGTGCTTTAAACGCTTGCGACTGTGTATTTGTATATATATTGTGTTGATATGGTATGTGTTGGTTTAATATTGTGATATTGTGATTTTCTCGCTACGGTCATTATTTTAAAGGCCTTAAAATAAATGTGTATCTATTTTTGATATAACAACTGTTTGGAGTAGTTTGTCAGCGCTCTTGCTTTGTGTGCTCACTGCGGGCTTTCAGTCACCCTCACCCCTCTTGAGACCTAGTCTTGACCGCCGCGATCGCTACCTTGATTGGTCTGGCTTGTCCAGAGGTTACCCTGTTCCAAGTAATTAGGTTGGCCTTCTGAACTTCTGCGCCACCAGGACAGAGTTCAGAAATCCGTCTTAACAAGTGGGTCCCATAGAGGTAGGGCCTCAGCTTCCTTAGGGCCCACACAACAGAGAAACATTCTTTCTCTACCGTGCACCATCTGAGCTCTCTGTCCTTAAACTGGCGACTAATAAAACCGATAGGGTGTTCCTTACCCTTCTCATCTACTTGTGATAGTACAGCTCCTATCCCAGTGTCAGAGGCGTCCGTCTGCACGATAAAAGGTCTTTGATAATCAGGGGCCCTGAGGACAGGGGCCTGGCACAAGGAGTCTTTTAAGCCATTGAAGGCCTTCTCACACTCGTCGGTCCAAGTTACCTTCTTGGGTTTCTTCAGAGTTGTGAGGGCAGTCAGAGGGGCAGCTATGGTGCCATAGTCTGCCACAAAATTGCGGTAATACCCTGTGAGTCCTAAGAAGGCTCTCACTTGGGTTTGTGTAGTGGGGGTAGGCCAGTCTTGTACTGCTTGTACTTTACTGCGTAGAGGCTGTATCCTCCCTCCACCTACTTCATGTCCAAGGTAAAACACTGAGCCTTGTCCAATCTGGCATTTACTAGCCTTTATGGTCAAGTGTGCTTTCTGAAGAGCCTGGAGCACAATCCCGAGGTGTTTCACATGGTCTTCCCAGGTGGCACTGAAAACTGCTATATCGTCCAGATATGCAAGACAGAATTCGTCCAACCCATTCAAAACATGATGCACAAGCCTCTGGAAAGTGGCAGGTGCATTCTTCAACCCGAACGGCATTACCCGGAATTGGTAAAGGCCGTCTGGAGTAGAAAATGCTGTCTTCTCCTTGGCATGTTCTGCTAAAGCTATTTGCCAATAGCCAGCAGTGAGGTCAAACGTGCTGAGGTACTTGGAGGCACCCAAAGTATCCACCAGCTCATCTGTTCGAGGCAAGGGGTGTGCATCTGTCTTGGTGACAGCATTCAGAGCCCTGTAATCCACGCAGAACCTCAATTCAGAAGTGCCTGCCTTTGGAAGGAAAACCACAGGGCTGGACCAAGGACTACTAGAGGGTTCAATCACCCCAAGGTCTAACATCTTGTTGACCTCGGTCTTAATATAAGACCGTACTTTGTCTGACATCCTGTATCCCCTACTTTTGGTAGGTACACTGTCTCCTGTGTCTATGTTATGTTTGCACCAAGGTGTCAAACCAGGCGACTGTGAAAACAGGGGGGAAAACTGTCTAAGCAAACTTTTCACCTCAGCCTGCTGATCAGAAGTCAGGTGAGGGGCCCCTCGGACACCCTCAAAGGAGCTATCTGAAGGACCGCTTTGGAACAGGTCGGGGAGAGGTTCAGACTCCTCTTCCTCAACATCTGAAGCCAGTAACAGTGCTGCGATTTCGACTCTTGGGACGAAAGCCTTCAGCCTATTCACGTGAAACACTTTTGGAGCCTGTCCAGGCCTTCCAAGGTCCACTAAATAGTTAACCTCACCCAGGGGCTCCACCACTGTGTAAGGGCCTGACCATTTGTCCTGTAAAGCTCAAGGCCTTATGGGATTCAGGATCAGGACTTGCTGACCAGGTGTAAAGTTGATGAGGGAAGCTTTCTGGTCGTACCAATGTTTCACCAGTGCTTGTCCTGCCTTCAATTTATCACTAGCCAAGCCCATCAGAAGTACCATCCGTTTTCTGAGCTCTAGCACATAATCAACTACGTTGGTAGTAACAGGGGGAGTGGGCATTTCCCATCCCTCTTTGACTATGACTAAGGGTCCCCGTACAGGATGACCAAACAGAAGTTTGAAGGGGCTGAAGCCAACACCCTCCTGTGGTACCTCTCGGTAGGCAAACAGTAAGCATGGTAAAAGAAGATCCCATTGTCTTCTCTGAAGCTTCTCCAGAGCCCCAATCATGCTTTTTAACGTTCTGTTGAAACGTTCCACCAGACCATTGGTCTGGGGGTGGTATGCAGAAGAGAACTTGTAGGTGACCCCACATTCTTTCCACATAGCCTGCATATACTTCGACATAAAGTTGCTGCCACGATCTGACACAACTTCTTTAGGGAAGCCAACCCTAGTAAATATGCCAAGTAAAGCTTTTGCAACTGACTTGGCAGTTACAGTTTTCAATGGGATGGCCTCAGGATATCTGGTTGCATGGTCGACCAGCACCAGGATAAACCTATTGCCCGAGGATGTTTGCGGGTCAAGGGGACCAACGATGTCGATCACTACCCTTTCAAATGGTACCCCCACAACTGGGAGCGGTACCAACGGAGCTTGGATTGTCGAGCCAACCTTACCAGATAACTGGCAGGAGGCACAACTCCTGCAGTGACTTTCTACTTGCACCCCCATCTTGGGCCAGTAGAAGTGCATGGATAACCTTTGCTTGCTCCTCTTAATACCAAGGTGACCAGCAAGGAGCACTTCATGCGCCAACTGCAGGAGGAAGGGCCTAACAGCAAGGGGAACCACCAACCTCCTATGGTCTCCTTCTGTAGACTCTGTGGGCTCACTATACAGGAGTCCACCTTCCCAATAAATCCTATGCGTCCCAGGAGGTTCACCCTCAAGCTGGGAGCAGGCCTGTCTCCTTAGGCCTTCCAGAGATGGGCACTCACGTTGGCCTTTACTGAATTCGTCCCTATCAGGACCTCCTTCAACTAACAAGTCTTTTAGTTCAGGATGGTCGTTGGGGTCAAATACTTCAGGCATCGCCACCTCCTCGTCAGGCCCGGGCGATTGACCAACTTCCTCCACCGCAGTGGTAGGCGAGCTCGGGGGAATATTCTCTTTCCCTCGTCTTGACTTGTTGACTCCTTTCGCCTTGGGTTTCCCCTTCGGCTGGGGCGGCGTATTGGTCTTGGCCAATGCTGCCCGTGCTTGAGACCGTGTGTAGGGTCTTTCGGCAGTGTCTCCTACGAGCCCTAAAGCTCTGAGATCATTACCTAACAAGACCTTTCCCGGGACGTTTCTCTGAATGCTCACTGGAATCCTGACTGCTGTACCATTTAAAGTAAGATTTACAGGTATTACTGGGAACATACGGAGTGGGCAGTCAGCCAACTTAGTGGGCATCAGAGTAGCTCTGGCAACTTCCTCTGAGTCTACCAAGGTAGAATCCACTACAGTTCGACTGCACCCACTATCCCTAAGAGCTGGAGTATCTACTCCATTGATCAGCACACTGTCTTTAAAGTAGTGCTTGGTATTATCTGTAATCCTAGCATAAGCCTCTGCGACTTTAGGCTCCCAGGAACCCAGGGAAACTAAAACTACCTCAGCCTCTATCCCGCTGGGAAATGAGTCTGAGGAGAAGGATGCTCCTGTAATCTCTTCTTCCTCGTAGGAGGAGAAGGCCAGCGGAGTGGACCCCCAAAGGTCAAACCTTACACCGGGGATCCCCCTTCACGTGGTCAGTTGCTCCACAAGCAAAACAAGATCCATTGGGTCTGTTTACATAGGGAGGCTTATTGTAACCAGAGTTCTGTTTCGGAGGCTGACCTCCACTACCCTGTGAGTTCTCTTGTGTCTTACCCTTATTTTTCTTTTTGTGGCCCTTTTGAGAAGAAGATTTATCAGATTCTCCACCCTCCTTATCTTTGGACTTTTTCCCTTCCTCCTGCTTACCAGGATGAGTTTTGTCCTTATGGGACACTCGATGTGACACCCATAAGTCTGCTGCAATGGCCAGCTTCTTAGGATCTATCTCCTTCGAATCGGCCAAATGCTGCTTAAGCTCCGGGGAAGAAGATGCAAAAATGTGTTCCAGCATGACAAGATTTATCATGCCTTCGAAGGTAGAAACCTTATAACCTTCGACCCAGCCAGTTAAGTTTTTCAAGGATTCAGTGACATAAGATACCCAAGTACCACCTTCCTTTTTCTTATACTCTATGAATCGTTTCAAATATTGGGCCGGAGTCTTCCCAAACTTTAAAATGAGAGTTTGCTTTAACATTGCGAAATCAGCTTGCTCAGCCTTCGACATTTCCATAATGGCACTACGGCCAGAATGGGGCAGTCTGCTGAGTAACCAGGCAATCTTATCAGCATTGTCAACTTGTTGAACTTCGCATGCATACTCAAACGCATTCATCCAGTCCATAATGTCATTCCTTTCCTCATACACAATGACCAGATCTTTCGGAAACCGTGGATGAGAGGAGGCCCCAGACCCATGTCCAGGACCCTTGGACCCATTTGCAATCTGAAGCTTGGCCAGTTCCAACTGGTGATCCCTGTCTTTCTGTTTTTCTGAGTGTTCGATTTTTAGTTTGGCTATGCTGAATTCAAGCTCCTTCTGCCTAAACCGCAGCTCTTGCTTCTTGAATTCAAGCATAGCCTCCCCATCAACACTGGCAGAGGAAACATTAGACATCTCATCCTCCCTGTCCTCGTGGTCGCGGTGGATCAGTGCAGCGGCAGAACCGTCGGTTCTACCAGTGAGAGCAGCCCCACCTTCTTCCGCACTGTCCTCAGAAGTTATAGCGTCAAGCTGCGCTTCTTGCCACGCCACGATTCTTTGGATCATATCCAATTTCGTGCCTTGAGAGGAAACACCTCTCTCCGCACACATTTTTTTCAATGTTTCTGATTTGGAAGCATTTAAAGTTAACAAGGTATTTGTTTCCATACTGTTAGATAGGACTATGGCCTTTTTAAAGTTATACTACAACAATTCACTACGTGTCCTGGTAGGAATAACTTGAAATGCCTTAGTTCGTGCGCAACACTGGATACCTTCAGTCGTATCCCACCGCTGTACACCAATTTGTTAAGACGGATTTCTGAACTCTGTCCTGGTGGCGCAGAAGTTCAGAAGGTCAACCTAATTACTTGGAACAGGGTAACCTCTGGACAAGCCAGACCAATCAAGGTAGCGATTGCGGCGGTCAAGACTAGGTCTCAAGAGGGTTGAGGGTGACTGAAAGCCTGCAATGAGCACACAAAGCAAGGACACTTACAAACTACTCCAAACAGGTGCTATATTAAAAATATATACACATTTATTCCAAGGCCTTTAAAACAATGACCGTAGCGAGAAATCACAATACAACTCTAGTAAACCAACACATACCATACCAATACAATATATATACAAATACAAACAAGTCTCAAGCGTTAGATGCACGAAATGTGTAGTCCACCTAAAAGGGAAGGAAAACAGGCAGTGCGAAATAATGCTTAGACCCAGTCCGCCTTCAGAGGCACCTAACTAAAAGGAAGTCCGAGCCCTACGAAGAGTGGAGCCTTGTGCTCAAAAGTACCTGCACACGCTGGTGCCAACGGGCAAAAGGGGAGTCTCTTCGAGGGAGATCAGGCAGTTCAGTTTAGTGCACAAACGAAGAACAACAGTGTTCCGCGACTCAAGCGCAGCCTCCACTGTGGGCAGAAGCAGAGCGCGAGTAAGGAAAGGCGTGCTGTTTTGACACAGCGGGGAAAAGCTATGGGCTCCTGCAGGAGGGCGACCAGTTCCTAGCTATGCTACTCACCGGACCCCGATGCAAGCAGACCCAGGCTTCTCCGCGTCAGTTTCAGTCGCTGGCAGGTTCAGAAGAGCAGGGGACGTCTCGTCGTCGTGTTGAGTCTGCAGCAGCAGAGTTGAGTAAAAGACGTCCCAAATGAAGGAACCCGCACAGTTTGTTACCACAGCAGGGCAACGGAGCGGCCGTGTGTATCTGAGCCAAATGTACACTACTCATTTCAGACCTGGGAACGCCAAGTGTACGAATCGTGTGAGAGTGACAAGGACTCGATATACTACACAACCTGGTGGCGGTTACAGAGCAAGACTCCTGTGTAGGCTGGTCAGTCTGCTGGATGGCCCAGAGACGCTTCCGAAGGCTTACTAGCAGGAGATGGTGAAGATGCCGAGAATAGCTGTCCCCGCTATTCCAAGGGTCGAAGTACTAGTACGGGCCTTCTGGTTCGATCAAAGGTGAAAAGGGTTTCACAAGGCGACAGCAGTGCAGAGGAGCAGTCCTTCAGCGGGTCACCAGCGATTCCTCGGTTCAGCCTCTTGGTTGCAGGATACTTGGCTCCTGTATTCCTTCGTTCGTGAGAACTCAGGAGATCGACATGGTAGTGGTGTTTCCAGCCCCCTCTTATCCATGGTTCCCTTCGCGCCAAAACGGTGGGGACCCAATGGGAGATCCGCTCATCAACACTCACTCCATTCGTGGACCTATCACGGACCACGGTGGTCCCAGGCATTCACACGGGACCAGACATCCCAGCCCACATACTGGAGGCACACACAAGACATGTAGAAGCCCGCGAAAGCATCCGTGTTTCGCGGGAAAGTACATGCCCAAATAAGGAAGGCCCCGGGTCGGCTCGACCTGGGGAAGGTGAAGGGAGCAAGACGGTCAGCGGACAGGACAAAGGAGCCTCGTGGTCTGGCCATTTTGGGAGCCAGGCCACCATTTTGGGTTAAGTGCGAGAAACGTGCTTAGCCAAAAGGAGCTCAAAACACAAGAAACGATCGCTGCCACCATTCCCGTCCGTGAATCACTTGCACCGATCAGTTACAATCCTGAAAGAGTATCTAGGGCCTGTCGAAGGCTAGAATCCCAAGAGAGCAGCAACTTAGCTTACAGTGCCCTCTTGTGTCATGTTGCACGAAAGCCGCAACATGATAAAAGAAACTACGGAAAACAGCGTTTCCCGGTACTGACTGTCTTAAGGGCATGTCAGTTTCCCCGTAAGAAAGGAGCGAAAGCCCAGAGGAGTGCGGCAGAAGGCTGCACTTCTCTGGCAAAGTCGAGAACAAGGTGAAAAACAACAGCAAAAAGTTTAGGGGTTGCCACATGGAAGGAAAATTACCTACAATTATTAAATCTTTCCTAACAGATATCACATCTCATGTTATAGGAAGAGTCTCAGGTTTGGTATAAGCATTGAGATATCACATCTCTGCAATCGGAAGTGTCTCAGGATTGGGATGGGAAGGAGTTGGATATCCCATCTCATGTTATAGGACGGGTCTCAGGATTGTTATTAGAATCATTGAGATATCATGTTGCATGCTGTAGGAAGGGTCTAAGGATTGGAATGGGAAGGACTTGGATATCACATCTCATGCTATGGATAGGCTCTCAGGTTTGGAAAGGGAAGGAGTTGGATATCACATTTCATGTTAGAGGAAGGATCTCAGGTTTGGTATTAGAGGCATTGAGATATCACATCTCATGCTATAGGAAGGGTCTCAGGATTGGAATGGGAAGGAGTTGGATATCACATCTCATGCTATAGGAAGGATCTCAGGTTTGGTATAAGCATTGAGATATCACATCTCATGCTATAGGAAGGGTCTCAGGATTGGAATGGGAAGGAGTTGGATATCACATCTCATGATAAAAGAAGGGTCTAAGGTTTGGAAGGGGAAGGATTTGGATATCACATCTCATGTTATAGGACGGGTCTCAGGTTTGGTATTAGAAGCACTGAGATATCAAGTCTCATGGTATAGGAAGGGTCTCAGAATTGGAATGAGAAGGAGTTGGATATCACATCTCAAGCTATAGGAAGGGTCTCAGGATTGGAATGGGAAGGAGTTTGATATCACATCTCATGCAATAGTATGGGCCTCAGGTTTGGTATAAGCATTGGGATATCACATCTCATGCTATCGGAAGGGTATCAGGATTGGAATTCCAAGGAGTTGGATATCCCATCTCATGCTATAGGAAGGGTCTCAGGTTGGAATGGGAAGGAGTTGGATATCACATCTCATGTTATAGGAAGGGTCTCAGGATTGGAATGGGAAGGACTTGGATATCACATCTCATGCTATAGGAAGGCTCTCAGGTTTGGAAGGGGAAAGAGTTGGATATCACATTTCATGTTAGAGGTAGGATCTCAGGTTTGGTATTAGAGGCATTGAGATATCACATCTCATGCTATCAGAAGGGTCTCAGGATTGGAATGGGAAGGAGTTGGATATCACATCTCATGCTAAAGGGAGGGTCTCAGGTTTGGAAGGGGAAGGATTTGGATATCACATCTCATGTTATAGAAAGGATCTCAGGTTTGGTATTAGAAGCATTGAGATATCACATCTCATGCTATCGGAAGGATCTCAGGTTTGGTATTAGAAGCATTGAGATATCACATCTCATGCTATCAGAATGGTCTCAGGATTGGAATCGGAAGGATTTGGATATCACATCTCATGCTAAAGGGAGGGTCTCAGGTTTGGAAGAGGAAGGATTTGGATATCACATCTCATGTTATCGGAAGGATCTCAGGTTTGGTATTAGAAGTATTGAGATATCACATCTCATGCTATAGGAATGGTCTCAGGATTGGAATGGGAAGGACTTGGATATCACATCTCATGCTATAGGGAGGGTCTCAAGTTTGATATTAGAAGCATTGAGATATCACATCTCATGCTATAGGAAGGGTCTCAGGATTGGAATGGAAGGAGTTGGATATCACATCTCATGTTTTAGGAAGGATCTCAGGTTTGGTATTAGAAGCATTGAGACATCACATCTCATGCTATAGGAAGGGTCTCAGGATTGGAATGGGAAGGAGTTGGATATCACATCTCATGCTATATGAAGGGTCTCAGGTTTGGTATAAGCATTGAGATATCACATCTCATGCTATAGGAAGGGTCTCAGGATTGGAATGGGAAGGAGTTGTATATGACATCTCATGCCGTAGGAAGGGTCTCAGGTTTGGTATAAGCATTGAGATATCACATCTCTGCTATCGGAAGGGTCTCAGGATTGGAATGGGAAGGAGTTGGATATCCCATCTCATGTTATAGGAAGAGTCTCAGGTTTGGTATTAGAAGCATTGAGATATCACATCTCATGCTATAGGAAGGGTCTCAGGATTGGAATGGGAAGGAGTTGGATATCACATCTCATGCTATAGGAAGGGTCTCAGGTTTGGTATAAGCAGTGAGATATCACATCTCATGCTATAGGAACTGTCTCAGGATTGGAATGGGAAGAAGTTGGATATCACATCTCATGTTATAGGAAGGTTCTCAGGTTTGGTATAAGCATTGAGATATCACATCTCTGTTATCGGAAGGGTCTCAGGATTGGAATAGGAAGGAGTTGGATATTCCAATCTTATGTTATAGGAAGGGTCTCAGGTTTGGTATTTGAAGCATTGAGATATCACATCTCATGCTATAGGAGGGGTCTCAGGATTGGAATGGGAAGGACTTGGATATCACATCTCATGCTATAGGGAGGGTCTCAGCATTGGAATGGGAAGGAGTTGGATATCACATCTCATGATAAAGGAAGGGTCTAAGGTTTGGAAGGGGAAGGATTTGGATAACACATCTCATGTTATAGGACGGGTCTCAGGTTTGGTATTAGAAGCATTGAGATATCAAGTCTCATGGTATAGGAAGGGTCTCAGAATTGGAATGGGAAGGAGTTGGATATCACATCTCATTCTATAGGAAGGGTCTCAGGATTGGAATGGGAAGGAGTTTGATATCACATCTCATGCCATAGTATGGGTCTCAGGTTTGGTAGAAGCATTGGGATATCACATCTCATGCTATCGGAAGGTTATCAGGATTGGATTTGGAAGGAGTTGGATATCCCATCTCATGCTACAGGAAGGGTCTCAGGTTGGAATGGGAAGGAGTTGGATATCACATCTCATGTTATAGGAAGGGTCTCAGGATTGGAATGGGAAGGACTTGGATATCACATCTCATGCTATAGGTAGGCTCTCAGGTTTGGAAGGGGAAAGAGTTGGATATCACATTTCATGTTAGAGGTAGGATCTCAGGTTTGGTATTAGAGACATTGAGATATCACATCTCATGCTATCAGAAGGGTCTCAGGATTGGAATGGGAAGGAGTTGGATATCACATCTCATGCTAAAGGGAGGGTCTCAGGTTTGGAAGGGGAAGGATTTGGATATCACATCTCATGTTATAGGAAGGATCTCAGGTTTGGTATTAGAAGCATTGAGATATCACATCTCATGCTATCGGAAGGATCTCAGGTTTGGTATTAGAAGCATTGAGATATCACATCTCATGCTATCAGAAGGGTTTTAGGATTGGAATGGGAAGGAGTTGGATATCCCATCTCATGCTAAAGGGAGGGTCTCAGGTTTGGAAGGGGAAGGATTTGGATATCACATCTTATGTTATCGGAAGGATCTCAGGTTTGGTATTAGAAGTATTGAGATATCACATCTCATTCTATAGGAAGGGTCTCAGGATTGGAATGGGATGGAGTTGGATATCACATCTCAAGCTATAGGAAGGGTCTCAGGTTTGGTATATGCATTGAGATATCACATCTCATGCTATAGGAAGGGTCTCAGGATTGGAATGGGAAGGAGTTGGATATCACATCTCATGTTATAGGAAAGATTTCAGGTTTGGTATTAGAAGCATTGAGACATCACATCTCATGTTATAGGAAGGGTCTCAGGATTAGAATGTGAAGAAGTTGGATATCACATCTCATGCTATAGGAAGGGTCTCAGGTTTGGCATAAGCATTGAGATATCACATCTCATGCTATAGGAAGGGTATCAGGATTGGAATGGGAAGGAGTTGTATATGACATCTCATGCCATAGGAAGGGTCTCAGGTTTGGTATAAGCATTGAGATATCACATCACATGCTATAGGAAGGGTCTCAGGATTGGAATGGGAAGGACTTGGATATCACATCTCATGCTATCAGAAGGGTCTCAGGATTGGAATGGGAAGGAGTTGGATATCACATCTCATGCTAAAGGTAGGGTCTCAGGTTTGGAAGGGGAAGGATTTGGATATCACATCTCATGTTATAGGAAGGATCTCAGGTTTGGTATTAGAAGCATTGAGATATCACATCTCATGCTATCGGAAGTATCTCAGGTTTGTTATTAGAGGCATTGAAATATCACATCTCATGCTATCATAAGGGTCTCAGGATTGGAATGGGAAGGAGTTGGATATCACATCTCATGCTAAAGGGAGGGTCTCAGGTTTGGAAGGGGAAGGATTTAAATATCACATCACATGTTATAGGAAGGATCTCAGGTTTGGTATTAGAAGCATTGAGATATCACATCTCATGCTTTCGGAATGGTCTCAGGATTGGAATGGGAAGGAGTTGGATATCACATCTCATGCTATAGGAAGGGTCTAAGGTTTGGAACGGGAAGGAGTTGGATATCACATCTCATGTTATAGGAAAGATCTCAGGTTTGGTATTAGAAGCATTGAGACATCACATCTCTGCAATCGGAAGTGTCTCAGGATTGGGATAGGAAGGCGTTGGATATCACATCTCATGTTATAGGAAAGATCTCAGGTTTGGTATTAGAAGCATTGAGACATCACATCTCATGTTATAGGAAGGGTCTCAGAATTGGAATGGGAAGAAGTTGGATATCACATCTCATGCTATAGGAAGGGTCTCAGGTTTGGTATAAGCATTGAGATATCACATCTCATGCTATAGGAAGGGTCTCAGGATTGGAATGGGAAGGAGTTGTATATGACATCTCATGCCATAGGAAGGGTCTCAGGTTTGGTATAAGCATTGAGATATCACATCACATGCTATAGGAAGGGTCTCAGGATTGGAATGGGAAGGACTTGGATATCACATCTCATGCTATAGGCAGGGTCTCAGGTTTGGAAAGGGAAGGAGTTGGATATCACATTTCATGTTGGAGGTAGGATCTCAGGTTTGGTATTAGAGGCATTGAGATATCACATCTCATGCTATCAGAAGGGTCTCAGGATTGGAATGGGAAGGAGTTGGATATCACATCTCATGCTAAAGGGAGGGTCTCAGGTTTGGAAGGCGAAGGATTTGTATATCACATCTCATGTTATAGGAAGGATCTCAGGTTTTGTATTAGAAGCATTGAGATATCACATCTCATGCTATCGGAAGTATCTCAGGTTTGGTATTAGAGGCATTGAGATATCACATCTCATGCTATCGTAAGGGTCTCAGGATTGGAATGGGAAGGAGTTGGATATCACATCTCATGCTAAAGGGAGGGTCTCAGGTTTGGAAGGGGAAGGATTTGAATATCACATCACATGTTATAGGAAGGATCTCAGGTTTGGTATTAGAAGCATTGAGATATCACATCTCATGCTATCGGAATGGTCTCAGGATTGGAATGGGAAGGAGTTGGATATCACATCTCATGCTATAGGAAGGGTCTCAGGTTTGGAACGGGAAGGAGTTGGATATCACATCTCATGTTTAAGGAAAGATCTCAGGTTTGGTATTAGAAGCATTGAGACATCACATCTCTGCAATCGGAAGTGTCTCAGGATTAGGATGGGAAGGAGTTGGATATCACATCTCATGTTATAGGAAAGATCTCAGGTTTGGTATTAGAAGCATTGAGACATCACATCTCATGTTATAGGAAGGGTCTCATGATTGGAATGGGAAGAAGTTGGATATCACATCTCATGCTATAGGAAGGGTCTCAGGTTTGGTATAAGCATTGAGATATCACATCTCATGCTATAGGAAGGGTCTCAGGATTGGAATGGGAAGGACTTGGATATCACATCTCATGCTATAGGCAGGGTCTCAGGTTTGGAAAGGGAAGGAGTTGGATGTCACATTTCATGTTAGAGGTAGGATCTCAGGTTTGGTATTAGAGGCATTGAGATATCACATCTCATGCTATCCGAAGGGTCTCAGGATTGGAATGGGAAGGAGTTGGATATCACATCTCATGCTAAAGGGAGGGTCTCAGGTTTGGCAGGGGAAGGATTTGGATATCACATCTCATGTTATAGGAAGGATCTCAGGTTTGGTATTAGAAGCATTGAGATATCACATCTCATGCTATCGGAAGTATCTCAGGTTTGGTATTAGAGGCATTGAGATATCACATCTCATGCTATCATAAGGGTCTCAGGATTGGAATGGGAAGGAGTTGGATATCACATCTCATGCTAAAGGGAGGGTCTCAGGTTTGGAAGGGGAAGGATTTGAATATCACATCACATGTTATAGGAAGGATCTCAGGTTTGGTATTAGAGGCATTGAGATATCACATCTCATGCTATCGGAAGGGTCTCAGGATTGGAATGGGAAGGAGTTGGATATCACATCTCATGCTATAGGAAGGGTCTCAGGTTTGGAACGGGAAGGAGTTGGATATCACATCTCATGTTATAGGAAGAGTCTCAGGTTTGGTATAAGCATTGAGATATCACATCTCTGCAATCGGAAGTGTCTCAGGATTGGAACGGGAAGGAGTTGGATATCCCATCTCATGTTATAGGACTGTTCTCAGGTTTGGTATTAGAAGCATTGAGATATCACATCGCATGCTGTAGGAAGGGTCTCAGGTTTGGAATGGGAAGGAATTGGATATCACATCTCATGTCATAGGAAGGATCTCAGGTTTGGTATTAGAAGCATTGAGATATCACATCTCATGCTATAGGAATGGTCTCAGGATTGGAATGGGAAGGAGTTGGATATCACATTCTTGCTATGGGAAGGGTCACATGTTTGGAATTGGAAGGAGTTGGATATCACATATGCTATAGGAAGGGTCTCAGGTTTGGAATGGGAAGGAGTTGGATATCACATCTCATGTTATAGGAAGGGTCTCAGGTTTGTATAAGCATTGAGATATCACATCTCTGCTATCGGAAGTGTCTCAGGATTGGAATGGGAAGGAGTTGGATATCCCATCTCATGTTATAGGACGGGTCTCAGGTTTGTTATTAGAATCATTGAGATATCATATTGCATGCTATAGGAAGGGTCTAAGGATTGGAATGGGAAGGATTTAAATATCACATCACATGTTATAGGAAGGATCTCAGGTTTGGTATTAGAAGCATTGAGATATCACATCTCATGCTTTCGGAATGGTCTCAGGATTGGAATGGGAAGGAGTTGGATATCACATCTCATGCTATAGGAAGGGTCTAAGGTTTGGAACGGGAAGGAGTTGGATATCACATCTCATGTTATAGGAAAGATCTCAGGTTTGGTATTAGAAGCATTGAGACATCACATCTCTGCAATCGGAAGTGTCTCAGGATTGGGATAGGAAGGCGTTGGATATCACATCTCATGTTATAGGAAAGATCTCAGGTTTGGTATTAGAAGCATTGAGACATCACATCTCATGTTATAGGAAGGGTCTCAGAATTGGAATGGGAAGAAGTTGGATATCACATCTCATGCTATAGGAAGGGTCTCAGGTTTGGTATAAGCATTGAGATATCACATCTCATGCTATAGGAAGGGTCTCAGGATTGGAATGGGAAGGAGTTGTATATGACATCTCATGCCATAGGAAGGGTCTCAGGTTTGGTATAAGCATTGAGATATCACATCACATGCTATAGGAAGGGTCTCAGGATTGGAATGGGAAGGACTTGGATATCACATCTCATGCTATAGGCAGGGTCTCAGGTTTGGAAAGGGAAGGAGTTGGATATCACATTTCATGTTGGAGGTAGGATCTCAGGTTTGGTATTAGAGGCATTGAGATATCACATCTCATGCTATCAGAAGGGTCTCAGGATTGGAATGGGAAGGAGTTGGATATCACATCTCATGCTAAAGGGAGGGTCTCAGGTTTGGAAGGCGAAGGATTTGTATATCACATCTCATGTTATAGGAAGGATCTCAGGTTTTGTATTAGAAGCATTGAGATATCACATCTCATGCTATCGGAAGTATCTCAGGTTTGGTATTAGAGGCATTGAGATATCACATCTCATGCTATCGTAAGGGTCTCAGGATTGGAATGGGAAGGAGTTGGATATCACATCTCATGCTAAAGGGAGGGTCTCAGGTTTGGAAGGGGAAGGATTTGAATATCACATCACATGTTATAGGAAGGATCTCAGGTTTGGTATTAGAAGCATTGAGATATCACATCTCATGCTATCGGAATGGTCTCAGGATTGGAATGGGAAGGAGTTGGATATCACATCTCATGCTATAGGAAGGGTCTCAGGTTTGGAACGGGAAGGAGTTGGATATCACATCTCATGTTTAAGGAAAGATCTCAGGTTTGGTATTAGAAGCATTGAGACATCACATCTCTGCAATCGGAAGTGTCTCAGGATTAGGATGGGAAGGAGTTGGATATCACATCTCATGTTATAGGAAAGATCTCAGGTTTGGTATTAGAAGCATTGAGACATCACATCTCATGTTATAGGAAGGGTCTCATGATTGGAATGGGAAGAAGTTGGATATCACATCTCATGCTATAGGAAGGGTCTCAGGTTTGGTATAAGCATTGAGATATCACATCTCATGCTATAGGAAGGGTCTCAGGATTGGAATGGGAAGGACTTGGATATCACATCTCATGCTATAGGCAGGGTCTCAGGTTTGGAAAGGGAAGGAGTTGGATGTCACATTTCATGTTAGAGGTAGGATCTCAGGTTTGGTATTAGAGGCATTGAGATATCACATCTCATGCTATCCGAAGGGTCTCAGGATTGGAATGGGAAGGAGTTGGATATCACATCTCATGCTAAAGGGAGGGTCTCAGGTTTGGCAGGGGAAGGATTTGGATATCACATCTCATGTTATAGGAAGGATCTCAGGTTTGGTATTAGAAGCATTGAGATATCACATCTCATGCTATCGGAAGTATCTCAGGTTTGGTATTAGAGGCATTGAGATATCACATCTCATGCTATCATAAGGGTCTCAGGATTGGAATGGGAAGGAGTTGGATATCACATCTCATGCTAAAGGGAGGGTCTCAGGTTTGGAAGGGGAAGGATTTGAATATCACATCACATGTTATAGGAAGGATCTCAGGTTTGGTATTAGAGGCATTGAGATATCACATCTCATGCTATCGGAAGGGTCTCAGGATTGGAATGGGAAGGAGTTGGATATCACATCTCATGCTATAGGAAGGGTCTCAGGTTTGGAACGGGAAGGAGTTGGATATCACATCTCATGTTATAGGAAGAGTCTCAGGTTTGGTATAAGCATTGAGATATCACATCTCTGCAATCGGAAGTGTCTCAGGATTGGAACGGGAAGGAGTTGGATATCCCATCTCATGTTATAGGACTGTTCTCAGGTTTGGTATTAGAAGCATTGAGATATCACATCGCATGCTGTAGGAAGGGTCTCAGGTTTGGAATGGGAAGGAATTGGATATCACATCTCATGTCATAGGAAGGATCTCAGGTTTGGTATTAGAAGCATTGAGATATCACATCTCATGCTATAGGAATGGTCTCAGGATTGGAATGGGAAGGAGTTGGATATCACATTCTTGCTATGGGAAGGGTCACATGTTTGGAATTGGAAGGAGTTGGATATCACATATGCTATAGGAAGGGTCTCAGGTTTGGAATGGGAAGGAGTTGGATATCACATCTCATGTTATAGGAAGGGTCTCAGGTTTGTATAAGCATTGAGATATCACATCTCTGCTATCGGAAGTGTCTCAGGATTGGAATGGGAAGGAGTTGGATATCCCATCTCATGTTATAGGACGGGTCTCAGGTTTGTTATTAGAATCATTGAGATATCATATTGCATGCTATAGGAAGGGTCTAAGGATTGGAATGGGAAGGTCTTGGATATCACATCTCATGCTATAGGTAGGCTCTCAGGTTTGGAAAGGGAAGGAGTTGGATATCACATTTCATGTTAGAGGAAGGATCTCAGGTTTGGTATTAGAGGCATTGAGATATTACATCTCATGCTATAGGAAGGGTCTCAGGATTGGAATGGGAAGGAGTTGGATATCACATCTCATGCTATAGGAAGGGTCTCAGGTTTGGTATAAGCATTGAGATATCACATCTCATGCTATAGGAAGGGTCTCAGGATTGGAATGGAAGGATTTGGATATCACATCTCATGTTATAAGAAGGATCTCAGGTTTGGTATTAGAAGCATTGAGACATCACATCTCATGCTATAGGAAGGGTCTCAGGATTGTAATGGGAAGGAGTTGGATATCACATCTCATGTTATAGGAAGAGTCTCAGGTTTGGTATTAGAAGCATTGAGATATCACATCTCATGCTATAGGAAGTGTCTCAGGATTGGAATGGGAAGGAATTGGATATCACATCTCATGCTATAGGGAGGGTCTCAAGTTTGATATTAGAAGCATTGAGATATCACATCTCATGCTATAGGAAGGGTCTCAGGATTGGAATGGAAGGATTTGGATATCACATCTCATGTTATAAGAAGGATCTCAGGTTTGGTATTAGAAGCATTGAGACATCACATCTCATGCTATAGGAAGGGTCTCAGGATTGTAATGGGAAGGAGTTGGATATCACATCTCATGCCATATGAAGGGTCTCAGGTTTGGTATAAGCATTGAGATATCACATCTCTGCTATCGGAAGGGTCTCAGGATTGGAATGGGAAGGAGTTGGATATCCCATCTCATGTTATAGGACGGGTCTCAGGTTTGTTATTAGAATCATTGAGATATCATATTGCATGCTATAGGAAGGGTCTAAGGATTGGAATTGGAAGGACTTGGATATCACATCTCATGCTATAGGTAGGCTCTCAGGTTTGGAAAGGGAAGGAGTTGGATATCACATTTCATGTTAGAGGAAGGATCTCAGGTTTGGTATTAGAGGCATTGAGATATCACATCTCATGCTATAGGAAGGGTCTCAGGATTGGTATTAGAAGCATTGAGATATCACATCTCATGCCATCAGAAGGTTCTCAGGATTGGAATGGGAAGGAGTTGGATATCCCATCTCATGCTAAAGGGAGGGTCTCAGGTTTGGAAGGGGAAGGATTTGGATATCACATCTCATGTTATCGGAAGGATCTCAGGTTTCGTATTAGAAGTATTGAGATATCACATCTCATGCTATAGGAAGGGTCTCAGGATTGGAATGGGAAGGAGTTGGATATCACATCTCATGCTAAAGGAAGGGTCTCAGGTTTGGTAGAAGCATTGAGATATCACATCTCATGCTATAGGAAGGGTCGCAGGATTGGAATGGGAAGGACTTAGATATCACATATCATGCTATAGGGAGGGTCTCAGTTTTGATATTAGAAGCATTGAGATATCACATCTCATGCTATCGGAAGTGTCTCAGGATTGGAATGGGAAGGAGCTGGATATCACATCTCATGCTAAAGGAAGGGTCTCAGGTTTGGAACGGGAAGGAGTTGGATATCCGATCTCATGTTATAGGAAGGGTCTCAGGTTTGGTATAAGCATTGAGATATCACAAATCTGCTATCGGAAGTGTCTCAGGATTGGAATGGGAAGGAGTTGGATATCCCATCTCATGTTATAGGACGGGTCTCAGGTTTGTTATTAGAATCATTGAGATATCATATTGCATGCTATAGGAAGGGTCTAAGGATTGGAATTGGAAGGACTTGGATATCACATCTCATGCTATAGGTAGGCTCTCAGGTTTGGAAAGGGAAGGAGTTGGATATCACATTTCATGTTAGAGGAAGGATCTCAGGTTTGGTATTAGAGGCATTGAGATATCACATCTCATGCTATAGGAAGGGTCTCAGGATTGGAATGGGAAGGAGTTAGATATCACATCTCATGCTATAGGAAGGGTCTCAGGTTTGGTATAAGCATTGATATATCACATCTCATGCTATAGGAAGGGTCTCAGGATTGGAATGGGAAGGATATGTATATGACATCTCATGCCATAGGAAGGGTCTCAGGTTTGGTATAAGCATTGAGATATCACATCTATGCTTTTGGAAGGGTCTCAGGATTGGAATGGGAAGGAGTTGGATATCCCATCTCATGTTATAGGAAGAGTCTCAGGTTTGGTATTAGAAGCATTGAGATATCACATCTCATGCTATAGGAAGTGTCTCAGGATTGGAATGGGAAGGACTTGGATATCACATCTCATGCTATAGGGAGGGTCTCAAGTTTGATATTAGAAGCATTGAGATATCACATCTCATGCTATAGGAAGGGTCTCAGGATTGGAATGGAAGGAGTTGGATTTCACATCTCATGTTTTAGGAAGGATCTCAGGTTTGGTATTAGAAGCATTGAGACATCACATCTCATGCTATAGGAAGGGTCTCAGGATTGGAATGGGAAGGAGTTGGATATCACATCTCATGCTATATGAAGGGTCTCAAGTTTGGTATAAGCATTGAGATATCACATCTCATGCTATAGGAAGGGTCTCAGGATTGGAATGGGAAGGAGTTGTATATGACATCTCATGCCGTAGGAAGGGTCTCAGGTTTGGTATAAGCATTGAGATATCACATCTCTGCTATCGTAAGGGTCTCAGGATTGGAATGGGAAGGAGTTGGATATCCCATCTCATGTTATAGGAAGAGTCTCAGGTTTGGTATTAGAAGCATTGAGATATCACATCTCATGCTATAGGAAGGGTCTCAGGATTGGAATGGGAAGGAGTTGGATATCACATCTCATGCTATAGGAAGGGTCTCAGGTTTGGTATAAGCATTGAGATATCACATCTCATGCTATAGGAAGGGTCTCATGATTGGAATGGGAAGGAGTTGGATATCACATCTCATGTTATAGGAAGGATCTCAGGTTTGGTATTAGAAGCATTGAGACATCACATCTCATGCTATAGGAAGGGTCTCAGGATTGGAATGGGAAGGAGTTGTATATGACATCTCATGCCGTAGGAAGGGTCTCAGGTTTGGTATAAGCATTGAGATATCACATCTCTGCTATCGGAAGGGTCTCAGGATTGGAATGGGAAGGAGTTGGATATCCCATCTCATGTTATAGGAAGGATCTCAGGTTTGGTATTAGAAGCATTGAGACATCACATCTCATGCTATAGGAAGGGTCTCAGGATTGGAATGGGAAGGAGTTGTATATGACATCTCATGCCGTAGGAAGGGTCTCAGGTTTGGTATAAGCATTGAGATATCATATCTCTGCTATCGGAAGGGTCTCATGATTGGAATGGGAAGGACTTGGATATCACATCTCATTCTATAGGAAGGCTCTCAGGTTTGGAAGGGGAAAGAGTTGGATATCACATTTCATGTTAGAGGTAGGATCTCAGGTTTGGTATTAGAGGCATTGAGATATCACATCTCATGCTATCAGAAGGGTCTCAGGATTGGAATGGGAAGGAGTTGGATATCACATCTCATGCTAAAGGGAGGGTCTCAGGTTTGGAAGGGGAAGGATTTGGATATCACATCTCATGTTATAGGAAGGATCTCAGGTTTGGTATTAGAAGCATTGAGATATCACATCTCATGCTATCAGAAGGGTCTCAGGATAGGAATGGGAAGGAGTTGGATATCACATCTCATGCTAAAGGGAGGGTCTCAGGTTTGGAAGGGGAAGGATTTGGATATCACATCTCATTTTATCGGAAGGATCTCAGGTTTGGTATTAGAAGTATTGAGATATCACATCTCATGCTATAGGAAGGGTCTCAGGATTGGAATGGGAACGAGTTGGATATCACATCTCATGCTAAAGGAAGGGTCTCAGGTTTGGTAGAAGCATTGAGATATCACATCTCATGCTATAGGAAGGGTCTCAGGATTGGAATGGGAAGGACTTAGATATCACATATCATGCTATAGGGAGGGTCTCAGTTTTGATATTAGAAGCATTGAGATATCACATCTCATGCTATCGGAAGTGTCTCAGGATTGGAATGGGAAGGAGCTGGATATCACATCTCATGCTAAAGGAAGGGTCTCAGGTTTGGAACGGGAAGGAGTTGGATATCACATCTCATGTTATAGGAAGGGTCTCAGGTTGGTATAAGCATTGAGATATCACATCTCTGCTATCGGAAGTGTCTCAGGATTGGAATGGGAAGGAGTTGGATATCCCATCTCATGTTATAGGACGGGTCTCAGGTTTGTTATTAGAATCATTGAGATATCATATTGCATGCTGTAGGAAGGGTCTAAGGATTGGAATGGGAAGGACTTGGATATCACATCTCATGCTATAGATAGGCTCTCAGGTTTGGAAAGGGAAGGAGTTGGATATCACATTTCATGTTAGAGGAAGGATCTCAGGTTTGGTATTAGAGGCATTGAGATATCACATCTCATGCTATAGGAAGGGTCTCAGGTTGGAATTGGAAGGAGTTGGATATCACATCTCATGTTATAGGAAGGGTCTCAGGATTGGAATGGGAAGTACTTGGATATCACATCTCATGCTAAAGGGAGGGTCTCAGGTTTGGAAGGGGAAGGATTTGGATATCACGTCTCATGTTATCGGAAGGATCTCAGGTTTGGTATTAGAAGTATTGAGATATCACATCTCATGCTATAGGAAGGGTCTCAGGTTTGGTATAAGCATTGAGATATCACATCTCATGCCATACTAAGGGTCTCAGGTTTGGTATAAGCATTGAGATATCACATCTATGCTTTTGGAAGGGTCTCAGGATTGGAATGGGAAGGAGTTGGATATCCCATCTCATGTTATAGGAAGAGTCTCAGGTTTGGTATTAGAAGCATTGAGATATCACATCTCATGCTATATGAAGTGTCTCAGGATTGGAATGGGAAGGACTTGGATATCACATCTCATGCTATAGGGAGGGTCTCAAGTTTGATATTAGAAGCATTGAGATATCACATCTCATGCTATAGGAAGGGTCTCAGGATTGGAATGGAAGGAGTTGGATATCACATCTCATGTTTTAGGAAGGATCTCAGGTTTGGTATTAGAAGCATTGAGACATCACATCTCATGCTATAGGAAGGGTCTCAGGATTGGAATGGGAAGGAGTTGGATATCACATCTCATGCTATATGAAGGGTCTCAGGTTTGGTATAAGCATTGAGATATCACATCTCATGCTATAGGAAGGGTCTCAGGATTGGAATGGGAAGGAGTTGTATATGACATCTCATGCCGTAGGAAGGGTCTCAGGTTTGGTATAAGCATTGAGATATCACATCTCTGCTATCGTAAGGGTCTCAGGATTGGAATGGGAAGGAGTTGGATATCCCATCTCATGTTATAGGAAGAGTCTCAGGTTTGGTATTAGAAGCATTGAGATATCACATCTCATGCTATAGGAAGGGTCTCAGGATTGGAATGGGAAGGAGTTGGATATCACATCTCATGCTATAGGAACGGTCTCAGGTTTGGTATAAGCATTGAGATATCACATCTCATGCTATAGGAAGGGTCTCAGGATTGGAATGGGAAGGAGTTGGATATCACATCTCATGTTATAGGAAGGATCTCAGGTTTGGTATTAGAAGCATTGAGACATCACATCTCATGCTATAGGAAGGGTCTCAGGATTGGAATGGGAAGGAGTTGTATATGACATCTCATGCCGTAGGAAGGGTCTCAGGTTTGGTATAAGCATTGAGATATCACATCTCTGCTATCGGAAGGGTCTCAGGATTGGAATGGGAAGGAGTTGGATATCCCATCTCATGTTATAGTATGGGCCTCAGGTTTGGTATAAGCATTGGGATATCACATCTCATGCTATCGGAAGGGTATCAGGATTGGAATTCCAAGGAGTTGGATATCCCATCTCATGCTATAGGAAGGGTCTCAGGTTGGAATGGGAAGGAGTTGGATATCACATCTCATGTTATAGGAAGGGTCTCAGGATTGGAATGGGAAGGACTTGGATATCACATCTCATGCTATAGGAAGGCTCTCAGGTTTGGAAGGGGAAAGAGTTGGATATCACATTTCATGTTAGAGGTAGGATCTCAGGTTTGGTATTAGAGGCATTGAGATATCACATCTCATGCTATCAGAAGGGTCTCAGGATTGGAATGGGAAGGAGTTGGATATCACATCTCATGCTAAAGGGAGGGTCTCAGGTTTGGAAGGGGAAGGATTTGGATATCACATCTCATGTTATAGAAAGGATCTCAGGTTTGGTATTAGAAGCATTGAGATATCACATCTCATGCTATCGGAAGGATCTCAGGTTTGGTATTAGAAGCATTGAGATATCACATCTCATGCTATCAGAATGGTCTCAGGATTGGAATCGGAAGGATTTGGATATCACATCTCATGCTAAAGGGAGGGTCTCAGGTTTGGAAGGGGGAGGATTTGGATATCACATCTCATGTTATCGGAAGGATCTCAGGTTTGGTATTAGAAGTATTGAGATATCACATCTCATGCTATAGGAATGGTCTCAGGATTGGAATGGGAAAGACTTGGATATCACATCTCATGCTATAGGGAGGGACTCAAGTTTGATATTAGAAGCATTGAGATATCACATCTCATGCTATAGGAAGGGTCTCAGGATTGGAATGGAAGGAGTTGGATATCACATCTCATGTTTTAGGAAGGATCTCAGGTTTGGTATTAGAAGCATTGAGACATCACATCTCATGCTATAGGAAGGGTCTCAGGATTGGAATGGGAAGGAGTTGGATATCACATCTCATGCTATATGAAGGGTCTCAGGTTTGGTATAAGCATTGAGATATCACATCTCATGCTATAGGAAGGGTCTCAGGATTGGAATGGGAAGGAGTTGTATATGACATCTCATGCCGTAGGAAGGGTCTCAGGTTTGGTATAAGCATTGAGATATCACATCTCTGCTATCGGAAGGGTCTCAGGATTGGAATGGGAAGGAGTTGGATATCCCATCTCATGTTATAGGAAGAGTCTCAGGTTTGGTATTAGAAGCATTGAGATATCACATCTCATGCTATAGGAAGGGTCTCAGGATTGGAATGGGAAGGAGTTGGATATCACATCTCATGCTATAGGAAGGGTCTCAGGTTTGGTATAAGCAGTGAGATATCACATCTCATGCTATAGGAACTGTCTCAGGATTGGAATGGGAAGAAGTTGGATATCACATCTCATGTTATAGGAAGGTTCTCAGGTTTGGTATAAGCATTGAGATATCACATCTCTGTTATCGGAAGGGTCTCAGGATTGGAATGGGAAGGAGTTGGATATTCCCATCTCATGTTATAGGAAGGGTCTCAGGTTTGGTATTAGAAGCATTGAGATATCACATCTCATGCTATAGGAAGGGTCTCAGGATTGGAATGGGAAGGACTTGGATATCACATCTCATGCTATAGGGAGGGTCTCAGCATTGGAATCGGAAGGAGTTGGATATCACATCTCATGATAAAGGAAGGGTCTAAGGTTTGGAAGGGGAAGGATTTGGATAACACATCTCATGTTATAGGACGGGTCTCAGGTTTGGTATTAGAAGCATTGAGATATCAAGTCTCGTGGTATAGGAAGGGTCTCAGAATTGGAATGGGAAGGTGTTGGATATCACATCTCATTCTATAGGAAGGGTCTCAGGATTGGAATGGGAAGGAGTTTGATATCACATCTCATGCCATAGTATGGGTCTCAGGTTTGGTAGAAGCATTGGGATATCACATCTCATGCTAACGGAAGGTTATCAGGATTGGATTTGGAAGGAGTTGGATATCCCATCTCATGCTACAGGAAGGGTCTCAGGTTGGAATGGGAAGGAGTTGGATATCACATCTCATGTTATAGGAAGGGTCTCAGGATTGGAATGGGAAGGACTTGGATATCACATCTCATGCTATAGGTAGGCTCTCAGGTTTGGAAGGGGAAAGAGTTGGATATCACATTTCATGTTAGAGGTAGGATCTCAGGTTTGGTATTAGAGACATTGAGATATCACATCTCATGCTATCAGAAGGGTCTCAGGATTGGAATGGGAAGGAGTTGGATATCACATCTCATGCTAAAGGGAGGGTCTCAGGTTTGGAAGGGGAAGGATTTGGATATCACATCTCATGTTATAGGAAGGATCTCAGGTTTGGTATTAGAAGCATTGAGATATCACATCTCATGCTATCGGAAGGATCTCAGGTTTGGTATTAGAAGCATTGAGATATCACATCTCATGCTATCAGAAGGGTTTTAGGATTGGAATGGGAAGGAGTTGGATATCCCATCTCATGCTAAAGGGAGGGTCTCAGGTTTGGAAGGGGAAGGATTTGGATATCACATCTTATGTTATCGGAAGGATCTCAGGTTTGGTATTAGAAGTATTGAGATATCACATCTCATGCTATAGGAAGGGTCTCAGGATTGGAAAGGGATGGAGTTGGATATCACATCTCAAGCTATAGGAAGGGTCTCAGGTTTGGTATATGCATTGAGATATCACATCTCATGCTATAGGAAGGGTCTCAGGATTGGAATGGGAAGGAGTTGGATATCACATCTCATGTTATAGGAAAGATTTCAGGTTTGGTATTAGAAGCATTGAGACATCACATCTCATGTTATAGGAAGGGTCTCAGGATTAGAATGTGAAGAAGTTGGATATCACATCTCATGCTATAGGAAGGGTCTCAGGTTTGGCATAAGCATTGAGATATCACATCTCATGCTATAGGAAGGGTATCAGGATTGGAATGGGAAGGAGTTGTATATGACATCTCATGCCTTAGGAAGGGTCTCAGGTTTGGTATAAGCATTGAGATATCACATCACATGCTATAGGAAGGGTCTCAGGATTGGAATGGGAAGGACTTGGATATCACATCTCATGCTATCAGAAGGGTCTCAGGATTGGAATGGGAAGGAGTTGGATATCACATCTCATGCTAAAGGTAGGGTCTCAGGTTTGGAAGGGGAAGGATTTGGATATCACATCTCATGTTATAGGAAGGATCTCAGGTTTGGTATTAGAAGCATTGAGATATCACATCTCATGCTATCGGAAGTATCTCAGGTTTGGTATTAGAGGCATTGAAATATCACATCTCATGCTATCATAAGGGTCTCAGGATTGGAATGGGAAGGAGTTGGATATCACATCTCATGCTAAAGGGAGGGTCTCAGGTTTGGAAGGGGAAGGATTTAAATATCACATCACATGTTATCGGAAGGATCTCAGGTTTGGTATTAGAAGCATTGAGATATCACATCTCATGCTTTCGGAATGGTCTCAGGATTGGAATGGGAAGGAGTTGGATATCACATCTCATGCTATAGGAAGGGTCTCAGGTTTGGAACGGGAAGGAGTTGGATATCACATCTCATGTTATAGGAAAGATCTCAGGTTTGGTATTAGAAGCATTGAGACATCACATCTCTGCAATCGGAAGTGTCTCAGGATTGGGATAGGAAGGCTTTGGATATCACATCTCATGTTATAGGAAAGATCTCAGGTTTGGTATTAGAAGCATTGAGACATCACATCTCATGTTATAGGAAGGGTCTCAGAATTGGAATGGGAAGAAGTTGGATATCACATCTCATGCTATAGGAAGGGTCTCAGGTTTGGTATAAGCATTGAGATATCACATCTCATGCTATAGGAAGGGTCTCAGGATTGGAATGGGAAGGAGTTGTATATGACATCTCATGCCATAGGAAGGGTCTCAGGTTTGGTATAAGCATTGAGATATCACATCACATGCTATAGGAAGGGTCTCAGGATTGGAATGGGAAGGACTTGGATATCACATCTCATGCTATAGGCAGGGTCTCAGGTTTGGAAAGGGAAGGAGTTGGATATCACATTTCATGTTAGAGGTAGGATCTCAGGTTTGGTATTAGAGGCATTGAGATATCACATCTCATGCTATCAGAAGGGTCTCAATATTGGAATGGGAAGGAGTTGGATATCACATCTAATGCTAAAGGGAGGGTCTCAGGTTTGGAAGGGGAAGGATTTGTATATCACATCTCATGTTATAGGAAGGATCTCAGGTTTTGTATTAGAAGCATTGAGATATCACATCTCATGCTATCGGAAGTATCTCAGGTTTGGTATTAGAGGCATTGAGATATCACATCTCATGCTATCGTAAGGGTCTCAGGATTGGAATGGGAAGGAGTTGGATATCACATCTCATGCTAAAGGGAGGGTCTCAGGTTTGGAAGGGGAAGGATTTGAATATCACATCACATGTTATAGGAAGGATCTCAGGTTTGGTATTAGAAGCATTGAGATATCACATCTCATGCTATCGGAATGGTCTCAGGATTGGAATGGGAAGGAGTTGGATATCACATCTCATGTTATAGGAAGGGTCTCAGGTTTGGAACGGGAAGGAGTTGGATATCACATCTCATGTTTAAGGAAAGATCTCAGGTTTGGTATTAGAAGCATTGAGACATCACATCTCTGCAATCGGAAGTGTCTCAGGATTAGGATGGGAAGGAGTTGGATATCACATCTCATGTTATAGGAAAGATCTCAGGTTTGGTATTAGAAGCATTGAGACATCACATCTCATGTTATAGGAAGGGTCTCATGATTGGAATGGGAAGAAGTTGGATATCACATCTCATGCTATAGGAAGGGTCTCAGGTTTGGTATAAGCATTGAGATATCACATCTCATGCTATAGGAAGGGTCTCAGGATTGGAATGGGAAGGACTTGGATATCACATCTCATGCTATAGGCAGGGTCTCAGGTTTGGAAAGGGAAGGAGTTGGATGTCACATTTCATGTTAGAGGTAGGATCTCAGGTTTGGTATTAGAGGCATTGAGATATCACATCTCATGCTATCCGAAGGGTCTCAGGATTGGAAAGGGAAGGAGTTGGATATCACATCTCATGCTAAAGGGAGGGTCTCAGGTTTGGCAGGGGAAGGATTTGGATATCACATCTCATGTTATAGGAAGGATCTCAGGTTTGGTATTAGAAGCATTGAGATATCACATCTCATGCTATCGGAAGTATCTCAGGTTTGGTATTAGAGGCATTGAGATATCACATCTCATGCTATCATAAGGGTCTCAGGATTGGAATGGGAAGGAGTTGGATATCACATCTCATGCTAAAGGGAGGGTCTCAGGTTTGGAAGGGGAAGGATTTGAATATCACATCACATGTTATAGGAAGGATCTCAGGTTTGGTATTAGAGGCATTGAGATATCACATCTCATGCTATCGGAAGGGTCTCAGGATTGGAATGGGAAGGAGTTGGATATCACATCTCATGCTATAGGTAGGCTCTCAGGTTTGGAAAGGGAAGGAGTTGGATATCACATTTCATGTTAGAGGAAGGATCTCAGGTTTGGTATTAGAGGCATTGAGATATCACATCTCATGCTATAGGAAGGGTCTCAGGATTGGAATGGGAAGGAGTTGGATATCACATCTCATGCTATAGGAAGGGTCTCAGGTTTGGTATAAGCATTGAGATATCACATCTCATGCTATAGGAAGGGTCTCAGGATTGGAATGGGAAGGATATGTATATGACATCTCATGCCATAGGAAGGGTCTCAGGTTTGGTATAAGCATTGAGATATCACATCTCTGCTTTTGGAAGGGTCTCAGGATTGGAATCGGAAGGAGTTGGATATCCCATCTCATGTTATAGGAAGAGTCTCAGGTTTGGTATTAGAAGCATTGAGATATCACATCTCATGCTATAGGAAGGGTCTCAGGATTGTAATGGGAAGGAGTTGGATATCACATCTCATGCTATATGAAGGGTCTCAGGTTTGGTATAAGCATTGAGATATCACATCTCATGCTATAGGAAGGGTCTCAGGATTGGAATGGGAAGGAGTTGTATATGACATCTCATGCCGTAGGAAGGGTCTCAGGTTTGGTATAAGCATTGAGATATCACATCTCTGCTATCGGAAGGGTCTCAGGATTGGAATGGGAAGGAGTTGGATATCCCATCTCATGTTATAGGACGGGTCTCAGGTTTGTTATTAGAATCATTGAGATATCATATTGCATGCTATAGGAAGGGTCTAAGGATTGGAATTGGAAGGACTTGGATATCACATCTCATGCTATAGGTAGGCTCTCAGGTTTGGAAAGGGAAGGAGTTGGATATCACATTTCATGTTAGAGGAAGGATCTCAGGTTTGGTATTAGAGGCATTGAGATATCACATCTCATGCTATAGGAAGGGTCTCAGGATTGGTATTAGAAGCATTGAGATATCACATCTCATGCCATCAGAAGGTTCTCAGGATTGGAATGGGAAGGAGTTGGATATCCCATCTCATGCTAAATTGAGGGTCTCAGGTTTGGAAGGGGAAGGATTTGGATATCACATCTCATGTTATCGGAAGGATCTTAGGTTTCGTATTAGAAGTATTGAGATATCACATCTCATGCTATAGGAAGGGTCTCAGGATTGGAATGGGAAGGAGTTGGATATCACATCTCATGCTAAAGGAAGGGTCTCAGGTTTGGTAGAAGCATTGAGATATCACATCGCATGCTATAGGAAGGGTCTCAGGATTGGAATGGGAAGGACTTAGATATCACATATCATGCTATAGGGAGGGTCTCAGTTTTGATATTAGAAGCATTGAGATATCACATCTCATGCTATCGGAAGTGTCTCAGGATTGGAATGGGAAGGAGCTGGATATCACATCTCATGCTAAAGGAAGGGTCTCAGGTTTGGAACGGGAAGGAGTTGGATATCCGATCTCATGTTATAGGAAGGGTCTCAGGTTTGTTATTAGAATCATTGAGATATCATATTGCATGCTATAGGAAGGGTCTAAGGATTGGAATGGGAAGGAGTTGGATATCCCATCTCATGTTATAGGAAGAGTCTCAGGTTTGGTATTAGAAGCATTGAGATATCACATCTCATGCTATAGGAAGGGTCTCAGGATTGGAATGGGAAGGAGTTGGATATCACATCTCATGCTATAGGAAGGGTCTCAGGTTTGGTATAAGCATTGAGATATCACATCTCATGCTATAGGAAGGGTCTCAGGATTGGAATGGGAAGGAGTTGGATATCACATCTCATGTTATAGGAAGGATCTCAGGTTTGGTATTAGAAGCATTGAGACATCACATCTCATGCTATAGGAAGGGTCTCAGGATTGGAATGGGAAGGAGTTGTATATGACATCTCATGCCGTAGGAAGGGTCTCAGGTTTGGTATAAGCATTGAGATATCACATCTCTGCTATCGGAAGGGTCTCAGGATTGGAATGGGAAGGAGTTGGATATCCCATCTCATGTTATAGGAAGGATCTCAGGTTTGGTATTAGAAGCATTGAGACATCACATCTCATGCTATAGGAAGGGTCTCAGGATTGGAATGGGAAGGAGTTGTATATGACATCTCATGCCGTAGGAAGGGTCTCAGGTTTGGTATAAGCATTGAGATATCATATCTCTGCTATCGGAAGGGTTTCATGATTGGAATGGGAAGGACTTGGATATCACATCTCATGCTATAGGAAGGCTCTCAGGTTTGGAAGGGGAAAGAGTTGGATATCACATTTCATGTTAGAGGTAGGATCTCAGGTTTGGTATTAGAGGCATTGAGATATCACATCTCATGCTATCAGAAGGGTCTCAGGATTGGAATGGGAAGGAGTTGGATATCACATCTCATGCTAAAGGGAGGGTCTCAGGTTTGGAAGGGGAAGGATTTGGATATCACATCTCATGTTATAGGAAGGATCTCAGGTTTGGTATTAGAAGCATTGAGATATCACATCTCATGCTATCAGAAGGGTCTCAGGATAGGAATGGGAAGGAGTTGGATATCACATCTCATGCTAAAGGGAGGGTCTCAGGTTTGGAAGGGGAAGGATTTGGATATCACATCTCATGTTATCGGAAGGATCTCAGGTTTGGTATTAGAAGTATTGAGATATCACATCTCATGCTATAGGAAGGGTCTCAGGATTGGAATGGGAACGAGTTGGATATCACATCTCATGCTAAAGGAAGGGTCTCAGGTTTGGTAGAAGCATTGAGATATCACATCTCATGCTATAGGAAGGGTCTCAGGATTGGAATGGGAAGGACTTAGATATCACATATCATGCTATAGGGAGGGTCTCAGTTTTGATATTAGAAGCATTGAGATATCACATCTCATGCTATCGGAAGTGTCTCAGGATTGGAATGGGAAGGAGCTGGATATCACATCTCATGCTAAAGGAAGGGTCTCAGGTTTGGAACGGGAAGGAGTTGGATATCACATCTCATGCTATAGGAAGGGTCTCAGGTTTGGTATAAGCATTGAGATATCACATCTCATGCTATAGGAAGGGTCTCAGGATTGGAATGGGAAGGATATGTATATGACATCTCATGCCATAGGAAGGGTCTCAGGTTTGGTATAAGCATTGAGATATCACATCTCTGCTTTTGGAAGGGTCTCAGGATTGGAATCGGAAGGAGTTGGATATCCCATCTCATGTTATAGGAAGAGTCTCAGGTTTGGTATTTGAAGCATTGAGATATCACATCTCATGCTATAGGAAGTGTCTCAGGATTGGAATGGGAAGGAATTGGATATCACATCTCATGCTATAGGGAGGGTCTCAAGTTTGATATTAGAAGCATTGAGATATCACATCTCATGCTATAGGAAGGGTCTCAGGATTGGAATGGAAGGATTTGGATATCACATCTCATGTTATAAGAAGGATCTCAGGTTTGGTATTAGAAGCATTGAGACATCACATCTCATGCTATAGGAAGGGTCTCAGGATTGTAATGGGAAGGAGTTGGATATCACATCTCATGCTATATGAAGGGTCTCAGGTTTGGTATAAGCATTGAGATATCACATCTCATGCTATAGGAAGTGTCTCAGGATTGGAATGGGAAGGAGTTGTATATGACATCTCATGCCGTAGGAAGGGTCTCAGGTTTGGTATAAGCATTGAGATATCACATCTCTGCTATCGGAAGGGTCTCAGGATTGGAATGGGAAGGAGTTGGATATCCCATCTCATGTTATAGGACGGGTCTCAGGTTTGTTATTAGAATCATTGAGATATCATATTGCATGCTATAGGAAGGGTCTAAGGATTGGAATTGGAAGGACTTGGATATCACATCTCATGCTATAGGTAGGCTCTCAGGTTTGGAAAGGGAAGGAGTTGGATATCACATTTCATGTTAGAGGAAGGATCTCAGGTTTGGTATTAGAGGCATTGAGATATCACATCTCATGCTATAGGAAGGGTCTCAGGATTGGTATTAGAAGCATTGAGATATCACATCTCATGCCATCAGAAGGTTCTCAGGATTGGAATGGGAAGGAGTTGGATATCCCATCTCATGCTAAATGGAGGGTCTCAGGTTTGGAAGGGGAAGGATTTGGATATCACATCTCATGTTATCGGAAGGATCTCAGGTTTCGTATTAGAAGTATTGAGATATCACATCTCATGCTATAGGAAGGGTCTCAGGATTGGAATGGGAAGGAGTTGGATATCACATCTCATGCTAAAGGAAGGGTCTCAGGTTTGGTAGAAGCATTGAGATATCACATCTCATGCTATAGGAAGGGTCTCAGGATTGGAATGGGAAGGACTTAGATATCACATATCATGCTATAGGGAGGGTCTCAGTTTTGATATTAGAAGCATTGAGATATCACATCTCATGCTATCGGAAGTGTCTCAGGATTGGAATGGGAAGGAGCTGGATATCACATCTCATGCTAAAGGAAGGGTCTCAGGTTTGGAACGGGAAGGAGTTGGATATCCGATCTCATGTTATAGGAAGGGTCTCAGGTTTGGTATAAGCATTGAGATATCACAAATCTGCTATCGGAAGTGTCTCAGGATTGGAATGGGAAGGAGTTGGATATCCCATCTCATGTTATAGGACGGGTCTCAGGTTTGTTATTAGAATCATTGAGATATCATATTGCATGCTATAGGAAGGGTCTAAGGATTGGAATTGGAAGGACTTGGATATCACATCTCATTCTATAGGTAGGCTCTCAGGTTTGGAAAGGGAAGGAGTTGGATATCACATTTCATGTTAGAGGAAGGATCTCAGGTTTGGTATTAGAGGCATTGAGATATCACATCTCATGCTATAGGAACGGTCTCAGGATTGGAATGGGAAAGAGTTAGATATCACATCTCATGCTATAGGAAGGGTCTCAGGTTTGGTATAAGCATTGAGATATCACATCTCATGCTATAGGAAGGGTCTCAGGATTGGAATGGGAAGGATATGTATATGACATCTCATGCCATAGGAAGGGTCTCAGGTTTGGTATAAGCATTGAGATATCACATCTATGCTTTTGGAAGGGTCTCAGGATTGGAATGGGAAGGAGTTGGATATCCCATCTCATGTTATAGGAAGAGTCTCAGGTTTGGTATTAGAAGCATTGAGATATCACATCTCATGCTATAGGAAGTGTCTCAGGATTGGAATGGGAAGGACTTGGATATCACATCTCATGCTATAGGGAGGGTCTCAAGTTTGATATTAGAAGCATTGAGATATCACATCTCATGCTATAGGAAGGGTCTCAGGATTGGAATGGAAGGAGTTGGATTTCACATCTCATGTTTTAGGAAGGATCTCAGGTTTGGTATTAGAAGCATTGAGACATCACATCTCATGCTATAGGAAGGGTCTCAGGATTGGAATGGGAAGGAGTTGGATATCACATCTCATGCTATATGAAGGGTCTCAAGTTTGGAATAAGCATTGAGATATCACATCTCATGCTATAGGAAGGGTCTCAGGATTGGAATGGGAAGGAGTTGTATATGACATCTCATGCCGTAGGAAGGGTCTCAGGTTTGGTATAAGCATTGAGATATCACATCTCTGCTATCGTAAGGGTCTCAGGATTGGAATGGGAAGGAGTTGGATATCCCATCTCATGTTATAGGAAGAGTCTCAGGTTTGGTATTAGAAGCATTGAGATATCACATCTCATGCTATAGGAAGGGTCTCAGGATTGGAATGGGAAGGAGTTGGATATCACATCTCATGCTATAGGAAGGGTCTCAGGTTTGGTATAAGCATTGAGATATCACATCTCATGCTATAGGAAGGGTCTCAGGATTGGAATGGGAAGGAGTTGGATATCACATCTCATGTTATAGGAAGGATCTCAGGTTTGGTATTAGAAGCATTGAGACATCACATCTCATGCTATAGGAAGGGTCTCAGGATTGGAATGGGAAGGAGTTGTATATGACATCTCATGCCGTAGGAAGGGTCTCAGGTTTGGTATAAGCATTGAGATATCACATCTCTGCTATCGGAAGGGTCTCAGGATTGGAATGGGAAGGAGTTGGATATCCCATCTCATGTTATAGGAAGGATCTCAGGTTTGGTATTAGATGCATTGAGACATCACATCTCATGCTATAGGAAGGGTCTCAGGATTGGAATGGGAAGGAGTTGTATATGACATCTCATGCCGTAGGAAGGGTCTCAGGTTTGGTATAAGCATTGAGATATCATATCTCTGCTATCGGAAGGGTCTCATGATTGGAATGGGAAGGACTTGGATATCACATCTCATGCTATAGGAAGGCTCTCAGGTTTGGAAGGGGAAAGAGTTGGATATCACATTTCATGTTAGAGGTAGGATCTCAGGTTTGGTATTAGAGGCATTGAGATATCACATCTCATGCTATCAGAAGGGTCTCAGGATTGGAATGGGAAGGAGTTGGATATCACATCTCATGCTAAAGGGAGGGTCTCAGGTTTGGAAGGGGAAGGATTTGGATATCACATCTCATGTTATAGGAAGGATCTCAGGTTTGGTATTAGAAGCATTGAGATATCACATCTCATGCTATCAGAAGGGTCTCAGGATAGGAATGGGAAGGAGTTGGATATCACATCTCATGCTAAAGGGAGGGTCTCAGGTTTGGAAGGGGAAGGATTTGGATATCACATCTCATGTTATCGTAAGGATCTCAGGTTTGGTATTAGAAGTATTGAGATATCACATCTCATGCTATAGGAAGGGTCTCAGGATTGGAATGGGAACGAGTTGGATATCACATCTCATGCTAAAGGAAGGGTCTCAGGTTTGGTAGAAGCATTGAGATATCACATCTCATGCTATAGGAAGGGTCTCAGGATTGGAATGGGAAGGACTTAGATATCCCATATCATGCTATAGGGAGGGTCTCAGTTTTGATATTAGAAGAATTGAGATATCACATCTCATGCTATCGGAAGTGTCTCAGGATTGGAATGGGAAGGAGCTGGATATCACATCTCATGCTAAAGGAAGGGTCTCAGGTTTGGAACGGGAAGGAGTTGGATATCACATCTCATGTTATAGGAAGGGTCTCAGGTTGGTATAAGCATTGAGATATCACATCTCTGCTATCGGAAGTGTCTCAGGATTGGAATGGGAAGGAGTTGGATATCCCATCTCATGTTATAGGACGGGTCTCAGGTTTGTTATTAGAATCATTGAGATATCATATTGCATGCTGTAGGAAGGGTCTAAGGATTGGAATGGGAAGGACTTGGATATCACATCTCATGCTATAGATAGGCTCTCAGGTTTGGAAAGGGAAGGAGTTGGATATCACATTTCATGTTAGAGGAAGGATCTCAGGTTTGGTATTAGAGGCATTGAGATATCACATCTCATGCTATAGGAAGGGTCTCAGGTTGGAATTGGAAGGAGTTGGATATCACATCTCATGTTATAGGAAGGGTCTCAGGATTGGAATGGGAAGGACTTGGATATCACATCTCATGCTATAGGAAGGCTCTCAGGTTTGGAAGGGGAAAGAGTTGGATATCACATTTCATGTTAGAGGTAGGATCTCAGGTTTGGTATTAGAGGCAATGAGATATCACATCTCATGCTATCAGAAGGGTCTCAGGATTGGAATGGGAAGGAGTTGGATATCACATCTCATGCTAAATGGAGGGTCTCAGGTTTGGAAGGGGAAGGATTTGGATATCACATCTCATGTTATAGGAAGGATCTCAGGTTTGGTATTAGAAGCATTGAGATATCACATCTCATGCTATCGGAAGGATCTCAGGTTTGGTATTAGAAGCATTGAGATATCACATCTCATGCTATCAGAAGGTTCTCAGGATTGGAATGGGAAGTAGTTGGATATCCCATCTCATGCTAAAGGGAGGGTCTCAGGTTTGGAAGGGGAAGGATTTGGATATCACATCTCATGTTATCGGAAGGATCTCAGGTTTGGTATTAGAAGTATTGAGATATCACATCTCATGCTATAGGAAGGGTCTCAGGATTGGAATGGGAAGGAGTTGGATATCACATCTCATGCTAAAGGAAGGGTCTCAGGTTTGGTAGAAGCATTGAGATATCACATCTCATGCTTTAGGAAGGGTCTCAGGATTGGAATGGGAAGGACTTAGATATCACATATCATGCTATAGGGAGGGTCTCAGTTTTGATATTAGAAGCATTGAGATATCACATCTCATGCTATCGGAAGTGTCTCAGGATTGGAATGGGAAGGAGCTGGATATCACATCTCATGCTAAAGGAAGGGTCTCAGGTTTGGAACGGGAAGGAGTTGGATATCCGATCTCATGTTATAGGAAGGGTCTCAGGTTTGGTATAAGCATTGAGATATCACAAATCTGCTATCGGAAGTGTCTCAGGATTGAAATGGGAAGGAGATGGATATCCCATCTCATGTTATAGGACGGGTCTCAGGTTTGTTATTAGAATCATTGAGATATCATATTGCATGCTATAGGAAGGGTCTAAGGATTGGAATTGGAAGGACTTGGATATCACATCTCATGCTATAGGTAGGCTCTCAGGTTTGGAAAGGGAAGGAGTTGGATATCACATTTCATGTTAGAGGAAGGATCTCAGGTTTGGTATTAGAGGCATTGAGATATCACATCTCATGCTATAGGAAGGGTCTCAGGATTGGAATGGGAAGGAGTTAGATATCACATCTCATGCTATAGGAAGGGTCTCAGGTTTGGTATAAGCATTGAGATATGACATCTCATGCTATAGGAAGGGTCTCAGGATTGGAATGGGAAGGATATGTATATGACATCTCATGCCATACTAAGGGTCTCAGGTTTGGTATAAGCATTGAGATATCACATCTATGCTTTTGGAAGGGTCTCAGGATTGGAATGGGAAGGAGTTGGATATCCCATCTCATGTTATAGGAAGAGTCTCAGGTTTGGTATTAGAAGCATTGAGATATCACATCTCATGCTATAGGAAGTGTCTCAGGATTGGAATGGGAAGGACTTGGATATCACATCTCATGCTATAGGGAGGGTCTCAAGTTTGATATTAGAAGCATTGAGATATCACATCTCATGCTATAGGAAGGGTCCCAGGATTGGAATGGAAGGAGTTGGATATCACATCTCATGTTTTAGGAAGGATCTCAGGTTTGGTATTAGAAGCATTGAGACATCACATCTCATGCTATAGGAAGGGTCTCAGGATTGGAATGGGAAGGAGTTGGATATCACATCTCATGCTATATGAAGGGTCTCAGGTTTGGTATAAGCATTGAGATATCACATCTCATGCTATAGGAAGGGTCTCAGGATTGGAATGGGAAGGAGTTGTATATGACATCTCATGCCGTAGGAAGGGTCTCAGGTTTGGTATAAGCATTGAGATATCACATCTCTGCTATCGTAAGGGTCTCAGGATTGGAATGGGAAGGAGTTGGATATCCCATCTCATGTTATAGGAAGAGTCTCAGGTTTGGTATTAGAAGCATTGAGATATCACATCTCATGCTATAGGAAGGGTCTCAGGATTGGAATGGGAAGGAGTTGGATATCACATCTCATGCTATAGGAACGGTCTCAGGTTTGGTATAAGCATTGAGATATCACATCTCATGCTATAGGAAGGGTCTCAGGATTGGAATGGGAAGGAGTTGGATATCACATCTCATGTTATAGGAAGGATCTCAGGTTTGGTATTAGAAGCATTGAGACATCACATCTCATGCTATAGGAAGGGTCTCAGAATTGGAATGGGAAGGAGTTGTATATGACATCTCATGCCGTAGGAAGGGTCTCAGGTTTGGTATAAGCATTGAGATATCACATCTCTGCTATCGGAAGGGTCTCAGGATTGGAATGTGAAGGAGTTGGATATCCCATCTCATGTTATAGGAAGGGTCTCATGATTGGAATGGGAAGGACTTGGATATCACATCTCATGCTATAGGAAGGCTCTCAGGTTTGGAAGGGGAAAGAGTTGGATATCACATTTCATGTTAGAGGTAGGATCTCAGGTTTGGTATTAGAGGCATTGAGATATCACATCTCATGCTATCAGAAGGGTCTCAGGATTGGAATGGGAAGGAGTTGGATATCACATCTCATGCTAAAGGGAGGGTCTCAGGTTTGGAAGGGGAAGGATTTGGATATCACATCTCATGTTATAGGAAGGATCTCAGGTTTGGTATTAGAAGCCATGAGATATCACATCTCATGCTATCAGAAGGGTCTCAGGATAGGAATGGGAAGGAGTTGGATATCACATCTCATGCTAAAGGGAGGGTCTCAGGTTTGGAAGGGGAAGGATTTGGATATCACATCTCATGTTATCGGAAGGATCTCAGGTTTGGTATTAGAAGTATTGAGATATCACATCTCATGCTATAGGAAGGGTCTCAGGATTGGAATGGGAACGAGTTGGATATCACATCTCATGCTAAAGGAAGGGTCTCAGGTTTGGTAGAAGCATTGAGATATCACATCTCATGCTATAGGAAGGGTCTCAGGATTGGAATGGGAAGGACTTAGATATCACATATCATGCTATAGGGAGGGTCTCAGTTTTGATATTAGAAGCATTGAGATATCACATCTCATGCTATCGGAAGTGTCTCAGGATTGGAATGGGAAGGAGCTGGATATCACATCTCATGCTAAAGGAAGGGTCTCAGGTTTGGAACGGGAAGGAGTTGGATATCACATCTCATGTTATAGGAAGGGTCTCAGGTTGGTATAAGCATTGAGATATCACATCTCTGCTATCGGAAATGTCTCAGGATTGGAATGGGAAGGAGTTGGATATCCCATCTCATGTTATAGGACGGGTCTCAGGTTTGTTATTAGAATCATTGAGATATCATATTGCATGCTGTAGGAAGGGTCTAAGGATTGGAATGGGAAGGACTTGGATATCACATCTCATGCTATAGATAGGCTCTCAGGTTTGGAAAGGGAAGGAGTTGGATATCACATTTCATGTTAGAGGAAGGATCTCAGGTTTGGTATTAGAGGCATTGAGATATCACATCTCATGCTATAGGAAGGGTCTCAGGATTGGAATGGGAAGGACTTGGATATCACATCTCATGCTATAGGAAGGCTCCCAGGTTTGGAAGGGGAAAGAGTTGGATATCACATTTCATGTTAGAGGTAGGATCTCAGGTTTGGTATTAGAGGCAATGAGATATCACATCTCATGCTATCAGAAGGGTCTCAGGATTGGAATGGGAAGGAGTTGGATATCACATCTCATGCTAAAGGGAGGGTCTCAGGTTTGGAAGGGGAAGAATTTGGATATCACATCTCATGTTATAGGAAGGATCTCAGGTTTGGTATTAGAAGCATTGAGATATCACATCTCATGCTATCGGAAGGATCTCAGGTTTGGTATTAGAAGCATTGAGATATCACATCTCATGCTATCAGAAGGTTCTCAGGATTGGAATGGGAAGGAGTTGGATATCCCATCTCATGCTAAAGGGAGGGTCTCAGGTTTGGAAGGGGAAGGATTTGGATATCACATCTCATGTTATCGGAAGGATCTCAGGTTTGGTATTAGAAGTATTGAGATATCACATCTCATGCTATAGGAAGGGTCTCAGGATTGGAATGGGAAGGAGTTGGATATCACATCTCATGCTAAAGGAAGGGTCTCAGGTTTGGTAGAAGCATTGAGATATCACATCTCATGCTATAGGAAGGGTCTCAGGATTGGAATGGGAAGGACTTAGATATCACATATCATGCTATAGGGAGGGGCTCAGTTTTGATATTAGAAGCATTGAGATATCACATCTCATGCTATCGGAAGTGTCTCAGGATTGGAATGGGAAGAGCTGGATATCACATCTCATGCTAAAGGAAGGGTCTCAGGTTTGGAACGGGAAGGAGTTGGATATCCGATCTCATGTTATAGGAAGGGTCTCAGGTTTGGTATAAGCATTGAGATATCACAAATCTGCTATCGGAAGTGTCTCAGGATTGGAATGGGAAGGAGTTGGATATCCCATCTCATGTTATAGGACGGGTCTCAGGATTGTTATTAGAATCATTGAGATATCATATTGCATGCTGTAGGAAGGGTCTAAGGATTGGAATGGGAAGGACTTGGATATCACATCTCATGCTATGGATAGGCTCTCAGGTTTGGAAAGGGAAGGAGTTGGATATCACATTTCATGTTAGAGGAAGGATCTCAGGTTTGGTATTAGAGGCATTGAGATATCACATCTCATGCTATAGGAAGGGTCTCAGGATTGGAATGGGAAGGAGTTGGATATCACATCTCATGTTATAGGAAGGGTCTCAGGTTTGGTATAAGCATTGAGATATCACATCTCATCCTATAGGAAGGGTCTCAGGATTGGAATGGAAGGAGTTGGATATCACATCTCATGTTATAGGAAGGATCTCAGGTTTGGTATTAGAAGCATTGAGACATCACATCTCATGCTATAGGAAGTGTCTCAGGATTGGAATGGGAAGGACTTGGATATCACATCTCATGCTATAGGGAGTGTCTCAAGTTTGATATTAGAAGCATTGAGATATCACATCTCATGCTATAGGAAGGGTCTCAGGATTGGAATGGGAAGGAGTTGGATATCACATCTCATGCTATAGGAAGGGTCTCAGGTTTGGTATAAGCAGTGAGATATCACATCTCATGCTATAGGAAGTGTCTCAGGATTGGAATGGGAAGGAGTTGGATATCACATCTCATGTTATAGGAAGGATCTCAGGTTTGGTATAAGCATTGAGATATCACATCTCTGCTATCGGAAGGGTCTCAGGATTGGAATGGGAAGGAGTTGGATATCACATCTCATGCTATAGGGAGGGTCTCAAGTTTGATATTAGAAGCATTGAGATATCACATCTCATGATATCGGAAGGATCTCAGGATTGGAATGGGAAGGAGTTGGATATCACATCTCATGATAAAAGAAGGGTCTAAGGTTTGGAAGGGGAAGGATTTAGATATCACATCTCATGTTATAGGACCGGTCTCAGGTTTGGTATTAGAAGCATTGAGATATCAAGTCTCATGGTATAGGAAGGGTCTCAGAATTGGAATGGGAAGGAGTTGGATATCACATCTCAAGCTATAGGAAGGGTCTCAGGATTGGAATGGGAAGGAGTTTGATATCACATCTCATGCCATAGTATGGGTCTCAGGTTTGGTATAAGCATTGGGATATCCCATCTCATGCTATAGGAAGGGTCTCAGGTTGGAATGGGAAGGAGTTGGATATCACATCTCATGTTATAGGAAGGGTCTCAGGATTGGAATGGGAAGGACTTGGATATCACATCTCATGCTATAGGAAGGCTCTCAGGTTTGGAAGGGGAAAGAGTTGGATATCACATTTCATGTTAGAGGTAGGATCTCAGGTTTGGTATAAGAGGCATTGAGATATCACATCTCATGCTATCAGAAGGGTCTCAGGATTGGAATGGGAAGGAGTTGGATATCACATCTCATGCTAAAGTGAGGGTCTCAGGTTTGGAAGGGGAAGGATTTGGATATCACATCTCATGTTATAGGAAGGATCTCAGGTTTGGTATTAGAAGCATTGAGATATCACATCTCATGCTATCAGAAGGTTCTCAGGATTGGAATGGGAAGGAGTTGGATATCACATCTCATGCTAAAGGGAGGGTCTCAGGTTTGGAAGGGGAAGGATTTGGATATCACATCTCATGTTATCGGAAGGATCTCAGGTTTGGTATTAGAAGTATTGAGATATCACATCTCATGCTATAGGAAGGGTCTCAGGATTGGAATGGGAAGGAGTTGGATATCACATCTCATGCTAAAGGAACGGTCTCAGGTTAGGTAGAAGCATTGAGATATCACATCTCATGCTATAGGAAGGGTCTCAAGATTGGAATGGGAAGGACTTAGATATCACATATCATGCTATAGGGAGGGTCTCATTTTTGATATTAGAAGCATTGAGATATCACATCTCATGCTATCGGAAGTGTCTCAGGATTGGAATGGGAAGGAGTTAAATATCACGTCTCATGCTAAAGGAAGGGTCTCAGGTTTGGAACGGGAAGGAGTTGGATATCCGATCTCATGTTATAGGAAGGGTCTCAGGTTTGGTATAAGCATTGAGATATCACATCTCTGCTATCGGAAGTGTCTCAGGATTGGAATGGGAAGGAGTTGGATATCCCCTCTCATGTTATAGGACGGGTCTCAGGATTGTTATTAGAATCATTGAGATATCATATTGCATGCTGTAGGAAGGGTCTAAGGATTGGAATGGGAAGGACTTGGATATCACATCTCATGCTATGGATAGGCTCTCAGGTTTGGAAAGGGAAGGAGTTGGATATCACATTTCATGTTAGAGGAAGGATCTCAGGTTTGGTATTAGAGGCATTGAGATATCACATCTCATGCTATAGGAAGGGTCTCAGGATTGGAATGGGAAGGAGGTGGATATCACATCTCATGCTAAAGGAAGGGTCTCAGGTTTAGTATAAGCATTGAGATATCACATATCATGCTATAGGAAGGGTCTCAGGATTGGAATGGAAGGAGTTGGATTTCACATCTCATGTTATAGGAAGGATCTCAGGTTTGGTATTAGAAGCATTGAGACATCACATCTCATGCTATAGGAAGGGTCTCAGGATTGGAATGGGAAGGAGTTGGATATCACATCTCATGCTATAGGAAGGGTCTCAGGTTTGGTATAAGCATTGAGATATCACATCTCTGCTATCGGAAGGGTCTCAGGATTGCAATGGGAAGGAGTTGGATATCCCATCTCATGTTATAGGAAGAGTCTCAGGTTTGGTATTAGAAGCATTGAGATATCACATCTCATGCTATAGGAAGTGTCTCAAGATTGGAATGGGAAGGACTTGGATATCACATCTCATGCTATAGGGAGGGTCTCAAGTTTGATATTAGAAGCATTGAGATATCACATCTCATGCTATAGGAAGGGTCTCAGGATTGGAATTGGAAGGAGTTGGATATCACATCTCATGCTATAGGAAGGGTCTCAGGTTTGGTATAAGCAGTGAGATATCACATCTCATGCTATAGGAAGTGTCTCAGGATTGGAATGGGAAGGAGTTGGATATCACATCTCATGTTATAGGAAGGGTCTATCAGGTCTTAGCATGAGACTCTTCCTATAACATGAGATGTGATATCCAACTCCTTCCCGTTCCTAACCTGAGACCATTCCTATAGCATGAGATGTGATATCCAACTCCTTCCCATTCCAATCCTGAGACCCTTCCGATAGCTTGAGATGTGATATCTCAATGCTTCTAATATCAATACTGAGACCCTCCCTATAGCATGAGATGTGATATCTAAGTCCTTCCCATTCCAATCCTGAGACCCTTCCGATAGCAGAGATGTGATATCTCAATGCTTATACCAAACCTGAGAACCTTCCTATAACATGAGATGTGATATCCAACTCCTTCCCATTCCAATCCTGAGACCCTTCCTATAGCATGATATGTGAAATCTCAATGCTTCTACCAAAACTGAGACCCTTCCTTTAGCATGAGATGTGATATCCAACTCCTTCCCATTCCAATCCTGAGACCAGTCCTATAGCATGAGATGTGATATCTCAATGCTTCTAATACCAAACCTGAGATCCTTCCTATAACATGAGATGTGATATCCAACTCCTTCCCATTCCAATCCTGAGACCCTTCCTATAGCATGACATGTGATATCTCAATGCTTCTAATACCAAACCTGAGATCCTTCCGATAGCATGAGATGTGATATCTCAATGCTTCTAATACCAAACCTGAGATCCTTCCTATAACATGAGATGTGATATCCAAATCCTTCCCCTTCCGAACCTGAGACCCTCCCTTTAGCATGAGATGTGATATCCAACTCCTTCCCATTCCAATCCTGATACCCTTCTGATAGCATGAGATGTGATATCTCAATGCCTCTAATACCAAACCTGAGATCCTACCTCTAACATGAAATGTGATATCCAACTCCTTCCCTTTCCAAACCTGAGAGCCTTCCTACAGCATGAGATGTGATATCCAAGTCCTTCCCATTCCAATCCTGAGACCCTTCCTATAACATGAGATGTCATATCCAACTCCTTCCCATTCCAACCTGAGACCCTTCCTATAGCATGAGATGGGATATCCAACTCCTTCCAAAACCAATCCTGATACCCTTCCGATAGCATGAGATGTGATATCCCAATGCTTCTACAAAACCTGAGACCCATACCATGGCATGAGATGTGATATCAAACTCCCGTCCTATACCATGAGACTTGATATCTCAATGCTTCTAATACCAAACCTGAGACCGGTCCAATAACATGAGATGTGATATCTAAATCCTTCCCCTTCCAAACCTTAGACCCTTCCTTTATCATGAGATGTGATATCCAAGTCCTTCCCATTCCATTCCTGAGACCCTTCCTATAGCATGAGATGTGATATCTCAATGCTTCTAATACCAAACCTGAGACCCTTCCTATAACATGAGATGTGATATCCAAGTCCTTCCCATTTCAATCCTGGGACCCTTCCTATAGCATGAGATGTGATATCTCAATGCTTCTAATACCAAACCTGAGACCCTTCCTATAACATGAATTCTGATATCCAAGACCTTCCCATTCCAATCCTGAGACCCTTCCAATAGCAGAGATGTGATATCTCAATGCTTCTAATATCAAACCTGAGACCTGTCCTATAACATGAGATGGGATATCCAACTCCTTCCCGTTCCAAACCTGATACCCTTCCTATAGCATGAGATGTGATATCCAATTCCTTCCCATCCCAATCCTGAGACACCTCCGATAGCAGAGATGTGATATCTCAATGCTTATACCAAACCTGAGACTCTTCCTATAACATGAGATGTGATATCTAACTCCTTCCCGTTCCAAACCTGAGACCCTTCCTATAGCATGAGATGTGATATCCAACTCCTTCCCATTCCAATCCTGAGACCCTTCCTATAGCATGAGATGTGATATCTCAATGCTTATACCAAATCTGAGACCCTTCCTATAGCATGAGATGTGATATCCAACTCCTCCCCATTCCAATCCTGAGACCCTTCCTATAGCATGAGATGTGATATCTCAATGCTTCTAATACCAAACCTGAGATCCTTCCTATAACAAGAGATGTGATTTCCAAATCCTTCCCCTTCCAAACCTGAGACCCTCCCTTTAGCATGAGATGTGATACACAACTCCTTCCCATTCCAATCCTGAGACCCTTCTGATAGCATGAGATGTGATATCTCAATGCCTCTAATACCAAACCTGAGATACTTCCGATAGCATGAGATGTGATATCTCAATGCTTCTAATACCAAACCTGAGATCCTTCCTATAACATGAGATGTGATTTCCAAATCCTTCCCCTTCCAAACCTGAGACCCTCCCTTTAGCATGAGATGTGATATACAACTCCTTCCCATTCCAATCCTGAGACCCTTCTGATAGCATGAGATGTGATATCTCAATGCCTCTAATACCAAACCTGAGATCCTACCTCTAACATGAAATGTGATATCCATCTCCTTCCCTTTCCAAACCTGAGACCCTGCCTATAGCATGAGATGTGATATCCAAGTCCTTCCCATTCCAATCCTGAGACCCTTCATATAGCATGTGATGTGATATCTCAATGCTTATACCAAACCTGAGACCCTTCCTATGGCATGAGATGTCATATACAACTCCTTCCCATTCCAATCCTGAGACCCTTCCTATAGCATGAGATGTGATATCTCAATGCTTATACCAAACCTGAGACCCTTCCTATAGCATGAGATGTGATATCCAACTTCTTCCCATTCCAATCCTAAGACCCTTCCTATAACATGAGATGTGATGTCTCAATGCTTCTAATACCAAACCTGAGATCTTTCCTATAACATGAGATGTGATATCTAACTCCTTCCCATTCCAATCCTGAGACCCTTCCTATAGCATGAAATGTGATATCTCAATGCTTATACCAAACCTGAGACCCTTCCTATAGCTTGAGATGTGATATCCAACTCCTTCCCATTCCAATCCTGAGACCCTTCCTATAGCATGAGATGTGATATCTCAAGGCCTCTAATATCAAACCTGAGATCCTTCCTCTAACATGAAATGTGATATCCAACTCCTTCCCCTTCCAAACCTGAGAGCCTTCCTATAGCATGAGATATGATATCCAAGTCCTTCCCATTCCAATCCTGAGACCCTTCCTATAACATGAAATGTGATATCCAACTCCTTCCCATTCCAACCTGAGACCCTTCCTATAGCATGAGATTGGATATCCAACTCCTTCCAAATCCAATACTGATACCCTTCCAATAGCATGTGATGTGATATCCCAATGCTTCTACCAAACCTGAGACCCATACTATGGCATAGGACGTGACATCAAACTCCTTCCCATTCCAATCCTGAGACCCTTCCTATAGCTTGAGATGTGATATCCAACTCCTTCCCATTCCAATTCTGAGACCCTTCCTATACCATGAGACTTGATATCTCAATGCTTCTACTACCAAACCTGAGACCCGTCCTATAACATGAGATGTGATATCCAAATCCTTCCCCTTCCAAACCTTAGACCCTTCCTTTATCATGAGATGTGATATCCAACTCCTTCCCAATCCAATCCTGAGACCCTTCCTATAGCATGAGATGTGATATCTCAATGCTTCTAATACCAAACCTGAGATCCTTCCGATAGCATGAGATGTGATATCTCAATGCTTCTAATACCAAACCTGAGATCCTTCCTATAACATGAGATGTGATATCCAAATCCTTCCCCTTCCGAACCTGAGACCCTCCCTTTAGCATGAGATGTGATATCCAACTCCTTCCCATTCCAATCCTGATACCCTTCTGATAGCATGAGATGTGATATCTCAATGCCTCTAATACCAAACCTGAGATCCTACCTCTAACATGAAATGTGATATCCAACTCCTTCCCTTTCCAAACCTGAGAGCCTTCCTACAGCATGAGATGTGATATCCAAGTCCTTCCCATTCCAATCCTGAGACCCTTCCTATAGCATGAGATGGGATATCCAACTCCTTCCAAAACCAATCCTGATACCCTTCCGATAGCATGAGATGTGATATCCCAATGCTTCTACAAAACCTGAGACCCATACCATGGCATGAGATGTGATATCAAACGCCCGTCCTATACCATGAGACTTGATATCTCAATGCTTCTAATACCAAACCTGAGACCGGTCCAATAACATGAGATGTGATATCCAAATCCTTCCCCTTCCAAACCTTAGACCCTTCCTTTATCATGAGATGTGATATCCAAGTCCTTCCCATTCCATTCCTGAGACCCTTCCTATAGCATGAGATGTGATATCTCAATGCTTCTAATACCAAACCTGAGACCCTTCCTATAACATGAGATGTGATATCCAAGTCCTTCCCATTTCAATCCTGAGACCCTTCCTATAGCATGAGATGTGATATCTCAATGCTTCTAATACCAAACCTGAGACCCTTCCTATAACATGAATTCTGATATCCAAGTCCTTCCCATTCCAATCCTGAGACCCTTTCAATAGCAGAGATGTGATATCTCAATGCTTCTAATATCAAACCTGAGACCTGTCCTATAACATGAGATGGGATATCCAACTCCTTCCCGTTCCAAACCTGATACCCTTCCTATAGCATGAGATGTGATATCCAATTCCTTCCCATCCCAATCCTGAGACACCTCCGATAGCAGAGATGTGATATCTCAATGCTTATACCAAACCTGAGACTCTTCCTATAACATGAGATGTGATATCTAACTCCTTCCCGTTCCAAACCTGAGACCCTTCCTATAGCATGAGATGTGATATCCAACTCCTTCCCATTCCAATCCTGAGACCCTTCCTATAGCATGAGATGTGATATCTCAATGCTTATACCAAATCTGAGACCCTTCCTATAGCATGAGATGTGATATCCAACTCCTTCCCATTCCAATCCTGAGACCCTTCCTATAGCATGAGATGTGATATCTCAATGCTTCTAATACCAAACCTGAGATCCTTCCTATAACATGAGATGTGATATCCAAGTCCTTCCCATTCCAATCCTGAGACCCTTCCTATAACATGAGATGTCATATCCAACTCCTTCCCATTCCAACCTGAGACCCTTCCTATAGCATGAGATGGGATATCCAACTCCTTCCAAAACCAATCCTGATACCCTTCCGATAGCATGAGATGTGATATCCCAATGCTTCTACAAAACCTGAGACCCATACCATGGCATGAGATGTGATATCAAACTCCCGTCCTATACCATGAGACTTGATATCTCAATGCTTCTAATACCAAACCTGAGACCGGTCCAATAACATGAGATGTGATATCCAAATCCTTCCCCTTCCAAACCTTAGACCCTTCCTTTATCATGAGATGTGATATCCAAGTCCTTCCCATTCCATTCCTGAGACCCTTCCTATAGCATGAGATGTGATATCTCAATGCTTCTAATACCAAACCTGAGACCCTTCCTATAACATGAGATGTGATATCCAAGTCCTTCCCATTTCAATCCTGAGACCCTTCCTATAGCATGAGATGTGATATCTCAATGCTTCTAATACCAAACCTGAGACCCTTCCTATAACATGAATTCCGATATCCAAGTCCTTCCCATTCCAATCCTGAGACCCTTTCAATAGCAGAGATGTGATATCTCAATGCTTCTAATATCAAACCTGAGACCTGTCCTATAACATGAGATGGGATATCCAACTCCTTCCCGTTCCAAACCTGATACCCTTCCTATAGCATGAGATGTGATATCCAATTCCTTCCCATCCCAATCCTGAGACACCTCCGATAGCAGAGATGTGATATCTCAATGCTTATACCAAACCTGAGACTCTTCCTATAACATGAGATGTGATATCTAACTCCTTCCCGTTCCAAACCTGAGACCCTTCCTATAGCATGAGATGTGATATCCAACTCCTTCCCATTCCAATCCTGAGACCCTTCCTATAGCATGAGATGTGATATCTCAATGCTTATACCAAATCTGAGACCCTTCCTATAGCATGAGATGTGATATCCAACTCCTTCCCATTCCAATCCTGAGACCCTTCCTATAGCATGAGATGTGATATCTCAATGCTTCTAATACCAAACCTGAGATCCTTCCTATAACATGAGATGTGATATCCAACTCCTTCCCATTCCAATCCTGAGACCCTTATGATAGCATGAGATGTGATATCTCAATGCCTCTAATACCAAACCTGAGATACTTCCGATAGCATGAGATGTGATATCTCAATGCTTCTAATACCAAACCTGAGATCCTTCCTATAACATGAGATGTGATTTCCAAATCCTTCCCCTTCCAAACCTGAGACCATCCCTTTAGCATGAGATGTTATATACAACTCCTTCCCATTCCAATCCTGAGACCCTTCTGATAGCATGAGATGTGATATCTCAATGCCTCTAATACCAAACCTGAGATCCTACCTCTAACATGAAATGTGATATCCATCTCCTTCCCTTTCCAAACCTGAGACCCTGCCTATAGCATGAGATGTGATATTCAAGTCCTTCCCATTCCAATCCTGAGACCCTTCCTATAGCATGTAATGTGATATCTCAATGCTTATACCAAACCTGAGACCCTTCCTATGGCATGAGATGTCATATACAACTCCTTCCCATTCCAATCCTGAGACCCTTCCTATAGCATGAGATGTGATATCCAACTTCTTCCCATTCCAATCCTAAGACCCTTCCTATAACATGAGATGTGATGTCTCAATGCTTTTAATACCAAACCTGAGATCTTTCCTATAATATGAGATGTGATATCCAACTCCTTCCCATTCCAATCCCAAGACCCTTCCTATAGCATGAGATGTAATATCTCAATGCTTATACCAAACCTGAGACCCTTCCTATAGCTTGAGATGTGATATCCAACTCCTTCCCATTCCAATCCTGAGACCCTTCCTATAGCATGAGATGTGATATCTCAAGGCCTCTAATACCAAACCTGAGATCCTTCCTCCAACATGAAATGTGATATCCAACTCCTTCCCCTTCCAAACCTGAGAGCCTTCCTATAGCATGAGATATGATATCCAAGTCCTTCCCATTCCAATCCTGAGACCCTTCTGATAGCATGAGATGTGATATCTCAATGCCTCTAATACCAAACCTGAGATCCTACCTCTAACATGAAATGTGATATCCATCTCCTTCCCTTTCCAAACCTGAGACCCTGCCTATAGCATGAGCTGTGATATCCAAGTCCTTCCCATTCCAATCCTGAGACCCTTCCTATAGCATGTGATGTGATATCTCAATGCTTATACCAAACCTGAGACCCTTCTTATGGCATGAGATGTCATATACAACTCCTTCCCATTCCAATCCTGGGACCCTTTCTATAGCATGAGATGTGATATCTCAATGCTTATACCAAACCTGAGACCCTTCCTATAGCATGAGATGTGATATCTCAAGGCCTCTAATACCAAACCTGAGATCCTTCCTCTTACATGAGATGTGATATCCAACTCCTTCCCGTTCCAAACCTGAGACACTTCCTATAGCATATGTGATATCCAACTCCTTCCATTCCAAACATGAGACCCTTCCTATAGCAAGAATGTAATATCCAACTCCTACCCATTCCAATCCTGAGACCCTTCCTATAGCAAGAGATGTGATATCCAAATCCTTCCCATTCCAATCCTGAGACCCTTCCTATAACATGAGATGTGATATCCAACTCCTTCCCATTCCAACCTGAGACACTTCCTATAGCATGAGAAGGGATATCCAACTCCTTCCCAATCCAATCCGGAGACCCTTCCGATAGCAGAGATGTGATATCTCAATGCTTATACCAAACCTGAGACCCTTCCTATGGCATGATATATGATATCCAACTCCTTGCCATTCAAATCCTGAGACCCTTCCTATAGCATGGGAAGGGATATCCAACTCCTTCCCAATCCAATCCTGAGACCCTTCCGATAGCAGAGATGTGATATCTCAATGCTTCTACCAAACCTGAGACCCTTCCTTTAGCATGAGATGTGATATCCAAATCCTTTGCATTCCAATCCTGAGACCCTTCCTATAGCATGAGATGTGATATCTCAATGGTTCTAATACCAAACCTGAGATCCTTCCTATAACATGAGATGTGATATCCAATTCCTTCCCATTCCAAACCTGAGACCCTTCCTATAACATGAAATGTGATATCTCAAGGCCTCTAATACCAAACCTGAGATCCTTCCTCTAACATGAAATGTGATATCCAACTCCTTCCCATTCCAAACCTGAGACCCTTCCTATAACATGAAATGTGATATCCAACTCCATCCCATTCCAACCTGAGACCTTTCCTATAGCATGAGATGGGATATCCAACTCCTTCCAAATCCAATACTGATACCATTCCGATAGCATGAGATGTGATATCCCAATGCTTCTACCAAATCTGAGACCCATACTATGGCATGAGATGTGATATCAAACTCCTTCCCATTCCAATCCTGAGACCCTTCCTATAGCTTGAGATGTGATATCCAACTTCTTCCCATTCCAATTCTGAGACCCTTCCTATACCATGAGACTTGATATCTCAATGCTTCTAATACCAAACCTGAGACCCGTCCTATAACATGAGATGTGATATCCAAATCCTTCCCCTTCCAAACCTTAGACCCTTCCTTTATCATGAGATGTGATATCCAACTCCTTCCCATTCCAATCCTGAGACCCTTCCGATATCATGAGATTTGTTATCTCAATGCTTCTAATATCAAACTTGAGACCCTCCCTATAGCATGAGATGTGACATCCAAGTCCTCCCCATTCCAATCCTGAGACCCTTCCTATAGTGTTAGGAAAGATTTCATGATTGCAGGTAATTTTCCTTCCATGTGGCAACCCCTAAACTTTTTGCTGTTGTTTTTCACCTTGTTCTTGACTTTGCCAGAGAAGTGCAGCCTTCTGCCGCACTCCTCTGGGCTTTCGCTCCTTTTCTTATGGGGAAACTGACATGCCCTTAAGACAGTCAGTACCGGGGAACGCTGTTTCCCGTAGTTTCTTTTATCATGTTGCGGCTTTAGTGCAACATGACACAAGAGGGCACTGTAAGCTAAGTTACAGCTCTCTTGGGTCTCTAGCCTTCTACAGGCCCTAGATACTCTTTTAGGATGGTATTTGATCGGTGCAAGTCATTCAGGGACTGGAATGGTGGCAGCGATCGTTTTGTTTATTTTGAGCTCCTTTTGGCGTTCTGAGCACGTTTTTCGCACTGAACCCAAAATGGTGGCCTGGCTCCCAAAATGGCCAGACCACGAGGCTCCTTTGTCCTGTCCACTGACCGTCTTGCTCCCTTCACCTTCCCCAGGTCGGGCGACCCGGGGCCTTCCTTATTTGGGCATGTACTTTCCCGCGAAACGTGGTTGCTTTCGCGGGCTTCTACATGTCGTTTGTGTGCCTCCAGGGTGTGGGCTGGGATGTCTGGTCCCAATACACATCCTGGGTGCCAGAGAGTCTAGGGTGGTGTGAATGCCTGGGACCACCGTGGTCCGTGATTGGTCCACGTATGGTATGTGTGTTGATGAGCGGATCTCCCATTGGCTCCCCTCCGTTTTGGCGCGAAGGGAACCGTGGATAAGAGGGAGCTGGAAACACCACTACCAGGTCGATCTCCTGAGTTCTCACGAACGAAGGAATACAGGAGCCAAGTATCCTGCAACCAAGAGGCTGGACCGAGGAATCGCTGGTGACCCGCTGAAGGAAACCTCCTTTGCACTGCTGTCGTCCTGTGAAACCCTTTCCTCCTTTGATCGAACCAGAAGGCCTGTACTGGTGCTTCGACCTTTGGAATAGCAGGAACAGCTATTCCCGGCGACTTCATCATCTCCTGCCAAGTAAGCCTTCGGAAGTGTCTCTGGGCCATCCAGTTGACTGACCAGCTTACAAGGGAGTCCTGCTCTGTAACCGCCGCCAGGTTGTGTTGTATTTCGAGTCCTTGTCACTCTCCCACGCTTCGTACGCTTGGCGTTCCCAAGTCTGAAGGGAGGAGTGTACATTTGGCTTGAATACACACGGCCGCTCCGTTGTCCTGCTGCGGCAACAAACTGTGCTGGTTTCGTCGATTGGGACGTCTTTTTGTTCTACACGACTACGAGGCGTTCCCTGCTCTTCTGAACCTGCCAGCTGCTGAATCTACGTGGAGAAGCCTGGGTCTGCTTGCTTCGGGGACCGGTGAGTAGTTTAGCTAGGATCTGGTCGCCCTCCTGCAGTATCCCATTGCTTTTCCCTGCTGTGTAAAAACAGCACCCTTTTGGCCGTACTCGCGCTCTGCTTCTGCCCGCTGTGGAGGCCGCGCTTGAGTTGCGGAACCTGTTCTCCTTCTGCTGTGCACTAACCCAAACTGCCTGACTTCCTACGAAGAGCTTCCCCTTTTGCCCGTTGGCACCGGCGTGGCAGGTACTTTGAGCACAAGGCTCCACTCTTCGCAGGGCTCGGACTTCCATCTAGTTAGGTGCCTCTGAAGGCGAACTGAGTCTAAAGCGTTATCGCACTGCCTGTTTTCCTTTCCTTTCAGGTGGACTACATATTTCGTGCTTTAAACGCTTGCGACTGTGTATTTGTATATATATTGTGTTGATATGGTATGTGTTGGTTTAATATTGTGATATTGTGATTTTCTCGCTACGGTCATTGTTTTAAAGGCCTTAAAATAAATGTGTATCTATTTTTGATATAACAACTGTTTGGAGTAGTTTGTAAGCGCTCTTGCTTTGTGTGCTCATTGCGAGCTTTCAGTCACCCTCACCCCTCTTGAGACCTAGTCTTGACCGCCGCGATCGCTACCTTGATTGGTCTGGCTCGTCCAGAGGTTACCCTGTTCCAAGTAATTAGGTTGGCCTTCTGAACTTCTGCGCCACCAGGACAGAGTTCAGAAATCCGTCTTAACAAATTGGTGTACAGCGGTGGGATACGACTGAAGGTATCCAGTGTTGCGCTCGAACTAGGGCATTTCAGGTTATTCCAAACAGTACACGTAGTGAATTGTTATAGTATAACTTTAAAAAGGCCATAGTCCTATCAAACAGTATGGAAACAAGTACCTTGTTAACTTTGAATGCTTCTAAATCAGAAACACTAAAAAAGATGTGTGCGGAGAGAGGGGTTTCCTCTCAAGGCACGAAATTGGAAATGATCCAAAGAATCGTGGCGTGGCAAGAAGCGCAGCTTGACGCTATAACTTCTGAGGACAGTGCGGAAGGTGGTGGGGCTGCTCTCACTGGTAGAACCGACGGTTCTGCCGCCGCACTGATCCACCGCGACCACGAGGACAGGGAGGACGAGATGTCTAATGTTTCCTCTGCCAGTGCTGATGGGGAGGCTATGCTTGAATTCAAGAAGCAAGAGCTGCGGTTTAGGCAGCAGGAGCTTGAATTCAGCATAGCCAAACTAAAAATCGAACAGGCAGAAAAACAGAAAGACAGGGATCACCAGTTGGAACTGGCCAAGCTTCAGGTTGCAAATGGATCCAAGGGTCCTGGACATGGGTCTGGGGCTTCCTCTCATCCACGGTTTCCGAAAGATCTGCTCAGTGTGTATGAAGAACGGAATGACATTATGGACTGGCTGAATGCGTTTGAGTATGCATGCGAGGTTCAAGAAGTTGACAATGCTGATAAGATTGCGTGGTTGCTCAGTAGACTGCCCCATTCTGGCTGTAGTGCCATTATGGAAATGTCGAAGACTGAGCGAGCTGATTTCGCAATGTTAAAGCAAACTCTCATTTTAAAGTTTGGGAAGACTCCGGCCCAATATTTAAAGCGTTTTAGAGAGTATAAGAAAAAGGAAGGTGGTACTTGGGTATCTTATGTCGCTGAATCCTTGAAAAACTTAACTGGCTGGGTCGAAGGTTATAAGGTTTCTACCTTCGAAGGCATGATAAATCTTGTCATGCTGGAACATATTTTTGCTTCTTCTTCCCCGGAGCTTAAGCAGCATTTGGCCGATTCGAAGGAGATAGATCCTAAGAAGCTGGCCATTGCAGCAGACTTATGGGTGTCACATCGAGTGTCCCATAAGGACAAAACTCATCCTGGTAAGCAGGAGGAAGGGAAAAAGTCCAAAGATATGGAGGGTGGGGAATCTGCTAAATCTTCTTCCCATAAGGGCCACAAAAAGAAAAATAAGGGTAAGACACAAGAGAACTCACAGGGTAGTGGAAGTCAGCCTCCAAAACAGAACTCTGGTTACAATAAGCCTCCCTACGTAAACAGACCCAATGGGGCTTGTTTTTCTTGTGGAGCAACTGACCATGTGAAGGGGGATCCCCGTTGTAAGGTTAGACCTTTGGGGGTCCACTCCGCTAATCTGGCCTTCTCCTCCTACGAGGAAGAAGAGATTACAGGAGCATCCTTCTCCTCAGACTCATTTCCCAGTGGGATAGAGGCTGAGGTAGTTTTAGTGTCCCTGGGTTCCTGGGAGACTAAAGTCGCAGAGGCTTATGCTAGGATTCCGGATAATACCAAGCACTACTTTAAAGACAGTGTGCTGATCAATGGAGTGGATACTCCAGCTCTTAGGGATAGTGGGTGCAGTCGCACTGTAGTGGATTCTACCTTGGTAGACTCAGAGGAAGTTGCCAGAGCTACTCTGATGCCCACTAAGTTGGCTGACGGCCCCCTCCGTATGTTTCCCGTGATCCCTGTAAATCTTACTTTAAATGGTACAGCAGTCAGGATTCCAGTGAGCATTCAGAGAAACGTCCCGGGAAAGGTCTTGTTGGGCAATGATCTCAGAGCTTTAGGGCTCGTAGGAGACACTGCCGAAAGACCCTACACACGGTCTCAAGCACGGGCAGCATTGGCCAAGTCCAATACGCCGCCCCAGCCAAAGAGGAAACCCAAGGCGAAAGGAGTCTACAAGTCAAACCGAGGGAAAGAGAATATTCCCCCGAGCTCGCCTACCACTGCGGTGGGGGAAGTTGGTCAATCGCCCGGGCCTGACGAGGAGGTGGCGATGCCTGAAGTATTCGACCCCAACGATCATCCTGAACTAAAAGACTTGTTAGTTGAAGGAGGTCCTGATAGGGACGAATTCAGTAAAGGCCAACGTGAGTGCCCATCTCTGGAAGGCCTAAGGAGACAGGCCTGCTCCCAGCTTGAGGGTGAACCTCCTGGGAAGCATAGGATTTATTGGGAAGGTGGACTCCTGTATAGTGAGCCCACAGAGTCTACAGAAGGAGACCATAGGAGGTTGGTGGTTCCCCTTGCTGTTAGGCCCTTCCTCCTGCAGTTGGCGCATGAAGTTCCCCTTGCTGGTCACCTTGGTATGAAGAGGACCAAGCAAAGGTTATCCATGCACTTCTACTGGCCCAAGATGGGGGTGCAAGTAGAAAGTCACTGCAGGAGTTGTGCCTCCTGCCAGTTGTCTGGTAAGGTTGGCGCGACAATCCAAGCTCCGTTGGTACCGCTCCCAGTTGTGGGGGTACCATTTGAAAGGGTAGGGATCGACATCGTTGGTCCCCTTGACCCGCAAACATCCTCGGGCAATAGGTTTATCCTGGTGCTGGTCGACCATGCAACCAGGTATCCTGAGGCCATCCCATTGAAAACTGTAACTGCCAAGTCAGTTGCAAAAGCTTTACTCGGCATATTTACTAGGGTTGGCTTCCCTAAAGAAGTTGTGTCGGATCATGGCAGCAACTTTATGTCGAAGTATAGGCAGGCTATGTGGAAAGAATGTGGGGTCACCTACAGGTTCTCTTCTGCATACCACCCCCAGACCAATGGTCTGGGGGGGCGTTTCGACAGGACGTTAACGAGCATGATTGGGGCTCTGGAGGAGCCTCAGAGAAGAAAATGGGATCTTTTTGTTTCATGCTTACTGTTTGCCTACCGAGAGGTACCACAGGAGGGTGTTGGCTTCAGCCCCTTCGAACTTCTGTTCGGTCATCCCGTACGGGCACCCTTAGCCATTGTCAAGGAGGGATGGGAGATGCCCACTCCCCCTGTTACTACCAATGTAGTTGATTATGTGCTAGGGCTCAGAAAACGGATGGTACTTCTGATGGGCTTGGCTAGTGATAAATTGAAGGCAGGGCAAGCGCTGGTGAAACCTTGGTACGACCAGAAAGCTTCCCTCATCAACTTTACACTTGGTCAGCAAGTCCTGATCATGAATCCCATAAGGCCTCGAGCTTTACAGGACAATTGGGCAGGCCCTTACCCAGTGGTGGAGCCCCTGGGTGAGGTTAACTATTCAGTGGACCTTGGAAGGCCTGGACAGGCTCCAAAAGTGTTTCACGTGAATAGGCTGAAGGCTTTCGTCCCAAGCGGCGAAATCGCAGCACTGCTATTTGCTTCAGACGTTGAGGAAGAGGAGTCTGAACCTCTCCCCGACCTGTTCAAAAGCAGTCCTTCAGAAAGCTCTTTTGAGGGTGTCCGAGTGGCCCCTCACCAAAATGGACAAGGCTCTGTGGTTTACCTTGGACATGAAGTAGGTGGAGGGAGGAGACAGCCTCTACTCAGTCAGGTACAAGCAGTACAAGACTGGCCTACCCCCACTACGCAAACCCAAGTGAGAGCCTTCTTAGGACTCACAGGGTTTTACCGCACTTTTGTGGCAGACTATGGCACCATAGCTGCTCCTCTGACTGCCCTCACAACTCCGAAGAAACCCAAGAAGGTAACTTGGACCGACGAGTGTGAGAAGGCCTTCAATGGCTTAAAAGACTCCTTGTGCCAGCCCCTGTGCTCAGGGCCCCTGATTATCAAAGACCTTTTATCGTGCAGACGGATGCCTCTGACACTGGGATAGGAGCTGTACTATCACAAGTAGATGAGAAGGGTAAGGAACACCCTATCGGTTTTATTAGTCGCCAGCTTAAGGACAGAGAGCTCAGATGGTCCACGGTAGAGAGAGAATGTTTCTCTGTTGTGTGGGCCCTAAGGAAGCTGAGGCCCTACCTCTATGGGACCCACTTCACTGTGCAAACTGACCATAAGCCTTTAAAGTGGCTAATGAACATGAAGGGGGAGAATCCAAAGTTGCTTAGGTGGTCCATAAGTCTACAAGGCTTCGACTTCCCTATTGAGCATAGGCCAGGTGTCCAACATAGCAATGCTGATGGGTTGTCCAGAATGTTTAACCGACCTGAACAAGAGACTCATCCAGGGGTGGATTAGTTCCCCCTGTCCATAGTCTGGGAGGGGCGAGTGTTAGGAAAGATTTCATGATTGCAGGTAATTTTCCTTCCTTGTGGCAACCCCTAAACTTTTTGCTGTTGTTTTTCACCTTGTTCTTGACTTTGCCAGAGAAGTGCAGCCTTCTGCCGCACTCCTCTGGGCTTTCGCTCCTTTTCTTATGGGGAAACTGACATGCCCTTAAGACAGTCAGTACCGGGGAACGCTGTTTCCCGTAGTTTCTTTTATCATGTTGCGGCTTTAGTGCAACATGACACAAGAGGGCACTGTAAGCTAAGTTACAGCTCTCTTGGGTCTCTAGCCTTCTACAGGCCCTAGATACTCTTTTAGGATGGTATTTGATCGGTGCAAGTCATTCAGGGACTGGAATGGTGGCAGCGATCGTTTTGTTTATTTTGAGCTCCTTTTGGCGTTCTGAGCAAGTTTTTCGCACTGAACCCAAAATGGTGGCCTGGCTCCCAAAATGGCCAGACCACGAGGCTCCTTTGTCCTGTCCACTGACCGTCTTGCTCCCTTCACCTTCCCCAGGTCGGGCGACCCGGGGCCTTCCTTATTTGGGCATGTACTTTCCCGCGAAACGTGGTTGCTTTCGCGGGCTTCTACATGTCGTTTGTGTGCCTCCAGGGTGTGGGCTGGGATGTCTGGTCCCAATACACATCCTGGGTGCCAGAGAGTCTAGGGTGGTGTGAATGCCTGGGACCACCGTGGTCCGTGATTGGTCCACGTATGGTATGTGTGTTGATGAGCGGATCTCCCATTGGCTCCCCTCCGTTTTGGCGCGAAGGGAACCGTGGATAAGAGGGAGCTGGAAACACCACTACCAGGTCGATCTCCTGAGTTCTCACGAACGAAGGAATACAGGAGCCAAGTATCCTGCAACCAAGAGGCTGGACCGAGGAATCGCTGGTGACCCGCTGAAGGAAACCTCCTTTGCACTGCTGTCGTCCTGTGAAACCCTTTCCTCCTTTGATCGAACCAGAAGGCCTGTACTGGTGCTTCGACCTTTGGAATAGCAGGAACAGCTATTCCCGGCGACTTCATCATCTCCTGCCAAGTAAGCCTTCGGAAGTATCTCTGGGCCATCCAGTTGACTGACCAGCTTACAAGGGAGTCCTGCTCTGTAACCGCCGCCAGGTTGTGTTGTATTTCGAGTCCTTGTCACTCTCCCACGCTTCGTACGCTTGGCGTTCCCAAGTCTGAAGGGAGGAGTGTACATTTGGCTTGAATACACACGGCCGCTCCGTTGTCCTGCTGCGGCAACAAACTGTGCTGGTTTCGTCGATTGGGACGTCTTTTTGTTCTACACGACTACGAGGCGTTCCCTGCTCTTCTGAACCTGCCAGCTGCTGAATCTACGTGGAGAAGCCTGGGTCTGCTTGCTTCGGGGACCGGTGAGTAGTTTAGCTAGGATCTGGTCGCCCTCCTGCAGTATCCCATTGCTTTTCCCTGCTGTGTAAAAACAGCACCCTTTTGGCTGTACTCGCGCTCTGCTTCTGCCCGCTGTGGAGGCCGCGCTTGAGTTGCGGAACCTGTTCTCCTTCTGCTGTGCACTAACCCAAACTGCCTGACTTCCTACGAAGAGCTTCCCCTTTTGCCCGTTGGCACCGGCGTGGCAGGTACTTTGAGCACAAGGCTCCACTCTTCGCAGGGCTCGGACTTCCATCTAGTTAGGTGCCTCTGAAGGCGAACTGAGTCTAAAGCGTTATCGCACTGCCTGTTTTCCTTTCCTTTCAGGTGGACTACATATTTCGTGCTTTAAACGCTTGCGACTGTGTATTTGTATATATATTGTGTTGATATGGTATGTGTTGGTTTAATATTGTGATATTGTGATTTTCTCGCTACGGTCATTGTTTTAAAGGCCTTAAAATAAATGTGTATCTATTTTTGATATAACAACTGTTTGGAGTAGTTTGTAAGCGCTCTTGCTTTGTGTGCTCATTGCGAGCTTTCAGTCACCCTCACCCCTCTTGAGACCTAGTCTTGACCGCCGCGATCGCTACCTTGATTGGTCTGGCTCGTCCAGAGGTTACCCTGTTCCAAGTAATTAGGTTGGCCTTCTGAACTTCTGCGCCACCAGGACAGAGTTCAGAAATCCGTCTTAACAAATTGGTGTACAGCGGTGGGATACGACTGAAGGTATCCAGTGTTGCGCTCGAACTAGGGCATTTCAGGTTATTCCAAACAGTACACGTAGTGAATTGTTATAGTATAACTTTAAAAAGGCCATAGTCCTATCAAACAGTATGGAAACAAGTACCTTGTTAACTTTGAATGCTTCTAAATCAGAAACACTAAAAAAGATGTGTGCGGAGAGAGGGGTTTCCTCTCAAGGCACGAAATTGGAAATGATCCAAAGAATCGTGGCGTGGCAAGAAGCGCAGCTTGACGCTATAACTTCTGAGGACAGTGCGGAAGGTGGTGGGGCTGCTCTCACTGGTAGAACCGACGGTTCTGCCGCCGCACTGATCCACCGCGACCACGAGGACAGGGAGGACGAGATGTCTAATGTTTCCTCTGCCAGTGCTGATGGGGAGGCTATGCTTGAATTCAAGAAGCAAGAGCTGCGGTTTAGGCAGCAGGAGCTTGAATTCAGCATAGCCAAACTAAAAATCGAACAGGCAGAAAAACAGAAAGACAGGGATCACCAGTTGGAACTGGCCAAGCTTCAGGTTGCAAATGGATCCAAGGGTCCTGGACATGGGTCTGGGGCTTCCTCTCATTCACGGTTTCCGAAAGATCTGCTCAGTGTGTATGAAGAACAGAATGACATTATGGACTGGCTGAATGCGTTTGAGTATGCATGCGAGGTTCAAGAAGTTGACAATGCTGATAAGATTGCGTGGTTGCTCAGTAGACTGCCCCATTCTGGCTGTAGTGCCATTATGGAAATGTCGAAGACTGAGCGAGCTGATTTCGCAATGTTAAAGCAAACTCTCATTTTAAAGTTTGGGAAGACTCCGGCCCAATATTTAAAGCGTTTTAGAGAGTATAAGAAAAAGGAAGGTGGTACTTGGGTATCTTATGTCGCTGAATCCTTGAAAAACTTAACTGGCTGGGTCGAAGGTTATAAGGTTTCTACCTTCGAAGGCATGATAAATCTTGTCATGCTGGAACATATTTTTGCTTCTTCTTCCCCGGAGCTTAAGCAGCATTTGGCCGATTCGAAGGAGATAGATCCTAAGAAGCTGGCCATTGCAGCAGACTTATGGGTGTCACATCGAGTGTCCCATAAGGACAAAACTCATCCTGGTAAGCAGGAGGAAGGGAAAAAGTCCAAAGATATGGAGGGTGGGGAATCTGCTAAATCTTCTTCCCATAAGGGCCACAAAAAGAAAAATAAGGGTAAGACACAAGAGAACTCACAGGGTAGTGGAGGTCAGCCTCCAAAACAGAACTCTGGTTACAATAAGCCTCCCTACGTAAACAGACCCAATGGGGCTTGTTTTTCTTGTGGAGCAACTGACCATGTGAAGGGGGATCCCCGTTGTAAGGTTAGACCTTTGGGGGTCCACTCCGCTAATCTGGCCTTCTCCTCCTACGAGGAAGAAGAGATTACAGGAGCATCCTTCTCCTCAGACTCATTTCCCAGTGGGATAGAGGCTGAGGTAGTTTTAGTGTCCCTGGGTTCCTGGGAGACTAAAGTCGCAGAGGCTTATGCTAGGATTCCGGATAATACCAAGCACTACTTTAAAGACAGTGTGCTGATCAATGGAGTGGATACTCCAGCTCTTAGGGATAGTGGGTGCAGTCGCACTGTAGTGGATTCTACCTTGGTAGACTCAGAGGAAGTTGCCAGAGCTACTCTGATGCCCACTAAGTTGGCTGACGGCCCCCTCCGTATGTTTCCCGTGATCCCTGTAAATCTTACTTTAAATGGTACAGCAGTCAGGATTCCAGTGAGCATTCAGAGAAACGTCCCGGGAAAGGTCTTGTTGGGCAATGATCTCAGAGCTTTAGGGCTCGTAGGAGACACTGCCGAAAGACCCTACACACGGTCTCAAGCACGGGCAGCATTGGCCAAGTCCAATACGCCGCCCCAGCCAAAGAGGAAACCCAAGGCGAAAGGAGTCTACAAGTCAAACCGAGGGAAAGAGAATATTCCCCCGAGCTCGCCTACCACTGCGGTGGGGGAAGTTGGTCAATCGCCCGGGCCTGACGAGGAGGTGGCGATGCCTGAAGTATTCGACCCCAACGATCATCCTGAACTAAAAGACTTGTTAGTTGAAGGAGGTCCTGATAGGGACGAATTCAGTAAAGGCCAACGTGAGTGCCCATCTCTGGAAGGCCTAAGGAGACAGGCCTGCTCCCAGCTTGAGGGTGAACCTCCTGGGAAGCATAGGATTTATTGGGAAGGTGGACTCCTGTATAGTGAGCCCACAGAGTCTACAGAAGGAGACCATAGGAGGTTGGTGGTTCCCCTTGCTGTTAGGCCCTTCCTCCTGCAGTTGGCGCATGAAGTTCCCCTTGCGGGTCACCTTGGTATGAAGAGGACCAAGCAAAGGTTATCCATGCACTTCTACTGGCCCAAGATGGGGGTGCAAGTAGAAAGTCACTGCAGGAGTTGTGCCTCCTGCCAGTTGTCTGGTAAGGTTGGCGCGACAATCCAAGCTCCGTTGGTACCGCTCCCAGTTGTGGGGGTACCATTTGAAAGGGTAGGGATCGACATCGTTGGTCCCCTTGACCCGCAAACATCCTCGGGCAATAGGTTTATCCTGGTGCTGGTCGACCATGCAACCAGGTATCCTGAGGCCATCCCATTGAAAACTGTAACTGCCAAGTCAGTTGCAAAAGCTTTACTCGGCATATTTACTAGGGTTGGCTTCCCTAAAGAAGTTGTGTCGGATCATGGCAGCAACTTTATGTCGAAGTATAGGCAGGCTATGTGGAAAGAATGTGGGGTCACCTACAGGTTCTCTTCTGCATACCACCCCCAGACCAATGGTCTGGGGGGGCGTTTCGACAGGACGTTAACGAGCATGATTGGGGCTCTGGAGGAGCCTCAGAGAAGAAAATGGGATCTTCTTGTTTCATGCTTACTGTTTGCCTACCGAGAGGTACCACAGGAGGGTGTTGGCTTCAGCCCCTTCGAACTTCTGTTCGGTCATCCCGTACGGGCACCCTTAGCCATTGTCAAGGAGGGATGGGAGATGCCCACTCCCCCTGTTACTACCAATGTAGTTGATTATGTGCTAGGGCTCAGAAAACGGATGGTACTTCTGATGGGCTTGGCTAGTGATAAATTGAAGGCAGGGCAAGCGCTGGTGAAACCTTGGTACGACCAGAAAGCTTCCCTCATCAACTTTACACTTGGTCAGCAAGTCCTGATCATGAATCCCATAAGGCCTCGAGCTTTACAGGACAATTGGGCAGGCCCTTACCCAGTGGTGGAGCCCCTGGGTGAGGTTAACTATTCAGTGGACCTTGGAAGGCCTGGACAGGCTCCAAAAGTGTTTCACGTGAATAGGCTGAAGGCTTTCGTCCCAAGCGGCGAAATCGCAGCACTGCTATTTGCTTCAGACGTTGAGGAAGAGGAGTCTGAACCTCTCCCCGACCTGTTCAAAAGCAGTCCTTCAGAAAGCTCTTTTGAGGGTGTCCGAGTGGCCCCTCACCAAAATGGACAAGGCTCTGTGGTTTACCTTGGACATGAAGTAGGTGGAGGGAGGAGACAGCCTCTACTCAGTCAGGTACAAGCAGTACAAGACTGGCCTACCCCCACTACGCAAACCCAAGTGAGAGCCTTCTTAGGACTCACAGGGTTTTACCGCACTTTTGTGGCAGACTATGGCACCATAGCTGCTCCTCTGACTGCCCTCACAACTCCGAAGAAACCCAAGAAGGTAACTTGGACCGACGAGTGTGAGAAGGCCTTCAATGGCTTAAAAGACTCCTTGTGCCAGCCCCTGTGCTCAGGGCCCCTGATTATCAAAGACCTTTTATCGTGCAGACGGATGCCTCTGACACTGGGATAGGAGCTGTACTATCACAAGTAGATGAGAAGGGTAAGGAACACCCTATCGGTTTTATTAGTCGCCAGCTTAAGGACAGAGAGCTCAGATGGTCCACGGTAGAGAGAGAATGTTTCTCTGTTGTGTGGGCCCTAAGGAAGCTGAGGCCCTACCTCTATGGGACCCACTTCACTGTGCAAACTGACCATAAGCCGTTAAAGTGGCTAATGAACATGAAGGGGGAGAATCCAAAGTTGCTTAGGTGGTCCATAAGTCTACAAGGCTTCAACTTCCCTATTGAGCATAGGCCAGGTGTCCAACATAGCAATGCTGATGGGTTGTCCAGAATGTTTAACCGACCTGAACAAGAGACTCATCCAGGGGTGGATTAGTTCCCCCTGTCCATAGTCTGGGAGGGGCGAGTGTTAGGAAAGATTTCATGATTGCAGGTAATTTTCCTTCCTTGTGGCAACCCCTAAACTTTTTGCTGTTGTTTTTCACCTTGTTCTTGACTTTGCCAGAGAAGTGCAGCCTTCTGCCGCACTCCTCTGGGCTTTCGCTCCTTTTCTTATGGGGAAACTGACATGCCCTTAAGACAGTCAGTACCGGGGAACGCTGTTTCCCGTAGTTTCTTTTATCATGTTGCGGCTTTAGTGCAACATGACACAAGAGGGCACTGTAAGCTAAGTTACAGCTCTCTTGGGTCTCTAGCCTTCTACAGGCCCTAGATACTCTTTTAGGATGGTATTTGATCGGTGCAAGTCATTCAGGGACTGGAATGGTGGCAGCGATCGTTTTGTTTATTTTGAGCTCCTTTTGGCGTTCTGAGCAAGTTTTTCGCACTGAACCCAAAATGGTGGCCTGGCTCCCAAAATGGCCAGACCACGAGGCTCCTTTGTCCTGTCCACTGACCGTCTTGCTCCCTTCACCTTCCCCAGGTCGGGCGACCCGGGGCCTTCCTTATTTGGGCATGTACTTTCCCGCGAAACGTGGTTGCTTTCGCGGGCTTCTACATGTCGTTTGTGTGCCTCCAGGGTGTGGGCTGGGATGTCTGGTCCCAATACACATCCTGGGTGCCAGAGAGTCTAGGGTGGTGTGAATGCCTGGGACCACCGTGGTCCGTGATTGGTCCACGTATGGTATGTGTGTTGATGAGCGGATCTCCCATTGGCTCCCCTCCGTTTTGGCGCGAAGGGAACCGTGGATAAGAGGGAGCTGGAAACACCACTACCAGGTCGATCTCCTGAGTTCTCACGAACGAAGGAATACAGGAGCCAAGTATCCTGCAACCAAGAGGCTGGACCGAGGAATCGCTGGTGACCCGCTGAAGGAAACCTCCTTTGCACTGCTGTCGTCCTGTGAAACCCTTTCCTCCTTTGATCGAACCAGAAGGCCTGTACTGGTGCTTCGACCTTTGGAATAGCAGGAACAGCTATTCCCGGCGACTTCATCATCTCCTGCCAAGTAAGCCTTCGGAAGTATCTCTGGGCCATCCAGTTGACTGACCAGCTTACAAGGGAGTCCTGCTCTGTAACCGCCGCCAGGTTGTGTTGTATTTCGAGTCCTTGTCACTCTCCCACGCTTCGTACGCTTGGCGTTCCCAAGTCTGAAGGGAGGAGTGTACATTTGGCTTGAATACACACGGCCGCTCCGTTGTCCTGCTGCGGCAACAAACTGTGCTGGTTTCGTCGATTGGGACGTCTTTTTGTTCTACACGACTACGAGGCGTTCCCTGCTCTTCTGAACCTGCCAGCTGCTGAATCTACGTGGAGAAGCCTGGGTCTGCTTGCTTCGGGGACCGGTGAGTAGTTTAGCTAGGATCTGGTCGCCCTCCTGCAGTATCCCATTGCTTTTCCCTGCTGTGTAAAAACAGCACCCTTTTGGCCGTACTCGCGCTCTGCTTCTGCCCGCTGTGGAGGCCGCGCTTGAGTTGCGGAACCTGTTCTCCTTCTGCTGTGCACTAACCCAAACTGCCTGACTTCCTACGAAGAGCTTCCCCTTTTGCCCGTTGGCACCGGCGTGGCAGGTACTTTGAGCACAAGGCTCCACTCTTCGCAGGGCTCGGACTTCCATCTAGCTAGGTGCCTCTGAAGGCGAACTGAGTCTAAAGCGTTATCGCACTGCCTGTTTTCCTTTCCTTTCAGGTGGACTACATATTTCGTGCTTTAAACGCTTGCGACTGTGTATTTGTATATATATTGTGTTGATATGGTATGTGTTGGTTTAATATTGTGATATTGTGATTTTCTCGCTACGGTCATTGTTTTAAAGGCCTTAAAATAAATGTGTATCTATTTTTGATATAACAACTGTTTAGCATGAGATGTGATATCTCAATGCTTCTAATACCAAACCTGAGACCCTTCCTATAACATGAGATGGGATATCCAACTCAGATGGGATATCCAACTCCTTCCCATTCCAATCCTGAGACCCTTCCGATAGCAGAGATGTGATATCTCAATGCTTATATCAAACCTGAGACCCTTCCTATGGCCTGAGATGTCATATACAACTCCTTCCCATTCCAATCCTGAGACCCTTCCTATAGCATGAGATGTGATATCTCAATGCTTATACCAAATCTGAGACCCTTCCTATAGTATGAGATGTGATATCCAACTCCTTCCCATTCCAATCCTGAGACCCTTATGATAGCATGAGATGTGATATCTCAATGCCTCTTATACCAAACCTGAGATCCTTCCGATAGCATGAGATGTGATATCTCAATGCTTCTAATACCAAACCTGAGATCCTTCCTATAATATGAGATGTGATTTCCAAATCCTTCCCCTTCCAAACCTGAGACCCTCCCTTTAGCATGAGATGGGATATCCAACTCCTTCCCATTCCAATCCTGAGACACTTCTGATAGCATGAGATGTGATATCTCAATGCCTCTAATACCAAACCTGAGATCCTACCTCTAACATGAAATGTGATATCCATCTCCTTCCCTTTCCAAACCTGAGACCCTGCCTATAGCATGAGATGTGATATCCAAGTCCTTCCCATTCCAATCCTGAGACTCTTCCTATAGCATGAGATGTGATATCTCAATGCTTATACCAAACCTGAGAACCTTCCTATAGCATGAGATGTGATATCCAACTTCTTCCCATTCCAATCCAGAGACCCTTCCTATAGCATGAGATGTGATATCTCAATGCTTATACCAAACCTGAGACCCTTCCTATAGCTTGAGATGTGATATCCAACTCCTTCCCATTCCAATCCTGAGACCCTTCCGATAGCATGAGATGTGATATCTCAAGGCCTCTAATACCAAACCTGAGATCCTTCCTCTAACATGAAATGTGATATCCAACTACTTCCCCTTCCAAACCTGAGAACCTTCCTATAGCATGAGATATGATATCCAACTCCTTCCCATTCCAACCTGAGACCCTTCCTATAGCATGAGATGGGATATCCAACTCCTTCCAAATCCAATACTGATACCCTTCCGATAGCATGAGATGTGATATCCCAATGCTTCTACCAAACCTGAGAACCATACTATGGCATGAGATGTGATATCAAACTCCTTCCCATTCCAATCCTGAGACGCTTCCTATAGCTTGAGATGTGATATCCAACTCCTTCCCATTCCAATTCTGAGACCCTTCTTATACCATGAGACTTGATATCTCAATGCTTCTAATACCAAACCTGAGACCCGTCCTATAACATGAGATGTGATATCCAAATCCTTCCCCTTCCAAACCTTAGACCCTTCCTTTATCATGAGATGTGATATCCAACTCCTTCCCATTCCAATCCTGAGACCCTTCCGATATCATGAGATTTGTTATCTCAATGCTTCTAATATCAAACTTGAGACCCTCCCTATAGCATGAGATGTGACATCCAAGTCCTTCCCATTCCAATCCTGAGACCCTTCCTATAGCAGGAGATGTGATATCTCAATGCTTCTAATACCAAACCTGAGACCTCATGCTAAAGGGAGGGTCTCAGGTTTGGAAGGGGAAGGATTTGGATATCACATCTCATGTTATAGGAAGGATCTCAGGATTGGTATTAGAAGCATTGAGATATCACATCTCATGCTATCGGAAGGATCTCAGGTTTGGTATTAGAAGCATTGAGATATCACATCTCATGCTATCGGAAGGATCTCAGGTTTGGCATTAGAAGCAGTGAGATATCACATCTCATGCTATAGGAAGGGTCTCAGGTTTGGAACGGGAAGGAGTTGGATATCCCATCTCATGTTATAGGACTGGTCTCAGGTTTGGTATTAGAAGCATTGAGATATCACATTGCATGTTGTAGGAAGGGTCTCAGGTTTGGAATGGGAAGGAATTCGATATCACATCTCATGTCATAGGAAGGATCTCAGGTTTGGTATTAGAAGCATTGAGATATCACATCTCATGCTATAGGAATGGTCTCAGGATTGGAATGGGAAGGAGTTGGATATTACATTCTTGCTATAGGAAGGGTCTCATGTTTGGAATGGGAAGGAGTTGGATATCACATATGCTATAGGAAGGGTCTCAGGTTTAGAACGGGAAGGAGTTGGATATCACATCTCATGTTATATGAAGCGTCTCAGGTTTGATATAAGCATTGAGATATCACATCTCTGCTATCGGAAGTGTCTCAGGATTGGAATGGGAAGAAGTTGGATATCCCATCTCATGTTATAGGACGGGTCTCAGGTTTGTTATTAGAATCATTGAGATATCATATTGCATGCTGTAGGAAGGGTCTAAGTATTGGAATGGGAAGGACTTGGATATCACATCTCATGCTATAGGTAGGCTCTCAGGTTTGGAAAGGGAAGGCGTTTGATATCACATCTCATGCTATAGGAAGGGTCTCAGGATTGGAATGGGAAGGAGTTGGATATCACATCTCATGCTATAGGAAGGGTCTCAGGTTTGGTATAAGCATTGAGATATCACATCTCATGCTATAGGAAGGGTCTCAGGATTGGAATGGGAAGGAGTTGGATATCACATCTCATGTTATAGGAAGGATCTCAGGGTTGGTATTAGAAGCATTGAGACATCACATCTCATGCTATAGGAAGGGTCTCAGGATTGGAATGGGAAGGAGTTGTATATGACATCTCATGCCGTAGGAAGGGTCTCAGGTTTGGTATAAGCATTGAGATATCACATCTATGCTATAGGAAGGGTCTCAGGATTGGAATGGGAAGGAGTTGGATATCCCATCTCATGTTATAGGAAGGGTCTCATGATTGGAATGGGAAGGACTTGGATATCACATCTCATGCTATAGGAAGGCTCTCAGGTTTGGAAGGGGAAAGAGTTGGATATCACATTTCATGTTAGAGGTAGGATCTCAGGTTTGGTATTAGAGGCATTGAGATATCACATCTCATGCTATCAGAAGGGTCTCAGGATTGGAATGGGAAGGAGTTGGATATCACATCTCATGCTAAAGGGAGGGTCTCAGGTTTGGAAGGGGAAGGATTTGGATATCACATCTCATGTTATAGGAAGGATCTCAGGTTTGGTATTAAAGCATTGAGATATCACATCTCATGCTATCAGAAGGGTCTCAGGATTGGAATGGGAAGGAGTTGGATATCACATCTCATACTAAAGGGAGGGTTTCAGGTTTGGAAGGGGAAGGATTTGGATATCACATCTCATGTTATCGGAAGGATCTCAGGTTTGGTATTAGAAGTATTGAGATATCACATCTCATGCTATAGGAAGGGTCTCAGGATTGGAATGGGAAGGAGTTGGATATCACATCTCATGCTAAAGGAAGGGTCTCAGGTTTGGTAGAAGCATTGAGATATCACATCTCATGCTATAGGAAGGGTCTCAGGATTGGAATGGGAAGGACTTAGATATCACATATCATGCTATAGGGAGGGTCTCAGTTTTGATATTAGAAGCATTGAGATATCACATCTCATGCTATCGGAAGTGTCTCAGGATTGGAATGGGAAGGAGCTGGATATCACATCTCATGCTAAAGGAAGGGTCTCAGGTTTGGTATAAGCATTGAGATATCACATCTCTGCTATTGGAAGTGTCTCAGGATTGGAATGGGAAGGAGTTGGATATCCCATCTCATGTTATAGGACGGGTCTCAGGATTGTTATTAGAATCATTAGGATATCATATTGCATGCTGTAGGAAGGGTCTAAGGATTCGAATGGGAAGGACTTGGATATCACATCTCATGCTATGGATAGGCTCTCAGGTTTGGAAAGGGAAGGAGTTGGATATCACATTTCATGTTAGAGGAAGGATCTCAGGTTTGGTATTAGAGGCATTGAGATATCACATCTCATGCTATAGGAAGCGTCTCAGGATTGGAATGGAAGGAGTTGGATATCACATCTCATGTTATAGGAAGGATCTCAGGTTTGGTATTAGAAGCATTGAGACATCACATCTCATGCTATAGGAAGGGTCTCAGGATTGGAATGGGAAGGAGTTGGATATCACATCTCATGCTATAGGAAGGGTCTCTGGTTTGGTATAAGCATTGAGATATCACATCTCATGCTATAGGAAGGGTCTCAGGATTGGAATAGGAAGGAGTTGTATATGACATCTCATGCCGTAGGAAGGGTCTCAGGTTTGGTATAAGCATTGAGATATCACATCTCTGCTATCGGAAAGGTCTCAGGATTGGAATGGGAAGGAGTTGGATATCCCATCTCATGTTATAGGAAGAGTCTCAGGTTTGGTATTAGAAGCATTGAGATATCACATCTCATGCTATAGGAAGTGTCTCAGGATTGGAATGGGAAGGACTTGGATATCACATCTCATGCTATAGGGAGGGTCTCACGTTTGATATTAGAAGCATTGAGATATCACATCTCATGCTATAGGAAGGGTCTCAGGATTGGAATGGGAAGGAGTTGGATATCACATCTCATGCTATAGGAAGGGTCTCAGGTTTGGTATAAGCAGTGAGATATCACATCTCATGCTATAGGAAGTGTCTCAGGATTGGAATGGGAAGGAGTTGGATATCACATCTCATGTTATAGGAAGGATCTCAGGTTTGGTATAAGCATTGAGACATCACATCTCTGCTATCGGAAGGGTCTCAGGATTGGAATGGGAAGGAGTTGGATATTCCCATCTCATGTTATAGGAAGGGTCTCAGGTTTGGTATTAGAAGCATTGAGACATCACATCTCATGCTATAGGAAGGGTCTCAGGATTGGAATGGGAAGGACTTGGATATCACATCTCATGCTATAGGGAGGGTCTCAAGTTTGATATTAGAAGCATTGAGATATCACATCTCATGATATCGGAAGGGTCTCAGGATTGGAATGGGAAGGAGTTGGATATCACATCTCATGATAAAGGAAGGGTCTAAGGTTTGGAAGGGGAAGGATTTGGATATCACATCTCATGTTATAGAGCGGGTCTCAGGTTTGGTATTAGAAGCATTGAGATATCAAGTCTCATGGTATAGGAAGGGTCTCAGAATTGGAATGGGAAGGAGTTGGATATCACATCTCAAGCTATAGGAAGGGTCTCAGGATTGGAATGGGAAGGAGTTTGATATCACATCTCATGCCATAGTATGGGTCTCAGGTTTGGTATAAGCATTGGGATATCACATCTCATGCTATCGGAAGGGTATCAGGATTGGATTTGGAAGGAGTTGGATATCCCATCTCATGCTATAGAAAGGGTCTCAGGTTGGAATGGGAAGGAGTTGGATATCACATCTCATGTTATAGGAAGGGTCTCAGGATTGGAATGGGAAGGACTTGGATATCACATCTCATGCTATAGGAAGGCTCTCAGGTTTGGAAGGGGAAAGAGTTGGATATCACATTTCATGTTAGAGGTAGGATCTCAGGTTTGGTATTAGAGGCATTGAGATATCACATCTCATGCTATCAGAAGGGTCTCAGGATTGGAATGGGAATGAGTTGGATATCACATCTCATGCTAAAGGGAGGGTCTCAGGTTTGGAAGGGGAAGGATTTGGATATCACATCTCATGTTATAAGAAGGAGCTCAGGTTTGGTATTAGAAGCATTGAGATATCACATCTCATGCTATCGGAAGGATCTCAGGTTTGGTATTAGAAGCATTGAGATATCACATCTCATGCTATCAGAAGGGTCTCAGGATTGGAATGGGAAGGAATTGGATATCACATCTCATGCTAAAGGGAGGGTCTCAGGTTTGGAAGGGGAAGGATTTGGATATCACATCTCATGTTATCGGAAGGATCTCAGGTTTGGTATTAGAAGTATTGAGATATCACATCTCATGCTATAGGAAGGGTCTCAGGATTGGAATGGGAAGGAGTTGGATATCACATCTCAAGCTATAGGAAGGGTCTCAGGTTTGGTATAAGCATTGAGATATCACATCACATGCTATAGGAAGGGTCTCAGGATTGGAATGGGAAGGTGTTGTATATGACATCTCATGCCATAGGAAGGGTCTCAGGTTTGGTATAAGCATTGAGATATCACATCACATGCTATAGGAAGGGTCTCAGGATTGGAATGGGAAGGACTTGGATATCACATCTCATTCTATAGGCAGGGTCTCAGGTTTGGAAAGGGAAGGAGTTGGATATCACATTTCATGTTAGAGGTAGGATATCAGGTTTGGTATTAGAGGCATTGAGATATCACATCTCATGCTATAAGAAGGGTCTCAGGATTGGAATGGGAAGGAGTTGGATATCACATCTCATGCTAAAGGGAGAGTCTCAGGTTTGGAAGGGGAAGGATTTGGATATCACATCTCATGTTATAGGAAGGATCTCAGGTTTGGTATTAGAGGCATTGAGATATCACATCTCATGCTATCATAAGGGTCTCAGGATTGGAATGGGAAGGAGTTGGATATCACATCTCATGCTAAAGGGAGGGTCTCAGGTTTGGAAGGGGAAGAATTTGGATATCACATTACATGTTATAGGAAGGATCTCAGGTTTGGTATTAGAAGCATTGAGATATCACATCTCATGCTATCGGAAGGGTCTCAGGATTGGAATGGGAAGGAGTTGGATATCACATCTCATGCTATAGGAAGGGTCTCAGGTTTGGAACGGGAAGGAGTTGGATATCACATCTCATGTTATAGGAAGAGTCTCAGGTTTGGTATAAGCATTGAGATATCACATCTCATGCTATCGGAAGGGTCTCAGGATTGGAATGGGAAGGAGTTGGATATCACATCTCATGCTATAGGAAGGGTCTCAGGTTGGAATGGGAAGGAGTTGGATATCACATCTCATGTTATAGGAAGGGTCTCAGGATTGGAATGGGAAGGACTTGGATATCACATCTCATGCTATAGGAAGGCTCTCAGGTTTGGAAGGGGAAGAGTTGGATATCACATTTCATGTTAGAGGTAGGATCTCAGGTTTGGTATTAGAGGCAATGAGATATCACATCTCATGCTATCAGAAGGGTCTCAGGATTGGAATGGGAAAAAGTTGGATATCACATCTCATGTTATAGGAAGGATCTCAGGTTTGGTATTAGAAGCATTTAGATATCACATCTCATGCTATCGGAAGGATCTCAGGTTTGGTATTAGAAGCATTAAGATATCACATCTCATGCTATCAGAAGGTTCTCAGGATTGGAATGGGAAGGAGTTGGATATCACATCTCATGCTAAAGGGAGGGTCTCAGGTTTGGAAGGGGAAGGATTTGGATATCACATCTCATGTTATCGGAAGGATCTCAGGTTTGGTATTAGAAGTATTGAGATGTCACATCTCATGCTATAGGAAGGGTATCAGGATTGGAATGGGAAGGAGTTGGATATCACATCTCATGCTAAAGGAAGGGTCTCAGGTTTGGTAGAAGCATTGAGATATCACATCTCATGCTATAGGAAGGGTCTCAGGATTGGAATGGGAAGGACTTAGATATCACATATCATGCTATAGGGAGGGTCTCAGTTTTGATATTAGAAGCATTGAGATATCACATCTCATGCTATCGGAAGTGTCTCAGGATTGGAATGGGAAGGAGCTGGATATCACATCTCATGCTAAAGGAAGGGTCTCAGGTTTGGTATAAGCATTGAGATATCACATCTCTGCTATCGGAAGTGTCTCAGGATTGGAATGGGAAGGAGTTGGATATCCCATCTCATGTTATAGGACGGGTCTCAGGATTGTTATTAGAATCATTGAGATATCATATTGCATGCTGTAGGAAGGGTCTAAGGATTGGAATGGGAAGGACTTGGATATCACATCTCATGCTATGGATAGGCTCTCAGGTTTGGAAAGGGAAGGAGTTGGATATCACATCTCATGTTATAGGAAGGATCTCAGGTTTGGTATTAGAAGCATTGAGACATCACATCTCATGCTATAGGAAGGGTCTCAGGATTGGAATGGGAAGGAGTTGGATATCACATCTCATGCTATAGGAAGGGTTTCTGGTTTGGTATAAGCATTGAGATATCACATCTCATGCTATAGGAAGGGTCTCAGGATTGGAATGGGAAGGAGTTGTATATGACATCTCATGCCGTAGGAAGGGTCTCAGGTTTGGTATAAGCATTGAGATATCACATCTCTGCTATCGGAAAGGTCTCAGGATTGGAATGGGAAGGAGTTGGATATCCTATCTCATGTTATAGGAAGAGTCTCAGGTTTGGTATTAGAAGCATTGAGATATCACATCTCATGCTATAGGAAGTGTCTCAGGATTGGAATGGGAAGGACTTGGATATCACATCTCATGCTATAGGGAGGATCTCACGTTTGATATTAGAAGCATTGAGATATCACATCTCATGCTATAGGAAGGGTCTCAGGATTGGAATGGGAAGGAGTTGGATATCACATCTCATGCTATAGGATGGGTCTCAGGTTTGGTATAAGCAGTGAGATATCACATCTCATGCTATAGGAAGTGTCTCAGGATTGGAATGGGAAGGAGTTGGATATCACATCTCATGTTATAGGAAGGATCTCAGGTTTGGTATAAGCATTGAGATATCACATCTCTGCTATCGGAAGGGTCTCAGGATTGGAATGGGAAGGAGTTGGATATTCCCATCTCATGTTATAGGAAGGGTCTCAGGTTTGGTATTAGAAGCATTGAGACATCACATCTCATGCTATAGGAAGGGTCTCAGGATTGGAATGGGAAGGACTTGGATATCACATCTCATGCTATGGGGAGGGTCTCAAGTTTGATATTAGAAGCATTGAGATATCACATCTCATGATATCGGAAGGGTCTCAGGATTGGAATGGGAAGGAGTTGGATATCACATCTCATGATAAAGGAAGGGTCTAAGGTTTGGAAGGGGAAGGATTTGGATATCACATCTCATGTTATAGGGCGGGTCTCAGGTTTGGTATTAGAAGCATTGAGATATCAAGTCTCATGGTATAGGAAGGGTCTCAGAATTAGAATGGGAAGGAGTTGGATATCACATCTCAAGCTATAGGAAGGGTCTCAGGATTGGAATGGGAAGGAGTTTGATATCACATCTCATGCCATAGTATGGGTCTCAGGTTTGGTATAAGCATTGGGATATCACATCTCATGCTATCGGAAGGGTATCAGGATTGGATTTGGAAGGAGTTGGATATCCCATCTCATGCTATAGAAAGGGTCTCAGGTTGGAATGGGAAGGAGTTGGATATCACATCTCATGTTATAGGAAGGGTCTCAGGATTGGAATGGGAAGGACTTGGATATCACATCTCATGCTATAGGAAGGCTCTCAGGTTTGGAAGGGGAAAGAGTTGGATATCACATTTCATGTTAGAGGTAGGATCTCAGGTTTGGTATTAGAGGCATTGAGATATCACATCTCATGCTATCAGAAGGGTCTCAGGATTGGAATGGGAATGAGTTGGATATCACATTTCATGCTAAAGGGAGGGTCTCAGGTTTGGAAGGGGAAGGATTTGGATATCACATCTCATGTTATAAGAAGGAGCTCAGGTTTGGTATTAGAAGCATTGAGATATCACATCTCATTCTATCGGAAGGATCTCAGGTTTGGTATTAGAAGCATTGAGATATCACATCTCATGCTATCAGAAGGGTCTCAGGATTGGAATGGGAAGGAGTTGGATATCACATCTCATGCTAAAGGGAGGGTCTCAGGTTTGGAAGGGGAAGGATTTGGATATCACATCTCATGTTATCGGAAGGATCTCAGGTTTGGTATTAGAAGTATTGAGATATCACATCTCATGCTATAGGAAGGGTCTCAGGATTGGAATGGGAAGGAGTTGGATATCACATCTCAAGCTATAGGAAGGGTCTCAGGTTTGGTATAAGCATTGAGATATCACATCACATGCTATAGGAAGGGTCTCAGGATTGGAATGGGAAGGTGTTGTATATGACATCTCATGCCATAGGAAGGGTCTCAGGTTTGGTATAAGCATTGAGATATCACATCACATGCTATAGGAAGGGTCTCAGGATTGGAATGGGAAGGACTTGGATATCACATCTCATGCTATAGGCAGGGTCTCAGGTTTGGAAAGGGAAGGAGTTGGATATCACATTTCATGTTAGAAGTAGGATATCAGGTTTGGTATTAGAGGCATTGAGATATCACATCTCATGCTATCAGAAGGGTCTCAGGATTGGAATGGGAAGGAGTTGGATATCACATCTCATGCTAAAGGGAGAGTCTCAGGTTTGGAAGGGGAAGGATTTGGATATCACATCTCATGCTATAGGCAGGGTCTCAGGTTTGGAAAGGGAAGGAGTTGGATATCACATTTCATGTTAGAAGTAGGATATCAGGTTTGGTATTAGAGGCATTGAGATATCACATCTCATGCTATCAGAAGGGTCTCAGGATTGGAATGGGAAGGAGTTGGATATCACATCTCATGCTAAAGGGAGAGTCTCAGGTTTGGAATGGGAAGGACTTGGATATCACATCTCATGCTATAGGCAGGGTCTCAGGTTTGGAAAGGGAAGGAGTTGGATATCACATTTCATGTTAGAAGTAGGATATCAGGTTTGGTATTAGAGGCATTGAGATATCACATCTCATGCTATCATAAGGGTCTCAGGATTGGAATGGGAAGGAGTTGGATATCAGATCTCATGCTAAAGGGAGGGTCTCAGGTTTGGAAGGGGAAGAATTTGGATATCACATCACATGTTATAGGAAGGATCTCAGGTTTGGTATTAGAAGCATTGAGATATCACATCTCATGCTATCGGAAGGGTCTCAGGATTGGAATGGGAAGGAGTTGGATATCACATCTCATGCTATAGGAAGGGTCTCAGGTTTGGAACGGGAAGGAGTTGGATATCACATCTCATGTTATAGGAAGAGTCTCAGGTTTGGTATAAGCATTGAGATATCACATCTCTGCAATCGGAAATGTCTCAGGATTGGGATGGGAAGGAGTTGGATATCACATCTCATGCTATAGGAAGGGTCTCAGGTTTGGAACGGGAAGGAGTTGGATATCACATCTCATGCTATAGGAAGGCTCTCAGGTTTGGAAGGGGAAAGAGTTGGATATCACATTTCATGTTAGAGGTAGGATCTCAGGTTTGGTATTAGAGGCATTGAGATATCACATCTCATGCTATCAGAAGGGTCTCAGGATTGGAATGGGAAGGAGTTGGATATCACATCTCATGCTAAAGGGAGGGTCTCAGGTTTGGAAGGGGAAGGATTTGCATATCACATTTCATGTTATAAGAAGGAGCTCAGGTTTGGTATTAGAAGCATTGAGATATCACATCTCATGCTATCGGAAGGATCTCAGGTTTGGTATTAGAAGCATTGAGATATCACATCTCATGCTATCAGAAGGGTCTCAGGATTGGAATGGGAAGGAGTTGGATATCACATCTCATGCTAAAGGGAGGGTCTCAGGTTTGGAAGGGGAAGGATTTGGATATCACATCTCATATTATCGGAAGGATCTCAGGTTTGGTATTAGAAGTATTGAGATATCACATCTCATACTATAGGAAGGGTCTCAGGATTGGAATGGGAAGGAGTTGGATATCACATCTCAAGCTATAGGAAGGGTCTCAGGTTTGGTATAAGCATTGAGATATCACATCACATGCTATAGGAAGGGTCTCAGGATTGGAATGGGAAGGAGTTGTATATGACATCTCATGCCATAGGAAGGGTCTCAGGTTTGGTATAAGCATTGAGATATCACATCACATGCTATAGGAAGGGTCTCAGGATTGGAATGGGAAGGACTTGGATATCACATCTCATGCTATAGGCAGGGTCTCAGGTTTGGAAAGGGAAGGAGTTGGATATCACATTTCATGTTAGAGGTAGGATATCAGGTTTGGTATTAGAGGCATTGAGATATCACATCTCATGCTATCAGAAGGGTCTCAGGATTGGAATGGGAAGGAGTTGGATATCACATCTCATGCTAAAGGGAGGGTCTCAGGTTTGGAAGGGGAAGGATTTGGATATCACATCTCATGTTATAGGAAGGATCTCAGGTTTGGTATTAGAGGCATTGAGATATCACATCTCATGCTATCATAAGGGTCTCAGGATTGGAATGGGAAGGAGTTGGATATCACATCTCATGCTAAAGGGAGGGTCTCAGGTTTGGAAGGGGAAGAATTTGGATATCACATCACATGTTATAGGAAGGATCTCAGGTTTGGTATTAGAAGCATTGAGATATCACATCTCATGCTATCGGAAGGGTCTCAGGATTGGAATGGGAAGGAGTTGGATATCACATCTCATGTTATAGGAAGAGTCTCAGGTTTGGTATAAGCATTGAGATATCACATCTCTGCAATCGGAAATGTCTCAGGATTGGGATGGGAAGGAGTTGGATATCACATCTCATGCTATAGGAAGGGTCTCAGGTTTGGAACGGGAAGGAGTTGGATATTGTTAAGATGGATTTCTGAACTCTGTCCTGGTGGCGCAGAAGTTCAGATGGCCAACCTAATTTCTTGGAACAGGGTAACCTCTGGACAAGCCAGACCAATCAAGGTAGCGATCGCGGCGGTCAAGACTAGGTCTCAAGAGAGGTGAGGGTGACTGAAAGCCCGCAATGAGCACACAAAGCAAGGACACTTACAAACTACTCCAAACAGGTGCTATATTAAAAATATATACACATTTATTCCAAGGCCTTTAAAACAATGACCGTAGCGAGAAATCACAATACAACTCTAGTAAACCAACACATACCATACCAATACAATATATATACAAATACAAACAAGTCTCAAGCGTTAGATGCACGAAATGTGTAGTCCACCTAAAAGGGAAGGAAAACAGGCAGTGCGAAATAATGCTTAGACCCAGTCCGCCTTCAGAGGCACCTAACTAAAAGGAAGTCCGAGCCCTACGAAGAGTGGAGCCTTGTGCTCAAAAGTACCTGCACACGCTGGTGCCAACGGGCAAAAGGGGAGTCTCTTCGAGGGAGATCAGGCAGTTCAGTTTAGTGCACAAACGAAGAAGAACAGTGTTCCGCGACTCAAGCGCAGCCTCCACTGTGGGCAGAAGCAGAGCGCGAGTACGGAAAGGCGTGCTGTTTTGACACAGCGGGGAAAAGCTATGGGCTCCTGCAGGAGGGCGACCAGTTCCTAGCTATGCTACTCACCGGTCCACGATGCAAGCAGACCCAGGCTTCTCCGCATCAGTTTCAGTCGCTGGCAGGTTCAGAAGAGCAGGGGACGTCTCGTCGTCGTGTTTAGTCTGCAGCAGCAGAGTTGAGTAAAAGACGTCCCAAACGAAGGAACCCGCACAGTTTGTTACCACAGCAGGGCAACGGAGCGGCGGTGTGTATCTGAGCCAAATGTACACTACTCACTTCAGACCTGGGAACGCTAAGTGTACGAATCATGTGAGAGTGACAAGGACTCGATATACTACACAACCTGGCGGCGGTTACAGAGCAAGACTCCTGTGTAGGCTGGTCAGTCTGCTGGATGGCCCAGAGACGCTTCCGAAGGCTTACTAGCAGGAGATGGTGAAGATGCCGAGAATAGCTGTCCCCGCTATTCCAAGGGTCGAAGTACCAGTACAGGCCTTCTGGTTCGATCAAAGGTGAAAAGGGTTTCACAAGGCGACAGCAGTGCAGAGGAGCAGTCCTTCAGCGGGTCACCAGCGATTCCTCGGTTCAGCCTCTTGGTTGCAGGATACTTGGCTCCTGTATTCCTTCGTTCGTGAGAACTCAGGAGATCGACATGGTAGTGGTGTTTCCAGCCCCCTCTTATCCACGGTTCCCTTCGCGCCAAAACGGAGGGGACCCAATGGGAGATCCGCTCATCAACACTCACACCATTCGTGGACCTATCACGGACCACGGTGGTCCCAGGCATTCACACCACCCTAGACTCTCTGGCACCCAGGATGTGTATTGGGACCAGACATCCCAGCCCACATCCTGGAGGCACACACAAGACATGTAGAAGCCTGGGAAAGCATCTGTGTTTCGCGGGAAAGCACATGCCCAAATAAGGAAGGCCCCAGGTTGGCTCGACCTGGGGAAGGTGAAGGGAGCAAGATGGTCAGCGGACAGGACAAAGGAGCCTCGTGGTCTGGCCATTTTGGGATCTAGGCCACCATTTTGGGTTAAGCGCGAGAAACGCGCTTAGAACGCCAAAAGGAGCTCAAAACACAAGAAACGATCGCTGCCACCATTCCCGTCCGTGAATCACTTGCACCGATCAGTTACAATCCTGAAAGAGTATCTAGGGCCTGTAGAAGGCTAGAGACCCAAGAGAGCAGTAACTTAGCTTACAGTGCCCTCTTGTGTCATGTTGCACGAAAGCCGCAACATGATACAAGAAACTACGGAAACCAGCGTTTCCTGGTACTGACTGTTTTAAGGGCATGACAGTTTCCCCGTAAGAAAGGAGCGAAAGCCCAGAGGAGTGCGGCAGAAGGCTGCACTTCTCGGGCAAAGTCGAGAACAAGGTGAAAAACAACAGCAAAAAGTTTAGGGGTTGCCACATGGAAGGAAAATTACCTACAATTACGAAATCTTTCCTAACACTCGCCCCTCCCAGACTATGGACAGGGGGAACTATTCCACCCCTGGATGAGTCTCTTGTTCAGGTCGGTTAAACATTCTGCACAACCCATCAGCATTGCTATGTTGGACACCTGGCCTATGCTCAATAGTGAAGTCGAAGCCTTGTAGACTTATGGACCACCTAAGCAACTTTGGATTCTCCCCCTTCATGTTTATTAGCCACTTTAAGGGCTTATGGTCAGTTTGCACAGTGAAGTGGGTCCCATAGAGGTAGGGCCTCAGCTTCCTTAGGGCCCACACAACAGAGAAACATTCTTTCTCTACCGTGGACCATCTGAGCTCTCTGTCCTTAAACTGGCGACTAATAAAACCAATAGGGTGTTCCTTACCCTTCTCATCTACTTGCGATAGTACAGCTCCTATCACAGTGTCAGAGGCGTCCGTCTGCACGATAAAAGGTCTTTGATAATCAGGGGCCCTGAGGACAGGGGCCTGGCACAAGGAGTCTTTTAAGCCATTGAAGGCCTTCTCACACTCGTCGGTCCAAGTTACCTTCTTGGGTTTCTTCAGAGTTGTGAGGGCAGTCAGAGGGGCAGCTATGGTGCCATAGTCTGCCACAAAATTGCGGTAATACCCCGTGAGTCCTAAGAAGGCTCTCACTTGGGTTTGTGTAGTGGGGGTAGGCCAGTCTTGTACTGCTTGTACTTTACTGGGTAGAGGCTGTATCCTCCCTCCACCTACTTCATGTCCAAGGTAAAACACTGAGCCTTGTCCAATCTGGCGTTTACTAGCCTTTATGGTCAAGTGTACTTTCTGAAGAGCCTGGAGCACAATCCCGAGGTGTTTCACATGGTCTTCCCAGGTGGCACTGAAAACTGCTATATCGTCCAGATATGCAAGACAGAATTCGTCCAACCCATTCAAAACATGATGCACAAGCCTCTGGAAAGTGGCAGGTGCATTCTTCAACCCGAACGGCATTACCCGGAATTGGTAAAGGCCGTCTGGAGTAGAAAACGCTGTCTTCTCCTTGGCATGTTCTGCTAAAGCTATTTGCCAATAGCCAGCAGTGAGGTCAAACGTGCTGAGGTACTTGGAGGCACCCAAAGTATCCACCAGCTCATCTGTTCGAGGCAAGGGGTGTGCATCTGTCTTGGTGACAGCATTCAGAGCCCTGTAATCCACGCAGAACCTCAATTCAGAAGTGCCTGCCTTTGGAACGAAAACCACAGGGCTGGACCAAGGACTACTAGAGGGTTCAATCACCCCAAGGTCTAACATCTTGTTGACCTCGGTCTTAATATAAGACCGTACTTTGTCTGACATCCTGTATCCCCTACTTTTGGTAGGTACACTGTCTCCTGTGTCTATGTTATGTTTGCACCAAGGTGTCAAACCAGGCGACTGTGAAAACAGGGGGGAAAACTGCCTAAGCAAACTTTTCACCTCAGCCTGCTGATCAGAAGTCAGGTGAGGGGCCACTCGGACACCCTCAAAGGAGCTATCTGAAGGACCGCTTTGGAACAGGTCGGGGAAAGGTTCAGACTCCTCTTCCTCAACATCTGAAGCCAGTAACAGTGCTGCGATTTTGACTCTTGGGACGAAAGCCTTCAGCCTATTCACGTGAAACACTTTTGGAGCCTGTCCAGGCCTTCCAAGGTCCACTAAATAGTTAACCTCACCCAGGGGCTCCACCACTGTGTAAGGGCCTGACCATTTGTCCTGTAAAGCTCAAGGCCTTATGGGATTCATGATCAGGACTTGCTGACCAGGTGTAAAGTTGATGAGGGAAGCTTTCTGGTCGTACCAATGTTTCACCAGCGCTTGTACTGCCTTCAATTTATCACTAGCCAAGCCCATCAGAAGTACCATCCGTTTTCTGAGCCCTAGCACATAATCAACTACGTTGGTAGTAACAGGGGGAGTGGGCATCTCCCATCCCTCTTTGACTATGGCTAAGGGTCCCCGTACAGGATGACCAAACAGAAGTTTGAAGGGGCTGAAGCCAACACCCTCCTGTGGTACCTCTCGGTAGGCAAACAGTAAGCATGGTAAAAGAAGATCCCATTGTCTTCTCTGAAGCTTCTCCAGAGCCCCAATCATGCTTTTTAACGTTCTGTTGAAACGTTCCACCAGACCATTGGTATGGGGGTGGTATGCAGAAGAGAACTTGTAGGTGACCCCACATTCTTTCCACATAGCCTGCATATACTTCGACATAAAGTTGCTGCCATGATCCGACACAACTTCTTTAGGGAAGCCAACCCTAGTAAATATGCCAAGTAAAGCTTTTGCAACTGACTTGGCAGTTACAGTTTTCAATGGGATGGCCTCAGGATATCTGGTTGCATGGTCGACCAGCACCAGGATAAACCTATTGCCCGAGGATGTTTGCGGGTCAAGGGGACCAACGATGTCGATCCCTACCCTTTCAAATGGTACCCCCACAACTGGGAGCGGTACCAACGGAGCTTGGATTGTCGAGCCAACCTTACCAGATAACTGGCAGGAGGCACAACTCCTGCAGTGACTTTCTACTTGCACCCCCATCTTGGGCCAGTAGAAGTGCATGGATAACCTTTGCTTGGTCCTCTTAATACCAAGGTGACCAGCAAGGAGCACTTCATGCGCCAACTGCAGGAGGAAGGGCCTAACAGCAAGGGGAACCACCAACCTCCTATGGTCTCCTTCTGTAGACTCTGTGGGCTCACTATACAGGAGTCCACCTTCCCAATAAATCCTATGCGTCCCAGGAGGTTCACCCTCAAGCTGGGAGCAGGCCTGTCTCCTTAGGCCTTCCAGAGATGGGCACTCACGTTGGCCTTTACTGAATTCGTCCCTATCAGGACCTCCTTCAACTAACAAGTCTTTTAGTTCAGGATGGTCGTTGGGGTCAAATACTTAAGGCATCGCCACCTCCTCGTCAGGCCCGGGCGATTGACCAACTTCCTCCACCGCAGTGGTAGGCGAGCTCGGGGGAATATTCTCTTTCCCTCGTCTTGACTTGTTGACTCCTTTCGCCTTGGGTTTCCCCTTCGGCTGGTGCGGCGTATTGGTCTTGGCCAATGCTGCCCGTGCTTGAGACCGTGTGTAGGGTCTTTCGGCAGTGTCTCCTACGAGCCCTAAAGCTCTGAGATCATTACCTAACAAGACCTTTCCCGGGACGTTTCTCTGAATGCTCACTGGAATCCTGACTGCTGTACCATTTAAAGTAAGATTTACAGGTATTACTGGGAACATACGGAGTGGGCCGTCAGCCAACTTAGTGGGCATCAGAGTAGCTCTGGCAACTTCCTCTGAGTCTACCAAGGTAGAATCCACTACAGTTCGACTGCACCCACTATCCCTAAGAGCTGGAGTATCTACTCCATTGATCAGCACACTGGCCCTCATTACGACCCTGGCGGAAAGTGACTGACCTGACCGCCATAGCGTAAATAGCGTTTCCGCCATTGCACGACGTAGCAAAGTTTGGCTAATTCCGACCCATCGTGCACGAGCACTACGCCATGGCGGAAGTGCAAAGTCCGCGATGGCGGAAATGTCCCCAAAACGCCCCTCACCGCCGTCGTACGGCGCCCTAGGTGCAATTCCGCCACCCATCTGAGCGGTCACCGTAATGAGCGGCAATCGGAAAGTACGGTGACCGTAAATATACGGAAACGGAAGTTAAAAAATGGTCCCGGAACGGGAAACAGCACGGCGTACACCTATAAAATCTGAATTCCCACACAACCATAAAAAATACTACCCTGAGACACATCCCAACCCGTCATCCACCCCAGTGAAAGCAATAAAAATGGGAAAAGTAGCGAAAAAAGCGTGCGACCGCAAGCGGCAGGTCCACTTCTCCCGTGAGGAACTCACCGTGCTCACAGAGACCCTCCAGGAGAATGCTGCCGTCGTCTTCTCGACGCAAATGACCAGGACGGCACTTGCGAACAAGAAGGCCATATGGGCCCTGGTGGCACAGCGGGTAAATGCGGTGGGGACCGCACCCCGCAACCCACAGCAATGCAGAAAGCGATGGGACGACCTGCGGATACGCGTACGGAGCATACTATCCGCCAACCGTAACAATGCCACAGCTACCGGGGGAGGATCGGAATCACCCATCAAGTTGACCCCCTGGGAAGAAATCTGTGCCTCCACCATTGGAATGGAGAGTATAGAGGGAGTCGGAGGGATGGAGAAAGGAGTGCAGACATCCGAAGAATCAGGTAGGTGGGCCAAATAAAACAATGCTAAATCCACAATGTCCAATCATGTGAAGTACCATGTGTCCACATAGTGCAACAGTAACACATGTCCAGTAGAACGTCCACATACATTGGCCTGATAGCGCACTTTAAAACTCACATTAAATACAGAAATCATTAAAAATCCTAAAAACACCCTCTACACGTGCAGCAGGCACACCCTAACTGCAGGCTGCAAAACAACTGCATCCTCAATCCACACAAAAATGAAACCACCTCCAAGGCCCCGACCCAAATCACCCTCAGGTACCACCCCAATGCATGTGATACATTGCCATTCCAATTTCAACAGACCCATTAATAACGCTCGCCCTCCTTTACTCCACCACAGGGTCCGATTCAAACGACGAGCTCCAGGACACCCCTACCAGCACACCTGCAAAGACGACCAAGACCAACGGCCAAAGACCCTCCACCTCAGCTGCACGCATCAAGACACGGCAGCAGCACAAATCAAGTGGCAGCACACAGGAGGGAACTTCAACAGGCACCCCAGCAGCCAGCATGCCCACAACAGCACCACCACAGGTCCCCCCAATGGATGCCACAGAAGGCACTGCTTCTGGTGGCAGCAGCACCATAGGTGACACTGCATTAATGGCAGCATGCTCCGACACAGAAAACGGGGATGTCGAAGTAAGATCCATCCATGACCTGTCTCAATCCCCCTGTTTGTTCCATCCCGTACACCATGAGGATACCACGCAGGGGCACCCACAAGACGACGACTGGCCATCCCCCACAAGCCCTGTGGCAAGGCAACATGAGGTGTCCAGCCCCTCTGTGACACCACCGCAAATGGCCATGGCACAGCAGAGGCAACAGTCCCTCGACCAGGTGATCGTGCAACAGCAGCAACTGGCCACGCTCCTCAAGGACCATGCTGATGAATGTGGGGGCACTAAGGCAGCCATAGAAACCTCAACTGAGACACTTAGGGCAGAAATGGAGAGAAGTACAGAGACACTAAGGGCACAAATGGAGAGAAGCACAGAGAGCCTGAGGGGGCAACTGCATGCGACGTCCAAAGACGTATGTGCTGAACTTGCCGCTGTGCGCCGTGTGCTCACTGAGCTCTCACAAACCCTTAGGGACATGCATGGACGTGAGCAGGCAGAGACATCATCCGTTGCAAGTTCCGTCCAGGGCAGCCCCCAACATAGATCTGGGAGGAACCTGCGCTCCACAGGCAGGGGTGCCCCTGATACCCGGAGAGGGGGCTTGCAATAGCGTCTGCCCACTGACAATGAGCATCTTCGGACACTGGTGTTCGGGGGGGAGGTAGGAGGGTGGAGGGGGTGTGTTGGGCTCACTTGGGTGGCGGGTCGATGGGGTGTGTAACATAATTTCACATATGCTATAAACATTTCATAATCATCCAATGAGATGTGTGGACATTGATCTTTGTGTACGAGGCCTTTATAGGCGTACAGTCCACATTGTGCATGTTCCAGACACACACTGTGCCACAAGTCCCGTGTCCATGTAACAGCCACCAGGCGTGAGTGCCAGAAGCATGCATCTATGATATTCTGACGAATCTCACGGCCCTCCTGTGCCTCGCGGACTCCTTGAGGTGCTGCCACATCCCCACCCTCATCATGACCATCTTCAGGTGCTTGCAGTTCTGCGTCAGGGGGCATGGGCACATTTCTACGTACGCACATGTTGTGTAGCATGACACATGCCATGACCATCTTTGCAACCTTCTCATGGCGGTACAGGAGTGCCCCGCCAGACCAGCTGAGGCAGCGGAAACGAGTCTTCAGTAGGCCGAATGCCTGTTCTATGACTACACGGGTACGTGAGTGGGCATGGTTGTAGTCCTCCTCAGGCTGGTTCTGTGGGTTCCGGAGTGGTGTAAGGAGCCATCTCTTCAGTGGATACCCGGCATCACCTGTATGTGGACAATAAATGATGTTTGTGGAATGACATTGCTACGTACGCCCCCCCCCTCCTGCCAGGTCATTGCCGCATCACATACCCCACATTATCATGCATGAAATGAGACTCACCGAGTAGCCAGGATCTGTTCCCTGCGTGTCGCTCCATGTAGCGTGGTATTCTAGAGTTCCTCAAGACCATAGAATCATGGGTTGATCCAGGAAAGCGTGCACAACAATGTGTAATGATCCTGTTGGAGTCACACACCATTTGTACATTAAGAGAATGAAATTGTTTTCGGTTGCGGTACTGAGCCTCCATGGCATGTGGGACGACCAATTCAACATGGGTGCAGTCGATGGCACCAATGCAACCCGGTATGCCGCCAAGTGCATGGAATCCCACTTTTGTGTTCGTAATTTCCTGCTCCGAGCGTGGTAGAGAGATGTAGTCGTCTGCGTGCTTCAGGAGGGCATCGAGCACTTACAATAGTGTCCGTGAGAACACTGGCTGTGAAATGCCATGCAACTGTCCGACTGTGTGCTGGTAGGTGCCTGTGGCCAGGAAGTGGAGTACAGACACCACCTTCAGTAGGGGTGGGATGGCGGTTGGGCTATCTATCATGCTGACAAGGTCAGCCTGTGTCATGTCCACAATGGCGGTTATGGTGTCCCGGTCCAAACGGTAGAGGGTGTGGATCTGCTCATCCGTGAGGTTGAACGGATGTGCTCGGAGGCGTGGGATTGCGGGCTGCCTGCGTGGTGGTAGTGGCTGTGCTGGCGGGCCTTGCTGGCCCTGCCTTGCCCTCCTCCTCCTGCGTCTCCTCTGTGCGGCCGGTTGTTGTAGTAGTTGGTGTTCGTCTTCTTCTTGACGTTGGAGTACTTGCAGTGCTATCAGGTCCCCCAGGGCCAACATCGCTAGTCCTGCCGGTAGCATTTTGGAGTGGGTGTGGTTGTGTGAGGGGGTTGGGTGTGCAATTTATGTGTTTTCAAGCTGTATTGCCTCCACCTGTGGTGATTCATTCCACCTGTGCAAGCTGCAATCCCCTTTGGGCGAGCACGTCCCGCACGCAACGGTGCAATTCGACGCATGGCATCTTGCTATTACAATCATGTATTTGATCCCGATGGCAGTGAAATATTGGTTCATATGTTCATTCTGCTATGGTCCCATTGTTTCACATACTATCTTTGCAGTCGCGAACAAACTTGTGAAGGGTCAGTGGAATGTAGTGCTCGATTAACGGTGGACCCTCATGCAGCACTGTACCGCGGTTCACCGACGGGCGGGGCGTCCCATTTGTGAGTGAAGCCACTTTGCATTTTCACACATTGCCGCACTACATGGATGGATTTGTTATTTCAAGCGGTCACAGATGCCTTTTCGACGTGATGTTGCAAATGAGGAATTCGAAGGACGGCGCTTTCGGTCTTCAGCTAGCGGCGAGGAGACGCCCACAGGTCTGACAGCAAATATAACGTTCTATTGTTTAATGTCCTTGGGACAGGGGCCATGGCGAGAATGCAATGATTGATATGAATAGTATGGGATGCGCAATAGCGTGGTGGACGATAAGTCAGGACGTTCCCAAATACATGTTACTTCACAACACTGGAATTCCGGCCTGGAGCACAGTGGATTTTGCAGACTGCATTACGCACAGACTCAATGGAAATTTCACATGTTATGTGAGTACATAATCAGGCGTTTTCATACCGGGATGAGGGAATGATGTATGGATGCATGGACAGATGATTTGATGGAGAGTTTGCAATGTACAGGGCTTTTTGGAATCTATCCACCTCCCCTGCGCTATGTGATGCAGAGCTGCCATAGTGGGACCATCGTCTATCTGGCCTTGTTGAACCCTCCCTGTCTCGACGCGCCTTCAAACACTTGTGTCTATGCACGTTACTAATCCCATCGAATGGATTCTGTTTTGACAGACGCATGCACACAAACACTCGTTTGTAATAGTGTTTTCACCTCGATATTTATAGTTATGATTCGCAAGTGATATTTGGGTGGGAATAATCCTTTGGAGTGGGCTAGCATGCATATGGCTGTAGATTTAGTGTGATCATTGAAGTGAGTAATACAAATCAAGTTCTGATGGCCATACTATTCTTTTTCATTTCATTTGGGTGACAGGTATCTCCTCCCCTTTTGCCGCTGCCATCTGTATGCCACTCCTGCAGATGGCTTTTACTCCCGACACCTGCTGCTTCGAGTTAATCAGTGGAGCACCATTACGATCTTATGGGACGATCGCCAATGGGCCACATGCCCTTGCGCGGTACTAGTGGCTAGGAGCAACATTTCGACCTTTCAGCTGGACTAGTGCCTACCTAATGGGACGGCCCTGCGGTTCTAGGCGCTTCCATGTTGCCTTTTTTAACGTGAATGTAGCCCCTGTGTACCATGAAGGAACAGGGCGTCACACAAGAAGAAGCTGGTCATTTATTGCGGATGCAGCCCACAATGATGAAATATATTTTGGGGTTCATGACCTAATGGCTGTATGGGCTTGGTGATTTTGTGGTGCATTAAATTTCTATTCTGATATTAACCGTGTAGCGTTATTCTTTGCAAGTAATGTAGCATATTCCTATTTGTGGAGCGATGTATTGTGAGCAGATCTGCATTGGGTTCCGGCTTCTGAGTATAGTTGCGTGGTACTGTACTGGCCGCGTTTGCCTACGAAGCCCAGTGTGGTCAGGGATAGGGGCTACCATTATGACTGTTTTGATGATGTCATGCTCAGGGGCGGGGGATTAGCTTTTGTGTAACAGATGCCGGTCAGCCAGGTGGATTGGTGGAATGATGTGATTATCAGTATATGGCTGGTCACAGGTGCCTGTGTTTGCGTGCGCTTCTTGGAGGGAGACTGAGGTCATGTCCATTGGAATAGCTTCTGTATTCGTGCCATCTGTGCCCTGCAGCTCCCATTGGCCCCTCTTGAGATGTGCCTGGCTGCTCAGTCACTCTGCCAACTTGTGTGGTACATGCTTATGCTGATGGTTGGTTTGTTTACTGGCAGGAGTACAGGGCTGGTGCAGTCTCACTCAGGATACTGCTTTGAATGTTGCCTTACACTGGTGTCAGTCGATGGGGGGGCCTGTTTTTGTTTGTCTCATTTTTCTGCTCATGTTGCTGTACTTGAACCTTCACATGCCTGTGCTGCATCAGTGCGGCAATGGTGCCATGGCAAATATGGATGGCCACTCACAAGGCACTTGGAGCCCCTAGATTCATTTGTTCGTTGGCATGCATGGGTGACTTGTACATTTGACTGGTTGCATTGTGTGACTTCATTGCACCTACGAGGAGTTGTGCAATGTGGCCAGGGAGTGGTGTACAGGCACTCAGTAGGGCCGTTTACGGTTGATTCGTGATGCCGTACTTCTCACCATGGCGGAATGGTACTTTCCGCCATGCATGATGGCGTTAGGTACATGTCCGCTAGGGTCAGAATTCGCGTACCATTGCGCCATGGTGGTAATTACGGTTTGGCATGGCGCGCGTGCGTGTACTTGGTGCAGTTAGCGTTGGCGTTCACTACGGTGTCGCTAATGGCATCGTACTCTACGGTGACGGGTCATAATCGCACCGAGCGCTATTCGATGGCGGTATTCCATTTCCGCCATCGTTTTTCGATTTCCGCCAGGGTCGTAATGAGGGCCACTGTCTTTAAAGTAGTGCTTGGTATTATCTGGAATCCTAGCATAAGCCTCTGCGACTTTAGGCTCCCAGGAACCCAGGGAAACTAAAACTACCTCAGCCTCTATCCCGCTGGGAAATGAGTCTGAGGAGAAGGATGCTCCTGTAATCTCTTCTTCCTCGTAGGAGGAGAAGGCCAGATTAGCGGAGTGGACCCCCAAAGGTCTAACCTTACACCGGGGATCCCCCTTCACGTGGTCAGTTGCTCCACAAGCAAAACAAGATCCATTGGGTCTGTTTACATAGGGAGGCTTATTGTAACCAGAGTTCTGTTTCGGAGGCTGACCTCCACTACCCTGTGAGTTCTCTTGTGTCTTACCCTTATTTTTCTTTTTGTGGCCCTTTTGAGAAGAAGATTTATCAGATTCTCCACCCTCCTTATCTTTGGACTTTTTCCCTTCCTCCTGCTTACCAGGATGAGTTTTGTCCTTATGGGACACTCGATGTGACACCCATAAGTCTGCTGCAATGGCCAGCTTCTTAGGATCTATCTCCTTCGAATAGGCCAAATGCTGCTTAAGCTCCGGGGAAGAAGATGCAAAAATGTGTTCCAGCATGACAAGATTTATCATGCCTTCGAAGGTAGAAACCTTATAACCTTCGACCCAGCCAGTTAAGTTTTTCAAGGATTCAGTGACATAAGATACCCAAGTACCACCTTCCTTTTTCTTATACTCTATGAATCGTTTCAAATATTGGGCCGGAGTCTTCCCAAACTTTAAAATGAGAGTTTGCTTTAACATTGCGAAATCAGCTCGCTCAGCCTTCGACATTTCCATAATGGCACTACAGCCAGAATGGGGCAGTCTGCTGAGTAACCAGGCAATCTTATCAGCATTGTCAACTTGTTGAACTTCGCATGCATACTCAAACGCATTCAGCCAGTCCATAATGTCATTCCTTTCCTCATACACACTGACCAGATCTTTCGGAAACCGTTGTTAGGAAAGATTTCGTAATTGTAGGTAATTTTCCTTCCATGTGGCAACCCCTAAACTTTTTGCTGTTGTTTTTCACCTGGTTCTTGACTTTGCCAGAGAAGTGCAGCCTTCTGCCGCACTCCTCTGGGCTTTCGCTCTTTTCTTACGGGGAAACTGACATGCCCTTAAGACAGTCAGTACCGGGGAACGCTGTTTCCCGTAGTTTCTTTTATCATGTTGCGGCTTTAGTGCAACATGACACAAGAGGGCACTGTAAGCTAAGTTACAGTTCTCTTGGGTCTCTAGCCTTCTACAGGCCCTAGATACTCGTTTAGGATTGTATTTGATCGGTGCAAGTCATTCAGGGACTGGAATGGTGGCAGCGATCGTTTTGTGTATTTTGAGCTCCTTTTGGCGTTCTAAGCGCGTTTTTCGCGCTGAACCCAAAATGGTGGCCTGGCTCCCAAAATGGCCAGACCACGAGGCTCCTTTGTCCTGTCCACTGACCGTCTTGCTCCCTTCACCTTCCCCAGGTCGAGCGACCCGGGACCTTCCTTATTTGGGCATGTACTTTCCCGCGAAACACGGATGCTTTCGCGGGCTTCTACATGTCTTTTGTGTGCCTCCAGGGTGTGGGCTGGGATGTCTGGTCCCAATACACATCCTGGGTGCCAGAGAGTGTAGGGTAGTGTGAATGCCTGGGACCACCGTGGTCCGTGATTGGTCCACGAATGGTGTGTGTGTTGATGAGCGGATCTCCCATTGGCTCCCCTCCGTTTTGGCGCGAAGGGAACCGTGGATAAGAGGGGGCTGGAAACACCACTACCATGTCGATCTCCTGAGTTCTCACGAACAAAGGAATACAGGAGCCAAGTATCCTGCAACCAAGAGGCTGGACAGAGGAATCGCTGGTGACCCGCTGAAGGACTCCTCCTTTGCACTGCTGTCGTCCTGTGAAACCCTTTCCTCCTTTGATCGAACCAGAAGGCCTGTACTGGTGCTTCGACCTTTGGAATAGCAGGAACAGCTATTCTCGGCGACTTCATCATCTCCTGCCAGTAAGCCTTCGGAAGCGTCTCTGGGCCATCCAGTTGACTGACCAGCTTACACGGGAGTCCTGCTCTGTAACCGCCGCCAGGTTGTGTTGTATTTCGAGTCCTTGTCACTCTCACACGCTTAGTACACTTGGCGTTCCCAAGTCTGAAGTGAGTAGTGTACATTTGGCTCAGATAAACACAGCCGCTCCGTTGCCCTGCTGTGGTGACAAAACTGTGCAGGTTTCTTCGATTGGGACGTCTTTTTTCTCTACACGACGACAAGGCATTCCCGGCTCTTCTGAACCTGCCAGCTGCTGAAACTAACGTGGAGAAGCCTGGGTCTGCTTGCATCGGGGACCGGTGAGTAGTATAGCTAGGATCTGGTCGCCCTCCTGCAGTAGCCCATTGCTTTTCCCCGCTGTGTAAAAACAGCACCCTTTTGTCCATACTAGCGCTCTGCTTCTGCTCACTGTGGAGGCTGCGCTTGAGTCGCGGAACCTGTTCTTCTTCTGTTGTGCACTAACCCGAACTGCCTGACTTCCTCCGAAGAGCTTCTCCTTTTGCCCGTTGGCACCAGCGTGTGCAGGTACTTTGAGCACAAGGCTCCACTCTTTGCAGGGCTCGGACATCCATCTAGTTAGGTGCCCCTGAAGGCGAACTGAGTCTAAAGCATTATCGCACTGCCTGTTTTCCTTCCCTTTCAGGTGGACTACACATTTCGTGCATATAACGCTTGCGACTGTCGTATTTGTATATATATTGTGTTGATATGGTATGTGTTGGCTTAATATTGTGATATTGTGATTTTCTCGCTACGGTCATTGTTTTAAAGGCCTTAAAATAAATTTGTATATATTTTTGATATAACAACTGTTTGGAGTAGTTTGTAAGTGATCTTGCTTTGTGTGCTCATTGCGGGCTTTCAGTCACCCTCACCCCTCTTGAGACCTAGTCTTGACCGCCGCGATCGCTACCTTGATTGGTCTGGCTCGTCCAGAGGTTACCCTGTTCCAAGTAATTAGGTTGGCCTTCTGAACTTCTGCGCCACCAGGACAGAGTTCAGAAATCCGTCTTAACAAATTGTTGTACAGTGGTGGGATACGACTGAAGGTATCCAGTGTTGCGCACGAACTAGGGCATTTCAGGTTATTCCAACCAGGACACGTAGTGAATTGTTGTAGTATAACTTTAAAAAGGCCATAGTCCTATCTAACAGTATGGAAACAAATACCTTGTTAACTTTAAATGCTTCCAAATCAGAAACATTGAAGAAGATGTGTGCGGAGAGAGGTGTTTCCTCTCAAGGCACTAAATTGGAAATGATCCAAAGAATCGTGGCGTGGCAAGAAGCGCAGCTTGACGCTATAACTTCTGAGGACAGTGCAGAAGGTGGTGGGGCTGCTCTCACTGGTAGAACCGACGGTTCTGCCGCTGCACTGATCCATCGCGACCACGAGGACAGGGAGGATGTGATGTCTAATGTTTCCTCTGCCAGTGTTGATGGGGAGGCTATGCTTGAATTCAAGAAGCAAGAGCTGCGGTTTAGGCAGCAGGAGCTTGAATTCAGCATAGCCAAACTAAAAATCGAACAGGCAGAAAAACAAAAAGACAGGGATCACCAGTTGGAACTGGCCAAGCTTCAGTTTGCAAATGGGTCCAAGGGTCCTGGACATGGGTCTGGGGCCTCCTCTCATCCACGGTTTCCGAAAGATCTGCTCAGTGTGTATGAAGAAAGGAATGACATTATGGACTGGCTGAATGCGCTTGAGTATGCATGCGAAGTTCAACAAGTTGACAATGCTGATAAGATTGCCTGGTTACTCAGCAGACTGCCCCATTCTGGCTGTAGTGCCATTATGGAAATGTCGAAGGCTGAGCGAGCTGATTTCGCAATGTTAAAGCAAACTCTCATTTTAAAGTTTGGGAAGACTCCGGCCCAATATTTGAAACGTTTCAGAGAGTATAAGAAAAAGGAAGGTGGTACTTGGGTATCTTATGTCACTGAATCCTTGAAAAACTTAACTGGCTGGGTCGAAGGTTATAAGGTTTCTACCTTCGAAGGCATGATAAATCTTGTCATGCTGGAACACATTTTTGCTTCTTCTTCCCCGGAGCTTAAGCAGCATTTGGCCGATTCGAAGGAGATAGATCCTAAGAAGCTGGCCATTGCAGCAGACTTATGGGTGTCACATCGAGTGTCCCATAAGGACAAAACTCATCCTGGTAAGCAGGAGGAAGGGAAAAAGTCCAAAGATATGGAGGGTGGAGAATCTGCTAAATCTTCTTCTCATAAGGGCCACAAAAAGAAAAATAAGGGTAAGACACAAGAGAACTCGCAGGGTAGTGGAGGTCCGCCTCCGAAACAGAACTCTGGTTACAATAAGCCTCCCTATGTAAACAGACCCAATGGATCGTGTTTTGCTTGTGGATCAACTGACCATGTGAAGGGGGATCCCCGTTGTAAGGTTAGACCTTTGGGGGTCCACTCCGCTAATCTGGCCTTCTCCTCCTACGAGGAAGAAGAGATTACAGGAGCATCCTTCTCCTCAGACTCATTTCCCAGCGGGATAGAGGCTGAGGTAGTTTTAGTGTCCCTGGGTTCCTGGGAGCCTAAAGTCGCAGAGGCTTATGCTAGGATTCCGGATAATACCAAGCACTACTTTAAAGACAGTGTGCTGATCAATGGAGTGGATACTCCAGCTCTTAGGGATAGTGGGTGCAGTCGCACTGTAGTGGATTCTACCTTGGTAGACTCAGAGGAAGTTGCCAGAGCTACTCTGATGCCCACTAAGTTGGCTGACGGCCCCCTCCGTATGTTTCCAGTAATACCTGTAAATCTTACTTTAAATGGTACAGCAGTCAGGATTCCAGTGAGCATTCAGAGAAACGTCCCGGGAAAGGTCTTGTTAGGTAATGATCTCAGAGCTTTAGGGCTCGTAGGAGACACTGCCGAAAGACCCTACACACGGTCTCAAGCACGGGCAGCATTGGCCAAGTCCAATACGCCGCCCCAGCCAAAGGGGAAACCCAAGGAGAAAGGAGTCAACAAGTCACGACGAGGGAAAGAGAATATTCCCCCGAGCTCGCCTACCACTGCGGTGGAGGAAGTTGGTCAATCGCCCGGGCCTGACGAGGAGGTGGCGATGCCTGAAGTATTTGACCCCAACGATCATCCTGAACTAAAAGACTTGTTAGTTGAAGGAGGTCCTGATAGGGACGAATTCAGTAAAGGCCAACGTGAGTGCCCATCTCTGGAAGGCCTAAGGAGACAGGCCTGCGCCCAGCTTGAGGGTGAACCTCCTGGGACGCGTAGGATTTATTGGGAAGGTGGACTCCTGTATAGCGAGCCCACAGAGTCTACAGAAGGAGACCATAGGAGGTTGGTGGTTCCCCTTGCTGTTAGGCCCTTCCTCCTGCAGTTGGCGCATGAAGTTCCCCTTGCTGGTCACCTTGGTATGAAGAGGACCAAGCAAAGGTTATCCATGCACTTCTACTGGCCCAAGATGGGGGTGCAAGTAGAAAGTCACTGCAGGAGTTGTACCTCCTGCCAGTTGTCTGGTAAGGTTGGCGCGACAATCCAAGCTCCGTTGGTACCGCTCCCAGTTGTGGGGGTACCATTTGAAAGGGTAGGGATCGACATCGTTGGTCCCCTTGACCCGCAAACATCCTCGGGCAATAGGTTTATCCTGGTGCTGGTCGACCATGCAACCAGGTATCCTGAGGCCATCCCATTGAAAACTGTAACTGCCAAGTCAGTTGCAAAAGCTTTACTCGGCATATTTACTAGGGTTGGCTTCCCTAAAGAAGTTGTGTCAGATCGTGGCAGCAACTTTATGTCAAAGTATATGCAGGCTATGTGGAAAGAATGTGGGGTCACCTACAAGTTCTCTTCTGCATACCACCCCCAGACCAATGGCCTGGTGGAACGTTTCAATAGAACGTTAAAGAGCATGATTGGGGCTCTGGAGGAGCCTCAGAGAAGAAAATGGGATCTTCTGTTACCATGCTTACTGTTTGCCTACCGAGAGGTACCACAGGAGGGTGTTGGCTTCAGCCCCTTCGAACTTCTGTTCGGTCATCCCGTACGGGGACCCTTAGCCATCGTCAAAGAGGGATGGGAGATGCCCACTCCCCCTGTCACTACCAACGTAGTTGATCATGTGCTAGGGCTCAGAAAACGGATGGTACTTCTGAAGGGCTTGGCTAGTGATAAATTGAAGGCAGGGCAAGCGCTGGTGAAACATTGGTACGACCAGAAAGCTTCCCTCATCAACTTTACACCTGGTCAGCAAGTCCTGATCATGAATCCCATAAGGCCTCGAGCTTTACAGGACAAATGGTCAGGCCCTTACACAGTGGTGGAGCCCCTGGGTGAGGTTAACTATTTAGTGGACCTTGGAAGGCCTGGCAGGCTCCAAAAGTGTTTCACGTAAATAGGCTGAAGGCTTTCGTCCCAAGAGTCGAAATTGCAGCACTGCTACTGGCTTCAGATGTTGAGGAAGAGGAGTCTGAACCTCTCCCCGACCTGTTCCAAAGCGGTCCTTCAGATAGCTCCTTTGAGGGTGTCCGAGTGGCACCTCACCTGACTTCTGATCAGCAGGCTGAGGTGAAAAGTTTGCTTAGGCAGTTTTCCCCCCTGTTTTCACAGTCGCCTGGTTTGACACCTTGGTGCAAACATAACATTGACACAGGAGACAGTGTACCTACCAAAAGTAGGGGATACAGGATGTCAGACAAAGTACGGTCTTATATTAAGACCGAGGTCAACAAAATGTTAGACCTTGGGGTGATTGAACCCTCTAGTAGTCCTTGGTCCAGCCCTGTGGTTTTGGTTCCAAAGGCAGGCACTTCTGAATTGAGGTTCTGCGTGGATTACAGGGCTCTGAATGCTGTCACCAAGACAGATGCACACCCCTTGCCTCGAACAGATGAGCTGGTGGATACTTTGGGTGCCTCCAAGTACCTCAGCACGTTTGACCTCACTGCTGGCTATTGGCAAATAGCTTTAGCAGAACATGCCAAGGAGAAGACAGCATTTTCTACTCCAGACGGCCTTTACCAATTCCGGGTAATGCTGTTCGGGTTGAAGAATGCACCTGCCACTTTCCAGAGGCTTGTGAATCATGTCTTGAATAGGTTGGACGAATTCTGTCTTGCATATCTGGACGATATAGCAGTTTTCAGTGCCACCTGGGAAGACCATGTAAAACACCTCGGGATTGTGCTCCAGGCTCTTCAGAAAGCCCACTTGACCATTAAGGCTAGTAAATGCCAGATTGGACAAGGCTCAGTGGTTTACCTTGGACATGAAGTAGGTGGAGGGAGGATACAGCCTCTACCCAGTAAAGTACAAGCAGTACAAGACTGGCCTACCCCCACTACGCAAACCCAAGTGAGAGCCTTCTTAGGACTCACGGGGTATTACCGCAATTTTGTGGCAGACTATGGCACCATAGCTGCTCCTCTGACTGCCCTCCCAACTCCGAAGAAACCCAAGAAGGTAACTTGGACCGACGAGTGTGAGAAGGCCTTCAATGGCTTAAAAGACTCCTTGTGCCAGGCCCCTGTCCTCAGGGCCCCTGATTATCAAAGACCTTTTATCGTGCAGACGGACGCCTCTGACACTGGGATAGGAGCTGTACTATCACAAGTAGATGAGAAGGGTAAGGAACACCCTATCGGTTTTATTAGTCGCCAGCTTAAGGACAGAGAGCTCAGATGGTCCACGGTAGAGAAAGAATGTTTCTCTGTTGTGTGGGCCCTAAGGAAGCTGAGGCCCTACCTCTATGGGACCCACTTCACTGTGCAAACTGACCATAAGCCGTTAAAGTGGCTAATGAACATGAAGGGGGAGAATCCAAAGTTGCTTAGGTGGTCCATAAGTCTACAAGGCTTCGACTTCACTATTGAGCATAGGCCAGGTGTCCAACATAGCAATGCTGATGGGTTGTCCAGAATGTTTAACCGACCTGAACAAGAGACTCATCCAGGGGTGGATTAGTTCCCCCTGTCCATAGTCTGGGAGGGGCGAGTGTTAGGAAAGATTTCGTAATTGTAGGTAATTTTCCTTCCATGTGGCAACCCCTAAACTTTTTGCTGTTGTTTTTCACCTTGTTCTTGACTTTGCCAGAGAAGTGCAGCCTTCTGCCGCACTCCTCTGGGCTTTCGCTCTTTTCTTACGGGGAAACTGACATGCCCTTAAGACATTCAGCACCGGGGAACGCTGTTTCCCGTAGTTTCTTTTATCATGTTGCGGCTTTAGTGCAACATGACACAAGAGGGCACTGTAAGCTAAGTTACAGCTCTCTTGGGTCTCTAGCCTTCTACAGGCCCTAGATACTCGTTTAGGATTGTACAGAAAGACAGGGATCACCAGTTGGAACTGGCCAAGCTTCAGGTTGCAAATGGGTCCAAGGGTCCTGGACATGGGTCTGGGGCCTCCTCTCATCCACGGTTGTTAAGACGGATTTCTGAACTCTGTCCTGGTGGCGCAGAAGTTCAGAAGGCCAACCTAATTACTTGGAACAGGGTAACCTCTGGACAAGCCAGACCAATCAAGGTAGCGATCGCGGCGGTCAAGACTAGGTCTCAAGAGGGGTGAGGGTGACTGAAAGCCTGCAATGAGCACACAAAGCAAGGACACTTACAAACTACTCCAAACAGGTGCTATATTAAAAATATATACACATTTATTCCAAGGCCTTTAAAACAATGACCGTAGCGAGAAATCACAATACAACTCTAGTAAACCAACACATACCATACCAATACAATATATATACAAATACAAACAAGTCTCAAGCGTTAGATGCACGAAATGTGTAGTCCACCTAAAAGGGAAGGAAAACAGGCAGTGCGAAATAATGCTTAGACCCAGTCCGCCTTCAGAGGCACCTAACTAAAAGGAAGTCCGAGCCCTACGAAGAGTGGAGCCTTGTGCTCAAAAGTACCTGCACACGCTGGTGCCAACGGGCAAAAGGGGAGTCTCTTCGAGGGAGATCAGGCAGTTCAGTTTAGTGCACAAACGAAGAAGAACAGTGTTCCGCGACTCAAGGGCAGAAGCAGAGCGCGAGTACAGAAAGGCGTGCTGTTTTGACACAGCGGGGAAAAGCTATGGGTTCCTGCAGGAGGGCGACCAGTTCCTAGCTATGCTACTCACCGGTCCCCGATGCAAGCAGACCCAGGCTTCTCCGCGTCAGTTTCAGTCGCTGGCAGGTTCAGAAGAGCAGGGGATGTCTCGTCGTCGTGTTGAGTCTGCAGCAGCAGAGTTGAGTAAAAGACGTCCCAAACGAAGGAACCCGCACAGTTTGTTACCACAGCAGGGCAACGGAGCGGCCGTGTGTATCTGAGCCAAATGTACACTACTCACTTCAGACCTGGGAACGCCAAGTGTATGAATCGTGTGAGAGTGACAAGGACTCGATATACTACACAACCTGGTGGCAGTTACAGAGCAAGACTCCTGTGTAGGCTGGTCAGTCTGCTGGATGGGCCAGAGACGCTTCCGAAGGCTTACTAGCAGGAGCTGGTGAAGATGCCGAGAATAGCTGTCCCCGCTATTCCAAGGGTCGAAGTACTAGTACAGGCCTTCTGGTTCGATCAAAGGTGAAAAGGGTTTCACAAGGCGACAGCAGTGCAGAGGAGCAGTCCTTCAGCGGGTCACCAGCGATTCCTCGGTTCAGCCTCTTGGTTGCAGGATACTTGGCTCCTGTATTCCTTCGTTCGTGAGAACTCAGGAGATCGACATGGTAGTGGTGTTTCCAGCCCCCTCTTATCCACGGTTCCCTTCGCGCCAAAACGGTGGGGACCCAATGGGAGATCCGCTCATCAACACTCACACCATTCGTGGACCTATCACGGACCACGGTGGTCCCAGGCATTCACACGGGACCAGACATCCCAGCCCACATCCTGGAGGCACACACAAGACATGTAGAAGCCCGCGAAAGCATCCGTGTTTCGCGGGAAAGTACATGCCCAAATAAGGAAGGCCCCGGGTCGGCTCGACCTGGGGAAGGTGAAGGGAGCAAGACGGTCAGCGGACAGGACAAAGGAGCCTCGTGGTCTGGCCAATTTTGGGAGCCAGGCCATCATTTTGGGTTAAGTGCGAGAAACGCGCTTAGAACGCCAAAAGGAGCTCAAAACACAAGAAACGATCGCTGCCACCATTCCCGTCCGTGAATCACTTGCACCGATCAGTTACAATCCTGAAAGAGTATCTAGGGCCTGTAGAAGGCTAGAATCCCAAGAGAGCAGTAACTTAGCTTACAGTGCCCTCTTGTGTCATGTTGCACGAAAGCCGCAACATGATAAAAGAAACTACGGAAAACAGCGTTTCCCGGTACTGACTGTCTTAAGGCCATGTCAGTTTCCCCGTAAGAAAGGAGCGAAAGCCCAGAGGAGTGCGGCAGAAGGCTGCACTTCTCTGGCAAAGTCGAGAACAAGGTGAAAAACAACAGCAAAAAGTTTAGGGGTTGCCACATGGAAGGAAAATTACCTACAATTACGAAATCTTTCCTAACAGATATCACATCTCATGTTATAGGAAGAGTCTCAGGTTTGGTATAAGCATTGAGATATCACATCTCTGCAATCGGAAGTGTCTCAGGATTGGGATGGGAAGGAGTTGGATATCCCATCTCATGTTATAGGACGGGTCTCAGGATTGTTATTAGAATCATTGAGATATCATATATATTGCATGCTGTAGGAAGGGTCTAAGGATTGGAATGGGAAGGACTTGGATATCACATCTCATGCTATGGATAGGCTCTCAGGTTTGGAAAGGGAAGGAGTTGGATATCACATTTCATGTTAGAGGAAGGATCTCAGGTTTGGTATTAGAGGCATTGAGATATCACATCTCATGCTATAGGAAGGGTCTCAGGATTGGAATGGGAAGGAGTTGGATATCACATCTCATGCTATAGGAAGGGTCTCAGGTTTGGTATAAGCATTGAGATATCACATCTCATGCTATAGGAAGGGTCTCAGGATTGGAATAGAAGGAGTTGGATATCACATCTCATGTTAAACGAAGGATCTCAGGTTTGGTATTAGAAGCATTGAGACATCACATCTCATGCTATAGGAAGGGTCTCAGGATTGGAATGGGAAGGAGTTGGATATCACATCTCATGCTATAGGAAGGGTCTCAGGTTTGGTATAAGCATTGAGATATCACATCTCATGCTATCGGAAGGGTCTCAGGATTGGAATGGGAAGGAGTTGTATATGACATCTCAAGCCATAGGAAGGGTCTCAGGTTTGGTATAAGCTTTGAGATATCACATCTCTGCTATCGGAAGGGTCTCAGGATTGGAATGGGAAGGAGTTGGATATCCCATCTCATGTTATAGGAAGAGTCTCAGGTTTGGTATTAGAAGCATTGAGATATCACATCTCATGCTATAGGAAGTGTCTCAGGATTGGAATGGGAAGGACTTGGATATCACATCTCATGCTATAGGGAGGGTCTCAAGTTTGATATTAGAAGCATTGAGATATCACATCTTATGCTATAGGAAGGGTCTCAGGATTGGAATGGGAAGGAGTAGGATATCACATCTCATGCTATAGGAAGGATCTCAGGTTTGGTATAAGCATTGAGATATCACATCTCTTCTATCGGAAGGGTCTCAGGATTGGAATGGGAAGAGTTGGATATTCCCATCTCATGTTATAGGAAGGGTCTCAGGTTTGGTATTAGAAGCATTGAGATATCACATCTCATGCTATAGGAAGGGTCTCAGGATTGGAATGGGAAGGACTTGGATATCACATCTCATGCTATAGGGAGGGTCTCAAGTTTGATATTAAAAGCATTGAGATATCACATCTCACGATATCGGAAGGGTCTCAGGATTGGAATGGGAAGGAGTTGGATATCACATCTCATGATAAAGGAAGGGTCTAAGGTTTGGAAGGGGAAGGATTTGGATATCACATCTCATGTTATAGGACGGGTCTCAGGTTTGGTATTAGAAGCACTGAGATATCAAGTCTCATGGTATAGGAAGGGTCTCAGAATTGGAATCAGAAAGAGTTGGATATCACATCTCAAGCTATAGGAAGGGTCTCAGGATTGGAATGGGAAGGAGTTTGATATCACATCTCATGCAATAGTATGGGTCTCAGGTTTGGTATAAGCATTGGGATATCACATCTCATGCTATCGGAAGGGTATCAGGATTGGATTTGGAAGGAGCTGGATATCCCATCTCATGCTATACGAAGGGTCTCAGGTTGGAATGGGAAGGAGTTGGATATCACATCTCATGTTATAGGAAGGGTCTCAGGATTGGAATGGGAAGGACTTGGATATCACATCTCATGCTATAGGAAGGCTCTCAGGTTTGGAAGGGGAAAGAGTTGGATATCACATTTCATGTTAGAGGTAGGATCTCAGGTTTGGTATTAGAGGCATTGAGATATCACATCTCATGCTATCAGAAGGGTCTCAGGATTGGAATGGGAAGGAGTTGGATATCACATCTCATGCTAAAGGGAGGGTCTCAGGTTTGGAAGGGGAAGGATTTGGATATCACATCTCATGTTATAGGAAGGATCTCAGGTTTGGTATTAGAAGCATTGAGATATCACATCTCATGCTATCGGAAGGATCTCAGGTTTGGTATTAGAAGCATTGAGATATCACATCTCATGCTATCAGAATGGTCTCAGGATTGGAATCGGAAGGAGTTGGATATCACATCTCATGCTAAAGGGAGGGTCTCAGGTTTGGAAGGGGAAGGATTTGGATATCACATCTCATTTTATCAGAAGGATCTCAGGTTTGGTATTAGAAGTATTGAGATATCACATCTCATGCTATAGGAAGGGTCTCAGGATTGGAATGGGAAGGAGTTGGATATCACATCTCAAGCTATAGGAAGGGTCTCAGGTTTGGTATAAGCATTGAGATATCACATCACATGCTATAGGAAGGGTCTCAGGATTGGAATGGGAAGGAGTTGGATATCACATCTCATGTTATAGGAAAGATCTCAGGTTTGGTATTAGTAGCATTGAGACATCACATCTCATGTTATAGGAAGGGTCTCAGGATTGGAATGGGAAGAAGTTGGATATCACATCTCATGCTATAGGAAGAGTCTCAGGTTTGGTATAAGCATTGAGATATCACATCTCATGATATAGGAAGGGCTCAGGATTGGAATGGGAAGGAGTTGTATATGACATCTCATGCCATAGGAAGGGTCTCAGGTTTGGTATAAGCATTGAGATATCACATCACATGCTATAGGAAGGGTCTCAGGATTGGAATGGGAAGGACTTGGATATCACATCTCATGCTAAATGGAGGGTCTCAGGTTTGGAAGGGGAAGGATTTGGATATCACATCTCATGTTATAGGAAGGATCTCAGGTTTGGTATAAGAAGCATTGAGATATCACATCTCATGCTATCGGAAGAATCTCAGATTTGGTATTAGAGGCATTGAGATATTACATCTCATGCTATCATAAGGGTCTCAGGATTGGAATGGGAAGGAGTTGGATATCACATCTCATGCGATAGGAAGCATCTCAGGTTTGGAACGGGAAGGAGTTGGATATCACATCTCATGTTATAGGAAGAGTCTCGGATTTGGTATAAGCATTGAGATATCACATCTCTGCAATCGGAAGTGTCTCAGGATTGGGATGGGAAGGAGTTGGATATCACATCTCATGCTATAGGAAGGGTCTCAGGTTTGGAACGGGAAGGAGTTGGATATCCCATCTCATGTTATAGGACTGGTCTCAGGTTTGGTATTAGAAGCATTGAGATATCACATCACATGCTGTAGGAAGGGTCTCAGGTTTGGAATGGGAAGGAATTGGATATCACATCTCATGTTATAGGAAGGGTCTCAGGTTTGGTATAAGCATTGAGATATCACATCTCTGCTATCGGAAGTGTCTCAGGATTGGAATGGGAAGGAGTTGGATATCACATCTCATGTTATAGGACGGGTCTCAGGTTTGTTATTAGAATCATTGAGATATCATATTGCATGCTGTAGGAAGGGTCTAAGGATTGGAATGGGAAGGACTTTGATATCACATCTCATGCTATAGGTAGGCTCTCAGGTTTGGAAAGGGAAGGAGTTGGATATCACATTTCATGTTAGAGGAAGGATCTCAGGTTTGGTATTAGAGCCATTGGATATCACATCTCATGCTATAGGAAGGGTCTCAGGATTGGAATGGGAAGGAGTTGGATATCACATCTCATGCTATAGGAAGGGTTTTAGGTTTGGTATAAGCATTGAGATATCACATCTCATGCTATAGGAAGGGTCTCAGGATTGGAATGGGAAGGATCTGTATATGACATCTCATGCCATAGGAAGGGTCTCAGGTTTGGTATAAGCATTGAGATATCACATCTCTGCTTTCGGAAGGGTCTCAGGATTGGAATGGGAAGGAGTTGGATATCCCATCTCATGTTATAGGAAGAGTCTCAGGTTTGGTATTAGAAGCATTGAGATATCACATCTCATGCTATAGGAAGTGTCTCAGGATTGGAATGGGAAGGACTTGGATATCACATCTCATGCTATAGGGAGGGTCTCAAGTTTGATATTAGAAGCATTGAGATATTACATCTCATGCTATAGGAAGGGTCTCAGTATTGGAATGGGAAGGAGTTGGATATCACATCTCATGCTATAGGAAGGGTCTCAGGTTTGGTATAAGCATTGAGATATCACATCTCTGCTATCGGAAGGGTCTCAGGATTGGAATGGGAAGGAGTTGGATATTCCCATCTCATGTTATAGGAAGGGTCTATCAGGTCTTAGCATGAGACTCTTCCTATAACATGAGATGTGATATCCAACTCCTTCCCATTCCAATCCTGAGACCCTTCCGATAGCTTGAGATGTGATATCTCAATGCTTCTAATATCAATACTGAGACCCTCCCTATAGCATGAGATGTGATATCTAAGTCCTTCCCATTCCAATCCTGAGACCCTTCTGATAGCAGAGATGTGATATCTCAATGCTTATACCAAACCTGAGACCCTTCCAATAGCATGAGATGTGATATCCAACTCCTTCCCATTCCAATCCTGAGACCCTTCCTATAGCATGATATGTGAAATCTCAATGCTTCTACCAAAACTGAGACCCTTCCTTTAGCATGAGATGTGATATCCAACTCCTTCCCATTCCAATCCTGAGACCAGTCCTATAGCATGAGATGTGATATCTCAATGCTTCTAATACCAAACCTGAGATCCTTCCTATAACATGAGATGTGATATCCAACTCCTTCCCATTCCAATCCTGAGACCCTTCCTATAGCATGAGATGTGATATCTCAATGCTTCTAATACCAAACCTGAGATCCATCCGATAGCATGAGATGTGATATCTCAATGCTTCTAATACCAAACCTGAGATCCTTCCTATAACATGAGATGTGATATCCAAATCCTTCCCCTTCTGAACCTGAGACCCTCCCTTTAGCATGAGATGTGATATCCAACTCCTTCCCATTCCAATCCTGATACCCTTCTGATAGCATGAGATGTGATATCTCAATGCCTCTAATACCAAACCTGAGATCCTAACTCTAACATGAAATGTGATATCCAACTCCTTCCCTTTCCAAACCTGAGAGCCTTCCTACAGCATGAGATGTGATATCCAAGTCCTTCCCATTCCAATCCTGAGACCCTTCCTATAACATGAGATGTCATATCCAACTCCTTCCCATTCCAACCTGAGACCCTTCCTATAGCATGAGATGGGATATCCAACTCCTTCCAAATCCAATCCTGATACCCTTCCGATAGCATGAGATGTGATATCCCAATGCTTCTACAAAACCTGAGACCCATACCATGGCATGAGATGTGATATCAAACTCCCGTCCTATACCATGAGACTTGATATCTCAATGCTTCTAATACCAAACCTGAGACCGGTCCAATAACATGAGATGTGATATCCAAATCCTTCCCCTTCCAAACCTTAGACCCTTCCTTTATCATGAGATGTGATATCCAAGTCCTTCCCATTCCATTCCTGAGACCCTTCCTACAGCATGAGATGTGATATCTCAATGCTTCTAATACCAAACCTGAGACCCTTCCTATAACATGAGATGTGATATCCAAGTCCTTCCCATTTCAATCCTGAGACCCTTCCATAGCATGAGATGTGATATCTCAATGCTTCTAATACCAAACCTGAGACCCTTCCTATAACATGAATTCTGATATCCAAGTCCTTCCCATTCCAATCCTGAGACCCTTCCAATAGCAGAGATGTGATATCTCAATGCTTCTAATATCAAACCTGAGACCTGTCCTATAACATGAGATGGGATATCCAACTCCTTCCCGTTCCAAACCTGATACCCTTCCTATAGCATGAGATGTGATATCCAATTCCTTCCCATCCCAATCCTGAGACACCTCCGATAGCAGAGATGTGATATCTCAATGCTTATACCAAACCTGAGACTCTTCCTATAACATGAGATGTGATATCTAACTCCTTCCCGTTCCAAACCTGAGACCCTTCCTATAGCATGAGATGTGATATCCAACTCCTTCCCATTCCAATCCTGAGACCCTTCCTATAGCATGAGATGTGATATCTCAATGCTTATACCAAATCTGAGACCCTTCCTATAGCATAAGATGTGATATCCAACTCCTTCCCATTCCAATCCTGAGACCCTTCCTATAGCATGAGATGTGATATCTCAATGCTTCTAATACCAAACCTGAGATCCTTCCTATAACATGAGATGTGATATCCAACTCCTTCCCATTCCAATCCTGAGACCCTTATGATAGCATGAGATGTGATATCTCAATGCCTCTAATACCAAACCTGAGATACTTCCGATAGCATGAGATGTGATATCTCAATGCTTTTAATACCAAACCTGAGATCCTTCCTATAACATGAGATGTGATTTCCAAATCCTTCCCCTTCCAAACCTGAGACCCTCCCTTCAGCATGAGATGTGATATACAACTCCCTCCCATTCCAATCCTGAGACCCTGCCTATAGCATGAGATGTGATATTCAAGTCCTTCCCATTCCAATCCTGAGACCCTTCCTATAGCATGTGATGTGATATCTCAATGCGTATACCAAACCTGAGACCCTTCCTATGGCATGAGATGTCATATACAACTCCTTCCCATTCCAATCCTGAGACCCTTCCTATAGCATGAGATGTGATATCTCAATGCTTATACCAAACCTGAGACCCTTCCTATAGCATGAGATGTGATATCCAACTTCTTCCCATTCCAATCCTAAGACCCTTCCTATAACATGAGATGTGATGTCTCAATGCTTCTAATACCAAACCTGAGATCTTTCCTATAACATGAGATGTGATATCCAACTCCTTCCCATTCCAATCCTGAGACCCTTCCTATAGCATGAGATGTGATATCTCAATGCTTATACCAAACCTGAGACCCTTCCTATAGCTTGAGATGTGATATCCAACTCCTTCCCATTCCAATCCTGAGACCCTTCCTATAGCATGAGATGTGATATCTCAAGGCCTCTAATACCAAACCTGAGATCCTTCCTCTAACATGAAATGTGATATTCAACTCCTTCCCCTTCCTAACCTGAGACCCTTCCTATAGCATGAGATGTGATATCCAACTCCTTCCCATTCCAATCCTGAGACCCTTCCGATAGCTTGAGATGTGATATCTCAATGCTTCTAATATCAATACTGAGACCCTCCCTATAGCATGAGATGTGATATCTAAGTCCTTCCCATTCCAATCCTGAGACCCTTCCGATAGCAGAGATGTGATATCTCAATGCTTATACCAAACCTGAGACCCTTCCTATAGCATGAGATGTGATATCCAACTCCTTCCCATTCCAATCCTGAGACCCTTCCTATAGCATGATATGTGAAATCTCGATGCTTCTACCAAAACTGAGACCCTTCCTTTAGCATGAGATGTGATATCCAACTCCTTCCCATTCCAATCCTGAGACCAATCCTATAGCATGAGATGTGATATCTCAATGCTTCTAATACCAAACCTGAGATCCTTCCTATAACATGAGATGTGATATCCAACTCCTTCCCATTCCAATCCTGAGACCCTTCCTATAGCATGAGATGTGATATCTCAATGCTTCTAATACCAAACCTGAGATCCTTCCGATAGCATGAGATGTGATATCTCAATGCTTCTAATACCAAACATGAGATCCTTCCTATAACATGAGATGTGATATCCAAATCCTTCCCCTTCCGAACCTGAGACCCTCCCTTTAGCATGAGATGTGATATCCCACTCCTTCCCATTCCAATCCTGATACCCTTCTGATAGCATGAGATGTGATATCTCAATGCCTCTAATACCAAACCTGAGATCCTACCTCTAACATGAAATGTGATATACAACTCCTTCCCTTTCCAAACCTGAGAGCCTTCCTACAGCATGAGATGTGATATCCAAGTCCTTCCCATTCCAATCCTGAGACCCTTCCTATAACATGAGATGTCATATCCAACTCCTTCCCATTCCAACCTGAGACCCTTCCTATAGCATGAGATGGGATATCCAACTCCTTCTTATGCCAAACCTGAGACCCTTCCTATGGCATGATATGTGATATCCAACTCCTTGCCATTCAAATCCTGAGACCCTTCCTATAGCATGAGAAGGGATATCCAACTCCTTCCCAATCCAATCCTGAGACCCTTCCGATAGCAGAGATGTGATATCTCAACGCTTCTACCAAACCTGAGACCCTTCCTATAACATGAGATGTGATATCCAATTCCTTCCCATTCCAAACCTGAGACCCTTACTATTGGATGAGATGTGATATCCAACTCCTTCCCATTCCAACCCTGAGACCCTTCCTATACCGTGAGATGTGATATCTCAATGCTTCTAATACCAAACCTGGGTCCCGTCCTATAACATGAGATATGATATCCAAATCCTTCCCCTTCCAAACCTGAGAACCTTCCTTTAGCATGAGATGTGATATCCAAATACTTCCCATTCCAATCCTAAAACCCTTCCTATAGCATGAGATGTGATATCTCAATGTTTCTAATAAAAAACCTGAGACCATTCCTATAGCAAGAGATGCGATATCCAAATCCTTCCCATTCCAATCCTGAGACCCTTCCTATAACATGAGATGTGATATCCAACTCCTTCCCATTCCAACCTGAGACCCTTCCTATAGCATGAGAAGGGATATCCAACTCCTTCCCAATCCAATCCTGAGACCCTTCCGATAGCAGAGATGTGATATCTCAATGCTTATACCAAACCTGAGACCCTTCCTATGGCATGAGATGTGATATCCAACTCCTTGCCATTCAAATCCTGAGACCCTCCCTATAACAAGAGATGTCATATCCAACTCCTTCCCATTCCAAACCTGAGATCCTTCCTTTAGCATGAGATGTAATATCCAAATCCTTCACATTCCAATCCGGAGACCCTTCCTATAGCATGAGATGTGATATCTCAATGCTTCTAATACCAAACATGAGATCCTTCCTATAACATGAGATGTGATATCCAACTCCTTCCCATTCCAAACCTGAGACCCTTCCGATAGCATGAGATGTGATATCTCAATGCTTCAAAAACCAAACATGAGAACCATCCTATAACATGAGATGTGAAATCCAAATCCTTCCCTTCCCAAACCTGAGACTCTTCCTATAGCATGAGATGTGATATCTCAATGCTTCTACCAAACCTGAAACCCTTCCTATAGCATGAGAAGTGATATCCAACTCCTTCCCATTCCAATCCTGAGACACTTCCTATAGCATGAGATGTGATATCACAATGCTTCTAATACCAAACCTGAGACCCGTCCTATAACATGAGATGTGATATCCAAATCCTTCCCCTTCCAAACCTTAGACCCTTCCTTTATCATGAGATGTGATATCCAAGTCCTTCCCATTCCATTCCTGAGACCCTTCCTATAGCATGAGATGTGATATCTCAATGCTTCTAATACCAAACCTGAGACCCTTCCTATAACATGAGATGTGATATCCAAGTCCTTCCCATTCCAATCCTGAGACCCTCCCTTTAGCATGAGATGTGATATCCAACTCCTTCCCATTCCAATCCTGAGACCGTTCTGATAGCATGAGATGTGATATCTCAATGCTTCTAATACCAAACCTGAGATCCTTCCGATAGCATGAGATGTGATATTTCAATTCTTCTAATACCAAACCTGAGATCCTTCCTATAACACGAGATGTGATATTCAAATCCTTCCCCTTCCAAACCTGAGACCCTCCCTTTAGCATGAGATGTGATATCCAACTCCTTCCCATTCCAATCCTGAGACCCTTCTGATAGCATGAGATGTTATATCTCAATGCCTCTAATACCAAACCTGAGATTCTACCTCTAACATGAAATGTGATATCCAACTCCTTCCCCTTCCAAACCTGGGAGCCTTCCTATAACATGAGATGTGATATCGAAGTCCTTCCCATTTCAATCCTGAGACCCTTCCTATAACATGAGATGTGATATCCAACTCCTTCCCATTCCAATCCTGAGACCCTTCCTATAGCATGAGATGTGATGTCTCAATGCTTCTAATACCAAATCTGAGATCCTTCCTATAACATGAGATGTGATATCCAACTCCTTCCATTCCAATCCTGAGACCCTTCCTATAGCATGGGATGTGATATTTCAATGCTTATAGCAAACCTGAGACCCTTCCTATAGCATGAGATGTGATATCCAAATCCTTCCCATTCCAATCGTGAGACCCTTCCTATAGCATGAGATGTGATATCTCAATGCCTCTAATACCAAACCTGAGATCCTTCCTCTAACATGAAATGTGATATCCAAATCCTTCCCTTTCCAAACCTGAGAGCCTACCTATAGCATGAGATGTGATATCCAACTCCTTCCCATTCCAATCCTGAGACCCTTCCTATAGCATGAGATGTGATATCTCAATGCTTATACCAAACCTGAGACCCTTCCTATAGCATGAGATGTGATATCCAAATCCTTCCCATTCCAATCCTGAGGCCCTTCCTATAGCATGAGATGTGATATCTCAATGCCTCTAATACCAAACCTGAGATCCTTCCTTGAACATGAAATGTGATATCCCACTCCTTCCCTTTCCAAACCAGAGAGTCTACCTATAGCATGAGATGTGATATCCAAGTCCTTCCCATTCCAATCCTTAGACACTTCCTACAGCATGAGATGTGATATCTCAATGATTCTATTACCAAACCTGAGACCCGTCCTATAACATGAGATGGGATATCCAACTCCTTCCCATTTCAATCCTGAGAAACTTCCGATAGCAGAGATGTGATATCTCAATGCTTAGACCAAACCTGAGACCCTTCCTATAACATGAGATGTGATATCCAACTCCTTCCCGTTCCAAACCTGAGACCCTTTCTATAGCAAGAATCTAATATCCAACTCATTCCCATTCCAATCCTGAGACCATTCCTATAGCATGAGATGTGATATCTCAATGCTTCTAATACCAAACCTGAGATCCTTCCTATGACATGAGATGTGATATCCAATTCCTTCCCATTCCAAACCTGAGACCCTTCCTATAGCATGAGATGTGATATCTCAATGCTTCTAATACCAAACCTGAGATCCTTCCTATAACATGAGATGTGATATCCAAATCCTTCCCCTTCCAAACCAGAGACCCTCCCTTTAGCATGAGATGTGATATCCAACTCCTTCCCATTCCAATCCTGAGACATTTCTGATAGCATGAGATGTGATATCTCAATGCTTCTAATACCAAACCTGAGATCCTACCTCTAACATGAGATGTGATATCAAAATCCTTCCCCTTCCAAACCTGAGACCCTTCCGATAGCAGAGATGTGATATCTCAATGCTGATACCAAACCTGAGACCCTTCCTATGGCATGAGATGTCATATACAACTCCTTCCCATTCCAATCCTGACACCATTCCTATAGCATGAGATGTGATATCTCAATGCTTCTAATACCAAACCTGAGATCCTTCCTATGACATGAGATGTGATATCCAATTCCTTCCCATTCCAAACCTGAGACCCTTCCTATAGCATGAGATGTGATATCTCAATGCTTCTAATACCAAACCTGAGATCCTTCCTATAACATGAGATGTGATATCCAAATCCTTCCCCTTCCAATCCTGAGACATTTCTGATAGCATGAGATGTGATATCTCAATGCCTCTAATACCAAACCTGAGATCCTACCTCTAACAAGAAATGTGATATCCAACTCCTTCCCCTTGCAAACCTGAGAGCCTTCCTATAGCATGAGATGTGATATCGAAGTATTTCCCATTCCAATCCTGAGACCCTTCCTATAACATGAGATGTGATATCCAACTCCTTCCCATTCCAACCTGAGACCCTTCCTATAGCATGAGATGGGATATCCAACTACTTCCAAATCCAATCCTGATACCCTTCCGATAGCATGAGATGTGATATCTCAATCCCTCTAATACCAAACCTGAGATCCTTCCTATAACATGAGATGTGATATCAAAATCCTTCCCCTTCCAAACCTGAGACCCTCCCTTTAGCATGAGATGTGATATCCAACTCCTTCCCATTCCAATCCTGAGACCCTTCTGATAGCATGAGATGTGATATTCAATGCCTCTAATACCAAACCTGAGATCCTACCTCTAACATGAAATGTGATATCCAACTCCTTCCCTTTCCAAACGTGAGAGCCTCCCTATAGCATGAGATGGGATATTCAAGTCCTTCCCATTCCAATCCTGAGACCCTTCCTATAGCATGAGATGTGATATCTCAATGCTTCTAATACCAAACCTGAGACCCTTCCTATAACATAAGATGGGATATCCAACTCCTTCCCATTCCAATCCTGAGACCCTTCCGATAGCAGAGATGTGATATCTCAATGCTGATACCAAACCTGAGACCCTTCCTATGGCATGAGATGTCATATACAACTCCTTCCCATTCCAATCCTGAGACCCTTCCTATAGCATGGGATGTGATATCTCAATGCTTATACCAAACCTGAGACCCTTCCTATAGCATGAGATGTGATATCCAACTCCTTCCCATTCCAATCCTGAGACCCTTCCTATAACATGAGATGTGATGTCTCAATGCTTCTAATACCAAACCTGAGATCCTTCCTATGGCATCAGATGTCATATAAAACTCCTTCCCATTCCATTCCTGAGACCCTTCCTATAGCATGAGATGTGATATCCAACTCCTTCCCATTCCAATCCTGAGACCCTTCCTATAGCATGAGATGTGATATCCAAATCCTTCCCATTCCAATCGTGAGACCCTTCCTATAGCATGAGATGTGATATCCAAAACCTTCCCTTTCCAAAACTGAGAGCCTACCTATAGCATGAGATGTGATATCCAACTCCTTCCCATTCCAATCCTGAGACCCTTCCTATAGCATGAGATGTGATATCTCAATGCTTATACCAAACCTGAGACCCTTCCTATAGCATGAGATGTGATATCCAAATCCTTCCCATTCCAATCCTGAGACCCTTCCTATAGCAGGAGATGTTATATCTCAATGCCTCTAATACCAAACCTGAGATCCTACCTCTAACATGAAATGTGATATCCAACTCCTTCCCCTTCTAAACCTGGGAGCCTTCCTATAACATGAGATGTGATATCGAAGTGCTTCCCATTCCAATCCTGAGACCCTTCCTATAACATGAGATGTGATATCCAACTCCTTCCCATTCCAATCCTGAGACCCTTCCTATAGCATGAGATGTGATGTCTCAATGCTTCTAATAACAAATCTGAGATCCTTCCTATAACATGGGATGTGATATCCAACTCCTTCCCATTGCAATCTTGAGACCGTTTCTATAGCATGAGATGTGATATCTCAATGCTTATACCAAACCTGAGACCCTTCCTATAGCATGAGATGTGATATCCAAATCCTTCCCATTCCAATCGTGAGACCCTTCCTATAGCATGAGATGTGATATCTCAATGCCTCTAATAATAAACCTGAGATCCTACCTCTATAATGAAATTTGATATGCAACTCCTTCCCCTTCCAAACCTGATAGCCTTCGTATAGCATGAGATGTGATATCCAAGTCCTTCCCATTCCAATCCTGATACCCTTCCTATAACATGAGATGTGATATCCAACTCCTTCCCATTCCAACCTGAGACCCTTCCTATAGCATGAGATGGGATATCCAACTCCTTCCAAATCCAATCCTGATACCCTTCCGATAGCATGAGATGTGATATCCCAATGCTTCTACAAAACCTGAGACCCATACCATGGCATGAGATGTGATATCAAACTCCTTCCCATTCCAATCCTGACACCCTTCCTATAGCTTGAGATGTGATATCCAACTCCTTCCCATTCCAATTCTGAGACCCGTCCTATACCATGGGACTTGATATCTCAATGCTTCTAATACCAAACCTGAGACCGGTCCTATAACATGAGATGTGATATCCAAATCCTTCCCCTTCCAAACCTTAGACCCTTCCTTTATCATGAGATGTGATATCCAAGTCGTTCCCATTCCAATCCTGAGACCCTTCCTATAGCATGAGATGTGATATCTCAATGCTTCTAATACCAAACCTGAGACCCTTGCTATAACATGAGATGTGATATTCAAGTCCTTCCCATTCCAATCCTGAGACCCTTCCTATAGCATGAGATGTGATATCTCAATGCTTCTAATACCAAACCTGAGACCCTTCCTATAATGAGATGGGATATCCAACTCCTTCCCATTCCAATCCTGAGACCCTTCCGATAGCAGAGATGTGATATCTCAATGCTTATACCAAACCTGAGACCCTTCCTATGGCATGAGATGTCAAATACAACTCCTTCCGATTCCAATCCTGAGACCCTTCCTATAGCATGAGATGTGATATCTCAATGCTTCTAATAATAAACCTGAGATCCTTCCTATAACATGAGATGTGATATCCAACTCCTTCCCATTCCAAACCTGAGACCCTTCCGATTGCATGAGATGTGATATCAAACTCCTTCCCATTCCAATCCTGAGACCCTTCCTATACCATGAGATGTGATATCTCAATGCTTCTAATACCAAACCTGACACCCGTCCTAAAACATGAGATGTGATGTCCAAATCCTTCCCCTTCCAAACCTGAGATCTTTCCTTTAGCATGAGATGTGATATCCAACTCCTTCCCATTCCAATCCTGAGACCCTTCCTATACCATGAGATGTGATATCTCAATGCTTCTAATACCAAACCTGACACCCGTCCTAAAACATGAGATGTGATGTCCAAATCCTTCCCCTTCCAAACCTGAGATCTTTCCTTTAGCATGAGATGTGATATCCAACTCCTTCCCATTCCAATCCTGAGACCCTTCCTATACCATGAGATGTGATATCTCAATGCTTCTAATACCAAACCTGACACCCGTCCTAAAACATGAGATGTGATGTCCAAATCCTTCCCCTTCCAAACCTGAGATCTTTCCTTTAGCATGAGATGTGATATCCAACTCCTTCCCATTCCAATCCTGAGACCCTTCCTATAGCATGATATGTGATATCACAATTTTTCTAATACCAAACCTGAGATCCTTCCTATAACATGAGATGTGTATCCAACTCCTTCCCATTCCAAACCTGAGACCCTTCCTATAGCCTGAGATGTGATATCTTAATGCTTCTAAAACCAAACCTGAGAACCATCCAATAACATATGTGAAATCCAAATCCTTCCCTTTCCAAACCTGAGACCCTTCCGATAGCATTAGATGTGATATCTCAATGCTTCTAAAACCAAACATGAGAACCATCCTATAACATGAGATGTGAAATCCAAATCCTTCCCTTTCCAAACCTGAGACCCTCCCTATAGCATGAGATGTGATATCTAAGTCCTTCCCATTCCTATCCTGAGACCCTTCCGATAGCAGAGATGTGATATCTCAATGCTTGGACCAAACCTGAGACCCTTCCTATGGCATGAGATGTGATATCCAACTCCTTCCCATTCCAATCTTGAGACGCTTCCTATAGCATGAGATGTGATATCTCAATGCTTCTATCAAACCTGAGTCCCTTCCTTTAGCATGAGATGTGATATCCAACTCCTTCCCATTCCAATCCTGAGACCCTTCCTATAGCATGAGATGTGATATTTCAAAGCTTCTAATACCAAACCTGGGACCCGTCCTATAACATGAGATATGATATCCAAATCCTTCCCCTTCCAAACCTGAGACCCTTCCTTTAGCATGAGATGTGATATCTCAATGTTTCTAATAAAAAACCTGAGACTCTTCCTATAGCAAGAGATGTGATATCCAAATCCTTCCCATTTCAATCCTGAGACCCTTCCTATAACATGAGATGTGATATCTCAATGCCTCTAATACCAAACCTGAGATTCTTCCTATAACATGAGATGTGATATCTCAATGCTTCTAATACCAAACCTGAGACCCTCCCTTTAGCATGAGATGTGATATCCGACTCCTTCCCATTCCAATCCTGAGACCCTTCTGATAGCATGAGATGTGATACCTCAATGCCTCTAATACCAAACCAGAGATTCTTCCTATAACATGAGATGTGATATCTCAATGCTTCTAATACCAAACCTGAGACCCTCCCTTTAGCATGAGTTGTGATATCCGACTCCTTCCCATTCCAATCCTGAGACCCTTCTGATAGCATGAGATGTGATATCTCAATGCTTCTAATACCAAACCTGAGACCCTTCCTATAACATAAGATGGGATATCCAACTCCTTCCCATTCCAATCCTGAGACCCTTCCGATAGCAGAGATGTGATATCTCAATGCTTATACCAAACCTGAGACCCTTCCTGTGGCATGAGATGTCATATCCAACTCCTTCCCATTCCAATCCTGAGACCCTTCCTATAGCATGATATGTGATATCACAATTTTTCTAATACCAAACCTGAGATCCTTCCTATAACATGAGATGTGTATCCAACTCCTTCCCATTCCAAAACCTGAGACCCTTCCGATAGCATGAGATGTGATATCTCAATGCTTCTAAAACCAAACATGAGAACCATCCTATAACATGAGATGTGAAATCCAAATCCTTCCCTTTCCAAACCTGAGACCCTTCCTATAGCTTGAGATGTGATATTAAACTCCTTCCCATTCCAATCCTGTGATAGCTTGAATGTGATATCCAACTCCTTCCCATTCCAATCCTGAGATAGCTTGAGATGTGATATCCAACTCCTTCCCATTCCTATCCTGAGACCCTTCCGATAGCAGAGATGTGATATCTCAATGCTTATACCAAACCTGAGACCCTTCCTATAGCATGAGATGTGATATCCAAATCCTTCCCATTCCAATCCTGAGACCCTTCCTATAGCATGAGATGTGATATCCAACTCCTTCCCATTCCAATCCTGAGACCCTTCCTATAGCATGAGATGTGATATCTCAATGCTTATACCAAACCTGAGACCCTTCCTATAGCATGAGATGTGATATCCAAATCCTTCCCATTCCAATCCTGAGACCCTTCCTATAGCATGAGATGTGATATCTCAATGCCTCTAATACCAAACCTGAGATCCTTCCTTGAACATGAAATGTGATATCCCACTCCTTCCCTTTCCAAACCTGAGAGTCTACCTATAGCATGAGATGTGATATCCAAGTCCTTCCCATTCCAATCCTTAGACACTTCCTACAGCATGAGATGTGATATCTCAATGATTCTATTACCAAACCTGAGACCCGTCCTATAACATGAGATGGGATATCCAACTCCTTCCCATTTCAATCCTGAGAAACTTCTGATAGCAGAGATGTGATATCTCAATGCTTAGACCAAACCTGAGACCCTTCCTATAACATGAGATGTGATATCCAACTCCTTCCCGTTCCAAACCTGAGACCCTTTCTATAGCAAGAATCTAATATCCAACTCCTTCCCATTCCAATCCTGAGACCATTCCTATAGCATGAGATGTGATATCTCAATGCTTCTAATACCAAACCTGAGATCCTTCCTATGACATGAGATGTGATATCCAATTCCTTCCCATTCCAAACCTGAGACCCTTCCTATAGCATGAGATGTGATATCTCAATGCTTCTAATACCAAACCTGAGATCCTTCCTATAACATGAGATGTGATATCCAAATCCTTCCCCTTCCAAACCAGAGACCCTCCCTTTAGCATGAGATGTGATATCCAACTCCTTCCCATTCCAATCCTGAGACATTTCTGATAGCATGAGATGTGATATTTCAATGCCTCTAATACCAAACCTGAGATCCTACCTCTAACATGAAATGTGATATCCAACTCCTTCCCCTTGCAAACCTGAGAGCCTTCCTATAGCATGAGATGTGATATTGAAGTATTTCCCATTCCAATCCTGAGACCCTTCCTATAACATGAGATGTGATATCCAACTCCTTCCCATTCCAACCTGAGACCCTTCCTATAGCATGAGATGGGATATCCAACTACTTCCAAATCCAATCCTGATACCCTTCCGATAGCATGAGATGTGATATCTCAATCCCTCTAATACCAAACCTGAGATCCTTCCTATAACATGAGATGTGATATCAAAATCCTTCCCCTTCCAAACCTGAGACCCTCCCTTTAGCATGAGATGTGATATCCAACTCCTTCCCATTCCAATCCTGAGACCCTTCTGATAGCAAGAGATGTGATATTCAATGCCTCTAATACCAAATCTGAGATCCTACCTCTAACATGAAATGTGATATCCAACTCCTTCCCTTTCCAAACGTGAGAGCCTTCCTATAGCATGAGATGTGATATCTCAATGCTTCTAATACCAAACCTGAGACCCTTCCTATAACATAAGATGGGATATCCAACTCCTTCCCATTCCAATCCTGAGACCCTTCCGATAGCAGAGATGTGATATCTCAATGCTGATACCAAACCTGAGACCCTTCCTATGGCATGAGATGTCATATACAACTCCTTCCCATTCCAATCCTGAGACCCTTCCTATAGCATGAGATGTGATATCTCAATGCTTATACCAAACCTGAGACCCTTCCTATAGCATGAGATGTGATATCCAACTCCTTCCCATTCCAATCCTGAGACCCTTCCTATAACATGAGATGTGATGTCTCAATGCTTCTAATACCAAACCTGAGATCCTTCCGATGCCATGAGATGTCATATAAAACTCCTTCCCATTCCATTCCTGAGACCCTTCCTATAGCATGAGATGTGATATCCAACTCCTTCCCATTCCAATCCTGAGACCCTTCCTATAGCATGAGATGTGATATCCAAATCCTTCCCATTCCAATCGTGAGACCCTTCCTATAGCATGAGATGTGATATCCAAAACCTTCCCTTTCCAAAACTGAGAGCCTACCTATAGCATGAAATGTGATATCCAACTCCTTCCCATTCCAATCCTGAGACCCTTCCTATAGCATGAGATGTGATATCTCAATGCTTATACCAAACCTGAGACCCTTCCTATAGCATGAGATGTGATATCCAAATCCTTCCCATTCCAATCCTGAGACCCTTCCTATAGCATAAGATGTGATATCCAACTCCTTCCCATTCCAATCCTGAGACCCTTCTGATAGCATGAGATGTTATATCTCAATGCCTCTAATACCAAACCTGAGATCCTACCTCTAACATGAAATGTGATATCCAACTCCTTCCCCTTCTAAACCTGGGAGCCTTCCTATAACATGAGATGTGATATCGAAGTGCTTCCCATTCCAATCCTGAGACCCTTCCTATAACATGAGATGTGATATCCAACTCCTTCCCATTCCAATCCTGAGACCCTTCCTATAGCATGAGATGGGATGTCTCAATGCCTCTAATACCAAATCTGAGGTCCTTCCTATAACATGAGATGTGATATCCAACTCCTTCCCATTACAATCTTGAGACCGTTTCTATAGCATGAGATGTGATATCTCAATGCTTATACCAAACCTGAGACCCTTCCTATAGCATGAGATGTGATATCCAAATCCTTCCCATTCCAATCGTGAGACCCTTCCTATAACATGAGATGTGATATCTCAATGCCTCTAATACCAAACCTGAGATCCTACCTCTAAAATGAAATTTGATATGCAACTCCTTCCCCTTCCAAACCTGATAGCCTTCCTATAGCATGAGATGTGATATCCAAGTCCTTCCCATTCCAATCCTGATACCCTTCCTATAACATGAGATGTGATATCCAATTCCTTCCCATTCCAACCTGAGACCCTTCCTATAGCATGAGATGGGATATCCAACTCCTTCCAAATCCAATCCTGATACCCTTCCGATAGCATGAGATGTGATATCCCAATGCTTCTACAAAACCTGAGACCCATACATGGCATGAGATGTGATATCAAACTCCTTCCCATTCCAATCCTGAGACACTTCCTATAGCATGAGATGTGATATCTCAATGCTTCTAATACCAAACCTGAGACTCTTCCTATAACATGAGATGGGATATCCAACTCCTTCCCATTCCAATCCTGAGACCCTTCCGATAGCAGAGATGTTATATCTCAATGCTTATACCAAACCTGAGACCCTTCCTATAGCATGAGATGTCATATACAACTCCTTCCCATTCCAATCCTGAGACCCTTCCTATAGCATGAGATGTGATATCTCAATGCTTATACCAAACCTGAGACCCTTCCTATAGCATGAGATGTGATATCCAACTCCTTCCCATTTCAATCCTGAGACCCTTCCTATAGCATGAGATGTGATGTCTCAATGCTTCTAATACCAAACCTGAGATCCTTCCTATAACATCAGATGTGATATCCAACTCCTTCCCATTCCAATCCTGAGACCCTTCCTATAGCATGAGATGTGATATCTCAATGTTCATACCAAACCTGAGACCCTTCCTATAGCATGAGATGTGATATCCAACTCCTTCCCATTCCAATCCTGAGACCCTTCCTATAGCATGAGATGTGATATCTCAATGCCTCTAATACCAAATCTGAGATCCTTCCTCTAACATGAAATGTGATATCCAACTCCTTCCCTTTCCAAACCTGAGAGCCTACCTATAGCATGAGATGTGATATCCAAGACCTTCCCATTCCAATCCTTAGACCCTTCCTACAGCATACAATATGATATCTCAATGATTCTAATAACAAACCTGAGACCCGTCCTATAACATGAGATGTGATATCCAACTCCTTCCCATTCCAATCCTGAGACACTTCCGATAGCAGAGATGTGATATCTCAATGCTTATTCCAAACCTGAGACCCTTCCTATAGCATGAGATGTGATATCCAACTCCTTCCCGTTCCAAACCTGAGACCCTTCCTATAGCATATGTGATATCCAACTCCTTCCCATTCCAAACATGAGACCCTTCCTATAGCAAGAATGTAATATCCAACTCCTTCCCATTCCAATCCTGAGACCCTTCCTACAGCATGCGATGTGATATCTCAATGCTTCTAATACCAAACCTGAGACCCGTCCTATAACATGAGATGGGATATCCAACTCCTTCCCGTTCCAAACCTGAGACCCTTCCTATAGCATGAGATGTGATATCCAACTCCTTCCCATCCCAATCCTGAGACACTTCCGATTGCAGAGATGTGATATCTCAATGCTTATACCAAACCTGAGACTCTTCCTATAACATGAGATGTGATATCCAACTCCTTCCCGTTCCAAACCTGAGACCCTTCCTATAGCATAAGATGTGATATCCAACTCCTTCCCATTCCAATCCTGAGACCCTTCCGATAGCATGAGATGTGATATCTCAATGCTTCTAATACCAAACCTGAGATCCTTCTTATAACATGTGATGTGATATCCAAATCCTTCCCCTTCCAAACCTGAGACCCTCCCTTTAGCATGAAATGTGATATCCAACTCCTTCCAATTCCAATCCTGAGACCCTTATGATAGCATGAGATGTGATATCTCAATGCCTCTAATACCAAACCTGAGATACTTCCGATAGCATGAGATGTGATATCTCAATGCTTCTAATACCAAACCTGAGATCCTTCCTATAACATGAGATGTGATATCCAAATCCTTCCCCTTCCAAACCTGAGACCCTCCCTTTAGCATGAGATGTGATATCCAACTCCTTCCCATTCCAATCCTGAGACCCTTCTGATAGCATGAGATGTGATATCTCAATGCCTCTAATACCAAACCTGAGATCCTACCTCTAACATGAAATATGATATCCAACTCCTTCCCTTTCCAAACCTGAGATCCTGCCTATAGCATGAGATGTGATATCCAAGTCCTTCCCATTCCAATCCTGAGACCCTTCCTATAGCATGAGATGTGATATCTCAATGCTTATACCAAACCTGAGACCCTTCCTATGGCATGAGATGCCATATACAACTCCTTCCCATTCCAATCCTGAGACCCTGCTTATAGCATGAGATGTGATATCTCAATGCTTCTAATGCCAAACCTGAGATCTTTCCTATAACATGAGATGTGATATCCAACTCCTTCCCATTCCAATCCTGAGACCATTCCTATAGCATGAGATGTGATATCTCAATGCTTATACCAAACCTGAGACCCTTCCTATAGCTTGAGATGTGATGTCCAACTCCATCCCATTCCAATCCTGAGACCCTTCCTATAGCATGAGATGTGATATCTCAATGCCTCTAATACCAAACCTGAGATCCTTCCTCTAACATGAAATGTGATATCCAACTCCTTCCCCTTCCAAACCTGAGAGCCTTCCTATAGCATGAGATATGATATCCAAGTCCTTTCCATTCCAATCCTGAGACCCTTCCTATAACATGAGATGTGATATCCAACTCCTTCCCATTCCAACCTGAGACCCTTCCTATAGCATGAGATGGGATATCCAACTCCTTCCAAATCCAATCCTGATACCCTTCCGATAGCATGAGATGTGATATCCCAATGCTTCTACCAAACCTGAGACCCATACTATGGCATGAGATGTGATATCAAACTGCTTCCAATTCCAACCTGAGACCCTTCCTATAGCATGAGATGGGATATCCAACTCCTTCCAAATCCAATCCTGAAATCCTTTCGATAGCATGAGATGTGATATCCCAATGCTTCTACCAAACCTGAGACCCATACTATGGCATGAGATGTGATATCCAACTCCTTCCCATTCCAATTCTGAGACTCTTCTGATAGCATGAGATGTGATATCTCAATGCCTCTAATACCAAACCTGAGATCCTACCTCTAACATGAAATGTGATATCCAACTCTTTCCCGTTGCAAACCTGAGAGCCTTCCTATAGCATGAGATGTGATATCCAAGTCCTTCCCATTCCAATCCTGAGACCCTTCCTATAACATGAGATGTGATATCCAACTCCTTCCCATTCCAACCTGAGACCCTTCCTATAGCATGAGATGGGATATCCAACTCCTTCCAAATCCAATCCTGATACCCTTCCGATAGCATGAGATGTGATATCCCAATGCTTCTACCAAACCTGAGACCCATACTATGGCATGAGATGTGATATCAAACTCCTTCCCATTCCAATCCTGTGACCCTTCCTATAGCTTGAGATGTGATATCCAACTCCTTCCCATTCCAATTCTGAGACCCTTCCTATAACATGAGATGTGATGTCTCAATGCTTCTAATACCAAACCTGAGATCTTTCCTATAACATGAGATGTGATATGCAACTCCTTCCCATTCCAATCCTGAGACCCTTCCTATAGCATGAGATGTGATATCTCAATGCTTATAACAAACCTGAGATCCTTCCTCTAACATGAAATGTGATATCCAACTCCTTCCCCTTCCAAACCTGAGAGCCTTCCTATAACATGAAATGTGATATCCAATTCCTTCCCATTCCAACCTGAGACCCTTCCTATAGCATGAGATGGGATATCCAACTCCTTCCAAATCCAATACTGATACCCTTCCGATAGCATGAGATGTGATATCCCAATGCTTCTACGAAACCTGAGACCCATACTATGGCATGAGATGTGATATCCAACTCCTTCCTATTCCAATCCTGAGACACTTCCTATACCATGAGACTTGATATCTCAATGCTTCTAATACCAAACCTGAGACCCGTCCTATAACATGAGATGGGATATCCAACTCCTTCCCCTTCCAAACCTTAGACCCTTCCTTTATCATGAGATGTGATATCCAATTCCTTCCCATTCCAATCCTGAGACCCTTCCGATATCATGAGATTTGTTATCTCAATGCTTCTAATATCAAACTTGAGACCCTCCCTATAACATGAGATGTGACATCCAAGTCCTCCCCATTCCAATCCTGAGACCCTTCCTATAGCATGAGATGTGATATCTCAATGCTTCTAATACCAAACCTGAGACCCTTCCTATAACATGATTTGGGATATCCAACTCCTTCCCATTCCAATCCTGAGACCCTTCCGATAGCAGAGATGTGATATCTCAATGCTTATACCAAACCTGAGACCCTTCCTATGGCCTGAGATGTCATATGCAACTCCTTCCCATTCCAATCCTGAGACCCTTCCTATAGCATGAGATGTGATATCTCAATGCCTCTAATACCAAACCTGAAATCCTTCCTCTAACATGAAATGTGATATCCAACTCCTTCCCTTTCCAAACCTGAGAGCCTACCTATAGCATGAGATGTGATATCCAAGACCTTCCCATTCCAATCCTTAGACCCTTCCTACATCATACAATATGATATCTCAATGATTCTAATAACAAACCTGAGACCCGTCCTATAACATGAGATGTGATATCCAACTCCTTCCCATTCCAATCCTGAGACACTTCCGATAGCAGAGATGTGATATCTCAATGCTTATTCCAAACCTGAGACCCTTCCTATAGCATGAGATGTGATATCCAACTCCTTCCCTTTCCAAACCTGAGACCCTTCCTATAGCATATGTGATATCCAACTCCTTCCCATTCCAAACATGAGACCCTTCCTATAGCAAGAATGTAATATCCAACTCCTTCCCATTCCAATCCTCAGACCCTTCCTACAGCATGCGATGTGATATCTCAATGCTTCTAATACCAAACCTGAGACCCGTCCTATAACATGAGATGGGATATCCAACTCCTTCCCGTTCCAAACCTGAGACCCTTCCTATAGCATGAGATGTGATATCCAACTCCTTCCCATCCCAATCCTGAGACACTTCCGATTGCAGAGATGTGATATCTCAATGCTTATACCAAACCTGAGACTCTTCCTATAACATGAGATGTGATATCCAACTCCTTCCCGTTCCAAACCTGAGACCCTTCCTATAGCATAAGATGTGATATCCAACTCCTTCCCATTCCAATCCTTAGACCCTTCCTACAGCATGCAATATGATATCTCAATGATTCTAATAACAAACCTGAGACCCGTCCTATAACATGAGATGGGATATCCAACTCCTTCCCATTCCAATCCTGAGACACTTCCGATAGCAGAGATGTGATATCTCAATGCTTATACCAAACCTGAGACCCTTCCTATAACATGAGATGTGATATCCAACTCCTTCCCGGTCCAAACCTGAGACCCTTCCTATAGCATATGTGATATCCAACTCCTTCCCATTCCAAACATGAGACCCTTCCTATAGCAAGAGTGTAATATCCAACTCCTTCCCATTCCAATCCTGAGACCATTCCTATAGCATGAGATGTGATATCTCAATGCTTCTAATACCAAACCTGAGATCCTTCCTATGACATGAGATGTGATATCCAATTCCTCCCCATTCCAAACCTGAGAACCTTCCTACAGCATGCGATGTGATATCTCAATGCTTCTAATACCAAACCCGAGACCAGTCCTATAACATGAGATTGGATATCCAACTCCTTCCCCTTCCAAACCTGAGACTCTTCCTATAGCATGAGATGTGATATCCAACTTCTTCCCATTCCAATCCTGAGACCCTTCCTATAACATGAGATGTGATGTCTCAATGCTTCTAATACCAAACCTGAGATCTTTCCTATAACATGAGATGTGATATCCAACTCCTTCCCATTCCAATCCTGAGACCCTGAGACCCCATGAGATGTGATATCTCAATGCTTATACCAAACCTGAGACCCTTCCTATAGCTTGAGATGTGATATCCAACTCCTTCCCATTCCAATCCTGAGACCCTTCCTATAGCATGAGATGTGATATCTCAAGGCCTCTAATACCAAACCTGAGATCCTTCCTCTAACATGAAATGTGATATCCAACTCCTTCCCCTTCCAAACCTGAGAGCCTTCCTATAACATGAAATGTGATATCCAATTCCTTCCCATTCCAACCTGAGACCCTTCCTATAGCATGAGATGGGATATCCAACTCCTTCCAAATCCAATACTGATACCCTTCCGATAGCATGAGATGTGATATCCCAATGCTTCTACCAAACCTGAGACCCATACTATGGCATGAGATGTGATATCAAACTCCTTCCCATTCCAATCCTGAAACCCTACCTATAGCTTGAGATGTGATATCAACTCCTTCCCATTCCAATTCTGAGACCCTTCCTATACCATGAGACTTGATATCTCAATGCTTCTAATACCAAACCTGAGACCCGTCCTATAACATGAGATGTGATATCCAAATCCATCCCCTTCCAAACCTTAGACCCTCCCTATAACATGAGATGTGACATCCAAGTCCTCCCCATTCCAATCCTGAGACCCTTCCTATAGCATGAGATGTGATATCTCAATGCTTCTAATACCAAACCTGAGACCCTTCCTATAACATGATTTGGGATATCCAACTCCTTTCCATTCCAATCCTGAGACCCTTCCGATAGCAGAGATGTAATATCTCAATGCTTATACCAAACCTGAGACCCTTCCTATGGCCTGAGATGTCATATGCAACTCCTTCCCATTCCAATCCTGAGACCCTTCCTATAGCATGAGATGTGATATCTCAATGCCTCTAATACCAAACCTGAAATCCTTCCTCTAACATGAAATGTGATATCCAACTCCTTCCCTTTCCAAACCTGAGAGCCTACCTATAGCATGAGATGTGATATCCAAGACCTTCCCATTCCAATCCTTAGACCCTTTCTACAGCATACAATATGATATCTCAATGATTCTAATAACAAACCTGAGACCCGTCCTATAACATGGGATGTGATATCCAACTCCTTCCCATTCCAATCCTGAGACACTTCCGATCGCAGAGATGTGATATCTCAATGCTTATTCCAAACCTGAGACCCTTCCTATAGCATGAGATGTGATATCCAACTCCTTCCCGTTCCAAACCTGAGACCCTTCCTATAGCATATGTGATATCCAACTCCTTCCCATTCCAAACATGAGACCCTTCCTATAGCAAGAATATAATATCCAACTCCTTCCCATTCCAATCCTCAGACCCTTCCTACAGCATGCGATGTGATATCTCAATGCTTCTAATACCAAACCTGAGACCCGTCCTATAACATGAGATGGGATATCCAACTCCTTCCCGTTCCAAACCTGAGACCCTTCCTATAGCATGAGATGTGATATCCAACTCCTTCCCATCCCAATCCTAAGACACTTCCGATTGCAGAGATGTGATATCTCAATGCTTATACCAAACCTGAGACTCTTCCTATAACATGAGATGTGATATCCAACTCCTTCCCGTTCCAAACCTGAGACCCTTCCTATAGCATAAGATGTGATATCCAACTCCTTCCCATTCCAATCCTGAGACCCTTCCGATAGCATGAGATGTGATATCTCAATGCTTCTAATACCAAACCTGAGATCCTTCTTATAACATGTGATGTGATATCCAAATCCTTCCCCTTCCAAACCTGAGACCCTCCCTTTAGCATGAAATGTGATATCCAACTCCTTCCCATTCCAATCCTGAGACCCTTATGATAGCATGAGATGTGATATCTCAATGCCTCTAATACCAAACCTGAGATACTTCCGATAGCATGAGATGTGATATCTCAATGCTTCTAATACCAAACCTGAGATCCTTCCTATAACATGAGATGTGATATCCAAATCCTTCCCCTTCCAAACCTGAGACCCTCCCTTTAGCATGAGATTTGATATCCAACTCCTTCCCATTCCAATCCTGAGACCCTTCTGATAGCATGAGATGTGATATCTCAATGCCTCTAATACCAAACCTGAGATCCTACCTCTAACATGAAATATGATATCCAACTCCTTCCCTTTCCAAACCTGAGATCCTGCCTATAGCATGAGATGTTATATCCAAGTCCTTCCCATTCCAATCCTGAGACCCTTCCTATAGCATGAGATGTGATGTCTCAATGCTTATACCAAACCTGAGACCCTTCCTATGGCATGAGATGCCATATACAACTCCTTCCCATTCCAATCCTGAGACCCTGCTTATAGCATGAGATGTGATATCTCAATGCTTCTAATACCAAACCTGAGATCTTTCCTATAACATGAGATGTGATATCCATCTCCTTCCCATTCCAATCCTGAGACCATTCCTATAGCATGAGATGTGATATCTCAATGCTTATACCAAACCTGAGACCCGTCCTATAACATGGGATGTGATATCCAACTCCTTCCCATTCCAATCCTGAGACACTTCCGATCGCAGAGATGTGATATCTCAATGCTTATTCCAAACCTGAGACCCTTCCTATAGCATGAGATGTGATATCCAACTCCTTCCCGTTCCAAACCTGAGACCCTTCCTATAGCATATGTGATATCCAACTCCTTCCCATTCCAAACATGAGACCCTTCCTATAGCAAGAATATAATATCCAACTCCTTCCCATTCCAATCCTCAGACCCTTCCTACAGCATGCGATGTGATATCTCAATGCTTCTAATACCAAACCTGAGACCCGTCCTATAACATGAGATGGGATATCCAACTCCTTCCCGTTCCAAACCTGAGACCCTTCCTATAGCATGAGATGTGATATCCAACTCCTTCCCATCCCAATCCTAAGACACTTCCGATTGCAGAGATGTGATATCTCAATGCTTATACCAAACCTGAGACTCTTCCTATAACATGAGATGTGATATCCAACTCCTTCCCGTTCCAAACCTGAGACCCTTCCTATAGCATAAGATGTGATATCCAACTCCTTCCCATTCCAATCCTGAGACCCTTCCGATAGCATGAGATGTGATATCTCAATGCTTCTAATACCAAACCTGAGATCCTTCTTATAACATGTGATGTGATATACAAATCCTTCCCCTTCCAAACCTGAGACCCTCCCTTTAGCATGAAATGTGATATCCAACTCCTTCCCATTCCAATCCTGAGACCCTTATGATAGCATGAGATGTGATATCTCAATGCCTCTAATACCAAACCTGAGATACTTCCGATAGCATGAGATGTGATATCTCAATGCTTCTAATACCAAACCTGAGATCCTTCCTATAACATGAGATGTGATATCCAAATCCTTCCCCTTCCAAACCTGAGACCCTCCCTTTAGCATGAGATTTGATATCCAACTCCTTCCCATTCCAATCCTGAGACCCTTCTGATAGCATGAGATGTGATATCTCAATGCCTCTAATACCAAACCTGAGATCCTACCTCTAACATGAAATATGATATCCAACTCCTTCCCTTTCCAAACCTGAGATCCTGCCTATAGCATGAGATGTTATATCCAAGTCCTTCCCATTCCAATCCTGAGACCCTTCCTATAGCATGAGATGTGATGTCTCAATGCTTATACCAAACCTGAGACCCTTCCTATGGCATGAGATGCCATATACAACTCCTTCCCATTCCAATCCTGAGACCCTGCTTATAGCATGAGATGTGATATCTCAATGCTTCTAATACCAAACCTGAGATCTTTCCTATAACATGAGATGTGATATCCATCTCCTTCCCATTCCAATCCTGAGACCATTCCTATAGCATGAGATGTGATATCTCAATGCTTATACCAAACCTGAGACCCTTCCTATAGCTTGAGATGTGATATCCAACTCCTTCCCATTCCAATCCTGAGACCCTTCCTATAGCATGAGATGTGATATCTCAATGCCTCTAATACCAAACCTGAGATCCTTCCTCTAACATGAAATGTGATATCCAACTCCTTCCCCTTCCAAACCTGAGAGCCTTCCTATAGCAGGAGATATGATATCCAAGTCCTTTCCATTCCAATCCTGAGACCCTTCCTATAACATGAGATGTGATATCCAACTCCTTCCCATTCCAACCTGAGACCCTTCCTATAGCATGAGATGGGATATCCAACTCCTTCCAAATCCAATCCTGATACCCTTCCGATAGCATGAGATGTGATATCCCAATGCTTCTACCAAACCTGAGACCCATACTATGGCATGAGATGTGATATCAAACACCTTCCCATTCCAACCTGAGACCCTTCCTATAGCATGAGATGGGATATCCAACTCCTTCCAAATCCAATCCTGAAATCCTTCCGATAGCATGAGATGTGATATCCCAATGCTTCTACCAAACCTGAGACCCATACTATGGCATGAGATGTGATATCCAACTCCTTCCCATTCCAATTCTGAGACTCTTCTGATAGCATGAGATGTGATATATCAATGCCTCTAATACCAAACCTGAGATCCTACCTCTAACATGAAATGTGATATCCAACTCTTTCCCGTTGCAAACCTGAGAGCCTTCCTATAGCATGAGATGTGATATCCAAGTCCTTCCCATTCCAATCCTGAGACCCTTCCTATAACATGAGATGTGATATCCAACTCCTTCCCATTCCAACCTGAGACCCTTCCTATAGCATGAGATGGGATATCCAACTCCTTCCAAATCCAATCCTGATACCCTTCCTATAGCTTGAGATGTGATATCCCAATGCTTCTACCAAACCTGAGACCCATACTATGGCATGAGATGTGATATCAAACTCCTTCCCATTCCAATCCTGTGACCCTTCCTATAGCTTGAGATGTGATATCCAACTCCTTCCCATTCCAATTCTGAGACCCTTCCTATACAACGAGACTTGATATCTCAATGCTTCTAATACCAAACCTGAGACCCGTCCTATAACATGAGATGTGATATCCAAATCCTTCCCCTTCCAAACCTTAGACCCTTCCTTTATCATGAGATGTGATATCCAACTCCTTCCCATTCCAATCCTGAGACTCTTCCGAGATCATGAGATGTGATATCTCAATGCTTCTAATATCAAACTTGAGACCCTCCCTATAGCATGAGATGTGATATCCAAGTCCTTCCCATTCCAATCCTGAGACCCTTCCTATAGCATGAGATGTGATATCTCAATGCTTCTAATACCAAACCTGAGACCCTTCCTATAACATGAGATGGGAATATCCAACTCCTTCCCATTCCAATCCTGAGACCCTTCCGATAGCAGAGATGTGATATCTCAATGCTTATACCAAACCTGAGATCCTTCCTATAACATGAGATGTGATATCCAACTCCTTCCCATTCCAATCCTGAGACACTTCCTATAGCATGAGATGTGATATCTCACTGCTTATACCAAACCTGAGACCCTTCCTATAGCATGAGATGTGATATCCAACTCCTTCCCATTCCAATCCTGAGACCCTTTCTATAGCATGAGATGTGATATCTCAATGCTTCTAATATCAAACTTGAGACCCTCCCTATAGCATGAGATGTGATAAGTCCTTCCCATTCCAATCCTGAGACCCTTCCTACAGCATGCGATGTGATGTCTCAATGCTTCTAATACCAAACCTGAGACTCTTCCTATAACATGAGATGGGATATCCAACTCCTTCCCATTCCAATCCTGAGACCCTTCCGATAGCAGAGATGTGATATCTCAATGCTTATACCAAACCTAAGACCCTTCCTATGGCATGAGATGTCATATACAACTCCTTCCCATTCCAATCCTGAGACCCTTCCTATAGCATGAGATGTGATATCTCAATGCTTATACCAAACCTGAGACCCTTCCTATAGCATGAGATGTGATATCCAACTCCTTCCCATTCCAATCCTGAGACCCTTCCTAAAGCATGAGATGTGATGTCTCAATGCTTCTAATACCAAACCTGAGATCCTTCCTATAACATGAGATGTGATATCCAACTCCTTCCCATTCCAATCCCGAGACCCTTCCTATAGCATGAGATGTGATATCTCAATGCTTATACCAAACCTGAGACCCTTCCTATAGCATGAGATGTGATATCCAACTCCTTCCCATTCCAATCCTGAGACTCTTCCTATAGCATGAGATGTGATATCTCAATGCCTCTAATACCAAACCTGAGATCCTTCCTCTAACATGAAATGTGATATCCAACTCCTTCCCTTTCCAAACCTGAGAGCCTACCTATAGCATGAGATGTGATATCCAAGTCCTTCCCATTCCAATCCTTAGACCCTTCCTACAGCATGCAATATGATATCTCAATGATTCTAATAACAAACCTGAGACCAGTCCTATAACATGAGATGGGATATCCAACTCCTTCCCATTCCAATCCTGAGACACTTCAAATAGCAGAGATGTGATATCTCAATGCTTATACCAAACCTGAGACCCTTCCTATAACATGAGATGTGATATCCAACTCCTTCCCGGTCCAAACCTGAGACCCTTCCTATAGCATATGTGATATCCAACTCCTTCCCATTCCAAACATGAGACCCTTCCTATAGCAAGAGTGTAATATCCAACTCCTTCCCATTCCAATCCTGAGACCATTCCTATAGCATGAGATGTGATATCTCAATGCTTCTAATACCAAACCCGAGATCGTTCCTATGACATGAGATGTGATATCCAATTCCTCCCCATTCCAAACCTGAGAACCTTCCTACAGCATGCGATGTGATATCTCAATGCTTCTAATACCAAACCCGAGACCAGTCCTATAACATGAGATTGGATATCCAACTCCTTACCCTTCCAAACCTGAGACTCTTCCTATAGCATGAGATGTGATATCCAACTTCTTCCCATTCCAATCCTGAGACCCTTCCTATAACATGAGATGTGATGCCTCAATGCTTCTAATACCAAACCTGAGATCTTTCCTATAACATGAGATGTGATATCCAACTCCTTCCCATTCCAATCCTGAGACCCTTCCTATAGCATGAGATGTGATATCTCAATGCTTATACCAAACCTGAGACCCTTCCTATAGCTTGAGATGTGATATCCAACTCCTTCCCATTCCAATCCTGAGACCCTTCCTATAGCATGAGATGTGATATCTCAAGGCCTCTAATACCAAACCTGAGATCCTTCCTCTAACATGAAATGTGATATCCAACTCCTTCCCCTTCCAAACCTGAGAGCCTTCCTATAACATGAAATGTGATATCCAATTCCTTCCCATTCCAACCTGAGACCCTTCCTATAGCATGAGATGGGATATCCAACTCCTTCCAAATCCAATACTGATACCCTTCCGATAGCATGAGATGTGATATCCCAATGCTTCTACCAAACCTGAGACCCATACTATGGCATGAGATGTGATATCAAACTCCTTACTATTCCAATCCTGAGACCCTACCTATAGCTTGAGATGTGATATCCAACTCCTTCCCATTCCAATTCTGAGACCCTTCCTATACCATGAGACTTGATATCTCAATGCTTCTAATACCAAACCTGAGACCCGTCCTATAACATGAGATGTGATATCCAAATCCTTCCCCTTCCAAACCTTAGACCCTTCCTTTATCATGAGATGTGATATCCAATTCCTTCCCATTCCAATCCTGAGACCCTACCGATATCATGAGATTTGTTATCTCAATGCTTCTAATATCAAACTTGAGACCCTCCCTATAACATGAGATGTGAGATCCAAGTCCTCCCCATTCCAATCCTGAGACCCTTCCTATAGCATGAGATGTGATATCTCAATGCTTCTAATACCAAACCTGAGACCCTTCCTATAACATGATTTGGGATATCCAACTCCTTCCCATTCCAATCCTGAGACCCTTCCGATAGCAGAGATGTGATATCTCAATGCTTATACCAAACCTGAGACCCTTCCTATGGCCTGAGATGTCATATGCAACTCCTTCCCATTCCAATCCTGAGACCCTTCCTATAGCATTAGATGTGATATCTCAATGCTTATACCAAATCTGAGACCCTTCCTATAACATGAGATGTGATTTCCAAATCCTTCCACTTCCAAACCTGAGACCCTGCCTTTAGCATGAGATGTGATATCCAACTCCTTCCCATTCCAATCCTGAGACCCTTCTGATAGCATGAGATGTGATATTTCAATGCCTCTAATACCAAACCTGAGATCCTACTTCTAACATGAAATGTGATATCCATCTCCTTCCCTTTCCAAACCTGAGACCCTGCCTATAGCATGAGATGTGATATCCAAGTCCTTCCCATTCCAATCCTGAGACCCTTCCTATAGCATGTGATGTGATATCTCAATGCTTATACCAAATCTGAGACCCTTCCTATAGCATGAGATGTGATATCCAACTCCTTCCCATTCCAATCCTGAAACCCTTCCTATAGCATGAGATGTGATGTCTCAATGCTTCTAATACCAAACCTGAGATCCTTCCTATAACATGAGATGTGATATCCAACTCCTTCCCATTCCAATCCTGAGACCCTTATGATAGCATGAGATGTGATATCTCAATGCCTCTAATACCAAACCTGAGATACTTCCGATAGCATGAGATGTGATATCTCAATGCTTCTAATACCAAACCTGAGATCCTTCCTATAACATGAGATGTGATTTCCAAATCCTTCCCCTTCCAAACCTGAGACCCTCCCTTTAGCATGAGATGTGATATCCAACTCCTTCCCATTCCAATCCTGAGACCCATCTGATAGCATGAGATGTGATATTTCAATGCCTCTAATACCAAACCTGAGATCCTACCTCTAACATGAAATGTGATATCCATCTCCTTCCCTTTCCAAACCTGAGACCCTGCCTATAGCATGAGATGTGATATCCAAGTCCTTTCCATTCCAATCCTGAGACCCTTCATATAGCATGTGATGTGATATCTCAATGCTTATACCAAACCTGAGACCCTTCCTATGGCATGAGATGTCATATACAACTCCTTCCCATTCCAATCCTGAGACCCTTCCTATAGCATGAGATGTGATATCTCAATGCTTATACCAAACCTGAGACCCTTCCTATAGCATGAGATGTGATATCCAACTTCTTCCCATTCCAATCCTGAGACCCTTCCTATAACATGAGATGTGATGTCGCAATGCTTCTAATACCAAACCTGAGATCTTTCCTATAACATGAGATGTGATATCCAACTCCTTCCCATTCCAGTCCTGAGACCCTTCCTATAGCATGAGATGTGAAATCACAATGCTTATACCAAACCTGAGACCGTTACTATAGCTTGAGATGTGATATCCAACTCCTTCCCATTCCAATCCTGAGACCCTTCCTATAGCATGAGATGTGATATCTCAAGGCCTCTAATACCAAACCTGAGATCGTTCCTCTAACATGAAATGTGATATCCAACTCCTTCCCCTTCCAAACCTGAGAGCCTTCCTATAACATGAGATGTGACATCCAAGTCCTCCCCATTCCAATCCTGAGACCCTTCCTATAGCATGAGATGTGATATCTCAATGCTTCTAATACCAAACCTGAGGCCCTTCCTATAACATGATTTGGGATATCCAACTCCTTCCCATTCCAATCCTGAGACCCTTCCGATAGCAGAGATGTGATATCTCAATGCTTATACCAAACCTGAGAGCCTTCCTATGGCCTGAGATGTCATATGCAACTCCTTCCCATTCCAATCCTGAGACTCTTCCTATAGCATTAGATGTGATATCTCAATGCTTATACCAAATCTGAGACCCTTCCTATAGCATGTGATGTGATATCCAACTTCTTCCCATTCCAATCCTGAGACCCTTCCTATAGCATGAGATGTGATGTCTCAATTCTTCTAATACCAAACCTGAGATCCTTCCTATAACATGAGATGTGATATCCAACTCCTTCCCATTCCAATCCTGAGACCCTTATGATAGCATGAGATGTGATATCTCAATGCCTCTAATACCAAACCTGAGATACTTCTGATAGCATGAGATGTGATATCTCAATGCTTCTAATACCAAACCTGAGATCCTTCCTATAACATGAGATGTGATTTCCAAATCCTTCCACTTCCAAACCTGAGACCCTACCGTTAGCATGAGATGTGATATCCAACTCCTTCCCATTCCAATCCTGAGACCCTTCTGATAGCATGAGATGTGATATCTCAATGCCTCTAATACCAAACCTGAGATCCTACCTCTAACATGAAATGTGATATCCATCTCCTACCCTTTCCAAACCTGAGACCCTGCCTATAGCATGAGATGTGATATCCAAGTCCTTCCCATTCCAATCCTGAGACCCTTCCTATAGCATGTGATGTGATATCTCAATGCTTAGTCCAAACCTGAGACCCTTCCTATGGCATGAGATGTCATATACAACTCCTTCCCATTCCAATCCTGAGACCCTTCCTATAGCATGAGATGTGATATCTCAATGCTTATACCAAACCTGAGACCCTTCCTATAGCATGAGATGTGATATCCAACTTCTTCCCATTCCAATCCTGAGACCCTTCCTATAACATGAGATGTGATGTCTCAATGCTTCTAATACCAAACCTGAGACCCTTCCTATAACATGAGATGGGATATCCAACTCCTTCCCATTCCAATCCTGAGACCCTTCCGATAGCAGAGATGTGATATCTCAATGCTTTTACCAAACCTGAGACCCTTCCTATGGCCTGAGATGTCATATACAACTCCTTCCCATTCCAATCCTGAGACCCTTCCTATAGCATGAGATGTGATATCTCAATGCTTATACCAAATCTGAGACCCTTCCTATAGCATGAGATGTGATATCCAACTCCTTCCCATTCCAATCCTGAGACCCTTCCTATAGCATGAGATGTGATGTCTCAATGCTTCTAATACCAAACCTGAGATCCTTCCTATAACATGAGATGTGATATCCAACTCCTTCCCATTCCAATCCTGAGACCCTTATGATAGCATGAGATGTGATATCTCAATGCCTCTAATACCAAACCTGAGATACTTCCGATAGCATGAGATGTGATATCTCAATGCTTCTAATACCAAACCTGAGATCCTTCCTATAACATGAGATGTGATTTCCAAATCCTTCCCCTTCCAAACCTGAGACCCTCCCTTTAGCATGAGATGTGATATCCAACTCCTTCCCATTCCAATCCTGAGACCCATCTGATAGCATGAGATGTGATATTTCAATGCCTCTAATACCAAACCTGAGATCCTACCTCTAACATGAAATGTGATATCCATCTCCTTCCCTTTCCAAACCTGGGACCCTGCCTATAGCATGAGATTTGATATCCAAGTCCTTTCCATTCCAATCCTGAGACCCTTCCTATAGCATGTGATGTGATATCTCAATGCTTATACCAAACCTGAGACCCTTCCTATGGCATGAGATGTCATATACAACTCCTTCCCATTCCAATCCTGAGACCCTTCCTATAGCATGAGATGTGATATCTCAATGCTTATACCAAACCTGAGACCCTTCCTATAGCATGAGATGTGATATCCAACTTCTTCCCATTCCAATCCTGAGACCCTTCCTATAACACGAGATGTGATGTCGCAATGCTTCTAATACCAAACCTGAGATCTTTCCTATAACATGAGATGTGATATCCAACTCCTTCCCATTCCAATCCTGAGACCCTTCCTATAGCATGAGATGTGATATCACAATGCTTATACCAAACCTGAGACCGTTCCTATAGCTTGAGATGTGATATCCAACTCCTTCCCATTCCAATCCTGAGACCCTTCCTATAGCATGAAATGTGATATCTCAAGGCCTCTAATACCAAACCTGAGATCGTTCCTCTAACATGAAATGTGATATCCAACTCCTTCCCCTTGCAAACCAGAGAGCCTTCCTATAACATGAGATGTGATATCCAACTCCTTCCCATTCCAATCCTGAGACCCTTATGATAGCATGAGATGTGATATCTCAATACCTCTAATACCAAACCTGAGATACTTACGATAGCATGAGATGTGATATCTCAATGCTTCTAATAGCAAACCTGAGATCCTTCCTATAACATGAGATGTGATTTCCAAATCCTTCCCCTTCCAAACCTGAGACCCTCCCTTTAGCATGAGATGTGATACCCAACTCCTTCCCATTCCAATCCTGAGACCCTTCTGATAGCATGAGATGTGATATTTCAATGCCTCTAATACCAAACCTGAGATCCTACCTCGAACATGAAATGTGATATCCATCTCCTTCCCTTTCCAAACCTGAGACCCTGCCTATAGCATGAGATGTGATATCCAAGTCCTTTCCATTCCAATCCTGAGACCCTTCCTATAGCATGTGATGTGATATCTCAATGCTTATACCAAACCTGAGACCCTTCCTATGGCATGAGATGTCATATACAACTCCTTCCCATTCCAAACCTGAGACCCTTCCTATAGCATGAGATGTGATATCTCAATGCTTATACCAAACCTGAGACCCTTCTTATAGCATGAGATGTGATATCCAACTTCTTCCCATTCCAATCCTGAGACCCTTCCTATAACATGAGATGTGATGTCGCAATGCTTCAAATACCAAACCTGAGATCTTTCCTATAACATGAGATGTGATATCCAACTCCTTCCCATTCCAATCCTGAGACCCTTATGATAGCATGAGATGTGATATCTCAATGCCTCTAATACCAAACCTGAGATACTTCCGATAGCATGAGATGTGATATCTCAATGCTTCTAATACCAAACCTGAGATCCTTCCTATAACATGAGATGTGATATCCAACTCCTTCCCGGTCCAAACCTGAGACCCTTCCTATAGCATATGTGATATCCAACTCCTTCCCATTCCAAACATGAGACCCTTCCTATAGCAAGAGTGTAATATCCAACTCCTTCCCATTCCAATCCTGAGACCATTCCTATAGCATGAGATGTGATATCTCAATGCTTCTAATACCAAACCCGAGATCGTTCCTATGACATGAGATGTGATATCCAATTCCTCCCCATTCCAAACCTGAGAACCTTCCTACAGCATGCGATGTGATATCTCAATGCTTCTAATACCAAACCCGAGACCAGTCCTATAACATGAGATTGGATATCCAACTCCTTACCCTTCCAAACCTGAGACTCTTCCTATAGCATGAGATGTGATATCCAACTTCTTCCCATTCCAATCCTGAGACCCTTCCTATAACATGAGATGTGATGCCTCAATGCTTCTAATACCAAACCTGAGATCTTTCCTATAACATGAGATGTGATATCCAACTCCTTCCCATTCCAATCCTGAGACCCTTCCTATAGCATGAGATGTGATATCTCAATGCTTATACCAAACCTGAGACCCTTCCTATAGCTTGAGATGTGATATCCAACTCCTTCCCATTCCAATCCTGAGACCCTTCCTATAGCATGAGATGTGATATCTCAAGGCCTCTAATACCAAACCTGAGATCCTTCCTCTAACATGAAATGTGATATCCAACTCCTTCCCCTTCCAAACCTGAGAGCCTTCCTATAACATGAAATGTGATATCCAATTCCTTCCCATTCCAACCTGAGACCCTTCCTATAGCATGAGATGGGATATCCAACTCCTTCCAAATCCAATACTGATACCCTTCCGATAGCATGAGATGTGATATCCCAATGCTTCTACCAAACCTGAGACCCATACTATGGCATGAGATGTGATATCAAACTCCTTACTATTCCAATCCTGAGACCCTACCTATAGCTTGAGATGTGATATCCAACTCCTTCCCATTCCAATTCTGAGACCCTTCCTATACCATGAGACTTGATATCTCAATGCTTCTAATACCAAACCTGAGACCCGTCCTATAACATGAGATGTGATATCCAAATCCTTCCCCTTCCAAACCTTAGACCCTTCCTTTATCATGAGATGTGATATCCAATTCCTTCCCATTCCAATCCTGAGACCCTACCGATATCATGAGATTTGTTATCTCAATGCTTCTAATATCAAACTTGAGACCCTCCCTATAACATGAGATGTGAGATCCAAGTCCTCCCCATTCCAATCCTGAGACCCTTCCTATAGCATGAGATGTGATATCTCAATGCTTCTAATACCAAACCTGAGACCCTTCCTATAACATGATTTGGGATATCCAACTCCTTCCCATTCCAATCCTGAGACCCTTCCGATAGCAGAGATGTGATATCTCAATGCTTATACCAAACCTGAGACCCTTCCTATGGCCTGAGATGTCATATGCAACTCCTTCCCATTCCAATCCTGAGACCCTTCCTATAGCATTAGATGTGATATCTCAATGCTTATACCAAATCTGAGACCCTTCCTATAACATGAGATGTGATTTCCAAATCCTTCCACTTCCAAACCTGAGACCCTGCCTTTAGCATGAGATGTGATATCCAACTCCTTCCCATTCCAATCCTGAGACCCTTCTGATAGCATGAGATGTGATATTTCAATGCCTCTAATACCAAACCTGAGATCCTACTTCTAACATGAAATGTGATATCCATCTCCTTCCCTTTCCAAACCTGAGACCCTGCCTATAGCATGAGATGTGATATCCAAGTCCTTCCCATTCCAATCCTGAGACCCTTCCTATAGCATGTGATGTGATATCTCAATGCTTATACCAAATCTGAGACCCTTCCTATAGCATGAGATGTGATATCCAACTCCTTCCCATTCCAATCCTGAAACCCTTCCTATAGCATGAGATGTGATGTCTCAATGCTTCTAATACCAAACCTGAGATCCTTCCTATAACATGAGATGTGATATCCAACTCCTTCCCATTCCAATCCTGAGACCCTTATGATAGCATGAGATGTGATATCTCAATGCCTCTAATACCAAACCTGAGATACTTCCGATAGCATGAGATGTGATATCTCAATGCTTCTAATACCAAACCTGAGATCCTTCCTATAACATGAGATGTGATTTCCAAATCCTTCCCCTTCCAAACCTGAGACCCTCCCTTTAGCATGAGATGTGATATCCAACTCCTTCCCATTCCAATCCTGAGACCCATCTGATAGCATGAGATGTGATATTTCAATGCCTCTAATACCAAACCTGAGATCCTACCTCTAACATGAAATGTGATATCCATCTCCTTCCCTTTCCAAACCTGAGACCCTGCCTATAGCATGAGATGTGATATCCAAGTCCTTTCCATTCCAATCCTGAGACCCTTCATATAGCATGTGATGTGATATCTCAATGCTTATACCAAACCTGAGACCCTTCCTATGGCATGAGATGTCATATACAACTCCTTCCCATTCCAATCCTGAGACCCTTCCTATAGCATGAGATGTGATATCTCAATGCTTATACCAAACCTGAGACCCTTCCTATAGCATGAGATGTGATATCCAACTTCTTCCCATTCCAATCCTGAGACCCTTCCTATAACATGAGATGTGATGTCGCAATGCTTCTAATACCAAACCTGAGATCTTTCCTATAACATGAGATGTGATATCCAACTCCTTCCCATTCCAGTCCTGAGACCCTTCCTATAGCATGAGATGTGAAATCACAATGCTTATACCAAACCTGAGACCGTTCCTATAGCTTGAGATGTGATATCCAACTCCTTCCCATTCCAATCCTGAGACCCTTCCTATAGCATGAGATGTGATATCTCAAGGCCTCTAATACCAAACCTGAGATCGTTCCTCTAACATGAAATGTGATATCCAACTCCTTCCCCTTCCAAACCTGAGAGCCTTCCTATAACATGAGATGTGACATCCAAGTCCTCCCCATTCCAATCCTGAGACCCTTCCTATAGCATGAGATGTGATATCTCAATGCTTCTAATACCAAACCTGAGGCCCTTCCTATAACATGATTTGGGATATCCAACTCCTTCCCATTCCAATCCTGAGACCCTTCCGATAGCAGAGATGTGATATCTCAATGCTTATACCAAACCTGAGAGCCTTCCTATGGCCTGAGATGTCATATGCAACTCCTTCCCATTCCAATCCTGAGACTCTTCCTATAGCATTAGATGTGATATCTCAATGCTTATACCAAATCTGAGACCCTTCCTATAGCATGTGATGTGATATCCAACTTCTTCCCATTCCAATCCTGAGACCCTTCCTATAGCATGAGATGTGATGTCTCAATTCTTCTAATACCAAACCTGAGATCCTTCCTATAACATGAGATGTGATATCCAACTCCTTCCCATTCCAATCCTGAGACCCTTATGATAGCATGAGATGTGATATCTCAATGCCTCTAATACCAAACCTGAGATACTTCTGATAGCATGAGATGTGATATCTCAATGCTTCTAATACCAAACCTGAGATCCTTCCTATAACATGAGATGTGATTTCCAAATCCTTCCACTTCCAAACCTGAGACCCTACCGTTAGCATGAGATGTGATATCCAACTCCTTCCCATTCCAATCCTGAGACCCTTCTGATAGCATGAGATGTGATATCTCAATGCCTCTAATACCAAACCTGAGATCCTACCTCTAACATGAAATGTGATATCCATCTCCTACCCTTTCCAAACCTGAGACCCTGCCTATAGCATGAGATGTGATATCCAAGTCCTTCCCATTCCAATCCTGAGACCCTTCCTATAGCATGTGATGTGATATCTCAATGCTTAGTCCAAACCTGAGACCCTTCCTATGGCATGAGATGTCATATACAACTCCTTCCCATTCCAATCCTGAGACCCTTCCTATAGCATGAGATGTGATATCTCAATGCTTATACCAAACCTGAGACCCTTCCTATAGCATGAGATGTGATATCCAACTTCTTCCCATTCCAATCCTGAGACCCTTCCTATAACATGAGATGTGATGTCTCAATGCTTCTAATACCAAACCTGAGACCCTTCCTATAACATGAGATGGGATATCCAACTCCTTCCCATTCCAATCCTGAGACCCTTCCGATAGCAGAGATGTGATATCTCAATGCTTTTACCAAACCTGAGACCCTTCCTATGGCCTGAGATGTCATATACAACTCCTTCCCATTCCAATCCTGAGACCCTTCCTATAGCATGAGATGTGATATCTCAATGCTTATACCAAATCTGAGACCCTTCCTATAGCATGAGATGTGATATCCAACTCCTTCCCATTCCAATCCTGAGACCCTTCCTATAGCATGAGATGTGATGTCTCAATGCTTCTAATACCAAACCTGAGATCCTTCCTATAACATGAGATGTGATATCCAACTCCTTCCCATTCCAATCCTGAGACCCTTATGATAGCATGAGATGTGATATCTCAATGCCTCTAATACCAAACCTGAGATACTTCCGATAGCATGAGATGTGATATCTCAATGCTTCTAATACCAAACCTGAGATCCTTCCTATAACATGAGATGTGATTTCCAAATCCTTCCCCTTCCAAACCTGAGACCCTCCCTTTAGCATGAGATGTGATATCCAACTCCTTCCCATTCCAATCCTGAGACCCATCTGATAGCATGAGATGTGATATTTCAATGCCTCTAATACCAAACCTGAGATCCTACCTCTAACATGAAATGTGATATCCATCTCCTTCCCTTTCCAAACCTGGGACCCTGCCTATAGCATGAGATTTGATATCCAAGTCCTTTCCATTCCAATCCTGAGACCCTTCCTATAGCATGTGATGTGATATCTCAATGCTTATACCAAACCTGAGACCCTTCCTATGGCATGAGATGTCATATACAACTCCTTCCCATTCCAATCCTGAGACCCTTCCTATAGCATGAGATGTGATATCTCAATGCTTATACCAAACCTGAGACCCTTCCTATAGCATGAGATGTGATATCCAACTTCTTCCCATTCCAATCCTGAGACCCTTCCTATAACACGAGATGTGATGTCGCAATGCTTCTAATACCAAACCTGAGATCTTTCCTATAACATGAGATGTGATATCCAACTCCTTCCCATTCCAATCCTGAGACCCTTCCTATAGCATGAGATGTGATATCACAATGCTTATACCAAACCTGAGACCGTTCCTATAGCTTGAGATGTGATATCCAACTCCTTCCCATTCCAATCCTGAGACCCTTCCTATAGCATGAAATGTGATATCTCAAGGCCTCTAATACCAAACCTGAGATCGTTCCTCTAACATGAAATGTGATATCCAACTCCTTCCCCTTGCAAACCAGAGAGCCTTCCTATAACATGAGATGTGATATCCAACTCCTTCCCATTCCAATCCTGAGACCCTTATGATAGCATGAGATGTGATATCTCAATACCTCTAATACCAAACCTGAGATACTTACGATAGCATGAGATGTGATATCTCAATGCTTCTAATAGCAAACCTGAGATCCTTCCTATAACATGAGATGTGATTTCCAAATCCTTCCCCTTCCAAACCTGAGACCCTCCCTTTAGCATGAGATGTGATACCCAACTCCTTCCCATTCCAATCCTGAGACCCTTCTGATAGCATGAGATGTGATATTTCAATGCCTCTAATACCAAACCTGAGATCCTACCTCGAACATGAAATGTGATATCCATCTCCTTCCCTTTCCAAACCTGAGACCCTGCCTATAGCATGAGATGTGATATCCAAGTCCTTTCCATTCCAATCCTGAGACCCTTCCTATAGCATGTGATGTGATATCTCAATGCTTATACCAAACCTGAGACCCTTCCTATGGCATGAGATGTCATATACAACTCCTTCCCATTCCAAACCTGAGACCCTTCCTATAGCATGAGATGTGATATCTCAATGCTTATACCAAACCTGAGACCCTTCTTATAGCATGAGATGTGATATCCAACTTCTTCCCATTCCAATCCTGAGACCCTTCCTATAACATGAGATGTGATGTCGCAATGCTTCAAATACCAAACCTGAGATCTTTCCTATAACATGAGATGTGATATCCAACTCCTTCCCATTCCAATCCTGAGACCCTTCCTATAGCATGAGATGTGATATCACAATGCTTATACCAAACCTGAGACCGTCCCTTTAGCTTGAGATGTGATATCCAACTCCTTCCCATTCCAATCCTGAGACCCTTCCTATAGCATGAGATGTGATATCTCAAGGCCTCTAATACCAAACCTGAGATCGTTCCTATAACATGAAATGTGATATCCAACTCCTTCCCCTTCCAAACCTGAGAGCCTTCCTATAGCATGAGATATGATAGCCAAGTCCTTCCAATTCCAATCCTGAGACCCTTCCTATAACATGAAATGTGATATCCAACTCCTTCCCATTCCAACCTGAGACCCTTCCTATAGCATGAGATGGGATATCTCAATGCTTCTAATACCAAACCTGAGACTCTTCCTATAACATGAGATGGGATATCCAACTCATTCCCATTCCAATCCTGAGACCCTTCCGATAGCAGAGATGTGATATCTCAATGCTTATACCAAACCTGAGACCCTTCCTATGGCCTGAGATGTCATATACAACTCCTTCCCATTCCAATCCTGAGACCCTTCCTATAGCATGAGATGTGATATCTCAATGCTTATACCAAATCTGAGACCCTTCCTATAGCATGAGATGTGATATCCAACTCCTTCCCATTCCAATCCTGAGACCCTTCCTATAGCATGAGATGTGATGTCTCAATGCTTCTAATACCAAACCTGAGATCCTTCCTATAAAATGAGATGTGATATCCAACTCCTTCCCATTCCAATCCTGAGACCCTTATGATAGCATGAGATGTGATATCTCAATGCCTCTAATACCAAACCTGAGATACTTCCGATAGCATGAGATGTGATATCTCAATGCTTCTAATACCAAACCTGAGATCCTTCCTATAACATGAGATGTGATTTCCAAATCCTCCCCCTTCCAAACCTGAGACCCTCCCTTTAGCATGAGATGTGATATCCAACTCCTTCCCATTCCAATCCTGAGACCCTTCTGATAGCATGAGATGTGATATCTCAATGCCTCTAATTCCAAACCTGAGATCCTACCTCTAACATGAAATGTGATATCCATCTCCTTCCCTTTCCAAACCTGAGACCCTGCCTATAGCATGAGATGTGATATCCAAGTCCTTCCCATTCCAATCCTGAGACCCTTCCTATAGCATGTGATGTGATATCTCAATGCTTATACCAAACCTGAGACCCTTCCTATGGCATGAGATGTCATATACAACTCCTTCCCATTCCAATCCTGAGACCCTTCCTATAGCATGAGATGTGATATCTCAATGCTTATACCAAACCTGAGACCCTTCCTATAGCATGAGATGTGATATCCAACTTCTTCCCATTCCAATCCTGAGACCCTTCCTATAACATGAGATGTGATGTCTCAATGCTTCTAATACCAAACCTGAGATCTTTCCTATAACATGAGATGTGATATCCAACTCCTTCCCATTCCAATCCTGAGACCCTTCCTATAGCATGAGATGTGATATCTCAAGGCCTCTAATACCAAACCTGAGATCCTTCCTCTAACATGAAATGTGATATCCAACTCTTTCCCCTTCCAAACCTGAGAGCCTTCCTATAGCATGAGATATGATATCCAAATCCTTCCCATTCCAATCCTGAGACCCTTCCTATAACATGAAATGTGATATCCTACTCCTTCCCATTCCATCCTGGGACCCTTCCTATATCATGAGATGGGATATCTCAATGCTTCTAATACCAAACCTGAGACCCTTCCTATAACATGAGATGGGAATATCCAACTCCTTCCCATTCCAATCCTGAGACCCTTCCGATAGCAGAGATGTGATATCTCAATGCTTATACCAAACCTGAGATCCTTCCTATAACATGAGATGTGATATCCAACTCCTTCCCATTCCAATCCTGAGACACTTCCTATAGCATGAGATGTGATATCTCACTGCTTATACCAAACCTGAGACCCTTCCTATAGAATGAGATGTGATATCCAACTCCTTCCCATTCCAATCCTGAGACCATTCCTATAGCATGAGATGTGATATCTCAATGCTTCTAATATCAAACTTGAGACCCTCCCTATAGCATGAGATGTGATACCCAAGTCCTTCCCATTCCAATCCTGAGACAATTCCTATAGCATGAGATGTGATATCTCAATGCTTCTAATACCAAACCTGAGACTCTTCCTATAACATGAGATGGGATATCCAACTCCTTCCCATTCCAATCCTGAGACCCTTCCAATAGCAGAGATGTGATATCTCAATGCTTATACCAAACCTAAGACCCTTCCTATGGCATGAGATGTGATATCCAACTCCTTCCCATTCCAATCCCGAGACCCTTCCTATAGCATGAGATGTGATATCTCGATGCTTATACCAAATCTGAGACCCTTCCTATAGCATGAGATGTGATATCCAACTCCTTCCCATTCCAATCCTGAGGACCTTCCTATAGCATGAGATGTGATGTCTCAATGCTTCTAATACCAAACCTGAGATCCTTCCTATAACATGAGATGTGATATCCAACTCCTTCCCATTCCAATCCTGAGACCCTTCCTATAGCATGAGATGTGATGTCTCAATGCTTCTAATACCAAACCTGAGAACCTTCCTACAGCATGCGATGTGATATCTCAATGCTTCTAATACCAAACCTGAGACCAGTCCTATAACATGAGATTGGATATCCAACTCCTTCCCCTTCCAAACCTGAGACCCTTCCTATAGCATGAGATGTGATATCCAACTTCTTCCCATTCCAATCCTGAGACCCTTCCTATAACATGAGATGTGATGTCTCAATGCTTCTAATACCAAACCTGAGATCTTTCCTATAACATGAGATGTAATATCCAACTCCTTCCCATTCCAATCCTGAGACCCTTCCTATAGCATGAGATGTGCTATCTCAATGCTTATACCAAACCTGAGACCCTTCCTAAAGCTTGAGATGTGATATCCAACTCCTTCCCATTCCAATCCTGAGACCCTTCCTATAGCATGATATGTGATATCTCAATGCCTCTAATACCAAACCTGAGATCCTTCCTCTAACATGAAATGTGATATCGAACTCCTTCCCTTTCCAAACCTGAGAGCCTACCTATAGCATGAGATGTGATATCCAGTCCTTCCCATTCCAATCCTTAGACCCTTCCTACAGCATGCAATATGATATCTCAATGATTCTAATAACAAACCTGAGACCCGTCCTATAACATGAGATGTGATATCCAACTCCTTCCCGTTTCAAACCTGAGACCCTTCCTATACCATGAGATGTGATATCCAACTCCTTCCCGTTTCAAACCTGAGACCCTTCCTATAGCATATGTGATATCCAACTCCTTCCCATTCCAAACATGAGACCCTTCCTATAGCAAGAATGTAATATCCAACTCCTTCCCATTCCAATCCTGAGACCATTCCTATAGCATGAGATGTGATATCTCAATGCTTCTAATACCAAACCTGAGATCCTTCCTATGACATGAGATGTGATATCCAATTCCTCCCCATTCCAAACCTGAGAACCTTCCTACAGCATGCGATGTGATATCTCAATGCTTCTAATACCAAACCTGAGACCAGTCCTATAACATGAGATTGGATATCCAACTCCTTCCCCTTCCAAACCTGAGACCCTTCCTATAGCATGAGATGTGATATCCAACTTCTTCCCATTCCAATCCTGAGACCCTTCCTATAACATGAGATGTGATGTCTCGATGCTTCTAATACCAAACCTGAGATCTTTCCTATAACATGAGATGTGATATCCAACTCCTTCCCATTCCAATCCTGAGACCCTTCCTATAGCATGAGATGTGCTATCTCAATGCTTATACCAAACCTGAGACCCTTCCTAAAGCTTGAGATGTGATATCCAACTCCTTCCCATTCCAATCCTGAGACCCTTCCTATAACATGAAATGTGATATCCAACTCCTTCCCATTCCAACCTGAGACCCTTCCCATAGCATGAGATGGGATATCCAACTCCTTCCAAATCCAATACTGATACCCTTCCAATAGCATGAGATGTGATATCCCAATGCTTCTACCAAACCTGAGAACCATACTATGGCATGAGATGTGATATCAAACTCCTTCCCATTCCAATCCTGAGACTCTTCCTATAGCTTGAGATGTGATATCCGAAATCCTTCCCATTCCAATTCTGAGACCCTTCCTATACCATGAGACTTGATATCTCAATGCTTCTAATACCAAACCTGAGACCCGTCCTATAACATGAGATGTGATATCAAACTCCTTCCCATTCCAATCCTGAGACTCTTCCTATAGTTTGAGATGTGATATCCGAAATCCTTCCCATTCCAATTCTGAGACCCTTCCTATACCATGAGACTTGATATCTCAATGCTTCTAATACCAAACCTGAGACCCTTCCTTTATCATGAGATGTGATATCCAACTCCTTCCCATTCCAATCCTGAGACCCTACCGATATCATGAGATTTGTTATCTCAATGCTTCTAATATCAAAATTGAGACCCGCCTATAACATGAGATGTGATATCCAAATCTTTCCCCTTCCAAACCTTAGACCCTTCCTTTATCATGAGATGGGATATCCAACTCCTTCCCATTCCAATCCTGAGACCCTTCCGATAGCAGAGATGTGATATCTCAATGCTTATACCAATCCTGAGACCCTTCCTATGGCCTGAGATGTCATATACAACTCCTTCCCAATCCAATCCTGAGAGCCTTCCTATAGCATGAGATGTGATATCTCAATGCTTATACCAAATCTGAGACCCTTCCTATAGCATGAGATGTGATATCCAACTCCTTCCCATTCCAAACATGAGACCCTTCCTATAGCAAGAATGTAATATCCAACTCCTTCCCATTCCAATCCTGAGACCATTCCTATAGCATGAGATGTGATATCTCAATGCTTCTAATACCAAACCTGAGATCCTTCCTATGACATGAGATGTGATATCCAATTCCTCCCCATTCCAAACCTGAGAACCTTCCTACAGCATGCGATGTGATATCTCAATGCTTCTAATACCAAACCTGAGACCAGTCCTATAACATGAGATTGGATATCCAACTCCTTCCCCTTCCAAACCTGAGACCCTTCCTATAGCATGAGATGTGATATCCAACTTCTTCCCATTCCAATCCTGAGACCCTTCCTATAACATGAGATGTGATGTCTCAATGCTTCTAATACCAAACCTGAGATCTTTCCTATAACATGAGATGTGATATCCAACTCCTTCCCATTCCAATCCTGAGACCCTTCCTATAGCATGAGATGTGCTATCTCAATGCGTATACCAAACCTGAGACCCTTCCTAAAGCTTGAGATGTGATATCCAACTCCTTCCCATTCCAATCCTGAGACCCTTCCTATAACATGAAATGTGATATCCAACTCCTTCCCATTCCAACCTGAGACCCTTCCCATAGCATGAGATGGGATATCCAACTCCTTCCAAATCCAATACTGATACCCTTCCAATAGCATGAGATGTGATATCCCAATGCTTCTACCAAACCTGAGAACCATACTATGGCATGAGATGTGATATCAAACTCCTTCCCATTCCAATCCTGAGACTCTTCCTATAGCTTGAGATGTGATATCCGAAATCCTTCCCATTCCAATTCTGAGACCCTTCCTATACCATGAGACTTGATATCTCAATGCTTCTAATACCAAACCTGAGACCCGTCCTATAACATGAGATGTGAAATCAAACTCCTTCCCATTCCAATCCTGAGACTCTTCCTATAGCTTGAGATGTGATATCCGAAATCCTTCCCATTCCAATTCTGAGACCCTTCCTATACCATGAGACTTGATATCTCAATGCTTCTAATACCAAACCTGAGACCCTTCCTTTATCATGAGATGTGATATCCAACTCCTTCCCATTCCAATCCTGAGACCCTTCCGATATCATGAGTTTTGTTATCTCAATGCTTCTAATATCAAAATTGAGACCCGCCTATAACATGAGATGTGATATCCAAATATTTCCCCTTCCAAACCTTAGACCCTTCCTTTATCATGAGATGGGATATACAACTCCTTCCCAATCCAATCCTGAGACCCTTCCTATAGCATGAGATGTGATATCTCAATGCTTATACCAAATCTGAGACCCTTCCTATAGCATGAGATGTGATATCCAACTCCTTCCCATTCCAATCCTGAGACCCTTCCTATAGCATGAGATGTGATGTCTCAATGCTTCTAATACCAAACCTGAGATCCTTCCTATAACATGAGATGTGATATCCAACTCCTTCCCATTCCAATCCTGAGACCCTTCCTATAGCATGAGATGTGATGTCTCAATGCTTCTAATACCAAACCTGAGAACCTTCCTACAGCATGCGATGTGATATCTCAATGCTTCTAATACCAAACCTGAGACCAGTCCTATAACATGAGATTGGATATCCAACTCCTTCCCCTTCCAAACCTGAGACCCTTCCTATAGCATGAGATGTGATATCCAACTTCTTCCCATTCCAATCCTGAGACCCTTCCTATAACATGAGATGTGATGTCTCAATGCTTCTAATACCAAACCTGAGATCTTTCCTATAACATGAGATGTAATATCCAACTCCTTCCCATTCCAATCCTGAGACCCTTCCTATAGCATGAGATGTGCTATCTCAATGCTTATACCAAACCTGAGACCCTTCCTAAAGCTTGAGATGTGATATCCAACTCCTTCCCATTCCAATCCTGAGACCCTTCCTATAGCATTAGATGTGATATCTCAATGCTTCTAATATCAAACTTGAGACCCTTCCTATAGCATGAGATGTGCTATCTCAATGCTTATACCAAACCTGAGACCCTTCCTAAAGCTTGAGATGTGATATCCAACTCCTTCCCATTCCAATCCTGAGACCCTTCCTATAACATGAAATGTGATATCCAACTCCTTCCCATTCCAACTTGAGACCCTTCCCATAGCATGAGATGGGATATCCAACTCCTTCCAAATCCAATACTGATACCCTTCCAATAGCATGAGATGTGATATCCCAATGCTTCTACCAAACCTGAGAACCATACTATGGCATGAGATGTGATATCAAACTCCTTCCCATTCCAATCCTGAGACTCTTCCTATAGCTTGAGATGTGATATCCGAAATCCTTCCCATTCCAATTCTGAGACCCTTCCTATACGATGAGACTTGATATCTCAATGCTTCTAATACCAAACCTGAGACCCGTCCTATAACATGAGATGTGATATCAAACTCCTTCCCATTCCAATCCTGAGACTCTTCCTATAGCTTGAGATGTGATATCCGAAATCCTTCCCATTCCAATTCTGAGACCCTTCCTATACCATGAGACTTGATATCTCAATGCTTCTAATACCAAACCTGAGACCCTTCCTTTATCATGAGATGTGATATCCAACTCCTTCCCATTCCAATCCTGAGACCCTTCCGATATCATGAGATTTGTTATCTCAATGCTTCTAATATCAAAATTGAGACCCGCCTATAACATGAGATGTGATATCCAAATCTTTCCCCTTCCAAACCTTAGACCCTTCCTTTATCATGAGATGGGATATCCAACTCCTTCCCATTCCAATCCTGAGACCCTTCCGATAGCAGAGATGTGATATCTCAATGCTTATACCAATCCTGAGACCCTTCCTATGGCCTGAGATGTCATATACAACTCCTTCCCAATCCAATCCTGAGACCCTTCCTATAGCATGAGATGTGATATCTCAATGCTTATACCAAATCTGAGACCCTTCCTATAGCATGAGATGTGATATCCAACTCCTTCCCATTCCAATCCTGAGACCCTTCCTATAGCATGAGATGTGATGTCTCAATGCTTCTAATGCCAAACCTGAGATCCTTCCTATAACATGAGATGTGATATCCAACTCCTTCCCATTCCAATCCTGAGACCCTTCCTATAGCATGAGATGTGATGTCTCAATGCTTCTAATACCAAACCTGAGAACCTTCCTACAGCATGCGATGTGATATCTCAATGCTTCTAATACCAAACCTGAGACCAGTCCTATAACATGAGATTGGATATCCAACTCCTTCCCCTTCCAAACCTGAGACCCTTCCTATAGCATGAGATGTGATATCCAACTTCTTCCCATTCCAATCCTGAGACCCTTCCTATAACATGAGATGTGATGTCTCAATGCTTCTAATACCAAACCTGAGATCTTTCCTATAACATGAGATGTAATATCCAACTCCTTCCCATTCCAATCCTGAGACCCTTCCTATAGCATGAGATGTGCTATCTCAATGCTTATACCAAACCTGAGACCCTTCCTAAAGCTTGAGATGTGATATCCAACTCCTTCCCATTCCAATCCTGAGACCCTTCCTATAGCATGAGATGTGATATCTCAATGCTTCTAATATCAAACTTGAGACCCTTCCTATAGCATGAGATGTGATATCCAACTCCTTCCCATTCCAATCCTGAGACCCTTCCTATAGCATGAGATGTGATGTCTCGATGCTTCTAATACCAAACCTGAGATCCTTCCTATAACATGAGATGTGATATCCAACTCCTTCCCATTCTAATCCCGAGACCCTTCCTATAGCATGAGATGTGATATCTCGATGCTTATACCAAACCTGAGACCCTTCCTATAGCATGAGATGTGATATCCAACTCCTTCCCATTCCAATCCTGAGACCCTTCCTATAGCATGAGATGTGATATCTCAATGCCTCTAATACCAAACCTGAGATCCTTCCTCTAACATGAAATGTGATATCCAACTCCTTCCCTTTCCAAACCTGAGAGCCTACCTATAGCATGAGATTTGATATCCAAGTCCTTCCCATTCCAATCCTTAGACCCTTCCTACAGCATGCAATATGATATCTCAATGATTCTAATAACAAACCTGAGACCCATCCTATAACATGAGATGGGATATCCAACTCCTTCCTATTCCAATCCTGAGACACTTCCGATAGCAGAGATGTGATATCTCAATGCTTATACCAAACCTGAGACCCTTCCTATAACATGAGATGTGATATCCAACTCCTTCCCGGTCCAAACCTGAGACCCTTCCTATAGCATATGTGATATCCAACTCCTTCCCATTCCAAACATGAGACCCTTCCTATAGCAAGAATGTAATATCCAACTCCTTCCCATTCCAATCCTGAGACCATTCCTATAGCATGAGATGTGATATCTCAATGCTTCTAATACCAAACCTGAGATCCTTACTATGACATGAGATGTGATATCCAATTCCTCCCCATTCCAAACCTGAGAACCTTCCTACAGCATGCGATGTGATATCTCAATGCTTCTAATACCAAACCCGAGACCAGTCCTATAACATGAGATTGGATATCCAACTCCTTCCCCTTCCAAACCTGAGACCCTTCCTATAGCATGAGATGTGATATCCAACTTCTTCCCATTCCACTCCTGAGACCCTTCCTATAACATGAGATGTGATGTCTCAATGCTTCTAATACCAAACCTGAGATCTTTCCTATAACATGAGATGTGATATCCAACTCCTTCCCATTCCAATCCTGAGACCCTTCCTATAGCATGAGATGTGATATCTCAATGCTTATACCAAACCTGAGACCCTTCCTATAGCTTGAGATGTGATATCCAACTCCTTCCCATTCCAATCCTGAGACCCTTCCTATAGCATGAGATGTGATATCTCAAGGCCTCTAATACCAAACCTGAGATTCTTCCTCTAACATGAAATGTGATATCCAACTCCTTCCCCTTCCAAACCTGAGAGCCTTCCTATAGCATGAGATATGATATCCAAGTCCTTCCCATCCAATCCTGAGACCCTTCCTATAACATGAAATGTGATATCCAACTCCTTCCCATTCCAACCTGAGACCCTTCCTATAGCATGAGATGGGATATCCAATTCCTTCCAAATCCAATACTGATACCCTTCCGATAGCATGAGATGTGATATCCCAATGCTTCTACCAAACCTGAGACCCATACTATGGCATGAGATGTGATATCAAACTCCTTCCCATTCCAATCCTGAGACCCTACCTATAGCTTGAGATGTGATATCCAACTCCTTCCCATTCCAATTCTGAGACCCTTCCTATACCATGAGACTTGATATCTCAATGCTTCTAATACAAAACCTGAGACCCGTCCTATAACATGAGATGTGATATCCAAATCCTTCCCCTTCCAAACCTTAGACCCTTCCTTTATCATGAGATGTGATATCCAATTCCTTCCCATTCCAATCCTGAGACCCTTCCGATATCATGAGATTTGTTATCTCAATGCTTCTAATATCAAACTTGAGACCCTCCCTATAGCATGAGATGTGACATCCAAGTCCTCCCCATTCCAATCCTGAGACTCTTCCTATAGCATGAGATGTGATATCTCAATGCTTCTAATACCAAACCTGAGACCCTTCCTATAACATGAGATGGGATATCCAACTCCTTCCCATTCCAATCCTGAGACCCTTCCCATAGCAGAGATGTGATATTTCAATGCTTATACCAAACCTGAGACCCTTCCTATGGCCTGATTTGTCATATACAACTCCTTCCCATTCCAATCCTGAGACCCTTCCTGTAGCATGAGATGTGATATCTCAATGCTTATACCAAATCCGAGACCCTTCCTATAGCATGAGATGTGATATCCAACTCCTTCCCATTCCAATCCTGAGACCCTTCCTATAGCATGAGATGTGATGTCTCAATGCTTCTAATACCAAACCTGAGATCCTTCTGATAGCATGAGATGTGATATCTCAATGCTTCTAGTACCAAACCTGAGATCCTTCCTATAACATGAGATGTGATTTCCAAATTTTCCACTTCCAAACCTGAGACACTCCCTTTAGCATGAGATGTGATATCCAACTCCTTCCCATTCCAATCCTGAGACCCTTCTGATAGCATGAGATGTGATATTTCAATGCCTCTAATACCAAACCTGAGATCCTACCTCTAACATGAAATGTGATATCCATCTCCTTCCCTTTCCAAACCTGAGACCCTGCCTATAGCATGAGATGTGATATCAAAAGTCCTTCCCATTCCAATCCTGAGACCCTTCCTATAGCATGTGATGTGATATCTCAATGCTTATACCAAACCTGAGACCCTTCCTATGGCATGAGATGTCATATACAACTCCTTCCCATTCCAATCCTGAGACCCTTCCTATAGCATGAGATGTGATATCTCAATGCTTATACCAAACCTGAGACCCTTCCTATAGCATGAGATGTGATATCCAACTTCTTCCCATTCCAATCCTGAGACCCTTCCTATAACATGAGATGTGATGTCTCAATGCTTCTAATACCAAACCTGAGACCCTTCCTATAACATGAGATGGGATATCCAACTCCTTCCCATTCCAATCCTGAGACCCTTCCGATAGCAGAGATGTGATATCTCAATGCTTATACCAAACCTGAGACCCTTCCTATGGCCTGAGATGTCATATACAACTCCTTCCCATTCCAATCCTGAGACCGTTCCTATAGCATGAGATGTGATATCTCAATGCTTATACCAAATCTGAGACCCTTCCTATAGCATGAGATGTGATATCCAACTCCTTCCCATTCCAATCCTGAGACCCTTCCTATAGCATGAGATGTGATGTCTCAATGCTTCTAATACCAAACCTGAGATCCTTCCTATAACATGAGATGTGATATCCAACTCCTTCCCATTCCAATCCTGAGACCCTTATGATAGCATGAGATGTGATATCTCAATGCCTCTAATACCAAACCTGAGATACTTCCGATAGCATGAGATGTGATATCTCAATGCTTCTAATACCAAACCTGAGATCCTTCCTATAACATGAGATGTGATTTCCAAATCCTTCCCCTTCCAAACCTGAGACCCTCCCTTTAGCATGAGATGTGATATCCAACTCCTTCCCATTCCAATCCTGAGACCCTTCTGATAGCATGAGATGTGATATTTCAATGCCTCTAATACCAAACCTGAGATCCTACCTCTAACATGAAATGTGATATCCATCTCCTTCTCTTTCCAAACCTGAGACCCTGCCTATAGCATGAGATGTGATATCCAAGTCCTTCCCATTACAATCCTGAGACCCTTCCTATAGCATGTGATGTGATATCTCAATGCTTATACCAAACCTGAGACCCTTCCTATGGCATGAGATGTCATATACAACTCCTTCCCATTCCAATCCTGAGACCCTTCCTATAGCATGAGATGTGATATCTCAATGCTTATACCAAACCTGAGACCCTTCCTATAGCATGAGATGTGATATCCAACTTCTTCCCATTCCAATCCTGAGACCCTTCCTATAACATGAGATGTGATGTCTCAATGCTTCTAATACCAAACCTGAGATCTTTCCTATAACATGAGATGTGATATCCAACTCCTTCCCATTCCAATCCTGAGACCCTTCCTATAGCATGAGATGTGATATCTCAAGGCCTCTAATACCAAACCTGAGATCGTTCCTCTAACATGAAATGTGATATCCAAATCCTTCCCCTTCCAAACCTGAGAGCCTTCCTATAGCATGAGATATGATAGCCAAGTCCTTCCAATTCCAATCCTGAGACCCTTCCTATAACATGAAATGTGATATCCAACTCCTTCCCATTCCAACCTGAGACCCTTCCTATAACATGAAATGTGATATCCAACTCCTTCCCATTCCAACCTGAGACCCTTCCTATAGCATGAGATGGGATATCTCAATGCTTCTAATACCAAACCTGAGACTCTTCCTATAACATGAGATGGGATATCCAACTCCTTCCCATTCCAATCCTGAGACCCTTCCGATAGCAGAGATGTGATATCTCAATGCTTATACCAAACCTGAGACCCTTCCTATGGCCTGAGATGTGATATCCAACTGCTTCCCATTCCAATCCTGAGACCCTTCCTATAGCATGAGATGTGATATCTCAATGCTTATACCAAATTTGAGACCCTTCCTATAGCATGAGATGTGATATCCAACTCCTTCCCATTCCAATCCTGAGACCCTTCCTATAGCATGAGATGTGATGTCTCAATGCTTCTAATACCAAACCTGAGATCCTTCCTATAACATGAGATGTGATATCCAACTCCTTCCGATTCCAATCCTGAGACCCTTATGATAGCATGAGATGTGATATCTCAATGCTTCTAATACCAATCCTGAGACCCTTCCTATAACATGAAATGTGATATCCAACTCCTTCCCATTCCAACCTGAGACCCTTCCCATAGCATGAGATGGGATATCCAACTCCTTCCAAATCCAATACTGATACCCTTCCAATAGCATGAGATGTGATATCCCAATGCTTCTACCAAACCTGAGAACCATACTATGGCATGAGATGTGATATCAAACTCCTTCCCATTCCAATCCTGAGACTCTTCCTATAGCTTGAGATGTGATATCCGAAATCCTTCCCATTCCAATTCTGAGACCCTTCCTATACCATGAGACTTGATATCTCAATGCTTCTAATACCAAACCTGAGACCCGTCCTATAACATGAGATGTGAAATCAAACTCCTTCCCATTCCAATCCTGAGACTCTTCCTATAGCTTGAGATGTGATATCCGAAATCCTTCCCATTCCAATTCTGAGACCCTTCCTATACCATGAGACTTGATATCTCAATGCTTCTAATACCAAACCTGAGACCCTTCCTTTATCATGAGATGTGATATCCAACTCCTTCCCATTCCAATCCTGAGACCCTTCCGATATCATGAGATTTGTTATCTCAATGCTTCTAATATCAAAATTGAGACCCGCCTATAACATGAGATGTGATATCCAAATATTTCCCCTTCCAAACCTTAGACCCTTCCTTTATCATGAGATGGGATATACAACTCCTTCCCAATCCAATCCTGAGACCCTTCCTATAGCATGAGATGTGATATCTCAATGCTTATACCAAATCTGAGATCCTTCCTATAGCATGAGATGTGATATCCAACTCCTTCCCATTCCAATCCTGAGACCCTTCCTATAGCATGAGATGTGATGTCTCAATGCTTCTAATACCAAACCTGAGATCCTTCCTATAACATGAGATGTGATATCCAACTCCTTCCCATTCCAATCCTGAGACCCTTCCTATAGCATGAGATGTGATGTCTCAATGCTTCTAATACCAAACCTGAGAACCTTCCTACAGCATGCGATGTGATATCTCAATGCTTCTAATACCAAACCTGAGACCAGTCCTATAACATGAGATTGGATATCCAACTCCTTCCCCTTCCAAACCTGAGACCCTTCCTATAGCATGAGATGTGATATCCAACTTCTTCCCATTCCAATCCTGAGACCCTTCCTATAACATGAGATGTGATGTCTCAATGCTTCTAATACCAAACCTGAGATCTTTCCTATAACATGAGATGTAATATCCAACTCCTTCCCATTCCAATCCTGAGACCCTTCCTATAGCATGAGATGTGCTATCTCAATGCTTATACCAAACCTGAGACCCTTCCTAAAGCTTGAGATGTGATATCCAACTCCTTCCCATTCCAATCCTGAGACCCTTCCTATAGCATTAGATGTGATATCTCAATGCTTCTAATATCAAACTTGAGACCCTTCCTATAGCATGAGATGTGCTATCTCAATGCTTATACCAAACCTGAGACCCTTCCTAAAGCTTGAGATGTGATATCCAACTCCTTCCCATTCCAATCCTGAGACCCTTCCTATAACATGAAATGTGATATCCAACTCCTTCCCATTCCAACTTGAGACCCTTCCCATAGCATGAGATGGGATATCCAACTCCTTCCAAATCCAATACTGATACCCTTCCAATAGCATGAGATGTGATATCCCAATGCTTCTACCAAACCTGAGAACCATACTATGGCATGAGATGTGATATCAAACTCCTTCCCATTCCAATCCTGAGACTCTTCCTATAGCTTGAGATGTGATATCCGAAATCCTTCCCATTCCAATTCTGAGACCCTTCCTATACGATGAGACTTGATATCTCAATGCTTCTAATACCAAACCTGAGACCCGTCCTATAACATGAGATGTGATATCAAACTCCTTCCCATTCCAATCCTGAGACTCTTCCTATAGCTTGAGATGTGATATCCGAAATCCTTCCCATTCCAATTCTGAGACCCTTCCTATACCATGAGACTTGATATCTCAATGCTTCTAATACCAAACCTGAGACCCTTCCTTTATCATGAGATGTGATATCCAACTCCTTCCCATTCCAATCCTGAGACCCTTCCGATATCATGAGATTTGTTATCTCAATGCTTCTAATATCAAAATTGAGACCCGCCTATAACATGAGATGTGATATCCAAATCTTTCCCCTTCCAAACCTTAGACCCTTCCTTTATCATGAGATGGGATATCCAACTCCTTCCCATTCCAATCCTGAGACCCTTCCGATAGCAGAGATGTGATATCTCAATGCTTATACCAATCCTGAGACCCTTCCTATGGCCTGAGATGTCATATACAACTCCTTCCCAATCCAATCCTGAGACCCTTCCTATAGCATGAGATGTGATATCTCAATGCTTATACCAAATCTGAGACCCTTCCTATAGCATGAGATGTGATATCCAACTCCTTCCCATTCCAATCCTGAGACCCTTCCTATAGCATGAGATGTGATGTCTCAATGCTTCTAATGCCAAACCTGAGATCCTTCCTATAACATGAGATGTGATATCCAACTCCTTCCCATTCCAATCCTGAGACCCTTCCTATAGCATGAGATGTGATGTCTCAATGCTTCTAATACCAAACCTGAGAACCTTCCTACAGCATGCGATGTGATATCTCAATGCTTCTAATACCAAACCTGAGACCAGTCCTATAACATGAGATTGGATATCCAACTCCTTCCCCTTCCAAACCTGAGACCCTTCCTATAGCATGAGATGTGATATCCAACTTCTTCCCATTCCAATCCTGAGACCCTTCCTATAACATGAGATGTGATGTCTCAATGCTTCTAATACCAAACCTGAGATCTTTCCTATAACATGAGATGTAATATCCAACTCCTTCCCATTCCAATCCTGAGACCCTTCCTATAGCATGAGATGTGCTATCTCAATGCTTATACCAAACCTGAGACCCTTCCTAAAGCTTGAGATGTGATATCCAACTCCTTCCCATTCCAATCCTGAGACCCTTCCTATAGCATGAGATGTGATATCTCAATGCTTCTAATATCAAACTTGAGACCCTTCCTATAGCATGAGATGTGATATCCAACTCCTTCCCATTCCAATCCTGAGACCCTTCCTATAGCATGAGATGTGATGTCTCGATGCTTCTAATACCAAACCTGAGATCCTTCCTATAACATGAGATGTGATATCCAACTCCTTCCCATTCTAATCCCGAGACCCTTCCTATAGCATGAGATGTGATATCTCGATGCTTATACCAAACCTGAGACCCTTCCTATAGCATGAGATGTGATATCCAACTCCTTCCCATTCCAATCCTGAGACCCTTCCTATAGCATGAGATGTGATATCTCAATGCCTCTAATACCAAACCTGAGATCCTTCCTCTAACATGAAATGTGATATCCAACTCCTTCCCTTTCCAAATCTGAGAGCCTACCTATAGCATGAGATTTGATATCCAAGTCCTTCCCATTCCAATCCTTAGACCCTTCCTACAGCATGCAATATGATATCTCAATGATTCTAATAACAAACCTGAGACCCATCCTATAACATGAGATGGGATATCCAACTCCTTCCTATTCCAATCCTGAGACACTTCCGATAGCAGAGATGTGATATCTCAATGCTTATACCAAACCTGAGACCCTTCCTATAACATGAGATGTGATATCCAACTCCTTCCCGGTCCAAACCTGAGACCCTTCCTATAGCATATGTGATATCCAACTCCTTCCCATTCCAAACATGAGACCCTTCCTATAGCAAGAATGTAATATCCAACTCCTTCCCATTCCAATCCTGAGACCATTCCTACAGCATGAGATGTGATATCTCAATGCTTCTAATACCAAACCTGAGATCCTTACTATGACATGAGATGTGATATCCAATTCCTCCCCATTCCAAACCTGAGAACCTTCCTACAGCATGCGATGTGATATCTCAATGCTTCTAATACCAAACCCGAGACCAGTCCTATAACATGAGATTGGATATCCAACTCCTTCCCCTTCCAAACCTGAGACCCTTCCTATAGCATGAGATGTGATATCCAACTTCTTCCCATTCCACTCCTGAGACCCTTCCTATAACATGAGATGTGATGTCTCAATGCTTCTAATACCAAACCTGAGATCTTTCCTATAACATGAGATGTGATATCCAACTCCTTCCCATTCCAATCCTGAGACCCTTCCTATAGCATGAGATGTGATATCTCAATGCTTATACCAAACCTGAGACCCTTCCTATAGCTTGAGATGTGATATCCAATTCCTTCCCATTCCAATCCTGAGACCCTTCCTATAGCATGAGATGTGATATCTCAAGGCCTCTAATACCAAACCTGAGATTCTTCCTCTAACATGAAATGTGATATCCAACTCCTTCCCCTTCCAAACCTGAGAGCCTTCCTATAGCATGAGATATGATATCCAAGTCCTTCCCATCCAATCCTGAGACCCTTCCTATAACATGAAATGTGATATCCAACTCCTTCCCATTCCAACCTGAGACCCTTCCTATAGCATGAGATGGGATATCCAATTCCTTCCAAATCCAATACTGATACCCTTCCGATAGCATGAGATGTGATATCCCAATGCTTCTACCAAACCTGAGACCCATACTATGGCATGAGATGTGATATCAAACTCCTTCCCATTCCAATCCTGAGACCCTACCTATAGCTTGAGATGTGATATCCAACTCCTTCCCATTCCAATTCTGAGACCCTTCCTATACCATGAGACTTGATATCTCAATGCTTCTAATACAAAACCTGAGACCCGTCCTATAACATGAGATGTGATATCCAAATCCTTCCCCTTCCAAACCTTAGACCCTTCCTTTATCATGAGATGTGATATCCAATTCCTTCCCATTCCAATCCTGAGACCCTTCCGATATCATGAGATTTGTTATCTCAATGCTTCTAATATCAAACTTGAGACCCTCCCTATAGCATGAGATGTGACATCCAAGTCCTCCCCATTCCAATCCTGAGACTCTTCCTATAGCATGAGATGTGATATCTCAATGCTTCTAATACCAAACCTGAGACCCTTCCTATAACATGAGATGGGATATCCAACTCCTTCCCATTCCAATCCTGAGACCCTTCCCATAGCAGAGATGTGATATTTCAATGCTTATACCAAACCTGAGACCCTTCCTATGGCCTGATTTGTCATATACAACTCCTTCCCATTCCAATCCTGAGACCCTTCCTGTAGCATGAGATGTGATATCTCAATGCTTATACCAAATCCGAGACCCTTCCTATAGCATGAGATGTGATATCCAACTCCTTCCCATTCCAATCCTGAGACCCTTCCTATAGCATGAGATGTGATGTCTCAATGCTTCTAATACCAAACCTGAGATCCTTCTGATAGCATGAGATGTGATATCTCAATGCTTCTAGTACCAAACCTGAGATCCTTCCTATAACATGAGATGTGATTTCCAAATTTTCCACTTCCAAACCTGAGACACTCCCTTTAGCATGAGATGTGATATCCAACTCCTTCCCATTCCAATCCTGAGACCCTTCTGATAGCATGAGATGTGATATTTCAATGCCTCTAATACCAAACCTGAGATCCTACCTCTAACATGAAATGTGATATCCATCTCCTTCCCTTTCCAAACCTGAGACCCTGCCTATAGCATGAGATGTGATATCAAAAGTCCTTCCCATTCCAATCCTGAGACCCTTCCTATAGCATGTGATGTGATATCTCAATGCTTATACCAAACCTGAGACCCTTCCTATGGCATGAGATGTCATATACAACTCCTTCCCATTCCAATCCTGAGACCCTTCCTATAGCATGAGATGTGATATCTCAATGCTTATACCAAACCTGAGACCCTTCCTATAGCATGAGATGTGATATCCAACTTCTTCCCATTCCAATCCTGAGACCCTTCCTATAACATGAGATGTGATGTCTCAATGCTTCTAATACCAAACCTGAGACCCTTCCTATAACATGAGATGGGATATCCAACTCCTTCCCATTCCAATCCTGAGACCCTTCCGATAGCAGAGATGTGATATCTCAATGCTTATACCAAACCTGAGACCCTTCCTATGGCCTGAGATGTCATATACAACTCCTTCCCATTCCAATCCTGAGACCGTTCCTATAGCATGAGATGTGATATCTCAATGCTTATACCAAATCTGAGACCCTTCCTATAGCATGAGATGTGATATCCAACTCCTTCCCATTCCAATCCTGAGACCCTTCCTATAGCATGAGATGTGATGTCTCAATGCTTCTAATACCAAACCTGAGATCCTTCCTATAACATGAGATGTGATATCCAACTCCTTCCCATTCCAATCCTGAGACCCTTATGATAGCATGAGATGTGATATCTCAATGCCTCTAATACCAAACCTGAGATACTTCCGATAGCATGAGATGTGATATCTCAATGCTTCTAATACCAAACCTGAGATCCTTCCTATAACATGAGATGTGATTTCCAAATCCTTCCCCTTCCAAACCTGAGACCCTCCCTTTAGCATGAGATGTGATATCCAACTCCTTCCCATTCCAATCCTGAGACCCTTCTGATAGCATGAGATGTGATATTTCAATGCCTCTAATACCAAACCTGAGATCCTACCTCTAACATGAAATGTGATATCCATCTCCTTCTCTTTCCAAACCTGAGACCCTGCCTATAGCATGAGATGTGATATCCAAGTCCTTCCCATTACAATCCTGAGACCCTTCCCATAGCATGTGATGTGATATCTCAATGCTTATACCAAACCTGAGACCCTTCCTATGGCATGAGATGTCATATACAACTCCTTCCCATTCCAATCCTGAGACCCTTCCTATAGCATGAGATGTGATATCTCAATGCTTATACCAAACCTGAGACCCTTCCTATAGCATGAGATGTGATATCCAACTTCTTCCCATTCCAATCCTGAGACCCTTCCTATAACATGAGATGTGATGTCTCAATGCTTCTAATACCAAACCTGAGATCTTTCCTATAACATGAGATGTGATATCCAACTCCTTCCCATTCCAATCCTGAGACCCTTCCTATAGCATGAGATGTGATATCTCAAGGCCTCTAATACCAAACCTGAGATCGTTCCTCTAACATGAAATGTGATATCCAAATCCTTCCCCTTCCAAACCTGAGAGCCTTCCTATAGCATGAGATATGATAGCCAAGTCCTTCCAATTCCAATCCTGAGACCCTTCCTATAACATGAAATGTGATATCCAACTCCTTCCCATTCGAACCTGAGACCCTTCCTATAACATGAAATGTGATATCCAACTCCTTCCCATTCCAACCTGAGACCCTTCCTATAGCATGAGATGGGATATCTCAATGCTTCTAATACCAAACCTGAGACTCTTCCTATAACATGAGATGGGATATCCAACTCCTTCCCATTCCAATCCTGAGACCCTTCCGATAGCAGAGATGTGATATCTCAATGCTTATACCAAACCTGAGACCCTTCCTATGGCCTGAGATGTGATATCCAACTGCTTCCCATTCCAATCCTGAGACCCTTCCTATAGCATGAGATGTGATATCTCAATGCTTATACCAAATTTGAGACCCTTCCTATAGCATGAGATGTGATATCCAACTCCTTCCCATTCCAATCCTGAGACCCTTCCTATAGCATGAGATGTGATGTCTCAATGCTTCTAATACCAAACCTGAGATCCTTCCTATAACATGAGATGTGATATCCAACTCCTTCCGATTCCAATCCTGAGACCCTTATGATAGCATGAGATGTGATATCTCAATGCTTCTAATACCAAACCTGAGATCCTTCCTATAACATGAGATGTGATTTCCAAATCCTTCCCCTTCCAAACCTGAGACCCTCCCTTTAGCATGAGATGTGATATCCAACTCCTTCCCATTCCAATCCTGAGACCCTTCTGATAGCATGAGATGTGATATCTCAATGCCTCTAATTCCAAACCTGAGATCCTACCTCTAACATGAAATGTGATATCCATCTCCTTCCCTTTCCAAACCTGAGACCCTGTCTATAGCATGAGATGTCATATACAACTCCTTCCCATTCCAATCCTGAGACCCTTCCTATAGCACGAGATGTGATATCTCAATGCTTATACCAAACCTGAGACCCTTCCTATAGCATGAGATGTGATATCCAACTCCTTCCCATTCCAATCCTGAGACCCTTCCTTTAGCATGAGATGTGATATCCAACTCCTTCCCATTCCTATCCTGAGACCCTTCCTATAGCCTGAGATGTGATATCTCAATGCCTCTAATACCAAACCTGAGATCCTTCCTCTAACATGAAATGTGATATCCAACTCCTTCCCTTTCCAAACCTGAGAGCCTATCTATAGCATGAGATGTGATATCCAAGTCCTTCCCATTCCAATCCTGAGACACTTCCGATAGCAGAGATGTGATATCTCAATGCTTATACCAAACCTGAGACCCTTCCTATAACATGAGATGTGATATCCAACTCCTTCCCGTTCCAAACCTGAGACCCTTCCTTTAGCATGAGATGTGATATCCAGCTCCTTCCCATTCCAATCCTGAGACACTTCCGATAGCATGAGATGTGATATCTCAATGCTTCTAATATCAAAACTGAGACCCTCCCTATAGCATGATATGTGATATCTAAGTCCTTCCCATTCCAATCCTGAGACCCTTCCTATAGCATGAGATGTGATATCTCAATGCTTCTACCAAACCTGAGACCCTTCCTTTAGCATGAGATGTGATAACCAACTCCTTCCCATTCCAATCCTGAGACCCTTCCTATAGCATGAGATGTGATATCTCAATACTTCTAATACCAAACCTGAGATCCTTCCGATAACATGAGATGTGATATCCAAATCCTTCCCCTTCCAAACCTGAGACCCTCCCTTTAGCATGAGATGTGATATCCAACTCCTTCCCATTCCAATCCTGAGACCCTTCTGATAGCATGAGATGTGATATCTCAATGCTTCTATACCAAACCTGAGATCCTTCCGATAGCATGAGATGTGATATCTCAATGCTTCTAATACCAAACCTGAGATCCTTCCTATAACATGAGATGTGATATACAAATCCTTCCCCTTCCAAACCTGAGACCCTCCCTTTAGCATGAGATGTGATATCCAACTCCTTCCCATTCCAATCCTGAGACCCTTCCGATATCATGAGATTTGTTATCTCAATGCTTCTAATATCAAACTTGAGACCCTCCCTATAGCATGAGATGTGACATCCAAGTCCTCCCCATTCCAATCCTGAGACTCTTCCTATAGCATGAGATGTGATATCTCAATGCTTCTAATACCAAACCTGAGACCCTTCCTATAACATGAGATGGGATATCCAACTCCTTCCCATTCCAATCCTGAGACCCTTCCGATAGCAGAGATGTGATATCTCAATGCTTATACCAAACCTGAGACCCTTCCTATGGCCTGATTTAACATATACAACTCCTTCCCATTCCAATCCTGAGACCCTTCCTATAGCATGAGATGTGATATCTCAATGCTTATACCAAATCCGAGACCCTTCCTATAGCATGAGATGTGATATCCAACTCCTTCCCATTCCAATCCTAAGACCCTTCCTATAGCATGAGATGTGATGTCTCAATGCTTCTAATACCAAACCTGAGATCCTTCTGATAGCATGAGATGTGATATCTCAATGCTTCTAGTACCAAACCTGAGATCCTTCCTATAACATGAGATGTGATTTCCAAATCCTTCCACTTCCAAACCTGAGACACTCCCTTTAGCATGAGATGTGATATCCAACTCCTTCCCATTCCAATCCTGAGACCCTTCTGATAGCATGAGATGTGATATTTCAATGCCTTTAATACCAAACCTGAGATCCTACCTCTAACATGAAATGTGATATCCATCTCCTTCCCTTTCCAAACCTGAGACCCTGCCTATAGCATGAGATGTGATATCAAAAGTCCTTTCCATTCCAATCCTGAGACCCTTCCTATAGCATGTGATGTGATATCTCAATGCTTATACCAAACCTGAGACCCTTCCTATGGCATGAGATGTCATATACAACTCCTTCCCATTCCAATCCTGAGACCCTTCCTATAGCATGAGATGTGATATCTCAATGCTTATACCAAACCTGAGACCCTTCCTATAGCATGAGATGTGATATCCAACTTCTTCCCATTCCAATCCTGAGACCCTTCCTATAACATGAGATGTGATGTCTCAATGCTTCTAATACCAAACCTGAGACCCTTCCTATAACATGAGATGGGATATCCAACTCCTTCCCATTCCAATCCTGAGACCCTTCCGATAGCAGAGATGTGATATCTCAATGCTTATACCAAACCTGAGACCCTTCCTATGGCCTGAGATGTCATATACAACTCCTTCCCATTCCAATCCTGAGACCGTTCCTATAGCATGAGATGTGATATCTCAATGCTTATACCAAATCTGAGACCCTTCCTATAGCATGAGATGTGATATCCAAGTCCTTCCCATTCCAATCCTGAGACCCTTCCTATAGCATGAGATGTGATGTCTCAATGCTTCTAATACCAAATCTGAGATCCTTCCTATAACATGAGATGTGATATCCAACTCCTTCCCATTCCAATCCTGAGACCCTTATGATAGCATGAGATGTGATATCTCAATGCCTCTAATACCAAACCTGAGATACTTCCGATAGCATGAGATGTGATATCTCAATGCTTCTAATACCAAACCTGAGATCCTTCCTATAACATGAGATGTGATTTCCAAATCCTTCCCCTTCCAAACCTGAGACCCTCCCTTTAGCATGAGATGTGATATCCAACTCCTTCCCATTCCAATCCTGAGACCCTTCTGATAGCATGAGATGTGATATTTCAATGCCTCTAATACCAAACCTGAGATCCTACCTCTAACATGAAATGTGATATCCATCTCCTTCCCTTTCCAAACCTGAGACCCTGCCTATAGCATGAGATGTGATATCCAAGTCCTTCCCATTACAATCCTGAGACCCTTCCTATAGCATGTGATGTGATATCTCAATGCTTATACCAAACCTGAGACCCTTCCTATGGCATGAGATGTCATATACAACTCCTTCCCATTCCAATCCTGAGACCCTTCCTATAGCATGAGATGTGATATCTCAATGCTTATACCAAACCTGAGAACCTTCCTATAGCATGAGATGTGATATCCAACTTCTTCCCATTCCAATCCTGAGACCCTTCCTATAACATGAGATGTGATGTCTCAATGCTTCTAATACCAAACCTGAGATCTTTCCTATAACATGAGATGTGATATCCAACTCCTTCCCATTCCAATCCTGAGACCCTTCCTATAGCATGAGATGTGATATCTCAAGGCCTCTAATACCAAACCTGAGATCGTTCCTCTAACATGAAATGTGATATCCAACTCCTTCCCCTTCCAAACCTGAGAGCCTTCCTATAGCATGAGATATGATAGCCAAGTCCTTCCAATTCCAATCCTGAGACCCTTCCTATAACATGAAATGTGATATCCAACTCCTTCCCATTCCAACCTGAGACCCTTCCTATAGCATGAGATGGGATATCTCAATGCTTCTAATACCAAACCTGAGACTCTTCCTATAACATGAGATGGGATATCCAACTCCTTCCCATTCCAATCCTGAGACCCTTCCGATAGCAGAGATGTGATATCTCAATGCTTATACCAAACCTGAGACCCTTCCTATGGCCTGAGATGTGATATCCAACTGCTTCCCATTCCCATCCTGAGACCCTTCCTATAGCATGAGATGTGATATCTCAATGCTTATACCAAATCTGAGACCCTTCCTATAGCATGAGATGTGATATCCAACTCCTTCCCATTCCAATCCTGAGACCCTTCCTATAGCATGAGATGTGATGTCTCAATGCTTCTAATACCAAACCTGAGATCCTTCCTATAACATGAGATGTGATATCCAACTCCTTCCGATTCCAATCCTGAGACCCTTATGATAGCATGAGATGTGATATCTCAATGATTCTAATACCAAACCTGAGATCCTTCCTATAACATGAGATGTGATTTCCAAATCCTTCCCCTTCCAAACCTGAGACCCTCCCTTTAGCATGAGATGTGATATCCAACTCCTTCCCATTCCAATCCTGAGACCCTTCTGATAGCATGAGATGTGATATCTCAATGCCTCTAATTCCAAACCTGAGATCCTACCTCTAACATGAAATGTGATATCCATCTCCTTCCCTTTCCAAACCTGAGACCCTGTCTATAGCATGAGATGTCATATACAACTCCTTCCCATTCCAATCCTGATACCCTTCCTATAGCACGAGATGTGATATCTCAATGCTTATACCAAACCTGAGACCCTTCCTATAGCATGAGATGTGATATCCAACTCCTTCCCATTCCAATCCTGAGACCCTTCCTTTAGCATGAGATGTGATATAAAACTCCTTCCCATTCCAATCCTGAGACCCTTCCTATAGCCTGAGATGTGATATCTCAATGCCTCTAATACCAAACCTGAGATCCTTCCTCTAACATGAAATGTGATATCCAACTCCTTCCCTTTCCAAACCTGAGAGCCTATCTATAGCATGAGATGTGATATCCAAGTCCTTCCCATTCCAATCCTGAGACACTTCCGATAGCAGAGATGTGATATCTCAATGCTTATACCAAACCTGAGACCCTTCCTATAACATGAGATGTGATATCCTACTCCTTCCCGTTCCAAACCTGAGACCTTCCTTTAGCATGAGATGTGATATCCAGCTCCTTCCCATTCCAATCCTGAGACACTTCCGATAGCATGAGATGTGATATCTCAATGCTTCTAATATCAAAACTGAGACCCTCCCTATAGCATGATATGTGATATCTAAGTCCTTCCCATTCCAATCCTGAGACCCTTCCTATAGCATGAAATGTGATATCTCAATGCTTCTACCAAACCTGAGACCCTTCCTTTAGCATGAGATGTGATAACCAACTCCTTCCCATTCCAATCCTGAGACCCTTCCTATAGCATGAGATGTGATATCTCAATACTTCTAATACCAAACCTGAGATCCTTCCGATAACATGAGATGTGATATCCAAATCCTTCCCCTTCCAAACCTGAGACCCTCCCTTTAGCATGAGATGTGATATCCAACTCCTTCCCATTCCAATCCTGAGACCCTTCTGATAGCATGAGATGTGATATCTCAATGCTTCTATACCAAACCTGAGATCCTTCCGATAGCATGAGATGTGATATCTCAATGCTTCTAATACCAAACCTGAGATCCTTCCTATAACATGAGATGTGATATCCAAATCCTTCCCCTTCCAAACCTGAGACCCTCCCTTTAGCATGAGATGTGATATCCAACTCCTTCCCATTCCAATCCTGAGACTCTTCTGATAGCATGAGATGTGATATCTCAATGCCTCTAATACCAAACCTGAGATCCTACCTCTAACATGAAATGTGATATCCAACTCTTTCCCCTTCCAAACCTGAGAGCCTTCCTATAGCATGAGATGTGATATCCAAGTCCTTCCCATTCCAATCCTGAGACCCTTCCTATAACATGAGATGTGATATCCAACTCCTTCCCATTCCAACCTGAGACCCTTCCTATAGCATGAGATGGGATATCCAACTCCTTCCAAATCCAATCCTGATACCCTTCCGATAGCATGAGATGTGATATCCCAATGCTTCTACCAAACCTGAGACCCATACTATGGCATGAGATGTGATATCAAACTCCTTCCCCTTCCAAACCTTAGACCCTTCCTTTATCATGAGATGTGATATCCAACTCCTTCCCATTCCATCCCTGAGACCCTTCCGATATCATGAGATGTGATATCTCAATGCTTCTAAAATCAAACTTGAGACCCTCCCTATAGCATGAGATGTGATATCCAAGTCCTTCCCATTCCAATCCTGAGACCCTTCCTATAGCATGAGATGTGATATCTCAATGCTTCTAATACCAAACCTGAGACCCTTCCTATAACATGAGATGGGAATATCCAACTCCTTCCCATTCCAATCCTGAGACCCTTCCGATAGCAGAGATGTGATATCTCAATGCTTATACCAAACCTGAGATCCTTCCTATAACATGAGATGTGATATCCAACTCCTTCCCATTCCAATCCTGAGACACTTCCTATAGCATGAGATGTGATATCTCACTGCTTATACCAAACCTGAGACCCTTCCTATAGCATGAGATGTGATATCCAACTCCTTCCCATTCTAATCCTGAGACCCTTCCTATAGCATGAGATGTGATATCTCAATGCTTCTAATATCAAACTTGAGACCCTCCCTATAGCATGAGATGTGATATCCAAGTCCTTCCGATTCCAATCCTGAGACACTTCCTATAGCATGAGATGTGATATCTCAATGCTTCTAATACCAAACCTGAGACTCTTCCTATAACATGAGATGGGATATCCAACTCCTTCCCATTCCAATCCTGAGACCCTTCCGATAGCATGAGATGTGATGTCTCAATGCTTCTAATACCAAACCTGAGATCCTTCCTATAACATGAGATGTGATATCCAACTCCTTCCCATTCCAATCCTGAGACCCTTCCTATAGCATGAGATGTGATATCCAACTCCTTCCCATTCCAATCCTGAGACCCTTCCTATAGCATGAGATGTGATATCTCAATGCCTCTAATACCAAACCTGAGATCCTTCCTCTAACATGAAATGTGATATCGAACTCCTTCCCTTTCCAAACCTGAGAGCCTACCTATAGCATGAGATGTGATATCCAAGTCCTTCCCATTCCAATCCTTAGACCCTTCCTACAGCATGCAATATGATATCTCAATGATTCTAATAACAAACCTGAGACCCGTCCTATAACATGAGATGGGATATCCAACACCTTTCCATTCCAATCCTGAGACACTTCCGATAGCAGAGATGTGATATCTCAATGCTTATACCAAACCTGAGACCCTTCCTATAACATGAGATGTGATATCCAACTCCTTCCCGTTTCAAACCTGAGACCCTTCCTATAGCATATGTGATATCCAACTCCTTCCCATTCCAAACATGAGACCCTTCCTATATCAAGAATGTAATATCCAACTCCTTCCCATTCCAATCCTGAGACCATTCCTATAGCATGAGATGTGATATCTCAATGCTTCTAATACCAAACCTGAGATCCTTCCTATGACATGAGATGTGATATCCAATTCCTCCCCATTCCAAACCTGAGAACCTTCCTACAGCATGCGATGTGATATCTCAATGCTTCTAATACCAAACCTGAGACCAGTCCTATAACATGAGATTGGATATCCAACTCCTTCCCCTTCCAAACCTGAGACCGTTCCTATAGCATGAGATGTGATATCCAACTTCTTCCCATTCCAATCCTGAGACCCTTCCTATAACATGAGATGTGATGTCTCAATGCTTCTAATACCAAACCTGAGATATTTCCTATAACATGAGATGTGATATCCAACTCCTTCCCATTCCAATCCTGAGACCCTTCCTATAGCATGAGATGTGCTATCTCAATGCTTATACCAAACCTGAGACCCTTCTTAAAGCTTGAGATGTGATATCCAACTCCTTCCCATTCCAATCCTGAGACCCTTCCTATAACATGAAATGTGATATCCAACTCCTTCCCATTCCAACCTGAGACCCTTCCTATAGCATGAGATGGGATATCCAACTCCTTCCAAATCCAATACTGATACCCTTCCAATAGCATGAGATGTGATATCCCAATGCTTCTACCAAACCTGAGAACCATACTATGGCATGAGATGTGATATCAAACTCCTTCCCATTCCAATCCTGAGACTCTTCCTATAGCTTGAGATGTGATATCCAAATCCTTCCCATTCCAATTCTGAGACCCTTCCTATACCATGAGACTTGATATCTCAATGCTTCTAATACCAAACCTGAGACCCTCCCTATAGCATGAGATGTGACATCCAAGTCCTTCCCATTCCAATCCTGAGACCCTTCTTATAGCATGAGATGTGATATCTCTATGCTTCTAATACCAAACCTGAGAGCATTCCTATAACATGAGATGGGATATCCAACTCCTTCCCATTGCAATCCTGAGACCCTTCCGATAGCAGAGATGTGATATCTCAATGCTTATACCAAACTTGAGACCCTTCCTATGGCCTGAGATGTCATATACAACTCCTTCCCATTCCAATCCTGAGACCCTTCCTTTAGCATGAGATGTGATATCTCAATGCTTATACCAAATCTGAGACCCTTCCTATAGCATGAGATGTGATATCCAATTCTCAGGTTTGGTATAAGCATTGAGATATCACGTCTCTGCTATCGGAAGGGTCTCAGGATTGGATTGGGAAGGAGTTGGATATCCCTTCTCATGCTATAGGAAGGGTCTCAGGATTTGAATGGCAAGGAGTTGGATATCACATCTCATGCTAAAGGAAGGGTCTCAGGTTAGGTAGAAGCATTGAGATATCACGTCTCTGCTATCGGAAGGGTCTCAGGATTGGATTGGGAAGGAGTTGGATATCCCTTCTCATGCTATAGGAAGGGTCTCAGGATTTGAATGGCAAGGAGTTGGATATCACATCTCATGCCATAGGAAGGGTCTCAGGTTTGGTATAAGCATTGAGATATCACATCTCTGCTATCGGAAGGGTCTCAGGATTGGATTGGGAAGGAGTTGGATATCCCTTCTCATGCTATAGGAAGTGTCTCAGGTTGGAATGGGAAGGAGTTGGATATCACATCTCATGTTATAGGAAGGGTCTCAGGATTGGAATGGGAAGGATTTGGATATCACATCTCTTGCTATAGGAAGGGTCTCAGGATTGGAATGAGTAGGAGTTGGATATTACTTTCTTGCTATAGGAAGGGTCTCATGTTTGGAATGGGAAGGAGTTGGATATCACATATGCTATAGTTAGTGTGTCAGGTTTGGAACGGGAAGGAGTTGGATATCACATCTCATGTTATAGGAAGGGTCTCAGGTTTGGTATAAGCATTGAGATATCACATCTCTGCTATCGGAAGCGGCTCAGGATTGGAATGGGAAGGAGTTGGATATCCCATCTCATGTTATAGGAAGAGTCTCTGGTTTGGTATTAGAATCATTGAGATATCACATCGCATGCTGTAGGAAGGGTCTAAGGATTGGAATGGGATGGACTTGGATATCACATCTCATGCTATAGGTAGGCTCTCAGGTTTGGTATAAGCATTGAGATATCACATCTCATGCTATAGGAAGGGTCTCAGGATTGGAATGGGAAGGAATTGGATATCACATCTCATGCTATAGGAAGGGTCTCAGATTTGGTATAAGCATTGAGATATCACATCTCATGCTAAAGGAAGGGTCTCAGGATTGGAATGGGAAGGAGTTGTATATGACATCTCAGGCCATAGGAAGGTTTTCAGGTTTGGTATAAGCATTGAGATATCACATCTCTGCTATCGGAAAGGTCTCAGGATTGGAATGGGAAGGAGTTGGATATCCCATCTCATGTTATAGGAAGGGTCTCAGGTTTGGTATTAGAAGCATAGAGATATCACATCTCATGCTATAGGAAGGGTCTCAGGATTGGAATGGGAAGGACTTGGATGTCACATCTCATGCTATAGGGAGGGTCTCAAGTTTGATATTAGAAGCATTGAGATAACAAATCTCATGATATCGGAAGGGTCTCAGGATTGGAATTGGAAGGAGTTGGATATCACATCTCATGATAAAGGAAGGGTCTAAGGTTTGGAAGGGGAAGGATTTGGATATCACATCTCATGTTATAGGACGGGTCTCAGGTTTGGTATTAGAAGCATTGAGATATCAAGTCTCATGGTATAAGAAGGGTCTCAGAATTGGAATGGGAAGGAGTTGGATATCACACCTCAAGCTATAGGAAGGGTCTCAGGATTGGAATGGGAAGGAGTTTGATATCACATCTCATGCCATAGTATGGGTCTCAGGTTTGGTAGAAGCATTGGGATATCACATCTCATGCTATCGGAAGGGTATCAGTATTGGATTTGGAAGAAGTTGGATATCCCATCTCATGCTATAGGAAGGGTCTCAGGTTGGAATGGGAAGGAGTTGGATATCACATTTCATGTTATAGGAAGGGTCTCAGGATTGGAATGGGAAGGACTTGGATATCATATCTCATGCTATAGGACGGGTCTCAGGTTTGTTATTAGAATCATTGAGATATCATATTGCATGCTGTAGGAAGGGTCTAAGGATTGGAATGGGAAGGACCTGGATATCACATCTCATGCTATAGATAGGCTCTTAGGTTTGGAAAGGGAAGGAGTTGGATATCACATTTCATGTTAGATGAGGGATCTCAGGTTTGGTATTAGAAGCATTGAGATATCACATCTCATGCTATAGGAAGGGTCTCAGGATTGGAATGGGGAAGTAGTTGGATATCACATCTCATGCTATAGGAAGGGTCTCAGGTTTGGTATAAGCATTGAGATATCACATCTCATGCTATAGGACGGGTCTCAGGATTGGAATGGAAGGAGTTGGATATCACATCTCATGTTATAGGAAGGATCTCAGGTTTGGTATTAGAAGCATTGAGATATCACATCTCATGCTATAGGAAGGGTCTCAGGATTGGAATGGGAAGTAGTTGGATATCACATCTCATGCTATAGGAAGGGTCTCAGGTTTGGTATAAGCATTGAGATATCACATCTCATGCTATAGGACGGGTCTCAGGGTTGGAATGGGAAGGAGTTGGATATCACAACTCATCCAATAGGAAGGGTCTCAGGTTTGGAATGGGAAGGAATTGGATATCACATCTCATGTTATAGGAAGAATCTCAGGTTTGGTATTAGAAGCATTGAGATATCACATCTCATGCTATAGGAAGGGTCTCAGGATTGGAATGTGAAGGATTTGGATATCACATCTCATGCTAAAGGAAGGGTCTCAGGTTTGGTAGAAGCATTGAGATATCACGTCTCTGCTATCGGAAGGTTCTCAGGATTGGATTGGGAAGGAGTTGGATATCCCTTCTCATGCTATAGGAAGGGTCTCAGGATTTGAATGGCAAGGAGTTGGATATCACATCTCATGCCATAGGAAGGGTCTCAGGTTTGGTATAAGCATTGAGATATCACATCTCTGCTATCGGAAGGGTCTCAGGATTGGAATGGGAAGGAGTTGGTGTTAAGACGGATTTCTGAACTCTGTCCTGGTGGCGCAGAAGTTCAGAAGGCCAACCTAATTACTTGGAACAGGGTAACCTCTGGACGAGCCAGACCAATCAAGGTAGAGATCGCGGCGGTCAAGACTAGGTCTCAAGAGGGGTGAGGGTGACTGAAAGCCCGCAATGAGCACACAAAGCAAGAGCGCTTACAAACTACTCCAAACAGTTGTTATATCAAAAATATATACACATTTATTTTAAGGCCTTTAAAATAATGACCGTAGCGAAAAAATCACAATATCACAGTATTAAACCAACACATACCATATCAACACAATATATATACAAATACGACAGTCTTAAGCATTAGAGGCACGAAATGTGTAGTCCACCTGCCAGGGAAGGAAAACAGGCAGTGCGATAACGCTTTATACTCAGTTCGCCTTCAGAGGCACCTAACTAGATGGAAGTCCGAGCCCTGCGAAGAGTGGAGCCTTGTGCTCAAAGTACCTGCCACGCCGGTGCCAACGGGCAAAAGGAGAAGCTCTTCGGAGGAAGCCAGGCAGTTCGGGTTAGTGCACAGCAGAAGGAGAACAGGTTCCGCAACTCAAGCGCAGCCTCCACAGCGAGCAGAAGCAGAGCGCGAGTACGGCAAAAGGGTGCTGTTTTTACACAGCAGGGAAAAGCAATGGGATACTGCAGGAGGGCGACCAGATCCTAGCTATAGTACTCACCGGTCCCCGAAGCAAGCAGACCCAGGCTTCTCCACGTTAGTTTCAGCAGCTGGCAGGTTCAGAAGAGCAGGGAACGCCTCGTAGTCGTGTAGAGCAAAAAGACGTCCCAATCGACGAAACCGGCACAGTTTGTTGCCGCAGCAGGACAACGGAGCGGCCGTGTGTATTCGAGCCAAATTTACACTCCTCCCTTCAGACTTGGGAACGCCAAGTGTACGAAGCGTGGGAGAGTGACAAGGACTCGAAATACAACACAACCTGGCGGCGGTTACAGAGCAGGACTCCCTTGTAAGCTGGTCAGTCAACTGGATGGCCCAGAGACACTTCCGAAGGCTTACTTGGCAGGAGATGATGAAGTCGCCAGGAATAGCTGTTCCTGCTATTCCAAAGGTCGAAGCACCAGAACAGGCCTTCTGGTTCGATCAAAGGAGGAAAGGGTTTCACAGGACGACAGCAGTGCAAAGGAGGATTCCTTCAGCGGGTCACCAGCGATTCCTCGGTCCAGCCTCGTGGTTGCAGGATACTTGGCTCCTGTATGCCTTCGTTCGTGAGAACTCAGGAGATCGACATGGTAGTGGTGTTTCCAGCCCCCTCTTATCCACGGTTCCCTTTGCGCCAAAACGGAGGGGAGCCAATGGGAGATCCGCTCATCAACACACATACCATACGTGGACCAATCACGGACCACGGTGGTCCCAGGCATTCACACCACCCTAGACTCTCTGGCACCCAGGATGTGTATTGGGACCAGACATCCCAGCCCACACCCTGGAGGCACACAAACGACATGTAGAAGCCTGCGAAAGCAACCACGTTTCGCGGGAAAGTACATGCCCAAATAAGGAAGGCCCCGGGTCGCTCGACCTGGGGAAGGTGAAGGGAGCAAGACGGTCAGTGGACAAGACAAAGGAGCCTCGTGGTCTGGCCATTTTGGGAGCCAGGCCACCATTTTGGGTTCAGTGCGAAAAACGTGCTCAGAACGCCAAAAGGAGCTCAAAATAAACAAAACGATCGCTGCCACCATTCCAGTCCCTGAATGACTTGCACCGATCAAATACCATCCTAAAAGAGTATCTAGGGCCTGTAGAAGGCTAGAGACCCAAGAGAGCTGTAACTTAGCTTACAGTGCCCTCTTGTGTCATGTTGCACTAAAGCCGCAACATGATAAAAGAAACTACGGGAAACAGCGTTCCCCGGTACTGACTGTCTTAAGGGCATGTCAGTTTCCCCGTAAGAAAGGAGCGAAAGCCCAGAGGAGTGCGGCAGAAGGCTGCACTTCTCTGGCAAAGTCAAGAACAAGGTGAAAACAACAGCAAAAAGTTTAGGGGTTGCCACATGGAAGGAAAATTACCTACAATTACGAAATCTTTCCTAACACTCGCCCCTCCCAGACTATGGATAGGGGGAACTAATCCACCCCTGGATGAGTCTCTTGTTCAGGTCGGTTAAACATTCTGGACAACCCATCAGCATTGCTATGTTGGACACCTGGCCTATGCTCAATAGTGAAGTCGAAGCCTTGTAGACTTATGGACCACCTAAGCAACTTTGGATTCTCCCCCTTCATGTTCATTAGCCACTTTAACGGCTTATGGTCAGTTTGCACAGTGAAGTGGGTCCCATAGAGGTAGGGCCTCAGCTTCCTTAGGGCCCACACAACAGAGAAACATTCTTTCTCTACCGTGGACCATCTGAGCTCTCTGTCCTTAAGCTGGCGACTAATAAAACCGATAGGGTGTTCCTTACCCTTCTCATCTACTTGTGATAGTACAGCTCCTATCCCAGTGTCAGAGGCGTCCGTCTGCACGATAAAAGGTCTTTGATAATCAGGGGCCCTAAGGACAGGGGCCTGGCACAAGGAGTCTTTTAAGCCATTGAAGGCCTTCTCACACTCGTTGGTCCAAGTTACCTTCTTGGGTTTCTCCGGAGTTGTGAGGGCAGTCAGAGGAGAAGCTATGGTGCCATAGTCTGCCACAAAATTGCGGTAATACCCCGTGAGTCCTAAAAAGGCTCTCACTTGGGTTTGCGTAGTGGGGGTAGGCCAGTCTTGTACTGCTTGTACCTGACTGAGTAGAGGCTGTCTCCTCCCTCCACCTACTTCATGTCCAAGGTAAACCACTGAGCCTTGTCCATTTTGGTGAGGGGCCACTCGGACCCCCTCAAAAGAGCTATCTGAAGGACTGCTTGGGAACAGGTCGGGGAGAGGTTCAGACTCCTCTCCCGCAACGTCTGAAGCCAGTAGCAGTGCTACGATTTCGACGCTTGGGCCGAAAGCCTTCAGCCTATTCGCGTGAAACGCTTTTGGAGCCTGTCCAGGCCTTCCAAGGTCCACTGAATAGTTAACCTCACCCAGGGGCTCCACCACTGGGTAAGGGCCTGACCATTTGTCCTGTAAAGCTCGAGACCTTATGGGATTCATGATCAGGACTTGCTGACCAAGTGTAAAGTTGATGAGGGAAGCTTTCTGGTCGTACCAATGTTTCACCAGCGCTTGCCCTGCCTTCAATTTATCACTAGCCAAGCCCATCAGAAGTACCATCCGTTTTCTGAGCCCTAGCACATAATCAACTACGTTGGTAGTAACAGGGGGAGTGGGCATCTCCCATCCCTCTTTGACGATGGCTAAGGGTCCCCGTACGGGATGACCGAACAGAAGTTCGAAGGGGCTGAAGCCAACACCCTCCTGTGGTACCTCTCGGTAGGCAAACAGTAAGCATGAAACAAGAAGATCCCATTTTCTTCTCTGAGGCTCCTCCAGAGCCCCAATCATGCTCTTTAACGTCCTGTTGAAACGCCACCCCAGACCATTGGTCTGGGGGTGGTATGCAGAAGAGAACCTGTAGGTGACCCCACATTCTTTCCACATAGCCTGCCTATACTTCGACATAAAGTTGCTGCCATCATCCGGCACAACTTCTTTAGGGAAGCCAACCCTAGTAAATATGCTGAGTAAAGCTTCTGCAACTGACTTGGCAGTTACAGTTTTCCATGGGATGGCCTCAGGATACCTGGTTGCATGGTCGACCAGCACCAGGATAAACCTATTGCCCGAGGATGTTTGCGGGTCAAGGGGACCAACCATGTCGATCCCTACCCTTTCAAATGGTACCCCCACAACTGGGAGCGGTACCAACGGAGCTTGGATTGTCGCGCCAACCTTACCAGACAACTGGCAGGAGGCACAACTCCTGCAGTGACTTTCTACTTGCACCCCCATCTTGGGCCAGTAGAAGTGCATGGATAACCTTTGCTTGGTCCTCTTCATACCAAGGTGACCAGCAAGGGGAACTTCATGCGCCAACTGCAGGAGGAAGGGCCTAACAGCAAGGGGAACCACCAACCTCCTATGGTCTCCTTCTGTAGACTCTGTGGGCTCACTATAGAGGAGTCCACCTTCCCAATAAATCCTATGCTTCCCAGGAGGTTCACCCTCAAGCTGGGAGCAGGCCTGTCTCCTTAGGCCTTCCAGAGATGGGCACTCACGTTGGCCTTTACTGAATTCGTCCCTATCAGGACCTCCTTCAACTAACAAGTCTTTTAGTTCAGGATGATCGTTGGGGTCGAATACTTCAGGCATCGCCACCTCCTCGTCAGGCCCGGGCGATTGACCAACTTCCTCCACCGCAGTGGTAGGCGAGCTCGGGGGAATATTCTCTTTCCCTCGTTTTGACTTGTAGACTCCTTTCGCCTTGGGTTTCCCCTTCGGCTGGGGCGGCGTATTGGACTTGGCCAATGCTGCCCGTGCTTGAGACCGTGTGTAGGGTCTTTCGGCAGTGTCTCCTACGAGCCCTAAAGCTCTGAGATCATTACCTAACAAGACCTTTCCCGGGACGTTTCTCTGAATGCTCACTGGAATCCTGACTGCTGTACCATTTAAAGTAAGATTTACAGGTATTACTGGAAACATACGGAGGGGGCCGTCAGCCAACTTAGTGGGCATCAGAGTAGCTCTGGCAACTTCCTCTGAGTCTACCAAGGTAGAATCCACTACAGTGCGACTGCACCCACTATCCCTAAGAGCTGGAGTATCCACTCCAGTGATCAGCACACTGTCTTTAAAGTAGTGCTTGGTATTATCCGGAATCCTAGCATAAGCCTCTGCGACTTTCGGCTCCCAGGAACCTAGGGACACTAAAACTACCTCAGCCTCTATTCCGCTGGGAAACGAGTCTGAGGAGAAGGATGCTCCTGTAATCTCTTCTTCCTCGTAGGAGGAGAAGGCCAGATTAGCGGAGTGGACCCCCAAAGGTCTAACCTTACACCGGGGATCCCCCTTCACATGGTCAGTTGCTCCACAAGAAAAACAAGCCCCAGTGGGTCTGTTTACGTAAGGAGGCTTATTGTAACCAGAGTTCTGTTGCGGAGGCGGACCTCCACTACCCTGTGAGTTCTCTTGTGTCTTACCCTTATTTTTCTTTTTGTGGCCCTTATGGGAAGAAGATTTAGCAGATTCCCCACCCTCCATATCTTTGGACTTTTTCCCTTCCTCCTGCTTACCAGGATGAGTTTTGTCCTTATGGGACACTCGATGTGACACCCATAAATCTGCTGCAATGGCCAGCTTCTTAGGATCTATCTCCTTCGAATCGGCCAAATGCTGCTTAAGCTCCGGGGAAGAAGAACCAAAAATGTGTTCCAGCATGACAAGATTTATCATGCCTTCGAAGGTAGAAACCTTATAACCTTCGACCCAGCCAGTTAAGTTTTTCAAAGATTCAGCGACATAAGATACCCAAGTACCACCTTCCTTTTTCTTATACTCTCGAAAACGCTTTAAATATTGGGCCGGAGTCTTCCCAAACTTTAAAATGAGAGTTTGCTTTAACATTGCGAAATCAGCTCGCTCAGCCTTCGACATTTCCATAATGGCACTACAGCCAGAATGGGGCAGTCTGCTGAGTAACCACGCAATCTTATCAGCATTGTCAACTTTCTGAACTTCGCATGCATACTCAAACGCATTCAGCCAGTCCATAATGTCATTCCGTTCTTCATACACACTGAGCAGATCTTTTGGAAACCGTGGATGAGAGGAGGCCCCAGACCCATGTCCAGGACCCTGGGACCCATTTGCAACCTGAAGCTTGGCCAGTTCCAACTGGTGATCCCTGTCTTTCTGTTTTTCTGCCTGTTCGATTTTTAGTTTGGCTATGCTGAATTCAAGCTCCTGCTGCCTAAACCGCAGCTCTTGCTTCTTGAATTCAAGCATAGCATCCCCATCAACACTGGCAGAGGAAACATTAGACATCTCGTCCTCCCTGTCCTCGTGGTCGCGATGGATCAGTGCAGCGGCAGAACCGTCGGTTCTACCAGTGAGAGCAGCCCCACCACCTTCTGCACTGTCCTCAGAAGTTATAGCGTCAAGCTGCGCTTCTTGCCACGCCACGATTCTTTGGATCATTTCCAATTTAGTGCCTTGAGAGGAAACACCTCTCTTCGCACACATCTTCTTCAATGTTTCTGATTTGGAAGCATTTAAAGTTAACAAGGTATTTGTTTCCATACTGTTTGATAGGACTATGGCCTTTTTAAAGTTATACTACAACAATTCACTACGTGTACTGGTTGGAATAACCTGAAATGCCTTAGTTCGAGCGCAACACTGGATACCCTCAGTCGTATCCCACCGCTGTACACCAATTTGTTAAGACGGATTTCTGAACTCTGTCCTGGTGGCGCAGAAGTTCAGAAGGCCAACCTAATTACTTGGAACAGGGTAACCTCTGGACGAGCCAGACCAATCAAGGTAGCGATCGCGGCGGTCAAGACTAGGTCTCAAGAGGGGTGAGGGTGACTGAAAGCCCGCAATGAGCACACACAGCAAGAGCGCTTACAAACTACTCCAAACAGTTGTTATATCAAAAATATATACACATTTATTTTAAGGCCTTTAAAATAATGACCGTAGCGAAAAAATCACAATATCACAGTATTAAACCAACACATACCATATCAACACAATATATATACAAATACGACAGTCTTAAGCATTAGAGGCACGAAATGTGTAGTCCACCTGCCAGGGAAGGAAAACAGGCAGTGCGATAACGCTTTAGACTCAGTTCGCCTTCAGAGGCACCTAACTAGATGGAAGTCCGAGCCCTGCGAAGAGTGGAGCCTTGTGCTCAAAGTACCTGCCACGCCGGTGCCAACGGGCAAAAGGAGAAGCTCTTCGGAGGAAGTCAGGCAGTTCGGGTTAGTGCACAGCAGAAGGAGAACAGGTTCCGCAACTCAAGCGCAGCCTCCACAGCGAGCAGAAGCAGAGCGCGAGTACGGCAAAAGGGTGCTGTTTTTACACAGCAGGGAAAAGCAATGGGATACTGCAGGAGGGCGACCAGATCCTAGCTATACTACTCACCGGTCCCCGAAGCAAGCAGACCCAGGCTTCTCCACGTTAGTTTCAGCAGCTGGCAGGTTCAGAAGAGCAGGGAACGCCTCGTAGTCGTGTAGAGCAAAAAGACGTCCCAATCGACGAAACCGGCACAGTTTGTTGCCGCAGCAGGACAACGGAGCGGCCGTGTGTATTCGAGCCAAATGTACACTCCTCCCTTCAGACTTGGGAACGCCAAGTGTACGAAGCGTGGGAGAGTGACAAGGACTCGAAATACAACACAACCTGGCGGCGGTTACAGAGCAGGACTCCCTTGTAAGCTGGTCAGTCAACTGGATGGCCCAGAGACACTTCCGAAGGCTTACTTGGCAGGAGATGATGAAGTCGCCGGGAATAGCTGTTCCTGCTATTCCAAAGGTCGAAGCACCAGTACAGGCCTTCTGGTTCGATCAAAGGAGGAAAGGGTTTCACAGGACGACAGCAGTGCAAAGGAGGATTCCTTCAGCGGGTCACCAGCGATTCCTCGGTCCAGCCTCGTGGTTGCAGGATACTTGGCTCCTGTATTCCTTCGTTCGTGAGAACTCAGGAGATCGACATGGTAGTGGTGTTTCCAGCCCCCTCTTATCCACGGTTCCCTTCGCGCCAAAACGGAGGGGAGCCAATGGGAGATCCGCTCATCAACACACATACCATACGTGGACCAATCACGGACCACGGTGGTCCCAGGCATTCACACCACCCTAGACTCTCTGGCACCCAGGATGTGTATTGGGACCAGACATCCCAGCCCACACCCTGGAGGCACACAAACGACATGTAGAAGCCCGCGAAAGCAACCACGTTTCGCGGGAAAGTACATGCCCAAATAAGGAAGGCCCCGGGTCGCTCGACCTGGGGAAGGTGAAGGGAGCAAGACGGTCAGTGGACAAGACAAAGGAGCCTCGTGGTCTGGCCATTTTGGGAGCCAGGCCACCATTTTGGGTTCAGTGCGAAAAACGTGCTCAGAACGCCAAAAGGAGCTCAAAATAAACAAAACGATCGCTGCCACCATTCCAGTCCCTGAATGACTTGCACCGATCAAATACCATCCTAAAAGAGTATCTAGGGCCTGTAGAAGGCTAGAGACCCAAGAGAGCTGTAACTTAGCTTACAGTGCCCTCTTGTGTCATGTTGCTCTAAAGCCGCAACATGATAAAAGAAACTACGGGAAACAGCGTTCCCCGGTACTGACTGTCTTAAGGGCATGTCAGTTTCCCCGTAAGAAAGGAGCGAAAGCCCAGAGGAGTGCGGCAGAAGGCTGCACTTCTCTGGCAAAGTCAAGAACAAGGTGAAAACAACAGCAAAAAGTTTAGGGGTTGCCACATGGAAGGAAAATTACCTACAATTACGAAATCTTTCCTAACAGTTGGATATTCCCATCTCATGTTATAGGAAGGGTCTCAGGTTTGGTATTAGAAGCATTGAGATATCACATCTCATGCTATAGGAAGGGTCTCAGGATTGGAATGGGAAGGACTTGGATATCACATCTCATGCTATAGGGAGGGTCTCAAGTTTGATATTAGAAGCTTTGAGATATCACATCTCATGATATCGGAAGGGTCTCAGGATTGGAATGGGAAGGAGTTGGATATCACATCTCATGATAAAGGAAGGGTCTAAGGTTTGGAAGGGGAAGGATTTGGATATCACATCTCATGTTATATTACGGGTCTCATGTTTGGTATTAGAAGCATTGAGATATCAAGTCTCAGAGTATAGGAAGGGTCTCAGAATTGGAATGGGAAGGAGTTGGATATCACATCTCAAGCTATAGGAAGGGTCTCAGGATTGGAATGGGAAGGACTTGGATATCACATCTCATGCTATAGGAAGGCTCTCAGGTTTGGAAGGGGAAAGAGTTGGATATCACATTTCATGTTAGAGGTAGGATCTCAGGTTTGGTATTAGAGGCATTGAGATATCACATCTCATGCTATCAGAAGGGTCTCAGGAATGGAATGGGAAGGAGTTGGATATCACATCTCATGCTAAAGGGAGGGTCTCAGGTTTGGAAGGGGAAGGATTTGGATATCACATCTCATGTTATAGGAAGGATCTCAGGTTTGGTATTAGAAGCATTGAGATATCACATCTCATGCTATCGGAAGGATCTCAGGTTTGGTATTAGAAGCATTGAGATATCACATCTCATGCTATCAGAAGGGTCTCAGGATTGGAATAGGAAGGAGTTGGATATTACATCTCATGCTAAAGGGAGGGTCTCAGGTTTGGAAGGGGAAGGATTTGGATATCACATCTCATGTTATCGGAAGGATCTCACGTTTGGTATTAGAAGTATTGAGATATCATATCTCATGCTATAGGAAGGGTCTCAGGATTGGAATGGGAAGGAGTTGGATATCACATCTCATGCTATAGGAAGTGTCTCAGGATTGGAATGGGAAGGACTTGGATATCACATCTCATGCTACAGGTAGGGTCTCAAGTTTGATATTAGAAGCATTGAGATATCACATCTCATGCTATAGGAAGGGTCTGAGGATTGGAATGGGAAGGAGCTGGATATCACATCTCATGCTAAAGGAAGGGTCTCAGGTTTGGAACGGGAAGGATTTGGATATCACATCTCATGTTATAGGAAGGGTCTCAGGTTTGGTATAAGCATTGAGATATCACATCTCTGCTATCGGAAGTGTCTCAGGATTGGAATGGGAAGGAGTTGGATATCCCATCTCATGTTATAGGACGGGTCTCAGGTTTGTTATTAGAATCATTGAGATATCATATTGCATGCTGTAGGAAGGGTCTAAGGGTTGGAATGTGAAGGACTTGGATATCACATCTCATGCTATAGATAGGCTCTTAGGTTTGGAATGGGAAGGAGTTGGATATCACATTTCATGTTAGAGGAAGGATCTCAGGTTTGGTATTAGAAGCATTGAGATATCACATCTCATGCTATCGGAAGGATCTCAGGTTTGGTATTAGAAGCATTGAGATATCACATCTCATGCTATCAGAAGGGTCTCAGGATTGGAATAGGAAGGAGTTGGATATTACATCTCATGCTAAAGGGAGGGTCTCAGGTTTGGAAGGGGAAGGATTTGGATATCACATCTCATGTTATCGGAAGGATCTCACGTTTGGTATTAGAAGTATTGAGATATCATATCTCTTGCTATAGGAAGGGTCTCAGGATTGGAATGGGAAGGAGTTGGATATCACATCTCATGCTATAGGGAGGGTCTCAGGATTGGAATGGGAAGGACTTAGATATCACATATCATGCTATAGGGAGGGTCTCAGTTTTGATATTAGAAGCATTGAGATATCACATCTCATGCTATCGGAAGTGTCTCAGGATTGGAATGGGAAGGAGCTGGATATCACATCTCATGCTAAAGGAAGGGTCTCAGGTTTGGAACGGGAAGGATTTGGATATCACATCTCATGTTATAGGAAGGGTCTCAGGTTTGGTATAAGCATTGAGATATCACATCTCTGCTATCGGAAGTGTCTCAGGATTGGAATGGGAAGGAGTTGGATATCCCATCTCATGTTATAGGACGGGTCTCAGGTTTGTTATTAGAATCATTGAGATATCATATTGCATGCTGTAGGAAGGGTCTAAGGGTTGGAATGTGAAGGACTTGGATATCACATCTCATGCTATAGATAGGCTCTTAGGTTTGGAAAGGGAAGGAGTTGGATATCACATTTCATGTTAGAGGAAGGATCTCAGGTTTGGTATTAGAAGCATTGAGATGTCACATCTCATGCTATAGGAAGGGTCTCAAGATTGGAATGGGAAGCAGTTGGATATCACATCTCATGCTATAGGAAGGGTCTCAGGTTTGGTATAAGCATTGAGATATCACATCTCATGCTATAGGACGGGTCTCAGGATTGGAATGGAAGGAGTTGGATATCACATCTCATGTTATAGGAAGGATCTCAGGTTTGGTATTAGAAGCATTGAGACATCACATCTCATGCTATAGGAAGGGTCTCAGGGTTGGAATGGGAAGGAGTTGGATATCACATCTCATCCAATAGGAAGGGTCTCAGGTTTGGAATGGGAAGGAATTGGATATCACATCTCATGTTATAGGAAGGATCTCAGGTTTGGTATTAGAAGCATTGAGATATCACATCTCATGCTATAGGAAGGGTCTCAGGATTGGAATGTGAAGGATTTGGATATCACATCTCATGCTAAAGGAAGGGTCTCAGGTTTGGTAGAAGCATTGAGATATCACGTCTCTGCTATCGGAAGGGTCTCAGGATTGGATTGGGAAGGAGTTGGATATCCCTTCTCATGCTATAGGAAGGGTCTCAGGATTTGAATGGCAAGGAGTTGGATATCACATCTCATGCCATAGGAAGGGTCTCAGGTTTGGTATAAGCATTGAGATATCACATCTCTGCTATCGGAAGGGTCTCAGGATTGGATTGGGAAGGAGTTGGATATCCCTTCTCATGCTATAGGAAGTGTCTCAGGTTGGAATGGGAAGGAGTTGGATATCACATCTCATGTTATAGGAAGGGTCTCAGGATTGGAATGGGAAGGATTTGGATATCACATCTCTTGCTATAGGAAGGGTCTCAGGATTGGAATGGGTAGGAGTTGGATATTACTTTCTTGCTATAGGAAGGGTCTCATGTTTGGAATGGGAAGGAGTTGGATATCACATATGCTATAGTTAGTGTCTCAGGTTTGGAACGGGAAGGAGTTGGATATCACATCTCATGTTATAGGAAGGGTCTCAGGTTTGGTATAAGCATTGAGATATCACATCTCTGCTATCGGAAGCGGCTCAGGATTGGAATGGGAAGGAGTTGGATATCCCATCTCATGTTATAGGAAGAGTCTCTGGTTTGGTATTAGAATCATTGAGATATCACATCGCATGCTGTAGGAAGGGTCTAAGGATTGGAATGGGATGGACTTGGATATCACATCTCATGCTATAGGTAGGCTCTCAGGTTTGGTATAAGCATTGAGATATCACATCTCATGCTATAGGAAGGGTCTCAGGATTGGAATGGGAAGGAATTGGATATCACATCTCATGCTATAGGAAGGGTCTCAGATTTGGTATAAGCATTGAGATATCACATCTCATGCTAAAGGAAGGGTCTCAGGATTGGAATGGGAAGGAGTTGTATATGACATCTCAGGCCATAGGAAGGTTCTCAGGTTTGGTATAAGCATTGAGATATCACATCTCTGCTATCGGAAAGGTCTCAGGATTGGAATGGGAAGGAGTTGGATATCCCATCTCATGTTATAGGAAGGGTCTCAGGTTTGGTATTAGAAGCATAGAGATATCACATCTCATGCTATAGGAAGGGTCTCAGGATTGGAATGGGAAGGACTTGGATGTCACATCTCATGCTATAGGGAGGATCTCAAGTTTGATATTAGAAGCATTGAGATAACAAATCTCATGATATCGGAAGGGTCTCAGGATTGGAATGGGAAGGAGTTGGATATCACATCTCATGATAAAGGAAGGGTCTAAGGTTTGGAAGGGGAAGGATTTGGATATCACATCTCATGTTATAGGACGCGTCTCAGGTTTGGTATTAGAAGCATTGAGATATCAAGTCTCATGGTATAAGAAGGGTCTCAGAATTGGAATGGGAAGGAGTTGGATATCACACCTCAAGCTATAGGAAGGGTCTCAGGATTGGAATGGGAAGGAGTTTGATATCACATCTCATGCCATAGTATGGGTCTCAGGTTTGGTAGAAGCATTGGGATATCACATCTCATGCTATCGGAAGGGTATCAGTATTGGATTTGGAAGAAGTTGGATATCCCATCTCATGCTATAGGAAGGGTCTCAGGTTGGAATGGGAAGGAGTTGGATACCACATTTCATGTTAGAGGAAGGATCTCAGGTTTGGTATTAGAAGCATTGAGATATCACATCTCATGCTATAGGAAGGGTCTCAGGATTGGAATGGGAAGTAGTTGGATATCACATCTCATGCTATAGGAAGGGTCTCAGGTTTGGTATAAGCATTGAGATATCACATCTCATGCTATAGGACGGGTCTCAGGATTGGAATGGAAGGAGTTGGATATCACATCTCATGTTATAGGAAGGATCTCAGGTTTGGTATTAGAAGCATTGAGATATCACATCTCATGCTATAGGAAGGGTCTCAGGATTGGAATGGGAAGTAGTTGGATATCACATCTCATGCTATAAGAAGGGTCTCAGGTTTGGTATAAGCATTGAGATATCACATCTCATGCTATAGGACGGGTCTCAGGGTTGGAATGGGAAGGAGTTGGATATCACAACTCATCCAATAGGAAGGGTCTCAGGTTTGGAATGGGAAGGAATTGGATATCACATCTCATGTTATAGGAAGGATCTCAGGTTTGGTATTAGAAGCATTGAGATATCACATCTCATGCTATAGGAAGGGTCTCAGGATTGGAATGTGAAGGATTTGGATATCACATCTCATGCTAAAGGAAGGGTCTCAGGTTTGGTAGAAGCATTGAGATATCACGTCTCTGCTATCGGAAGGTTCTCAGGATTGGATTGGGAAGGAGTTGGATATCCCTTCTCATGCTATAGGAAGGGTCTCAGGATTTGAATGGCAAGGAGTTGGATATCACATCTCATGCCATAGGAAGGGTCTCAGGTTTGGTATAAGCATTGAGATATCACATCTCTGCTATCGGAAGGGTCTCAGGATTGGAATGGGAAGGAGTTGGTGTTAAGACGGATTTCTGAACTCTGTCCTGGTGGCGCAGAAGTTCAGAAGGCCAACCTAATTACTTGGAACAGGGTAACCTCTGGACGAGCCAGACCAATCAAGGTAGCGTTCGCGGCGGTCAAGACTAGGTCTCAAGAGGGGTGAGGGTGACTGAAAGCCCGCAATGAGCACACAAAGCAAGAGCGCTTACAAACTACTCCAAACAGTTGTTATATCAAAAATATATACACATTTATTTTAAGGCCTTTAAAATAATGACCGTAGCGAAAAAATCACAATATCACAGTATTAAACCAACACATACCATATCAACACAATATATATACAAATACGACAGTCTTAAGCATTAGAGGCACGAAATGTGTAGTCCACCTGCCAGGGAAGGAAAACAGGCAGTGCGATAACGCTTTAGACTCAGTTCGCCTTCAGAGGCACCTAACTAGATGGAAGTCCGAGCCCTGCGAAGAGTGGAGCCTTGTGCTCAAAGTACCTGCCACGCCGGTGCCAACGGGCAAAAGGAGAAGCTCTTCAGAGGAAGTCAGGCAGTTCGGGTTAGTGCACAGCAGAAGGAGAACAGGTTCCGCAACTCAAGCGCAGCCTCCACAGCGAGCAGAAGCAGAGCGCGAGTACGGCAAAAGGGTGCTGTTTTTACACAGCAGGGAAAAGCAATGGGATACTGCAGGAGGGCGACCAGATCCTAGCTATACTACTCACCGGTCCCCGAAGCAAGCAGACCCAGGCTTCTCCACGTTAGTTTCAGCAGCTGGCAGGTTCAGAAGAGCAGGGAACGCCTCGTAGTCGTGTAGAGCAAAAAGACGTCCCAATCGACGAAACCGGCACAGTTTGTTGCCGCAGCAGGACAACGGAGCGGCCGTGTGTATTCGAGCCAAATGTACACTCCTCCCTTCAGACTTGGGAACGCCAAGTGTACGAAGCGTGGGAGAGTGACAAGGACTCGAAATACAACACAACCTGGCGGCGGTTACAGAGCAGGACTCCCTTGTAAGCTGGTCAGTCAACTGGATGGCCCAGAGACACTTCTGAAGGCTTACTTGGCAGGAGATGATGAAGTCGCCGGGAATAGCTGTTCCTGCTATTCCAAAGGTCGAAGCACCAGTACAGGCCTTCTGGTTCGATCAAAGGAGGAAAGGGTTTCACAGGACGACAGCAGTGCAAAGGAGGATTCCTTCAGCGGGTCACCAGCGATTCCTCGGTCCAGCCTCGTGGTTGCAGGATACTTGGCTCCTGTATTCCTTCGTTCGTGAGAACTCAGGAGATCGACATGGTAGTGGTGTTTCCAGCCCCCTCTTATCCACGGTTCCCTTCGCGCCAAAACGGAGGGGAGCCAATGGGAGATCCGCTCATCAACACACACACCATACGTGGACCAATCACGCACCACGGTGGTCCCAGGCATTCACACCACCCTAGACTCTCTGGCACCCAGGATGTGTATTGGGACCAGACATCCCAGCCCACACCCTGGAGGCACACAAACGACATGTAGAAGCCCGCGAAAGCAACCACGTTTCGCGGGAAAGTACATGCCCAAATAAGGAAGGCCCCGGGTCGCTCGACCTGGGGAAGGTGAAGGGAGCAGGACGGTCAGTGGACAAGACAAAGGAGCCTCGTGGTCTGGCCATTTTGGGAGCCAGGCCACCATTTTGGGTTCAGTGCGAAAAACGTGCTCAGAACGCCAAAAGGAGCTCAAAATAAACAAAACGATCGCTGCCACCATTCCAGTCCCTGAATGACTTGCACCGATCAAATACCATCCTAAAAGAGTATCTAGGGCCTGTAGAAGGCTAGAGACCCAAGAGAGCTGTAACTTAGCTTACAGTGCCCTCTTGTGTCATGTTGCACTAAAGCCGCAACACGATAAAAGAAACTACGGGAAACAGCGTTCCCCGGTACTGACTGTCTTAAGGGCATGTCAGTTTCCCCGTAAGAAAGGAGCGAAAGCCCAGAGGAGTGCGGCAGAAGGCTGCACTTCTCTGGCAAAGTCAAGAACAAGGTGAAAACAACAGCAAAAAGTTTAGGGGTTGCCACATGGAAGGAAAATTACCTACAATTACGAAATCTTTCCTAACAGTTGGATATTCCCATCTCATGTTATAGGAAGGGTCTCAGGTTTGGTATTAGAAGCATTGAGATATCACATCTCATGCTATAGGAAGGGTCTCAGGATTGGAATGGGAAGGACTTGGATATCACATCTCATGCTATAGGGAGGGTCTCAAGTTTGATATTAGAAGCTTTGAGATATCACATCTCATGATATCGGAATGGTCTCAGGATTGGAATGGGAAGGAGTTGGATATCACATCTCATGATAAAGGAAGGGTCTAAGGTTTGGAAGGGGAAGGATTTGGATATCACATCTCATGTTATATTACGGGTCTCATGTTTGGTATTAGAAGCATTGAGATATCAAGTCTCAGAGTATAGGAAGGGTCTCAGAATTGGAATGGGAAGGAGTTGGATATCACATCTCAAGCTATAGGAAGGGTCTCAGGATTGGAATGGGAAGGACTTGGATATCACATCTCATGCTATAGGAAGGCTCTCAGGTTTGGAAGGGGAAAGAGTTGGATATCACATTTCATGTTAGAGGTAGGATCTCAGGTTTGCTATTAGAGGCATTGAGATATCACATCTCATGCTATCAGAAGGGTCTCAGGAATGGAATGGGAAGGAGTTGGATATCACATCTCATGCTAAAGGGAGGGTCTCAGGTTTGGAAGGGGAAGGATTTGGATATCACATCTCATGTTATAGGAAGGATCTCAGGTTTGGTATTAGAAGCATTGAGATATCACATCTCATGCTATCGGAAGGATCTCAGGTTTGGTATTAGAAGTATTGAGATATCATATCTCATGCTATAGGAAGGGTCTCAGGATTGGAATGGGAAGGAGTTGGATATCACATCTCATGCTATAGGAAGTGTCTCAGGATTGGAATGGGAAGGACTTGGATATCACATCTCATGCTATAGGTAGGGTCTCAAGTTTGATATTAGAAGCATTGAGATATCACATCTCATGCTATAGGAAGGGTCTGAGGATTGGAATGGGAAGGAGTTGGATATCACATCTCATGCTATGGGAAGGGTTTCAGGTTTGGTATAAGCAGTGAGATATCACATCTCTGCTATCGGAAGGGTCTCAGGATTGGAATGGGAAGGAGTTGGATATCACATCTCATGTTATAGGAAGGATCTCAGGTTTGGTATAAGCATTGAGATATCACATCTCTGCTATCGGAAGGGTCTCAGGATTGGAATGGGAAGGAGTTGGATATTCCCATCTCATGTTATAGGAAGGGTCTCAGGTTTGGTATTAGAAGCATTGAGAAATCACATCTCATGCTGTAGGAAGGGTCTCAGGAATGGAATGGGAAGGACTTGGATATCACATCTCATGATAAAGGAAGGGTCTAAGGTTTGGAAGGGGAAGGATTTGGATATCACATCTCATGTTATTGGACCGGTCTCAGGTTTGGTATTAGAAGCATTGAGATATCACATCTCATGCTATAGGAAGGGTCTCAGGATTGGAATGGGAAGGAGTTGGATATCACATCTTATGCTATAGGAAGGGTCTCAGATTTGGTATAAGCATTGAGATATCACATCTCATGCTATAGGAAGGGTCTCAGGATTGGAATGGGAAGGACTTGGATATCACACCTCATGCTATAGGGAGGGTCTCAAGTTTGATATTAGAAGCTTTGAGATATCACATCTCATGATATCGGAAGGGTCTCAGGATTGGAATGGGAAGGAGTTGGATATCACATCTCATGATAAAGGAAGGGTCTAAGGTTTGGAAGGGGAAGGATTTGGATATCACATCTCATGTTATATTACGGGTCTCACGTTTGGTATTAGAAGCATTGAGATATCAAGTCTCATAGTATAGGAAGGGTCTCAGAATTGGAATGGGAAGGAGTTGGATATCACATCTCAAGCTATAGGAAGGGTCTCAGGATTGGAATGGGAAGGACGTGGATATCACATCTCATGCTATAGGAAGGCCCTCAGGTTTGGAAGGGGAAAGAGTTGGATATCACATTTCATGTTAGAGGTAGGATCTCAGGTTTGGTATTAGAGGCATTGAGATATCACATCTCATGCTATCAGAAGGGTCTCAGGAATGGAATGGGAAGGAGTTGGATATCACATCTCATGCTAAAGGGAGGGTCTCAGGTTTGGAAGGGGAAGGATTTGGATATCACATCTCATGTTATAGGAAGGATCTCAGGTTTGGTATTAGAAGCATTGAGATATCACATCTCATGCTATCGGAAGGATCTCAGGTTTGGTATTAGAAGCATTGAGATATCACATCTCATGCTATCAGAAGAGTCTCAGGATTGGAATAGGAAGGAGTTGGATATCACATCTCATGCTAAAGGGAGGGTCTCAGGTTTGGAAGGGGAAGGATTTGGATATCACATCTCATGTTATCAGAAGGATCTCACGTTTGGTATTAGAAGTATTGAGATATCATATCTCATGCTATAGGAAGGGTCTCAGGATTGGAATGGGAAGGAGTTGGATATCACATCTCATGCTATAGGGAGGGTCTCAGGATTGGAATGGGAAGGACTTAGATATCACATATCATGCTATAGGGAGGGTCTCAGTTTTGATATTAGAAGCATTGAGATATCACATCTCATGCTATCGGAAGTGTCTCAGGATTGGAATGGGAAGGTGCTGGATATCACATCTCATGCTAAAGGAAGGGTCTCAGGTTTGGAACGGGAAGGATTTGGATATCACATCTCATGTTATAGGAAGGGTCTCAGGTTTGGTATAAGCATTGAGATATCACATCTCTGCTATCGGAAGTGTCTCAGGATTGGAATGGGAAGGAGTTGGATATCCCATCTCATGTTATAGGACGGGTCTCAGGTTTGTTATTAGAATCATTGAGATATCATATTGCATGCTGTAGGAAGGGTCTAAGGGTTGGAATGGGAAGGACTTGGATATCACATCTCATGCTATAGATAGGCTCTTAGGTTTGGAAAGGGAAGGAGTTGGATATCACATTTCATGTTAGAGGAAGGATCTCAGGTTTGGTATTAGAAGCATTGAGATATCACATCTCATGCTATAGGAAGGGTCTCAGGATTGGAATGGGAAGCAGTTGGATATAACATCTCATGCTATAGGAAGGGTCTCAGGTTTGGTATAAGCATTGAGATATCACATCTCATGCTATAGGACGGGTCTCAGGATTGGAATGGAAGGAGTTGGATATCACATCTCATGTTATAGGAAGGATCTCAGGTTTGGTATTAGAAGCATTGAGACATCACATCTCATGCTATAGGAAGGGTCTCAGGGTTGGAATGGGAAGGAGTTGGATATCACATCTCATCCAATAGGAAGGGTCTCAGGTTTGGAATGGAAAGGAATTGGATATCACATCTCATGTTATAGGAAGGATCTCAGGATTGGTATTAGAAGCATTGAGATATCACATCTCATGCTATAGGAAGGGTCTCAGGATTGGAATGTGAAGGATTTGGATATCACATCTCATGCTAAAGGAAGGGTCTCAGGTTTGGTAGAAGCATTGAGATATCACGTCTCTGCTATCGAAAGGGTTTCAGGATTGGATTGGGAAGGAGTTGGATATCACATCTCATGCCATAGGAAGGGTCTCAGGTTTGGTATAAGCATTGAGATATCACATCTCTGCTATCGGAAGGGTCTCAGGATTGGATTGGGAAGGAGTTGGATATCCCTTCTCATGCTATAGGAAGTGTCTCAGGTTGGAATGGGAAGGAGTTGGATATCACATCTCATGTTATAGGAAGGGTCTCAGGATTGGAATGGGAAGGATTTGGATATCACATATGCTATAGTTAGTGTCTCAGGTTTGGAACGGGAAGGAGTTGGATATCACATCTCATGTTATAGGAAGGGTCTCAGGTTTGGAATGGGTAGGAGTTGGATATTACTTTCTTGCTATAGGAAGGGTCTCATGTTTGGAATGGGAAGGAGTTGGATATCACATATGCTATAGTTAGTGTCTCAGGTTTGGAACGGGAAGGAGTTGGATATCACATCTCATGTTATAGGAAGGGTCTCAGGTTTGGTATAAGCATTGAGATATCACATCTCTGCTATCGGAAGCGACTCAGGATTGGAATGGGAAGGAGTTGGATATCCCATCTCATGTTATAGGAAGAGTCTCTGGTTTGGTATTAGAATCATTGAGATATCACATCGCATGCTGTAGGAAGGGTCTAAGGATTGGAATGGGATGGACTTGGATATCACATCTCATGCTATAGGTAGGCTCTCAGGTTTGGTATAAGCATTGAGATATCACATCTCATGCTATAGGAAGGGTCTCAGGATTGGAATGGGAAGGAATTGGATATCACATCTCATGCTATAGGAAGGGTCTCAGATTTGGGATAAGCATTGAGATATCACATCTCAAGCTAAAGGAAGGGTCTCAGGATTGGAATGGGAAGGAGTTGTATATGACATCTCAGGCCATAGGAAGGTTCTCAGGTTTGGTATAAGCATTGAGATATCACATCTCTGCTATCGGAAGGGTCTCAGGATTGGAATGGGAAGGAGTTGGATATCCCATCTCATGTTATAGGAAGGGTCTCAGGTTTGGTATTAGAAGCATAGAGATATCACATCTCATGCTATAGGAAGGGTCTCAGGATTTGAATGGCAAGGAGTTGGATATCACATCTCATGCCATAGGAAGGGTCTCAGGTTTGGTATAAGCATTGAGATATCACATCTCTGCTATCGGAAGGGTCTCAGGATTGGATTGGGAAGGAGTTGGATATCCCTTCTCATGCTATAGGAAGTGTCTCAGGTTGGAATGGGAAGGAGTTGGATATCACATCTCATGTTATAGGAAGGGTCTCAGGATTGGAATATGAAGGATTTGGATATCACATCTCTTGCTATAGGAAGGGTCTCAGGATTGGAATGGGTAGGAGTTGGATATTACTTTCTTGCTATAGGAAGGGTCTCATGTTTGGAATGGGAAGAGTTGGATATCACATATGCTATAGTTAGTGTCTCAGATTTGGAACGGGAAGGAGTTGGATATCACATCTCATGTTATAGGAAGGGTCTCAGGTTTGGTATAAGCATTGAGATATCACATCTCTGCTATCGGAAGCGGCTCAGGATTGGAATGGGAAGGAGTTGGATATCCCATCTCATGTTATAGGAAGAGTCTCTGGTTTGGTATTAGAATCATTGAGATATCACATCGCATGCTGTAGGAAGGGTCTAAGGATTGGAATGGGATGGACTTGGATATCACATCTCATGCTATAGGTAGGCTCTCAGGTTTGGTATAAGCATTGAGATATCACATCTCATGCTATAGGAAGGGTCTCAGGTTGGAATGGGAAGGACTTGGATATCACATCTCATGCTATAGGAAGGGTCTCAGATTTGGTATAAGCATTGAGATATCACATCTCATGCTAAAGGAAGGGTCTCAGGATTGGAATGGGAAGGAGTTGTATATGACATCTCAGGCCATAGGAAGGTTCTCAGGTTTGGTATAAGCATTGAGATATCACATCTCTGCTATCGGAAGGGTCTCAGGATTGGAATGGGAAGGAGTTGGATATCCCATCTCATGTTATAGGAAGGGTCTCAGGTTTGGTATTAGAAGCATAGAGATATCACATCTCATGCTATAGGAAGGGTCTCAAGTTTGATATTAGAAGCATTGAGATAACAAATCTCATGATATCGGAAGGGTCTCAGGATTGGAATGGGAAGGACTTGGATGTCACATCTCATGCTATAGGGAGGGTCTCAAGTTTGATATTAGAAGCATTGAGATAACAAATCTCATGATATCGGAAGGGTCTCAGGATTGGAATGGGAAGGAGTTGGATATCACATCTCATGATAAAGGAAGGGTCTAAGGTTTGGAAGGGGAAGGATTTGGATATCACATCTCATGTTATAGGACGGGTCTCAGGTTTGGTATTAGAAGCATTGAGATATCAAGTCTCATGGTATAAGAAGGGTCTCAGAATTGGAATGGGAAGGAGTTGGATATCACACCTCAAGCTATAGGAAGGGTCTCAGGATTGGAATGGGAAGGAGTTTGATATCACATCTCATGCCATAGTATGGGTCTCAGGTTTGGTAGAAGCATTGGGATATCACATCTCATGGTATCGGAAGGGTATCAGTATTGGATTTGGAAGAAGTTGGATATCCCATCTCATGCTATAGGAAGGGTCTCAGGTTGGAATGGGAAGGAGTTGGATATCATATCTCATGCTATAGGACGGGTCTCAGTTTTTTTTTTAGAATCATTGAGATATCATATTGCATGCTGTAGGAAGGGTCTAAGGATTGGAATGGGAAGGACTAGGATATCACATCTCATGCTATAGATAGGCTCTTAGGTTTGGAAAGGGAAGGAGTTGGATATCACATCTCATGTTATAGGAAGGATCTCAGGTTTGGTATTAGAAGCATTGAGACATCACATCTCATGCTATAGGAAGGGTCTCAGGGTTGGAATGGGAAGGAGTTGGATATCACATCTCATCCAATAGGAAGGGTCTCAGGTTTGGAATGGGAAGGAATTGGATATCACATCTCATGTTATAGGAAGGATCTCAGGTTTGGTATTAGAAGCATTGAGATATCACATCACATGCTATAGGAAGGGTCTCAGGATTGGGATGTGAAGGATTTGGATATCACATCTCATGCTAAAGGAAGGGTCTCAGGTTTGGTAGAAGCAATGAGATATCACGTCTCTGCTATCGGAAGGGTCTCAGGATTGGATTGGGAAGGAGTTGGATATCCCTTCTCATGCTATAGGAAGGGTCTCAGGATTTGAATGGCAAGGAGTTGGATATCACATCTCATGCCATAGGAAGGGTCTCAGGTTTGGTATAAGCATTGAGATATCACATCTCTGCTATCGGAAGGGTCTCAGGATTGGAATGGGAAGGAGTTGGATATTCCCATCTCATGTTATAGGAAGGGTCTCAGGTTTGGTATTAGAAGCATTGAGATATCACATCTCATGCTATAGGAAGGGTCTCAGGATTGGAATGGGAACGACTTGGATATCACATCTCATGCTATAGGGAGGGTCTCAAGTTTGATATTAGAAGCTTTGAGATATCACATCTCATGATATCGGAAGGGTCTCAGGATTGGAATGGGAAGGAGTTGGATATCACATCTCATGATAAAGGAAGGGTCTAAGGTTTGGAAGGGGAAGGATTTGGATATCACATCTCATGTTATATTACGGGTTTCAGGTTTGGTATCAGAAGCATTGAGATATCAAGTCTCAGAGTATAGGAAGGGTCTCAGAATTGGAATGGGAAGGAGTTGGATATCACATCTCAAGCTATAGGAAGGGTCTCAGGATTGGAATGGAAAGGACTTGGATATCACATCTCATGCTATAGGAAGGCTCTCAGGTTTGGAAGGGGAAAGAGTTGGATATCACATTTCAAGTTAGAGGTAGGATCTCAGGTTTGGTATTAGAGGCATTGAGATATCACATCTCATGCTATCAGAAGGGTCTCAGGAATGGAATGGGAAGGAGTTGGATATCACATCTCATGCTAAAGGGAGGGTCTCAGGTTTGGAAGGGGAAGGATTTGGATATCACATCTCATGTTATAGGAAGGATCTCAGGTTTGGTATTAGAAGCATTGAGATATCACATCTCATGCTATCGGAAGGATCTCAGGTTTGGTATTAGAAGCATTGATATATCACATCTCATGCTATCAGAAGGGTCTCAGGATTGGAATGGGAAGGAGTTGGATATCACATCTCATGCTAAAGGGAGGGTCTCAGGTTTGGAAGGGGAAGGATTTGGATATCACATCTCATGTTATCGGAAGGATCTCACGTTTGGTATTAGAAGTATTGAGATATCATATCTCATGCTATAGGAAGGGTCTCAGGATTGGAATGGGAAAGAGTTGGATATCACATCTCATGCTATAGGGAGTGTCTCAGGATTGGAATGGGAAGGACTTAGATATCACATATCATGCTATAGGGAGGGTCTCAGTTTTGATATTAGAAGCATTGAGATATCACATCTCATGCTATCGGAAGTGTCTCAGGATTGGAATGGGAAGGAGCTGGATATCACATCTCATGCTAAAGGAAGGGTCTCAGGTTTGGAACGGGAAGGAGTTGGATATCACATCTCATGCTAAAGGAAGGGTCTCAGGTTTGGAACGGGAAGGATTTGGATATCACATCTCATGTTATAGGAAGGGTCTCAGGTTTGGTATAAGCATTGAGATATCACATCTCTGCTATCGGAAGTGTCTCAGGATTGGAATGGGAATGAGTTGGATATCCCATCTCATGTTATAGGACGGGTCTCAGGTTTGTTATTAGAATCATTGAGATATCATATTGCATGCTGTAGGAAGGGTCTAAGGGTTGGAATGGGAAGGACTTGGATATCACATCTCATGCTATAGATAGGCTCTTAGGTTTGGAAAGGGAAGGAGTTGGATATCACATTTCATGTTAGAGGAAGGATCTCAGGTTTGGTATTAGAAGCATTGAGATATCACATCTCATGCTATAGGAAGGGTCTCAGGATTGGAATTTGAAGTAGTTGGATATCACATCTCATGCTATAGGAAGGGTCTCAGGTTTGGTATAAGCATTGAGATATCACATCTCATGCTATAGGACGGGTCTCAGGATTGGAATGGAAGGAGTTGGATATCACATCTCATGTTATAGGAAGGATCTCAGGTTTGGTATTAGAAGCATTGAGATATAACATCTCATGCTATAGGAAGGGTCTCAGGATTGGAATGTGAAGGATTTGGATATCACATCTCATGCTAAAGGAAGGGTCTCAGGTTTGGTAGAAGCATTGAGATATCACGTCTCTGCTATCGGAAGGGTCTCAGGATTGGATTGGGAAGGAGTTGGATATCCCTTCTCATGCTATAGGAAGGGTCTCAGGATTTGAATGGCAAGGAGTTGGATATCACATCTCATGCCATAGGAAGGGTCTCGGGTTTGGTATAAGCATTGAGATATCACATCTCTGCTATCGGAAGGGTCTCAGGATTGGATTGGGAAGTAGTTGGATATCCCTTCTCATGCTATAGGAAGTGTCTCAGGTTGGAATGGGAAGGAGTTGGATATCACATCTCATGTTATAGGAAGGGTCTCAGGATTGGAATGGGAAGGATTTGGATATCACATCTCTTGCTATAGGAAGGGTCTCAGGATTGGAATGGGTAGGAGTTGGTTATTACTTTCTTGCTATAGGAAGGGTCTCATGTTTGGAATGGGAAGGAGTTGGATATCACATATGCTATAGTTAGTGTCTCAGGTTTGGAACGGGAAGGAGTTGGATATCACATCTCATGTTATAGGAAGGGTCTCAGGTTTGGTATAAGCATTGAGATATCACATCTCTGCTATCGGAAGCGGCTCAGGATTGGAATGAGAAGGAGTTGGATATCCCATCTCATGTTATAGTAAGAGTCTCTGGTTTGGTATTAGAATCATTGAGATATCACATCGCATGCTGTAGGAAGGGTCTAAGGATTGGAATGGGATGGACTTGGATATCACATCTCATGCTATAGGTAGGCTCTCAGGTTTGGTATAAGCATTGAGATATCACATCTCATGCTATAGGAAGGGTCTCAGGATTGGAATGGGAAGGATTTGGATATCACATCTCATGCTATAGGAAGGGTCTCAGATTTGGTATAAGCATTGAGATATCACATCTCATGCTAAAGGAAGGGTCTCAGGATTGGAATGGGAAGGAGTTGTATATGACATCTCAGGCCATAGGAAGGGTCTCAGGTTTGGTATAATCATTGAGATATCACATCTCTGCTATCGGAAGGGTCTCAGGATTGGAATGGGAAGGAGTTGGATATCCCATCTCATGTTATAGGAAGGGTCTCAGGTTTTATATTAGAAGCATTGAGATAACAAATCTCATGATATCGGAAGGGTCTCAGGATTGGAATGGGAAGGAGTTGGATACCACATCTCATGATAAAGGAAGGGTCTAAGGTTTGGAAGGGGAAGGATTTGGATATCACATCTCATGTTATAGGACGGGTCTCAGGTTTGGTATTAGAAGCATTGAGATATCAAGTCTCATGGTATAAGAAGGGTCTCAGAATTGGAATGGGAAGGAGTTGGATATCACACCTCAAGCTATAGGAAGGGTCTCAGGATTGGAATGGGAAGGAGTTTGATATCACATCTCATGCCATAGTATGGGTCTCAGGTTTGGTAGAAGCATTGGGATATCACATCTCATGCTATCGGAAGGGTATCAGTATTGGATTTGGAAAAAGTTGGATATTCCCATCTCATGTTATAGGAAGGGTCTCAGGTTTGGTATTAGAAGCATTGAGATATCACATCTCATGCTATAGGAAGGGTCTCAGGATTGGAATGGGAACGACTTGGATATCACATCTCATGCTATAGGGAGGGTCTCAAGTTTGATATTAGAAGCTTTGAGATATCACATCTCATGATATCGTAAGGGTCTCAGGATTGGAATGGGAAGGAGTTGGATATCACATCTCATGATAAAGGAAGGGTCTAAGGTTTGGAAGGGGAAGGATTTGGATATCACATCTCATGTTATATTACGGGTCTCAGGTTTGGTATTAGAAGCATTGAGATATCAAGTCTCAGAGTATAGGAAGGGTCTCAGAATTGGAATGGGAAGGAGTTGGATATCACATCTCAAGCTATAGGAAGGGTCTCAGGATTGGAATGGAAAGGACTTGGATATCACATCTCATGCTATAGGAAGGCTCTCAGGTTTGGAAGGGGAAAGAGTTGGATATCACATTTCAAGTTAGAGGTAGGATCTCAGGTTTGGTATTAGAGGCATTGAGATATCACATCTCATGCTATCAGAAGGGTCTCAGGAAATGAATGGGAAGGAGTTGGATATCACATCTCATGCTAAAGGGAGGGTCTCAGGTTTGGAAGGGGAAGGATTTGGATATCACATCTCATGTTATAGGAAGGATCTCAGGTTTGGTATTAGAAGCATTGAGATATCACATCTCATGCTATCGGAAGGATCTCAGGTTTGGTATTAGAAGCATTGAGATATCACATCTCATGCTATCAGAAGGGTCTCAGGATTGGAATGGGAAGGAGTTGGATATCACATCTCATGCTAAAGGGAGGGTCTCAGGTTTGGAAGGGGAAGGATTTGGATATCACATCTCATGTTATCGGAAGGATCTCACGTTTGGTATTAGAAGTATTGAGATATCATATCTCATGCTATAGGAAGGGTCTCAGGATTGGAATGGGAAAGAGTTGGATATCACATCACATGCTATAGGGAGTGTCTCAGGATTGGAATGGGAAGGACTTAGATATCACATATCATGCTATAGGGAGGGTCTCAGTTTTGATATTAGAAGCATTGAGATATCACATCTCATGCTATCGGAAGTGTCTCAGGATTGGAATGGGAAGGAGCTGGATATCACATCTCATGCTAAAGGAAGGGTCTCAGGTTTGGAACGGGAAGGAGTTGGATATCACATCTCATGCTAAAGGAAGGTTCTCAGGTTTGGAACGGGAAGGATTTGGATATCACATCTCATGTTATAGGAAGGGTCTCAGGTTTGGTATAAGCATTGAGATATCACATCTCTGCTATCGGAAGTGTCTCAGGATTGGAATGGGAAGGAGTTGGATATCCCATCTCATGTTATAGGACGGGTCTCAGGTTTGTTATTAGAATCATTGAGATTCATATTGCATGCTGTAGGAAGGGTCTAAGGGTTGGAATGGGAAGGACTTGGATATCACATCTCATGCTATAGATAGGCTCTTAGGTTTGGAAAGGGAAGGAGTTGGATATCACATTTCATGTTAGAGGAAGGATCTCAGGTTTGGTATTAGAAGCATTGAGATATCACATCTCATGCTATAGGAAGGGTCTCAGGATTGGAATTTGAAGTAGTTGGATATCACATCTCATGCTAGAGGAAGGGTCTCAGGTTTGGTATAAGCATTGAGATATCACATCTCATGCTATAGGACGGGTCTCAGGATTGGAATGGAAGGAGTTGGATATCACATCTCATGTTATAGGAAGGATCTCAGGTTTGGTATTAGAAGCATTGAGACATCACATCTCATGTTATAGGAAGGGTCTCACGGTTGGAATGGGAAGGAGTTGGATATCACATCTCATCCAATAGGAAGGGTCTCAGGTTTGGAATGGGAAGGAATTGGATATCACATCTCATGTTATAGGAAGGATCTCAGGTTTGGTATTAGAAGCATTGAGATATAACATCTCATGCTATAGGAAGGGTCTCAGGATTGGAATGTGAAGGATTTGGATATCACATCTCATGCTAAAGGAAGGGTCTCAGGTTTGGTAGAATCATTGAGATATCACGTCTCTGCTATCGGAAGGGTCTCAGGATTGGATTGGGAAGGAGTTGGATACCCCTTCTCATGCTATAGGAAGGGTCTCAGGATTTGAATGGCAAGGAGTTGGATATCACATCTCATGCCATAGGAAGGGTCTCGGGTTTGGTATAAGCATTGAGATATCACATCTCTGCTATCGGAAGGGTCTCAGGATTGGATTGGGAAGTAGTTGGATATCCCTTCTCATGCTATAGGAAGTGTCTCAGGTTGGAATGGGAAGGAGTTGGATATCACATCTCATGTTATAGGAAGGGTCTCAGGATTGGAATGGGAAGGATTTGGATATCACATCTCTTGCTATAGGAAGGGTCTCAGGATTGGAATGGGTAGGAGTTGGATATTACTTTCTTGCTATAGGAAGGGTCTCATGTTTGGAATGGGAAGGAGTTGGATATCACATATGCTATAGTTAGTGTCTCAGGTTTGGAACGGGAAGGAGTTGGATATCACATCTCATGTTATAGGAAGGGTCTCAGGTTTGGTATAAGCATTGAGATATCACATCTCTGCTATCGGAAGCGGCTCAGGATTGGAATGAGAAGGAGTTGGATATCCCATCTCATGTTATAGTAAGAGTCTCTGGTTTGGTATTAGAATCATTGAGATATCACATCGCATGCTGTAGGAAGGGTCTAAGGATTGGAATGGGATGGACTTGGATATCACATCTCATGCTATAGGTAGGCTCTCAGGTTTGGTATAAGCATTGAGATATCACATCTCATGCTATAGGAAGGGTCTCAGGATTGGAATGGGAAGGATTTGGATATCACATCTCATGCTATAGGAAGGGTCTCAGATTTGGTATAAGCATTGAGATATCACATCTCATGCTAAAGGAAGGGTCTCAGGATTGGAATGGGAAGGAGTTGTATATGACATCTCAGGCCATAGGAAGGGTCTCAGGTTTGGTATAAGCATTGAGATATCACATCTCTGCTATCGGAAGGGTCTCAGGATTCGAATGGGAAGGAGTTGGATATCCCATCTCATGTTATAGGAAGGGTCTCAGGTTTGGTATTAGAAGCATAGAGATATCACATCTCATGCTATAGGAAGGGTCTCAGGATTGGAATGGGAAGGACTTGGATGTCACATCTCATGCTATAGGGAGGGTCTCAAGTTTGATATTAGAAGCATTGAGATAACAAATCTCATGATATCGGAAGGGTCTCAGGATTGGAATGGGAAGGAGTTGGATACCACATCTCATGATAAAGGAAGGGTCTAAGGTTTGGAAGGGGAAGGATATGGATATCACATCTCATGTTATAGGACGGGTCTCAGGTTTGGTATTAGAAGCATTGAGATATCAAGTCTCATGGTATAAGAAGGGTCTCAGAATTGGAATGGGAAGGAGTTGGATATCACACCTCAAGCTATAGGAAGGGTCTCAGGATTGGAATGGGAAGGAGTTTGATATCACATCTCATGCCATAGTATGGGTCTCAGGTTTGGTAGAAGCATTGGGATATCACATCTCATGCTATCGGAAGGGTATCAGTATTGGATTTGGAAGAAGTTGGATATCCCATCTCATGCTATAGGAAGGGTCTCAGGTTGGAATGGGAAGGAGTTGGATATCACATTTCATGTTATAGGAAGGGTCTCAGGATTGGAATGGGAAGAACTTGGATATCATATCTCATGCTATAGGATGGGTCTCAGGTTTGTTATTAGAATCATTGAGATATCATATTGCATGCTGTAGGAAGGGTCTAAGGGTTGGAATGGGAAGGACTTGGATATCACATCTCATGCTATAGATAGGCTCTTAGGTTTGGAAAGGGAAGGAGTTGGATATCACATTTCATGTTAGAGGAAGGATCTCAGGTTTGGTATTAGAAGCATTGAGATATCACATCTCATGCTATAGGAAGGGTCTCAGGATTGGAATTTGAAGTAGTTGGATATCACATCTCATGCTATAGGAAGGGTCTCAGGTTTGGTATAAGCATTGAGATATCACATCTCATGCTATAGGACGGGTCTCAGGATTGGAATGGAAGGAGTTGGATATCACATCTCATGTTATAGGAAGGATCTCAGGTTTGGTATTAGAAGCATTAAGACATCACATCTCATGCTATAGGAAGGGTCTCAGGGTTGGAATGGGAAGGAGTTGGATATCACATCTCATCCAATAGGAAGGGTCTCAGGTTTGGAATGGGAAGGAATTGGATATCACATCTCATGTTATAGGAAGGATCTCAGGTTTGGTATTAGAAGCATTGAGATATAACATCTCATGCTATAGGAAGGGTCTCAGGATTGGAATGTGAAGGATTTGGATATCACATCTCATGCTAAAGGAAGGTCTCAGGTCTGGTAGAAGCATTGAGATATCACGTCTCTTCTATCGGAAGGGTCTCAGGATTGGATTGGGAAGGAGTTGGATATCCCTTCTCATGCTATAGGAAGGGTCTCAGGATTTGAATGGCAAGGAGTTGGATATCACATCTCATGCCATAGGAAGGGTCTCAGGTTTGGTATAAGCATTGAGATATCACATCTCTGCTATCGGAAGGGTCTCAGGATTGGATTGGGAAGTAGTTGGATATCCCTTCTCATGCTATAGGAAGTGTCTCAGGTTGGAATGGGAAGGAGTTGGATATCACATCTCATGTTATAGGAAGGGTCTCACGATTGGAATGGGAAGGATTTGGATATCACATCTCTTGCTATAGGAAGGGTCTCAGGATTGGAATGGGTAGGAGTTGGATATTACTTTCTTGCTATAGGAAGGGTCTCATGTTTGGAATGGGAAGGAGTTGGATATCACATATGCTATAGTTAGTGTCTCAGGTTTGGAACGGGAAGGAGTTGGATATCACATCTCATGTTATAGGAAGGGTCTCAGGTTTGGTATAAGCATTGAGATATCACATCTCTGCTATCGGAAGCGGCTCAGGATTGGAATGAGAAGGAGTTGGATATCCCATCTCATGTTATAGTAAGAGTCTCTGGTTTGGTATTAGAATCATTGAGATATCACATCGCATGCTGTAGGAAGGGTCTAAGGATTGGAATGGGATGGACTTGGATATCACATCTCATGCTATAGGTAGGCTCTCAGGTTTGGTATAAGCATTGAGATATCACATCTCATGCTATAGGAAGGGTCTCAGGATTGGAATGGGAAGGATTTGGATATCACATCTCATGCTATAGGAAGGGTCTCAGATTTGGTATAAGCATTGAGATATCACATCTCATGCTAAAGGAAGGGTCTCAGGATTGGAATGGGAAGGAGTTGTATATGACATCTCAGGCCATAGGAAGGGTCTCAGGTTTGGTATAAGCATTGAGATATCACATCTCTGCTATCGGAAGGGTCTCAGGATTGGAATGGGAAGGAGTTGGATATCCCATCTCATGTTATAGGAAGGGTCTCAGGTTTGGTATTAGAAGCATAGAGATATCACATCTCATGCTATAGGAAGGGTCTCAGGATTGGAATGGGAAGGACTTGGATGTCACATCTCATGCTATAGGGAGGGTCTCAAGTTTGATATTAGAAGCATTGAGATAACAAATCTCATGATATCGGAAGGGTCTCAGGATTGGAATGGGAAGGAGTTGGATACCACATCTCATGATAAAGGAAGGGTCTAAGGTTTGGAAGGGGAAGGATTTGGATATCACATCTCATGTTATAGGACGGGTCTCAGGTTTGGTATTAGAAGCATTGAGATATCAAGTCTCATGGTATAAGAAGGGTCTCAGAATTGGAATGGGAAGGAGTTGGATATCACACCTCAAGCTATAGGAAGGGTCTCAGGATTGGAATGGGAAGGAGTTTGATATCACATCTCATGCCATAGTATGGGTCTCAGGTTTGGTAGAAGCATTGGGATATCACATCTCATGCTATCGGAAGGGTATCAGTATTGGATTTGGAAGAAGTTGGATATCCCATCTCATGCTATAGGAAGGGTCTCAGGTTGGAATGGGAAGGAGTTGGATATCACATTTCATGTTATAGGAAGGGTCTCAGGATTGGAATGGGAAGGACTTGGATATCATATCTCATGCTATAGGATGGGTCTCAGGTTTGTTATTAGAATCATTGAGATATCATATTGCATGCTGTAGGAAGGGTCTAAGGATTGGAATGGGAAGGACTTGGATATCACATCTCATGCTATAGATAGGCTCTTAGGTTTGGAAAGGGAAGGAGTTGGATATCACATTTCATGTTAGAGGAAGGATCTCAGGTTTGGTATTAGAAGCATTGAGATATCACATCTCATGCTATAGGAAGGGTCTCAGGATTGGAATGGGAAGTAGTTGGATAACACATCTCATGCTATAGGAAGGGTCTCAGGTTTGGTATAAGCATTGAGATATCACATCTCATGCTATAGGACGGGTCTCAGGATTGGAATGGAAGGATTTGGATATCACATCTCATGTTATAGGAAGGATCTCAGGTTTGGTATTAGAAGCATTGAGACATAACATCTCATGCTATAGGAAGGGTCTCAGGATTGGAATGTGAAGGATTTGGATATCACATCTCATGCTAAAGGAAGGGTCTCAGGTTTGGTAGAAGCATTGAGATATCACGTCTCTGCTATCGGAAGGGTCTCAGGATTGGATTGGGAAGGAGTTGGATATCCCTTCTCATGCTGTAGGAAGGGTCTCAGGATTTGAATGGCAAGGAGTTGGATATCACATCTCATGCCATAAGAAGGGTCTCAGGTTTGGTATAAGCATTGAGATATCACATCTCTGCTATCGGAAGGGTCTCAGGATTGGAATGGAAGGATTTGGATATCACATCTCATGTTATAGGAAGGATCTCAGGTTTGGTATTAGAAGCATTGAGACATAACATCTCATGCTATAGGAAGGGTCTCAGGATTGGAATGTGAAGGATTTGGATATCACATCTCATGCTAAAGGAAGGGTCTCAGGTTTGGTAGAAGCATTGAGATATCACGTCTCTGCTATCGGAAGGGTCTCAGGATTGGATTGGGAAGGAGTTTGATATCCCTTCTCATGCTATAGGAAGGGTCTCAGGATTTGAATGGCAAGGAGTTGGATATCACATCTCATGCCATAGGAAGGGTCTCAGGTTTGGTATAAGCATTGAGATATCACATCTCTGCTATCGGAAGGGTCTCAGGATTGGAATGGGAAGGAGTTGGATATTCCCATCTCATGTTATAGGAAGGGTCTCAGGTTTGGTATTAGAAGCATTGAGATATCACATCTCATGCTATAGGAAGGGTCTCAGGATTGGAATGGGAAGGACTTGGATATCAAATCTCATGCTATAGGGAGGGTCTCAAGTTTGATATTAGAAGCTTTGAGATATCACATCTCATGATATCGGAAGGGTCTCAGGATTGGAATGGGAAGGAGTTGGATATCACATCTCATGATAAAGGAAGGGTCTAAGGTTTGGAAGGGGAAGGATTTGGATATCACATCTCATGTTATATTACGGGTCTCAGGTTTGGTATTAGAAGCATTGAGATATCAAGTCTCAGAGTATAGGAAGGGTCTCAGAATTGGAATGGGAAGGAGTTGGATATCACATCTCAAGCTATAGGAAGGGTCTCAGGATTGGAATGGGAAGGACTTGGATATCACATCTCATGCTATAGGAAGGCTCTCAGGTTTGGAAGGGGAAAGAGTTGGATATCACATTTCATGTTAGAGGTAGGATCTCAGGTTTGGTATTAGAGGCATTGAGATATCACATCTCATGCTATCAGAAGGGTCTCAGGAATGGAATGGGAAGGAGTTGGATATCACATCTCATGCTAAAGGGAGGGTCTCAGGTTTGGAAGGGGAAGGATTTGGATATCACATCTCATGTTATAGGAAGGATCTCATGTTTGGTATTAGAAGCATTGAGATATCACATCTCATGCTATCGGAAGGATCTCAGGTTTGGTATTAGAAGCATTGAGATATCACATCTCATGCTATCAGAAGGGTCTCAGGATTGGAATGGGAAGGAGTTGGATATCACATCTCATGCTAAAGGGAGGGTCTCAGGTTTGGAAGGGGAAGGATTTGGATATCACATCTCATGTTATCGGAAGGATCTCACGTTTGGTATTAGAAGTATTGAGATATCATATCTCATGCTATAGGAAGGGTCTCAGGATTGGAATGGGAAAGAGTTGGATATCACATCTCATGCTATAGGGAGTGTCTCAGGATTGGAATGGGAAGGACTTAGATATCACATATCATGCTATAGGGAGGGTCTCAGTTTTGATATTAGAATCATTGAGATATCACATCTCATGCTATCGGAAGTGTCTCAGGATTGGAATGGGAAGGAGCGGGATATCACATCTCATGCTAAAGGAAGGGTCTCAGGTTTGGAACGGGAAGGATTTGGATATCACATCTCATGTTATAGGAAGGGTCTCAGGTTTGGTATAAGCATTGAGATATCACATCTCTGCTATCGGAAGTGTCTCAGGATTGGAATGGGAAGGAGTTGGATATCACATCTCATGCTAAAGGAAGGGTCTCAGGTTTGGTAGAAGCATTGAGATATCACGTCTCTGCTATCGGAAGGGTCTCAGGATTGGATTGGGAAGGAGTTGGATATCCCTTCTCATGCTATAAGAAGGGTCTCAGGATTTGAATGGCAAGGAGTTGGATATCACATCTCATGCCATAGGAAGGGTCTCAGGTTTGGTATAAGCATTGAGATATCACATCTCTGCTATCGGAAGGGTCTCAGGATTGGATTGGGAAGGAGTTGGATATCCCTTCTCATGCTATAGGAAGTGTCTCAGGTTGGAATGGGAAGGAGTTGGATATCACATCTCATGTTATAGGAAGGGTCTCAGGATTGGAATGGGAAGGATTTGGATATCACATCTCTTGCTATAGGAAGGGTCTCAGGATTGGAATGGGTAGGAGTTGGATATTACTTTCTTGCTATAGGAAGGGTCTCATGTTTGGAATGGGAAGGAGTTGGATATCACATATGCTATAGTTAGTGTCTCAGGTTTGGAACGGGAAGGAGTTGGATATCACATCTCATGTTATAGGAAGGGTCTCAGGTTTGGTATAAGCATTGAGATATCACATCTCTGCTATCGGAAGCGGCTCAGGATTGGAATGGGAAGGAGTTGGATATCCCATCTCATGTTATAGTAAGAGTCTCTGGTTTGGTATTAGAATCATTGAGATATCACATTGCATGCTGTAGGAAGGGTCTAAGGATTGGAATGGGATGGACTTGGATATCACATCTCATGCTATAGGTAGGCTCTCAGGTTTGGTATAAGCATTGAGATATCACATCTCATGCTATAGGAAGGGTCTCAGGATTGGAATGGGAAGGATTTGGATATCACATCTCATGCTATAGGAAGGGTCTCAGATTTGGTATAAGCATTGAGATATCACATCTCATGCTAAAGGAAGGGTCTCAGGATTGGAATGGGAAGGAGTTGTATATGACATCTCAGGCCATAGGAAGGGTTTCAGGTTTGGTATAAGCATTGAGATATCACATCTCTGCTATCGGAAGCGGCTCAGGATTGGAATGGGAAGGAGTTGGATATCCCATCTCATGTTATAGTAAGAGTCTCTGGTTTGGTATTAGAATCATTGAGATATCACATTGCATGCTGTAGGAAGGGTCTAAGGATTGGAATGGGATGGACTTGGATATCACATCTCATGCTATAGGTAGGCTCTCAGGTTTGGTATAAGCATTGAGATATCATATCTCATGCTATAGGAAGGGTCTCAGGATTGGAATGGGAAGGATTTGGATATCACATCTCATGCTATAGGAAGGGTCTCAGATTTGGTATAAGCATTGAGATATCACATCTCATGCTAAAGGAAGGGTCTCAGGATTGGAATGGGAAGGAGTTGGATACCACATCTCATGATAAAGGAAGGGTCTAAGGTTTGGAAGGGGAAGGATTTGGATATCACATCTCATGTTATAGGACGGGTCTCAGGTTTGGTATTAGAAGCATTGAGATATCAAGTCTCATGGTATAAGAAGGGTCTCAGAATTGGAATGGGAAGGAGTTGGATATCACACCTCAAGCTATAGGAAGGGTCTCAGGATTGGAATGGGAAGGAGTTTGATATCACATCTCATGCCATAGTATGTGTCTCAGGTTTGGTAGAAGCATTGGGATATCACATCTCATGCTATCGGAAAGGTATCAGTATTGGATTTGGAAGAAGTTGGATATCCCATCTCATGCTATAGGAAGGGTCTCAGGTTGGAATGGGAAGGAGTTGGATATCACATTTCATGTTATAGGAAGGGTCTCAGGATTGGAATGGGAAGGACTTGGATATCATATCTCATGCTATAGGACGGGTCTCAGGTTTGTTATTAGAATCATTGAGATATCATATTGCATGCTGTAGGAAGGGTCTAAGGATTGGAATGGGAAGGACTTGGATATCACATCTCATGCTATAGATAGGCTCTTAGGTTTGGAAAGGGAAGGAGTTGGATATCACATTTCATGTTAGAGGAAGGATCTCAGGTTTGGTATTAGAAGCATTGAGATATCACATCTCATGCTATAGGAAGGGTCTCAGGATTGGAATGGGAAGTAGTTGGATATCACATCTCATGCTATAGGAAGGGTCTCAGGTTTGGTATAAGCATTGAGATATCACATCTCATGCTATAGGACGGGTCTCAGGATTGGAATGGAAGGAGTTGGATATCACATCTCATGTTATAGGAAGGGTCTCAGGTTTGGTATAAGCATTGAGATATCACATCTCTGCTATCGGAAGCGGCTCAGGATTGGAATGGGAAGGAGTTGGATATCCCATCTCATGTTATAGGAAGAGTCTCTGGTTTGGTATTAGAATCATTGAGATATCACATCGCATGCTGTAGGAAGGGTCTAAGGATTGGAATGGGATGGACTTGGATATCACATCTCATGCTATAGGTAGGCTCTCAGGTTTGGTATAAGCATTGAGATATCACATCTCATGCTATAGGAAGGGTCTCAGGATTGGAATGGGAAGGAATTGGATATCACATCTCATGCTATAGGAAGGGTCTCAGATTTGGTATAAGCATTGAGATATCACATCTCATGCTAAAGGAAGGGTCTCAGGATTGGAATGGGAAGGAGTTGTATATGACATCTCAGGCCATAGGAAGGGTCTCAAGTTTGGTATAAGCATTGAGATATCACATCTCTGCTATCGGAAGGGTCTCAGGATTGGAATGGGAAGGAGTTGGATATCCCATCTCATGTTATAGGAATGCTCTCAGGTTTGGTATTAGAAGCATAGAGATATCACATCTCATGCTATAGGAAGGGTCTCAGGATTGGAATGGGAAGGACTTGGATGTCACATCTCATGCTATAGGGAGGGTCTCAAGTTTGATATTAGAAGCATTGAGATAACAAATCTCATGATATCGGAAGGGTCTCAGGATTGGAATGGGAAGGAGTTGGATATCACATCTCATGATAAAGGAAGGGTCTAAGGTTTGGAAGGGGAAGGATTTGGATATCACATCTCATGTTATAGGACGGGTCTCAGGTTTGGTATTAGAAGCATTGAGATATCAAGTCTCATGGTTTAAGAAGGGTCTCAGAATTGGAATGGGAAGGAGTTGGATATCACACCTCAAGCTATAGGAAGGGTCTCAGGATTGGAATGGGAAGGAGTTTGATATCACATCTCATGCCATAGTATGGGTCTAAGGTTTGGTAGAAGCATTGGGATATCACATCTCATGCTATCGGAAGGGTATCAGTATTGGATTTGGAAGAAGTTGGATATCCCATCTCATGCTATAGGAAGGGTCTCAGGTTGGAATGGGAAGGAGTTGGATATCACATTTCATGTTATAGGAAGGGTCTCAGGATTGGAATGGGAAGGACTTGGATATCATATCTCATGCTATAGGAAGGCTCTCAGGTTTGGAAGGGGAAGGAGTTGGATATCACATTTCATGTTAGAGGAAGGATCTCAGGTTTGGTATTAGAGGCCTTGAGATATCACATCTCATGCTATAGGAAGGGTCTCAGGATTGGAATGGGAAGGAGTTGGATATCACATCTCAAGCTATAGGAAATATCTCAGGTTTGGTATTAGAAGCATTGAGACATCACATCTCATGTTATAGGAAGGGTCTCAGGATTGGAATGGGAAGAAGTTGGATATCACATCTCATGCTATAGGAAGGGTCTCAGGTTTGGTATAAGCATTGAGATATCACATCTCATGCTATAGGACGGGTCTCAGGATTGGAATGGAAGGAGTTGGATATCACATCTCATGTTATAGGAAGGATCTCAGGTTTGGTATTAGAAGCATTGAGACATCACATCTCATGCTATAGGAAGGGTCTCAGGGTTGGAATGGGAAGGAGTTGGATATCACATCTCATCCAATAGGAAGGGTCTCAGGTTTGGAATGGGAAGGAATTGGATATCACATCTTATGTTATAGGAAGGATCTCAGGTTTGGTATTAGAAGCATTGAGATATCACATCTCATGCTATAGGAAGGGTCTCAGGATTGGAATGTGAAGGATTTGGATATCACATCTCATGCTAAAGGAAGGGTCTCAGGTTTGGTAGAAGCATTGAGATATCACGTCTCTGCTATCGGAAGGGTCTCAGGATTGGATTGGGAAGGAGTTGGATATCCCTTCTCATGCTATAGGAAGGGTCTCAGGATTTGAATGGCAAGGAGTTGGATATCACATCTCATGCCATAGGAAGGGTCTCAGGTTTGGTATAAGCATTGAGATATCACATCTCTGCTATCGGAAGGGTCTCAGGATTGGATTGGGAAGGAGTTGGATATCCCTTCTCATGCTATAGGAAGTGTCTCAGGTTGGAATGGGAAGGAGTTGGATATCACATCTCATGTTATAGGAAGGGTCTCAGGATTGGAATGGGAAGGATTTGGATATCACATCTCTTGCTATAGGAAGGGTCTCAGGATTGGAATGGGTAGGAGTTGGATATTACTTTCTTGCTATAGGAAGGGTCTCATGTTTGGAATGGGAAGGAGTTGGATATCACATATGCTATAGTTAGTGTCTCAGGTTTGGAACGGGAAGGAGTTGGATATCACATCTCATGTTATAGGAAGGGTCTCAGGTTTGGTATAAGCATTGAGATATCACATCTCTGCTATCGGAAGCGGCTCAGGATTGGAATGGGAATGAGTTGGATATCCCATCTCATGTTATAGTAAGAGTCTCTGGTTTGGTATTAGAATCATTGAGATATCACATCGCATGCTGTAGGAAGGGTCTAAGGATTGGAATGGGATGGACTTGGATATCACATCTCATGCTATAGGTAGGCTCTCAGGTTTGGTATAAGCATTGAGATATCACATCTCATGCTATAGGAAGGGTCTCAGGATTGGAATGGGAAGGATTTGGATATCACATCTCATGCTATAGGAAGGGTCTCAGATTTGGTATAAGCATTGAGATATCACATCTCATACTAAAGGAAGGGTCTCAGGATTGGAATGGGAAGGAGTTGTATATGACATCTCAGGCCATAGGAAGGGTCTCAGGTTTGGTATAAGCATTGAGATATCACATCTCTGCTATCGGAAGGGTCTCAGGATTGGAATGGGAAGGAGTTGGATATCCCATCTCATGTTATAGGAAGGGTCTCAGGTTTGGTATTAGAAGCATAGACATATCACATCTCTGCTATCGGAAGGGTCTCAGGATTGGAATGGGAAGGAGTTGGATATCCCATCTCATGTTATAGGAAGGGTCTCAGGTTTGGTATTAGAAGCATAGACATATCACATCTCATGATATCGGAAGGGTCTCAGGATTGGAATGGGAAGGAGTTGGATACCACATCTCATGATAAAGGAAGGGTCTAAGGTTTGGAAGGGGAAGGATTTGGATATCACATCTCATGTTATAGGACGGGTCTCAGGTTTGGTATTAGAAGCATTGAGATATCAAGTCTCATGGTATAAGAAGGGTCTCAGAATTGGAATGGGAAGGAGTTGGATATCACACCTCAAGCTATAGGAAGGGTCTCAGGATTGGAATGGGAAGGAGTTTGATATCACATCTCATGCCATAGTATGGGTCTCAGGTTTGGTAGAAGCATTGGGATATCACATCTCATGCTATCGGAAGGGTATCAGTATTGGATTTGGAAGAAGTTGGATATCCCATCTCATGCTATAGGAAGGGTCTCAGGTTGGAATGGGAAGGAGTTGGATATCACATTTCATGTTATAGGAAGGGTCTCAGGATTGGAATGGGAAGGACTTGGATATCATATCTCATGCTATAGGACGGGTCTCAGGTTTGTTATTAGAATCATTGATATATCATATTGCATGCTGTTGGAAGGGTCTAAGGATTGGAATGGGAAGGACTTGGATATCACATCTCATGCTATAGGGAGGGTCTCAAGTTTGATATTAGAAGCATTGAGATAACAAATCTCATGATATCGGAAGGGTCTCAGGATTGGAATGGGAAGGATTTGGATATCACATCTTATGCTATAGGAAGGGTCTCAGATTTGGTATAAGCATTGAGATATCACATCTCATGCTAAAGGAAGGGTCTCAGGATTGGAATGGGAAGGAGTTGTATATGACATCTCAGGCCATAGGAAAGGTCTCAGGTTTGGTATAAGCATTGAGATATCACATCTCTGCTATCGGAAGGGTCTCAGGATTGGAATGGGAAGGAGTTGGATATCCCATCTCATGTTATAGGAAGGGTCTCAGGTTTGGTATTAGAAGCATAGAGATATCACATCTCATGCTATAGGAAGGGTCTCAGGATTGGAATGGGAAGGACTTGGATGTCACATCTCATGCTACAGGGAGGGTCTCAAGTTTGATATTAGAAGCATTGAGATAACAAATCTCATGATATCGGAAGGGTCTCAGGATTGGAATGGGAAGGAGTTGGATACCACATCTCATGATAAAGGAAGGGTCTAAGGTTTGGAAGGGGAAGGATTTGGATATCACATCTCATGTTATAGGACGGGTCTCAGGTTTGGTATTAGAAGCATTGAGATATCAAGTCTCATGGTATAAGAAGGGTCTCAGAATTGGAATGGGAAGGAGTTGGATATCACACCTCAAGCTATAGGAAGGGTCTCAGGATTGGAATGGGAAGGAGTTTGATATCACATCTCATGCCATAGTATGGGTCTCAGGTTTGGTAGAAGCATTGGGATATCACATCTCATGCTATCGGAAGGGTATCAGTATTGGATTTGGAAGAAGTTGGATATCCCATCTCATGCTATAGGAAGGGTCTCAGGTTGGAATGGGAAGGAGTTGGATATCACATTTCATGTTATAGGAAGGGTCTCAGGATTGGAATGGGAAGGACTTGGATATCATATCTCATGCTATAGGACGGGTCTCAGGTTTGTTATTAGAATCATTGATATATCATATTGCATGCTGTTGGAAGGGTCTAAGGATTGGAATGGGAAGGACTTGGATATCACATCTCATGCTATAGATAGGCTCTTAGGTTTGGAAAGGGAAGGAGTTGGATATCACATTTCATGTTAGAGGAAGGATCTCAGGATTGGAATGGGAAGGATTTGGATATCACATCTCTTGCTATAGGAAGGGTCTCAGGATTGGAATGGGTAGGAGTTGGATATTACTTTCTTGCTATAGGAAGGGTCTCAGGATTGGAATGGGAAGGATTTGGATATCACATCTCTTGCTATAGGAAGGGTCTCAGGATTGGAATGGGTAGGAGTTGGATATTACTTTCTTGCTATAGGAAGGATCTCATGTTTGGAATGGGAAGGAGTTGGATATCACATATGCTATAGTTAGTGTCTCAGGTTTGGAACGGGAAGGAGTTGGATATCACATCTCATGTTATAGGAAGGGTCTCAGGTTTGGTATAAGCATTGAGATATCACATCTCTGCTATCGGAAGCGGCTCAGGATTGGAATGGGAAGGAGTTGGATATCCCATCTCATGTTATAGTAAGAGTCTCTGGTTTGGTATTAGAATCATTGAGATATCACATCGCATGCTGTAGGAAGGGTCTAAGGATTGGAATGGGATGGACTTGGATATCACATCTCATGCTATAGGTAGGCTCTCAGGTTTGGTATAAGCATTGAGATATCACATCTCATGCTATAGGAAGGGTCTCAGGATTGGAATGGGAAGGATTTGGATATCACATCTCATGCTATAGGAAGGGTCTCAGATTTGGTATAAGCATTGAGATATCACATCTCATGCTAAAGGAAGGGTCTCAGGATTGGAATGGGAAGGAGTTGTATATGACATCTCAGGCCATAGGAAGGGTCTCAGGTTTGGTATAAGCATTGAGATATCACATCTCTGCTATCGGAAGGGTCTCAGGATTGGAATGGGAAGGAGTTGGATATCCCATCTCATGTTATAGGAAGGGTCTCAGGTTTGGTATTAGAAGCATAGAGATATCACATCTCATGCTATAGGAAGGGTCTCAGGATTGGAATGGGAAGGACTTGGATGTCACATCTCATGCTATAGGGAGGGTCTCAAGTTTGATATTAGAAGCATTGAGATAACAAATCTCATGATATCGGAAGGGTCTCAGGATTGGAATGGGAAGGAGTTAGATACCACATCTCATGATAAAGGAAGGGTCTAAGGTTTGGAAGGGGAAGGATTTGGATATCACATCTCATGTTATAGGACTTGTCTCAGGTTTGGTATTAGAAGCATTGAGATATCAAGTCTCATGGTATAAGAAGGGTCTCAGAATTGGAAGGGGAAGGAGTTGGATATCACACCTCAAGCTATAGGAAGGGTCTCAGGATTGGAATGGGAAGGAGTTTGATATCACATCTCATGCCATAGTATGGGTCTCAGGTTTGGTAGAAGCATTGGGATATCACATCTCATGCTATCGGAAGTGTATCAGTATTGGATTTGGAAGAAGTTGGATATCCCATCTCATGCTATAGGAAGGGTCTCAGGTTGGAATGGGAAGGAGTTGGATATCACATTTCATGTTATAGGAAGGGTCTCAGGATTGGAATGGGAAGGACTTGGATATCATATCTCATGCTATAGGACGGGTCTCAGGTTTGTTATTAGAATCATTGATATATCATATTGCATGCTGTTGGAAGGGTCTAAGGATTGGAATGGGAAGGACTTGGATATCACATCTCATGCTATAGGGAGGGTCTCAAGTTTGATATTAGAAGCATTGAGAGAACAAATCTCATGATATCGGAAGGGTCTCAGGATTGGAATGGGAAGGATTTGGATATCACATCTTATGCTATAGGAAGGGTCTCAGATTTGGTATAAGCATTGAGATATCACATCTCATGCTAAAGGAAGGGTCTCAGGATTGGAATGGGAAGGAGTTGTATATGACATCTCAGGCCATAGGAAAGGTCTCAGGTTTGGTATAAGCATTGAGATATCACATCTCTGCTATCGGAAGGGTCTCAGGATTGGAATGGGAAGGAGTTGGATATCCCATCTCATGTTATAGGAAGGGTCTCAGGTTTGGTATTAGAAGCATAGAGATATCACATCTCATGCTATAGGAAGGGTCTCAGGATTGGAATGGGAAGGACTTGGATGTCACATCTCATGCTACAGGGAGGGTCTCAAGTTTGATATTAGAAGCATTGAGATAACAAATCTCATGATATCGGAAGGGTCTCAGGATTGGAATGGGAAGGAGTTGGATACCACATCTCATGATAAAGGAAGGGTCTAAGGTTTGGAAGGGGAAGGATTTGGATATCACATCTCATGTTATAGGACGGGTCTCAGGTTTGGTATTAGAAGCATTGAGATATCAAGTCTCATGGTATAAGAAGGGTCTCAGAATTGGAATGGGAAGGAGTTGGATATCACACCTCAAGCTATAGGAAGGGTCTCAGGATTGGAATGGGAAGGAGTTTGATATCACATCTCATGCCATAGTATGGGTCTCAGGTTTGGTAGAAGCATTGGGATATCACATCTCATGCTATCGGAAGGGTATCAGTATTGGATTTGGAAGAAGTTGGATATCCCATCTCATGCTATAGGAAGGGTCTCAGGTTGGAATGGGAAGGAGTTGGATATCACATTTCATGTTATAGGAAGGGTCTCAGGATTGGAATGGGAAGGACTTGGATATCATATCTCATGCTATAGGACGGGTCTCAGGTTTGTTATTAGAATCATTGATATATCATATTGCATGCTGTTGGAAGGGTCTAAGGATTGGAATGGGAAGGACTTGGATATCACATCTCATGCTATAGATAGGCTCTTAGGTTTGGAAAGGGAAGGAGTTGGATATCACATTTCATGTTAGAGGAAGGATCTCAGGTTTGGTATTAGAAGCATTGAGATATCACATCTCATGCTATAGGAAGGGTCTCAGGATTGGAATGGGAAGTAGTTGGATATCACATCTCATGCTATAGGAAGGGTCTCAGGTTTGGTATAAGCATTGAGATATCACATCTCATGCTATAGGACGGGTCTCAGGATTGGAATGGAAGGAGTTGGATATCACATCTCATGTTATAGGAAGGATCTCAGGTTTGGTATTAGAAGCATTGAGACATCACATCTCATGCTATAGGAAGGGTCTCAGGGTTGGAATGGGAAGGAGTTGGATATCACATCTCATCCAATAGGAAGGGTCTCAGGTTTGGAATGGGAAGGAATTGGATATCACATCTCATGTTATAGGAAGGATCTCAGGTTTGGTATTAGAAGCATTGAGATATCACATCTCATGCTATAGGAAGGGTCTCAGGATTGGAATGTGAAGGATTTAGATATCACATCTCATGCTAAAGGAAGGGTCTCAGGTATGGTAGAAGCATTGAGATATCACGTCTCTGCTATCGGAAGGGTCTCAGGATTGGATTGGCAAGGAGTTGGATATCCCTTCTCATGCTATAGGAAGGGTCTCAGGATTTGAATGGGAAGGAGTTGGATATCCCTTCTCATGCTATAGGAAGTGTCTCAGGTTGGAATGGGAAGGAGTTGGATATCACATCTCATGTTATAGGAAGGGTCTCAGGATTGGAATGGGAAGGATTTGGATATCACATCTCTTGCTATAGGAAGGGTCTCAGGATTGGAATGGGTAGGAGTTGGATATTACTTTCTTGCTATAGGAAGGGTCTCATGTTTAGAATGGGAAGGAGTTGGATATCACATATGCTATAGTTAGTGTCTCAGGTTTGGAACGGGAAGGAGTTGGATATCACATCTCATGTTATAGGAAGGGTCTCAGGTTTGGTATAAGCATTGAGATATCACATCTCTGCTATCGGAAGCGGCTCAGGATTGGAATGGGAAGGAGTTGGATATCCCATCTCATGTTATAGTAAGAGTCTCTGGTTTGGTATTAGAATCATTGAGATATCACATCGCATGCTGTAGGAAGGGTCTAAGGATTGGAATGGGATGGACTTGGATATCACATCTCATGCTATAGGTAGGCTCTCAGGTTTGGTATAAGCATTGAGATATCACATCTCATGCTATAGGAAGGGTCTCAGGATTGGAATGGGAAGGATTTGGATATCACATCTCATGCTATAGGAAGGGTCTCAGATTTGGTATAAGCATTGAGATATCACATCTCATGCTAAAGGAAGGGTCTCAGGATTGGAATGGGAAGGAGTTGTATATGACATCACAGGCCATAGGAAGGGTCTCAGGTTTGGTATAAGCATTGAGATATCACATCTCTGCTATCGGAAGGGTCTCAGGATTGGAATGGGAAGGAGTTGGATATCCCATCTCATGTTATAGGAAGGGTCTCAGGTTTGGTATTAGAAGCATAGAGATATCACATCTCATGCTATAGGAAGGGTCTCAGGATTGGAATGGGAAGGACTTGGATGTCACATCTCATGCTATAGGGAGGGTCTCAAGTTTGATATTAGAAGCATTGAGATAACAAATCTCATGATATCGGAAGGGTCTCAGGATTGGAATGGGAAGGAGTTGGATACCACATCTCATGATAAAGGAAGGGTCTAAGGTTTGGAAGGGGAAGGATTTGGATATCACATCTCATGTTATAGGACGGGTCTCAGGTTTGGTATTAGAAGCATTGAGATATCAAGTCTCATGGTATAAGAAGGGTCTCAGAATTGGAATGGGAAGGAGTTGGATATCACACCTCAAGCTATAGGAAGGGTCTCAGGATTGGAATGGGAAGGAGTTTGATATCACATCTCATGCCATAGTATGGGTCTCAGGTTTGGTAGAAGCATTGGGATATCACATCTCATGCTATCGGAAGGGTATCAGTATTGGATTTGGAAGAAGTTGGATATCCCATCTCATGCTATAGGAAGGGTCTCAGGTTGGAATGGGAAGGAGTTGGATATCACATTTCATGTTATAGGAAGGGTCTCAGGATTGGAATGGGAAGGACTTGGATATCATATCTCATGCTATAGGACGGGTCTCAGGTTTGTTATTAGAATCATTGATATATCATATTGTATGCTGTTGGAAGGGTCTAAGGATTGGAATGGGAAGGACTTGGATATCACATCTCATGCTATAGATAGGCTCTTAGGTTTGGAAAGGGAAGGAGTTGGATATCACATTTCATGTTAGAGGAAGGATCTCAGGTTTGGTATTAGAAGCATTGAGATATCACATCTCATGCTATAGGAAGGGTCTCAGGATTGGAATGGGAAGTAGTTGGATATCACATCTCATGCTATAGGAAGGGTCTCAGGTTTGGTATAAGCATTGAGATATCACATCTCATGCTATAGGACGGGTCTCAGGATTGGAATGGAAGGAGTTGGATATCACATCTCATGTTATAGGAAGGATCTCAGGTTTGGTATTAGAAGCATTGAGACATCACATCTCATGCTATAGGAAGGGTCTCAGGGTTGGAATGGGAAGGAGTTGGATATCACATCTCATCCAATAGGAAGGGTCTCAGGTTTGGAATGGGAAGGAATTGGATATCACATCTCATGTTATAGGAAGGATCTCAGGTTTGGTATTAGAAGCATTGAGATATCACATCTCATGCTATAGGAAGGGTCTCAGGATTGGAATGTGAAGGATTTGGATATCACATCTCATGCTAAAGGAAGGGTCTCAGGTATGGTAGAAGCATTGAGATATCACGTCTCTGCTATCGGAAGGGTCTCAGGATTGGATTGGGAAGGAATTGGATATCCCTTCTCATGCTATAGGAAGGGTCTCAGGATTTGAATGGGAAGGAGTTGGATATCACATCTCATGTTATAGGAAGGGTCTCAGGATTGGAATGGGAAGGATTTGGATATCACATCTCTTGCTATAGGAAGGGTCTCAGGATTGGAATGGGTAGGAGTTGGATATTACTTTCTTGCTATAGGAAGGGTCTCATGTTTGGAATGGGAAGCAGTTGGATATCACATATGCTATAGTTAGTGTCTCAGGTTTGGAACGGGAAGGAGTTGGATATCACATCTCATGTTATAGGAAGGGTCTCAGGTTTGGTATAAGCATTGAGATATCACATCTCTGCTATCGGAAGCGGCTCAGGATTGGAATGGGAAGGAGTTGGATATCCCATCTCATGTTATAGGAAGAGTCTCTGGTTTGGTATTAGAATCATTGAGATATCACATTGCATGCTGTAGGAAGGGTCTAAGGATTGGAATGGGATGGACTTGGATATCACATCTCATGCTATAGGTAGGCTCTCAGGTTTGGTATAAGCATTGAGATATCACATCTCATGCTATAGGAAGGGTCTCAGGATTGGAATGGGAAGGAATTGGATATCACATCTCATGCTGTAGGAAGGGTCTCAGATTTGGTATAAGCATTGAGATATCACATCTCATGCTAAAGGAAGGGTCTCAGGATTGGAATGGGAAGGAGTTGTATATGACATCTCAGGCCATAGGAAGGGTCTCAGGTTTGGTATAAGCATTGAGATATCACATCTCTGCTATCGGAAGGGTCTCAGGATTGGATTGGGAAGGAGTTGGATATCCCTTCTCATGCTATAGGAAGGGTCTCAGGATTTGAATGGCAAGGAGTTGGATATCACATCTCATGCCATAGGAAGGGTCTCAGGTTTGGTATAAGCATTGAGATATCACATCTCTGCTATCGGAAGGGTCTCAGGATTGGATTGGGAAGGAGTTGGATATCCCTTCTCATGCTATAGGAAGTGTCTCAGGTTGGAATGGGAAGGAGTTGGATATCACATCTCATGTTATAGGAAGGGTCTCAGGATTGGAATGGGAAGGATTTGGATATCACATCTCTTGCTATAGGAAGGGTCTCAGGATTGGAATGGGTAGGAGTTGGATATTACTTTCTTGCTATAGGAAGGGTCTCATGTTTGGAATGGGAAGGAGTTGGATATCACATATGCTATAGTTAGTGTCTCAGGTTTGGAACGGGAAGGAGTTGGATATCACATCTCATGTTATAGGAAGGGTCTCAGGTTTGGTATAAGCATTGAGATATCACATCTCTGCTATCGGAAGCGGCTCAGGATTGGAATGGGAATGAGTTGGATATCCCATCTCATGTTATAGTAAGAGTCTCTGGTTTGGTATTAGAATCATTGAGATATCACATCGCATGCTGTAGGAAGGGTCTAAGGATTGGAATGGGATGGACTTGGATATCACATCTCATGCTATAGGTAGGCTCTCAGGTTTGGTATAAGCATTGAGATATCACATCTCATGCTATAGGAAGGGTCTCAGGATTGGAATGGGAAGGATTTGGATATCACATCTCATGCTATAGGAAGGGTCTCAGATTTGGTATAAGCATTGAGATATCACATCTCATACTAAAGGAAGGGTCTCAGGATTGGAATGGGAAGGAGTTGTATATGACATCTCAGGCCATAGGAAGGGTCTCAGGTTTGGTATAAGCATTGAGATATCACATCTCTGCTATCGGAAGGGTCTCAGGATTGGAATGGGAAGGAGTTGGATATCCCATCTCATGTTATAGGAAGGGTCTCAGGTTTGGTATTAGAAGCATAGACATATCACATCTCATGCTATAGGAAGGGTCTCAGGATTGGAATGGGAAGGACTTGGATGTCACATCTCATGCTATAGGGAGGGTCTCAAGTTTGATATTAGAAGCATTGAGATAACAAATCTCATGATATCGGAAGGGTCTCAGGATTGGAATGGGAAGGAGTTGGATACCACATCTCATGATAAAGGAAGGGTCTAAGGTTTGGAAGGGGAAGGATTTGGATATCACATCTCATGTTATAGGACGGGTCTCAGGTTTGGTATTAGAAGCATTGAGATATCAAGTCTCATGGTATAAGAAGGGTCTCAGAATTGGAATGGGAAGGAGTTGGATATCACACCTCAAGCTATAGGAAGGGTCTCAGGATTGGAATGGGAAGGAGTTTGATATCACATCTCATGCCATAGTATGGGTCTCAGGTTTGGTAGAAGCATTGGGATATCACATCTCATGCTATCGGAAGGGTATCAGTATTGGATTTGGAAGAAGTTGGATATCCCATCTCATGCTATAGGAAGGGTCTCAGGTTGGAATGGGAAGGAGTTGGATATCACATTTCATGTTATAGGAAGGGTCTCAGGATTGGAATGGGAAGGACTTGGATATCATATCTCATGCTATAGGACGGGTCTCAGGTTTGTTATTAGAATCATTGATATATCATATTGCATGCTGTTGGAAGGGTCTAAGGATTGGAATGGGAAGGACTTGGATATCACATCTCATGCTATAGGGAGGGTCTCAAGTTTGATATTAGAAGCATTGAGATAACAAATCTCATGATATCGGAAGGGTCTCAGGATTGGAATGGGAAGGATTTGGATATCACATCTTATGCTATAGGAAGGGTCTCAGATTTGGTATAAGCATTGAGATATCACATCTCATGCTAAAGGAAGGGTCTCAGGATTGGAATGGGAAGGAGTTGTATATGACATCTCAGGCCATAGGAAAGGTCTCAGGTTTGGTATAAGCATTGAGATATCACATCTCTGCTATCGGAAGGGTCTCAGGATTGGAATGGGAAGGAGTTGGATATCCCATCTCATGTTATAGGAAGGGTCTCAGGTTTGGTATTAGAAGCATAGAGATATCACATCTCATGCTATAGGAAGGGTCTCAGGATTGGAATGGGAAGGACTTGGATGTCACATCTCATGCTACAGGGAGGGTCTCAAGTTTGATATTAGAAGCATTGAGATAACAAATCTCATGATATCGGAAGGGTCTCAGGATTGGAATGGGAAGGAGTTGGATACCACATCTCATGATAAAGGAAGGGTCTAAGGTTTGGAAGGGGAAGGATTTGGATATCACATCTCATGTTATAGGACGGGTCTCAGGTTTGGTATTAGAAGCATTGAGATATCAAGTCTCATGGTATAAGAAGGGTCTCAGAATTGGAATGGGAAGGAGTTGGATATCACACCTCAAGCTATAGGAAGGGTCTCAGGATTGGAATGGGAAGGAGTTTGATATCACATCTCATGCCATAGTATGGGTCTCAGGTTTGGTAGAAGCATTGGGATATCACATCTCATGCTATCGGAAGGGTATCAGTATTGGATTTGGAAGAAGTTGGATATCCCATCTCATGCTATAGGAAGGGTCTCAGGTTGGAATGGGAAGGAGTTGGATATCACATTTCATGTTATAGGAAGGGTCTCAGGATTGGAATGGGAAGGACTTGGATATCATATCTCATGCTATAGGACGGGTCTCAGGTTTGTTATTAGAATCATTGATATATCATATTGCATGCTGTTGGAAGGGTCTAAGGATTGGAATGGGAAGGACTTGGATATCACATCTCATGCTATAGATAGGCTCTTAGGTTTGGAAAGGGAAGGAGTTGGATATCACATTTCATGTTAGAGGAAGGATCTCAGGATTGGAATGGGAAGGATTTGGATATCACATCTCTTGCTATAGGAAGGGTCTCAGGATTGGAATGGGTAGGAGTTGGATATTACTTTCTTGCTATAGGAAGGGTCTCAGGATTGGAATGGGAAGGATTTGGATATCACATCTCTTGCTATAGGAAGGGTCTCAGGATTGGAATGGGTAGGAGTTGGATATTACTTTCTTGCTATAGGAAGGATCTCATGTTTGGAATGGGAAGGAGTTGGATATCACATATGCTATAGTTAGTGTCTCAGGTTTGGAACGGGAAGGAGTTGGATATCACATCTCATGTTATAGGAAGGGTCTCAGGTTTGGTATAAGCATTGAGATATCACATCTCTGCTATCGGAAGCGGCTCAGGATTGGAATGGGAAGGAGTTGGATATCCCATCTCATGTTATAGTAAGAGTCTCTGGTTTGGTATTAGAATCATTGAGATATCACATCGCATGCTGTAGGAAGGGTCTAAGGATTGGAATGGGATGGACTTGGATATCACATCTCATGCTATAGGTAGGCTCTCAGGTTTGGTATAAGCATTGAGATATCACATCTCATGCTATAGGAAGGGTCTCAGGATTGGAATGGGAAGGATTTGGATATCACATCTCATGCTATAGGAAGGGTCTCAGATTTGGTATAAGCATTGAGATATCACATCTCATGCTAAAGGAAGGGTCTCAGGATTGGAATGGGAAGGAGTTGTATATGACATCTCAGGCCATAGGAAGGGTCTCAGGTTTGGTATAAGCATTGAGATATCACATCTCTGCTATCGGAAGGGTCTCAGGATTGGAATGGGAAGGAGTTGGATATCCCATCTCATGTTATAGGAAGGGTCTCAGGTTTGGTATTAGAAGCATAGAGATATCACATCTCATGCTATAGGAAGGGTCTCAGGATTGGAATGGGAAGGACTTGGATGTCACATCTCATGCTATAGGGAGGGTCTCAAGTTTGATATTAGAAGCATTGAGATAACAAATCTCATGATATCGGAAGGGTCTCAGGATTGGAATGGGAAGGAGTTGGATACCACATCTCATGATAAAGGAAGGGTCTAAGGTTTGGAAGGGGAAGGATTTGGATATCACATCTCATGTTATAGGACTTGTCTCAGGTTTGGTATTAGAAGCATTGAGATATCAAGTCTCATGGTATAAGAAGGGTCTCAGAATTGGAAGGGGAAGGAGTTGGATATCACACCTCAAGCTATAGGAAGGGTCTCAGGATTGGAATGGGAAGGAGTTTGATATCACATCTCATGCCATAGTATGGGTCTCAGGTTTGGTAGAAGCATTGGGATATCACATCTCATGCTATCGGAAGTGTATCAGTATTGGATTTGGAAGAAGTTGGATATCCCATCTCATGCTATAGGAAGGGTCTCAGGTTGGAATGGGAAGGAGTTGGATATCACATTTCATGTTATAGGAAGGGTCTCAGGATTGGAATGGGAAGGACTTGGATATCATATCTCATGCTATAGGACGGGTCTCAGGTTTGTTATTAGAATCATTGATATATCATATTGCATGCTGTTGGAAGGGTCTAAGGATTGGAATGGGAAGGACTTGGATATCACATCTCATGCTATAGGGAGGGTCTCAAGTTTGATATTAGAAGCATTGAGAGAACAAATCTCATGATATCGGAAGGGTCTCAGGATTGGAATGGGAAGGATTTGGATATCACATCTTATGCTATAGGAAGGGTCTCAGATTTGGTATAAGCATTGAGATATCACATCTCATGCTAAAGGAAGGGTCTCAGGATTGGAATGGGAAGGAGTTGTATATGACATCTCAGGCCATAGGAAAGGTCTCAGGTTTGGTATAAGCATTGAGATATCACATCTCTGCTATCGGAAGGGTCTCAGGATTGGAATGGGAAGGAGTTGGATATCCCATCTCATGTTATAGGAAGGGTCTCAGGTTTGGTATTAGAAGCATAGAGATATCACATCTCATGCTATAGGAAGGGTCTCAGGATTGGAATGGGAAGGACTTGGATGTCACATCTCATGCTACAGGGAGGGTCTCAAGTTTGATATTAGAAGCATTGAGATAACAAATCTCATGATATCGGAAGGGTCTCAGGATTGGAATGGGAAGGAGTTGGATACCACATCTCATGATAAAGGAAGGGTCTAAGGTTTGGAAGGGGAAGGATTTGGATATCACATCTCATGTTATAGGACGGGTCTCAGGTTTGGTATTAGAAGCATTGAGATATCAAGTCTCATGGTATAAGAAGGGTCTCAGAATTGGAATGGGAAGGAGTTGGATATCACACCTCAAGCTATAGGAAGGGTCTCAGGATTGGAATGGGAAGGAGTTTGATATCACATCTCATGCCATAGTATGGGTCTCAGGTTTGGTAGAAGCATTGGGATATCACATCTCATGCTATCGGAAGGGTATCAGTATTGGATTTGGAAGAAGTTGGATATCCCATCTCATGCTATAGGAAGGGTCTCAGGTTGGAATGGGAAGGAGTTGGATATCACATTTCATGTTATAGGAAGGGTCTCATGATTGGAATGGGAAGGACTTGGATATCATATCTCATGCTATAGGACGGGTCTCAGGTTTGTTATTAGAATCATTGATATATCATATTGCATGCTGTTGGAAGGGTCTAAGGATTGGAATGGGAAGGACTTGGATATCACATCTCATGCTATAGATAGGCTCTTAGGTTTGGAAAGGGAAGGAGTTGGATATCACATTTCATGTTAGAGGAAGGATCTCAGGTTTGGTATTAGAAGCATTGAGATATCACATCTCATGCTATAGGAAGGGTCTCAGGATTGGAATGGGAAGTAGTTGGATATCACATCTCATGCTATAGGAAGGGTCTCAGGTTTGATATAAGCATTGAGATATCACATCTCATGCTATAGGACGGGTCTCAGGATTGGAATGGAAGGAGTTGGATATCACATCTCATGTTATAGGAAGGATCTCAGGTTTGGTATTAGAAGCATTGAGACATCACATCTCATGCTATAGGAAGGGTCTCAGGGTTGGAATGGGAAGGAGTTGGATATCACATCTCATCCAATAGGAAGGGTCTCAGGTTTGGAATGGGAAGGAATTGGATATCACATCTCATGTTATAGGAAGGATCTCAGGTTTGGTATTAGAAGCATTGAGATATCACATCTCATGCTATAGGAAGGGTCTCAGGATTGGAATGTGAAGGATTTAGATATCACATCTCATGCTAAAGGAAGGGTCTCAGGTATGGTAGAAGCATTGAGATATCACGTCTCTGCTATCGGAAGGGTCTCAGGATTGGATTGGCAAGGAGTTGGATATCCCTTCTCATGCTATAGGAAGGGTCTCAGGATTTGAATGGGAAGGAGTTGGATATCCCTTCTCATGCTATAGGAAGTGTCTCAGGTTGGAATGGGAAGGAGTTGGATATCACATCTCATGTTATAGGAAGGGTCTCAGGATTGGAATGGGAAGGATTTGGATATCACATCTCTTGCTATAGGAAGGGTCTCAGGATTGGAATGGGTAGGAGTTGGATATTACTTTCTTGCTATAGGAAGGGTCTCATGTTTAGAATGGGAAGGAGTTGGATATCACATATGCTATAGTTAGTGTCTCAGGTTTGGAACGGGAAGGAGTTGGATATCACATCTCATGTTATAGGAAGGGTCTCAGGTTTGGTATAAGCATTGAGATATCACATCTCTGCTATCGGAAGCGGCTCAGGATTGGAATGGGAAGGAGTTGGATATCCCATCTCATGTTATAGTAAGAGTCTCTGGTTTGGTATTAGAATCATTGAGATATCACATCGCATGCTGTAGGAAGGGTCTAAGGATTGGAATGGGATGGACTTGGATATCACATCTCATGCTATAGGTAGGCTCTCAGGTTTGGTATAAGCATTGAGATATCACATCTCATGCTATAGGAAGGGTCTCAGGATTGGAATGGGAAGGATTTGGATATCACATCTCATGCTATAGGAAGGGTCTCAGATTTGGTATAAGCATTGAGATATCACATCTCATGCTAAAGGAAGGGTCTCAGGATTGGAATGGGAAGGAGTTGTATATGACATCACAGGCCATAGGAAGGGTCTCAGGTTTGGTATAAGCATTGAGATATCACATCTCTGCTATCGGAAGGGTCTCAGGATTGGAATGGGAAGGAGTTGGATATCCCATCTCATGTTATAGGAAGGGTCTCAGGTTTGGTATTAGAAGCATAGAGATATCACATCTCATGCTATAGGAAGGGTCTCAGGATTGGAATGGGAAGGACTTGGATGTCACATCTCATGCTATAGGGAGGGTCTCAAGTTTGATATTAGAAGAATTGAGATAACAAATCTCATGATATCGGAAGGGTCTCAGGATTGGAATGGGAAGGAGTTGGATACCACATCTCATGATAAAGGAAGGGTCTAAGGTTTGGAAGGGGAAGGATTTGGATATCACATCTCATGTTATAGGACGGGTCTCAGGTTTGGTATTAGAAGCATTGAGATATCAAGTCTCATGGTATAAGAAGGGTCTCAGAATTGGAATGGGAAGGAGTTGGATATCACACCTCAAGCTATAGGAAGGGTCTCAGGATTGGAATGGGAAGGAGTTTGATATCACATCTCATGCCATAGTATGGGTCTCAGGTTTGGTAGAAGCATTGGGATATCACATCTCATGCTATCGGAAGGGTATCAGTATTGGATTTGGAAGAAGTTGGATATCCCATCTCATGCTATAGGAAGGGTCTCAGGTTGGAATGGGAAGGAGTTGGATATCACATTTCATGTTATAGGAAGGGTCTCAGGATTGGAATGGGAAGGACTTGGATATCATATCTCATGCTATAGGACGGGTCTCAGGTTTGTTATTAGAATCATTGATATATCATATTGTATGCTGTTGGAAGGGTCTAAGGATTGGAATGGGAAGGACTTGGATATCACATCTCATGCTATAGATAGGCTCTTAGGTTTGGAAAGGGAAGGAGTTGGATATCACATTTCATGTTAGAGGAAGGATCTCAGGTTTGGTATTAGAAGCATTGAGATATCACATCTCATGCTATAGGAAGGGTCTCAGGATTGGAATGGGAAGTAGTTGGATATCACATCTCATGCTATAGGAAGGGTCTCAGGTTTGGTATAAGCATTGAGATATCACATCTCATGCTATAGGACGGGTCTCAGGATTGGAATGGAAGGAGTTGGATATCACATCTCATGTTATAGGAAGGATCTCAGGTTTGGTATTAGAAGCATTGAGACATCACATCTCATGCTATAGGAAGGGTCTCAGGGTTGGAATGGGAAGGAGTTGGATATCACATCTCATCCAATAGGAAGGGTCTCAGGTTTGGAATGGGAAGGAATTGGATATCACATCTCATGTTATAGGAAGGATCTCAGGTTTGGTATTAGAAGCATTGAGATATCACATCTCATGCTATAGGAAGGGTCTCAGGATTGGAATGTGAAGGATTTGGATATCACATCTCATGCTAAAGGAAGGGTCTCAGGTATGGTAGAAGCATTGAGATATCACGTCTCTGCTATCGGAAGGGTCTCAGGATTGGATTGGGAAGGAATTGGATATCCCTTCTCATGCTATAGGAAGGGTCTCAGGATTTGAATGGGAAGGAGTTGGATATCACATCTCATGTTATAGGAAGGGTCTCAGGATTGGAATGGGAAGGATTTGGATATCACATCTCTTGCTATAGGAAGGGTCTCAGGATTGGAATGGGTAGGAGTTGGATATTACTTTCTTGCTATAGGAAGGGTCTCATGTTTGGAATGGGAAGCAGTTGGATATCACATATGCTATAGTTAGTGTCTCAGGTTTGGAACGGGAAGGAGTTGGATATCACATCTCATGTTATAGGAAGGGTCTCAGGTTTGGTATAAGCATTGAGATATCACATCTCTGCTATCGGAAGCGGCTCAGGATTGGAATGGGAAGGAGTTGGATATCCCATCTCATGTTATAGGAAGAGTCTCTGGTTTGGTATTAGAATCATTGAGATATCACATTGCATGCTGTAGGAAGGGTCTAAGGATTGGAATGGGATGGACTTGGATATCACATCTCATGCTATAGGTAGGCTCTCAGGTTTGGTATAAGCATTGAGATATCACATCTCATGCTATAGGAAGGGTCTCAGGATTGGAATGGGAAGGAATTGGATATCACATCTCATGCTGTAGGAAGGGTCTCAGATTTGGTATAAGCATTGAGATATCACATCTCATGCTAAAGGAAGGGTCTCAGGATTGGAATGGGAAGGAGTTGTATATGACATCTCAGGCCATAGGAAGGGTCTCAGGTTTGGTATAAGCATTGAGATATCACATCTCTGCTATCGGAAGGGTCTCAGGATTGGAATGGGAAGGAGTTGGATATCCCATCTCATGTTATAGGAATGGTCTCAGGTTTGGTATTAGAAGCATAGATATATCACATCTCATGCTATAGGAAGGGTCTTAGGATTGGAATGGGAAGGACTTGGATGTCACATCTCATGCTGTAGGGAGGGTCTCAAGTTTGATATTAGAAGCATTGAGATAACAAATCTCATGATATCGGAAGGGTCTCAGGATTGGAATGGGAAGGAGTTGGATATCACATCTCATGATAAAGGAAGGGTCTAAGGTTTGGAAGGGGAAGGATTTGGATATCACATCTCATGCCATAGTATGGGTCTCAGGTTTGGTAGAAGAATTGGGATATCACATCTCATGCTATCGGAAGGGTATCAGTATTGGATTTGGAAGAAGTTGGATATCCCATCTCATGCTATAGGAAGGGTCTCAGGTTGGAATGGGAAGGAGTTGGATATCACATTTCATGTTATAGGAAGGGTCTCAGGATTGGAATGGGAAGGACTTGGATATCATATCTCATGCTATAGGAAGGCTCTCAGGTTTGGAAGGGGAAGGAGTTGGATATCACATTTCATGTTAGAGGAAGGATCTCAGGTTTGGTATTAGAGGCCTTGAGATATCACATCTCATGCTATAGGAAGGGTCTCAGGATTGGAATGGGAAGGAGTTGGATATCACATCTCAAGCTATAGGAAGGGTCTCAGGTTTGGTATAAGCATTGAGATATCACATCTCATGCTATAGGAAGGGTCTCAGGATTGGAATGGGAAGGAGTTGGATATCACATCTCATGTTATAGGAAATATCTCAGGTTTGGTATTAGAAGCATTGAGACATCACATCTCATGTTATAGGAAGGGTCTCAGGATTGGAATGGGAAGAAGTTGGATATCACATCTCATGCTATAGGAAGGGTCTCAGGTTTGGTATAAGCATTGAGATATCACATCTCATGCTATAGGAAGGGTCTCAGGATTGGAATGGGAAGAAGTTGTATATGACATCTCATGCCATAGGAAGGGTCTCAGGTTTGGTATAAGCATTGAGATATCACATCACATGCTATAGGAAGGGTCTCAGGATTGGAATGGGAAGGACTTGGATATCACATCTCATGCTATAGGCAGGGCCTCAGGTTTGGAAAGGGAAGGAGATGGATATCACATTTCATGTTAGAGATAGGATCTCAGGTTTGGTATTAGAGGCATTGAGATATCACATCTCATGCTATCAGAAGGGTCTCAGGATTGGAATGGGAAGGAGTTGTATATCACATCTCATGCTAAATGGAGGGTCTCAGGTTTGGAAGGGGAAGGATTTGGAAATCACATCTCATGTTATAGGAAGGATCTCAGGTTTGGTATTAGAAGCATTGAGATATCACATCTCATGCTATCGGAAGTATCTCAGGTTTGGTATTAGAGGCATTGAGATATCACATCTCATGCTATCATAAGGGTCTCAGGATTGGAATGGGAAGGAGTTGGATATCACATCTCATGTTATTGGAAGGATCGCAGGTTTGGTATTAGAAGCATTGAGACATCACATCTCATGCTATAGGAAGGGTCTCAGGATTGGAATGGGAAGGAGTTGGATATCACATCTCATGCTATAGGAAGGGTCTCAGATTTGGTATAAGCATTGAGATATCACATCTCATGCTATAGGAAGGATCTCAGGATTGGATTGGGAAGGAGTTGTATATGACATCTCATGTTATAGGAAGGGTCTCAGGTTTGGTATTAGAAGCATTGAGATATCACATCTCATGCTATAGGAAGGGTCTCAGGATTGGAATGGGGAGGACTTGGATGTCACATCTCATGCTATAGGGAGGGTCTCAAGTTTGATATTAGAAGCATTGAGATAACAAATCTCATGATATCGGAAGGGTCTCAGGATTGGAATGGGAACGAGTTGGATATCACATCTCATGATAAAGGAAGGGTCTAAGGTTTGGAAGGGGAAAGATTTGGATATCAAATCTCATGTTATAGGACGGGTCTCAGGTTTGGTATTAGAAGCATTGAGATATCAAGTCTCATGGCATAGGAAGGGTCTCAGAATTGGAATGGGAAGGAGTTGGATATCACATCTCAAGCTATAGGAAGAGTCTCAGGATTGGAATGGGAATGAGTTTGATATCACATCTCATGCCATAGTATGGGTCTCAGGTTTGGTAGAAGCATTGGGATATCACAATTCATGCTATTGGAAGGGTATCAGTATTGGATTTCGAAGGAGTTGGATATCCCATCTCATGCTATAGGAAGGGTCTCAGGTTGGAATGGGAAGGAGTTGGATATCACATTTCATGTTATAGGAAGGGTCTCAGGATTGGAATGGGAAGGACTTGGATATCATATCTCATGCTATAGGAAGGCTCTCAGGTTTGGAAGGGGAAGGAGTTGGATATCACATTTCATGTTAGAGGAAGGATCTCAGGTTTGGTATTAGAGGCCTTGAGATATCACATCTCATGCTATAGGAAGGGTCTCAGGATTGGAATGGGAAGGAGTTGGATATCACATCTCAAGCTTTAGGAAGGGTCTCAGGTTTGGTATAAGCATTGCGATAGCACATCTCATGCTATAGGAAGGGTCTCAGGATTGGAATGGGAAGGAGTTGGATATCACATCTCATGTTATAGGAAAGATCTCAGGTTTGGTATTAGAAGCATTGAGACATCACATCTCATGTTATAGGAAGGGTCTCAGGATTGGAATGGGAAGAAGTTGGATATCACATCTCATGCTATAGGAAGGGTCTCAGGTTTGGAAGGGGAAGGAGTTGGATATCCAATCTCATGTTATAGGACTGGTCTCAGGTTTGGTATTAGAAGCATTGAGATATCACATCGCATGCTGTAGGAAGGTTCTCAGGTTTGGTATTAGAAGCATTGAGACATCACATCTCATGCTATAGGAAGGGTCTCAGGATTGGAATGGGAAGGAGTCGGATATCACATCTCATGTTATAGGAAGGATCTCAGGTTTGGTATTAGAAGCATTGAGACATCACATCTCATGCTATAGGAAGGGTCTCAGGATTGGAATGGGAAGGAGTTGGATATCACATCTCATGCTATAGGAAGGGTCTCACATTTGGTATAAGCATTGAGATATCACATCTCATGCTATAGGAAGGGTCTCAGGATTGGATTGGGAAGGAGTTGTATATGACATCTCAGGCCATAGGAAGGGTCTCAGGATTGGTATAAGCATTGAGATATCACATCTCTGCTATCGGAAGGGTCTCAGGATTGGAATGGGAAGGAGTTGGATATCCCATCTCATGTTATACGAAGGGTCTCAGGTTTGGTATTAGAAGCATTGAGATATCACATCTCATGCTATAGGAAGGGTCTCAGGATTGGAATGGGGAGGACTTGGATGTCACATCTCATGCTATAGGGAGGGTCTCAAGTTTGATATTAGAAGCATTGAGATAACAAATCTCATGATATCGGAAGGGTCTCAGGATTGGAATGGGAAGGAGTTGGATATCACATCTCATGATAAAGGAAGGGTCTAAGGTTTGGAAGGGGAAAGATTTGGATATCACATCTCATGTTATAGGACGGGTCTCAGGTTTGGTATTAGAAGCATTGAGATATCAAGTCTCATGGCATAGGAAGGGTCTCAGAATTGGAATGTGAAGGAGTTGGATATCACATCTCAAGCTATAGGAAGAGTCTCAGGATTGGAATGGGAAGGAGTTTGATATCACATCTCATGCCATAGTATGGGTCTCAGGTTTGGTAGAAGCATTGGGATATCACATCTCATGCTATTGGAAGGGTATCAGTATTGGATTTGGAAGGAGTTGGATATCACATTTCATGTTATAGGAAGGGTCTCAGGTTGGAATGGGAAGGAGTTGGATATCACATTTCATGTTATAGGAAGGGTCTCAGGATTGGAATGGGAAGGACTTGGATATCATATCTCATGCTATAGGAAGGCTCTCAGGTTTGGAAGGGGAAGGAGTTGGATATCACATTTCATGTTAGAGGAAGGATCTCAGGTTTGGTATTAGAGGCCTTGAGATATCACATCTCATGCTATAGGAAGGGTCTCAGGATTGGAATGGGAAGGAGTTGGATATCACATCTCAAGCTTTAGGAAGGGTCTCAGGTTTGGTATAAGCATTGCGATAGCACATCTCATGCTATAGGAAGGGTCTCAGGATTGGAATGGGAAGGAGTTGGATATCACATCTCATGTTATAGGAAAGATCTCAGGTTTGGTATTAGAAGCATTGAGACATCACATCTCATGTTATAGGAAGGGTCTCAGGATTGGAATGGGAAGAAGTTGGATATCACATCTCATGCTATAGGAAGGGTCTCAGGTTTGGAAGGGGAAGGAGTTGGATAGCCAATCTCATGTTATAGGACTGGTCTCAGGTTTGGTATTAGAAGCATTGAGATATCACATCGCATGCTGTAGGAAGGTTCTCAGGTTTGGTATTAGAAGCATTGAGACATCACATCTCATGCTATAGGAAGGGTCTCAGGATTGGAATGGGAAGGAGTTGGATATCACATCTCATGTTATAGGAAGGATCTCAGGTTTGGTATTAGAAGCATTGAGACATCACATCTCATGCTATAGGAAGGGTCTCAGGATTGGAATGGGAAGGAGTTGGATATCACATCTCATGCTATAGGAAGGGTCTCAGGATTGGAATGGGTAGGAGTTGGATATTACTTTCTTGCTATAGGAAGGGTCTCATGTTTGGAATGGGAAGCAGTTGGATATCACATATGCTATAGTTAGTGTCTCAGGTTTGGAACGGGAAGGAGTTGGATATCACATCTCATGTTATAGGAAGGGTCTCAGGTTTGGTATAAGCATTGAGATATCACATCTCTGCTATCGGAAGCGGCTCAGGATTGGAATGGGAAGGAGTTGGATATCCCATCTCATGTTATAGGAAGAGTCTCTGGTTTGGTATTAGAATCATTGAGATATCACATTGCATGCTGTAGGAAGGGTCTAAGGATTGGAATGGGATGGACTTGGATATCACATCTCATGCTATAGGTAGGCTCTCAGGTTTGGTATAAGCATTGAGATATCACATCTCATGCTATAGGAAGGGTCTCAGGATTGGAATGGGAAGGAATTGGATATCACAACTCATGCTGTAGGAAGGGTCTCAGATTTGGTATAAGCATTGAGATATCACATCTCATGCTAAAGGAAGGGTCTCAGGATTGGAATGGGAAGGAGTTGTATATGACATCTCAGGCCATAGGAAGGGTCTCAGGTTTGGTATAAGCATTGAGATATCACATCTCTGCTATCGGAAGGGTCTCAGGATTGGAATGGGAAGGAGTTGGATATCCCATCTCATGTTATAGGAATGGTCTCAGGTTTGGTATTAGAAGCATAGATATATCACATCTCATGCTATAGGAAGGGTCTTAGGATTGGAATGGGAAGGACTTGGATGTCACATCTCATGCTGTAGGGAGGGTCTCAAGTTTGATATTAGAAGCATTGAGATAACAAATCTCATGATATCGGAAGGGTCTCAGGATTGGAATGGGAAGGAGTTGGATATCACATCTCATGATAAAGGAAGGGTCTAAGGTTTGGAAGGGGAAGGATTTGGATATCACATCTCATGCCATAGTATGGGTCTCAGGTTTGGTAGAAGAATTGGGATATCACATCTCATGCTATCGGAAGGGTATCAGTATTGGATTTGGAAGAAGTTGGATATCCCATCTCATGCTATAGGAAGGGTCTCAGGTTGGAATGGGAAGGAGTTGGATATCACATTTCATGTTATAGGAAGGGTCTCAGGATTGGAATGGGAAGGACTTGGATATCATATCTCATGCTATAGGAAGGCTCTCAGGTTTGGAAGGGGAAGGAGTTGGATATCACATTTCATGTTAGAGGAAGGATCTCAGGTTTGGTATTAGAGGCCTTGAGATATCACATCTCATGCTATAGGAAGGGTCTCAGGATTGGAATGGGAAGGAGTTGGATATCACATCTCAAGCTATAGGAAGGGTCTCAGGTTTGGTATAAGCATTGAGATATCACATCTCATGCTATAGGAAGGGTCTCAGGATTGGAATGGGAAGGAGTTGGATATCACATCTCATGTTATAGGAAATATCTCAGGTTTGGTATTAGAAGCATTGAGACATCACATCTCATGTTATAGGAAGGGTCTCAGGATTGGAATGGGAAGAAGTTGGATATCACATCTCATGCTATAGGAAGGGTCTCAGGTTTGGTATAAGCATTGAGATATCACATCTCATGCTATAGGAAGGGTCTCAGGATTGGAATGGGAAGAAGTTGTATATGACATCTCATGCCATAGGAAGGGTCTCAGGTTTGGTATAAGCATTGAGATATCACATCACATGCTATAGGAAGGGTCTCAGGATTGGAATGGGAAGGACTTGGATATCACATCTCATGCTATAGGCAGGGCCTCAGGTTTGGAAAGGGAAGGAGATGGATATCACATTTCATGTTAGAGATAGGATCTCAGGTTTGGTATTAGAGGCATTGAGATATCACATCTCATGCTATCAGAAGGGTCTCAGGATTGGAATGGGAAGGAGTTGTATATCACATCTCATGCTAAATGGAGGGTCTCAGGTTTGGAAGGGGAAGGATTTGGAAATCACATCTCATGTTATAGGAAGGATCTCAGGTTTGGTATTAGAAGCATTGAGATATCACATCTCATGCTATCGGAAGTATCTCAGGTTTGGTATTAGAGGCATTGAGATATAACATCTCATGCTATCATAAGGGTCTCAGGATTGGAATGGGAAGGAGTTGGATATCACATCTCATGTTATTGGAAGGATCGCAGGTTTGGTATTAGAAGCATTGAGACATCACATCTCATGCTATAGGAAGGGTCTCAGGATTGGAATGGGAAGGAGTTGGATATCACATCTCATGCTATAGGAAGGGTCTCAGATTTGGTATAAGCATTGAGATATCACATCTCATGCTATAGGAAGGATCTCAGGATTGGATTGGGAAGGAGTTGTATATGACATCTCATGTTATAGGAAGGGTCTCAGGTTTGGTATTAGAAGCATTGAGATATCACATCTCATGCTATAGGAAGGGTCTCAGGATTGGAATGGGGAGGACTTGGATGTCACATCTCATGCTATAGGGAGGGTCTCAAGTTTGATATTAGAAGCATTGAGATAACAAATCTCATGATATCGGAAGGGTCTCAGGATTGGAATGGGAACGAGTTGGATATCACATCTCATGATAAAGGAAGGGTCTAAGGTTTGGAAGGGGAAAGATTTGGATATCAAATCTCATGTTATAGGACGGGTCTCAGGTTTGGTATTAGAAGCATTGAGATATCAAGTCTCATGGCATAGGAAGGGTCTCAGAATTGGAATGGGAAGGAGTTGGATATCACATCTCAAGCTATAGGAAGAGTCTCAGGATTGGAATGGGAATGAGTTTGATATCACATCTCATGCCATAGTATGGGTCTCAGGTTTGGTAGAAGCATTGGGATATCACAATTCATGCTATTGGAAGGGTATCAGTATTGGATTTCGAAGGAGTTGGATATCCCATCTCATGCTATAGGAAGGGTCTCAGGTTGGAATGGGAAGGAGTTGGATATCACATTTCATGTTATAGGAAGGGTCTCAGGATTGGAATGGGAAGGACTTGGATATCATATCTCATGCTATAGGAAGGCTCTCAGGTTTGGAAGGGGAAGGAGTTGGATATCACATTTCATGTTAGAGGAAGGATCTCAGGTTTGGTATTAGAGGCCTTGAGATATCACATCTCATGCTATAGGAAGGGTCTCAGGATTGGAATGGGAAGGAGTTGGATATCACATCTCAAGCTTTAGGAAGGGTCTCAGGTTTGGTATAAGCATTGCGATAGCACATCTCATGCTATAGGAAGGGTCTCAGGATTGGAATGGGAAGGAGTTGGATATCACATCTCATGTTATAGGAAAGATCTCAGGTTTGGTATTAGAAGCATTGAGACATCACATCTCATGTTATAGGAAGGGTCTCAGGATTGGAATGGGAAGAAGTTGGATATCACATCTCATGCTATAGGAAGGGTCTCAGGTTTGGAAGGGGAAGGAGTTGGATATCCAATCTCATGTTATAGGACTGGTCTCAGGTTTGGTATTAGAAGCATTGAGATATCACATCGCATGCTGTAGGAAGGTTCTCAGGTTTGGTATTAGAAGCATTGAGACATCACATCTCATGCTATAGGAAGGGTCTCAGGATTGGAATGGGAAGGAGTCGGATATCACATCTCATGTTATAGGAAGGATCTCAGGTTTGGTATTAGAAGCATTGAGACATCACATCTCATGCTATAGGAAGGGTCTCAGGATTGGAATGGGAAGGAGTTGGATATCACATCTCATGCTATAGGAAGGGTCTCACATTTGGTATAAGCATTGAGATATCACATCTCATGCTATAGGAAGGGTCTCAGGATTGGATTGGGAAGGAGTTGTATATGACATCTCAGGCCATAGGAAGGGTCTCAGGATTGGTATAAGCATTGAGATATCACATCTCTGCTATCGGAAGGGTCTCAGGATTGGAATGGGAAGGAGTTGGATATCCCATCTCATGTTATACGAAGGGTCTCAGGTTTGGTATTAGAAGCATTGAGATATCACATCTCATGCTATAGGAAGGGTCTCAGGATTGGAATGGGGAGGACTTGGATGTCACATCTCATGCTATAGGGAGGGTCTCAAGTTTGATATTAGAAGCATTGAGATAACAAATCTCATGATATCGGAAGGGTCTCAGGATTGGAATGGGAAGGAGTTGGATATCACATCTCATGATAAAGGAAGGGTCTAAGGTTTGGAAGGGGAAAGATTTGGATATCACATCTCATGTTATAGGACGGGTCTCAGGTTTGGTATTAGAAGCATTGAGATATCAAGTCTCATGGCATAGGAAGGGTCTCAGAATTGGAATGTGAAGGAGTTGGATATCACATCTCAAGCTATAGGAAGAGTCTCAGGATTGGAATGGGAAGGAGTTTGATATCACATCTCATGCCATAGTATGGGTCTCAGGTTTGGTAGAAGCATTGGGATATCACATCTCATGCTATTGGAAGGGTATCAGTATTGGATTTGGAAGGAGTTGGATATCACATTTCATGTTATAGGAAGGGTCTCAGGTTGGAATGGGAAGGAGTTGGATATCACATTTCATGTTATAGGAAGGGTCTCAGGATTGGAATGGGAAGGACTTGGATATCATATCTCATGCTATAGGAAGGCTCTCAGGTTTGGAAGGGGAAGGAGTTGGATATCACATTTCATGTTAGAGGAAGGATCTCAGGTTTGGTATTAGAGGCCTTGAGATATCACATCTCATGCTATAGGAAGGGTCTCAGGATTGGAATGGGAAGGAGTTGGATATCACATCTCAAGCTTTAGGAAGGGTCTCAGGTTTGGTATAAGCATTGCGATAGCACATCTCATGCTATAGGAAGGGTCTCAGGATTGGAATGGGAAGGAGTTGGATATCACATCTCATGTTATAGGAAAGATCTCAGGTTTGGTATTAGAAGCATTGAGACATCACATCTCATGTTATAGGAAGGGTCTCAGGATTGGAATGGGAAGAAGTTGGATATCACATCTCATGCTATAGGAAGGGTCTCAGGTTTGGAAGGGGAAGGAGTTGGATAGCCAATCTCATGTTATAGGACTGGTCTCAGGTTTGGTATTAGAAGCATTGAGATATCACATCGCATGCTGTAGGAAGGTTCTCAGGTTTGGTATTAGAAGCATTGAGACATCACATCTCATGCTATAGGAAGGGTCTCAGGATTGGAATGGGAAGGAGTTGGATATCACATCTCATGTTATAGGAAGGATCTCAGGTTTGGTATTAGAAGCATTGAGACATCACATCTCATGCTATAGGAAGGGTCTCAGGATTGGAATGGGAAGGAGTTGGATATCACATCTCATGCTATAGGAAGGGTCTCACATTTGGTATAAGCATTGAGATATCACATCTCATGCTATAGGAAGGGTCTCAGGATTGGATTGGGAAGGAGTTGTATATGACATCTCAGGCCATAGGAAGGGTCTCAGGATTGGTATAAGCATTGAGATATCACATCTCTGCTATCGGAAGGGTCTCAGGATTGGAATGGGAAGGAGTTGGATATCCCATCTCATGTTATACGAAGGGTCTCAGGTTTGGTATTAGAAGCATTGAGATATCACATCTCATGCTATAGGAAGGGTCTCAGGATTGGAATGGGTAGGACTTGGATGTCACATCTCATGCTATAGGGAGGGTCTCAAGTTTGATATTAGAAGCATTGAGATAACAAATCTCATGATATCGGAAGGGTCTCAGGATTGGAATGGGAAGGAGTTGGATATCACATCTCATGATAAAGGAAGGGTCTAAGGTTTGGAAGGGGAAGGATTTGGATATCACATCTCATGTTATAGGACGGGTCTCAGGTTTGGTATTAGAAGCATTGAGATATCAAGTCTCATGGCATAGGAAGGGTCTCAGAATTGGAATGTGAAGGAGTTGGATATCACATCTCAAGCTATAGGAAGAGTCTCAGGATTGGAATGGGAAGGAGTTTGATATCACATCTCATGCCATAGTATGGGTCTCAGGTTTGGTAGAAGCATTGGGATATCACATCTCATGCTATTGGAAGGGTATCAGTATTGGATTTGGAAGGAGTTGGATATCACATTTCATGTTATAGGAAGGGTCTCAGGTTGGAATGGGAAGGAGTTGGATATCACATTTCATGTTATAGGAAGGGTCTCAGGATTGGAATGGGAAGGACTTGGATATCATATCTCATGCTATAGGAAGGCTCTCAGGTTTGGAAGGGGAAGGAGTTGGATATCACATTTCATGTTAGAGGAAGGATCTCAGGTTTGGTATTAGAGGCCTTGAGATATCACATCTCATGCTATAGGAAGGGTCTCAGGATTGGAATGGGAAGGAGTTGGATATCACATCTCAAGCTTTAGGAAGGGTCTCAGGTTTGGTATAAGCATTGAGATAGCACATCTCATGCTATAGGAAGGGTCTCAGGATTGGAATGGGAAGGAGTTGGATATCACATCTCATGTTATAGGAAGGATCTCAGGTTTGGTATTAGAAGCATTGAGACATCACATCTCATGCTATAGGAAGGGTCTCAGGATTGGAATGGGAAGGAGTTGGATATCACATCTCATGCTATAGGAAGGGTCTCAGATTTGGTATAAGCATTGAGATATCACATCTCTGCTATCGGAAGAGTCTCAGGATTGGAATGGGAAGGAGTTGGATATCCCATCTCATGCTATAGGGAGGGTCTCAATTTTGATATTAGAAGCATTGAGATAACAAATCTCATGATATCGGAAGGGTCTCAGGATTGGAATGGGAAGGAGTTGGATATCACATCTCATGATAAAGGAAGGGTCTAAGGTTTGGAAGGGGAAAGATTTGGATATCACATCTCATGTTATAGGACGGGTCTCAGGTTTGGTATTAGAAGCATTGAGATATCAAGTCTCATGGTATAGGAAGGGTCTCAGAATTGGAATGAGAAGGAGTTGGATATCACATCTCAAGCTATAGGAAGAGTCTCAGGATTGGAATGGGAAGGAGTTTGATATCACATCTCATGCCATAGTATGGTTCTCAGGTTTGATAGAAGCATTGGGATATCACATCTCATGCTATTGGAAGGGTATCAGTATTGGATTTGGAAGGAGTTGGATATCCCATCTCATGCTATAGGAAGGGTCTCAGGTTGGAATGGGAAGGAGTTGGATATCACATTTCATGTTATAGGAAGGGTCTCAGGATTGGAATGGGAAGGACTTGGATATCATATCTCATGCTATAGGAAGGCTCTCAGGTTTGGAAGGAGAAGGAGTTGGATATCACATTTCATGTTAGAGGAAGGATCTCAGGTTTGGTATTAGAGGCCTTGAGATATCACATCTCATGCTATAGGAAGGGTCTCAGGTTGGAATGGGAAGGAGTTGGATATCACATTTCATGTTATAGGAAGGGTCTCAGGATTGGAATGGGAAGGAGTTGGATATCACATCTCAAGCTTTAGGAAGGGTCTCAGGTTTGGTATAAGCATTGAGATAGCACATCTCATGCTATAGGAAGGGTCTCAGGATTGGAATGGGAAGGAGTTGGATATCACATCTCATGTTATAGGAATGATCTCAGGTTTGGTATTAGAAGCATTGAGACATCACATCTCATGTTATAGGAAGGGTCTCAGGATTGGAATGGGAAGAAGTTGGATATCACATCTCATGCTATAGGAAGGGTCTCAGGTTTGGAAGGGGAAGGAGTTGGATATCCAATCTCATGTTATAGGACTGGTCTCAGGTTTGGTATTAGAAGCATTGAGATATCACATCGCATGCTGTAGGAAGGTTCTCAGGTTTGGAATGGGGAGGAATTGGATATCACATCTCATGTCATAGGAAGGATCTCAGGTTTGGTATTAGAAGCATTGAGATATCACATCTCATGCTATAGGAATGGTCTCAGGATTGGAATGGGAAGGAGTTGGATATTACATTCCTGCTATAGGAAGGGTCTCATGTTTGGAATGGGAATGTGTTGGATATCACATATGCTATAGGAAGGGTCTCAGGTTTGGAACGGGAAGGAGTTGGATATCACATCTCATGTTATAGGAAGGGTCTCAGGTTTGGTATAAGCATTGAGATATCACATCTCTGCTATCGGAAGTGTCTCAGGATTGGAATGGGAAGGTGTTGGATATCCCATCTCATGTTATAGGACGGGTCTCAGGTTTGTTTTTAGAATCATTGAGATATCATATTGCATGCTGTAGGAAGGGTCTAAGGATTGGAATGGGAAGGAGTTGGATATCCCATCTCATGTTATAGGAAGGGTCTCAGGTTTGGTATAAGCATTGAGATATCACATCTCATGCTATAGGAAGGGTCTCAGGATTGGAATGGGAAGGAGTTGGATATCACATCTCATGTTATAGGAAGGATCTCAGGTTTGGTATTAGAAGCATTGAGACATCACATCTCATGCTATCGGAAGGGTCTCAGGATTGGAATGGGAAGGACTTTGATATCACATCTCATGCTATAGGGAGGGTCTCAAGTTTGATATTAGAAGCATTGAGATATCATATCTCATGCTATAGGAAGGGTCTCAGGATTGGAATGGGAAGGAGTTGGATATCACATCTCATGCTATAGGAAGGGTCTCAGGTTTGGTATAAGCAGTGAGATATCACATCTCATGCTATAGGAAGTGTCTCAGGATTGGAATGGGAAGGAGTTGGATATCACATCTCATGTTATAGGAAGGATCTCAGGTTTGGTATAAGCATTGAGATATCACATCTCTACTATCGGAAGGGTCTCAGGATTGGAATGGGAAGGAGTTGGATATTCCCATCTCATGTTATAGGAAGGGTCTCAGGTTTGGTATTAGAAGCATTGAGATATCACATCTCATGCTATAGGAAGGGTCTCAGGATTGGAATGGGAAGGACTTGGATATCACATCTCATGCTATAAGGAGGGTCTCAAGTTTGATATTAGAAGCATTGAGATATCACATCTCATGATATCGGAAGGGTCTCAGGGATGGAATGGGAAGGAGTTGGATATCACATCTCATGATAAAGGAAGTGTCTAAGGTTTGGAAGGGGAAGGAGTTTGATATCACATCTCATGCCATAGTATGGGTCTCAGGTTTGGTAGAAGCATTGGGATATCACATCTCATGCTATCGGAAGGGTATCAGGATTGGATTTGGAAGGAGTTGGATATCCCATCTCATGCTATAGGAAGGGTCTCAGTTTGGAATGGGAAGGAGTTGGATATCACATCTCATGTTATAGGAAGGGTCTCAGGATTGGAATTAGAAGGACTTGGATATCACATCTCATGCTATAGGAAGGCTCTCAGGTTTGGAATGGGAAGAAGTTGGATATCACATCTCATGCTATAGGAAGGGTCTCAGGTTTGGAAGGGGAAGGAGTTGGATATCCAATCTCATGTTATAGGACTGGTCTCAGGTTTGGTATTAGAAGCATTGAGATATCACATCGCATGCTGTAGGAAGGTTCTCAGGTTTGGAATGGGGAGGAATTGGATATCACATCTCATGTCATAGGAAGGATCTCAGGTTTGGTATTAGAAGCATTGAGATATCACATCTCATGCTATAGGAATGGTCTCAGGATTGGAATGGGAAGGAGTTGGATATTACATTCCTGCTATAGGAAGGGTCTCATGTTTGGAATGGGAATGTGTTGGATATCACATATGCTATAGGAAGGGTCTCAGGTTTGGAACGGGAAGGAGTTGGATATCACATCTCATGTTATAGGAAGGGTCTCAGGTTTGGTATAAGCATTGAGATATCACATCTCTGCTATCGGAAGTGTCTCAGGATTGGAATGGGAAGGTGTTGGATATCCCATCTCATGTTATAGGACGGGTCTCATGTTTGTTTTTAGAATCATTGAGATATCATATTGCATGCTGTAGGAAGGGTCTAAGGATTGGAATGGGAAGGAGTTGGATATCCCATCTCATGTTATAGGAAGGGTCTCAGGTTTGGTATAAGCATTGAGATATCACATCTCATGCTATAGGAAGGGTCTCAGGATTGGAATGGGAAGGAGTTGGATATCACATCTCATGTTATAGGAAGGATCTCAGGTTTGGTATTAGAAGCATTGAGACATCACATCTCATGCTATCGGAAGGGTCTCAGGATTGGAATGGGAAGGACTTTGATATCACATCTCATGCTATAGGGAGGGTCTCAAGTTTGATATTAGAAGCATTGAGATATCATATCTCATGCTATAGGAAGGGTCTCAGGATTGGAATGGGAAGGAGTTGGATATCACATCTCATGCTATAGGAAGGGTCTCAGGTTTGGTATAAGCAGTGAGATATCACATCTCATGCTATAGGAAGTGTCTCAGGATTGGAATGGGAAGGAGTTGGATATCACATCTCATGTTATAGGAAGGATCTCAGGTTTGGTATAAGCATTGAGATATCACATCTCTACTATCGGAAGGGTCTCAGGATTGGAATGGGAAGGAGTTGGATATTCCCATCTCATGTTATAGGAAGGGTCTCAGGTTTGGTATTAGAAGCATTGAGATATCACATCTCATGCTATAGGAAGGGTCTCAGGATTGGAATGGGAAGGACTTGGATATCACATCTCATGCTATAAGGAGGGTCTCAAGTTTGATATTAGAAGCATTGAGATATCACATCTCATGATATCGGAAGGGTCTCAGGGATGGAATGGGAAGGAGTTGGATATCACATCTCATGATAAAGGAAGTGTCTAAGGTTTGGAAGGGGAAGGAGTTTGATATCACATCTCATGCCATAGTATGGGTCTCAGGTTTGGTAGAAGCATTGGGATATCACATCTCATGCTATCGGAAGGGTATCAGGATTGGATTTGGAAGGAGTTGGATATCCCATCTCATGCTATAGGAAGGGTCTCAGTTTGGAATGGGAAGGAGTTGGATATCACATCTCATGTTATAGGAAGGGTCTCAGGATTGGAATTAGAAGGACTTGGATATCACATCTCATGCTATAGGAAGGCTCTCAGGTTTGGAAGGGGAAAGAGTTGGATATCACATTTCATGTTAGAGGTAGGATCTCAGGTTTGGTATTAGAGGCATTGAGATATCACATCTCATGCTATCAGAAGAGTCTCAGGATTGGAATGGGAAGGAGTTGGATATCACATCTCATGCTAAAGGGAGGGTCTCAGGTTTGGAAGGGGAAGGATTTGGATATCACATCTCATGTTATAGGAAGGATCTCAGGTTTGGTATTAGAAGCATTGAGATATCACATCTCATGCTATCGGAAGGATCTCAGGTTTGGTATAGAAGCATTGAGATATCACATCTCATGCTATCAGAAGGTTCTCAGGATTGGAATGGGAAGGAGTTGGATATCACATCTCATGCTAAAGGGAGGGTCTCAGGTTTGGAAGGGGAAGGATTTGGATATCACATCTCATGTTATCGGAAGGATCTCACGTTTGGTATTAGAAGTATTGAGATATCATATCTCATGCTATAGGAAGGGTCTCAGGATTGGAATGGGAAAGAGTTGGATATCACATCTCATGCTAAAGGAAGGGTCTCAGGTTTGGAACGGGAAGGAGTTGGATATCACATCTCATGCTAAAGGAAGGGTCTCAGGTTTGGAACAGGAAGGATTTGGATATCACATCTCATGTTATAGGAAGGGTCTCAGGTTTGGTATAAGCATTGAGATATCACATCTCTGCTATCGGAAGTGTCTCAGGATTGGAATGGGAAGGAGTTGGATATCCCATCTCATGTTATAGGACGGGTCTCAGGTTTGTTATTAGAATCATTGAGATATCATATTGCATGCTGTAGGAAGGGTCTAAGGGTTGGAATGGGAAGGACTTGGATATCACATCTCATGCTATAGATAGGCTCTTAGGTTTGGAAAGGGAAGGAGTTGGATATCACATTTCATGTTAGAGGAAGGATCTCAGGTTTGGTATTAGAAGCATTGAGATATCACATCTCATGCTATAGGAAGGGTCTCAGGATTGGAATTTGAAGTAGTTGGATATCACATTTCATGCTATAGGAAGGGTCTCAGGTTTGGTATAAGCATTGAGATATCACATCTCATGCTATAGGACGGGTCTCAGGATTGGAATGGAAGGAGTTGGATATCACATCTCATGTTATAGGAAGGATCTCAGGTTTGGTATTAGAAGCATTGAGACATCACATCTCATGCTATAGGAAGGGTCTCAGGGTTGGAATGGGAAGGAGTTGGATATCACATCTCATCCAATAGGAAGGGTCTCAGGTTTGGAATGGGAAGGAATTGGATATCACATCTCATGTTATAGGAAGGATCTCAGGTTTGGTATTAGAAGCATTGAGATATAACATCTCATGCTATAGGAAGGGTCTCAGGATTGGAATGTGAAGGATTTGGATATCACATCTCATGCTAAAGGAAGGGTCTCAGGTTTGGTAGAAGCATTGAGATATCACGTCTCTGCTATCGGAAGGGTCTCAGGATTGGATTGGGAAGGAGTTGGATATCCCTTCTCATGCTATAGGAAGGATCTCAGGATTTGAATGGCAAGGAGTTGGATATCACATCTCATGCCATAGGAAGGGTCTCAGGTTTGGTATAAGCATTGAGATATCACATCTCTGCTATCGGAAGGGTCTCAGGATTGGATTGGGAAGTAGTTGGATATCCCTTCTCATGCTATAGGAAGTGTCTCAGGTTGGAATGGGAAGGAGTTGGATATCACATCTCATGTTATAGGAAGGGTCTCAGGATTGGAATGGGAAGGATTTGGATATCACATCTCTTGCTATAGGAAGGATCTCAGGATTGGAATGGGTAGGAGTTGGATATTACTTTCTTGCTATAGGAAGGGTCTCATGTTTGGAATGGGAAGGAGTTGGATATCACATATGCTATTGTTAGTGTCTCAGATTTGGAACGGGAAGGAGTTGGATATCACATCTCATGTTATAGGAAGGGTCTCAGGTTTGGTATAAGCATTGAGATATCACATCTCTGCTATCGGAAGCGGCTCAGGATTGGAATGAGAAGGAGTTGGATATCCCATCTCATGTTATAGTAAGAGTCTCTGGTTTGGTATTAGAATCATTGAGATATCACATTGCATGCTGTAGGAAGGGTCTAAGGATTGAAATGGGATGGACTTGGATATCACATCTCATGCTATAGGTAGGCTCTCAGGTTTGGTATAAGCATTGAGATATCACATCTCATGCTATAGGAAGGGTCTCAGGATTGGAATGGGAAGGATTTGGATATCACATCTCATGCTATAGGAAGGGTCTCAGATTTGGTATAAGCATTGAGATATCACATCTCATGCTAAAGGAAGGGTCTCAGGATTGGAATGGGAAGGAGTTGTATATGACATCTCAGGCCATAGGAAGGGTCTCATGTTTGGTATAAGCATTGAGATATCACATCTCTGCTATCGGAAGGGTCTCAGGATTGGAATGGGAAGGAGTTGGATATCCCATCTCATGTTATAGGAAGGGTCTCAGGTTTGGGATTAGAAGCATAGAGATATCACATCTCATGCTATAGGAAGGGTCTCAGGATTGGAATGGGAAGGACTTGGATGTCACATCTCATGCTATAGGGAGGGTCTCAAGTTTGATATTAGAAGCATTGAGATAACAAATCTCATGATATCGGAAGGGTCTCAGGATTGGAATGGGAAGGAGTTGGATACCACATCTCATGATAAAGGAAGGGTCTAAGGTTTGGAAGGGGAAGGATTTGGATATCACATCTCATGTTATAGGACGGGTCTCAGGTTTGGTATTAGAAGCATTGAGATATCAAGTCTCATGGTATAAGAAGGGTCTCAGAATTGGAATGGGAAGGAGTTGGATATCACACCTCAAGCTATAGGAAGGGTCTCAGGATTGGAATGGGAAGGAGTTTGATATCACATCTCATGCCATAGTATGGGTCTCAGGTTTGGTAGAAGCATTGGGATATCACATCTCATGCTATCGGAAGGGTATCAGTATTGGATTTGGAAGAAGTTGGATATCCCATCTCATGCTATAGGAAGGGTCTCAGGTTGGAATGGGAAGGAGTTGGATATCACATTTCATGTTATAGGAAGGGTCTCAGGATTGGAATGGGAAGGACTTGGATATCATATCTCATGCTATAGGATGGGTCTCAGGTTTGTTATTAGAATCATTGAGATATCATATTGCATGCTGTAGGAAGGGTCTAAGGATTGGAATGGGAAGGACTTGGATATCACATCTCATGCTATAGATAGGCTCTTAGGTTTGGAAAGGGAAGGAGTTGGATATCACATTTCATGTTAGAGGAAGGATTTCAGGTTTGGTATTAGAAGCATTGAGATATCACATCTCATGCTATAGGAAGGGTCTCAGGATTGGAATGGGAAGTAGTTGGATATCACATCTCATGCTATAGGAAGGGTCTCAGGTTTGGTATAAGCATTGAGATATCACATCTCATGCTATAGGACGGGTCTCAGGATTGGAATGGAAGGAGTTGGATATCACATCTCATGTTATAGGAAGGATCTCAGGTTTGGTATTAGAAGCATTGAGACATCACATCTCATGCTATAGGAAGGGTCTCAGGATTGGAATGTGAAGTATTTGGATATCACATCTCATGCTAAAGGAAGGGTCTCAGGTTTGGTAGAAGCATTGAGATATCACGTCTCTGCTATCAGAAGGGTCTCAGGATTGGATTGGGAAGGAGTTGGATATCCCTTCTCATGCTATAGGAAGGGTCTCAGGATTTGAATGGCAAGGAGTTGGATAACACATCTCATGCCATAGGAAGGGTCTCAGGTTTGGTATAAGCATTGAGATATCACATCTCTGCTATCGGAAGGGTCTCAGGATTGGAATGGGAAGGAGTTGGATATTCCCATCTCATGTTATAGGAAGGGTCTCAGGTTTGGTATTAGAAGCATTGAGATATCACATCTCATGCTATAGGACGGGTCTCAGGATTGGAATGGGAAGGACTTGGATATCACATCTCATGCTATAGGGAGGGTCTCAAGTTTGATATTAGAAGCTTTGAGATATCACATCTCATGATATCGGAAGGGTCTCAGGATTGGAATGGGAAGGAGTTGGATATCACATCTCATGATAAAGGAAGGGTCTAAGGTTTGGAAGGGGAAGGATTTGGATATCACATCTCATGTTATATTACGGGTCTCAGGTTTGGTATTAGAAGCATTGAGATATCAAGTCTCAGAGTATAGGAAGGGTCTCAGAATTGGAATGGGAAGGAGTTGGATATCACATCTCAAGCTATAGGAAGGGTCTCAGGATTGGAATGGGAAGGACTTGGATATCACATCTCATGCTATAGGAAGGCTCTCAGGTTTGGAAGGGGAAAGAGTTGGATATCACATTTCATGTTAGATGTAGGATCTCAGGTTTGGTATTAGAGGCATTGAGATATCACATCTCATGCTATCAGAAGGGTCTCAGGAATGGAATGGGAAGGAGTTGGATATCACATCTCATGCTAAAGGGAAGGTCTCAGGTTTGAAGGGGAAGGATTTGGATATCACATCTAATGTTATAGGAAGGATCTCAGGTTTGGTATTAGAAGCATTGAGATATCACATCTCATGCTATCGGAAGGATCTCAGGTTTGGTATTAGAAGCATTGAGATATCACATCTCATGCTATCAGAAGGGTCTCAGGATTGGAATGGGAAGGAGTTGGATATCACATCTCATGCTAAAGGGAGGGTCTCAGGTTTGGAAGGGGAAGGATTTGGATATCACATCTCATGTTATCGGAAGGATCTCACGTTTGGTATTAGAAGTATTGAGATATCATATCTCATGCTATAGGAAGGGTCTCAGGATTGGAATGGGAAAGAGTTGGATATCACATCTCATGCTATAGGGAGTGTCTCAGGATTGGAATGGGAAGGACTTAGATATCACATATCATGCTATAGGGAGGGTCTCAGTTTTGATATTAGAAGCATTGAGATATCACATCTCATGCTATCGGAAGTGTCTCAGGATTGGAATGGGAAGGAGCTGGATATCACATCTCATGCTAAAGGAAGGGTCTCAGATTTGGAACGGGAAGGATTTGGATATCACATCTCATGTTATAGGAAGGGTCTCAGGTTTGGAATAAGCATTGAGATATCACATCTCTGCTATCGGAAGTGTCTCAGGATTGGAATGGGAAGGAGTTGGATATCCCATCTCATGTTATAGGACGGGTCTCAGGTTTGTTATTAGAATCATTGAGATATCATATTGCATGCTGTAGGAAGGGTCTAAGGGTTGGAATGGGAAAGACTTGGATATCACATCTCATGCTATAGATAGGCTCTTAGGTTTGGAAAGGGAAGGAGTTGGATATCACATTTCATGTTAGAGGAAGGATCTCAGGTTTGGTATTAGAAGCATTGAGATATCACATCTCATGCTATAGGAAGGGTCTCAGGATTGGAATGGGAAGTAGTTGGATATCACATCTCATGCTATAGGAAGGGTCTCAGGTTTGGTATAAGCATTGAGATATCACATCTCATGCTATGGGACGGGTCTCAGGATTGGAATGGAAGGAGTTGGCTATCACATCTCATGTGTTAAGACGGATTTCTGAACTCTGTCCTGGTGGCGCAGAAGTTCAGAAGGCCAACCTAATTACTTGGAACAGGGTAACCTCTGGACAAGCCAGACCAATCAAGGTAGCGATCGTGGCGGTCAAGACTAGGTCTCAAGAGTGGTGAGGGTGACTGAAAGCCCGCAGTGAGCACACAAAGCAAGAGCGCTGACAAACTACTCCAAACAGTTGTTATATCAAAAATAGATACACATTTATTTTAAGGCCTTTAAAATAATGACCGTAGCGAGAAAATCACAATATCACAATACTAAACCAACACATACCATATCAACACAATATATATACAAATACACAGTCGCAAGCGTTTAAAGCACGAAATATGTAGTCCACCTGAAAGGAAAGGAAAACAGGCAGTGCGATAACGCTTTAGACTCAGTTCGCCTTCAGAGGCACCTAACTAGATGGAAGTCCGAGCCCTGCGAAGAGTGGAGCCTTGTGCTCAAAGTACCTGCCATGCCGGTGCCAACGGGCAAAAGGGGAAGCTCTTCGTAGGAAGTCAGGCAGTTCGGGTTAGTGCACAGCAGAAGGAGAACAGGTTCCGCAACTCAAGCGCAGCCTCCACAGCGGGCAGAAGCAGAGCGCGAGTACGGCCAAAAGGGTGCTGTTTTTACACAGCAGGGAAAAGCAATGGGATACTGCAGGAGGGCGACCAGATCCTAGCTAAACTACTCACCGGTCCCCGAAGCAAGCAGACCCAGGCTTCTCCACGTAGATTCAGCAGCTGGCAGGTTCAGAAGAGCAGGGAACGCCTCGTAGTCGTGTAGAACAAAAAGACGTCCCAATCGACGAAACCAGCACAGTTTGTTGCCGCAGCAGGACAACGGAGCGGCCATGTGTATTCAAGCCAAATGTACACTCCTCCCTTCAGACCTGGGGACGCCAAGCGTACGAAGCGTGGGAGAGTGACAAAGGCTCGAAATACAACACAACCTGGCGGCAGTTACAGAGCAGGACTCCCTTGTAAGCTGGTCAGTCAACTGGATGGCCCAGAGACACTTCCGAAGGCTTACTTGGCAGGAGTTGATGAAGTCGCCGGGAATAGCTGTTCCTGCTATTCCAAAGGTCGAAGCACCAGTACAGGCCTTCTGGTTCGATCCAAGGAGGAAAGGGTTTCACAGGACGACAGCAGTGCAAAGGAGGATTCCTTCAGCGGGTCACCAGCGATTCCTCGGTCCAGCCTCTTGGTTGCAGGATACTTGGCTCCTGTATTCCTTCGTTCGTGAGAACTCAGGAGATCGACATGGTAGTGGTGTTTCCAGCTCCCTCTTATCCACGGTTCCCTTCGCGCCAAAACGGAGGGGAGCCAATGGGAGATCCGCTCATCAACACACATGCCATACGTGGACCAATCACGGACCACGGTGGTCCCAGGCATTCACACCACCCTAGACTCTCTGGCACCCAGGATGTGTATTGGGACCAGACATCCCAGCCCACACCCTGGAGGCACACAAACGACATGTAGAAGCCCGCGAAAGCAACCACGTTTCGCGGGAAAGTACATGCCCAAATAAGGAAGGCCCCGGGTCGCCCGACCTGGGGAAGGTGAAGGGAGCAAGACGGTCAGTGGACAGGACAAAGGAGCCTCGTGGACTGGCCATTTTGGGAGCCAGGCCACCATTTTGGGTTCAGTGCGAAAAACGTGCTCAGAACGCCAAAAGGAGCTCAAAATAAACAAAACGATCGCTGCCACCATTCCAGTCCCTGAATGACTTGTACCGATCAAAATACCATCCTAAAAGAGTATCTAGGGCCTGTAGAAGGCTAGAGTCCCAAGAGAGCTGTAACTTAGCTTACAGTGCCCTCTTGTGTCATGTTGCACTAAAGCCGCAACACGATAAAAGAAACTACGGGAAACAGCGTTCCCCGGTACTGACTGTCTTAAGGGCATGTCAGTTTCCCCGTAAGAAAAGGAGCGAAAGCCCAGAGGAGTGCGGCAGAAGGCTGCACTTCTCTGGCAAAGTCAGGAATAAGGTTAAAAACAATAGCAAAAAGTTTAGGGGTTGCCACATGGAAGGAAAATTCCCTACAATTACGAAATCTTTCCTAACACTCGCCCCTCCCAGACTATGGACAGGGGGAACTAATCCACCCCTGGATGAGTCTCTTGTTCAGGTCGGTAAAACATTCTGGACAACCCATCAGCATTGCTATGTTGGACACCTGGCCTATGCTCAATAGTGAAGTCGAAGCCTTGTAGACTTATGGACCACCTGAGCAACTTTGGATTCTCCCCCTTCATGTTCATTAGCCACTTTAACGGCTTATGGTCAGTCTGCACAGTGAAGTGGGTCCCATAGAGGTAGGGCCTCAGCTTCCTTAGGGCCCACACAACAGAGAAACATTCTTTCTCTACCGTGGACCATCTGAGCTCTCTGTCCTTAAGCTGGCGACTAATAAAACTGGCTGGTGTTCCTTACCCTTCTCATCTACTTGTGATAGTACAGCTCCTATCCCAGTGTCAGAGGCATCCGTCTGCACGATAAAAGGTCTTTGATAATCAGGGGCCCTTAGGACAGGGGCCTGGCACAAGGAGTCTTTTAAGCCTTTGAAGGCCTTCTCACACTCGTCGGTCCAAGTTACCTTCTTGGGTTTCTTCGGAGTTGTGAGGGCAGTCAGAGGGGCAGCTATGGTACCATAGTCTGCCACAAAATTGCGGTAATACCCCGTGAGTCCTAAAAAGGCTCTCACTTGGGTTTGCGTAGTGGGGGTAGGCCAGTCTTGTACTGCTTGTACTTTACTGGGTAGAGGCTGTATCCTCCCTCCACCTACTTCATGTCCAAGGTAAACCACTGAGCCTTGTCCAATCTGGCATTTACTAGCCTTTATGGTCAAGTGGGCTTTCTGAAGAGCCTGGAGCACAATCCCGAGGTGTTTCACGTGGTCTTCCCAGGTGGCACTGAAAACTGCTATATCGTCCAGATATGCAAGACAGAATTCGTCCAACCCATTCAACACATGATTCACAAGCCTCTGGAAAGTGGCAGGTGCATTCTTCAACCCGAACGGCATTACCCGGAATTGGTAAAGGCCGTCTGGAGTAGAAAATGCTGTCTTCTCCTTGGCATGTTCTGCTAAAGCTATTTGCCAATAGCCAGCAGTGAGGTCAAACGTGCTGAGGTACTTGGAGGCACCCAAAGTATCCACCAGCTCATCTGTTCGAGGCAAGGGGTGGGCGTCTGTCTTGGTGACAGCATTCAGAGCCCTGTAATCCACGCAGAACCTCAATTCAGAAGTACCTGCTTTTGGAACCAACACCACAGGACTGGACCAAGGACTACTAGAGGGTTCAATCACCCCAAGATCTAACATCTTGTTGACCTCGGTCTTAATATAAGACCGTACTTTATCTGACATCCTGTATCCCCTACTTTTGGTAGGTACACTGTCTCCTGTGTCAATGTTATGTTTGCACCAAGGTGTCAAACCAGGGGACTGTGAAAACAGGGGGGAAAACTGCCTAAACAAACTTTTCACCTCAGCCTGCTGATCAGAAGTCAGGTGAGGGGCCACTCGGACACCCTCAACGGAGCTATCTGAAGGACCGCTTTGGAACAGGTCGGGAGAGGTTCAGACTCCTCTTCCTCAACGTCTGACGCCAGTAGCAGTGCTGCGATTTCGACTCTTGGGACGAAAGCCTTCAGCCTATTCACGTGGAACACTTTTGGAGCCTGTCCAGGCCTTCCAAGGTCCACTAAATAGTTCACCTCACCCAGGGGCTCCACCACTGTGTAAGGGCCTGACCATTTGTCCTGTAAAGCTCGAGGCCTTATAGGATTCATGATCAGGACTTGCTGACCAGGTGTAAAGTTGATGAGGGAAGCTTTCTGGTCGTACCAATGTTTCACCAGCGCTTGCCCTGCCTTCAATTTATCACTAGCCAAGCCATTCAGAAGTACCATCCGTTTTCTGAGCCCTAGCACATAATCAACTACGTTGGTAGTAACAGGGGGAGTGGGCATCTCCCATCCCTCTTTGACGATGGCTAAGGGTCCCCGTACGGGATGACCGAACAGAAGTTCGAAGGGGCTGAAGCCAACACCCTCCTGTGGTACCTCTCGGTAGGCAAACAGTAAGCATGGTAAAAGAAGATCCCATTTTCTTCTCTGAGGCTCCTCCAGAGCCCCAATCATGCTCTTTAACGTTCTGTTGAAACGTTCCACCAGACCATTGGTCTGGGGGTGGTATGCAGAAGAGAACTTGTAGGTGACCCCACATTCTTTCCACATAGCCTGCATATACTTCGACATAAAGTTGCTGCCACGATCTGACACAACTTCTTTAGGGAAGCCAACCCTAGTAAATATGCTGAGTAAAGCTTTTGCAACTGACTTGGCAGTTACAGTTTTCAATGGGATGGCCTCAGGATACCTGGTTGCATGGTCGACCAGCACCAGGATAAACCTATTGCCCGAGGATGTTTGCGGGTCAAGGGGACCAACGATGTCGATCCCTACCCTTTCAAATGGTACCCCCACAACTGGGAGCGGTACCAACGGAGCTTGGATTGTCGCGCCAACCTTACCAGACAACTGGCAGGAGGCACAACTCCTGCAGTGACTTTCTACTTGCACCCCCATCTTGGGCCAGTAGAAGTGCATGGATAACCTTTGCTTGGTCCTCTTCATACCAAGGTGACCAGCAAGGGGAACTTCATGCACCAACTGCAGGAGGAAGGGCCTAACAGCAAGGGGAACCACCAACCTCCTATGGTCTCCTTCTGTAGACTCTGTGGGCTCACTATACAGGAGTCCACCTTCCCAATAAATCCTATGCTTCCCAGGAGGTTCACCCTCAAGCTGGGAGCAGGCCTGTTACCTTAGGCCTTCCAGAGATGGGCACTCACGTTGGCCTTTACTGAATTCGTCCCTATCAGGACCTCCTTCAACTAACAAGTCTTTTAGTTCAGGATGATCGTTGGGGTCGAATACTTCAGGCATCGCCAGCTCCTCGTCAGGCCCGGGCGATTGACCAACTTCCTCCACCGCAGTGGTAGGCGAGCTCGGGGGAATATTCTCTTTCCCTCGGTTTGACTTGTAGACTCCTTTCGCCTTGGGTTTCCCCTTTGACTGGGGCGGCGTATTGGACTTGGCCAATGCTGCCCGTGCTTGAGACCGTGTGTAGGGACTTTCGGCAGTGTCTCCTACGAGCCCTAAAGCTCTGAGATCATTGCCCAACAAGACCTTTCCCGGGACGTTTCTCTGAATGCTCACTGGAATCCTGACTGCTGTACCATTTAAAGTAAGATTTACAGGGATCACGGGAAACATACGGAGGGGGCCGTCAGCCAACTTAGTGGGCATCAGAGTAGCTCTGGCAACTTCCTCTGAGTCTACCAAGGTAGAATCCACTACAGTGCGACTGCACCCACTATCCCTAAGAGCTGGAGTATCCACTCCATTGATCAGCACACTGTCTTTAAAGTAGTGCTTGGTATTATCCGGAATCCTAGCATAAGCCTCTGCGACTTTAGGCTCCCAGGAACCCAGGGACACTAAAACTACCTCAGCCTCTATCCCACTGGGAAATGAGTCTGAGGCGAAGGATGCTCCTGTAATCTCTTCTTCCTCGTAGGAGGAGAAGGCCAGATTAGCGGAGTGGACCCCCAAAGGTCTAACCTTACAACGGGGATCCCCCTTCACATGGTCAGTTGCTCCACAAGAAAAACACGCCCCATTGGGTCTGTTTACGTAGGGAGGCTTATTGTAACCAGAGTTCTGTTTTGGAGGCGAACCTCCACTGCCCTGTGAGTTCTCTTGTGTCTTACCCTTATTTTTCTTTTTGTGGCCCTTATGGGAAGAAGATTTAGCAGATTCCCCACCCTCCATATCTTTGAACTTTTTCCCTTCCTCCTGCTTACCAGGATGAGTTTTGTCCTTATGGGACACTCAATGTGACACCCATAAGTCTGCTGCAATGGCCAGCTTCTTAGGATCTATCTCCTTCGAATCGGCCAAATGCTGCTTAAGCTCCGGGGAAGAAGAACCAAAAATGTGTTCCAGCATGACAAGATTTATCATGCCTTCGAAGGTAGAAACCTTATAACCTTCGACCCAGCCAGTTAAGTTTTTCAAGGATTCAGCGACATAAGATACCCAAGTACCACCTTCCTTTTTCTTATACTCTCGAAAACGCTTTAAATATTGGGCCGGAGTCTTCCCAAACTTTAAAATGAGAGTTTGCTTTAACATTGCGAAATCAGCTCGCTCAGTCTTCGACATTTCCATAATGGCACTACAGCCAGAATGGGGCAGTCTACTGAGCAACCACGCAATCTTATCAGCATTGTCAACTTCTTGAACTTCGCATGCATACTCAAACGCATTCAGCCAGTCCATAATGTCATTCCTTTCTTCATACACACTGAGCAGATCTTTTGGAAACCGTGGATGAGAGGAAGCCCCAGACCCATGTCCAGGACCCTTGGATCCATTTGCAACCTGAAGCTTGGCCAGTTCCAACTGGTGATCCCTGTCTTTTTGTTTTTCTGCCTGTTCGATTTTTAGTTTGGCTATGCTGAATTCAAGCTCCTGCTGCCTAAACCGCAGCTCTTGCTTCTTGAATTCAAGCATAGCCTCCCCATCAGCACTGGCAGAGGAAACATTAGACATCTCGTCCTCCCTGTCCTCGTGGTCGCGGTGGATCAGTGCGGCGGCAGAACCGTCGGTTCTACCAGTGAGAGCAGCCCCACCACCTTCCGCACTGTCCTCAGAAGTTATAGCGTCAAGCTGCGCTTCTTGCCACGCCACGATTCTTTGGATCATTTCCAATTTCGTGCCTTGAGAGGAAACCCCTCTCTCGGCACACATCTTTTTTAGTGTTTCTGATTTAGAAGCATTCAAAGTTAACAAGGTACTTGTTTCCATACTGTTTGATAGGACTATGGCCTTTTTTAAAGTTATACTATAACAATTCACTACGTGTACTGTTTGGAATAACCTGAAATGCCTTCGTTCGAGCGCAACACTGGATACCTTCAGTCGTATCCCACCGCTGTACACCAATTTGTTAAGACGGATTTCTGAACTCTGTCCTGGTGGCGCAGAAGTTCAGAAGGCCAACCTAATTACTTGGAACAGGGTAACCTCTGGACAAGCCAGACCAATCAAGGTAGTGATCGCGGCGGTCAAGACTAGGTCTCAAGAGGGGTGAGGGTGAATGAAAGCCCGCAGTGAGCACACAAAGCAAGAGCGCTGACAAACTACTCCAAACAGTTGTTATATCAAAAATAGATACACATTTATTTTAAGGCCTTTAAAATAATGACCGTAGCGAGAAAATCACAATATCACAATACTAAACCAACACATACCATATCAACACAATATATATACAAATACACAGTCGCAAGCGTTTAAAGCACGAAATATGTAGTCCACCTGAAAGGAAAGGAAAACAGGCAGTGCGATAACGCTTTAGACTCAGTTCGCCTTCAGAGGCACCTAACTAGATGGAAGTCTGAGCCCTGCGAAGAGTGGAGCCTTGTGCTCAAAGTACCTGCCACGCCGGTGCCAACGGGCAAAAAGGGAAGCTCTTCGTAGGAAGTCAGGCAGTTCGGGTTAGTGCACAGCAGAAGGAGAACAGGTTCCGCAACTCAAGCGCAGCCTCCACAGCGGGCAGAAGCAGAGCGCGAGTACGGCCAAAAGGGTGCTGTTTTTACACAGCAGGGAAAAGCAATGGGATACTGCAGGAGGGCGACCAGATCCTAGCTAAACTACTCACCGGTCCCCGAAGCAAGCAGACCCAGGCTTCTCCACGTAGATTCAGCAGCTGGCAGGTTCAAAAGAGCAGGGAACGCCTCGTAGTCGTGTAGAACAAAAAGACGTCCCAATCGACGAAACCAGCACAGTTTGTTGCCGCAGCAGGACAACGGAGCGGCCGTGTGTATTCAAGCCAAATGTACACTCCTCCCTTCAGACCTGGGGACGCCAAGCGTACGAAGCGTGGGAGAGTGACAAAGGCTCGAAATACAACACAACCTGGCGGCAGTTACAGAGCAGGACTCCCTTGTAAGCTGGTCAGTCAACTGGATGGCCCAGAGACACTTCCGAAGGCTTACTTGGCAGGAGTTGATGAAGTCGCCGGGAATAGCTGTTCCTGCTATTCCAAAGGTCGAAGCACCAGTACAGGCCTTCTGGTTCGATCCAAGGATGAAAGGGTTTCACAGGACGACATCAGTGCAAAGGAGGATTCCTTCAGCGGGTCACCAGCGATTCCTCGGTCCAGCCTCTTGGTTGCAGGATACTTGGCTCCTGTATTCCTTCGTTCGTGAGAACTCAGGAGATCGACATGGTAGTGGTGTTTCCAGCTCCCTCTTATCCACGGTTCCCTTCGCGCCAAAACGGAGGGGAGCCAATGGGAGATCCGCTCATCAACACACATACCATACGTAGACCAATCACGGACCACGGTGGTCCCAGGCATTCACACCACCCTAGACTCTCTGGCACCCAGGATGTGTATTGGGACCAGACATCCCAGCCCACACCCTGGAGGCACACAAACGACATGTAGAAGCCCGCGAAAGCAACCACGTTTCGCGGGAAAGTACATGCCCAAATAAGGAAGGCCCCGGGTCGCCCGACCTGGGGAAGGTGAAGGGAGCAAGACGGTCAGTGGACAGGACAAAGGAGCCTCGTGGACTGGCCATTTTGGGAGCCAGGCCACCATTTTGGGTTCAGTGCGAAAAATGTGCTCAGAACGCCAAAAGGAGCTCAAAATAAACAAAACGATCGCTGCCACCATTCCAGTCCCTGAATGACTTGTACCGATCAAAATACCATCCTAAAAGAGTATCTAGGGCCTGTAGAAGGCTAGAGACCCAAGAGAGCTGTAACTTAGCTTACAGTGCCCTCTTGTGTCATGTTGCACTAAAGCCGCAACACGATAAAAGAAACTACGGGAAACAGCGTTCCCCGGTACTGACTGTCTTAAGGGCATGTCAGTTTCCCCGTAAGAAAAGGAGCGAAAGCCCAGAGGAGTGCGGCAGAAGGCTGCACTTCTCTGGCAAAGTCAGGAATAAGGTTAAAAACAATAGCAAAAAGTTTAGGGGTTGCCACATGGAAGGAAAATTCCCTACAATTACGAAATCTTTCCTAACATCATGTTATAGGAAGGATCTCAGGTTTGGTACTAGAAGCATTGAGACATCACATCTCATGCTATAGGAAGGGTCTCAGGGTTGGAATGGGAAGGAGTTGGATATCACATTTCATCCAATAGGAAGGGTCTCAGGTTTGGAATGGGAAGGAATTGGATATCACATCTTATGTTATAGGAAGGATCTCAGGTTTGGTATTAGAAGCATTGAGATATCACATCTCATGCTATAGGAAGGGTCTCAGGATTGGAATGTGAAGGATTTGGATATCACATCTCATGCTAAAGGAAGGGTCTCAGGTTTGGTAGAAGCATTGAGATATCACGTCTCTGCTATCGGAAGGGTCTCAGGATTGGATTGGGAAGGAGTTGGATATCCCTTCTCATGCTATAGGAAGGGTCTCAGGATTTGAATGGCAAGGAGTTGGATATCACATCTCATGCCATAGGAAGGGTCTCAGGTTTGGTATAAGCATTGAGATATCACATCTCTGCTATCGGAAGGGTCTCAGGATTGGATTGGGAAGGAGTTGGATATCCCTTCTCATGCTATAGGAAGTGTCTCAGGTTGGAATGGGAAGGAGTTGGATATCACATCTCATGTTATAGGAAGGGTCTCAGGATTGGAATGGGAAGGATTTGGATATCACATCTCTTGCTATAGGAAGGGTCTCAGGATTGGAATGGGTAGGAGTTGGATATTACTTTCTTGCTATAGGAAGGGTCTCATGTTTGGAATGGGAAGGAGTTGGATATCACATATGCTATAGTTAGTGTCTCAGGTTTGGAACGGGAAGGAGTTGGATATCACATCTCATGTTATAGGAAGGGTCTCAGGTTTGGTATAAGCATTGAGATATCACATCTCTGCTATCGGAAGCGGCTCAGGATTGGAATGGGAAGGAGTTGGATATCCCATCTCATGTTATAGTAAGAGTCTCTGGTTTGGTATTAGAATCATTGAGATATCACATTGCATGCTGTAGGAAGGGTCTAAGGATTGGAATGGGATGGACTTGGATATCACATCTCATGCTATAGGTAGGCTCTCAGGTTTGGTATAAGCATTGAGATATCACATCTCATGCTATAGGAAGGGTCTCAGGATTGGAATGGGAAGGATTTGGATATCACATCTCATGCTATAGGAAGGGTCTCAGATTTGGTATAAGCATTGAGATATCACATCTCATGCTAAAGGAAGGGTCTCAGGATTGGAATGGGAAGGAGTTGGATACCACATCTCATGATAAAGGAAGGGTATAAGGTTTGGAAGGGGAAGGATTTGGATATCACATCTCATGTTATAGGACGGGTCTCAGGTTTGGTATTAGAAGCATTGAGATATCAAGTCTCATGGTATAAGAAGGGTCTCAGAATTGGAATGGGAAGGAGTTGGATATCACACCTCAAGCTATAGGAAGGGTCTCAGGATTGGAATGGGAAGGAGTTTGATATCACATCTCATGCCATAGTATGGGTCTCAGGTTTGGTAGAAGCATTGGGATATCACATCTCATGCTATCGGAAAGGTATCAGTATTGGATTTGGAAGAAGTTGGATATCCCATCTCATGCTATAGGAAGGGTCTCAGGTTGGAATGGGAAGGAGTTGGATATCACATTTCATGTTATAGGAAGGGTCTCAGGATTGGAATGGGAAGGACTTGGATATCATATCTCATGCTATAGGACGGGTCTCAGGTTTGTTATTAGAATCATTGAGATATCATATTGCATGCTGTAGGAAGGGTCTAAGGATTGGAATGGGAAGGACTTGGATATCACATCTCATGCTATAGATAGGCTCTTAGGTTTGGAAAGGGAAGGAGTTGGATATCACATTTCATGTTAGAGGAAGGATCTCAGGTTTGGTATTAGAAGCATTGAGATATCACATCTCATGCTATAGGAGGGGTCTCAGGATTGGAATGGGAAGTAGTTGGATATCACATCTCATGCTATAGGGAGGGTCTCAGGTTTGGTATAAGCATTGAGATATCACATCTCATGCTATAGGACGGGTCTCAGGATTGGAATGGAAGGAGTTGGATATCACATCTCATGTTATCGGAAGGATCTCAGGTTTGGTATTAGAAGCATTGAGACATCACATCTCATGCTATAGGAAGGGTCTCAGGGTTGGAATGGGAAGGAGTTGGATATCACATCTCATCCAATAGGAAGGGTCTCAGGTTTGGAATGGGAAGGAATTGGATATCACATCTCATGTTATAGGAAGGATCTCAGGTTTGGTATTAGAAGCATTGAGATATCACATCTCATGCTATAGGAAGGGTCTCAGGATTGGAATGTGAAGGATTTGGATATCACATCTCATGCTAAAGGAAGGGTCTCAGGTTTGGTAGAAGCATTGAGATATCACGTCTCTGCTATCGGAAGCGTCTCAGGATTGGATTGGGAAGGAGTTGGATATCCCTTCTCATGCTATAGGAAGGGTCTCAGGATTTGAATGGGAAGGAGTTGGATATCACATCTCATGTTATAGGAAGGGTCTCAGGATTGGAATGGGAAGGATTTGGATATCACATCTCTTGCTATAGGAAGGGTCTCAGGATTGGAATGGGTAGGAGTTGGATATTACTTTCTTGCTATAGGAAGGGTCTCATGTTTGGAATGGGAAGCAGTTGGATATCACATATGCTATAGTTAGTGTCTCAGGTTTGGAACGGGAAGGAGTTGGATATCACATCTCATGTTATAGGAAGGGTCTCAGGTTTGGTATAAGCATTGAGATATCACATCTCTGCTATCGGAAGCGGCTCAGGATTGGAGTGGGAAGGAGTTGGATGTCCCATCTCATGTTATAGGAAGAGTCTCTGGTTTGGTATTAGAATCATTGAGATATCACATCGCATGCTGTAGGAAGGGTCTAAGGATTGGAATGGGATGGACTTGGATATCACATCTCATGCTATAGGTAGGCTCTCAGGTTTGGTATAAGCATTGAGATATCACATCTCATGCTATAGGAAGGGTCTCAGGATTGGAATGGGAAGGAATTGGATATCACATCTCATGCTATAGGAAGGGTCTCAGATTTGGTATAAGCATTGAGATATCACATCTCATGCTAAAGGAATGGTCTCAGGATTGGAATGGGAAGGAGTTGTATATGTCATCTCAGGCCATAGGAAGGGTCTCAAGTTTGGTATAAGCATTGAGATATCACATCTCTGCTATCGGAAGGGTGTCAGGATTGGAATGGGAAGGAGTTGGATATCCCATCTCATGTTATAGGAATGCTCTCAGGTTTGGTATTAGAAGCATAGAGATATCACATCTCATGCTATAGGAAGGGTCTCAGGATTGGAATGGGAAGGACTTGGATGTCACATCTCATGCTATAGGGAGGGTCTCAAGTTTGATATTAGAAGCATTGAGATAACAAATCTCATGATATCGGAAGGGTCTCAGGATTGGAATGGGAAGGAGTTGGATATCACATCTCAAGATAAAGGAAGGGTCTAAGGTTTGGAAGGGGAAGGATTTGGATATCACATCTCATGTTATAGGACGGGTCTCAGGTTTGGTATTAGAAGCATTGAGATATCAAGTCTCATGGTATAAGAAGGGTCTCAGAATTGGAATGGGAAGGAGTTGGATATCACACCTCAAGCTATAGGAAGGGTCTCAGGATTGGAATGGGAAGGAGTTTGATATCACATCTCATGCCATAGTATGGGTCTCAGGTTTGGTAGAAGCATTGGGATATCACATCTCATGCTATCGGAAGGGTATCAGTATTGGATTTGGAAGAAGTTGGATATCCCATCTCATGCTATAGGAAGGGTCTCAGGTTGGAATGGGAAGGAGTTGGATATCACATTTCATGTTGTAGGAAGGGTCTCAGGATTGGAATGGGAAGGACTTGGATATCATATCTCATGCTATAGGAAGGCTCTCAGGTTTGGAAGGGGAAGGAGTTGGATATCACATTTCATGTTAGAGGAAGCATCTCAGGTTTGGTATTAGAGGCCTTGAGATATCACATCTCATGCTATAGGAAGGGTCTCAGGATTGGAATGGGAAGGAGTTGGATATCACATCTCAAGCTATAGGAAATATCTCAGGTTTGGTATTAGAAGCATTGAGACATCACATCTCATGTTATAGGAAGGGTCTCAGGATTGGAATGGGAAGAAGTTGGATATCACATCTCATGCTATAGGAAGGGTCTCAGGTTTGGTATAAGCATTGAGATATCACATCTCATGCTATAGGACGGGTCTCAGGATTGGAATGGAAGGAGTTGGATATCACATCTCATCCAATAGGAAGGGTCTCAGGTTTGGTATTAGAAGCATTGAGACATCACATCTCATGCTATAGGAAGGGTCTCAGGGTTGGAATGGGAAGGAGTTGGATATCACATCTCATCCAATAGGAAGGGTCTCAGGTTTGGAATGGGAAGGAATTGGATATCACATCTTATGTTATAGGAAGGATCTCAGGTTTGGTATTAGAAGCATTGAGATATCACATCTCATGCTATAGGAAGGGTCTCAGGATTGGAATGTGAAGGATTTGGATATCACATCTCATGCTAAAGGAAGGGTCTCAGGTTTGGTAGAAGCATTGAGATATCACGTCTCTGCTATCGGAAGGGTCTCAGGATTGGATTGGGAAGGAGTTGGATATCCCTTCTCATGCTATAGGAAGGGTCTCAGGATTTGAATGGCAAGGAGTTGGATATCACATCTCATGCCATAGGAAGGGTCTCAGGTTTGGTATAAGCATTGAGATATCACATCTCTGCTATCGGAAGGGTCTCAGGATTGGATTGGGAAGGAGTTGGATATCCCTTCTCATGCTATAGGAAGTGTCTCAGGTTGGAATGGGAAGGAGTTGGATATCACATCTCATGTTATAGGAAGGGTCTCAGGATTGGAATGGGAAGGATTTGGATATCACATCTCTTGCTATAGGAAGGGTCTCAGGATTGGAATGGGTAGGAGTTGGATATTACTTTCTTGCTATAGGAAGGGTCTCATGTTTGGAATGGGAAGGAGTTGGATATCACATATGCTATAGTTAGTGTCTCAGGTTTGGAACGGGAAGGAGTTGGATATCACATCTCATGTTATAGGAAGGGTCTCAGGTTTGGTATAAGCATTGAGATATCACATCTCTGCTATCGGAAGCGGCTCAGGATTGGAATGGGAAGGAGTTGGATATCCCATCTCATGTTATAGTAAGAGTCTCTGGTTTGGTATTAGAATCATTGAGATATCACATCGCATGCTGTAGGAAGGGTCTAAGGATTGGAATGGGATGGACTTGGATATCACATCTCATGCTATAGGTAGGCTCTCAGGTTTGGTATAAGCATTGAGATATCACATCTCATGCTATAGGAAGGGTCTCAGGATTGGAATGGGAAGGATTTGGATATCACATCTCATGCTATAGGAAGGGTCTCAGATTTGGTATAAGCATTGAGATATCACATCTCATGCTAAAGGAAGGGTCTCAGGATTGGAATGGGAAGGAGTTATATATGACATCTCAGGCCATAGGAAGGGTCTCAGGTTTGGTATAAGCATTGAGATATCACATCTCTGCTATCGGAAGGGTCTCAGGATTGGAATGGGAAGGAGTTGGATATCCCATCTCATGCTATAGGAAGGGTCTCAGGATTGGAATGGGAAGGACTTGGATGTCACATCTCATGCTATAGGGAGGGTCTCAAGTTTGATATTAGAAGCATTTAGATAACAAATCTCATGATATCGGAAGGGTCTCAGGATTGGAATGGGAAGGAGTTGGATACCACATCTCATGATAAAGGAAGGGTCTAAGGTTTGGAAGGGGAAGGATTTGGATATCACATCTCATGTTATAGGACGGGTCTCAGGTTTGGTATTAGAAGCATTGAGATATCAAGTCTCATGGTATAAGAAGGGTCTCAGAATTGGAATGGGAAGAAGTTGGATATCACACCTCAAGCTATAGGAAGGGCCTCAGGATTGGAATGGGAAGGAGTTTGATATCACATCTCATGCCATAGTATGGGTCTCAGGTTTGGTAGAAGCATTGGGATATCACATCTCATGCTATCGGAAGGGTATCAGTATTGGATTTGGAAGAAGTTGGATATCCCATCTCATGCTATAGGAAGGGTCTCAGGTTGGAATAGGAAGGAGTTGGATATCACATTTCATGTTATAGGAAGGGTCTCAGGATTGGAATGGGAAGGACTTGGATATCATATCTCATGCTATAGGACGGGTCTCAGGTTTGTTATTAGAATCATTGAGATATCATATTGCATGCTGTTGGAAGGGTCTAAGGATTGGAATGGGAAGGACTTGGATATCACATCTCATGCTATAGATAGGCTCTTAGGTTTGGAAAGGGAAGGAGTTGGATATCACATTTCATGTTAGAGGAAGGATCTCAGGTTTGGTATTAGAAGCATTGAGATATCACATCTCATGCTATAGGAAGGGTCTCAGGATTGGAATGGGAAGTAGTTGGATATCACATCTCATGCTATAGGAAGGGTCTCAGGTTTGGTATAAGCATTGAGATATCACATCTCATGCTATAGGACGGGTCTCAGGATTGGAATGGAAGGAGTTGGATGTCACATCTCATGTTATAGGAAGGATCTCAGGTTTGGTATTAGAAGCATTGAGACATCACATCTCATGCTATAGGAAGGGTCGCAGGGTTGGAATGGGAAGGAGTTGGATATCACATCTCATCCAATAGGAATGGTCTCAGGTTTGGAATGGGAAGGAATTGGATATCACATCTCATGTTATAGGAAGGATCTCAGGTTTGGTATTAGAAGCATTGAGATATCACATCTCATGCTATAGGAAGGGTCTCAGAATTGGAATGTGAAGGATTTGGATATCACATCTCATGCTAAAGGAAGGGTCTCAGGCATGGTAGAAGCATTGAGATATCACGTCTCTGCTATCGGAAGGGTCTCAGGATTGGATTGGGAAGGCGTTGGATATCCCTTCTCATGCTATAGGAAGGGTCTCAGGATTTGAATGGGAAGGAGTTGGATATCACCTCTCATGTTATAGGAAGGGTCTCAGGATTGGAATGGGAAGGATTTGGATATCACATCTCTTGCTATAGGAAGGGTCTCAGGATTGGAATGGGTAGGAGTTGGATATTACTTTCTTGCTATAGGAAGGGTCTCATGTTTGGAATGGGAAGCAGTTGGATATCACATATGCTATAGTTAGTGTCTCAGGTTTGGAACGGGAAGGAGTTGGATATCACATCTCATGTTATAGGAAGGGTCTCAGGTTTGGTATAAGCATTGAAATATCACATCTCTGCTATCGGAAGCGGCTCAGGATTGGAATGGGAAGGAGTTGGATATCCCATCTCATGTTATAGGAAGAGTCTCTGGTTTGGTATTAGAATCATTGAGATATCACATTGCATGCTGTAGGAAGGGTCTAAGGATTGGAATGGGATGGACTTGGATATCACATCTCATGCTATAGGTAGGCTCTCAGGTTTGGTATAAGCATTGAGATATCACATCTCATGCTATAGGAAGGGTCTCAGGATTGGAATGGGAAGGAATTGGATATCACATCTCATGCTGTAGGAAGGGTCTCAGATTTGGTATAAGCATTGAGATATCACATCTCATGCTATAGGAAGGGTCTCAGGATTGGAATGGGAAGGAATTGGATATCACATCTCATGCTAAAGGAAGGGTCTCAGGATTGGAATGGGAAGGAGTTGTATATGACATCTCAGGCCATAGGAAGGGTCTCAGGTTTGGTATAAGCATTGAGATATCACATCTCTGCTATCGGAAGGGTCTCAGGATTGGAATGGGAAGGAGTTGGATATCCCATCTCATGTTATAGGAATGGTCTCAGGTTTGGTATTAGAAGCATAGAGATATCACATCTCATGCTATAGGAAGGGTCTCAGGATTGGAATGGGAAGGACTTGGATGTCACATCTCATGCTGTAGGGAGGGTCTCAAGTTTGATATTAGAAGCATTGAGATAACAAATCTCATGATATCGGAAGGGTCTCAGGATTGGAATGGGAAGGAGTTGGATATCACATCTCATGATAAAGGAAGGGTCTAAGGTTTGGAAGGGGAAGGATTTGGATATCACATCTCATGTTATAGGACGGGTCTCAGGTTTGGTATTAGAAGCATTGAGATATCAAGTCTCATGGTATAAGAAGGGTCTCAGAATTGGAATGGGAAGGAGTTGGATATCACACCTCAAGCTATATGAAGGGTCTCAGGATTGGAATGGGAAGGAGTTTGATATCACATCTCATGCCATAGTATGGGTCTCAGGTTTGGTAGAAGCATTGGGATATCACATCTCATGCTATCGGAAGGGTATCAGTATTGGATTTGGAAGAAGTTGGATATCCCATCTCATGCTATAGGAAGGGTCTCAGGTTGGAATGGGAAGGAGTTGGATATCACATTTCATGTTATAGGAAGGGTCTCAGGATTGGAATGGGAAGGACTTGGATATCATATCTCATGCTATAGGAAGGCTCTCAGGTTTGGAAGGGGAAGGAGGTGGATATCACATTTCATGTTAGAGGGAGGATCTCAGGTTTGGTATTAGAGGCCTTGAGATATCACATCTCATGCTATAGGAAGGGTCTCAGGATTGGAATGGGAAGGAGTTGGATATCACATCTCAAGCTATAGGAAGGGTCTCAGGTTTGGTATAAGCATTGAGATATCACATCTCATGCTATAGGAAGGGTCTCAGGATTGGTATGGGAAGGAGTTGGATATCACGTCTCATGTTATAGGAAATATCTCAGGTTTGGTATTAGAAGCATTGAGACATCACATCTCATGTTATAGGAAGGGTCTCAGGATTGGAATGGGAAGAAGTTGGATATCACATCTCATGCTATAGGAAGGGTCTCAGGTTTGGTATAAGCATTGAGATATCACATCTCATGCTATAGGAAGGGTCTCAGGATTGGAATGGGAAGGAGTTGTATATGACATCTCATGCCATAGGAAGGGTCTCAGGTTTGGTATAAGCATTGAGATATCACATCACATGCTATAGGAAGGGTCTCAGGATTGGAATGGGAAGGACTTGGATATCACATGTCATGCTATAGGCAGGGCCTCAGGTTTGGAAAGGGAAGGAGATGGGTATCACATTTCATGTTAGAGATAGGATCTCAGGTTTGGTATTAGAGGCATTGAGATATCACATCTCATGCTATCAGAAGGGTCTCAGGATTGGAATGGGAAGGAGTTGTATATCACATCTCATGCTAAATGGAGGGTCTCAGGTTTGGAAGGGGAAGGATTTGGAAATCACATCTCATGTTATAGGAAGGATCTCAGGTTTGGTATTAGAAGCATTGAGATATCACATCTCATGCTATCGGAAGTATCTCAGGTTTGGTATTAGAGGCATTGAGATATCACATCTCATGCTATCATAAGGGTCTCAGGATTGGAATGGGAAGGAGTTGGATATCACATCTCATGTTATTGGAAGGATCGCAGGTTTGGTATTAGAAGCATTGAGACATCACATCTCATGCTATAGGAAGGGTCTCAGGATTGGAATGGGAAGCAGTTGGATATCACATCTCATGCTATAGGAAGGGTCTCAGATTTGGTATAAGCATTGAGATATCACATCTCATGCTATAGGAAGGGTCTCAGGATTGGATTGGGAAGGAGTTGTATATGACATCTCATGTTATAGGAAGGGTCTCAGGTTTGGTATTAGAAGCATTGAGATATCACATCTCATGCTATAGGAAGGGTCTCAGGATTGGAATGGGGAGGACTTGGATGTCACATCTCATGCTATAGGGAGGGTCTCAAGTTTGATATTAGAAGCATTGAGATAACAAATCTCATGATATCGGAAGGGTCTCAGGATTGGAATGGGAAGGAGTTGAATATCACATCTCATGATAAAGGAAGGGTCTAAGGTTTGGAAGGGGAAAGATTTGGATATCACATCTCATGTTATAGGACGGGTCTCAGGTTTGGTATTAGAAGCATTGAGATATCAAGTCTCATGGCATAGGAAGGGTCTCAGAATTGGAATGGGAAGGAGTTGGATATCACATCTCAAGCTATAGGAAGAGTCTCAGGATTGGAATGGGAATGAGTTTGATATCACATCTCATGCCATAGTATGGGTCTCAGGTTTGGTAGAAGCATTGGGATATCACAATTCATGCTATTGGAAGGGTATCAGTATTGGATTTCGAAGGAGTTGGATATCCCATCTCATGCTATAGGAAGGGTCTCAGGTTGGAATGGGAAGGAGTTGGATATCACATTTCATGTTATAGGAAGGGTCTCAGGATTGGAATGGGAAGGACTTGGATATCATATCTCATGCTATAGGAAGGCTCTCAGGTTTGGAAGGGGAAGGAGTTGGATATCACATTTCATGTTAGAGGTAGGATCTCAGGTTTGGTATTAGAGGCCTTGAGATAGCACATCTCATGCTATAGGAAGGGTCTCAGGATTGGAATGGGAAGGAGTTGGATATCACATCTCATGTTATAGGAAAGATCTCAGGTTTGGTATTAGAAGCATTGAGACATCACATCTCATGTTATAGGAAGGGTCTCAGGATTGGAATGGGAAGAAGTTGGATATCACATCTCATGCTATAGGAAGGGTCTCAGGTTTGGAAGGGGAAGGAGTTGGATATCCAATCTCATGTTATAGGACTGGTCTCAGGTTTGGTATTAGAAGCATTGAGATATCACATCGCATGCTGTAGGAAGGTTCTCAGGTTTGGTATTAGAAGCATTGAGACATCACATCTCATGCTATAGGAAGGGTCTCAGGATTGGAATAGGAAGGAGTTGGATATCACATCTCATGTTATAGGAAGGATCTCAGGTTTGGTATTAGAAGCATTGAGACATCACATCTCATGCTATAGGAAGGGTCTCAGGATTGGAATGGGAAGGAGTTGGATATCACATCTCATGCTATAGGAAGGGTCTCACATTTGGTATAAGCATTGAGATATCACATCTCATGCTATAGGAAGGTCTCAGGATTGGATTGGGAAGGAGTTGTATATGACATCTCAGGCCATAGGAAGGGTCTCAGGATTGGTATAAGCATTGAGATATCACATCTCTGCTATCGGAAGGGTCTCAGGATTGGAATGGGAAGGAGTTGGATATCCCATCTCATGTTATAGGAAGGGTCTCAGGTTTGGTATTAGAAGCATTGAGATATCACATCTCATGCTATAGGAAGGGTCTCAGGATTGGAATGGGGAGGACTTGGATGTCATATCTCATGCTATAGGGAGGGTCTCAAGTTTGATATTAGAAGCATTGAGATAACAAATCTCATGATATCGGAAGGGTCTCAGGATTGGAATGGGAAGGAGTTGGATATCACATCTCATGATAAAGGAAGGGTCTAAGGTTTGGAAGGGGAAAGATTTGGATATCACATCTCATGTTATAGGACGGGTCTCAGGTTTGGTATTAGAAGCATTGAGATATCAAGTCTCATGGCATAGGAAGGGTCTCAGAATTGGAATGTGAAGGAGTTGGATATCACATCTCAAGCTATAGGAAGAGTCTCAGGATTGGAATGGGAAGGAGTTTGATATCACATCTCATGCCATAGTATGGGTCTCAGGTTTGGTAGAAGCATTGGGATATCACATCTCATGCTATTGGAAGGGTATCAGTATTGGATTTGGAAGGAGTTGGATATCACATTTCATGTTATAGGAAGGGTCTCAGGTTGGAATGGGAAGGAGTTGGATATCACATTTCATGTTATAGGAAGGGTCTCAGGATTGGAATGGGAAGGACTTGGATATCATATCTCATGCTATAGGAAGGCTCTCAGGTTTGGAAGGGGAAGGAGTTGGATATCACATTTCATGTTAGAGGAAGGATCTCAGGTTTGGTATTAGAGGCCTTGAGATATCACATCTCATGCTATAGGAAGGGTCTCAGGATTGGAATCGGAAGGAGTTGGATATCACATCTCAAGCTTTAGGAAGGGTCTCAGGTTTGGTATAAGCATTGAGATAGCACATCTCATGCTATAGGAAGGGTCTCAGGATTGGAATGGGAAGGAGTTGGATATCACATCTCATGTTATAGGAAGGATCTCAGGTTTGGTATTAGAAGCATTGAGACATCACATCTCATGCTATAGGAAGGGTCTCAGGATTGGAATGGGAAGGAGTTGGATATCACATCTCATGCTATAGGAAGGGTCTCAGATTTGGTATAAGCATTGAGATATCACATCTCTGCTATCGGAAGGGTCTCAGGATTGGAATAGGAAGGAGTTGGATATCCCATCTCATGCTATAGGGAGGGTCTCAATTTTGATATTAGAAGCATTGAGATAACAAATCTCATGATATCGGAAGGGTCTCAGGATTGGAATGGGAAGGAGTTGGATATCACATCTCATGATAAAGGAAGGGTCTAAGGTTTGGAAGGGGAAAGATTTGGATATCACATCTCATGTTATAGGACGGGTCTCAGGTTTGGTATTAGAAGCATTGAGATATCAAGTCTCATGGTATAGGAAGGGTCTCAGAATTTGAATGGGAAGGAGTTGGATATCACATCTCAAGCTATAGGAAGAGTCTCAGGATTGGAATGGGAAGGAGTTTGATATCACATATCATGCCATAGTATGGTTCTCAGGTTTGATAGAAGCATTGGGATATCACATCTCATGCTATTGGAAGGGTATCAGTATTGGATTTGGAATGAGTTGGATATCCCATCTCATGCTATAGGAAGGGTCTCAGGTTGGAATGGGAAGGAGTTGGATATCACATTTCATGTTATAGGAAGGGTCTCAGGATTGGAATGGGAAGGACGTGGATATCATATCTCATGCTATAGGAAGGCTCTCAGGTTTGGAAGGAGAAGGAGTTGGATATCACATTTCATGTTAGAGGAAGGATCTCAGGTTTGGTATTAGAGGCCTTGAGATATCACATCTCATGCTATAGGAAGGCCCTCAGGTTGGAATGGGAATGAGTTGGATATCACATTTCATGTTATAGGAAGGGTCTCAGGATTGGAATGGGAAGGAGTTGGATATCACATCTCAAGCTTTAGGAAGGGTCTCAGGTTTGGTATAAGCATTGAGATAGCACATCCCATGCTATAGGAAGGGTCTCAGGATTGGAATGGGAAGGAGTTGGATATCACATCTCATGTTATAGGAAAGATCTCAGGTTTGGTATTAGAAGCATTGAGACATCACATCTCATGTTATAGGAAGGGCCTCAGGATTGGAATGGGAAGAAGTTGGATATCACATCTCATGCTATAGGAAGGGTCTCAGGTTTGGAAGGGGAAGGAGTTGGATATCCAATCTCATGTTATAGGACTGGTCTCAGGTTTGGTATTAGAAGCATTGAGATATCACATCGCATGCTGTAGGAAGGTTCTCAGGTTTGGAATGGGGAGGAATTGGATATCACATCTCATGTCATAGGAAGGATCTCAGGTTTGGTATTAGAAGCATTGAGATATCACATCTCATGCTATAGGAATGGTCTCAGGATTGGAATGGGAAGGAGTTGGATATTACATTCCTGCTATAGGAAGGGTCTCATGTTTGGAATGGGAATGTGTTGGATATCACATATGCTATAGGAAGGGTCTTAGGTTTGGAACGGGAAGGAGTTGGATATCACATCTCATGTTATAGGAAGGGTCTCAGGTTTGGTATAAGCATTGAGATATCACATCTCTGCTATCGGAAGTGTCTCAGGATTGGAATGGGAAGGTGTTGGATATCCCATCTCATGTTATAGGATGGGTCTCAGGTTTGTTATTAGAATCATTGAGATATCATATTGCATGCTGTAGGAAGGGTCTAAGGATTGGAATGGGAAGGAGTTGGATATCCCATCTCATGTTATAGGAAGAGTCTCAAGTTTGGTATTAGAAGCATTTAGATATCACATCTCATGCTATAGGAAGTGTCTCAGGATTGGAATGGGAAGGAGTTGGATATCACATTTCATGTTAGAGGAAGGATCTCAGGTTTGGTATTAGAGGCATTGAGATATCACATCTCATGCTATAGAAAGGGTCTCAGGATTGGAATGGGAAGGAGTTGGATATCACATCTCATGCTATAGGAAGGGTCTCAGGTTTGGTATAAGCATTGAGATATCACATCTCATGCTATAGGAAGGGTCTCAGGATTGGAATGGGAAGGAGTTGGATATCACATCTCATGTTATAGGAAGGATCTCAGGTTTGGTATTAGAAGCATTGAGACATCACATCTCATGCTATCGGAAGGGTCTCAGGATTGGAATGGGAAGGACTTGGATATCACATCTCATGCTATAGGGAGGGTCTCAAGTTTGATATTAGAAGCATTGAGATATCATATCTCATGCTATAGGAAGGGTCTCAGGATTGGAATGGGAAGGAGTTGGATATCACATCTCATGCTATAGGAAGGGTCTCAGGTTTGGTATAAGCAGTGAGATATCACCTCTCATGCTATAGGAAGTGTCTCAGGATTGGAATGGGAAGGAGTTGGATATCACATCTCATGTTATAGGAAGGATCTCAGGTTTGGTATAAGCATTGAGATATCACATCTCTACTATCGGAAGGGTCTCAGGATTGGAATGGGAAGGAGTTGGATATTCCCATCTCATGTTATAGGAAGGGTCTCAGGTTTGGTATTAGAAGCATTGAGATATCACATCTCATGCTATAGGAAGGGTCTCAGGATTGGAATGGGAAGGACTTGGATATCACATCTCATGCTATAAGGAGGGTCTCAAGTTTGATATTAGAAGCATTGTGATATCACATCTCATGATATCGGAAGGGTCTCAGGGATGGAATGGGAAGGAGTTGGATATCACATCTCATGATAAAGGATGTGTCTAAGGTTTGGAAGGGGAAGGAGTTTGATATCACATCTCATGCCATAGTATGGGTCTCAGGTTTGGTAGAAGCATTGAGATATCACATCTCATGATATCGGAAGGGTCTCAGGGATGGAATGGGAAGGAGTTGGATATCACATCTCATGATAAAGGAAGTGTCTAAGGTTTGGAAGGGGAAGGAGTTTGATATCACATCTCATGCCATAGTATGGGTCTCAGGTTTGGTAGAAGCATTGGGATATCACATCTCATGCTATCGGAAGGGTATCAGGATTGGATTTGGAAGGAGTTGGATATCCCATCTCATGCTATAGGAAGGGTCTCAGGTTGGAATGGGAAGGAGTTGGATATCACATCTCATGTTATAGGAAGGGTCTCAGGATTGGAATTAGAAGGACTTGGATATCACATCTCATGCTATAGGAAGGCTCTCAGGTTTGGAAGGGGAAAGAGTTGGATATCACATTTCATGTTAGAGGTAGGATCTCAGGTTTGGTATTAGAGGCATTGAGATATCACATCTCATGCTATCAGAAGAGTCTCAGGATTGGAATGGGAAGGAGTTGGATATCACATCTCATGCTAAAGGGAGGGTCTCAGGTTTGGAAGGGGAAGGATTTGGATATCACATCTCATGTTATAGGAAGGATCTCAGGTTTGGTATTAGAAGCATTGAGATATCACATCTCATGCTATCGGAAGGATCTCAGGTTTGGTATAGAAGCATTGAGATATCACATCTCATGCTATCAGAAGGTTCTCAGGATTGGAATGGGAAGGAGTTGGATATCACATCTCATGCTAAAGGGAGGGTCTCAGGTTTGGAAGGGGAAGGATTTGGATATCATATCTCATGTTATCAGAAGGATCTCAGGTTTGGTATTAGAAGTATTGAGATATCACATCTCATGCTATAGGAAGGGTCTCAGGATTGGAATGGGAAGGAGTTGGTTATCACATCTCATGCTAAAGGAAGGGTCTCAGGTTTGGTAGAAGCATTGAGATATCACATCTCATGCTATAGGAAGGGTCTCAGGATTGGAATGGGAAGGACTTAGATATCACATATCATGCTATAGGGAGGGTCTCAGTTTTGATATTAGAAGCATTGAGATATCACATCTCATGCTATCAGAAGGGTCTCAGGATTGGAATGGGAAGGAGCTGGATATCACATCTCATGCTAAAGGAAGGGTCTCAGGTTTGGAACGGGAAGGAGTTGGATATCACATCTCATGTTATAGGAAGGGTCTCAGGTTTGGTATAAGCATTGAGATATCACATCTCTGCTATCGGAAGTGTCTCAGGATTGGAATGGGAAGGACTTGGATATCACATCTCATGCTATAGATAGGCTCTCAGGTTTGGAAAGGGAAGGAGTTGGATATCACATTTCATGTTAGAGGAAGGATCTCAGGTTTGGTATTAGAGGCATTGAGATATCAGATCTCAGGCTATAGGAAGGGTCTCAGGATTGGAATGGGAAGGAGTTGGATATCACATCTCATGCTAGAGGAAGGGTCTCAGGTTTGGTATAAGCATTGAGATATCACATCTCGTGCTATAGGAAGGGTCTCAGGATTGGAATGGGAAGGAGTTGTATATGACATCTCATGCCGTAGGAAGGGTCTCAGGTTTGGTATAAGCATTGAGATATCACATCTCTGCTATCGAAAGGGTCTTAGGATTGGAATGGGAAGGAGTTGGATATCCCATCTCATGTTATAGGAAGAGTCTCAGGTTTGGTATTAGAAGCATTGAGATATCCCATCTCATGATATAGGAAGGGTCTCAGTTTGGAATGGGAAGGAGTTGGATATCACATTTCATGTTATAGGAAGGGTCTCAGGATTGGAATGGGAAGGACTTGGATATCATATCCCATGCTATAGGAAGGCTCTCAGGTTTGGAAGGGGAAGGAGTTGGATATCACATTTCATGTTAGAGGAAGGATCTCAGGTTTGGTATTAGAGGCCTTGAGATATCACATCTCATGCTATAGGAAGGGTCTCAGGATTGGAATGGGAAGGAGTTGGATATCACATCTCAAGCTATAGGAACGGTCTCAGGTTTGGTATAAGCATTGTGATATCACATCTCATGCTATAGGAAGGGTCTCAGGATTGGAATGGGAAGGAGTTGGATATCACATCTCATGTTATAGGAAAGATCTCAGGTTTGGCATTAGAAGCATTGAGACATCACATCTCATGTTATAGGAAGGGTCTCAGGATTGGAATGGGAAGAAGTTGGATATCACATCTCATGCTATAGGAAGGGTCTCAAGTTTGGTATAAGCATTGAGATATTACATCTCATGCTATAGGAAGGGTCTCAGGATTGGAATGGGAAGGAGTTGTATATGACATATCATGCCATAGGAAGGGTCTCAGGTTTGGTATAAGCATTGAGATATCACATCACATGCTATAGGAAGGGTCTCAGGATTGGAATGGGAAGGACTTGGATATCACATCTCATGCTATAGGCAGGGTCTCAGGTTTGGAAAGGGAATGAGATGGATATCACATTTCATGTTAGAGGTTGGATCTCAGGTTTGGTATTAGAGGCATTGAGATATCACATCTCATGCTATCAGAAGGGTCTCAGGATTGGAATGGGAAGGAGTTGGATATCACATTTCATGCTAAAGGGAGGGTCTCAGGTTTAGAAGGGGAAGGATTTGGAAATCACATCTCATGTTATAGGAAGGATCTCAGGTTTGGTATTAGAAGCATTGAGATATCACATCTCATGCTTTCATAAGGGTCTCAGGATTGGAATGGGAAGGAGTTGGATATCACATCTGATGTTATAGGAAGGATCTCAGGTTTGGTATTAGAAGCATTGAGACATCACATCTCATGCTATAGGAAGGGTCTCAGGATTGGAATGGGAAGGAGTTGGATATCACATCTCATGCTATAGGAAGGGTCTCAGATTTGGTATAAGCATTGAGATATCACATCTCATGCTATAGGAAGGGTCTCAGGATTGGAATGGGAAGGAGTTGTATATGACATCTCAGGCCATAGGAAGGGTCTCAGGTTTGGTATAAGCATTGAGATATCACATCTCTGCTATCGGAAGGGTCTCAGGATTGGAATGGGAAGGAATTGGATATCACATCTCATGTTATAGGAAGGATCTCAGGTTTGGTATTAGAAGCATTGAGATATCCCTTCTCATGCTATAGGAAGGGTCTCAGGATTGGAATGTGAAGGATTTGGATATCACATCTCATGCTAAAGGAAGGGTCTCAGGTTTGGTAGAAGCATTGAGATATCACGTCTCTGCTATCGGAAGGGTCTCAGGATTGGATTGGGAAGGAGTTGGATATCCCTTCTCATGCTATAGGAAGGGTCTCAGGTTTGGTATAAGCATTGAGATATCACATCTCTGCTATCGGAAGGGTCTCAGGATTGGATTGGGAAGGAGTTGGATATCCCTTCTCATGCTATAGGAAGTGTCTCAGGTTGGAATGGGAAGGAGTTGGATATCACATCTCATGTTATAGGAAGGGTCTCAGGATTGGAATGGGAAGGATTTGGATATCACATCTCTTGCTATAGGAAGGGTCTCAGGATTGGAATGGGTAGGAGTTGGATATTACTTTCTTGCTATAGGAAGGGTCTCATGTTTGGAATGGGAAGGAGTTGGATATCACATATGCTATAGTTAGTGTCTCAGGTTTGGAACGGGAAGGAGTTGGATATCACATCTCATGTTATAGGAAGGGTCTCAGGTTTGGTATAAGCATTGAGATATCACATCTCTGCTATCGGAAGTGGCTCAGGATTGGAATGGGAAGGAGTTGGATATCCCATCTCATGTTATAGGACGAGTCTCTGGTTTGGTATTAGAATCATTGAGATATCACATCGCATGCTGTAGGAAGGGTCTAAGGATTGGAATGGGATGGACTTGGATATCACATCTCATGCTATAGATAGGCTCTTAGGTTTGGAAAGGGAAGGAGTTGGATATCACATTTCAAGTTAGAGGAAGGATCTCAGGTTTGGTATTAGAAGCATTGAGATATCACATCTCATGCTATAGGAAGGGTCTCAGGATTGGAATGGGAAGGAGCTGGATATCACATCTCATGCTAAAGGAAGGGTCTCAGGTTTGGAACAGGAAGGATTTGGATATCACATCTCATGATATAGGAAGGGTCTCAGGTTTGGTATAAGCATTGAGATATCACATCTCTGCTATCGGAAGTGTCTCAGGATTGGAATGGGAAGGAGTTGGATATCCCATCTCATGTTATAGGACGGGTCTCAGGTTTGTTATTAGAATCATTGAGATATCATATTGCATGCTGTAGGAAGGGTCTAAGGGTTGGAATGGGAAAGACTTGGATATCACATCTCATGCTATAGATAGGCTCCTAGGTTTGGAAAGGGAAGGAGTTGGATATCATATTTCATGTTAGAGGAAGGATCTCAGGTTTGGTATTAGAAGCATTGAGATATCACATCTCATGCTATAGGAAGGGTCTCAGGATTGGAATGGGAAGTAGTTGGATATCACATCTCATGCTATAGGAAGGGTCTCAGGTTTGGTATAAGCATTGAGATATCACATCTCATGCTATAGGACGGGTCTCAGGATTGGAATGGAAGGAGTTGGATATCACATCTCATGTTATAGGAAGGATCTCAGGTTCGGTATTAGAAGCATTGAGACATCACATCTCATGCTGTAGGAAGGGTCTCAGGGTTGGAATGGGAAGGAGTTGGATATCACATCTCATCCAATAGGAAGGGTCTCAGGTTTGGAATGGGAAGGAATTGGATATCACATCTCATGTTATAGGAAGATTCTCAGGTTTGGTATTAGAAGCATTGAGATATCACATCTCATGCTATAGGAAGGGTCTCAGGATTGGAATGTGAAGGATTTGGATATCACATCTCATGCTAAAGGAAGGGTCTCAGGTTTGGTAGAAGCATTGAGATATCACGTCTCTGCTATCGGAAGGGTCTCAGGATTGGATTGGGAAGGAGTTGGATATCCCTTCTCATGCTATAGGAAGGGTCTCAGGATTTGAATGGCAAGGATTTGGATATCACATCTCATGCCATAGGAAGGGTCTCAGGTTTGGTATAAGCATTGAGATATCACATCTCTGCTATCGGAAGGGTCTCAGGATTGGATTGGGAAGGAGTTGGATATCCCTTCTCATGCTATAGGAAGTGTCTCAGGTTGGAATGGTAAGGAGTTGGATATCACATCTCATGTTATAGGAAGGGTCTCAGGATTGGAATGGGAAGGATTTGGATATCACATCTCTTGCTATAGGAAGGGTCTCAGGATTGGAATGCGTAGGAGTTGGATATTACTTTCTTGCTATAGGCAGGGTCTCATGTTTGGAATGGGAAGGAGTTGGATATAACATATGCTATAGTTAGTGTCTCAGGTTTGGAACGGGAAGGAGTTGGATATCACATCTCATGTTATAGGAAGGGTCTCAGTTTTGGTATAAGCATTGAGATATCACATCTCTGCTATCGGAAGCGGCTCAGGATTGGAATGGGAAGGAGTTGGATATCCCATCTCATGTTATAGGAAGAGTCTCTGGTTTGGTATTAGAATCATTGAGATATCACATCGCATGCTGTTGGAAGGGTCTAAGGATTGGAATGGGATGGACTTGGATATCACATCTCATGCTATAGGTAGGCTCTCAGGTTTGGTATAAGCATTGAGATATCACATCTCATGCTATAGGAAGGGTCTCAGGATTGGAATGGGAAGGATTTGGATATCACATCCCATGCTATAGGAAGGGTCTCAGATTTGGTATAAGCATTGAGATATCACATCTCATGCTAAAGGAAGGGTCTCAGGTTTGGAAAGGGAAGGAGTTGGATATCACATTTCATGTTAGAGGAAGGATCTCAGGTTTGGTATTAGAAGCATTGAGATATCACATCTCATGCTATAGGAAGGGTCTCAGGATTGGAATGGGAAGTAGTTGGATATCACATCTCATGCTACAGGAAGGGTCTCAGGTTTGGTATAAGCATTGAGATATCACATCTCATGCTATAGGACGGGTCTCAGGATTGGAATGGAAGGAGTTGGATATCACATCTCATGTTATAGGAAGGATCTCAGGTTTGGTATTAGATGCATTGAGACATCACATCTCATGCTATAGGAAGGGTCTCAGGGTTGGAATGGGAAGGAGTTGGATATCACATCTCATCCAATAGGAAGGGTCTCAGGTTTGGAATGGGAAGGAATTGGATATCACATCTCATGTTATAGGAAGAATCTCAGGTTTGGTATTAGAAGCATTGAGATATCACATCTCACCCTTCTTATACCATGAGACTTGATATCTCAATGCTTCTAATACCAAACCTGAGACCCGTCCTATAACATGAGATGTGATATCCAAATCCTTCCCCTTCCAAACCTTAGACCCTTCCTTTATCATGAGATGTGATATCCAACTCCTTCCCATTCCAATCCTGAGACCCTTCCGATATCATGAGATTTGTTATCTCAATGCTTCTAATATCAAACTTGAGACCCTCCCTATAGCATGAGATGTGACATCCAAGTCCTTCCCATTCCAATCCTGAGACCCTTCCTATAGCATGAGATGTGATATCTCTATGCTTCTAATACCAAACCTGAGACCCTTCCTATAACATGAGATGGGATATCCAACTCCTTCCCATTCCAATCCTGAGACCCTTCCGATAGCAGAGATGTGATATCTCAATGCTTATACCAAACCTGAGAACCTTCCTATGGCCTGAGATGTCATATACAACTCCTTCCCATTCCAATCCTGAGACCCTTCCTTTAGCATGAGATGTGATATCTCAATGCTTATACCAAATCTGAGACCCTTCCTATAGCATGAGATGTGATATCCAATTCCTTCCCATTCCAATCCTGAGACCCTTCCTATAGCATGAGATGTGATATCTCAATGCTTATACCAAACCTGAGAGCCTACCTATAGCATGAGATGTGATATCCAAGTCCATCCCATTCCAATCCTTAGATCCTTCCTACAGCATGCAATGTGATATCTCAATGATTCTAATACCAAACCAGAGACTCTTCCTATAACTTGAGATGGGATATCCTACTCCTTCCCATTCCAATCCTGAGCCGCTTCCGATAGTAGAGATGTGATATCTCAATGCTTATACCAAACCTGAGACCCTTCCTATAACATGAGATGTGATATCCAACTCCTTCCCGTTCCAAACCTGAGACACTAACTATAGCATATGTGATATCCAACTCCTTCCCATTCCAAACATGAGACCCTTCCTATAGCAAGAAAGTAATATCCAACTCCTACCCATTCCAATCCTGAGACCCTTCCTATAGCAAGAGATGTGATATCCAAATCCTTCCCATTCCAATCCTGAGACCCTTCCTATAACATGAGATGTGATATCCAACTCCTTCCCATTCCAACCTGAGACACTTCCTATAGCATGAGAAGGGATATCCAACTCCTTCCCAATCCAATCCTGAGACCCTTCCGATAGCAGAGATGTGATATCTCAATGCGTATACCAAACCTGAGACCCTTCCTATGGCATGAGATGTGATATCCAACTCCTTCCCAATCCAATCCTGAGACCCTTCCTATAGCAGAGACGTGATATCTCAATGCTTCTACCAAACCTGAGACCCTTCCTTTAGCATGAGATGTGATATCCAAATCCTTCACATTCCAATCCTGAGACCCTTCCTATAGCATGAGATGTGATATCTCAATGCTTCTAATACCAAACCTGAGATCATTCCTATAACATGAGATGTGATATCCAATTCCTTCCCATTCCAAACCTGAGACCCTTCCTATTGGATGAGATGTGATATCCAACTCCTTCCCATTCCAACCCTGAGACCCTTCCTATAGCATGAGATGTGATGTCTCAATGCTTCTAATACCAAACCTGAGATCCTTCCTATAACATGAGATGTGATATCCAACTCCTTCCATTCCAATCCTGAGACCCGTCCTATAGCATGAGATGTGATATCTCAATGCATATACCAAACCTGAGACCCTTCCTATAGCATGAGATGTGATATCCAACTGCTTCCCATTCCAATCCTGAGACCCTTCCTATAGCATGAGATGTGATATCTCAATGCTTCTAATACCAAACCTGAGATCCTTCCTCTAACATGAAATGTGATATCCAACTCCTTCCCTTTCCAAACCTAAGAGCCTATCTATAGCATGAGATGTGATATCCAAGTCCTTCCCATTCCAACCCTTAGACCCTTCCTACAGCATGCAATATGATATCTCAATGATTCTAATAACAAACCTGAGACCCGTCCTATAACATGAGATGGGATATCCAACTCCTTCCCATTCCAATCCTGAGACACTTCCGATAGCAGAGATGTGATATCTCAATGCTTATACCAAACCTGAGACCCTTCCTATAACATGAGATGTGATATCCAAATCCTTCCCGTTCCAAACCTGAGACCCTTCCTTTAGCATGAGATGTGATATCCAGCACCTTCCCATTCCAATCCTGAGACACTTCCGATAGCATGAGATGTGATATCTCAATGCTTCTAATATCAAAACTGAGACCCTCCCTATAGCATGATATGTGATATCTAAGTCCTTCCCATTCCAATCCTGAGACCCTCCCTCTAGCATGAGATGTGATATCCAACTCCTTCCCATTCCAATCCTGAGACCCTTCCTATAGCATGAGATATGATATCTCAATACTTCTAATACCAAATGTGAGATCCTTCCGATAACATGAGATGTGATATCCAAATCCTTCCCCTTCCAAACCTGAGACCCTCCCTTTAGCATGAGATGTGATATCCAACTCCTTCCTATTCCAATCCTGAGACTCTTCTGATAGCATGAGATGTGATATCTCAATGCCTCTAATACCAAACCTGAGATCCTACCTCTAACATGAAATGTGATATCCAACTCTTTCCCCTTCCAAACCTGAGAGCCTTCCTATAGCATGAGATGTGATATCCAAGTCCTTCCCATTCCAATCCTGAGACCCTTCCTATAGCTTGAGATGTGATATCCAACTCCTTCCCATTCCAATTCTGAGACCCTTCCTATACTCTGAGACTTGATATCTCAATGCTTCTAATACCAAACCTGAGACCCGTAATATAACATGAGATGTGATATCCAAATCCTTCCCCTTCCAAACCTTAGACCCTGCCTTTATCATGAGATGTGATATCCAACTCCTTCCCATTCCAATCCTGAGACCCTTCCGATATCATGAGATGTGATATCTCAAAGCTTCTAATATCAAACTTGAGACCCTCCCTATAGCATGAGATGTGATATCCAAGTCCTTCCCATTCCAATCCTGAGACCCTTCCTATAGCATGAGATGTGATATCTCAATGCTTCTAATACCAAACCTGAGACCCTTCCTATAACATGAGATGGGAATATCCAACTCCTTCCCATTCCAATCCTGAGACCCTTCCGATAGCAGAGATGTGATATCTCAATGCTTATACCAAACCTGAGACCCTTCCTATGGCATGAGATGTGATATCCAACTCCTTGCCATTCAAATCCTGAGACCCTTCCTATAGCATGAGAAGGGATATCCAACTCCTTCCCAATCCAATCCTGAGACCCTTCCGATAGCAGAGACGTGATATCTCAATGCTTCTACCAAACCTGAGACCCTTCCTTTAGCATGAGATGTGATATCTCAATGCTTCTAATACCAAACCTGAGATCCTTCCTATAACATGAGATGTGATATCCAATTCCTTCCCATTCCAAACCTGAGACCCTTCCTATTGGATGAGATGTGATATCCAACTCCTTCCCATTCCAACCCTGAGACCCTTCCTATAGCATGAGATGTGATGTCTCAATGCTTCTAATACCAAACCTGAGATCCTTCCTATAACATGAGATGTGATATCCAACTCCTTCCATTCCAATCCTGAGACCCGTCCTATAGCATGAGATGTGATATCTCAATGCTTATACCAAACCTGAGACCCTTCCTATAGCATGAGATGTGATATCCAACTACTTCCCATTCCAATCCTGAGACCCTTCCTATAGCATGAGATGTGATATCTCAATGCTTCTAATACCAAACCTGAGATCCTTCCTCTAACATGAAATGTGATATCCAACTCCTTCCCTTTCCAAACCTAAGAGCCTATCTATAGAATGAGATGTGATATCCAAGTCCTTCCCATTCCAATCCTTAGACCCTTCCTACAGCATGCAATATGATATCTCAATGATTCTAATAACAAACCTGAGACCCGTCCTATAGCATGAGATATGATATCCAAGTCCTTCCCATTCCAATCCTGAGACCCTTCCTATAACATGAAATGTGATATCCAACTCCTTCCCATTCCAACCTGAGACCCTTCCTATAGCATGAGATGGGATATCCAACTTCTTCCAAATCCAAAACTGATACCCTTCCGATAGCATGAGATGTGATATCCCAATGCTTCTACCAAACCTGAGACCCATACTATGGCATGAGATGTGATATCAAACTCCTTCCCATTCCAATCCTGAGACCCTTCCTATAGCTTGAGGCGTGATATCCAACTCCTTCCCATTCCAATTCTGAGACCCTTCTTATACCATGAGACTTGATATCTCAATGCTTCTAATACCAAACCTGAGACCCGTCCTATAACATGAGATGTGATATCCAAATCCTTCCCCTTCCAAACCTTAGACCCTTCCTTTATCATGAGATGTGATATCCAACTCCTTCCCATTCCAATCCTGAGACCCTTCCGATATCATGAGATTTGTTATCTCAATGCTTCTAATATCAAACTTGAGACCCTCCCTATAGCATGAGATGTGACATCCAAGTCCTTCCCATTCCAATCCTGAGACCCTTCCTATAGCATGAGATGTGATATCTCTATGCTTCTAATACCAAACCTGAGACCCTTCCTATAACATGAGATGGGATATCCAACTTCTTCCCATTCCAATCCTGAGACCCTTCCGATAGCAGAGATGTGATATCTCAATGCTTATACCAAACCCGAGAACCTTCCTATGGCCTGAGATGTCATATACAACTCCTTCCCATTCCAATCCTGAGACCCTTCCTTTAGCATGAGATGTGATATCTCAATGCTTATACCAAATCTGAGACCCTTCCTATAGCATGAGATGTGATATCCAATTCCTTCCCATTCCAATCCTGAGACCCTTCCTATAGCATGAGATGTGATATCTCAATGCTTATACCAAACCTGAGAGCCTACCTATAGCATGAGATGTGATATCCAAGTCCATCCCATTCCAATCCTTAGACCCTTCCTACAGCATGCGATGTGATATCTCAATAATTCTAATACCAAACCAGAGACTCTTCCTATAACATGAGATGGGATATCCAACGCCTTCCCATTCCAATCCTGAGCCGCTTCCGATAGCAGAGATGTGATATCTCAATGCTTATACCAAACCTGAGACCCTTCCTATAACATGAGATGTGATATCCAACTCCTTCCCGTTCCAAACCTGAGACACTAACTATAGCATATGTGATATCCAACTCCTTCCCATTCCAAACATGAGACCCTTCCTATAGCAAGAAAGTAATATCCAACTCCTACCCATTCCAATCCTGAGACCCTTCCTATAGCAAGAGATGTGATATCCAAATCCTTCCCATTCCAATCCAGAGACCCTTCCTATAACATGAGATGTCATATCCAACTCCTTCCCATTCCAACCTGAGACACTTCCTATAGCATGAGAAGGGATGTCCAACTCCTTCCCAATCCAATCCTGAGATCCTTCCGATAGCAGAGATGTGATATCTCAATGCGTATACCAAACCTGAGACCCTTCCTATGGCATGAGATGTGATATCCAACTGCTTCCCAATCCAATCCTGAGACCCTTCCGATAGCAGAGACGTGATATCTCAATGCTTCTACCAAACCTGAGACCCTTCCTTTAGCATGAGATGTGATATCCAAATCCTTCACATTCCAATCCTGAGACCCTTCCTATAGTATGAGATGTGATATCTCAATGCTTCTAATACCAAACCTGAGATCCTTCCTATAACATGAGATGTGATATCCAATTCCTTCCCATTCCAAACCTGAGACCCTTCCTATTGGATGAGATGTGATATCCAACTCCTTCCCATTCCAACCTTGAGACCCTTCCTATAGCATGAGATGTGATGTCTCAATGCTTCTAATACCAAACCTGAGATCCTTCCTATAACATGAGATGTGATATCCAACTCCTTCCATTCCAATCCTGAGACCCGTCCTATAGCATGAGATGTGATATCTCAATGCTTATACCAAACCTGAGACCCTTCCTATAGCATGAGATGTGATATCCAACTGCTTCCCATTCCAATCCTGAGACCCTTCCTATAGCATGAGATGTGATATCTCAATGCTTCTAATACCAAACCTGAGATCCTTCCTCTAACATGAAATGTGAAATCCAACTCCTTCCCTTTCCAAACCTAAGAGCCTATCTATAGCATGAGATGTGATATCCAAGTCCTTCCCATTCCAACCCTTAGACCCTTCCTACAGCATGCAATATGATATCTCAATGATTCTAATAACAAACCTGAGACCCGTCCTATAACATGAGACGGGATATCCAACTCCTTCCCATTCCAATCCTGAGACACTTCCGATAGCAGAGATGTGATATCTCAATGCTTATACCAAACCTGAGACCCTTCCTATAACATGAGATGTGATATCCAATTCCTTCCCATTCCAATCCTGAGACCCTTCCTATAGCATGAGATGTGATATCTCAATGCTTATACCAAACCTGAGAGCCTACCTATAGCATGAGATGTGATATCCAAGTCCATCCCATTCCAATCCTTTGACCCTTCCTACAGCATGCAATGTGATATCTCAATGATTCTAATACCAAACCAGAGACTCTTCCTATAACATGAGATGGGATATCCAACGCCTTCCCATTCCAATCCTGAGCCGCTTCCGATAGCAGAGATGTGATATCTCAATGCTTATACCAAACCTGAGACCCTTCCTATAACATGAGATGTGATATCCAACTCCTTCCCGTTCCAAACCTGAGACACTAACTATAGCATATGTGATATCCAACTCCTTCCCATTCCAAACATGAGACCCTTCCTATAGCAAGAAAGTAATATCCAACTCCTACCCATTCCAATCCTGAGACCCTTCCTATAGCAAGAGATGTGATATCCAAATCCTTCCCATTCCAATCCAGAGACCCTTCCTATAACATGAGATGTGATATCCAACTCCTTCCCATTCCAACCTGAGACACTTCCTATAGCATGAGAAGGGATATCCAACTCCTTCCCAATCCAATCCTGAGACCCTTCCGATAGCAGAGATGTGATATCTCAATGCGTATACCAAACCTGAGACCCTTCCTATGGCATGAGATGTGATATCCAACTCCTTCCCAATCCAATCCTGAGACCCTTCCGATAGCAGAGACGTGATATCTCAATGCTTCTACCAAACCTGAGACCCTTCCTTTAGCATGAGATGTGATATCCAAATCCTTCACATTCCAATCCTGAGACCCTTCCTATAGCATGAGATGTGATATCTCAATGCTTCTAATACCAAACCTGAGATCCTTCCTATAACATGAGATGTGATATCCAATTCCTTCCCATTCCAAACCTGAGACCCTTCCTATTGGATGAGATGTGATATCTAACTCCTTCCCATTCCAACCCTGAGACCCTTCCTATAGCATGAGATGTGATGTCTCAATGCTTCTAATACCAAACCTGAGATCCTTCCTATAACATGAGATGTGATATCCAACTCCTTCCATTCCAATCCTGAGACCCGTCCTATAGCATGAGATGTGATATCTCAATGCTTATACCAAACCTGAGACCCTTCCCATAGCATGAGATGTGATATCCAACTGCTTCCCATTCCAATCCTGAGACCCTTCCTATAGCATGAGATGTGATATCTCAATGCTTCTAATACAAAACCTGAGATCCTTCCTCTAACATGAAATGTGAAATCCAACTCCTTCCCTTTCCAAACCTAAGAGCCTATCTATAGCATGAGATGTGATATCCAAGTCCTTCCCATTCCAACCCTTAGACCCTTCCTACAGCATGCAATATGATATCTCAATGATTCTAATAACAAACCTGAGACCCGTCCTATAACATGAGACGGGATATCCAACTCCTTCCCATTCCAATCCTGAGACACTTCCGATAGCAGAGATGTGATATCTCAATGCTTATACCAAACCTGAGACCCTTCCTATAACATGAGATGTGATATCCAAATCCTTCCCGTTCCAAACCTGAGACCCTTCCTTTAGCATGAGATGTGATATCCAGCACCTTCCCATTCCAATCCTGAGACACTTCCGATAGCATGAGATGTGATATCTCAATGCTTCTAATATCAAAACTGAGACCCTCCCTATAGCATGATATGTGATATCTAAGTCCTTCCCATTCCAATCCTGAGACCCTCCCTATAGCATGAGATGTGATATCCAACTCCTTCCCATTCCAATCCTGAGACCCTTCCTATAGCATGAGATATGATATCTCAATACTTCTAATACCAAACGTGAGATCCTTCCGATAACATGAGATGTGATATCCAAATACTTCCCCTTCCAAACCTGAGACCCTCCCTTTAGCATGAGATGTGATATCCAACTCCTTCCTATTCCAATCCTGAGACTCTTCTGATAGCATGAGATGTGATATCTAAATGCTTCTAATACCAAACCTGAGATCCTTCCGATAGCATGAGATGTGATATCTCAATGCTTCTAATACCAAACCTGAGATCCTTCCTATAACATGAGATGTGATATCCAAATCCTTCCCCTTCCAAACCTGAGACCCTCCCTTTAGCATGAGATGTGATATCCAACTCCTTCCCATTCCATTCCTGAGACCCTTCTGATAGCATGAGATGTGATATCTCAATGCCTCTAATACCAAACCTGAGATCCTACTTCTAACATGAAATGTGATATCCAACGCTTTCCCCTTCCAAACCTGAGAGCCTTCCTATAGCATGAGATGTGATATCCAAGTCCTTCCCATTCCAATCCTGAGACCCTTCCTATAGCTTGAGATGTGATATCCAACTCCTTCCCATTCCAATTCTGAGACCCTTCCTATACTATGAGACTTGATATCTCAATGCTTCTAATACCAAACGTGAGACCCGTAATATAACATGAGATGTGATATCCAAATCCTTCCCCTTCCAAACCTTAGACCCTTCCTTTATCATGAGATGTGATATCCAACTCCTTCCCATTCCAATCCTGAGACCCTTCCGATATCATGAGATGTGATATCTCAAAGCTTCTAATATCAAACTTGAGACCCTCCCTATAGCATGAGATGTGATATCCAAGTCCTTCCCATTCCAATCCTGAGACCCTTCCTATAGCATGAGATGTGATATCTCAATGCTTCTAATACCAAACCTGAGACCCTTCCTATAACATGAGATGGGAATATCCAACTCCTTCCCATTCCAATCCTGAGACCCTTCCGATAGCAGAGATGTGATATCTCAATGCTTATACCAAACCTGAGATCCTTCCTATAACATGAGATGTGATATCCAACTCCTTCCCATTCCAATCCTGAGACACTTCCTATAGCATGAGATGTGATATCTCACTGCTTATACCAAACCTGAGACCCTTCCCATAGCATGAGATGTGATATCCAACTCCTTCCCATTCCAATCCTCAGACCCTTCCTATAGCATGAGATGTGATATCTCAATGCTTCTAATATCAAACTTGAGACCCTACCTATAGCATGAGATGTGATATCCAAGTCCTTCCCATTCCAATCCTGAGACACTTCCTATAGCATGAGATGTGATATCCAACTCCTTCCCATTCCAATCCTGAGACCCTTCCTATAGCATGAGATATGATATCTCAATACTTCTAATACCAAACGTGAGATCCTTCCGATAACATGAGATGTGATATCCAAATCCTTCCCCTTCCAAACTGAGACCCTCCCTTTAGCATGAGATGTGATATCCAACTCCTTCCCATTCCAATCCTGAGACCCTTCTGATAGCATGAGATGTGATATTTCAATGCTTCTAATACCAAACCTGAGATCCTTCCGATAGCATGAGATGTGATATCTCAATGTTTCTAATACCAAACCTGAGATCCTTCCTATAACATGAGATGTGATATCCAAATCCTTCCCCTTCCAAACCTGAGACCCTCCCTTTAGCATGAGATGTGATATCCAACTCCTTCCCATTCCATTCCTGAGACCCTTCTGATAGCATGAGATGTGATATCTCAATGCCTCTAATACCAAACCTGAGATCCTACCTCTAACATGAAATGTGATATCCAACTCTTTCCCCTTCCAAACCTGAGAGCCTTCCTATAGCATGAGATGTGATATCCAAGTCCTTCCCATTCCAATCCTGAGACCCTTCCTATAGCTTGAGATGTGATATCCAACTCCTTCCCATTCCAATTCTGAGACCCTTCCTATACTCTGAGACTTGATATCTCAATGCTTCTAATACCAAACCTGAGACCCGTAATATAACATGAGATGTGATATCCAAATCCTTCCCCTTCCAAACCTTAGACCCTTCCTTTATCATGAGATGTGATATCCAACTCCTTCCCATTCCAATCCTGAGACCCTTCCGATATCATGAGATGTGATATCTCAAAGCTTCTAATATCAAACTTGAGACCCTCCCTATAGCATGAGATGTGATATCCAAGTCCTTCCCATTCCAATCCTGAGACCCTTCCTATAGCATGAGATGTGATATCTCAATGCTTCTAATACCAAACCTGAGACCCTTCCTATAACATGAGATGGGAATATCCAACTCCTTCCCATTCCAATCCTGAGACCCTTCCGATAGCAGAGATGTGATATCTCAATGCTTATACCAAACCTGAGACCCTTCCTATGGCATGAGATGTGATATCCAACTCCTTGCCATTCAAATCCTGAGACCCTTTCTATAGCATGAGAAGGGATATCCAACTCCTTCCCAATCCAATCCTGAGACCCTTCCGATAGCAGAGACGTGATATCTCAATGCTTCTACCAAACCTGAGACCCTTCCTTTAGCATGAGATGTGATATCCAAATCCTTCACATTCCAATCCTGAGACCCTTCCTATAGCATGAGATGTGATATCTCAATGCTTCTAATACCAAACCTGAGATCCTTCCTATAACATGAGATGTGATATCCAATTCCTTCCCATTCCAAACCTGAGACCCTTCCTATTGGATGAGTTGTGATATTCAACTCCTTCCCATTCCAACCCTGAGACCCTTCCTATAGCATGCGATGTGATGTCTCAATGCTTCTAATACCAAACCTGAGATCCTTCCTATAACATGAGATGTGATATCCAACTCCTTCCATTCCAATCCTGAGACCCGTCCTATAGCATGAGATGTGATATCTCAATGCTTCTAATACCAAACCTGAGATCCTTCCACTAACATGAAATGTGATATCCAACTCCTTCCCTTTCCAAACCTAAGAGCCTATCTATAGCATGAGATGTGATATCCAGGTCCTTCCCATTCCAATCCTTAGACCCTTCCTACAGCATGCAATATGATATCTCAATGATTCTAATAACAAACCTGAGACCCGTCCTATAGCATGAGATATGATATCCAAGTCCTTCCCATTCCAATCCTGAGACCCTTCCTATAACATGAAATGTGATATCCAACTCCTTCCCATTCCAACCTGAGACCCTTCCTATAGCATGAGATGGGATATCCAACTTCTTCCAAGTCCAATACTGATACCCTTCCGATAGCATGAGATGTGATATCCCAATGCTTCTACCAAACCTGAGACCCATACTATGGCATGAGATGTGATATCAAACTCCTTCCCATTCCAATCCTGAGACCCTTCCTATAGCTTGAGGTGTGATATCCAACTCCTTCCCATTCCAATTCTGAGGCCCTTCTTATACCATGAGACTTGATATCTCAATGCTTCTAATACCAAACCTGAGACCCGTCCTATAACATGAGATGTGATATCCAAATCCTTCCCCTTCCAAACCTTAGACCCTTCCTTTATCATGAGATGTGATATCCAACTCCTTCCCATTCCAATCCTGGGACCCTTCCGATATCATGAGATTTGTTATCTCAATGCTTCTAATATCAAACTTGAGACCCTCCCTATAGCATGATGTGACATCCAAGTCCTTCCCATTCCAATCCTGAGACCCTTCCTATAGCATGAGATGTGATATCTCTATGCTTCTAATACCAAACCTGAGACCCTTCCTATAACATGAGATGGGATATCCAACTCCTTCCCATTCCAATCCTGAGACCTTTCCGATAGCAGAGATGTGATATCTCAATGCTTATACCAAACCTCAGAACCTTCCTATGGCCTGAGATGTCATATACAACTCCTTCCCATTCCAATCCTGAGACCCTTCCTTTAGCATGAGATGTGATATCTCAATGCTTATACCAAATCTGAGACCCTTCCTATAGCATGAGATGTGATATCCAATTCCTTCCCATTCCAATCCTGAGACCCTTCCTATAGCATGAGATGTGATATCTCAATGCTTATACCAAACCTGAGAGCCTACCTATAGCATGAGATGTGATATCCAAGTCCATCCCATTCCAATCCTTAGACCCTTCCTACAGCATGCGATGTGATATCTCAATGATTCTAATACCAAACCAGAGACTCTTCCTATAACATGAGATGGGATATCCAAATTCTTCCCATTCCAATCCTGAGCCGCTTCCGATAGCAGAGATGTGATATCTCAATGCTTATACCAAACCTGAGACCCTTCCTATAACATGAGATGTGATATCCAACTCCTTCCCGTTCCAAACCTGAGACACTAACTATAGCATATGTGATATCCAACTCCTTCCCATTCCAAACATGAGACCCTTCCTATAGCAAGAAAGTAATATCCAACTCCTACCCATTCCAATCCTGAGACCCTTCCTATAGCAAGAGATGTGATATCCAAATCCTTCCCATTCCAATCCTGAGACCCTTCCTATAACATGAGATGTGATATCCAACTCCTTCCCATTCCAACCTGAGACACTTCCTATAGCATGAGAAGGGATATCCAACTCCTTCCCAATCCAATCCTGAGACCCTTCCGATAGCAGAGATGTGATATCTCAATGCTTATACCAAACCTGAGACCCTTCCTATGGCATGAGATGTGATATCCAACTCCTTGCCATTCAAATCCTGAGACCCTTCCTATAGCATGAGATGTGATATCTCTATGCTTCTAATACCAAACCTGAGACCCTTCCTATAACATGAGATGGGATATCCATCTCCTTCCCATTCCAATCCTGAGACCCTTCCTATAGCAGAGATGTGATATCTCAATGCTTATACCAAACCTGAGAACCTTCCTATGGCCTGAGATGTCATATACAACTCCTTCCCATTCCAATCCTGAGACCCTTCCTTTAGCATGAGATGTGATATCTCAATGCTTATACCAAATCTGAGACCCTTCCTATAGCATGAGATGTGATATCCAATTCCTTCCCATTCCAATCCTGAGACCCTTCCTATAGCATGAGATGTGATATCTCAATGCTTATACCAAACCTGAGAGCCTACCTATAGCATGAGATGTGATATCCAAGTCCATCCCATTCCAATCCTTAGACCCTTCCTACAGCATCCGATGTGATATCTCAATGATTCTAATACCAAACCAGAGACTCTTCCTATAACATGAGATGGGATATCCAACTCCTTCCCATTCCAATCCTGAGCCGCTTCCGATAGCAGAGATGTGATATCTCAATGCTTATACCAAACCTGAGACTTTCCTATAACATGAGATGTGATATCCAACTCCTTCCCGTTCCAAACCTGAGACACTAACTATAGCATATGTGATATCCAACTCCTTTCCATTCCAAACATGAGACCCTTCCTATAGCAAGAAAGTAATATCCAACTCCTACCCATTCCAATCCTGAGACCCTTCCTATAGCAAGAGATGTGATATCCAAATCCTTCCCATTCCAATCCTGAGACCCTTCGTATAACATGAGATGTGATATCCAACTCCTTCCCATTCCAACCTGAGACACTTCCTATAGCATGAGAAGGGATATCCAACTCCTTCCCAATCCAATCCTGAGACCCTTCCGATAGCAGAGATGTGATATCTCAATGCTTATACCAAACCTGAGACCCTTCCTATGGCATGAGATGTGATATCCAACTCCTTCCCAATCCAATCCTGAGACCCTTCCGATAGCAGAGACGTGATATCTCAATGCTTCTACCAAACCTGAGACCCTTCCTTTAGCATGAGATGTGATATCCAAATCCTTCACATTCCAATCCTGAGACCCTTCCTATAGCATGAGATGTGATATCTCAATGCTTCTAATACCAAACCTGAGATCCTTCCTATAACATGAGATGTGATATCCAATTCCTTCCCATTCCAAACCTGAGACCCTTCCTATTGGATGAGATGTGATATCCAAGTCCTTCCCATTCCAACCCTTAGACCCTTCCTACAGCATGCAATATGATATCTCAATGATTCTAATAACAAACCTGAGACCCGTCCTATAACATGAGATGGGATATCCAACTCCTTCCCATTCCAATGCTGAGACACTTCCGATAGCAGAGATGTGATATCTCAATGCTTATACCAAACCTGAGACCCTTCCTATAACATGAGATGTGATATCCAACTCCTTCCATTCCAATCCTGAGACCCGTCCTATAGCATGAGATGTGATATCTCAATGCTTATACCAAACCTGAGACCCTTCCTATAGCATGAGATGTGATATCCAACTGCTTCCCATTCCAATCCTGAGACCCTTCCTATAGCATGAGATGTGATATCTCAATGCTTCTAATACCAAACCTGAGATCCTTCCTCTAACATGAAATGTGATATCCAACTCCTTCCCTTTCCAAACCTAAGAGCCTATCTATAGCATGAGATGTGATATCCAAGTCCTTCCCATTCCAACCCTTAGACCCTTCCTACAGCATGCAATATGATATCTCAATGATTCTAATAACAAACCTGAGACCCGTCCTATAACATGAGATGGGATATCCAACTCCTTCCTATTCCAATGCTGAGACACTTCCGATAGCAGAGATGTGATATCTCAATGCTTATACCAAACCTGAGACCCTTCCTATAACATGAGATGTGATATCCAAATCCTTCCCGTTCCAAACCTGAGACCCTTCCTTTAGCATGAGATGTGATATCCAGCACCTTCCCATTCCAATCCTGAGACACTTCCGATAGCATGAGATGTGATATCTCAATGCTTCTAATATCAAAACTGAGACCCTCCCTATAGCATGATATGTGATATCTAAGTCCTTCCCATTCCAATCCTGAGACCCTCCCTATAGCATGAGATGTGATATCCAAATCCTTCCCCTTCCAAACCTGAGACCCTCCCTTTAGCATGAGATGTGATATCCAACTCCTTCCTATTCCAATCCTGAGACTCTTCTGATAGCATGAGATGTGATATCTCAATGCTTCTAATACCAAACCTGAGATCCTTCCGATAGCATGAGATGTGATATCTCAATGCTTCTAATACCAAACCTGAGATCCTTCCTATAACATGAGATGTGATATCCAAATCTTTCCCCTTCCAAACCTGAGACCCTCCGTTTAGCATGAGATGTGATATCCAACTCCTTCCCATTCCATTCCTGAGACCCTTCTGATAGCATGAGATGTGATATCTCAATGCCTCTAATACCAAACCTGAGATCCTACCTCTAACATGAAATGTGATATCCAACTCTTTCCCCTTCCAAACCTGAGAGCCTTCCTATAGCATGAGATGTGATATCCAAGTCCTTCCCATTTCAATTCTGAGACCCTTCCTATACTATGAGACTTGATATCTCAATGCTTCTAATACCAAACGTGAGACCCGTAATATAACATGAGATGTGATATCCAAATCCTTCCCCTTCCAATCCTGAGACCCTTCCGATATCATGAGATGTGATATCTCAAAGCTTCTAATATCAAACTTGAGACCCTCCCTATAGCATGAGATGTGATATCCAAGTCCTTCCCATTCCAATCCTGAGACCCTTCCTATAGCATGAGATGTGATATCTCAATGCTTCTAATACCAAACCTGAGACCCTTCCTATAACATGAGATGGGAATATCCAACTCCTTCCCATTCCAATCCTGAGACCCTTCCGATAGCAGAGATGTGATATCTCAATGCTTATACCAAACCTGAGATCCTTCCTATAATATGAGATGTGATATCCAACTCCTTCCCATTCCAATCCTGAGACACTTCCTATAGCATGAGATGTGATATCTCACTGCTTATACCAAACCTGAGACCCTTCCCATAGCATGAGATGTGATATCCAACTCCTTCCCATTCCAATCCTCAGACCCTTCCTATAGCATGAGATGTGATATCTCAATGCTTCTAATATCAAACTTGAGACCCTACCTATAGCATGTGATGTGATATCCAAGTCCTTCCCATTCCAATCCTGAGACACTTCCTATAGCATGAGATGTGATATCCAACTCCTTCCCATTCCAATCCTGAGACCCTTCCTATAGCATGAGATATGATATCTCAATACTTCTAATACCAAACGTGAGATCCTTCCGATAACATGAGATGTGATATCCAAATCCTTCCCCTTCCAAACCTGAGACCCTCCCTTTAGCATGAGATGTGATATCCAACTCCTTCCCATTCCAATCCTGAGACCCTTCTGATAGCATGAGATGTGATATCTCAATGCTTCTAATACCAAACCTGAGATCCTTCCGATAGCATGAGATGTGATATCTCAATGCGTATACCAAACCTGAGACCCTTCCTATGGCATGAGATGTGATATCCAACTCCTTCCCAATCCAATCCTGAGACCCTTCCGATAGCAGAGACGTGATATCTCAATGCTTCTACCAAACCTGAGACCGTTCCTTTAGCATGAGATGTGATATCCAAATCCTTCACATTCCAATCCTGAGACCCTTCCTATAGCATGAGATGTGATATCTCAATGCTTCTAATACCAAACCTGAGATCCTTCCTATAACATGAGATGTGATATCCAATTCCTTCCCATTCCAAACCTGAGACCCTTCCTATTGGATGAGATGTGATATCCAACTCCTTCCCATTCCAACCCTGAGACCCTTCCTATAGCATGAGATGTGATGTCTCAATGCTTCTAATACCAAACCTGAGATCCTTCCTATAACATGAGATGTGATATCCAACTCCTTCCATTCCAATCCTGAGACCCGTCCTATAGCATGAGATGTGATATCTCAATGCTTATACCAAACCTGAGACCCTTCCTATAGCATGAGATGTGATATCCAACTGCTTCCCATTCCAATCCTGAGACCCTTCCTATAGCATGAGATGTGATATCTCAATGCTTCTAATACCAAACCTGAGATCCTTCCTCTAACATGAAATGTGAAATCCAACTCCTTCCCTTTCCAAACCTAAGAGCCTATCTATAGCATGAGATGTGATATCCAAGTCCTTCCCATTCCAACCCTTAGACCCTTCCTACAGCATGCAATATGATATCTCAATGATTCTAATAACAAACCTGAGACCCGTCCTATAACATGAGACGGGATATCCAACTCCTTCCCATTCCAATCCTGAGACACTTCCGATAGCAGAGATGTGATATCTCAATGCTTATACCAAACCTGAGACCCTTCCTATAACATGAGATGTGATATCCAAATCCTTCCCGTTCCAAACCTGAGACCCTTCCTTTAGCATGAGATGTGATATCCAGCACCTTCCCATTCCAATCCTGAGACACTTCCGATAGCATGAGATGTGATATCTCAATGCTTCTAATATCAAAACTGAGACCCTCCCTATAGCATGATATGTGATATCTAAGTCCTTCCCATTCCAATCCTGAGACCCTCCCTATAGCATGAGATGTGATATCCAACTCCTTCCCATTCCAATCCTGAGACCCTTCCTATAGCATGAGATATGATATCTCAATACTTCTAATACCAAACGTGAGATCCTTCCGATAACATGAGATGTGATATCCAAATACTTCCCCTTCCAAACCTGAGACCCTCCCTTTAGCATGAGATGTGATATCCAACTCCTTCCTATTCCAATCCTGAGACTCTTCTGATAGCATGAGATGTGATATCTAAATGCTTCTAATACCAAACCTGAGATCCTTCCGATAGCATGAGATGTGATATCTCAATGCTTCTAATACCAAACCTGAGATCCTTCCTATAACATGAGATGTGATATCCAAATCCTTCCCCTTCCAAACCTGAGACCCTCCCTTTAGCATGAGATGTGATATCCAACTCCTTCCCATTCCATTCCTGAGACCCTTCTGATAGCATGAGATGTGATATCTCAATGCCTCTAATACCAAACCTGAGATCCTACCTCTAACATGAAATGTGATATCCAACGCTTTCCCCTTCCAAACCTGAGAGCCTTCCTATAGCATGAGATGTGATATCCAAGTCCTTCCCATTCCAATCCTGAGACCCTTCCTATAGCTTGAGATGTGATATCCAACTCCTTCCCATTCCAATTCTGAGACCCTTCCTATACTATGAGACTTGATATCTCAATGCTTCTAATACCAAACGTGAGACCCGTAATATAACATGAGATGTGATATCCAAATCCTTCCCCTTCCAAACCTTAGACCCTTCCTTTATCATGAGATGTGATATCCAACTCCTTCCCATTCCAATCCTGAGACCCTTCCGATATCATGAGATGTGATATCTCAAAGCTTCTAATATCAAACTTGAGACGCTCCCTATAGCATGAGATGTGATATCCAAGTCCTTCCCATTCCAATCCTGAGACCCTTCCTATAGCATGAGATGTGATATCTCAATGCTTCTAATACCAAACCTGAGACCCTTCCTATAACATGAGATGGGAATATCCAACTCCTTCCCATTCCAATCCTGAGACCCTTCCGATAGCAGAGATGTGATATCTCAATGCTTATACCAAACCTGAGATCCTTCCTATAACATGAGATGTGATATCCAACTCCTTCCCATTCCAATCCTGAGACACTTCCTATAGCATGAGATGTGATATCCCACTGCTTATACCAAACCTGAGACCCTTCCCATAGCATGAGATGTGATATCCAACTCCTTCCCATTCCAATCCTCAGACCCTTCCTATAGCATGAGATGTGATATCTCAATGCTTCTAATATCAAACTTGAGACCCTACCTATAGCATGAGATGTGATATCCAAGTCCTTCCCATTCCAATCCTGAGACACTTCCTATAGCATGAGATGTGATATCCAACTCCTTCCCATTCCAATCCTGAGACCCTTCCTATAGCATGAGATATGATATCTCAATACTTCTAATACCAAACGTGAGATCCTTCCGATAACATGAGATGTGATATCCAAATCCTTCCCCTTCCAAACCTGAGACCCTCCCTTTAGCATGAGATGTGATATCCAACTCCTTCCCATTCCAATCCTGAGACCCTTCTGATAGCATGAGATGTGATATTTCAATGCTTCTAATACCAAACCTGAGATCCTTCCGATAGCATGAGATGTGATATCTCAATGTTTCTAATACCAAACCTGAGATCCTTCCTATAACATGAGATGTGATATCCAAATCCTTCCCCTTCCAAACCTGAGACCCTCCCTTTAGCATGAGATGTGATATCCAACTCCTTCCCATTCCATTCCTGAGACCCTTCTGATAGCATGAGATGTGATATCTCAATGCCTCTAATACCAAACCTGAGATCCTACCTCTAACATGAAATGTGATATCCAACTCTTTCCCCTTCCAAACCTGAGAGCCTTCCTATAGCATGAGATGTGATATCCAAGTCCTTCCCATTCCAATCCTGAGACCCTTCCTATAGCTTGAGATATGATATCCAACTCCTTCCCATTCCAATTCTGAGACCCTTCCTATACTCTGAGACTTGATATCTCAATGCTTCTAATACCAAACCTGAGACCCGTAATATAACATGAGATGTGATATCCAAATCCTTCCCCTTCCAAACCTTAGACCCTTCCTTTATCATGAGATGTGATATCCAACTCCTTCCCATTCCAATCCTGAGACCCTTCCGATATCATGAGATGTGATATCTCAAAGCTTCTAATATCAAACTTGAGACCCTCCCTATAGCATGAGATGTGATATCCAAGTCCTTCCCATTCCAATCCTGAGACCCTTCCTATAGCATGAGATGTGATATCTCAATGCTTCTAATACCAAACCTGAGACCCTTCCTATAACATGAGATGGGAATATCCAACTCCTTCCCATTCCAATCCTGAGACCCTTCCGATAGCAGAGATGTGATATCTCAATGCTTATACCAAACCTGAGACCCTTCCTAAGGCATGAGATGTGATATCCAACTCCTTGCCATTCAAATCCTGAGACCCTTTCTATAGCATGAGAAGGGATATCCAACTCCTTCCCAATCCAATCCTGAGACCCTTCCGATAGCAGAGACGTGATATCTCAATGCTTCCACCAAACCTGAGACCCTTCCTTTAGCATGAGATGTGATATCCAAATCCTTCACATTCCAATCCTGAGACCCTTCCTATAGCATGAGATGTGATATCTCAATGCTTCTAATACCAAACCTGAGATCCTTCCTATAACATGAGATGTGATATCCAATTCCTTCCCATTCCAAACCTGAGACCCTTCCTATTGGATGAGTTGTGATATTCAACTCCTTCCCATTCCAACCCTGAGACCCTTCCTATAGCATGCGATGTGATGTCTCAATGCTTCTAATACCAAACCTGAGATCCTTCCTATAACATGAGATGTGATATCCAACACCTTCCATTCCAATCCTGAGACCCATCCTATAGCATGAGATGTGATATCTCAATGCTTCTAATACCAAACCTGAGATCCTTCCACTAACATGAAATGTGATATCCAACTCCTTCCCTTTCCAAACCTAAGAGCCTATCTATAGCATGAGATGTGATATCCAGGTCCTTCCCATTCCAATCCTTAGACCCTTCCTACAGCATGCAATATGATATCTCAATGATTCTAATAACAAACCTGAGACCCGTCCTATAGCATGAGATATGATATCCAAGTCCTTCCCATTCCAATCCTGAGACCCTTCCTATAACATGAAATGTGATATCCAACTCCTTCCCATTCCAACCTGAGACCCTTCCTATAGCATGAGATGGGATATCCAACTTCTTCCAAGTCCAATACTGATACCCTTCCGATAGCATGAGATGTGATATCCCAATGCTTCTACCAAACCTGAGACCCATACTATGGCATGAGATGTGATATCAAACTCCTTCCCATTCCAATCCTGAGACCCTTCCTATAGCTTGAGGTGTGATATCCAACTCCTTCCCATTCCAATTCTGAGGCCCTTCTTATACCATGAGACTTGATATCTCAATGCTTCTAATACCAAACCTGAGACCCGTCCTATAACATGAGATGTGATATCCAAATCCTTCCCCTTCCAAACCTTAGACCCTTCCTTTATCATGAGATGTGATATCCAACTCCTTCCCATTCCAATCCTGGGACCCTTCCGATATCATGAGATTTGTTATCTCAATGCTTCTAATATCAAACTTGAGACCCTCCCTATAGCATGATGTGACATCCAAGTCCTTCCCATTCCAATCCTGAGACCCTTCCTATAGCATGAGATGTGATATCTCTATGCTTCTAATACCAAACCTGAGACCCTTCCTATAACATGAGATGGGATATCCAACTCCTTCCCATTCCAATCCTGAGACCTTTCCGATAGCAGAGATGTGATATCTCAATGCTTATACCAAACCTGAGAACCTTCCTATGGCCTGAGATGTCATATACAACTCCTTCCCATTCCAATCCTGAGACCCTTCCTTTAGCATGAGATGTGATATCTCAATGCTTATACCAAATCTGAGACCCTTCCTATAGCATGAGATGTGATATCCAATTCCTTCCCATTCCAATCCTGAGACCCTTCCTATAGCATGAGATGTGATATCTCAATGCTTATACCAAACCTGAGAGCCTACCTATAGCATGAGATGTGATATCCAAGTCCATCCCATTCCAATCCTTAGACCCTTCCTACAGCATGCGATGTGATATCTCAATGATTCTAATACCAAACCAGAGACTCTTCCTATAACATGAGATGGGATATCCAAATTCTTCCCATTCCAATCCTGAGCCGCTTCCGATAGCAGAGATGTGATATCTCAATGCTTATACCAAACCTGAGACCCTTCCTATAACATGAGATGTGATATCCAACTCCTTCCCGTTCCAAACCTGAGACACTAACTATAGCATATGTGATATCCAACTCCTTCCCATTCCAAACATGAGACCCTTCCTATAGCAAGAAAGTAATATCCAACTCCTACCCATTCCAATCCTGAGACCCTTCCTATAGCAAGAGATGTGATATCCAAATCCTTCCCATTCCAATCCTGAGACCCTTCCTATAACATGAGATGTGATATCCAACTCCTTCCCATTCCAACCTGAGACACTTCCTATAGCATGAGAAGGGATATCCAACTCCTTCCCAATCCAATCCTGAGACCCTTCCGATAGCAGAGATGTGATATCTCAATGCTTATACCAAACCTGAGACCCTTCCTATGGCATGAGATGTGATATCCAACTCCTTGCCATTCAAATCCTGAGACCCTTCCTATAGCATGAGATGTGATATCTCTATGCTTCTAATACCAAACCTGAGACCCTTCCTATAACATGAGATGGGATATCCAACTCCTTCCCATTCCAATCCTGAGACCCTTCCGATAGCAGAGATGTGATATCTCAATGCTTATACCAAACCTGAGAACCTTCCTATGGCCTGAGATGTCATATACAACTCCTTCCCATTCCAATCCTGAGACCCTTCCTTTAGCATGAGATGTGATATCTCAATGCTTATACCAAATCTGAGACCCTTCCTATAGCATGAGATGTGATATCCAATTCCTTCCCATTCCAATCCTGAGACCCTTCCTATAGCATGAGATGTGATATCTCAATGCTTATACCAAACCTGAGAGCCTACCTATAGCATGAGATGTGATATCCAAGTCCATCCCATTCCAATCCTTAGACCCTTCCTACAGCATCCGATGTGATATCTCAATGATTCTAATACCAAACCAGAGACTCTTCCTATAACATGAGATGGGATATCCAACTCCTTCCCATTCCAATCCTGAGCCGCTTCCGATAGCAGAGATGTGATATCTCAATGCTTATACCAAACCTGAGACTTTCCTATAACATGAGATGTGATATCCAACTCCTTCCCGTTCCAAACCTGAGACACTAACTATAGCATATGTGATATCCAACTCCTTTCCATTCCAAACATGAGACCCTTCCTATAGCAAGAAAGTAATATCCAACTCCTACACATTCCAATCCTGAGACCCTTCCTATAGCAAGAGATGTGATATCCAAATCCTTCCCATTCCAATCCTGAGACCCTTCCTATAACATGAGATGTGATATCCAACTCCTTCCCATTCCAACCTGAGACACTTCCTATAGCATGAGAAGGGATATCCAACTCCTTCCCAATCCAATCCTGAGACCCTTCCGATAGCAGAGATGTGATATCTCAATGCTTATACCAAACCTGAGACCCTTCCTATGGCATGAGATGTGATATCCAACTCCTTCCCAATCCAATCCTGAGACCCTTCCGATAGCAGAGACGTGATATCTCAATGCTTCTACCAAACCTGAGACCCTTCCTTTAGCATGAGATGTGATATCCAAATCCTTCACATTCCAATCCTGAGACCCTTCCTATAGCATGAGATGTGATATCTCAATGCTTCTAATACCAAACCTGAGATCCTTCCTATAACATGAGATGTGATATCCAATTCCTTCCCATTCCAAACCTGAGACCCTTCCTATTGGATGAGATGTGATATCCAACTCCTTCCCATTCCAACCATGAGACCCTTCCTATAGCATGAGATGTGATGTCTCAATGCTTGTAATACCAAACCTGAGATCCTTCCTATAACATGAGATGTGATATCCAACTCCTTCCATTCCAATCCTGAGACCCGTCCTATAGCATGAGATGTGATATCTCAATGCTTATACCAAACCTGAGACCCTTCCTATAGCATGAGATGTGATATCCAACTGCTTCCCATTCCAATCCTGAGACCCTTCCTATAGCATGAGATGTGATATCTCAATGCTTCTAATACCAAACCTGAGATCCTTCCTCTAACATGAAATGTGATATCCAACTCCTTCCCTTTCCAAACCTAAGAGCCTATCTATAGCATGAGATGTGATATCCAAGTCCTTCCCATTCCAACCCTTAGACCCTTCCTACAGCATGCAATATGATATCTCAATGATTCTAATAACAAACCTGAGACCCGTCCTATAACATGAGATGGGATATCCAACTCCTTCCCATTCCAATGCTGAGACACTTCCGATAGCAGAGATGTGATATCTCAATGCTTATACCAAACCTGAGACCCTTCCTATAACATGAGATGTGATATCCAAATCCTTCCCGTTCCAAACCTGAGACCCTTCCTTTAGCATGAGATGTGATATCCAGCACCTTCCCATTCCAATCCTGAGACACTTCCGATAGCATGAGATGTGATATCTCAATGCTTCTAATATCAAAACTGAGACCCTCCCTATAGCATGATATGTGATATCTAAGTCCTTCCCATTCCAATCCTGAGACCCTCCCTATAGCATGAGATGTGATATCCAAATCCTTCCCCTTCCAAACCTGAGACCCTCCCTTTAGCATGAGATGTGATATCCAACTCCTTCCTATTCCAATCCTGAGACTCTTCTGATAGCATGAGATGTGATATCTCAATGCTTCTAATACCAAACCTGAGATCCTTCCGATAGCATGAGATGTGATATCTCAATGCTTCTAATACCAAACCTGAAATCCTTCCTATAACATGAGATGTGATATCCAAATCTTTCCCCTTCCAAACCTGAGACCCTCCGTTTAGCATGAGATGTGATATCCAACTCCTTCCCATTCCATTCCTGAGACCCTTCTGATAGCATGAGATGTGATATCTCAATGCCTCTAATACCAAACCTGAGATCCTACCTCTAACATGAAATGTGATATCCAACTCTTTCCCCTTCCAAACCTGAGAGCCTTCCTATAGCATGAGATGTGATATCCAAGTCCTTCCCATTCCAATCCTGAGACCCTTCCTATAGCTTGAGATGTGATATCCAACTCCTTCCCATTTCAATTCTGAGACCCTTCCTATACTATGAGACTTGATATCTCAATGCTTCTAATACCAAACGTGAGACCCGTAATATAACATGAGATGTGATATCCAAATCCTTCCCCTTCCAATCCTGAGACCCTTCCGATATCATGAGATGTGATATCTCAAAGCTTCTAATATCAAACTTGAGACCCTCCCTATAGCATGAGATGTGATATCCAAGTCCTTCCCATTCCAATCCTGAGACCCTTCCTATAGCATGAGATGTGATATCTCAATGCTTCTAATACCAAACCTGAGACCCTTCCTATAACATGAGATGGGAATATCCAACTCCTTCCCATTCCAATCCTGAGACCCTTCCGATAGCAGAGATGTGATATCTCAATGCTTATACCAAACCTGAGATCCTTCCTATAACATGAGATGTGATATCCAACTCCTTCCCATTCCAATCCTGAGACACTTCCTATAGCATGAGATGTGATATCTCACTGCTTATACCAAACCTGAGACCCTTCCCATAGCATGAGATGTGATATCCAACTCCTTCCCATTCCAATCCTCAGACCCTTCCTATAGCATGAGATGTGATATCTCAATGCTTCTAATATCAAACTTGAGACCCTACCTATAGCATGTGATGTGATATCCAAGTCCTTCCCATTCCAATCCTGAGACACTTCCTATAGCATGAGATGTGATATCCAACTCCTTCCCATTCCAATCCTGAGACCCTTCCTATAGCATGAGATATGATATCTCAATACTTCTAATACCAAACGTGAGATCCTTCCGATAACATGAGATGTGATATCCAAATCCTTCCCCTTCCAAACCTGAGACCCTCCCTTTAGCATGAGATGTGATATCCAACTCCTTCCCATTCCAATCCTGAGACCCTTCTGATAGCATGAGATGTGATATCTCAATGCTTCTAATACCAAACCTGAGATCCTTCCGATAGCATGAGATGTAATATCTCAATGCTTCTAATACCAAACCTGAGATCCTTCCTATAACATGAGATGTGATATCCAAATCCTTCCCCTTCCAAACCTGAGACCCTCCCTTTAGCATGAGATGTGATATCCAACTCCTTCCCATTCTGTTAAGACGGATTTCTGAACTCTGTCCTGGTGGCGCAGAAGTTCAGAAGGCCAACCTAATTACTTGGAACAGGGTAACCTCTGGACGAGCCAGACCAATCAAGGTAGCGATCGCGGCGGTCAAGACTAGGTCTCAAGAGGGGTGAGGGTGACTGAAAGCCCGCAATGAGCACACAAAGCAAGAGCGCTTACAAACTACTCCAAACAGTTGTTATATAAAAAATAGATACACATTTATTTTAAGGCCTTTAAAATAATGACCGTAGCGAGAAAATTACAATATCACAATACTAAACCAACACATACCATATCAACACAATATATATACAAATACGACAGTCTTAAGCATTAGAGGCACGAAATGTGTAGTCCACCTGCAAGGGAAGGAAAACAGGCAGTGCGATAACGCTTTAGACTCAGTTCGCCTTCAGAGGCACCTAACTAGATGGAAGTCCGAGCCCTGCGAAGAGTGGAGCCTTGTGCTCAAAGTACCTGCCACGCCGGTGCCAACGGGCAAAAGGAGAAGCTCTTCGGAGGAAGTCAGGCAGTTCGGGTTAGTGCACAGCAGAAGGAGAACAGGTTCCGCAACTCAAGCGCAGCCTCCACAGCGGGCAGAAGCAGAGCGCGAGTACGGCCAAAAGGGTGCTGTTTTTACACAGCAGGGAAAAGCAATGGGATACTGCAGGAGGGCGACCAGATCCTAGCTAAACTACTCACCGGTCCCCGAAGCAAGCAGACCCAGGCTTCTCCACGTTAGTTTCAGCAGCTGGCAGGTTCAGAAGAGCAGGGAACGCCTCGTAGTCGTGTAGAGCAAAAAGACGTCCCAATCGACGAAACCGGCACAGTTTGTTGCCGCAGCAGGACAACGGAGCGGCCGTGTGTATTCGAGCCAAATGTACACTCCTCCCTTCAGACTTGGGAACGCCAAGTGTACGAAGCGTGGGAGAGTGACAAGGACTCGAAATACAACACAACCTGGCGGCGGTTACAGAGCAGGACTCCCTTGTAAGCTGGTCAGTCAACTGGATGGCCCAGAGACACTTCCGAAGGCTTACTTGGCAGGAGATGATGAAGTCGCCGGGAATAGCTGTTCCTGCTATTCCAAAGGTCGAAGCACCAGTACAGGCCTTCTGGTTCGATCAAAGGAGGAAAGGGTTTCACAGGACGACAGCAGTGCAAAGGAGGATTCCTTCAGCGGGTCACCAGCGATTCCTCGGTCCAGCCTCGTGGTTGCAGGACACTTGGCTCCTGTATTCCTTCGTTCGTGAGAACTCAGGAGATCGACAAGGTAGTGGTGTTTCCAGCCCCCTCTTATCCACGGTTCCCTTCGCGCCAAAACGGAGGGGAACCAATGGGAGATCCGCTCATCAACACACATACCATACGTGGACCAATCACGGACCACGGTGGTCCCAGGCATTCACACTACCCTAGACTCTCTGGCACCCAGGATGTGTATTGGGACCAGACATCCCAGCCCACACCCTGGAGGCACACAAACGACATGTAGAAGCCCGCGAAAGCAACCACGTTTCGCGGGAAAGTACATGCCCAAATAAGGAAGGCCCCGGGTCGCTCGACCTGGGGAAGGTGAAGGGAGCAAGACGGTCAGTGGACAGGACAAAGGAGCCTCGTGGTCTGGCCATTTTGGGAGCCAGGCCACCATTTTGGGTTCAGTGCGAAAAACGTGCTCAGAACGCCAAAAGGAGCTCAAAATAAACAAAACGATCGATGCCACCATTCCAGTCCCTGAATGACTTGCACCGATCAAATACCATCCTAAAAGAGTATCTAGGGCCCGTAGAAGGCTAGAGACCCAAGAGAGCTGTAACTTAGCTTACAGTGCCCTCTTGTGTCATGTTGCACTAAAGCCGCAACATGATAAAAGAAACTACGGGAAACAGCGTTCCCCGGTACTGACTGTCTTAAGGGCATGTCAGTTTCCCCGTAAGAAGGAGCGAAAGCCCAGAGGAGTGCGGCAGAAGGCTGCACTTCTCTGGCAAAGTCAAGAACAAGGTGAAAAACAACAGCAAAAAGTTTAGGGGTTGCCACATGGAAGGAAAATTACCTACAATTACAAAATCTTTCCTAACACTCGCCCCTCCCAGACTATGGACAGGGGGAACTAATCCACCCCTGGATGAGTCTCTTGTTCAGGTCGGTTAAACATTCTGGACAACCCATCAGCATTGCTATGTTGGACACCTGGCCTATGCTCAATAGTGAAGTCGAAGACTTGTAGACTTATGGACCACCTAAGCAACTTTGGATTCTCCCCCTTCATGTTCATTAGCCACTTTAACGGCTTATGGTCAGTCTGCACAGTGAAGTGGGTCCCATAGAGGTAGGGCCTCAGCTTCCTTAGGGCCCACACAACAGAGAAACATTCTTTCTCTACCGTGGACCATCTGAGCTCTCTGTCCTTAAGCTGGCGACTAATAAAACCGATAGGGTGTTCCTTACCCTTCTCATCTACTTGTGATAGTACAGCTCCTATCCCAGTGTCAGAGGCGTCCGTCTGCACGATAAAAGGTCTTTGATAATCAGGGGCCCTAAGGACAGGGGCCTGGCACAAGGAGTCTATTAAGCCATTGAAGGCCTTCTCACACTCGTCGGTCCAAGTTACCTTCTTGGGTTTCTTCGGAGTTGTGAGGGCAGTCAGAGGAGCAGCTATGGTGCCATAGTCTGCCACAAAATTGAGGTAATACCCCGTAAGTCCTAAGAAGGCTCTCACTTGGGTTTGTGTAGTGGGGGTAGGCCAGTCTTGTACTGCTTGTACCTTACTGGATAGAGGCTGTCTCCTCCCTCCACCTACTTCATGTCCAAGGTAAACCACTGAGCCTTGTCCATTTTGGTGAGGGGCCACTCGGACACCCTCAAAAGAGCTTTCTGAAGGACTGCTTTTGAACAGGTCGGGGACAGGTTCAGACTCCTCTTCCTCAACGTCTGAAGCCAATAGCAGTGCTGCGATTTCGCCGCTTGGGACGAAAGCCTTCAGCATATTCACGTGAAACACTTCTGGAGCCTGTCCAGGCCTTCCAAGGTCCACTGAATAGTTAGCCTCACCCAGGGGCTCCACCACTGGGTAAGGGCCTGACCATTTGTCCTGTAAAGCTCGAGGCCTTATGGGATTCCTGATCAGGACTTGCTGACCTAGTGTAAAGTTGATGAGGGAAGCTTTCTGGTCGTACCAATGTTTCACCAGCGCTTGCCCTGCCTTCAATTTATCACTAGTCAAACCCATCAGAAGTACCATCCGTTTTCTGAGCCCTAGCACATAATCAACTACGTTGGTAGTAACAGGGGGAGTGGGCATCTCCCATCCCTCTTTGACGATGGCTAAGGGTCCCCGTACGGGATGACCGAACAGAAGTTCGAAGGGGCTGAAGCCAACACCCTCCTGTGGTACCTCTCGGTAGGCAAACAGTAAGCATGAAACAAGAAGATCCCATTTTCTTCTCTGAGGCTCCTCCAGAGCCCCAATCATGCTCTTTAACGTCCTGTTGAAACGCCCCCCCAGACCATTGGTCTGGGGGTGGTATGCAGAAGAGAACCTGTAGGTGACCCCACATTCTTTCCACATAGCCTGCATATACTTCGACATAAAGTTGCTGCCATCATCCGGCACAACTTCTTTAGGGAAGCCAACCCTAGTAAATATGCCGAGTAAAGCTTCTGCAACTGACTTGGCAGTTACAGTTTTCCATGGAATGGCCTCAGGATACCTGGTTGCATGGTCGACCAGCACCAGGATAAACCTATTGCCCGAGGATGTTTGCGGGTCAAGGGGACCAACCATGTCGATCCCTACCCTTTCAAATGGTACCCCCACAACTGGGAGCGGTACCAACGGAGCTTGGATTGTCGTGCCAACCTTACCAGACAACTGGCAGGCGGCACAACTCCTGCAGTGACTTTCTACTTGCACCCCCATCTTGGGCCAGTAGAAGTGCATGGATAACCTTTGCTTGGTCCTCTTCATACCAAGGTGACCAGCAAGGGGAACTTCATGCGCCAACTGCAGGAGGAAGGGCCTAACAGCAAGGGGAACCACCAACCTCCTATGGTCTCCTTCTGTAGACTCTGTTGGCTCACTATACAGGAGTCCACCTTCCCAATAAATCCTATGCTTCCCAGGAGGTTCACCCTCAAGCTGGGAGCAGGCCTGTCTCCTTAGGCCTTCCAGAGATGGGCACTCACGTTGGCCTTTACTGAATTCGTCCCTATCAGGACCTCCTTCAACTAACAAGTCTTTTAGTTCAGGATGATCGTTGGGGTCGAATACTTCAGGCATCGCCACCTCCTCGTCAGGCCCGGGCGATTGACCAACTTCCTCCACCGCAGTGGTAGGCGAGCTCGGGGGAATATTCTCTTTCCCTCGTTTTGACTTGTAGACTCCTTTTGCCTTGGGTTTCCCCTTCGGCTGGGGCGGCATATTGGACTTGGCCAATGCTGCCCGTGCTTGAGACCGTGTGTAGGGTCTTTCGGCAGTGTCTCCTACGAGCCCTAAAGCTCTGAGATCATTACCCAACAAGACCTTTCCTGGGACGTTTCTCTGAATGCTCACTGGAATCCTGACTGCTGTACCATTTAAAGTAAGATTTACAGGTATTACTGGAAACATACGGAGGGGGCCGTCAGCCAACTTAGTGGGCATCAGAGTAGCTCTGGCAACTTCCTCTGAGTCTACCAAGGTAGAATCCACTACAGTGCGACTGCACCCACTATCCCTAAGAGCTGGAGTATCCACTCCATTGATCAGCACACTGTCTTTAAAGTAGTGCTTGGTATTATCCGGAATCCTAGCATAAGCCTCTGCGACTTTAGGCTCCCAGGAACTCAGGGACACTAAAACTACCTCAGCCTCTATTCCGCTGGGAAATGAGTCTGAGGAGAAGGATGCTCCTGTAATCTCTTCTTCCTCATAGGAGGAGAAGGCCAGATTAGCGGAGTGGACCCCCAAAGGTCTAACCTTACAACGGGGATCCCCCTTCACATGGTCAGTTGCTCCACAAGAAAAACAAGCCCCAGTGGGTCTGTTTACGTAGGGAGGCTTATTGTAACCAGAGTTCTGTTGCGGAGGCGGACCTCCACTACCCTGTGAGTTCTCTTGTGTCTTACCCTTATTTTTCTTTTTGTGGCCCTTATGGGAAGAAGATTTCACATTTTCATCACCCTCCATATCTTTGGACTTTTTCCCTTCCTCCTGCTTACCAGGATGAGTTTTGTCCTTATGGGACACTCGATGTGACACCCATAAGTCTGCTGCAATGGCCAGCTTCTTAGGATCTATCTCCTTCGAATCGGCCAAATGCTGCTTAAGCTCCGGGGAAGAAGAACCAAAAATGTGTTCCAGCATGACAAGATTTATCATGCCTTCGAAGGTAGAAACCTTATAACCTTCGACCCAGCCAGTTAAGTTTTTCAAAGATTCAGCGACATAAGATACCCAAGTACCACCTTCCTTTTTCTTATACTCTCGAAAACGCTTTAAATATTGGGCCGGAGTCTTCCCAAATTTTAAAATGAGAGTTTGCTTTAACATTGCGAAATCAGCTCGCTCAGCCTTCGACATTTCCATAATGGCACTACAGCCAGAATGGGGCAGTCTACTGAGCAACCACGCAATCTTATCAGCATTGTCAACTTCTTGAACCTCGCATGCATACTCAAACGCATTCAGCCAGTCCATAATGTCATTCCTTTCTTCATACACACTGAGCAGATCTTTCGGAAACCGTGGATGAGAGGAAGCCCCAGACCCATGTCCAGGACCCTTGGACCCATTTGCAACCTGAAGCTTGGCCAGTTCCAACTGGTGATCCCTGTCTTTCTGTTTTTCTGCCTGTTCGATTTTTAGTTTGGCTATGCTGAATTCAAGCTCCTGCTGCCTAAACCGCAGCTCTTGCTTCTTGAATTCAAGCATAGCCTCCCCATCAGCACTGGCAGAGGAAACATTAGACATCTCGTCCTCCCTGTCCTCGTGGTCGCGATGGATCAGTGCAGTGGCAGAACCGTCGGTTCTACCAGTGAGAGCAGCCCCACCACCTTCTGCACTGTCCTCAGAAGTTATAGCGTCAAGCTGCGCTTCTTGCCACGCCACGATTCTTTGGATCATTTCCAATTTAGTGCCTTGAGAGGAAACACCTCTCTCCGCACACATCTTCTTCAATGTTTCTGATTTGGAAGCATTTAAAGTTAACAAGGTATTTGTTTCCATACTGTTTGATAGGACTATGGCCTTTTTAAAGTTATACTACAACAATTCACTACGTGTACTGGTTGGAATAACCTGAAATGCCTTAGTTCGAGCGCAACACTGGATACCTTCAGTCGTATCCCACCGCTGTACACCAATTTGTTAAGACGGATTTCTGAACTCTGTCCTGGTGGCGCAGAAGTTCAGAAGGCCAACCTAATTACTTGGAACAGGGTAACCTCTGGACGAGCCAGACCAATCAAGGTAGCGATCGCGGCGGTCAAGACTAGGTCTCAAGAGGGGTGAGGGTGACTGAAAGCCCGCAATGAGCACACAAAGCAAGAGCGCTTACAAACTACTCCAAACAGTTGTTATATAAAAAATAGATACACATTTATTTTAAGGCCTTTAAAATAATGACCGTAGCGAGAAAATCACAATATCACAATACTAAACCAACACATACCATATCAACACAATATATATACAAATACGACAGTCTTAAGCATTAGAGGCACGAAATGTGTAGTCCACCTGCAAGGGAAGGAAAACAGGCAGTGCGATAACGCTTTAGACTCAGTTCGCCTTCAGAGGCACCTAACTAGATGGAAGTCCGAGCCCTGCGAAGAGTGGAGCCTTGTGCTCAAAGTACCTGCCACGCCGGTGCCAACGGGCAAAAGGAGAAGCTCTTCGGAGGAAGTCAGGCAGTTCGGGTTAGTGCACAGCAGAAGGAGAACAGGTTCCGCAACTCAAGCGCAGCCTCCACAGCGGGCAGAAGCAGAGCGCGAGTACGGCCAAAAGGGTGCTGTTTTTACACAGCAGGGAAAAGCAATGGGATACTGCAGGAGGGCGACCAGATCCTAGCTAAACTACTCACCGGTCCCCGAAGCAAGCAGACCCAGGCTTCTCCACGTTAGTTTCAGCAGCTGGCAGGTTCAGAAGAGCAGGGAACGCCTCGTAGTCGTGTAGAGCAAAAAGATGTCCCAATCGACGAAACCGGCACAGTTTGTTGCCGCAGCAGGACAACAGAGCGGCCGTGTGTATTCGAGCCAAATGTACACTCCTCCCTTCAGACTTGGGAACGCCAAGTGTACGAAGCGTGGGAGAGTGACAAGGACTCGAAATACAACACAACCTGGCGGCGGTTACAGAGCAGGACTCCCTTGTAAGCTGGTCAGTCAACTGGATGGCCCAGAGACACTTCCGAAGGCTTACTTGGCAGGAGATGATGAAGTCGCCGGGAATAGCTGTTCCTGCTATTCCAAAGGTCGAAGCACCAGTACAGGCCTTCTGGTTCGATCAAAGGAGGAAAGGGTTTCACAGGACGACAGCAGTGCAAAGGAGGATTCCTTCAGCGGGTCACCAGCGATTCCTCGGTCCAGCCTCGTGGTTGCAGGACACTTGGCTCCTGTATTCCTTCGTTCGTGAGAACTCAGGAGATCGACAAGGTAGTGGTGTTTCCAGCCCCCTCTTATCCACGGTTCCCTTCGCGCCAAAACGGAGGGGAGCCAATGGGAGATCCGCTCATCAACACACATACCATACGTGGACCAATCATGGACCACGGTGGTCCCAGGCATTCACACTACCCTAGACTCTCTGGCACCCAGGATGTGTATTGGGACCAGACATCCCAGCCCACACCCTGGAGGCACACAAACGACATGTAGAAGCCCGCGAAAGCAACCACGTTTCGCGGGAAAGTACATGCCCAAATAAGGAAGGCCCCGGGTCGCTCGACCTGGGGAAGGTGAAGGGAGCAAGACGGTCAGTGGACAGGACAAAGGAGCCTCGTGGTCTGGCCATTTTGGGAGCCAGGCCACCATTTTGGGTTCAGTGCGAAAAACGTGCTCAGAACGCCAAAAGGAGCTCAAAATAAACAAAACGATCGCTGCCACCATTCCAGTCCCTGAATGACTTGCACCGATCAAATACCATCCTAAAAGAGTATCTAGGGCCCGTAGAAGGCTAGAGACCCAAGAGAGCTGTAACTTAGCTTACAGTGCCCTCTTGTGTCATGTTGCACTAAAGCCGCAACATGATAAAAGAAACTATGGGAAACAGCGTTCCCCGGTACTGACTGTCTTAAGGGCATGTCAGTTTCCCCGTAAGAAGGAGTGAAAGCCCAGAGGAGTGCGGCAGAAGGCTGCACTTCTCTGGCAAAGTCAAGAACAAGGTGAAAAACAACAGCAAAAAGTTTAGGGGTTGCCACATGGAAGGAAAATTACCTACAATTACGAAATCTTTCCTAACACATTCCATTCCTGAGACCCTTCTGATAGCATGAGATGTGATATCTCAATGCCTCTAAATACCAAACCTGAGATCCTACCTCTAACATGAAATGTGATATCCAACTCTTTCCCCTTCCAATCCTGAGAGCCTTCCTATAGCATGAGATGTGATATCCAAGTCCTTCCCATTCCAATCCTGAGACCCTTCCTATAGCTTGAGATGTGATATCCAACTCCTTCCCATTCCAATTCTGAGACCCTTCCTATACTCTGAGACTTGATATCTCAATGCTTCTAATACCAAACCTGAGACCCGTAATATAACATGAGATGTGATATCCAAATCCTTCCCCTTCCAAACCTTAGACCCTTCCTTTATCATGAGATGTGATATCCAACTCCTTCCCATTCCAATCCTGAGACCCTTCCGATAGCAGAGATGTGATATCTCAATGCTTATACCAAACCTGAGACCCTTCCTTTAGCATGAGATGTGATATCCAAATCCTTCACATTCCAATCCTGAGACCCTTCCTATAGCATGAGATGTGATATCTCAATGCTTCTAATACCAAACCTGAGACCCTCCCTATAGCATGAGATGTGATATCCAAGTCCTTCCCATTCCAATCCTGAGACCCTTCCGATAGCAGAGATGTGATATCTCAATGCTTATACCAAACCTGAGACCCTTCCTATGGCATGAGATGTGATATCCAACTCCTTGCCATTCAAATCCTGAGACCCTTCCTATAGCATGAGAAGGGATATCCAACTCCTTCCCAATCCAATCCTGAGACCCTTCCGATAGCAGAGACGTGATATCTCAATGCTTCTACCAAACCTGAGACCCTTCCTTTAGCATGAGATGTGATATCCAAATCCTTCACATTCCAATCCTGAGACCCTTCCTATAGCATGAGATGTGATATCTCAATGCTTCTAATACCAAACCTGAGATCCTTCCTATAACATGAGATGTGATATCCAATTCCTTCCCATTCCAAACCTGAGACCCTTCCTATTGGATGAGTTGTGATATCCAACTCCTTCCCATTCCAACCCTGAGACTCTTCCTATAGCATGAGATGTGATGTCTCAATGCTTCTAATACCAAACCTGAGATCCTTCCTATAACATGAGATGTGATATCCAACTCCTTCCATTCCAATCCTGAGACCCTTCCTACAGCATGCAATATGATATCTCAATGATTCTAATAACAAACCTGAGACCCGTCCTATAACATGAGATGGGATATCCAACTCCTTCCCATTCCAATCCTGAGACACTTCCGATAGCAGAGATGTGATATCTCAATGCTTATACCAAACCTGAGACCCTTCCTATAACACATGAGATGTGATATCCAAGTCCTTCCCATTCCAACCCTTAGACCCTTCCTACAGCATGCAATATGATATCTCAATGATTCTAATAACAAACCTGAGACCCGTCCTATAACATGAGATGGGATATCCAACTCCTTCCCATTCCAATCCTGAGACACTTCCGATAGCAGAGATGTGATATCTCAATGCTTATACCAAACCTGAGACCCTTCCTATAACATGAGATGTGATATCCAAATCCTTCCCGTTCCAAACCTGAGACCCTTCCTTTAGCATGAGATGTGATATCCAGCTCCTTCCCATTCCAATCCTGAGACACTTCCGATAGCATGAGATGTGATATCTCAATGCTTCTAATATCAAAACTGAGACCCTCCCTATAGCATGATATGTGATATATAAGTCCTTCCCATTCCAATCCTGAGACACTCCCTATAGCATGAGATGTGTTATCCAACTCTTTCCCATTCCAATCCTGAGACCCTTCCTATAGCATGAGATATGATATCTCAATACTTCTAATACCAAACGTGAGATCCTTCCGATAACATGAGATGTGATATCCAAATCCTTCCCCTTCCAAACCTGAGACCCTCCCTTTAGCATGAGATATGATATCCAACTCCTTCCCATTCCAATCCTGAGACCCTTCTGATAGCATGAGATGTGATATCTCAATGCTTCTAATACCAAACCTGAGATCCTTCCGATAGCATGAGATGTGATATCTCAATGCTTCTAATACCAAACCTGAGATCCTTCCTATAACATGAGATTTGATATCCAAATCCTTCCCCTTCCAAACCTGAGACCCTCCCTTTAGCATGAGATGTGATATCCAACTCCTTCCCATTCCATTCCTGAGACCCTTCTGATAGCATGAGATGTGATATCTCAATGCCTCTAATACCAAATCTGAGATCCTACCTCTAACATGAAATGTGATATCCAACTCTTTCCCCTTCCAAACCTGAGAGCCTTCCTATAGCATGAGATGTGATATCCAAGTCCTTCCCATTCCAATCCTGAGACCCTTCCTATAGCTTGAGATGTGATATCCAACTCCTTCCCATTCCAATTCTGAGACACTTCCTATACTCTGAGACTTGATATCTCAATGCTTCTAATACCAAACCTGAGACCCGTAATATAACATGAGATGTGATATCCAAATTCTTCCCCTTCCAAACCTTAGACCCTTCCTTTATCATGAGATGTGATATCCAACTCCTTCCCATTCCAATCCTGAGACCCTTCCGATATCATGAGATGTGATATCTCAATGCTTCTAATACCAAACCTGAGACCCTTCCTATAACATGAGATGGGAATATCCAACTCCTTCCCATTCCAATCCTGAGACCCTTCCGATAGCAGAGATGTGATATCTCAATGCTTATACCAAACCTGAGACCCTTCCTATGGCATGAGATGTGATATCCAACTCCTTGCCATTCAAATCCTGAGACCCTTCCTATAGCATGAGAAGGGATATCCAACTCCTTCCCAATCCAATCCTGAGACCCTTCCGATAGCAGAGACGTGATATCTCAATGCTTCTACCAAACCTGAGACCCTTCCTTTAGCATGAGATGTGATATCCAAATCCTTCACATTCCAATCCTGAGACCCTTCCTATAGCATGAGATGTGATATCTCAATGCTTCTAATACCAAACCTGAGAACCTTTGCTATAACATGAGATGTGATATCCAATTCCTTCCCATTCCAAACCTGAGACCCTTCCTATTGGATGAGATGTGATATCCAACTCCTTCCCATTCCAACCCTGAGACCCTTCCTATAGCATGAGATGTGATGTCTCAATGCTTCTAATACCAAATCTGAGATCATTCCTATAACATGAGATGTGATATCCAACTCCTTCCATTCCAATCCTGAGACCCGTCCTATAGCATGAGATGTGATATCTCAATGCTTATACCAAACCTGAGACCCTTCCTATAGCATGAGATGTGATATCCAACTACTTCCCATTCCAATCCTGAGACCCTTCCTATAGCATGAGATGTGATATCTCAATGCTTCTAATACCAAACCTGAGATCCTTCCTCTAACATGAAATGTGATATCCAACTCCTTCCCTTTCCAAACCTAAGAGCCTATCTATAGCATGAGATGTGATATCCAAGTCCTTCCCATTCCAATCCTTAGACCCTTCCTACAGCATGCAATATGATATCTCAATGATTCTAATAACAAACCTGAGACCCGTCCTATAGCATGAGATATGATATCCAAGTCCTTCCCATTCCAATCCTGAGACCCTTTCTATAACATGAAATGTGATATCCAACTCCTTCCCATTCCAACCTGAGACCCTTCCTATAGCATGAGATGGGATATCCAACTTCTTCCAAATCCAATACTGATACCCTTCCGATAGCATGAGATGTGATATCCCAATGCTTCTACCAAACCTGAGACCCATACTATGGCATGAGATGTGATATCAAACTCCTTCCCATTCCAATCCTGAGACCCTTCCTATAGCTTGAGGTGTGATATCCAACTCCTTCCCATTCCAATTCTGAGACCCTTCTTATACCATGAGACTTGATATCTCAATGCTTCTAATACCAAACCTGAGACCCGTCCTATAACATGAGATGTGATATCCAAATCCTTCCCCTTCCAAACCTTAGACCCTTCCTTTATCATGAGATGTGATATCCAACTCCTTCCCATTCCAATCCTGAGACCCTTCCGATATCATGAGATTTGTTATCTCAATTCTTCTAATATCAAACTTGAGACCCTCCCTATAGCATGAGATGTGACATCCAAGTCCTTCCCATTCCAATCCTGAGACCCTTCCTATATCATGAGATGTGATATCTCTATGCTTCTAATACCAAACCTGAGACCCTTCCTATAACATGAGATGGGATATCCAACTCCTTCCCATTCCAATCCTGAGACCCTTCTGATAGCAGAGATGTGATATCTCAATGCTTATACCAAACCTGAGAACCTTCCTATGGCCTGAGATGTCATATACAACTCCTTCCCATTCCAATCCTGAGACCCTTCCTTTAGCATGAGATGTGATATCTCAATGCTTATACCAAATCTGAGACCCTTCCTATAGCATGAGATGTGATATCCAATTCCTTCCCATTCCAATCCTGAGACCCTTCCTATAGCATGAGATGTGATATCTCAATGCTTATACCAAACCTGAGAGCCTACCTATAGCATGAGATGTGATATCCAAGTCCATCCCATTCCAATCCTTAGACCCTTCCTACAGCATGCGATGTGATATCTCAATGATTCTAATACCAAACCAGAGACTCTTCCTATAACATGAGATGGGATATCCAACTCCTTCCCATTCCAATCCTGAGCCGCTTCCGATAGCAGAGATGTGATATCTCAATGCTTATACCAAACCTGAGACCCTTCCTATAACATGAGATGTGATATCCAACTCCTTCCCGTTCCAAACCTGAGACACTAACTATAGCATATGTGATATCCAACTCCTTCCCATTCCAAACATGAGACCCTTCCTATAGCAAGAAAGTAATATCCAACTCCTACCCATTCCAATCCTGAGACCCTTCCTATAGCAAGAGATGTGATATCCAAATCCTTCCCATTCCAATCCTGAGACCCTTCCTATAACATGAGATGTGATATCCAACTCCTTCCCATTCCAACCTGAGACACTTCCTATAGCATGAGAAGGGATATCCAACTCCTTCCCAATCCAATCCTGAGACCCTTCCGATAGCAGAGATGGCATGAGATGTGATATCCAACTCCTTGCCATTCAAATCCTGAGACCCTTCCTATAGCATGAGATGTGATATCTCTATGCTTCTAATACCAAACCTGAGACCCTTCCTATAACATGAGATGGGATATCCAACTCCTTCCCATTCCAATCCTGAGACCCTTCCGATAGCAGAGATGTGATATCTCAATGCTTATACCAAACCTGAGAACCTTCCTATGGCCTGAGATGTCATATACAACTCCTTCCCATTCCAATCCTGAGACCCTTCCTTTAGCATGAGATGTGATATCTCAATGCTTATACCAAATCTGAGACCCTTCCTATAGCATGAGATGTGATATCCAATTCCTTCCCATTCCAATCCTGAGACCCTTCCTATAGCATGAGATGTGATATCTCAATGCTTATACCAAACCTGAGAGCCTACCTATAGCATGAGATGTGATATCCAAGTCCATCCCATTCCAATCCTTAGACCCATCCTACAGCATGCGATGTGATATCTCAATGATTCTAATACCAAACCAGAGACTCTTCCTATAACATGAGATGGGATATCCAACTCCTTCCCATTCCAATCCTGAGCCGCTTCCGATAGCAGAGATGTGATATCTCAATGCTTATACCAAACCTGAGACCCTTCCTATAACATGAGATGTGATATCCAACTCCTTCCCGTTCCAAACCTGAGACACTAACTATAGCATATGTGATATCCAACTCCTTCCCATTCCAAACATGAGACCCTTCCTATAGCAAGAAAGTAATATCCAACTCCTACCCATTCCAATGCTGAGACCCTTCCTATAGCAAGAGATGTGATATCCAAATCCTTCCCATTCCAATCCTGAGACCCTTCCTATAACATGAGATGTGATATCCAACTCCTTCCCATTCCAACCTGAGACACTTCCTATAGCATGAGAAGGGATATCCAACTCCTTCCCAATCCAATCCTGAGACCCTTCCGATAGCAGAGACGTGATATCTCAATGCTTCTACCAAACCTGAGACCCTTCCTTTAGCATGAGATGTGATATCCAAATCCTTCACATTCCAATCCTGAGACCCTTCCTATAGCATGAGATGTGATATCTCAATGCTTCTAATACCAAACCTGAGATCCTTCCTATAACATGAGATGTGATATCCAATTCCTTCCCATTCCAAACCTGAGACCCTTCCTATTGGATGAGATGTGATATCCAACTCCTTCCCATTCCAACCCTGAGACTCTTCCTATAGCATGAGATGTGATGTCTCAATGCTTCTAATACCAAACCTGAGATCCTTCCTATAACATGAGATGTGATATCCAACTCCTTCCATTCCAATCCTGAGACCCGTCCTATAGCATGAGATGTGATATCTCAATGCATATACCAAACCTGAGACCCTTCCTATAGCATGAGATGTGATATCCAACTGCTTCCCATTCCAATCCTGAGACCCTTCCTATAGCATGAGATGTGATATCTCAATGCTTCTAATACCAAACCTGAGATCCTTCCTCTAACATGAAATGTGATATCCAACTCCTTCCCTTTCCAAACCTAAGAGCCTATCTATAGCATGAGATGTGATATCCAAGTCCTTCCCATTCCAACCCTTAGACCCTTCCTACAGCATGCAATATGATATCTCAATGATTCTAATAACAAACCTGAGACCCGTCCTATAACATGAGATGGGATATCCAACTCCTTCCCATTCCAATCCTGAGACACTTCCGATAGCAGAGATGTGATATCTCAATGCTTATACCAAACCAGAGACCCTTCCTATAACATGAGATGTGATATCCAAATCCTTCCCGTTCCAAACCTGAGACCCTTCCTTTAGCATGAGATGTGATATCCAGCACCTTCCCATTCCAATCCTGAGACACTTCCGATAGCATGAGATGTGATATCTCAATGCTTCTAATATCAAAACTGAGACCCTCCCTATAGCATGATATGTGATATCTAAGTCCTTCCCATTCCAATCCTGAGACCCTCCCTATAGCATGAGATGTGATATCCAACCCCTTCCCATTCCAATCCTGAGACCCTTCCTATAGCATGAGATATGATATCTCAATACTTCTAATACCAAACGTGAGATCCTTCCGATAACATGAGATGTGATATCCAAATCCTTCCCCTTCCAAACCTGAGACCCTCCCTTTAGCATGAGATGTGATATCCAACTCCTTCCTATTCCAATCCTGAGACTCTTCTGATAGCATGAGATGTGATATCTAAATGCTTCTAATACCAAACCTGAGATCCTTCCGATAGCATGAGATGTGATATCTCAATGCTTCTAATACCAAACCTGAGACCCTTCCTATAACATGAGATGGGAATATCCAACTCCTTCCCATTCCAATCCTGAGACCCTTCCGATAGCAGAGATGTGATATCTCAATGCTTATACCAAACCTGAGACCCTTCCTATGGCATGAGATGTGATATCCAACTCCTTGCCATTCAAATCCTGAGACCCTTCCTATAGCATGAGAAGGGATATCCAACTCCTTCCCAATCCAATCCTGAGACCCTTCCGATAGCAGAGACGTGATATCTCAATGCTTCTACCAAACCTGAGACCCTTCCTTTAGCATGAGATGTGATATCCAAATCCTTCACATTCCAATCCTGAGACCCTTCCTATAGCATGAGATGTGATATCTCAATGCTTCTAATACCAAACCTGAGATCCTTCCTATAACATGAGATGTGATATCCAATTCCTTCCCATTCCAAACCTGAGACCCTTCCTATTGGATGAGATGTGATATCCAACTCCTTCCCATTCCAACCCTGAGACCCTTCCTATAGCATGAGATGTGATGTCTCAATGCTTCTAATACCAAATCTGAGATCATTCCTATAACATGAGATGTGATATCCAACTCCTTCCATTCCAATCCTGAGACCCGTCCTATAGCATGAGATGTGATATCTCAATGCTTATACCAAACCTGAGACCCTTCCTATAGCATGAGATGTGATATCCAACTACTTCCCATTCCAATCCTGAGACCCTTCCTATAGCATGAGATGTGATATCTCAATGCTTCTAATACCAAACCTGAGATCCTTCCTCTAACATGAAATGTGATATCCAACTCCTTCCCTTTCCAAACCTAAGAGCCTATCTATAGCATGAGATGTGATATCCAAGTCCTTCCCATTCCAATCCTTAGACCCTTCCTACAGCATGCAATATGATATCTCAATGATTCTAATAACAAACCTGAGACCCGTCCTATAGCATGAGATATGATATCCAAGTCCTTCCCATTCCAATCCTGAGACCCTTTCTATAACATGAAATGTGATATCCAACTCCTTCCCATTCCAACCTGAGACCCTTCCTATAGCATGAGATGGGATATCCAACTTCTTCCAAATCCAATACTGATACCCTTCCGATAGCATGAGATGTGATATCCCAATGCTTCTACCAAACCTGAGACCCATACTATGGCATGAGATGTGATATCAAACTCCTTCCCATTCCAATCCTGAGACCCTTCCTATAGCTTGAGGTGTGATATCCAACTCCTTCCCATTCCAATTCTGAGACCCTTCTTATACCATGAGACTTGATATCTCAATGCTTCTAATACCAAACCTGAGACCCGTCCTATAACATGAGATGTGATATCCAAATCCTTCCCCTTCCAAACCTTAGACCCTTCCTTTATCATGAGATGTGATATCCAACTCCTTCCCATTCCAATCCTGAGACCCTTCCGATATCATGAGATTTGTTATCTCAATTCTTCTAATATCAAACTTGAGACCCTCCCTATAGCATGAGATGTGACATCCAAGTCCTTCCCATTCCAATCCTGAGACCCTTCCTATATCATGAGATGTGATATCTCTATGCTTCTAATACCAAACCTGAGACCCTTCCTATAACATGAGATGGGATATCCAACTCCTTCCCATTCCAATCCTGAGACCCTTCCGATAGCAGAGATGTGATATCTCAATGCTTATACCAAACCTGAGAACCTTCCTATGGCCTGAGATGTCATATACAACTCCTTCCCATTCCAATCCTGAGACCCTTCCTTTAGCATGAGATGTGATATCTCAATGCTTATACCAAATCTGAGACCCTTCCTATAGCATGAGATGTGATATCCAATTCCTTCCCATTCCAATCCTGAGACCCTTCCTATAGCATGAGATGTGATATCTCAATGCTTATACCAAACCTGAGAGCCTACCTATAGCATGAGATGTGATATCCAAGTCCATCCCATTCCAATCCTGAGCCGCTTCCGATAGCAGAGATGTGATATCTCAATGCTTATACCAAACCTGAGACCCTTCCTATAACATGAGATGTGATATCCAACTCCTTCCCGTTCCAAACCTGAGACACTAACTATAGCATATGTGATATCCAACTCCTTCCCATTCCAAACATGAGACCCTTCCTATAGCAAGAAAGTAATATCCAACTCCTACCCATTCCAATCCTGAGACCCTTCCTATAGCAAGAGATGTGATATCCAAATCCTTCCCATTCCAATCCTGAGACCCTTCCTATAACATGAGATGTGATATCCAACTCCTTCCCATTCCAACCTGAGACACTTCCTATAGCATGAGAAGGGATATCCAACTCCTTCCCAATCCAATCCTGAGACCCTTCCGATAGCAGAGATGGCATGAGATGTGATATCCAACTCCTTGCCATTCAAATCCTGAGACCCTTCCTATAGCATGAGATGTGATATCTCTATGCTTCTAATACCAAACCTGAGACCCTTCCTATAACATGAGATGGGATATCCAACTCCTTCCCATTCCAATCCTGAGACCCTTCCGATAGCAGAGATGTGATATCTCAATGCTTATACCAAACCTGAGAACCTTCCTATGGCCTGAGATGTCATATACAACTCCTTCCCATTCCAATCCTGAGATCCTTCCTATAGCATGAGATGTGATATCTCAATGCGTATACCAAATCTGAGACCCTTCCTATAGCATGAGATGTGATATCCAATTCCTTCCCATTCCAATCCTGAGACCCTTCCTATAGCATGAGATGTGATATCTCAATGCTTATACCAAACCTGAGAGCCTACCTATAGCATGAGATGTGATATCCAAGTCCATCCCATTCCAATCCTTAGACCCATCCTACAGCATGCGATGTGATATCTCAATGATTCTAATACCAAACCAGAGACTCTTCCTATAACATGAGATGGGATATCCAACTCCTTCCCATTCCAATCCTGAGCCGCTTCCGATAGCAGAGATGTGATATCTCAATGCTTATACCAAACCTGAGACCCTTCCTATAACATGAGATGTGATATCCAACTCCTTCCCGTTCCAAACCTGAGACACTAACTATAGCATATGTGATATCCAACTCCTTCCCATTCCAAACATGAGACCCTTCCTATAGCAAGAAAGTAATATCCAACTCCTACCCATTCCAATGCTGAGACCCTTCCTATAGCAAGAGATGTGATATCCAAATCCTTCCCATTCCAATCCTGAGACCCTTCCTATAACATGAGATGTGATATCCAACTCCTTCCCATTCCAACCTGAGACACTTCCTATAGCATGAGAAGGGATATCCAACTCCTTCCCAATCCAATCCTGAGACCCTTCCGATAGCAGAGATGTGATATCTCAATGCTTATACCAAACCTGAGACCCTTTCTATGGCATGAGATGTGATATCCAACTCCTTCCCAATCCAATCCTGAGACCCTTCCGATAGCAGAGACGTGATATCTCAATGCTTCTACCAAACCTGAGACCCTTCCTTTAGCATGAGATGTGATATCCAAATCCTTCACATTCCAATCCTGAGACCCTTCCTATAGCATGAGATGTGATATCTCAATGCTTCTAATACCAAACCTGAGATCCTTCCTATAACATGAGATGTGATATCCAATTCCTTCCCATTCCAAACCTGAGACCCTTCCTATTGGATGAGATGTGATATCCAACTCCTTCCCATTCCAACCCTGAGACCCTTCCTATAGCATGAGATGTGATGTCTCAATGCTTCTAATACCAAACCTGAGATCCTTCCTATAACATGAGATGTGATATCCAACTCCTTCCATTCCAATCCTGAGACCCGTCCTATAGCATGAGATGTGATATCTCAATGCATATACCAAACCTGAGACCCTTCCTATAGCATGAGATGTGATATCCAACTGCTTCCCATTCCAATCCTGAGACCCTTCCTATAGCATGAGATGTGATATCTCAATGCTTCTAATACCAAACCTGAGATCCTTCCTCTAACATGAAATGTGATATCCAACTCCTTCCCTTTCCAAACCTAAGAGCCTATCTATAGCATGAGATGTGATATCCAAGTCCTTCCCATTCCAACCCTTAGACCCTTCCTACAGCATGCAATATGATATCTCAATGATTCTAATAACAAACCTGAGACCCGTCCTATAACATGAGATGGGATATCCAACTCCTTCCCATTCCAATCCTGAGACACTTCCGATAGCAGAGATGTGATATCTCAATGCTTATACCAAACCAGAGACCCTTCCTATAACATGAGATGTGATATCCAAATCCTTCCCGTTCCAAACCTGAGACCCTTCCTTTAGCATGAGATGTGATATCCAGCACCTTCCCATTCCAATCCTGAGACACTTCCGATAGCATGAGATGTGATATCTCAATGCTTCTAATATCAAAACTGAGACCCTCCCTATAGCATGATATGTGATATCTAAGTCCTTCCCATTCCAATCCTGAGACCCTCCCTATAGCATGAGATGTGATATCCAACCCCTTCCCATTCCAATCCTGAGACCCTTCCTATAGCATGAGATATGATATCTCAATACTTCTAATACCAAACGTGAGATCCTTCCGATAACATGAGATGTGATATCCAAATCCTTCCCCTTCCAAACCTGAGACCCTCCCTTTAGCATGAGATGTGATATCCAACTCCTTCCTATTCCAATCCTGAGACTCTTCTGATAGCATGAGATGTGATATCTAAATGCTTCTAATACCAAACCTGAGATCCTTCCGATAGCATGAGATGTGATATCTCAATGCTTCTAATACCAAACCTGAGACCCTTCCTATAACATGAGATGGGAATATCCAACTCCTTCCCATTCCAATCCTGAGACCCTTCCGATAGCAGAGATGTGATATCTCAATGCTTATACCAAACCTGAGACCCTTCCTATGGCATGAGATGTGATATCCAACTCCTTGCCATTCAAATCCTGAGACCCTTCCTATAGCATGAGAAGGGATATCCAACTCCTTCCCAATCCAATCCTGAGACCCTTCCGATAGCAGAGACGTGATATCTCAATGCTTCTACCAAACCTGAGACCCTTCCTTTAGCATGAGATGTGATATCCAAATCCTTCACATTCCAATCCTGAGACCCTTCCTATAGCATGAGATGTGATATCTCAATGCTTCTAATACCAAACCTGAGATCCTTCCTATAACATGAGATGTGATATCCAATTCCTTCCCATTCCAAACCTGAGACCCTTCCTATTGGATGAGATGTGATATCCAACTCCTTCCCATTCCAACCCTGAGACCCTTCCTATAGCATGAGATGTGATGTCTCAATGCTTCTAATACCAAATCTGAGATCATTCCTATAACATGAGATGTGATATCCAACTCCTTCCATTCCAATCCTGAGACCCGTCCTATAGCATGAGATGTGATATCTCAATGCTTATACCAAACCTGAGACCCTTCCTATAGCATGAGATGTGATATCCAACTACTTCCCATTCCAATCCTGAGACCCTTCCTATAGCATGAGATGTGATATCTCAATGCTTCTAATACCAAACCTGAGATCCTTCCTCTAACATGAAATGTGATATCCAACTCCTTCCCTTTCCAAACCTAAGAGCCTATCTATAGCATGAGATGTGATATCCAAGTCCTTCCCATTCCAATCCTTAGACCCTTCCTACAGCATGCAATATGATATCTCAATGATTCTAATAACAAACCTGAGACCCGTCCTATAGCATGAGATATGATATCCAAGTCCTTCCCATTCCAATCCTGAGACCCTTTCTATAACATGAAATGTGATATCCAACTCCTTCCCATTCCAACCTGAGACCCTTCCTATAGCATGAGATGGGATATCCAACTTCTTCCAAATCCAATACTGATACCCTTCCGATAGCATGAGATGTGATATCCCAATGCTTCTACCAAACCTGAGACCCATACTATGGCATGAGATGTGATATCAAACTCCTTCCCATTCCAATCCTGAGACCCTTCCTATAGCTTGAGGTGTGATATCCAACTCCTTCCCATTCCAATTCTGAGACCCTTCTTATACCATGAGACTTGATATCTCAATGCTTCTAATACCAAACCTGAGACCCGTCCTATAACATGAGATGTGATATCCAAATCCTTCCCCTTCCAAACCTTAGACCCTTCCTTTATCATGAGATGTGATATCCAACTCCTTCCCATTCCAATCCTGAGACCCTTCCGATATCATGAGATTTGTTATCTCAATTCTTCTAATATCAAACTTGAGACCCTCCCTATAGCATGAGATGTGACATCCAAGTCCTTCCCATTCCAATCCTGAGACCCTTCCTATATCATGAGATGTGATATCTCTATGCTTCTAATACCAAACCTGAGACCCTTCCTATAACATGAGATGGGATATCCAACTCCTTCCCATTCCAATCCTGAGACCCTTCCGATAGCAGAGATGTGATATCTCAATGCTTATACCAAACCTGAGAACCTTCCTATGGCCTGAGATGTCATATACAACTCCTTCCCATTCCAATCCTGAGACCCTTCCTTTAGCATGAGATGTGATATCTCAATGCTTATACCAAATCTGAGACCCTTCCTATAGCATGAGATGTGATATCCAATTCCTTCCCATTCCAATCCTGAGACCCTTCCTATAGCATGAGATGTGATATCTCAATGCTTATACCAAACCTGAGAGCCTACCTATAGCATGAGATGTGATATCCAAGTCCATCCCATTCCAATCCTGAGCCGCTTCCGATAGCAGAGATGTGATATCTCAATGCTTATACCAAACCTGAGACCCTTCCTATAACATGAGATGTGATATCCAACTCCTTCCCGTTCCAAACCTGAGACACTAACTATAGCATATGTGATATCCAACTCCTTCCCATTCCAAACATGAGACCCTTCCTATAGCAAGAAAGTAATATCCAACTCCTACCCATTCCAATCCTGAGACCCTTCCTATAGCAAGAGATGTGATATCCAAATCCTTCCCATTCCAATCCTGAGACCCTTCCTATAACATGAGATGTGATATCCAACTCCTTCCCATTCCAACCTGAGACACTTCCTATAGCATGAGAAGGGATATCCAACTCCTTCCCAATCCAATCCTGAGACCCTTCCGATAGCAGAGATGGCATGAGATGTGATATCCAACTCCTTGCCATTCAAATCCTGAGACCCTTCCTATAGCATGAGATGTGATATCTCTATGCTTCTAATACCAAACCTGAGACCCTTCCTATAACATGAGATGGGATATCCAACTCCTTCCCATTCCAATCCTGAGACCCTTCCGATAGCAGAGATGTGATATCTCAATGCTTATACCAAACCTGAGAACCTTCCTATGGCCTGAGATGTCATATACAACTCCTTCCCATTCCAATCCTGAGATCCTTCCTATAGCATGAGATGTGATATCTCAATGCGTATACCAAATCTGAGACCCTTCCTATAGCATGAGATGTGATATCCAATTCCTTCCCATTCCAATCCTGAGACCCTTCCTATAGCATGAGATGTGATATCTCAATGCTTATACCAAACCTGAGAGCCTACCTATAGCATGAGATGTGATATCCAAGTCCATCCCATTCCAATCCTTAGACCCATCCTACAGCATGCGATGTGATATCTCAATGATTCTAATACCAAACCAGAGACTCTTCCTATAACATGAGATGGGATATCCAACTCCTTCCCATTCCAATCCTGAGCCGCTTCCGATAGCAGAGATGTGATATCTCAATGCTTATACCAAACCTGAGACCCTTCCTATAACATGAGATGTGATATCCAACTCCTTCCCGTTCCAAACCTGAGACACTAACTATAGCATATGTGATATCCAACTCCTTCCCATTCCAAACATGAGACCCTTCCTATAGCAAGAAAGTAATATCCAACTCCTACCCATTCCAATGCTGAGACCCTTCCTATAGCAAGAGATGTGATATCCAAATCCTTCCCATTCCAATCCTGAGACCCTTCCTATAACATGAGATGTGATATCCAACTCCTTCCCATTCCAACCTGAGACACTTCCTATAGCATGAGAAGGGATATCCAACTCCTTCCCAATCCAATCCTGAGACCCTTCCGATAGCAGAGATGTGATATCTCAATGCTTATACCAAACCTGAGACCCTTTCTATGGCATGAGATGTGATATCCAACTCCTTCCCAATCCAATCCTGAGACCCTTCCGATAGCAGAGACGTGATATCTCAATGCTTCTACCAAACCTGAGACCCTTCCTTTAGCATGAGATGTGATATCCAAATCCTTCACATTCCAATCCTGAGACCCTTCCTATAGCATGAGATGTGATATCTCAATGCTTCTAATACCAAACCTGAGATCCTTCCTATAACATGAGATGTGATATCCAATTCCTTCCCATTCCAAACCTGAGACCCTTCCTATTGGATGAGATGTGATATCCAACTCCTTCCCATTCCAACCCTGAGACCCTTCCTATAGCATGAGATGTGATGTCTCAATGCTTCTAATACCAAACCTGAGATCCTTCCTATAACATGAGATGTGATATCCAACTCCTTCCATTCCAATCCTGAGACCCGTCCTATAGCATGAGATGTGATATCTCAATGCATATACCAAACCTGAGACCCTTCCTATAGCATGAGATGTGATATCCAACTGCTTCCCATTCCAATCCTGAGACCCTTCCTATAGCATGAGATGTGATATCTCAATGCTTCTAATACCAAACCTGAGATCCTTCCTCTAACATGAAATGTGATATCCAACTCCTTCCCTTTCCAAACCTAAGAGCCTATCTATAGCATGAGATGTGATATCCAAGTCCTTCCCATTCCAACCCTTAGACCCTTCCTACAGCATGCAATATGATATCTCAATGATTCTAATAACAAACCTGAGACCCGTCCTATAACATGAGATGGGATATCCAACTCCTTCCCATTCCAATCCTGAGACACTTCCGATAGCAGAGATGTGATATCTCAATGCTTATACCAAACCAGAGACCCTTCCTATAACATGAGATGTGATATCCAAATCCTTCCCGTTCCAAACCTGAGACCCTTCCTTTAGCATGAGATGTGATATCCAGCACCTTCCCATTCCAATCCTGAGACACTTCCGATAGCATGAGATGTGATATCTCAATGCTTCTAATATCAAAACTGAGACCCTCCCTATAGCATGATATGTGATATCTAAGTCCTTCCCATTCCAATCCTGAGACCCTCCCTATAGCATGAGATGTGATATCCAACTCCTTCCCATTCCAATCCTGAGACCCTTCCTATAGCATGAGATATGATATCTCAATACTTCTAATACCAAACGTGAGATCCTTCCGATAACATGAGATGTGATATCCAAATCCTTCCCCTTCCAAACCTGAGACCCTCCCTTTAGCATGAGATGTGATATCCAACTCCTTCCTATTCCAATCCTGAGACTCTTCTGATAGCATGAGATGTGATATCTAAATGCTTCTAATACCAAACCTGAGATCCTTCCGATAGCATGAGATGTGATATCTCAATGCTTCTAATACCAAACCTGAGATCCTTCCTATAACATGAGATGTGATATCCAAATCCTTCCCCTTCCAAACCTGAGACCCTTCCTATAACATGAGATGGGAATATCCAACTCCTTCCCATTCCAATCCTGAGACCCTTCCGATAGCAGAGATGTGATATCTCAATGCTTATACCAAACCTGAGATCCTTCCTATAACATGAGATGTGATATCCAACTCCTTCCCATTCCAATCCTGAGACACTTCCTATAGCATGAGATGTGATATCCCACTGCTTATACCAAACCTGAGACCCTTCCCATAGCATGAGATGTGATATCCAACTCCTTCCCATTCCAATCCTCAGACCCTTCCTATAGCATGAGATGTGATATCTCAATGCTTCTAATATCAAACTTGAGACCCTACCTATAGCATGAGATGTGATATCCAAGTCCTTCCCATTCCAATCCTGAGACACTTCCTATAGCATGAGATGTGATATCCAACTCCTTCCCATTCCAATCCTGAGACCCTTCCTATAGCATGAGATATGATATCTCAATACTTCTAATACCAAACGTGAGATCCTTCCGATAACATGAGATGTGATATCCAAATCCTTCCCCTTCCAAACCTGAGACCCTCCCTTTAGCATGAGATGTGATATCCAACTCCTTCCCATTCCAATCCTGAGACCCTTCTGATAGCATGAGATGTGATATTTCAATGCTTCTAATACCAAACCTGAGATCCTTCCGATAGCATGAGATGTGATATCTCAATGTTTCTAATACCAAACCTGAGATCCTTCCTATAACATGAGATGTGATATCCAAATCCTTCCCCTTCCAAACCTGAGACCCTCCCTTTAGCATGAGATGTGATATCCAACTCCTTCCCATTCCATTCCTGAGACCCTTCTGATAGCATGAGATGTGATATCTCAATGCCTCTAATACCAAACCTGAGATCCTACCTCTAACATGAAATGTGATATCCAACTCTTTCCCCTTCCAAACCTGAGAGCCTTCCTATAGCATGAGATGTGATATCCAAGTCCTTCCCATTCCAATCCTGAGACCCTTCCTATAGCTTGAGATATGATATCCAACTCCTTCCCATTCCAATTCTGAGACCCTTCCTATACTCTGAGACTTGATATCTCAATGCTTCTAATACCAAACCTGAGACCCGTAATATAACATGAGATGTGATATCCAAATCCTTCCCCTTCCAAACCTTAGACCCTTCCTTTATCATGAGATGTGATATCCAACTCCTTCCCATTCCAATCCTGAGACCCTTCCGATATCATGAGATGTGATATCTCAAAGCTTCTAATATCAAACTTGAGACCCTCCCTATAGCATGAGATGTGATATCCAAGTCCTTCCCATTCCAATCCTGAGACCCTTCCTATAGCATGAGATGTGATATCTCAATGCTTCTAATACCAAACCTGAGACCCTTCCTATAACATGAGATGGGAATATCCAACTCCTTCCCATTCCAATCCTGAGACCCTTCCGATAGCAGAGATGTGATATCTCAATGCTTATACCAAACCTGAGACCCTTCCTATGGCATGAGATGTGATATCCAACTCCTTGCCATTCAAATCCTGAGACCCTTTCTATAGCATGAGAAGGGATATCCAACTCCTTCCCAATCCAATCCTGAGACCCTTCCGATAGCAGAGACGTGATATCTCAATGCTTCTACCAAACCTGAGACCCTTCCTTTAGCATGAGATGTGATATCCAAATCCTTCACATTCCAATCCTGAGACCCTTCCTATAGCATGAGATGTGATATCTCAATGCTTCTAATACCAAACCTGAGATCCTTCCTATAACATGAGATGTGATATCCAATTCCTTCCCATTCCAAACCTGAGACCCTTCCTATTGGATGAGTTGTGATATTCAACTCCTTCCCATTCCAACCCTGAGACCCTTCCTATAGCATGCGATGTGATGTCTCAATGCTTCTAATACCAAACCTGAGATCCTTCCTATAACATGAGATGTGATATCCAACACCTTCCATTCCAATCCTGAGACCCATCCTATAGCATGAGATGTGATATCTCAATGCTTCTAATACCAAACCTGAGATCCTTCCACTAACATGAAATGTGATATCCAACTCCTTCCCTTTCCAAACCTAAGAGCCTATCTATAGCATGAGATGTGATATCCAGGTCCTTCCCATTCCAATCCTTAGACCCTTCCTACAGCATGCAATATGATATCTCAATGATTCTAATAACAAACCTGAGACCCGTCCTATAGCATGAGATATGATATCCAAGTCCTTCCCATTCCAATCCTGAGACCCTTCCTATAACATGAAATGTGATATCCAACTCCTTCCCATTCCAACCTGAGACCCTTCCTATAGCATGAGATGGGATATCCAACTTCTTCCAAGTCCAATACTGATACCCTTCCGATAGCATGAGATGTGATATCCCAATGCTTCTACCAAACCTGAGACCCATACTATGGCATGAGATGTGATATCAAACTCCTTCCCATTCCAATCCTGAGACCCTTCCTATAGCTTGAGGTGTGATATCCAACTCCTTCCCATTCCAATTCTGAGGCCCTTCTTATACCATGAGACTTGATATCTCAATGCTTCTAATACCAAACCTGAGACCCGTCCTATAACATGAGATGTGATATCCAAATCCTTCCCCTTCCAAACCTTAGACCCTTCCTTTATCATGAGATGTGATATCCAACTCCTTCCCATTCCAATCCTGGGACCCTTCCGATATCATGAGATTTGTTATCTCAATGCTTCTAATATCAAACTTGAGACCCTCCCTATAGCATGATGTGACATCCAAGTCCTTCCCATTCCAATCCTGAGACCCTTCCTATAGCATGAGATGTGATATCTCTATGCTTCTAATACCAAACCTGAGACCCTTCCTATAACATGAGATGGGATATCCAACTCCTTCCCATTCCAATCCTGAGACCTTTCCGATAGCAGAGATGTGATATCTCAATGCTTATACCAAACCTGAGAACCTTCCTATGGCCTGAGATGTCATATACAACTCCTTCCCATTCCAATCCTGAGACCCTTCCTTTAGCATGAGATGTGATATCTCAATGCTTATACCAAATCTGAGACCCTTCCTATAGCATGAGATGTGATATCCAATTCCTTCCCATTCCAATCCTGAGACCCTTCCTATAGCATGAGATGTGATATCTCAATGCTTATACCAAACCTGAGAGCCTACCTATAGCATGAGATGTGATATCCAAGTCCATCCCATTCCAATCCTTAGACCCTTCCTACAGCATGCGATGTGATATCTCAATGATTCTAATACCAAACCAGAGACTCTTCCTATAACATGAGATGGGATATCCAAATTCTTCCCATTCCAATCCTGAGCCGCTTCCGATAGCAGAGATGTGATATCTCAATGCTTATACCAAACCTGAGACCCTTCCTATAACATGAGATGTGATATCCAACTCCTTCCCGTTCCAAACCTGAGACACTAACTATAGCATATGTGATATCCAACTCCTTCCCATTCCAAACATGAGACCCTTCCTATAGCAAGAAAGTAATATCCAACTCCTACCCATTCCAATCCTGAGACCCTTCCTATAGCAAGAGATGTGATATCCAAATCCTTCCCATTCCAATCCTGAGACCCTTCCTATAACATGAGATGTGATATCCAACTCCTTCCCATTCCAACCTGAGACACTTCCTATAGCATGAGAAGGGATATCCAACTCCTTCCCAATCCAATCCTGAGACCCTTCCGATAGCAGAGATGTGATATCTCAATGCTTATACCAAACCTGAGACCCTTCCTATGGCATGAGATGTGATATCCAACTCCTTGCCATTCAAATCCTGAGACCCTTCCTATAGCATGAGATGTGATATCTCTATGCTTCTAATACCAAACCTGAGACCCTTCCTATAACATGAGATGGGATATCCAACTCCTTCCCATTCCAATCCTGAGACCCTTCCGATAGCAGAGATGTGATATCTCAATGCTTATACCAAACCTGAGAACCTTCCTATGGCCTGAGATGTCATATACAACTCCTTCCCATTCCAATCCTGAGACCCTTCCTTTAGCATGAGATGTGATATCTCAATGCTTATACCAAATCTGAGACCCTTCCTATAGCATGAGATGTGATATCCAATTCCTTCCCATTCCAATCCTGAGACCCTTCCTATAGCATGAGATGTGATATCTCAATGCTTATACCAAACCTGAGAGCCTACCTATAGCATGAGATGTGATATCCAAGTCCATCCCATTCCAATCCTTAGACCCTTCCTACAGCATCCGATGTGATATCTCAATGATTCTAATACCAAACCAGAGACTCTTCCTATAACATGAGATGGGATATCCAACTCCTTCCCATTCCAATCCTGAGCCGCTTCCGATAGCAGAGATGTGATATCTCAATGCTTATACCAAACCTGAGACTTTCCTATAACATGAGATGTGATATCCAACTCCTTCCCGTTCCAAACCTGAGACACTAACTATAGCATATGTGATATCCAACTCCTTTCCATTCCAAACATGAGACCCTTCCTATAGCAAGAAAGTAATATCCAACTCCTACACATTCCAATCCTGAGACCCTTCCTATAGCAAGAGATGTGATATCCAAATCCTTCCCATTCCAATCCTGGGACCCTTCCTATAACATGAGATGTGATATCCAACTCCTTCCCATTCCAACCTGAGACACTTCCTATAGCATGAGAAGGGATATCCAACTCCTTCCCAATCCAATCCTGAGACCCTTCCGATAGCAGAGATGTGATATCTCAATGCTTATACCAAACCTGAGACCCTTCCTATGGCATGAGATGTGATATCCAACTCCTTCCCAATCCAATCCTGAGACCCTTCCGATAGCAGAGACGTGATATCTCAATGCTTCTACCAAACCTGAGACCCTTCCTTTAGCATGAGATGTGATATCCAAATCCTTCACATTCCAATCCTGAGACCCTTCCTATAGCATGAGATGTGATATCTCAATGCTTCTAATACCAAACCTGAGATCCTTCCTATAACATGAGATGTGATATCCAATTCCTTCCCATTCCAAACCTGAGACCCTTCCTATTGGATGAGATGTGATATCCAACTCCTTCCCATTCCAACCCTGAGACCCTTCCTATAGCATGAGATGTGATGTCTCAATGCTTGTAATACCAAACCTGAGATCCTTCCTATAACATGAGATGTGATATCCAACTCCTTCCATTCCAATCCTGAGACCCGTCCTATAGCATGAGATGTGATATCTCAATGCTTATACCAAACCTGAGACCCTTCCTATAGCATGAGATGTGATATCCAACTGCTTCCCATTCCAATCCTGAGACCCTTCCTATAGCATGAGATGTGATATCTCAATGCTTCTAATACCAAACCTGAGATCCTTCCTCTAACATGAAATGTGATATCCAACTCCTTCCCTTTCCAAACCTAAGAGCCTATCTATAGCATGAGATGTGATATCCAAGTCCTTCCCATTCCAACCCTTAGACCCTTCCTACAGCATGCAATATGATATCTCAATGATTCTAATAACAAACCTGAGACCCGTCCTATAACATGAGATGGGATATCCAACTCCTTCCCATTCCAATGCTGAGACACTTCCGATAGCAGAGATGTGATATCTCAATGCTTATACCAAACCTGAGACCCTTCCTATAACATGAGATGTGATATCCAAATCCTTCCCGTTCCAAACCTGAGACCCTTCCTTTAGCATGAGATGTGATATCCAGCACCTTCCCATTCCAATCCTGAGACACTTCCGATAGCATGAGATGTGATATCTCAATGCTTCTAATATCAAAACTGAGACCCTCCCTATAGCATGATATGTGATATCTAAGTCCTTCCCATTCCAATCCTGAGACCCTCCCTATAGCATGAGATGTGATATCCAAATCCTTCCCCTTCCAAACCTGAGACCCTCCCTTTAGCATGAGATGTGATATCCAACTCCTTCCTATTCCAATCCTGAGACTCTTCTGATAGCATGAGATGTGATATCTCAATGCTTCTAATACCAAACCTGAGATCCTTCCGATAGCATGAGATGTGATATCTCAATGCTTCTAATACCAAACCTGAAATCCTTCCTATAACATGAGATGTGATATCCAAATCCTTCCCATTCCAATCCTGAGACCCTTCCTATAACATGAGATGTGATATTCAACTCCTTCCCATTCCAACCTGAGACCCTTCCTATAGCATGAGATGGGATATCCAACTTCTTCCAAGTCCAATACTGATACCCTTCCGATAGCATGAGATGTGATATCCCAATGCTTCTACCAAACCTGAGACCCATACTATGGCATGAGATGTGATATCAAACTCCTTCCCATTCCAATCCTGAGACCCTTCCTATAGCTTGAGGTGTGATATCCAACTCCTTCCCATTCCAATTCTGAGGCCCTTCTTATACCATGAGACTTGATATCTCAATGCTTCTAATACCAAACCTGAGACCCGTCCTATAACATGAGATGTGATATCCAAATCCTTCCCCTTCCAAACCTTAGACCCTTCCTTTATCATGAGATGTGATATCCAACTCCTTCCCATTCCAATCCTGGGACCCTTCCGATATCATGAGATTTGTTATCTCAATGCTTCTAATATCAAACTTGAGACCCTCCCTATAGCATGATGTGACATCCAAGTCCTTCCCATTCCAATCCTGAGACCCTTCCTATAGCATGAGATGTGATATCTCTATGCTTCTAATACCAAACCTGAGACCCTTCCTATAACATGAGATGGGATATCCAACTCCTTCCCATTCCAATCCTGAGACCTTTCCGATAGCAGAGATGTGATATCTCAATGCTTATACCAAACCTGAGAACCTTCCTATGGCCTGAGATGTCATATACAACTCCTTCCCATTCCAATCCTGAGACCCTTCCTTTAGCATGAGATGTGATATCTCAATGCTTATACCAAATCTGAGACCCTTCCTATAGCATGAGATGTGATATCCAATTCCTTCCCATTCCAATCCTGAGACCCTTCCTATAGCATGAGATGTGATATCTCAATGCTTATACCAAACCTGAGAGCCTACCTATAGCATGAGATGTGATATCCAAGTCCATCCCATTCCAATCCTTAGACCCTTCCTACAGCATGCGATGTGATATCTCAATGATTCTAATACCAAACCAGAGACTCTTCCTATAACATGAGATGGGATATCCAAATTCTTCCCATTCCAATCCTGAGCCGCTTCCGATAGCAGAGATGTGATATCTCAATGCTTATACCAAACCTGAGACCCTTCCTATAACATGAGATGTGATATCCAACTCCTTCCCGTTCCAAACCTGAGACACTAACTATAGCATATGTGATATCCAACTCCTTCCCATTCCAAACATGAGACCCTTCCTATAGCAAGAAAGTAATATCCAACTCCTACCCATTCCAATCCTGAGACCCTTCCTATAGCAAGAGATGTGATATCCAAATCCTTCCCATTCCAATCCTGAGACCCTTCCTATAACATGAGATGTGATATCCAACTCCTTCCCATTCCAACCTGAGACACTTCCTATAGCATGAGAAGGGATATCCAACTCCTTCCCAATCCAATCCTGAGACCCTTCCGATAGCAGAGATGTGATATCTCAATGCTTATACCAAACCTGAGACCCTTCCTATGGCATGAGATGTGATATCCAACTCCTTGCCATTCAAATCCTGAGACCCTTCCTATAGCATGAGATGTGATATCTCTATGCTTCTAATACCAAACCTGAGACCCTTCCTATAACATGAGATGGGATATCCAACTCCTTCCCATTCCAATCCTGAGACCCTTCCGATAGCAGAGATGTGATATCTCAATGCTTATACCAAACCTGAGAACCTTCCTATGGCCTGAGATGTCATATACAACTCCTTCCCATTCCAATCCTGAGACCCTTCCTTTAGCATGAGATGTGATATCTCAATGCTTATACCAAATCTGAGACCCTTCCTATAGCATGAGATGTGATATCCAATTCCTTCCCATTCCAATCCTGAGACCCTTCCTATAGCATGAGATGTGATATCTCAATGCTTATACCAAACCTGAGAGCCTACCTATAGCATGAGATGTGATATCCAAGTCCATCCCATTCCAATCCTTAGACCCTTCCTACAGCATCCGATGTGATATCTCAATGATTCTAATACCAAACCAGAGACTCTTCCTATAACATGAGATGGGATATCCAACTCCTTCCCATTCCAATCCTGAGCCGCTTCCGATAGCAGAGATGTGATATCTCAATGCTTATACCAAACCTGAGACTTTCCTATAACATGAGATGTGATATCCAACTCCTTCCCGTTCCAAACCTGAGACACTAACTATAGCATATGTGATATCCAACTCCTTTCCATTCCAAACATGAGACCCTTCCTATAGCAAGAAAGTAATATCCAACTCCTACACATTCCAATCCTGAGACCCTTCCTATAGCAAGAGATGTGATATCCAAATCCTTCCCATTCCAATCCTGGGACCCTTCCTATAACATGAGATGTGATATCCAACTCCTTCCCATTCCAACCTGAGACACTTCCTATAGCATGAGAAGGGATATCCAACTCCTTCCCAATCCAATCCTGAGACCCTTCCGATAGCAGAGATGTGATATCTCAATGCTTATACCAAACCTGAGACCCTTCCTATGGCATGAGATGTGATATCCAACTCCTTCCCAATCCAATCCTGAGACCCTTCCGATAGCAGAGACGTGATATCTCAATGCTTCTACCAAACCTGAGACCCTTCCTTTAGCATGAGATGTGATATCCAAATCCTTCACATTCCAATCCTGAGACCCTTCCTATAGCATGAGATGTGATATCTCAATGCTTCTAATACCAAACCTGAGATCCTTCCTATAACATGAGATGTGATATCCAATTCCTTCCCATTCCAAACCTGAGACCCTTCCTATTGGATGAGATGTGATATCCAACTCCTTCCCATTCCAACCCTGAGACCCTTCCTATAGCATGAGATGTGATGTCTCAATGCTTGTAATACCAAACCTTAGATCCTTCCTATAACATGAGATGTGATATCCAACTCCTTCCATTCCAATCCTGAGACCCGTCCTATAGCATGAGATGTGATATCTCAATGCTTATACCAAACCTGAGACCCTTCCTATAGCATGAGATGTGATATCCAACTGCTTCCCATTCCAATCCTGAGACCCTTCCTATAGCATGAGATGTGATATCTCAATGCTTCTAATACCAAACCTGAGATCCTTCCTCTAACATGAAATGTGATATCCAACTCCTTCCCTTTCCAAACCTAAGAGCCTATCTATAGCATGAGATGTGATATCCAAGTCCTTCCCATTCCAACCCTTAGACCCTTCCTACAGCATGCAATATGATATCTCAATGATTCTAATAACAAACCTGAGACCCGTCCTATAACATGAGATGGGATATCCAACTCCTTCCCATTCCAATGCTGAGACACTTCCGATAGCAGAGATGTGATATCTCAATGCTTATACCAAACCTGAGACCCTTCCTATAACATGAGATGTGATATCCAAATCCTTCCCGTTCCAAACCTGAGACCCTTCCTTTAGCATGAGATGTGATATCCAGCACCTTCCCATTCCAATCCTGAGACACTTCCGATAGCATGAGATGTGATATCTCAATGCTTCTAATATCAAAACTGAGACCCTCCCTATAGCATGATATGTGATATCTAAGTCCTTCCCATTCCAATCCTGAGACCCTCCCTATAGCATGAGATGTGATATCCAAATCCTTCCCCTTCCAAACCTGAGACCCTCCCTTTAGCATGAGATGTGATATCCAACTCCTTCCTATTCCAATCCTGAGACTCTTCTGATAGCATGAGATGTGATATCTCAATGCTTCTAATACCAAACCTGAGATCCTTCCGATAGCATGAGATGTGATATCTCAATGCTTCTAATACCAAACCTGAAATCCTTCCTATAACATGAGATGTGATATCCAAATCTTTCCCCTTCCAAACCTGAGACCCTCCGTTTAGCATGAGATGTGATATCCAACTCCTTCCCATTCCATTCCTGAGACCCTTCTGATAGCATGAGATGTGATATCTCAATGCCTCTAATACCAAACCTGAGATCCTACCTCTAACATGAAATGTGATATCCAACTCTTTCCCCTTCCAAACCTGAGAGCCTTCCTATAGCATGAGATGTGATATCCAAGTCCTTCCCATTCCAATCCTGAGACCCTTCCTATAGCTTGAGATGTGATATCCAACTCCTTCCCATTTCAATTCTGAGACCCTTCCTATACTATGAGACTTGATATCTCAATGCTTCTAATACCAAACGTGAGACCCGTAATATAACATGAGATGTGATATCCAAATCCTTCCCCTTCCAATCCTGAGACCCTTCCGATATCATGAGATGTGATATCCAAATCCTTCCCGTTCCAAACCTGAGACCCTTCCTTTAGCATGAGATGTGATATCCAGCACCTTCCCATTCCAATCCTGAGACACTTCCGATAGCATGAGATGTGATATCTCAATGCTTCTAATATCAAAACTGAGACCCTCCCTATAGCATGATATGTGATATCTAAGTCCTTCCCATTCCAATCCTGAGACCCTCCCTATAGCATGAGATGTGATATCCAAATCCTTCCCCTTCCAAACCTGAGACCCTCCCTTTAGCATGAGATGTGATATCCAACTCCTTCCTATTCCAATCCTGAGACTCTTCTGATAGCATGAGATGTGATATCTCAATGCTTCTAATACCAAACCTGAGATCCTTCCGATAGCATGAGATGTGATATCTCAATGCTTCTAATACCAAACCTGAAATCCTTCCTATAACATGAGATGTGATATCCAAATCTTTCCCCTTCCAAACCTGAGACCCTCCGTTTAGCATGAGATGTGATATCCAACTCCTTCCCATTCCATTCCTGAGACCCTTCTGATAGCATGAGATGTGATATCTCAATGCCTCTAATACCAAACCTGAGATCCTACCTCTAACATGAAATGTGATATCCAACTCTTTCCCCTTCCAAACCTGAGAGCCTTCCTATAGCATGAGATGTGATATCCAAGTCCTTCCCATTCCAATCCTGAGACCCTTCCTATAGCTTGAGATGTGATATCCAACTCCTTCCCATTTCAATTCTGAGACCCTTCCTATACTATGAGACTTGATATCTCAATGCTTCTAATACCAAACGTGAGACCCGTAATATAACATGAGATGTGATATCCAAATCCTTCCCCTTCCAATCCTGAGACCCTTCCGATATCATGAGATGTGATATCTCAAAGCTTCTAATATCAAACTTGAGACCCTCCCTATAGCATGAGATGTGATATCCAAGTCCTTCCCATTCCAATCCTGAGACCCTTCCTATAGCATGAGATGTGATATCTCAATGCTTCTAATACCAAACCTGAGACCCTTCCTATAACATGAGATGGGAATATCCAACTCCTTCCCATTCCAATCCTGAGACCCTTCCGATAGCAGAGATGTGATATCTCAATGCTTATACCAAACCTGAGATCCTTCCTATAACATGAGATGTGATATCCAACTCCTTCCCATTCCAATCCTGAGACACTTCCTATAGCATGAGATGTGATATCTCACTGCTTATACCAAACCTGAGACCCTTCCCATAGCATGAGATGTGATATCCAACTCCTTCCCATTCCAATCCTCAGACCCTTCCTATAGCATGAGATGTGATATCTCAATGCTTCTAATATCAAACTTGAGACCCTACCTATAGCATGTGATGTGATATCCAAGTCCTTCCCATTCCAATCCTGAGACACTTCCTATAGCATGAGATGTGATATCCAACTCCTTCCCATTCCAATCCTGAGACCCTTCCTATAGCATGAGATATGATATCTCAATACTTCTAATACCAAACGTGAGATCCTTCCGATAACATGAGATGTGATATCCAAATCCTTCCCCTTCCAAACCTGAGACCCTCCCTTTAGCATGAGATGTGATATCCAACTCCTTCCCATTCCAATCCTGAGACCCTTCTGATAGCATGAGATGTGATATCTCAATGCTTCTAATACCAAACCTGAGATCCTTCCGATAGCATGAGATGTAATATCTCAATGCTTCTAATACCAAACCTGAGATCCTTCCTATAACATGAGATGTGATATCCAAATCCTTCCCCTTCCAAACCTGAGACCCTCCCTTTAGCATGAGATGTGATATCCAACTCCTTCCCATTCTGTTAAGACGGATTTCTGAACTCTGTCCTGGTGGCGCAGAAGTTCAGAAGGCCAACCTAATTACTTGGAACAGGGTAACCTCTGGACGAGCCAGACCAATCAAGGTAGCGATCGCGGCGGTCAAGACTAGGTCTCAAGAGGGGTGAGGGTGACTGAAAGCCCGCAATGAGCACACAAAGCAAGAGCACTTACAAACTACTCCAAACAGTTGTTATATAAAAAATAGATACACATTTATTTTAAGGCCTTTAAAATAATGACCGTAGCGAGAAAATTACAATATCACAATACTAAACCAACACATACCATATCAACACAATATATATACAAATACGACAGTCTTAAGCATTAGAGGCACGAAATGTGTAGTCCACCTGCAAGGGAAGGAAAACAGGCAGTGCGATAACGCTTTAGACTCAGTTCGCCTTCAGAGGCACCTAACTAGATGGAAGTCCGAGCCCTGCGAAGAGTGGAGCCTTGTGCTCAAAGTACCTGCCACGCCGGTGCCAACGGGCAAAAGGAGAAGCTCTTCGGAGGAAGTCAGGCAGTTCGGGTTAGTGCACAGCAGAAGGAGAACAGGTTCCGCAACTCAAGCGCAGCCTCCACAGCGGGCAGAAGCAGAGCGCGAGTACGGCCAAAAGGGTGCTGTTTTTACACAGCAGGGAAAAGCAATGGGATACTGCAGGAGGGCGACCAGATCCTAGCTAAACTACTCACCGGTCCCCGAAGCAAGCAGACCCAGGCTTCTCCACGTTAGTTTCAGCAGCTGGCAGGTTCAGAAGAGCAGGGAACGCCTCGTAGTCGTGTAGAGCAAAAAGACGTCCCAATCGACGAAACCGGCACAGTTTGTTGCCGCAGCAGGACAACGGAGCGGCCGTGTGTATTCGAGCCAAATGTACACTCCTCCCTTCAGACTTGGGAACGCCAAGTGTACGAAGCGTGGGAGAGTGACAAGGACTCGAAATACAACACAACCTGGCGGCGGTTACAGAGCAGGACTCCCTTGTAAGCTGGTCAGTCAACTGGATGGCCCAGAGACACTTCCGAAGGCTTACTTGGCAGGAGATGATGAAGTCGCCGGGAATAGCTGTTCCTGCTATTCCAAAGGTCGAAGCACCAGTACAGGCCTTCTGGTTCGATCAAAGGAGGAAAGGGTTTCACAGGACGACAGCAGTGCAAAGGAGGATTCCTTCAGCGGGTCACCAGCGATTCCTCGGTCCAGCCTCGTGGTTGCAGGACACTTGGCTCCTGTATTCCTTCGTTCGTGAGAACTCAGGAGATCGACAAGGTAGTGGTGTTTCCAGCCCCCTCTTATCCACGGTTCCCTTCGCGCCAAAACGGAGGGGAACCAATGGGAGATCCGCTCATCAACACACATACCATACGTGGACCAATCACGGACCACGGTGGTCCCAGGCATTCACACTACCCTAGACTCTCTGGCACCCAGGATGTGTATTGGGACCAGACATCCCAGCCCACACCCTGGAGGCACACAAACGACATGTAGAAGCCCGCGAAAGCAACCACGTTTCGCGGGAAAGTACATGCCCAAATAAGGAAGGCCCCGGGTCGCTCGACCTGGGGAAGGTGAAGGGAGCAAGACGGTCAGTGGACAGGACAAAGGAGCCTCGTGGTCTGGCCATTTTGGGAGCCAGGCCACCATTTTGGGTTCAGTGCGAAAAACGTGCTCAGAACGCCAAAAGGAGCTCAAAATAAACAAAACGATCGATGCCACCATTCCAGTCCCTGAATGACTTGCACCGATCAAATACCATCCTAAAAGAGTATCTAGGGCCCGTAGAAGGCTAGAGACCCAAGAGAGCTGTAACTTAGCTTACAGTGCCCTCTTGTGTCATGTTGCACTAAAGCCGCAACATGATAAAAGAAACTACGGGAAACAGCGTTCCCCGGTACTGACTGTCTTAAGGGCATGTCAGTTTCCCCGTAAGAAGGAGCGAAAGCCCAGAGGAGTGCGGCAGAAGGCTGCACTTCTCTGGCAAAGTCAAGAACAAGGTGAAAAACAACAGCAAAAAGTTTAGGGGTTGCCACATGGAAGGAAAATTACCTACAATTACAAAATCTTTCCTAACACTCGCCCCTCCCAGACTATGGACAGGGGGAACTAATCCACCCCTGGATGAGTCTCTTGTTCAGGTCGGTTAAACATTCTGGACAACCCATCAGCATTGCTATGTTGGACACCTGGCCTATGCTCAATAGTGAAGTCGAAGACTTGTAGACTTATGGACCACCTAAGCAACTTTGGATTCTCCCCCTTCATGTTCATTAGCCACTTTAACGGCTTATGGTCAGTCTGCACAGTGAAGTGGGTCCCATAGAGGTAGGGCCTCAGCTTCCTTAGGGCCCACACAACAGAGAAACATTCTTTCTCTACCGTGGACCATCTGAGCTCTCTGTCCTTAAGCTGGCGACTAATAAAACCGATAGGGTGTTCCTTACCCTTCTCATCTACTTGTGATAGTACAGCTCCTATCCCAGTGTCAGAGGCGTCCGTCTGCACGATAAAAGGTCTTTGATAATCAGGGGCCCTAAGGACAGGGGCCTGGCACAAGGAGTCTATTAAGCCATTGAAGGCCTTCTCACACTCGTCGGTCCAAGTTACCTTCTTGGGTTTCTTCGGAGTTGTGAGGGCAGTCAGAGGAGCAGCTATGGTGCCATAGTCTGCCACAAAATTGCGGTAATACCCCGTGAGTCCTAAGAAGGCTCTCACTTGGGTTTGTGTAGTGGGGGTAGGCCAGTCTTGTACTGCTTGTACCTTACTGGATAGAGGCTGTCTCCTCCCTCCACCTACTTCATGTCCAAGGTAAACCACTGAGCCTTGTCCATTTTGGTGAGGGGCCACTCGGACACCCTCAAAAGAGCTTTCTGAAGGACTGCTTTTGAACAGGTCGGGGACAGGTTCAGACTCCTCTTCCTCAACGTCTGAAGCCAATAGCAGTGCTGCGATTTCGCCGCTTGGGACGAAAGCCTTCAGCATATTCACGTGAAACACTTCTGGAGCCTGTCCAGGCCTTCCAAGGTCCACTGAATAGTTAGCCTCACCCAGGGGCTCCACCACTGGGTAAGGGCCTGACCATTTGTCCTGTAAAGCTCGAGGCCTTATGGGATTCCTGATCAGGACTTGCTGACCTAGTGTAAAGTTGATGAGGGAAGCTTTCTGGTCGTACCAATGTTTCACCAGCGCTTGCCCTGCCTTCAATTTATCACTAGTCAAACCCATCAGAAGTACCATCCGTTTTCTGAGCCCTAGCACATAATCAACTACGTTGGTAGTAACAGGGGGAGTGGGCATCTCCCATCCCTCTTTGACGATGGCTAAGGGTCCCCGTACGGGATGACCGAACAGAAGTTCGAAGGGGCTGAAGCCAACACCCTCCTGTGGTACCTCTCGGTAGGCAAACAGTAAGCATGAAACAAGAAGATCCCATTTTCTTCTCTGAGGCTCCTCCAGAGCCCCAATCATGCTCTTTAACGTCCTGTTGAAACGCCCCCCCAGACCATTGGTCTGGGGGTGGTATGCAGAAGAGAACCTGTAGGTGACCCCACATTCTTTCCACATAGCCTGCATATACTTCGACATAAAGTTGCTGCCATCATCCGGCACAACTTCTTTAGGGAAGCCAACCCTAGTAAATATGCCGAGTAAAGCTTCTGCAACTGACTTGGCAGTTACAGTTTTCCATGGAATGGCCTCAGGATACCTGGTTGCATGGTCGACCAGCACCAGGATAAACCTATTGCCCGAGGATGTTTGCGGGTCAAGGGGACCAACCATGTCGATCCCTACCCTTTCAAATGGTACCCCCACAACTGGGAGCGGTACCAACGGAGCTTGGATTGTCGTGCCAACCTTACCAGACAACTGGCAGGCGGCACAACTCCTGCAGTGACTTTCTACTTGCACCCCCATCTTGGGCCAGTAGAAGTGCATGGATAACCTTTGCTTGGTCCTCTTCATACCAAGGTGACCAGCAAGGGGAACTTCATGCGCCAACTGCAGGAGGAAGGGCCTAACAGCAAGGGGAACCACCAACCTCCTATGGTCTCCTTCTGTAGACTCTGTGGGCTCACTATACAGGAGTCCACCTTCCCAATAAATCCTATGCTTCCCAGGAGGTTCACCCTCAAGCTGGGAGCAGGCCTGTCTCCTTAGGCCTTCCAGAGATGGGCACTCACGTTGGCCTTTACTGAATTCGTCCCTATCAGGACCTCCTTCAACTAACAAGTCTTTTAGTTCAGGATGATCGTTGGGGTCGAATACTTCAGGCATCGCCACCTCCTCGTCAGGCCCGGGCGATTGACCAACTTCCTCCACCGCAGTGGTAGGCGAGCTCGGGGGAATATTCTCTTTCCCTCGTTTTGACTTGTAGACTCCTTTTGCCTTGGGTTTCCCCTTCGGCTGGGGCGGCGTATTGGACTTGGCCAATGCTGCCCGTGCTTGAGACCGTGTGTAGGGTCTTTCGGCAGTGTCTCCTACGAGCCCTAAAGCTCTGAGATCATTACCCAACAAGACCTTTCCTGGGACGTTTCTCTGAATGCTCACTGGAATCCTGACTGCTGTACCATTTAAAGTAAGATTTACAGGTATTACTGGAAACATACGGAGGGGGCCGTCAGCCAACTTAGTGGGCATCAGAGTAGCTCTGGCAACTTCCTCTGAGTCTACCAAGGTAGAATCCACTACAGTGCGACTGCACCCACTATCCCTAAGAGCTGGAGTATCCACTCCATTGATCAGCACACTGTCTTTAAAGTAGTGCTTGGTATTAACCGGAATCCTAGCATAAGCCTCTGCGACTTTAGGCTCCCAGGAACTCAGGGACACTAAAACTACCTCAGCCTCTATTCCGCTGGGAAATGAGTCTGAGGAGAAGGATGCTCCTGTAATCTCTTCTTCCTCATAGGAGGAGAAGGCCAGATTAGCGGAGTGGACCCCCAAAGGTCTAACCTTACAACGGGGATCCCCCTTCACATGGTCAGTTGCTCCACAAGAAAAACAAGCCCCAGTGGGTCTGTTTACGTAGGGAGGCTTATTGTAACCAGAGTTCTGTTGCGGAGGCGGACCTCCACTACCCTGTGAGTTCTCTTGTGTCTTACCCTTATTTTTCTTTTTGTGGCCCTTATGGGAAGAAGATTTCACATTTTCATCACCCTCCATATCTTTGGACTTTTTCCCTTCCTCCTGCTTACCAGGATGAGTTTTGTCCTTATGGGACACTCGATGTGACACCCATAAGTCTGCTGCAATGGCCAGCTTCTTAGGATCTATCTCCTTCGAATCGGCCAAATGCTGCTTAAGCTCCGGGGAAGAAGAACCAAAAATGTGTTCCAGCATGACAAGATTTATCATGCCTTCGAAGGTAGAAACCTTATAACCTTCGACCCAGCCAGTTAAGTTTTTCAAAGATTCAGCGACATAAGATACCCAAGTACCACCTTCCTTTTTCTTATACTCTCGAAAACGCTTTAAATATTGGGCCGGAGTCTTCCCAAATTTTAAAATGAGAGTTTGCTTTAACATTGCGAAATCAGCTCGCTCAGCCTTCGACATTTCCATAATGGCACTACAGCCAGAATGGGGCAGTCTACTGAGCAACCACGCAATCTTATCAGCATTGTCAACTTCTTGAACCTCGCATGCATACTCAAACGCATTCAGCCAGTCCATAATGTCATTCCTTTCTTCATACACACTGAGCAGATCTTTCGGAAACCGTGGATGAGAGGAAGCCCCAGACCCATGTCCAGGACCCTTGGACCCATTTGCAACCTGAAGCTTGGCCAGTTCCAACTGGTGATCCCTGTCTTTCTGTTTTTCTGCCTGTTCGATTTTTAGTTTGGCTATGCTGAATTCAAGCTCCTGCTGCCTAAACCGCAGCTCTTGCTTCTTGAATTCAAGCATAGCCTCCCCATCAGCACTGGCAGAGGAAACATTAGACATCTCGTCCTCCCTGTCCTCGTGGTCGCGATGGATCAGTGCAGCGGCAGAACCGTCGGTTCTACCAGTGAGAGCAGCCCCACCACCTTCTGCACTGTCCTCAGAAGTTATAGCGTCAAGCTGCGCTTCTTGCCACGCCACGATTCTTTGGATCATTTCCAATTTAGTGCCTTGAGAGGAAACACCTCTCTCCGCACACATCTTCTTCAATGTTTCTGATTTGGAAGCATTTAAAGTTAACAAGGTATTTGTTTCCATACTGTTTGATAGGACTATGGCCTTTTTAAAGTTATACTACAACAATTCACTACGTGTACTGGTTGGAATAACCTGAAATGCCTTAGTTCGAGCGCAACACTGGATACCTTCAGTCGTATCCCACCGCTGTACACCAATTTGTTAAGACGGATTTCTGAACTCTGTCCTGGTGGCGCAGAAGTTCAGAAGGCCAACCTAATTACTTGGAACAGGGTAACCTCTGGACGAGCCAGACCAATCAAGGTAGCGATCGCGGCGGTCAAGACTAGGTCTCAAGAGGGGTGAGGGTGACTGAAAGCCCGCAATGAGCACACAAAGCAAGAGCGCTTACAAACTACTCCAAACAGTTGTTATATAAAAAATAGATACACATTTATTTTAAGGCCTTTAAAATAATGACCGTAGCGAGAAAATCACAATATCACAATACTAAACCAACACATACCATATCAACACAATATATATACAAATACGACAGTCTTAAGCATTAGAGGCACAAAATGTGTAGTCCACCTGCAAGGGAAGGAAAACAGGCAGTGCGATAACGCTTTAGACTCAGTTCGCCTTCAGAGGCACCTAACTAGATGGAAGTCCGAGCCCTGCGAAGAGTGGAGCCTTGTGCTCAAAGTACCTGCCACGCCGGTGCCAACGGGCAAAAGGAGAAGCTCTTCGGAGGAAGTCAGGCAGTTCGGGTTAGTGCACAGCAGAAGGAGAACAGGTTCCGCAACTCAAGCGCAGCCTCCACAGCGGGCAGAAGCAGAGCGCGAGTACGGCCAAAAGGGTGCTGTTTTTACACAGCAGGGAAAAGCAATGGGATACTGCAGGAGGGCGACCAGATCCTAGCTAAACTACTCACCGGTCCCCGAAGCAAGCAGACCCAGGCTTCTCCACGTTAGTTTCAGCAGCTGGCAGGTTCAGAAGAGCAGGGAACGCCTCGTAGTCGTGTAGAGCAAAAAGATGTCCCAATCGACGAAACCGGCACAGTTTGTTGCCGCAGCAGGACAACAGAGCGGCCGTGTGTATTCGAGCCAAATGTACACTCCTCCCTTCAGACTTGGGAACGCCAAGTGTACGAAGCGTGGGAGAGTGACAAGGACTCGAAATACAACACAACCTGGCGGCGGTTACAGAGCAGGACTCCCTTGTAAGCTGGTCAGTCAACTGGATGGCCCAGAGACACTTCCGAAGGCTTACTTGGCAGGAGATGATGAAGTCGCCGGGAATAGCTGTTCCTGCTATTCCAAAGGTCGAAGCACCAGTACAGGCCTTCTGGTTCGATCAAAGGAGGAAAGGGTTTCACAGGACGACAGCAGTGCAAAGGAGGATTCCTTCAGCGGGTCACCAGCGATTCCTCGGTCCAGCCTCGTGGTTGCAGGACACTTGGCTCCTGTATTCCTTCGTTCGTGAGAACTCAGGAGATCGACAAGGTAGTGGTGTTTCCAGCCCCCTCTTATCCACGGTTCCCTTCGCGCCAAAACGGAGGGGAGCCAATGGGAGATCCGCTCATCAACACACATACCATACGTGGACCAATCATGGACCACGGTGGTCCCAGGCATTCACACTACCCTAGACTCTCTGGCACCCAGGATGTGTATTGGGACCAGACATCCCAGCCCACACCCTGGAGGCACACAAACGACATGTAGAAGCCCGCGAAAGCAACCACGTTTCGCGGGAAAGTACATGCCCAAATAAGGAAGGCCCCGGGTCGCTCGACCTGGGGAAGGTGAAGGGAGCAAGACGGTCAGTGGACAGGACAAAGGAGCCTCGTGGTCTGGCCATTTTGGGAGCCAGGCCACCATTTTGGGTTCAGTGCGAAAAACGTGCTCAGAACGCCAAAAGGAGCTCAAAATAAACAAAACGATCGCTGCCACCATTCCAGTCCCTGAATGACTTGCACCGATCAAATACCATCCTAAAAGAGTATCTAGGGCCCGTAGAAGGCTAGAGACCCAAGAGAGCTGTAACTTAGCTTACAGTGCCCTCTTGTGTCATGTTGCACTAAAGCCGCAACATGATAAAAGAAACTATGGGAAACAGCGTTCCCCGGTACTGACTGTCTTAAGGGCATGTCAGTTTCCCCGTAAGAAGGAGTGAAAGCCCAGAGGAGTGCGGCAGAAGGCTGCACTTCTCTGGCAAAGTCAAGAACAAGGTGAAAAACAACAGCAAAAAGTTTAGGGGTTGCCACATGGAAGGAAAATTACCTACAATTACGAAATCTTTCCTAACACATTCCATTCCTGAGACCCTTCTGATAGCATGAGATGTGATATCTCAATGCCTCTAAATACCAAACCTGAGATCCTACCTCTAACATGAAATGTGATATCCAACTCTTTCCCCTTCCAATCCTGAGAGCCTTCCTATAGCATGAGATGTGATATCCAAGTCCTTCCCATTCCAATCCTGAGACCCTTCCTATAGCTTGAGATGTGATATCCAACTCCTTCCCATTCCAATTCTGAGACCCTTCCTATACTCTGAGACTTGATATCTCAATGCTTCTAATACCAAACCTGAGACCCGTAATATAACATGAGATGTGATATCCAAATCCTTCCCCTTCCAAACCTTAGACCCTTCCTTTATCATGAGATGTGATATCCAACTCCTTCCCATTCCAATCCTGAGACCCTTCCGATAGCAGAGATGTGATATCTCAATGCTTATACCAAACCTGAGACCCTTCCTTTAGCATGAGATGTGATATCCAAATCCTTCACATTCCAATCCTGAGACCCTTCCTATAGCATGAGATGTGATATCTCAATGCTTCTAATACCAAACCTGAGACCCTCCCTATAGCATGAGATGTGATATCCAAGTCCTTCCCATTCCAATCCTGAGACCCTTCCGATAGCAGAGATGTGATATCTCAATGCTTATACCAAACCTGAGACCCTTCCTATGGCATGAGATGTGATATCCAACTCCTTGCCATTCAAATCCTGAGACCCTTCCTATAGCATGAGAAGGGATATCCAACTCCTTCCCAATCCAATCCTGAGACCCTTCCGATAGCAGAGACGTGATATCTCAATGCTTCTACCAAACCTGAGACCCTTCCTTTAGCATGAGATGTGATATCCAAATCCTTCACATTCCAATCCTGAGACCCTTCCTATAGCATGAGATGTGATATCTCAATGCTTCTAATACCAAACCTGAGATCCTTCCTATAACATGAGATGTGATATCCAATTCCTTCCCATTCCAAACCTGAGACCCTTCCTATTGGATGAGTTGTGATATCCAACTCCTTCCCATTCCAACCCTGAGACCCTTCCTATAGCATGAGATGTGATGTCTCAATGCTTCTAATACCAAACCTGAGATCCTTCCTATAACATGAGATGTGATATCCAACTCCTTCCATTCCAATCCTGAGACCCTTCCTACAGCATGCAATATGATATCTCAATGATTCTAATAACAAACCTGAGACCCGTCCTATAACATGAGATGGGATATCCAACTCCTTCCCATTCCAATCCTGAGACACTTCCGATAGCAGAGATGTGATATCTCAATGCTTATACCAAACCTGAGACCCTTCCTATAACACATGAGATGTGATATCCAAGTCCTTCCCATTCCAACCCTTAGACCCTTCCTACAGCATGCAATATGATATCTCAATGATTCTAATAACAAACCTGAGACCCGTCCTATAACATGAGATGGGATATCCAACTCCTTCCCATTCCAATCCTGAGACACTTCCGATAGCAGAGATGTGATATCTCAATGCTTATACCAAACCTGAGACCCTTCCTATAACATGAGATGTGATATCCAAATCCTTCCCGTTCCAAACCTGAGACCCTTCCTTTAGCATGAGATGTGATATCCAGCTCCTTCCCATTCCAATCCTGAGACACTTCCGATAGCATGAGATGTGATATCTCAATGCTTCTAATATCAAAACTGAGACCCTCCCTATAGCATGATATGTGATATATAAGTCCTTCCCATTCCAATCCTGAGACACTCCCTATAGCATGAGATGTGTTATCCAACTCTTTCCCATTCCAATCCTGAGACCCTTCCTATAGCATGAGATATGATATCTCAATACTTCTAATACCAAACGTGAGATCCTTCCGATAACATGAGATGTGATATCCAAATCCTTCCCCTTCCAAACCTGAGACCCTCCCTTTAGCATGAGATATGATATCCAACTCCTTCCCATTCCAATCCTGAGACCCTTCTGATAGCATGAGATGTGATATCTCAATGCTTCTAATACCAAACCTGAGATCCTTCCGATAGCATGAGATGTGATATCTCAATGCTTCTAATACCAAACCTGAGATCCTTCCTATAACATGAGATTTGATATCCAAATCCTTCCCCTTCCAAACCTGAGACCCTCCCTTTAGCATGAGATGTGATATCCAACTCCTTCCCATTCCATTCCTGAGACCCTTCTGATAGCATGAGATGTGATATCTCAATGCCTCTAATACCAAATCTGAGATCCTACCTCTAACATGAAATGTGATATCCAACTCTTTCCCCTTCCAAACCTGAGAGCCTTCCTATAGCATGAGATGTGATATCCAAGTCCTTCCCATTCCAATCCTGAGACCCTTCCTATAGCTTGAGATGTGATATCCAACTCCTTCCCATTCCAATTCTGAGACACTTCCTATACTCTGAGACTTGATATCTCAATGCTTCTAATACCAAACCTGAGACCCGTAATATAACATGAGATGTGATATCCAAATTCTTCCCCTTCCAAACCTTAGACCCTTCCTTTATCATGAGATGTGATATCCAACTCCTTCCCATTCCAATCCTGAGACCCTTCCGATATCATGAGATGTGATATCTCAAAGCTTCTAATATCAAACTTGAGACCCTCCCTATAGCATGAGATGTGATATCCAAGTCCTTCCCATTCCAATCCTGAGACCCTTCCTATAGCATGAGATGTGATATCTCAATGCTTCTAATACCAAACCTGAGACCCTTCCTATAACATGAGATGGGAATATCCAACTCCTTCCCATTCCAATCCTGAGACCCTTCCGATAGCAGAGATGTGATATCTCAATGCTTATACCAAACCTGAGACCCTTCCTATGGCATGAGATGTGATATCCAACTCCTTGCCATTCAAATCCTGAGACCCTTCCTATAGCATGAGAAGGGATATCCAACTCCTTCCCAATCCAATCCTGAGACCCTTCCGATAGCAGAGACGTGATATCTCAATGCTTCTACCAAACCTGAGACCCTTCCTTTAGCATGAGATGTGATATCCAAATCCTTCACATTCCAATCCTGAGACCCTTCCTATAGCATGAGATGTGATATCTCAATGCTTCTAATACCAAACCTGAGAACCTTTGCTATAACATGAGATGTGATATCCAATTCCTTCCCATTCCAAACCTGAGACCCTCCCTATTGGATGAGATGTGATATCCAACTCCTTCCCATTCCAACCCTGAGACCCTTCCTATAGCATGAGATGTGATGTCTCAATGCTTCTAATACCAAATCTGAGATCATTCCTATAACATGAGATGTGATATCCAACTCCTTCCATTCCAATCCTGAGACCCGTCCTATAGCATGAGATGTGATATCTCAATGCTTATACCAAACCTGAGACCCTTCCTATAGCATGAGATGTGATATCCAACTACTTCCCATTCCAATCCTGAGACCCTTCCTATAGCATGAGATGTGATATCTCAATGCTTCTAATACCAAACCTGAGATCCTTCCTCTAACATGAAATGTGATATCCAACTCCTTCCCTTTCCAAACCTAAGAGCCTATCTATAGCATGAGATGTGATATCCAAGTCCTTCCCATTCCAATCCTTAGACCCTTCCTACAGCATGCAATATGATATCTCAATGATTCTAATAACAACCCTGAGACCCGTCCTATAGCATGAGATATGATATCCAAGTCCTTCCCATTCCAATCCTGAGACCCTTTCTATAACATGAAATGTGATATCCAACTCCTTCCCATTCCAACCTGAGACCCTTCCTATAGCATGAGATGGGATATCCAACTTCTTCCAAATCCAATACTGATACCCTTCCGATAGCATGAGATGTGATATCCCAATGCTTCTACCAAACCTGAGACCCATACTATGGCATGAGATGTGATATCAAACTCCTTCCCATTCCAATCCTGAGACCCTTCCTATAGCTTGAGGTGTGATATCCAACTCCTTCCCATTCCAATTCTGAGACCCTTCTTATACCATGAGACTTGATATCTCAATGCTTCTAATACCAAACCTGAGACCCGTCCTATAACATGAGATGTGATATCCAAATCCTTCCCCTTCCAAACCTTAGACCCTTCCTTTATCATGAGATGTGATATCCAACTCCTTCCCATTCCAATCCTGAGACCCTTCCGATATCATGAGATTTGTTATCTCAATTCTTCTAATATCAAACTTGAGACCCTCCCTATAGCATGAGATGTGACATCCAAGTCCTTCCCATTCCAATCCTGAGACCCTTCCTATATCATGAGATGTGATATCTCTATGCTTCTAATACCAAACCTGAGACCCTTCCTATAACATGAGATGGGATATCCAACTCCTTCCCATTCCAATCCTGAGACCCTTCTGATAGCAGAGATGTGATATCTCAATGCTTATACCAAACCTGAGAACCTTCCTATGGCCTGAGATGTCATATACAACTCCTTCCCATTCCAATCCTGAGACCCTTCCTTTAGCATGAGATGTGATATCTCAATGCTTATACCAAATCTGAGACCCTTCCTATAGCATGAGATGTGATATCCAATTCCTTCCCATTCCAATCCTGAGACCCTTCCTATAGCATGAGATGTGATATCTCAATGCTTATACCAAACCTGAGAGCCTACCTATAGCATGAGATGTGATATCCAAGTCCATCCCATTCCAATCCTTAGACCCTTCCTACAGCATGCGATGTGATATCTCAATGATTCTAATACCAAACCAGAGACTCTTCCTATAACATGAGATGGGATATCCAACTCCTTCCCATTCCAATCCTGAGCCGCTTCCGATAGCAGAGATGTGATATCTCAATGCTTATACCAAACCTGAGACCCTTCCTATAACATGAGATGTGATATCCAACTCCTTCCCGTTCCAAACCTGAGACACTAACTATAGCATATGTGATATCCAACTCCTTCCCATTCCAAACATGAGACCCTTCCTATAGCAAGAAAGTAATATCCAACTCCTACCCATTCCAATCCTGAGACCCTTCCTATAGCAAGAGATGTGATATCCAAATCCTTCCCATTCCAATCCTGAGACCCTTCCTATAACATGAGATGTGATATCCAACTCCTTCCCATTCCAACCTGAGACACTTCCTATAGCATGAGAAGGGATATCCAACTCCTTCCCAATCCAATCCTGAGACCCTTCCGATAGCAGAGATGGCATGAGATGTGATATCCAACTCCTTGCCATTCAAATCCTGAGACCCTTCCTATAGCATGAGATGTGATATCTCTATGCTTCTAATACCAAACCTGAGACCCTTCCTATAACATGAGATGGGATATCCAACTCCTTCCCATTCCAATCCTGAGACCCTTCCGATAGCAGAGATGTGATATCTCAATGCTTATACCAAACCTGAGAACCTTCCTATGGCCTGAGATGTCATATACAACTCCTTCCCATTCCAATCCTGAGACCCTTCCTTTAGCATGAGATGTGATATCTCAATGCTTATACCAAATCTGAGACCCTTCCTATAGCATGAGATGTGATATCCAATTCCTTCCCATTCCAATCCTGAGACCCTTCCTATAGCATGAGATGTGATATCTCAATGCTTATACCAAACCTGAGAGCCTACCTATAGCATGAGATGTGATATCCAAGTCCATCCCATTCCAATCCTTAGACCCATCCTACAGCATGCGATGTGATATCTCAATGATTCTAATACCAAACCAGAGACTCTTCCTATAACATGAGATGGGATATCCAACTCCTTCCCATTCCAATCCTGAGCCGCTTCCGATAGCAGAGATGTGATATCTCAATGCTTATACCAAACCTGAGACCCTTCCTATAACATGAGATGTGATATCCAACTCCTTCCCGTTCCAAACCTGAGACACTAACTATAGCATATGTGATATCCAACTCCTTCCCATTCCAAACATGAGACCCTTCCTATAGCAAGAAAGTAATATCCAACTCCTACCCATTCCAATGCTGAGACCCTTCCTATAGCAAGAGATGTGATATCCAAATCCTTCCCATTCCAATCCTGAGACCCTTCCTATAACATGAGATGTGATATCCAACTCCTTCCCATTCCAACCTGAGACACTTCCTATAGCATGAGAAGGGATATCCAACTCCTTCCCAATCCAATCCTGAGACCCTTCCGATAGCAGAGACGTGATATCTCAATGCTTCTACCAAACCTGAGACCCTTCCTTTAGCATGAGATGTGATATCCAAATCCTTCACATTCCAATCCTGAGACCCTTCCTATAGCATGAGATGTGATATCTCAATGCTTCTAATACCAAACCTGAGATCCTTCCTATAACATGAGATGTGATATCCAATTCCTTCCCATTCCAAACCTGAGACCCTTCCTATTGGATGAGATGTGATATCCAACTCCTTCCCATTCCAACCCTGAGACTCTTCCTATAGCATGAGATGTGATGTCTCAATGCTTCTAATACCAAACCTGAGATCCTTCCTATAACATGAGATGTGATATCCAACTCCTTCCATTCCAATCCTGAGACCCGTCCTATAGCATGAGATGTGATATCTCAATGCATATACCAAACCTGAGACCCTTCCTATAGCATGAGATGTGATATCCAACTGCTTCCCATTCCAATCCTGAGACCCTTCCTATAGCATGAGATGTGATATCTCAATGCTTCTAATACCAAACCTGAGATCCTTCCTCTAACATGAAATGTGATATCCAACTCCTTCCCTTTCCAAACCTAAGAGCCTATCTATAGCATGAGATGTGATATCCAAGTCCTTCCCATTCCAACCCTTAGACCCTTCCTACAGCATGCAATATGATATCTCAATGATTCTAATAACAAACCTGAGACCCGTCCTATAACATGAGATGGGATATCCAACTCCTTCCCATTCCAATCCTGAGACACTTCCGATAGCAGAGATGTGATATCTCAATGCTTATACCAAACCAGAGACCCTTCCTATAACATGAGATGTGATATCCAAATCCTTCCCGTTCCAAACCTGAGACCCTTCCTTTAGCATGAGATGTGATATCCAGCACCTTCCCATTCCAATCCTGAGACACTTCCGATAGCATGAGATGTGATATCTCAATGCTTCTAATATCAAAACTGAGACCCTCCCTATAGCATGATATGTGATATCTAAGTCCTTCCCATTCCAATCCTGAGACCCTCCCTATAGCATGAGATGTGATATCCAACCCCTTCCCATTCCAATCCTGAGACCCTTCCTATAGCATGAGATATGATATCTCAATACTTCTAATACCAAACGTGAGATCCTTCCGATAACATGAGATGTGATATCCAAATCCTTCCCCTTCCAAACCTGAGACCCTCCCTTTAGCATGAGATGTGATATCCAACTCCTTCCTATTCCAATCCTGAGACTCTTCTGATAGCATGAGATGTGATATCTAAATGCTTCTAATACCAAACCTGAGATCCTTCCGATAGCATGAGATGTGATATCTCAATGCTTCTAATACCAAACCTGAGACCCTTCCTATAACATGAGATGGGAATATCCAACTCCTTCCCATTCCAATCCTGAGACCCTTCCGATAGCAGAGATGTGATATCTCAATGCTTATACCAAACCTGAGACCCTTCCTATGGCATGAGATGTGATATCCAACTCCTTGCCATTCAAATCCTGAGACCCTTCCTATAGCATGAGAAGGGATATCCAACTCCTTCCCAATCCAATCCTGAGACCCTTCCGATAGCAGAGACGTGATATCTCAATGCTTCTACCAAACCTGAGACCCTTCCTTTAGCATGAGATGTGATATCCAAATCCTTCACATTCCAATCCTGAGACCCTTCCTATAGCATGAGATGTGATATCTCAATGCTTCTAATACCAAACCTGAGATCCTTCCTATAACATGAGATGTGATATCCAATTCCTTCCCATTCCAAACCTGAGACCCTTCCTATTGGATGAGATGTGATATCCAACTCCTTCCCATTCCAACCCTGAGACCCTTCCTATAGCATGAGATGTGATGTCTCAATGCTTCTAATACCAAATCTGAGATCATTCCTATAACATGAGATGTGATATCCAACTCCTTCCATTCCAATCCTGAGACCCGTCCTATAGCATGAGATGTGATATCTCAATGCTTATACCAAACCTGAGACCCTTCCTATAGCATGAGATGTGATATCCAACTACTTCCCATTCCAATCCTGAGACCCTTCCTATAGCATGAGATGTGATATCTCAATGCTTCTAATACCAAACCTGAGATCCTTCCTCTAACATGAAATGTGATATCCAACTCCTTCCCTTTCCAAACCTAAGAGCCTATCTATAGCATGAGATGTGATATCCAAGTCCTTCCCATTCCAATCCTTAGACCCTTCCTACAGCATGCAATATGATATCTCAATGATTCTAATAACAAACCTGAGACCCGTCCTATAGCATGAGATATGATATCCAAGTCCTTCCCATTCCAATCCTGAGACCCTTTCTATAACATGAAATGTGATATCCAACTCCTTCCCATTCCAACCTGAGACCCTTCCTATAGCATGAGATGGGATATCCAACTTCTTCCAAATCCAATACTGATACCCTTCCGATAGCATGAGATGTGATATCCCAATGCTTCTACCAAACCTGAGACCCATACTATGGCATGAGATGTGATATCAAACTCCTTCCCATTCCAATCCTGAGACCCTTCCTATAGCTTGAGGTGTGATATCCAACTCCTTCCCATTCCAATTCTGAGACCCTTCTTATACCATGAGACTTGATATCTCAATGCTTCTAATACCAAACCTGAGACCCGTCCTATAACATGAGATGTGATATCCAAATCCTTCCCCTTCCAAACCTTAGACCCTTCCTTTATCATGAGATGTGATATCCAACTCCTTCCCATTCCAATCCTGAGACCCTTCCGATATCATGAGATTTGTTATCTCAATTCTTCTAATATCAAACTTGAGACCCTCCCTATAGCATGAGATGTGACATCCAAGTCCTTCCCATTCCAATCCTGAGACCCTTCCTATATCATGAGATGTGATATCTCTATGCTTCTAATACCAAACCTGAGACCCTTCCTATAACATGAGATGGGATATCCAACTCCTTCCCATTCCAATCCTGAGACCCTTCCGATAGCAGAGATGTGATATCTCAATGCTTATACCAAACCTGAGAACCTTCCTATGGCCTGAGATGTCATATACAACTCCTTCCCATTCCAATCCTGAGACCCTTCCTTTAGCATGAGATGTGATATCTCAATGCTTATACCAAATCTGAGACCCTTCCTATAGCATGAGATGTGATATCCAATTCCTTCCCATTCCAATCCTGAGACCCTTCCTATAGCATGAGATGTGATATCTCAATGCTTATACCAAACCTGAGAGCCTACCTATAGCATGAGATGTGATATCCAAGTCCATCCCATTCCGATCCTGAGCCGCTTCCGATAGCAGAGATGTGATATCTCAATGCTTATACCAAACCTGAGACCCTTCCTATAACATGAGATGTGATATCCAACTCCTTCCCGTTCCAAACCTGAGACACTAACTATAGCATATGTGATATCCAACTCCTTCCCATTCCAAACATGAGACCCTTCCTATAGCAAGAAAGTAATATCCAACTCCTACCCATTCCAATCCTGAGACCCTTCCTATAGCAAGAGATGTGATATCCAAATCCTTCCCATTCCAATCCTGAGACCCTTCCTATAACATGAGATGTGATATCCAACTCCTTCCCATTCCAACCTGAGACACTTCCTATAGCATGAGAAGGGATATCCAACTCCTTCCCAATCCAATCCTGAGACCCTTCCGATAGCAGAGATGGCATGAGATGTGATATCCAACTCCTTGCCATTCAAATCCTGAGACCCTTCCTATAGCATGAGATGTGATATCTCTATGCTTCTAATACCAAACCTGAGACCCTTCCTATAACATGAGATGGGATATCCAACTCCTTCCCATTCCAATCCTGAGACCCTTCCGATAGCAGAGATGTGATATCTCAATGCTTATACCAAACCTGAGAACCTTTCTATGGCCTGAGATGTCATATACAACTCCTTCCCATTCCAATCCTGAGATCCTTCCTATAGCATGAGATGTGATATCTCAATGCGTATACCAAATCTGAGACCCTTCCTATAGCATGAGATGTGATATCCAATTCCTTCCCATTCCAATCCTGAGACCCTTCCTATAGCATGAGATGTGATATCTCAATGCTTATACCAAACCTGAGAGCCTACCTATAGCATGAGATGTGATATCCAAGTCCATCCCATTCCAATCCTTAGACCCATCCTACAGCATGCGATGTGATATCTCAATGATTCTAATACCAAACCAGAGACTCTTCCTATAACATGAGATGGGATATCCAACTCCTTCCCATTCCAATCCTGAGCCGCTTCCGATAGCAGAGATGTGATATCTCAATGCTTATACCAAACCTGAGACCCTTCCTATAACATGAGATGTGATATCCAACTCCTTCCCGTTCCAAACCTGAGACACTAACTATAGCATATGTGATATCCAACTCCTTCCCATTCCAAACATGAGACCCTTCCTATAGCAAGAAAGTAATATCCAACTCCTACCCATTCCAATGCTGAGACCCTTCCTATAGCAAGAGATGTGATATCCAAATCCTTCCCATTCCAATCCTGAGACCCTTCCTATAACATGAGATGTGATATCCAACTCCTTCCCATTCCAACCTGAGACACTTCCTATAGCATGAGAAGGGATATCCAACTCCTTCCCAATCCAATCCTGAGACCCTTCCGATAGCAGAGATGTGATATCTCAATGCTTATACCAAACCTGAGACCCTTTCTATGGCATGAGATGTGATATCCAACTCCTTCCCAATCCAATCCTGAGACCCTTCCGATAGCAGAGACGTGATATCTCAATGCTTCTACCAAACCTGAGACCCTTCCTTTAGCATGAGATGTGATATCCAAATCCTTCACATTCCAATCCTGAGACCCTTCCTATAGCATGAGATGTGATATCTCAATGCTTCTAATACCAAACCTGAGATCCTTCCTATAACATGAGATGTGATATCCAATTCCTTCCCATTCCAAACCTGAGACCCTTCCTATTGGATGAGATGTGATATCCAACTCCTTCCCATTCCAACCCTGAGACCCTTCCTATAGCATGAGATGTGATGTCTCAATGCTTCTAATACCAAACCTGAGATCCTTCCTATAACATGAGATGTGATATCCAACTCCTTCCATTCCAATCCTGAGACCCGTCCTATAGCATGAGATGTGATATCTCAATGCATATACCAAACCTGAGACCCTTCCTATAGCATGAGATGTGATATCCAACTGCTTCCCATTCCAATCCTGAGACCCTTCCTATAGCATGAGATGTGATATCTCAATGCTTCTAATACCAAACCTGAGATCCTTCCTCTAACATGAAATGTGATATCCAACTCCTTCCCTTTCCAAACCTAAGAGCCTATCTATAGCATGAGATGTGATATCCAAGTCCTTCCCATTCCAACCCTTAGACCCTTCCTACAGCATGCAATATGATATCTCAATGATTCTAATAACAAACCTGAGACCCGTCCTATAACATGAGATGGGATATCCAACTCCTTCCCATTCCAATCCTGAGACACTTCCGATAGCAGAGATGTGATATCTCAATGCTTATACCAAACCAGAGACCCTTCCTATAACATGAGATGTGATATCCAAATCCTTCCCGTTCCAAACCTGAGACCCTTCCTTTAGCATGAGATGTGATATCCAGCACCTTCCCATTCCAATCCTGAGACACTTCCGATAGCATGAGATGTGATATCTCAATGCTTCTAATATCAAAACTGAGACCCTCCCTATAGCATGATATGTGATATCTAAGTCCTTCCCATTCCAATCCTGAGACCCTCCCTATAGCATGAGATGTGATATCCAACTCCTTCCCATTCCAATCCTGAGACCCTTCCTATAGCATGAGATATGATATCTCAATACTTCTAATACCAAACGTGAGATCCTTCCGATAACATGAGATGTGATATCCAAATCCTTCCCCTTCCAAACCTGAGACCCTCCCTTTAGCATGAGATGTGATATCCAACTCCTTCCTATTCCAATCCTGAGACTCTTCTGATAGCATGAGATGTGATATCTAAATGCTTCTAATACCAAACCTGAGATCCTTCCGATAGCATGAGATGTGATATCTCAATGCTTCTAATACCAAACCTGAGATCCTTCCTATAACATGAGATGTGATATCCAAATCCTTCCCCTTCCAAACCTGAGACCCTCCCGTTAGCATGAGATGTGATATCCAACTCCTTCCCATTCCATTCCTGAGACCCTTCTGATAGCATGAGATGTGATATCTCAATGCCTCTAATACCAAACCTGAGATCCTACCTCTAACATGAAATGTGATATCCAACTCTTTCCCCTTCCAAACCTGAGAGCCTTCCTATAGCATGAGATGTGATATCCAAGTCCTTCCCATTCCAATCCTGAGACCCTTCCTATAGCTTGAGATGTGATATCCAACTCCTTCCCATTCCAATTCTGAGACCCTTCCTATACTATGAGACTTGATATCTCAATGCTTCTAATACCAAACGTGAGACCCGTAATATAACATGAGATGTGATATCCAAATCCTTCCCCTTCCAAACCTTAGACCCTTCCTTTATCATGAGATGTGATATCCAACTCCTTCCCATTCCAATCCTGAGACCCTTCCGATATCATGAGATGTGATATCTCAAAGCTTCTAATATCAAACTTGAGACCCTCCCTATCGCATGAGATGTGATATCCAAGTCCTTCCCATTCCAATCCTGAGACCCTTCCTATAGCATGAGATGTGATATCTCAATGCTTCTAATACCAAACCTGAGACCCTTCCTATAACATGAGATGGGAATATCCAACTACTTCCCATTCCAATCCTGAGACCCTTCCGATAGCAGAGATGTGATATCTCAATGCTTATACCAAACCTGAGATCCTTCCTATAACATGAGATGTGATATCCAACTCCTTCCCATTCCAATCCTGAGACACTTCCTATAGCATGAGATGTGATATCTCACTGCTTATACCAAACCTGAGACCCTTCCCATAGCATGAGATGTGATATCCAAGTCCTTCCCATTCCAGTCCTGAGACACTTCCTATAGCATGAGATGTGATATCCAACTCCTTCCCATTCCAATCCTGAGACCCTTCCTATAGCATGAGATATGATATCTCAATACTTCTAATACCAAACGTGAGATCCTTCCGATAACATGAGATGTGATATCCAAATCCTTCCCCTTCCAAACCTGAGACCCTCCCTTTAGCATGAGATGTGATATCCAACTCCTTCCCATTCCAATCCTGAGACCCTTCTGATAGCATGAGATGTGATATCTCAATGCTTCTAATACCAAACCTGAGATCCTTCCGATAGCATGAGATGTGATATCTCAATGCTTCTAATACCAAACCTGAGATCCTTCCTATAACATGAGATGTGATATCCAAATCCTTCCCCTTCCAAACCTGAGACCCTCCCTTTAGCATGAGATGTGATATCCAACTCCTTCCCATTCCATTCCTGAGACCCTTCTGATAGCATGAGATGTGATATCTCAATGCCTCTAATACCAAACCTGAGATCCTACCTCTAACATGAAATGTGATATCCAACTCTTTCCCCTTCCAAACCTGAGAGCCTTCCTATAGCATGAGATGTGATATCCAAGTCCTTCCCATTCCAATCCTGAGACCCTTCCTATAGCTTGAGATGTGATATCCAACTCCTTCCCATTCCAATTCTGAGATTCTTCCTATACTCTGAGACTTGATATCTCAATGCTTCTAATACCAAACCTGAGACCCGTAATATAACATGAGATGTGATATCCAAATCCTTCCCCTTCCAAACCTTAGACCCTTCCTTTATCATGAGATGTGATATCCAACTCCTTCCCATTCCAATCCTGAGACCCTTCCGATATCATGAGATGTGATATCTCAAAGCTTCTAATATCAAACTTGAGACCCTCCCTATAGCATGAGATGTGATATCCAAGTCCTTCCCATTCCAATCCTGAGACCCTTCCTATAGCATGAGATGTGATATCTCAATGCTTCTAATACCAAACCTGAGACCCTTCCTATAACATGAGATGGGAATATCCAACTCCTTCCCATTCCAATCCTGAGACCCTTCCGATAGCAGAGATGTGATATCTCAATGCTTATACCAAACCTGAGACCCTTCCTATGGCATGAGATGTGATATCCAACTCCTTGCCATTCAAATCCTGAGACCCTTCCGATAGCAGAGACGTGATATCTCAATGCTTCTACCAAACCTGAGACCCTTCCTTTAGCATGAGATGTGATATCCAAATCCTTCACATTCCAATCCTGAGACCCTTCCTATAGCATGAGATGTGATATCTCAATGCTTCTAATACCAAACCTGAGATCCTTCCTATAACATGAGATGTGATATCCAGGTCCTTCCCATTCCAATCCTTAGACCCTTCCTACAGCATGCAATATGATATCTCAATGATTCTAATAACAAACCTGAGACCCGTCCTATAGCATGAGATATGATATCCAAGTCCTTCCCATTCCAATCCTGAGACCCTTCCTATAACATGAAATGTGATATCCAACTCCTTCCCATTCCAACCTGAGACCCTTCCTATAGCATGAGATGGGATATCCAACTTCTTCCAAGTCCAATACTGATACCCTTCCGATAGCATGAGATGTGATATCTCAATGCTTATACCAAACCTGAGACCCTTCCTATAGCATGAGATGTGATATCCAACTACTTCCCATTCCAATCCTGAGACCCTTCCTATAGCATGAGATGTGATATCTCAATGCTTCTAATACCAAACCTGAGATCCTTCCTCTAACATGAAATGTGATATCCAACTCCTTCCCTTTCCAAACCTAAGAGCCTATCTATAGCATGAGATGTGATATCCAGGTCCTTCCCATTCCAATCCTTAGACCCTTCCTACAGCATGCAATATGATATCTCAATGATTCTAATAACAAACCTGAGACCCGTCCTATAACATGAGATGTGATATCCAAATCCTTCCCCTTCCAAACCTTAGACCCTTCCTTTATCATGAGATATGATATCCAAGTCCTTCCCATTCCAATCCTGAGACCCTTCCTATAACATGAAATGTGATATCCAACTCCTTCCCATTCCAACCTGAGACCCTTCCTATAGCATGAGATGGGATATCCAACTTCTTCCAAGTCCAATACTGATACCCTTCCGATAGCATGAGATGTGATATCCCAATGCTTCTACCAAACCTGAGACCCATACTATGGCATGAGATGTGATATCAAACTCCTTCCCATTCCAATCCTGAGACCCTTCCTATAGCTTGAGGTGTGATATCCAACTCCTTCCCATTCCAATTCTGAGACCCTTCTTATACCATGAGACTTGATATCTCAATGCTTCTAATACCAAACCTGAGACCCGTCCTATAACATGAGATGTGATATCCAAATCCTTCCCCTTCCAAACCTTAGACCCTTCCTTTATCATGAGATGTGATATCCAACTCCTTCCCATTCCAATCCTGAGACCCTTCCGATATCATGAGATTTGTTATCTCAATGCTTCTAATATCAAACTTGAGACCCTCCCTATAGCATGATGTGACATCCAAGTCCTTCCCATTCCAATCCTGAGACCCTTCCTATAGTATGAGATGTGATATCTCTATGCTTCTAATACCAAACCTGAGACCCTTCCTATAACATGAGATGGGATATCCAACTCCTTCCCATTCCAATCCTGAGACCTTTCCGATAGCAGAGATGTGATATCTCAATGCTTATACCAAACCTGAGAACCTTCCTATGGCCTGAGATGTCATATACAACTCCTTCCCATTCCAATCCTGAGACCCTTCCTTTAGCATGAGATGTGATATCTCAATGCTTATACCAAATCTGAGACCCTTCCTATAGCATGAGATGTGATATGCAATTCCTTCCCATTCCAATCCTGAGACCCTTCCTATAGCATGAGATGTGATATCTCAATGCTTATACCAAACCTGAGAGCCTACCTATAGCATGAGATGTGATATCCAAGTCCATCCCATTCCAATCCTTAGACCCTTCCTACAGCATGCGATGTGATATCTCAATGATTCTAATACCAAACCAGAGACTCTTCCTATAACATGAGATGGGATATCCAACTCCTTCCCATTCCAATCCTGAGCCGCTTCCGATAGCAGAGATCTGATATCTCAATGCTTATACCAAACCTGAGACCCTTCCTATAACATGAGATGTGATATCCAACTCCTTCCCGTTCCAAACCTGAGACACTAACTATAGCATATGTGATATCCAACTCCTTCCCATTCCAAACATGAGACACTAACTATAGCAAGAAAGTAATATCCAACTCCTACCCATTCCAATCCTGAGACCCTTCCTATAGCAAGAGATGTGATATCCAAATCCTTCCCATTCCAATCCTGAGACCCTTCCTATAACATGAGATGTGATATCCAACTCCTTCCCATTCCAACCTGAGACACTTCCTATAGCATGAGAAGGGATATTCAACTCCTTCCCAATCCAATCCTGAGACCCTTCCGATAGCAGAGATGTGATATCTCAATGCTTATACCAAACCTGAGACCCTTCCTATGGCATGAAATGTGATATCCAACTCCTTGCCATTCAAATCCTGAGACCCTTCCTATAGCATGAGAAGGGATATCCAACTCCTTCCCAATCCAATCCTGAGACCCTTCCGATAGCAGAGACGTGATATCTCAATGCTTCTACCAAACCTGAGACCCTTCCTTTAGCATGAGATGTGATATCCAAATCCTTCACATTCCAATCCTGAGACCCTTCCTATAGCATGAGATGTGATATCTCAATGCTTCTAATACCAAACCTGAGATCCTTCCTATAACATGAGATGTGATATCCAATTCCTTCCCATTCCAAACCTGAGACCCTTCCTATAGCTTGAGGTGTGATATCCAACTCCTTCCCATTCCAATTCTGAGACCCTTCTTATACCATGAGACTTGATATCTCAATGCTTCTAATACCAAACCTGAGACCCGTCCTATAACATGAGATGTGATATCCAAATCCTTCCCCTTCCAAACCTTAGACCCTTCCTTTATCATGAGATGTGATATCCAACTCCTTCCCATTCCAATCCTGAGACCCTTCCGATATCATGAGATTTGTTATCTCAATTCTTCTAATATCAAACTTGAGACCCTCCCTATAGCATGAGATGTGACATCCAAGTCCTTCCCATTCCAATCCTGAGACCCTTCCTATATCATGAGATGTGATATCTCTATGCTTCTAATACCAAACCTGAGACCCTTCCTATAACATGAGATGGGATATCCAACTCCTTCCCATTCCAATCCTGAGACCCTTCCGATAGCAGAGATGTGATATCTCAATGCTTATACCAAACCTGAGAACCTTCCTATGGCCTGAGATGTCATATACAACTCCTTCCCATTCCAATCCTGAGACCCTTCCTTTAGCATGAGATGTGATATCTCAATGCTTATACCAAATCTGAGACCCTTCCTATAGCATGAGATGTGATATCCAATTCCTTCCCATTCCAATCCTGAGACCCTTCCTATAGCATGAGATGTGATATCTCAATGCTTATACCAAACCTGAGAGCCTACCTATAGCATGAGATGTGATATCCAAGTCCATCCCATTCCAATCCTGAGCCGCTTCCGATATCAGAGATGTGATATCTCAATGCTTATACCAAACCTGAGACCCTTCCTATAACATGAGATGTGATATCCAACTCCTTCCCGTTCCAAACCTGAGACACTAACTATAGCATATGTGATATCCAACTCCTTCCCATTCCAAACATGAGACCCTTCCTATAGCAAGAAAGTAATATCCAACTCCTACCCATTCCAATCCTGAGACCCTTCCTATAGCAAGAGATGTGATATCCAAATCCTTCCCATTCCAATCCTGAGACCCTTCCTATAACATGAGATGTGATATCCAACTCCTTCCCATTCCAACCTGAGACACTTCCTATAGCATGAGAAGGGATATCCAACTCCTTCCCAATCCAATCCTGAGACCCTTCCGATAGCAGAGATGGCATGAGATGTGATATCCAACTCCTTGCCATTCAAATCCTGAGACCCTTCCTATAGCATGAGATGTGATATCTCTATGCTTCTAATACCAAACCTGAGACCCTTCCTATAACATGAGATGGGATATCCAACTCCTTCCCATTCCAATCCTGAGACCCTTCCGATAGCAGAGATGTGATATCTCAATGCTTATACCAAACCTGAGAACCTTCCTATGGCCTGAGATGTCATATACAACTCCTTCCCATTCCAATCCTGAGATCCTTCCTATAGCATGAGATGTGATATCTCAATGCGTATACCAAATCTGAGACCCTTCCTATAGCATGAGATGTGATATCCAATTCCTTCCCATTCCAATCCTGAGACCCTTCCTATAGCATGAGATGTGATATCTCAATGCTTATACCAAACCTGAGAGCCTACCTATAGCATGAGATGTGATATCCAAGTCCATCCCATTCCAATCCTTAGACCCATCCTACAGCATGCGATGTGATATCTCAATGATTCTAATACCAAACCAGAGACTCTTCCTATAACATGAGATGGGATATCCAACTCCTTCCCATTCCAATCCTGAGCCGCTTCCGATAGCAGAGATGTGATATCTCAATGCTTATACCAAACCTGAGACCCTTCCTATAACATGAGATGTGATATCCAACTCCTTCCCGTTCCAAACCTGAGACACTAACTATAGCATATGTGATATCCAACTCCTTCCCATTCCAAACATGAGACCCTTCCTATAGCAAGAAAGTAATATCCAACTCCTACCCATTCCAATGCTGAGACCCTTCCTATAGCAAGAGATGTGATATCCAAATCCTTCCCATTCCAATCCTGAGACCCTTCCTATAACATGAGATGTGATATCCAACTCCTTCCCATTCCAACCTGAGACACTTCCTATAGCATGAGAAGGGATATCCAACTCCTTCCCAATCCAATCCTGAGACCCTTCCGATAGCAGAGATGTGATATCTCAATGCTTATACCAAACCTGAGACCCTTTCTATGGCATGAGATGTGATATCCAACTCCTTCCCAATCCAATCCTGAGACCCTTCCGATAGCAGAGACGTGATATCTCAATGCTTCTACCAAACCTGAGACCCTTCCTTTAGCATGAGATGTGATATCCAAATCCTTCACATTCCAATCCTGAGACCCTTCCTATAGCATGAGATGTGATATCTCAATGCTTCTAATACCAAACCTGAGATCCTTCCTATAACATGAGATGTGATATCCAATTCCTTCCCATTCCAAACCTGAGACCCTTCCTATTGGATGAGATGTGATATCCAACTCCTTCCCATTCCAACCCTGAGACCCTTCCTATAGCATGAGATGTGATGTCTCAATGCTTCTAATACCAAACCTGAGATCCTTCCTATAACATGAGATGTGATATCCAACTCCTTCCATTCCAATCCTGAGACCCGTCCTATAGCATGAGATGTGATATCTCAATGCATATACCAAACCTGAGACCCTTCCTATAGCATGAGATGTGATATCCAACTGCTTCCCATTCCAATCCTGAGACCCTTCCTATAGCATGAGATGTGATATCTCAATGCTTCTAATACCAAACCTGAGATCCTTCCTCTAACATGAAATGTGATATCCAACTCCTTCCCTTTCCAAACCTAAGAGCCTATCTATAGCATGAGATGTGATATCCAAGTCCTTCCCATTCCAACCCTTAGACCCTTCCTACAGCATGCAATATGATATCTCAATGATTCTAATAACAAACCTGAGACCCGTCCTATAACATGAGATGGGATATCCAACTCCTTCCCATTCCAATCCTGAGACACTTCCGATAGCAGAGATGTGATATCTCAATGCTTATACCAAACCAGAGACCCTTCCTATAACATGAGATGTGATATCCAAATCCTTCCCGTTCCAAACCTGAGACCCTTCCTTTAGCATGAGATGTGATATCCAGCACCTTCCCATTCCAATCCTGAGACACTTCCGATAGCATGAGATGTGATATCTCAATGCTTCTAATATCAAAACTGAGACCCTCCCTATAGCATGATATGTGATATCTAAGTCCTTCCCATTCCAATCCTGAGACCCTCCCTATAGCATGAGATGTGATATCCAACTCCTTCCCATTCCAATCCTGAGACCCTTCCTATAGCATGAGATATGATATCTCAATACTTCTAATACCAAACGTGAGATCCTTCCGATAACATGAGATGTGATATCCAAATCCTTCCCCTTCCAAACCTGAGACCCTCCCTTTAGCATGAGATGTGATATCCAACTCCTTCCTATTCCAATCCTGAGACTCTTCTGATAGCATGAGATGTGATATCTAAATGCTTCTAATACCAAACCTGAGATCCTTCCGATAGCATGAGATGTGATATCTCAATGCTTCTAATACCAAACCTGAGATCCTTCCTATAACATGAGATGTGATATCCAAATCCTTCCCCTTCCAAACCTGAGACCCTCCCTTTAGCATGAGATGTGATATCCAACTCCTTCCCATTCCATTCCTGAGACCCTTCTGATAGCATGAGATGTGATATCTCAATGCCTCTAATACCAAACCTGAGATCCTACCTCTAACATGAAATGTGATATCCAACTCTTTCCCCTTCCAAACCTGAGAGCCTTCCTATAGCATGAGATGTGATATCCAAGTCCTTCCCATTCCAATCCTGAGACCCTTCCTATAGCTTGAGATGTGATATCCAACTCCTTCCCATTCCAATTCTGAGAACCTTCCTATACTATGAGACTTGATATCTCAATGCTTCTAATACCAAACGTGAGACCCGTAATATAACATGAGATGTGATATCCAAATCCTTCCCCTTCCAAACCTTAGACCCTTCCTTTATCATGAGATGTGATATCCAACTCCTTCCCATTCCAATCCTGAGACCCTTCCGATATCATGAGATGTGATATCTCAAAGCTTCTAATATCAAACTTGAGACCCTCCCTATCGCATGAGATGTGATATCCAAGTCCTTCCCATTCCAATCCTGAGACCCTTCCTATAGCATGAGATGTGATATCTCAATGCTTCTAATACCAAACCTGAGACCCTTCCTATAACATGAGATGGGAATATCCAACTACTTCCCATTCCAATCCTGAGACCCTTCCGATAGCAGAGATGTGATATCTCAATGCTTATACCAAACCTGAGATCCTTCCTATAACATGAGATGTGATATCCAACTCCTTCCCATTCCAATCCTGAGACACTTCCTATAGCATGAGATGTGATATCTCACTGCTTATACCAAACCTGAGACCCTTCCCATAGCATGAGATGTGATATCCAAGTCCTTCCCATTCCAGTCCTGAGACACTTCCTATAGCATGAGATGTGATATCCAACTCCTTCCCATTCCAATCCTGAGACCCTTCCTATAGCATGAGATATGATATCTCAATACTTCTAATACCAAACGTGAGATCCTTCCGATAACATGAGATGTGATATCCAAATCCTTCCCCTTCCAAACCTGAGACCCTCCCTTTAGCATGAGATGTGATATCCAACTCCTTCCCATTCCAATCCTGAGACCCTTCTGATAGCATGAGATGTGATATCTCAATGCTTCTAATACCAAACCTGAGATCCTTCCGATAGCATGAGATGTGATATCTCAATGCTTCTAATACCAAACCTGAGATCCTTCCTATAACATGAGATGTGATATCCAAATCCTTCCCCTTCCAAACCTGAGACCCTCCCTTTAGCATGAGATGTGATATCCAACTCCTTCCCATTCCATTCCTGAGACCCTTCTGATAGCATGAGATGTGATATCTCAATGCCTCTAATACCAAACCTGAGATCCTACCTCTAACATGAAATGTGATATCCAACTCTTTCCCCTTCCAAACCTGAGAGCCTTCCTATAGCATGAGATGTGATATCCAAGTCCTTCCCATTCCAATCCTGAGACCCTTCCTATAGCTTGAGATGTGATATCCAACTCCTTCCCATTCCAATTCTGAGATTCTTCCTATACTCTGAGACTTGATATCTCAATGCTTCTAATACCAAACCTGAGACCCGTAATATAACATGAGATGTGATATCCAAATCCTTCCCCTTCCAAACCTTAGACCCTTCCTTTATCATGAGATGTGATATCCAACTCCTTCCCATTCCAATCCTGAGACCCTTCCGATATCATGAGATGTGATATCTCAAAGCTTCTAATATCAAACTTGAGACCCTCCCTATAGCATGAGATGTGATATCCAAGTCCTTCCCATTCCAATCCTGAGACCCTTCCTATAGCATGAGATGTGATATCTCAATGCTTCTAATACCAAACCTGAGACCCTTCCTATAACATGAGATGGGAATATCCAACTCCTTCCCATTCCAATCCTGAGACCCTTCCGATAGCAGAGATGTGATATCTCAATGCTTATACCAAACCTGAGACCCTTCCTATGGCATGAGATGTGATATCCAACTCCTTGCCATTCAAATCCTGAGACCCTTCCGATAGCAGAGACGTGATATCTCAATGCTTCTACCAAACCTGAGACCCTTCCTTTAGCATGAGATGTGATATCCAAATCCTTCACATTCCAATCCTGAGACCCTTCCTATAGCATGAGATGTGATATCTCAATGCTTCTAATACCAAACCTGAGATCCTTCCTATAACATGAGATGTGATATCCAGGTCCTTCCCATTCCAATCCTTAGACCCTTCCTACAGCATGCAATATGATATCTCAATGATTCTAATAACAAACCTGAGACCCGTCCTATAGCATGAGATATGATATCCAAGTCCTTCCCATTCCAATCCTGAGACCCTTCCTATAACATGAAATGTGATATCCAACTCCTTCCCATTCCAACCTGAGACCCTTCCTATAGCATGAGATGGGATATCCAACTTCTTCCAAGTCCAATACTGATACCCTTCCGATAGCATGAGATGTGATATCTCAATGCTTATACCAAACCTGAGACCCTTCCTATAGCATGAGATGTGATATCCAACTACTTCCCATTCCAATCCTGAGACCCTTCCTATAGCATGAGATGTGATATCTCAATGCTTCTAATACCAAACCTGAGATCCTTCCTCTAACATGAAATGTGATATCCAACTCCTTCCCTTTCCAAACCTAAGAGCCTATCTATAGCATGAGATGTGATATCCAGGTCCTTCCCATTCCAATCCTTAGACCCTTCCTACAGCATGCAATATGATATCTCAATGATTCTAATAACAAACCTGAGACCCGTCCTATAACATGAGATGTGATATCCAAATCCTTCCCCTTCCAAACCTTAGACCCTTCCTTTATCATGAGATATGATATCCAAGTCCTTCCCATTCCAATCCTGAGACCCTTCCTATAACATGAAATGTGATATCCAACTCCTTCCCATTCCAACCTGAGACCCTTCCTATAGCATGAGATGGGATATCCAACTTCTTCCAAGTCCAATACTGATACCCTTCCGATAGCATGAGATGTGATATCCCAATGCTTCTACCAAACCTGAGACCCATACTATGGCATGAGATGTGATATCAAACTCCTTCCCATTCCAATCCTGAGACCCTTCCTATAGCTTGAGGTGTGATATCCAACTCCTTCCCATTCCAATTCTGAGACCCTTCTTATACCATGAGACTTGATATCTCAATGCTTCTAATACCAAACCTGAGACCCGTCCTATAACATGAGATGTGATATCCAAATCCTTCCCCTTCCAAACCTTAGACCCTTCCTTTATCATGAGATGTGATATCCAACTCCTTCCCATTCCAATCCTGAGACCCTTCCGATATCATGAGATTTGTTATCTCAATGCTTCTAATATCAAACTTGAGACCCTCCCTATAGCATGATGTGACATCCAAGTCCTTCCCATTCCAATCCTGAGACCCTTCCTATAGTATGAGATGTGATATCTCTATGCTTCTAATACCAAACCTGAGACCCTTCCTATAACATGAGATGGGATATCCAACTCCTTCCCATTCCAATCCTGAGACCTTTCCGATAGCAGAGATGTGATATCTCAATGCTTATACCAAACCTGAGAACCTTCCTATGGCCTGAGATGTCATATACAACTCCTTCCCATTCCAATCCTGAGACCCTTCCTTTAGCATGAGATGTGATATCTCAATGCTTATACCAAATCTGAGACCCTTCCTATAGCATGAGATGTGATATGCAATTCCTTCCCATTCCAATCCTGAGACCCTTCCTATAGCATGAGATGTGATATCTCAATGCTTATACCAAACCTGAGAGCCTACCTATAGCATGAGATGTGATATCCAAGTCCATCCCATTCCAATCCTTAGACCCTTCCTACAGCATGCGATGTGATATCTCAATGATTCTAATACCAAACCAGAGACTCTTCCTATAACATGAGATGGGATATCCAACTCCTTCCCATTCCAATCCTGAGCCGCTTCCGATAGCAGAGATCTGATATCTCAATGCTTATACCAAACCTGAGACCCTTCCTATAACATGAGATGTGATATCCAACTCCTTCCCGTTCCAAACCTGAGACACTAACTATAGCATATGTGATATCCAACTCCTTCCCATTCCAAACATGAGACACTAACTATAGCAAGAAAGTAATATCCAACTCCTACCCATTCCAATCCTGAGACCCTTCCTATAGCAAGAGATGTGATATCCAAATCCTTCCCATTCCAATCCTGAGACCCTTCCTATAACATGAGATGTGATATCCAACTCTTTCCCATTCCAACCTGAGACACTTCCTATAGCATGAGAAGGGATATTCAACTCCTTCCCAATCCAATCCTGAGACCCTTCCGATAGCAGAGATGTGATATCTCAATGCTTATACCAAACCTGAGACCCTTCCTATGGCATGAAATGTGATATCCAACTCCTTGCCATTCAAATCCTGAGACCCTTCCTATAGCATGAGAAGGGATATCCAACTCCTTCCCAATCCAATCCTGAGACCCTTCCGATAGCAGAGACGTGATATCTCAATGCTTCTACCAAACCTGAGACCCTTCCTTTAGCATGAGATGTGATATCCAAATCCTTCACATTCCAATCCTGAGACCCTTCCTATAGCATGAGATGTGATATCTCAATGCTTCTAATACCAAACCTGAGATCCTTCCTATAACATGAGATGTGATATCCAATTCCTTCCCATTCCAAACCTGAGACCCTTCCTATTGGATGAGATGTGATATCCAACTCCTTCCCATTCCAACCCTGAGACCCTTCCTATAGCATGAGATGTGATGTCTCAATGCTTCTAATACCAAACCTGAGATCCTTCCTATAACATGAGATGTGATATCCAACTCCTTCCATTCCAATCCTGAGACCCGTCCTATAGCATGAGATGTGATATCTCAATGCTTATACCAAACCTGAGACCCTTCCTATAGCATGAGATGTGATATCCAACTGCTTCCCATTCCAATCCTGAGACCCTTCCTATAGCATGAGATGTGATATCTCAATGCTTCTAATACCAAACCTGAGATCCTTCCTCTAACATGAAATGTGATATCCAACTCCTTCCCTTTCCAAACCTAAGAGCCTATCTATAGCATGAGATGTGATATCCAAGTCCTTCACATTCCAACCCTTAGACCCTTCCTACAGCAGGCAATATGATATCTCAATGATTCTAATAACAAACCTGAGACCCGTCCTATAACATGAGATGGGATATCCAACTCCTTCCCATTCCAATCCTGAGACACTTCCGATAGCAGAGATGTGATATCTCAATGCTTATACCAAACCTGAGACCCTTACTATAACATGAGATGTGATATCCAAATCCTTCCCGTTCCAAACCTGAGACCCTTCCTTTAGCATGAGAAGTGATATCCAGCTCCTTCCCATTCCAATCCTGAGACACTTCCGATAGCATGAGATGTGATATCTCAATGCTTCTAATATCAAAACTGAGACCCTCCCTATAGCATGATATGTGATATCTAAGTCCTTCCCATTCCAATCCTGAGAACCTCCCTATAGCATGAGATGTGATATCCAACTCCTTCCCATTCCAATCCTGAGACCCTTCCTATAGCATGAGATATGATATCTCAATACTTCTAATACCAAACGTGAGATCCTTCCGATAACATGAGATGTGATATCCAAATCCTTCCCCTTCCAAACCTGAGACCCTCCCTTTAGCATGAGATGTGATATCCAACTCCTTCCTATTCCAATCCTGAGACTCTTCTGATAGCATGAGATGTGATATCTCAATGCTTCTAATACCCAACCTGAGATCCTTCCGATAGCATGAGATGTGATATCTCAATGCTTCTAATACCAAACCTGAGATCCTTCCTATAACATGAGATGTGATATCCAAATCCTTCCCCTTCCAAACCTGAGACCCTCCCTTTAGCATGAGATGTGATATCCAACTCCTTCCCATTCCATTCCTGAGACCCTTCTGATAGCATGAGATGTGATATCTCAATGCCTCTAATACCAAACCTGAGATCCTACCTCTAACATGAAATGTGATATCCAACTCTTTCCCCTTCCAAACCTGAGAGCCTTCCTATAGCATGAGATGTGATATCCAAGTCCTTCCCATTCCAATCCTGAGACCCTTCCTATAGCTTGAGATGTGATATCCAACTCCTTCCCATTCCAATTCTGAGACTCTTCCTATACTATGAGACTTGATATCTCAATGCTTCTAATACCAAACCTGAGACCCGTAATATAACATGAGATGTGATATCCAAATCCTTCCCCTTCCAAACCTTAGACCCTTCCTTTATCATGAGATGTGATATCCAACTCCTTCCCATTCCAATCCTGAGACCCTTCCGATATCATGAGATGTGATATCTCAAAGCTTCTAATATCAAACTTGAGACCCTCCCTATAGCATGAGATGTGATATCCAAGTCCTTCCCATTCCACTCCTGAGACCCTTCCTATAGCATGAGATGTGATATCTCAATGCTTCTAATACCAAACCTGAGACCCTTCCTATAACATGAGATGGGAATATCCAACTCCTTCCCATTCCAATCCTGAGACCCTTCCGATAGCAGAGATGTGATATCTCAATGCTTATACCAAACCTGAGATCCTTCCTATAACATGAGATGTGATATCCAACTCCTTCCCATTCCAATCCTGAGACACTTCCTATAGCACGAGATGTGATATCTCACTGCTTATACCAAACCTGAGACCCTTCCCATAGCATGAGATGTGATATCCAACTCCTTCCCATTCCAATCGTCAGACCCTTCCTATAGCATGAGATGTGATATCTCAATGCTTCTAATAACAAACTTGAGACCCTACCTATAGCATGAGATGTGATATCCAAGTCCTTCCCATTCCAATCCTGAGACACTTCCTATAGCAGAGATGTGATATCTCAATGTTTATACCAAACCTGAGACCCTTCCTATAACATGAGATGTGATATCCAACTCCTTCCCGTTCCAAACCTGAGACCCTTCCTTTAGCATGAGATGTGATATCCAGCTCCTTCCCATTCCAATCCTGAGACACTTCCGATAGCATGAGATGTGATATCTCAATGCTTCTAATATCAAAACTGAGACCCTCCCTATAGCATGATATGTGATATCTACGTCCTTCCCATTCCAATCCTGAGACCCTTCCTATAGCATGAGATGTGATATCTCAATGCTTCTACCAAACCTGAGACCCTTCCTTTAGCATGAGATGTGATATCCAACTCCTTCCCATTCCAATCCTGAGACCCTTCCTATAGCATGAGATGTGATATCTCAATACTTCTAATACCAAACCTGAGATCCTTCCGATAACATGAGATGTGATATCTCAATACTTCTAATACCAAACCTGAGATCCATCCTATAACATGAGATGTGATATCCAAATCCTTCCCCTTCCAAACCTGAGACCCTCCCTTTAGCATGAGATGTGATATCCAACTCCTTCCCATTCCAATCCTGAGACCCTTCTGATAGCATAAGATATGATATCTCAATGCTTCTATACCAAACCTGAGATCCTTCTGATAGCATGAGATGTGATATCTCAATACTTCTAATACCAAACCTGAGATCCTTCCTATAACATGAGATGTGATATCCAAATCCTTATCTTCCAAACCTGAGACCCTCCCTTTAGCATGAGATGTGATATCCAACTCCTTCCCATTCCAATCCTGAGACTCTTCTGATAGCATAAGATATGATATCTCAATGCTTCTATCCCAAACCTGAGATCCTTCTGATAGCATGAAATGTGATATCCAACTCTTTCCCCTTGCAAACCTGAGAGCCTTCCTATAGCATGAGATGTGATATCCAAGTCCTTCCCATTCCAATCCTGAGACCCTTCCTATAACATGAGATGTGATATCCAACTCCTTCCCATTCCAACCTGAGACCCTTCCTATAGCATGAGATGGGATATCCAACTCCTTCCAAATCCAATCCCGTTACCCTTCCGATAACATGAGATGTGATATCCCAATGCTTCTATCAAACCTGAGACCCATACTATGGCATGAGATGTGATATCAAACTCCTTCCCATTCTAATCCTGAGACCCTTCCTATAGCTTGAGATGTGATATCCAACTCCTTCCCATTCCAATTCTGAGACCCTTCATATACCATGAGACTTGATATCTCAATGCTTCTAATACCAAACCTGAGACCAGTCCTATAACATGAGATGTGATATCCAAATCCTTCCCCTTCCAAACCTTAGACCCTTCCTTTATCATGAGATGTGATATCCAACTCCTTCCCATTCCAATCTTGAGACCCTTCCGATATCATGAAATGTGATACCTCAATGCTTCTAATATCAAACTTGAGACCCTCCCTATAGCATGAGATGTGATATCCAAGTCCTTCCCATTCCAATCCTGAGACCCTTCCTATAGCATGAGATGTGATATCTCAATGCTTCTAATACCAAACCTGAGACCCTTCCTATAACATGAGATGGGAATATCCAACTCCTTCCCATTCCAATCCTGAGACACTTCCGATAGCAGAGATGTGATATCTCAATGCTTATACCAAACCTGAGATCCTTCCTATAACATGAGATGTGATATCCAACTCCTTCCCATTCCAATCCTGAGACACTTCCTATAGCATGAGATGTGATATCTCACTGCTTATACCAAACCTGAGACCCTTCCTATAGCATGAGATGTGATATCTCAATGCTTCTAATATCAAACTTGAGACCCTCCCTATAGCATGAGATGTGATACCCAAGTCCTTCCCATTCCAATCCTGAGACCCTTCCTATAGCATGAGATGTGATATCTCAATGCTTCTAATACCAAACCTGAGACCCTTCCTATAACATGAGAAGGGAATATCCAACTCCTTCCCATTCCAATCCTGAGACACTTCCGATAGCAGAGATGTGATATCTCAATGTTTATACCAAACCTGAGACCCTCCCTACGGCATGAGATGTCATATACAACTCCTTCCCATTCCAATCCTGAGACCCTTCCTATAGCATGAGATGTCATATCCAACTCCTTCCATTCCAATCCTGAGACCCTTCCTATAGCATGAGATGTGATGTCTCAATGCTTCTAATACCAAACCTGAGATCCTTCCTATAACATGAGATGTGATATCCAACTCCTTCCATTCCAATCCTGAGACCTTTCATATAGCATGAGATGTGATATCTCAATGCTTATAATAAAACCTGAGACCCTTCCTATAGCATGAGATGTGATATCCAAGTCCTTCCCATTCCAATCCTTAGACCCTTCCTACAGCATGCAATATGATATCTCAATGATTTTAATAAAAAACCTGAGACCCGTCCTATAACATGAGATGGGATATCCAACTCCTTCCCATTCCAATCCTGAGACACTTCCGATAGCAGAGATGTGATATCTCAATGTTTATACCAAACCTGAGACCCTTCCTATAACGAGATGTGATATCCAACTCCTTCCCGTTCCAAACCTGAGACCCTTCCTTTAGCATGAGATGTGATATCCAGCTCCTTCCCATTCCAATCCTGAGACCCTTCCTATAGCATGAGATGTGATATCTCAATGCTTATCCTTGATTCCTGTAGTAAATTGATTTCCTTTGCAGGCCGACTCCTCTCACGAATGCCTTGTCTGCATGCATTCTCTCCTGGCCATTCTCTCACCGTGGCTATTTGCCTACCCCCTTCCTCTCTCAGTGGATGGACTTCTCCATCCTAGCCTCCTACCACTCATCTCCGCCTACTTGGAGAATTCAACATGAACCTGTATGCTTCCTGACCTGGACTTTTACGAGATCTGCATCTCTTCATGTCGCTGGCCCTACACACTGCAGGGAATACTCAGGATTTTCTGATCTCAGACCTCCCCTCTGTAACCCTCTCAACAATCCTCTCCCGTGGTGATCAAGTTCTCATCTCCAAAGAAGGCTAACTGCCAGCTGTTCCTCCTCAGAGGAGTTCTCCCTTTCTGTCCCTGCTCCCTGCACCGTTTCGCGTTGCAAACACTCGCTTCCCTGCTCTCTGGTTTAGACGCTTTTCCTTCTCAGAGGCCTTCTTCCTTTCTGCCCTTTTCGCGTTGCAAGTACTCACTTCCCAGCTCTCTGGTTTAGACGCGTGTTCCCTGCCTTCTCTCCTCTTCCCGCTGCCTTCAAATCAAAAAATGAGCTCCAAAAGATACACAGTGCTCAGAATGCTCTATAACACCCATTATTCAACATATAGCCGTAACCCGCTAGACGTATTGAAACGTGCTGTAAACTAGCAAAAACAGCTAGAAAATGTACTTTCCTCGCGTTTTTGTAAATGCTAATTCTGATGGGTTCCCATGTATGTACTGTCCGTGCGTTTGTTGTCGAATCCTGAAGTTTTTAACCACTGTTCTCCCATACAAGGGGGGGGTCAACGTCTACTGCTGTTCACAGGCTGAATGTATACGGCTGAAATCTTTAAGGCATTATCAGCTTTCCTGACTGTTTTGGAACGTGTATTTGCCATCTGTTAATGCAGTCGCCCTGTGTTCATCGTCCCTTCTACTTTACAGGCTGCACTCCCCTGGTGATCACATTCTCCTCTCCAGAGCAGGCTGACTACCAGCTGCTCCTTCTCAGAGGCCTTCTTCCTTTCTGCCCTTTTCGCGTTGCATGTACTCGCTTTCCAGCTCTCTGGTTTAGATGCGTGTTCCCTGCCTTCTCTCCTCTTCCTACAGCCTTCCAATGAGCTCCACAAGATACAGTGTTCAGAATGCTTTATAACTCCCATTATTCAACATATAGCTGCAACCCGCTAGACGTATTGAAACGTGCTAAAAACGAGCAGAAACAGCTAGAAAATGTACTTTCCTCGCGTTTTGGTAAATGCGAATTCTGGTGGATTCCCATTTTGTACTCTGTTCGTGCGTTTGTTCAGTCGAATCCTGGTCTTTTGAACCACTCTTCTCCCATACAAGGGAGGGTCAAAATGTGTTGTTCACAGGCTGAATTTATACTGCTGAAATGCTCGCTTCCCAGCTCTCTGGTTTAGACGCGTGTTCCCTGCCTTCTCTCCTCTTCCCGCTGCCTTCAAATCAAAAAAAGAGCTCCAAAAGATACACAGTGCTCAGAATGCTCTATAACACCCATTATTCAACATATAGCCGTAACCCGCTAGACGTATTGAAACGTGCTGTAAACTAGCAAAAACAGCTAGAAAATGTACTTTCCTCGCGTTTTTGTAAATGCTAATTCTGATGGGTTCCCATGTATGTACTGTCCGTGCGTTTGTTGTCGAATCCTGAAGTTTTTAACCACTGTTCTCCCATACAAGGGGGGGTCAACGTCTACTGCTGTTCACAGGCTGAATGTATACGGCTGAAATCTTCAAGGCATTATCAGCTTTCCTGACTGTTTTGGAACGTGTATTTGCCATCTGTTAATGCAGTCGCCCTGTGTTCATCGTCCCTTCTACTTTACAGGCTGCACTCCCCTGGTGATCACATTCTCCTCTCCAGAGCAGGCTGACTACCAGCTGCTCCTCCTCATAGGCGTTTATCCTTTCTGTCCCTGCTCCCTGCACCATTTCGCGTTGCATGTACTCGCTTTCCAGCTCTCTGGTTTAGATGCGTGTTCCCTGCCTTCTCTCCTCTTCCTACAGCCTTCCAATGAGCTCCACAAGATACAGTGTTCAGAATGCTTTATAACTCCCATTATTCAACATATAGCTGTAACCCGCTAGACGTATTGAAACGTGCTAAAAACGAGCAGAAACAGCTAGAAAATGTACTTTCCTCGCGTTTTGGTAAATGCGAATTCTGGTGGATTCCCATTTTGTACTCTGTTCGTGCGTTTGTTCAGTCGAATCCTGGTCTTTTGAACCACTCTTCTCCCATACAAGGGAGGGTCAAAATGTGTTGTTCACAGGCTGAATTTATACTGCTGAAATGCTCGCTTCCCTGCTCTCTGGTTTAGACGCGTGTACCCTGCATTTACCAAAACGCGAGGGAAGTACATTTTCTAGCTGTTTTTGCTAGTTTTTAGCACGTTTCAATACGTCTAGCGGGTTACAGCTATATGTTGAATAATGGGGTTATAAAGCATTCTGAACACTGTATCTTGTGGAGCAAATTGGAAGGCTGTAGCAAGAGGAGAGAAGGCAGGGAACACGCATCTCAACCAGAGAGCTGGGAAGCGAGTACATGCAACGCGAAACGGTGCAGGGAGCAGGGACAGAAAGGATGAACACCTATGAGGAGGAGCAGCTGGTAGTTAGCCTGCATAGGAGAGAAGAATGTGATCACTAGGGGAGTGCAGCCTGTAAACTAGAAGGAACGATGAACAAAGGGCGACTGCATTAACAGATGGCAAATACACGTTCCAAAACAGGAAAGCTGATAATGCCTTGAAGATTTCAGCCGCATACATTCAGCCTGTGAAGAGCAGTAGATGTTGACCCCCCCTCCCTAGTATGGGAGAACAGTGGTTAAAAACTTCAGGATTCGACACAAACGCACGGACACAGTACATACAACATGGGAACCCACCAGAATTCGCATTTACAAAAACGCGAGGGAAGTACATTTTCTAGCTATTTTTGCTAGTTTTTAGCACGTTTCAATACGTCTAGCGGGTTACAGCTATATGTTGAATAATGGGGTTATAAAGCATTCTGAACACTATCTTGTGGAGCTCATTGGAAGGCTGTAGGAAGAGGAGAGAAGGCAGGGAACACGCATCTAAACCAGAGAGCTGGGAAGCGAGTACATGCAACGCGAAACGGTGCAGGGAGCAGGGACAGAAAGGTGGAACGCCTCTGAGGAGGAGCAGCTGGTAGTTAGCCTGCTCTGGAGAGGAGAATGTGATCACCACGGGAGTGCAGCCTTGAAACAAGAAGGGACGATGAAAACATGCTGACTGGAATAACAGATGGCAAATACACTTTCCAGAACAGTCAGTTTACCCGATAATGCATTGACGATTTCAGCAGTATACATTGTTAAGACGGATTTCTGAACTCTGTCCTGGTGGCGCAGAAGTTCAGAAGGCCAACCTAATTACTTGGAACAGGGTAACCTCTGGACGAGCCAGACCAATCAAGGTAGCGATCGCGGCGGTCAAGACTAGGTCTCAAGAGGGGTGAGGGTGACTGAAAGCCCGCAATGAGCACACAAAGCAAGAGCGCTTACAAACTACTCCAAACAGTTGTTATATCAAAAATATATACACATTTATTTTAAGGCCTTTAAAACAATGACCGTAGCGAGAAAATCACAATATCACACTATTAAGCCAACACATACCATATCAACACAATATATATACAAATACGACAGTCTTAAGCATTAGAGGCACGAAATGTGTAGTCCACCTGCAAGGGAAGGAAAACAGGCAGTGCGATAACGCTTTAGGCTCAGTTCGCCTTCAGAGGCACCTAACTAGATGGAAGTCCGAGCCCTGCGAAGAGTGGAGCCTTGTGCTCAAAGTACCTGCCACGCCGGTGCCAACGGGCAAAAGGAGAAGCTCTTCGGAGGAAGTCAGGCAGTTCGGGTTAGTGCACAGCAGAAGGAGAACAGGTTCCGCAACTCAAGCGCAGCCTCCACAGCGGGCAGAAGCAGAGCGCGAGTACGGCAAAAAGGGTGCTGTTTTTACACAGCAGGGAAAAGCAATGGGATACTGCAGGAGGGCGACCAGATCCTAGCTATACTACTCACCGGTCCCCGAAGCAAGCAGACCCAGGCTTCTCCACGTTAGTTTCAGCAGCTGGCAGGTTCAGAAGAGCAGGGAACGCCTCGTAGTCGTGTAGAGCAAAAAGACGTCCCAATCGACGAAACCGGCACAGTTTGTTGCCGCAGCAGGACAACGGAGCGGCCGTGTGTATTCGAGCCAAATGTACACTCCTCCCTTCAGACTTGGGAACGCCAAGTGTACGAAGCGTGGGAGAGTGACAAGGACTCGAAATACAACACAACCTGGCGGCGGTTACAGAGCAGGACTCCCTTGTAAGCTGGTCAGTCAACTGGATGGCCCAGAGACACTTCCGAAGGCTTACTTGGCAGGAGATGATGAAGTCGCCGGGAATAGCTGTTCCTGCTATTCCAAAGGTCGAAGCACCAGTACAGGCCTTCTGGTTCGATCAAAGGAGGAAAGGGTTTCACAGGACGACAGCAGTGCAAAGGAGGATTCCTTCAGCGGGTCACCAGCGATTCCTCGGTCCAGCCTCGTGGTTGCAGGATACTTGGCTCCTGTATTCCTTCGTTCGTGAGAACTCAGGAGATCGACATGGTAGTGGTGTTTCCAGCCCCCTCTTATCCACGGTTCCCTTCGCGCCAAAACGGAGGGGAGCCAATGGGAGATCCGCTCATCAACACACATACCATACGTGGACCAATCACGGACCACGGTGGTCCCAGGCATTCACACCACCCTAGACTCTCTGGCACCCAGGATGTGTATTGGGACCAGACATCCCAGCCCACACCCTGGAGGCACACAAACGACATGTAGAAGCCCGCGAAAGCAACCACGTTTCGCGGGAAAGTACATGCCCAAATAAGGAAGGCCCCGGGTCGCTCGACCTGGGGAAGGTGAAGGGAGCAAGACGGTCAGTGGACAGGACAAAGGAGCCTCGTGGTCTGGCCATTTTGGGAGCCAGGCCACCATTTTGGGTTCAGTGCGAAAAACGCGCTCAGAACGCCAAAAGGAGCTCAAAATAAACAAAACGATCGCTGCCACCATTCCAGTCTCTGAATGACTTGCACCGATCAAAATACCATCCTAAAAGAGTATCTAGGGCATGTAGAAGGCTAGAGACCCAAGAGAGCTGTAACTTAGCTTACAGTGCCCTCTTGTGTCATGTTGCACTAAAGCCGCAACATGATAAAAGAAACTACGGGAAACAGCGTTCCCCGGTACTGACTGTCTTAAGGGCATGTCAGTTTCCCCGTAAGAAAAGGAGCGAAAGCCCAGAGAAGTGCAGCAGAAGGCTGCACTTCTCTGGCAAAGTCAAGAACAAGGTGAAAAACAACAGCAAAAAGTTTAGGGGTTGCCACATGGAAGGAAAAGGTCTCAGGAATGGAATGGGAAGGAGTTGGATATCACATCTCATGATAAAGGAAGGGTCTAAGGTTTGGAAGGGGAAGGATTTGGATATCACATCTCGTTATATTACGGGTCTCACGTTTGGTATTAGAAGCATTGAGATATCAAGTCTCATAGTATATGAAGGGTCTCAGAATTGGAATGGGAAGGAGTTGGATATCACATCTCAAGCTATAAGAAGGGTCTCAGGATTGGAATGGGAAGGACTTGGATATCACATCTCATGCTAAAGGGAGGGTCTCAGGTTTGGAAGGGGAAGGATTTGGATATCACATCTCATGTTATAGGAAGGATCTCAGGTTTGGTATTAGAAGCATTGAGATATCACATCTCATGCTATCGGAAGGATCTCAGGTTTGGTATTAGAAGCATTGAGATATCACATCTCATGCTATCAGAAGGGTCTCAGGATTGGAATGGGAAGGAGTTGGATATCACATCTCATGCTAAAGGGAGGGTCTCAGGTTTGGAAGGGGAAGGATTTGGATATCACATCTCATGTTATCGGAAGGATCTCACGTTTGGTATTAGAAGTATTGAGATATCATATCTCATGCTATAGGAAGGGTCTCAGGATTGGAATGGGAAGGAGTTGGATATCACATCTCATGCTATAGGAAGTGTCTCAGGATTGGAATGGGAAGGACTTGGATATCACATCTCATGCTATAGGTAGGGTCTTAAGTTTGATATTAGAAGCATTGAGATATCACATCTCATGCTATAGGAAGGGTCTGAGGATTGGAATGGGAAGGAGTTGGATATCACATCTCATGCTATGGGAAGGGTCTCAGGTTTGGTATAAGCAGTGAGATATCACATCTCATGCTATAGGAAGTGTCTCAGGATTGGAATGGGAAGGAGTTGGATATCACATCTCATGTTATAGGAAGGATCTCAGGTTTGGTATAAGCATTGAGATATCACATCTCTGCTATCGGAAGGGTCTCAGGATTGGAATGGGAAGGAGTTGGATATTCCCATCTCATGTTATAGGAAGGGTCTCAGGTTTGGTATTAGAAGCATTGAGATATCACATCTCATGCTATAGGAAGGGTCTCAGGATTGGAATGGGAAGGACTTGGATATCACATCTCATGCTATAGGGAGGGTCTCAAGTTTGATATTAGAAGCTTTGAGATATCACATCTCATGATATCGGAAGGGTCTCAGGATTGGAATGGGAAGGAGTTGGATATCAGATCTCATGATAAAGGAAGGGTTTAAGGTTTGGAAGGGGAAGGATTTGGATATCACATCTCATGTTATATTACGGGTCTCACGTTTGGTATTAGAAGCATTGAGATATCAAGTCTCATAGTATAGGAAGGTTCTCAGGATTGGAATGGGAAGGACTTGGATATCACATCTCATGCTATAGGAAGGCTCTCAGGTTTGGAAGGGGAAAGAGTTGGATATCACATTTCATGTTAGAGGTAGGATCTCAGGTTTGGTATTAGAGGCATTGAGATATCACATCTCATGCTATCAGAAGGGTCTCAGGAATGGAATGGGAAGGAGTTGGATATCACATCTCATGCTAAAGGGAGGGTCCCAGGTTTGGAAGGGGAAGGATTTGGATATCACATCTCATGTTATAGGAAGGATCTCAGGTTTGGTATTAGAAGCATTGAGATATCACATCTCATGCTATCGGAAGGATCTCAGGTTTGGTATTAGAAGCATTTAGATATCACATCTCATGCTATCAGAAGAGTCTCAGGATTGGAATAGGAAGGAGTTGGATATCACATCTCATGCTAAAGGGAGGGTCTCAGGTTTGGAAGGGGAAGGATTTGGATATCACATCTCATGTTATCGGAAGGATCTCACGTTTGGTATTAGAAGTATTGAGATATCATATCTCATGCTATAGGAAGGGTCTCAGGATTGGAATGGGAAGGAGTTGGATATCACATCTCATGCTATAAGGAGGGTCTCAGGATTGGAATGGGAAGGACTTAGATATCACATATCATGCTATAGGGAGGGTCTCAGTTTTGATATTAGAAGCATTGAGATATCACATCTCATGCTATCGGAAGTGTCTCAGGATTGGAATGGGAAGGTGCTGGATATCACATCTCATGCTAAAGGAAGGGTCTCAGGTTTGGAACGGGAAGGATTTGGATATCACATCTCATGTTATAGGAAGGGTCTCAGGTTTGGTATAAGCATTGAGATATCACATCTCTGCTATCGGAAGTGTCTCAGGATTGGAATGGGAAGGAGTTGGATATCCCATCTCATGTTATAGGAAGGTTCTCAGGTTTGGTATTAGAAGCATTGAGATATCACATCTCATGCTATAGGGAAGGTCTCAAGTTTGATATTAGAAGCATTGAGATAACAAATCTCATGATATCGGAAGGGTCTCAGGATTGGAATGGGAAGGAGTTGGAAATCACATCTCATGATAAAGGAAGGGTCTAAGGTTTGGAAGGGGAAGGATTTGGATATCACATCTCATGTTATAGGACGGGTCTCAGGTTTGGGATTAGAAGCATTGAGATATCAAGTCTCATGGTATAGGAAGGGTCTCAGAATTGGAATGGGAAGGAGTTGGATATCACATCTCATGCTATAGGAAGTGTCTCAGGATTGGAATGGGAAGGACTTGGCTATCACATCTCATGCTATAGGTAGGGTCTCAGTTTTGGTATTAGAAGCATTGAGATATCACATCTCATGCTATCGGAAGGATCTCAGGTTTGGTATTAGAAGCATTGAGATATCACATCTCATGCTATCAGAAGGGTCTCAGGATTGGAATGGGAAGGAGTTGGATATCACATCTCATGCTAAAGGGAGGGTCTCAGGTTTGGAAGGGGAAGGATTTGGATATCACATCTCATGTTATCGGAAGGATCTCACGTTTGGTATTAGAAGTATTGAGATATCATATCTCATGCTATAGGAAGGGTCTCAGGATTGGAATGGGAAGGAGTTGGATATCACATCTCATGCTATAGGAAGTGTCTCAGGATTGGAATGGGAAGGACTTGGATATCACATCTCATGCTATAGGTAGGGTCTTAAGTTTGATATTAGAAGCATTGAGATATCACATCTCATGCTATAGGAAGGGTCTGAGGATTGGAATGGGAAGGAGTTGGATATCACATCTCATGCTATGGGAAGGGTCTCAGGTTTCGTATAAGCAGTGAGATATCACATCTCATGCTATAGGAAGTGTCTCAGGATTGGAATGGGAAGGAGTTGGATATCACATCTCATGTTATAGGAAGGATCTCAGGTTTGGTATAAGCATTGAGATATCACATCTCTGCTATCGGAAGGGTCTCAGGATTGGAATGGGAAGGAGTTGGATATTCCCATCTCATGTTATAGGAAGGGTCTCAGGTTTGGTATTAGAAGCATTGAGATATCACATCTCATGCTATAGGAAGGGTCTCAGGATTGGAATGGGAAGGACTTGGATATCACATCTCATGCTATAGGGAGGGTCTCAAGTTTGATATTAGAAGCTTTGAGATATCACATCTCATGATATCGGAAGGGTCTCAGGATTGGAATGGGAAGGAGTTGGATATCACATCTCATGATAAAGGAAGGGTCTAAGGTTTGGAAGGGGAAGGATTTGGATATCACATCTCATGTTATATTACGGGTCTCACGTTTGGTATTAGAAGCATTGAGATATCAAGTCTCATAGTATAGGAAGGGTCTCAGAATTGGAATGGGAAGGAGTTGGATATCACATCTCAAGCTATAGGAAGGGTCTCAGGATTGGAATGGGAAGGCCTTGATATCACATCTCATGCTATAGGAAGGCTCTCAGGTTTGGAAGGGGAAAGAGTTGGATATCACATTTCATGTTAGAGGTAGGATCTCAGGTTTGGTATTAGAGGCATTGAGATATCACATCTCATGCTATCAGAAGGGTCTCAGGAATGGAATGGGAAGGAGTTGGATATCACATCTCATGCTAAAGGGAGGGTCCCAGGTTTGGAAGGGGAAGGATTTGGATATCACATCTCATGTTATAGGAAGGATCTCAGGTTTGGTATTAGAAGCATTGAGATATCACATCTCATGCTATCGGAAGGATCTCAGGTTTGGTATTAGAAGCATTTAGATATCACATCTCATGCTATCAGAAGAGTCTCAGGATTGGAATAGGAAGGAGTTGGATATCACATCTCATGCTAAAGGGAGGGTCTCAGGTTTGGAAGGGGAAGGATTTGGATATCACATCTCATGTTATCGGAAGGATCTCACGTTTGGTATTAGAAGTATTGAGATATCATATCTCATGCTATAGGAAGGGTCTCAGGATTGGAATGGGAAGGAGTTGGATATCACATCTCATGCTATAGGGAGGGTCTCAGGATTGGAATGGGAAGGACTTAGATATCACATATCATGCTATAGGGAGGGTCTCAGTTTTGATATTAGAAGCATTGAGATATCACATCTCATGCTATCGGAAGTGTCTCAGGATTGGAATGGGAAGGTGCTGGATATCACATCTCATGCTAAAGGAAGGGTCTCAGGTTTGGAACGGGAAGGATTTGGATATCACATCTCATGTTATAGGAAGGTTCTCAGGTTTGGTATTAGAAGCATTGAGATATCACATCTCATGCTATAGGGAAGGTCTCAAGTTTGATATTAGAAGCATTGAGATAACAAATCTCATGATATCGGAAGGGTTTCAGGATTGGAATGGGAAGGAGTTGGATATCACATCTCATGATAAAGGAAGGGTCTAAGGTTTGGAAGGGGAAGGATTTGGATATCACATCTCATGTTATAGGACGGGTCTCAGGTTTGGGATTAGAAGCATTGAGATATCAAGTCTCATGGTATAGGAAGGGTCACAGAATTGGAATGGGAAGGAGTTGGATATCACATCTCAAGCTATAGGAAGGGTCTCAGGATTGGAATGGGAAGGAGTTTGATATCACATTTCATGTTATAGGAAGGGTCTCAGGATTGGAATGGGAAGGACGTGGATATCATATCTCATGCTATAGGAAGGCTCTCAGGTTTGGAAGGGGAAGGAGTTGGATATCACATTTCATGTTATAGGACGGGTCTCAGGTTTGGTAGAAGCATTGGGATATCACATCTCATGCTATTGGAAGGGTATCAGTATTGGATTTGGAAGGAGTTGGATATCCCATCTCATGCTATTGGAAGGGTCTCAGGTTGGAATGGGAAGGAGTTGGATATCACATTTCATGTTATAGGAAGGGTCTCAGGATTGGAATGGGAAGGACGTGGATATCATATCTCATGCTATAGGAAGGCTCTCAGGTTTGGAAGGGGAAGGAGTTGGATATCACATTTCATGTTAGAGGAAGGATCTCAGGTTTGGTATTAGAGGCCTTGAGATATCACATCTCATGCTATAGGAAGGGTCTCAGGATTGGAATGGGAAGGAGTTGGATATCACATCTCAAGCTATAGGAAGGGTCTCAGGTTTGGTATACGCATTGAGATATCACATCTCATGCTATAGGAAGGGTCTCAGGATTGGAATGGGAAGGAGTTCGATATCACATCTCATGTTATAGGAAAGATCTCAGGTTTGGTATTAGAAGCATTGAGACATCACATCTCATGTTATAGGAAGGATCTTAGGATTGGAATGGGAAGAAGTTGGATATCACATCTCATGCTATAGGAAGGGTCTCAGGTTTGGTATAAGCATTGAGATATCACATCTCATGCTATAGGAAGGGTCTCAGGATTGGAATGGGAAGGAGTTGTATATGACATCTCATGCCATAGGAAGGGTCTCAGGTTTGGTATAAGCATTGAGATATCACATCACATGCTATAGGAAGGGTCTCAGGATTGGAATGAGAAGGACTTGGATATCACATCTCATGCTATAGGCAGGGTCTCAGGTTTGGAAAGGGAAGGAGATGGATATCACATTTCATGTTAGAGGTAGGATCTCAGGTTTGGTATTAGAGGCATTGAGATATCACATCTCATGCTATCAGAAGGGTCTCAGGATTGGAATGGGAAGGAGTTGTATATCACATCTCATGCTAAAGGGAGGGTCTCAGGTTTGGTATTAGAGGCATTGAGATATCACATCTCATGCTATCATAAGGGTCTCAGGATTGGAATGGGAAGGAGTTGGATATCACATCTCATGTTATAGGAAGGATCTCAGGTTTGGTATTAGAAGCATTAAGATATCACATCTCATGCTATAGGAAGGGTCTCAGGATTGGAATGGGAAGGAGTTGGATATCACATCTCATGCTATAGGAAGGGTCTCAGATTTGGTATAAGCATTGAGATATCACATCTCATGCTATAGGAAGGGTCTCAGGATTGGATTGGGAAGGAGCTGTATATGACATCTCAGGCCATAGGAAGGGTCTCAGGTTTGCTATACGCATTGAGATATCACATCTCTGCTATCGGAAGGGTCTCAGGATTGGAATGGGAAGGAGTTGGATATCCCATCTCATGTTATAGGAAGGGTCTCAGGTTTGGTATTAGAAGCATTGAGATATCACATCTCATGCTATAGGAAGGGTCTCAGGATTGGAATGGGGAGGACTTGGATGTCACATCTCATGCTATAGGGAGGGTCTCAAGTTTGATATTAGAAGCATTGAGATAACAGATCTCATGATATCGGAAGGGTCTCAGGATTGGAATGGGAAGGAGTTGGATATCACATCTCATGATAAAGGAAGGGTCTAAGGTTTGGAAGGGGAAGGATTTGGATATAACATCTTATGCCATAGTATGGGTCTCAGGTTTGGTAGAAGCATTGGGATATCACATCTCATGCTATTGGAAGGGTATCAGTATTGGATTTGGAAGGAGTTGGATATCCCATCTCATGCTATAGGAAGGGTCTCAGGTTGGAATGGGAAGGAGTTGGATATCACATTTCATGTTATAGGAAGGGTCTCAGGATTGGAATGGGAAGGACTTTGATATCATATCTCATGCTATAGGAAGGCTCTCAGGTTTGGAAGGGGAAGGAGTTGGATATCACATTTCATGTTAGAGGAAGGATCTCAGGTTTGGTATTAGAGGCCTTGAGATATCACATCTCATGCTATAGGAAGGGTCTCAGGATTGGAATGGGAAGGAGTTGGATATCACATCTCAAGCTTTAGGAAGGGTCTCAGGTTTGGTATAAGCATTGAGATAGCACATCTCATGCTATAGGAAGGGTCTAAGGATTGGAATGGGAAGGAGTTGGATATCACATCACATGTTATAGGAAAGATCTCAGGTTTGGTACTAGAAGCATTGAGACATCACATCTCATGTTATAGGAAGGGTCTCAGGATTGGAATGGGAAGGAGTTGGATATCACATCTCATGCTATAGGAAGGGTCTCAGGTTTGGAACGGGAAGGAGTTAGATATCACATCTCATGTTATAGGAAGAGTCTCAGGTTTGGTATAAGCATTGAGATATCACATCTCTGCTATCGGAGAAGTCTCAGGATTGGGATGGGAAGGAGTTGGATATCCCTTCTCATGCTATAGGAAGGGTCTCAGGATTTGAATGGCAAGGAGTTGGATATCACATATCATGCCATAGGAAGGGTCTCAGGTTTCGTATAAGCATTGAAATATCACATCTCTGCTATCGGAAGGGTCTCCGGATTGGATTGGGAAGGAGTTGGATATCCCTTCTCATGCTATAGGAAGTGTCTCAGGTTGGAATGGGAAGGAGTTGGATATCACATCTCATGTTATAAGAAGGGTCTCAGGATTGGAATGGGAAGGATTTGGATATCACATCTCTTGCTATAGGAAGGGTCTCAGGATTGGAATGGGTAGGAGTTGGATATTACATTCTTGCTATAGGAAGGGCCTCATTTTTGGAACGGGAAGGAGTTGGATATCACATATGCTATAGGAAGTGTCTCAGGTTTGGAACGGGAAGGAGATGGATATCACATCTCATGTTAGAGGAAGGATCTCAGGTTTGGTATTAGAGGCCTTGAGATATCACATCTCATGCTATAGGAAGGGTCTCAGGTTTGGTATAAGCATTGAGATATCACATCTCATGCTATAGGAAGGGTCTCAGGATTGGAATGGGAAGAAGTTGGATATCACATCTCATGCTATAGGAAGGGCCTCAGGTTTGGTATAAGCATTGAGATATCACATCTCATGCTATAGGAAGGGTCTCAGGTTGGAATGGGAAGGACTTGGATATCACATCTCATGCTATAGGAAGGCTATCAGGTTTGGAAGGGGAAGGAGTTGCATATCAAATTTCATTTTAGAGGTAGGATCTCAGGTTTGGTATTAGAGGCATTGAGATATCACATCTCATGCTATAGGAAGGGTCTCACGATTGGAATGGGAAGGATTTGGATATCACATCTCATGCTATAGGAAGGGTCTCAGGTTTGGTATAAGCACTGAGATATCACATCTCATGCTATAGAAACGGTCTCAAGATTGCAATGGGAAGGAGCTGGATATCACATCTCATGTTATAGCAAGGATCTCAGATTTGGTATTAGAAGCATTGAGACATCACATCTCATGCTATAGGAAGGGTCTCAGGATTGGAATGGGAAGGAGTTGGATATCACATCTCATGTTATAGGAAGGGTCTCAGGATTGGAATGGGAAGCACTTCGATATCACATCTCATGTTATAGGAAGGCTCCCAGGTTTAGAAGGGGAAGGAGTTGGATATCACATTTCATGTTAGAGGTAGGATCTCAGGTTTGGTATAAGAGGCATTGAGATATAACATCTCATGCTATCAGAAGGGTCTCAGGATTGGAATGGGAAGGAGTTGGATATCACATCTCATGCTAAAGGGAGGGTCTCAGGTTTGGAAGGGGAAGGATTTGGATATCACATCTCATGCTATAGGAAGGGTCTCAGGATTGGAATGGGAACGATTTGGATATCACATCTCATGCTATAGGAAGGGTCTCAGGTTTGGTATAAGCATTGAGATATCTCATCTCATGCTATAGGAAGGGTCTCAGGATTGGAATGGGAAGGAGTTGGATATCACATCTCATGCTATAGGTAGGCTCTCAGTTTTGGAAAGGGAAGGTTTTGGATATCACATCTCATGCTATAGGAAGGGTCTCACGATTGGAATGGGAAGGATTTGGATATCACGTCTCATGCTATAGGAAGGGTCTCAGGATTGGAATGGGAAGGAGTTGGATATCACATCTCATGCTATAGGAAGGGTCTCAGGAATGGAATGGGAAGGAGTTTTATATGACATCTCATGCCATAGGAAGGATCTCAGGTTTGGTATTAGAAGCATTGAGACATCACATCTCATGTTATAGGAAGGGTCTCAGGATTGGAATGGGAAGGAGTTGGATAGCACATCTCATGCTATAGGAAGGGTCTCAGGTTTGGTATAAGCATTGAGATATCACATCTCATGCTATAGGAAGGGTCTCAGGATTGGAATGGGAAGGAGTTGTATATGACATCTCATGCCATAGGAAGGGTCTCAGGTTTGATATCAGCATTGAGATATCACATCTCTGCTATCGGAAGGGTCTCAGGATTGGAATGGGAAGGAGTTGGATATCCCATTTTATGTTACAGGAAGGGTCTCAGGTTTGGTATTAGAAGCATTGAGATATCACATCTCATGCTATAGGAAGGGTCTCAGGATTGGAATGGGAAGGACTTGAATATCCCATCTCATGCTATAGGGAGGCTCTCACGTTTGGAAAGGGAAGGAGTTGGATATCACATTTCATGTTACAGGTAGGATCTCAGGTTTGGTATTAGAGGCATTGAATATCCTATAGCACGAGATGTGATATCTCAATGCTTCTAATATCAAACTTGAGACCCTCCCTATAGCATGAGATGTGATATCCAAGTCCTTCCCATTCCAATCCTGAGACACTTCCTATAGCATGAGATGTGATATCTCAATGCTTCTAATACCAAACCTGAGACTCTTCCTATAACATGAGATGGGATATCCAACTCCTTCCCATTCCAATCCTGAGACCCTTCCAAAAGCAGAGATGTGATATCTCAATGCTTATACCAAACCTGAGACCCTTCCTATGGCATGAGATGTCATATACATATCCTTCCCATTCCAATCCTGAGACCCTTCCTATAGCATGAGATGTGATATCTCAATGCTTATACCAAACCTGAGACCCTTCCTATAGCATGAGATGTGATATCCAAGTCCTTCCCATTCCAATCCTTAGACCCTTCCTATAGCATGCAATATGATATCTCAATGAATCTAATACCAAACCTGAGACTCTTCCTATAACATGAGATGGGATATCCAACTCCTTCCCATTCCAATCCTGAGACCCTTCCAAAAGCAGAGATGTGATATCTCAATGCTTATACCAAACCTGAGACCCTTCCTATGGCATGAGATGTCATATACATATCCTTCCCATTCCAATCCTGAGACCCTTCCTATAGCATGAGATGTGATATCTCAATGCTTATACCAGACCTGAGACCCTTCCTATAGCATGAGATGTGATATCCAAGTCCTTCGTATTCCAATCCTTAGACCCTTCCTATAGCATGCAATATGATATCTCAATGATTCTAATAACAAACCTGAGACCCATCCTATAACATGAGATGGGATATCCAACTCCTTCCCATTCCAATCCTGAGACCCTTCCGATAGCAGAGATGTGATATCTCAATGCTTATACCAAACCTGAGACCCTTCCTACGGCATGAGATGTCATATACAACTCCTTCCCATTCCAATCCTGAGACCCTTCCCATAGCATGAGATGTGATATCTCAATGCTTATACCAAACCTGAGACCCTTCATATAGCATGAGATGTGATATCCAACTCCTTCCCATTACAATCCTGAGTCCCTTCCTATAGCATGAGATGTGATGTCTCAATGCTTCTAATACCAAACCTGAGATCCTTCCTATAACATGAGATGTGATATCCAGCTCCTTCCCATTCCAATCCTGAGACACTTCCGATAGCATGAGATGTGATATCTCAATGCTTCTAATATCAAAACTGAGACCCTCCCTATAGCATGATATGTGATATCTAAGTCCTTCCCATTCCAATCCTGAGACCCTTCCTATAGCATGAGATGTGATATCTCAATGCTTCTACCAAACCTGAGACCCTTCCTTTAGCATGAGATGTGATATCCAACTCCTTCCCATTCCAATCCTGAGACCCTTCCTATAGCATGAGATGTGATATCTCAATGCCTCTAATACCAAACCTGAGATCCTTCCGATAACATGAGATGTGATATCTCAATACTTCTAATACCAAACCTGAGATCCATCCTATAACATGAGATGTGATATCCAAATCCTTCCCCTTCCAAACCTGAGACCCTCCCTTTAGCATGAGATGTGATATCCAACTCCTTCCCATTCCAATCCTGAGACCCTTCTGATAGCATAAGATATGATATCTCAATGCTTCTATACCAAACCTGAGATCCTTCCGATAGCATGAGATGTGATATCTCAATACTTCTAATACCAAACCTGAGATCCTTCCTATAACATGAGATGTGATATCCAAATCCTTATCTTCCAAACCTGAGACCCTCCCTTTAGCATGAGATGTGATATGCAACTCCTTCCCATTCCAATCCTGAGACTCTTCTGATAGCATAAGATATGATATCTCAATGCTTCTATACCAAACCTGAGATCCTTCTGATAGCCTGAGATGTGATATCTCAATGCTTCTAATACCAAACCTGAGATCCTTCCTATAACATGAGATGTGATATCCAACTCCTTCCCATTCCAATCCTGAGACCCTTCCTATAACATGAGATGTGATATCCAACTCCTTCCCATTCCAACCTGAGACCCTTCCTATAGCATGAGATGGGATATCCAACTCCTTCCAAATCCAATCCCGATACCCTTCCGATAGCATGAGATCTGATATCCCAATGCTTCTACCAAACCTGAGACCCATACTATGGCATGAGATGTGATATCAAACTCCTTCCCATTCTAATCCTGAGACCCTTCCTATAGCTTGAGATGTGATATCCAACTCCTTCCCATTCCAACTCTGAGACCCTTCCTATATCATGAAATGTGATATCTCAATGCTTCTAATATCAAACTTGAGACCCTCCCTGTAACATGAGATGGGAATATCCAACTCCTTCCCATTCCAATCCTGAGACCCTTCCGATAGCAGAGATGTGATATCTCAATGCTTATACCAAACCTGAGATCCTTCCTATAACATGAGATGTGATATCCAACTCCTTCCCATTCCAATCCTGAGACACTTCCTATAGCATGAGATGTGATATCTCAATGCTTCTAATATCAAACTTGAGACCCTCCCTATAGCATGAGATGTGATACCCAAGTCCTTCCCATTCCAATCCTGAGACACTTCCTATAGCATGAGATGTGATATCCAACTGCTTCCCATTCCAATCCTGAGACCCTTCCTATAGCATGAGATGTGATATCTCTATGCTTCTAATACCAAACCTGAGATCCTTCCTCTAACATGAAATGTGATATCCAACTCCTTCCCTTTCCAAACCTAAGAGCCTATCTATAGCATGAGATGTGATATCCAAGTCCTTCACATTCCAACCCTTAGACCCTTCCTACAGCATGCAATATGATATCTCAATGATTCTAATAACAAACCTGAGACCCGTCCTATAACATGAGATGGGATATTCAACTCCTTCCCATTCCAATCCTGAGACTCTTCCGATAGCAGAGATGTGATATCTCAATGCTTATACCAAACCTGAGACCCTTCCTATAACATGAGATGTGATATCCAAATCCTTCCCGTTCCAAACCTGAGACTCTTCTGATAGCATGAGATGTGATATCTCAATGCTTCTAATACCAAACCTGAGATCCTTCCGATAGCATGAGATGTGATATCTCAATGCTTCTAATACCAAACCTGAGATCCTTCCTATAACATGAGATGTGATATCCAAATCCTTCCCCTTCCAAACCTGAGACCCTCCCTTTAGCATGAGATGTGATATCCAACTCCTTCCCATTCCATTCCTGAGACCCTTCTGATAGCATGAGATGTGATATCTCAATGCCTCTAATACCAAACCTGAGATCCTACCTCTAACATGAAATGTGATATCCAACTCTTTCCCCTTCCAAACCTGAGAGCCTTCCTATAGCATGAGATGTGATATCCAAGTCCTTCCCATTCCAATCCTGAGACCCTTCCTATAGCTTGAGATGTGATATCCAACTCCTTCCCATTCCAATTCTGAGACCCTTCCTATACTATGAGACTTGATATCTCAATGCTTCTAATACCAAACCTGAGACCCGTAATATAACATGAGATGTGATATCCAAATCCTTCCCCTTCCAAACCTTAGACCCTTCCTTTATCATGAGATGTGATATCCAACTCCTTCCCATTCCAATCCTGAGACCCTTCCGATATCATGAGATGTGATATCTCAAAGCTTCTAATATCAAACTTGAGACCCTCCCTATAGCATGAGATGTGATATCCAAGTCATTCCCATTCCAATCCTGAGACCCTTCCTATAGCATGCGATGTGATATCTCAATGCTTCTAATACCAAACCTGAGACCCTTCTTATAACATGAGATGGGAATATCCAACTCCTTCCCATTCCAATCCTGAGACCCTTCCGATAGCAGAGATGTGATATCTCAATGCTTATACCAAACCTGAGATCCTTCCTATAACATGAGATGTGATATCCAACTCCTTCCCATTCCAATCCTGAGACACTTCCTATAGCATGAGATGTGATATCTCACTGCTTATACCAAACCTGAGACCCTTCCCATAGCATGAGATGTGATATCCAACTCCTTCCCATTCCAATCCTCAGACCCTTCCTATAGCATGAGATGTGATATCTCAATGCTTCTAATATCAAACTTGAGACCCTACTTATAGCATGAGATGTGATATCCAAGTCCTTCCCATTCCAATCCTGAGACACTTCCTATAGCATGAGATGTGATATCTCAATGCTTCTAATACCAAACCTGAGACTCTTCCTATAACATGAGATGGGATATCCAACTCCTTCCCATTCCAATCCTGAGACCCTTTTGATAGCAGAGATGTGATATCTCAATGTTTATACCAAACCTGAGACCCTTCCTACGGCATGAGATGTCATATTCAACTCCTTCCCATTCCAATCCTGAGACCCTTCCTATAGCATGAGATGTGATATCCAACTCCTTCCCATTCCAATCCTGAGACCCTTCCTATAGCATGAGATGTGATGTCTCAATGCTTCTAATACCAAACCTGAGATCCTTCCTATAACATGAGATGTGATATCCAACTCCTTCCATTCCAATCCTGGACCCTTCCTATAGCATGAGATGTGATATCTCAATGCTTATACCAAACCTGAGACCCTTCCTATAGCATGAGATGTGATATCCAACTCCTTCCCATTCCAATCCTGAGACCCTTCCTATAGCCTGAGATGTGATATCTGAATGCCTCTATTACCAAACCTGAGATCCTTCCTCTAACATGAAATGTGATATCCAACTCCTTCACTTTCCAAACCTGAGAGCCTATCTATAGCATGAGATGTGATATCCAAGTCCTTCCCATTCCAATCCTTAGACCCTTCCTACAGCATGCAATATGATATCTCAATGATTCTAATAAAAAACCTGAGACCCGTCCTATAACATGAGATGGGATATCCAACTCCTTCCCATTCCAATCCTGAGACACTTCCGATAGCAGAGATGTGATATCTCAATGTTTATACCAAACCTGAGACCCTTCCTATAACATGAGATGTGATATCCAACTCCTTCCCGTTCCAAACCTGAGACCCTTCCTTTAGCATGAGATGTGATATCCAGCTCCTTCCCATTCCAATCCTGAGACACTTCCGATAGCATGAGATGTGATATCTCAATGCTTCTAATATCAAAACTGAGACCCTCCCTATAGCATGATATGTGATATCTAAGTCCTTCCCATTCCAATCCTGAGACCCTTCCTATAGCATGAGATGTGATATCTCAATGCTTCTACCAAACCTGAGACCCTTCCTTTAGCATGAGATGTGATATCCAACTCCTTCCCATTCCAATCCTGAGACCCTTCCTATAGCATGAGAGGTGATATCTCAATACTTCTAATACCAAACCTGAGATCCTTCCGATAACATGAGATGTGATATCTCAATACTTCTAATACCAAACCTGAGATCCATCCTATAACATGAGATGTGATATCCAAATCCTTCCCCTTCCAAACCTGAGACCCTCCCTTTAGCATGAGATGTGATATCCAAATCCTTCCCATTCCAATCCTGAGACCATTCTGATAGCATAAGATATGATATCTCAATGCTTCTATACCAAACCTGAGATCCTTCCGATAGCATGAGATGTGATATCTCAATACTTCTAATACCAAACCTGAGATCCTTCCTATAACATGAGATGTGATATCCAAATCCTTATCTTCCAAACCTGAGACCCTCCCTTTAGCATGAGATGTGATATCCAACTCCTTCCCATTCCAATCCTGAGACTCTTCTGATAGCATAAGATATGATATCTCAATGCTTCTATACCAAACCTGAGAGCCTTCCTATAGCATGAGATGTGATATCCAAGTCCTTCCCATTCCAATCCTGAGACCCTTCCTATAACATGAGATGTGATATCCAACTCCTTCCCATTCCAACCTGAGACCCTTCCTATAGCATGAGATGGGATATCCAACTCCTTCCAAATCCAATCCCGATACCCTTCCGATAGCATGAGATCTGATATCCCAATGCTTCTACCAAACCTGAGACCCATACTATGGCATGAGATGTGATATCAAACTCCTTCCCATTCTAATCCTGAGACCCTTCCTATAGCTTGAGATGTGATATCCAACTCCTTCCCATTCCAATTCTGAGACCCTTCCTATACCATGAGACTTGATATCTCAATGCTTCTAATACCAAACCTGAGACCCGTCCTATAACATGAGATGTGATATCCAAATCCTTCCCCTTCCAAACCTTAGACCCTTCCTTTATCATGAGATGTGATAGCCAACTCCTTCCCATTCCAATCTTGAGACCCTTCCGATATCATGAAATGTGATATCTCAATGCTTCTAATATCAAACTTGAGACCCTCCCTATAACATGAGATGGGAATATCCAACTCCTTCCCATTCCAATCCTGAGACCCTTCCGATAGCAGAGATGTGATATCTCAATGCTTATACCAAACCTGAGATCCTTCCTATAACATGAGATGTGATATCCAACTCCTTCCCATTCCAATCCTGAGACCCTTCCTATAGCATGAGATGTGATATCCAACTCCTTCCCATTCCAATCCTGAGACCCTTCCTATAGCATGAGATGTGATATCTCAATGCTTCTAATATCAAACTTGAGACCCTCCCTATAGCATGAGATGTGATACCCAAGTCCTTCCCATTCCAATCCTGAGACACTTCCTATAGCATGAGATGTGATATCTCAATGCTTCTAATACCAAACCTGAGACTCTTCCTATAACATGAGATGGGATATCCAACTCCTTTCCATTCCAATCCTGAGACCCTTTCGATAGCAGAGATGTGATATCTCAATGTTTATACCAAACCTGAGACCCTCCCTACGGCATGAGATGTCATATACAACTCCTTCCCATTCCAATCCTGAGACCCTTCCTATAGCATGAGATGTGATATCCAACTCCTTCCCATTCCAATCCTGAGACCCTTCCTATAGCATGAGATGTGATGTCTCAATGCTTCTAATACCAAACCTGAGATCCTTCCTATAACATGACATGTGATATCCAACTCCTTCCATTCCAATCCTGAGACCCTTCCTATAGCATGAGATGTGATATCTCAAGACCCTTCCTATAGCATGAGATGTGATATCCAACTCCTTCCCATTCCAATCCTGAGACCCTTCCTATAGCCTGAGATGTGATATCTGAATGCCTCTAATACCAAACCTGAGATCCTTCCTCTAACATGAAATGTGATATCCAACTCCTTCACTTTCCAAACCTGAGAGCCTATCTATAGCATGAGATGTGATATCCAAGTCCTTCCCATTCCAATCCTTAGACCCTTCCTACAGCATGCAATATAATATCTCAATGATTTTAATAAAAAACCTGAGACCCGTCCTATAACATGAGATGGGATATCCAACTCCTTCCCATTCCAATCCTGAGACACTTCCGATAGCAGAGATGTGATATCTCAATGTTTATACGAAACCTGAGACCCTTCCTATAACATGAGATGTGATATCCAACTCCTTCCCGTTCCAAACCTGAGACCCTTCCTTTAGCATGAGATGTGATATCCAGCTCCTTCCCATTCCAATCCTGAGACACTTCCGATAGCATGAGATGTGATATCTCAATGCTTCTAATATCAAAACTGAGACCCTCCCTATAGCATATGTGATATCTAAGTCCTTCCCATTCCAATCCTGAGACCCTTCCTATAGCATGAGATGTGATATCCAACTCCTTCCCGTTCCAAACCTGAGACCCTTCCTTTAGCATGAGATGTGATATCCAGCTCCTTCCCATTCCAATCCTGAGACACTTCCGATAGCATGAGATGTGATATCTCAATGCTTCTAATATCAAAACTGAGACCCTCCCTATAGCATATGTGATATCTAAGTCCTTCCCATTCCAATCCTGAGACCCTTCCTATAGCATGAGATGTGATATCTCAATGCTTATCCTTGATTCCTGTAGTAAATTGCTTTCCTTTGCAGGCCGACTCCTCTCACGAATGCCTTGTCTGCATGCATTCTCTCCTGGCCATTCTCTCACCGTGGCTATTTGCCTACCCCCTTCCTCTCTCAGTGGATGGACTTCTCCATCCTAGCCTCCTACCACTCAACTCCGCCTACTTGGAGAATTCAACATGAACCTGTATGCTTCCTGACCTGGACTTTTACGAGATCTGCAACTCTTCATGTCGCTGGCCCTACACACTGCAGGGAATACTCAGGATTTTCTGATCTCAGACCTCCCCCTCTGTAACCTTCTCAACAATCCTCTCCCGTGGTGATCAAGTTCTCATCTCCAAAGAAGGCTAACTGCCAGCTGTTCCTCCTCAGAGGAGTTCTCCCTTTCTGTCCCTGCTCCCTGCGCGTTGCAAACACTCGCTTCCCTGCTCTCTGGTTTAGACGCTTTTCCTTCTCAGAGGCCTTCTTCCTTTCTGCCCTTTTCGCATTGCAAGTACTCGCTTCCCAGCTCTCTGGTTTAGACGCGTTCCCTGCCTTCTCTCCTCTTCCCGCTGCCTTCAAATCAAAAAATGAGCTCCAAAAGATACACAGTGCTCAGAATGCTCTATAACACCCATTATTCAACATATAGCCGTAACCCGCTAGACGTATTGAAACGTGCTGTAAACTAGCAAAAACAGCTAGAAAATGTACTTTCCTCGCGTTTTTGAAATGCTAATTCTGATGGGTTCCCATGTATGTACTGTCCGTGCGTTTGTTGTCGAATCCTGAAGTTTTTAACCACTGTTCTCCCATACAAGGGGGGGGTCAACGTCTACTGCTGTTCACAGGCTGAATGTATACGGCTGAAATCTTCAAGGCATTATCAGCTTTCCTGTTTTGGAACTTGTATTTGCCATCTGTTAATGCAGTCGCCCTGTGTTCATCGTCCCTTCTACTTTACAGGCTGCACTCCCCTGATGATCACATTCTCCTCTCCAGAGCAGGCTGACTACCAGCTGCTCCTCCTCATAGGCGTTCATCCTTTCTGTCCCTGCTCCCTGCACCGTTTCGCGTTGCATGTACTCGCTTCCCAGCTCTCTGGTTTAGATGCGTGTTCCCTGCCTTCTCTCCTCTTCCTACAGCCTTCCAATGAGCTCCACAAGATACAGTGTTCAGAATGCTTTATAACACCCATTATTCAACATATAGCTGTAACCCGCTAGACGTATTGAAACGTGCTAAAAACGAGCAGAAACAGATAGAAAATGTACTTTCCTCGCGTTTTGGTAAATGCGAATTCTGGTGGATTCCCATTTTGTACTCTGTTCGTGCGTTTGTTCAGTCGAATCCTGGTCTTTTGAACCACTCTTCTCCCATACAAGGGAGGGTCAAAATGTGTTGTTCACAGGCTGAATTTATACTGCTGAAATGCTCGCTTGCCTGCTCTCTGGTTTAGACGTGTGTACCCTGCATTTACCAAAACGCGAGGGAAGTACAGGACAGAAAGGATGAACACCTATGAGGAGGAGCAGCTGGTAGTTAGCCTGCATAGGAGAGAAGAATGTGATCACTAGGGGAGTGCAGCCTGTAAACTAGAAGGAACGATGAACAAAGGGCGACTGCATTAACAGATGGCAAATACACGTTCCAAAACAGGAAAGCTGATAATGCCTTGAAGATTTCAGCCGTATACATTCAGCCTGTGAACAGCAGTAGATGTTGACCCCCCCTCCCTAGTATGGGAGAACAGTGGTTAAAAACTTCAGGATTCGACACAAACGCACGGACACAGTACATACAACATGGGAACCCACCAGAATTTGCATTTACAAAAACGCGAGGGAAGTACATTTTCTAGCTATTTTTGCTAGTTTTTAGCACGTTTCAATACGTCTAGCGGGTTACAGCTATATGTTGAATAATGGGGTTATAAAGCATTCTGAACACTATCTTGTGGAGCTCATTGGAAGGCTGTAGGAAGAGGAGAGAAGGCAGGGAACACGCATCTAAACCAGAGAGCTGGGAAGCGAGTACATGCAACGCGAAACGGTGCAGGGAGCAGGGACAGAAAGGTGGAACGCCTCTGAGGAGGAGCAGCTGGTAGTTAGCCTGCATAGGAGAGAAGAATGTGATCACTAGGGGAGTGCAGCCTGTAAACTAGAAGGAACGATGAACAAAGGGCGACTGCATTAACAGATGGCAAATACACGTTCCAAAACAGTCAGGAAAGCTGATAATGCCTTGAAGATTTCAGCCGTATACATTCAGCCTGTGAACAGCAGTAGATGTTGACCCCCCCCTCCCTAGTATGGGAGAACAGTCGTTAAAAACTTCAGGATTCGACACAAACGCACGGACACAGTACATACAACATGGGAACCCACCAGAATTCGCATTTACAAAAACGCGAGGGAAGTACATTTTCTAGCTATTTTTGCTAGTTTTTAGCACGTTTCAATACGTCTAGCGGGTTACAGCTATATGTTGAATAATGGGGTTATAAAGCATTCTGAACACTATCTTGTGGAGCTCATTGGAAGGCTGTAGGAAGAGGAGAGAAGGCAGGGAACACGCATCTAAACCAGAGAGCTGGGAAGCGAGTACATGCAACGCGAAACGGTGCAGGCAGCAGGGACAGAAAGGTGGAACGCCTCTGAGGAGGAGCAGCTGGTAGTTAGCCTGCTCTGGAGAGGAGCATGTGATCACCACGGGAGTGCAGCCTTGAAACAAGAAGGGACGATGAAAACATGCTGACTGGAATAACAGATGGCAAATACACTTTCCAGAACAGTCGGTTTACCCGATAATGCATTGACGATTTCAGCAGTATACATTCAGCCTGTGAACAGTAGATTTTGATCCCCCCCTTGTATGGGTGATGAGTGGTTAAAAACATTAGGATTCGACTGAACAAATGCACGGAGTACAAAATGGGAATCCACCAGAATTCGTATTTACCAAAACGCGAGGAAAGAACATTTTCTAGCTATTTTGCTAGTTTTTAGCACTTTTCAATACGTCTAGCGGGTTACAGCTATATCTTGAATAATGGGTGTTATAAAGCATTCTGAGCACCGTGTATCTTTTGAAGCTCATTTGTTGATTTGAAGGCAGCGGGAAGAGGAGAGAAGGCAGGGAACACACGTCTAAACCAGAGAGCTGGGAAGCGAGTTGTTTTCTGCAACGCGAAACGATGCAGAGAACAGGCACAGAAAGGAAGAAGGAAAAGCGTCTAAACCAGAGAGCAGGGAAGCGAGTGTTTGCAACGCGAAACGGTGCAGAGAGCAGGGACAGAAAGGGAGAACTCCACTGAGGAGGAACAGCTGGTAGTTAGCCTTCTTTGGAGATGAGAACTTGATCACCACGGGAGAGGATTGTTGAGAGGGTTACATAGGGGGATGTCTGAGATCAGAAAATCCTGAGTATTCCCTGCAGTGTGTAGGGCCAGAGACATGAAGAGTTGCAGATCTCGTAAAAGTCCAGGTCAGGAAGCATACAGGTTCATTTTGAATTCTCCAAGTAGGCGGAGTTGAGTGGTAGAAGTCCATCCACTGAGAGAGGAAGGGGGTAGGCAAATAGCCACGGTGAGAGAATGGCCAGGAAAGAGAGAATGCATGCAGACAAGGCATTCGTGAGAGGAGTCGGCCTGCAAAGGAAAGCAATTTACTACAGGAATCAAGGATACTCCCCCTCATGAACGGTTGGATCTGGGCATGGAGAGGAACTTGTCATCAGGGAGGAAAGTGTCAGAGCTCGAGACAGCGCTGGCCGTCATCCATGTCTCGGTTAGACCAAGGACATCAAGGTCGGGTTCTTCCAGGAAATGGCAAATGTCAGATGAGTGTTAACTGAGTGAGAGTTGAGAGTGGGGAGGGGTACAAATCAGTAATCCTTGCGGAGGTGTAGAAGGAGCCTGACCTAGGGCACATGAGGAAGGAGAGAGGAAAGGAAGCAGAAGAAGGGAGAGAAGACACAGCAGGAGTGCATTATCAATCCGGGAGCTAGGAGTGGTGAGGTTAGACGGGGAGGTCTGAGTCTCAGGATTTGAATGGGAAGTTCGATATCACATGTCATGCTATAGGAAGAGTCTCAGGATTGGAATGGGAAGGAGTTGGATATGATATCTCTTGTTATAGGGAGGGTCTCAGGTTTGGTATTAGAAGCACTGAGATATCAAATCACATCCTATCGGAAGGGTCTCGGGTTTGGTATTGGAAGAAATGAGATTTCAAATCTCAGGCTGTGGGAATGGTCTAGGCTAGGGTATGGTATTGGAAGGGGTGAAAAATCACATTTCATGCTACAGGAAGGGTCACAAGTTTGGAATGGGAAGGAGTTGGATTTCACATATACTACGGGAAGGGCCTCAGGTTTGGTATTAGAAGCATAGAGATATCACATCTCATGTTATAGGAAGGGTCTCGATTGGAATGGGAAGGAGTTGGATATCACATCTCATGTTATAGGGAGGGTCTCAGTTTTCATATTAGAAGCATTGAGATATCACATATGCTATTGGAAGGGTCTCAGTATTGGAATGGAAAGGAGTTGGATATCACATCTCATGTTATAGGGAGGGTCTCAGTTTTGATATTAGAAGCATTGAGATATCACATATGCTATTGGAAGGGTCTCAGTATTGGAATTGGAAGGAGTTGGATATCACATATGCTAAAGGAAAGGTCTCAGGTTTGGAATGGGAAGGAGTTGGATATCACGTCTCATGTTATAGGAAGGGTCTCAGGTTTGGAATGGGAAGGAGTTGAATATCACATCTCATGCTAAAGGAAGGGTCATCGGGTTCGGTATAAGCATTGAGATATCACATCTCTGCTATCGGAAGGGTCTCAGGATAGGAATGGGAAGGACTTAGAATTCACATCTCATACTATAGGGAGGGTCTCAGTTTTGATATTAGAAGCATTGAGCTATCACATCTCATGCTATCGGAAGGGTCTCAGGATTGGAATGGGATGGAGTTGGATATCACATCTCAAGCTATCTCAGGATTGGAATGGGAAAGAGTTTGATATTTCATCTCAAGCTATAGGAAGGGTCTCAAGTTTGGAAAGGGAAGGATTTGGATTTCACATCTCATGTTATAGGATGGTTCTCATGTTTGGTTTTAGAAGCATTGAGATATCACATCTCATGCTATCGGAAGGGTCTCAGGTTTGGAAAGGGAAGGATTTGGATTTCACATGTTATAGGATGGTTCTCAGGTTTGGTTTTAGAAGCATTAAATTATAACATCTCATGCTATAGCAAGGGTCTCAGGTTTGGAATGGGAAGGAGTTGGATATCACATCTCTGCTATCTGAAGGGTCTCAGGATTGGAATGGGAAGGAGTTGGATATCCCATCTCGTTATAGGAAGGGTCTCAGGTTTGTAATTAGAAGCAATGAGATATCACATCTCATGCTCTAGGAAGGGTCTAAGGTTTGGAAGGGGACGGATTTGGGTATCACATCTCATGTTATAGGACCCGTCTCAGGTTTGGTATTTGAAGCATTGAGATATCAAGTCTCATGGTATAGGACGGGTCTCAGAATTGGAATGAGAAGGAGTTGGATATCACATCTCAAGCTATAGGAAGGGTCTCATGATTGGAATGGGAAGGAGTTGGATATCACATCTCATGTTATAGGAAGGGTCTCAGGATTGGAATGGGAAGGACTTGGATATCACATCTCATTCTATAGGAAGGCTCTCAGGGTTGGAAGGGGAAGGAGTTGGATATCACATTTCATGTTAGAGGTAGGATCTCAGGTTTGGTTTTAGAGGCATTGAGATATCACATCTCATGCCATCAGAAGGGTCTCAGGATTGGAATGGGAAGGAGTTGGATATCAAATCTCATGCTAAAGGGATGGTCTAAGGTTTGCAAGGGGAGGGATTTGGACATCATATCTCATGTTATTGGAAGGATCTCAGGTTTGGTATTAGAAGCATTGAGATATCACATCTCATGCTATCGGAAGGGTCTTAGGTTTGGTATAAGCATTGAGATACCACATCTCTGCTATCGGAAGGGTCTCAGGATTGGAATGGGAAGGATTTGGATATCACAATTCATGTTATAGGAAGGGTCTCAGGTTTGGTATTAGAAGCATTGAGATATCACATCTCATGCTATAGGAAGGGTCTCAGGATTGGAATGGGAAGGACTTGGATATCACATCTCATGTTATAGGAAGGGTCTCAGGTTTGGTATTAGAAGCATTGAGATATCACATCTCATGCTATAGGAAGGGTCTCAGGAATGGAATGGGAAGGACTTGGATATCACATCTCATGATAAAGGAAGGGTCTAAGGTTTGGAAGGGGAAGGATTTGGATATCACATCTCATGTTATTGGACCGTTCTCAGGTTTGGTATTAGAAGCATTGAGATATCAAGTCTCATGGTATAGGACGGGAGTTTGATATCACATCTCATGCCATGGTATGGGTCTCAGGTTTTGTAGAAGCATTTGGATATCACATCTCATGCTATCGGAAGGGTATCAGGATTGGATTTGGAAGGAGTTGGATATCCCATCTCATGCTATAGGAAGGGTCTCAGGTTGGAATAGAAGGAGTTGGATATCACATCTCATGTTATAGGAAGGGTCTCAGGATTGGAATGGGAAGGACTTGGATATCACATCTCATGCTGTAGGAAGGGTCTCAGGTTTGGAAAAGGAAGGAGTTGGATATCACATTTCATGTTAGAGGTAGGATCTCAGGTTTGGTATTAGAGGCATTGAGATATCACATCTCATGCTATCAGAAGGGTATCAGGATAGGAATGGGAAGGAGTTGGATATCACATCTCATGCTAAAGGGAGGGTCTCAGGTTTGGAATGGGAAGGATTTGGATATCACATCTCATGTTATAGGAAGGACCTTAGGTTTGGTATTAGAAGCATTGAGATATCACATCTCATGCTATAGGAAGGGTCTCGGGATTGGAATGGGAAGGAGTTGGATATCACATCTCATGTTATAGGAAGGATCTCAGGTTTGGTATTAGAAGCATTGAGATATCACATCTCATGCTATAGGAAGGGTCTCAGGATTGGAATGGGAAGGAGTTGGATATCACATCTCATGCTATGGGAAGGGTCTCAGGTTTGGTATAAGCATTGAAATATCACATCTCTGCTATCGGAAGGGTCTCAGGATTGGAATGGGAGGAGCTGGATATCACATCTCATGCTATGGGAAGGGTCTCAGGTTTGGTATAAGCATTGAAATATCACATCTCTGCTATCGGAAGGGTCTCAGGATTGGAATGGGAGGAGCTGGATATCACATCTCATGCTAAAGGAAGGGTCTCAGGTTTGGAAGGGGAAGGAGTTGGATATCACATCTCATGCTAAAGGGAGGGTCTCAGGTTTGGAATGGGAAGGATTTGGATATCACATCTCATGTTATAGGAAGGACCTTAGGTTTGGTATTAGAAGCATTGAGATATCACATCTCATGCTATAGGAAGGGTCTCGGGATTGGAATGGGAAGGAGTTGGATATCACATCTCATGTTATTGGAAGGATCTCAGGTTTGGTATTAGAAGCATTGAGATATCACATCTCATGCTATCGGAAGGGTCTTAGGTTTGGTATAAGCATTGAGATATCACATCTCTGCTATCGGAAGGGTCTCAGGATTGGAATGGGAAGGATTTGGATATCATAATTCATGTTATAGGAAGGGTCTCAGGTTTGGTATTAGAAGCATTGAGATATCACATTTCATGCTATAGGAAGGGTCTCAGGATTGGAATGGGAAGGACTTGGATATCACATCTCATGTTATAGGAAGGGTCTCAGGTTTGGTATTAGAAGCATTGAGATATCACATCTCATGCTATAGGAAGGGTATCAGGAATGGAATGGGAAGGACTTGGATATCACATCTCATGATAAAGGAAGGGTCTAAGGTTTGGAAGGGGAAGGATTTGGATATCACATCTCATGTTATTGGACCGGTCTCAGGTTTGGTATTAGAAGCATTGAGATATCAAGTCTCATGGTATAGGACGGGAGTTTGATATCACATCTCATGCCATGGTATGGGTCTCAGGTTTTGTAGAAGCATTGGTATATCACATCTCATGCTATCGGAAGGGTATCAGGATTGGATTTGGAAGGAGTTGGATATCCCATCTCATGCTATAGGAAGGGTCTCAGGTTGGAATAGAAGGAGTTGGATATCACATCTCATGTTATAGGAAGGGTCTCAGGATTGGAATGGGAAGGACTTGGATATCACATCTCATGCTGTAGGAAGGGTCTCAGGTTTGGAAAAGGAAGGAGTTGGATATCACATTTCATGTTAGAGGTAGGATCTCAGGTTTGGTATTAGAGGCATTGAGATATCAGATCTCATGCTATCAGAAGGGTATCAGGATTGGAATGGGAAGGAGTTGGATATCACATCTCATGCTAAAGGGAGAGTCTCAGGTTTGGAATGGGAAGGATTTGGATATCACATCTCATGTTATAGGAAGGACCTTAGGTTTGGTATTAGAAGCATTGAGATATCACATCTCATGCTATAGGAAGGGTCTCAGGATTGGAATGGGAAGGAGTTGGATATCACATCTCATGCTATGGGAAGGGTCTCAGGTTTGGTATAAGCATTGAAATATCACATCTCTGCTATCGGAAGGGTCTCAGGATTGGAATGGGAGGAGCTATATATCACATCTCATGCTAAAGGAAGGGTCTCAGGTTTGGAAGGGGAAGGATTTGGATATCACATCTCATGTTATCGGACGGGTCTCAGGTTTGGTATTAGAAGCATTGTGATATCACATCTCATGCTATAGGATGTGTCTCAGGATTGGAATGGGAAGGAGTTGGATATCACATCTCATGCTATAGGAAGGGTTTCAGGTTTGGTAGAAGCATTGAGATATCACATCTCATGCTATAGGAAGAGTCTCAGGTTTGGGAAGGGAAGGATTTGGATTTCACATCTCATGTTATAGGATGGTTCTCATGTTTGGTTTTTGAAGCATTGAGATATCACATCTCATGCTATCGGAAGGGTCTCAGGTTTGGAATGGGAAGGAGTTGGATATCAGATCTCATGTTATAGGAAGGGTCTCAGGTTTGGAATGGGAAGGAGTTGGATATGACATCTCTTGTTATAGGGAGGGTCTCAGGATTTGAATGGTAAGGAGTTGGATATCACATCTCATGCTATAGGAAGGGTCTCAGGTTGGAATGGGAAGGAGTTGGATATCACATCTCATGTTATATACAGGAAGGGTCTCAGGATTGGAATGGGAAGGATTTGGATATCACATCTCTTGCTATAGGAAGGGTCTCAGGTTTTTTATTAGAAACATTGAGATATCACATCTCATGCTATAGGAAGGGTTTTAGGATTGGAATGGGAAGTATTTGGATATCACATCTCATGCTAAAGGAAGGGTCTCAGGTTTGGAAGGGGAAGGATTTGGATATCACATCTCATCCAATAGGAAGGGTCTCAGGTTTGGAATGGGAAGGAATTGGATATCACATCTCATGTTATAGGAAGGGTCTCAGGTTTTTTATTAGAAACATTGAGATATCACATCTCATGTTATAGGACGGTTCCCAGGTTTGGTATTAGAAGCATTGAGATATCACATCTCATGGTATAGGAAGGGTCTCAGGGTTGGAATGGGAAGGAGTTGGATATCACATCTCATCCAATAGGAAGGGTCTCAGGTTTGGAATGGGAAGGAATTGGATATCACATCTCATGTTATAGGAAGGATCTCAGGTTTGGTATTAGAAGCATTGAGATATCACATCTCATGCTATAGGAAGGGTCTCAGGATTGGAATGTGAAGGATTTGGATATCACATCTCATGCTAAAGGAAGGGTCTCAGGTTTGGTAGAAGCATTGAGATATCACATCTCATGCTATAGGAAGGGTCTCAGGATTTGAATGGCAAGGAGTTGGATATCACATCTCATGCCATAGGAAGGGTCTCAGGTTTGGTATAAGCATTGAGATATCACATCTCTGCTATCGGAAGGTTCTCAGGATTGGATTGGGAAGGAGTTGGATATCCCTTCCCATGCTATAGGAAGTGTCTCAGGTTGGAATGGGAAGGAGTTGAATATCACATCTCATGTTATAGGAAGGGTCTCAGGATTGGAATGGGAAGGATTTGGATATCACATCTCATGTCATAGGAAGGATCTCAGGTTTGGTATTAGAAGCATTGATATATCACATCTCATGCTATAGGAATGGTCTCAGGATTGGAATGGGTAGGAGTTGGATATTACATTCTTGCTATAGTAAGGGTCTCATGTTTGGAATGGGAAGGAGTTGGATATCACATATGCTATAGGAAGTGTCTCAGGTTTGGAACGGGAAGGAGTTGGATATCACATCTCATGTTATAGGAAGGGTCTCAGGTTTGGTATAAGCATTGAGATATCACATCTCTGCTATCAGGAGTGGCTCAGGATTGGAATGGGAAGGAGTTGGATATCCCATCTCATGTTAAAGGACGGGTCTCTGGTTTGGTATTAGAATCATTGAGATATCACATCGCATGCTGTAGGAAGGGTCTAAGGATTGGAATGGGATGGACTTGGATATCACATCTCATGCTATAGGTAGGCTCTCAGGTTTGGTATAAGCATTGAGATATCACATCTCATGCTATAGGAAGGGTCTCAGGATTGGAATGGGAAGGATTTGGATATCACATCTCATGCTATAGGAAGGGTCTCAGATTTGGTATAAGCATTGAGATATCACATCTCATGCTATAGGAAGGGTCTCAGGATTGGAATGGGAAGGAGTTGTATATGACATCTCAAGCCTTAGGAAGGGTCTCAGGTTTGGTATAAGCATTGAGATATCACATCTCTGCTATCGGAAGGGTCTCAGGATTGGAATGGGAAGGAGTTGGATATCCCACCTCATGTTATATGAAGGGTCTCAGGTTTGGTATTAGAAGCATTGAGATATCACATCTCATGCTATAGGAAGGGTCTCAGGATTGGAATGGGAAGGACTTGGATGTCACATCTCATGCTATAGGGAGGGTCTCAAGTTTGATATTAGAAGCATTGAGATAACAAATCTCATGATATCGGAAGGGTCTCAGGATTGGAATGGGAAGGAGTTGGATATCACATCTCATTATAAAGGAAGGGTCTAAGGTTTGGAAGGGGAAGGATTTGGATATCACATCTCATGTTATATGACGGGTCTCAGGTTTGGTATTAGAAGCATTGAGATATCAAGTCTCATGGTATAAGAAGGGTCTCAGAATTGGAATGGGAAGGAGTTGGATATCACATCTCAAGCTATAGGAAGCGTCTCAGGATTGGAATGGGAAGGAGTTTGATATCACATCTCATGCCATAGTATGGGTCTCAGGTTTGGTAGAAGCATTGGGATATCACATCTCATGCTATAGGAAGGGTCTCAGGATTGGAATGGGAAGAAGTTGGATATCACATCTCAAGCTATAGGAAGGGTCTCAGGTTTGGTATAAGCATTGAGATATCACATCTCATGCTATAGGAAGGGTCCCAGGGTTGGAATGGGAAGGAGTTGTATATGACATCTCATGCCATAGGAAGGGTCTCAGGTTTGGTATAAGCATTGAGATATCACATCACATGCTATAGGAAGGGTCTCAGGATTGGAATGGGAAGGACTTGGATATCACATCACATGCTATAGGAAGGGTCTCAGGATTGGAATGGGAAGGACTTGGATATCACATCTCATGCTATAGGCAGGGTCTCAGGTTTGGAAAGGGAAGGAGATGGATATCACATTTCATGTTAGAGGTAGGATCTCAGGTTTGGTATTAGAGGCAATGAGATATCACATCTCATGCTATCAGAAGGGTCTCAGGATTGGAATGGGAAGGAGTTGGATATCACATTTCATGCTAAAGGGAGGGTCTCAGGTTTGGAAGGGGAAGGATTTGGAAATCACATCTCATATTATAGGAAGGATCTCAGGTTTGGTATTAGAAGCATTGAGATATCACATCTCATGCCATCGGAAGGATCTCAGGTTTGGTATAAGAGGCATTGAGATATCACATCTCATGCTATCATAAGGGTCTCAGGATTGGAATGGGAAGGAGTTGGATATCACATCTCATGCTATAGGAAGGGTCTCAGGTTTGGTATAAGCATTGAGATATCACATCTCATGCTATAGGAAGGGTCTCAGGATTGGAATGGGAAGGATTTGGATATCACATCTTATGCTATAGGAAGGGTCTCAGGTTTGGTATAAGCACTGAGATATCACATCTCATGCTATAGGAAGGGTCTCAGGATTGGAATGGGAAGAAGTTGGATATCACATCTCATGCTATAGGAAGGGTCTCAGGTTTGGTATAAGCATTGAGATATCACATCTCATGCTATAGGAAGGGTCTCAGGGTTGGAATGGGAAGGAGTTGTATATGACATCTCATGCCATAGGAAGGGTCTCAGGTTTGGTATAAGCATTGAGATATCACATCACATGCTATAGGAAGGGTCTCACGATTGGAATGGGAAGGACTTGGATATCACATCTCATGCTATAGGCAGGGTCTCAGGTTTGGAAAGGGAAGGAGATGGATATCACATCTCATGCTATGGGAAGGGTCTCAGGTTTGGTATAAGCATTGAAATATCACATCTCTGCTATCGGAAGGGTCTCAGGATTGGAATGGGAGGAGCTGGATATCACATCTCATGCTAAAGGAAGGGTCTCAGGTTTGGAAGGGGAAGGAGTTGGATATCACATCTCATGCTAAAGGGAGGGTCTCAGGTTTGGAATGGGAAGGATTTGGATATCACATCTCATGTTATAGGAAGGACCTTAGGTTTGGTATTAGAAGCATTGAGATATCACATCTCATGCTATAGGAAGGGTCTCGGGATTGGAATGGGAAGGAGTTGGATATCACATCTCATGTTATTGGAAGGATCTCAGGTTTGGTATTAGAAGCATTGAGATATCACATCTCATGCTATCGGAAGGGTCTTAGGTTTGGTATAAGCATTGAGATATCACATCTCTGCTATCGGAAGGGTCTCAGGATTGGAATGGGAAGGATTTGGATATCATAATTCATGTTATAGGAAGGGTCTCAGGTTTGGTATTAGAAGCATTGAGATATCACATTTCATGCTATAGGAAGGGTCTCAGGATTGGAATGGGAAGGACTTGGATATCACATCTCATGTTATAGGAAGGGTCTCAGGTTTGGTATTAGAAGCATTGAGATATCACATCTCATGCTATAGGAAGGGTCTCAGGAATGGAATGGGAAGGACTTGGATATCACATCTCATGATAAAGGAAGGGTCTAAGGTTTGGAAGGGGAAGGATTTGGATATCACATCTCATGTTATTGGACCGGTCTCAGGTTTGGTATTAGAAGCATTGAGATATCAAGTCTCATGGTATAGGACGGGAGTTTGATATCACATCTCATGCCATGGTATGGGTCTCAGGTTTTGTAGAAGCATTGGTATATCACATCTCATGCTATCGGAAGGGTATCAGGATTGGATTTGGAAGGAGTTGGATATCCCATCTCATGCTATAGGAAGGGTCTCAGGTTGGAATAGAAGGAGTTGGATATCACATCTCATGTTATAGGAAGGGTCTCAGGATTGGAATGGGAAGGACTTGGATATCACATCTCATGCTGTAGGAAGGGTCTCAGGTTTGGAAAAGGAAGGAGTTGGATATCACATTTCATGTTAGAGGTAGGATCTCAGGTTTGGTATTAGAGGCATTGAGATATCAGATCTCATGCTATCAGAAGGGTATCAGGATTGGAATGGGAAGGAGTTGGATATCACATCTCATGCTAAAGGGAGAGTCTCAGGTTTGGAATGGGAAGGATTTGGATATCACATCTCATGTTATAGGAAGGACCTTAGGTTTGGTATTAGAAGCATTGAGATATCACATCTCATGCTATAGGAAGGGTCTCAGGATTGGAATGGGAAGGAGTTGGATATCACATCTCATGCTATGGGAAGGGTCTCAGGTTTGGTATAAGCATTGAAATATCACATCTCTGCTATCGGAAGGGTCTCAGGATTGGAATGGGAGGAGCTATATATCACATCTCATGCTAAAGGAAGGGTCTCAGGTTTGGAAGGGGAAGGATTTGGATATCACATCTCATGTTATCGGACGGGTCTCAGGTTTGGTATTAGAAGCATTGTGATATCACATCTCATGCTATTGGATGTGTCTCAGGATTGGAATGGGAAGGAGTTGGATATCACATCTCATGCTATAGGAAGGGTTTCAGGTTTGGTAGAAGCATTGAGATATCACATCTCATGCTATAGGAAGAGTCTCAGGTTTGGGAAGGGAAGGATTTGGATTTCACATCTCATGTTATAGGATGGTTCTCATGTTTGGTTTTTGAAGCATTGAGATATCACATCTCATGCTATCGGAAGGGTCTCAGGTTTGGAATGGGAAGGAGTTGGATATCAGATCTCATGTTATAGGAAGGGTCTCAGGTTTGGAATGGGAAGGAGTTGGATATGACATCTCTTGTTATAGGGAGGGTCTCAGGATTTGAATGGTAAGGAGTTGGATATCACATCTCATGCTATAGGAAGGGTCTCAGGTTGGAATGGGAAGGAGTTGGATATCACATCTCATGTTATATACAGGAAGGGTCTCAGGATTGGAATGGGAAGGATTTGGATATCACATCTCTTGCTATAGGAAGGGTCTCAGGTTTTTTATTAGAAACATTGAGATATCACATCTCATGCTATAGGAAGGGTTTTAGGATTGGAATGGGAAGTATTTGGATATCACATCTCATGCTAAAGGAAGGGTCTCAGGTTTGGAAGGGGAAGGATTTGGATATCACATCTCATCCAATAGGAAGGGTCTCAGGTTTGGAATGGGAAGGAATTGGATATCACATCTCATGTTATAGGAAGGGTCTCAGGTTTTTTATTAGAAACATTGAGATATCACATCTCATGTTATAGGACGGTTCCCAGGTTTGGTATTAGAAGCATTGAGATATCACATCTCATGGTATAGGAAGGGTCTCAGGGTTGGAATGGGAAGGAGTTGGATATCACATCTCATCCAATAGGAAGGGTCTCAGGTTTGGAATGGGAAGGAATTGGATATCACATCTCATGTTATAGGAAGGATCTCAGGTTTGGTATTAGAAGCATTGAGATATCACATCTCATGCTATAGGAAGGGTCTCAGGATTGGAATGTGAAGGATTTGGATATCACATCTCATGCTAAAGGAAGGGTCTCAGGTTTGGTAGAAGCATTGAGATATCACATCTCATGCTATAGGAAGGGTCTCAGGATTTGAATGGCAAGGAGTTGGATATCACATCTCATGCCATAGGAAGGGTCTCAGGTTTGGTATAAGCATTGAGATATCACATCTCTGCTATCGGAAGGTTCTCAGGATTGGATTGGGAAGGAGTTGGATATCCCTTCCCATGCTATAGGAAGTGTCTCAGGTTGGAATGGGAAGGAGTTGAATATCACATCTCATGTTATAGGAAGGGTCTCAGGATTGGAATGGGAAGGATTTGGATATCACATCTCATGTCATAGGAAGGATCTCAGGTTTGGTATTAGAAGCATTGATATATCACATCTCATGCTATAGGAATGGTCTCAGGATTGGAATGGGTAGGAGTTGGATATTACATTCTTGCTATAGTAAGGGTCTCATGTTTGGAATGGGAAGGAGTTGGATATCACATATGCTATAGGAAGTGTCTCAGGTTTGGAACGGGAAGGAGTTGGATATCACATCTCATGTTATAGGAAGGGTCTCAGGTTTGGTATAAGCATTGAGATATCACATCTCTGCTATCAGGAGTGGCTCAGGATTGGAATGGGAAGGAGTTGGATATCCCATCTCATGTTAAAGGACGGGTCTCTGGTTTGGTATTAGAATCATTGAGATATCACATCGCATGCTGTAGGAAGGGTCTAAGGATTGGAATGGGATGGACTTGGATATCACATCTCATGCTATAGGTAGGCTCTCAGGTTTGGTATAAGCATTGAGATATCACATCTCATGCTATAGGAAGGGTCTCAGGATTGGAATGGGAAGGATTTGGATATCACATCTCATGCTATAGGAAGGGTCTCAGATTTGGTATAAGCATTGAGATATCACATCTCATGCTATAGGAAGGGTCTCAGGATTGGAATGGGAAGGAGTTGTATATGACATCTCAAGCCTTAGGAAGGGTCTCAGGTTTGGTATAAGCATTGAGATATCACATCTCTGCTATCGGAAGGGTCTCAGGATTGGAATGGGAAGGAGTTGGATATCCCATCTCATGTTATATGAAGGGTCTCAGGTTTGGTATTAGAAGCATTGAGATATCACATCTCATGCTATAGGAAGGGTCTCAGGATTGGAATGGGAAGGACTTGGATGTCACATCTCATGCTATAGGGAGGGTCTCAAGTTTGATATTAGAAGCATTGAGATAACAAATCTCATGATATCGGAAGGGTCTCAGGATTGGAATGGGAAGGAGTTGGATATCACATCTCATTATAAAGGAAGGGTCTAAGGTTTGGAAGGGGAAGGATTTGGATATCACATCTCATGTTATATGACGGGTCTCAGGTTTGGTATTAGAAGCATTGAGATATCAAGTCTCATGGTATAAGAAGGGTCTCAGAATTGGAATGGGAAGGAGTTGGATATCACATCTCAAGCTATAGGAAGCGTCTCAGGATTGGAATGGGAAGGAGTTTGATATCACATCTCATGCCATAGTATGGGTCTCAGGTTTGGTAGAAGCATTGGGATATCACATCTCATGCTATAGGAAGGGTCTCAGGATTGGAATGGGAAGAAGTTGGATATCACATCTCAAGCTATAGGAAGGGTCTCAGGTTTGGTATAAGCATTGAGATATCACATCTCATGCTATAGGAAGGGTCCCAGGGTTGGAATGGGAAGGAGTTGTATATGACATCTCATGCCATAGGAAGGGTCTCAGGTTTGGTATAAGCATTGAGATATCACATCACATGCTATAGGAAGGGTCTCAGGATTGGAATGGGAAGGACTTGGATATCACATCACATGCTATAGGAAGGGTCTCAGGATTGGAATGGGAAGGACTTGGATATCACATCTCATGCTATAGGCAGGGTCTCAGGTTTGGAAAGGGAAGGAGATGGATATCACATTTCATGTTAGAGGTAGGATCTCAGGTTTGGTATTAGAGGCAATGAGATATCACATCTCATGCTATCAGAAGGGTCTCAGGATTGGAATGGGAAGGAGTTGGATATCACATTTCATGCTAAAGGGAGGGTCTCAGGTTTGGAAGGGGAAGGATTTGGAAATCACATCTCATATTATAGGAAGGATCTCAGGTTTGGTATTAGAAGCATTGAGATATCACATCTCATGCCATCGGAAGGATCTCAGGTTTGGTATAAGAGGCATTGAGATATCACATCTCATGCTATCATAAGGGTCTCAGGATTGGAATGGGAAGGAGTTGGATATCACATCTCATGCTATAGGAAGGGTCTCAGGTTTGGTATAAGCATTGAGATATCACATCTCATGCTATAGGAAGGGTCTCAGGATTGGAATGGGAAGGATTTGGATATCACATCTTATGCTATAGGAAGGGTCTCAGGTTTGGTATAAGCACTGAGATATCACATCTCATGCTATAGGAAGGGTCTCAGGATTGGAATGGGAAGAAGTTGGATATCACATCTCATGCTATAGGAAGGGTCTCAGGTTTGGTATAAGCATTGAGATATCACATCTCATGCTATAGGAAGGGTCTCAGGGTTGGAATGGGAAGGAGTTGTATATGACATCTCATGCCATAGGAAGGGTCTCAGGTTTGGTATAAGCATTGAGATATCACATCACATGCTATAGGAAGGGTCTCACGATTGGAATGGGAAGGACTTGGATATCACATCTCATGCTATAGGCAGGGTCTCAGGTTTGGAAAGGGAAGGAGATGGATATCACATTTCATGTTAGAGGTAGGATCTCAGGTTTGGTATTAGAGGCATTGAGATATCACATCTCATGCTATCAGAAGGGTATCAGGATTGGAATGGGAAGGAGTTGGATATCACATTTCATGCTAAAGGGAGGGTCTCAGGTTTGGAAGGGGAAGGATTTGGAAATCACATCTCATATTATAGGAAGGATCTCAGGTTTGGTATTAGAAGCATTGAGATATCACATCTCATGCTATCATAAGGGTCTCAGGATTGGAATGGGAAGGAGTTGGATATCACATCTCATGTTATAGGAAGGATCTCAGGTTTGGTATTAGAAGCATTGAGACATCACATCTCATGCTATAGGAAGGGTCTCAGGATTGGAATGGGAAGGAGTTGGATATCACATCTCATGCTATAGGAAGGGTCTCAGGTTTGGTATAAGCATTGAGATATCACATCTCATGCTATAGGAAGGGTCTCAGGATTGGAAAGGGAAGGATTTGGATATCACATCTTATGCTATAGGAAGGGTCTCAGGTTTGGTATAAGCATGGAGATATCACTTCTCATGCTATAGGAAGGGTCTCAGGATTGGAATGGGAAGGAGTTGGATATCACATCTCATGCTATAGGAAGGGTCTCAGATTTGGTATAAGCATTGAGATATCACATCTCATGCTATAGGAAGGGTCTCAGGATTGGAATGGGAAGGAGTTGTATATGACATCTCAGGCCATAGGAAGGGTCTCAGATTTGGTATAAGCATTGAGATATCACATCTCATGATATCGGAAGGGTCTCAGGATTGGAATGGGAAGGAGTTGGATATCACATTTCATGATAAAGGAAGGGTCTAAGGTTTGGAAGGGGAAGGATTTGGATATCACATCTCATGTTATAGGACGGGTCTCAGGTTTGGTATTAGAAGCATTGAGATATCAAGTCTCATGGTATAAGAAGGGTCTCAGGATTGGAATGGGAAGGAGTTTGATATCACATCTCATGCCATAGTATGGGTCTCAGGTTTGGTAGAAGCATTGGGATATCACATCTCATGCTATCGGAAGGGTATCAGTATTGGATTTGGAAGGAGTTGGATATCCCATCTCATGCTATAGGAAGGGTCTCAGGTTGGAATGGGAAGGAGTTGGATATCACATTTCATGTTATAGGAAGGGTCTCAGGATTGGAATGGGAAGGACTTGGATATCATATCTCATGCTATAGGAAGGCTCTCAGGTTTGGAAGGGGAAGGAGTTGGATATCACATTTCATGTTAGAGGAAGGATCTCAGGTTTGGTATTAGAGGCCTTGAGATATCACATCTCATGCTATAGGAAGGGTCTCAGGATTGGAATGGGAAGGAGTTGGATATCAGATCTCAAGCTATAGGAAGGGTCTCAGGTTTGGTATAAGCATTGAGATATCACATCTCATGCTATAGGAAGGGTCTCCTGATTGGAATGGGAAGAAGTTGGATATCACATCTCATGCTATAGGAAGGGTCTCAGGTTTGGTATAAGCATTGAGATATCACATCTCATGCTATAGGAAGGGTCTCAGGATTGGAATGGGAAGGAGTTGTATATGCCATCTCATGCCATAGGAAGGGTCTCAGGTTTGGTATAAGCATTGAGATATCACATCACATGCTATAGGAAGGGTCTCAGGATTGGAATGGGAAGGACTTGGATATCACATATCATGTTATAGGCAGGGTCTCAGGTTTGAAAAGGGAAGGAGATGGATATCACATTTCATGTTAGAGGTAGGATCTCAGGTTTGGTATTAGAGGCATTGAGAAATCACATCTCATGCTATCAGAAGGGTCTCAGGATTGGAATGGGAAGGAGTTGGATATCACATCTCATGCTAAAGGGAGGGTCTCAGGTTTGGAAGGGGAAGGATTTGGAAATCACATCTCATATTATAGGAAGGATCTCAGGTTTGGTATTAGAAGCATTGAGATATCACATCTCATGCTATCGGAAGGATCTCAGGTTTGGTATAAGAGGCATTGAGATATCACATCTCATGCTATCATAAGGGTCTCAGGATTGGAATGGGAAGGAGTTGGATATCACATCTTATGTTATAGGAAGGATCTCAGGTTTGGTATTGGAAGCATTGAGACATCACATCTCATGCTATAGGAATGGTCTCAGGATTGGAATGGGTAGGAGTTGGATAGTACATTCTTGCTATAGGAAGGGTCTCATGTTTGGAATGGGAAGGAGTTGGATATCACATATGCTATAGGAAGTGTCTCAGGTTTGGAACGGGAAGGAGTTGGATATCACATCTCATATTATAGGAAGGATCTCAGGTTTGGTATTAGAAGCATTGAGATATCACATCTCATGCTATCATAAGGGTCTCAGGATTGGAATGGGAAGGAGTTGGATATCACATCTCATGTTATAGGAAGGATCTCAGGTTTGGTATTAGAAGCATTGAGACATCACATCTCATGCTATAGGAAGGGTCTCAGGATTGGAATGGGAAGGAGTTGGATATCACATCTCATGCTATAGGAAGGGTCTCAGGTTTGGTATAAGCATTGAGATATCACATCTCATGCTATAGGAAGGGTCTCAGGATTGGAAAGGGAAGGATTTGGATATCACATCTTATGCTATAGGAAGGGTCTCAGGTTTGGTATAAGCATGGAGATATCACTTCTCATGCTATAGGAAGGGTCTCAGGATTGGAATGGGAAGGAGTTGGATATCACATCTCATGCTATAGGAAGGGTCTCAGATTTGGTATAAGCATTGAGATATCACATCTCATGCTATAGGAAGGGTCTCAGGATTGGAATGGGAAGGAGTTGTATATGACATCTCAGGCCATAGGAAGGGTCTCAGATTTGGTATAAGCATTGAGATATCACATCTCATGATATCGGAAGGGTCTCAGGATTGGAATGGGAAGGAGTTGGATATCACATTTCATGATAAAGGAAGGGTCTAAGGTTTGGAAGGGGAAGGATTTGGATATCACATCTCATGTTATAGGACGGGTCTCAGGTTTGGTATTAGAAGCATTGAGATATCAAGTCTCATGGTATAAGAAGGGTCTCAGGATTGGAATGGGAAGGAGTTTGATATCACATCTCATGCCATAGTATGGGTCTCAGGTTTGGTAGAAGCATTGGGATATCACATCTCATGCTATCGGAAGGGTATCAGTATTGGATTTGGAAGGAGTTGGATATCCCATCTCATGCTATAGGAAGGGTCTCAGGTTGGAATGGGAAGGAGTTGGATATCACATTTCATGTTATAGGAAGGGTCTCAGGATTGGAATGGGAAGGACTTGGATATCATATCTCATGCTATAGGAAGGCTCTCAGGTTTGGAAGGGGAAGGAGTTGGATATCACATTTCATGTTAGAGGAAGGATCTCAGGTTTGGTATTAGAGGCCTTGAGATATCACATCTCATGCTATAGGAAGGGTCTCAGGATTGGAATGGGAAGGAGTTGGATATCAGATCTCAAGCTATAGGAAGGGTCTCAGGTTTGGTATAAGCATTGAGATATCACATCTCATGCTATAGGAAGGGTCTCCTGATTGGAATGGGAAGAAGTTGGATATCACATCTCATGCTATAGGAAGGGTCTCAGGTTTGGTATAAGCATTGAGATATCACATCTCATGCTATAGGAAGGGTCTCAGGATTGGAATGGGAAGGAGTTGTATATGCCATCTCATGCCATAGGAAGGGTCTCAGGTTTGGTATAAGCATTGAGATATCACATCACATGCTATAGGAAGGGTCTCAGGATTGGAATGGGAAGGACTTGGATATCACATATCATGCTATAGGCAGGGTCTCAGGTTTGAAAAGGGAAGGAGATGGATATCACATTTCATGTTAGAGGTAGGATCTCAGGTTTGGTATTAGAGGCATTGAGAAATCACATCTCATGCTATCAGAAGGGTCTCAGGATTGGAATGGGAAGGAGTTGGATATCACATCTCATGCTAAAGGGAGGGTCTCAGGTTTGGAAGGGGAAGGATTTGGAAATCACATCTCATATTATAGGAAGGATCTCAGGTTTGGTATTAGAAGCATTGAGATATCACATCTCATGCTATCGGAAGGATCTCAGGTTTGGTATAAGAGGCATTGAGATATCACATCTCATGCTATCATAAGGGTCTCAGGATTGGAATGGGAAGGAGTTGGATATCACATCTTATGTTATAGGAAGGATCTCAGGTTTGGTATTGGAAGCATTGAGACATCACATCTCATGCTATAGGAATGGTCTCAGGATTGGAATGGGTAGGAGTTGGATAGTACATTCTTGCTATAGGAAGGGTCTCATGTTTGGAATGGGAAGGAGTTGGATATCACATATGCTATAGGAAGTGTCTCAGGTTTGGAACGGGAAGGAGTTGGATATCACATCTCATGTTATAGGAAGGGTCTCAGGTTTGGTATAAGCATTGAGATATCACATCTCTGCTATCAGGAGTGGCTCAGGATTGGAATGGGAAGGAGTTGGATATCCCATCTCATGTTAAAGGACGGGTCTCTGGTTTGGTATTAGAATCATTGAGATATCACATCGCATGCTGTAGGAAGGGTCTAAGGATTGGAATGGGATGGACTTGGATATCACATCTCATGCTATAGGTAGGCTCTCAGGTTTGGTATAAGCATTGAGATATCACATCTCATGCTATAGGAAGGGTCTCAGGATTGGAATGGGAAGGATTTGGATATCACATCTCATGCTATAGGAAGGGTCTCAGGTTTGGTATAAGCATGGAGATATCACTTCTCATGCTATACGAAGGGTCTCAGGATTGGAATGGGAAGGTGTTGGATATCACATCTCATGCTATAGGAAGGGTCTCAGATTTGGTATAAGCATTAAGATATCACATCTCATGCTCTAGGAAGGGTCTCAGGATTGCAATGGGAAGGAGTTGTATATGACATCTCAGGCCTTAGGAAGGGTCTCAGGTTTGGTATAAGCATTGAGATATCACATCTCTGCTATCGGAAGGGTCTCAGGATTGGAATGGGAAGGAGTTGGATATCCCATCTCATGTTATAGGAAGGGTCTCAGGTTTGGTATTAGAAGCATTGAGATATCACATCTCATGCTATAGGAAGGGTCTCAGGATTGGAATGGGAAGGACTTGGATGTCACATCTCATGCTATAGGGAGGGTCTCAAGTTTGATATTAGAAGCATTGAGATAACAAATCTCATGATATCGGAAGGGTCTCAGGATTGGAATGGGAAGGAGTTGGATATCACATCTCATTATAAAGGAAGGGTCTAAGGTTTGGAAGGGGAAGGATTTGGATATCACATCTCATGTTATAGGACGGGTCTCAGGTTTGGTATTAGAAGCATTGAGATATCAAGTGTCATGGTATAAGAAGGGTCTCAGAATTGGAATGGGAAGGAGTTGGATATCACATCTCAAGCTATAGGAAGCGTCTCAGGATTAGAATGGGAAGGAGTTTGATATCACATCTCATGCCATAGTATGGGTCTTAGGTTTGGTAGAAGCATTGGGATATCACATCTCATGCTATCGGAAGGGTATCAGTATTGGATTTGGAAGGAGTTGGATATCCCATCTCATGCTATAGGAAGGGTCTCAGGTTAGAATGGGAAGGAGTTGGATATCACATTTCATGTTATAGGAAGGGTCTCAGGATTGGAATGGGAAGGACTTGGATATCATATCTCATGCTATAGGAAGGCTCTCAGGTTTGGAAGGGGAAGGAGTTGGATATCACATTTCATGTTAGAGGAAGGATCTCAGGTTTGGTATTAGAGGCCTTAAGATATCACATCTCATGCTATAGGAAGGGTCTCAGGATTGGAATGGGAAGGAGTTGGATATCACATCTCAAGCTATAGGAAGGGTCTCAGGTTTGGTATAAGCATTGAGATATCACATCTCATGCTATAGGAAGGGTCTCAGGATTGGAATGGGAAGAAGTTGGATATCACATCTCATGCTATAGGAAGGGTCTCAGGTTTGGTATAAGCATTGAGATATCACATCTCATGCTATAGGAAGGGTCTCAGGGTTGGAATGGGAAGGAGTTGTATATGACATCTCATGCCATAGGAAGGGTCTCAGGTTTGGTATAAGCATTGAGATATCACATCACATGCTATAGGAAGGGTCTCAGGATTGGAATGGGAAGGACTTGGATATCACATCTCATGCTATAGGCAGGGTCTCAGGTTTGGAAAGGGAAGGAGATGGATATCACATTTCATGTTAGAGGTAGGATCTCAGGTTTGGTATTAGAGGCATTGAGATATCACATCTCATGCTATCAGAAGGGTCTCAGGATTGGAATGGGAAGGAGTTGGATATCAAATCTCATGCTAAAGGGATGGTCTAAGGTTTGGAAGGGGAGGGATTTGGACATCATATCTCATGTTATTGGAAGGATCTCAGGTTTGGTATTAGAAGCATTGAGATATCACATCTCATGCTATCGGAAGGGTCTTAGGTTTGGTATAAGCATTGAGATATCACATCTCTGCTATCGGAAGGGTCTCAGGATTGGAATGGGAAGGATTTGGATATCACAATTCATGTTATAGGGAGGGTCTCAGTTTTCATATTAGAAGCATTGAGATATCACATATGCTATTGGAAGGGTCTCAGTATTGGAATGGGAAGGAGTTGGATATCACATCTCATGTTATAGGGAGGGTCTCAGTTTTGATATTAGAAGCATTGAGATATCACATATGCTATTGGAAGGGTCTCAGTATTGGAATTGGAAGGAGTTGGATATCACATATGCTAAAGGAAAGGTCTCAGGTTTGGAATGGGAAGGAGTTGGATATCACGTCTCATGTTATAGGAAGGGTCTCAGGTTTGGAATGGGAAGGAGTTGAATATCACATCTCATGCTAAAGGAAGGGTCATCAGGTTCGGTATAAGCATTGAGATATCACATCTCTGCTATCGGAAGGGTCTCAGGATAGGAATGGGAAGGACGTAGATTTCACATCTCATACTATAGGGAGGGTCTCAGTTTTGATATTAGAAGCATTGAGCTATCACATCTCATGCTATCGGAAGGGTCTCAGGATTGGAATGGGATGGAGTTGGATATCACATCTCAAGCTATCTCAGGATTGTAATGGGAAGGAGTTTGATATCACATATCAAGCTATAGGAAGGGTCTCAGGTTTGGAAGGGGAAGGATTTGGATCTCACATCTCAAGCTATCTCAGGATTGGAATGGGAAGGAGTTTGATATTTCATCTCAAGCTATAGGAAGGGTCTCAGGTTTGGAAAGGGAAGGATTTGGATTTCACATCTCATGTTATAGGATGGTTCTCATGTTTGGTTTTAGAAGCATTGAGATATCACATCTCATGCTATGGGAAGGGTCTCAGGTTTGGAATGGGAAGGAGTTGGTTATCACATCTCATGCTAAAGGAAAGGTTCAGGTCTGGAAGGGGAAGGATTTGGATCTCACATCTCATGTTTTAGGACGGGTCTCAGGTTTGGTATTAGAAGCATTGAACTATCACGTCTCATGGTATAGGAAGGGTCCCAGGATTGGAATGGGAAGGAGTTGGATATCACATTGAATGGGAAGGAGTTTGATATCACATCTCAAGCTATAGGAAGGGCCTCATGTTTGGAATGGGAATGATTTGGATTTCACATCTCATGTTATAGGATGGTTCTCATGTTTGGTTTTAGAAGCATTGAAATATCACATCTCATGCTATCTGAAGGGTCTCAGGTTTGGAATGGGAAGGAGTTTGATATCACATCTCATGTTAGAGGTAGGATCTCAGGTTTGGTATTAGAGGCATTGAGATATGACATCTCATGCCATCAGAAGGGTCTCAGGATTGGAATGGGAAGGAGTTGGATATCACATCTCATGCTAAAGGGAGGGTCTAAGGTTTGGAAGGGGAAGGATTTGGACATCACATCTCATGTTATTGGAAGGATCTGAGGTTTGGTATTAGAAGCATTGAGATATCACATCTCATGCTATCGGAAGGGTCTCAGGTTTGGTATAAGCATTGAGATATCACATCTCTGCTATCGGAAGGGTCTCAGGATTGGAATGGGAAGGATTTGGATATCACATCTCATGTTATAGGAAGGGTCTCAGGTTTGGTATTAGAAGCATTGAGATATCACATCTCATGCTATATTAAGGGTCTCAGGAATGGAATGGGAAGGACTTGGATATCACATCTCATGATAAAGAAAGGGTCTAAGGTTTGGAAGGGGAAGGATTTGGATATCACATCTCATGTTATTGGACCGGTCTCAGGTTTGGTATTAGAAGCATTGAGATATCAAGTCTCATGGTATAGGACGGGAGTTTGATATCACATCTCATGCCATGGTATGGGTCTCAGGTTTTGTAGAAGCATTGGGATATCACATCTCATGCTATTGGAAGGGTATCAGGATTGGATTTGGAAGGAGTTGGATATCCCATCTCATGCTATAGGAAGGGTCTCAGGTTGGAGTAGAAGGAGTTGGATATCACATCTCATGTTATAGGAAGGGTCTCAGGATTGGAATGGGAAGGACTTGGATATCACATCTCATCTTATAGGAAGGATCTCAGGTTTTGTATTAGAAGCATTGAGATATCACATCTCATGCTATAGTAAGGGTCTCAGGATTGGAATGTGAAGCATTTGGATATCACATCTCATGCTAAAGGAAGGGTCTCAGGTTTGGTATAAGCATTGAGATATCACATCTCTGCTATCGGAAGGGTCTAAGGATTGGATTGGGAAGGAATTGGATATCCCTTCTCATGCTATAGGAAGGGTCTCAGGTTGGAATGGGTAGGAGTTGGATATCACATCTCATGTTATAGGAAGGGTCTCAAGATTGAAATGGGAAGGATTTGGATATCACATCTCTTGCTATAGGAAGGGTCTCAGGTTTTCTATTAGAAACATTGAGATATGACATCTCATGCTATAGGAAGGGTTTCAGTATTGGAATGGGAAGGATTTGGATATCACATCTCATGCTAAAGGAAGGGTCTCAGGTTTGGAAGGGGAAGGATTTGGATATCATATCTCATGTTATAGGACATATCTCATGTTATAGGACGGGTCCCAGGTTTGGTATTAGAAGCATTGAGATATCACATCTCATGGTATAGGAAGGGTCTCAGGATTGGAATGGGAAGGAGTTGGATCTCCCTTCTCATGCTACAGGAAGGGTCTCAGGTTGGAATGGGAAGGAGTTGGATATCACATCTCGTTATAGGAAGGGTCTCAGGTTTGGAAGGGGAAGGATTTGGATATCATATCTCACGTTATAGGACCGGTCCCAGGTCTGGTATTAGAAGCATTGAGATATCACATCTCATGCTATAGGAGGAGTCTCAGGATTGGAATGGGAAGGAGTTGGATATCACGTCTCATGATATAGGAAGGGTCTCAGGATTGGAATGGGCAGGAGTTGAATATCACCTCTCATGCTAAAGGAAGGGTATCAGGTTTGATAGAAGCATTGAGATATCACATCTCATGCTATAGGAAGGAACTCAGGATTGGAATGGGAAGGAGTTGGATATCACATCTAATGCCATAGGAAGGGTCATCAGGTTTGGTATAAGCATTGAGATATCACATCTCTGCTATCGGAAGGGTCTCAGGATAGCAATGGGAAGGACTTAGAATTCACATCTCATACTATAGGGAGGGTCTCAGTTTTGATATTAGAAGCATTGAGCTATCACATCTCATGCTATCGGAAGGGTCTCAGGATTGGAATGGGATGGAGTTGGATATCACATCTCAAGCTATCTCAGGATTGGAATGGGAAGGAGTTTGATATTTCATCTCAAGCTATAGGAAGGGTCTCAGGTTTGGAAAGGGAAGGATTTGGATTTCACATCTCATGTTATAGGATGGTTCTCATGTTTGGTTTTAGAAGCATTGAGATATCACATCTCATGCTATCGGAAGGGTCTCAGGTTTGGAAAGGGAAGGATTTGGATTTCACATGTTATAGGATGGTTCTCAGGTTTGGTTTTAGAAGCATTACATTATAACATCTCATGCTATAGGAAGGGTCTCAGGTTTGGAATGGGAAGGAGTTGGATATCACATCTCTGCTATCTGAAGGGTCTCAGGATTGGAATGGGAAGGAGTTGGATATCCCATCTCGTTATAGGAAGGGTCTCAGGTTTGGTATTAGAAGCAATGAGATATCACATCTCATGCTATAGGAAGGGTCTAAGGTTTGGAAGGGGACGGATTTGGGTATCACATCTCATGTTATAGGACCGGTCTCAGGTTTGGTATTTGAAGCATTGAGATATCAAGTCTCATGGTATAGGACGGGTCTCAGAATTGGAATGAGAAGGAGTTGGATATCACATCTCAAGCTATAGGAAGGGTCTCATGATTGGAATGGGAAGGAGTTGGATATCACATCTCATGTTATAGGAAGGGTCTCAGGATTGGAATGGGAAGGACTTGGATATCACATCTCATTCTATAGGAAGGCTCTCAGGGTTGGAAGGGGAAGGAGTTGGATATCACATTTCATGTTAGAGGTAGGATCTCAGGTTTGGTTTTAGAGGCATTGAGATATCACATCTCATGCCATCAGAAGGGTCTCAGGATTGGAATGGGAAGGAGTTGGATATCAAATCTCATGCTAAAGGGATGGTCTAAGGTTTGGAAGGGGAGGGATTTGGACATCATATCTCATGTTATTGGAAGGATCTCAGGTTTGGTATTAGAAGCATTGAGATATCACATCTCATGCTATCGGAAGGGTCTTAGGTTTGGTATAAGCATTGAGATATCACATCTCTGCTATCAGAAGGGTCTCAGGATTGGAATGGGAAGGATTTGGATATCACAATTCATGTTATAGGAAGGGTCTCAGGTTTGGTATTAGAAGCATTGAGATATCACATCTCATGCTATAGGAAGGGTCTCAGGATTGGAATGGGAAGGACTTGGATATCACATCTCATGTTATAGGAAGGGTCTCAGGTTTGGTATTAGAAGCATTGAGATATCACATCTCATGCTATAGGAAGGGTCTCAGGAATGGAATGGGAAGGACTTGGATATCACATCTCATGATAAAGGAAGGGTCTAAGGTTTGGAAGGGGAAGGATTTGGATATCACATCTCATGTTATTGGACCGGTCTCAGGTTTGGTATTAGAAGCATTGAGATATCAAGTCTCATGGTATAGGACGGGAGTTTGATATCACATCTCATGCCATGGTATGGGTCTCAGGTTTTGTAGAAGCATTGGGATATCACATCTCATGCTATCGGAAGGGTATCAGGATTGGATTTGGAAGGAGTTGGATATCCCATCTCATGCTATAGGAAGGGTCTCAGGTTGGAATAAAAGGAGTTGGATATCACATCTCATGTTATAGGAAGGGTCTCAGGATTGGAATGGGAAGGACTTGGATATCACATCTCATGCTGTAGGAAGGGTCTCAGGTTTGGAAAAGGAAGGAGTTGGATATCACATTTCATGTTAGAGGTAGGATCTCAGGTTTGGTATTAGAGGCATTGAGATATCACATCTCATGCTATCAGAAGGGTATCAGGATTGGAATGGGAAGGAGTTGGATATCACATCTCATGCTAAAGGGAGGGTCTCAGGTTTGGAATGGGAAGGATTTGGATATCACATCTCATGTTATAGGAAGGACCTTAGGTTTGGTATTAGAAGCATTGAGATATCACATCTCATGCTATAGGAAGGGTCTCGGGATTGGAATGGGAAGGAGTTGGATATCACATCTCATGTTATAGGAAGGATCTCAGGTTTGGTATTAGAAGCATTGAGATATCACATCTCATGCTATAGGAAGGGTCTCAGGATTGGAATGGGAAGGAGTTGGATATCACATCTCATGCTATGGGAAGGGTCTCAGGTTTGGTATAAGCATTGAAATATCACATCTCTGCTATCGGAAGGGTCTCAGGATTGGAATGGGAGGAGCTGGATATCACATCTCATGCTATGGGAAGGGTCTCAGGTTTGGTATAAGCATTGAAATATCACATCTCTGCTATCGGAAGGGTCTCAGGATTGGAATGGGAGGAGCTGGATATCACATCTCATGCTAAAGGAAGGGTCTCAGGTTTGGAAGGGGAAGGAGTTGGATATCACATCTCATGCTAAAGGGAGGGTCTCAGGTTTGGAATGGGAAGGATTTGGATATCACATCTCATGTTATAGGAAGGACCTTAGGTTTGGTATTAGAAGCATTGAGATATCACATCTCATGCTATAGGAAGGGTCTCGGGATTGGAATGGGAAGGAGTTGGATATCACATCTCATGTTATTGGAAGGATCTCAGGTTTGGTATTAGAAGCATTGAGATATCACATCTCATGCTATCGGAAGGGTCTTAGGTTTGGTATAAGCATTGAGATATCACATCTCTGCTATCGGAAGGGTCTCAGGATTGGAATGGGAAGGATTTGGATATCATAATTCATGTTATAGGAAGGGTCTCAGGTTTGGTATTAGAAGCATTGAGATATCACATCTCATGCTATAGGAATGGTCTCAGGATTGGAATGGGAAGGACTTGGATATCACATCTCATGTTATAGGAAGGGTCTCAGGTTTGGTATTAGAAGCATTGAGATATCACATCTCATGCTATAGGAAGGGTCTCAGGAATGGAATGGGAAGGACTTGGATATCACATCTCATGATAAAGGAAGGGTCTAAGGTTTGGAAGGGGAAGGATTTGGATATCACATCTCATGTTATTGGACCGGTCTCAGGTTTGGTATTAGAAGCATTGAGATATCAAGTCTCATGGTATAGGACGGGAGTTTGATATCACATCTCATGCCATGGTATGGGTCTTAGGTTTTGTAGAAGCATTGGTATATCACATCTCATGCTATCGGAAGGGTATCAGGATTGGATTTGGAAGGAGTTGGATATCCCATCTCATGCTATAGGAAGGGTCTCAGGTTGGAATAGAAGGAGTTGGATATCACATCTCATGTTATAGGAAGGGTCTCAGGATTGGAATGGGAAGGACTTGGATATCACATCTCATGCTGTAGGAAGGGTCTCAGGTTTGGAAAAGGAAGGAGTTGGATATCACATTTCATGTTAGAGGTAGGATCTCAGGTTTGGTATTAGAGGCATTGAGATATCAGATCTCATGCTATCAGAAGGGTATCAGGATTGGAATGGGAAGGAGTTGGATATCACATCTCATGCTAAAGGGAGGGTCTCAGGTTTGGAATGGGAAGGATTTGGATATCACATCTCATGTTATTGGAAGGACCTTAGGTTTGGTATTATAAGCATTGAGATATCACATCTCATGCTATAGGAAGGGTCTCGGGATTGGAATGGGAAGGAGTTGGATATCACATCTAATGCCATAGGAAGGGTCATCAGGTTTGGTATAAGCATTGAGATATCACATCTCTGCTATCGGAAGGGTCTCAGGATAGCAATGGGAAGGACTTAGAATTCACATCTCATACTATAGGGAGGGTCTCAGTTTTGATATTAGAAGCATTGAGCTATCACATCTCATGCTATCGGAAGGGTCTCAGGATTGGAATGGGATGGAGTTGGATATCACATCTCAAGCTATCTCAGGATTGGAATGGGAAGGAGTTTGATATTTCATCTCAAGCTATAGGAAGGGTCTCAGGTTTGGAAAGGGAAGGATTTGGATTTCACATCTCATGTTATAGGATGGTTCTCATGTTTGGTTTTAGAAGCATTGAGATATCACATCTCATGCTATCGGAAGGGTCTCAGGTTTGGAAAGGGAAGGATTTGGATTTCACATGTTATAGGATGGTTCTCAGGTTTGGTTTTAGAAGCATTACATTATAACATCTCATGCTATAGGAAGGGTCTCAGGTTTGGAATGGGAAGGAGTTGGATATCACATCTCTGCTATCTGAAGGGTCTCAGGATTGGAATGGGAAGGAGTTGGATATCCCATCTCGTTATAGGAAGGGTCTCAGGTTTGGTATTAGAAGCAATGAGATATCACATCTCATGCTATAGGAAGGGTCTAAGGTTTGGAAGGGGACGGATTTGGGTATCACATCTCATGTTATAGGACCGGTCTCAGGTTTGGTATTTGAAGCATTGAGATATCAAGTCTCATGGTATAGGACGGGTCTCAGAATTGGAATGAGAAGGAGTTGGATATCACATCTCAAGCTATAGGAAGGGTCTCATGATTGGAATGGGAAGGAGTTGGATATCACATCTCATGTTATAGGAAGGGTCTCAGGATTGGAATGGGAAGGACTTGGATATCACATCTCATTCTATAGGAAGGCTCTCAGGGTTGGAAGGGGAAGGAGTTGGATATCACATTTCATGTTAGAGGTAGGATCTCAGGTTTGGTTTTAGAGGCATTGAGATATCACATCTCATGCCATCAGAAGGGTCTCAGGATTGGAATGGGAAGGAGTTGGATATCAAATCTCATGCTAAAGGGATGGTCTAAGGTTTGGAAGGGGAGGGATTTGGACATCATATCTCATGTTATTGGAAGGATCTCAGGTTTGGTATTAGAAGCATTGAGATATCACATCTCATGCTATCGGAAGGGTCTTAGGTTTGGTATAAGCATTGAGATATCACATCTCTGCTATCAGAAGGGTCTCAGGATTGGAATGGGAAGGATTTGGATATCACAATTCATGTTATAGGAAGGGTCTCAGGTTTGGTATTAGAAGCATTGAGATATCACATCTCATGCTATAGGAAGGGTCTCAGGATTGGAATGGGAAGGACTTGGATATCACATCTCATGTTATAGGAAGGGTCTCAGGTTTGGTATTAGAAGCATTGAGATATCACATCTCATGCTATAGGAAGGGTCTCAGGAATGGAATGGGAAGGACTTGGATATCACATCTCATGATAAAGGAAGGGTCTAAGGTTTGGAAGGGGAAGGATTTGGATATCACATCTCATGTTATTGGACCGGTCTCAGGTTTGGTATTAGAAGCATTGAGATATCAAGTCTCATGGTATAGGACGGGAGTTTGATATCACATCTCATGCCATGGTATGGGTCTCAGGTTTTGTAGAAGCATTGGGATATCACATCTCATGCTATCGGAAGGGTATCAGGATTGGATTTGGAAGGAGTTGGATATCCCATCTCATGCTATAGGAAGGGTCTCAGGTTGGAATAAAAGGAGTTGGATATCACATCTCATGTTATAGGAAGGGTCTCAGGATTGGAATGGGAAGGACTTGGATATCACATCTCATGCTGTAGGAAGGGTCTCAGGTTTGGAAAAGGAAGGAGTTGGATATCACATTTCATGTTAGAGGTAGGATCTCAGGTTTGGTATTAGAGGCATTGAGATATCACATCTCATGCTATCAGAAGGGTATCAGGATTGGAATGGGAAGGAGTTGGATATCACATCTCATGCTAAAGGGAGGGTCTCAGGTTTGGAATGGGAAGGATTTGGATATCACATCTCATGTTATAGGAAGGACCTTAGGTTTGGTATTAGAAGCATTGAGATATCACATCTCATGCTATAGGAAGGGTCTCGGGATTGGAATGGGAAGGAGTTGGATATCACATCTCATGTTATAGGAAGGATCTCAGGTTTGGTATTAGAAGCATTGAGATATCACATCTCATGCTATAGGAAGGGTCTCAGGATTGGAATGGGAAGGAGTTGGATATCACATCTCATGCTATGGGAAGGGTCTCAGGTTTGGTATAAGCATTGAAATATCACATCTCTGCTATCGGAAGGGTCTCAGGATTGGAATGGGAGGAGCTGGATATCACATCTCATGCTATGGGAAGGGTCTCAGGTTTGGTATAAGCATTGAAATATCACATCTCTGCTATCGGAAGGGTCTCAGGATTGGAATGGGAGGAGCTGGATATCACATCTCATGCTAAAGGAAGGGTCTCAGGTTTGGAAGGGGAAGGAGTTGGATATCACATCTCATGCTAAAGGGAGGGTCTCAGGTTTGGAATGGGAAGGATTTGGATATCACATCTCATGTTATAGGAAGGACCTTAGGTTTGGTATTAGAAGCATTGAGATATCACATCTCATGCTATAGGAAGGGTCTCGGGATTGGAATGGGAAGGAGTTGGATATCACATCTCATGTTATTGGAAGGATCTCAGGTTTGGTATTAGAAGCATTGAGATATCACATCTCATGCTATCGGAAGGGTCTTAGGTTTGGTATAAGCATTGAGATATCACATCTCTGCTATCGGAAGGGTCTCAGGATTGGAATGGGAAGGATTTGGATATCATAATTCATGTTATAGGAAGGGTCTCAGGTTTGGTATTAGAAGCATTGAGATATCACATCTCATGCTATAGGAATGGTCTCAGGATTGGAATGGGAAGGACTTGGATATCACATCTCATGTTATAGGAAGGGTCTCAGGTTTGGTATTAGAAGCATTGAGATATCACATCTCATGCTATAGGAAGGGTCTCAGGAATGGAATGGGAAGGACTTGGATATCACATCTCATGATAAAGGAAGGGTCTAAGGTTTGGAAGGGGAAGGATTTGGATATCACATCTCATGTTATTGGACCGGTCTCAGGTTTGGTATTAGAAGCATTGAGATATCAAGTCTCATGGTATAGGACGGGAGTTTGATATCACATCTCATGCCATGGTATGGGTCTTAGGTTTTGTAGAAGCATTGGTATATCACATCTCATGCTATCGGAAGGGTATCAGGATTGGATTTGGAAGGAGTTGGATATCCCATCTCATGCTATAGGAAGGGTCTCAGGTTGGAATAGAAGGAGTTGGATATCACATCTCATGTTATAGGAAGGGTCTCAGGATTGGAATGGGAAGGACTTGGATATAACATCTCATGCTGTAGGAAGGGTCTCAGGTTTGGAAAAGGAAGGAGTTGGATATCACATTTCATGTTAGAGGTAGGATCTCAGGTTTGGTATTAGAGGCATTGAGATATCAGATCTCATGCTATCAGAAGGGTATCAGGATTGGAATGGGAAGGAGTTGGATATCACATCTCATGCTAAAGGGAGGGTCTCAGGTTTGGAATGGGAAGGATTTGGATATCACATCTCATTTTATTGGAAGGACCTTAGGTTTGGTATTATAAGCATTGAGATATCACATCTCATGCTATAGGAAGGGTCTCGGGATTGGAATGGGAAGGAGTTGGATATCACATCTCATGTTATAGGAAGGATCTCAGGTTTGGTATTAGAAGCATTGAGATATCACATCTCATGCTATAGGAAGGGTCTCAGGATTGGAATGGGAAGGAGTTGGATATCACATCTCATGCTATGGGAAGGGTCTCAGGTTTGGTATAAGCATTGAAATATCACATCTCTGCTATCGGAAGGGTCTCAGGATTGGAATGGGAGGAGCTATATATCACATCTCATGCTAAAGGAAGGTTCTCAGGTTTGGAAGGGGAAGGATTTGGATATCACATCTCATGTTATAGGACGGGTCTCAGGTTTGGTATTAGAAGCATTGTGATATCACATCTCATGCTATACAATGTGTCTCAGGATTGGAATGGGAAGGAGTTGGATATCACATCTCATGCTATAGGAAGGGTTTCAGGTTTGGTAGAAGCATTGAGATATCACATCTCATGCTATAGGAAGAGTCTCAGGTTTGGGAAGGGAAGGATTTGGATTTCACATCTCATGTTATAGGATGGTTCTCATGTTTGGTTTTTGAAGCATTGAGATATCACATCTCATGCTATCGGAAGGGTCTCAGGATTGGAATGGGAAGGATTTGGATATCACATCTCATGCTATAGGAAGGGTCTCAGGTTGGAATGGGAAGGAGTTGGATATCACATCTCATGCTATAGGAAGGGTCTCAGGTTGGAATGGGAAGGAGTTGGATATCACATCTCATGTTATATACAGGAAGGGTCTCAGGATTGGAATGGGAAGGATTTGGATATCACATCTCTTGCTATAGGAAGGGTCTCAGGTTTTTTATTAGAAACATTGAGATATCACATCTCATGCTATAGGAAGGGTTTTAGGATTGGAATGGGAAGCATTTGGATATCACATCTCATGCTAAAGGAAGGGTCTCAGGTTTGGAAGGGGAAGGATTTGGATATCACATCTCATCCAATAGGAGGGGTCTCAGGTTTGGAATGGGAAGGAATTGGATATCACATCTCATGTTATAGGAAGGGTCTCAGGTTTTTTATTAGAAACATTGAGATATCACATCTCATGTTATAGGACGGTTCCCAGGTTTGGTATTAGAAGCATTGAGATATCACATCTCATGGTATAGGAAGGGTTTCAGGGTTGGAATGGGAAGTAGTTGGATATCACATCTCATCCAATAGGAAGGGTCTCAGGTTTGGAATGGGAAGGAATTGGATATCACATCTCATGTTATAGGAAGGATCTCAGGTTTGGTATTAGAAGCATTGAGATATCACATCTCATGCTATAGGAAGGGTCTCAGGATTGGAATGTGAAGGATTTGGATATCACATCTCATGCTAAAGGAAGGGTCTCAGGTTTGGTAGAAGCATTGAGATATCACATCTCATGCTATAGGAAGGGTCTCAGGATTTGAATGGCAAGGAGTTGGATATCACATCTCATGCCATAGGAAGGGTCTCAGGTTTGGTATAAGCATTGAGATATCACATCTCTGCTATCGGAAGGTTCTCAGGATTGGATTGGGAAGGAGTTGGATATCCCTTCCCATGCTATAGGAAGTGTCTCAGGTTGGAATGGGAAGGAGTTGAATATCACATCTCATGTTATAGGAAGGGTCTCAGGATTGGAATGGGAAGGATTTGGATATCACATCTCTTGCTATAGGAAGGGTCTCAGGATTGGAATGGGAAGGATTTGGATATCACATCTCATGTCATAGGAAGGATCTCAGGTTTGGTATTAGAAGCATTGATATATCACATCTCATGCTATAGGAATGGTCTCAGGATTGGAATGGGTAGGAGTTGGATATTACATTCTTGCTATAGTAAGGGTCTCATGTTTGGAATGGGAAGGAGTTGGATATCACATATGCTATAGGAAGTGTCTCAGGTTTGGAACGGGAAGGAGTTGGATATCACATCTCATGTTATAGGAAGGGTCTCAGGTTTGGTATAAGCATTGAGATATCACATCTCTGCTATCAGGAGGGCTCAGGATTGGAATGGGAAGGAGTTGGATATCCCATCTCATGTTAAAGGACAGGTCTCTGCTTTTGGTATTAGAATCATTGAGATATCACATCGCATGCTGTAGGAAGGGTCTAAGGATTGGAATGGGATGGACTTGGATATCACATCTCATGCTATAGGTAGGCTCTCAGGTTTGGTATAAGCATTGAGATATCACATCTCATGCTATAGGAAGGGTCTCAGGATTGGAATGGGAAGGATTTGGATATCACATCTCATGCTATAGGAAGGGTCTCAGATTTGGAATAAGCATTGAGATATCACATCTCATGCTATAGGAAGGGTCTCAGGATTGGAATGGGAAGGAGTTGTATATGACATCTCAAGCCTTAGTAAGGGTCTCAGGTTTGGTATAAGCATTGAGATATCACATCTCTGCTATCGGAAGGGTCTCAGGATTGGAATGGGAAGGAGTTGGATATCCCATCTCATGTTATAGAAAGGGTCTCAGGTTTGGTATTAGAAGCATTGAGATATCACATCTCATGCTATAGGAAGGGTCTCAGGATTGGAATGGGAAGGACTTGGATGTCACATCTCATGCTATAGGGAGGGTCTCAAGTTTGATATTAGAAGCATTGAGATAACAAATCTCATGATATCGGAAGGGTCTCAGGATTGGAATGGGAAGGAGTTGGATATCACATCTCATTATAAAGGAAGGGTCTAAGGTTTGGAAGGGGAAGGATTTGGATATCACATCTCATGTTATAGGACGGGAGTTTGATATCACATCTCATGCCATGGTATGGGTCTTAGGTTTTGTAGAAGCATTGGTATATCACATCTCATGCTATCGGAAGGGTATCAGGATTGGATTTGGAAGGAGTTGGATATCCCATCTCATGCTATAGGAAGGGTCTCAGGTTGGAATAGAAGGAGTTGGATATCACATCTCATGTTATAGGAAGGGTCTCAGGATTGGAATGGGAAGGACTTGGATATCACATCTCATGCTGTAGGAAGGGTCTCAGGTTTGGAAAAGGAAGGAGTTGGATATCACATTTCATGTTAGAGGTAGGATCTCAGGTTTGGTATTAGAGGCATTGAGATATCAGATCTCATGCTATCAGAAGGGTATCAGGATTGGAATGGGAAGGAGTTGGATATCACATCTCATGCTAAAGGGAGGGTCTCAGGTTTGGAATGGGAAGGATTTGGATATCACATCTCATGTTATTGGAAGGACCTTAGGTTTGGTATTATAAGCATTGAGATATCACATCTCATGCTATAGGAAGGGTCTCGGGATTGGAATGGGAAGGAGTTGGATATCACATCTCATGTTATAGGAAGGATCTCAGGTTTGGTATTAGAAGCATTGAGATATCACATCTCATGCTATAGGAAGGGTCTCAGGATTGGAATGGGAAGGAGTTGGATATCACATCTCATGCTATGGGAAGGGTCTCAGGTTTGGTATAAGCATTGAAATATCACATCTCTGCTATCGGAAGGGTCTCAGGATTGGAATGGGAGGAGCTATATATCACATCTCATGCTAAAGGAAGGTTCTCAGGTTTGGAAGGGGAAGGATTTGGATATCACATCTCATGTTATAGGACGGGTCTCAGGTTTGGTATTAGAAGCATTGTGATATCACATCTCATGCTATACGATGTGTCTCAGGATTGGAATGGGAAGGAGTTGGATATCACATCTCATGCTATAGGAAGGGTTTCAGGTTTGGTAGAAGCATTGAGATATCACATCTCATGCTATAGGAAGAGTCTCAGGTTTGGGAAGGGAAGGATTTGGATTTCACATCTCATGTTATAGGATGGTTCTCATGTTTGGTTTTTGAAGCATTGAGATATCACATCTCATGCTATCGGAAGGGTCTCAGGTTTGGAATGGGAAGGAGTTGGATATCAGATCTCATGTTATAGGAAGGGTCTCAGGTTTGGAATGGGAAGGAGTTGGATATGACATCTCTTGTTATAGGGAGGGTCTCAGGATTTGAATGGTAAGGAGTTGGATATCACATCTCATGCTATAGGAAGGGTCTCAGGTTGGAATGGGAAGGAGTTGGATATCACATCTCATGTTATATACAGGAAGGGTCTCAGGATTGGAATGGGAAGGATTTGGATATCACATCTCTTGCTATAGGAAGGGTCTCAGGTTTTTTATTAGAAACATTGAGATATCACATCTCATGCTATAGGAAGGGTTTTAGGATTGGAATGGGAAGTATTTGGATATCACATCTCATGCTAAAGGAAGGGTCTCAGGTTTGGAAGGGGAAGGATTTGGATATCACATCTCATCCAATAGGAGGGGTCTCAGGTTTGGAATGGGAAGGAATTGGATATCACATCTCATGTTATAGGAAGGGTCTCAGGTTTTTTATTAGAAACATTGAGATATCACATCTCATGTTATAGGACGGTTCCCAGGTTTGGTATTAGAAGCATTGAGATATCACATCTCATGGTATAGGAAGGGTTTCAGGGTTGGAATGGGAAGTAGTTGGATATCACATCTCATCCAATAGGAAGGGTCTCAGGTTTGGAATGGGAAGGAATTGGATATCACATCTCATGTTATAGGAAGGATCTCAGGTTTGGTATTAGAAGCATTGAGATATCACATCTCATGCTATAGGAAGGGTCTCAGGATTGGAATGTGAAGGATTTGGATATCACATCTCATGCTAAAGGAAGGGTCTCAGGTTTGGTAGAAGCATTGAGATATCACATCTCATGCTATAGGAAGGGTCTCAGGATTTGAATGGCAAGGAGTTGGATATCACATCTCATGCCATAGGAAGGGTCTCAGGTTTGGTATAAGCATTGAGATATCACATCTCTGCTATCGGAAGGTTCTCAGGATTGGATTGGGAAGGAGTTGGATATCCCTTCCCATGCTATAGGAAGTGTCTCAGGTTGGAATGGGAAGGAGTTGAATATCACATCTCATGTTATAGGAAGGGTCTCAGGATTGGAATGGGAAGGATTTGGATATCACATCTCTTGCTATAGGAAGGGTCTCAGGATTGGAATGGGAAGGATTTGGATATCACATCTCATGTCATAGGAAGGATCTCAGGTTTGGTATTAGAAGCATTGATATATCACATCTCATGCTATAGGAATGGTCTCAGGATTGGAATGGGTAGGAGTTGGATATTACATTCTTGCTATAGTAAGGGTCTCATGTTTGGAATGGGAAGGAGTTGGATATCACATATGCTATAGGAAGTGTCTCAGGTTTGGAACGGGAAGGAGTTGGATATCACATCTCATGTTATAGGAAGGGTCTCAGGTTTGGTATAAGCATTGAGATATCACATCTCTGCTATCAGGAGTGGCTCAGGATTGGAATGGGAAGGAGTTGGATATCCCATCTCATGTTAAAGGACAGGTCTCTGTTTTTGGTATTAGAATCATTGAGATATCACATCGCATGCTGTAGGAAGGGTCTAAGGATTGGAATGGGATGGACTTGGATATCACATCTCATGCTATAGGTAGGCTCTCAGGTTTGGTATAAGCATTGAGATATCACATCTCATGCTATAGGAAGGGTCTCAGGATTGGAATGGGAAGGATTTGGATATCACATCTCATGCTATAGGAAGGGTCTCAGATTTGGTATAAGCATTGAGATATCACATCTCATGCTATAGGAAGGGTCTCAGGATTGGAATGGGAAGGAGTTGTATATGACATCTCAAGCCTTAGTAAGGGTCTCAGGTTTGGTATAAGCATTGAGATATCACATCTCTGCTATCGGAAGGGTCTCAGGATTGGAATGGGAAGGAGTTGGATATCCCATCTCATGTTATAGGAAGGGTCTCAGGTTTGGTATTAGAAGCATTGAGATATCACATCTCATGCTATAGGAAGGGTCTCAGGATTGGAATGGGAAGGACTTGGATGTCACATCTCATGCTATAGGGAGGGTCTCAAGTTTGATATTAGAAGCATTGAGATAACAAATCTCATGATATCGGAAGGGTCTCAGGTTTGGAATGGGAAGGAGTTGGATATCAAATCTCATGTTATAGGAAGGGTCTCAGGTTTGGAATGGGAAGGAGTTGGATATGACATCTCTTGTTATAGGGAGGGTCTCAGGATTTGAATGGTAAGGAGTTGGATATCACATCTCATGCTATAGGAAGGGTCTCAGGTTGGAATGGGAAGGAGTTGGATATCACATCTCATGTTATATACAGGAAGGGTCTCAGGATTGGAATGGGAAGGATTTGGATATCACATCTCTTGCTATAGGAAGGGTCTCAGGTTTTTTATTAGAAACATTGAGATATCACATCTCATGCTATAGGAAGGGTTTTAGGATTGGAATGGGAAGTATTTGGATATCACATCTCATGCTAAAGGAAGGGTCTCAGGTTTGGAAGGGGAAGGATTTGGATATCACATCTCATCCAATAGGAGGGGTCTCAGGTTTGGAATGGGAAGGAATTGGATATCACATCTCATGTTATAGGAAGGGTCTCAGGTTTTTTATTAGAAACATTGAGATATCACATCTCATGTTATAGGACGGTTCCCAGGTTTGGTATTAGAAGCATTGAGATATCACATCTCATGGTATAGGAAGGGTTTCAGGGTTGGAATGGGAAGTAGTTGGATATCACATCTCATCCAATAGGAAGGGTCTCAGGTTTGGAATGGGAAGGAATTGGATATCACATCTCATGTTATAGGAAGGATCTCAGGTTTGGTATTAGAAGCATTGAGATATCACATCTCATGCTATAGGAAGGGTCTCAGGATTGGAATGTGAAGGATTTGGATATCACATCTCATGCTAAAGGAAGGGTCTCAGGTTTGGTAGAAGCATTGAGATATCACATCTCATGCTATAGGAAGGGTCTCAGGATTTGAATGGCAAGGAGTTGGATATCACATCTCATGCCATAGGAAGGGTCTCAGGTTTGGTATAAGCATTGAGATATCACATCTCTGCTATCGGAAGGTTCTCAGGATTGGATTGGGAAGGAGTTGGATATCCCTTCCCATGCTATAGGAAGTGTCTCAGGTTGGAATGGGAAGGAGTTGAATATCACATCTCATGTTATAGGAAGGGTCTCAGGATTGGAATGGGAAGGATTTGGATATCACATCTCTTGCTATAGGAAGGGTCTCAGGATTGGAATGGGAAGGATTTGGATATCACATCTCATGTCATAGGAAGGATCTCAGGTTTGGTATTAGAAGCATTGATATATCACATCTCATGCTATAGGAATGGTCTCAGGATTGGAATGGGTAGGAGTTGGATATTACATTCTTGCTATAGTAAGGGTCTCATGTTTGGAATGGGAAGGAGTTGGATATCACATATGCTATAGGAAGTGTCTCAGGTTTGGAACGGGAAGGAGTTGGATATCACATCTCATGTTATAGGAAGGGTCTCAGGTTTGGTATAAGCATTGAGATATCACATCTCTGCTATCAGGAGTGGCTCAGGATTGGAATGGGAAGGAGTTGGATATCCCATCTCATGTTAAAGGACAGGTCTCTGTTTTTGGTATTAGAATCATTGAGATATCACATCGCATGCTGTAGGAAGGGTCTAAGGATTGGAATGGGATGGACTTGGATATCACATCTCATGCTATAGGTAGGCTCTCAGGTTTGGTATAAGCATTGAGATATCACATCTCATGCTATAGGAAGGGTCTCAGGATTGGAATGGGAAGGATTTGGATATCACATCTCATGCTATAGGAAGGGTCTCAGATTTGGTATAAGCATTGAGATATCACATCTCATGCTATAGGAAGGGTCTCAGGATTGGAATGGGAAGGAGTTGTATATGACATCTCAAGCCTTAGTAAGGGTCTCAGGTTTGGTATAAGCATTGAGATATCACATCTCTGCTATCGGAAGGGTCTCAGGATTGGAATGGGAAGGAGTTGGATATCCCATCTCATGTTATAGGAAGGGTCTCAGGTTTGGTATTAGAAGCATTGAGATATCACATCTCATGCTATAGGAAGGGTCTCAGGATTGGAATGGGAAGGACTTGGATGTCACATCTCATGCTATAGGGAGGGTCTCAAGTTTGATATTAGAAGCATTGAGATAACAAATCTCATGATATCGGAAGGGTCTCAGGATTGGAATGGGAAGGAGTTGGATATCACATCTCATTATAAAGGAAGGGTCTAAGGTTTGGAAGGGGAAGGATTTGGATATCACATCTCATGTTATAGGACGGGTCTCAGGTTTGGTATTAGAAGCATTGAGATATCAAGTCTCATGGTATAAGAAGGGTCTCAGAATTGGAATGGGAAGGAGTTGGATATCACATCTCAAGCTATAGGAAGCGTCTCAGGATTGGAATGGGAAGGAGTTTGATATCACATCTCATGCCATAGTATGGGTCTCAGGTTTGGTAGAAGCATTGGGATATCACATCTCATGCTATAGGAAGGGTCTCAGGATTGGAATGGGAAGAAGTTGGATATCACATCTCAAGCTATAGGAAGGGTCTCAGGTTTGGTATAAGCATTGAGATATCACATCTCATGCTATAGGAAGGGTCTCAGGGTTGGAATGGGAAGGAGTTGTATATGACATCTCATGCCATAGGAAGGGTCTCAGGTTTGGTATAAGCATTGAGATATTACATCACATGCTATAGGAAGGGTCTCAGGATTGGAATGGGAAGGACTTGGATATCACATCACATGCTATAGGAAGGGTCTCAGGATTGGAATGGGAAGGACTTGGATATCACATCTCATGCTATAGGCAGGGTCTCAGGTTTGGAAAGGGAAGGAGATGGATATCACATTTCATGTTAGAGGTAGGATCTCAGGTTTGGTATTAGAGGCAATGAGATATCACATCTCATGCTATCAGAAGGGTCTCAGGATTGGAATGGGAAGGAGTTGGATATCACATTTCATGCTAAAGGGAGGGTCTCAGGTTTGGAAGGGGAAGGATTTGGAAATCACATCTCATATTATAGGAAGGATCTCAGGTTTGGTATTAGAAGCATTGAGATATCACATCTCATGCTATCGGAAGGATCTCAGGTTTGGTATAAGAGGCATTGAGATATCACATCTCATGCTATCATAAGGGTCTCAGGATTGGAATGGGAAGGAGTTGGATATCACATCTCATGTTATAGGAAGGATCTCAGGTTTGGTATTAGAAGCATTGAGACATCACATCTCATGCTATAGGAAGGGTCTCAGGATTGGAATGGGAAGGAGTTGGATATCACATCTCATGCTATAGGAAGGGTCTCAGGTTTGGTATAAGCATTGAGATATCACATCTCATGCTATAGGAAGGGTCTCAGGATTGGAATGGGAAGGATTTGGATATCACATCTTATGCTATAGGAAGGGTCTCAGGTTTGGTATAAGCACTGAGACATCACATCTCATGCTATAGGAAGGGTCTCAGGATTGGAATGGGAAGAAGTTGGATATCACATCTCATGCTATAGGAAGGGTCTCAGGTTTGGTATAAGCATTGAGATATCACATCTCATGCTATAGGAAGGGTCTCAGGGTTGGAATGGGAAGGAGTTGTATATGACATCTCATGCCATAGTAAGGGTCTCAGGTTTGGTATAAGCATTGAGATATCACATCACATGCTATAGGAAGGGTCTCACGATTGGAATGGGAAGGACTTGGATATCACATCTCATGCTATAGGCAGGGTCTCAGGTTTGGAAAGGGAAGGAGATGGATATCACATTTCATGTTAGAGGTAGGATCTCAGGTTTGGTATTAGAGGCATTGAGATATCACATCTCATGCTATCAGAAGGGTCTCAGGATTGGAATGGGAAGGAGTTGGATATCACATTTCACGCTAAAGGGACGGTCTCAGGTTTGGAAGGGGAACGATTTGGAAATCACATCTCATATTATAGGAAGGATCTCAGGTTTGGTATTAGAAGCATTGAGATATCACATCTCATGCTATCGGAAGGATCTCAGGTTTGGTATAAGAGGCATTGAGATATCACATCTCATGCTATCATAAGGGTCTCAGGATTGGAATGGGAAGGAGTTGGATATCACATCTCATGCTATAGGAAGGGTCTCAGGTTTGGTATAAGCATTGAGATATCACATCTCATGCTATAGGAAGGGTCTCAGGATTGGAATGGGAAGGAGTTGGATATCACATCTCATGCTATAGGAAGGGTCTCAGGTTTGGTATAAGCATTGAGATATCACATCTCATGCTATAGGAAGGGTCTCAGGATTGGAAAGGGAAGGATTTGGATATCACATCTTATGCTATAGGAAGGGTCTCAGGTTTGGTATAAGCATGGAGATATCACTTCTCATGCTATAGGAAGGGTCTCAGGATTGGAATGGGAAGGAGTTGGATATCACATCTCATGCTATAGGAAGGGTCTCAGATTTGGTATAAGCATTGAGATATCACATCTCATGCTATAGGAAGGGTCTCAGGATTGGAATGGGAAGGAGTTGTATATGACATCTCAGGCCATAGGAAGGGTCTCAGATTTGGTATAAGCATTGAGATATCACATCTCATGATATCGGAAGGGTCTCAGGATTGGAATGGGAAGGAGTTGGATATCACATTTCATGATAAAGGAAGGGTCTAAGGTTTGGAAGGGGAAGGATTTGGATATCACATCTCATGTTATAGGACGGGTCTCAGGTTTGGTATTAGAAGCATTGAGATATCAAGTCTCATGGTATAAGAAGGGTCTCAGGATTGGAATGGGAAGGAGTTTGATATCACATCTCATGCCATAGTATGGGTCTCAGGTTTGGTAGAAGCATTGGGATATCACATCTCATGCTATCGGAAGGGTATCAGTATTGGATTTGGAAGGAGTTGGATATCCCATCTCATGCTATAGGAAGGGTCTCAGGTTGGAATGGGAAGGAGTTGGATATCACATTTCATGTTATAGGAAGGGTCTCAGGATTGGAATGGGAAGGACTTGGATATCATATCTCATGCTATAGGAAGGCTCTCAGGTTTGGAAGGGGAAGGAGTTGGATATCACATTTCATGTTAGAGGAAGGATCTCAGGTTTGGTATTAGAGGCCTTGAGATATCACATCTCATACTATAGGAAGGGTCTCAGGATTGGAATGGGAAGGAGTTGGATATCAGATCTCAAGCTATAGGAAGGGTCTCAGGTTTGGTATAAGCATTGAGATATCACATCTCATGCTATAGGAAGGGTCTCATGATTGGAATGGGAAGAAGTTGGATATCACATCTCATGCTATAGGAAGGGTCTCAGGTTTGGTATAAGCATTGAGATATCACATCTCATGCTATAGGAAGGGTCTCAGGATTGGAATGGGAAGGAGTTGTATATGCCATCTCATGCCATAGGAAGGGTCTCGGGTTTGGTATAAGCATTGAGATATCACATCACATGCTATAGGAAGGGTCTCAGGATTGGAATGGGAAGGACTTGGATATCACATATCATGCTATAGGCAGGGTCTCAGGTTTGGAAAGGGAAGGAGATGGATATCACATTTCATGTTAGAGGTAGGATCTCAGGTTTGGTATTAGAGGCATTGAGAAATCACATCTCATGCTATCAGAAGGGTCTCAGGATTGGAATGGGAAGGAGTTGGATATCACATCTCATGCTAAAGGGAGGGTCTCAGGTTTGGAAGGGGAAGGATTTGGAAATCACATCTCATATTATAGGAAGGATCTCAGGTTTGGTATTAGAAGCATTGAGATATCACATCTCATGCTATCGGAAGGATCTCAGGTTTGGTATAAGAGGCATTGAGATATCACATCTCATGCTATCATAAGGGTCTCAGGATTGGAATGGGAAGGAGTTGGATATCACATCTCATGTTATAGGAAGGATCTCAGGTTTGTTATTGGAAGCATTGAGACATCACATCTCATGCTATAGGAATGGTCTCAGGATTGGAATGGGTAGGAGTTGGATATTACATTCTTGCTATAGGAAGGGTCTCATGTTTGGAATGGGAAAGAGTTGGATATCACATATGCTATAGGAAGTGTCTCAGGTTTGGAACGGGAAGGAGTTGGATATCACATCTCATGTTATAGGAAGGGTCTCAGGTTTGGTATAAGCATTGAGATATCACATCTCTGCTATCAGGAGTGGCTCAGGATTGGAATGGGAAGGAGTTGGATATCCCATCTCATGTTAAAGGACGGGTCTCTGGTTTGGTATTAGAATCATTGAGATATCACATCGCATGCTGTAGGAAGGGTCTAAGGATTGGAATGGGATGGACTTGGATATCACATCTCATGCTATAGGTAGGCTCTCAGGTTTGGTATAAGCATTGAGATATCACATCTCATGCTATAGGAAGGGTCTCAGGATTGGAAAGGGAAGGATTTGGATATCACATCTTATGCTATAGGAAGGGTCTCAGGTTTGGTATAAGCATGGAGATATCACTTCTCATGCTATAGGAAGGGTCTCAGGATTGGAATGGGAAGGAGTTGGATATCACATCTCATGCTATAGGAAGGGTCTCAGATTTGGTATAAGCATTGAGATATCACATTTCATGCTATAGGAAGGGTCTCAGGATTGGAATGGGAAGGAGTTGTATATGACATCTCAGGCCATAGGAAGGGTCTCAGATTTGGTATAAGCATTGAGACATCACATCTCATGATATCGGAAGGGTCTCAGGATTGGAATGGGAAGGAGTTGGATATCACATTTCATGATAAAGGAAGGGTCTAAGGTTTGGAAGGGGAAGGATTTGGATATCACATCTCCTGTTATAGGACGGGTCTCAGGTTTGGTATTAGAAGCATTGAGATATCAAGTCTCATGGTATAAGAAGGGTCTCAGGATTGGAATGGGAAGGAGTTTGATATCACATCTCATGCCATAGTATGGGTCTCAGGTTTGGTAGAAGCATTGGGATATCACATCTCATGCTATCGGAAGGGTATCAGTATTGGATTTGGAAGGAGTTGGATATCCCATCTCATGCTATAGGAAGGGTCTCAGGTTGGAATGGGAAGGAGTTGGATATCACATTTCATGTTATAGGAAGGGTCTCAGGATTGGAATGGGAAGGACTTGGATATCATATCTCATGCTATAGGAAGGCTCTCAGGTTTGGAAGGGGAAGGAGTTGGATATCACATTTCATGTTAGAGGAAGGATCTCAGGTTTGGTATTAGAGGCCTTGAGATATCACATCTCATGCTATAGGAAGGGTCTCAGGATTGGAATGGGAAGGAGTTGGATATCAGATCTCAAGCTATAGGAAGGGTCTCAGGTTTGGTATAAGCATTGAGATATCACATCTCATGCTATAGGAAGGGTCTCCTGATTGGAATGGGAAGAAGTTGGATATCACATCTCATGCTATAGGAAGGGTCTCAGGTTTGGTATAAGCATTGAGATATCACATCTCATGCTATAGGAAGGGTCTCAGGATTGGAATGGGAAGGAGTTGTATATGCCATCTCATGCCATAGGAAGGGTCTCAGGTTTGGTATAAGCATTGAGATATCACATCACATGCTATAGGAAGGGTCTCAGGATTGGAATGGGAAGGACTTGGATATCACATATCATGCTATAGGCAGGGTCTCAGGTTTGAAAAGGGAAGGAGATGGATATCACATTTCATGTTAGAGGTAGGATCTCAGGTTTGGTATTAGAGGCATTGAGAAATCACATCTCATGCTATCAGAAGGGTCTCAGGATTGGAATGGGAAGGAGTTGGATATCACATCTCATGCTAAAGGGAGGGTCTCAGGTTTGGAAGGGGAAGGATTTGGAAATCACATCTCATATTATAGGAAGGATCTCAGGTTTGGTATTAGAAGCATTGAGATATCACATCTCATGCTATCGGAAGGATCTCAGGTTTGGTATAAGAGGCATTGAGATATCACATCTCATGCTATCATAAGGGTCTCAGGATTGGAATGGGAAGGAGTTGGATATCACATCTCATGTTATAGGAAGGATCTCAGGTTTGGTATTGGAAGCATTGAGACATCACATCTCATGCTATAGGAATGGTCTCAGGATTGGAATGGGTAGGAGTTGGATATTACATTCTTGCTATAGGAAGGGTCTCATGTTTGGAATGGGAAGGAGTTGGATATCACATATGCTATAGGAAGTGTCTCAGGTTTGGAACGGGAAGGAGTTGGATATCACATCTCATGTTATAGGAAGGGTCTCAGGTTTGGTATAAGCATTGAGATATCACATCTCTGCTATCAGGAGTGGCTCAGGATTGGAATGGGAAGGAGTTGGATATCCCATCTCATGTTAAAGGACGGGTCTCTGGTTTGGTATTAGAATCATTGAGATATCACATCGCATGCTGTAGGAAGGGTCTAAGGATTGGAATGGGATGGACTTGGATATCACATCTCATGCTATAGGTAGGCTCTCAGGTTTGGTATAAGCATTGAGATATCACATCTCATGCTATAGGAAGGGTCTCAGGATTGGAATGGGAAGGATTTGGATATCACATCTCATGCTATAGGAAGGGTCTCAGGTTTGGTATAAGCATGGAGATATCACTTCTCATGCTATAGGAAGGGTCTCAGGATTGGAATGGGAAGGTGTTGGATATCACATCTCAGGCCTTAGGAAGGGTCTCAGGTTTGGTATAAGCATTGAGATATCACATCTCTGCTATCGGAAGGGTCTCAGGATTGGAATGGGAAGGAGTTGGATATCCCATCTCATGTTATAGGAAGGGTCTCAGGTTTGGTATAAGCATTGAGATATCACATCTCTGCTATCAGGAGTGGCTCAGGATTGGAATGGGAAGGAGTTGGATATCCCATCTCATGTTAAAGGACGGGTCTCTGGTTTGGTATTAGAATCATTGAGATATCACATCGCATGCTGTAGGAAGGGTCTAAGGATTGGAATGGGATGGACTTGGATATCACATCTCATGCTATAGGTAGGCTCTCAGGTTTGGTATAAGCATTGAGATATCACATCTCATGCTATAGGAAGGGTCTCAGGATTGGAATGGGAAGGATTTGGATATCACATCTCATGCTATAGGAAGGGTCTCAGGTTTGGTATAAGCATGGAGATATCACTTCTCATGCTATAGGAAGGGTCTCAGGATTGGAATGGGAAGGTGTTGGATATCACATCTCAGGCCTTAGGAAGGGTCTCAGGTTTGGTATAAGCATTGAGATATCACATCTCTGCTATCGGAAGGGTCTCAGGATTGGAATGGGAAGGAGTTGGATATCCCATCTCATGTTATAGGAAGGGTCTCAGGTTTGGTATTAGAAGCATTGAGATATCACATCTCATGCTATAGGAAGGGTCTCAGGATTGGAATGGGAAGGACTTGGATGTCACATCTCATGCTATAGGGAGGGTCTCAAGTTTGATATTAGAAGCATTGAGATAACAAATCTCATGATATCGGAAGGGTCTCAGGATTGGAATGGGAAGGAGTTGGATATCACATCTCATTATAAAGGAAGGGTCTAAGGTTTGGAAGGGGAAGGATTTGGATATCACATCTCATGTTATAGGACGGGTCTCAGGTTTGGTATTAGAAGCATTGAGATATCAAGTGTCATGGTATAAGAAGGGTCTCAGAATTGGAATGGGAAGGAGTTGGATATCACATCTCAAGCTATAGGAAGCGTCTCAGGATTAGAATGGGAAGGAGTTTGATATCACATCTCATGCCATAGTATGGGTCTCAGGTTTGGTAGAAGCATTGGGATATCACATCTCATGCTATCGGAAGGGTATCAGTATTGGATTTGGAAGGAGTTGGATATCCCATCTCATGCTATAGGAAGGGTCTCAGGTTAGAATGGGAAGGAGTTGGATATCACATTTCATGTTATAGGAAGGGTCTCAGGATTGGAATGGGAAGGACTTGGATATCATATCTCATGCTATAGGAAGGCTCTCAGGTTTGGAAGGGGAAGGAGTTGATTATCACATTTCATGTTAGAGGAAGGATCTCAGGTTTGGTATTAGAGGCCTTGAGATATCACATCTCATGCTATAGGAAGGGTCTCAGGATTGGAATGGGAAGGAGTTGGATATCACATCTCAAGCTATAGGAAGGGTCTCAGGTTTGGTATAAGCATTGAGATATCACATCTCATGCTATAGGAAGGGTCTCAGGATTGGAATGGGAAGAAGTTGGATATCACATCTCATGCTATAGGAAGGGTCTCAGGTTTGGTATAAGCATTGAGATATCACATCTCATGCTATAGGAAGGGTCTCAGGTTTGGAATGGGAAGGAGTTGTATATGACATCTCATGCCATAGGAAGGGTCTCAGGTTTGGTATAAGCATTGAGATATCACATCACATGCTATAGGAAGGGTCTCAGGATTGGAATGGGAAGGACTTGGATATCACATCTCATGCTATAGGCAGGGTCTCAGGTTTGGAAAGGGAAGGAGATGGATATCACATTTCATGTTAGAGATAGGATCTCAGGTTTGGTATTAGAGGCATTGAGATATCACATCTCATGCTATCAGAAGGGTCTCAGGATTGGAATGGGAAGGAGTTGGATATCAAATCTCATGCTAAAGGGATGGTCTAAGGTTTGGAAGGGGAGGGATTTGGACATCATATCTCATGTTATTGGAAGGATCTCAGGTTTGGTATTAGAAGCATTGAGATATCACATCTCATGCTATCGGAAGGGTCTTAGGTTTGGTATAAGCATTGAGATATCACATCTCTGCTATCGGAAGGGTCTCAGGATTGGAATGGGAAGGATTTGGATATCACAATTCATGTTATAGGGAGGGTCTCAGTTTTCATATTAGAAGCATTGAGATATCACATATGCTATTGGAAGGGTCTCAGTATTGGAATGGGAAGGAGTTGGATATCACATCTCATGTTATAGGGAGGGTCTCAGTTTTGATATTAGAAGCATTGAGATATCACATATGCTGTTGGAAGGGTCTCAGTATTGGAATTGGAAGGAGTTGGATATCACATATGCTAAAGGAAAGGTCTCAGGTTTGGAATGGGAAGGAGTTGGATATCACGTCTCATGTTATGGGAAGGGTCTCAGGTTTGGAATGTGAAGGATTTGGATATCACATCTCATGCTAAAGGAAGGGTCTCAGGTTTGGTAGAAGCATTGAGATATCACGTCTCTGCTATCGGAAGGGTCTCAGGATTGGATTGGGAAGGAGTTGGATATCACATCTCATGCCATAGAAAGGGTCATCAGGTTCGGTATAAGCATTGAGATATCACATCTCTGCTATCGGAAGGGTCTCAGGATAGGAATGGGAAGGACGTAGATTTCACATCTCATACTATAGGGAGGGTCTCAGTTTTGATATTAGAAGCATTGAGCTATCACATCTCATGCTATCGGAAGGGTCTCAGGATTGGAATGGGATGGAGTTGGATATCACATCTCAAGCTATCTCAGGATTGTAATGGGAAGGAGTTTGATATCACATATCAAGCTATAGGAAGGGTCTCAGGTTTGGAAGGGGAAGGATTTGGATCTCACATCTCAAGCTATCTCAGGATTGGAATGGGAAGGAGTTTGATATTTCATCTCAAGCTATAGGAAGGGTCTCAGGTTTGGAAAGGGAAGGATTTGGATTTCACATCTCATGTTATAGGATGGTTCTCATGTTTGGTTTTAGAAGCATTGAGATATCACATCTCATGCTATGGGAAGCGTCTCAGGTTTGGAATGGGAAGGAGTTGGTTATCACATCTCATGCTAAAGGAAAGGTCTCAGGTCTGGAAGGGGAAGGATTTGGATCTCACATCTCATGTTTTAGGACGGGTCTCAGGTTTGGTATTAGAAGCATTGAACTATCACATCTCATGGTATAGGAAGGGTCCCAGGATTGGAATGGGAAGGAGTTGGATATCACATTGAATGGGAAGGAGTTTGATATCACATCTCAAGCTATAGGAAGGGCCTCATGTTTGGAATGGGAATGATTTGGATTTCACATCTCATGTTATAGGATGGTTCTCATGTTTGGTTTTAGAAGCATTGAAATATCACATCTCATGCTATCTGAAGGGTATCAGGTTTGGAATGGGAAGGAGTTTGATATCACATCTCATGTTAGAGGTAGGATCTCAGGTTTGGTATTAGAGGCATTGAGATATGACATCTCATGCCATCAGAAGGGTCTCAGGATTGGAATGGGAAGGAGTTGGATATCACATCTCATGCTAAAGGGAGGGTCTAAGGTTTGGAAGGGGAAGGATTTGGACATCACATCTCATGTTATTGGAAGGATCTGAGGTTTGGTATTAGAAGCATTGAGATATCACATCTCATGCTATCGGAAGGGTCTCAGGTTTGGTATAAGCATTGAGATATCACATCTCTGCTATCGGAAGGGTCTCAGGATTGGAATGGGAAGGATTTGGATATCACATCTCATGTTATAGGAAGGGTCTCAGGTTTGGTATTAGAAGCATTGAGATATCACATCTCATGCTATATTAAGGGTCTCAGGAATGGAATGGGAAGGACTTGGATATCACATCTCATGATAAAGGAAGGGTCTAAGGTTTGGAAGGGGAAGGATTTGGATATCACATCTCATGTTATTGGACCGGTCTCAGGTTTGGTATTAGAAGCATTGAGATATCAAGTCTCATGGGATAGGACGGGAGTTTGATATCACATCTCATGCCATGGTATGGGTCTCAGGTTTTGTAGAAGCATTGGGATATCACATCTCATGCTATTGGAAGGGTATCAGGATTGGATTTGGAAGGAGTTGGATATCCCATCTCATGCTATAGGAAGGGTCTCTGGTTGGAGTAGAAGGAGTTGGATATCACATCTCATGTTATAGGAAGGGTCTCAGGATTGGAATGGGAAGGACTTGGATATCACATCTCATGTTATAGGAAGGATATCAGGTTTTGTATTAGAAGCATTGAGATATCACATCTCATGCTATAGTAAGGGTCTCAGGATTGGAATGTGAAGCATTTGGATATCACATCTCATGCTAAAGGAAGGGTCTCAGGTTTGGTATAAGCATTGAGATATCACATCTCTGCTATCGGAAGGGTCTAAGGATCGGATTGGGAAGGAATTGGATATCCCTTCTCATGCTATAGGAAGGGTCTCAGGTTGGAATGGGTAGGAGTTGGATATCACATCTCATGTTATAGGAAGGGTCTCAAGATTGAAATGGGAAGGATTTGGATATCACATCTCTTGCTATAGGAAGGGTCTCAGGTTTTCTATTAGAAACATTGAGATATGACATCTCATGCTATAGGAAGGGTTTCAGTATTGGAATGGGAAGGATTTGGATATCACATCTCATGCTAAAGGAAGGGTCTCAGGTTTGGAAGGGGAAGGATTTGGATATCATATCTCATGTTATAGGACATATCTCATGTTATAGGACGGGTCCCAGGTTTGGTATTAGAAGCATTGAGATATCACATCTCATGGTATAGGAAGGGTCTCAGGATTGGAATGGGAAGGAGTTGGATCTCCCTTCTCATGCTACAGGAAGGGTCTCAGGTTGGAATGGGAAGGAGTTGGATATCACATCTCGTTATAGGAAGGGTCTCAGGATTGGAATGGGAAGGAATTGGATATCACATCTCTTGCTATAGGAAGGGTCTCAGGTTTGGAAGGGGAAGGATTTGGATATCATATCTCATGTTATAGGACCGGTCCCAGGTCTGGTATTAGAAGCATTGAGATATCACATCTCATGCTATAGGAGGAGTCTCAGGATTGGAATGGGAAGGAGTTGGATATCACGTCTCATGATATAGGAAGGGTCTCAGGATTGGAATGGGCAGGAGTTGAATATCACCTCTCATGCTAAAGGAAGGGTATCAGGTTTGATAGAAGCATTGAGATATCACATCTCATGCTATAGGAAGGAACTCAGGATTGGAATGGGAAGGAGTTGGATATCACATCTAATGCCATAGGAAGGGTCATCAGGTTTGCAATAAGCATTGAGATATCACATCTCTGCTATCGGAAGGGTCTCAGGATAGGAATGGGAAGGACTTAGAATTCACATCTCATACTATAGGGAGGGTCTCCGTTTTGATATTAGAAGCATTGAGCTATCACATCTCATGCTATAGGAAGGGTCTCAGGATTGGAATGGGAAGGACTTGGATGTCACATCTCATGCTATAGGGAGGGTCTCAAGTTTGATATTAGAAGCATTGAGATAACAAATCTCATGATATCGGAAGGGTCTCAGGATTGGAATGGGAAGGAGTTGGATATCACATCTCATTATAAAGGAAGGGTCTAAGGTTTGGAAGGGGAAGGATTTGGATATCACATCTCATGTTATAGGACGGGTCTCAGGTTTGGTATTAGAAGCATTGAGATATCAAGTCTCATGGTATAAGAAGGGTCTCAGAATTGGAATGGGAAGGATTTGGATATCACATCTCAAGCTATAGGAAGCGTCTCAGGATTGGAATGGGAAGGAGTTTGATATCACATCTCATGCCATAGTATGGGTCTCAGGTTTGGTAGAAGCATTGGGATATCACATCTCATGCTATAGGAAGGGTCTCAGGATTGGAATGGGAAGAAGTTGGATATCACATCTCAAGCTATAGGAAGGGTCTCAGGTTTGGTATAAGCATTGAGATATCACATCTCATGCTATAGGAAGGGTCTCAGGGTTGGAATGGGAAGGAGTTGTATATGACATCTCATGCCATAGGAAGGGTCTCAGGTTTGGTATAAGCATTGAGATATTACATCACATGCTATAGGAAGGGTCTCAGGATTGGAATGGGAAGGACTTGGATATCAGATCACATGCTATAGGAAGGGTCTCAGGATTGGAATGGGAAGGACTTGGATATCACATCTCATGCTATAGGCAGGGTCTCAGGTTTGGAAAGGGAAGGAGATGGATATCACATTTCATGTTAGAGGTAGGATCTCAGGTTTGGTATTAGAGGCAATGAGATATCACATCTCATGCTATCAGAAGGGTCTCAGGATTGGAATGGGAAGGAGTTGGATATCACATTTCATGCTAAAGGGAGGGTCTCAGGTTTGGAAGGGGAAGGATTTGGAAATCACATCTCATATTATAGGAAGGATCTCAGGTTTGGTATTAGAAGCATTGAGATATCACATCTCATGCTATCGGAAGGATCTCAGGTTTGGTATAAGAGGCATTGAGATATCACATCTCATGCTATCATAAGGGTCTCAGGATTGGAATGGGAAGGAGTTGGATATCACATCTCATGTTATAGGAAGGATCTCAGGTTTGGTATTAGAAGCATTGAGACATCACATCTCATGCTATAGGAAGGGTCTCAGGATTGGAATGGGAAGGAGTTGGATATCACATCTCATGCTATAGGAAGGGTCTCAGGTTTGGTATAAGCATTGAGATATCACATCTCATGCTATAGGAAGGGTCTCAGGATTGGAATGGGAAGGATTTGGATATCACATCTTATGCTATAGGAAGGGTCTCAGGTTTGGTATAAGCACTGAGCCATCACATCTCATGCTATAGGAAGGGTCTCAGGATTGGAATGGGAAGAAGTTGGATATCACATCTCATGCTATAGGAAGGGTCTCAGGTTTGGTATAAGCATTGAGATATCACATCTCATGCTATAGGAAGGGTCTCAGGGTTGGAATGGGAAGGAGTTGTATATGACATCTCATGCCATAGGAAGGGTCTCAGGTTTGGTATAAGCATTGAGATATCACATCACATGCTATAGGAAGGGTCTCACGATTGGAATGGGAAGGACTTGGATATCACATCTCATGCTATAGGCAGGGTCTCAGGTTTGGAAAGGGAAGGAGATGGATATCACATTTCATGTTAGAGGTAGGATCTCAGGTTTGGTATTAGAGGCATTGAGATATCACATCTCATGCTATCAGAAGGGTCTCAGGATTGGAATGGGAAGGAGTTGGATATCACATTTCACGCTAAAGGGACGGTCTCAGGTTTGGAAGGGGAACGATTTGGAAATCACATCTCATATTATAGGAAGGATCTCAGGTTTGGTATTAGAAGCATTGAGATATCACATCTCATGCTATCGGAAGGATCTCAGGTTTGGTATAAGAGGCATTGAGATATCACATCTCATGGTATCATAAGGGTCTCAGGATTGGAATGGGAAGGAGTTGGATATCACATCTCATGCTATAGGAAGGGTCTCAGGTTTGGTATAAGCATTGAGATATCACATCTCATGCTATAGGAAGGGTCTCAGGATTGGAATGGGAAGGAGTTGGATATCACATCTCATGCTATAGGAAGGGTCTCAGGTTTGGTATAAGCATTGAGATATCACATCTCATGCTATAGGAAGGGTCTCAGGATTGGAAAGGGAAGGATTTGGATATCACATCTTATGCTATAGGAAGGGTCTCAGGTTTGGTATAAGCATGGAGATATCACTTCTCATGCTATAGGAAGGGTCTCAGGATTGGAATGGGAAGGAGTTGGATATCACATCTCATGCTATAGGAAGGGTCTCAGATTTGGTATAAGCATTGAGATATCACATCTCATGCTATAGGAAGGGTCTCAGGATTGGAATGGGAAGGAGTTGTATATGACATCTCAGGCCATAGGAAGGGTCTCAGATTTGGTATAAGCATTGAGATATCACATCTCATGATATCGGAAGGGTCTCAGGATTGGAATGGGAAGGAGTTGGATATCACATTTCATGATAAAGGAAGGGTCTAAGGTTTGGAAGGGGAAGGATTTGGATATCACATCTCATGTTATAGGACGGGTCTCAGGTTTGGTATTAGAAGCATTGAGATATCAAGTCTCATGGTATAAGAAGGGTCTCAGGATTGGAATGGGAAGGAGTTTGATATCACATCTCATGCCATAGTATGGGTCTCAGGTTTGGTAGAAGCATTGGGATATCACATCTCATGCTATCGGAAGGGTATCAGTATTGGATTTGGAAGGAGTTGGATATCCCATCTCATGCTATAGGAAGGGTCTCAGGTTGGAATGGGAAGGAGTTGGATATCACATTTCATGTTATAGGAAGGGTCTCAGGATTGGAATGGGAAGGACTTGGATATCATATCTCATGCTATAGGAAGGCTCTCAGGTTTGGAAGGGGAAGGAGTTGGATATCACATTTCATGTTAGAGGAAGGATCTCAGGTTTGGTATTAGAGGCCTTGAGATATCACATCTCATGCTATAGGAAGGGTCTCAGGATTGGAATGGGAAGGAGTTGGATATCAGATCTCAAGCTATAGGAAGGGTCTCAGGTTTGGTATAAGCATTGAGATATCACATCTCATGCTATAGGAAGGGTCTCATGATTGGAATGGGAAGAAGTTGGATATCACATCTCATGCTATAGGAAGGGTCTCAGGTTTGGTATAAGCATTGAGATATCACATCTCATGCTATAGGAAGGGTCTCAGGATTGGAATGGGAAGGAGTTGTATATGCCATCTCATGCCATAGGAAGGGTCTCGGGTTTGGTATAAGCATTGAGATATCACATCACATGCTATAGGAAGGGTCTCAGGATTGGAATGGGAAGGACTTGGATATCACATATCATGCTATAGGCAGGGTCTCAGGTTTGGAAAGGGAAGGAGATGGATATCACATTTCATGTTAGAGGTAGGATCTCAGGTTTGGTATTAGAGGCATTGAGAAATCACATCTCATGCTATCAGAAGTGTCTCAGGATTGGAATGGGAAGGAGTTGGATATCACATCTCATGCTAAAGGGAGGGTCTCAGGTTTGGAAGGGGAAGGATTTGGAAATCACATCTCATATTATAGGAAGGATCTCAGGTTTGGTATTAGAAGCATTGAGATATCACATCTCATGCTATCGGAAGGATCTCAGGTTTGGTATAAGAGGCATTGAGATATCACATCTCATGCTATCATAAGGGTCTCAGGATTGGAATGGGAAGGAGTTGGATATCACATCTCATGTTATAGGAAGGATCTCAGGTTTGTTATTGGAAGCATTGAGACATCACATCTCATGCTATAGGAATGGTCTCAGGATTGGAATGGGTAGGAGTTGGATATTACATTCTTGCTATAGGAAGGGTCTCATGTTTGGAATGGGAAAGAGTTGGATATCACATATGCTATAGGAAGTGTCTCAGGTTTGGAACGGGAAGGAGTTGGATATCACATCTCATGTTATAGGAAGGGTCTCAGGTTTGGTATAAGCATTGAGATATCACATCTCTGCTATCAGGAGTGGCTCAGGATTGGAATGGGAAGGAGTTGGATATCCCATCTCATGTTAAAGGACGGGTCTCTGGTTTGGTATTAGAATCATTGAGATATCACATCGCATGCTGTAGGAAGGGTCTAAGGATTGGAATGGGATGGACTTGGATATCACATCTCATGCTATAGGTAGGCTCTCAGGTTTGGTATAAGCATTGAGATATCACATCTCATGCTATAGGAAGGGTCTCAGGATTGGAAAGGGAAGGATTTGGATATCACATCTTATGCTATAGGAAGGGTCTCAGGTTTGGTATAAACATGGAGATATCACTTCTCATGCTATAGGAAGGGTCTCAGGATTGGAATGGGAAGGAGTTGGATATCACATCTCATGCTATAGGAAGGGTCTCAGATTTGGTATAAGCATTGAGATATCACATTTCATGCTATAGGAAGGGTCTCAGGATTGGAATGGGAAGGAGTTGTATATGACATCTCAGGCCATAGGAAGGGTCTCAGATTTGGTATAAGCATTGAGACATCACATCTCATGATATCGGAAGGGTCTCAGGATTGGAATGGGAAGGAGTTGGATATCACATTTCATGATAAAGGAAGGGTCTAAGGTTTGGAAGGGGAAGGATTTGGATATCACATCTCCTGTTATAGGACGGGTCTCAGGTTTGGTATTAGAAGCATTGAGATATCAAGTCTCATGGTATAAGAAGGGTCTCAGGATTGGAATGGGAAGGAGTTTGATATCACATCTCATGCCATAGTATGGGTCTCAGGTTTGGTAGAAGCATTGGGATATCACATCTCATGCTATCGGAAGGGTATCAGTATTGGATTTGGAAGGAGTTGGATATCCCATCTCATGCTATAGGAAGGGTCTCAGGTTGGAATGGGAAGGAGTTGGATATCACATTTCATGTTATAGGAAGGGTCTCAGGATTGGAATGGGAAGGACTTGGATATCATATCTCATGCTATAGGAAGGCTCTCAGGTTTGGAAGGGGAAGGAGTTGGATATCACATTTCATGTTAGAGGAAGGATCTCAGGTTTGGTATTAGAGGCCTTGAGATATCACATCTCATGCTATAGGAAGGGTCTCAGGATTGGAATGGGAAGGAGTTGGATATCAGATCTCAAGCTATAGGAAGGGTCTCAGGTTTGGTATAAGCATTGAGATATCACATCTCATGCTATAGGAAGGGTCTCCTGATTGGAATGGGAAGAAGTTGGATATCACATCTCATGCTATAGGAAGGGTCTCAGGTTTGGTATAAGCATTGAGATATCACATCTCATGCTATAGGAAGGGTCTCAGGATTGGAATGGGAAGGAGTTGTATATGCCATCTCATGCCATAGGAAGGGTCTCAGGTTTGGTATAAGCATTGAGATATCACATCACATGCTATAGGAAGGGTCTCAGGATTGGAATGGGAAGGACTTGGATATCACATATCATGCTATAGGCAGGGTCTCAGGTTTGAAAAGGGAAGGAGATGGATATCACATTTCATGTTAGAGGTAGGATCTCAGGTTTGGTATTAGAGGCATTGAGAAATCACATCTCATGCTATCAGAAGGGTCTCAGGATTGGAATGGGAAGGAGTTGGATATCACATCTCATGCTAAAGGGAGGGTCTCAGGTTTGGAAGGGGAAGGATTTGGAAATCACATCTCATATTATAGGAAGGATCTCAGGTTTGGTATTAGAAGCATTGAGATATCACATCTCATGCTATCGGAAGGATCTCAGGTTTGGTATAAGAGGCATTGAGATATCACATCTCATGCTATCATAAGGGTCTCAGGATTGGAATGGGAAGGAGTTGGATATCACATCTCATGTTATAGGAAGGATCTCAGGTTTGGTATTGGAAGCATTGAGACATCACATCTCATGCTATAGGAATGGTCTCAGGATTGGAATGGGTAGGAGTTGGATATTACATTCTTGCTATAGGAAGGGTCTCATGTTTGGAATGGGAAGGAGTTGGATATCACATATGCTATAGGAAGTGTCTCAGGTTTGGAACGGGAAGGAGTTGGATATCACATCTCATGTTATAGGAAGGGTCTCAGGTTTGGTATAAGCATTGAGATATCACATCTCTGCTATCAGGAGTGGCTCAGGATTGGAATGGGAAGGAGTTGGATATCCCATCTCATGTTAAAGGACGGGTCTCTGGTTTGGTATTAGAATCATTGAGATATCACATCGCATGCTGTAGGAAGGGTCTAAGGATTGGAATGGGATGGACTTGGATATCACATCTCATGCTATAGGTAGGCTCTCAGGTTTGGTATAAGCATTGAGATATCACATCTCATGCTATAGGAAGGGTCTCAGGATTGGAATGGGAAGGATTTGGATATCACATCTCATGCTATAGGAAGGGTCTCAGGTTTGGTATAAGCATGGAGATATCACTTCTCATGCTATAGGAAGGGTCTCAGGATTGGAATGGGAAGGTGTTGGATATCACATCTCAGGCCTTAGGAAGGGTCTCAGGTTTGGTATAAGCATTGAGATATCACATCTCTGCTATCGGAAGGGTCTCAGGATTGGAATGGGAAGGAGTTGGATATCCCATCTCATGTTATAGGAAGGGTCTCAGGTTTGGTATAAGCATTGAGATATCACATCTCTGCTATCAGGAGTGGCTCAGGATTGGAATGGGAAGGAGTTGGATATCCCATCTCATGTTAAAGGACGGGTCTCTGGTTTGGTATTAGAATCATTGAGATATCACATCGCATGCTGTAGGAAGGGTCTAAGGATTGGAATGGGATGGACTTGGATATCACATCTCATGCTATAGGTAGGCTCTCAGGTTTGGTATAAGCATTGAGATATCACATCTCATGCTATAGGAAGGGTCTCAGGATTGGAATGGGAAGGATTTGGATATCACATCTCATGCTATAGGAAGGGTCTCAGGTTTGGTATAAGCATGGAGATATCACTTCTCATGCTATAGGAAGGGTCTCAGGATTGGAATGGGAAGGTGTTGGATATCACATCTCAGGCCTTAGGAAGGGTCTCAGGTTTGGTATAAGCATTGAGATATCACATCTCTGCTATCGGAAGGGTCTCAGGATTGGAATGGGAAGGAGTTGGATATCCCATCTCATGTTATAGGAAGGGTCTCAGGTTTGGTATTAGAAGCATTGAGATATCACATCTCATGCTATAGGAAGGGTCTCAGGATTGGAATGGGAAGGACTTGGATGTCACATCTCATGCTATAGGGAGGGTCTCAAGTTTGATATTAGAAGCATTGAGATAACAAATCTCATGATATCGGAAGGGTCTCAGGATTGGAATGGGAAGGAGTTGGATATCACATCTCATTATAAAGGAAGGGTCTAAGGTTTGGAAGGGGAAGGATTTGGATATCACATCTCATGTTATAGGACGGGTCTCAGGTTTGGTATTAGAAGCATTGAGATATCAAGTGTCATGGTATAAGAAGGGTCTCAGAATTGGAATGGGAAGGAGTTGGATATCACATCTCAAGCTATAGGAAGCGTCTCAGGATTAGAATGGGAAGGAGTTTGATATCACATCTCATGCCATAGTATGGGTCTCAGGTTTGGTAGAAGCATTGGGATATCACATCTCATGCTATCGGAAGGGTATCAGTATTGGATTTGGAAGGAGTTGGATATCCCATCTCATGCTATAGGAAGGGTCTCAGGTTAGAATGGGAAGGAGTTGGATATCACATTTCATGTTATAGGAAGGGTCTCAGGATTGGAATGGGAAGGACTTGGATATCATATCTCATGCTATAGGAAGGCTCTCAGGTTTGGAATGGGAAGGAGTTGGATATCACATTTCATGTTATAGGAAGGGTCTCAGGATTGGAATGGGAAGGAGTTGGATATCACATCTCAAGCTATAGGAAGGGTCTCAGGTTTGGTATAAGCATTGAGATATCACATCTCATGCTATAGGAAGGGTCTCAGGATTGGAATGGGAAGAAGTTGGATATCACATCTCATGCTATAGGAAGGGTCTCAGGTTTGGTATAAGCATTGAGATATCACATCTCATGCTATAGGAAGGGTCTCAGGTTTGGAATGGGAAGGAGTTGTATATGACATCTCATGCCATAGGAAGGGTCTCAGGTTTGGTATAAGCATTGAGATATCACATCACATGCTATAGGAAGGGTCTCAGGATTGGAATGGGAAGGACTTGGATATCACATCTCATGCTATAGGCAGGGTCTCAGGTTTGGAAAGGGAAGGAGATGGATATCACATTTCATGTTAGAGGTAGGATCTCAGGTTTGGTATTAGAGGCATTGAGATATCACATCTCATGCTATCAGAAGGGTCTCAGGATTGGAATGGGAAGGAGTTGGATATCAAATCTCATGCTAAAGGGATGGTCTAAGGTTTGGAAGGGGAGGGATTTGGACATCATATCTCATGTTATTGGAAGGATCTCAGGTTTGGTATTAGAAGCATTGAGATATCACATCTCATGCTATCGGAAGGGTCTTAGGTTTGGTATAAGCATTGAGATATCACATCTCTGCTATCGGAAGGGTCTCAGGATTGGAATGGGAAGGATTTGGATATCACAATTCATGTTATAGGGAGGGTCTCAGTTTTCATATTAGAAGCATTGAGATATCACATATGCTATTGGAAGGGTCTCAGTATTGGAATGGGAAGGAGTTGGATATCACATCTCATGTTATAGGGAGGGTCTCAGTTTTGATATTAGAAGCATTGAGATATCACATATGCTGTTGGAAGGGTCTCAGTATTGGAATTGGAAGGAGTTGGATATCACATATGCTAAAGGAAAGGTCTCAGGTTTGGAATGGGAAGGAGTTGGATATCACGTCTCATGTTATGGGAAGGGTCTCAGGTTTGGAATGTGAAGGATTTGGATATCACATCTCATGCTAAAGGAAGGGTCTCAGGTTTGGTAGAAGCATTGAGATATCACGTCTCTGCTATCGGAAGGGTCTCAGGATTGGATTGGGAAGGAGTTGGATATCACATCTCATGCCATAGAAAGGGTCATCAGGTTCGGTATAAGCATTGAGATATCACATCTCTGCTATCGGAAGGGTCTCAGGATAGGAATGGGAAGGACGTAGATTTCACATCTCATACTATAGGGAGGGTCTCAGTTTTGATATTAGAAGCATTGAGCTATCACATCTCATGCTATCGGAAGGGTCTCAGGATTGGAATGGGATGGAGTTGGATATCACATCTCAAGCTATCTCAGGATTGTAATGGGAAGGAGTTTGATATCACATATCAAGCTATAGGAAGGGTCTCAGGTTTGGAAGGGGAAGGATTTGGATCTCACATCTCAAGCTATCTCAGGATTGGAATGGGAAGGAGTTTGATATTTCATCTCAAGCTATAGGAAGGGTCTCAGGTTTGGAAAGGGAAGGATTTGGATTTCACATCTCATGTTATAGGATGGTTCTCATGTTTGGTTTTAGAAGCATTGAGATATCACATCTCATGCTATGGGAAGCGTCTCAGGTTTGGAATGGGAAGGAGTTGGTTATCACATCTCATGCTAAAGGAAAGGTCTCAGGTCTGGAAGGGGAAGGATTTGGATCTCACATCTCATGTTTTAGGACGGGTCTCAGGTTTGGTATTAGAAGCATTGAACTATCACATCTCATGGTATAGGAAGGGTCCCAGGATTGGAATGGGAAGGAGTTGGATATCACATTGAATGGGAAGGAGTTTGATATCACATCTCAAGCTATAGGAAGGGCCTCATGTTTGGAATGGGAATGATTTGGATTTCACATCTCATGTTATAGGATGGTTCTCATGTTTGGTTTTAGAAGCATTGAAATATCACATCTCATGCTATCTGAAGGGTATCAGGTTTGGAATGGGAAGGAGTTTGATATCACATCTCATGTTAGAGGTAGGATCTCAGGTTTGGTATTAGAGGCATTGAGATATGACATCTCATGCCATCAGAAGGGTCTCAGGATTGGAATGGGAAGGAGTTGGATATCACATCTCATGCTAAAGGGAGGGTCTAAGGTTTGGAAGGGGAAGGATTTGGACATCACATCTCATGTTATTGGAAGGATCTGAGGTTTGGTATTAGAAGCATTGAGATATCACATCTCATGCTATCGGAAGGGTCTCAGGATTGGAATGGGAAGGACTTGGATATCACATCTCATGATATAGGAAGGGTCTCAGGTTTGGTATTAGAAGCATTGAGATATCACATCTCATGCTATATTAAGGGTCTCAGGAATGGAATGGGAAGGACTTGGATATCACATCTCATGATAAAGGAAGGGTCTAAGGTTTGGAAGGGGAAGGATTTGGATATCACATCTCATGTTATTGGACCGGTCTCAGGTTTGGTATTAGAAGCATTGAGATATCAAGTCTCATGGTATAGGACGGGAGTTTGATATCACATCTCATGCCATGGTATGGGTCTCAGGTTTTGTAGAAGCATTGGGATATCACATCTCATGCTATTGGAAGGGTATCAGGATTGGATTTGGAAGGAGTTGGATATCCCATCTCATGCTATAGGAAGGGTCTCTGGTTGGAGTAGAAGGAGTTGGATATCACATCTCATGTTATAGGAAGGGTCTCAGGATTGGAATGGGAAGGACTTGGATATCACATCTCATGTTATAGGAAGGATATCAGGTTTTGTATTAGAAGCATTGAGATATCACATCTCATGCTATAGTAAGGGTCTCAGGATTGGAATGTGAAGCATTTGGATATCACATCTCATGCTAAAGGAAGGGTCTCAGGTTTGGTATAAGCATTGAGATATCACATCTCTGCTATCGGAAGGGTCTAAGGATCGGATTGGGAAGGAATTGGATATCCCTTCTCATGCTATAGGAAGGGTCTCAGGTTGGAATGGGTAGGAGTTGGATATCACATCTCATGTTATAGGAAGGGTCTCAAGATTGAAATGGGAAGGATTTGGATATCACATCTCTTGCTATAGGAAGGGTCTCAGGTTTTCTATTAGAAACATTGAGATATGACATCTCATGCTATAGGAAGGGTTTCAGTATTGGAATGGGAAGGATTTGGATATCACATCTCATGCTAAAGGAAGGGTCTCAGGTTTGGAAGGGGAAGGATTTGGATATCATATCTCATGTTATAGGACATATCTCATGTTATAGGACGGGTCCCAGGTTTGGTATTAGAAGCATTGAGATATCACATCTCATGGTATAGGAAGGGTCTCAGGATTGGAATGGGAAGGAGTTGGATCTCCCTTCTCATGCTACAGGAAGGGTCTCAGGTTGGAATGGGAAGGAGTTGGATATCACATCTCGTTATAGGAAGGGTCTCAGGATTGGAATGGGAAGGAATTGGATATCACATCTCTTGCTATAGGAAGGGTCTCAGGTTTGGAAGGGGAAGGATTTGGATATCATATCTCATGTTATAGGACCGGTCCCAGGTCTGGTATTAGAAGCATTGAGATATCACATCTCATGCTATAGGAGGAGTCTCAGGATTGGAATGGGAAGGAGTTGGATATCACGTCTCATGATATAGGAAGGGTCTCAGGATTGGAATGGGCAGGAGTTGAATATCACCTCTCATGCTAAAGGAAGGGTATCAGGTTTGATAGAAGCATTGAGATATCACATCTCATGCTATAGGAAGGAACTCAGGATTGGAATGGGAAGGAGTTGGATATCACATCTAATGCCATAGGAAGGGTCATCAGGTTTGGAATAAGCATTGAGATATCACATCTCTGCTATCGGAAGGGTCTCAGGATAGGAATGGGAAGGACTTAGAATTCACATCTCATACTATAGGGAGGGTCTCCGTTTTGATATTAGAAGCATTGAGCTATCACATCTCATGCTATCGGAAGGGTCTCAGGATTGGAATGGGATGGAGTTGGATATCACATCTCAAGCTATCTCAGGATTGGAATGGGAAGGAGTTTGATATTTCATCTCAAGCTATAGGAAGGGTCTCAGGTTTGGAAAGGGAAGGATTTGGATTTCACATCTCATGTTATAGGATGGTTCTCATGTTTGGTTTTAGAAGCATTGAGATATCACATCTCATGCTATCGGAAGGGTCTCAGGTTTGGAAAGGGAAGGATTTGGATTTCACATGTTATAGGATGGTTCTCAGGTTTGGTTTTAGAAGCATTAAATTATAACATCTCATGCTATAGGAAGGGTCTCAGGTTTGGAATGGGAAGGAGTTGGATATCACATCTCTGCTATCTGAAGGGTCCCAGGATTGGAATGGGAAGGAGTTGGATATCCCATCTCGTTATAGGAAGGGTCTCAGGTTTGGTATTAGAAGCAATGAGATATCACATCTCATGCTATAGGAAGGGTCTAAGGTTTGGAAGGGGACGGATTTGGGTATCACATCTCATGTTATAGGACCGGTCTCAGGTTTGGTATTTGAAGCATTGAGATATCAAGTCTCATGGTATAGGACGGGTCTCAGAATTGTAATGAGAAGGAGTTGGATATCACATCTCATGCTATAGGAAGGGTCTCAGATTTGGTATAAGCATTGAGATATCACATTTCATGCTATAGGAAGGGTCTCAGGATTGGAATGGGAAGGAGTTGTATATGACATCTCAGGCCATAGGAAGGGTCTCAGATTTGGTATAAGCATTGAGACATCACATCTCATGATATCGGAAGGGTCTCAGGATTGGAATGGGAAGGAGTTGGATATCACATTTCATGATAAAGGAAGGGTCTAAGGTTTGGAAGGGGAAGGATTTGGATATCACATCTCCTGTTATAGGACGGGTCTCAGGTTTGGTATTAGAAGCATTGAGATATCAAGTCTCATGGTATAAGAAGGGTCTCAGGATTGGAATGGGAAGGAGTTTGATATCACATCTCATGCCATAGTATGGGTCTCAGGTTTGGTAGAAGCATTGGGATATCACATCTCATGCTATCGGAAGGGTATCAGTATTGGATTTGGAAGGAGTTGGATATCCCATCTCATGCTATAGGAAGGGTCTCAGGTTGGAATGGGAAGGAGTTGGATATCACATTTCATGTTATAGGAAGGGTCTCAGGATTGGAATGGGAAGGACTTGGATATCATATCTCATGCTATAGGAAGGCTCTCAGGTTTGGAAGGGGAAGGAGTTGGATATCACATTTCATGTTAGAGGAAGGATCTCAGGTTTGGTATTAGAGGCCTTGAGATATCACATCTCATGCTATAGGAAGGGTCTCAGGATTGGAATGGGAAGGAGTTGGATATCAGATCTCAAGCTATAGGAAGGGTCTCAGGTTTGGTATAAGCATTGAGATATCACATCTCATGCTATAGGAAGGGTCTCCTGATTGGAATGGGAAGAAGTTGGATATCACATCTCATGCTATAGGAAGGGTCTCAGGTTTGGTATAAGCATTGAGATATCACATCTCATGCTATAGGAAGGGTCTCAGGATTGGAATGGGAAGGAGTTGTATATGCCATCTCATGCCATAGGAAGGGTCTCAGGTTTGGTATAAGCATTGAGATATCACATCACATGCTATAGGAAGGGTCTCAGGATTGGAATGGGAAGGACTTGGATATCACATATCATGCTATAGGCAGGGTCTCAGGTTTGAAAAGGGAAGGAGATGGATATCACATTTCATGTTAGAGGTAGGATCTCAGGTTTGGTATTAGAGGCATTGAGAAATCACATCTCATGCTATCAGAAGGGTCTCAGGATTGGAATGGGAAGGAGTTGGATATCACATCTCATGCTAAAGGGAGGGTCTCAGGTTTGGAAGGGGAAGGATTTGGAAATCACATCTCATGCTATAGGAATGGTCTCAGGATTGGTATAAGAGGCATTGAGATATCACATCTCATGCTATCATAAGGGTCTCAGGATTGGAATGGGAAGGAGTTGGATATCACATCTCATGTTATAGGAAGGATCTCAGGTTTGGTATTGGAAGCATTGAGACATCACATCTCATGCTATAGGAATGGTCTCAGGATTGGAATGGGTAGGAGTTGGATATTACATTCTTGCTATAGGAAGGGTCTCATGTTTGGAATGGGAAGGAGTTGGATATCACATATGCTATAGGAAGTGTCTCAGGTTTGGAACGGGAAGGAGTTGGATATCACATCTCATGTTATAGGAAGGGTCTCAGGTTTGGTATAAGCATTGAGATATCACATCTCTGCTATCAGGAGTGGCTCAGGATTGGAATGGGAAGGAGTTGGATATCCCATCTCATGTTAAAGGACGGGTCTCTGGTTTGGTATTAGAATCATTGAGATATCACATCGCATGCTGTAGGAAGGGTCTAAGGATTGGAATGGGATGGACTTGGATATCACATCTCATGCTATAGGTAGGCTCTCAGGTTTGGTATAAGCATTGAGATATCACATCTCATGCTATAGGAAGGGTCTCAGGATTGGAATGGGAAGGATTTGGATATCACATCTCATGCTATAGGAAGGGTCTCAGGTTTGGTATAAGCATGGAGATATCACTTCTCATGCTATAGGAAGGGTCTCAGGATTGGAATGGGAAGGTGTTGGATATCACATCTCAGGCCTTAGGAAGGGTCTCAGGTTTGGTATAAGCATTGAGATATCACATCTCTGCTATCGGAAGGGTCTCAGGATTGGAATGGGAAGGAGTTGGATATCCCATCTCATGTTATAGGAAGGGTCTCAGGTTTGGTATAAGCATTGAGATATCACATCTCTGCTATCAGGAGTGGCTCAGGATTGGAATGGGAAGGAGTTGGATATCCCATCTCATGTTAAAGGACGGGTCTCTGGTTTGGTATTAGAATCATTGAGATATCACATCGCATGCTGTAGGAAGGGTCTAAGGATTGGAATGGGATGGACTTGGATATCACATCTCATGCTATAGGTAGGCTCTCAGGTTTGGTATAAGCATTGAGATATCACATCTCATGCTATAGGAAGGGTCTCAGGATTGGAATGGGAAGGATTTGGATATCACATCTCATGCTATAGGAAGGGTCTCAGGTTTGGTATAAGCATGGAGATATCACTTCTCATGCTATAGGAAGGGTCTCAGGATTGGAATGGGAAGGTGTTGGATATCACATCTCAGGCCTTAGGAAGGGTCTCAGGTTTGGTATAAGCATTGAGATATCACATCTCTGCTATCGGAAGGGTCTCAGGATTGGAATGGGAAGGAGTTGGATATCCCATCTCATGTTATAGGAAGGGTCTCAGGTTTGGTATTAGAAGCATTGAGATATCACATCTCATGCTATAGGAAGGGTCTCAGGATTGGAATGGGAAGGACTTGGATGTCACATCTCATGCTATAGGGAGGGTCTCAAGTTTGATATTAGAAGCATTGAGATAACAAATCTCATGATATCGGAAGGGTCTCAGGATTGGAATGGGAAGGAGTTGGATATCACATCTCATTATAAAGGAAGGGTCTAAGGTTTGGAAGGGGAAGGATTTGGATATCACATCTCATGTTATAGGACGGGTCTCAGGTTTGGTATTAGAAGCATTGAGATATCAAGTGTCATGGTATAAGAAGGGTCTCAGAATTGGAATGGGAAGGAGTTGGATATCACATCTCAAGCTATAGGAAGCGTCTCAGGATTAGAATGGGAAGGAGTTTGATATCACATCTCATGCCATAGTATGGGTCTCAGGTTTGGTAGAAGCATTGGGATATCACATCTCATGCTATCGGAAGGGTATCAGTATTGGATTTGGAAGGAGTTGGATATCCCATCTCATGCTATAGGAAGGGTCTCAGGTTGGAATGGGAAGGAGTTGGATATCACATTTCATGTTATAGGAAGGGTCTCAGGATTGGAATGGGAAGGACTTGGATATCATATCTCATGCTATAGGAAGGCTCTCAGGTTTGGAATGGGAAGGAGTTGGATATCACATTTCATGTTATAGGAAGGGTCTCAGGATTGGAATGGGAAGGAGTTGGATATCACATCTCAAGCTATAGGAAGGGTCTCAGGTTTGGTATAAGCATTGAGATATCACATCTCATGCTATAGGAAGGGTCTCAGGATTGGAATGGGAAGAAGTTGGATATCACATCTCATGCTATAGGAAGGGTCTCAGGTTTGGTATAAGCATTGAGATATCACATCTCATGCTATAGGAAGGGTCTCAGGTTTGGAATGGGAAGGAGTTGTATATGACATCTCATGCCATAGGAAGGGTCTCAGGTTTGGTATAAGCATTGAGATATCACATCACATGCTATAGGAAGGGTCTCAGGATTGGAATGGGAAGGACTTGGATATCACATCTCATGCTATAGGCAGGGTCTCAGGTTTGGAAAGGGAAGGAGATGGATATCACATTTCATGTTAGAGGTAGGATCTCAGGTTTGGTATTAGGGGCATTGAGATATCACATCTCATGCTATCAGAAGGGTCTCAGGATTGGAATGGGAAGGAGTTGGATATCAAATCTCATGCTAAAGGGATGGTCTAAGGTTTGGAAGGGGAGGGATTTGGACATCATATCTCATGTTATTGGAAGGATCTCAGGTTTGGTATTAGAAGCATTGAGATATCACATCTCATGCTATCGGAAGGGTCTTAGGTTTGGTATAAGCATTGAGATATCACATCTCTGCTATCGGAAGGGTCTCAGGATTGGAATGGGAAGGATTTGGATATCACAATTCATGTTATAGGGAGGGTCTCAGTTTTCATATTAGAAGCATTGAGATATCACATATGCTATTGGAAGGGTCTCAGTATTGGAATGGGAAGGAGTTGGATATCACATCTCATGTTATAGGGAGGGTCTCAGTTTTGATATTAGAAGCATTGAGATATCACATATGCTGTTGGAAGGGTCTCAGTATTGGAATTGGAAGGAGTTGGATATCACATATGCTAAAGGAAAGGTCTCAGGTTTGGAATGGGAAGGAGTTGGATATCACGTCTCATGTTATGGGAAGGGTCTCAGGTTTGGAATGTGAAGGATTTGGATATCACATCTCATGCTAAAGGAAGGGTCTCAGGTTTGGTAGAAGCATTGAGATATCACGTCTCTGCTATCGGAAGGGTCTCAGGATTGGATTGGGAAGGAGTTGGATATCACATCTCATGCCATAGAAAGGGTCATCAGGTTCGGTATAAGCATTGAGATATCACATCTCTGCTATCGGAAGGGTCTCAGGATAGGAATGGGAAGGACGTAGATTTCACATCTCATACTATAGGGAGGGTCTCAGTTTTGATATTAGAAGCATTGAGCTATCACATCTCATGCTATCGGAAGGGTCTCAGGATTGGAATGGGATGGAGTTGGATATCACATCTCAAGCTATCTCAGGATTGTAATGGGAAGGAGTTTGATATCACATATCAAGCGATAGGAAGGGTCTCAGGTTTGGAAGGGGAAGGATTTGGATCTCACATCTCAAGCTATCTCAGGATTGGAATGGGAAGGAGTTTGATATTTCATCTCAAGCTATAGGAAGGGTCTCAGGTTTGGAAAGGGAAGGATTTGGATTTCACATCTCATGTTATAGGATGGTTCTCATGTTTGGTTTTAGAAGCATTGAGATATCACATCTCATGCTATGAGAAGCGTCTCAGGTTTGGAATGGGAAGGAGTTGGTTATCACATCTCATGCTAAAGGAAAGGTCTCAGGTCTGGAAGGGGAAGGATTTGGATCTCACATCTCATGTTTTAGGACGGGTCTCAGGTTTGGTATTAGAAGCATTGAACTATCACATCTCATGGTATAGGAAGGGTCCCAGGATTGGAATGGGAAGGAGTTGGATATCACATTGAATGGGAAGGAGTTTGATATCACATCTCAAGCTATAGGAAGGGCCTCATGTTTGGAATGGGAATGATTTGGATTTCACATCTCATGTTATAGGATGGTTCTCATGTTTGGTTTTAGAAGCATTGAAATATCACATCTCATGCTATCTGAAGGGTATCAGGTTTGGAATGGGAAGGAGTTTGATATCACATCTCATGTTAGAGGTAGGATCTCAGGTTTGGTATTAGAGGCATTGAGATATGACATCTCATGCCATCAGAAGGGTCTCAGGATTGGAATGGGAAGGAGTTGGATATCACATCTCATGCTAAAGGGAGGGTCTAAGGTTTGGAAGGGGAAGGATTTGGACATCACATCTCATGTTATTGGAAGGATCTGAGGTTTGGTATTAGAAGCATTGAGATATCACATCTCATGCTATCGGAAGGGTCTCAGGATTGGAATGGGAAGGACTTGGATATCACATCTCATGATATAGGAAGGGTCTCAGGTTTGGTATTAGAAGCATTGAGATATCACATCTCATGCTATATTAAGGGTCTCAGGAATGGAATGGGAAGGACTTGGATATCACATCTCATGATAAAGGAAGGGTCTAAGGTTTGGAAGGGGAAGGATTTGGATATCACATCTCATGTTATTGGACCGGTCTCAGGTTTGGTATTAGAAGCATTGAGATATCAAGTCTCATGGTATAGGACGGGAGTTTGATATCACATCTCATGCCATGGTATGGGTCTCAGGTTTTGTAGAAGCATTGGGATATCACATCTCATGCTATTGGAAGGGTATCAGGATTGGATTTGGAAGGAGTTGGATATCCCATCTCATGCTATAGGAAGGGTCTCTGGTTGGAGTAGAAGGAGTTGGATATCACATCTCATGTTATAGGAAGGGTCTCAGGATTGGAATGGGAAGGACTTGGATATCACATCTCATGTTATAGGAAGGATATCAGGTTTTGTATTAGAAGCATTGAGATATCACATCTCATGCTATAGTAAGGGTCTCAGGATTGGAATGTGAAGCATTTGGATATCACATCTCATGCTAAAGGAAGGGTCTCAGGTTTGGTATAAGCATTGAGATATCACATCTCTGCTATCGGAAGGGTCTAAGGATCGGATTGGGAAGGAATTGGATATCCCTTCTCATGCTATAGGAAGGGTCTCAGGTTGGAATGGGTAGGAGTTGGATATCACATCTCATGTTATAGGAAGGGTCTCAAGATTGAAATGGGAAGGATTTGGATATCACATCTCTTGCTATAGGAAGGGTCTCAGGTTTTCTATTAGAAACATTGAGATATGACATCTCATGCTATAGGAAGGGTTTCAGTATTGGAATGGGAAGGATTTGGATATCACATCTCATGCTAAAGGAAGGGTCTCAGGTTTGGAAGGGGAAGGATTTGGATATCATATCTCATGTTATAGGACATATCTCATGTTATAGGACGGGTCCCAGGTTTGGTATTAGAAGCATTGAGATATCACATCTCATGGTATAGGAAGGGTCTCAGGATTGGAATGGGAAGGAGTTGGATCTCCCTTCTCATGCTACAGGAAGGGTCTCAGGTTGGAATGGGAAGGAGTTGGATATCACATCTCGTTATAGGAAGGGTCTCAGGATTGGAATGGGAAGGAATTGGATATCACATCTCTTGCTATAGGAAGGGTCTCAGGTTTGGAAGGGGAAGGATTTGGATATCATATCTCATGTTATAAGACCGGTCCCAGGTCTGGTATTAGAAGCATTGAGATATCACATCTCATGCTATAGGAGGAGTCTCAGGATTGGAATGGGAAGGAGTTGGATATCACGTCTCATGATATAGGAAGGGTCTCAGGATTGGAATGGGCAGGAGTTGAATATCACCTCTCATGCTAAAGGAAGGGTATCAGGTTTGATAGAAGCATTGAGATATCACATCTCATGCTATAGGAAGGAACTCAGGATTGGAATGGGAAGGAGTTGGATATCACATCTAATGCCATAGGAAGGGTCATCAGGTTTGGAATAAGCATTGAGATATCACATCTCTGCTATCGGAAGGGTCTCAGGATAGGAATGGGAAGGACTTAGAATTCACATCTCATACTATAGGGAGGGTCTCCGTTTTGATATTAGAAGCATTGAGCTATCACATCTCATGCTATCGGAAGGGTCTCAGGATTGGAATGGGATGGAGTTGGATATCACATCTCAAGCTATCTCAGGATTGGAATGGGAAGGAGTTTGATATTTCATCTCAAGCTATAGGAAGGGTCTCAGGTTTGGAAAGGGAAGGATTTGGATTTCACATCTCATGTTATAGGATGGTTCTCATGTTTGGTTTTAGAAGCATTGAGATATCACATCTCATGCTATCGGAAGGGTCTCAGGTTTGGAAAGGGAAGGATTTGGATTTCACATGTTATAGGATGGTTCTCAGGTTTGGTTTTAGAAGCATTAAATTATAACATCTCATGCTATAGGAAGGGTCTCAGGTTTGGAATGGGAAGGAGTTGGATATCACATCTCTGCTATCTGAAGGGTCCCAGGATTGGAATGGGAAGGAGTTGGATATCCCATCTCGTTATAGGAAGGGTCTCAGGTTTGGTATTAGAAGCAATGAGATATCACATCTCATGCTATAGGAAGGGTCTAAGGTTTGGAAGGGGACGGATTTGGGTATCACATCTCATGTTATAGGACCGGTCTCAGGTTTGGTATTTGAAGCATTGAGATATCAAGTCTCATGGTATAGGACGGGTCTCAGAATTGGAATGAGAAGGAGTTGGATATCACATCTCAAGCTATAGGAAGGGTCTCATGATTGGAATGGGAAGGAGTTGGATATCACATCTCATGTTATAGGAAGGGTCTCAGGATTGGAATGGGAAGGACTTGGATATCACATCTCATTCTATAGGAAGGCTCTCAGGGTTGGAAGGGGAAGGAGTTGGATATCACATTTCATGTTAGAGGTAGGATCTCAGGTTTGGTTTTAGAGGCATTGAGATATCACATCTCATGCCATCAGAAGGGTCTCAGGATTGGAATGGGAAGGAGTTGGATATCAAATCTCATGCTAAAGGGATGGTCTAAGGTTTGGAAGGGGAGGGATTTGGACATCATATCTCATGTTATTGGAAGGATCTCAGGTTTGGTATTAGAAGCATTGAGATATCACATCTCATGCTATCGGAAGGGTCTTAGGTTTGGTATAAGCATTGAGATATCACATCTCTGCTATCGGAAGGGTCTCAGGATTGGAATGGGAAGGATTTGGATATCACAATTCATGTTATAGGAAGGGTCTCAGGTTTGGTATTAGAAGCATTGAGATATCACATCTCATGCTATAGGAAGGGTCTCAGGATTGGAATGGGAAGGACTTGGATATCACATCTCATGTTATAGGAAGGGTCTCAGGTTTGGTATTAGAAGCATTGAGATATCACATCTCATGCTATAGGAAGGGTCTCAGGAATGGAATGGGAAGGACTTGGATATCACATCTCATGATAAAGGAAGGGTCTAAGGTTTGGAAGGGGAAGGATTTGGATATCACATCTCATGTTATTGGACCGGTCTCAGGTTTGGTATTAGAAGCATTGAGATATCAAGTCTCATGGTATAGGACGGGAGTTTGATATCACATCTCATGCCATGGTATGGGTCTCAGGTTTTGTAGAAGCATTGGGATATCACATCTCATGCTATCGGAAGGGTATCAGGATTGGATTTGGAAGGAGTTGGATATCCCATATCATGCTATAGGAAGGGTCTCAGGTTGGAATAGAAGGAGTTGGATATCACATCTCATGTTATAGGAAGGGTCTCAGGATTGGAATGGGAAGGACTTGGATATCACATCTCATGCTGTAGGAAGGGTCTCAGGTTTGGAAAAGGAAGGAGTTGGATATCACATTTCATGTTAGAGGTAGGATCTCAGGTTTGGTATTAGAGGCATTGAGATATCACATCTCATGCTATCAGAAGGGTATCAGGATTGGAATGGGAAGGAGTTGGATATCACATCTCATGCTAAAGGGAGGGTCTCAGGTTTGGAATGGGAAGGATTTGGATATCACATCTCATGTTATAGGAAGGACCTTAGGTTTGGTATTAGAAGCATTGAGATATCACATCTCATGCTATAGGAAGGGTCTCGGGATTGGAATGGGAAGGAGTTGGATATCACATCTCATGTTATAGGAAGGATCTCAGGTTTGGTATTAGAAGCATTGAGATATCACATCTCATGCTATAGGAAGGGTCTCAGGATTGGAATGGGAAGGAGTTGGATATCACATCTCATGCTATGGGAAGGGTCTCAGGTTTGGTATAAGCATTGAAATATCACATCTCTGCTATCGGAAGGGTCTCAGGATTGGAATGGGAGGAGCTGGATATCACATCTCATGCTATGGGAAGGGTCTCAGGTTTGGTATAAGCATTGAAATATCACATCTCTGCTATCGGAAGGGTCTCAGGATTGGAATGGGAGGAGCTGGATATCACATCTCATGCTAAAGGAAGGGTCTCAGGTTTGGAAGGGGAAGGAGTTGGATATCACATCTCATGCTAAAGGGAGGGTCTCAGGTTTGGAATGGGAAGGATTTGGATATCACATCTCATGTTATAGGAAGGACCTTAGGTTTGGTATTAGAAGCATTGAGATATCACATCTCATGCTATAGGAAGGGTCTCGGGATTGGAATGGGAAGGAGTTGGATATCACATCTCATGTTATTGGAAGGATCTCAGGTTTGGTATTAGAAGCATTGAGATATCACATCTCATGCTATCGGAAGGGTCTTAGGTTTGGTATAAGCATTGAGATATCACATCTCTGCTATCGGAAGGGTCTCAGGATTGGAATGGGAAGGATTTGGATATCATAATTCATGTTATAGGAAGGGTCTCAGGTTTGGTATTAGAAGCATTGAGATATCACATCTCATGCTATAGGAAGGGTCTCAGGATTGGAATGGGAAGGACTTGGATATCACATCTCATGTTATAGGAAGGGTCTCAGGTTTGGTATTAGAAGCATTGAGATATCACATCTCATGCTATAGGAAGGGTCTCAGGAATGGAATGGGAAGGACTTGGATATCACATCTCATGATAAAGGAGGGGTCTAAGGTTTGGAAGGGGAAGGATTTGGATATCACATCTCATGTTATTGGACCGGTCTCAGGTTTGGTATTAGAAGCATTGAGATATCAAGTCTCATGGTATAGGACGGGAGTTTGATATCACATCTCATGCCATGGTATGGGTCTCAGGTTTTGTAGAAGCATTGGTATATCACATCTCATGCTATCGGAAGGGTATCAGGATTGGATTTGGAAGGAGTTGGATATCCCATCTCATGCTATAGGAAGGGTCTCAGGTTGGAATAGAAGGAGTTGGATATCACATCTCATGTTATAGGAAGGGTCTGAGGATTGGAATGGGAAGGACTTGGATATCACATCTCATGCTGTAGGAAGGGTCTCAGGTTTGGAAAAGGAAGGAGTTGGATATCACATTTCATGTTAGAGGTAGGATCTCAGGTTTGGTATTAGAGGCATTGAGATATCAGATCTCATGCTATCAGAAGGGTATCAGGATTGGAATGGGAAGGAGTTGGATATCACATCTCATGCTAAAGGGAGGGTCTCAGGTTTGGAATGGGAAGGATTTGGATATCACATCTCATGTTATGGGAAGGACCTTAGGTTTGGTATTAGAAGCATTGAGATATCACATCTCATGCTATAGGAAGGGTCTCGGGATTGGAATGGGAAGGAGTTGGATATCACATCTCATGTTATAGGAAGGATCTCAGGTTTGGTATTAGAAGCATTGAGATATCACATCTCATGCTATAGGAAGGGTCTCAGGATTGGAATGGGAAGGAGTTGGATATCACATCTCATGCTATGGGAAGGGTCTCAGGTTTGGTATAAGCATTGGAATATCACATCTCTGCTATCGGAAGGGTCTCAGGATTGGAATGGGAGGAGCTATATATCACATCTCATGCTAAAGGAAGGGTCTCAGGTTTGGAAGGGGAAGGATTTGGATATCACATCTCATGTTATAGGACGGGTCTCAGGTTTGGTATTAGAAGCATTGTGATATCACATCTCATGCTATAGGATGTGTCTCAGGATTGGAATGGGAAGGAGTTGGATATCACATCTCATGCTATAGGAAGGGTTTCAGGTTTGGTAGAAGCATTGAGATATCACATCTCATGCTATAGGAAGAGTCTCAGGTTTGGGAAGGGAAGGATTTGGATTTCACATCTCATGTTATAGGATGGTTCTCATGTTTGGTTTTTGAAGCATTGAGATATCACATCTCATGCTATCGGAAGGGTCTCAGGTTTGGAATGGGAAGGAGTTGGATATCACATCTCATGTTATAGGAAGGGTCTCAGGTTTGGAATGGGAAGGAGTTGGATATGACATCTCTTGTTATAGGGAGGGTCTCAGGATTTGAATGGTAAGGAGTTGGATATCACATCTCATGCTATAGGATGGGTCTCAGGTTGGAATGTGAAGGAGTTGGATATCACATCTCATGTTATATACAGGAAGGGTCTCAGGATTGGAATGGGAAGGATTTGGATATCACATCTCTTGCTATAGGAAGGGTCTCAGGTTTTTTATTAGAAACATTGAGATATCACATCTCATGCTATAGGAAGGGTTTTAGGATTGGAATGGGAAGTATTTGGATATCACATCTCATGCTAAAGGAAGGGTCTCAGGTTTGGAAGGGGAAGGATTTGGATATCACATCTCATCCAATAGGAAGGGTTTCAGGTTTGGAATGGGAAGGAATTGGATATCACATCTCATGTTATAGGAAGGGTCTCAGGTTTTTTATTAGAAACATTGAGATATCACATCTCATGTTATAGGACGGTTCCCAGGTTTGGTATTAGAAGCATTGAGATATCACATCTCATGGTATAGGAAGGGTCTCAGGGTTGGAATGGGAAGGAGTTGGATATCACATCTCATCCAATTGGAAGGGTCTCAGGTTTGGAATGGGAAGGAATTGGATATCACATCTCATGTTATAGGAAGGATCTCAGGTTTGGTATTAGAAGCATTGAGATATCACATCTCATGCTATAGGAAGGGTCTCAGGATTGGAATGTGAAGGATTTGGATATCACATCTCATGCTAAAGGAAGGGTCTCAGGTTTGGTAGAAGCATTGAGATATCACATCTCATGCTATAGGAAGGGTCTCAGGATTTGAATGGCAAGGAGTTGGATATCACATCTCATGCCATAGGAAGGGTCTCAGGTTTGGTAGAAGCATTGAGATATCACATCTCTGCTATCGGAAGGTTCTCAGGATTGGATTGGGAAGGAGTTGGATATCCCTTCCCATGCTATAGGAAGTGTCTCAGGTTGGAATGGGAAGGAGTTGAATATCACATCTCATGTTATAGGAAGGGTCTCAGGATTGGAATGGGAAGGATTTGGATATCACATCTCATGTCATAGGAAGGATCTCAGGTTTGGTATTAGAAGCATTGATATATCACATCTCATGCTATAGGAATGGTCTCAGGATTGGAATGGGTAGGAGTTGGATATTACATTCTTGCTATAGTAAGGGTCTCATGTTTGGAATGGGAAGGAGTTGGATATCACATATGCTATAGGAAGTGTCTCAGGTTTGGAACGGGAAGGAGTTGGATATCACATCTCATGTTATAGGAAGGGTCTCAGGTTTGGTATAAGCATTGAGATATCACATCTCTGCTATCAGGAGTGGCTCAGGATTGGAATGGGAAGGAGTTGGATATCCCATCTCATGTTAAAGGACGGGTCTCTGGTTTGGTATTAGAATCATTGAGATATCACATCGCATGCTGTAGGAAGGGTCTAAGGATTGGAATGGGATGGACTTGGATATCACATCTCATGCTATAGGTAGGCTCTCAGGTTTGGTATAAGCATTGAGATATCACATCTCATGCTATAGGAAGGGTCTCAGGATTGGAATGGGAAGGATTTGGATATCACATCTCATGCTATAGGAAGGGTCTCAGATTTGGTATAAGCATTGAGATATCACATCTCATGCTATAGGAAGGGTCTCAGGATTGGAATGGGAAGGAGTTGTATATGACATCTCAAGCCTTAGGAAGGGTCTCAGGTTTGGTATAAGCATTGAGATATCACATCTCTGCTATCGGAAGGGTCTCAGGATTGGAATGGGAAGGAGTTGGATATCCCATCTCATGTTATATGAAGGGTCTCAGGTTTGGTATTAGAAGCATTGAGATATCACATCTCATGCTATAGGAAGGGTCTCAGGATTGGAATGGGAAGGACTTGGATGTCACATCTCATGCTATAGGGAGGGTCTCAAGTTTGATATTAGAAGCATTGAGATAACAAATCTCATGATATCGGAAGGGTCTCAGGATTGGAATGGGAAGGAGTTGGATATCACATCTCATTATAAAGGAAGGGTCTAAGGTTTGGAAGGGGAAGGATTTGGATATCACATCTCATGTTATATGACGGGTCTCAGGTTTGGTATTAGAAGCATTGAGATATCAAGTCTCATGGTATAAGAAGGGTCTCAGAATTGGAATGGGAAGGAGTTGGATATCACATCTCAAGCTATAGGAAGCGTCTCAGGATTGGAATGGGAAGGAGTTTGATATCACATCTCATGCCATAGTATGGGTCTCAGGTTTGGTAGAAGCATTGGGATATCACATCTCATGCTATAGGAAGGGTCTCAGGATTGGAATGGGAAGAAGTTGGATATCACATCTCAAGCTATAGGAAGGGTCTCAGGTTTGGTATAAGCATTGAGATATCACATCTCATGCTATAGGAAGGGTCCCAGGGTTGGAATGGGAAGGAGTTGTATATGACATCTCATGCCATAGGAAGGGTCTCAGGTTTGGTATAAGCATTGAGATATCACATCACATGCTATAGGAAGGGTCTCAGGATTGGAATGGGAAGGACTTGGATATCACATCACATGCTATAGGAAGGGTCTCAGGATTGGAATGGGAAGGACTTGGATATCACATCTCATGCTATAGGCAGGGTCTCAGGTTTGGAAAGGGAAGGAGATGGATATCACATTTCATGTTAGAGGTAGGATCTCAGGTTTGGTATTAGAGGCAATGAGATATCACATCTCATGCTATCAGAAGGGTCTCAGGATTGGAATGGGAAGGAGTTGGATATCACATTTCATGCTAAAGGGAGGGTCTCAGGTTTGGAAGGGGAAGGATTTGGAAATCACATCTCATATTATAGGAAGGATCTCAGGTTTGGTATTAGAAGCATTGAGATATCACATCTCATGCCATCGGAAGGATCTCAGGTTTGGTATAAGAGGCATTGAGATATCACATCTCATGCTATCATAAGGGTCTCAGGATTGGAATGGGAAGGAGTTGGATATCACATCTCATGCTATAGGAAGGGTCTCAGGTTTGGTATAAGCATTGAGATATCACATCTCATGCTATAGGAAGGGTCTCAGGATTGGAATGGGAAGGATTTGGATATCACATCTTATGCTATAGGAAGGGTCTCAGGTTTGGTATAAGCACTGAGATATCACATCTCATGCTATAGGAAGGGTCTCAGGATTGGAATGGGAAGAAGTTGGATATCACATCTCATGCTATAGGAAGGGTCTCAGGTTTGGTATAAGCATTGAGATATCACATCTCATGCTATAGGAAGGGTCTCAGGGTTGGAATGGGAAGGAGTTGTATATGACATCTCATGCCATAGGAAGGGTCTCAGGTTTGGTATAAGCATTGAGATATCACATCACATGCTATAGGAAGGGTCTCACGATTGGAATGGGAAGGACTTGGATATCACATCTCATGCTATAGGCAGGGTCTCAGGTTTGGAAAGGGAAGGAGATGGATATCACATTTCATGTTAGAGGTAGGATCTCAGGTTTGGTATTAGAGGCATTGAGATATCACATCTCATGCTATCAGAAGGGTATCAGGATTGGAATGGGAAGGAGTTGGATATCACATTTCATGCTAAAGGGAGGGTCTCAGGTTTGGAAGGGGAAGGATTTGGAAATCACATCTCATATTATAGGAAGGATCTCAGGTTTGGTATTAGAAGCATTGAGATATCACATCTCATGCTATCATAAGGGTCTCAGGATTGGAATGGGAAGGAGTTGGATATCACATCTCATGTTATAGGAAGGATCTCAGGTTTGGTATTAGAAGCATTGAGACATCACATCTCATGCTATAGGAAGGGTCTCAGGATTGGAATGGGAAGGAGTTGGATATCACATCTCATGCTATAGGAAGGGTCTCAGGTTTGGTATAAGCATTGAGATATCACATCTCATGCTATAGGAAGGGTCTCAGGATTGGAAAGGGAAGGATTTGGATATCACATCTTATGCTATAGGAAGGGTCTCAGGTTTGGTATAAGCATGGAGATATCACTTCTCATGCTATAGGAAGGGTCTCAGGATTGGAATGGGAAGGAGTTGGATATCACATCTCATGCTATAGGAAGGGTCTCAGATTTGGTATAAGCATTGAGATATCACATCTCATGCTATAGGAAGGGTCTCAGGATTGGAATGGGAAGGAGTTGTATATGACATCTCAGGCCATAGGAAGGGTCTCAGATTTGGTATAAGCATTGAGATATCACATCTCATGATATCGGAAGGGTCTCAGGATTGGAATGGGAAGGAGTTGGATATCACATTTCATGATAAAGGAAGGGTCTAAGGTTTGGAAGGGGAAGGATTTGGATATCACATCTCATGTTATAGGACGGGTCTCAGGTTTGGTATTAGAAGCATTGAGATATCAAGTCTCATGGTATAAGAAGGGTCTCAGGATTGGAATGGGAAGGAGTTTGATATCACATCTCATGCCATAGTATGGGTCTCAGGTTTGGTAGAAGCATTGGGATATCACATCTCATGCTATCGGAAGGGTATCAGTATTGGATTTGGAAGGAGTTGGATATCCCATCTCATGCTATAGGAAGGGTCTCAGGTTGGAATGGGAAGGAGTTGGATATCACATTTCATGTTATAGGAAGGGTCTCAGGATTGGAATGGGAAGGACTTGGATATCATATCTCATGCTATAGGAAGGCTCTCAGGTTTGGAAGGGGAAGGAGTTGGATATCACATTTCATGTTAGAGGAAGGATCTCAGGTTTGGTATTAGAGGCCTTGAGATATCACATCTCATGCTATAGGAAGGGTCTCAGGATTGGAATGGGAAGGAGTTGGATATCAGATCTCAAGCTATAGGAAGGGTCTCAGGTTTGGTATAAGCATTGAGATATCACATCTCATGCTATAGGAAGGGTCTCCTGATTGGAATGGGAAGAAGTTGGATATCACATCTCATGCTATAGGAAGGGTCTGAGGTTTGGTATAAGCATTGAGATATCACATCTCATGCTATAGGAAGGGTCTCGGGATTGGAATGGGAAGGAGTTGTATATGCCATCTCATGCCATAGGAAGGGTCTCAGGTTTGGTATAAGCATTGAGATATCACATCACATGCTATAGGAAGGGTCTCAGGATTGGAATGGGAAGGACTTGGATATCACATATCATGCTATAGGCAGGGTCTCAGGTTTGAAAAGGGAAGGAGATGGATATCACATTTCATGTTAGAGGTAGGATCTCAGGTTTGGTATTAGAGGCATTGAGAAATCACATCTCATGCTATCAGAAGGGTCTCAGGATTGGAATGGGAAGGAGTTGGATATCACATCTCATGCTAAAGGGAGGGTCTCAGGTTTGGAAGGGGAAGGATTTGGAAATCACATCTCATATTATAGGAAGGATCTCAGGTTTGGTATTAGAAGCATTGAGATATCACATCTCATGCTATCGGAAGGATCTCAGGTTTGGTATAAGAGGCATTGAGATATCACATCTCATGCTATCATAAGGGTCTCAGGATTGGAATGGGAAGGAGTTGGATATCACATCTTATGTTATAGGAAGGATCTCAGGTTTGGTATTGGAAGCATTGAGACATCACATCTCATGCTATAGGAATGGTCTCAGGATTGGAATGGGTAGGAGTTGGATAGTACATTCTTGCTATAGGAAGGGTCTCATGTTTGGAATGGGAAGGAGTTGGATATCACATATGCTATAGGAAGTGTCTCAGGTTTGGAACGGGAAGGAGTTGGATATCACATCTCATGTTATAGGAAGGGTCTCAGGTTTGGTATAAGCATTGAGATATCACATCTCTGCTATCAGGAGTGGCTCAGGATTGGAATGGGAAGGAGTTGGATATCCCATCTCATGTTAAAGGACGGGTCTCTGGTTTGGTATTAGAATCATTGAGATATCACATCGCATGCTGTAGGAAGGGTCTAAGGATTGGAATGGGATGGACTTGGATATCACATCTCATGCTATAGGTAGGCTCTCAGGTTTGGTATAAGCATTGAGATATCACATCTCATGCTATAGGAAGGGTCTCAGGATTGGAATGGGAAGGATTTGGATATCACATCTCATGCTATAGGAAGGGTCTCAGGTTTGGTATAAGCATGGAGATATCACTTCTCATGCTATACGAAGGGTCTCAGGATTGGAATGGGAAGGTGTTGGATATCACATCTCATGCTATAGGAAGGGTCTCAGATTTGGTATAAGCATTAAGATATCACATCTCATGCTCTAGGAAGGGTCTCAGGATTGCAATGGGAAGGAGTTGTATATGACATCTCAGGCCTTAGGAAGGGTCTCAGGTTTGGTATAAGCATTGAGATATCACATCTCTGCTATCGGAAGGGTCTCAGGATTGGAATGGGAAGGAGTTGGATATCCCATCTCATGTTATAGGAAGGGTCTCAGGTTTGGTATTAGAAGCATTGAGATATCACATCTCATGCTATAGGAAGGGTCTCAGGATTGGAATGGGAAGGACTTGGATGTCACATCTCATGCTATAGGGAGGGTCTCAAGTTTGATATTAGAAGCATTGAGATAACAAATCTCATGATATCGGAAGGGTCTCAGGATTGGAATGGGAAGGAGTTGGATATCACATCTCATTATAAAGGAAGGGTCTAAGGTTTGGAAGGGGAAGGATTTGGATATCACATCTCATGTTATAGGACGGGTCTCAGGTTTGGTATTAGAAGCATTGAGATATCAAGTGTCATGGTATAAGAAGGGTCTCAGAATTGGAATGGGAAGGAGTTGGATATCACATCTCAAGCTATAGGAAGCGTCTCAGGATTAGAATGGGAAGGAGTTTGATATCACATCTCATGCCATAGTATGGGTCTCAGGTTTGGTAGAAGCATTGGGATATCACATCTCATGCTATCGGAAGGGTATCAGTATTGGATTTGGAAGGAGTTGGATATCCCATCTCATGCTATAGGAAGGGTCTCAGGTTAGAATGGGAAGGAGTTGGATATCACATTTCATGTTATAGGAAGGGTCTCAGGATTGGAATGGGAAGGACTTGGATATCATATCTCATGCTATAGGAAGGCTCTCAGGTTTGGAAGGGGAAGGAGTTGGATATCACATTTCATGTTAGAGGAAGGATCTCAGGTTTGGTATTAGAGGCCTTAAGATATCACATCTCATGCTATAGGAAGGGTCTCAGGATTGGAATGGGAAGGAGTTGGATATCACATCTCAAGCTATAGGAAGGGTCTCAGGTTTGGTATAAGCATTGAGATATCACATCTCATGCTATAGGAAGGGTCTCAGGATTGGAATGGGAAGAAGTTGGATATCACATCTCATGCTATAGGAAGGGTCTCAGGTTTGGTATAAGCATTGAGATATCACATCTCATGCTATAGGAAGGGTCTCAGGGTTGGAATGGGAAGGAGTTGTATATGACATCTCATGCCATAGGAAGGGTCTCAGGTTTGGTATAAGCATTGAGATATCACATCACATGCTATAGGAAGGGTCTCAGGATTGGAATGGGAAGGACTTGGATATCACATCTCATGCTATAGGCAGGGTCTCAGGTTTGGAAAGGGAAGGAGATGGATATCACATTTCATGTTAGAGGTAGGATCTCAGGTTTGGTATTAGAGGCATTGAGATATCACATCTCATGCTATCAGAAGGGTCTCAGGATTGGAATGGGAAGGAGTTGGATATCAAATCTCATGCTAAAGGGATGGTCTAAGGTTTGGAAGGGGAGGGATTTGGACATCATATCTCATGTTATTGGAAGGATCTCAGGTTTGGTATTAGAAGCATTGAGATATCACATCTCATGCTATCGGAAGGGTCTTAGGTTTGGTATAAGCATTGAGATATCACATCTCTGCTATCGGAAGGGTCTCAGGATTGGAATGGGAAGGATTTGGATATCACAATTCATGTTATAGGGAGGGTCTCAGTTTTCATATTAGAAGCATTGAGATATCACATATGCTATTGGAAGGGTCTCAGTATTGGAATGGGAAGGAGTTGGATATCACATCTCATGTTATAGGGAGGGTCTCAGTTTTGATATTAGAAGCATTGAGATATCACATATGCTATTGGAAGGGTCTCAGTATTGGAATTGGAAGGAGTTGGATATCACATATGCTAAAGGAAAGGTCTCAGGTTTGGAATGGGAAGGAGTTGGATATCACGTCTCATGTTATAGGAAGGGTCTCAGGTTTGGAATGGGAAGGAGTTGAATATCACATCTCATGCTAAAGGAAGGGTCATCAGGTTCGGTATAAGCATTGAGATATCACATCTCTGCTATCGGAAGGGTCTCAGGATAGGAATGGGAAGGACGTAGATTTCACATCTCATACTATAGGGAGGGTCTCAGTTTTGATATTAGAAGCATTGAGCTATCACATCTCATGCTATCGGAAGGGTCTCAGGATTGGAATGGGATGGAGTTGGATATCACATCTCAAGCTATCTCAGGATTGTAATGGGAAGGAGTTTGATATCACATATCAAGCTATAGGAAGGGTCTCAGGTTTGGAAGGGGAAGGATTTGGATCTCACATCTCAAGCTATCTCAGGATTGGAATGGGAAGGAGTTTGATATTTCATCTCAAGCTATAGGAAGGGTCTCAGGTTTGGAAAGGGAAGGATTTGGATTTCACATCTCATGTTATAGGATGGTTCTCATGTTTGGTTTTAGAAGCATTGAGATATCACATCTCATGCTATGGGAAGGGTCTCAGGTTTGGAATGGGAAGGAGTTGGTTATCACATCTCATGCTAAAGGAAAGGTTCAGGTCTGGAAGGGGAAGGATTTGGATCTCACATCTCATGTTTTAGGACGGGTCTCAGGTTTGGTATTAGAAGCATTGAACTATCACGTCTCATGGTATAGGAAGGGTCCCAGGATTGGAATGGGAAGGAGTTGGATATCACATTGAATGGGAAGGAGTTTGATATCACATCTCAAGCTATAGGAAGGGCCTCATGTTTGGAATGGGAATGATTTGGATTTCACATCTCATGTTATAGGATGGTTCTCATGTTTGGTTTTAGAAGCATTGAAATATCACATCTCATGCTATCTGAAGGGTCTCAGGTTTGGAATGGGAAGGAGTTTGATATCACATCTCATGTTAGAGGTAGGATCTCAGGTTTGGTATTAGAGGCATTGAGATATGACATCTCATGCCATCAGAAGGGTCTCAGGATTGGAATGGGAAGGAGTTGGATATCACATCTCATGCTAAAGGGAGGGTCTAAGGTTTGGAAGGGGAAGGATTTGGACATCACATCTCATGTTATTGGAAGGATCTGAGGTTTGGTATTAGAAGCATTGAGATATCACATCTCATGCTATCGGAAGGGTCTCAGGTTTGGTATAAGCATTGAGATATCACATCTCTGCTATCGGAAGGGTCTCAGGATTGGAATGGGAAGGATTTGGATATCACATCTCATGTTATAGGAAGGGTCTCAGGTTTGGTATTAGAAGCATTGAGATATCACATCTCATGCTATATTAAGGGTCTCAGGAATGGAATGGGAAGGACTTGGATATCACATCTCATGATAAAGAAAGGGTCTAAGGTTTGGAAGGGGAAGGATTTGGATATCACATCTCATGTTATTGGACCGGTCTCAGGTTTGGTATTAGAAGCATTGAGATATCAAGTCTCATGGTATAGGACGGGAGTTTGATATCACATCTCATGCCATGGTATGGGTCTCAGGTTTTGTAGAAGCATTGGGATATCACATCTCATGCTATTGGAAGGGTATCAGGATTGGATTTGGAAGGAGTTGGATATCCCATCTCATGCTATAGGAAGGGTCTCAGGTTGGAGTAGAAGGAGTTGGATATCACATCTCATGTTATAGGAAGGGTCTCAGGATTGGAATGGGAAGGACTTGGATATCACATCTCATGTTATAGGAAGGATCTCAGGTTTTGTATTAGAAGCATTGAGATATCACATCTCATGCTATAGTAAGGGTCTCAGGATTGGAATGTGAAGCATTTGGATATCACATCTCATGCTAAAGGAAGGGTCTCAGGTTTGGTATAAGCATTGAGATATCACATCTCTGCTATCGGAAGGGTCTAAGGATTGGATTGGGAAGGAATTGGATATCCCTTCTCATGCTATAGGAAGGGTCTCAGGTTGGAATGGGTAGGAGTTGGATATCACATCTCATGTTATAGGAAGGGTCTCAAGATTGAAATGGGAAGGATTTGGATATCACATCTCTTGCTATAGGAAGGGTCTCAGGTTTTCTATTAGAAACATTGAGATATGACATCTCATGCTATAGGAAGGGTTTCAGTATTGGAATGGGAAGGATTTGGATATCACATCTCATGCTAAAGGAAGGGTCTCAGGTTTGGAAGGGGAAGGATTTGGATATCATATCTCATGTTATAGGACATATCTCATGTTATAGGACGGGTCCCAGGTTTGGTATTAGAAGCATTGAGATATCACATCTCATGGTATAGGAAGGGTCTCAGGATTGGAATGGGAAGGAGTTGGATCTCCCTTCTCATGCTACAGGAAGGGTCTCAGGTTGGAATGGGAAGGAGTTGGATATCACATCTCGTTATAGGAAGGGTCTCAGGTTTGGAAGGGGAAGGATTTGGATATCATATCTCACGTTATAGGACCGGTCCCAGGTCTGGTATTAGAAGCATTGAGATATCACATCTCATGCTATAGGAGGAGTCTCAGGATTGGAATGGGAAGGAGTTGGATATCACGTCTCATGATATAGGAAGGGTCTCAGGATTGGAATGGGCAGGAGTTGAATATCACCTCTCATGCTAAAGGAAGGGTATCAGGTTTGATAGAAGCATTGAGATATCACATCTCATGCTATAGGAAGGAACTCAGGATTGGAATGGGAAGGAGTTGGATATCACATCTAATGCCATAGGAAGGGTCATCAGGTTTGGTATAAGCATTGAGATATCACATCTCTGCTATCGGAAGGGTCTCAGGATAGCAATGGGAAGGACTTAGAATTCACATCTCATACTATAGGGAGGGTCTCAGTTTTGATATTAGAAGCATTGAGCTATCACATCTCATGCTATCGGAAGGGTCTCAGGATTGGAATGGGATGGAGTTGGATATCACATCTCAAGCTATCTCAGGATTGGAATGGGAAGGAGTTTGATATTTCATCTCAAGCTATAGGAAGGGTCTCAGGTTTGGAAAGGGAAGGATTTGGATTTCACATCTCATGTTATAGGATGGTTCTCATGTTTGGTTTTAGAAGCATTGAGATATCACATCTCATGCTATCGGAAGGGTCTCAGGTTTGGAAAGGGAAGGATTTGGATTTCACATGTTATAGGATGGTTCTCAGGTTTGGTTTTAGAAGCATTACATTATAACATCTCATGCTATAGGAAGGGTCTCAGGTTTGGAATGGGAAGGAGTTGGATATCACATCTCTGCTATCTGAAGGGTCTCAGGATTGGAATGGGAAGGAGTTGGATATCCCATCTCGTTATAGGAAGGGTCTCAGGTTTGGTATTAGAAGCAATGAGATATCACATCTCATGCTATAGGAAGGGTCTAAGGTTTGGAAGGGGACGGATTTGGGTATCACATCTCATGTTATAGGACCGGTCTCAGGTTTGGTATTTGAAGCATTGAGATATCAAGTCTCATGGTATAGGACGGGTCTCAGAATTGGAATGAGAAGGAGTTGGATATCACATCTCAAGCTATAGGAAGGGTCTCATGATTGGAATGGGAAGGAGTTGGATATCACATCTCATGTTATAGGAAGGGTCTCAGGATTGGAATGGGAAGGACTTGGATATCACATCTCATTCTATAGGAAGGCTCTCAGGGTTGGAAGGGGAAGGAGTTGGATATCACATTTCATGTTAGAGGTAGGATCTCAGGTTTGGTTTTAGAGGCATTGAGATATCACATCTCATGCCATCAGAAGGGTCTCAGGATTGGAATGGGAAGGAGTTGGATATCAAATCTCATGCTAAAGGGATGGTCTAAGGTTTGGAAGGGGAGGGATTTGGACATCATATCTCATGTTATTGGAAGGATCTCAGGTTTGGTATTAGAAGCATTGAGATATCACATCTCATGCTATCGGAAGGGTCTTAGGTTTGGTATAAGCATTGAGATATCACATCTCTGCTATCAGAAGGGTCTCAGGATTGGAATGGGAAGGATTTGGATATCACAATTCATGTTATAGGAAGGGTCTCAGGTTTGGTATTAGAAGCATTGAGATATCACATCTCATGCTATAGGAAGGGTCTCAGGATTGGAATGGGAAGGACTTGGATATCACATCTCATGTTATAGGAAGGGTCTCAGGTTTGGTATTAGAAGCATTGAGATATCACATCTCATGCTATAGGAAGGGTCTCAGGAATGGAATGGGAAGGACTTGGATATCACATCTCATGATAAAGGAAGGGTCTAAGGTTTGGAAGGGGAAGGATTTGGATATCACATCTCATGTTATTGGACCGGTTCAGGTTTGGTATTAGAAGCATTGAGATATCAAGTCTCATGGTATAGGACGGGAGTTTGATATCACATCTCATGCCATGGTATGGGTCTCAGGTTTTGTAGAAGCATTGGGATATCACATCTCATGCTATCGGAAGGGTATCAGGATTGGATTTGGAAGGAGTTGGATATCCCATCTCATGCTATAGGAAGGGTCTCAGGTTGGAATAAAAGGAGTTGGATATCACATCTCATGTTATAGGAAGGGTCTCAGGATTGGAATGGGAAGGACTTGGATATCACATCTCATGCTGTAGGAAGGGTCTCAGGTTTGGAAAAGGAAGGAGTTGGATATCACATTTCATGTTAGAGGTAGGATCTCAGGTTTGGTATTAGAGGCATTGAGATATCACATCTCATGCTATCAGAAGGGTATCAGGATTGGAATGGGAAGGAGTTGGATATCACATCTCATGCTAAAGGGAGGGTCTCAGGTTTGGAATGGGAAGGATTTGGATATCACATCTCATGTTATAGGAAGGACCTTAGGTTTGGTATTAGAAGCATTGAGATATCACATCTCATGCTATAGGAAGGGTCTCGGGATTGGAATGGGAAGGAGTTGGATATCACATCTCATGTTATAGGAAGGATCTCAGGTTTGGTATTAGAAGCATTGAGATATCACATCTCATGCTATAGGAAGGGTCTCAGGATTGGAATGGGAAGGAGTTGGATATCACATCTCATGCTATGGGAAGGGTCTCAGGTTTGGTATAAGCATTGAAATATCACATCTCTGCTATCGGAAGGGTCTCAGGATTGGAATGGGAGGAGCTGGATATCACATCTCATGCTATGGGAAGGGTCTCAGGTTTGGTATAAGCATTGAAATATCACATCTCTGCTATCGGAAGGGTCTCAGGATTGGAATGGGAGGAGCTGGATATCACATCTCATGCTAAAGGAAGGGTCTCAGGTTTGGAAGGGGAAGGAGTTGGATATCACATCTCATGCTAAAGGGAGGGTCTCAGGTTTGGAATGGGAAGGATTTGGATATCACATCTCATGTTATAGGAAGGACCTTAGGTTTGGTATTAGAAGCATTGAGATATCACATCTCATGCTATAGGAAGGGTCTCGGGATTGGAATGGGAAGGAGTTGGATATCACATCTCATGTTATTGGAAGGATCTCAGGTTTGGTATTAGAAGCATTGAGATATCACATCTCATGCTATCGGAAGGGTCTTAGGTTTGGTATAAGCATTGAGATATCACATCTCTGCTATCGGAAGGGTCTCAGGATTGGAATGGGAAGGATTTGGATATCATAATTCATGTTATAGGAAGGGTCTCAGGTTTGGTATTAGAAGCATTGAGATATCACATCTCATGCTATAGGAATGGTCTCAGGATTGGAATGGGAAGGACTTGGATATCACATCTCATGTTATAGGAAGGGTCTCAGGTTTGGTATTAGAAGCATTGAGATATCACATCTCATGCTATAGGAAGGGTCTCAGGAATGGAATGGGAAGGACTTGGATATCACATCTCATGATAAAGGAAGGGTCTAAGGTTTGGAAGGGGAAGGATTTGGATATCACATCTCATGTTATTGGACCGGTCTCAGGTTTGGTATTAGAAGCATTGAGATATCAAGTCTCATGGTATAGGACGGGAGTTTGATATCACATCTCATGCCATGGTATGGGTCTTAGGTTTTGTAGAAGCATTGGTATATCACATCTCATGCTATCGGAAGGGTATCAGGATTGGATTTGGAAGGAGTTGGATATCCCATCTCATGCTATAGGAAGGGTCTCAGGTTGGAATAGAAGGAGTTGGATATCACATCTCATGTTATAGGAAGGGTCTCAGGATTGGAATGGGAAGGACTTGGATATCACATCTCATGCTGTAGGAAGGGTCTCAGGTTTGGAAAAGGAAGGAGTTGGATATCACATTTCATGTTAGAGGTAGGATCTCAGGTTTGGTATTAGAGGCATTGAGATATCAGATCTCATGCTATCAGAAGGGTATCAGGATTGGAATGGGAAGGAGTTGGATATCACATCTCATGCTAAAGGGAGGGTCTCAGGTTTGGAATGGGAAGGATTTGGATATCACATCTCATGTTATTGGAAGGACCTTAGGTTTGGTATTATAAGCATTGAGATATCACATCTCATGCTATAGGAAGGGTCTCGGGATTGGAATGGGAAGGAGTTGGATATCACATCTAATGCCATAGGAAGGGTCATCAGGTTTGGTATAAGCATTGAGATATCACATCTCTGCTATCGGAAGGGTCTCAGGATAGCAATGGGAAGGACTTAGAATTCACATCTCATACTATAGGGAGGGTCTCAGTTTTGATATTAGAAGCATTGAGCTATCACATCTCATGCTATCGGAAGGGTCTCAGGATTGGAATGGGATGGAGTTGGATATCACATCTCAAGCTATCTCAGGATTGGAATGGGAAGGAGTTTGATATTTCATCTCAAGCTATAGGAAGGGTCTCAGGTTTGGAAAGGGAAGGATTTGGATTTCACATCTCATGTTATAGGATGGTTCTCATGTTTGGTTTTAGAAGCATTGAGATATCACATCTCATGCTATCGGAAGGGTCTCAGGTTTGGAAAGGGAAGGATTTGGATTTCACATGTTATAGGATGGTTCTCAGGTTTGGTTTTAGAAGCATTACATTATAACATCTCATGCTATAGGAAGGGTCTCAGGTTTGGAATGGGAAGGAGTTGGATATCACATCTCTGCTATCTGAAGGGTCTCAGGATTGGAATGGGAAGGAGTTGGATATCCCATCTCGTTATAGGAAGGGTCTCAGGTTTGGTATTAGAAGCAATGAGATATCACATCTCATGCTATAGGAAGGGTCTAAGGTTTGGAAGGGGACGGATTTGGGTATCACATCTCATGTTATAGGACCGGTCTCAGGTTTGGTATTTGAAGCATTGAGATATCAAGTCTCATGGTATAGGACGGGTCTCAGAATTGGAATGAGAAGGAGTTGGATATCACATCTCAAGCTATAGGAAGGGTCTCATGATTGGAATGGGAAGGAGTTGGATATCACATCTCATGTTATAGGAAGGGTCTCAGGATTGGAATGGGAAGGACTTGGATATCACATCTCATTCTATAGGAAGGCTCTCAGGGTTGGAAGGGGAAGGAGTTGGATATCACATTTCATGTTAGAGGTAGGATCTCAGGTTTGGTTTTAGAGGCATTGAGATATCACATCTCATGCCATCAGAAGGGTCTCAGGATTGGAATGGGAAGGAGTTGGATATCAAATCTCATGCTAAAGGGATGGTCTAAGGTTTGGAAGGGGAGGGATTTGGACATCATATCTCATGTTATTGGAAGGATCTCAGGTTTGGTATTAGAAGCATTGAGATATCACATCTCATGCTATCGGAAGGGTCTTAGGTTTGGTATAAGCATTGAGATATCACATCTCTGCTATCAGAAGGGTCTCAGGATTGGAATGGGAAGGATTTGGATATCACAATTCATGTTATAGGAAGGGTCTCAGGTTTGGTATTAGAAGCATTGAGATATCACATCTCATGCTATAGGAAGGGTCTCAGGATTGGAATGGGAAGGACTTGGATATCACATCTCATGTTATAGGAAGGGTCTCAGGTTTGGTATTAGAAGCATTGAGATATCACATCTCATGCTATAGGAAGGGTCTCAGGAATGGAATGGGAAGGACTTGGATATCACATCTCATGATAAAGGAAGGGTCTAAGGTTTGGAAGGGGAAGGATTTGGATATCACATCTCATGTTATTGGACCGGTCTCAGGTTTGGTATTAGAAGCATTGAGATATCAAGTCTCATGGTATAGGACGGGAGTTTGATATCACATCTCATGCCATGGTATGGGTCTCAGGTTTTGTAGAAGCATTGGGATATCACATCTCATGCTATCGGAAGGGTATCAGGATTGGATTTGGAAGGAGTTGGATATCCCATCTCATGCTATAGGAAGGGTCTCAGGTTGGAATAAAAGGAGTTGGATATCACATCTCATGTTATAGGAAGGGTCTCAGGATTGGAATGGGAAGGACTTGGATATCACATCTCATGCTGTAGGAAGGGTCTCAGGTTTGGAAAAGGAAGGAGTTGGATATCACATTTCATGTTAGAGGTAGGATCTCAGGTTTGGTATTAGAGGCATTGAGATATCACATCTCATGCTATCAGAAGGGTATCAGGATTGGAATGGGAAGGAGTTGGATATCACATCTCATGCTAAAGGGAGGGTCTCAGGTTTGGAATGGGAAGGATTTGGATATCACATCTCATGTTATAGGAAGGACCTTAGGTTTGGTATTAGAAGCATTGAGATATCACATCTCATGCTATAGGAAGGGTCTCGGGATTGGAATGGGAAGGAGTTGGATATCACATCTCATGTTATAGGAAGGATCTCAGGTTTGGTATTAGAAGCATTGAGATATCACATCTCATGCTATAGGAAGGGTCTCAGGATTGGAATGGGAAGGAGTTGGATATCACATCTCATGCTATGGGAAGGGTCTCAGGTTTGGTATAAGCATTGAAATATCACATCTCTGCTATCGGAAGGGTCTCAGGATTGGAATGGGAGGAGCTGGATATCACATCTCATGCTATGGGAAGGGTCTCAGGTTTGGTATAAGCATTGAAATATCACATCTCTGCTATCGGAAGGGTCTCAGGATTGGAATGGGAGGAGCTGGATATCACATCTCATGCTAAAGGAAGGGTCTCAGGTTTGGAAGGGGAAGGAGTTGGATATCACATCTCATGCTAAAGGGAGGGTCTCAGGTTTGGAATGGGAAGGATCGGGATATCACATCTCATGTTATAGGAAGGACCTTAGGTTTGGTATTAGAAGCATTGAGATATCACATCTCATGCTATAGGAAGGGTCTCGGGATTGGAATGGGAAGGAGTTGGATATCACATCTCATGTTATTGGAAGGATCTCAGGTTTGGTATTAGAAGCATTGAGATATCACATCTCATGCTATCGGAAGGGTCTTAGGTTTGGTATAAGCATTGAGATATCACATCTCTGCTATCGGAAGGGTCTCAGGATTGGAATGGGAAGGATTTGGATATCATAATTCATGTTATAGGAAGGGTCTCAGGTTTGGTATTAGAAGCATTGAGATATCACATCTCATGCTATAGGAATGGTCTCAGGATTGGAATGGGATGGACTTGGATATCACATCTCATGTTATAGGAAGGGTCTCAGGTTTGGTATTAGAAGCATTGAGATATCACATCTCATGCTATAGGAAGGGTCTCAGGAATGGAATGGGAAGGACTTGGATATCACATCTCATGATAAAGGAAGGGTCTAAGGTTTGGAAGGGGAAGGATTTGGATATCACATCTCATGTTATTGGACCGGTCTCAGGTTTGGTATTAGAAGCATTGAGATATCAAGTCTCATGGTATAGGACGGGAGTTTGATATCACATCTCATGCCATGGTATGGGTCTTAGGTTTTGTAGAAGCATTGGTATATCACATCTCATGCTATCGGAAGGGTATCAGGATTGGATTTGGAAGGAGTTGGATATCCCATCTCATGCTATAGGAAGGGTCTCAGGTTGGAATAGAAGGAGTTGGATATCACATCTCATGTTATAGGAAGGGTCTCAGGATTGGAATGGGAAGGACTTGGATATCACATCTCATGCTGTAGGAAGGGTCTCAGGTTTGGAAAAGGAAGGAGTTGGATATCACATTTCATGTTAGAGGTAGGATCTCAGGTTTGGTATTAGAGGCATTGAGATATCAGATCTCATGCTATCAGAAGGGTATCAGGATTGGAATGGGAAGGAGTTGGATATCACATCTCATGCTAAAGGGAGGGTCTCAGGTTTGGAATGGGAAGGATTTGGATATCACATCTCATGTTATTGGAAGGACCTTAGGTTTGGTATTATAAGCATTGAGATATCACATCTCATGCTATAGGAAGGGTCTCGGGATTGGAATGGGAAGGAGTTGGATATCACATCTCATGTTATAGGAAGGATCTCAGGTTTGGTATTAGAAGCATTGAGATATCACATCTCATGCTATAGGAAGGGTCTCAGGATTGGAATGGGAAGGAGTTGGATATCACATCTCATGCTATGGGAAGGGTCTCAGGTTTGGTATAAGCATTGAAATATCACATCTCTGCTATCGGAAGGGTCTCAGGATTGGAATGGGAGGAGCTATATATCACATCTCATGCTAAAGGAAGGTTCTCAGGTTTGGAAGGGGAAGGATTTGGATATCACATCTCATGTTATAGGACGGGTCTCAGGTTTGGTATTAGAAGCATTGTGATATCACATCTCATGCTATACGATGTGTCTCAGGATTGGAATGGGAAGGAGTTGGATATCACATCTCATGCTATAGGAAGGGTTTCAGGTTTGGTAGAAGCATTGAGATATCACATCTCATGCTATAGGAAGAGTCTCAGGTTTGGGAAGGGAAGGATTTGGATTTCACATCTCATGTTATAGGATGGTTCTCATGTTTGGTTTTTGAAGCATTGAGATATCACATCTCATGCTATCGGAAGGGTCTCAGGTTTGGAATGGGAAGGAGTTGGATATCAGATCTCATGTTATAGGAAGGGTCTCAGGTTTGGAATGGGAAGGAGTTGGATATGACATCTCTTGTTATAGGGAGGGTCTCAGGATTTGAATGGTAAGGAGTTGGATATCACATCTCATGCTATAGGAAGGGTCTCAGGTTGGAATGGGAAGGAGTTGGATATCACATCTCATGTTATATACAGGAAGGGTCTCAGGATTGGAATGGGAAGGATTTGGATATCACATCTCTTGCTATAGGAAGGGTCTCAGGTTTTTTATTAGAAACATTGAGATATCACATCTCATGCTATAGGAAGGGTTTTAGGATTGGAATGGGAAGTATTTGGATATCACATCTCATGCTAAAGGAAGGGTCTCAGGTTTGGAAGGGGAAGGATTTGGATATCACATCTCATCCAATAGGAGGGGTCTCAGGTTTGGAATGGGAAGGAATTGGATATCACATCTCATGTTATAGGAAGGGTCTCAGGTTTTTTATTAGAAACATTGAGATATCACATCTCATGTTATAGGACGGTTCCCAGGTTTGGTATTAGAAGCATTGAGATATCACATCTCATGGTATAGGAAGGGTTTCAGGGTTGGAATGGGAAGTAGTTGGATATCACATCTCATCCAATAGGAAGGGTCTCAGGTTTGGAATGGGAAGGAATTGGATATCACATCTCATGTTATAGGAAGGATCTCAGGTTTGGTATTAGAAGCATTGAGATATCACATCTCATGCTATAGGAAGGGTCTCAGGATTGGAATGTGAAGGATTTGGATATCACATCTCATGCTAAAGGAAGGGTCTCAGGTTTGGTAGAAGCATTGAGATATCACATCTCATGCTATAGGAAGGGTCTCAGGATTTGAATGGCAAGGAGTTGGATATCACATCTCATGCCATAGGAAGGGTCTCAGGTTTGGTATAAGCATTGAGATATCACATCTCTGCTATCGGAAGGTTCTCAGGATTGGATTGGGAAGGAGTTGGATATCCCTTCCCATGCTATAGGAAGTGTCTCAGGTTGGAATGGGAAGGAGTTGAATATCACATCTCATGTTATAGGAAGGGTCTCAGGATTGGAATGGGAAGGATTTGGATATCACATCTCTTGCTATAGGAAGGGTCTCAGGATTGGAATGGGAAGGATTTGGATATCACATCTCATGTCATAGGAAGGATCTCAGGTTTGGTATTAGAAGCATTGATATATCACATCTCATGCTATAGGAATGGTCTCAGGATTGGAATGGGTAGGAGTTGGATATTACATTCTTGCTATAGTAAGGGTCTCATGTTTGGAATGGGAAGGAGTTGGATATCACATATGCTATAGGAAGTGTCTCAGGTTTGGAACGGGAAGGAGTTGGATATCACATCTCATGTTATAGGAAGGGTCTCAGGTTTGGTATAAGCATTGAGATATCACATCTCTGCTATCAGGAGTGGCTCAGGATTGGAATGGGAAGGAGTTGGATATCCCATCTCATGTTAAAGGACAGGTCTCTGTTTTTGGTATTAGAATCATTGAGATATCACATCGCATGCTGTAGGAAGGGTCTAAGGATTGGAATGGGATGGACTTGGATATCACATCTCATGCTATAGGTAGGCTCTCAGGTTTGGTATAAGCATTGAGATATCACATCTCATGCTATAGGAAGGGTCTCAGGATTGGAATGGGAAGGATTTGGATATCACATCTCATGCTATAGGAAGGGTCTCAGATTTGGTATAAGCATTGAGATATCACATATCATGCTATAGGAAGGGTCTCAGGATTGGAATGGGAAGGAGTTGTATATGACATCTCAAGCCTTAGTAAGGGTCTCAGGTTTGGTATAAGCATTGAGATATCACATCTCTGCTATCGGAAGGGTCTCAGGATTGGAATGGGAAGGAGTTGGATATCCCATCTCATGTTATAGGAAGGGTCTCAGGTTTGGTATTAGAAGCATTGAGATATCACATCTCATGCTATAGGAAGGGTCTCAGGATTGGAATGGGAAGGACTTGGATGTCACATCTCATGCTATAGGGAGGGTCTCAAGTTTGATATTAGAAGCATTGAGATAACAAATCTCATGATATCGGAAGGGTCTCAGGATTGGAATGGGAAGGAGTTGGATATCACATCTCATTATAAAGGAAGGGTCTAAGGTTTGGAAGGGGAAGGATTTGGATATCACATCTCATGTTATAGGACGGGTCTCAGGTTTGGTATTAGAAGCATTGAGATATCAAGTCTCATGGTATAAGAAGGGTCTCAGAATTGGAATGGGAAGGAGTTGGATATCACATCTCAAGCTATAGGAAGCGTCTCAGGATTGGAATGGGAAGGAGTTTGATATCACATCTCATGCCATAGTATGGGTCTCAGGTTTGGTAGAAGCATTGGGATATCACATCTCATGCTATAGGAAGGGTCTCAGGATTGGAATGGGAAGAAGTTGGATATCACATCTCAAGCTATAGGAAGGGTCTCAGGTTTGGTATAAGCATTGAGATATCACATCTCATGCTATAGGAAGGGTCTCAGGGTTGGAATGGGAAGGAGTTGTATATGACATCTCATGCCATAGGAAGGGTCTCAGGTTTGGTATAAGCATTGAGATATTACATCACATGCTATAGGAAGGGTCTCAGGATTGGAATGGGAAGGACTTGGATATCACATCACATGCTATAGGAAGGGTCTCAGGATTGGAATGGGAAGGACTTGGATATCACATCTCATGCTATAGGCAGGGTCTCAGGTTTGGAAAGGGAAGGAGATGGATATCACATTTCATGTTAGAGGTAGGATCTCAGGTTTGGTATTAGAGGCAATGAGATATCACATCTCATGCTATCAGAAGGGTCTCAGGATTGGAATGGGAAGGAGTTGGATATCACATTTCATGCTAAAGGGAGGGTCTCAGGTTTGGAAGGGGAAGGATTTGGAAATCACATCTCATATTATAGGAAGGATCTCAGGTTTGGTATTAGAAGCATTGAGATATCACATCTCATGCTATCGGAAGGATCTCAGGTTTGGTATAAGAGGCATTGAGATATCACATCTCATGCTATCATAAGGGTCTCAGGATTGGAATGGGAAGGAGTTGGATATCACATCTCATGTTATAGGAAGGATCTCAGGTTTGGTATTAGAAGCATTGAGACATCACATCTCATGCTATAGGAAGGGTCTCAGGATTGGAATGGGAAGGAGTTGGATATCACATCTCATGCTATAGGAAGGGTCTCAGGTTTGGTATAAGCATTGAGATATCACATCTCATGCTATAGGAAGGGTCTCAGGATTGGAATGGGAAGGATTTGGATATCACATCTTATGCTATAGGAAGGGTCTCAGGTTTGGTATAAGCACTGAGATATCACATCTCATGCTATAGGAAGGGTCTCAGGATTGGAATGGGAAGAAGTTGGATATCACATCTCATGCTATAGGAAGGGTCTCAGGTTTGGTATAAGCATTGAGATATCACATCTCATGCTATAGGAAGGGTCTCAGGGTTGGAATGGGAAGGAGTTGTATATGACATCTCATGCCATAGGAAGGGTCTCAGGTTTGGTATAAGCATTGAGATATCACATCACATGCTATAGGAAGGGTCTCACGATTGGAATGGGAAGGACTTGGATATCACATCTCATGCTATAGGCAGGGTCTCAGGTTTGGAAAGGGAAGGAGATGGATATCACATTTCATGTTAGAGGTAGGATCTCAGGTTTGGTATTAGAGGCATTGAGATATCACATCTCATGCTATCAGAAGGGTCTCAGGATTGGAATGGGAAGGAGTTGGATATCACATTTCACGCTAAAGGGACGGTCTCAGGTTTGGAAGGGGAACGATTTGGAAATCACATCTCATATTATAGGAAGGATCTCAGGTTTGGTATTAGAAGCATTGAGATATCACATCTCATGCTATCGGAAGGATCTCAGGTTTGGTATAAGAGGCATTGAGATATCACATCTCATGCTATCATAAGGGTCTCAGGATTGGAATGGGAAGGAGTTGGATATCACATCTCATGCTATAGGAAGGGTCTCAGGTTTGGTATAAGCATTGAGATATCACATCTCATGCTATAGGAAGGGTCTCAGGATTGGAATGGGAAGGAGTTGGATATCACATCTCATGCTATAGGAAGGGTCTCAGGTTTGGTATAAGCATTGAGATATCACATCTCATGCTATAGGAAGGGTCTCAGGATTGGAAAGGGAAGGATTTGGATATCACATCTTATGCTATAGGAAGGGTCTCAGGTTTGGTATAAGCATGGAGATATCACTTCTCATGCTATAGGAAGGGTCTCAGGATTGGAATGGGAAGGAGTTGGATATCACATCTCATGCTATAGGAAGGGTCTCAGATTTGGTATAAGCATTGAGATATCACATCTCATGCTATAGGAAGGGTCTCAGGATTGGAATGGGAAGGAGTTGTATATGACATCTCAGGCCATAGGAAGGGTCTCAGATTTGGTATAAGCATTGAGATATCACATCTCATGATATTGGAAGGGTCTCAGGATTGGAATGGGAAGGAGTTGGATATCACATTTCATGATAAAGGAAGGGTCTAAGGTTTGGAAGGGGAAGGATTTGGATATCACATCTCATGTTATAGGACGGGTCTCAGGTTTGGTATTAGAAGCATTGAGATATCAAGTCTCATGGTATAAGAAGGGTCTCAGGATTGGAATGGGAAGGAGTTTGATATCACATCTCATGCCATAGTATGGGTCTCAGGTTTGGTAGAAGCATTGGGATATCACATCTCATGCTATCGGAAGGGTATCAGTATTGGATTTGGAAGGAGTTGGATATCCCATCTCATGCTATAGGAAGGGTCTCAGGTTGGAATGGGAAGGAGTTGGATATCACATTTCATGTTATAGGAAGGGTCTCAGGATTATAATGGGAAGGACTTGGATATCATATCTCATGCTATAGGAAGGCTCTCAGGTTTGGAAGGGGAAGGAGTTGGATATCACATTTCATGTTAGAGGAAGGATCTCAGGTTTGGTATTAGAGGCCTTGAGATATCACATCTCATGCTATAGGAAGGGTCTCAGGATTGGAATGGGAAGGAGTTGGATATCAGATCTCAAGCTATAGGAAGGGTCTCAGGTTTGGTATAAGCATTGAGATATCACATCTCATGCTATAGGAAGGGTCTCATGATTGGAATGGGAAGAAGTTGGATATCACATCTCATGCTATAGGAAGGGTCTCAGGTTTGGTATAAGCATTGAGATATCACATCTCATGCTATAGGAAGGGTCTCAGGATTGGAATGGGAAGGAGTTGTATATGCCATCTCATGCCATAGGAAGGGTCTCGGGTTTGGTATAAGCATTGAGATATCACATCACATGCTATAGGAAGGGTCTCAGGATTGGAATGGGAAGGACTTGGATATCACATATCATGCTATAGGCAGGGTCTCAGGTTTGGAAAGGGAAGGAGATGGATATCACATTTCATGTTAGAGGTGGGATCTCAGGTTTGGTATTAGAGGCATTGAGAAATCACATCTCATGCTATCAGAAGGGTCTCAGGATTGGAATGGGAAGGAGTTGGATATCACATCTCATGCTAAAGGGAGGGTCTCAGGTTTGGAAGGGGAAGGATTTGGAAATCACATCTCATATTATAGGAAGGATCTCAGGTTTGGTATTAGAAGCATTGAGATATCACATCTCATGCTATCGGAAGGATCTCAGGTTTGGTATAAGAGGCATTGAGATATCACATCTCATGCTATCATAAGGGTCTCAGGATTGGAATGGGAAGGAGTTGGATATCACATCTCATGTTATAGGAAGGATCTCAGGTTTGTTATTGGAAGCATTGAGACATCACATCTCATGCTATAGGAATGGTCTCAGGATTGGAATGGGTAGGAGTTGGATATTACATTCTTGCTATAGGAAGGGTCTCATGTTTGGAATGGGAAAGAGTTGGATATCACATATGCTATAGGAAGTGTCTCAGGTTTGGAACGGGAAGGAGTTGGATATCACATCTCATGTTATAGGAAGGGTCTCAGGTTTGGTATAAGCATTGAGATATCACATCTCTGCTATCAGGAGTGGCTCAGGATTGGAATGGGAAGGAGTTGGATATCCCATCTCATGTTAAAGGACGGGTCTCTGGTTTGGTATTAGAATCATTGAGATATCACATCGCATGCTGTAGGAAGGGTCTAAGGATTGGAATGGGATGGACTTGGATATCACATCTCATGCTATAGGTAGGCTCTCAGGTTTGGTATAAGCATTGAGATATCACATCTCATGCTATAGGAAGGGTCTCAGGATTGGAAAGGGAAGGATTTGGATATCACATCTTATGCTATAGGAAGGGTCTCAGGTTTGGTATAAGCATGGAGATATCACTTCTCATGCTATAGGAAGGGTCTCAGGATTGGAATGGGAAGGAGTTGGATATCACATCTCATGCTATAGGAAGGGTCTCAGATTTGGTATAAGCATTGAGATATCACATTTCATGCTATAGGAAGGGTCTCAGGATTGGAATGGGAAGGAGTTGTATATGACATCTCAGGCCATAGGAAGGGTCTCAGATTTGGTATAAGCATTGAGACATCACATCTCATGATATCGGAAGGGTCTCAGGATTGGAATGGGAAGGAGTTGGATATCACATTTCATGATAAAGGAAGGGTCTAAGGTTTGGAAGGGGAAGGATTTGGATATCACATCTCCTGTTATAGGACGGGTCTCAGGTTTGGTATTAGAAGCATTGAGATATCAAGTCTCATGGTATAAGAAGGGTCTCAGGATTGGAATGGGAAGGAGTTTGATATCACATCTCATGCCATAGTATGGGTCTCAGGTTTGGTAGAAGCATTGGGATATCACATCTCATGCTATCGGAAGGGTATCAGTATTGGATTTGGAAGGAGTTGGATATCCGATCTCATGCTATAGGAAGGGTCTCAGGTTGGAATGGGAAGGAGTTGGATATCACATTTCATGTTATAGGAAGGGTCTCAGGATTGGAATGGGAAGGACTTGGATATCATATCTCATGCTATAGGAAGGCTCTCAGGTTTGGAAGGGGAAGGAGTTGGATATCACATTTCATGTTAGAGGAAGGATCTCAGGTTTGGTATTAGAGGCCTTGAGATATCACATCTCATGCTATAGGAAGGGTCTCAGGATTGGAATGGGAAGGAGTTGGATATCAGATCTCAAGCTATAGGAAGGGTCTCAGGTTTGGTATAAGCATTGAGATATCACATCTCATGCTATAGGAAGGGTCTCCTGATTGGAATGGGAAGAAGTTGGATATCACATCTCATGCTATAGGAAGGGTCTCAGGTTTGGTATAAGCATTGAGATATCACATCTCATGCTATAGGAAGGGTCTCAGGATTGGAATGGGAAGGAGTTGTATATGCCATCTCATGCCATAGGAAGGGTCTCAGGTTTGGTATAAGCATTGAGATATCACATCACATGCTATAGGAAGGGTCTCAGGATTGGAATGGGAAGGACTTGGATATCACATATCATGCTATAGGCAGGGTCTCAGGTTTGAAAAGGGAAGGAGATGGATATCACATTTCATGTTAGAGGTAGGATCTCAGGTTTGGTATTAGAGGCATTGAGAAATCACATCTCATGCTATCAGAAGGGTCTCAGGATTGGAATGGGAAGGAGTTGGATATCACATCTCATGCTAAAGGGAGGGTCTCAGGTTTGGAAGGGGAAGGATTTGGAAATCACATCTCATATTATAGGAAGGATCTCAGGTTTGGTATTAGAAGCATTGAGATATCACATCTCATGCTATCGGAAGGATCTCAGGTTTGGTATAAGAGGCATTGAGATATCACATCTCATGCTATCATAAGGGTCTCGGGATTGGAATGGGAAGGAGTTGGATATCACATCTCATGTTATAGGAAGGATCTCAGGTTTGGTATTGGAAGCATTGAGACATCACATCTCATGCTATAGGAATGGTCTCAGGATTGGAATGGGTAGGAGTTGGATATTACATTCTTGCTATAGGAAGGGTCTCATGTTTGGAATGGGAAGGAGTTGGATATCACATATGCTATAGGAAGTGTCTCAGGTTTGGAACGGGAAGGAGTTGGATATCACATCTCATGTTATAGGAAGGGTCTCAGGTTTGGTATAAGCATTGAGATATCACATCTCTGCTATCAGGAGTGGCTCAGGATTGGAATGGGAAGGAGTTGGATATCCCATCTCATGTTAAAGGACGGGTCTCTGGTTTGGTATTAGAATCATTGAGATATCACATCGCATGCTGTAGGAAGGGTCTAAGGATTGGAATGGGATGGACTTGGATATCACATCTCATGCTATAGGTAGGCTCTCAGGTTTGGTATAAGCATTGAGATATCACATCTCATGCTATAGGAAGGGTCTCAGGATTGGAATGGGAAGGATTTGGATATCACATCTCATGCTATAGGAAGGGTCTCAGGTTTGGTATAAGCATGGAGATATCACTTCTCATGCTATAGGAAGGGTCTCAGGATTGGAATGGGAAGGTGTTGGATATCACATCTCAGGCCTTAGGAAGGGTCTCAGGTTTGGTATAAGCATTGAGATATCACATCTCTGCTATCGGAAGGGTCTCAGGATTGGAATGGGAAGGAGTTGGATATCCCATCTCATGTTATAGGAAGGGTCTCAGGTTTGGTATAAGCATTGAGATATCACATCTCTGCTATCAGGAGTGGCTCAGGATTGGAATGGGAAGGAGTTGGATATCCCATCTCATGTTAAAGGACGGGTCTCTGGTTTGGTATTAGAATCATTGAGATATCACATCGCATGCTGTAGGAAGGGTCTAAGGATTGGAATGGGATGGACTTGGATATCACATCTCATGCTATAGGTAGGCTCTCAGGTTTGGTATAAGCATTGAGATATCACATCTCATGCTATAGGAAGGGTCTCAGGATTGGAATGGGAAGGATTTGGATATCACATCTCATGCTATAGGAAGGGTCTCAGGTTTGGTATAAGCATGGAGATATCACTTCTCATGCTATAGGAAGGGTCTCAGGATTGGAATGGGAAGGTGTTGGATATCACATCTCAGGCCTTAGGAAGGGTCTCAGGTTTGGTATAAGCATTGAGATATCACATCTCTGCTATCGGAAGGGTCTCAGGATTGGAATGGGAAGGAGTTGGATATCCCATCTCATGTTATAGGAAGGGTCTCAGGTTTGGTATTAGAAGCATTGAGATATCACATCTCATGCTATAGGAAGGGTCTCAGGATTGGAATGGGAAGGACTTGGATGTCACATCTCATGCTATAGGGAGGGTCTCAAGTTTGATATTAGAAGCATTGAGATAACAAATCTCATGATATCGGAAGGGTCTCAGGATTGGAATGGGAAGGAGTTGGATATCACATCTCATTATAAAGGAAGGGTCTAAGGTTTGGAAGGGGAAGGATTTGGATATCACATCTCATGTTATAGGACGGGTCTCAGGTTTGGTATTAGAAGCATTGAGATATCAAGTGTCATGGTATAAGAAGGGTCTCAGAATTGGAATGGGAAGGAGTTGGATATCACATCTCAAGCTATAGGAAGCGTCTCAGGATTAGAATGGGAAGGAGTTTGATATCACATCTCATGCCATAGTATGGGTCTCAGGTTTGGTAGAAGCATTGGGATATCACATCTCATGCTATAGGAAGGGTATCAGTATTGGATTTGGAAGGAGTTGGATATCCCATCTCATGCTATAGGAAGGGTCTCAGGTTAGAATGGGAAGGAGTTGGATATCACATTTCATGTTATAGGAAGGGTCTCAGGATTGGAATGGGAAGGACTTGGATATCATATCTCATGCTATAGGAAGGCTCTCAGGTTTGGAAGGGGAAGGAGTTGGATATCACATTTCATGTTAGAGGAAGGATCTCAGGTTTGGTATTAGAGGCCTTGAGATATCACATCTCATGCTATAGGAAGGGTCTCAGGATTGGAATGGGAAGGAGTTGGATATCACATCTCAAGCTATAGGAAGGGTCTCAGGTTTGGTATAAGCATTGAGATATCACATCTCATGCTATAGGAAGGGTCTCAGGATTGGAATGGGAAGAAGTTGGATATCACATCTCATGCTATAGGAAGGGTCTCAGGTTTGGTATAAGCATTGAGATATCACATCTCATGCTATAGGAAGGGTCTCAGGTTTGGAATGGGAAGGAGTTGTATATGACATCTCATGCCATAGGAAGGGTCTCAGGTTTGGTATAAGCATTGAGATATCACATCACATGCTATAGGAAGGGTCTCAGGATTGGAATGGGAAGGACTTGGATATCACATCTCATGCTATAGGCAGGGTCTCAGGTTTGGAAAGGGAAGGAGATGGATATCACATTTCATGTTAGAGGTAGGATCTCAGGTTTGGTATTAGAGGCATTGAGATATCACATCTCATGCTATCAGAAGGGTCTCAGAATTGGAATGGGAAGGAGTTGGATATCAAATCTCATGCTAAAGGGATGGTCTAAGGTTTGGAAGGGGAGGGATTTGGACATCATATCTCATGTTATTGGAAGGATCTCAGGTTTGGTATTAGAAGCATTGAGATATCACATCTCATGCTATCGGAAGGGTCTTAGGTTTGGTATAAGCATTGAGATATCACATCTCTGCTATCGGAAGGGTCTCAGGATTGGAATGGGAAGGATTTGGATATCACAATTCATGTTATAGGGAGGGTCTCAGTTTTCATATTAGAAGCATTGAGATATCACATATGCTATTGGAAGGGTCTCAGTATTGGAATGGGAAGGAGTTGGATATCACATCTCATGTTATAGGGAGGGTCTCAGTTTTGATATTATAAGCATTGAGATATCACATATGCTGTTGGAAGGGTCTCAGTATTGGAATTGGAAGGAGTTGGATATCACATATGCTAAAGGAAAGGTCTCAGGTTTGGAATGGGAAGGAGTTGGATATCACGTCTCATGTTATGGGAAGGGTCTCAGGTTTGGAATGTGAAGGATTTGGATATCACATCTCATGCTAAAGGAAGGGTCTCAGGTTTGGTAGAAGCATTGAGATATCACGTCTCTGCTATCGGAAGGGTCTCAGGATTGGATTGGGAAGGAGTTGGATATCACATCTCATGCCATAGAAAGGGTCATCAGGTTCGGTATAAGCATTGAGATATCACATCTCTGCTATCGGAAGGGTCTCAGGATAGGAATGGGAAGGACGTAGATTTCACATCTCATACTATAGGGAGGGTCTCAGTTTTGATATTAGAAGCATTGAGCTATCACATCTCATGCTATCGGAAGGGTCTCAGGATTGGAATGGGATGGAGTTGGATATCACATCTCAAGCTATCTCAGGATTGTAATGGGAAGGAGTTTGATATCACATATCAAGCTATAGGAAGGGTCTCAGGTTTGGAAGGGGAAGGATTTGGATCTCACATCTCAAGCTATCTCAGGATTGGAATGGGAAGGAGTTTGATATTTCATCTCAAGCTATAGGAAGGGTCTCAGGTTTGGAAAGGGAAGGATTTGGATTTCACATCTCATGTTATAGGATGGTTCTCATGTTTGGTTTTAGAAGCATTGAGATATCACATCTCATGCTATGGGAAGCGTCTCAGGTTTGGAATGGGAAGGAGTTGGTTATCACATCTCATGCTAAAGGAAAGGTCTCAGGTCTGGAAGGGGAAGGATTTGGATCTCACATCTCATGTTTTAGGACGGGTCTCAGGTTTGGTATTAGAAGCATTGAACTATCACATCTCATGGTATAGGAAGGGTCCCAGGATTGGAATGGGAAGGAGTTGGATATCACATTGAATGGGAAGGAGTTTGATATCACATCTCAAGCTATAGGAAGGGCCTCATGTTTGGAATGGGAATGATTTGGATTTCACATCTCATGTTATAGGATGGTTCTCATGTTTGGTTTTAGAAGCATTGAAATATCACATCTCATGCTATCTGAAGGGTATCAGGTTTGGAATGGGAAGGAGTTTGATATCACATCTCATGTTAGAGGTAGGATCTCAGGTTTGGTATTAGAGGCATTGAGATATGACATCTCATGCCATCAGAAGGGTCTCAGGATTGGAATGGGAAGGAGTTGGATATCACATCTCATGCTAAAGGGAGGGTCTAAGGTTTGGAAGGGGAAGGATTTGGACATCACATCTCATGTTATTGGAAGGATCTGAGGTTTGGTATTAGAAGCATTGAGATATCACATCTCATGCTATCGGAAGGGTCTCAGGTTTGGTATAAGCATTGAGATATCACATCTCTGCTATCGGAAGGGTCTCAGGATTGGAATGGGAAGGATTTGGATATCACATCTCATGTTATAGGAAGGGTCTCAGGTTTGGTATTAGAAGCATTGAGATATCAAATCTCATGCTATATTAAGGGTCTCAGGAATGGAATGGGAAGGACTTGGATATCACATCTCATGATAAAGGAAGGGTCTAAGGTTTGGAAGGGGAAGGATTTGGATATCACATCTCATGTTATTGGACCGGTCTCAGGTTTGGTATTAGAAGCATTGAGATATCAAGTCTCATGGTATAGGACGGGAGTTTGATATCACATCTCATGCCATGGTATGGGTCTCAGGTTTTGTAGAAGCATTGGGATATCACATCTCATGCTATTGGAAGGGTATCAGGATTGGATTTGGAAGGAGTTGGATATCCCATCTCATGCTATAGGAAGGGTCTCTGGTTGGAGTAGAAGGAGTTGGATATCACATCTCATGTTATAGGAAGGGTCTCAGGATTGGAATGGGAAGGACTTGGATATCACATCTCATGTTATAGGAAGGATATCAGGTTTTGTATTAGAAGCATTGAGATATCACATCTCATGCTATAGTAAGGGTCTCAGGATTGGAATGTGAAGCATTTGGATATCACATCTCATGCTAAAGGAAGGGTCTCAGGTTTGGTATAAGCATTGAGATATCACATCTCTGCTATCGGAAGGGTCTAAGGATCGGATTGGGAAGGAATTGGATATCCCTTCTCATGCTATAGGAAGGGTCTCAGGTTGGAATGGGTAGGAGTTGGATATCACATCTCATGTTATAGGAAGGGTCTCAAGATTGAAATGGGAAGGATTTGGATATCACATCTCTTGCTATAGGAAGGGTCTCAGGTTTTCTATTAGAAACATTGAGATATGACATCTCATGCTATAGGAAGGGTTTCAGCATTGGAATGGGAAGGATTTGGATATCACATCTCATGCTAAAGGAAGGGTCTCAGGTTTGGAAGGGGAAGGATTTGGATATCATATCTCATGTTATAGGACATATCTCATGTTATAGGACGGGTCCCAGGTTTGGTATTAGAAGCATTGAGATATCACATCTCATGGTATAGGAAGGGTCTCAGGATTGGAATGGGAAGGAGTTGGATCTCCCTTCTCATGCTACAGGAAGGGTCTCAGGTTGGAATGGGAAGGAGTTGGATATCACATCTCGTTATAGGAAGGGTCTCAGGATTGGAATGGGAAGGAATTGGATATCACATCTCTTGCTATAGGAAGGGTCTCAGGTTTGGAAGGGGAAGGATTTGGATATCATATCTCATGTTATAGGACCGGTCCCAGGTCTGGTATTAGAAGCATTGAGATATCACATCTCATGCTATAGGAGGAGTCTCAGGATTGGAATGGGAAGGAGTTGGATATCACGTCTCATGATATAGGAAGGGTCTCAGGATTGGAATGGGCAGGAGTTGAATATCACCTCTCATGCTAAAGGAAGGGTATCAGGTTTGATAGAAGCATTGAGATATCACATCTCATGCTATAGGAAGGAACTCAGGATTGGAATGGGAAGGAGTTGGATATCACATCTAATGCCATAGGAAGGGTCATCAGGTTTGGAATAAGCATTGAGATATCACATCTCATGCTATAGGAAGGGTCTCAGGATTGGAATAGGAAGGACTTAGAATTCACATCTCATACTATAGGGAGGGTCTCAGTTTTGATATTAGAAGCATTGAGCTATCACATCTCATGCTATCGGAAGGGTCTCAGGATTGGAATGGGATGGAGTTGGATATCACATCTCAAGCTATCTCAGGATTGGAATGGGAAGGAGTTTGATATTTCATCTCAAGCTATAGGAAGGGTCTCAGGTTTGGAAAGGGAAGGATTTGGATTTCACATCTCATGTTATAGGATGGTTCTCATGTTTGGTTTTAGAAGCATTGAGATATCACATCTCATGCTATCGGAAGGGTCTCAGGTTTGGAAAGGGAAGGATTTGGATTTCACATGTTATAGGATGGTTCTCAGGTTTGGTTTTAGAAGCATTAAATTATAACATCTCATGCTATAGGAAGGGTCTCAGGTTTGGAATGGGAAGGAGTTGGATATCACATCTCTGCTATCTGAAGGGTCCCAGGATTGGAATGGGAAGGAGTTGGATATCCCATCTCGTTATAGGAAGGGTCTCAGGTTTGGTATTAGAAGCAATGAGATATCACATCTCATGCTATAGGAAGGGTCTAAGGTTTGGAAGGGGACGGATTTGGGTATCACATCTCATGTTATAGGACCGGTCTCAGGTTTGGTATTTGAAGCATTGAGATATCAAGTCTCATGGTATAGGACGGGTCTCAGAATTGGAATGAGAAGGAGTTGGATATCACATCTCAAGCTATAGGAAGGGTCTCATGATTGGAATGGGAAGGAGTTGGATATCACATCTCATGTTATAGGAAGGGTCTCAGGATTGGAATGGGAAGGACTTGGATATCACATCTCATTCTATAGGAAGGCTCTCAGGGTTGGAAGGGGAAGGAGTTGGATATCACATTTCATGTTAGAGGTAGGATCTCAGGTTTGGTTTTAGAGGCATTGAGATATCACATCTCATGCCATCAGAAGGGTCTCAGGATTGGAATGGGAAGGAGTTGGATATCAAATCTCATGCTAAAGGGATGGTCTAAGGTTTGGAAGGGGAGGGATTTGGACATCATATCTCATGTTAATGGAAGGATCTCAGGTTTGGTATTAGAAGCATTGAGATATCACATCTCATGCTATCGGAAGGGTCTTAGGTTTGGTATAAGCATTGAGATATCACATCTCTGCTATCGGAAGGGTCTCAGGATTGGAATGGGAAGGATTTGGATATCACAATTCATGTTATAGGAAGGGTCTCAGGTTTGGTATTAGAAGCATTGAGATATCACATCTCATGCTATAGGAAGGGTCTCAGGATTGGAATGGGAAGGACTTGGATATCACATCTCATGTTATAGGAAGGGTCTCAGGTTTGGTATTAGAAGCATTGAGATATCACATCTCATGCTATAGGAAGGGTCTCAGGAATGGAATGGGAAGGACTTGGATATCACATCTCATGATAAAGGAAGGGTCTAAGGTTTGGAAGGGGAAGGATTTGGATATCACATCTCATGTTATTGGACCGGTCTCAGGTTTGGTATTAGAAGCATTGAGATATCAAGTCTCATGGTATAGGACGGGAGTTTGATATCACATCTCATGCCATGGTATGGGTCTCAGGTTTTGTAGAAGCATTGGGATATCACATCTCACGCTATCGGAAGGGTATCAGGATTGGATTTGGAAGGAGTTGGATATCCCATATCATGCTATAGGAAGGGTCTCAGGTTGGAATAGAAGGAGTTGGATATCACATCTCATGTTATAGGAAGGGTCTCAGGATTGGAATGGGAAGGACTTGGATATCACATCTCATGCTGTAGGAAGGGTCTCAGGTTTGGAAAAGGAAGGAGTTGGATATCACATTTCATGTTAGAGGTAGGATCTCAGGTTTGGTATTAGAGGCATTGAGATATCACATCTCATGCTATCAGAAGGGTATCAGGATTGGAATGGGAAGGAGTTGGATATCACATCTCATGCTAAAGGGAGGGTCTCAGGTTTGGAATGGGAAGGATTTGGATATCACATCTCATGTTATAGGAAGGACCTTAGGTTTGGTATTAGAAGCATTGAGATATCACATCTCATGCTATAGGAAGGGTCTCGGGATTGGAATGGGAAGGAGTTGGATATCACATCTCATGTTATAGGAAGGATCTCAGGTTTGGTATTAGAAGCATTGAGATATCACATCTCATGCTATAGGAAGGGTCTCAGGATTGGAATGGGAAGGAGTTGGATATCACATCTCATGCTATGGGAAGGGTCTCAGGTTTGGTATAAGCATTGAAATATCACATCTCTGCTATCGGAAGGGTCTCAGGATTGGAATGGGAGGAGCTGGATATCACATCTCATGCTATGGGAAGGGTCTCAGGTTTGGTATAAGCATTGAAATATCACATCTCTGCTATCGGAAGGGTCTCAGGTTTGGAATGGGAGGAGCTGGATATCACATCTCATGCTAAAGGAAGGGTCTCAGGTTTGGAAGGGGAAGGAGTTGGATATCACATCTCATGCTAAAGGGAGGGTCTCAGGTTTGGAATGGGAAGGATTTGGATATCACATCTCATGTTATAGGAAGGACCTTAGGTTTGGTATTAGAAGCATTGAGATATCACATCTCATGCTATAGGAAGGGTCTCGGGATTGGAATGGGAAGGAGTTGGATATCACATCTCATGTTATTGGAAGGATCTCAGGTTTGGTATTAGAAGCATTGAGATATCACATCTCATGCTATCGGAAGGGTCTTAGGTTTGGTATAAGCATTGAGATATCACATCTCTGCTATCGGAAGGGTCTCAGGATTGGAATGGGAAGGATTTGGATATCATAATTCATGTTATAGGAAGGGTCTCAGGTTTGGTATTAGAAGCATTGAGATATCACATCTCATGCTATAGGAAGGGTCTCAGGATTGGAATGGGAAGGACTTGGATATCACATCTCATGTTATAGGAAGGGTCTCAGGTTTGGTATTAGAAGCATTGAGATATCACATCTCATGCTATAGGAAGGGTCTCAGGAATGGAATGGGAAGGACTTGGATATCACATCTCATGATAAAGGAGGGGTCTAAGGTTTGGAAGGGGAAGGATTTGGATATCACATCTCATGTTATTGGACCGGTCTCAGGTTTGGTATTAGAAGCATTGAGATATCAAGTCTCATGGTATAGGACGGGAGTTTGATATCACATCTCATGCCATGGTATGGGTCTCAGGTTTTGTAGAAGCATTGGTATATCACATCTCATGCTATCGGAAGGGTATCAGGATTGGATTTGGAAGGAGTTGGATATCCCATCTCATGCTATAGGAAGGGTCTCAGGTTGGAATAGAAGGAGTTGGATATCACATCTCATGTTATAGGAAGGGTCTGAGGATTGGAATGGGAAGGACTTGGATATCACATCTCATGCTGTAGGAAGGGTCTCAGGTTTGGAAAAGGAAGGAGTTGGATATCACATTTCATGTTAGAGGTAGGATCTCAGGTTTGGTATTAGAGGCATTGAGATATCAGATCTCATGCTATCAGAAGGGTATCAGGATTGGAATGGGAAGGAGTTGGATATCACATCTCATGCTAAAGGGAGGGTCTCAGGTTTGGAATGGGAAGGATTTGGATATCACATCTCATGTTATGGGAAGGACCTTAGGTTTGGTATTAGAAGCATTGAGATATCACATCTCATGCTATAGGAAGGGTCTCGGGATTGGAATGGGAAGGAGTTGGATATCACATCTCATGTTATAGGAAGGATCTCAGGTTTGGTATTAGAAGCATTGAGATATCACATCTCATGCTATAGGAAGGGTCTCAGGATTGGAATGGGAAGGAGTTGGATATCACATCTCATGCTATGGGAAGGGTCTCAGGTTTGGTATAAGCATTGAAATATCACATCTCTGCTATCGGAAGGGTCTCAGGATTGGAATGGGAGGAGCTATATATCACATCTCATGCTAAAGGAAGGGTCTCAGGTTTGGAAGGGGAAGGATTTGGATATCACATCTCATGTTATAGGACGGGTCTCAGGTTTGGTATTAGAAGCATTGTGATATCACATCTCATGCTATAGGATGTGTCTCAGGATTGGAATGGGAAGGAGTTGGATATCACATCTCATGCTATAGGAAGGGTTTCAGGTTTGGTAGAAGCATTGAGATATCACATCTCATGCTATAGGAAGAGTCTCAGGTTTGGGAAGGGAAGGATTTGGATTTCACATCTCATGTTATAGGATGGTTCTCATGTTTGGTTTTTGAAGCATTGAGATATCACATCTCATGCTATCGGAAGGGTCTCAGGTTTGGAATGGGAAGGAGTTGGATATCACATCTCATGTTATAGGAAGGGTCTCAGGTTTGGAATGGGAAGGAGTTGGATATGACATCTCTTGTTATAGGGAGGGTCTCAGGATTTGAATGGTAAGGAGTTGGATATCACATCTCATGCTATAGGATGGGTCTCAGGTTGGAATGTGAAGGAGTTGGATATCACATCTCATGTTATATACAGGAAGGGTCTCAGGATTGGAATGGGAAGGATTTGGATATCACATCTCTTGCTATAGGAAGGGTCTCAGGTTTTTTATTAGAAACATTGAGATATCACATCTCATGCTATAGGAAGGGTTTTAGGATTGGAATGGGAAGTATTTGGATATCACATCTCATGCTAAAGGAAGGGTCTCAGGTTTGGAAGGGGAAGGATTTGGATATCACATCTCATCCAATAGGAAGGGTTTCAGGTTTGGAATGGGAAGGAATTGGATATCACATCTCATGTTATAGGAAGGGTCTCAGGTTTTTTATTAGAAACATTGAGATATCACATCTCATGTTATAGGACGGTTCCCAGGTTTGGTATTAGAAGCATTGAGATATCACATCTCATGGTATAGGAAGGGTCTCAGGGTTGGAATGGGAAGGAGTTGGATATCACATCTCATCCAATTGGAAGGGTCTCAGGTTTGGAATGGGAAGGAATTGGATATCACATCTCATGTTATAGGAAGGATCTCAGGTTTGGTATTAGAAGCATTGAGATATCACATCTCATGCTATAGGAAGGGTCTCAGGATTGGAATGTGAAGGATTTGGATATCACATCTCATGCTAAAGGAAGGGTCTCAGGTTTGGTAGAAGCATTGAGATATCACATCTCATGCTATAGGAAGGGTCTCAGGATTTGAATGGCAAGGAGTTGGATATCACATCTCATGCCATAGGAAGGGTCTCAGGTTTGGTATAAGCATTGAGATATCACATCTCTGCTATCGGAAGGTTCTCAGGATTGGATTGGGAAGGAGTTGGATATCCCTTCCCATGCTATAGGAAGTGTCTCAGGTTGGAATGGGAAGGAGTTGAATATCACATCTCATGTTATAGGAAGGGTCTCAGGATTGGAATGGGAAGGATTTGGATATCACATCTCTTGCTATAGGAAGGGTCTCAGGATTGGAATGGGAAGGATTTGGATATCACATCTCATGTCATAGGAAGGATCTCAGGTTTGGTATTAGAAGCATTGATATATCACATCTCATGCTATAGGAATGGTCTCAGGATTGGAATGGGTAGGAGTTGGATATTACATTCTTGCTATAGTAAGGGTCTCATGTTTGGAATGGGAAGGAGTTGGATATCACATATGCTATAGGAAGTGTCTCAGGTTTGGAACGGGAAGGAGTTGGATATCACATCTCATGTTATAGGAAGGGTCTCAGGTTTGGTATAAGCATTGAGATATCACATCTCTGCTATCAGGAGTGGCTCAGGATTGGAATGGGAAGGAGTTGGATATCCCATCTCATGTTAAAGGACGGGTCTCTGGTTTGGTATTAGAATCATTGAGATATCACATCGCATGCTGTAGGAAGGGTCTAAGGATTGGAATGGGATGGACTTGGATATCACATCTCATGCTATAGGTAGGCTCTCAGGTTTGGTATAAGCATTGAGATATCACATCTCATGCTATAGGAAGGGTCTCAGGATTGGAATGGGAAGGATTTGGATATCACATCTCATGCTATAGGAAGGGTCTCAGATTTGGTATAAGCATTGAGATATCACATCTCATGCTATAGGAAGGGTCTCAGGATTGGAATGGGAAGGAGTTGTATATGACATCTCAAGCCTTAGGAAGGGTCTCAGGTTTGGTATAAGCATTGAGATATCACATCTCTGCTATCGGAAGGGTCTCAGGATTGGAATGGGAAGGAGTTGGATATCCCATCTCATGTTATAGGAAGGGTCTCAGGTTTGGTATTAGAAGCATTGAGATATCACATCTCATGCTATAGGAAGGGTCTCAGGATTGGAATGGGAAGGACTTGGATGTCACATCTCATGCTATAGGGAGGGTCTCAAGTTTGATATTAGAAGCATTGAGATAACAAATCTCATGATATCGGAAGGGTCTCAGGATTGGAATGGGAAGGAGTTGGATATCACATCTCATTATAAAGGAAGGGTCTAAGGTTTGGAAGGGGAAGGATTTGGATATCACATCTCATGTTATAGGACGGGTCTCAGGTTTGGTATTAGAAGCATTGAGATATCAAGTCTCATGGTATAAGAAGGGTCTCAGAATTGGAATGGGAAGGAGTTGGATATCACATCTCAAGCTATAGGAAGCGTCTCAGGATTGGAATGGGAAGGAGTTTGATATCACATCTCATGCCATAGTATGGGTCTCAGGTTTGGTAGAAGCATTGGGATATCACATCTCATGCTATAGGAAGGGTCTCAGGATTGGAATGGGAAGAAGTTGGATATCACATCTCAAGCTATAGGAAGGGTCTCAGGTTTGGTATAAGCATTGAGATATCACATCTCATGCTATAGGAAGGGTCTGAGGGTTGGAATGGGAAGGAGTTGTATATGACATCTCATGCCATAGGAAGGGTCTCAGGTTTGGTATAAGCATTGAGATATCACATCACATGCTATAGGAAGGGTCTCAGGATTGGAATGGGAAGGACTTGGATATCACATCACATGCTATAGGAAGGGTCTCAGGATTGGAATGGGAAGGACTTGGATATCACATCTCATATTATAGGAAGGATCTCAGGTTTGGAAAGGGAAGGAGATGGATATCACATTTCATGTTAGAGGTAGGATCTCAGGTTTGGTATTAGAGGCAATGAGATATCACATCTCATGCTATCAGAAGGGTCTCAGGATTGGAATGGGAAGGAGTTGGATATCACATTTCATGCTAAAGGGAGGGTCTCAGGTTTGGAAGGGGAAGGATTTGGAAATCACATCTCATATTATAGGAAGGATCTCAGGTTTGGTATTAGAAGCATTGAGATATCACATCTCATGCTATCGGAAGGATCTCAGGTTTGGTATAAGAGGCATTGAGATATCACATCTCATGCTATCATAAGGGTCTCAGGATTGGAATGGGAAGGAGTTGGATATCACATCTCATGTTATAGGAAGGATCTCAGGTTTGGTATTAGAAGCATTGAGACATCACATCTCATGCTATAGGAAGGGTCTCAGGATTGGAATGGGAAGGAGTTGGATATCACATCTCATGCTATAGGAAGGGTCTCAGGTTTGGTATAAGCATTGAGATATCACATCTCATGCTATAGGAAGGGTCTCAGGATTGGAATGGGAAGGATTTGGATATCACATCTTATGCTATAGGAAGGGTCTCAGGTTTGGTATAAGCATTGAGATATCACATCTCATGTTATAGGAAGGGTCTCAGGATTGGAATGGGAAGAAGTTGGATATCACATCTCATGCTATAGGAAGGGTCTCAGGTTTGGTATAAGCATTGAGATATCACATCTCATGCTATAGGAAGGGTCTTAGGGTTGGAATGGGAAGGAGTTGTATATGACATCTCATGCCATAGGAAGGGTCTCAGGTTTGGTATAAGCATTGAGATATCACATCACATGCTATAGGAAGGGTCTCAGGATTGGAATGGGAAGGACTTGGATATCACATCTCATGCTATAGGCAGGGTCTCAGGTTTGAAAAGGGAAGGAGATGGATATCACATTTCATGTTAGAGGTAGGATCTCAGGTTTGGTATTAGAGGCATTGAGATATCACATCTCATGCTATCAGAAGGGTCTCAGGATTGGAATGGGAAGGAGTTGGATATCACATTTCATGCTAAAGGGAGGGTCTCAGGTTTGGAAGGGGAAGGATTTGGAAATCACATCTCATATTATAGGAAGGATCTCAGGTTTGGTATTAGAAGCATTGAGATATCACATCTCATGCTATCGGAAGGATCTCAGGTTTGGTATAAGAGGCATTGAGATATCACATCTCATGCTATAATAAGGGTCTCAGGATTGGAATGGGAAGGAGTTGGATATCACATCTCATGTTATAGGAAGGATCTCAGGTTTGGTATTAGAAGCATTGAGACATCACATCTCATGCTATAGGAAGGGTCTCAGGATTGGAATGGGAAGGAGTTGGATATCACATCTCATGCTATAGGAAGGGTCTCAGGTTTGGTATAAGCATTGAGATATCACATCTCATGCTATAGGAAGGGTCTCAGGATTGGAATGGGAAGGATTTGGATATCACATCTTATGCTATAGGAAGGGTCTCAGGTTTGGTATAAGCATGGAGATATCACTTCTCATGCTATAGGAAGGGTCTCAGGATTGGAATGGGAAGGAGTTGGATATCACATCTCATGCTATAGGAAGGGTCTCAGATTTGGTATAAGCATTGAGATATCACATCTCATGCTATAGGAAGGGTCTCAGGATTGGAATGGGAAGGAGTTGTATATGACATCTCAGGCCATAGGAAGGGTCTCAGATTTGGTATAAGCATTGAGATATCACATCTCATGATATCGGAAGGGTCTCAGGATTGGAATGGGAAGGAGTTGGATATCACATTTCATGATAAAGGAAGGGTCTAAGGTTTGGAAGGGGAAGGATTTGGATATCACATATCATGTTATAGGACGGGTCTCAGGTTTGGTATTAGAAGCATTGAGATATCAAGTCTCATGGCATAGGAAGGGTCTCAGAATTGGAATGGGAAGGAGTTGGATATCACATCTCAAGCTATAGGAAGAGTCTCAGGATTGGAATGGGAATGAGTTTGATATCACATCTCATGCCATAGTATGGGTCTCAGGTTTGGTAGAAGCATTGGGATATCAGAATTCATGCTATTGGAAGGGTATCAGTATTGGATTTCGAAGGAGTTGGATATCCCATCTCATGCTATAGGAAGGGTCTCAGGTTGGAATGGGAAGGAGTTGGATATCACATTTCATGTTATAGGAAGGGTCTCAGGATTGGAATGGGAAGGACTTGGATATCATATCTCATGCTATAGGAAGGCTCTCAGGTTTGGAAGGGGAAGGAGTTGGATATCACATTTCATGTTAGAGGAAGGATCTCAGGTTTGGTATTAGAGGCCTTGAGATATCACATCTCATGCTATAGGAAGGGTCTCAGGATTGGAATGGGAAGGAGTTGGATATCACATCTCAAGCTTTAGGAAGGGTCTCAGGTTTGGTATAAGCATTGCGATAGCACATCTCATGCTATAGGAAGGGTCTCAGGATTGGAATGGGAAGGAGTTGGATATCACATCTCATGTTATAGGAAAGATCTCAGGTTTGGTATTAGAAGCATTGAGACATCACATCTCATGTTATAGGAAGGGTCTCAGGATTGGAATGGGAAGAAGTTGGATATCACATCTCATGCTATAGGAAGGGTCTCAGGTTTGGAAGGGGAAGGAGTTGGATATCCAATCTCATGTTAGATATCCAACTCCTTCCCATTCCAAACCTGAGACCCTTCCCATAGCATGAGATGTGATATCTCAATGCTTCTAAAACCAAACATGAGAACCATCCTATAACATGAGATGTGAAATCCAAATCCTTCCCTTTCCAAACCTGAGACCCTTCCTATAGCTTGAGATGAAATATCAAACTCCTTCCCATTCCAATCCTGAGATAGCTTGAGATGTGAGATCCAAATCCTTCCCCTTCCAAACCTGAGACCCTTCCTATAGCTTGATATGTGATATCAAACTCCTTCCCATTACAATCCTGAGATAGCTTGAGATGTGATATCCAACTCCATCCCATTCCAATCCTGAGACCCTTCCGATAGCATGAGATGTGATAGCTCAATGCTTCTAATATCAAAACTGAGACCCTCCCTATAGTATGAGATGTGAAATCTAAGTCCTTCCCATTCCTATCCTGAGACCCTTCCGATAGCAGAGATGTGATATCTCAATGCTTATACCGAACCTGATGACCCTTCCTTTAGCATGAGATGTGATATTCAACTCCTTCCCATTCCAATCCTGAGACCCTTCCTATAACATGAGACGTGATATCCAACTCCTTCCCATTCCAAACCTGAGACCTTTCCTTTAGCATATGTGATATCCAACTACTTCCCATTCCAATCCTGAGACCCTTCCGATAGCATGAGATGTGATATCCAACTCCTTCCAATTCCAATACTGAGACCCTTCCAATAGCATATGTGATATCTCAATGCTTCTAATATCAAAACTGAGACCCTCCCTATAACATGAGATGTGATATCCAACTCCTTCCCATTCCAATACTGAGACCCTTCCAATAGCATATGTGATATCTCAATGCTTCTAAAATCAAAACTGAGACCCTCCCTATAACATGAGATGTGATATCCAACTCCTACCCATTCCAATCGAGACCCTTCCTATAACATGAGATGTGATATCTCTATGCTTCTAATACCAAACCTGAGGCCCTTCCCGTAGTATATGTGAAATCCAACTCCTTCCCATTCCAACCTTGTGACCCTTCCTGTAGCATGAAATGTGATTTTTCACCCCTTCCAATACCATACCCGAGACCATTCCCACAACCTGAGATTTGAAATCTCATTTCTTCCAATACCAAACCCGAGACCCTTCTTATAGGATGTGATTTGATATCACAGTGCTTCTAATACCAAACCTGAGACCCTCCCTATAACAAGAGATATCATATCCAACTCCTTCCCATTCCAATCCTGAGACTCTTCCTATAGCATGACATGTGATATCGAACTTCCCATTCAAATCCTGAGACTCAGACCTCCCCGTCTAACCTCACCACTCCTAGCTCCCGGATTGATAATGCACTCCTGCTGTGTCTTCTCTCCCTTCTTCTGCTTCCTTTCCTCTCACCTTCCTCATGTGCCCTAGGTCAGGCTCCTTCTACACCTCTGCAAGGATTACTGATTTGTACCCCTCCCCACTCTCAACTCTCACTCAGTTAACACTCATCTGACATCTGCCATTTCCTGGAAGAACCCGACCTTGATGTCCTTGGTCTAACCGAGACATGGATGACGGCCAGCGCTGTCTCGAGCTCTGACACTTTCCTCCCTGATGACAAGTTCCTCTCCATGCCCAGATCCACCGTTCTTGAGGGGGAGTATCCTTGATTCCTGTAGTAAATTGCTTTCCTTTGCAGGCCGACTCCTCTCCCGAATGCCTTGTCTGCATGCATTCTCTCTTTCCTGGCCATTCGCTCACCGTGGCTATTTGCCTACCCCCTTCCTCTCTCAGTGGATGGACTTCTCCATCCTAGCCTCCTACCACTCAACTCCGCCTACTTGGAGAATTCAAAATGAACCTGTATGCTTCCTGACCTGGACTTTTACGAGATCTGCAACTCTTCATGTCTCTGGCCCTACACACTGCAGGGAATACTCAGGATTTTCTGATCTCAGACATCCCCCTATGTAACCCTCTCAACAATCCTCTCCCGTGGTGATCAAGTTCTCATCTCCAAAGAAGGCTAACTACCAGCTGTTCCTCCTCAGTGGAGTTCTCCCTTTCTGTCCCTGCTCTCTGCACCGTTTCGCGTTGCAAACACTCGCTTCCCTGCTCTCTGTTTTAGACGCTTTTCCTTCTTCCTTTCTGTGCTTGTTCTCTGCATCGTTTCGCGTTGCAGAGAACAACTCGCTTCCCAGCTCTCTGGTTTAGACGTGTGTTCCCTGCCTTCTCTCCTCTTCCCGCTGCCTTCAAATCAACAAATGAGCTTCAAAAGATACACGGTGCTCAGAATGCTTTATAACACCCATTATTCAAGATATAGCTGTAACTCGCTAGACGTATTGAAAAGTGCTAAAAACTAGCAAAAATAGCTAGAACATGTTCTTTCCACGCGTTTTGGTAAATACGAATTCTGGTGGATTCCCATTTTGTACTCTGTTCGTGCATTTGTTCAGTCGAATCCTGATGTTTTTAACCACTCGTCACCCATACAAGGAGGGATCAAAATCTACTGTTCACAGGCTGAATGTATACTGCTGAAATCGTCAATGCATTATCGGTTAAACCGACTGTTCTGGAAAGTGTATTTGCCATCTGTTATTCCAGTCAGCATGTTTTCATCGTCCCTTCTTGTTTCAAGGCTGCACTCCCGTGGTGATCACATTCTCCTCTCCAGAGCAGGCTAAATACCAGCTGCTCCTCCTCAGAGGCGTTCCACCTTTCTGTCCCTGCTCCCTGCACCGTTTCGCGTTGCATGTACTCGCTTCCCAGCTCTCTGGTTTAGATGCGTGTTCCCTGCCTTCTCTCCTCTTCCTACAGCCTTCCAATGAGCTCCACAAGATAGTGTTCAGAATGCTTTATAACCCAATTATTCAACATATAGCTGTAACCCGCTAGACGTATTGAAACGTGCTAAAAACTAGCAAAAATAGCTAGAAAATGTACTTCCCTCGCGTTTTTGTAAATGCGAATTCTGGTGGGTTCCCATGTTGTATGTACTGTGTCCGTGCGTTTGTGTCGAATCCTGAAGTTTTTAACCACTGTTCTCCCATACTAGGGAGGGGGGGTCAACATCTACTGCTGTTCACAGGCTGAATGTATACGGCTGAAATCTTCAAGGCATTATCAGCTTTCCTGACTGTTTTGGAACGTGTATTTGCCATCTGTTAATGCAGTCGCCCTTTGTTCATCGTTCCTTCTAGTTTACAGGCTGCACTCCCCTAGTGATCACATTCTTCTCTCCTATGCAGGCTAACTACCAGCTGCTCCTCCTCATAGGTGTTCATCCTTTCTGTCCCTGCTCCCTGCACCGTTTCGCGTTGCATGTACTCGCTTCCCAGCTCTCTGGTTGAGATGCGTGTTCCCTGCCTTCTCTCCTCTTGCTACAGCCTTCCAATTTGTACCACAAGATACAGTGTTCAGAATGCTTTATAACACCCATTATTCAACATATAGCTGTAACCCGCTAGACGTATTGAAACGTGCTAAAAACTAGCAAAAACAGCTAGAAAATGTACTTCCCTCGCGTTTTGGTAAATGCAGGGTACACGCGTCTAAACCAGAGAGCAGGGAAGCGAGTATTTCAGCAGTATAAATTCAGTCTGTGAACAACACATTTTGACCCTCCCTTGTATGGGAGAAGAGTGGTTCAAAAGACCAGGATTCGACTGAACAAACGCACGAACAAGAGTACAAAATGGGAATCCACCAGAATTCGCATTTACCAAAACGCGAGGAAAGTACATTTTCTAGCTGTTTCTGCTCGTTTTTAGCACGTTTCAATACGTCTAGCGGGTTACAGCTATATGTTGAATAATGGGTGTTATAGAGCATTCTGAGCACTGTGTATCTTTTGGAGCTCATTTTTTGATTTGAAGGCAGCGGGAAGAGGAGAGAAGGCAGGGAACACGCGTCTAAACCAGAGAGCTGGGAAGCGAGTACTTGCAACGCGAAAAGGGCAGAAAGGAAGAAGGCCTCTGAGAAGGAAAAGCGTCTAAACCAGAGAGCAGGGAAGCGAGTGTTTGCAACGCGAAACTGTGCAGGGAGCAGGGACAGAAAGGGAGAACTCCTCTGAGGAGGAACAGCTGGCAGTTAGCCTTCTTTGGAGATGAGAACTTGATCACCACGGGAGAGGATTGTTGAGAGGGTTACAGAGGGGGAGGTCTGAGATCAGAAAATCCTGAGTATTCCCTGCAGTGTGTAGGGCCAGCGACATGAAGAGTTGCAGATCTCGTAAAAGTCCAGGTCAGGAAGCATACAGGTTCATGTTGAATTCTCCAAGTAGGCGGAGTTGAGTGGTAGGAGGCTAGGATGGAGAAGTCCATCCACTGAGAGAGGAAGGGGGTAGGCAAATAGCCACGGTGAGAGAATGGGCAGGAGAGAATGCATGCAGACAAGGCATTCGTGACAGGAGTCGGCCTGCAAAGGAAATCAATTTACTACAGGAATCAAGGATAAGCATTGAGATATCACATCTCATGCTATAGGAAGGGTCTCAGGATTGGAATGGGAAGGACTTAGATATCACATATCATGCTATAGGGAGGGTCTCAGTTTTGATATTAGAAGCATTGAGATATCACATCTCATGCTATCGGAAGTGTCTCAGGATTGGAATGGGAAGGAGCTGGATATCACATCTCATGCTAAAGGAAGGGTCTCAGGTTTGGAACGGGAAGGAGTTGGATATCACATCTCATGTTATAGGAACGGTCTCAGGTTTGGTATAAACATTGAGATATCACATCTCTGCTATCGGAAGTGTCTCAGGATTGGAATGGGAAGGAGTTGGATATCCCATCTCATGTTATATGACGGGTCTCAGGTTTTTTATTAAAATCATTGAGATATCATATTGCATGCTGTAGGAAGGATCTAAGGATTGGAATGGGAAGGACTTGGATATCACATCTCATGCTATAGATAGGCTCTCAGGTTTGGAAAGTGAAGGAGTTGGATATCACATTTCATGTTAGAGGAAGGATCTCAGGTTTGGTATTAGAGGCATTGAGATATCACATCTCAGGCTATAGGAAGGGTCTCAGGATTGGAATGCGAAGGAGTTGGATATCACATCTCATGCTATAGGAAGGGTCTCAGGTTTTGTTATAAGCATTGAGATATCACTTCTCATGCTATAGGAAGGGTCTCAGGATTGGAATGGAAGGAGTTGGATATCACATCTCATGTTATAGGAAGGATCTCAGGTTTGGTATTAGAAGCATTGAGACATCACATCTCATGCTATAGGAAGGGTCTCAGGATTGGAATGGGAAGGAGTTGGATATCACATCTCATGCTATAGGAAGGGTCTCAGGATTGGAATGGGAAGGAGTTGTATATGACATCTCATGCCGTAGGGAGGGTCTCAGGTTTGGTATAAACATTGAGATATCACATCTCTGCTATCGAAAGGGTCTCAGGATTGGAATGGGAAGGAGTTGGATATCCCATCTCATGTTATAGGAAGAGTCTCAGGTTTGGTATTAGAAGCATTGAGATATCACATCTCATGCTATAGGAAGTGTCTCAGGATTGGAATGGGAAGGACTTGGGTATCACATCTCATGCTATAGGGAGGGTCTCAAGTTTGTTATTAGAAGCATTGAGATATCACATCTCATGCTAGAGGAAGGGTCTCAGGTTTGGTATAAGCAGTGAGATATCACATCTCTTGCTATAGGAAGTGTCTCAGGATTGGAATGGGAAGGAGTTGGATATCACATCTCATGTTATAGGAAGGATCTCAGGTTTGGTATAAGCATTGAGATATCACATCTCTGCTATCGGAAGGGTCTCAGGATTGGAATGGGAAGGAGTTGGATATCACATCTCATGATAAAGGAAGGGTCTAAGGTTTGGAAGGGGAAGGATTTGGATATCACATCTCATGTTATAGGACGGGTCTCAGGTTTGGTATTAGAAGCATTGAGATATCAAGTCTCATGGTATAGGAAGGGTCTCAGAATTGGAATGGGAAGGAGTTGGATATCACATCTCAAGCTATAGGAAGGGTCTCAGGATTAGAATGGGAATGAGTTTGATATCACATCTCATGCCATAGTATGGGTCTCAGGTTTGGTAGAAGCATTGGGATATCACATCTCATGCTATCGGAAGGGTATCGGGATTGGATTTGGAAGGAGTTGGATATCCCATCTCATGCTATAGGAAGGGTCTCAGGTTGGAATGGGAAGGAGTTGGATATCACATCTCATGTTATAGGAAGGGTCTCAGGATTGGAATGGGAAGGACTTGGATATCACATCTCATGCTATAGGAAGGCTCTCAGGTTTGCAAGGGGAAAGAGTTGGATATCACATTTCATGTTAGAGGTAGGATCTCAGGTTTGTATTAGAAGTATTGAGATATCACATCTCATGCTATCAGAAGGATCTCAGGTTTGGTATAGAAGCATTGAGATATCATATCTTATGCTATCAGAAGAGTCTCAGGATTGGAATGGGAAGGAGTTGGATATCACATCTCATGCTAAAGGGAGGGTCTCAGGTTTGGAAGATAAGGATTTGGATATCACATCTCATGTTATCGGAAGGATCTCAGGTTTGGTATTAGAAGTATTGAGATATCACATCTCATGCTATCAGAAGGGTCTCAGGATTGGAATGGGAAGGATTTGGATATCACATCTCATGCTAAAGGGAGGGTCTCAGGTTTGGAAGGGGAAGGATTTGGATATCACATCTCATGTTATAGGATGGATCTTAGGTTTGGTATTAGAAGTATTGAGATATCACATCTCATGTTATCGGAAGGATCTCAGGTTTGGTATTAGAAGTATTGAGATATCACATCTCATGCTATAGGAAGGGTCTCAGGATTGGAATGGGAAGGAGTTGGATATCACATCTCATGCTAAAGGAAGGGTCTCAGGTTTGGTAGAAGCATTGAGATATCACATCTCATGCTATAGGAAGGGTCTCAGGATTGGAATGGGAAGGACTTAGATATCACATATCATGCTATAGGGAGGGTCTCAGTTTTGATATTAGAAGCATTGAGATATCACATCTCATGCTATCGGAAGTGTCTCAGGATTGGAATGGGAAGGAGCTGGATATCACATCTCATGCTAAAGGAAGGGTCTCAGGTTTGGAACGGGAAGGAGTTGGATATCACATATGTTATAGGAAGGGTCTCGGGTTTGGTATAAACATTGAGATATCACATCTCTGCTATCGGAAGTGTCTCAGGATTGGAATGGGAAGGAGTTGGATATCCCATCTCATGTTATAGGAAGGATCTCAGGTTTGGTATTAGAAGCATTGAGACATCACATCTCATGCTATAGGAAGGGTCTCAGGTTTGGAAAGTGAAGGAGTTGGATATCACATTTCATGTTAGAGGAAGGATCTCAGGTTTAGTATTAGAGGCATTGAGATATCACATCTCAGGCTATAGGAAGGGTCTCAGGATTGGAATGGGAAGGAGTTGGATATCACATCTCATGCTATAGGAAGGGTCTCAGGTTTGGTATAAGCATTGAGATATCACATCTCATGCTATAGGAAGGGTCTCAGGATTGGAATGGAAGGAGTTGGATATCACATCTCATGCTATAGGAAGGGTCTCAGGATTGGAATGGGAAGGAGTTGAATATTACATCTCATGCCGTAGGAAGGGTCTCAGGTTTGGTATAAACATTGAGATATCACATCTCTGCTATCAAAAGGGTCTCAGGATTGGAATGGGAAGGAGTTGGATATCCCATCTCATGTTATAGGAAGAGTCTCAGGTTTGGTATTAGAAGCATTGAGATATCACATCTCATGCTATAGGAAGTGTCTCAGGATTGGAATCGGAAGGACTTGGATATCACATCTCATGCTATAGGTAGGGTCTCAAGTTTGATATTAGAAGCATTGAGATATCACATCTCATGCTATAGGAAGGGTCTGAGGATTGGAATGGGAAGGAGTTGGATATCACATCTCATGCTATGGGAAGGGTCTCAGATTTGGTATAAGCAATGAGATATCACATCCCATGCTATAGGAAGTGTCTCAGGATTGGAATGGGAAGGACTTGGATATCACATCTCATGCTATAGGGAGGGTCTCAAGTTTGATATTAGAAGCTTTGAGATATCACATCTCATGATATCGGAAGGGTCTCAGGATTGGAATGGGAAGGAGTTGGATATCACATCTCAGGATAAAGGAAGCGTCTAAGGTTTGGAAGGGGAAGGATTTGGATATCAAATCTCATGTTATATTACGGGTCTCAGGTTTGGTATTAGAAGCATTGAGATATCAAGTCTCATAGTATAGGAAAGGTCTCAGAATTGGAATGGGAAGGAGTTGGATATCACATCTCAAGCTATAGGAAGGGTCTCAGGATTGGAATGGGAAGGACTTGGATATCACATCTCATGATAAAGGAAGGGTCTAAGGTTTGGAAGGGGAAGGACTTGGATATCACATCTCTGCTATCGAAAGGGTCTCAGGATTGGAATGGGAAGGAGTTGGATATTCCCATCTCATGTTATAGGAAGGGTCTCAGGTTTGGTATTAGAAGCATTGAGATATCACATCTCATGCTATAGGAAGGGTCTCAGGATTGGAATGGGAAGGACTTGGATATCACATCTCATGCTATAGGGAGGGTCTCAAGTTTGATATTAGAAGCTTTGAGATATCACATCTCATGATATCGGAAGGGTCTCAGGATTGGAATGGGAAGGAGTTGGATATCACATCTCATGATAAAGGAAGGGTCTAAGGTTTGGAAGGGGAAGGATTTGGATATCACATCTCATGTTATATTACGGGTCTCAGGTTTGGTATTAGAAGCATTGAGATATCAAGTCTCATAGTATAGGAAGGGTCTCAGAATTGGAATGGGAAGGAGTTGGATATCACACCTCAAGCTATAGGAAGGGTCTCAGGATTGGAATGGGAAGGACTTGGATATCACATCTCATGCTATAGGAAGGCTCTCAGGTTTGGAAGGGGAAAGAGTTGGATATCACATTTCATGTTAGAGGTAGGATCTCAGGTTTGGTATTAGAGGCATTGAGATATCACATCTCATGCTATCAGAAGGGTCTCAGGAATGGAATGGGAAGGAGTTGGATATCACATCTCATGCTAAAGGGAGGGTCTCAGGTTTGGAAGGGGAAGGATTTGGATATCACATCTCATGTTATAGGAAGGATCTCAGGTTTGGTATTAGAAGCATTGAGATATCACATCTCATGCTATCGGAAGGATCTCAGGTTTGGTATTAGAAGCATTGAGATATCACATCTCATGCTATCAGAAGAGTCTCAGGATTGGAATAGGAAGGAGTTGGATATCACATCTCATGCTAAAGGGAGGGTCTCAGGTTTGGAAGGGGAAGGATTTGGATATCACATCTCATGTTATCGGAAGGATCTCACGTTTGGTATTAGAAGTATTGAGATATCATATCTCATGCTATAGGAAGGGTCTCAGGATTGGAATGGGAAGGAGTTGGATATCACATCTCATGCTATAGGGAGGGTCTCAGGATTGGAATGGGAAGGACTTAGATATCACATATCATGCTATAGGGAGGGTCTCAGTTTTGATATTAGAAGCATTGAGATATCACATCTCATGCTATCGGAAGTGTCTCAGGATTGGAATGGGAAGGAGCTGGATATCACATCTCATGCTAAAGGAAGGGTCTCAGGTTTGGAACGGGAAGGATTTGGATATCACATCTCATGTTATAGGAAGGGTCTCAGGTTTGGTATAAGCATTGAGATATCACATCTCTGCTATGGGAAGTGTCTCAGGATTGGAATGGGAAGGAGTTGGATATCCCATCTCATGTTATAGGACGGGTCTCAGGTTTGTTATTAGAATCATTGAGATATCATATTGCATGCTGTAGGAAGGGTCTAAGGGTTGGAATGTGAAGGACTTGGATATCACATCTCATGCTATAGATAGGCTCTTAGGTTTGGAAAGGGAATGAGTTGGATATCACATTTCATGTTAGAGGAAGGATCTCAGGTTTGGTATTAGAAGCATTGAGATATCACATCTCATGCTATAGGAAGGGTCTCAGGATTGGAATGGGAAGCAGTTGGATATCACATCTCATGCTATAGGAAGGGTCTCAGGTTTGGTATAAGCATTGAGATATCACATCTCATGCTATAGGACGGGTCTCAGGATTGGAATGGAAGGAGTTGGATATCACATCTCATGTTATAGGAAGGATCTCAGGTTTGGTATTAGAAGCATTGAGACATCACATCTCATGCTATAGGAAGGGTCTCAGGGTTGGAATGGGAAGGAGTTGGATATCACATCTCATCCAATAGGAAGGGTCTCAGGTTTGGAATGGGAAGGAATTGGATATCACATCTCATGTTATAGGAAGGATCTCAGGTTTGGTATTAGAAGCATTGAGATATCACATCTCATGCTATAGGAAGGGTCTCAGGATTGGAATGTGAAGGATTTGGATATCACATCTCATGCTAAAGGAAGGGTCTCAGGTTTGGTAGAAGCATTGAGATATCACGTCTCTGCTATCGGAAGGGTCTCAGGATTGGATTGGGAAGGAGTTGGATATCCCTTCTCATGCTATAGGAAGGGTCTCAGGATTTGAATAGCAAGGAGTTGGATATCACATCTCATGCCATAGGAAGGGTCTCAGGTTTGGTATAAGCATTGAGATATCACATCTCTGCTATCGGAAGGGTCTCAGGATTGGATTGGGAAGGAGTTGGATATCCCTTCTCATGCTATAGGAAGTGTCTCAGGTTGGAATGGGAAGGAGTTGGATATCACATCTCATGTTATAGGAAGGGTCTCAGGATTGGAATGGGAAGGATTTGGATATCACATCTCTTGCTATAGGAAGGGTCTCAGGATTGGAATGGGTAGGAGTTGGATATTACTTTCTTGCTATAGGAAGGGTCTCATGTTTGGAATGGGAAGGAGTTGGATATCACATATGCTATAGTTAGTGTCTCAGGTTTGGAACGGGAAGGAGTTGGATATCACATCTCATGTTATAGGAAGGGTCTCAGGTTTGGTATAAGCATTGAGATATCACATCTCTGCTATCGGAAGCGGCTCAGGATTGGAATGGGAAGGAGTTGGATATCCCATCTCATGTTATAGGAAGAGTCTCTGGTTTGGTATTAGAATCATTGAGATATCACATCGCATGCTGTAGGAAGGGTCTAAGGATTGGAATGGGATGGACTTGGATATCACATCCTATAGGTAGGCTCTCAGGTTTGGTATAAGCATTGAGATATCACATCTCATGCTATAGGAAGGGTCTCAGGATTGGAATGGGAAGGAATTGGATATCACATCTCATGCTATAGGAAGGGTCTCAGATTTGGTATAAGCATTGAGATATCACATCTCATGCTAAAGGAAGGGTCTCAGGATTGGAATGGGAAGGAGTTGTATATGACATCTCAGGCCATAGGAAGGTTCTCAGGTTTGGTATAAGCATTGAGATATCACATCTCTGCTATCGGAAGGGTCTCAGGATTGGAATGGGAAGGACTTGGATGTCACATCTCATGCTATAGGGAGGGTCTCAAGTTTGATATTAGAAGCATTGAGATAACAAATCTCATGATATCGGAAGGGTCTCAGGATTGGAATGGGAAGGAGTTGGATATCACATCTCATGATAAAGGAAGGGTCTAAGGTTTGGAAGGGGAAGGATTTGGATATCACATCTCATGTTATAGGACGGGTCTCAGGTTTGGTATTAGAAGCATTGAGATATCAAGTCTCATGGTATAAGAAGGGTCTCAGAATTGGAATGGGAAGGAGTTGGATATCACACCTCAAGCTATAGGAAGGGTCTCAGGATTAGAATGGGAAGGAGTTTGATATCACATCTCATGCCATAGTATGGGTCTCAGGTTTGGTAGAAGCATTGGGATATCACATCTCATGCTATCGGAAGGGTATCAGTATTGGATTTGGAAGAAGTTGGATATCCCATCTCATGCTATAGGAAGGGTCTCAGGTTGGAATGGGAAGGAGTTGGATATCACATTTCATGTTATAGGAAGGGTCTCAGGATTGGAATGGGAAGGACTTGGATATCATATCTCATGCTATAGGACGGGTCTCAGGTTTGTTATTAGAATCATTGAGATATCATATTGCATGCTGTAGGAAGGGTCTAAGGATTGGAATGGGAAGGACCTGGATATCACATCTCATGCTATAGATAGGCTCTTAGGTTTGGAAAGGGAAGGAGTTGGATATCACATTTCATGTTAGAGGAAGGATCTCAGGTTTGGTATTAGAAGCATTGAGATATCACATCTCATGCTATAGGAAGGGTCTCAGGATTGGAATGGGAAGTAGTTGGATATCACATCTCATGCTATAGGAAGGGTCTCAGGTTTGGTATAAGCATTGAGCTATCACATCTCATGCTATAGGACGGGTCTCAGGATTGGAATGGAAGGAGTTGGATATCACATCTCATGTTATAGGAAGGATCTCAGGTTTGGTATTAGAAGCATTGAGATATCACATCTCATGCTATAGGAAGGGTCTCAGGATTGGAATGGGAAGTAGTTGGATATCACATCTCATGCTATAGGAAGGGTCTCAGGTTTGGTATAAGCATTGAGATATCACATCTCATGCTATAGGACGGGTCTCAGGGTTGGAATGGGAAGGAGTTGGATATCACAACTCATCCAATAGGAAGGGTCTCAGGTTTGGAATGGGAAGGAATTGGATATCACATCTCATGTTATAGGAAGGATCTCAGGTTTGGTATTAGAAGCATTGAGATATCACATCTCATGCTATAGGAAGGGTCTCTGGATTGGAATGTGAAGGATTTGTATATCACATCTCATGCTAAAGGAAGGGTCTCAGGTTTGGTAGAAGCATTGAGATATCACGTCTCTGCTATCGGAAGGTTCTCAGGATTGGATTGGGAAGGAGTTGGATATCCCTTCTCATGCTATAGGAAGGGTCTCAGGATTTGAATGGCAAGGAGTTGGATATCACATCTCATGCCATAGGAAGGGTCTCAGGTTTGGTATAAGCATTGAGATATCACATCTCTGTTATCGGAAGGGTCTCAGGATTGGAATGGGAAGGAGTTGGTGTTAAGACGGATTTCTGAACTCTGTCCTGGTGGCGCAGAAGTTCAGAAGGCCAACCTAATTACTTGGAACAGGGTAACCTCTGGACGAGCCAGACCAATCAAGGTAGCGATCGCGGCGGTCAAGACTAGGTCTCAAGAGGGGTGAGGGTGACTGAAAGCCCGCAATGAGCACACAAAGCAAGAGCGCTTACAAACTACTCCAAACAGTTGTTATATCAAAAATATATACACATTTATTTTAAGGCCTTTAAAATAATGACCGTAGCGAAAAAATCACAATATCACAGTATTAAACCAACACATACCATATCAACACAATATATATACAAATACGACAGTCTTAAGCATTAGAGGCATGAAATGTGTAGTCCACCTGCCAGGGAAGGAAAACAGGCAGTGCGATAACGCTTTAGACTCAGTTCGCCTTCAGAGGCACCTAACTAGATGGAAGTCCGAGCCCTGCGAAGAGTGGAGCCTTGTGCTCAAGGTACCTGCCACGCCGGTGCCAACCGGCAAAAGGAGAAGCTCTTCGGAGGAAGTCAGGCAGTTCGGGTTAGTGCACAGCAGAAGGAGAACAGGTTCCGCAACTCAAGCGCAGCCTCCACAGCGAGCAGAAGCAGAGCGCGAGTACGGCAAAAGGGTGCTGTTTTTACACAGCAGGGAAAAGCAATGGGATACTGCAGGAGGGCGACCAGATCCTAGCTATACTACTCACCGGTCCCCGAAGCAAGCAGACCCAGGCTTCTCCACGTTAGTTTCAGCAGCTGGCAGGTTCAGAAGAGCAGGGAACGCCTCGTAGTCGTGTAGAGCAAAAAGACGTCCCAATCGACGAAACCGGCACAGTTTGTTGCCGCAGCAGGGCAACGGAGCGGCCGTGTGTATTCGAGCCAAATGTACACTCCTCCCTTCAGACTTGGGAACGCCAAGTGTACGAAGCGTGGGAGAGTGACAAGGACTCGAAATACAACACAACCTGGTGGCGGTTACAGAGCAGGACTCCCTTGTAAGCTGGTCAGTCAACTGGATGGCCCAGAGACACTTCCGAAGGCTTACTTGGCAGGAGATGATGAAGTCGCCGGGAATAGCTGTTCCTGCTATTCCAAAGGTCGAAGCACCAGTACAGGCCTTCTGGTTCGATCAAAGGAGGAAAGGGTTTCACAGGACGACAGCAGTGCAAAGGAGGATTCCTTCAGCGGGTCACCAGCGATTCCTCGGTCCAGCCTCGTGGTTGCAGGATACTTGGCTCCTGTATTCCTTCGTTCGTGAGAACTCAGGAGATCGACATGGTAGTGGTGTTTCCAGCCCCCTCTTATCCACGGTTCCCTTCGCGCCAAAACGGAGGGGAGCCAATGGGAGATCCGCTCATCAACACACATACCATACGTGGACCAATCACGGACCACGGTGGTCCCAGGCATTCACACCACCCTAGACTCTCTGGCACCCAGGATGTGTATTGGGACCAGACATCCCAGCCCACACCCTGGAGGCACACAAACGACATGTAGAAGCCCGCGAAAGCAACCACGTTTCGCGGGAAAGTACATGCCCAAATAAGGAAGGCCCCGGGTCGCTCGACCTGGGGAAGGTGAAGGGAGCAAGACGGTCAGTGGACAAGACAAAGGAGCCTCGTGGTCTGGCCATTTTGGGAGCCAGGCCACCATTTTGGGTTCAGTGCGAAAAACGTGCTCAGAACGCCAAAAGGAGCTCAAAATAAACAAAACGATCACTGCCACCATTCCAGTCCCTGAATGACTTGCACCGATCAAATACCATCCTAAAAGAGTATCTAGGGCCTGTAGAAGGCTAGAGACCCAAGAGAGCTGTAACTTAGCTTACAGTGCCCTCTTGTGTCATGTTGCACTAAAGCCGCAACATGATAAAAGAAACTACGGGAAACAGCGTTCCCCGGTACTGACTGTCTTAAGGGCATGTCAGTTTCCCCGTAAGAAAGGAGCGAAAGCCCAGAGGAGTGCGGCAGAAGGCTGTACTTCTCTGGCAAAGTCAAGAACAAGGTGAAAACAACAGCAAAAAGTTTAGGGGTTGCCACATGGAAGGAAAATTACCTACAATTACGAAATCTTTCCTAACACTCGCCCCTCCCAGACTATGGACAGGGGGAACTAATCCACCCCTGGATGAGTCTCTTGTTCAGGTCGGTTAAACATTCTGGACAACCCATCAGCATTGCTATGTTGGACACCTGGCCTATGCTCAATAGTGAAGTTGAAGCCTTGTAGACTTATGGACCACCTAAGCAACTTTGGATTCTCCCCCTTCATGTTCATTAGCCACTTTAACGGCTTATGGTCAGTTTGCACAGTGAAGTGGGTCCCATAGAGGTAGGGCCTCAGCTTCCTTAGGGCCCACACAACAGAGAAACATTCTTTCTCTACCGTGGACCATCTGAGCTCTCTGTCCTTAAGCTGGCGACTAATAAAACCGATAGGGTGTTCCTTACCCTTCTCATCTACTTGTGATAGTACAGCTCCTATCCCAGTGTCAGAGGCGTCCGTCTGCACGATAAAAGGTCTTTGATAATCAGGGGCCCTAAGGACAGGGGCCTGGCACAAGGAGTCTTTTAAGCCATTGAAGGCCTTCTCACACTCGACGGTCCAAGTTACCTTCTTGGGTTTCTTCGGAGTTGTGAGGGCAGTCAGAGGAGCAGCTATGGTGCCATAGTCTGCCACAAAATTGCGGTAATACCCCGTGAGTCCTAAAAAGGCTCTCACTTGGGTTTGCGTAGTGGGGGTAGGCCAGTCTTGTACTGCTTGTACCTGACTGAGTAGAGGCTGTCTCCTCCCTCCACCTACTTCATGTCCAAGGTAAACCACTGAGCCTTGTCCATTTTGGTGAGGGGCCACTCGGACCCCCTCAAAAGAGCTATCTGAAGGACTGCTTGGGAACAGGTCGGGGAGAGGTTCAGACTCCTCTCCCGCAACGTCTGAAGCCAGTAGCAGTGCTGCGATTTCGACGCTTGGGCCGAAAGCCTTCAGCCTATTCGCGTGAAACACTTTTGGAGCCTGTCCAGGCCTTCCAAGGTCCACTGAATAGTTAACCTCACCCAGGGGCTCCACCACTGGGTAAGGGCCTGACCATTTGTCCTGTAAAGCTCGAGGCCTTATGGGATTCATGATCAGGACTTGCTGACCAAGTGTAAAGTTGATGAGGGAAGCTTTCTGGTCGTACCAATGTTTCACCAGCGCTTGCCCTGCCTTCAATTTATCACTAGCCAAGCCCATCAGAAGTACCATCCGTTTTCTGAGCCCTATTACATAATCAACTACGTTGGTAGTAACAGGGGGAGTGGGCATCTCCCATCCCTCTTTGACGATGGCTAAGGGTCCCCGTACGGGATGACCTAACAGAAGTTCGAAGGGGCTGAAGCCAACACCCTCCTGTGGTACCTCTCGGTAGGCAAACAGTAAGCATGAAACAAGAAGATCCCATTTTCTTCTCTGAGGCTCCTCCAGAGCCCCAATCATGCTCTTTAACGTCCTGTTGAAACGCCCCCCCAGACCATTGGTCTGGGGTGGTATGCAGAAGAGAACCTGTAGGTGACCCCACATTCTTTCCACATAGCCTGCCTATACTTCGACATAAAGTTGCTGCCATCATCCGGCACAACTTCTTTAGGGAAGCCAACCCTAGTAAATATGCCGAGTAAAGCTTCTGCAACTGACTTGGCAGTTACAGTTTTCCATGGGATGGCCTCAGGATACCTGGTTGCATGGTCGACCAGCACCAGGATAAACCTATTGCCCGAGGATGTTTGCGGGTCAAGGGGACCAACCATGTCGATCCCTACCCTTTCAAATGGTACCCCCACAACTGGGAGCGGTACCAACGGAGCTTGGATTGTCGCGCCAACCTTACCAGACAACTGGCAGGAGGCACAACTCCTGCAGTGACTTTCTACTTGCACCCCCATCTTGGGCCAGTAGAAGTGCATGGATAACCTTTGCTTGGTCCTCTTCATACCAAGGTGACCAGCAAGGGGAACTTCATGCGCCAACTGCAGGAGGAAGGGCCTAACAGCAAGGGGAACCACCAACCTCCTATGGTCTCCTTCTGTAGACTCTGTGGGCTCACTATACAGGAGTCCACCTTCCCAATAAATCCCATGCTTCCCAGGAGGTTCACCCTCAAGCTGGGAGCAGGCCTGTCTCCTTAGGCCTTCCAGAGATGGGCACTCACGTTGGCCTTAACTGAATTCGTCCCTATCAGGACCTCCTTCAACTAACAAGTCTTTTAGTTCAGGATGATCGTTGGGGTCGAATACTTCAGGCATCGCCACCTCCTCGTCAGGCCCGGGCGATTGACCAACTTCCTCCACCGCAGTGGTAGGCGAGCTCGGGGGAATATTCTCTTTCCCTCGTTTTGACTTGTAGACTCCTTTCGCCTTGGGTTTCCCCTTCGGCTGGGGCGGCGTATTGGACTTGGCCAATGCTGCCCGTGCTTGAGACCGTGTGTAGGGTCTTTCGGCAGTGTCTCCTACGAGCCCTAAAGCTCTGAGATCATTACCTAACAAGACCTTTCCCGGGACGTTTCTCTGAATGCTCACTGGAATCCTGACTGCTGTACCATTTAAAGTAAGATTTACAGGTATTACTGGAAACATACGGAGGGGGCCGTCAGCCAACTTAGTGGGCATCAGAGTAGCTCTGGCAACTTCCTCTGAGTCTACCAAGGTAGAATCCACTACAGTGCGACTGCACCCACTATCCCTAAGAGCTGGAGTATCCACTCCAGTGATCAGCACACTGTCTTTAAAGTAGTGCTTGGTATTATCCGGAATCCTAGCATAAGCCTCTGCGACTTTCGGCTCCCAGGAACCTAGGGACACTAAAACTACCTCAGCCTCTATTCCGCTGGGAAACGAGTCTGAGGAGAAGGATGCTCCTGTAATCTCTTCTTCCTCGTAGGAGGAGAAGGCCAGATTAGCGGAGTGGACCCCCAAAGGTCTAACCTTACACCGGGGATCCCCCTTCACATGGTCAGTTGCTCCACAAGAAAAACAAGCCCCAGTGGGTCTGTTTACGTAGGGAGGCTTATTGTAACCAGAGTTCTGTTGCGGAGGCGGACCTCCACTACCCTGTGAGTTCTCTTGTGTCTTACCCTTATTTTTCTTTTTGTGGCCCTTATGGGAAGAAGATTTAGCAGATTCCCCACCCTCCATATCTTTGGACTTTTTCCCTTCCTCCTGCTTACCAGGATGAGTTTTGTCCTTATGGGACACTCGATGTGACACCCATAAATCTGCTGCAATGGCCAGCTTCTTAGGATCTATCTCCTTCGAATCGGCCAAATGCGGTTTAAGCTCTGGGGAAGAAGAACCAAAAATGTGTTCCAGCATGACAAGATTTATCATGCCTTCGAAGGTAGAAACCTTATAACCTTCGACCCAGCCAGTTAAGTTTTTCAAAGATTCAGCGACATAAGATACCCAAGTACCACCTTCCTTTTTCTTATACTCTCGAAAACGCTTTAAATATTGGGCCGGAGTCTTCCCAAACTTTAAAATGAGAGTTTGCTTTAACATTGCGAAATCAGCTCGCTCAGCCTTCGACATTTCCATAATGGCACTACAGCCAGAATGGGGCAGTCTGCTGAGTAACCACGCAATCTTATCAGCATTGGCAACTTTCTGAACTTCGCATGCATACTCAAACGCATTCAGCCAGTCCATAATGTCATTCCGTTCTTCATACACACTGAGCAGATCTTTTGGAAACCGTGGATGAGAGGAGGCCCCAGACCCATGTCCAGGACCCTGGGACCCATTTGCAACCTGAAGCTTGGCCAGTTCCAACTGGTGATCCCTGTCTTTCTGTTTTTCTGCCTGTTCGATTTTTAGTTTGGCTATGCTGAATTCAAGCTCCTGCTGCCTAAACCGCAGCTCTTGCTTCTTGAATTCAAGCATAGCATCCCCATCAACACTGGCAGAGGAAACATTAGACATCTCGTCCTCCCTGTCCTCGTGGTCGCGATGGATCAGTGCAGCGGCAGAACCGTCGGTTCTACCAGTGAGAGCAGCCCCACCACCTTCTGCACTGTCCTCAGAAGTTATAGCGTCAAGCTGCGCTTCTTGCCACGCCACGATTCTTTGGATCATTTCCAATTTAGTGCCTTGAGAGGAAACACCTCTCTCCGCACACATCTTCTTCAATGTTTCTGATTTGGAAGCATTTAAAGTTAACAAGGTATTTGTTTCCATACTGTTTGATAGGACTATGGCCTTTTTAAAGTTATACTACAACAATTCACTACGTGTACTGGTTGGAATAACCTGAAATGCCTTAGTTCGAGCGCAACACTGGATACCCTCAGTCGTATCCCACCGCTGTACACCAATTTGTTAAGACGGATTTCTGAACTCTGTCCTGGTGGCGCAGAAGTTCAGAAGGCCAACCTAATTACTTGGAACAGGGTAACCTCTGGACGAGCCAGACCAATCAAGGTAGCGATCGCGGCGGTCAAGACTAGGTCTCAAGAGGGGTGAGGGTGACTGAAAGCCCGCAATGAGCACACAAAGCAAGAGCGCTTACAAACTACTCCAAACAGTTGTTATATCAAAAATATATACACATTTATTTTAAGGCCTTTAAAATAATGACCGTAGCGAAAAAATCACAATATCACAGTATTAAACCAACACATACCATATCAACACAATATATATACAAATACGACAGTCTTAAGCATTAGAGGCACGAAATGTGTAGTCCACCTGCCAGGGAAGGAAAACAGGCAGTGCGATAACGCTTTAGACTCAGTTCGCCTTCAGAGGCACCTAACTAGATGGAAGTCCGAGCCCTGCGAAGAGTGGAGCCTTGTGCTCAAAGTACCTGCCACGCCGGTGCCAACGGGCAAAAGGAGAAGCTCTTCGGAGGAAGTCAGGCAGTTCGGGTTAGTGCACAGCAGAAGGAGAACAGGTTCCGCAACTCAAGCGCAGCCTCCACAGCGAGCAGAAGCAGAGCGCGAGTACGGCAAAAGGGTGCTGTTTTTACACAGCAGGGAAAAGCAATGGGATACTGCAGGAGGGCGACCAGATCCTAGCTATACTACTCACCGGTCCCCGAAGCAAGCAGACCCAGGCTTCTCCACGTTAGTTTCAGCAGCTGGCAGGTTCAGAAGAGCAGGGAACGCCTCGTAGTCGTGTAGAGCAAAAAGACGTCCCAATCGACGAAACCGGCACAGTTTGTTGCCGCAGCAGGACAACGGAGCGGCCGTGTGTATTCGAGCCAAATGTACACTCCTCCCTTCAGACTTGGGAACGCCAAGTGTACGAAGCGTGGGAGAGTGACAAGGACTCGAAATACAACACAACCTGGCGGCGGTTACAGAGCAGGACTCCCTTGTAAGCTGGTCAGTCAACTGGATGGCCCAGAGACACTTCCGAAGGCTTACTTGGCAGGAGATGATGAAGTCGCCGGGAATAGCTGTTCCTGCTATTCCAAAGGTCGAAGCACCAGTACAGGCCTTCTGGTTCGATCAAAGGAGGAAAGGGTTTCACAGGACGACAGCAGTGCAAAGGAGGATTCCTTCAGCGGGTCACCAGCGATTCCTCGGTCCAGCCTCGTGGTTGCAGGATACTTGGCTCCTGTATTCCTTCGTTCGTGAGAACTCAGGAGATCGACATGGTAGTGGTGTTTCCAGCCCCCTCTTATCCACGGTTCCCTTTGCGCCAAAACGGAGGGGAGCCAATGGGAGATCCGCTCATCAACACACATACCATACGTGGACCAATCACGGACCACAGTGGTCCCAGGCATTCACACCACCCTAGACTCTCTGGCACCCAGGATGTGTATTGGGACCAGACATCCCAGCCCACACCCTGGAGGCACACAAACGACATGTAGAAGCCCGCGAAAGCAACCACGTTTCGCGGGAAAGTACATGCCCAAATAAGGAAGGCCCCGGGTCGCTCGACCTGGGGAAGGTGAAGGGAGCAAGACGGTCAGTGGACAAGACAAAGGAGCCTCGTGGTCTGGCCATTTTGGGAGCCAGGCCACCATTTTGGGTTCAGTGCGAAAAACGTGCTCAGAACGCCAAAAGGAGCTCAAAATAAACAAAACGATCGCTGCCACCATTCCAGTCCCTGAATGACTTGCACCGATCAAATACCATCCTAAAAGAGTATCTAGGGCCTGTAGAAGGCTAGAGACCCAAGAGAGCTGTAACTTAGCTTACAGTGCCCTCTTGTGTCATGTTGCACTAAAGCCGCAACATGATAAAAGAAACTATGGGAAACAGCGTTCCCCGGTACTGACTGTCTTAAGGGCATGTCAGTTTCCCCGTAAGAAAGGAGCGAAAGCCCAGAGGAGTGCGGCAGAAGGCTGCACTTCTCTGGCAAAGTCAAGAACAAGGTGAAAACAACAGCAAAAAGGTTAGGGGTTGCCACATGGAAGGAAAATTACCTACAATTACGAAATCTTTCCTAACAGTTGGATATTCCCATCTCATGTTATAGGAAGGGTCTCAGGTTTGGTATTAGAAGCATTGAGATATCACATCTCATGCTATAGGAAGGGTCTCAGGATTGGAATGGGAAGGACTTGGATATCACATCTCATGCTATAGGGAGGGTCTCAAGTTTGATATTAGAAGCTTTGAGATATCACATCTCATGATATCGGAAGGGTCTCAGGATTGGAATGGGAAGGAGTTGGATATCACATCTCATGATAAAGGAAGGGTCTAAGGTTTGGAAGGGGAAGGATTTGGATATCACATCTCATGTTATATTACGGGTCTCATGTTTGGTATTAGAAGTATTGAGATATCAAGTCTCAGAGTATAGGAAGGGTCTCAGAATTGGAATGGGAAGGAGTTGGATATCACATCTCAAGCTATAGGAAGGGTCTCAGGATTGGAATGGGAAGGACTTGGATATCACATCTCATGCTATAGGAAGGCTCTCAGGTTTGGAAGGGGAAAGAGTTGGATATCACATTTCATGTTAGAGGTAGGATCTCAGGTTTGGTATTAGAGGCATTGAGATATCACATCTCATGCTATCAGAAGGGTCTCAGGAATGGAATGGGAAGGAGTTGGATATCACATCTCATGCTAAAGGGAGGGTCTCAGGTTTGGAAGGGGAAGGATTTGGATATCACATCTCATGTTATAGGAAGGATCTCAGGTTTGGTATTAGAAGCATTGAGATATCACATCTCATGCTATCGGAAGGAACTCAGGTTTGGTATTAGAAGCATTGAGATATCACATCTCATGCTATCAGAAGGGTCTCAGGATTGGAATAGGAAGGAGTTGGATATTAAATCTCATGCTAAAGGGAGGGTCTCAGGTTTGGAAGGGGAAGGATTTGGATATCACATCTCATGTTATCGGAAGGATCTCACGTTTGGTATTAGAAGTATTGAGATATCATATCTCATGCTATAGGAAGGGTCTCAGGATTGGAATGGGAAGGAGTTGGATATCACATCTCATGCTATAGGAAGTGTCTCAGGATTGGAATGGGAAGGACTTGGATATCACATCTCATGCTATAGGTAGGGTCTCAAGTTTGATATTAGAAGCATTGAGATATCACATCTCATGCTATAGGAAGGGTCTGAGGATTGGAATGGGAAGGAGTTGGATATCACATCTCATGCTATGGGAAGGGTCTCAGGTTTGGTATAAGCAGTGAGATATCACATCTCATGCTATAGGAAGTGTCTCAGGATTGGAATGGGAAGGAGTTGGATATCACATCTCATGTTATATGAAGGATCTCAGGTTTGGTATAAGCATTGAGATATCACATCTCTGCTATCGGAAGGGTCTCAGGATTGGAATGGGAAGGAGTTGGATATACCCATCTCATGTTATAGGAAGGGTCTCAGGTTTGGTATTAGAAGCATTGAGATATCACATCTCATGCTATAGGAAGGGTCTCAGGATTGGAATGGGAAGGACTTGGATATCACATCTCATGCTATAGGGAGGGTCTCAAGTTTGATATTAGAAGCTTTGAGATATCACATCTCATGATATCGGAAGGGTCTCAGGATTGGAATGGGAAGGAGTTGGATATCACATCTCATGATAAAGGAAGGGCTAAGGTTTGGAAGGGGAAGGATTTGGATATCACATCTCATGTTATATTACGGGTCTCACGTTTGGTATTAGAAGCATTGAGATATCAAGTCTCATAGTATAGGAAGGGTCTCAGAATTGGAATGGGAAGGAGTTGGATATCACATCTCAAGCTATAGGAAGGGTCTCAGGATTGGAATGGGAAGGACTTGGATATCACATCTCATGCTATAGGAAGGCTCTCAGGTTTGGAAGGGGAAAGAGTTGGATATCACATTTCATGTTAGAGGTAGGATCTCAGGTTTGGTATTAGAGGCATTGAGATATCACATCTCATGCTATCAGAAGGGTCTCAGGAATGGAATGGGAAGGAGTTGGATATCACATCTCATGCTAAAGGGAGGGTCTCAGGTTTGGAAGGGGAAGGATTTGGATATCACATCTCATGTTATAGGAAGAATCTCAGGTTTGGTATTAGAAGCATTGAGATATCACATCTCATGCTATTGGAAGGATCTCAGGTTTGGTATTAGAAGCATTGAGATATCACATCTCATGCTATCAGAAGAGTCTCAGGATTGGAATAGGAAGGAGTTGGATATCACATCTCATGCTAAAGGGAGGGTCTCAGGTTTGGAAGGGGAAGGATTTGGATATCACATCTCATGTTATCGGAAGGATCTCACGTTTGGTATTAGAAGTATTGAGATATCATATCTCATGCTATAGGAAGGGTCTCAGGATTGGAATGGGAAGGAGTTGGATATCACATCTCATGCTATAGGGAGGGTCTCAGGATTGGAATGGGAAGGACTTAGATATCACATATCATGCTATAGGGAGGGTCTCAGTTTTGATATTAGAAGCATTGAGATATCACATCTCATGCTATCGGAAGTGTCTCAGGATTGGAATGGGAAGGTGCTGGATATCACATCTCATGCTAAAGGAAGGGTCTCAGGTTTGGAACGGGAAGGATTTGGATATCACATCTCATGTTATAGGAAGGGTCTCAGGTTTGGTATAAGCATTGAGATATCACATCTCTGCTATCGGAAGTGTCTCAGGATTGGAATGGGAAGGAGTTGGATATCCCATCTCATGTTATAGGACGGGTCTCAGGTTTGTTATTAGAATCATTGAGATATCATATTGCATGCTGTAGGAAGGGTCTAAGGGTTGGAATGGGAAGGACTTGGATATCACATCTCATGCTATAGATAGGCTCTTAGGTTTGGAAAGGGAAGGAGTTTGATATCACATTTCATGTTAGAGGAAGGATCTCAGGTTTGGTATTAGAAGCATTGAGATATCACATCTCATGCTATAGGAAGGGTCTCAGGATTGGAATGGGAAGCAGTTGGATATCACATCTCATGCTATAGGAAGGGTCTCAGGTTTGGTATAAGCATTGAGATATCACATCTCATGCTATAGGACGGGTCTCAGGATTGGAATGGAAGGAGTTGGATATCACATCTCATGTTATAGGAAGGATCTCAGGTTTGGTATTAGAAGCATTGAGACATCACATCTCATGCTATAGGAAGGGTCTCAGGGTTGGAATGGGAAGGAGTTGGATATCACATCTCATCCAATAGGAAAGGGTCTCAGGTTTGGAATGGGAAGGAATTGGATATCACATCTCATGTTATAGGAAGGATCTCAGGTTTGGTATTAGAAGCATTGAGATATCACATCTCATGCTATAGGAAGGGTCTCAGGATTGGAATGTGAAGGATTTGGATATCACATCTCATGCTAAAGGAAGGGTCTCAGGTTTGGTAGAAGCATTGAGATATCACGTCTCTGCTATCGGAAGGGTCTCAGGATTGGATTGGGAAGGAGTTGGATATCACATCTCATGCCATAGGAAGGGTCTCAGGTTTGGTATAAGCATTGAGATATCACATCTCTGCTATCGGAAGGGTCTCAGGAATTGATTGGGAAGGAGTTGGATATCCCTTCTCATGCTATAGGAAGTGTCTCAGGTTGGAATGGGAAGGAGTTGGATATCACATCTCATGTTATAGGAAGGGTCTCAGGATTGGAATGGGAAGGATTTGGATATCACATCTCTTGCTATAGGAAGGGTCTCAGGATTGGAATGGGTAGGAGTTGGATATTACTTTCTTGCTATAGGAAGGGTCTCATGTTTGGAATGGGAAGGAGATGGATATCACATATGCTATAGTTAGTGTCTCAGGTTTGGAACGGGAAGGAGTTGGATATCACATCTCATGTTATAGGAAGGGTCTCAGGTTTGGTATAAGCATTGAGATATCACATCTCTGCTATCGGAAGCGGCTCAGGATTGGAATGGGAAGGAGTTGGATATCCCATCTCATGTTATAGGAAGAGTCTCTGGTTTGGTATTAGAATCATTGAGATATCACATCGCATGCTGTAGGAAGGGTCTAAGGATTGGAATGGGATGGACTTGGATATCACATCTCATGCTATAGGTAGGCTCTCAGGTTTGGTATAAGCATTGAGATATCACATCTCATGCTATAGGAAGGGTCTCAGGATTGGAATGGGAAGGAATTGGATATCACATCTCATGCTATAGGAAGGGTCTCAGATTTGGTATAAGCATTGAGATATCACATCTCATGCTAAAGGAAGGGTCTCAGGATTGGAATGGGAAGGAGTTGTATATGACATCTCAGGCCATAGGAAGGTTCTCAGGTTTGGTATAAGCATTGAGATATCACATCTCTGCTATCAGAAGGGTCTCAGGATTGGAATGGGAAGGAGTTGGATATCCCATCTCATGTTATAGGAAGGGTCTCAGGTTTGGTATTAGAAGCATAGAGATATCACATCTCATGCTATAGGAAGGGTCTCAGGATTTGAATGGCAAGGAGTTGGATATCACATCTCATGCCATAGGAAGGGTCTCAGGTTTGGTATAAGCATTGAGATATCACATCTCTGCTATCGGAAGGGTCTCAGGATTGGATTGGGAAGGAGTTGGATATCCCTTCTCATGCTATAGGAAGTGTCTCAGGTTGGAATGGGAAGGAGTTGGATATCACATCTCATGTTATAGGAAGGGTCTCAGGATTGGAATATGAAGGATTTGGATATCACATCTCTTGCTATAGGAAGGGTCTCAGGATTGGAATGGGTAGGAGTTGGATATTACTTTCTTGCTATAGGAAGGGTCTCATGTTTGGAATGGGAAGGAGTTGGATATCACATATGCTATAGTTAGTGTCTCAGGTTTGGAATGGGAAGGAGTTGGATATCACATCTCATGTTATAGGAAGGGTCTCAGGTTTGGTATAAGCATTGAGATATCACATCTCTCCTATCGGAAGCGGCTCAGGATTGGAATGGGAAGGAGTTGGATATCCCATCTCATGTTATAGGAAGAGTCTCTGGTTTGGTATTAGAATCATTGAGATATAACATCGCATGCTGTAGGAAGGGTCTAAGGATTGGAATGGGATGGACTTGGATATCACATCTCATGCTATAGGTAGGCTCTTAGGTTTGGTATAAGCATTGAGATATCACATCTCATGCTATAGGAAGGGTCTCAGGATTGGAATGGGAAGGAATTGGATATCACATCTCATGCTATAGGAAGGGTCTCAGATTTGGTATAAGCATTGAGATATCACATCTCATGCTAAAGGAAGGGTCTCAGGATTGGAATGGGAAGGAGTTGTATATGACATCTCAGCCCATAGGAAGGTTCTCAGGTTTGGTATAAGCATTGAGATATCACATCTCTGCTATCGGAAGGGTCTCAGGATTGGAATGGGAAGGAGTTGGATATTCCATCTCATGTTATAGGAAGGGTCTCAGGTTTGGTATTAGAAGCATAGAGATATCACATCTCATGCTATAGGAAGGGTCTCAGGATTGGAATGGGAAGGACTTGGATGTCACATCTCATGCTATAGGGAGGGTCTCAAGTTTGATATTAGAAGCATTGAGATAACACATCTCATGATATCGGAAGGGTCTCAGGATTGGAATGGGAAGGAGTTGGATATCACATCTCATGTTATAGGACGGGTCTCAGGTTTGGTATTAGAAGCATTGAGATATCAAGTCTCATGGTATAAGAAGGGTCTCAGAATTGGAATGGGAAGGAGTTGGATATCACACCTCAAGCTATAGGAAGGGTCTCAGGATTGGAATGGGAAGGAGTTTGATATCACATCTCATGCCATAGTATGGGTCTCAGGTTTGGTAGAAGCATTGGGATATCACATCTCATGGTATCGGAAGGGTATCAGTATTGGATTTGGAAGAAGTTGGATATCCCATCTCATGCTATAGGAAGGGTCTCAGGTTGGAATGGGAAGGAGTTGGATATCACATTTCATGTTATAGGAAGGGTCTCAGGATTGGAATGGGAAGGACTTGGATATCATATCTCATGCTATAGGACGGGTCTCAGGTTTTTTATTAGAATCATTGAGATATCATATTGCATGCTGTAGGAAGGGTCTAAGGATTGGAATGGGAAGGACTTGGATATCACATCTCATGCTATAGATAGGCTCTTAGGTTTGGAAAGGGAAGGAGTTGGATATCACATCTCATGTTATAGGAAGGATCTCAGGTTTGGTATTAGAAGCATTGAGACATCACATCTCATGCTATAGGAAGGGTCTCAGGGTTGGAATGGGAAGGAGTTGGATATCACATCTCATCCAATAGGAAGGGTCTCAGGTTTGGAATGGGAAGGAATTGGATATCACATCTCATGTTATAGGAAGGATCTCAGGTTTGGTATTAGAAGCATTGAGATATCACATCACATGCTATAGGAAGGGTCTCAGGATTGGAATGTGAAGGATTTGGATATCACATCTCATGTTAGAGGTAGGATCTCAGGTTTTGTATTAGAGGCATTGAGATATCACATCTCATGCTATCAGACGGGTCTCAGGAATGGAATGGGAAGGAGTTGGATATCACATCTAATGGTTTAGGAAGGATCTCAGGTTTGGTATTAGAAGCATTGAGATATCACATCTCATGCTATCGGAAGGATCTCAGGTTTGGTATTAGAAGCATTGAGATATCATATCTCATGCTATAGGAAGGGTCTCAGGATTGGAATGGGAAGGAGTTGGATATCACATCTCATGCTATAGGAAGTGTCTCAGGATTGGAATGGGAAGGACTTGGATATCACATCTCATGCTATAGGTAGGGTCTCAAGTTTGATATTAGAAGCATTGAGATATCACATCTCATGCTATAGGAAGGGTCTGAGGATTGGAATGGGAAGGAGTTGGATATCACATCTCATGCTATGGGAAGGGTCTCAGGTTTGGTATAAGCAGTGAGATATCACATCTCATGCTATAGGAAGTGTCTCAGGATTGGAATGGGAAGGAGTTGGATATCACATCTCATGTTATATGAAGGATCTCAGGTTTGGTATAAGCATTGAGATATCACATCTCTGCTATCGGAAGGGTCTCAGGATTGGAATGGGAAGGAGTTGGATATTCCCATCTCATGTTATAGGAAGGGTCTCAGGTTTGGTATTAGAAGCATTGAGATATCACATCTCATGCTATAGGAAGGGTCTCAGGATTGGAATGGGAAGGACTTGGATATCACATCTCATGCTATAGGGAGGGTCTCAAGTTTGATATTAGAAGCTTTGAGATATCACATCTCATGATATCGGAAGGGTCTCAGGATTGGAATGGGAAGGAGTTGGATATCACATCTCATGATAAAGGAAGGGCTAAGGTTTGGAAGGGGAAGGATTTGGATATCACATCTCATGTTATATTACGGGTCTCACGTTTGGTATTAGAAGCATTGAGATATCAAGTCTCATAGTATAGGAAGGGTCTCAGAATTGGAATGGGAAGGAGTTGGATATCACATCTCAAGCTATAGGAAGGGTCTCAGGATTGGAATGGGAAGGACTTGGATATCACATCTCATGCTATAGGAAGGCTCTCAGGTTTGGAAGGGGAAAGAGTTGGATATCACATTTCATGTTAGAGGTAGGATCTCAGGTTTGGTATTAGAGGCATTGAGATATCACATCTCATGCTATCAGAAGGGTCTCAGGAATGGAATGGGAAGGAGTTGGATATCACATCTCATGCTAAAGGGAGGGTCTCAGGTTTGGAAGGGGAAGGATTTGGATATCACATCTCATGTTATAGGAAGAATCTCAGGTTTGGTATTAGAAGCATTGAGATATCACATCTCATGCTATCGGAAGGATCTCAGGTTTGGTATTAGAAGCATTGAGATATCACATCTCATGCTATCAGAAGAGTCTCAGGATTGGAATAGGAAGGAGTTGGATATCACATCTCATGCTAAAGGGAGGGTCTCAGGTTTGGAAGGGGAAGGATTTGGATATCACATCTCATGTTATCGGAAGGATCTCACGTTTGGTATTAGAAGTATTGAGATATCATATCTCATGCTATAGGAAGGGTCTCAGGATTGGAATGGGAAGGAGTTGGATATCACATCTCATGCTATAGGGAGGGTCTCAGGATTGGAATGGGAAGGACTTAGATATCACATATCATGCTATAGGGAGGGTCTCAGTTTTGATATTAGAAGCATTGAGATATCACATCTCATGCTATCGGAAGTGTCTCAGGATTGGAATGGGAAGGTGCTGGATATCACATCTCATGCTAAAGGAAGGGTCTCAGGTTTGGAACGGGAAGGATTTGGATATCACATCTCATGTTATAGGAAGGGTCTCAGGTTTGGTATAAGCATTGAGATATCACATCTCTGCTATCGGAAGTGTCTCAGGATTGGAATGGGAAGGAGTTGGATATCCCATCTCATGTTATAGGACGGGTCTCAGGTTTGTTATTAGAATCATTGAGATATCATATTGCATGCTGTAGGAAGGGTCTAAGGGTTGGAATGGGAAGGACTTGGATATCACATCTCATGCTATAGATAGGCTCTTAGGTTTGGAAAGGGAAGGAGTTTGATATCACATTTCATGTTAGAGGAAGGATCTCAGGTTTGGTATTAGAAGCATTGAGATATCACATCTCATGCTATAGGAAGGGTCTCAGGATTGGAATGGGAAGCAGTTGGATATCACATCTCATGCTATAGGAAGGGTCTCAGGTTTGGTATAAGCATTGAGATATCACATCTCATGCTATAGGACGGGTCTCAGGATTGGAATGGAAGGAGTTGGATATCACATCTCATGTTATAGGAAGGATCTCAGGTTTGGTATTAGAAGCATTGAGACATCACATCTCATGCTATAGGAAGGGTCTCAGGGTTGGAATGGGAAGGAGTTGGATATCACATCTCATCCAATAGGAAAGGGTCTCAGGTTTGGAATGGGAAGGAATTGGATATCACATCTCATGTTATAGGAAGGATCTCAGGTTTGGTATTAGAAGCATTGAGATATCACATCTCATGCTATAGGAAGGGTCTCAGGATTGGAATGTGAAGGATTTGGATATCACATCTCATGCTAAAGGAAGGGTCTCAGGTTTGGTAGAAGCATTGAGATATCACGTCTCTGCTATCGGAAGGGTCTCAGGATTGGATTGGGAAGGAGTTGGATATCACATCTCATGCCATAGGAAGGGTCTCAGGTTTGGTATAAGCATTGAGATATCACATCTCTGCTATCGGAAGGGTCTCAGGAATTGATTGGGAAGGAGTTGGATATCCCTTCTCATGCTATAGGAAGTGTCTCAGGTTGGAATGGGAAGGAGTTGGATATCACATCTCATGTTATAGGAAGGGTCTCAGGATTGGAATGGGAAGGATTTGGATATCACATCTCTTGCTATAGGAAGGGTCTCAGGATTGGAATGGGTAGGAGTTGGATATTACTTTCTTGCTATAGGAAGGGTCTCATGTTTGGAATGGGAAGGAGTTGGATATCACATATGCTATAGTTAGTGTCTCAGGTTTGGAACGGGAAGGAGTTGGATATCACATCTCATGTTATAGGAAGGGTCTCAGGTTTGGTATAAGCATTGAGATATCACATCTCTGCTATCGGAAGCGGCTCAGGATTGGAATGGGAAGGAGTTGGATATCCCATCTCATGTTATAGGAAGAGTCTCTGGTTTGGTATTAGAATCATTGAGATATCACATCGCATGCTGTAGGAAGGGTCTAAGGATTGGAATGGGATGGACTTGGATATCACATCTCATGCTATAGGTAGGCTCTCAGGTTTGGTATAAGCATTGAGATATCACATCTCATGCTATAGGAAGGGTCTCAGGATTGGAATGGGAAGGAATTGGATATCACATCTCATGCCATAGGAAGGGTCTCAGGTTTGGTATAAGCATTGAGATATCACATCTCTGCTATCGGAAGGGTCTCAGGATTGGATTGGGAAGGAGTTGGATATCCCTTCTCATGCTATAGGAAGTGTCTCAGGTTGGAATGGGAAGGAGTTGGATATCACATCTCATGTTATAGGAAGGGTCTCAGGATTGGAATATGAAGGATTTGGATATCACATCTCTTGCTATAGGAAGGGTCTCAGGATTGGAATGGGTAGGAGTTGGATATTACTTTCTTGCTATAGGAAGGGTCTCATGTTTGGAATGGGAAGGAGTTGGATATCACATATGCTATAGTTAGTGTCTCAGGTTTGGAATGGGAAGGAGTTGGATATCACATCTCATGTTATAGGAAGGGTCTCAGGTTTGGTATAAGCATTGAGATATCACATCTCTCCTATCGGAAGCGGCTCAGGATTGGAATGGGAAGGAGTTGGATATCCCATCTCATGTTATAGGAAGAGTCTCTGGTTTGGTATTAGAATCATTGAGATATAACATCGCATGCTGTAGGAAGGGTCTAAGGATTGGAATGGGATGGACTTGGATATCACATCTCATGCTATAGGTAGGCTCTTAGGTTTGGTATAAGCATTGAGATATCACATCTCATGCTATAGGAAGGGTCTCAGGATTGGAATGGGAAGGAATTGGATATCACATCTCATGCTATAGGAAGGGTCTCAGATTTGGTATAAGCATTGAGATATCACATCTCATGCTAAAGGAAGGGTCTCAGGATTGGAATGGGAAGGAGTTGTATATGACATCTCAGCCCATAGGAAGGTTCTCAGGTTTGGTATAAGCATTGAGATATCACATCTCTGCTATCGGAAGGGTCTCAGGATTGGAATGGGAAGGAGTTGGATATTCCATCTCATGTTATAGGAAGGGTCTCAGGTTTGGTATTAGAAGCATAGAGATATCACATCTCATGCTATAGGAAGGGTCTCAGGATTGGAATGGGAAGGACTTGGATGTCACATCTCATGCTATAGGGAGGGTCTCAAGTTTGATATTAGAAGCATTGAGATAACAAATCTCATGATATCGGAAGGGTCTCAGGATTGGAATGGGAAGGAGTTGGATATCACATCTCATGTTATAGGACGGGTCTCAGGTTTGGTATTAGAAGCATTGAGATATCAAGTCTCATGGTATAAGAAGGGTCTCAGAATTGGAATGGGAAGGAGTTGGATATCACACCTCAAGCTATAGGAAGGGTCTCAGGATTGGAATGGGAAGGAGTTTGATATCACATCTCATGCCATAGTATGGGTCTCAGGTTTGGTAGAAGCATTGGGATATCACATCTCATGGTATCGGAAGGGTATCAGTATTGGATTTGGAAGAAGTTGGATATCCCATCTCATGCTATAGGAAGGGTCTCAGGTTGGAATGGGAAGGAGTTGGATATCACATTTCATGTTATAGGAAGGGTCTCAGGATTGGAATGGGAAGGACTTGGATATCATATCTCATGCTATAGGACGGGTCTCAGGTTTTTTATTAGAATCATTGAGATATCATATTGCATGCTGTAGGAAGGGTCTAAGGATTGGAATGGGAAGGACTTGGATATCACATCTCATGCTATAGATAGGCTCTTAGGTTTGGAAAGGGAAGGAGTTGGATATCACATCTCATGTTATAGGAAGGATCTCAGGTTTGGTATTAGAAGCATTGAGACATCACATCTCATGCTATAGGAAGGGTCTCAGGGTTGGAATGGGAAGGAGTTGGATATCACATCTCATCCAATAGGAAGGGTCTCAGGTTTGGAATGGGAAGGAATTGGCTATCACATCTCATGTTATAGGAAGGATCTCAGGTTTGGTATTAGAAGCATTGAGATATCACATCACATGCTATAGGAAGGGTCTCAGGATTGGAATGTGAAGGATTTGGATATCACATCTCATGTTAGAGGTAGGATCTCAGGTTTTGTATTAGAGGCATTGAGATATCACATCTCATGCTATCAGAAGGGTCTCAGGAATGAAATGGGAAGGAGTTGGATATCACATCTAATGGTTTAGGAAGGATCTCAGGTTTGGTATTAGAAGCATTGAGATATCACATCTCATGCTATCGGAAGGATCTCAGGTTTGGTATTAGAAGCATTGAGATATCACATCTCATGCTATCAGAAGGGTCTCAGGATTGGAATTGGAAGGAGTTGGATATCACATCTCATGCTAAAGGGAGGGTCTCAGGTTTGGAAGGGGAAGGATTTGGATATCACATCTCATGTTATCGGAAGGATCTCACGTTTGGTATTAGAAGTATTGAGATATCATATCTCATGCTATAGGAAGGGTCTCAGGATTGGAATGGGAAAGAGTTGGATATCACATCTCATGCTAAAGGAAGGGTCTCAGGATTGGAATGGGAAGGACTTAGATATCACATATCATGCTATAGGGAGGGTCTCAGTTTTGATATTAGAAGCATTGAGATATCACATCTCATGCTATCGGAAGTGTCTCAGGATTGGAATGGGAAGGAGCTGGATATCACATCTCATGCTAAAGGAAGGATCTCAGGTTTGGTATTAGAAGCATTGAGACATCACATCTCATGCTATAGGAAGGGTCTCAGGTTTGGAAAGTGAAGGAGTTGGATATCACATTTCATGTTAGAGGAAGGATCTCAGGTTTGGTATTAGAGGCATTGAGATATCACACCTCAGGCTATAGGAAGGGTCTCAGGATTGGAATGGGAAGGAGTTGGATATCACATCTCATGCTATAGGAAGGGTCTCAGGTTTGGTATAGGCATTGAGATATCACATCTCATGCTATAGGAAGGGTCTCAGGATTGGAATGGAAGGAGTTGGATATCACATCTCATGTTATAGGAAGGATCTCAGGTTTGGTATTAGAAGCATTGAGACAAAACATCTCATGCTATAGGAAGGGTCTCAGGATTGGAATGGGAAGGAGTTGGATATCACATATGTTATAGGAAGGGTCTCAGGTTTGGTATAAACATTGAGATATCACATCTCTGCTATCGGAAGTGTCTCAGGATTGGAATGGGAAGGAGTTGGATATCCCATCTCATGTTAGAGGAAGGATCTCAGGTTTGGTATTAGAGGCATTGAGATATCACATCTCAGGCTATAGGAAGGGTCTCAGGATTGGAATGGGAAGGAGTTGGATATCACATCTCATGCTATAGGAAGGGTCTCAGGTTTGGTATAGGCATTGAGATATCACATCTCATGCTATAGGAAGGGTCTCAGGATTGGAATGGAAGGAGTTGGATATCACATCTCATGTTATAGGAAGGATCTCAGGTTTGGTATTAGAAGCATTGAGACATCACATCTCATGCTATGGGAAGGGTCTCAGGATTGGAATGGGAAGGAGTTGGATATCACATCTCATGCTATAGGAAGGGTCTCAGGATTGGAATGGGAAGGAGTTGAATATGACATCTCATGCCGTAGGAAGGGTCTCAGGTTTGGTATAAACATTGAGATATCACATCTCTGCTATCAAAAGGGTCTCAGGATTGGAATGGGAAGGAGTTGGATATCCCATCTCATGTTATAGGAAGAGTCTCAGGTTTGGTATTAGAAGCATTGAGATATCACATCTCATGCTATAGGAAGTGTCTCAGGATTGGAGTGGGAAGGACTTGGATATCACATCTCATGCTATAGGTAGGGTCTCAAGTTTGATATTAGAAGCATTGAGATATCACATCTCATGCTATAGGAAGGGTCTGAGGATTGGAATGGGAAGGAGTTGGATATCACATCTCATGCTATGGGAAGGGTCTCAGATTTGGTATAAGCAGTGAGATATCACATCTCATGCTATAGGAAGTGTCTCAGGATTGGAATGGGAAGGACTTGGATATCACATCTCATGCTATAGGGAGGGTCTCAAGTTTGATATTAGAAGCTTTGAGATATCACATCTCATGATATCGGAAGGGTCTCAGGATTGGAATGGGAAGGAGTTGGATATCACATCTCAGGATAAAGGAAGGGTCTAAGGTTTGGAAGGGGAAGGATTTGGATATCACATCTCATGTTATATTACGTTTCTCAGGTTTGGTATTAGAAGCATTGAGATATCAAGTCTCATAGTATAGGAAGGGTCTCAGAATTGGAATGGGAAGGAGTTGGATATCACATCTCAAGCTATAGGAAGGGTCTCAGGATTGGAATGGGAAGGACTTGGATATCACATCTCATGATAAAGGAAGGGTCTAAGGTTTGGAAGGGGAAGGACTTGGATATCACATCTCTGCTATCGAAAGGGTCTCAGGATTGGAATGGGAAGGAGTTGGATATTCCCATCTCATGTTATAGGAAGGGTCTCAGGTTTGGTATTAGAAGCATTGAGATATCACATCTCATGCTATAGGAAGGGTCTCAGGATTGGAATGGGAAGGACTTGGATATCACATCTCATGCTATAGGGAGGGTCTCAAGTTTGATATTAGAAGCTTTGAGATATCACATCTCATGATATCGGAAGGGTCTCAGGATTGGAATGGGAAGGAGTTGGATATCACATCTCATGATAAAGGAAGGGTCTAAGGTTTGGAAGGGGAAGGATTTGGATATCACATCTCATGTTATATTACGGGTCTCAGGTTTGGTATTAGAAGCATTGAGATATCAAGTCTCATAGTATAGGAAGGGTCTCAGAATTGGAATGGGAAGGAGTTGGATATCACATCTCAAGCTATAGGAAGGGTCTCAGGATTGGAATGGGAAGGAGTTGGATATCACATCTCATGCTAAAGGGAGGGTCTCAGGTTTGGAAGGGGAAGGATTTGGATATCACATCTCATGTTATAGGAAGGATCTCAGGTTTGGTATTAGAAGCATTGAGATATCGCATCTCATGCTATCGGAAGGATCTCAGGTTTGGTATTAGAAGCATTGAGATATCACATCTCATGCTATCAGAAGAGTCTCAGGATTGGAATAGGAAGGAGTTGGATATCACATCTCATGCTAAAGGGAGGGTCTCAGGTTTGGAAGGGGAAGGATTTGGATATCACATCTCATGTTATCGGAAGGATCTCACGTTTGGTATTAGAAGTATTGAGATATCATATCTCATGCTATAGGAAGGGTCTCAGTATTGGAATGGGAAGGAGTTGGATATCACATCTCATGCTATAGGGAGGGTCTCAGGATTGGAATGGGAAGGACTTAGATATCACATATCATGCTATAGGGAGGGTCTCAGTTTTGATATTAGAAGCATTGAGATATCACATCTCATGCTATCGGAAGTGTCTCAGGATTGGAATGGGAAGGAGCTGGATATCACATCTCATGCTAAAGGAAGGGTCTCAGGTTTGGAACGGGAAGGATTTGGATATCACATCTCATGTTATAGGAAGGGTCTCAGGTTTGGTATAAGCATTGAGATATCACATCTCTGCTATGGGAAGTGTCTCAGGATTGGAATGGGAAGGAGTTGGATATCCCATCTCATGTTATAGGACGGGTCTCAGGTTTGTTATTAGAATCATTGAGATATCATATTGCATGCTGTAGGAAGGGTCTAAGGGTTGGAATGTGAAGGACTTGGATATCACATCTCATGCTATAGATAGGCTCTTAGGTTTGGAAAGGGAAGGAGTTGGATATCACATTTCATGTTAGAGGAAGGATCTCAGGTTTGGTATTAGAAGCATTGAGATATCACATCTCATGCTATAGGAAGGGTCTCAGGATTGGAATGGGAAGCAGTTGGATATCACATCTCATGCTATAGGAAGGGTCTCAGGTTTGGTATAAGCATTGAGATATCACATCTCATGCTATAGGACGGGTCTCAGGATTGGAATGGAAGGAGTTGGATATCACATCTCATGTTATAGGAAGGATCTCAGGTTTGGTATTAGAAGCATTGAGACATCACATCTCATGCTATAGGAAGGGTCTCAGGGTTGGAATGGGAAGGAGTTGGATATCACATCTCATCCAATAGGAAGGGTCTCAGGTTTGGAATGGGAAGGAATTGGATATCACATCTCATGTTATAGGAAGGATCTCAGGTTTGGTATTAGAAGCATTGAGATATCACATCTCATGCTATAGGAAGGGTCTCAGGATTGGAATGTGAAGGATTTGGATATCACATCTCATGCTAAAGGAAGGGTCTCAGGTTTGGTAGAAGCATTGAGATATCACGTCTCTGCTATCGGAAGGGTCTCAGGATTGGATTGGGAAGGAGTTGGATATCCCTTCTCATGCTATAGGAAGGGTCTCAGGATTTGAATGGCAAGGAGTTGGATATCACATCTCATGCCATAGGAAGGGTCTCAGGTTTGGTATAAGCATTGAGATATCACATCTCTGCTATCGGAAGGGTCTCAGGATTGGATTGGGAAGGAGTTGGATATCCCTTCTCATGCTATAGGAAGTGTCTCAGGTTGGAATGGGAAGGAGTTGGATATCACATCTCATGTTATAGGAAGGGTCTCAGGATTGGAATGGGAAGGATTTGGATATCACATCTCTTGCTATAGGAAGGGTCTCAGGATTGGAATGGGTAGGAGTTGGATATTACTTTCTTGCTATAGGAAGGGTCTCATGTTTGGAATGGGAAGGAGTTGGATATCACATATGCTATAGTTAGTGTCTCAGGTTTGGAACGGGAAGGAGTTGGATATCACATCTCATGTTATAGGAAGGGTCTCAGGTTTGGTATAAGCATTGAGATATCACATCTCTGCTATCGGAAGCGGCTCAGGATTGGAATGGGAAGGAGTTGGATATCCCATCTCATGTTATAGGAAGAGTCTCTGGTTTGGTATTAGAATCATTGAGATATCACATCGCATGCTGTAGGAAGGGTCTAAGGATTGGAATGGGATGGACTTGGATATCACATCTCATGCTATAGGTAGGCTCTCAGGTTTGGTATAAGCATTGAGATATCACATCTCATGCTATAGGAAGGGTCTCAGGATTGGAATGGGAAGGAATTGGATATCACATCTCATGCTATAGGAAGGGTCTCAGATTTGGTATAAGCATTGAGATATCACATCTCATGCTAAAGGAAGGGTCTCAGGATTGGAATGGGAAGGAGTTGTATATGACATCTCAGGCCATAGGAAGGTTCTCAGGTTTGGTATAAGCATTGAGATATCACATCTCTGCTATCGGAAGGGTCTCAGGATTGGAATGGGAAGGACTTGGATGTCACATCTCATGCTATAGGGAGGGTCTCAAGTTTGATATTAGAAGCATTGAGATAACAAATCTCATGATATCGGAAGGGTCTCAGGATTGGAATGGGAAGGAGTTGGATATCACATCTCATGATAAAGGAAGGGTCTAAGGTTTGGAAGGGGAAGGATTTGGATATCACATCTCATGTTATAGGACGGGTCTCAGGTTTGGTATTAGAAGCATTGAGATATCAAGTCTGATGGTATAAGAAGGGTCTCAGAATTGGAATGGGAAGGAGTTGGATATCACACCTCAAGCTATAGGAAGGGTCTCAGGATTGGAATGGGAAGGAGTTTGATATCACATCTCATGCCATAGTATGGGTCTCAGGTTTGGTAGAAGCATTGGGATATCACATCTCATGCTATCGGAAGGGTATCAGTATTGGATTTGGAAGAAGTTGGATATCTCATCTCATGCTATAGGAAGGGTCTCAGGTTGGAATGGGAAGGAGTTGGATATCACATTTCATGTTATAGGAAGGGTCTCAGGATTGGAATGGGAAGGACTTGGATATCATATCTCATGCTATAGGACGGGTCTCAGGTTTGTTATTAGAATCATTGAGATATCATATTGCATGCTGTAGGAAGGGTCTAAGGATTGGAATGGGAAGGACCTGGATATCACATCTCATGCTATAGATAGGCTCTTAGGTTTGGAAAGGGAAGGAGTTGGATATCACATTTCATGTTAGAGGAAGGATCTCAGGTTTGGTATTAGAAGCATTGAGATATCACATCTCATGCTATAGGAAGGGTCTCAGGATTGGAATGGGAAGTAGTTGGATATCACATCTCATGCTATAGGAAGGGTCTCAGGTTTGGTATAAGCATTGAGCTATCACATCTCATGCTATAGGACGGGTCTCAGGATTGGAATGGAAGGAGTTGGATATCACATCTCATGTTATAGGAAGGATCTCAGGTTTGGTATTAGAAGCATTGAGATATCACATCTCATGCTATAGGAAGGGTCTCAGGATTGGAATGGGAAGTAGTTGGATATCACATCTCATGCTATAGGAAGGGTCTCAGGTTTGGTATAAGCATTGAGATATCACATCTCATGCTATAGGACGGGTCTCAGGGTTGGAATGGGAAGGAGTTGGATATCACAACTCATCCAATAGGAAGGGTCTCAGGTTTGGAATGGGAAGGAATTGGATATCACATCTCATGTTATAGGAAGGATCTCAGGTTTGGCATTAGAAGCATTGAGATATCACATCTCATGCTATAGGAAGGGTCTCAGGATTGGAATGTGAAGGATTTGGATATCACATCTCATGCTAAAGGAAGGGTCTCAGGTTTGGTAGAAGCATTGAGATATCACGTCTCTGCTATCGGAAGGTTCTCAGGATTGGATTGGGAAGGAGTTGGATATCCCTTCTCATGCTATAGGAAGGGTCTCAGGATTTGAATTGCAAGGAGTTGGATATCACATCTCATGCCATAGGAAGGGTCTCAGGTTTGGTATAAGCATTGAGATATCACATCTCTGCTATCGGAAGGGTCTCAGGATTGGAATGGGAAGGAGTTGGTGTTAAGACGGATTTCTGAACTCTGTCCTGGTGGCGCAGAAGTTCAGAAGGCCAACCTAATTACTTGGAACTGGGTAACCTCTGGACGAGCCAGACCAATCAAGGTAGCGATCGCGGCGGTCAAGACTAGGTCTCAAGAGGGGTGAGGGTGACTGAAAGCCCGCAATGGGCACACAAAGCAAGAGCGCTTACAAACTACTCCAAACAGTTGTTATATCAAAAATATATACACATTTATTTTAAGGCCTTTAAAATAATGACCGTAGCGAAAAAATCACAATATCACAGTATTAAACCAACACATACCATATCAACACAATATATATACAAATACGACAGTCTTAAGCATTAGAGGCACGAAATGTGTAGTCCACCTGCCAGGGAAGGAAAACAGGCAGTGCGATAACGCTTTATACTCAGTTCACCTTCAGAGGCACCTAACTAGATGGAAGTCCGAGCCCTGCGAAGAGTGGAGCCTTGTGCTCAAAGTACCTGCCACGCCGGTGCCAACGGGCAAAAGGAGAAGCTCTTCGGAGGAAGTCAGGCAGTTCGGGTTAGTGCACAGCAGAAGGAGAACAGGTTCCGCAACTCAAGCGCAGCCTCCACAGCGAGCAGAAGCAGAGCGCGAGTACGGCAAAAGGGTGCTGTTTTTACACAGCAGGGAAAAGCAATGGGATACTGCAGGAGGGCGACCAGATCCTAGCTATACTACTCACCGGTCCCCGAAGCAAGCAGACCCAGGCTTCTCCACGTTAGTTTCAGCAGCTGGCAGGTTCAGAAGAGCAGGGAACGCCTCGTAGTCATGTAGAGCAAAAAGACGTCCCAATCGACGAAACCGGCACAGTTTGTTGCCGCAGCAGGACAACGGAGCGGCCGTGTGTATTCGAGCCAAATGTACACTCCTCCCTTCAGACTTGGGAACGCCAAGTGTACGAAGCGTGGGAGAGTGACAAGGACTCGAAATACAAAACAACCTGGCGGCGGTTACAGAGCAGGACTCCCTTGTAAGCTGGTCAGTCAACTGGATGGCCCAGAGACACTTCCAAAGGCTTACTTGGCAGGAGATGATGAAGTCGCCGGGAATAGCTGTTCCTGCTATTCCAAAGGTCGAAGCACCAGTACAGGCCTTCTGGTTCGATCAAAGGAGGAAAGGGTTTCACAGGACGACAGCAGTGCAAAGGAGGATTCCTTCAGCGGGTCACCAGCGATTCCTCGGTCCAGCCTCGTGGTTGCAGGATACTTGGCTCCTGTATTCCTTCGTTCGTGAGAACTCAGGAGATCGACATGGTAGTGGTGTTTCCAGCCCCCTCTTATCCACGGTTCCCTTCGCGCCAAAACGGAGGGGAGCCAATGGGAGATCCGCTCATCAACACACATACCATACGTGGACCAATCACGGACCACGGTGGTCCCAGGCATTCACACCACCCTAGACTCTCTGGCACCCAGGATGTGTATTGGGACCAGACATCCCAGCCCACACCCTGGAGGCACACAAACGACATGTAGAAGCCCGCGAAAGCAACCACGTTTCGCGGGAAAGTACATGCCCAAATAAGGAAGGCCCCGGGTCGCTCGACCTGGGGAAGGTGAAGGGAGCAAGACGGTCAGTGGACAAGACAAAGGAGCCTCGTGGTCTGGCCATTTTGGGAGCCAGGCCACCATTTTGGGTTCAGTGCGAAAAACGTGCTCAGAACGCCAAAAGGAGCTCAAAATAAACAAAACGATCGCTGCCACCATTCCAGTCCCTGAATGACTTGCACCGATCAAATACCATCCTAAAAGAGTATCTAGGGCCTGTAGAAGGCTAGAGACCCAAGAGAGCTGTAACTTAGCTTACAGTGCCCTCTTGTGTCATGTTGCACTAAAGCCGCAACATGATAAAAGAAACTACGGGAAACAGCGTTCCCCGGTACTGACTGTCTTAAGGGCATGTCAGTTTCCCCGTAAGAAAGGAGCGAAAGCCCAGAGGAGTGCGGCAGAAGGCTGCACTTCTCTGGCAAAGTCAAGAACAAGGTGAAAACAACAGCAAAAAGTTTAGGGGTTGCCACATGGAAGGAAAATTACCTACAATTACGAAATCTTTCCTAACACTCGCCCCTCCCAGACTATGGACAGGGGGAACTAATCCACCCCTGGATGAGTCTCTTGTTCAGGTCGGTTAAACATTCTGGACAACCCATCAGAATTGCTATGTTGGACACCTGGCCTATGCTCAATAGTGAAGTCGAAGCCTTGTAGACTTATGGACCACCTAAGCAACTTTGGATTCTCCCCCTTCATGTTCATTAGCCACTTTAACGGCTTATGGTCAGTTTGCACAGTGAAGTGGGTCCCATAGAGGTAGGGCCTCAGCTTCCTTAGGGTCCACACAACAGAGAAACATTCTTTCTCTACCGTGGACCATCTGAGCTCTCTGTCCTTAAGCTGGCGACTAATAAAACCGATAGGGTGTTCCTTACCCTTCTCATCTACTTGTGATAGTACAGCTCCTATCCCAGTGTCAGAGGCGTCCGTCTGCACGATAAAAGGTCTTTGATAATCAGGGGCCCTAAGGACAGGGGCCTGGCACAAGGAGTCTTTTAAGCCATTGAAGGCCTTCTCACACTCGTCGGTCCAAGTTACCTTCTTGGGTTTCTTCGGAGTTGTGAGGGCAGTCAGAGGAGCAGCTATGGTGCCATAGTCTGCCACAAAATTGCGGTAATACCCCGTGAGTCCTAAAAAGGCTCTCACTTGGGTTTGCGTAGTGGGGGTAGGCCAGTCTTGTACTGCTTGTACCTGACTGAGTAGAGGCTGTCTCCTCCCTCCACCTACTTCATGTCCAAGGTAAACCACTGAGCCTTGTCCATTTTGGTGAGGGGCCACTCGGACCCCCTCAAAAGAGCTATCTGAAGGACTGCTTGGGAACAGGTCGGGGAGAGGTTCAGACTCCTCTCCCGCAACGTCTGAAGCCAGTAGCAGTGCTGCGATTTCGACGCTTGGGCCGAAAGCCTTCAGCCTATTCGCGTGAAACACTTTTGGAGCCTGTCCAGGCCTTCCAAGGTCCACTGAATAGTTAACCTCACCCAGGGGCTCCACCACTGGGTAAGGGCCTGACCATTTGTCCTGTAAAGCTCGAGGCCTTATGGGATTCATGATCAGGACTTGCTGACCAAGTGTAAAGTTGATGAGGGAAGCTTTCTGGTCGTACCAATGTTTCACCAGCGCTTGCCCTGCCTTCAATTTATCACTAGCCAAGCCCATCAGAAGTACCATCCGTTTTCTGAGCCCTAGCACATAATCAACTACGTTGGTAGTAACAGGGGGAGTGGGCATCTCCCATCCCTCTTTGACGATGGCTAAGGGTCCCCGTACGGGATGACCGAACAGAAGTTCGAAGGGGCTGAAGCCAACACCCTCCTGTGGTACCTCTCGGTAGGCAAACAGTAAGCATGAAACAAGAAGATCCCATTTTCTTCTCTGAGGCTCCTCCAGAGCCCCAATCATGCTCTTTAACGTCCTGTTGAAACACCCCCCCAGACCATTGGTCTGGGGGTGGTATGCAGAAGAGAACCTGTAGGTGACCCCACATTCTTTCCACATAGCCTGCCTATACTTCGACATAAAGTTGCTGCCATCATCCGGCACAACTTCTTTAGGGAAGCCAACCCTAGTAAATATGCCGAGTAAAGCTTCTGCAACTGACTTGGCAGTTACAGTTTTCCATGGGATGGCCTCAGGATACCTGGTTGCATGGTCGACCAGCACCAGGATAAACCTATTGCCCGAGGATGTTTGCGGGTCAAGGGGACCAACCATGTCGATCCCTACCCTTTCAAATGGTACCCCCACAACTGGGAGCGGTACCAACGGAGCTTGGATTGTCGCGCCAACCTTACCAGACAACTGGCAGGAGGCACAACTCCTGCAGTGACTTTCTACTTGCACCCCCATCTTGGGCCAGTAGAAGTGCATGGATAACCTTTGCTTGGTCCTCTTCATACCAAGGTGACCAGCAAGGGGAACTTCATGCGCCAACTGCAGGAGGAAGGGCCTAACAGCAAGGGGAACCACCAACCTCCTATGGTCTCCTTCTGTAGACTCTGTGGGCTCACTATACAGGAGTCCACCTTCCCAATAAATCCTATGCTTCCCAGGAGGTTCACCCTCAAGCTGGGAGCAGGCCTGTCTCCTTAGGCCTTCCAGAGATGGGCACTCACGTTGGCCTTTACTGAATTCGTCCCTATCAGGACCCCCTTCAACTAACAAGTCTTTTAGTTCAGGATGATCGTTGGGGTCGAATACTTCAGGCATCGCCACCTCCTCGTCAGGCCCGGGCGATTGACCAACTTCCTCCACCGCAGTGGTAGGCGAGCTCGGGGGAATATTCTCTTTCCCTCGTTTTGACTTGTAGACTCCTTTCGCCTTGGGTTTCCCCTTCGGCTGGGGCGGCGTATTGGACTTGGCCAATGCTGCCCGTGCTTGAGACCGTGTGTAGGGTCTTTCGGCAGTGTCTCCTACGAGCCCTAAAGCTCTGAGATCATTACCTAACAAGACCTTTCCCGGGACGTTTCTCTGAATGCTCACTGGAATCCTGACTGCTGTACCATTTAAAGTAAGATTTACAGGTATTACTGGAAACATACGGAGGGGGCCGTCAGCCAACTTAGTGGGCATCAGAGTAGCTCTGGCAACTTCCTCTGAGTCTACCAAGGTAGAATCCACTACAGTGCGACTGCACCCACTATCCCTAAGAGCTGGAGTATCCACTCCAGTGATCAGCACACTGTCTTTAAAGTAGTGCTTGGTATTATCCGGAATCCTAGCATAAGCCTCTGCGACTTTCGGCTCCCAGGAACCTAGGGACACTAAAACTACCTCAGCCTCTATTCCGCTGGGAAACGAGTCTGAGGAGAAGGATGCTCCTGTAATCTCTTCTTCCTCGTAGGAGGAGAAGGCCAGATTAGCGGAGTGGACCCCCAAAGGTCTAACCTTACACCGGGGATCCCCCTTCACATGGTCAGTTGCTCCACAAGAAAAACAAGCCCCAGTGGGTCTGTTTACGTAAGGAGGCTTATTGTAACCAGAGTTCTGTTGCGGAGGCGGACCTCCACTACCCTGTGAGTTCTCTTGTGTCTTACCCTTATTTTTCTTTTTGTGGCCCTTATGGGAAGAAGATTTAGCAGATTCCCCACCCTCCATATCTTTGGACTTTTTCCCTTCCTCCTGCTTACCAGGATGAGTTTTGTCCTTATGGGACACTCGATGTGACACCCATAAATCTGCTGCAATGGCCAGCTTCTTAGGATCTATCTCCTTCCAATCGGCCAAATGCTGCCTAAGCTCCGGGGAAGAAGAACCAAAAATGTGTTCCAGCATGACAAGATTTATCATGCCTTCGAAGGTAGAAACCTTATAACCTTCGACCCAGCCAGTTAAGTTTTTCAAAGATTCAGCGACATAAGATACCCAAGTACCACCTTCCTTTTTCTTATACTCTCGAAAACGCTTTAAATATTGGGCCGGAGTCTTCCCAAACTTTAAAATGAGAGTTTGCTTTAACATTGCGAAATCAGCTCGCTCAGCCTTCGACATTTCCATAATGGCACTACAGCCAGAATGGGGCAGTCTGCTGAGTAACCACGCAATCTTATCAGCATTGTCAACTTTCTGAACTTCGCATGCATACTCAAACGCATTCAGCCAGTCCATAATGTCATTCCGTTCTTCATACACACTGAGCAGATCTTTTGGAAACCGTGGATGAGAGGAGGCCCCAGACCCATGTCCAGGACCCTGGGACCCATTTGCAACCTGAAGCTTGGCCAGTTCCAACTGGTGATCCCTGTCTTTCTGTTTTTCTGCCTGTTCGATTTTTAGTTTGGCTATGCTGAATTCAAGCTCCTGCTGCCTAAACCGCAGCTCTTGCTTCTTGAATTCAAGCATAGCATCCCCATCAACACTGGCAGAGGAAACATTAGACATCTCGTCCTCCCTGTCCTCGTGGTCGCGATGGATCAGTGCAGCGGCAGAACCGTCGGTTCTACCAGTGAGAGCAGCCCCACCACCTTCTGCACTGTCCTCAGAAGTTATAGCGTCAAGCTGCGCTTCTTGCCACGCCACGATTCTTTGGATCATTTCCAATTTAGTGCCTTGAGAGGAAACACCTCTCTCCGCACACATCTTCTTCAATGTTTCTGATTTGGAAGCATTTAAAGTTAACAAGGTATTTGTTTCCATACTGTTTGATAGGACTATGGCCTTTTTAAAGTTATACTACAACAATTCACTACGTGTACTGGTTGGAATAACCTGAAATGCCTTAGTTCGAGTGCAACACTGGATACCCTCAGTCGTATCCCACCGCTGTACACAAATTTGTTAAGACGGATTTCTGAACTCTGTCCTGGTGGCGCAGAAGTTCAGAAGGCCAACCTAATTACTTGGAACAGGGTAACCTCTGGACGAGCCAGACCAATCAAGGTAGCGATCGCGGCGGTCAAGACTAGGTCTCAAGAGGGGTGAGGGTGACTGAAAGCCCGCAATGAGCACACAAAGCAAGAGCGCTTACAAACTACTCCAAACAGTTGTTATATCAAAAATATATACACATTTATTTTAAGGCCTTTAAAATAATGACCGTAGCGAAAAAATCACAATATCACAGTATTAAACCAACACATACCATATCAACACAATATATATACAAATACGACAGTCTTAAGCATTAGAGGCACGAAATGTGTAGTCCACCTGCCAGGGAAGGAAAACAGGCAGTGCGATGACGCTTTAGACTCAGTTCGCCTTCAGAGGCACCTAACTAGATGGAAGTCCGAGCCCTGCGAAGAGTGGAGCCTTGTGCTCAAAGTACCTGCCACGCCGGTGCCAACGGGCAAAAGGAGAAGCTCTTCGGAGGAAGTCAGGCAGTTCGGGTTAGTGCACAGCAGAAGGAGAACAGGTTCCGCAACTCAAGCGCAGCCTCCACAGCGAGCAGAAGCAGAGCGCGAGTACGGCAAAAGGGTGCTGTTTTTACACAGCAGGGAAAAGCAATGGGATACTGCAGGAGGGCGACCAGATCCTAGCTATACTACTCACCGGTCCCCGAAGCAAGCAGACCCAGGCTTCTCCACGTTAGTTTCAGCAGCTGGCAGGTTCAGAAGAGCAGGGAACGCCTCGTAGTCGTGTAGAGCAAAAAGACGTCCCAATCGACGAAACCGGCACAGTTTGTTGCCGCAGCAGGACAACGGAGCGGCCGTGTGTATTCGAGCCAAATGTACACTCCTCCCTTCAGACTTGGGAACGCCAAGTGTACGAAGCGTGGGAGAGTGACAAGGACTCGAAATACAACACAACCTGGCGGCGGTTACAGAGCAGGACTCCCTTGTAAGCTGGTCAGTCAACTGGATGGCCCAGAGACACTTCCGAAGGCTTACTTGGCAAGAGATGATGAAGTCGCCGGGAATAGCTGTTCCTGCTATTCCAAAGGTCGAAACACCAGTACAGGCCTTCTGGTTCGATCAAAGGAGGAAAGGGTTTCACAGGACGACAGCAGTGCAAAGGAGGATTCCTTCAGCGGGTCACCAGCGATTCCTCGGTCCAGCCTCGTGGTTGCAGGATACTTGGCTCCTGTATTCCTTCGTTCGTGAGAACTCAGGAGATCGACATGGTAGTGGTGTTTCCAGCCCCCTCTTATCCACGGTTCCCTTCGCGCCAAAACGGAGGGGAGCCAATGGGAGATCCGCTCATCAACACACATACCATACGTGGACCAATCACGGACCACGGTGGTCCCAGGCATTCACACCACCCTAGACTCTCTGGCACCCAGGATGTGTATTGGGACCAGACAACCCAGCCCACACCCTGGAGGCACACAAACGACATGTAGAAGCCCGCGAAAGCAACCACGTTTCGCGGGAAAGTACATGCCCAAATAAGGAAGGCCCCGGGTCGCTCGACCTGGGGAAGGTGAAGGGAGCAAGACGGTCAGTGGACAAGACAAAGGAGCCTCGTGGTCTGGCCATTTTGGGAGCCAGGCCACCATTTTGGGTTCAGTGCGAAAAACGTGCTCAGAACGCCAAAAGGAGCTCAAAATAAACAAAACGATCGCTGCCACCATTCCAGTCCCTGAATGACTTGCACCGATCAAATACCATCCTAAAAGAGTATCTAGGGCCTGTAGAAGGCTAGAGACCCAAGAGAGCTGTAACTTAGCTTACAGTGCCCTCTTGTGTCATGTTGCACTAAAGCCGCAACATGATAAAAGAAACTATGGGAAACAGCGTTCCCCGGTACTGACTGTCTTAAGGGCATGTCAGTTTCCCCGTAAGAAAGGAGCGAAAGCCCAGAGGAGTGCGGCAGAAGGCTGCACTTCTCTGGCAAAGTCAAGAACAAGGTGAAAACAACAGCAAAAAGTTTAGGGGTTGCCACATGGAAGGAAAATTACCTACAATTACGAAATCTTTCCTAACAGTTGGATATTCCCATCTCATGTTATAGGAAGGGTCTCAGGTTTGGTATTAGAAGCATTGAGATATCACATCTCATGCTATAGGAAGGGTCTCAGGATTGGAATGGGAAGGACTTGGATATCACATCTCATGCTATAGGGAGGGTCTCAAGTTTGATATTAGAAGCTTTGAGATATCACATCTCATGATATCGGAAGGGTCTCAGGATTGGAATGGGAAGGAGTTGGATATCACATCTCATGATAAAGGAAGGGTCTAAGGTTTGGAAGGGGAAGGATTTGGATATCACATCTCATGTTATATTACGGGTCTCATGTTTGGTATTAGAAGCATTGAGATATCAAGTCTCAGAGTATAGGAAGGGTCTCAGAATTGGAATGGGAAGGAGTTGGATATCACATCTCAAGCTATAGGAAGGGTCTCAGGATTGGAATGGGAAGGACTTGGATATCACATCACATGCTATAGGAAGGCTCTCAGGTTTGGAAGGGGAAAGAGTTGGATATCACATTTCATGTTAGAGGTAGGATCCAGGTTTGGTATTAGAGGCATTGAGATATCACATCTCATGCTATCAGAAGGGTCTCAGGAATGGAATGGGAAGGAGTTGGATATCACATCTCATGCTAAAGGGAGGGTCTCAGGTTTGGAAGGGGAAGGATTTGGATATCACATCTCATGTTATAGGAAGGATCTCAGGTTTGGTATTAGAAGCATTGAGATATCACATCTCATGCTATCGGAAGGATCTCAGGTTTGGTATTAGAAGCATTGAGATATCACATCTCATGCTATCAGAAGGGTCTCAGGATTGGAATAGGAAGGAGTTGGATATTACATCTCATGCTAAAGGGAGGGTCTCAGGTTTGGAAGGGGAAGGATTTGGATATCACATCTCATGTTATCGGAAGGATCTCACGTTTGGTATTAGAAGTATTGAGATATCATATCTCATGCTATAGGAAGGGTCTCAGGATTGGAATGGGAAGGAGTTGGATATCACATCTCATGCTATAGGAAGTGTCTCAGGATTGGAATGGGAAGGACTTGGATATCACATCTCATGCTATAGGTAGGGTCTCAAGTTTGATATTAGAAGCATTGAGATATCACATCTCATGCTATAGGAAGGGTCTGAGGATTGGAATGGTAAGGAGTTGGATATCACATCTCATGCTATGGGAAGGGTCTCAGGTTTGGTATAAGCAGTGAGATATCACATCTCATGCTATAGGAAGTGTCTCAGGATTGGAATGGGAAGGAGTTGGATATCACATCTCATGTTATATGAAGGATCTCAGGTTTGGTATAAGCATTGAGATATCACATCTCTGCTATCGGAAGGGTCTCAGGATTGGAATGGGAAGGAGTTGGATATTCCCATCTCATGCTATAGGGAGGGTCTCAGGATTGGAATGGGAAGGACTTAGATATCACATATCATGCTATAGGGAGGGTCTCAGTTTTGATATTAGAAGCATTGAGATATCACATCTCATGCTATCGGAAGTGTCTCAGGATTGGAATGGGAAGGTGCTGGATATCACATCTCATGCTAAAGGAAGGGTCTCAGGTTTGGAACGGGAAGGATTTGGATATCACATCTCATGTTATAGGAAGGGTCTCAGGTTTGGTATAAGCATTGAGATATCACATCTCTGCTATCGGAAGTGTCTCAGGATTGGAATGGGAAGGAGTTGGATATCCCATCTCATGTTATAGGACGGGTCTCAGGTTTGTTATTAGAATCATTGAGATATCATATTGCATGCTGTAGGAAGGGTCTAAGGGTTGGAATGGGAAGGACTTGGATATCACATCTCATGCTATAGATAGGCTCTTAGGTTTGGAAAGGGAAGGAGTTTGATATCACATTTCATGTTAGAGGAAGGATCTCAGGTTTGGTATTAGAAGCATTGAGATATCACATCTCATGCTATAGGAAGGGTCTCAGGATTGGAATGGGAAGCAGTTGGATATCACATCTCATGCTATAGGAAGGGTCTCAGGTTTGGTATAAGCATTGAGATATCACATCTCATGCTATAGGACGGGTCTCAGGATTGGAATGGAAGGAGTTGGATATCACATCTCATGTTATAGGAAGGATCTCAGGTTTGGTATTAGAAGCATTGAGACATCACATCTCATGCTATAGGAAGGGTCTCAGGGTTGGAATGGGAAGGAGTTGGATATCACATCTCATCCAATAGGAAGGGTCTCAGGTTTGGAATGGGAAGGAATTGGATATCACATCTCATGTTATAGGAAGGATCTCAGGTTTGGTATTAGAAGCATTGAGATATCACATCTCATGCTATAGGAAGGGTCTCAGGATTGGAATGTGAAGGATTTGGATATCACATCTCATGCTAAAGGAAGGGTCTCAGGTTTGGTAGAAGCATTGAGATATCACGTCTCTGCTATCGGAAGGGTCTCAGGATTGGATTGGGAAGGAGTTGGATATCACATCTCATGCCATAGGAAGGGTCTCAGTTTTGGTATAAGCATTGAGATATCACATCTCTGCTATCGGAAGGGTCTCAGGAATGGATTGGGAAGGAGTTGGATATCCCTTCTCATGCTATAGGAAGTGTCTCAGGTTGGAATGGGAAGGAGTTGGATATCACATCTCATGTTATAGGAAGGGTCTCAGGATTGGAATGGGAAGGATTTGGATATCACATCTCTTGCTATAGGAAGGGTCTCAGGATTGGAATTGGTAGGAGTTGGATATTACTTTCTTGCTATAGGAAGGGTCTCATGTTTGGAATGGGAAGGAGTTGGATATCACATATGCTATAGTTAGTGTCTCAGGTTTGGAACGGGAAGGAGTTGGATATCACATCTCATGTTATAGGAAGGGTCTCAGGTTTGGTATAAGCATTGAGATATCACATCTCTGCTATCGGAAGCGGCTCAGGATTGGAATGGGAAGGAGTTGGATATCCCATCTCATGTTATAGGAAGAGTCTCTGGTTTGGTATTAGAATCATTGAGATATCACATCGCATGCTGTAGGAAGGGTCTAAGGATTGGAATGGGATGGACTTGGATATCACATCTCATGCTATAGGTAGGCTCTCAGGTTTGGTATAAGCATTGAGATATCACATCTCATGCTATAGGAAGGGTCTCAGGATTGGAATGGGAAGGAATTGGATATCACATCTCATGCTATAGGAAGGGTCTCAGATTTGGTATAAGCATTGAGATATCACATCTCATGCTAAAGGAAGGGTCTCAGGATTGGAATGGGAAGGAGTTGTATATGACATCTCAGGCCATAGGAAGGTTCTCAGGTTTGGTATAAGCATTGAGATATCACATCTCTGCTATCGGAAGGGTCTCAGGATTGGAATGGGAAGGAGTTGGATATCCCATCTCATGTTATAGGAAGGGTCTCAGGTTTGGTATTAGAAGCATAGAGATATCACATCTCATGCTATAGGAAGGGTCTCAGGATTTGAATGGCAAGGAGTTGGATATCACATCTCATGCCATAGGAAGGGTCTCAGGTTTGGTATAAGCATTGAGATATCACATCTCTGCTATCGGAAGGGTCTCAGGATTGGATTGGGAAGGAGTTGGATATCCCTTCTCATGCTATAGGAAGTGTCTCAGGTTGGAATGGGAAGGAGTTGGATATCACATCTCATGTTATAGGAAGGGTCTCAGGATTGGAATATGAAGGATTTGGATATCACATCTCTTGCTATAGGAAGGGTCTCAGGATTGGAATGGGTAGGAGTTGGATATTACTTTCTTGCTATAGGAAGGGTCTCATGTTTGGAATGGGAAGGAGTTGGATATCACATATGCTATAGTTAGTGTCTCAGGTTTGGAACGGGAAGGAGTTGGATATCACATCTCATGTTATAGGAAGGGTCTCAGGTTTGGTATAAGCATTGAGATATCACATCTCTGCTATCGGAAGCGGCTCAGGATTGGAATGGGAAGGAGTTGGATATCCCATCTCATGTTATAGGAAGAGTCTCTGGTTTGGTATTAGAATCATTGAGATATAACATCGCATGCTGTAGGAAGGGTCTAAGGATTGGAATGGGATGGACTTGGATATCACATCTCATGCTATAGGTAGGCTCTCAGGTTTGGTATAAGCATTGAGATATCACATCTCATGCTATAGGAAGGGTCTCAGGATTGGAATGGGAAGGAATTGGATATCACATCTCATGCTATAGGAAGGGTCTCAGATTTGGTATAAGCATTGAGATATCACATCTCATGCTAAAGGAAGGGTCTCAGGATTGGAATGGGAAGGAGTTGTATATGACATCTCAGGCCATAGGAAGGTTCTCAGGTTTGGTATAAGCATTGAGATATCACATCTCTGCTATCGGAAGGGTCTCAGGATTGGAATGGGAAGGAGTTGGATATCCCATCTCATGTTATAGGAAGGGTCTCAGGATTGGAATGGGAAGGACTTGGATATCATATCTCATGCTATAGGACGGGTCTCAGGTTTTTTATTAGAATCATTGAGATATCATATTGCATGCTGTAGGAAGGGTCTAAGGATTGGAATGGGAAGGACTTGGATATCACATCTCATGCTATAGATAGGCTCTTAGGTTTGGAAAGGGAAGGAGTTGGATATCACATCTCATGTTATAGGAAGGATCTCAGGTTTGGTATTAGAAGCATTGAGACATCACATCTCATGCTATAGGAAGGGTCTCAGGGTTGGAATGGGAAGGAGTTGGATATCACATCTCATCCAATAGGAAGGGTCTCAGGTTTGGAATGGGAAGGAATTGGATATCACATCTCATGTTATAGGAAGGATCTCAGGTTTGGTATTAGAAGCATTGAGATATCACATCACATGCTATAGGAAGGGTCTCAGGATTGGAATGTGAAGGATTTGGATATCACATCTCATGTTAGAGGTAGGATCTCAGGTTTTGTATTAGAGGCATTGAGATATCACATCTCATGCTATCAGAAGGGTCTCAGGAATGGAATGGGAAGGAGTTGGATATCACATCTAATGGTTTAGGAAGGATCTCAGGTTTGGTATTAGAAGCATTGAGATATCACATCTCATGCTATAGGTAGGCTCTCAGGTTTGGTATAAGCATTGAGATATCACATCTCATGCTATAGGAAGGGTCTCAGGATTGGAATGGGAAGGAATTGGATATCACATCTCATGCTATAGGAAGGGTCTCAGATTTGGTATAAGCATTGAGATATCACATCTCATGCTAAAGGAATGGTCTCAGGATTGGAATGGGAAGGAGTTGTATATGACATCTCAGGCCATAGGAAGGTTCTCAGGTTTGGTATAAGCATTGAGATATCACATCTCTGCTATCGGAAGGGTCTCAGGATTGGAATGGGAAGGAGTTGGATATCCCATCTCATGTTATAGGAAGGGTCTCAGGTTTGGTATTAGAAGCATAGAGATATCACATCTCATGCTATAGGAAGGGTCTCAGGATTTGAATGGCAAGGAGTTGGATATCACATCTCATGCCATAGGAAGGGTCTCAGGTTTGGTATAAGCATTGAGATATCACATCTCTGCTATCGGAAGGGTCTCAGGTTTGGATTGGGAAGGAGTTGGATATCCCTTCTCATGCTATAGGAAGTGTCTCAGGTTGGAATGGGAAGGAGTTGGATATCACATCTCATGTTATAGGAAGGGTCTCAGGATTGGAATATGAAGGATTTGGATATCACATCTCTTGCTATAGGAAGGGTCTCAGGATTGGAATGGGTAGGAGTTGGATATTACTTTCTTGCTATAGGAAGGGTCTCATGTTTGGAATGGGAAGGAGTTGGATATCACATATGCTATAGTTAGTGTCTCAGGTTTGGAACGGGAAGGAGTTGGATATCACATCTCATGTTATAGGAAGGGTCTCAGGTTTGGTATAAGCATTGAGATATCACATCTCTGCTATCGGAAGCGGCTCAGGATTGGAATGGGAAGGAGTTGGATATCCCATCTCATGTTATAGGAAGAGTCTCTGGTTTGGTATTAGAATCATTGAGATATAACATCGCATGCTGTAGGAAGGGTCTAAGGATTGGAATGGGATGGACTTGGATATCACATCTCATGCTATAGGTAGGCTCTCAGGTTTGGTATAAGCATTGAGATATCACATCTCATGCTATAGGAAGGGTCTCAGGATTGGAATGGGAAGGAATTGGATATCACATCTCATGCTATAGGAAGGGTCTCAGATTTGGTATAAGCATTGAGATATCACATCTCATGCTAAAGGAAGGGTCTCAGGATTGGAATGGGAAGGAGTTGTATATGACATCTCAGCCCATAGGAAGGTTCTCAGGTTTGGTATAAGCATTGAGATATCACATCTCTGCTATCGGAAGGGTCTCAGGATTGGAATGGGAAGGAGTTGGATATTCCATCTCATGTTATAGGAAGGGTCTCAGGTTTGGTATTAGAAGCAAAGAGATATCACATCTCATGCTATAGGAAGGGTCTCAGGATTGGAATGGGAAGGACTTGGATGTCACATCTCATGCTATAGGGAGGGTCTCAAGTTTGATATTAGAAGCATTGAGATAACAAATCTCATGATATCGGAAGGGTCTCAGGATTGGAATGGGAAGGAGTTGGATATCACATCTCATGTTATAGGACGGGTCTCAGGTTTGGTATTAGAAGCATTGAGATATCAAGTCTCATGGTATAAGAAGGGTCTCAGAATTGGAATGGGAAGGAGTTGGATATCACACCTCAAGCTATAGGAAGGGTCTCAGGATTGGAATGGGAAGGAGTTTGATATCACATCTCATGCCATAGTATGGGTCTCAGGTTTGGTAGAAGCATTGGGATATCACATCTCATGGTATAGGAAGGGTACCAGTATTGGATTTGGAAGAAGTTGGATATCCCATCTCATGCTATAGGAAGGGTCTCAGGTTGGAATGGGAAGGAGTTGGATATCACATTTCATGTTATAGGAAGGGTCTCAGGATTGGAATGGGAAGGACTTGGATATCATATCTCATGCTATAGGACGGGTCTCAGGTTTTTTATTAGAATCATTGAGATATCATATTGCCTGCTGTAGGAAGGGTCTAAGGATTGGAATGGGAAGGAATTGGATATCACATCTCATGCTATAGGAAGGGTCTCAGATTTGGTATAAGCATTGAGATATCACATCTCATGCTAAAGGAAGGGTCTCAGGATTGGAATGGGAAGGAGTTGTATATGACATCTCAGCCCATAGGAAGGTTCTCAGGTTTGGTATAAGCATTGAGATATCACATCTCTGCTATCGGAAGGGTCTCAGGATTGGAATGGGAAGGAGTTGGATATTCCATCTCATGTTATAGGAAGGGTCTCAGGTTTGGTATTAGAAGCAAAGAGATATCACATCTCATGCTATAGGAAGGGTCTCAGGATTGGAATGGGAAGGACTTGGATTTCACATCTCATGCTATAGGGAGGGTCTCAAGTTTGATATTAGAAGCATTGAGATAACAAATCTCATGATATCGGAAGGGTCTCAGGATTGGAATGGGAAGGAGTTGGATATCACATCTCATGTTATAGGACGGGTCTCAGGTTTGGTATTAGAAGCATTGAGATATCAAGTCTCATGGTATAAGAAGGGTCTCAGAATTGGAATGGGAAGGAGTTGGATATCACACCTCAAGCTATAGGAAGGGTCTCAGGATTGGAATGGGAAGGAGTTTGATATCACATCTCATGCCATAGTATGGGTCTCAGGTTTGGTAGAAGCATTGGGATATCACATCTCATGGTATCGGAAGGGTACCAGTATTGGATTTGGAAGAAGTTGGATATCCCATCTCATGCTATAGGAAGGGTCTCAGGTTGGAATGGGAAGGAGTTGGATATCACATTTCATGTTATAGGAAGGGTCTCAGGATTGGAATGGGAAGGACTTGGATATCATATCTCATGCTATAGGACGGGTCTCAGGTTTTTTATTAGAATCATTGAGATATCATATTGCATGCTGTAGGAAGGGTCTAAGGATTGGAATGGGAAGGACTTGGATATCACATCTCATGCTAAAGATAGGCTCTTAGGTTTGGAAAGGGAAGGAGTTGGATATCACATCTCATGTTATAGGAAGGATCTCAGGTTTGGTATTAGAAGCATTGAGACATCACATCTCATGCTATAGGAAGGGTCTCAGGGTTGGAATGGGAAGGAGTTGGATATCACATCTCATCCAATAGGAAGGGTCTCAGGTTTGGAATGGGAAGGAATTGGATATCACATCTCATGTTATAGGAAGGATCTCAGGTTTGGTATTAGAAGCATTGAGATATCACATCACATGCTATAGGAAGGGTCTCAGGATTGGAATGTGAAGGATTTGGATATCACATCTCATGTTAGAGGTAGGATCTCAGGTTTTGTATTAGAGGCATTGAGATATCACATCTCATGCTATCAGAAGGGTCTCAGGAATGGAATGGGAAGGAGTTGGATATCACATCTAATGGTTTAGGAAGGATCTCAGGTTTGGTATTAGAAGCATTGAGATATCACATCTCATGCTATCGGAAGGATCTCAGGTTTGGTATTAGAAGCATTGAGATATCACATCTCATGCTATCAGAAGGGTCTCAGGATTGGAATGGGAAGGAGTTGGATATCACATCTCATGCTAAAGGGAGGGTCTCAGGTTTGGAAGGGGAAGGATTTGGATATCACATCTCATGTTATCGGAAGGATCTCACGTTTGGTATTAGAAGTATTGAGATATCATATCTCATGCTATAGGAAGGGTCTCAGGATTGGAATGGGAAAGAGTTGGATATCACATCTCATGCTATAGGGAGTGTCTCAGGATTGGAATGGGAAGGACTTAGATATCACATATCATGCTATAGGGAGGGTCTCAGTTTTGATATTAGAAGCATTGAGATATCACATCTCATGCTATCGGAAGTGTCTCAGGATTGGAATGGGAAGGAGCTGGATATCACATCTCATGCTAAAGGAAGGGTCTCAGGTTTGGAACGGGAAGGAGTTGGATATCACATCTCATGCTAAAGGAAGGGTCTCAGGTTTGGAACGGGAAGGATTTGGATATCACATCTCATGTTATAGGAAGGGTCTCAGGTTTGGTATAAGCATTGAGATATCACATCTCTGCTATCGGAAGTGTCTCAGGTTTGGTATTAGAAGCATTGAGATATCACATCTCATGCTATAGGAAGGGTCTCAGGATTGGAATTTGAAGTAGTTGGATATCACATCTCATGCTATAGGAAGGGTCTCAGGTTTGGTATAAGCATTGAGATATCACATCTCATGCTATAGGACGGGTCTCAGGATTGGAATGGAAGGAGTTGGATATCACATCTCATGTTATAGGAAGGATCTCAGGTTTGGTATTAGAAGCATTGAGACATCACATCTCATGCTATAGGAAGGGTCTCAGGGTTGGAATGGGAAGGAGTTGGATATCACATCTCATCCAATAGGAAGGGTCTCAGGTTTGGAATGGGAAGGAATTGGATATCACATCTCATGTTATAGGAGGATCTCAGGTTTGGTATTAGAAGCATTGAGATATAACATCTCATGCTATAGGAAGGGTCTCAGGATTGGAATGTGAAGGATTTGGATATCACATCTCATGCTAAAGGAAGGGTCTCAGGTTTGGTAGAAGCATTGAGATATCACGTCTCTGCTATCGGAAGGGTCTCAGGATTGGATTGGGAAGGAGTTGGATATCCCTTCTCATGCTATAGGAAGGGTCTCAGGATTTGAATGGCAAGGAGTTGGATATCACATCTCATGCCATAGGAAGGGTCTCAGGTTTGGTATAAGCATTGAGATATCACATCTCTGCTATCGGAAGGGTCTCAGGATTGGATTGGGAAGTAGTTGGATATCCCTTCTCATGCTATAGGAAGTGTCTCAGGTTGGAATGGGAAGGACTTGGATATCACATCTCATGCTATAGGGAGGGTCTCAAGTTTGATATTAGAAGCTTTGAGATATCACATCTCATGATATCGGAAGGGTCTCAGGATTAGAATGGGAAGGAGTTGGATATCACATCTCATGATAAAGGAATGGTCTAAGGTTTGGAAGGGGAAGGATTTGGATATCACATCTCATGTTATATTACGGGTCTCAGGTTTGGTATTAGAAGCATTGAGATATCAAGTCTCAGAGTATAGGAAGGGTCTCAGAATTGGAATGGGAAGGAGTTGGATATCACATCTCAAGCTATAGGAAGGGTCTCAGGATTGGAATGGGAAGGACTTGGATATCACATCTCATGCTATAGGAAGGCTCTCAGGTTTGGAAGGGGAAAGAGTTGGATATCACATTTCATGTTAGAGGTAGGATCTCAGGTTTGGTATTAGAGGCATTGAGATATCACATCTCATGCTATCAGAAGGGTCTCAGGAATGGAATGGGAAGGAGTTGGATATCACATCTCATGCTAAAGGGAGGGTCTCAGGTTTGGAAGGGGAAGGATTTGGATATCAAATCTCATGTTATAGGAAGGATCTCAGGTTTGGTATTAGAAGCATTGAGATATCACATCTCATGCTATCGGAAGGATCTCAGGTTTGGTATTAGAAGCATTGAGATATCACATCTCATGCTATCAGAAGGGTCTCAGGATTGGAATGGGAAGGAGTTGAATATCACATCTCATGCTAAAGGGAGGGTCTCAGGTTTGGAAGGGGAAGGATTTGGATATCACATCTCATGTTATCGGAAGGATCTCACGTTTGGTATTAGAAGTATTGAGATATCATATCTCATGCTATAGGAAGGGTCTCAGGATTGGAATGGGAAAGAGTTGGATATCACATCTCATGCTATAGGGAGTGTCTCAGGATTGGAATGGGAAGGACTTAGATATCACATATCATGCTATAGGGAGGGTCTCAGTTTTGATATTAGAAGCATTGAGATATCACATCTCATGCTATCGGAAGTGTCTCAGGTTTGGAACGGGAAGGATTTGGATATCACATCTCATGTTATAGGAAGGGTCTCAGGTTTGGTATAAGCATTGAGATATCACATCTCTGCTATCAGAAGTGTCTCAGGATTGGAATGGGAAGGAGTTGGATATCCCATCTCATGCTAAAGGAAGGGTCTCAGGTTTGGAACGGGAAGGATTTGGATATCACATCTCTTGTTATAGGAAGGGTCTCAGGTTTGGTATAAGCATTGAGATATCACATCTCTGCTATCGGAAGTGTCTCAGGATTGGAATGGGAAGGAGTTGGATATCCCATCTCATGTTATAGGACGGGTCTCAGGTTTGTTATTAGAATCATTGAGATATCATATTGCATGCTGTAGGAAGGGTTTAAGGGTTGGAATGGGAAGGACTTGGATATCACATCTCATGCTATAGATAGGCTCTTAGGTTTGGAAAGGGAAGGAGTTGGATATCACATTTCATGTTAGAGGGAGGATCTCAGGTTTGGTATTAGAAGCATTGAGACATCACATCTCATGCTATAGGAAGGGTCTCAGGGTTGGAATGGGAAGGAGTTGGATATCACATCTCATCCAATAGGAAGGGTCTCAGGTTTGGAATGGGAAGGAATTGGATATCACATCTTATGTTATAGGAAGGATTTCAGGTTTGGTATTAGAAGAATTGAGATATCACATCTCATGCTATACGAAGGGTCTCAGGATTGGAATGTGAAGGATTTGGATATCACATCTCATGCTAAAGGAAGGGTCTCAGGTTTGGTAGAAGCATTGAGATATCACGTCTCTGCTATCGGAAGGGTCTCAGGATTGGATTGGGAAGGAGTTGGATATCCCTTCTCATGCTATAGGAAGGGTCTCAGGATTTGAATGGCAAGGAGTTGGATATCACATCTCATGCCATAGGAAGGGTCTCAGGTTTGGTATAAGCATTGAGATATCACATCTCTGCTATCGGAAGGGTCTCAGGATTGGATTGGGAAGGAGTTGGATATCCCTTCTCATGCTATAGGAAGTGTCTCAGGTTGGAATGGGAAGGAGTTGGATATCACATCTCATGTTATAGGAAGGGTCTCAGGATTGGAATGGGAAGGATTTGGATATCACATCTCTTGCTATAGGAAGGGTCTCAGGATTGGAATGGGTAGGAGTTGGATATTACTTTCTTGCTATAGGAAGGGTCTCATGTTTGGAATGGGAAGGAGTTGGATATCGCATATGCTATAGTTAGTGTCTCAGGTTTGGAACGGGAAGGAGTTGGATATCACATCTCATGTTATAGGAAGGGTCTCAGGTTTGGTATAAGCATTGAGATATCACATCTCTGCTATCGGAAGCGGCTCAGGATTGGAATGGGAAGGTGTTGGATATCCCATCTCATGTTATAGTAAGAGTCTCTGGTTTGGTATTAGAATCATTGAGATATCACATTGCATGCTGTAGGAAGGGTCTAAGGATTGGAATGGGATGGACTTGGATATCACATCTCATGCTATAGGTAGGCTCGCAGGTTTGGTATAAGCATTGAGATATCACATCTCATGCTATAGGAAGGGTCTCAGGATTGGAATGGGAAGGATTTGGATATCACATCTCATGCTATAGGAAGGGTCTCAGATTTGGTATAAGCATTGAGATATCACATCTCATGCTAAAGGAAGGGTCTCAGGATTGGAATGGGAAGGAGTTGTATATGACATCTCAGGCCATAGGAAGGGTTTCAGGTTTGGTATAAGCATTGAGATATCACATCTCTGCTATCGGAAGCGGCTCAGGATTGGAATGGGAAGGAGTTGGATATCCCATCTCATGTTATAGTAAGAGTCTCTGGTTTGGTATTAGAATCATTGAGATATCACATTGCATGCTGTAGGAAGGGTCTAAGGATTGGAATGGGATGGACTTGGATATCACATCTCATGCTATAGGTAGGCTCTCAGGTTTGGTATAAGCATTGAGATATCACATCTCATGCTATAGGAAGGGTCTCAGGATTGGAATGGGAAGGATTTGGATATCACATCTCATGCTATAGGAAGGGTCTCAGATTTGGTATAAGCATTGAGATATCACATCTCATGCTAAAGGAAGGGTCTCAGGATTGGAATGGGAAGGAGTTGGATACCACATCTCATGATAAAGGAAGGGTCTAAGGTTTGGAAGGGGAAGGATTTGGATATCACATCTCATGTTATAGGACGGGTCTCAGGTTTGGTATTAGAAGCATTGAGATATCAAGTCTCATGGTATAAGAAGGGTCTCAGAATTGGAATGGGAAGGAGTTGGATATCACACCTCAAGCTATAGGAAGGGTCTCAGGATTGGAATGGGAAGGAGTTTGATATCACATCTCATGCCATAGTATGTGTCTCAGGTTTGGTAGAAGCATTGGGATATCACATCTCATGCTATCGGAAAGGTATCAGTATTGGATTTGGAAGAAGTTGGATATCCCATCTCATGCTATAGGAAGGGTCTCAGGTTGGAATGGGAAGGAGTTGGATATCACATTTCATGTTATAGGAAGGGTCTCAGGATTGGAATGGGAAGGACTTGGATATCATATCTCATGCTATAGGACGGGTCTCAGGTTTGTTATTAGAATCATTGAGATATCATATTGCATGCTGTAGGAAGGGTCTAAGGATTGGAATGGGAAGGACTTGGATATCACATCTCATGCTATAGATAGGCTCTTAGGTTTGGAAAGGGAAGGAGTTGGATATCACATTTCATGTTAGAGAAAGGATCTCAGGTTTGGTATTAGAAGCATTGAGATATCACATCTCATGCTATAGGAAGGGTCTCAGGATTGGAATGGGAAGGAGTTGGATATCCCATCTCATGTTATAGGAATGCTCTCAGGTTTGGTATTAGAAGCATAGAGATATCACATCTCATGCTATAGGAAGGGTCTCAGGATTGGGATGGGAAGGACTTGGATGTCACATCTCATGCTATAGGGAGGGTCTCAAGTTTGATATTAGAAGCATTGAGATAACAAATCTCATGATATCGGAAGGGTCTCAGGATTGGAATGGGAAGGAGTTGGATATCACATCTCATGATAAAGGAAGGGTCTAAGGTTTGGAAGGGGAAGGATTTGGATATCACATCTCATGTTATAGGACGGGTCTCTTGTTTGGTATTAGAAGCATTGAGATATCAAGTCTCATGGTATAAGAAGGGTCTCAGAATTGGAATGGGAAGGAGTTGGATATCACACCTCAAGCTATAGGAAGGGTCTCAGGATTGGAATGGGAAGGAGTTTGATATCACATCTCATGCCATAGTATGGGTCTCAGGTTTGGTAGAAGCATTGGGATATCACATCTCATGCTATCGGAAGGGTATCAGTATTGGATTTGGAAGAAGTTGGATATCCCATCTCATGCTATAGGAAGGGTCTCAGGTTGGAATGGGAAGGAGTTGGATATCACATTTCATGTTATAGGAAGGGTCTCAGGATTGGAATGGGAAGGACTTGGATATCATATCTCATGCTATAGGAAGGCTCTCAGGTTTGGAAGGGGAAGGAGTTGGATATCACATTTCATGTTAGAGGAAGGATCTCAGGTTTGGTATTAGAGGCCTTGAGATATCACATCTCATGCTATAGGAAGGGTCTCAGGATTGGAATGGGAAGGAGTTGGATATCACATCTCAAGCTATAGGAAATATCTCAGGTTTGGTATTAGAAGCATTGAGACATCACATCTCATGTTATAGGAAGGGTCTCAGGATTGGAATGGGAAGAAGTTGGATATCACATCTCATGCTATAGGAAGGGTCTCAGGTTTGGTATAAGCATTGAGATATCACATCTCATGCTATAGGACGGGTCTCAGGATTGGAATGGAAGGAGTTGGATATCACATCTCATGTTATAGGAAGGATCTCAGGTTTGGTATTAGAAGCATTGAGACATCACATCTCATGCTATAGGAAGGGTCTCCGGATTGGAATGGGAAGTAGTTGGATATCACATCTCATGCTATAGGAAGGGTCTCAGGTTTGATATAACCATTGAGATATCACATCTCATGCTATAGGACGGGTCTCAGGATTGGAATGGAAGGAGTTGGATATCACATCTCATGTTATAGGAAGGATCTCAGGTTTGGTATTAGAAGCATTGAGACATCACATCTCATGCTATAGGAAGGGTCTCAGGGTTGGAATGGGAAGGAGTTGGATATCACATCTCATCCAATAGGAAGGGTCTCAGGTTTGGAATGGGAAGGAATTGGATATCACATCTCATGTTATAGGAAGGATCTCAGGTTTGGTATTAGAAGCATTGAGATATCACATCTCATGCTATAGGAAGGGTCTCAGGATTGGAATGTGAAGGATTTGGATATCACATCTCATGCTAAAGGAAGGGTCTCAGGTATGGTAGAAGCATTGAGATATCACGTCTCTGCTATCGGAAGGGTCTCAGGATTGGATTGGGAAGGAGTTGGATATCCCTTCTCATGCTATAGGAAGGGTCTCAGGATTTGAATGGGAAGGAGTTGGATATCCCTTCTCATGCTATAGGAAGTGTCTCAGGTTGGAATGGGAAGGAGTTGGATATCACATCTCATGTTATAGGAAGGGTCTCAGGATTGGAATGGGAAGGATTTGGATATCACATCTCTTGCTATAGGAAGGGTCTCAGGATTGGAATGGGTAGGAGTTGGATATTACTTTCTTGCTATAGGAAGGGTCTCATGTTTGGAATGGGAAGGAGTTGGATATCACATATGCTATAGTTAGTGTCTCAGGTTTGGAACGGGAAGGAGTTGGATATCACATCTCATGTTATAGGAAGGGTCTCAGGTTTGGTATAAGCATTGAGATATCACATCTCTGCTATCGGAAGCGGCTCAGGATTGGAATGGGAAGGAGTTGGATATCCCATCTCATGTTATAGTAAGAGTCTCTGGTTTGGTATTAGAATCATTGAGATATCACATCGCATGCTGTAGGAAGGGTCTAAGGATTGGAATGGGATGGACTTGGATATCACATCTCATGCTATAGGTAGGCTCTCAGGTTTGGTATAAGCATTGAGATATCACATCTCATGCTATAGGAAGGGTCTCAGGATTGGAATGGGAAGGATTTGGATATCACATCTCATGCTATAGGAAGGGTCTCAGATTTGGTATAAGCATTGAGATATCACATCTCATGCTAAAGGAAGGGTCTCAGGATTGGAATGGGAAGGAGTTGTATATGACATCTCAGGCCATAGGAAGGGTCTCAGGTTTGGTATAAGCATTGAGATATCACATCTCTGCTATCGGAAGGGTCTCAGGATTGGAATGGGAAGGAGTTGGATATCCCATCTCATGTTATAGGAAGGGTCTCAGGTTTGGTATTAGAAGCATAGAGATATCACATCTCATGCTATAGGAAGGGTCTCAGGATTGGAATGGGAAGGACTTGGATGTCACATCTCATGCTATAGGGAGGGTCTCAAGTTTGATATTAGAAGCATTGAGATAACAAATCTCATGATATCGGAAGGGTCTCAGGATTGGAATGGGAAGGAGTTGGATACCACATCTCATGATAAAGGAAGGGTCTAAGGTTTGGAAGGGGAAGGATTTGGATATCACATCTCATGTTATAGGACGGGTCTCAGGTTTGGTATTAGAAGCATTGAGATATCAAGTCTCATGGTATAAGAAGGATCTCAGAATTGGAATGGGAAGGAGTTGGATATCACACCTCAAGCTATAGGAAGGGTCTCAGGATTGGAATGGGAAGGAGTTTGATATCACATCTCATGCCATAGTATGGGTCTCAGGTTTGGTAGAAGCATTGGGATATCACATCTCATGCTATCGGAAGGGTATCAGTATTGGATTTGGAAGAAGTTGGATATCCCATCTCATGCTATAGGAAGGGTCTCAGGTTGGAATGGGAAGGAGTTGGATATCACATTTCATGTTATAGGAAGGGTCTCAGGATTGGAATGGGAAGGACTTGGATATCATATCTCATGCTATAGGACGGGTCTCAGGTTTGTTATTAGAATCATTGATATATCATATTGCATGCTGTTGGAAGGGTCTAAGGATTGGAATGGGAAGGACTTGGATATCACATCTCATGCTATAGATAGGCTCTTAGGTTTGGAAAGGGAAGGAGTTGGATATCACATTTCATGTTAGAGGAAGGATCTCAGGTTTGGTATTAGAAGCATTGAGATATCACATCTCATGCTATAGGAAATGTCTCAGGATTGGAATGGGAAGTAGTTGGATATCACATCTCATGCTATAGGAAGGGTCTCAGGTTTGGTATAAGCATTGAGATATCACATCTCATGCTATAGGACGGGTCTCAGGATTGGAATGGAAGGAGTTGGATATCACATCTCATGTTATAGGAAGGATCTCAGGTTTGGTATTAGAAGCATTGAGACATCACATCTCATGCTATAGGAAGGGTCTCAGGGTTGGAATGGGAAGGAGTTGGATATCACATCTCATCCAATAGGAAGGGTCTCAGGTTTGGAATGGGAAGGAATTGGATATCACATCTCATGTTATAGGAAGGATCTCAGGTTTGGTATTAGAAGCATTGAGATATCACATCTCATGCTATAGGAAGGGTCTCAGGATTGGAATGTGAAGGATTTGGATATCACATCTCATGCTAAAGGAAGGGTCTCAGGTATGGTAGAAGCATTGAGATATCACGTCTCTGCTATCGGAAGGGTCTCAGGATTGGATTGGGAAGGAGTTGGATATCCCTTCTCATGCTATAGGAAGGGTCTCAGGATTTGAATGGGAAGGAGTTGGATATCACATCTCATGTTATAGGAAGGGTCTCAGGATTGGAATGGGAAGGATTTGGATATCACATCTCTTGCTATAGGAAGGGTCTCAGGATTGGAATGGGAAGGACTTGGATGTCACATCTCATGCTGTAGGGAGGGTCTCAAGTTTGATATTAGAAGCATTGAGATAACAAATCTCATGATATCGGAAGGGTCTCAGGATTGGAATGGGAAGGAGTTGGATATCACATCTCATGATAAAGGAAGGGTCTAAGGTTTGGAAGGGGAAGGATTTGGATATCACATCCCATGCCGTAGTATGGGTCTCAGGTTTGGTAGAAGCATTGGGATATCACATCTCATGCTATCGGAAGGGTATCAGTATTGGATTTGGAAGAAGTTGGATATCCCATCTCATGCTATAGGAAGGGTCTCAGGTTGGAATGGGAAGGAGTTGGATATCACATTTCATGTTATAGGAAGGGTCTCAGGATTGGAATGGGAAGGACTTGGATATCATATCTCATGCTATAGGAAGGCTCTCAGGTTTGGAAGGGGAAGGAGTTGGATATCACATTTCATGTTAGAGGAAGGATCTCAGGTTTGGTATTAGAGGTCTTGAGATATCACATCTCATGCTATAGGAAGGGTCTCAGGATTGGAATGGGAAGGAGTTGGATATCACATCTCAAGCTATAGGAAGGGTCTCAGGTTTGGTATAAGCATTGAGATATCACATCTCATGCTATAGGAAGGGTCTCAGGATTGGAATGGGAAGGAGTTGGATATCACATCTCATGTTATAGGAAATTTCTCAGGTTTGGTATTAGAAGCATTGAGACATCACATCTCATGTTATAGGAAGGGTCTCAGGATTGGAATGGGAAGAAGTTGGATATCACATCTCATGCTATAGGAAGGGTCTCAGGATTGGAATGGGAAGGAGTTGTATATGACATCTCATGCCATAGGAAGGGTCTCAGGTTTGGTATAAGCATTGAGATATCACATCACATGCTATAGGAAGGGTCTCAGGATTGGAATGGGAAGGACTTGGATATCACATCTCATGCTATAGGCAGGGCCTCAGGTTTGGAAAGGGAAGGAGATGGATATCACATTTCATGTTAGAGATAGGATCTCAGGTTTGGTATTAGAGGCATTGAGATATCACATCTCATGCTATCAGAAGGGTCTCAGGATTGGAATGGGAAGGAGTTGTATATCACATCTCATGCTAAATGGAGGGTCTCAGGTTTGGAAGGGGAAGGATTTGGAAATCACATCTCATGTTATAGGAAGGATCTCAGGTTTGGTATTAGAAGCATTGAGATATCACATCTCATGCTATCGGAAGTATCTCAGGTTTGGTATTAGAGGCATTGAGATATCACATCTCATGCTATCATAAGGGTCTCAGGATTGGAATGGGAAGGAGTTGGATATCACATCTCATGTTATTGGAAGGATCGCAGGTTTGGTATTAGAAGCATTGAGACATCACATCTCATGCTATAGGAAGGGTCTCAGGATTGGAATGGGAAGGAGTTGGATATCACATCTCATGCTATAGGAAGGGTCTCAGATTTGGTATAAGCATTGAGATATCACATCTCATGCTATAGGAAGGGTCTCAGGATTGGATTGGGAAGGAGTTGTATATGACATCTCATGTTATAGGAAGGGTCTCAGGTTTGGTATTAGAAGCATTGAGATATCACATCTCATGCTATAGGAAGGGTCTCAGGATTGGAATGGGGAGGACTTGGATGTCACATCTCATGCTATAGGGAGGGTCTCAAGTTTGATATTAGAAGCATTGAGATAACAAATCTCATGATATCGGAAGGGTCTCAGGATTGGAATGGGAAGGAGTTGGATATCACATCTCATGATAAAGGAAGGGTCTAAGGTTTGGAAGGGGAAAGATTTGGATATCACATCTCATGTTATAGGACGGGTCTCAGGTTTGGTATTAGAAGCATTGAGATATCAAGTCTCATGGCATAGGAAGGGTCTCAGAATTGGAATGGGAAGGAGTTGGATATCACATCTCAAGCTATAGGAAGAGTCTCAGGATTGGAATGGGAATGAGTTTGATATCACATCTCATGCCATAGTATGGGTCTCAGGTTTGGTAGAAGCATTGGGATATCACAATTCATGCTATTGGAAGGGTATCAGTATTGGATTTCGAAGGAGTTGGATATCCCATCTCATGCTATAGGAAGGGTCTCAGGATTGGAATGGGAAGGACTTGGATATCATATCTCATGCTATAGGAAGGCTCTCAGGTTTGGAAGGGGAAGGAGTTGGATATCACATCTCATGTTATAGGAAAGATCTCAGGTTTGGTATTAGAAGCATTGAGACATCACATCTCATGTTATAGGAAGGGTCTCAGGATTGGAATGGGAAGAAGTTGGATATCACATCTCATGCTATAGGAAGGGTCTCAGGTTTGGAAGGGGAAGGAGTTGGATATCCAATCTCATGTTATAGGACTGGTCTCAGGTTTGGTATTAGAAGCATTGAGATATCACATCGCATGCTGTAGGAAGGTTCTCAGGTTTGGTATTAGAAGCATTGAGACATCACATCTCATGCTATAGGAAGGGTCTCAGGATTGGAATGGGAAGGAGTTGGATATCACATCTCATGTTATAGGAAGGATCTCAGGTTTGGTATTAGAAGCATTGAGACATCACATCTCATGCTATATGAAGGGTCTCAGGATTGGAATGGGAAGGAGTTGGATATCACATCTCATGCTATAGGAAGGGTCTCACATTTGGTATAAGCATTGAGATATCACATCTCATGCTATAGGAAGGGTCTCGGGATTGGATTGGGAAGGAGTTGTATATGACATCTCAGGCCATAGGAAGGGTCTCAGGATTGGTATAAGCTTTGAGATATGACATCTCTGCTATCGGAAGGGTCTCAGGATTGGAATGGGAAGGAGTTGGATATCCCATCTCATGTTATAGGAAGGGTCTCAGGTTTGGTATTAGAAGCATTGAGATATCACATCTCATGCTATAGGAAGGGTCTCAGGATTGGAATGGGGAGGACTTGGATGTCACATCTCATGCTATAGGGAGGGTCTCAAGTTTCATATTAGAAGCATTGAGATAACAAATCTCATGATATCGGAAGGGTCTCAGGATTGGAATGGGAAGGAGTTGGATATCACATCTCATGATAAAGGAAGGGTCTAAGGTTTGGAAGGGGAAAGATTTGGATATCACATCTCATGTTATAGGACGGGTCTCAGGTTTGGTATTAGAAGCATTGAGATATCAAGTCTCATGGCATAGGAAGGGTCTCAGAATTGGAATGTGAAGGAGTTGGATATCACATCTCAAGCTATAGGTAGAGTCTCAGGATTGGAATGGGAAGGAGTTTGATATCACATCTCATGCCATAGTATGGGTCTCAGGTTTGGTAGAAGCATTGGGATATCACATCTCATGCTATTGGAAGGGTATCAGTATTGGATTTGGAAGGAGTTGGATATCACATTTCATGTTATAGGAAGGGTCTCAGGTTGGAATGGGAAGGAGTTGGATATCACATTTCATGTTATAGGAAGGGTCTCAGGATTGGAATGGGAAGGACTTGGATATCATATCTCATGCTATAGGAAGGCTCTCAGGTTTGGAAGGGGAAGGAGTTGGATATCACATTTCATTTTAGAGGAAGGATCTCAGGTTTGGTATTAGAGGCCTTGAGATATCACATCTCATGCTATAGGAAGGGTCTCAGGATTGGAATGGGAAGGAGTTGGATATCACATCTCAAGCTTTAGGAAGGGTCTCAGGTTTGGTATAAGCATTGAGATAGCACATCTCATGCTATAGGAAGGGTCTCAGGATTGGAATGGGAAGGAGTTGGATATCACATCTCATGTTATAGGAAGGATCTCAGGTTTGGTATTAGAAGCATTGAGACATCACATCTCATGCTATAGGAAGGGTCTCAGGATTGGAATGGGAAGGAGTTGGATATCACATCTCATGCTATAGGAAGGGTCTCAGATTTGGTATAAGCATTGAGATATCACATCTCTGCTATCGGAAGGGTCTCAGGATTGGAATGGGAAGGAGTTGGATATCCCATCTCATGCTATAGGGAGGGTCTCAATTTTGATATTAGAAGCATTGAGATAACAAATCTCATGATATCGGAAGGGTCTCAGGATTGGAATGGGAAGGAGTTGGATATCACATCTCATGATAAAGGAAGGGTCTTAGGTTTGGAAGGGGAAAGATTTGGATATCACATCTCATGTTATAGGACGGGTCTCAGGTTTGGTATTAGAAGCATTGAGATATCAAGTCTCATGGTATAGGAAGGGTCTCAGAATTGGAATGGGAAGGAGTTGGATATCACATCTCAAGCTATAGGAAGAGTCTCAGGATTGGAATGGGAAGGAGTTTGATATCACATCTCATGCCATAGTATGGTTCTCAGGTTTGATAGAAGCATTGGGATATCACATCTCATGCTATTGGAAGGGTATCAGTATTGGATTTGGAAGGAGTTGGATATCCCATCTCATGCTATAGGAAGGGTCTCAGGTTGGAATGGGAAGGAGTTGGATATCACATTTCATGTTATAGGAAGGGTCTCAGGATTGGAATGGGAAGGACTTGGATATCATATCTCATGCTATAGGAAGGCTCTCAGGTTTGGAAGGAGAAGGAGTTGGATATCACATTTCATGTTAGAGGAAGGATCTCAGGTTTGGTATTAGAGGCCTTGAGATATCACATCTCATGCTATAGGAAGGGTCTCAGGTTGGAATGGGAAGGAGTTGGATATCACATTTCATGTTATAGGAAGGGTCTCAGGATTGGAATGGGAAGGAGTTGGATATCACATCTCAAGCTTTAGGAAGGGTCTCAGGTTTGGTATAAGCATTGAGATAGCACATCTCATGCTATAGGAAGGGTCTCAGGATTGGAATGGGAAGGAGTTGGATATCACATCTCATGTTATAGGAAAGATCTCAGGTTTGGTATTAGAAGCATTGAGACATCACATCTCATGTTATAGGAAGGGTCTCAGGATTGGAATGGGAAGAAGTTGGATATCACATCTCATGCTATAGGAAGGGTCTCAGGTTTGGAAGGGGAAGGAGTTGGATATCCAATCTCATGTTATAGGACTGGTCTCAGGTTTGGTATTAGAAGCATTGAGATATCACATCGCATGCTGTAGGAAGGTTCTCAGGTTTGGAATGGGGAGGAATTGGATATCACATCTCATGTCATAGGAAGGATCTCAGGTTTGGTATTAGAAGCATTGAGATATCACATCTCATGCTATAGGAATGGTCTCAGGATTGGAATGGGAAGGAGTTGGATATTACATTCCTGCTATAGGAAGGGTCTCATGTTTGGAATGGGAATGTGTTGGATATCACATATGCTATAGGAAGGGTCTCAGGTTTGGAACGGGAAGGAGTTGGATATCACATCTCATGTTATAGGATGGGTCTCAGGTTTGTTTTTAGAATCATTGAGATATCATATTGCATGCTGTAGGAAGGGTCTAAGGATTGGAATGGGAAGGAGTTGGATGTCCCATCTCATGTTATAGGAAGGGTCTCAGGTTTGGTATTAGAAGCATTGAGACATCACATCTCATGCTATCGGAAGGGTCTCAGGATTGGAATGGGAAGGACTTGGATATCACATCTCATGTTATAGGAAGGATCTCAGGTTTGGTATTAGAAGCATTGAGACATCACATCTCATGCTATCGGAAGGGTCTCAGGATTGGAATGGGAAGGACTTGGATATCACATCTCATGCTATAGGGAGGGTCTCAAGTTTGATATTAGAAGCATTGAGATATCATATCTCATGCTATAGGAAGGGTCACAGGATTGGAATGGGAAGGAGTTGGATATCACATCTCATGCTATAGGGAGGGTCTCAGGTTTGGTATAAGCAGTGAGATATCACATCTCATGCTATAGGAAGTGTCTCAGGATTGGAATGGGAAGGAGTTGGATATCACATCTCATGTTATAGGAAGGATCTCAGGTTTGGTATAAGCATTGAGATATCACATCTCTACTATCGGAAGGGTCTCAGGATTGGAATGGGAAGGAGTTGGATATTCCCATCTCATGTTATAGGAAGGGTCTCAGGTTTGGTATTAGAAGCATTGAGATATCACATCTCATGCTATAGGAAGGGTCTCAGGATTGGAATGGGAAGGACTTGGATATCACATCTCATGCTATAAGGAGGGTCTCAAGTTTGATATTAGAAGCATTGAGATATCACATCTCATGATATCGGAAGGGTCTCAGGGATGGAATGGGAAGGAGTTGGATATCACATCTCATGATAAAGGAAGTGTCTAAGGTTTGGAAGGGGAAGGAGTTTGATATCACATCTCATGCCATAGTATGGGTCTCAGGTTTGGTAGAAGCATTGGGATATCACATCTCATGCTATCGGAAGGGTATCAGGATTGGATTTGGAAGGAGTTGGATATCCCATCTCATGCTATAGGAAGGGTCTCAGGTTGGAATGGGAAGGAGTTGGATGTCACATCTCATGTTATAGGAAGGGTCTCAGGATTGGAATTAGAAGGACTTGGATATCACATCTCATGCTATAGGAAGGCTCTCAGGTTTGGAAGGGGAAAGAGTTGGATATCACATTTCATGTAAGAGGTAGGATCTCAGGTTTGGTATTAGAGGCATTGAGATATCACATCTCATGCTATCAGAAGAGTCTCAGGATTGGAATGGGAAGGAGTTGGATATCACATCTCATGCTAAAGGGAGGGTCTCAGGTTTGGAAGGGGAAGGATTTGGATATCACATCTCATGTTATAGGAAGGATCTCAGGTTTGGTATTAGAAGCATTGAGATATCACATCTCATGCTATCGGAAGGATCTCAGGTTTGGTATAGAAGCATTGAGATATCACATCTCATGCTATCAGAAGGTTCTCAGGATTGGAATGGGAAGGAGTTGGATATCACATCTCATGCTAAAGGGAGGGTCTCAGGTTTGGAAGGGGAAGGATTTGGATATCACATCTCATGTTATCGGAAGGATCTCACGTTTGGTATTAGAAGTATTGAGATATCATATCTCATGCTATAGGAAGGGTCTCAGGATTGGAATGGGAAAGAGTTGGATATCACATCTCATGCTATAGGGAGTGTCTCATGATTGGAATGGGAAGGACTTAGATATCACATATCATGCTATAGGGAGGGTCTCAGTTTTGATATTAGAAGCATTGGGATATCACATCTCATGCTATCGGAAGTGTCTCAGGATTGGAATGGGAAGGAGCTGGATATCACATCTCATGCTAAAGGAAGGGTCTCAGGTTTGGAACGGGAAGGAGTTGGATATCACATCTCATGCTAAAGGAAGGGTCTCAGGTTTGGAACGGGAAGGATTTGGATATCACATCTCATGTTATAGGAAGGGTCTCAGGTTTGGTATAAGCATTGAGATATCACATCTCTGCTATCGGAAGTGTCTCAGGATTGGAATGGGAAGGAGTTGGATATCCCATCTCATGTTATAGGACGGGTCTCAGGTTTGTTATTAGAATCATTGAGATATCATATTGCATGCTGTAGGAAGGGTCTAAGGGTTGGAATGGGAAGGACTTGGATACCACATCTCATGCTATAGATAGGCTCTTAGGTTTGGAAAGGGAAGGAGTTGGATATCACATTTCATGTTAGAGGAAGGATCTCAGGTTTGGTATTAGAAGCATTGAGATATCACATCTCATGCTATAGGAAGGGTCTCAGGATTGGAATTTGAAGTAGTTGGATATCACATCTCATGCTATAGGAAGGGTCTCAGGTTTGGTATAAGCATTGAGATATCACATCTCATGCTATAGGACGGGTCTCAGGATTGGAATGGAAGGAGTTGGATATCACATCTCATGTTATAGGAAGGATCTCAGGTTTGGTATTAGAAGCATTGAGACATCACATCTCATGCTATAGGAAGGGTCTCAGGGTTGGAATGGGAAGGAGTTGGATATCACATCTCATCCAATAGGAAGGGTCTCAGGTTTGGAATGGGAAGGAATTGGATATCACATCTCATGTTATAGGAAGGATCTCAGGTTTGGTATTAGAAGCATTGAGATATAACATCTCATGCTATAGGAATGGTCTCAGGATTGGAATGTGAAGGATTTGGATATCACATCTCATGCTAAAGGAAGGGTCTCAGGTTTGGTAGAAGCATTGAGATATCACGTCTCTGCTATCGGAAGGGTCTCAGGATTGGATTGGGAAGGAGTTGGATATCCCTTCTCATGCTATAGGAAGGATCTCAGGATTTGAATGGCAAGGAGTTGGATATCACATCTCATGCCATAGGAAGGGTCTCAGGTTTGGTATAAGCATTGAGATATCACATCTCTGCTATCAGAAGGGTCTCAGGATTGGATTGGGAAGTAGTTGGATATCCCTTCTCATGCTATAGGAAGTGTCTCAGGTTGGAATGGGAAGGAGTTGGATATCACATCTCATGTTATAGGAAGGGTCTCAGGATTGGAATGGGAAGGATTTGGATATCACATCTCTTGCTATAGGAAGGATCTCAGGATTGGAATGGGTAGGAGTTGGATATTACTTTCTTGCTATAGGAAGGGTCTCATGTTTGGAATGGGAAGGAGTTGGATATCACATATGCTATTGTTAGTGTCTCAGGTTTGGAACGGGAAGGAGTTGGATATCACATCTCATGTTATAGGAAGGGTCTCAGGTTTGGTATAAGCATTGAGATATCACATCTCTGCTATCGGAAGCGGCTCAGGATTGGAATGAGAAGGAGTTGGATATCCCATCTCATGTTATAGTAAGAGTCTCTGGTTTGGTATTAGAATCATTGAGATATCACATCGCATGCTGTAGGAAGGGTCTAAGGATTGGAATGGGATGGACTTGGATATCACATCTCATGCTATAGGTAGGCTCTCAGGTTTGGTATAAGCATTGAGATATCACATCTCATGCTATAGGAAGGGTCTCAGGATTGGAATGGGAAGGATTTGGATATCACATCTCATGCTATAGGAAGGGTCTCAGATTTGGTATAAGCATTGAGATATCACATCTCATGCTAAAGGAAGGGTCTCAGGATTGGAATGGGAAGGAGTTGTATATGACATCTCAGGCCATAGGAAGGGTCTCAGGTTTGGTATAAGCATTGAGATATCACATCTCTGCTATCGGAAGGGTCTCAGGATTGGAATGGGAAGGAGTTGGATATCCCATCTCATGTTATAGGAAGGGTCTCAGGTTTGGTATTAGAAGCATAGAGATATCACATCTCATGCTATAGGAAGGGTCTCAGGATTGGAATGGGAAGACTTGGATGTCACATCTCATGCTATAGGGAGGGTCTCAGGTTTGATATTAGAAGCATTGAGATAACAAATCTCATGATATCGGAAGGGTCTCAGGATTGGAATGGGAAGGAGTTGGATACCACATCTCATGATAAAGGAAGGGTCTAAGGTTTGGAAGGGGAAGGATTTGGATATCACATCTCATGTTATAGGACGGGTCTCAGGTTTGGTATTAGAAGCATTGAGATATCAAGTCTCATGGTATAAGAAGGGTCTCAGAATTGGAATGGGAAGGAGTTGGATATCACACCTCAAGCTATAGGAAGGGTCTCAGGATTGGAATGGGAAGGAGTTTGATATCACATCTCATGCCATAGTATGGGTCTCAGGTTTGGTAGAAGCATTGGGATATCACATCTCATGCTATCGGAAGGGTATCAGTATTGGATTTGGAAGAAGTTGGATATCCCATCTCATGCTATAGGAAGGGTCTCAGGTTGGAATGGGAAGGAGTTGGATATCACATTTCATGTTATAGGAAGGGTCTCAGGATTGGAATGGGAAGGACTTGGATATCATATCTCATGCTATAGGATGGGTCTCAGGTTTGTTATTAGAATCATTGAGATATCATATTGCATGCTGTAGGAAGGGTCTAAGGATTGGAATGGGAAGGACTTGGATATCACATCTCATGCTATAGATAGGCTCTTAGGTTTGGAAAGGGAAGGAGTTGGATATCACATTTCATGCTAGAGGAAGGATCTCAGGTTTGGTATTAGAAGCATTGAGATATCACATCTCATGCTATAGGAAGGGTCTCAGGATTGGAATGGGAAGTAGTTGGATATCACATCTCATGTTATAGGAAGGGTCTCAGGTTTGGTATAAGCATTGAGATATCACATCTCATGCTATAGGACGGGTCTCAGGATTGGAATGGAAGTAGTTGGATATCACATCTCATGTTATAGGAAGGATCTCAGGTTTGGTATTAGAAGCATTGAGACATCACATCTCATGCTATAGGAAGGGTCTCAGGATTGGAATGTGAAGGATTTGGATATCACATCTCATGCTAAAGGAAGGGTCTCAGGTTTGGTAGAAGCATTGAGATATCACGTCTCTGCTATCGGAAGGGTCTCAGGATTGGATTGGGAAGGAGTTGGATATCCCTTCTCATGCTATAGGAAGGGTCTCAGGATTTGAATGGCAAGGAGTTGGATATCACATCTCATGCCAAAGGAAGGGTCTCAGGATTGGAATGGGAAGGAGTTGGATATCACATCTCATGCTATAGGAAGGGTCTCAGATTTGGTATAAGCATTGAGATATCACATCTCTGCTATCGGAAGGGTCTCAGGATTGGAATGGGAAGGAGTTGGATATCCCATCTCATGCTATAGGGAGGGTCTCAATTTTGATATTAGAAGCATTGAGATAACAAATCTCATGATATCGGAAGGGTCTCAGGATTGGAATGGGAAGGAGTTGGATATCACATCTCATGATAAAGGAAGGGTCTTAGGTTTGGAAGGGGAAAGATTTGGATATCACATCTCATGTTATAGGACGGGTCTCAGGTTTGGTATTAGAAGCATTGAGATATCAAGTCTCATGGTATAGGAAGGGTCTCAGAATTGGAATGGGAAGGAGTTGGATATCACATCTCAAGCTATAGGAAGGGTCTCAGGATTGGAATGGGAAGGAGTTGGATATCACATCTCATGCTATAGGAAGGGTCTCAGATTTGGTATAAGCATTGAGATATCACATCTCTGCTATCGGAAGGGTCTCAGGATTGGAATGGGAAGGAGTTGGATATCCCATCTCATGCTATAGGAAGGGTCTCAGATTTGGTATAAGCATTGAGATATCACATCTCATGCTATAGGAAGGGTCTCAGGATTGGAATGGGAAGGAGTTGGATATCACATCTCATGCTATAGGAAGGGTCTCAGATTTGGTATAAGCATTGAGATATCACATCTCTGCTATCGGAAGGGTCTCAGGATTGGAATGGGAAGGAGTTGGATATCCCATCTCATGCTATAGGGAGGGTCTCAATTTTGATATTAGAAGCATTGAGATAACAAATCTCATGATATCGGAAGGGTCTCAGGATTGGAATGGGAAGGAGTTGGATATCACATCTCATGATAAAGGAAGGGTCTTAGGTTTGGAAGGGGAAAGATTTGGATATCACATCTCATGTTATAGGACGGGTCTCAGGTTTGGTATTAGAAGCATTGAGATATCAAGTCTCATGGTATAGGAAGGGTCTCAGAATTGGAATGGGAAGGAGTTGGATATCACATCTCAAGCTATAGGAAGAGTCTCAGGATTGGAATGGGAAGGAGTTTGATATCACATCTCATGCCATAGTATGGTTCTCAGGTTTGATAGAAGCATTGGGATATCACATCTCATGCTATTGGAAGGGTATCAGTATTGGATTTGGAAGGAGTTGGATATCCCATCTCATGCTATAGGAAGGGTCTCAGGTTGGAATGGGAAGGAGTTGGATATCACATTTCATGTTATAGGAAGGGTCTCAGGATTGGAATGGGAAGGACTTGGATATCATATCTCATGCTATAGGAAGGCTCTCAGGTTTGGAAGGAGAAGGAGTTGGATATCACATTTCATGTTAGAGGAAGGATCTCAGGTTTGGTATTAGAGGCCTTGAGATATCACATCTCATGCTATAGGAAGGGTCTCAGGTTGGAATGGGAAGGAGTTGGATATCACATTTCATGTTATAGGAAGGGTCTCAGGATTGGAATGGGAAGGAGTTGGATATCACATCTCAAGCTTTAGGAAGGGTCTCAGGTTTGGTATAAGCATTGAGATAGCACATCTCATGCTATAGGAAGGGTCTCAGGATTGGAATGGGAAGGAGTTGGATATCACATCTCATGTTATAGGAAAGATCTCAGGTTTGGTATTAGAAGCATTGAGACATCACATCTCATGTTATAGGAAGGGTCTCAGGATTGGAATGGGAAGAAGTTGGATATCACATCTCATGCTATAGGAAGGGTCTCAGGTTTGGAAGGGGAAGGAGTTGGATATCCAATCTCATGTTATAGGACTGGTCTCAGGTTTGGTATTAGAAGCATTGAGATATCACATCGCATGCTGTAGGAAGGTTCTCAGGTTTGGAATGGGGAGGAATTGGATATCACATCTCATGTCATAGGAAGGTTCTCAGGTTTGGTATTAGAAGCATTGAGATATCACATCTCATGCTATAGGAATGGTCTCAGGATTGGAATGGGAAGGAGTTGGATATTACATTCCTGCTATAGGAAGGGTCTCATGTTTGGAATGGGAATGTGTTGGATATCACATATGCTATAGGAAGGGTCTCAGGTTTGGAACGGGAAGGAGTTGGATATCACATCTCATGTTATAGGATGGGTCTCAGGTTTGTTTTTAGAATCATTGAGATATCATATTGCATGCTGTAGGAAGGGTCTAAGGATTGGAATGGGAAGGAGTTGGATGTCCCATCTCATGTTATAGGAAGGGTCTCAGGTTTGGTATTAGAAGCATTGAGACATCACATCTCATGCTATCGGAAGGGTCTCAGGATTGGAATGGGAAGGACTTGGATATCACATCTCATGTTATAGGAAGGATCTCAGGTTTGGTATTAGAAGCATTGAGACATCACATCTCATGCTATCGGAAGGGTCTCAGGATTGGAATGGGAAGGACTTGGATATCACATCTCATGCTATAGGGAGGGTCTCAAGTTTGATATTAGAAGCATTGAGATATCATATCTCATGCTATAGGAAGGGTCACAGGATTGGAATGGGAAGGAGTTGGATATCACATCTCATGCTATAGGGAGGGTCTCAGGTTTGGTATAAGCAGTGAGATATCACATCTCATGCTATAGGAAGTGTCTCAGGATTGGAATGGGAAGGAGTTGGATATCAAATCTCATGTTATAGGAAGGATCTCAGGTTTGGTATAAGCATTGAGATATCACATCTCTACTATCGGAAGGGTCTCAGGATTGGAATGGGAAGGAGTTGGATATTCCCATCTCATGTTATAGGAAGGGTCTCAGGTTTGGTATTAGAAGCATTGAGATATCACATCTCATGCTATAGGAAGGGTCTCAGGATTGGAATGGGAAGGACTTGGATATCACATCTCATGCTATAAGGAGGGTCTCAAGTTTGATATTAGAAGCATTGAGATATCACATCTCATGATATCGGAAGGGTCTCAGGGATGGAATGGGAAGGAGTTGGATATCACATCTCATGATAAAGGAAGTGTCTAAGGTTTGGAAGGGGAAGGAGTTTGATATCACATCTCATGCCATAGTATGGGTCTCAGGTTTGGTAGAAGCATTGGGATATCACATCTCATGCTATCGGAAGGGTATCAGGATTGGATTTGGAAGGAGTTGGATATCCCATCTCATGCTATAGGAAGGGTCTCAGGTTGGAATGGGAAGGAGTTGGATGTCACATCTCATGTTATAGGAAGGGTCTCAGGATTGGAATTAGAAGGACTTGGATATCACATCTCATGCTATAGGAAGGCTCTCAGGTTTGGAAGGGGAAAGAGTTGGATATCACATTTCATGTAAGAGGTAGGATCTCAGGTTTGGTATTAGAGGCATTGAGATATCACATCTCATGCTATCAGAAGAGTCTCAGGATTGGAATGGGAAGGAGTTGGATATCACATCTCATGCTAAAGGGAGGGTCTCAGGTTTGGAAGGGGAAGGATTTGGATATCACATCTCATGTTATAGGAAGGATCTCAGGTTTGGTATTAGAAGCATTGAGATATCACATCTCATGCTATCGGAAGGATCTCAGGTTTGGTATAGAAGCATTGAGATATCACATCTCATGCTATCAGAAGGTTCTCAGGATTGGAATGGGAAGGAGTTGGATATCACATCTCATGCTAAAGGGAGGGTCTCAGGTTTGGAAGGGGAAGGATTTGGATATCACATCTCATGTTATAGGAAGGATCTCAGGTTTGGTATTAGAAGTATTGAGATATCATATCTCATGCTATAGGAAGGGTCTCAGGATTGGAATGGGAAAGAGTTGGATATCACATCTCATGCTATAGGGAGTGTCTCAGGATTGGAATGGGAAGGACTTAGATATCACATATCATGCTATAGGGAGGGTCTCAGTTTTGATATTAGAAGTATTGGGATATCACATCTCATGCTATCGGAAGTGTCTCAGGATTGGAATGGGAAGGAGCTGGATATCACATCTCATGCTAAAGGAAGGGTCTCAGGTTTGGAACGGGAAGGAGTTGGATATCACATCTCATGCTAAAGGAAGGGTCTCAGGTTTGGAACGGGAAGGATTTGGATATCACATCTCATGTTATAGGAAGGGTCTCAGGTTTGGTATAAGCATTGAGATATCACATCTCTGCTATCGGAAGTGTCTCAGGATTGGAATGGGAAGGAGTTGGATATCCCATCTCATGTTATAGGACGGGTCTCAGGTTTGTTATTAGAATCATTGAGATATCATATTGCATGCTGTAGGAAGGGTCTAAGGGTTGGAATGGGAAGGACTTGGATATCACATCTCATGCTATAGATAGGCTCTTAGGTTTGGAAAGGGAAGGAGTTGGATATCACATTTCATGTTAGAGGAAGGATCTCAGGTTTGGTATTAGAAGCATTGAGATATCACATCTCATGCTATAGGAAGGGTCTCAGGATTGGAATTTGAAGTAGTTGGATATCACATCTCATGCTATAGGAAGGGTCTCAGGTTTGGTATAAGCATTGAGATATCACATCTCATGCTATAGGACGGGTCTCAGGATTGGAATGGAAGGAGTTGGATATCACATCTCATGTTATAGGAAGGATCTCAGGTTTGGTATTAGAAGCATTGAGACATCACATCTCATGCTATAGGAAGGGTCTCAGGGTTGGAATGGGAAGGAGTTGGATATCACATCTCATCCAATAGGAAGGGTCTCAGGTTTGGAATGGGAAGGAATTGGATATCACATCTCATGTTATAGGAAGGATCTCAGGTTTGGTATTAGAAGCATTGAGATATAACATCTCATGCTATAGGAATGGTCTCAGGATTGGAATGTGAAGGATTTGGATATCACATCTCATGCTAAAGGAAGGGTCTCAGGTTTGGTAGAAGCATTGAGATATCACGTCTCTGCTATCGGAAGGGTCTCAGGATTGGATTGGGAAGGAGTTGGATATCCCTTCTCATGCTATAGGAAGGATCTCAGGATTTGAATGGCAAGGAGTTGGATATCACATCTCATGCCATAGGAAGGGTCTCAGGTTTGGTATAAGCATTGAGATATCACATCTCTGCTATCAGAAGGGTCTCAGGATTGGATTGGGAAGTAGTTGGATATCCCTTCTCATGCTATAGGAAGTGTCTCAGGTTGGAATGGGAAGGAGTTGGATATCACATCTCATGTTATAGGAAGGGTCTCAGGATTGGAATGGGAAGGATTTGGATATCACATCTCTTGCTATAGCAAGGATCTCAGGATTGGAATGGGTAGGAGTTGGATATTACTTTCTTGCTATAGGAAGGGTCTCATGTTTGGAATGGGAAGGAGTTGGATATCACATATGCTATTGTTAGTGTCTCAGGTTTGGAACGGGAAGGAGTTGGATATCACATCTCATGTTATAGGAAGGGTCTCAGGTTTGGTATAAGCATTGAGATATCACATCTCTGCTATCGGAAGCGGCTCAGGATTGGAATGAGAAGGAGTTGGATATCCCATCTCATGTTATAGTAAGAGTCTCTGGTTTGGTATTAGAATCATTGAGATATCACATCGCATGCTGTAGGAAGGGTCTAAGGATTGGAATGGGATGGACTTGGATATCACATCTCATGCGATAGGTAGGCTCTCAGGTTTGGTATAAGCATTGAGATATCACATCTCATGCTATAGGAAGGGTCTCAGGATTGGAATGGGAAGGATTTGGATATCACATCTCATGCTATAGGAAGGGTCTCAGATTTGGTATAAGCATTGAGATATCACATCTCATGCTAAAGGAAGGGTCTCAGGATTGGAATGGGAAGGAGTTGTATATGACATCTCAGGCCATAGGAAGGGTCTCAGGTTTGGTATAAGCATTGAGATATCACATCTCTGCTATCGGAAGGGTCTCAGGATTGGAATGGGAAGGAGTTGGATATCCCATCTCATGTTATAGGAAGGGTCTCAGGTTTGGTATTAGAAGCATAGAGATATCACATCTCATGCTATAGGAAGGGTCTCAGGATTGGAATGGGAAGGACTTGGATGTCACATCTCATGCTATAGGGAGGGTCTCAAGTTTGATATTAGAAGCATTGAGATAACAAATCTCATGATATCGGAAGGGTCTCAGGATTGGAATGGGAAGGAGTTGGATACCACATCTCATGATAAAGGAAGGGTCTAAGTTTTGGAAGGGGAAGGATTTGGATATCACATCTCATGTTATAGGACGGGTCTCAGGTTTGGTATTAGAAGCATTGAGATATCAAGTCTCATGGTATAAGAAGGGTCTCAGAATTGGAATGGGAAGGAGTTGGATATCACACCTCAAGCTATAGGAAGGGTCTCAGGATTGGAATGGGAAGGAGTTTGATATCACATCTCATGCCATAGTATGGGTCTCAGGTTTGGTAGAAGCATTGGGATATCACATCTCATGCTATCGGAAGGGTATCAGTATTGGATTTGGAAGAAGTTGGATATCCCATCTCATGCTATAGGAAGGGTCTCAGGTTGGAATGGGAAGGAGTTGGATATCACATTTCATGTTATAGGAAGGGTCTCAGGATTGGAATGGGAAGGACTTGGATATCATATCTCATGCTATAGGATGGGTCTCAGGTTTGTTATTAGAATCATTGAGATATCATATTGCATGCTGTAGGAAGGGTCTAAGGATTGGAATGGGAAGGACTTGGATATCACATCTCATGCTATAGATAGGCTCTTAGGTTTGGAAAGGGAAGGAGTTGGATATCACATTTCATGCTAGAGGAAGGATCTCAGGTTTGGTATTAGAAGCATTGAGATATCACATCTCATGCTATAGGAAGGGTCTCAGGATTGGAATGGGAAGTAGTTGGATATCACATCTCATGTTATAGGAAGGGTCTCAGGTTTGGTATAAGCATTGAGATATCACATCTCATGCTATAGGACGGGTCTCAGGATTGGAATGGAAGGAGTTGGATATCACATCTCATGTTATAGGAAGGATCTCAGGTTTGGTATTAGAAGCATTGAGACATCACATCTCATGCTATAGGAAGGGTCTCAGGATTGGAATGTGAAGGATTTGGATATCACATCTCATGCTAAAGGAAGGGTCTCAGGTTTGGTAGAAGCATTGAGATATCACGTCTCTGCTATCGGAAGGGTCTCAGGATTGGATTGGGAAGGAGTTGGATATCCCTTCTCATGCTATAGGAAGGGTCTCAGGATTTGAATGGCAAGGAGTTGGATATCACATCTCATGCCAAAGGAAGGGTCTCAGGTTTGGTATAAGCATTGAGATATCACATCTCTGCTATCGGAAGGGTCTCAGGATTGGAATGGGAAGGAGTTGGATATTCCCATCTCATGTTATAGGAAGGGTCTCAGGTTTGGTATTAGAAGCATTGAGATATCACATCTCATGCTATAGGAAGGGTCTCAGGATTGGAATGGGAAGGACTTGGATATCACATCTCATGCTATAGGGAGGGTCTCAAGTTTGATATTAGAAGCTTTGAGATATCACATCTCATGATATCGGAAGGGTCTCAGGATTGGAATGGGAAGGAGTTGGATATCACATCTCATGATAAAGGAAGGGTCTAAGGTTTGGAAGGGGAAGGATTTGGATATCACATCTCATGTTATATTACGGGTCTCAGGTTTGGTATTAGAAGCATTGAGATATCAAGTCTCAGAGTATAGGAAGGGTCTCAGGATTGGAATGGGAAGGAGTTGGATATCACATCTCATGCTATAGGAAGGCTCTCAGGTTTGGAAGGGGAAAGAGTTGGATATCACATTTCATGTTAGAGGTAGGATCTCAGGTTTGGTATTAGAGGCATTGAGATATCACATCTCATGCTATCAGAAGGGTCTCAGGAATGGAATGGGAAGGAGTTGGATATCACATCTCATGCTAAAGGGAAGGTCTCAGGTTTGGAAGGGGAAGGATTTGGATATCACATCTAATGTTATAGGAATGATCTCAGGTTTGGTATTAGAAGCATTGAGATATCACATCTCATGCTATCGGAAGGATCTCAGGTTTGGTATTAGAAGCATTGAGATATCACATCTCATGCTATCAGAAGGGTCTCAGGATTGGAATGGGAAGGAGTTGGATATCACATCTCATGCTAAAGGGAGGGTCTCAGGTTTGGAAGGGGAAGGATTTGGATATCACATCTCATGTTATCGGAAGGATCTCACGTTTGGTATTAGAAGTATTGAGATATCATATCTCATGCTATAGGAAGGGTCTCAGGATTGGAATGGGAAAGAGTTGGATATCACATCTCATGCTATAGGGAGTGTCTCAGGATTGGAATGGGAAGGACTTAGATATCACATATCATGCTATAGGGAGGGTCTCAGTTTTGATATTAGAAGCATTGAGATATCACATCTCATGCTATCGGAAGTGTCTCAGGATTGGAATGGGAAGGAGCTGGATATCACATCTCATGCTAAAGGAAGGGTCTCAGGTTTGGAACGGGAAGGATTTGGATATCACATCTCATGTTATAGGAAGGGTTTCAGGTTTGGTATAAGCATTGAGATATCACATCTCTGCTATCGGAAGTGTCTCAGGATTGGAATGGGAAGGAGTTGGATATCCCATCTCATGTTATAGGACGGGTCTCAGGTTTGTTATTAGAATCATTGAGATATCATATTGCATGCTGTAGGAAGGGTCTAAGGGTTGGAATGGGAAGGACTTGGATATCACATCTCATGCTATAGATAGGCTCTTAGGTTTGGAAAGGGAAGGAGTTGGATATCACATTTCATGTTAGAGGAAGGATCTCAGGTTTGGTATTAGAAGCATTGAGATATCACATCTCATGCTAAAGGAAGGGTCTCAGGTTTGGAACGGGAAGGATTTGGATATCACATCTCATGTTATAGGAAGGGTCTCAGGTTTGGTATAAGCATTGAGATATCACATCTCTGCTATCGGAAGTGTCTCAGGATTGGAATGGGAAGGAGTTGGATATCCCATCTCATGTTATAGGACGGGTCTCAGGTTTGTTATTAGAATCATTGAGATATCATATTGCATGCTGTAGGAAGGGTCTAAGGGTTGGAATGGGAAGGACTTGGATATCACATCTCATGCTATAGATAGGCTCTTAGGTTTGGAAAGGGAAGGAGTTGGATATCACATTTCATGTTAGAGGAAGGATCTCAGGTTTGGTATTAGAAGCATTGAGATATCACATCTCATGCTATAGGAAGGGTCTCAGGATTGGAATGGAAGGAGTTGGATATCACATCTCATGTGTTAAGACGGATTTCTGAACTCTGTCCTGGTGGCGCAGAAGTTCAGAAGGCCAACCTAATTACTTGGAACAGGGTAACCTCTGGACAAGCCAGACCAATCAAGGTAGCGATCGCGGCGGTCAAGACTAGGTCTCAAGAGGGGTGAGGGTGACTGAAAGCCCGCAGTGAGCACACAAAGCAAGAGCGCTGACAAACTACTCCAAACAGTTGTTATATCAAAAATAGATACACATTTATTTTAAGGCCTTTAAAATAATGACCGTAGCGAGAAAATCACAATATCACAATACTAAACCAACACATACCATATCAACACAATATATATACAAATACACAGTCGCAAGCGTTTAAAGCACGAAATATGTAGTCCACCTGAAAGGAAAGGAAAACAGGCAGTGCGATAACGCTTTAGACTCAGTTCGCCTTCAGAGGCACCTAACTAGATGGAAGTCCGAGCCCTGCGAAGAGTGGAGCCTTGTGCTCAAAGTACCTGCCACGCCGGTGCCAACGGGCAAAAGGGGAAGCTCTTCGTAGGAAGTCAGGCAGTTCGGGTTAGTGCACAGCAGAAGGAGAACAGGTTCCGCAACTCAAGCGCAGCCTCCACAGCGGGCAGAAGCAGAGTGCGAGTACGGCCAAAAGGGTGCTGTTTTTACACAGCAGGGAAAAGCAATGGGATACTGCAGGAGGGCGACCAGATCCTAGCTAAACTACTCACCGGTCCCCGAAGCAAGCAGACCCAGGCTTCTCCACGTAGATTCAGCAGCTGGCAGGTTCAGAAGAGCAGGGAACGCCTCGTAGTCGTGTAGAACAAAAAGACGCCCCAATCGACGAAACCAGCACAGTTTGTTGCCGCAGCAGGACAACGGAGCGGCCGTGTGTATTCAAGCCAAATGTACACTCCTCCCTTCAGACCTGGGGACGCCAAGCGTACGAAGCGTGGGAGAGTGACAAAGGCTCGAAATACAACACAACCTGGCGGCAGTTACAGAGCAGGACTCCCTTGTAAGCTGGTCAGTCAACTGGATGGCCCAGAGACACTTCCGAAGGCTTACTTGGCAGGAGTTGATGAAGTCGCCGGGAATAGCTGTTCCTGCTATTCCAAAGGTCGAAGCACCAGTACAGGCCTTCTGGTTCGATCCAAGGAGGAAAGGGTTTCACAGGACGACAGCAGTGCAAAGGAGGATTCCTTCAGCGGGTCACCAGCGATTCCTCGGTCCAGCCTCTTGGTTGCAGGATACTTGGCTCCTGTATTCCTTCGTTCATGAGAACTCAGGAGATCGACATGGTAGTGGTGTTTCCAGCTCCCTCTTATCCATGGTTCCCTTCGCGCCAAAACGGAGGGGAGCCAATGGGAGATCCGCTCATCAACACACATACCATACGTGGACCAATCACGGACCACGGTGGTCCCAGGCATTCACACCACCCTAGACTCTCTGGCACCCAGGATGTGTATTGGGACCAGACATCCCAGCCCACACCCTGGAGGCACACAAACGACATGTAGAAGCCCGCGAAAGCAACCACGTTTCGCGGGAAAGTACATGCCCAAATAAGGAAGGCCCCGGGTCGCTCGACCTGGGGAAGGTGAAGGGAGCAAGACGGTCAGTGGACAGGACAAAGGAGCCTCGTGGACTGGCCATTTTGGGAGCCAGGCCACCATTTTGGGTTCAGTGCGAAAAACGTGCTCAGAACGCCAAAAGGAGCTCAAAATAAACAAAACGATCGCTGCCACCATTCCAGTCCCTGAATGACTTGTACCAATCAAAATACCATCCTAAAAGAGTATCTAGGGCCTGTAGAAGGCTAGAGACCCAAGAGAGCTGTAACTTAGCTTACAGTGCCCTCTTGTGTCATGTTGCACTAAAGACGCAACACGATGAAAGAAACTACGGGAAACAGCGTTCCCCGGTACTGACTGTCTTAAGGGCATGTCAGTTTCCCCGTAAGAAAAGGAGCGAAAGCCCAGAGGAGTGCGGCAGAAGGCTGCACTTCTCTGGCAAAGTCAGGAATAAGGTTAAAAACAATAGCAAAAAGTTTAGGGGTTGCCACATGGAAGGAAAATTCCCTACAATTACGAAATCTTTCCTAACACTCGCCCCTCCCAGACTATGGACAGGGGGAACTAATCCACCCCTGGATGAGTCTCTTGTTCAGGTCGGTAAAACATTCTGGACAACCCATCAGCATTGCTATGTTGGACACCTGGCCTATGCTCAATAGTGAAGTCGAAGCCTTGTAGACTTATGGACCACCTGAGCAACTTTGGATTCTCCCCCTTCATGTTCATTAGCCACTTTAACGGCTTATGGTCAGTCTGCACAGTGAAGTGGGTCCCATAGAGGTAGGGCCTCAGCTTCCTTAGGGCCCACACAACAGAGAAACATTCTTTCTCTACCGTGGACCATCTGAGCTCTCTGTCCTTAAGCTGGCGACTAATAAAACCGATAGGGTGTTCCTTACCCTTCTCATCTACTTGTGATAGTACAGCTCCTATCCCAGTGTCAGAGGCATCCGTCTGCATGATAAAAGGTCTTTGATAATCAGGGGCCCTTAGGACAGGGGCCTGGCACAAGGAGTCTTTTAAGCCTTTGAAGGCCTTCTCACACTCGTCGGTCCAAGTTACCTTCTTGGGTTTCTTCGGAGTTGTGAGGGCAGTCAGAGGGGCAGCTATGGTACCATAGTCTGCCACAAAATTGCGGTAATACCCCGTGAGTCCTAAAAAGGCTCTCACTTGGGTTTGCGTAGTGGGGGTAGGCCAGTCTTGTACTGCTTGTACTTTACTGGGTAGAGGCTGTATCCTCCCTCCACCTACTTCATGTCCAAGGTAAACCACTGAGCCTTGTCCAATCTGGCATTTACTAGCCTTTATGGTCAAGTGGGCTTTCTGAAGAGCCTGGAGCACAATCCCGAGGTGTTTCACATGGTCTTCCCAGGTGGCACTGAAAACTGCTATATCGTCCAGATATGCAAGACAGAATTCGTCCAACCCATTCAACACATGATTCACAAGCCTCTGGAAAGTGGCAGGTGCATTCTTCAACCCGAACGGCATTACCCGGAATTGGTAAAGGCCGTCTGGAGTAGAAAATGCTGTCTTCTCCTTGGCATGTTCTGCTAAAGCTATTTGCCAATAGCCAGCAATGAGGTCAAACGTGCTGAGGTACTTGGAGGCACCCAAAGTATCCACCAGCTCATCTGTTCGAGGCAAGGGGTGGGCATCTGTCTTGGTGACAGCATTCAGAGCCCTCTAATCCACGCAGAACCTCACTTCAGAAGTACCTGCTTTTGGAACAACACCACAGGACTGGACCAAGGACTACTAGAGGGTTCAATCACCCCAAGATCTAACATCTTGTTGACCTCGGTCTTAATATAAGACCGTACTTTATCTGACATCCTGTATCCCCTACTTTTGGTAGGTACACTGTCTCCTGTGTCAATGTTATGTTTGCACCAAGGTGTCAAACCAGGGGACTGTGAAAACAGGGGGGAAAACTGCCTAAGCAAACTTTTCACCTCAGCCTGCTGATCAGAAGTCAGATGAGGGGCCACTCGGACACCCTCAACGGAGCTATCTGAAGGACCGCTTTGGAACAGGTCGGGGAGAGGTTCAGACTCCTCTTCCTCAACGTCTGACGCCAGTAGCAGTGCTGCGATTTCGACTCTTGGGACGAAAGCCTTCAGCCTATTCACGTGGAACACTTTTGGAGCCTGTCCAGGCCTTCCAAGGTCCACTAAATAGTTCACCTCACCCAGGGGCTCCACCACTGTGTAAGGGCCTGACCATTTGTCCTGTAAAGCTCGAGGCCTTATAGGATTCATGATCAGGACTTGCTGACCAGGTGTAAAGTTGATGAGGGAAGCTTTCTGGTCGTACCAATGTTTCACCAGCGCTTGTCCTGCCTTCAATTTATCACTAGCCAAGCCATTCAGAAGTACCATCCGTTTTCTGAGCCCTAGCACATAATCAACTACGTTGGTAGTAACAGGGGGAGTGGGCATCTCCCATCCCTCTTTGACGATGGCTAAGGGTCCCCGTACGGGATGACCGAACAGAAGTTCGAAGGGGCTGAAGCCAACACCCTCCTGTGGTACCTCTCGGTAGGCAAACAGTAAGCATGGTAAAAGAAGATCCCATTTTCTTCTCTGAGGCTCCTCCAGAGCCCCAATCATGCTCTTTAACGTTCTGTTGAAACGTTCCACCAGACCATTGGTCTGGGGGTGGTATGCAGAAGAGAACTTGTAGGTGACCCCACATTCTTTCCACATAGCCTGCATATACTTCGACATAAAGTTGCTGCCACGATCTGACACAACTTCTTTAGGGAAGCCAACCCTAGTAAATATGCCGAGTAAAGCTTTTGCAACTGACTTGGCAGTTACAGTTTTCAATGGGATGGCCTCAGGATACCTGGTTGCATGGTCGACCAGCACCAGGATAAACCTATTGCCTGAGGATGTTTGCGGGTCAAGGGTACCAACGATGTCGATCCCTACCCTTTCAAATGGTACCCCCACAACTGGGAGCGGTACCAACGGAGCTTGGATTGTCGCGCCAACCTTACCAGACAACTGGCAGGAGGCACAACTCCTGCAGTGACTTTCTACTTGCACCCCCATCTTGGGCCAGTAGAAGTGCATGGATAACCTTTGCTTGGTCCTCTTCATACCAAGGTGACCAGCAAGGGGAACTTCATGCGCCAACTGCAGGAGGAAGGGCCTAACAGCAAGGGGAACCACCAACCTCCTATGGTCTCCTTCTGTAGACTCTGTGGGCTCACTATACAGGAGTCCACCTTCCCAATAAATCCTATGCTTCCCAGGAGGTTCACCCTCAAGCTGGGAGCAGGCCTGTCTCCTTAGGCCTTCCAGAGATGGGCACTCACGTTGGCCTTTACTGAATTCGTCCCTATCAGGACCTCCTTCAACTAACAAGTCTTTTAGTTCAGGATGATCGTTGGGGTCGAATACTTCAGGCATCGCCACCTCCTCGTCAGGCCCGGGCGATTGACCAACTTCCTCCACCGCAGTGGTAGGCGAGCTCGGGGGAATATTCTCTTTCCCTCGGTTTGACTTCTAGACTCCTTTCGCCTTGGGTTTCCCCTTTGACTGGGGCGGCGTATTGGACTTGGCCAATGCTGCCCGTGCTTGAGACCGTGTGTAGGGTCTTTCGGCAGTGTCTACTACGAGCCCTAAAGCTCTGAGATCATTGCCCAACAAGACCTTTCCCGGGACGTTTCTCTGAATGCTCACTGGAATCCTGACTGCTGTACCATTTAAAGTAAGATTTACAGGGATCACGGGAAACATACGGAGGGGGCCCTCAGCCAACTTAGTGGGCATCAGAGTAGCTCTGGCAACTTCCTCTGAGTCTACCAAGGTAGAATCCACTACAGTGCGACTGCACCCACTATCCCTAAGAGCTGGAGTATCCACTCCATTGATCAGCACACTGTCTTTAAAGTAGTGCTTGGTATTATCCGGAATCCTAGCATAAGCCTCTGCGACTTTAGGCTCCCAGGAACCCAGGGACACTAAAACTACCTCAGCCTCTATCCCACTGGGAAATGAGTCTGAGGAGAAGGATGCTCCTGTAATCTCTTCTTCCTCGTAGGAGGAGAAGGCCAGATTAGCGGAGTGGACCCCCAAAGGTCTAACCTTACAACGGGGATCCCCCTTCACATGGTCAGTTGCTCCACAAGAAAAACACGCCCCATTGGGTCTGTTTACGTAGGGAGGCTTATTGTAACCAGAGTTCTGTTTTGGAGGCGAACCTCCACTGCCCTGTGAGTTCTCTTGTGTCTTACCCTTATTTTTCTTTTTGTGGCCCTTATGGGAAGAAGATTTAGCAGATTCCCCACCCTCCATATCTTTGGACTTTTTCCCTTCCTCCTGCTTACCAGGATGAGTTTTGTCCTTATGGGACACTCGATGTGACACCCATAAGTCTGCTGCAATGGCCAGCTTCTTAGGATCTATCTCCTTCGAATCGGCCAAATGCTGCTTAAGCTCCGGGGAAGAAGAACCAAAAATGTGTTCCAGCATGACAAGATTTATCATGCCTTCGAAGGTAGAAACCTTATAACCTTCGACCCAGCCAGTTAAGTTTTTCAAGGATTCAGCGACATAAGATACCCAAGTACCACCTTCCTTTTTCTTATACTCTCGAAAACGCTTTAAATATTGGGCCGGAGTCTTCCCAAACTTTAAAATGAGAGTTTGCTTTAACATTGCGAAATCAGCTCGCTCAGTCTTCGACATTTCCATAATGGCACTACAGCCAGAATGGGGCAGTCTACTGAGCAACCACGCAATCTTATCAGCATTGTCAACTTCTTGAACTTCGCATGCATACTCAAACGCATTCAGCCAGTCCATAATGTCATTACTTTCTTCATACACACTGAGCAGATCTTTTGGAAACCGTGGATGAGAGGAAGCCCCAGACCCATATCCAGGACCCTTGGATCCATTTGCCACCTGAAGCTTGGCCAGTTCCAACTGGTGATCCCTGTCTTTTTGTTTTTCTGCCTGTTCGATTTTTAGTTTGGCTATGCTGAATTCAAGCTCCTGCTGCCTAAACCGCAGCTCTTGCTTCTTGAATTCAAGCATAGCCTCCCCATCAGCACTGGCAGAGGAAACATTAGACATCTCGTCCTCCCTGTCCTCGTGGTCGCGGTGGATCAGTGCGGCGGCAGAACCGTCGGTTCTACCAGTGAGAGCAGCCCCACCACCTTCCGCACTGTCCTCAGAAGTTATAGCGTCAAGCTGCGCTTCTTGCCACGCCACGATTCTTTGGATCATTTCCAATTTCGTGCCTTGAGAGGAAACCCCTCTCTCCGCACACATCTTTTTTAGTGTTTCTGATTTAGAAGCATTCAAAGTTAACAAGGTACTTGTTTCCATACTGTTTGATAGGACTATGGCCTTTTTTAAAGTTATACTATAACAATTCACTACGTGTACTGTTTGGAATAACCTGAAATGCCTTCGTTCGAGCGCAACACTGGATACCTTCAGTCGTATCCCACCGCTGTACACCAATTTGTTAAGACGGATTTCTGAACTCTGTCCTGGTGGCGCAGAAGTTCAGAAGGCCAACCTAATTACTTGGAACAGGGTAACCTCTGGACAAGCCAGACCAATCAAGGTAGCGATCGCGGCGGTCAAGACTAGGTCTCAAGAGGGGTGAGGGTGACTGAAAGCCCGCAGTGAGCACACAAAGCAAGAGCGCTGACAAACTACTCCAAACAGTTGTTATATCAAAAATAGATACACATTTATTTTAAGGCCTTTAAAATAATGACCGTAGCGAGAAAATCACAATATCACAATACTAAACCAACACATACCATATCAACACAATATATATACAAATACACAGTCGCAAGCGTTTAAAGCACGAAATATGTAGTCCACCTGAAAGGAAAGGAAAACAGGCAGTGCGATAACGCTTTAGACTCAGTTCGCCTTCAGAGGCACCTAACTAGATGGAAGTCCGAGCCCTGCGAAGAGTGGAGCCTTGTGCTCAAAGTACCTGCCACGCCGGTGCCAACGGGCAAAAGGGGAAGCTCTTCGTAGGAAGTCAGGCAGTTCGGGTTAGTGCACAGCAGAAGGAGAACAGGTTCCGCAACTCAAGCGCAGCCTCCACAGCGGGCAGAAGCAGAGCGCGAGTACGGCCAAAAGGGTGCTGTTTTTACACAGCAGGGAAAAGCAATGGGATACTGCAGGAGGGCGACCAGATCCTAGCTAAACTACTCACCGGTCCCCGAAGCAAGCAGACCCAGGCTTCTCCACGTAGATTCAGCAGCTGGCAGGTTCAGAAGAGCAGGGAACGCCTCGTAGTCGTGTAGAACAAAAAGACGCCCCAATCGACGAAACCAGCACAGTTTGTTGCCTCAGCAGGACAACGGAGCGGCCGTGTGTATTCAAGCCAAATGTACACTCCTCCCTTCAGACCTGGGGACGCCAAGCGTACGAAGCGTGGGAGAGTGACAAAGGCTCGAAATACAACACAACCTGGCGGCAGTTACAGAGCAGGACTCCCTTGTAAGCTGGTCAGTCAACTGGATGGCCCAGAGACACTTCCGAAGGCTTACTTGGCAGGAGTTGATGAAGTCGCCGGGAATAGCTGTTCCTGCTATTCCAAAGGTCGAAGCACCAGTACAGGCCTTCTGGTTCGATCCAAGGAGGAAAGGGTTTCACAGGATGACAGCAGTGCAAAGGAGGATTCCTTCAGCGGGTCACCAGCGATTCCTCGGTCCAGCCTCTTGGTTGCAGGATACTTGGCTCCTGTATTCCTTCGTTCGTGAGAACTCAGGAGATCGACATGGTAGTGGTGTTTCCAGCTCCCTCTTATCCACGGTTCCCTTCGCGCCAAAACGGAGGGGAGCCAATGGGAGATCCGCTCATCAACACACATACCATACGTGGACCAATCACGGACCACGGTGGTCCCAGGCATTCACACCACCCTAGACTCTCTGGCACCCAGGATGTGTATTGGGACCAGACATCCCAGCCCACACCCTGGAGGCACACAAACGACATGTAGAAGCCCGCGAAAGCAACCACGTTTCGCGGGAAAGTACATGCCCAAATAAGGAAGGCCCCGGGTCGCCCGACCTGGGGAAGGTGAAGGGAGCAAGACGGTCAGTGGACAGGACAAAGGAGCCTCCTGGACTGGCCATTTTGGGAGCCAGGCCACCATTTTGGGTTCAGTGCGAAAAACGTGCTCAGAACGCCAAAAGGAGCTCAAAATAAACAAAACGATCGCTGCCACCATTCCGGTCCCTGAATGACTTGTACCGATCAAAATACCATCCTAAAAGAGTATCTAGGGCCTGTAGAAGGCTAGAGACCCAAGAGAGCTGTAACTTAGCTTACAGTGCCCTCTTGTGTCATGTTGCACTAAAGCCGCAACACGATAAAAGAAACTACGGGAAACAGCGTTCCCCGGTACTGACTGTCTTAAGGGCATGTCAGTTTCCCCGTAAGAAAAGGAGCGAAAGCCCAGAGGAGTGCGGCAGAAGGCTGCACTTCTCTGGCAAAGTCAGGAATAAGGTTAAAAACAATAGCAAAAAGTTTAGGGGTTGCCACATGGAAGGAAAATTCCCTACAATTACGAAATCTTTCCTAACATCATGTTATAGGAAGGATCTCAGGTTTGGTATTAGAAGCATTGAGACATCACATCTCATGCTATAGGAAGGGTCTCAGGGTTGGAATGGGAAGGAGTTGGATATCACATCTCATCCAATAGGAAGGGTCTAAGGTTTGCAATGGGAAGGAATTGGATATCACATCTTATGTTATAGGAAGGATCTCAGGTTTGGTATTAGAAGCATTGAGATATCACATCTCATGCTATAGGAAGGGTCTCAGGATTGGAATGTGAAGGATTTGGATATCACATCTCATGCTAAAGGAAGGGTCTCAGGTTTGGTAGAAGCATTGAGATATCACGTCTCTGCTATCGGAAGGGTCTCAGGATTGGATTGGGAAGGAGTTGGATATCCCTTCTCATGCTATAGGAAGGGTCTCAGGATTTGAATGGCAAGGAGTTGGATATCACATCTCATGCCATAGGAAGGGTCTCAGGTTTGGTATAAGCATTGAGATATCACATCTCTGCTATCGGAAGGGTCTCAGGATTGGATTGGGAAGGAGTTGGATATCCCTTCTCATGCTATAGGAAGTGGCTCAGGTTGGAATGGGAAGGAGTTGGATATCACATCTCATGTTATAGGAAGGGTCTCAGGATTGGAATGGGAAGGATTTGGATATCACATCTCTTGCTATAGGAAGGGTCTCAGGATTGGAATGGGTAGGAGTTGGATATTACTTTCTTGCTATAGGAAGGGTCTCATGTTTGGAATGGGAAGGAGTTGGATATCACATATGCTATAGTTAGTGTCTCAGGTTTGGAACGGGAAGGAGTTGGATATCACATCTCATGTTATAGGAAGGGTCTCAGGTTTGGTATAAGCATTGAGATATCACATCTCTGCTATCGGAAGCGGCTCAGGATTGGAATGGGAAGGAGTTGGATATCCCATCTCATGTTATAGTAAGAGTCTCTGGTTTGGTATTAGAATCATTGAGATATCACATTGCATGCTGTAGGAAGGGTCTAAGGATTGGAATGGGATGGACTTGGATATCACATCTCATGTTATAGGTAGGCTCTCAGGTTTGGTATAAGCATTGAGATATCACATCTCATGCTATAGGAAGGGTCTCAGGATTGGAATGGGATGGACTTGGATATCACATCTCATGTTATAGGTAGGCTCTCAGATTTGGTATAAGCATTGAGATATCACATCTCATGCTAAAGGAAGGGTCTCAGGATTGGAATGGGAAGGAGTTGTATATGACATCTCAGGCCATAGGAAGGGTCTCAGGTTTGGTATAAGCATTGAGATATCACATCTCTGCTATCGGAAGCGGCTCAGGATTGGAATGGGAAGGAGTTGGATATCCCATCTCATGTTATAGTAAGAGTCTCTGGTTTGGTATTAGAATCATTGAGATATCACATTGCATGCTGTAGGAAGGGTCTAAGGATTGGAATGGGATGGACTTGGATATCACATCTCATGCTATAGGTAGGCTCTCAGGTTTGGTATAAGCATTGAGATATCACATCTCATGCTATAGGAAGGGTCTCAGGATTGGAATGGGAAGGATTTGGATATCACATCTCATGCTATAGGAAGGGTCTCAGATTTGGTATAAGCATTGAGATATCACATCTCATGCTAAAGGAAGGGTCTCAGGATTGGAATGGGAAGGAGTTGGATACCACATCTCATGATAAAGGAAGGGTCTAAGGTTTGGAAGGGGAAGGATTTGGATATCACATCTCATGTTATAGGACGGGTCTCAGGTTTGGTATTAGAAGCATTGAGATATCAAGTCTCATGGTATAAGAAGGGTCTCAGAATTGGAATGGGAAGGAGTTGGATATCACACCTCAAGCTATAGGAAGGGTCTCAGGATTGGAATGGGAAGGAGTTTGATATCACATCTCATGCCATAGTATGGGTCTCAGGTTTGGTAGAAGCATTGGGATATCACATCTCATGCTATCGGAAAGGTATCAGTATTGGATTTGGAAGAAGTTGGATATCCCATCTCATGCTATAGGAAGGGTCTCAGGTAAGAATGGGAAGGAGTTGGATATCACATTTCATGTTATAGGAAGGGTCTCAGGATTGGAATGGGAAGGACTTGGATATCATATCTCATGCTATAGGACGGGTCTCAGGTTTGTTATTAGAATCATTGAGATATCATATTGCATGCTGTAGGAAGGGTCTAAGGATTGGAATGGGAAGGACTTGGATATCACATCTCATGCTATAGATAGGCTCTTAGGTTTGGAAAGGGAAGGAGTTGGATATCACATTTCATGTTAGAGGAAGGATCTCAGGTTTGGTATTAGAAGCATTGAGATATCACATCTCATGCTATAGGAAGGGTCTCAGGATTGGAATGGGAAGTAGTTGGATATCACATCTCATGCTATAGGAAGGGTCTCAGGTTTGGTATAAGCATTGAGATATCACATCTCATGCTATAGGACGGGTCTCAGGATTGGAATGGAAGGAGTTGGATATCACATCTCATGTTATAGGAAGGATCTCAGCTTTGGTATTAGAAGCATTGAGACATCACATCTCATGCTATAGGAAGGGTCTCAGGGTTGGAATGGGAAGGAGTTGGATATCACATCTCATCCAATAGGAAGGGTTTTAGGTTTGGAATGGGAAGGAATTGGATATCACATCTCATGTTATAGGAAGGATCTCAGGATTGGAATGTGAAGGATTTGGATATCACATCTCATGCTAAAGGAAGGGTCTCAGGTTTGGTAGAAGCATTGAGATATCACGTCTCTGCTATCGGAAGGGTCTCAGGATTGGATTGGGAAGGAGTTGGATATCCCTTCTCATGCTATAGGATGGGTCTCAGGATTTGAATGGGAAGGAGTTGGATATCACATCTCATGTTATAGGAAGGGTCTCAGGATTGGAATGGGAAGGATTTGGATATCACATCTCTTGCTATAGGAAGGGTCTCAGGATTGGAATGGGTAGGAGTTGGATATTACTTTCTTGCTATAGGAAGGGTCTCATGTTTGGAATGGGAAGCAGTTGGATATCACATATGCTATAGTTAGTGTCTCAGTTTTGGAACGGGAAGGAGTTGGATATCACATCTCATGTTATAGGAAGGGTCTCAGGTTTGGTATAAGCATTGAGATATCACATCTCTGCTATCGGAAGCGGCTCAGGATTGGAATGGGAAGGAGTTGGATATCCCATCTCATGTTATAGGAAGAGTCTCTGGTTTGGTATTAGAATAATTGAGATATCACATCGCATGCTGTAGGAAGGGTCTAAGGATTGGAATGGGATGGACTTGGATATCACATCTCATGCTATAGGTAGGCTCTCAGGTTTGGTATAAGCATTGAGATATCACATCTCATGCTATAGGAAGGGTCTCAGGATTGGAATGGGAAGGAATTGGATATCACATCTCATGCTATAGGTAGGGTCTCAGATTTGGTATAAGCATTGAGATATCACATCTCATGCTAAAGGAAGGGTCTCAGGATTGGAATGGGAAGGAGTTGTATATGACATCTCGGGCCATAGGAAGGGTCTCAAGTTTGGTATAAGCATTGAGATATCACATCTCTGCTATCGGAAGGGTCTCAGGATTGGAATGGGAAGGAGTTGGATATCCCATCTCATGTTATAGGAATGCTCTCAGGTTTGGTATTAGAAGCATAGAGATATCACATCTCATGCTATAGGAAGGGTCTCAGGATTGGAATGGGAAGGACTTGGATGTCACATCTCATGCTATAGGGAGGGTCTCAAGTTTGATATTAGAAGCATTGAGATAACAAATCTCATGATATCGGAAGGGTCTCAGGATTGGAATGGGAAGGAGTTGGATATCACATCTCATGATAAAGGAAGGGTCTAAGGTTTGGAAGGGGAAGGATTTGGATATCACATCTCATGTTATAGGACAGTTCTCAGGTTTGGTATTAGAAGCATTGAGATATCAAGTCTCATGGTATAAGAAGGGTCTCAGAATTGGAATGGGAAGGAGTTGGATATCACACCTCAAGCTATAGGAAGGGTCTCAGGATTGGAATGGGAAGGAGTTTGATATCACATCTCATGCCATAGTATGGGTCTCAGGTTTGGTAGAAGCATTGGGATATCACATCTCATGCTATCGGAAGGGTATCAGTATTGGATTTGGAAGAAGTTGGATATCCCATCTCATGCTATAGGAAGGGTCTCAGGTTGGAATGGGAAGGACTTGGATATCATATCTCATGCTATAGGAAGGCTCTCAGGTTTGGAAGGGGAAGGAGTTGGATATCACATTTCATGTTAGAGGAAGGATCTCAGGTTTGGTATTAGAGGCCTTGAGATATCACATCTCATGCTATAGGAAGGGTCTCAGGATTGGAATGGGAAGGAGTTGGATATCACATCTCAAGCTATAGGAAATATCTCAGGTTTGGTATTAGAAGCATTGAGACATCACATCTCATGTTATAGGAAGGGTCTCAGGATTGGAATGGGAAGAAGTTGGATATCACATCTCATGCTATAGGAAGGGTCTCAGGTTTGGTATAAGCATTGAGATATCACATCTCATGCTATAGGACGGGTCTCAGGATTGGAATGGAAGGAGTTGGATATCACATCTCATGTTATAGGAAGGATCTCAGGTTTGGTATTAGAAGCATTGAGACATCACATCTCATGCTATAGGAAGGGTCTCAGGATTGGAATGGGAAGGAGTTGGATATCACATCTCATCCAATAGGAAGGGTCTCAGGTTTGGAATGGGAAGGAATTGGATATCACATCTTATGTTATAGGAAGGATCTCAGGTTTGGTATTAGAAGCATTGAGATATCACATCTCATGCTATAGGAAGGGTCTCAGGATTGGAATGTGAAGGATTTGGATATCACATCTCATGCTAAAGGAAGGGTCTCAGGTTTGGTAGAAGCATTGAGATATCACGTCTCTGCTATCGGAAGGGTCTCAGGATTGGATTGGGAAGGAGTTGGATATCCCTTCTCATGCTATAGGAAGGGTCTCAGGATTTGAATGGCAAGGAGTTGGATATCACATCTCATGCCATAGGAAGGGTCTCAGGTTTGGTATAAGCATTGAGATATCACATCTCTGCTATCGGAAGGGTCTCAGGATTGGATTGGGAAGGAGTTGGATATCCCTTCTCATGCTATAGGAAGTGTCTCAGGTTGGAATGGGAAGGAGTTGGATATCACATCTCATGTTATAGGAAGGGTCTCAGGATTGGAATGGGAAGGATTTGGATATCACATCTCTTGCTATAGGAAGGGTCTCAGGATTGGAATGGGTAGGAGTTGGATATTACTTTCTTGCTATAGGAAGGGTCTCATGTTTGGAATGGGAAGGAGTTGGATATCACATATGCTATAGTTAGTGTCTCAGGTTTGGAACGGGAAGGAGTTGGATATCACATCTCATGTTATAGGAAGGGTCTCAGGTTTGGTATAAGCATTGAGATATCACATCTCTGCTATCGGAAGCGGCTCAGGATTGGAATGGGAAGGAGTTGGATATCCCATCTCATGTTATAGTAAGAGTCTCTGGTTTGGTATTAGAATCATTGAGATATCACATCGCATGCTGTAGGAAGGGTCTAAGGATTGGAATGGGATGGACTTGGATATCACATCTCATGCTATAGGTAGGCTCTCAGGTTTGGTATAAGCATTGAGATATCACATCTCATGCTATAGGAAGGGTCTCAGGATTGGAATGGGAAGGATTTGGATATCACATCTCATGCTATAGGAAGGGTCTCAGATTTGGTATAAGCATTGAGATATCACATCTCATGCTAAAGGAAGGGTAACAGGATTGGAATGGGAAGGAGTTGTATATGACATCTCAGGCCATAGGAAGGGTCTCAGGTTTGGTATAAGCATTGAGATATCACATCTCTGCTATCGGAAGGGTCTCAGGATTGGAATGGGAAGGAGTTGGATATCCCATCTCATGTTATAGGAAGGGTCTCAGGTTTGGTATTAGAAGCATAGAGATATCACATCTCATACTATAGGAAGGGTCTCAGGATTGGAATGGGAAGGACTTGGATGTCACATCTCATGCTATAGGGAGGGTCTCAAGTTTGATATTAGAAGCATTTAGATAACAAATCTCATGATATCGGAAGGGTCTCAGGATTGGAATGGGAAGGAGTTGGATACCACATCTCATGATAAAGGAAGGGTCTAAGGTTTGGAAGGGGAAGGATTTGGATATCACATCTCATGTTATAGGACGGGTCTCAGGTTTGGTATTAGAAGCATTGAGATATCAAGTCTCATGGTATAAGAAGGGTCTCAGAATTGGAATGGGAAGAAGTTGGATATCACACCTCAAGCTATAGGAAGGGCCTCAGGATTGGAATGGGAAGGAGTTTGATATCACATCTCATGCCATAGTATGGGTCTCAGGTTTGGTAGAAGCATTGGGATATCACATCTCATGCTATCGGAAGGGTATCAGTATTGGATTTGGAAGAAGTTGGATATCCCATCTCATGCTATAGGAAGGGTCTCAGGTTGGAATGGGAAGGAGTTGGATATCACATTTCATGTTATAGGAAGGGTCTCAGGATTGGAATGGGAAGGACTTGGATATCATATCTCATGCTATAGGACGGGTCTCAGGTTTGTTATTAGAATCATTGAGATATCATATTGCATGCTGTTGGAAGGGTCTAAGGATTGGAATGGGAAGGACTTGGATATCACATCTCATGCTATAGATAGGCTCTTAGGTTTGGAAAGGGAAGGAGGTGGATATCACATTTCATGTTAGAGGAAGGATCTCAGGTTTGGTATTAGAAGCATTGAGATATCACATCTCATGCTATAGGAAGGGTCTCAGGATTGGAATGGGAAGTAGTTGGATATCACATCTCATGCTATAGGAAGGGTCTCAGGTTTGGTATAAGCATTGAGATATCACATCTCATGCTATAGGACGGGTCTCAGGATTGGAATGGAAGGAGTTGGATATCACATCTCATGTTATAGGAAGGATCTCAGGTTTGGTATTAGAAGCATTGAGACATCACATCTCATGCTATAGGAAGGGTCTCAGGGTTGGAATGGGAAGGAGTTGGATATCACATCTCATCCAATAGGAATGGTCTCAGGTTTGGAATGGGAAGGAATTGGATATCACATCTCATGTTATAGGAAGGATCTCAGGTTTGGTATTAGAAGCATTGAGATATCACATCTCATGCTATAGGAAGGGTCTCAGGATTGGAATGTGAAGGATTTGGATATCACATCTCATGCTAAAGGAAGGGTCTCAGGTATGGTAGAAGCATTGAGATATCACGTCTCTGCTATCGGAAGGGTCTCAGGATTGGATTGGGAAGGCGTTGGATATCCCTTCTCATGCTATAGGAAGGGTCTCAGGATTTGAATGGGAAGGAGTTGGATATCACATCTCATGTTATAGGAAGGGTCTCAGGATTGGAATGGGAAGGATTTGGATATCACATCTCTTGCTATAGGAAGGGTCTCAGGATTGGAATGGGTAGGAGTTGGATATTACTTTCTTGCTATAGGAAGGGTCTCATGTTTGGAATGGGAAGCAGTTGGATATCACATATGCTATAGTTAGTGTCTCAGGTTTGGAACGGGAAGGAGTTGGATATCACATCTCATGTTATAGGAAGGGTCTCAGGTTTGGTATAAGCATTGAGATATCACATCTCTGCTATCGGAAGCGGCTCAGGATTGGAATGGGAAGGAGTTGGATATCCCATCTCATGTTATAGGAAGAGTCTCTGGTTTGGTATTAGAATCATTGAGATATCACATTGCATGCTGTAGGAAGGGTCTAAGGATTGGAATGGGATGGACTTGGATATCACATCTCATGCTATAGGTAGGCTCTCAGGTTTGGTATAAGCATTGAGATATCACATCTCATGCTATAGGAAGGGTCTCAGGATTGGAATGGGAAGGAATTGGATATCACATCTCATGCTGTAGGAAGGGTCTCAGATTTGGTATAAGCATTGAGATATCACATCTCATGCTAAAGGAAGGGTCTCAGGATTGGAATGGGAAGGAGTTGTATATGACATCTCAGGCCATAGGAAGGGTCTCAGGTTTGGTATAAGCATTGAGATATCACATCTCTGCTATCGGAAGGGTCTCAGGATTGGAATGGGAAGGAGTTGGATATCCCATCTCATGTTATAGGAATGGTCTCAGGTTTGGTATTAGAAGCATAGAGATATCACATCTCATGCTATAGGAAGGGTCTCAGGATTGGAATGGGAAGGACTTGGATGTCACATCTCATGCTGTAGGGAGGGTCTCAAGTTTGATATTAGAAGCATTGAGATAACAATTCTCATGATATCGGAAGGGTCTCAGGATTGGAATGGGAAGGAGTTGGATATCACATCTCATGATAAAGGAAGGGTCTAAGGTTTGGAAGGGGAAGGATTTGGATATCACATCTCATGTTATAGGACGGGTATCAGGTTTGGTATTAGAAGCATTGAGATATCAAGTCTCATGGTATAAGAAGGGTCTCAGAATTGGAATGGGAAGGAGTTGGATATCACACCTCAAGCTATATGAAGGGTCTCAGGATTGGAATGGGAAGGAGTTTGATATCACATCTCATGCCATGGTATGGGTCTCAGGTTTGGTAGAAGCATTGGGATATCACATCTCATGCTATCGGAAGGGTATCAGTATTGGATTTGGAAGAAGTTGGATATCCCATCTCATGCTATAGGAAGGGTCTCAGGTTGGAATGGGAAGGAGTTGGATATCACATTTCATGTTATAGGAAGGGTCTCAGGATTGGAATGGGAAGGACTTGGATATCATATCTCATGCTATAGGAAGGCTCTCAGGTTTGGAAGGGGAAGGAGGTGGATATCACATTTCATGTTAGAGGAAGGATCTCAGGTTTGGTATTAGAGGCCTTGAGATATCACATCTCATGCTATAGGAAGGGTCTCAGGATTGGAATGGGAAGGAGTTGGATATCACATCTCAAGCTATAGGAAGGGTCTCAGGTTTGGTATAAGCATTGAGATATCACATCTCATGCTATAGGAAGGGTCTCAGGATTGGAATGGGAAGGAGTTGGATATCACATCTCATGTTATAGGAAATATCTCAGGTTTGGTATTAGAAGCATTGAGACATCACATCTCATGTTATAGGAAGGGTCTCAGGATTGGAATGGGAAGAAGTTGGATATCACATCTCATGCTATAGGAAGGGTCTCAGGTTTGGTATAAGCATTGAGATATCACATCTCATGCTATAGGAAGGGTCTCAGGATTGGAATGGGAAGGAGTTGTATATGACATCTCATGCCATAGGAAGGGTCTCAGGTTTGGTATAAGCATTGAGATATCACATCACATGCTATAGGAAGGGTCTCAGGATTGGAATGGGAAGGACTTGGATATCACATCTCATGCTATAGGCAGGGCCTCAGGTTTGGAAAGGGAAGGAGATGGATATCACATTTCATGTTAGAGATAGGATCTCAGGTTTGGTATTAGAGGCATTGAGATATCACATCTCATGCTATCAGAAGGGTCTCAGGATTGGAATGGGAAGGAGTTGTATATCACATCTCATGCTAAATGGAGGGTCTCAGGTTTGGAAGGGGAAGGATTTCTAAATCACATCTCATGTTATAGGAAGGATCTCAGGTTTGGTATTAGAAGCATTGAGATATCACATCTCATGCTATCGGAAGTATCTCAGGTTTGGTATTAGAGGCATTGAGATATCACATCTCATGCTATCATAAGGGTCTCAGGATTGGAATGGGAAGGAGTTGGATATCACATCTCATGTTATTGGAAGGATCGCAGGTTTGGTATTAGAAGCATTGATACATCACATCTCATGCTATAGGAAGGGTCTCAGGATTGGAATGGGAAGGAGTTGGATATCACATCTCATGCTATAGGAAGGGTCTCAGATTTGGTATAAGCATTGAGATATCACATCTCATGCTATAGGAAGGGTCTCAGGATTGGATTGGGAAGGAGTTGTATATGACATCTCATGTTATAGGAAGGGTCTCAGGTTTGGTATTAGAAGCATTGAGATATCACATCTCATGCTATAGGAAGGGTCTCAGGATTGGAATGGGGAGGACTTGGATGTCACATCTCATGCTATAGGGAGGGTCTCAAGTTTGATATTAGAAGCATTGAGATAACAAATCTCATGATATCGGAAGGGTCTCAGGATTGGAATGGGAAGGAGTTGGATATCACATCTCATGATAAAGGAAGGGTCTAAGGTTTGGAAGGGGAAAGATTTGGATATCACATCTCATGTTATAGGACGGGTCTCAGGTTTGGTATTAGAAGCATTGAGATATCAAGTCTCATGGCATAGGAAAGGTCTCAGAATTGGAATGGGAAGGAGATGGATATCACATCTCAAGCTATAGGAAGAGTCTCAGGATTGGAATGGGAATGAGTTTGATATCACATCTCATGCCATAGTATGGGTCTCAGGTTTGGTAGAAGCATTGGGATATCACAATTCATGCTATTGGAAGGGTATCAGTATTGGATTTCGAAGGAGTTGGATATCCCATCTCATGCTATAGGAAGGGTCTCAGGTTGGAATGGGAAGGAGTTGGATATCACATTTCATGTTATAGGAAGGGTCTCAGGATTGGAATGGGAAGGACTTGGATATCATATATCATGCTATAGGAAGGCTCTCAGGTTTGGAAGGGGAAGGAGTTGGATATCACATTTCATGTTAGAGGAAGGATCTCAGGTTTGGTATTAGAGGCCTTGAGATATCACATCTCATGCTATAGGAAGGGTCTCAGGATTGGAATGGGAAGGAGTTGGATATCACATATCAAGCTTTAGGAAGGGTCTCAGGTTTGGTATAAGCATTGCGATAGCACATCTCATGCTATAGGAAGGGTCTCAGGATTGGAATGGGAAGGAGTTGGATATCACATCTCATGTTATAGGAAAGATCTCAGGTTTGGTATTAGAAGCATTGAGACATCACATCTCATGTTATAGGAAGGGTCTCAGGATTGGAATGGGAAGAAGTTGGATATCACATCTCATGCTATAGGAAGGGTCTCAGGTTTGGAAGGGGAAGGAGTTGGATATCCAATCTCATGTTATAGGACTGGTCTCAGGTTTGGTATTAGAAGCATTGAGATATCACATCGCATGCTATAGGAAGGTTCTCAGGTTTGGTATTAGAAGCATTGAGACATCACATCTCATGCTATAGGAAGGGTCTCAGGATTGGAATGGGAAGGAGTTGGATATCACATCTCATGTTATAGGAAGGATCTCAGGTTTGGTATTAGAAGCATTAAGACATCACATCTCATGCTATAGGAAGGGTCTCAGGATTGGAATGGGAAGGAGTTGGATATCACATCTCATGCTATAGGAAGGGTCTCACATTTGGTATAAGCATTGAGAAATCACATCTCATGCTATAGGAAGGGTCTCAGGATTGGATTGGGAAGGAGTTGTATATGACATCTCAGGCCATAGGAAGGGTCTCAGGATTGGTATAAGCATTGAGATATCACATCTCTGCTATCGGAAGGGTCTCAGGATTGGAATGGGAAGGAGTTGGATATCCCATCTCATGTTATAGGAAGGGTCTCAGGTTTGGTATTAGAAGCATTGAGATATCACATCTCATGCTATAGGAAGGGTCTCAGGATTGGAATGGGGAGGACTTGGATGTCACATCTCATGCTATAGGGAGGGTCTCAATTTTGATATTAGAAGCATTGAGATAACAAATCTCATGATATCGGAAGGGTCTCAGGATTGGAATGGGAAGGAGTTGGATATCACATCTCATGATAAAGGAAGGGTCTAAGGTTTGGAAGGGGAAAGATTTGGATATCACATCTCATGTTATAGGACGGGTCTCAGGTTTGGTATTAGAAGCATTGAGATATCAAGTCTCATGGCATAGGAAGGGTATCAGTATTGGATTTGGAAGGAGTTGGATATCACATTTCATGTTATAGGAAGGGTCTCAGGTTGGAATGGGAAGGAGTTGGATATCACATTTCATGTTATAGGAAGGGTCTCAGGATTGGAATGGGAAGGACTTGGATATCATATCTCATGCTATAGGAAGGCTCTCAGGTTTGGAAGGGGAAGGAGTTGGATATCACATTTCATGTTAGAGGAAGGATCTCAGGTTTGGTATTAGAGGCCTTGAGATATCACATCTCATGCTATAGGAAGGGTCTCAGGATTGGAATGGGAAGGAGTTGGATATCACATCTCATGCTATAGGAAGGGTCTCAGGTTTGGAAGGGGAAGGAGTTGGATATCCAATCTCATGTTATAGGACTGGTCTCAGGTTTGGTATTAGAAGCATTGCGATATCACATCGCATGCTATAGGAAGGTTCTCAGGTTTGGTATTAGAAGCATTGAGACATCACATCTCATGCTATAGGAAGGGTCTCAGGATTGGAATGGGAAGGAGTTGGATATCACATCTCATGCTATAGGAAGGGTCTCAGGTTTGGAAGGGGAAGGAGTTGGATATCCAATCTCATGTTATAGGACTGGTCTCAGGTTTGGTATTAGAAGCATTGAGATATCACATCGCATGCTATAGGAAGGTTCTCAGGTTTGGTATTAGAAGCATTGAGACATCACATCTCATGCTATAGGAAGGGTCTCAGGATTGGAATGGGAAGGAGTTGGATATCACATCTCATGTTATAGGAAGGATCTCAGGTTTGGTATTAGAAGCATTGAGACATCACATCTCATGCTATAGGAAGGGTCTCAGGATTGGAATGGGAAGGAGTTGGATATCACATCTCATGCTATAGGAAGGGTCTCACATTTGGTATAAGCATTGAGAAATCACATCTCATGCTATAGGAAGGGTCTCAGGATTGGATTGGGAAGGAGTTGTATATGACATCTCAGGCCATAGGAAGGGTCTCAGGATTGGTATAAGCATTGAGATATCACATCTCTGCTATCGGAAGGGTCTCAGGATTGGAATGGGAAGGAGTTGGATATCCCATCTCATGTTATAGGAAGGGTCTCAGGTTTGGTATTAGAAGCATTGAGATATCACATCTCATGCTATAGGAAGGGTCTCAGGATTGGAATGGGGAGGACTTGGATGTCACATCTCATGCTATAGGGAGGGTCTCAATTTTGATATTAGAAGCATTGAGATAACAAATCTCATGATATCGGAAGGGTCTCAGGATTGGAATGGGAAGGAGTTGGATATCACATCTCATGATAAAGGAAGGGTCTAAGGTTTGGAAGGGGAAAGATTTGGATATCACATCTCATGTTATAGGACGGGTCTCAGGTTTGGTATTAGAAGCATTGAGATATCAAGTCTCATGGCATAGGAAGGGTATCAGTATTGGATTTGGAAGGAGTTGGATATCACATTTCATGTTATAGGAAGGGTCTCAGGTTGGAATGGGAAGGAGTTGGATATCACATTTCATGTTATAGGAAGGGTCTCAGGATTGGAATGGGAAGGACTTGGATATCATATCTCATGCTATATGAAGGCTCTCAGGTTTGGAAGGGGAAGGAGTTGGATATCACATTTCATGTTAGAGGTAGGATCTCAGGTTTGGTATTAGAGGCCTTGAGATATCACATCTCATGCTATAGGAAGGGTCTCAGGATTGGAATGGGAAGGAGTTGGATATCACATCTCAAGCTTTAGGAAGGGTCTCAGGTTTGGAATAAGCATTGAGATAGCACATCTCATGCTATAGGAAGGGTCTCAGGATTGGAATGGGAAGGAGTTGGATATCACATCTCATGTTATAGGAAGGATCTCAGGTTTGGTATTAGAAGCATTGAGACATCACATCTCATGCTATAGGAAGGGTCTCAGGATTGGAATGGGAAGGAGTTGGATATCACATCTCATGCTATAGGAAGGGTCTCAGATTTGGTATAAGCATTGAGATATCACATCTCTGCTATCGGAAGGGTCTCAGGATTGGAATGGGAAGGAGTTGGATATCCCATCTCATGCTATAGGGAGGGTCTCAATTTTGATATTAGAAGCATTGAGATAACAAATCTCATGATATCGGAAGGGTCTCAGGATTGGAATGGGAAGGAGTTGGATATCACATCTCATGATAAAGGAAGGGTCTAAGGTTTGGAAGGGGAAAGATTTGGATATCACATCTCATGTTATAGGACGGGTCTCAGGTTTGGTATTAGAAGCATTGAGATATCAAGTCTCATGGTATAGGAAGGGTCTCAGAATTGGAATGGGAAGGAGTTGGATATCACATCTCAAGCTCTAGGAAGAGTCTCAGGATTGGAATGGGAAGGAGTTTGATATCACATATCATGCCATAGTATGGTTCTCAGGTTTGATAGAAGCATTGGGATATCACATCTCATGCTATTGGAAGGGTATCAGTATTGGATTTGGAAGGAGTTGGATATCCCATCTCATGCTATAGGAAGGGTCTCAGGTTGGAATGGGAAGGAGTTGGATATCACATTTCATGTTATAGGAAGGGTCTCAGGATTGGAATGGGAAGGACTTGGATATCATATCTCATGCTATAGGAAGGCTCTCAGGTTTGGAAGGGGAAAGAGTTGGATATCACATTTCATGTTAGAGGAAGGATCTCAGGTTTGGTATTAGAGGCCTTGAGATACCACATCTCATGCTATAGGAAGGGTCTCAGGTTGGAATGGGAAGGAGTTGGATATCACATTTCATGTTATAGGAAGGGTCTCAGGATTGGAATGGGAAGGAGTTGGATATCACATCTCAAGCTTTAGGAAGGGTCTCAGGTTTGGTATAAGCATTGAGATAGCACATCTCATGCTATAGGAAGGGTCTCAGGATTGGAATGGGAAGGAGTTGGATATCACATCTCATGTTATAGGAAAGATCTCAGGTTTGGTATTAGAAGCATTGAGACATCACATCTCATGTTATAGGAAGGGTCTCAGGATTGGAATGGGAAGAAGTTGGATATCACATCTCATGCTATAGGAAGGGTCTCAGGTTTGGAAGGGGAAGGAGGTGGATATCCAATCTCATGTTATAGGACTGGTCTCAGGTTTGGTATTAGAAGCATTGAGATATCAAATCGCATGCTGTAGGAAGGTTCTCAGGTTTGGAATGGGGAGGAATTGGATATCACATCTCATGTCATAGGAAGGATCTCAGGTTTGGTATTAGAAGCATTGAGATATCACATCTCATGCTATAGGAATGGTCTCAGGATTGGAATGGGAAGGAGTTGGATATTACATTCCTGCTATAGGAAGGGTCTCATGTTTGGAATGGGAATGTGTTGGATATCACATATGCTATAGGAAGGGTCTCAGGTTTGGAACGGGAAGGAGTTGGATATCACATCTCATGTTATAGGAAGGGTCTCAGGTTTGGTATAAGCATTGAGATATCACATCTCTGCTATCGGAAGTGTCTCAGGATTGGAATGGGAAGGTGTTGGATATCCCATCTCATGTTATAGGATGGGTCTCAGGTTTGTTATTAGAATCATTGAGATATCATATTGCATGCTGTAGGAAGGGTCTAAGGATTGGAATGGGAAGGAGTTGGATATCCCATCTCATGTTATAGGAAGAGTCTCAGGTTTGGTATTAGAAGCATTTAGATATCACATCTCATGCTATAGGAAGTGTCTCAGGATTGGAATGGGAAGGAGTTGGATATCACATTTCATGTTAGAGGAAGGATCTCAGGTTTGGTATTAGAGGCATTGAGATATCACATCTCATGCTATAGGAAGGGTCTCAGGATTGGAATGGGAAGGAGTTGGATATCACATCTCATGCTATAGGAAGGGTCTCAGGATTGGAATGGGAAGGAGTTGGATATCACATCTCATGTTATAGGAAGGATCTCAGGTTTGGTATTAGAAGCATTGAGACATCACATCTCATGCTATCGGAAGGGTCTCAGGATTGGAATGGGAAGGACTTGGATATCACATCTCATGCTATAGGGAGGGTCTCAAGTTTGATATTAGAAGCATTGAGATATCATATCTCATGCTATAGGAAGGGTCTCAGGATTGGAATGGGAAGGAGTTGGATATCACATCTCATGCTATAGGAAGGGTCTCAGGTTTGGTATAAGCAGTGAGATATCACATCTCATGCTATAGGAAGTGTCTCAGGATTGGAATGGGAAGGAGTTGGATATCACATCTCATGTTATAGGAAGGATCTCAGGTTTGGTATAAGCATTGAGATATCACATCTCTACTATCGGAAGGGTCTCAGGATTGGAATGGGAAGGAGTTGGATATTCCCATCTCATGTTATAGGAAGGGTCTCAGGTTTGGTATTAGAAGCATTGAGATATCACATCTCATGCTATAGGAAGGGTCTCAGGATTGGAATGGGAAGGACTTGGATATCACATCTCATGCTATAGATAGGCTCTCAGGTTTGGAAAGGGAAGGAGTTGGATATCACATTTCATGTTAGAGGAAGGATCTCAGGTTTGGTATTAGAGGCATTGAGATATCAGATCTCAGGCTATAGGAAGGGTCTCAGGATTGGAATGGGAAGGAGTTGGATATCACATCTCATGCTAGAGGAAGGGTCTCAGGTTTGGTATAAGCATTGAGATATCACATCTCGTGCTATAGGAAGGGTCTCAGGATTGGAATGGGAAGGAGTTGTATATGACATCTCATGCCGTAGGAAGGGTCTCAGGTTTGGTATAAGCATTGAGATATCACATCTCTGCTATCGAAAGGGTCTTAGGATTGGAATGGGAAGGAGTTGGATATCCCATCTCATATTATAGGAAGAGTCTCAGGTTTGGTATTAGAAGCATTGAGATATCCCATCTCATGATATAGGAAGGGTCTCAGTTTGGAATGGGAAGGAGTTGGATATCACATTTCATGTTATAGGAAGGGTCTCAGGATTGGAATGGGAAGGACTTGGATATCATATCCCATGCTATAGGAAGGCTCTCAGGTTTGGAAGGGGAAGGAGTTGGATATCACATTTCATGTTAGAGGAAGGATCTCAGGTTTGGTATTAGAGGCCTTGAGATATCACATCTCATGCTATAGGAAGGGTCTCAGGATTGGAATGGGAAGGAGTTGGATATCACATCTCAAGCTATAGGAATGGTCTCAGGTTTGGTATAAGCATTGTGATATCACATCTCATGCTATAGGAAGGGTCTCAGGATTGGAATGGGAAGGAGTTGGATATCACATCTCATGTTATAGGAAAGATCTCAGGTTTGGCATTAGAAGCATTGAGACATCACATCTCATGTTATAGGAAGGGTCTCAGGATTGGAATGGGAAGAAGTTGGATATCACATCTCATGCTATAGGAAGGGTCTCAGGTTTGGTATAAGCATTGAGATATTACATCTCATGCTATAGGAAGGGTCTCAGGATTGGAATGGGAAGGAGTTGTATATGACATATCATGCCATAGGAAGGGTCTCAGGTTTGGTATAAGCATTGAGATATCACATCACATGCTATAGGAAGGGTCTCAGGATTGGAATGGGAAGGACTTGGATATCACATCTCATGCTATAGGCAGGGTCTCAGGTTTGGAAAGGGAATGAGATGGATATCACATTTCATGTTAGAGGTAGGATCTCAGGTTTGGTATTAAAGGCATTGAGATATCACATCTCATGCTATCAGAAGGGTCTCAGGATTGGAATGGGAAGGAGTTGGATATCACATCTCATGCTAAAGGGAGGGTCTCAGGTTTAGAAGGGGAAGGATTTGGAAATCACATCTCATGTTATATTAAGGATCTCAGGTTTGGTATTAGAAGCATTGAGATATCACATCTCATGCTTTCATAAGGGTCTCAGGATTGGAATGGGAAGGAGTTGGATATCACATCTGATGTTATAGGAAGGATCTCAGGTTTGGTATTAGAAGCATTGAGACATCACATCTCATGCTATAGGAAGGGTCTCAGGATTGGAATGGGAAGGAGTTGGATATCACATCTCATGCTATAGGAAGGGTCTCAGATTTGGTATAAGCATTGAGATATCACATCTCATGCTATAGGAAGGGTCTCAGGATTGGAATGGGAAGGAGTTGTATATGACATCTCAGGCCATAGGAAGGGTCTCAGGTTTGGTATAAGCATTGAGATATCACATCTCTGCTATCGGAAGGGTCTCAGGATTGGAATGGGAAGGAATTGGATATCACATCTCATGTTATAGGAAGGATCTCAGGTTTGGTATTAGAAGCATTGAGATATCCCTTCTCATGCTATAGGAAGGGTCTCAGGATTGGAATGTGAAGGATTTGGATATCACATCTCATGCTAAAGGAAGGGTCTCAGGTTTGGTAGAAGCATTGAGATATCACGTCTCTGCTATCGGAAGGGTCTCAGGATTGGATTGGGAAGGAGTTGGATATCCCTTCTCATGCTATAGGAAGGGTCTCAGGTTTGGTATAAGCATTGAGATATCACATCTCTGCTATCGGAAGGGTCTCAGGATTGGATTGGGAAGGAGTTGGATATCCCTTCTCATGCTATAGGAAGTGTCTCAGGTTGGAATGGGAAGGAGTTGGATATCACATCTCATGTTATAGGAAGGGTCTCAGGATTGGAATGGGAAGGATTTGGATATCACATCTCTTGCTATAGGAAGGGTCTCAGGATTGGAATGGGTAGGAGTTGGATATTACTTTCTTGCTATAGGAAGGGTGTCATGTTTGGAATGGGAAGGAGTTGGATATCACATATGCTATAGTTAGTGTCTCAGGTTTGGAACGGGAAGGAGTTGGATATCACATCTCATGTTATAGGAAGGGTCTCAGGTTTGGTATAAGCATTGAGATATCACATCTCTGCTATCGGAAGTGGCTCAGGATTGGAATGGGAAGGAGTTGGATATCCCATCTCATGTTATAGGACGAGTCTCTGGTTTGGTATTAGAATCATTGAGATATCACATCGCATGCTGTAGGAAGGGTCTAAGGATTGGAATGGGATGGACTTGGATATCACATCTCATGCTATAGATAGGCTCTTAGGTTTGGAAAGGGAAGGAGTTGGATATCACATTTCATGTTAGAGGAAGGATCTCAGGTTTGGTATTAGAAGCATTGAGATATCACATCTCATGCTATAGGAAGGGTCTCAGGATTGGAATGGGAAGGAGCTGGATATCACATCTCATGCTAAAGGAAGGGTCTCAGGTTTGGAACGGGAAGGATTTGGATATCACATCTCATGATATAGGAAGGGTCTCAGGTTTGGTATAAGCATTGAGATATCACATCTCTGCTATCGGAAGTGTCTCAGGATTGGAATGGGAAGGAGTTGGATGTCCCATCTCATGTTATAGGACGGGTCTCAGGTTTGTTATTAGAATCATTGAGATATCATATTGCATGCTGTAGGAAGGGTCTAAGGGTTGGAATGGGAAGGACTTGGATATCACATCTCATGCTATAGATAGGCTCCTAGGTTTGGAAAGGGAAGGAGTTGGATATCACATTTCATGTTAGAGGAAGGATCTCAGGTTTGGTATTAGAAGCATTGAGATATCACATCTCATGCTATAGGAAGGGTCTCAGGATTGGAATGGGAAGTAGTTGGATATCACATCTCATGCTATAGGAAGGGTCTCAGGTTTGGTATAAGCATTGAGATTTCACATCTCATGCTATAGGACGGGTCTCAGGATTGGAATGGAAGGAGTTGGATATCACATCTCATGTTATAGGAAGGATCTCAGGTTTGGTATTAGAAGCATTGAGACATCACATCTCATGCTGTAGGAAGGGTCTCAGGGTTGGAATGGGAAGGAGTTGGATATCACATCTCATCCAATAGGAAGGGTCTCAGGTTTGGAATGGGAAGGAATTGGATATCACATCTCATGTTATAGGAAGGATCTCAGGTTTGGTATTAGAAGCATTGAGATATCACATCTCATGCTATAGGAAGGGTCTCAGGATTGGAATGTGAAGGATTTGGATATCACATCTCATGCTAAAGGAAGGGTCTCAGGTTTGGTAGAAGCATTGAGATATCACGTCTCTGCTATCGGAAGGGTCTCAGGATTGGATTGGGAAGGAGTTGGATATCCCTTCTCATGCTATAGGAAGGGTCTCAGGATTTGAATGGCAAGGAGTTGGATATCACATCTCATGCCATAGGAAGGGTCTCAGGTTTGGTATAAGCATTGAGATATCACATCTCTGCTATCGGAAGGGTCTCAGGATTGGATTGGGAAGGAGTTGGATATCCCTTCTCATGCTATAGGAAGTGTCTCAGGTTGGAATGGTAAGGAGTTGGATATCACATCTCATGTTATAGGAAGGGTCTCAGGATTGGAATGGGAAGGATTTGGATATCACATCCCTTGCTATAGGAAGGGTCTCAGGATTGGAATGGGTAGGAGTTGGATATTACTTTCTTGCTATAGGCAGGGTCTCATGTTTGGAATGGGAAGGAGTTGGATTTCACATATGCTATAGTTAGTGTCTCAGGTTTGGAACGGGAAGGAGTTGGATATCACATCTCATGTTATAGGAAGGGTCTCAGGTTTGGTATAAGCATTGAGATATCACATCTCTGCTATCGGAAGCGGCTCAGGATTGGAATGGGAAGGAGTTGGATATCCCATCTCATGTTATAGGAAGAGTCTCTGGTTTGGTATTAGAATCATTGAGATATCACATTGCATGCTGTTGGAAGGGTCTAAGGATTGGAATGGGATGGACTTGGATATCACATCTCATGCTATAGGTAGGCTCTCAGGTTTGGTATAAGCATTGAGATATCACATCTCATGCTATAGGAAGGGTCTCAGGATTGGAATGGGAAGGATTTGGATATCACATCTCATGCTATAGGAAGGGTCTCAGATTTGGTATAAGCATTGAGATATCACATCTCATGCTAAAGGAAGGGTCTCAGGTTTGGAAAGGGAAGGAGTTGGATATCACATTTCATGTTAGAGGAAAGATCTCAGGTTTGGTATTAGAAGCATTGAGATATCACATCTCATGCTATAGGAAGGGTCTCAGGATTGGAATGGGAAGTAGTTGGATATCACATCTCATGCTATAGGAAGGGTCTCAGGTTTGGTATAAGCATTGAGATATCACATCTCATGCTATAGGACGGGTCTCAGGATTGGAATGGAAGGAGTTGGATATCACATCTCATGTTATAGGAAGGATCTCAGGTTTGGTATTAGATGCATTGAGACATCACATCTCATGCTATAGGAAGGGTCTCAGGGTTGGAATGGGAAGGAGTTGGATATCACATCTCATCCAATAGGAAGGGTCTCAGGTTTGGAATGGGAAGGAATTGGATATCACATCTCATGTTATAGGAAGAATCTCAGGTTTGGTATTAGAAGCATTGAGATATCACATCTCACCCTTCTTATACCATGAGACTTGATATCTCAATGCTTCTAATACCAAACCTGAGACCCGTCCTATAACATGAGATGTGATATCCAAATCCTTCCCCTTCCAAACCTTAGACCCTTCCTTTATCATGAGATGTGATATCCAACTCCTTCCCATTCCAATCCTGAGACCCTTCCGATATCATGAGATTTGTTATCTCAATACTTCTAATATCAAACTTGAGACCCTCCCTATAGCATGAGATGTGACATCCAAGTCCTTCCCATTACAATCCTGAGACCCTTCCTATAGCATGAGATGTGATATCTCTATGCTTCTAATACCAAACCTGAGACCCTTCCTATAACATGAGATGGGATATCCAACTCCTTCCCATTCCAATCCTGAGACCCTTCCGATAGCAGAGATGTGATATCTCAATGCTTATACCAAACCTGAGAACCTTCCTATGGCCTGAGATGTCATATACAACTCCTTCCCATTCCAATCCTGAGACCCTTCCTTTAGCATGAGATGTGATATCTCAATGCTTATACCAAATCTGAGACCCTTCCTATAGCATGAGATGTGATATCCAATTCCTTCCGATTCCAATCCTGAGACCCTTCCTATAGCATGAGATGTGATATCTCAATGCTTATACCAAACCTGAGAGCCTACCTATAGCATGAGATGTGATATCCAAGTCCATCCCATTCCAATCCTTAGATCCTTCCTACAGCATGCGATGTGATATCTCAATGATTCTAATACCAAACCAGAGACTCTTCCTATAACATGAGATGGGATATCCAACTCCTTCCCATTCCAATCCTGAGCTGCTTCCGATAGCAGAGATGTGATATCTCAATGCTTATACCAAACCTGAGACCCTTCCTATAACATGAATTGTGATATCCAACTCCTTCCCGTTCCAAACCTGAGACACTAACTATAGCATATGTGATATCCAACTCCTTCCCATTCCAAACATGAGACCCTTCCTATAGCAAGAAAGTAATATCCAACTCCTACCCATTCCAATCCTGAGACCCTTCCTATAGCAAGAGATGTGATATCCAAATCCTTCCCATTCCAATCCTGAGACCCTTCCTATAACATGAGATGTGATATCCAACTCCTTCCCATTCCAACCTGAGACACTTCCTATAGCATGAGAAGGGATATCCAACTCCTTCCCAATCCAATCCTGAGACCCTTCCGATAGCAGAGATGTGATATCTCAATGCGTATACCAAACCTGAGACCCTTCCTATGGCATGAGATGTGATATCCAACTCCTTCCCAATCCAATCCTGAGACCCTTCCTATAGCAGAGACGTGATATCTCAATGCTTCTACCAAACCTGAGACCCTTCCTTTAGCATGAGATGTGATATCCAAATCCTTCACATTCCAATCCTGAGACCCTTCCTATAGCATGATATGTGATATCTCAATGCTTCTAATACCAAACCTGAGATCCTTCCTATAACATGAGATGTGATATCCAATTCCTTCCCATTCCAAACCTGAGACCCTTCCTATTGGATGAGATGTGATATCCAACTCCTTCCCATTCCAACCCTGAGACCCTTCCTATAGCATGAGATGTGATGTCTCAATGCTTCTAATACCAAACCTGAGATCCTTCCTATAACATGAGATGTGATATCCAACTCCTTCTATTCCAATCCTGAGACCCGTCCTATAGCATGAGATGTGATATCTCAATGCTTATACCAAACCTGAGACCCTTCCTATAGCATGAGATGTGATATCCAACTGCTTCCCATTCCAATCCTGAGACCCTTCCTATAGCATGAGATGTGATATCTCAATGCTTCTAATACCAAACCTGAGATCCTTCCTCTAACATGAAATGTGATATCCAACTCCTTCCCTTTCCAAACCTAAGAGCCTATCTATAGCATGAGATGTGATATCCAAGTCCTTCCCATTCCAACCCTTAGACCCTTCCTACAGCATGCAATATGATATCTCAATGATTCTAATAACAAACCTGAGACCCATCCTATAACATGAGATGGGATATCCAACTCCTTCCCATTCCAATCCTGAGACACTTCCGATAGCAGAGATGTGATATCTCAATGCTTATACCAAACCTGAGACCCTTCCTATAACATGAGATGTGATATCCAAATCCTTCCCGTTCCAAACCTGAGACCCTTCCTTTAGCATGAGATGTGATATCCAGCACCTTCCCATTCCAATCCTGAGACACTTCCGATAGCATGAGATGTGATATCTCAATGCTTCTAATATCAAAACTGAGACCCTCCCTATAGCATGATATGTGATATCTAAGTCCTTCCCATTCCAATCCTGAGACCCTCCCTATAGCATGAGATGTGATATCCAACTCCTTCCCATTCCAATCCTGAGACGCTTCCTATAGCATGAGATATGATATCTCAATACTTCTAATACCAAACGTGAGATCCTTCCGATAACATGAGATGTGATATCCAAATCCTTCCCCTTCCAAACCTGAGACCCTCCCTTTAGTATGAGATGTGATATCCAACTCCTTCCTATTCCAATCCTGAGACTCTTCTGATAGCATGAGATGTGATATCTCAATGCCTCTAATACCAAACCTGAGATCCTACCTCTAACATGAAATGTGATATCCAACTCTTTCCCCTTCCAAACCTGAGAGCCTTCCTATAGCATGAGATGTGATATCCAAGTCCTTCCCATTCCAATCCTGAGACCCTTCCTATAGCTTGAGATGTGATATCCAACTCCTTCCCATTCCAATTCTGAGACCCTTCCTATACTCTGAGACTTGATATCTCAATGCTTCTAATATCAAACCTGAGACCCGTAATATAACATGAGATGTGATATCCAAATCCTTCCCCTTCCAAACCTTAGACCCTTCCTTTATCATGAGATGTGATATCCAACTCCTTCCCATTCCAATCCTGAGACCCTTCCGATATCATGAGATGTGATATCTCAAAGCTTCTAATATCAAACTTGAGACCCTCCCTATAGCATGAGATGTGATATCCAAGTCCTTCCCATTCCAATCCTGAGACCCTTCCTATAGCATGAGATGTGATATCTCAATGCTTCTAATACCAAACCTGAGACCCTTCCTATAACATGAGATGGGAATATCCAACTCCTTCCCATTCCAATCCTGAGACCCTTCCGATAGCAGAGATGTGATATCTCAATGCTTATACCAAACCTGAGACCCTTCCTATGGCATGAGATGTGATATCCAACTCCTTGCCATTCAAATCCTGAGACCCTTCCTATAGCATGAGAAGGGATATCCAACTCCTTCCCAATCCAATCCTGAGACCCTTCCGATAGCAGAGACGTGATATCTCAATGCTTCTTCCAAACCTGAGACCCTTCCTTTAGCATGAGATGTGATATCCAAATCCTTCACATTCCAATCCTGAGACCCTTCCTATAGCATGAGATGTGATATCTCAATGCTTCTAATACCAAACCTGAGATCCTTCCTATAACATGAGATGTGATATCCAATTCCTTCCCATTCCAAACCTGAGACCCTTCCTATTGGATGAGATGTGATATCCAACTCCTTCCCATTCCAACCCTGAGACCCTTCCTATAGCATGAGATGTGATGTCTCAATGCTTCTAATACCAAACCTGAGATCCTTCCTATAACATGAGATGTGATATCCAACTCCTTCCATTCCAATCCTGAGACCCGTCCTATAGCATGAGATGTGATATCTCAATGCTTATACCAAACCTGAGACCCTTCCTATAGCATGAGATGTGATATCCAACTACTTCCCATTCCAATCCTGAGACCCTTCCTATAGCATGAGATGTGATATCTCAATGCTTCTAATACCAAACCTGAGATCCTTCCTCTAACATGAAATGTGATATCCAACTCCTTCCCTTTCCAAACCTCAGAGCCTATCTATAGCATGAGATGTGATATCCAAGTCCTTCCCATTCCAATCCTTAGACCCTTCCTACAGCATGCAATATGATATCTCAATGATTCTAATAACAAACCTGAGACCCGTCCTATAGCATGAGATATGATATCCAAGTCCTTCCCATTCCAATCCTGAGACCCTTCCTATAACATGAAATGTGATATCCAACTCCTTCCCATTCCAACCTGAGACCCTTCCTATAGCATGAGATGGGATATCCAACTTCTTCCAAATCCAAAACTGATACCCTTCCGATAGCATGAGATGTGATATCCCAATGCTTCTACCAAACCTGAGACCCATACTATGGCATGAGATGTGATATCAAACTCCTTCCCATTCCAATCCTGAGACCCTTCCTATAGCTTGAGGTGTGATATCCAACTCCTTCCCATTCCAATTCTGAGACCCTTCTTATACCATGAGACTTGATATCTCAATGCTTCTAATACCAAACCTGAGACCCGTCCTATAACATGAGATGTGATATCCAAATCCTTCCCCTTCCAAACCTTAGACCCTTCCTTTATCATGAGATGTGATATCCAACTCCTTCCCATTCCAATCCTGAGACCCTTCCGATATCATGAGATTTGTTATCTCAATGCTTCTAATATCAAACTTGAGACCCTCCCTATAGCATGAGATGTGACATCCAAGTCCTTCCCATTCCAATCCTGAGACCCTTCCTATAGCATGAGATGTGATATCTCTATGCTTCTAATACCAAACCTGAGACCCTTCCTATAACATGAGATGGGATATCCAACTCCTTCCCATTCCAATCCTGAGACCCTTCCGATAGCAGCGATGTGATATCTCAATGCTTATACCAAACCTGAGAACCTTCCTATGGCCTGAGATGTCATATACAACTCCTTCCCATTCCAATCCTGAGACCCTTCCTTTAGCATGAGATGTGATATCTCAATGCTTATACCAAATCTGAGACCCTTCCTAAAGCATGAGATGTGATATCCAATTCCTTCCCATTCTAATCCTGAGACCCTTCCTATAGCATGAGATGTGATATCTCAATGCTTATACCAAACCTGAGAGCCTACCTATAGCATGAGATGTGATATCCAAGTCCATCCCATTCCAATCCTTAGACCCTTCCTACAGCATGCGATGTGATATCTCAATGTTTCTAATACCAAACCAGAGACTCTTCCTATAACATGAGATGGGATATCCAACGCCTTCCCATTCCAATCCTGAGCCGCTTCCGATAGCAGAGATGTGATATCTCAATGCTTATCCCAAACCTGAGACCCTTCCTATAACATGAGATGTGATATACAACTCCTTCCCGTTCCAAACCTGAGACACTAACTATAGCATATGTGATATCCAACTCCTTCCCATTCCAAACATGAGACCCTTCCTATAGCAAGAAAGTAATATCCAACTCCTACCCATTCCAATCCTGAGACCCTTCCTATAGCAAGAGATGTGATATCCAAATCCTTCCCATTCCAATCCAGAGACCCTTCCTATAACATGAGATGTGATATCCAACTCCTTCCCATTCCAACCTGAGACACTTCCTATAGCATGAGAAGGGATATCCAACTCCTTCCCAATCCAATCCTGAGACCCTTCCGATAGCAGAGATGTGATATCTCAATGCGTATACCAAACCTGAGACCCTTCCTATGGCATGAGATGTGATATCCAACTCCTTCCCAATCCAATCCTGAGACCCTTCCGATAGCAGAGACGTGATATCTCAATGCTTCTACCAAACCTGAGACCCTTCCTTTAGCATGAGATGTGATATCCAAATCCTTCACATTCCAATCCTGAGACCCTTCCTATAGCATGAGATGTGATATCTCAATGCTTCTAATACCAAACCTGAGATCCTTCCTATAACATGAGATGTGATATCCAATTCCTTCCCATTCCAAACCTGAGACCCTTCCTATTGGATGAGATGTGATATCCAACTCCTTCCCATTCCAACCCTGAGACCCTTCCTATAGCATGAGATGTGATGTCTCAATGCTTCTAATACCAAACCTGAGATCCTTCCTATAACATGAGATGTGATATCCAACTCCTTCCATTCCAACCTGAGACCCTTCCTATAGCATGAGATGGGATATCCAACTTCTTCCAAATCCAAAACTGATACCCTTCCGATAGCATGAGATGTGATATCCCAATGCTTCTACCAAACCTGAGACCCATACTATGGCATGAGATGTGATATCAAACTCCTTCCCATTCCAATCCTGAGACCCTTCCTATAGCTTGAGGTGTGATATCCAACTCCTTCCCATTCCAATTCTGAGACCCTTCTTATACCATGAGACTTGATATCTCAATGCTTCTAATACCAAACCTGAGACCCGTCCTATAACATGAGATGTGATATCCAAATCCTTCCCCTTCCAAACCTTAGACCCTTCCTTTATCATGAGATGTGATATCCAACTCCTTCCCATTCCAATCCTGAGACCCTTCCGATATCATGAGATTTGTTATCTCAATGCTTCTAATATCAAACTTGAGACCCTCCCTATAGCATGAGATGTGACATCCAAGTCCTTCCCATTCCAATCCTGAGACCCTTCCTATAGCATGAGATGTGATATCTCTATGCTTCTAATACCAAACCTGAGACCCTTCCTATAACATGAGATGGGATATCCAACTCCTTCCCATTCCAATCCTGAGACCCTTCCGATAGCAGCGATGTGATATCTCAATGCTTATACCAAACCTGAGAACCTTCCTATGGCCTGAGATGTCATATACAACTCCTTCCCATTCCAATCCTGAGACCCTTCCTTTAGCATGAGATGTGATATCTCAATGCTTATACCAAATCTGAGACCCTTCCTAAAGCATGAGATGTGATATCCAATTCCTTCCCATTCTAATCCTGAGACCCTTCCTATAGCATGAGATGTGATATCTCAATGCTTATACCAAACCTGAGAGCCTACCTATAGCATGAGATGTGATATCCAAGTCCATCCCATTCCAATCCTTAGACCCTTCCTACAGCATGCGATGTGATATCTCAATGTTTCTAATACCAAACCAGAGACTCTTCCTATAACATGAGATGGGATATCCAACGCCTTCCCATTCCAATCCTGAGCCGCTTCCGATAGCAGAGATGTGATATCTCAATGCTTATCCCAAACCTGAGACCCTTCCTATAACATGAGATGTGATATACAACTCCTTCCCGTTCCAAACCTGAGACACTAACTATAGCATATGTGATATCCAACTCCTTCCCATTCCAAACATGAGACCCTTCCTATAGCAAGAAAGTAATATCCAACTCCTACCCATTCCAATCCTGAGACCCTTCCTATAGCAAGAGATGTGATATCCAAATCCTTCCCATTCCAATCCAGAGACCCTTCCTATAACATGAGATGTGATATCCAACTCCTTCCCATTCCAACCTGAGACACTTCCTATAGCATGAGAAGGGATATCCAACTCCTTCCCAATCCAATCCTGAGACCCTTCCGATAGCAGAGATGTGATATCTCAATGCGTATACCAAACCTGAGACCCTTCCTATGGCATGAGATGTGATATCCAACTCCTTCCCAATCCAATCCTGAGACCCTTCCGATAGCAGAGACGTGATATCTCAATGCTTCTACCAAACCTGAGACCCTTCCTTTAGCATGAGATGTGATATCCAAATCCTTCACATTCCAATCCTGAGACCCTTCCTATAGCATGAGATGTGATATCTCAATGCTTCTAATACCAAACCTGAGATCCTTCCTATAACATGAGATGTGATATCCAATTCCTTCCCATTCCAAACCTGAGACCCTTCCTATTGGATGAGATGTGATATCCAACTCCTTCCCATTCCAACCCTGAGACCCTTCCTATAGCATGAGATGTGATGTCTCAATGCTTCTAATACCAAACCTGAGATCCTTCCTATAACATGAGATGTGATATCCAACTCCTTCCATTCCAATCCTGAGACCCGTCCTATAGCATGAGATGTGATATCTCAATGCTTATACCAAACCAGAGACCCTTCCTATAGCATGAGATGTGATATCCAACTGCTTCCCATTCCAATCCTGAGACCCTTCCTATAGCATGAGATGTGATATCTCAATGCTTCTAATACCAAACCTGAGATCCTTCCTCTAACATGAAATGTGAATTCCAACTCCTTCCCTTTCCAAACCTAAGAGCCTATCTATAGCATGAGATGTGATATCCAAGTCCTTCCCATTCCAACCCTTAGACCCTTCCTACAGCATGCAATATGATATCTCAATGATTCTAATAACAAACCTGAGACCCGTCCTATAACATGAGACGGGATATCCAACTCCTTCCCATTCCCATCCTGAGACACTTCCGATAGCATGAGATGTGATATCTCAATGCTTATACCAAACCTGAGAGCCTACCTATAGCATGAGATGTGATATCCAAGTCCATCCCATTCCAATCCTTAGACCCTTCCTACAGCATGCGATGTGATATCTCAATGATTCTAATACCAAACCAGAGACTCTTAGTATAACATGAGATGGGATATCCAACGCCTTCCCATTCCAATCCTGAGCCGCTTCCGATAGCAGAGATGTGATATCTCAATGCTTATACCAAACCTGAGACCCTTCCTATAACATGAGATGTGATATCCAACTCCTTCCCGTTCCAAACCTGAGACACTAACTATAGCATATGTGATATCCAACTCCTTCCCATTCCAATCCTGAGACACTTCCGATAGCAGAGATGTGATATCTCAATGCTTATACCAAACCTGAGACCCTTCCTATAACATGAGATGTGATATCCAAATTCTTCCCGTTCCAAACCTGAGACCCTTCCTTTAGCATGAGATGTGATATCCAGCACCTTCCCATTCCAATCCTGAGACACTTCCGATAGCATGAGATGTGATATCTCAATGCTTCTAATATCAAAACTGAGACCCTCCCTATAGCATGATATGTGATATCTAAGTCCTTCCCATTCCAATCCTGAGACCCTCCCTATAGCATGAGATGTGATATCCAACTCCTTCCCATTCCAATCCTGAGACCCTTCCTATAGCATGAGATATGATATCTCAATACTTCTAATACCAAACGTGAGATCCTTCCGATAACATGAGATGTGATATCCAAATCCTTCCCCTTCCAAACCTGAGACCCTCCCTTTAGCATGAGATGTGATATCCAACTCCTTCCTATTCCAATCCTGAGACTCTTCTGATAGCATGAGATGTGATATCTAAATGCTTCTAATACCAAACCTGAGATCCTTCCGATAGCATGAGATGTGATATCTCAATGCTTCTAATACCAAACCTGAGATCCTTCCTATAACATGAGATGTGATATCCAAATCCTTCCCCTTCCAAACCTGAGACCCTCCCTTTAGCATGAGATGTGATATCCAACTCCTTCCCATTCCATTCCTGAGACCCTTCTGATAGCATGAGATGTGATATCTCAATGCCTCTAATACCAAACCTGAGATCCTACCTCTAACATGAAATGTGATATCCAACGCTTTCCCCTTCCAAACCTGAGAGCCTTCCTATAGCATGAGATGTGATATCCAAGTCCTTACCATTCCAATCCTGAGACCCTTCCTATAGCTTGAGATGTGATATCCAACTCCTTCCCATTCCAATTCTGAGACCCTTCCTATACTATGAGACTTGATATCTCAATGCTTCTAATACCAAACGTGAAACCCGTAATATAACATGAGATGTGATATCCAAATCCTTCCCCTTCCAAACCTTAGACCCTTCCTTTATCATGAGATGTGATATCCAACTCCTTCCCATTCCAATCCTGAGACCCTTCCGATATCATGAGATGTGATATCTCAAAGCTTCTAATATCAAACTTGAGACCCTCCCTATAGCATGAGATGTGATATCCAAGTCCTTCCCATTCCAATCCTGAGACCCTTCCTATAGCATGAGGTGTGATATCTCAATGCTTCTAATACCAAACCTGAGACCCTTCCTATAACATGAGATGGGAATATCCAACTCCTTCCCATTCCAATCCTGAGACCCTTCCGATAGCAGAGATGTGATATCTCAATGCTTATACCAAACCTGAGATCCTTCCTATAACATGAGATGTGATATCCAACTCCTTCCCATTCCAATCCTGAGACACTTCCTATAGCATGAGATGTGATATCTCACTGCTTATACCAAACCTGAGACCCTTCCCATAGCATGAGATGTGATATCCAACTCCTTCCCATTCCAATCCTCAGACCCTTCCTATAGCATGAGATGTGATATCTCAATGCTTCTAATATCAAACTTGAGACCCTACCTATAGCATGAGATGTGATATCTAAGTCCTTCCCATTCCAATCCTGAGACACTTCCTATAGCATGAGATGTGATATCCAACTCCTTCCCATTCCAATCCCGAGACCCTTCCTATAGCATGAGATATGATATCTCAATACTTCTAATACCAAACGTGAGATCCTTCCGATAACATGAGATGTGATATCCAAATCCTTCCCCTTCCAAACCTGAGACCCTCCCTTTAGCATGAGATGTGATATCCAACTCCTTCCCATTCCAATCCTGAGACCCTTCTGATAGCATGAGATGTGATATTTCAATGCTTCTAATACCAAACCTAAGATCCTTCCGATAGCATGAGATGTGATATCTCAATGTTTCTAATACCAAACCTGAGATCCTTCCTATAACATGAGATGTGATATCCAAATCCTTCCCCTTCCAAACCTGAGACCCTCCCTTTAGCATGAGATGTGATATCCAACTCCTTCCCATTCCATTCCTGAGACCCTTCTGATAGCATGAGATGTGATATCTCAATGCCTCTAATACCAAACCTGAGATCCTACCTCTAACATGAAATGTGATATCCAACTCTTTCCCCTTCCAAACCTGAGAGCCTTCCTTTAGCATGAGATGTGATATCCAAGTCCTTCCCATTCCAATCCTGAGACCCTTCCTATAGCTTGAGATGTGATATCCAACTCCTTCCCATTCCAATTCTGAGACCCTTCCTATACTCTGAGACTTGATATCTCAATGCTTCTAATACCAAACCTGAGACCCGTAATATAACATGAGATGTGATATCCAAATCCTTCCCCTTCCAAACCTTAGACCCTTCCTTTATCATGAGATGTGATATCCAACTCCTTCCCATTCCAATCCTGAGACCCTTCCGATATCATGAGATGTGATATCTCAAAGCTTCTAACATCAAACTTGAGACCCTCCCTATAGCATGAGATGTGATATCCAAGTCCTTCCCATTCCAATCCTGAGACCCTTCCTATAGCATGAGATGTGATATCTCAATGCTTCTAATACCAAACCTGAGACCCTTCCTATAACATGAGATGGGAATATCCAACTCCTTCCCATTCCAATCCTGAGACCCTTCCGATAGCAGAGATGTGATATCTCAATGCTTATACCAAACCTGAGACCCTTCCTATGGCATGAGATGTGATATCCAACTCCTTGGCATTCAAATCCTGAGACCCTTCCTATAGCATGAGAAGGGATATCCAACTCCTTCCCAATCCAATCCTGAGACCCTTCCGATAGCAGAGACGTGATATCTCAATGCTTCTACCAAACCTGAGACCCTTCCTTTAGCATGAGATGTGATATCCAAATCCTTCACATTCCAATCCTGAGACCCTTCCTATAGCATGAGATGTGATATCTCAATGCTTCTAATACCAAACCTGAGATCCTTCCTATAACATGAGATGTGATATCCAATTCCTTCCCATTCCAAACCTGAGACCCTTCCTATTGGATGAGTTGTGATATCCAACTCCTTCCCATTCCAACCCTGAGACCCTTCCTATAGCATGAGATGTGATGTCTCAATGCTTCTAATACCAAACCTGAGATCCTTCCTATAACATGAGATGTGATATCCAACTCCTTCCATTCCAATCCTGAGACCCTTCCTATAGCATGAGATGTGATATCTCAATGCTTCTAATACCAAACCTGAGATCCTTCCTCTAACATGAAATGTGATATCCAACTCCTTCCCTTTCCAAACCTAAGAGCCTATCTATAGCATGAGATGTGATATCCAGGTCCTTCCCATTCCAATCCTTAGACCCTTCCTACAGCATGCAATATGATATCTCAATGATTCTAATAACAAACCTGAGACCCGTCCTATAGCATGAGATATGATATCCAATTCCTTCCCATTCCAATCCTGAGACCCTTCCTATAACATGAAATGTGATATCCAACTCCTTCCCATTCCAACCTGAGACCCTTCCTATAGCATGAGATGGGATATCCAACTTCTTCCAAGTCCAATACTGATACCCTTCCGATAGCATGAGATGTGATATCCCAATGCTTCTACCAAACCTGAGACCCATACTATGGCATGAGATGTGATATCAAACTCCTTCCCATTCCAATCCTGAGACCCTTCCTATAGCTTGAGGTGTGATATCCAACTCCTTCCCATTCCAATTCTGAGGCCCTTCTTATACCATGAGACTTGATATCTCAATGCTTCTAATACCAAACCTGAGACCCGTCCTATAACATGAGATGTGATATCCAAATCCTTCCCCTTCCAAACCTTAGACCCTTCCTTTATCATGAGATGTGATATCCAACTCCTTCCCATTCCAATCCTGAGACCCTTCCGATATCATGAGATTTGTTATCTCAATGCTTCTAATATCAAACTTGAGACCCTCCCTATAGCATGATGTGACATCCAAGTCCTTCCCATTCCAATCCTGAGACCCTTCCTATAGCATGAGATGTGATATCTCTATGCTTCTAATACCAAACCTGAGACCCTTCCTATAACATGAGATGGGATATCCAACTCCTTCCCATTCCAATCCTGAGACCTTTCCGATAGCAGAGATGTGATATCTCAATGCTTATACCAAACCTGAGAACCTTCCTATGGCCTGAGATGTCATATACAACTCCTTCCCATTCCAATCCTGAGACCCTTCCTTTAGCATGAGATGTGATATCTCAATGCTTATACCAAATCTGAGACCCTTCCTATAGCATGAGATGTGATATCCAATTCCTTCCCATTGCAATCCTGAGACCCTTCCTATAGCATGAGATGTGATATCTCAATGCTTATACCAAACCTGAGAGCCTACCTATAGCATGAGATGTGATATCCAAGTCCATCCAATTCCAATCCTTAGACCCTTCCTACAGCATGCAATGTGATATCTCAATGATTCTAATACCAAACCAGAGACTCTTCCTATAACATGAGATGGGATATCCAACTCCTTCCCATTCCAATCCTGAGCCGCTTCCGATAGCAGAGATGTGATATCTCAATGCTTATACCAAACCTGAGACCCTTCCTATAACATGAGATGTGATATCCAACTCCTTCCCATTCCAAACCTGAGACACTAACTATAGCATATGTGATATCCAACTCCTTCCCATTCCAAACATGAGACCCTTCCTATAGCAAGAAAGTAATATCCAACTCCTACCCATTCCAATCCTGAGACCCTTCCTATAGCAAGAGATGTGATATCCAAATCCTTCCCATTCCAATCCTGAGACCCTTCCTATAACATGAGATGTGATATCCAACTCCTTCCCATTCCAACCTGAGACACTTCCTATAGCATGAGAAGGGATATCCAACTCCTTCCCAATCCAATCCTGAGACCCTTCCGATAGCAGAGATGTGATATCTCAATGCTTATACCAAACCTGAGACCCTTCCTATGGCATGAGATGTGATATCCAACTCCTTGCCATTCAAATACTGAGACCCTTCCTATAGCATGAGATGTGATATCTCTATGCTTCTAATACCAAACCTGAGACCCTTCCTATAACATGAGATGGGATATCCAACTCCTTCCCATTCCAATCCTGAGACCCTTCCGATAGCAGAGATGTGATATCTCAATGCTTATACCAAACCTGAGAACCTTCCTATGGCCTGAGATGTCATATACAACTCCTTCCCATTCCAATCCTGAGACCCTTCCTTTAGCATGAGATGTGATATCTCAATGCTTATACCAAATCTGAGACCCTTCCTATAGCATGAGATGTGATATCCAATTCCTTCCCATTCCAATCCTGAGACCCTTCCTATAGCATGAGATGTGATATCTCAATGCTTATACCAAACCTGAGAGCCTACCTATAGCATGAGATGTGATATCCAAGTCCATCCCATTCCAATCCTTAGACCCTTCCTACAGCATCCGATGTGATATCTCAATGATTCTAATACCAAACCAGAGACTCTTCCTATAACATGAGATGGGATATCCAACTCCTTCCCATTCCAATCCTGAGCCGCTTCCGATAGCAGAGATGTGATATCTCAATGCTTATACCAAACCTGAGACTTTCCTATAACATGAGATGTGATATCCAACTCCTTCCCGTTCCAAACCTGAGACACTAACTATAGCATATGTGATATCCAACTCCTTTCCATTCCAAACATGAGACCCTTCCTATAGCAAGAAAGTAATATCCAACTCCTACCCATTCCAATGCTGAGACCCTTCCTATAGCAAGAGATGTGATATCCAACTCCTTCCCATTCCAACCTGAGACACTTCCTATAGCATGAGAAGGGATATCCAACTCCTTCCCAATCCAATCCTGAGACCCTTCCGATAGCAGAGATGTGATATCTCAATGCTTATACCAAACCTGAGACCCTTCCTATGGCATGAGATGTGATATCCAACTCCTTCCCAATCCAATCCTGAGACCCTTCCGATAGCAGAGACGTGATATCTCAATGCTTCTACCAAACCTGAGACCCTTCCTTTAGCATGAGATGTGATATCCAAATCCTTCACATTCCAATCCTGAGACCCTTCCTATAGCATGAGATGTGATATCTCAATGCTTCTAATACCAAACCTGAGATCCTTCCTATAACATGAGATGTGATATCCAATTCCTTCCCATTCCAAACCTGAGACCCTTCCTATTGGATGAGATGTGATATCCAACTCCTTCCCATTCCAACCCTGAGACCCTTCCTATAGCATGAGATGTGATGTCTCAATGCTTCTAATACCAAACCTGAGATCCTTCCTATAACATGAGATGTGATATCCAACTCCTTCCATTCCAATCCTGAGACCCGTCCTATAGCATGAGATGTGATATCTCAATGCTTATACCAAACCTGAGACCCTTCCTATAGCATGAGATGTGATATCCAACTGCTTCCCATTCCAATCCTGAGACCCTTCCTATAGCATGAGATGTGATATCTCAATGCTTCTAATACCAAACCTGAGATCCTTCCTCTAACATGAAATGTGATATCCAACTCCTTCCCTTTCCAAACCTAAGAGCCTATCTATAGCATGAGATGTGATATCCCAGTCCTTCCCATTCCAACCCTTAGACCCTTCCTACAGCATGCAATATGATATCTCAATGATTCTAATAACAAACCTGAGACCCGTCCTATAACATGAGATGGGATATCCAACTCCTTCCCATTCCAATCCTGAGACACTTCCTATAGCAGAGATGTGATATCTCAATGCTTATACCAAACCTGAGACCCTTCCTATAACATGAGATGTGATATCCAAATCCTTCCCGTTCCAAACCTGAGACCCTTCCTTTAGCATGAGATGTGATATCCAGCACCTTCCCATTCCAATCCTGAGACACTTCCGATAGCATGAGATGTGATATCTCAATGCTTCTAATATCAAAACTGAGACCCTCCCTATAGCATGATATGTGATATCTAAGTCCTTCCCATTCCAATCCTGAGACCCTCCCTATAGCATGAGATGTGATATCCAAATCCTTCCCCTTCCAAACCTGAGACCCTCCCTTTAGCATGAGATGTGATATCCAACTCCTTCCTATTCCAATCCTGAGACTCTTCTGATTGCATGAGATGTGATATCTCAATGCTTCTAATACCAAACCTGAGATCCTTCCGATAGCATGAGATGTGATATCTCAATGCTTCTAATACCAAACCTGAGATCCTTCCTATAACATGAGATGTGATATCCAAATCTTTCCCCTTCCAAACCTGAGACCCTCCTTTTAGCATGAGATGTGATATCCAACTCCTTCCCATTCCATTCCTGAGACCCTTCTGATAGCATGAGATGTGATATCTCAATGCCTCTAATACCAAACCTGAGATCCTACCTCTAACATGAAATGTGATATCCAACTCTTTCCCCTTCCAAACCTGAGAGCCTTCCTATAGCATGAGATGTGATATCCTAGTTCTTCCCATTCCAATCCTGAGACCCTTCCTATAGCTTGAGATGTGATATCCAACTCCTTCCCATTCCAATTCTGAGACCCTTCCTATACTATGAGACTTGATATCTCAATGCTTCTAATACCAAACGTGAGACCCGTAATATAACATGAGATGTGATATCCAAATCCTTCCCCTTCCAAACCTTAGACCCTTCCTTTATCATGAGATGTAATATCCAACTCCTTCCCATTCCAATCCTGAGACCCTTCCGATATCATGAGATGTGATATCTCAAAGCTTCTAATATCAAACTTGAGACCCTCCCTATAGCATGAGATGTGATATCGAAGTCCTTCCCATTCCAATCCTGAGACCCTTCCTATAGCATGAGATGTGATATCTCAATGCTTCTAATACCAAACCTGAGACCCTTCCTATAACATGAGATGGGAATATCCAACTCCTTCCCATTCCAATCCTGAGACCCTTCCGATAGCAGAGATGTGATATCTCAATGCTTATACCAAACCTGAGATCCTTCCTATAACATGAGATGTGATATCCAACTCCTTCCCATTCCAATCCTGAGACACTTCCTATAGCATGAGATGTGATATCTCACTGCTTATACCAAACCTGAGACCCTTCCCATAGCATGAGATGTGATATCCAACTCCTTCCCATTCCAATCCTCAGACCCTTCCTATAGCATGAGATGTGATATCTCAATGCTTCTAATATCAAACTTGAGACCCTACCTATAGCATGAGATGTGATATCCAAGTCCTTCCCATTCCAATCCTGAGACACTTCCTATAGCATGAGATGTGATATCCAACTCCTTCCCATTCCAATCCTGAGACTCTTCCTATAGCATGAGATATGATATCTCGATACTTCTAATACCAAACGTGAGATCCTTCCGATAACATGAGATGTGATATCCAAATCCTTCCCCTTCCAAACCTGAGACCCTCCCTTTAGCATGAGATGTGATATCCAACTCCTTCCCATTCCAATCCTGAGACCCTTCTGATAGCATGAGATGTGATATCTCAATGCTTCTAATACCAAACCTGAGATCCTTCCGATAGCATGAGATGTGATATCTCAATGCTTCTAATACCAAACCTGAGATCCTTCCTATAACATGAGATGTGATATCCAAATCCTTCCCCTTCCAAACCTGAGACCCTCCCTTTAGCATGAGATGTGATATCCAACTCCTTCCCATTCTGTTAAGACGGATTTCTGAACTCTGTCCTGGTGGCGCAGAAGTTCAGAAGGCCAACCTAATTACTTGGAACAGGGTAACCTCTGGACGAGCCAGACCAATCAAGGTAGCGATCGCGGCGGTCAAGACTAGGTCTCAAGAGGGGTGAGGGTGACTGAAAGCCCGCAATGAGCACACAAAGCAAGAGCGCTTACAAACTACTCCAAACAGTTGTTATATAAAAAATAGATACACATTTATTTTAAGGCCTTTAAAATAATGACCGTAGCGAGAAAATCACAATATCACAATACTAAACCAACACATACCATATCAACACAATATATATACAAATACGACAGTCTTAAGCATTAGAGGCACGAAATGTGTAGTCCACCTGCAAGGGAAGGAAAACAGGCAGTGCGATAACGCTTTAGACTCAGTTCGCCTTCAGAGGCACCTAACTAGATGGAAGTCCGAGCCCTGCGAAGAGTGGAGCCTTGTGCTCAAAGTACCTGCCACGCCGGTGCCAACGGGCAAAAGGAGAAGCTCTTCGGAGGAAGTCAGGCAGTTCGGGTTAGTGCACAGCAGAAGGAGAACAGGTTCCGCAACTCAAGCGCAGCCTCCACAGCGGGCAGAAGCAGAGCGCGAGTACGGCCAAAAGGGTGCTGTTTTTACACAGCAGGGAAAAGCAATGGGATACTGCAGGAGGGCGACCAGATCCTAGCTAAACTACTCACCGGTCCCCGAAGCAAGCAGACCCAGGCTTCTCCACGTTAGTTTCAGCAGCTGGCAGGTTCAGAAGAGCAGGGAACGCCTCGTAGTCGTGTAGAGCAAAAAGACGTCCCAATCGACGAAACCGGCACAGTTTGTTGCCGCAGCAGGACAACGGAGCGGCCGTGTGTATTCGAGCCAAATGTACACTCCTCCCTTCAGACTTGGGAACGCCAAGTGTACGAAGCGTGGGAGAGTGACAAGGACTCGAAATACAACACAACCTGGCGGCGGTTACAGAGCAGGACTCCCTTGTAAGCTGGTCAGTCAACTGGATGGCCCAGAGACACTTCCGAAGGCTTACTTGGCAGGAGATGATGAAGTTGCCGGGAATAGCTGTTCCTGCTATTCCAAAGGTCGAAGCACCAGTACAGGCCTTCTGGTTCGATCAAAGGAGGAAAGGGTTTCACAGGACGACAGCAGTGCAAAGGAGGATTCCTTCAGCGGGTCACCAGCGATTCCTCGGTCCAGCCTCGTGGTTGCAGGACACTTGGCTCCTGTATTCCTTCGTTCGTGAGAACTCAGGAGATCGACAAGGTAGTGGTGTTTCCAGCCCCCTCTTATCCACGGTTCCCTTCGCGCCAAAACGGAGGGGAACCAATGGGAGATCCGCTCATCAACACACATACCATACGTGGACCAATCACGGACCACGGTGGTCCCAGGCATTCACACTACCCTAGACTCTCTGGCACCCAGGATGTGTATTGGGACCAGACATCCCAGCCCACACCCTGGAGGCACACAAACGACATGTAGAAGCCCGCGAAAGCAACCACGTTTCGCGGGAAAGTACATGCCCAAATAAGGAAGGCCCCGGGTCGCTCGACCTGGGGAAGGTGAAGGGAGCAAGACGGTCAGTGGACAGGACAAAGGAGCCTCGTGGTCTGGCCATTTTGGGAGCCAGGCCACCATTTTGGGTTCAGTGCGAAAAACGTGCTCAGAACGCCAAAAGGAGCTCAAAATAAACAAAACGATCGCTGCCACCATTCCAGTCCCTGAATGACTTGCACCGATCAAATACCATCCTAAACGAGTATCTAGGGCCCGTAGAAGGCTAGAGACCCAAGAGAGCTGTAACTTAGCTTACAGTGCCCTCTTGTGTCATGTTGCACTAAAGCCGCAACATGATAAAAGAAACTACGGGAAACAGCGTTCCCCGGTACTGAGTGTCTAAAGGGGATGTCAGTTTCCCCGTAAGAAGGAGCGAAAGCCCAGAGGAGTGCGGCAGAAGGCTGCACTTCTCTGGCAAAGTCAAGAACAAGGTGAAAAACAACAGCAAAAAGTTTAGGGGTTGCCACATGGAAGGAAAATTACCTACAATTACGAAATCTTTCCTAACACTCGCCCCTCCCAGACTATGGACAGGGGGAACTAATCCATCCCTGGATGAGTCTCTTGTTGAGGTCGGTTAAACATTCTGGACAACCCATCAGCATTGCTATGTTGGACACCTGGCCTATGCTCAATAGTGAAGTCGAAGCCTTGTAGACTTATGGACCACCTAAGCAACTTTGGATTCTCCCCCTTCATGTTCATTAGCCACTTTAACGGCTTATGGTCAGTCTGCACAGTGAAGTGGGTCCCATAGAGGTAGGGCCTCAGCTTCCTTAGGGCCCACACAACAGAGAAACATTCTTTCTCTACCGTGGACCATCTGAGCTCTCTGTCCTTAAGCTGGCGACTAATAAAACCGATAGGGTGTTCCTTACCCTTCTCATCTACTTGTGATAGTACAGCTCCTATCCCAGTGTCAGAGGTGTCCGTCTGCACGATAAAAGGTCTTTGATAATCAGGGGCCCTAAGGACAGGGGCCTGGCACAAGGAGTCTATTAAGCCATTGAAGGCCTTCTCACACTCGTCGGTCCAAGTTACCTTCTTGGGTTTTTTCGGAGTTGTGAGGGCAGTCAGAGGAGCAGCTATGGTGCCATAGTCTGCCACAAAATTGCGGTAATACCCCGTGAGTCCTAAGAAGGCTCTCACTTGGGTTTGTGTAGTGGGGGTAGGCCAGTCTTGTACTGCTTGTACCTTACTGGATAGAGGCTGTCTCCTCCCTCCACCTACTTCATGTCCAAGGTAAACCACTGAGCCTTGTCCATTTTGGTGAGGGGCCACTCGGACACCCTCAAAAGAGCTTTCTGAAGGACTGCTTTTGAACAGGTCGGGGACAGGTTCAGACTCCTCTTCCTCAACGTCTGAAGCCAATAGCAGTGCTGCGATTTCGCCGCTTGGGACGAAAGCCTTCAGCATATTCACGTGAAACACTTCTGGAGCCTGTCCAGGCCTTCCAAGGTCCACTGAATAGTTAGCCTCACCCAGGGGCTCCACCACTGGGTAAGGGCCTGACCATTTGTCCTGTAAAGCTCGAGGCCTTATGGGATTCCTGATCAGGACTTGCTGACCTAGTGTAAAGTTGATGAGGGAAGCTTTCTGGTCGTACCAATGTTTCACCAGCGCTTGCCCTGCCTTCAATTTATCACTAGTCAAACCCATCAGAAGTACCATCCGTTTTCTGAGCCCTAGCACATAATCAACTACGTTGGTAGTAACAGGGGGAGTGGGCATCTCCCATACCTCTTTGACGATGGCTAAGGGTCCCCGTACGGGATGACCGAACAGAAGTTCGAAGGGGCTGAAGCCAACACCCTCCTGTGGTACCTCTCGGTAGGCAAACAGTAAGCATGAAACAAGAAGATCCCATTTTCTTCTCTGAGGCTCCTCCAGAGCCCCAATCATGCTCTTTAACGTCCTGTTGAAACGCCCCCCCAGACCATTGGTCTGGGGGTGGTATGCAGAAGAGAACCTGTAGGTGACCCCACATTCTTTCCACATAGCCTGCATATACTTCGACATAAAGTTGCTGCCATCATCCGGCACAACTTCTTTAGGGAAGCCAACCCTAGTAAATATTCCGAGTAAAGCTTCTGCAACTGACTTGGCAGTTACAGTTTTCCATGGGATGGCCTCAGGATACCTGGTTGCATGGTCGACCAGCACCAGGATAAACCTATTGCCCGAGGATGTTTGCGGGTCAAGGGGACCAACCATGTCGATCCCTACCCTTTCAAATGGTACCCCCACAACTGGGAGCGGTACCAACAGAGCTTGGATTGTCGTGCCAACCTTACCAGACAACTGGCAGGCGGCACAACTCCTGCAGTGACTTTCTACTTGCACCCCCATCTTGGGCCAGTAGAAGTGCATGGATAACCTTTGCTTGGTCCTCTTCATACCAAGGTGACCAGCAAGGGGAACTTCATGCGCCAACTGCAGGAGGAAGGGCCTAACAGCAAGGGGAACCACCAACCTCCTATGGTCTCCTTCTGTAGACTCTGTGGGCTCACTATACAGGAGTCCACCTTCCCAATAAATCCTATGCTTCCCAGGAGGTTCACCCTCAAGCTGGGAGCAGGCCTGTCTCCTTAGGCCTTCCAGAGATGGGCACTCACGTTGGCCTTTACTGAATTCGTCCCTATCAGGACCTCCTTCAACTAACAAGTCTTTTAGTTCAGGATGATCGTTGGGGTCGAATACTTCAGGCATCGCCACCTCCTCGTCAGGCCCGGGCGATTGACCAACTTCCTCCACCGCAGTGGTAGGCGAGCTCGGGGGAATATTCTCTTTCCCTCGTATTGACTTGTAGACTCCTTTCGCCTTGGGTTTCCCCTTCGGCTGGGGCGGCGTATTGGACTTGGCCAATGCTGCCCGTGCTTGAGACCGTGTGTAGGGTCTTTCGGCAGTGTCTCCTACGAGCCCTAAAGCTCTGAGATCATTACCCAACAAGACCTTTCCTGGGACGTTTCTCTGAATGCTCACTGGAATCCTGACTGCTGTACCATTTAAAGTAAGATTTACAGGTATTACTGGAAACATACGGAGGGGGCCGTCAGCCAACTTAGTGGGCATCAGAGTAGCTCTGGCAACTTCCTCTGAGTCTACCAAGGTAGAATCCACTACAGTGCGACTGCACCCACTATCCCTAAGAGCTGGAGTATCCACTCCATTGATCAGCACACTGTCTTTAAAGTAGTGCTTGGTATTATCCGGAATCCTAGCATAAGCCTCTGCGACTTTAGGCTCCCAGGAACTCAGGGACACTAAAACTACCTCAGCCTCTATTCCGCTGGGAAATGAGTCTGAGGAGAAGGATGCTCCTGTAATCTCTTCTTCCTCGTAGGAGGAGAAGGCCAGATTAGCGGAGTGGACCCCCAAAGGTCTAACCTTACAACGGGGATCCCCCTTCACATGGTCAGTTGCTCCACAAGAAAAACAAGCCCCAGTGGGTCTGTTTACGTAGGGAGGCTTATTGTAACCAGAGTTCTGTTGCGGAGGCGGACCTCCACTACCCTGTGAGTTCTCTTGTGTCTTACCCTTATTTTTCTTTTTGTGGCCCTTATGGGAAGAAGATTTAGCAGATTCCCCACCCTCCATATCTTTGGACTTTTTCCCTTCCTCCTGCTTACCAGGATGAGTTTTGTCCTTATGGGACACTCGATGTGACACCCATAAGTCTGCTGCAATGGCCAGCTTCTTAGGATCTATCTCCTTCGAATCGGCCAAATGCTGCTTAAGCTCCGGGGAAGAAGAACCAAAAATGTGTTCCAGCATGACAAGATTTATCATGCCTTCGAAGGTAGAAACCTTATAACCTTCGACCCAGCCAGTTAAGTTTTTCAAAGATTCAGCGACATAAGATACCCAAGTACCACCTTCCTTTTTCTTATACTCTCGAAAACGCTTTAAATATTGGGCCGGAGTCTTCCCAAATTTTAAAATGAGAGTTTGCTTTAACATTGCGAAATCAGCTCGCTCAGCCTTCGACATTTCCATAATGGCACTACAGCCAGAATGGGGCAGTCTACTGAGCAACCACGCAATCTTATCAGCATTGTCAACTTCTTGAACCTCGCATGCATACTCAAACGCATTCAGCCAGTCCATAATGTCATTCCTTTCTTCATACACACTGAGCAGATCTTTCGGAAACCGTGGATGAGAGGAAGCCCCAGACCCATGTCCAGGACCCTTGGACCCATTTGCAACCTGAAGCTTGGCCAGTTCCAACTGGTGATCCCTGTCTTTCTGTTTTTCTGCCTGTTCGATTTTTAGTTTTGCTATGCTGAATTCAAGCTCCTGCTGCCTAAACCGCAGCTCTTGCTTCTTGAATTCAAGCATAGACTCCCCATCAGCACTGGCAGAGGAAACATTAGACATCTCGTCCTCCCTGTCCTCGTGGTCGCGATGGATCAGTGCAGCGGCAGAACCGTCGGTTCTACCAGTGAGAGCAGCCCCACCACCTTCTGCACTGTCCTCAGAAGTTATAGCGTCAAGCTGCGCTTCTTGCCACGCCACGATTCTTTGGATCATTTCCAATTTAGTGCCTTGAGAGGAAACACCTCTCTCCGCACACATCTTCTTCAATGTTTCTGATTTGGAAGCATTTAAAGTTAACAAGGTATTTGTTTCCATACTGTTTGATAGGACTATGGCCTTTTTAAAGTTATACTACTACAATTCACTACGTGTACTGGTTGGAATAACCTGAAATGCCTTAGTTCGAGTGCAACACTGGATACCTTCAGTCGTATCCCACCGCTGTACACCAATTTGTTAAGACGGATTTCTGAACTCTGTCCTGGTGGCGCAGAAGTTCAGAAGGCCAACCTAATTACTTGGAACAGGGTAACCTCTGGACGAGCCAGACCAATCAAGGTAGCGATCGCGGCGGTCAAGACTAGGTCTCAAGAGGGGTGAGGGTGACTGAAAGCCCGCAATGAGCACACAAAGCAAGAGCGCTTACAAACTACTCCAAACAGTTGTTATATAAAAAATAGATACACATTTATTTTAAGGCCTTTAAAATAATGACCGTAGCGAGAAAATCACAATATCACAATACTAAACCAACACATACCATATCAACACAATATATATACAAATATGACAGTCTTAAGCATTAGAGGCACGAAATGTGTAGTCCACCTGCAAGGGAAGGAAAACAGGCAGTGCGATAACGCTTTAGACTCAGTTCGCCTTCAGAGGCACCTAACTAGATGGAAGTCCGAGCCCTGCGAAGAGTGGAGCCTTGTGCTCAAAGTACCTGCCACGCCAGTGCCAACGGGCAAAAGGAGAAGCTCTTCGGAGGAAGTCAGGCAGTTCGGGTTAGTGCACAGCAGAAGGAGAACAGGTTCCGCAACTCAAGCGCAGCCTCCACAGCGGGCAGAAGCAGAGCGCGAGTACGGCCAAAAGGGTGCTGTTTTTACACAGCAGGGAAAAGCAATGGGATACTGCAGGAGGGCGACCAGATCCTAGCTAAAATACTCACCGGTCCCCGAAGCAAGCAGACCCAGGCTTCTCCACGTTAGTTTCAGCAGCTGGCAGGTTCAGAAGAGCAGGGAACGCCTCGTAGTCGTGTAGAGCAAAAAGACGTCCCAATCGACGAAACCGGCACAGTTTGTTGCCGCAGCAGGACAACGGAGCGGCCGTGTGTATTCGAGCCAAATGTACACTCCTCCCTTCAGACTTGGGAACGCCAAGTGTACGAAGCGTGGGAGAGTGACAAGGACTCGAAATACAACACAACCTGGCGGCGGTTACAGAGCAGGACTCCCTTGTAAGCTGGTCAGTCAACTGGATGGCCCAGAGACACTTCCGAAGGCTTACTTGGCAGGAGATGATGAAGTCGCCGGGAATAGCTGTTCCTGCTATTCCAAAGGTCGAAGCACCAGTACAGGCCTTCTGGTTCGATCAAAGGAGGAAAGGGTTTCACAGGACGACAGCAGTGCAAAGGAGGATTCCTTCAGCGGGTCACCAGCGATTCCTCGGTCCAGCCTCGTGGTTGCAGGACACTTGGCTCCTGTATTCCTTCGTTCGTGAGAACTCAGGAGATCGACAAGGTAGTGGTGTTTCCAGCCCCCTCTTATCCACGGTTCCCTTCGCGCCAAAACGGAGGGGAGCCAATGGGAGATCCGCTCATCAACACACATACCATACGTGGACCAATCACGGACCACGGTGGTCCCAGGCATTCACACTACCCTAGACTCTCTGGCACCCAGGATGTGTATTGGGACCAGACATCCCAGCCCACACCCTGGAGGCACACAAACGACATGTAGAAGCCCGCGAAAGCAACCACGTTTCGCGGGAAAGTACATGCCCAAATAAGGAAGGCCCCGGGTCGCTCGACCTGGGGAAGGTGAAGGGAGCAAGACGGTCAGTGGACAGGACAAAGGAGCCTCGTGGTCTGGCCATTTTGGGAGCCAGGCCACCATTTTGGGTTCAGTGCGAAAAAGGTGCTCAGAACGCCAAAAGGAGCTCAAAATAAACAAAACGATCGCTGCCACCATTCCAGTCCCTGAATGACTTGCACCGATCAAATACCATCCTAAAAGAGTATCTAGGGCCCGTAGAAGGCTAGAGACCCAAGAGAGCTGTAACTTAGCTTACAGTGCCCTCTTGTGTCATGTTGCACTAAAGCCGCAACATGACAAAAGAAACTACGGGAAACAGCGTTCCCCGGTACTGACTGTCTTAAGGGCATGTCAGTTTCCCCGTAAGAAAAGGAGCGAAAGCCCAGAGGAGTGCGGCAGAAGGCTGCACTTCTCTGGCAAAGTCAAGAACAAGGTGAAAAACAACAGCAAAAAGTTTAGGGGTTGCCACATGGAAGGAAAATTACCTACAATTACGAAATCTTTCCTAACACATTCCATTCCTGAGACCCTTCTGATAGCATGAGATGTGATATCTCAATGCCTCTAATACCAAACCTGAGATCCTACCTCTAACATGAAATGTGATATCCAACTCTTTCCCCTTCCAATCCTGAGAGCCTTCCTATAGCATGAGATGTGATATCCAAGTCCTTCCCATTCCAATCCTGAGACCCTTCCTATAGCTTGAGATATGATATCCAACTCCTTCCCATTCCAATTCTGAGACCCTTCCTATACTCTGAGACTTGATATCTCAATGCTTCTAATACCAAACCTGAGACCCGTAATATAACATGAGATGTGATATCCAAATCCTTCCCCTTCCAAACCTTAGACCCTTCCTTTATCATGAGATGTGATATCCAACTCCTTCCCATTCCAATCCTGAGACCCTTCCGATATCATGAGATGTGATATCTCAAAGCTTCTAATATCAAACTTGAGACCCTCCCTATAGCATGAGATGTGATATCCAAGTCCTTCCCATTCCAATCCTGAGACCCTTCCTATAGCATGAGATGTGATATCTCAATGCTTCTAATACCAAACCTGAGACCCTCCCTATAGCATGAGATGTGATATCCAAGTCCTTCCCATTCCAATCCTGAGACCCTTCCGATAGCAGAGATGTGATATCTCAATGCTTATACCAAACCTTAGACCCTTCCTATGGCATGAGATGTGATATCCAACTCCTTGCCATTCAAATCCTGAGACCCTTCCTATAGCATGAGAAGGGATATCCAACTCCTTCCCAATCCAATCCTGAGACCCTTCCGATAGCAGAGACGTGATATCTCAATGCTTCTACCAAACCTGAGACCCTTCCTTTAGCATGAGATGTGATATCCAAATCCTTCACATTCCAATCCTGAGACCCTTCCTATAGCATGAGATGTGATATCTCAATGCTTCTAATACCAAACCTGAGATCCTTCCTATAACATGAGATGTGATATCCAATTCCTCCCCATTCCAAACCTGAGACCCTTCCTATTGGATGAGTTGTGATATCCAACTCCTTCCCATTCCAACCCTGAGACCCTTCCTATAGCATGAGATGTGATGTCTCAATGCTTCTAATACCAAACCTGAGATCCTTCCTACAACATGAGATGTGATATCCAACTCCTTCCATTCCAATCCTGAGACCCTTCCTACAGCATGCAATATGATATCTCAATGATTCTAATAACAAACCTGAGACCCGTCCTATAACATGAGATGGGATATCCAACTCCTTCCCATTCCAATCCTGAGACACTTCCGATAGCAGAGATGTGATATCTCAATGCTTATACCAAACCTGAGACCCTTCCTATAACACATGAGATGTGATATCCAAGTCCTTCCCATTCCAACCCTTAGACCCTTCCTACAGCATGCAATATGATATCTCAATGATTCTAATAACAAACCTGAGACCCGTCCTATAACATGAGATGGGATATCCAACTCCTTCCCATTCCAATCCTGAGACACTTCCGATAGCAGAGATGTGATATCTCAATGCTTATACCAAACCTGAGACCCTTCCTATAACATGAGATGTGATATCCAAATCCTTCCCGTTCCAAACCTGAGACCCTTCCTTTAGCATGAGATGTGATATCCAGCTCCTTCCCATTCCAATCCTGAGACACTTCCGATAGCATGAGATGTGATATCTCAATGCTTCTAATATCAAAACTGAGACCCTCCCTATAGCATGATATGTGATATATAAGTCCTTCCCATTCCAATCCTGAGACACTCCCTATAGCATGAGATGTGTTATCCAACTCTTTCCCATTCCAATCCTGAGACCCTTCCTATAGCATGAGATATGATATCTCAATACTTCTAATACCAAACGTGAGATCCTTCCGATAACATGAGATGTGATATCCAAATCCTTCCCCTTCCAAACCTGAGACCCTCCCTTTAGCATGAGATGTGATATCCAACTTCTTCCCATTCCAATCCTGAGACCCTTCTGATAGCATGAGATGTGATATCTCAATGCTTCTAATACCAAACCTGAGATCCTTCCGATAGCATGAGATGTGATATCTCAATGCTTCTAATACCAAACCTGAGATCCTTCCTATAACATGAGATGTGATATCCAAATCCTTCCCCTTCCAAACCTGAGACCCTCCCTTTAGCATGAGATGTGATATCCAACTCCTTCCCATTCCATTCCTGAGACCCTTCTGATAGCATGAGATGTGATATCTCAATGCCTCTAATACCAAATCTGAGATCCTACCTCTAACATGAAATGTGATATCCAACTCTTTCCCCTTCCAAACCTGAGAGCCTTCCTATAGCATGAGATGTGATATCCAAGTCCTTCCCATTCCAATCCTGAGACCCTTCCTATAGCTTGAGATGTGATATCCAACTCCTTCCCATTCCAATTCTGAGACACTTCCTATACTCTGAGACTTGATATCTCAATGCTTCTAATACCAAACCTGAGACCCGTAATATAACATGAGATGTGATATCCAAATTCTTCCCCTTCCAAACTTTAGACCCTTCCTTTATCATGAGATGTGATATCCAACTCCTTCCCATTCCAATCCTGAGACCCTTCCGATATCATGAGATGTGATATCTCAAAGCTTCTAATATCAAACTTGAGACCCTCCCTATAGCATGAGATGTGATATCCAAGTCCTTCCCATTCCAATCCTGAGACCCTTCCTATAGCATGAGATGTGATATCTCAATGCTTCTAATACCAAACCTGAGACCCTTCCTATAACATGAGATGGGAATATCCAACTCCTTCCCATTCCAATCCTGAGACCCTTCCGATAGCAGAGATGTGATATCTCAATGCTTATACCAAACCTGAGACCCTTCCTATGGCATGAGATGTGATATCCAACTCCTTGCCATTTAAATCCTGAGACCCTTCCTATAGCATGAGAAGGGATATCCAACTCCTTCCCAATCCAATCCTGAAACCCTTCCGATAGCAGAGACGTTATATCTCAATGCTTCTACCAAACCTGAGACCCTTCCTTTAGCATGAGATGTGATATCCAAATCCTTCACATTCCAATCCTGAGACCCTTCCTATAGCATGAGATGTGATATCTCAATGCTTCTAATACCAAACCTGAGATCCTTCCTATAACATGAGATGTGATATCCAATTCCTTCCCATTCCAAACCTGAGACCCTTCCTATTGGATGAGATGTGATATCCAACTCCTTCCCATTCCAACCCTGAGACCCTTCCTATAGCATGAGATGTGATGTCTCAATGCTTCTAATACCAAATCTGAGATCATTCCTATAACATGAGATGTGATATCCAACTCCTTCCATTCCAATCCTGAGACCCGTCCTATAGCATGAGATGTGATATCTCAATGCTTATACCAAACCTGAGACCCTTCCTATAGCATGAGATGTGATATCCAACTACTTCCCATTCCAATCCTGAGACCCTTCCTATAGCATGAGATGTGATATCTCAATGCTTCTAATACCAAACCTGAGATCCTTCCTCTAACATGAAATGTGATATCCAACTCCTTCCCTTTCCAATCCTTAGACCCTTCCTACAGCATGCAATATGATATCTCAATGATTCTAATAACAAACCTGAGACCCGTCCTATAGCATGAGATATGATATCCAAGTCCTTCCCATTCCAATCCTGAGACCCTTCCTATAACATGAAATGTGATATCCAACTCCTTCCCATTCCAACCTGAGACCCTTCCTATAGCATGAGATGGGATATCCAACTTCTTCCAAATCCAATACTGATACCCTTCGATAGCATGAGATGTGATATCCCAATGCTTCTACCAAACCTGAGACCCATACTATGGCATGAGATGTGATATCAAACTCCTTCCCATTCCAATCCTGAGACCCTTCCTATAGCTTGAGGTGTGATATCCAACTCCTTCCCATTCCAATTCTGAGACCCTTCTTATACCATGAGACTTGATATCTCAATGCTTCTAATACCAAACCTGAGACCCGTCCTATAACATGAGATGTGATATCCAAATCCTTCCCCTTCCAAACCTTAGACCCTTCCTTTATCATGAGATGTTATATCCAACTCCTTCCCATTCCAATCCTGAGACCCTTCCGATATCATGAGATTTGTTATCTCAATGCTTCTAATATCAAACTTGAGACCCTCCCTACAGCATGAGATGTGACATCCAAGTCCTTCCCATTCCAATCCTGAGACCCTTCCTATATCATGAGATGTGATATCTCTATGCTTCTAATACCAAACCTGAGACCCTTCCTATAACATGAGATGGGATATCCAACTCCTTCCCATTCCAATCCTGAGACCCTTCCGATAGCAGAGATGTGATATCTCAATGCTTATACCAAACCCGAGAACCTTCCTATGGCCTGAGATGTCATATACAACTCCTTCCCATTCCAATCCTGAGACCCTTCCTTTAGCATGAGATGTGATATCTCAATGCTTATACCAAATCTGAGACCCTTCCTATAGCATGAGATGTGATATCCAATTCCTTCCCATTCCAATCCTGAGACCCTTCCTATAGCATGAGATGTGATATCTCAATGCTTATACCAAACCTGAGAGCCTACCTATAGCATGAGATGTGATATCCAAGTCCATCCCATTCCAATCCTTAGACCCTTCCTACAGCATGCGATGTGATATCTCAATGATTCTAATACCAAACCAGAGACTCTTCCTATAACATGAGATGGGATATCCAACTCCTTCCCATTCCAATCCTGAGCCGCTTCCGATAGCAGAGATGTGATATCTCAATGCTTATACCAAACCTGAGACCCTTCCTATAACATGAGATGTGATATCCAACTCCTTCCCGTTCCAAACCTGAGACACTAACTATAGCATATGTGATATCCAACTCCTTCCCATTCCAAACATGAGACCCTTCCTATAGCAAGAAAGTAATATCCAACTCCTACCCATTCCAATCCTGAGACCCTTCCTATAGCAAGAGATGTGATATCCAAATCCTTCCCATTCCAATCCTGAGACCCTTCCTATAACATGAGATGTGATATCCAACTCCTTCCCATTCCAACCTGAGACACTTCCTATAGCATGAGAAGGGATATCCAACTCCTTCCCAATCCAATCCTGAGACCCTTCCGATAGCAGAGATGGCATGAGATGTGATATCCAACTCCTTGCCATTCAAATCCTGAGACCCTTCCTATAGCATGAGATGTGATATCTCTATGCTTCTAATACCAAACCTGAGACCCTTCCTATAACATGAGATGGGATATCCAACTCCTTCCCATTCCAATCCTGAGACCCTTCCGATAGCAGAGATGTGATATCTCAATGCTTATACCAAACCTGAGAACCTTCCTATGGCCTGAGATGTCATATACAACTCCTTCCCATTCCAATCCTGAGACCCTTCCTTTAGCATGAGATGTGATATCTCAATGCTTATACCAAATCTGAGACCCTTCCTATAGCATGAGATGTGATATCCAATTCCTTCCCATTCCAATCCTGAGACCCTTCCTATAGCATGAGATGTGATATCTCAATGCTTATACCAAACCTGAGAGCCTACCTATAGCATGAGATGTGATATCCAAGTCCATCCCATTCCAATCCTTAGACCCATCCTACAGCATGCGATGTGATATCTCAATGATTCTAATACCAAACCAGAGACTCTTCCTATAACATGAGATGGGATATCCAACTCCTTCCCATTCCAATCCTGAGCCGCTTCCGATAGCAGAGATGTGATATCTCAATGCTTATACCAAACCCGAGACCCTTCCTATAACATGAGATGTGATATCCAACTCCTTCCCGTTCCAAACCTGAGACACTAACTATAGCATATGTGATATCCAACTCCTTCCCATTCCAAACATGAGACCCTTCCTATAGCAAGAAAGTAATATCCAACTCCTACCCATTCCAATGCTGAGACCCTTCCTATAGCAAGAGATGTGATATCCAAATCCTTCCCATTCCAATCCTGAGACCCTTCCTATAACATGAGATGTGATATCCAACTCCTTCCCATTCCAACCTGAGACACTTCCTATAGCATGAGAAGGGATATCCAACTCCTTCCCAATCCAATCCTGAGACCCTTCCGATAGCAGAGATGTGATATCTCAATGCTTATACCAAACCTGAGACCCTTCCTATGGCATGAGATGTGATATCCAACTCCTTCCCAATCCAATCCTGAGACCCTTCCGATAGCAGAGACGTGATATCTCAATGCTTCTACCAAACCTGAGACCCTTCCTTTAGCATGAGATGTGATATCCAAATCCTTCACATTCCAATCCTGAGACCCTTCCTATAGCATGAGATGTGATATCTCAATGCTTCTAATACCAAACCTGAGATCCTTCCTATAACATGAGATGTGATATCCAATTCCTTCCCATTCCAAACCTGAGACCCTTCCTATTGGATGAGATGTGATATCCAACTCCTTCCCATTCCAACCCTGAGACCCTTCCTATAGCATGAGATGTGATGTCTCAATGCTTCTAATACCAAACCTGAGATCCTTCCTATAACATGAGATGTGATATCCAACTCCTTCCATTCCAATCCTGAGACCCGTCCTATAGCATGAGATGTGATATCTCAATGCTTATACCAAACCTGAGACCCTTCCTATAGCATGAGATGTGATATCCAACTGCTTCCCATTCCAATCCTGAGACCCTTCCTATAGCATGAGATGTGATATCTCAATGCTTCTAATACCAAACCTGAGATCCTTCCTCTAACATGAAATGTGATATCCAACTCCTTCCCTTTCCAAACCTAAGAGCCTATCTATAGCATGAGATGTGATATCCAAGTCCTTCCCATTCCAACCCTTAGACCCTTCCTACAGCATGCAATATGATATCTCAATGATTCTAATAACAAACCTGAGACCCGTCCTATAACATGAGATGGGATATCCAACTCCTTCCCATTCCAATCCTGAGACACTTCCGATAGCAGAGATGTGATATCTCAATGCTTATACCAAACCAGAGACCCTTCCTATAACATGAGATGTGATATCCAAATCCTTCCCGTTCCAAACCTGAGACCCTTCCTTTAGCATGAGATGTGATATCCAGCACCTTCCCATTCCAATCCTGAGACACTTCCGATAGCATGAGATGTGATATCTCAATGCTTCTAATATCAAAACTGAGACCCTCCCTATAGCATGATATGTGATATCTAAGTCCTTCCCATTCCAATCCTGAGACCCTCCCTATAGCATGAGATGTGATATCCAACTCCTTCCCATTCCAATCCTGAGACCCTTCCTATAGCATGAGATATGATATCTCAATACTTCTAATACCAAACGTGAGATCCTTCCGATAACATGAGATGTGATATCCAAATCCTTCCCCTTCCAAACCTGAGACCCTCCCTTTAGCATGAGATGTGATATCCAACTCCTTCCTATTCCAATCCTGAGACTCTTCTGATAGCATGAGATGTGATATCTAAATGCTTCTAATACCAAACCTGAGATCCTTCCGATAGCATGAGATGTGATATCTCAATGCTTCTAATACCAAACCTGAGATCCTTCCTATAACATGAGATGTGATATCCAAATCCTTCCCCTTCCAAACCTGAGACCCTCCCTTTAGCATGAGATGTGATATCCAACTCCTTCCCATTCCATTCCTGAGACCCTTCTGATAGCATGAGATGTGATATCTCAATGCCTCTAATACCAAACCTGAGATCCTACCTCTAACATGAAATTCCCATTCCAACTTGAGACCCTTCCTATAGCATGAGATGGGATATCCAACTTCTCCCAAGTCCAATACTGATACCCTTCCGATAGCATGAGATGTGATATCCCAATGCTTCTACCAAACCTGAGACCCATACTATGGCATGAGATGTGATATCAAACTCCTTCCCATTCCAATCCTGAGACCCTTCCTATAGCTTGAGGTGTGATATCCAACTCCTTCCCATTCCAATTCTGAGACCCTTCTTATACCATGAGACTTGATATCTCAATGCTTCTAATACCAAACCTGAGACCCGTCCTATAACATGAGATGTGATATCCAAATCCTTCCCCTTCCAAACCTTAGACCCTTCCTTTATCATGAGATGTGATATCCAACTCCTTCCCATTCCAATCCTGAGACCCTTCCGATATCATGAGATTTGTTATCTCAATGCTTCTAATATCAAACTTGAGACCCTCCCTATAGCATGATGTGACATCCAAGTCCTTCCCATTCCAATCCTGAGACCCTTCCTATAGCATGAGATGTGATATCTCTATGCTTCTAATACCAAACCTGAGACCCTTCCTATAACATGAGATGGGATATCCAACTCCTTCCCATTCCAATCCTGAGACCTTTCCGATAGCAGAGATGTGATATCTCAATGCTTATACCAAACCTGAGAACCTTCCTATGGCCTGAGATGTCATATACAACTCCTTCCCATTCCAATCCTGAGACCCTTCCTTTAGCATGAGATGTGATATCTCAATGCTTATACCAAATCTGAGACCCTTCCTATAGCATGAGATGTGATATCCAATTCCTTCCCATTCCAATCCTGAGACCCTTCCTATAGCATGAGATGTGATATCTCAATGCTTATACCAAACCTGAGAGCCTACCTATAGCATGAGATGTGATATCCAAGTCCATCCCATTCCAATCCTTAGACCCTTCCTACAGCATGCGATGTGATATCTCAATGATTCTAATACCAAACCAGAGACTCTTCCTATAACATGAGATGGGATATCCAACTCCTTCCCATTCCAATCCTGAGCCGCTTCCGATAGCAGAGATGTGATATCTCAATGCTTATACCAAACCTGAGACCCTTCCTATAACATGAGATGTGATATCCAACTCCTTCCCGTTCCAAACCTGAGTCACTAACTATAGCATATGTGATATCCAACTCCTTCCCATTCCAAACATGAGACACTAACTATAGCAAGAAAGTAATATCCAACTCCTACCCATTCCAATCCTGAGACCCTTCCTATAGCAAGAGATGTGATATCCAAATCCTTCCCATTCCAATCCTGAGACCCTTCCTATAACATGAGATGTGATATCCAACTCCTTCCCATTCCAACCTGAGACACTTCCTATAGCATGAGAAGGGATATTTAACTCCTTCCCAATCCAATCCTGAGACCCTTCCGATAGCAGAGACGTGATATCTCAATGCTTCTACCAAACCTGAGACCCTTCCTTTAGCATGAGATGTGATATCCAAATCCTTCACATTCCAATCCTGAGACCCTTCCTATAGCATGAGATGTGATATCTCAATGCTTCTAATACCAAACCTGAGATCCTTCCTATAACATGAGATGTGATATCCAATTCCTTCCCATTCCAAACCTGAGACCCTTCCTATTGGATGAGATGTGATATCCAACTCCTTCCCATTCCAACCCTGGAACCCTTCCTATAGCATGAGATGTGATGTCTCAATGCTTCTAATACCAAACCTGAGATCCTTCCTATAACATGAGATGTGATATCCAACTCCTTCCATTCCAATCCTGAGACCCGTCCTATAGCATGAGATGTGATATCTCAATGCTTATACCAAACCTGAGACCCTTCCTATAGCATGAGATGTGATATCCAACTGCTTCCCATTCCAATCCTGAGACCCTTCCTATAGCATGAGATGTGATATCTCAATGCTTCTAATACCAAACCTGAGATCCTTCCTCTAACATGAAATGTGATATCCAACTCCTTCCCTTTCCAAACCTAAGAGCCTATCTATAGCATGAGATGTGATATCCAAGTCCTTCACATTCCAACCCTTAGACCCTTCCTACAGCATGCAATATGATATCTCAATGATTCTAATAACAAACCTGAGACCCATCCTATAACATGAGATGGGATATCCAACTCCTTCCCATTCCAATCCTGAGACACTTCCGATAGCAGAGATGTGATATCTCAATGCTTATACCAAACCTGAGACCCGTCCTATAACATGAGATGTGATATCCAAATCCTTCCCGTTCCAAACCTGAGACCCTTCCTTTAGCATGAGATGTGATATCCAGCTCCTTCCCATTCCAATCCTGAGACACTTCCGATAGCATGAGATGTGATATCTCAATGCTTCTAATATCAAAACTGAGACCCTCCCTATAGCATGATATGTGATATCTAAGTCCTTCCCATTCCAATCCTGAGAACCTCCCTATAGCATGAGATGTGATATCCAACTCCTTCCCATTCCAATCCTGAGACCCTTCCTATAGCATGAGATATGATATCTCAATACTTCTAATACCAAACGTGAGATCCTTCCGATAACATGAGATGTGATATCCAAATCCTTCCCCTTCCAAACCTGAGACCCTCCCTTTAGCATGAGATGTGATATCCAACTCCTTCCTATTCCAATCCTGAGACTCTTCTGATAGCATGAGATGTGATATCTCAATGCTTCTAATACCAAACCTGAGATCCTTCCGATAGCATGAGATGTGATATCTCAATGCTTCTAATACCAAACCTGAGATCCTTCCTATAACATGAGATGTGATATCCAAATCCTTCCCCTTCCAAACCTGAGACCCTCCCTTTAGCATGAGATGTGATATCCAACTCCTTCCCATTCCATTCCTGAGACCCTTCTGATAGCATTAGATGTGATATCTCAATGCCTCTAATACCAAACCTGAGATCCTACCTCTAACATGAAATGTGATATCCAACTCTTTCCCCTTCCAAACCTGAGAGCCTTCCTATAGCATGAGATGTGATATCCAAGTCTTTCCCATTCCAATCCTGAGACCCTTCCTATAGCTTGAGATGTGATATCCAACTCCTTCCCATTCCAATCCTGAGACCCTTCCGATATCATGAGATGTGATATCTCAAAGCTTCTAATATCAAACTTGAGACCCTCCCTATAGCATGAGATGTGATATCCAAGTCCTTCCCATTCCACTCCTGAGACCCTTCCTATAGCATGAGATGTGATATCTCAATGCTTCTAATACCAAACCTGAGACCCTTCCTATAACATGAGATGGGAATATCCAACTCCTTCCCATTCCAATCCTGAGACCCTTCCGATAGCAGAGATGTGATATCTCAATGCTTATACCAAACCTGAGATCCTTCCTATAACATGAGATGTGATATCCAACTCCTTCCCATTCCAATCCTGAGACACTTCCTATAGCATGAGATGTGATATCTCACTGCTTATACCAAACCTGAGACCCTTCCCATAGCATGAGATGTGATATCCAACTCCTTCCCATTCCAATCGTCAGACCCTTCCTATAGCATGAGATGTGATATCTCAATGCTTCTAATAACAAACTTGAGACCCTACCTATAGCATGAGATGTGATATCCAAGTCCTTCCCATTCCAATCCTGAGACACTTCCTATAGCAGAGATGTGATATCTCAATGTTTATACCAAACCTGAGACCCTTCCTATAACATGAGATGTGATATCCAACTCCTTCCCGTTCCAAACCTCAGACCCTTCCTTTAGCATGAGATGTGATATCCAGCTCCTTCCCATTCCAATCCTGAGACACTTCCGATAGCATGAGATGTGATATCTCAATGCTTCTAATATCAAAACTGAGACCCTCCCTATAGCATGATATGTGATATCTACGTCCTTCCCATTCCAATCCTGAGACCCTTCCTATAGCATGAGATGTGATATCTCAATGCTTCTACCAAACCTGAGACCCTTCCTTTAGCATGAGATGTGATATCCAACTCCTTCCCATTCCAATCCTGAGACCCTTCCTATAGCATGAGATGTGATATCTCAATACTTCTAATACCAAACCTGAGATCCTTCCGATAACATGAGATGTGATATCTCAATACTTCTAATACCAAACCTGAGATCCATCCTATAACATGAGATGTGATATCCAAATCCTTCCCCTTCCAAACCTGAGACCCTCCCTTTAGCATGAGATGTGATATCCAACTCCTTCCCATTCCAATCCTGAGACCCTTCTGATAGCATAAGATATGATATCTCAATGCTTCTATACCAAACCTGAGATCCTTCTGATAGCATGAGATGTGATATCTCAATACTTCTAATACCAAACCTGAGATCCTTCCTATAACATGAGATGTGATATCCAAATCCTTATCTTCCAAACCTGAGACCCTCCCTTTAGCATGAGATGTGATATCCAACTCCTTCCCATTCCAATCCTGAGACTCTTCTGATAGCATAAGATATGATATCTCAATGCTTCTATACCAAACCTGAGACCTTCTGATAGCATGAAATGTGATATCCAACTCTTTCCCCTTGCAAACCTGAGAGCCTTCCTATAGCATAAGATGTGATATCCAAGTCCTTCCCATTCCAATCCTGCGACCCTTCCTATAACATGAGATGTGATATCCAACTCCTTCCCATTCCAACCTGAGACCCTTCCTATAGCATGAGATGGGATATCCAACTCCTTCCAAATCCAATCCCGATACCCTTCCGATAACATGAGATGTGATATCCCAATGCTTCTATCAAACCTGAGACCCATACTATGGCATGAGATGTGATATCAAACTCCTTCCCATTCTAATCCTGAGACCCTTCCTATAGCTTGAGATGTGATATCCAACTCCTTCCCATTCCAATTCTGAGACCCTTCCTATACCATGAGACTTGATATCTCAATGCTTCTAATACCAAACCTGAGACCAGTCCTATAACATGAGATGTGATATCCAAATCCTTCCCCTTCCAAACCTTAGACCCTTCCTTTATCATGAGATGTGATATCCAACTCCTTCCCATTCCAATCTTGAGACCTTTCCGATATCATGAAATGTGATACCTCAATGCTTCTAATATCAAACTTGAGACCCTCCCTATAGCATGAGATGTGATATCCAAGTCCTTCCCATTCCAATCCTGAGACCCTTCCTATAGCATGAGATGTGATATCTCAATGCTTCTAATACCAAACCTGAGACCCTTCCTATAACATGAGATGGGAATATCCAACTCCTTCCCATTCCAATCCTGAGACACTTCCGATAGCAGAGATGTGATATCTCAATGCTTATACCAAACCTGAGATCCTTCCTATAACATGAGATGTGATATCCAACTCCTTCCCATTCCAATCCTGAGACACTTCCTATAGCATGAGATGTGATATATCACTGCTTATACCAAACCTGAGACCCTTCCTATAGCATGAGATGTGATATCTCAATGCTTCTAATATCAAACTTGAGACCCTCCCTATAGCATGAGATGTGATACCCAAGTCCTTCCCATTCCAATCCTGAAACACTTCCTATAGCATGAGATGTGATATCTCAATGCTTCTAATACCAAACCTGAGACTCTTCCTATAACATGAGATGGGATATCCAACTCCTTCCCATTCCAATCCTGATTCCCTTTCGATAGCAGAGATGTGATATCTCAATGTTTATACCAAACCTGAGACCCTCCCTACGGCATGAGATGTCATATACAACTCCTTCCCATTCCAATCCTGAGACCCTTCCTATAGCATGAGATGTGATATCCAACTCCTTCCCATTCCAATCCTGAGACCCTTCCTATAGCATGAGATGTGATGTCTCAATGCTTCTAATACCAAACCTGAGATCCTTCCTATAACATGAGATGTGATATCCAACTCCTTCCATTCCAATCCTGAGACCTTTCCTATAGCATGAGATGTGATATCTCAATGCTTATAACAAAACCTGAGACCCTTCCTATAGCATGAGATGTGATATCCAAGTCCTTCCCATTCCAATCCTTAGACCCTTCCTACAGCATGCAATATGATATCTCAAGGATTTTAATAAAAAACCTGAGACCCGTCCTATAACATGAGATGGGATATCCAACTCCTTCCCATTCCAATCCTGAGACACTTCCGATAGCAGAGATGTGATATCTCAATGTTTATACCAAACCTGAGACCCTTCCTATAACGAGATGTGATATCCAACTCCTTCCCGTTCCAAACCTGAGACCCTTCCTTTAGCATGAGATGTGATATCCAGCTCCTTCCCATTCCAATCCTGAGACACTTCCGATAGCATGAGATGTGATATCTCAATGCTTCTAATATCAAAACTGAGACCCTCCCTATAGCATGATATGTGATATCTAAGTCCTTCCCATTCCAATCCTGAGACCCTTCCTATAGCATGAGATGTGATATCTCAATGCTTATCCTTGATTCCTGTAGTAAATTGATTTCCTTTGCAGGCCGACTCCTGTCACGAATGCCTTGTCTGCATGCATTCTCTCCTGGCCATTCTCTCACCGTGGCTATTTGCCTACCCCCTTCCTCTCTCAGTGGATGGACTTCTCCATCCTAGCCTCCTACCACTCAACTCCGCCTACTTGGAGAATTCAACATGAACCTGTATGCTTCCTGACCTGGACTTTTACGAGATCTGCAACTCTTCATGTCGCTGGCCCTACACACTGCAGGGAATACTCAGGATTTTCTGATCTCAGACCTCCCCTCTGTAACCCTCTCAACAATCCTCTCCCGTGGTGATCTAGTTCTCATCTCCAAAGAAGGCTAACTGCCAGCTGTTCCTCCTCAGAGGAGTTCTCCCTTTCTGTCCCTGCTCCCTGCACCGTTTCGCGTTGCAAACACTCGCTTCCCTGCTCTCTGGTTTAGACGCTTTTCCTTCTCAGAGGCCTTCTTCCTTTCTGCCCTTTTCGCGTTGCAAGTACTCGCTTCCCAGCTCTCTGGTTTAGACGCGTGTTCCCTGCCTTCTCTCCTCTTCCCGCTGCCTTCAAATCAAAAAATGAGCTCCAAAAGATACACAGTGCTCAGAATGCTCTATAACACCCATTATTCAACATATAGCCGTAACCCGCTAGACGTATTGAAACGTGCTGTAAACTAGCAAAAACAGCTAGAAAATGTACTTTCCTCGCGTTTTTGTAAATGCTAATTCTGATGGGTTCCCATGTATGTACTGTCCGTGCGTTTGTTGTCGAATCCTGAAGTTTTTAACCACTGTTCTCCCATACAAGGGGGGGTCAACGTCTACTGCTGTTCACAGGCTGAATGTATACGGCTGAAATCTTCAAGGCATTATCAGCTTTCCTGACTGTTTTGGAACGTGTATTTGCCATCTGTTAATGCAGTCGCCCTGTGTTCATCGTCTCTTCTACTTTACAGGCTGCACTCCCCTGGTGATCACATTCTCCTCTCCAGAGCAGGCTGACTACCAGCTGCTCCTCCTCATAGGCGTTTATCCTTTCTGTCCCTGCTCCCTGCACCATTTCGCGTTGCATGTACTCGCTTTCCAGCTCTCTGGTTTAGATGCGTGTTCCCTGCCTTCTCTCCTCTTCCTACAGCCTTCCAATGAGCTCCACAAGATACAGTGTTCAGAATGCTTTATAACTCCCATTATTCAACATATAGCTGTAACCCGCTAGACGTATTGAAACGTGCTAAAAACGAGCAGAAACAGCTAGAAAATGTACTTTCCTCGCGTTTTGGTAAATGCGAATTCTGGTGGATTCCCATTTTGTACTCTGTTCGTGCGTTTGTTTAGTCGAATCCTGGTCTTTTGAACCACTCTTCTCCCATACAAGGGAGGGTCAAAATGTGTTGTTCACAGGCTGAATTTATACTGCTGAAATGCTCGCTTCCCTGCTCTCTGGTTTAGACGCGTGTACCCTGCATTTACCAAAACGCGAGGGAAGTACATTTTCTAGCTGTTTTTGCTAGTTTTTAGCACGTTTCAATACGTCTAGCGGGTTACAGCTATATGTTGAATAATGGGGTTATAAAGCATTCTGAACACTGTATCTTGTGGAGCAAATTGGAAGGCTGTAGCAAGAGGAGAGAAGGCAGGGAACACGCATCTCAACCAGAGAGCTGGGAAGCGAGTACATGCAACGCGAAACGGTGCAGGGAGCAGGGACAGAAAGGATGAACACCTATGAGGAGGAGCAGCTGGTAGTTAGCCTGCATAGGAGAGAAGAATGTGATCACTAGGGGAGTGCAGCCTGTAAACTAGAAGGAACGATGAACAAAGGGCGACTGCATTAACAGATGGCAAATACACGTTCCAAAACAGGAAAGCTGATAATGCCTTGAAGATTTCAGCCGTATACATTCAGCCTGTGAACAGCAGTAGATGTTGACCCCCCCTCCCTAGTATGGGAGAACAGTGGTTAAAAACTTCAGGATTCGACACAAACGCACGGACACAGTACATACAACATGGGAACCCACCAGAATTCGCATTTACAAAAACGCGAGGGAAGGGGGGCCCCGGGGGGAACGCGAAGCGTTTCCCCCCGGGGAGTTTTTTGGCGATGCACATGGCCAGCGAGTGGCCGTGGGGCAGAGCGCCTCCTGGGGGGGTATTTAAGGGCTCAGGGAAGGTTCGGGAAACCTGAGATCCTTCCTATAACATGAGATGTGATATCCAACTCCTTCCCATTCCAATCCTGAGACCCTTCCTATAGCATGAGATGTGATATCTCAATGCTTCTAATACCAAACCTGAGATCCTTCCGATAGCATGAGATGTGATATCTCAATGCTTCTAATACCAAACCTGAGACCCTCCCTTTAGCATGAGATGTGATATCCAATTCCTTCCCATTCCAATCCTGATACCCTTCTGATAGGATGAGATGTGATATCTCAATGCCTCTAATACCAAACCTGAGATCCTACCTCTAACATGAAATGTGATATTCAACTCCTTCCCTTTCCAAACCTGAGAGCCTTCCTACAGCATGAGATGTGATATCCAAGTCCTTCCCATTCAAATCCTGAGACCCTTCCTATAGCATGAGATGGGATATCCAACTCCTTCCAAATCTAATCCTGATATCCTTCCGATAGCATGAGATGTGATATCCCAATGCTTCTACAAAACCTGAGACCCATACCATGGCATGAGATGTGATATCAAACTCCCGTCCTATACCATGAGACTTGATAACTCAAGGCTTCCTTCCCATTCCAATCCTGAGACCCTTCCTATAGCATGAGATGTGATATCTCAATGCTTCTAATACCAAACCTGAGACCCTTCCTATAACGTAAGATGGGATATCCAACTCCTTCCCATTCCAATCCTGAGACCCTTCCGATAGCAGAGATGTGATATCTCAATGCTTATACCAAACCTGAGACCCTTCCTGTGGCATGAGATGTCATATACAACTCCTTCCCATTCCAATCCTGAGACCCTTCCTATAGCATGAGATGTGACATCTCAATACTTATACCAAACATGAGACCCTTCCTATAGCATGAGATGTGATATCCAACTCCTTCCCATTCCAATCCTGAGACCCTTCCTATAACATGAGATGTTATGTCTCAATGCTTCTAATACCAAACCTGAGATCCTTCCTATGGCATGAGATGTCATATAAAACTCCTTCCCATTCCAATCCTGAGACCCTTCCCATAGCATGAGATGTGATATCGAACTCCTTCCCATTCAAATCCTGCGACCCTTCCTATAGCATGAGATTTGATATCTCAATGCTTCTAATACCAAACCTGAGATCCTTCCGATAGCATGAGATGTGATATCTGAATGCTTCTAATACCAAACCTGAGATCATTCCTATAACACGAGATGTAATATCCAAATCCTTCCCCTTCCAAACCTGAGACCCTCCCTTTAGCATGAGATGTGATATCCAACTACTTCCCATTCCAATCCTGAGACCCTTCCTATAGCATGAGATGTGATGTCTCAATGCTTCTAATACCAAACCTGAGATCCTTCCTATAACATGAGATGTGATATCCAACTCCTTCCCATTCCAATCCTGAGACACTTCCTATAGCATGAGAAGTGATATCTCCATGCTTATACCAAACCTGAGACCCTTCCTATAGCATGAGATGTGATATCCAAATCCTTCCCATTCCAATCCTGAGACCCTTCCTATAGCATGAGATGTGATATCTCAATGCTTATACCAAACCTGAGAGCCTACCTATAGCATGAGATGTGATATCCAACTCCTTCCCGTTCCAAACCTGAGACCCTTTCTATAGCATATGTGATATCCAACTCCTTCCCGTTCCAAACCTGATACCCTTCCTATAGCATGAGATGTGATATCCAACTCCTTCCCATCCCAATCCTGAGACACCTCCGATAGCAGAGATGTGATATCTCAATGCTTATACCAAACCTGAGACTCTTCCTATAACATGAGATATGATATCCAACTCCTTCCCGTTCCAAACCTGAGACCCTTCCTATAGCATGAGATGTGATATCCAACTCCTTCCCATTCCAATCCTGAGACCCTTCCGATAGCATGAGATGTGATATCTCACTGCTTATACCAAACCTGAGACCCTTCCTATAGCATGAGATGTGATATCCAACTCCTTCCCATTCCAATCCTGAGACCCTTCCTATAGCATGAGATATGATATCTCAATGCTTCTAATATCAAACTTGAGACCCTCCCTATAGCATGAGATGTGATATCCAAGTCCTTCCCATTCCAATCCTGAGACACTTCCTATAGCATGATATGTGATATCCAATGCTTCTAATACCAAACCTGAGACTCTTCCTATAACATGAGATGGGATATCCAACTCCTTCCCATTCCAATCCTGAGACCCTTCCGATAGCAGAGATGTGATATCTCAATGCTTATACGAAACCTGAGACCCTTCCTACGGCATGAGCTGTCATATACAGCTCCTTCCCATTCCAATCCTGAGACCCTTCCTATAGCATGAGATGTTATATCTCAATACTTATACCAATCCTGAAACCCTTCCTATAGCATGAGATGTGATACCCAACTCCTTCCCATTCCAATCCTGAGACGCTTCCTATAGCATGAGATGTGATATCTCAATGCCTCTAATACCAAACCTGAGATCCTTCCTCTAACATGAAACGTGATATCCAACTCCTTCCCTTTCCAAATCTGAGAGCCTATCTATAGCATGAGATGTGATATCCAAGTCCTTCCCATTCCAATCCTTAGACCCTTCCTGCAGCGTGCAATATGATATCTCAATGATTCTAATAACAAACCTGAGACCCGTCCTATAACATGAGATGGGATATCCAACTCCTTCCCATTCCAATCCTGAGACACTTCTGATAGCAGAGATGTGATATCTCAATGCTTATACCAAACCTGAGACCCTTCCTATAACATGAGATCGGATATCCAACTCCTTCCCGTTCCAAACCTGAGACCCTTCCTATAGCATATGTGATATCCAACTCCTTCCCATTCCAAACATGAGACCCTTCCTATAGCAAGAATGTAATATCCAACTCCTTCCCATTCCAACCCTGAGACCATTCCTATAGCATGAGAAGTGATATCTCAATGCTTCTAATACCAAACCTGAGATCCTTCCTATGACATGAGATGTGATATCCAATTCCTCCCCATTCCAAACCTGAGAACCTTCCTACAGCATGCAATGTGATATCTCAATGCTTCTAATACCAAACCTGAGACCAGTCCTATAACATGAGATTGGATATCCAACTCCTTCCCCTTCCAAACCTGAGACCCTTCCTATAGCATGAGATGTGATATCCAACTTCTTCCCATTCCAATCCTGAGACCCTTCCTATAACATGAGATGTGATGTCTCAATGCTTCTAATACCAAACCTGAGATCTTTCCTATAACATGAGATGTGATATCCAACTCCTTCCCATTCCAATCCTGAGATGTGATATCTCAATGCTTATACCAAACCTGAGACCCTTCCTATAGCTTGAGATGTGATATCCAACTCCTTCCCATTCCAATCCTGAGACCCGTTCCTATAGCATGAGATGTGATATCTCAAGGCCTCTAATACCAAACCTGAGATCCTTCCTCTAACATGAAATGTGATATCCAACTCCTTCCCCTTCCAAACCTGAGAGCCTTCCTATAGCATGAGATATGATATCCAAGTCCTTCCCATTCCAATCCTGAGACCCTTCCTATAACATGAAATGTGATATCCAACTCCATCCCATTCCAACCTGAGACCTTTCCTATAGCATGAGATGGGATATCCAACTCCTTCCAAATCCAATACTGATACCATTCCGATAGCATGAGATGTGATATCCCAATGCTTCTACCAAATCTGAGACCCATACTATGGCATGAGATGTGATATCAAACTCCTTCCCATTCCAATCCTGAGACCCTTCCTATAGCTTGAGATGTGATATCCAACTTCTTCCCATTCCAATTCTGAGACCCTTCCTATACCATGAGACTTGATATCTCAATGCTTCTAATACCAAACCTGAGACCCGTCCTATAACATGAGATGTGATATCCAAATCCTTCCCCTTCCAAACCTTAGACCCTTCCTTTATCATGAGATGTGATATCCAACTCCTTCCCATTCCAATCCTGAGACCCTTCCGATATCATGACATTTGTTATCTCAATGCTTCTAATATCAAACTTGAGACCCTCCCTATAGCATGAGATGTGACATCCAAGTCCTCCCCATTCCAATCCTGAGACCCTTCCTATAGCATGAGATGTGATATCTCAATGCTTCTAATACCAAACCTGAGACCCTTCCTATAACATGAGATGGGATATCCAACTCAGATGGGATATCCAACTCCTTCCCATTCCAATCCTGAGACCCTTACGATAGCAGAGATGTGATATCTCAATGCTTATATCAAACCTGAGACCCTTCCTATGTCCTGAGATGTCATATACAACTCCTTCCCATTCCAATCCTGAGACCCTTCCTATAGTATGAGATGTGATATCTCAATGCTTATACCAAATCTGAGACCCTTCCTATAGCATGAGATGTGATATCCAACACCTTCCCATTCCAATCCTGAGACCCTTCCTATAGCATGAGATGTGATGTCTCAATGCTTCCAATACCAAACCTGAGATCCTTCCTGTTAGGAAAGATTTCGTTATTGTAGGGAACTTTCCTTCCATGTGGCAACCCCTAAACTTTTTGCTATTGTTTTCAACCTGTTTTCTTGACTTTGCCAGAGAAGTGCAGCCTTCTGCTGTACTCCTCTGGGCTTTCGCTCCTTTCTTACGGGGAAACTGACATGCCCTTAAGACAGTCAGTACCGGGGAACGCTGTTTCCCGTAGTTTCTTTTATCGTGTCGCCATTTTAGTGCAACACGACACAAGAGGGCACTGTAAGCTAAGTTACAGCTCTCTTGGGTCTCTAGCCTTCTACAGACCCTAGACACTCTTATAGGATGGTTTTTGGATCGGTGCAAGTCATTCAGGGACTGGGCTGGTGGCAGCGATCATTTGGTTTATTTTGAGCTCCTTTTGCCGTTCTGAGCACCTTTTTGCCGCGAACACAAAAGGGTGGCCCGGCTACCCAAAATGGCCGGACCACGAGGCTCCTTTGTCTCGTCCACTGTCCGTCTTGCTCCCTTTACCTTCCCCCGGGTCAGGCGACCCGGGGCCTTCCTTATTTGGGCATGTAGTTTCCCGCGAAACACGGTTGCTTTCGCGGGCTTCTACATGTCGTTTGAGTGCCCCCAGGATGTGGGCTGGGCTGTCTGGTCCCAATACACATCCTGGGTGCCAGAGAGTCTAGGGTGGTGTGAATGCCTGGGACCACCGTGGTCCGTGATTGGTCCACGTATGGTATGTGTGTTGATGAGCGGATCTCCCATTGGCTCCCCTCCGTTTTGGCGCGAAGGGAACCGTGGATAAGAGGGAGCTGGAAACACCACTACCATGTCGATCTCCTGAGTTCTTACGAACCCAGGGATACAGGAGCCAAGTATCCTGCGAACACGAGGCTGGACCGAGGAATCACTGGTGACCCCCTGAAGAACTTCTGCTCCTCATTGCTGTCGTCCGGTGAAGCCCTTTCCACCTAAGATCGAACAAGAAGGCCTGTACTGGCGCTTCGACCTATTGGAATAGCAGGACCAGCTATTCCCGGCACCTTCATCAACTCCTGCTGTAAGCCTTCGGAAGTGTCTCTGGGCCATCCAGTTGACTGACCAGCTTACTAAGGAGGCCTGCTCTGTAATCGCCGACAGGTTGGGTGGTATTCTGAGTCCGGGGCACGCTCACACGCTTCGTTTGCTTAGCATCCCTAAGCTAGAGGTGAGCAGTGCTCGTTTGGCTTGAATACACCCGGCCGTTCCGTTGCCCTGCTGTGGCGACAAAACTGTGCTTGTTTCTTCGATCGGGACGTCTTTTTACTCTGCACGACGACGAGACGTTCCCTGCTCTTCAGAACCTGCCAGAAGCTGCATCTATCGAGGAGAAGCTCGGGCCTGCTTGCTTCGGGGACCGGTGAGTAGATTAGCTAGGATCTGGTCGCCCTCCTGCAGTGCCCCTTGCTTTTCCCCGCTGTGAATACAGCACCCCTTGTCCGTACTCGCGCCCTGCTTCTGCCTCACAGTGGAGGCTGCGCTAGAGTCGCGGACCGTGTTCTCCTTCATTAGAGCTCCCTACAGAGCTGTTCAAACGTCCTCCGAAGAGCTTCACCTTCTGCCCATTGGCACCGGCGTGTGCAGGTACTTTTGAGCGCTAGGCTCCACTCTTCGTAGGGATTGGACTACCATCTAGTTAGGGGCCTCAGAAGGCGGACATATCACACGCATTGGTTCGCACTGCCTGTTTTCCTTCCCCTGCAGGTGGATAACATATTTCGTGCTGCTAATGCTGTGAAACTGTGTATTCTGTATATATATTGGGTGGATAGTGTATGTGTTGGTTTAATATCGTTGTATATTGCTGCTTTTACTGTAGTTATTAGTTTCAAGGCCTTATAATAAATGTGTATCTATTTTTGATATAAACAACTGTTTGGAGTAGTTTGTACGCGCTCTTGCTTTGTGTGCTCATTGCGGGCTTTCAGTCACCCTCACCCCTCTTGAGACCTAGTCTTGACCGCCGCGATCGCTACCTTGATTGGTCTGGCTTGTCCAGAGGTTACCCTGTTCCAAGTAATTAGGTTGGCCTTCTGAACCTCTGCGCCACCAGGACAGAGTTCAGAAATCCGTCTTAACAAATTGGTGTACAGCGGTGGGATACGACTGAAGGTATCCAGTGTTGCGCACGAGCTAAGGCGTTTTCAGGTTATTCCAACCAGGACACGCAGTAAAGTATTGAATATAACGTTAAAAAGGCCATAGTCCTATCAACAGTATGGAAACGAATACTTTGTTAACCTTAAATGCTTCGAAATCTGAAACATTGAAGAAGATGTGTGCGGAGAGAGGGGTTTCCTCTCAAGGCACTAAATTGGAAATGATCCAGAGAATCGTGGCGTGGCAAGAAGCGCAGCTTGACGCTATAACTTCCGAGGACAGTGCAGAAGGTGGTGGGGCTGCTCTCACTGGCAGAACCGACGGTTCTGCCGCTGCACTGATCCATCACGACCACGAGGACAGGGAGGATGTAATGTCTAACGTTTCCTCTGCCAGTGTTGATGGGGAGGCTATGCTTGAATTCAAGAAGCAAGAGCTGCGGTTTAGGCAGCAGGAGCTTGAATTCAGCATAGCCAAACTGAAAATCGACCAGGCAGAAAAACAAAAAGACAGGGATCACCAGTTGGAACTGGCCAAGCTTCAGTTCGCAAATGGGTCCAAGGGTCCTGGACATGGTTCTGGGGCTTCCTCTCATCCACGGTTTCCAAAAGATCTGCTCAGTGTGTATGAGGAACGAAATGACATTATGGACTGGTTAAATGCGTTTGAGTATGCATGCGAGGTTCAAGAGGTTGATAATGCGGATAAGATTGCATGGTTACTCAGCAGACTGCCCCATTCTGGTTGCAGTGCCATTATGGAAATGTCGAAGGCTGAGCGCGCTGATTTTGCAATGTTGAAGCAGACTCTCATTTTAAAGTTTGGGAAGACTCCGACCCAATATTTGAAAAGGTTTAGAGAGTATAAGAAAAAGGAAGGTGGTACTTGGGTGTCGTATGTAGCTGAGTCCCTGAAAAACTTGACTGGCTGGGTTGAAGGTTATAAGGTTTCTACCTTCGAAGGCATGATCAATCTGGTCATGCTGGAACACATTTTTGCTTCTTCTTCCCCGGAGCTTAAGCAGCATTTGGCCGATTCGAAGGAGATAGATCCTAAGAAGCTGGCCATTGCAGCAGATTTATGGGTGTCACATCGAGTGTCCCATAAGGACAAAACTCATCCTGGTAAGCAGGAGGAAGGGAAAAAGTCCAAAGATGTGGAGGGTGGGGAATCTGCTAAATCTTCTTCCCATAAGGGCCACAAAAAGAAAAATAAGGGTAAGCCATCCGAGAACTCACAGGGTAGTGGAGGTTCGCCTCCGAAACAGAACTCTGGTTATAATAAGCCTCCCTACGTAAACAGACCCAATGGGGCTTGTTTTTCTTGTGGAGCAACTGACCATGTGAAGGGGGATCCCCGTTGTAAGGTTAGACCTTTGGGGGTCCACTCCGCTAATCTGGCCTTCTCCTCCTACGAGGAAGAAGAGATTACAGGAGCATCCTTCTCCTCAGACTCATTTCCCAGCGGAATAGAGGCTGAGGTAGTTTTAGTGTCCCTGGGTTCCTGGGAGCCTAAAGTCGCAGAGGCGTATGCTAGGATTCCGGATAATACCAAGCACTACTTTAAAGACAGTGTGCTGATCAATGGAGTGGATACTCCAGCTCTTAGGGATAGTGGGTGCAGTCGAACTGTAGTGGATTCTACCTTGGTAGACTCAGAGGAAGTTGCCAGAGCTACTCTGATGCCCACTAAGTTGGCTGACGGCCCCCTCCGTATGTTTCCCGTGATCCCTGTTAATCTAACTTTAAATGGTACAGCAGTTAGGATTCCAGTGAGCATTCAGAGAAACGTCCCGGGAAAGGTCTTGTTGGGCAATGATCTCAGAGCTCTAGGGCTCGTAGGAGACACTGCCGAAAGACCCTACACACGGTCTCAAGCACGGGCAGCATTGGCCAAGTCCAATACGCCGCCCCAGCCGAAGGGGAAACCCAAGGCGAAAGGAGTCAACAAGTCCCGACGGGGGAAAGAGAATATTCCCCCGAACTCGCCTACCACTGCGGTGGAGGGAGTTGGTCAATCGCCCGAGCCTGACGAGGAGGTGGCGATGCCTGAAGTGTTCGACCCCAACGACCATCCTGAACTAAACGACTTGTTAGTTGAAGGAGGTCCTGATAGGGACGACTTCAGTAAGGGCCAACGTGAGTGCCCATCTCTGGAAGGCCTAAGGAGACAGGCCTGCTCCCAGCTTGAGGGTGAACCTCCTGGGAAGCATCGGATTTATTGGGAAGGTGGACTCCTGTACAGTGAGCCCACAGAGTCTACAGAAGGAGACCATAGGAGGTTGGTGGTTCCCCTTTCTGTTAGACCCTTCCTCCTGCAGTTGGCGCATGAAGTTCCCCTTGCTGGTCACCTTGGAATGAAGAGGACCAAGCAAAGGTTATCTATGCACTTCTACTGGCCCAAGATGGGGGTGCAAGTAGAAAGTCACTGCAGGAGTTGTGCCTCCTGCCAGTTGTCTGGTAAGGTTGGCGCGACAATCCAAGCTCCGTTGGTACCGCGCCCAGTTGTGGGGGTACCATTTGAAAGGGTAGGGATCGACATCGTTGGTCCCCTTGACCCGCAAACATCCTCAGGCAATAGGTTTATCCTGGTGCTGGTCGACCATGCAACCAGGTATCCTGAGGCCATCCCATTAAAGACTGTAACTGCCAAGTCAGTTGCAAAAGCGTTACTCGGCATATTTACTAGGGTTGGCTTCCCTAAAGAAGTTGTGTCAGATCGTGGCAGCAACTTTATGTCGAAGTATATGCAGGCTATGTGGAAAGAATGTGGGGTCACCTACAAGTTCTCTTCTGCATACCACCCCCAGACCAATGGTCTGGTGGAGCGTTTCAACAGAACGCTAAAGAGCATGATTGGGGCTCTGGAGGAGCCCCAGAGGAGGAAATGGGACCTTCTTTTACCATGCTTGTTGTTTGCCTACAGAGAGGTACCACAGGAGGGTGTTGGCTTCAGCCCCTTCGAACTTCTGTTCGGTCATCCCGTACGGGGACCCTTAGCCATCGTCAAAGAGGGATGGGAGATGCCCACTCCCCCTGTTACTACCAATGTAGTTGACTATGTGCTAGGGCTCAGAAAACGGATGGTACTCCTGATGGGCTTGGCTAGTGAAAAGTTGAAGGCCGGACAAGCGCTGGTGAAACATTGGTACGACCAGAAAGCTTCCTTAATTCACTTTACCCCTGGTCAGCAAGTCCTGATCATGAACCCTATAAGGCCTCGCGCTTTACAGGACAAATGGTCAGGCCCTTACACAGTGGTGGAGCCCCTGGGTGAGGTGAACTATTTAGTGGACCTTGGAAGGCCTGGACAGGCTCCAAAAGTGTTCCACGTAAATAGGCTGAAGGCTTTCGTCCCAAGAGTCGAAATCGCAGCACTGCTACTGGCGTCAGACGTTGAGGACGAGGAGTCAGAACCTCTTCCCGACCTGTTCCAAAGCGGTCCTTCAGATAGCTCCGTTGAGGGTGTCCGAGTGGCCCCTCACCTGACTTCTGATCAGCAGGCTGAGGTGAAAAGTTTGCTTAGGCAGTTTTCCCCCCTGTTTTCACAGTCGCCTGGTTTGACACCTTGGTGCAAACATAACATTGACACAGGAGACAGTGTACCTACCAAAAGTAGGGGATACAGGATGTCGGATAAAGTACGGTCTTATATTAAGACCGAGGTCAACAAGATGTTAGACCTTGGGGTGATTGAACCCTCTAGTAGTCCTTGGTCCAGTCCTGTGGTATTGGTTCCAAAGGCAGGCACTTCTGAATTGAGGTTCTGCGTGGATTACAGGGCTCTGAATGCTGTCACCAAGACAGACGCTCACCCCTTGCCTCGAACTGACGAGCTGGTGGATACCTTGGGTGCCTCCAAGTACCTCAGCACGTTTGACCTGACTGCGGGCTATTGGCAAATAGCTTTAGCAGAACATGCCAAGGAGAAGACAGCATTTTCAACTCCCGACGGGCTTTACCAATTCCGGGTAATGCCGTTCGGATTGAAGAATGCACCTGCCACTTTCCAGAGGCTTGTGAATCATGTGTTGAATGGGTTGGACGAATTCTGTCTTGCATATCTGGACGATATAGCAGTTTTCAGTGCCACCTGGGAAGACCATGTGAAACACCTCGGGATTGTGCTCCAGGCTCTTCAGAAAGCCCACTTGACCATAAAGGCGAGTAAATGCCAGATTGGACAAGGCTCAGTGGTTTACCTTGGGCATGAAGTAGGTGGAGGAAGGATACAGCCTCTCCCCAGTAAAGTACAAGCAGTACAAGACTGGCCTACCCCCACTACACAAACCCAAGTGAGAGCCTTCTTAGGACTCACGGGTTATTACTGCAATTTTATGGCAGACTATGGCACCATAGCTGCTCCTCTGACTGCCCTCACAACTCCGAAGAAACCCAAGAAGGTAACTTGGACTGACGAGTGTGAGAAGGCCTTCAATGGCTTGAAAGACTCCTTGTGCCAGGCCCCTGTGCTCAGGGCCCCTGATTATCAAAGACCTTTTTATCGTGCAGACGGATGCCTCTGACACTGGGATAGGAGCTGTACTATCACAAGTAGATGAGAAGGGTAAGGAACACCCTATCGGTTTTATTAGTCGCCAGCTTAAGGACAGAGAGCTCAGATGGTCCACGGTAGAGAAAGAATGTTTCTCTGTTGTGTGGGCCCTAAGGAAGCTGCGGCCCTACCTCTATGGGACCCACTTCACTGTGCAGACTGACCATAAGCCGTTAAAGTGGCTAATGAACATGAAGGGGGAGAATCCAAAGTTGCTTAGGTGGTCCATAAGTCTACAAGGCTTCGACTTCACTATTGAGCATAGGCCAGGTGTCCAACATAGCAATGCTGATGGGTTGTCCAGAATGTTTTACCGACCTGAACAAGAGACTCATCCAGGGGTGGATTAGTTCCCCCTGTCCATAGTCTGGGAGGGGCGAGTGTTAGGAAAGATTTCGTTATTGTAGGGAACTTTCCTTCCATGTGGCAACCCCTAAACTTTTTGCTATTGTTTTCAACCTGTTTTCTTGACTTTGCCAGAGAAGTGCAGCCTTCTGCTGTACTCCTCTGGGCTTTCGCTCCTTTCTTACGGGGAAACTGACATGCCCTTAAGACAGTCAGTACCGGGGAACGCTGTTTCCCGTAGTTTCTTTTATCGTGTCGCCATTTTAGTGCAACACGACACAAGAGGGCACTGTAAGCTAAGTTACAGCTCTCTTGGGTCTCTAGCCTTCTACAGACCCTAGACACTCTTATAGGATGGTTTTTGGATCGGTGCAAGTCATTCAGGGACTGGGCTGGTGGCAGCGATCATTTGGTTTATTTTGAGCTCCTTTTGCCGTTCTGAGCACCTTTTTGCCGCGAACACAAAAGGGTGGCCCGGCTACCCAAAATGGCCGGACCACGAGGCTCCTTTGTCTCGTCCACTGTCCGTCTTGCTCCCTTTACCTTCCCCCGGGTCAGGCGACCCGGGGCCTTCCTTATTTGGGCATGTAGTTTCCCGCGAAACACGGTTGCTTTCGCGGGCTTCTACATGTCGTTTGAGTGCCCCCAGGATGTGGGCTGGGCTGTCTGGTCCCAATACACATCCTGGGTGCCAGAGAGTCTAGGGTGGTGTGAATGCCTGGGACCACCGTGGTCCGTGATTGGTCCACGTATGGTATGTGTGTTGATGAGCGGATCTCCCATTGGCTCCCCTCCGTTTTGGCGCGAAGGGAACCGTGGATAAGAGGGAGCTGGAAACACCACTACCATGTCGATCTCCTGAGTTCTTACGAACCCAGGGATACAGGAGCCAAGTATCCTGCGAACACGAGGCTGGACCGAGGAATCACTGGTGACCCCCTGAAGAACTTCTGCTCCTCATTGCTGTCGTCCGGTGAAGCCCTTTCCACCTAAGATCGAACAAGAAGGCCTGTACTGGCGCTTCGACCTATTGGAATAGCAGGACCAGCTATTCCCGGCACCTTCATCAACTCCTGCTGTAAGCCTTCGGAAGTGTCTCTGGGCCATCCAGTTGACTGACCAGCTTACTAAGGAGGCCTGCTCTGTAATCGCCGACAGGTTGGGTGGTATTCTGAGTCCGGGGCACGCTCACACGCTTCGTTTGCTTAGCATCCCTAAGCTAGAGGTGAGCAGTGCTCGTTTGGCTTGAATACACCCGGCCGTTCCGTTGCCCTGCTGTGGCGACAAAACTGTGCTTGTTTCTTCGATCGGGACGTCTTTTTACTCTGCACGACGACGAGACGTTCCCTGCTCTTCAGAACCTGCCAGAAGCTGCATCTATCGAGGAGAAGCTCGGGCCTGCTTGCTTCGGGGACCGGTGAGTAGATTAGCTAGGATCTGGTCGCCCTCCTGCAGTGCCCCTTGCTTTTCCCCGCTGTGAATACAGCACCCCTTGTCCGTACTCGCGCCCTGCTTCTGCCTCACAGTGGAGGCTGCGCTAGAGTCGCGGACCGTGTTCTCCTTCATTAGAGCTCCCTACAGAGCTGTTCAAACGTCCTCCGAAGAGCTTCACCTTCTGCCCATTGGCACCGGCGTGTGCAGGTACTTTTGAGCGCTAGGCTCCACTCTTCGTAGGGATTGGACTACCATCTAGTTAGGGGCCTCAGAAGGCGGACATATCACACGCATTGGTTCGCACTGCCTGTTTTCCTTCCCCTGCAGGTGGATAACATATTTCGTGCTGCTAATGCTGTGAAACTGTGTATTCTGTATATATATTGGGTGGATAGTGTATGTGTTGGTTTAATATCGTTGTATATTGCTGCTTTTACTGTAGTTATTAGTTTCAAGGCCTTATAATAAATGTGTATCTATTTTTGATATAAACAACTGTTTGGAGTAGTTTGTACGCGCTCTTGCTTTGTGTGCTCATTGCGGGCTTTCAGTCACCCTCACCCCTCTTGAGACCTAGTCTTGACCGCCGCGATCGCTACCTTGATTGGTCTGGCTTGTCCAGAGGTTACCCTGTTCCAAGTAATTAGGTTGGCCTTCTGAACCTCTGCGCCACCAGGACAGAGTTCAGAAATCCGTCTTAACACTTCCTATAACATGAGATGTGATATCCAACTCCTTCCCATTCCAATCCTGAGACCCTTATGATAGCATGAGATGTGATATCTCAATGCCTCTTATACCAAACCTGAGATCCTTCCGATAGCATGAGATGTGATATCTCAATGCTTCTAATACCAAACCTGAGATCCTTCCTATAATATGAGATGTGATTTCCAAATCCTTCCCCTTCCAAACCTGAGACCCTCCCTTTAGCATGAGATGTGATATCCAACTCCTTCCCATTCCAATCCTGAGACCCTTCTGATAGCATGAGATGTGATATCTCAATGCCTCTAATACCAAACCTGAGATCCTACCTCTAACATGAAATGTGATATCCATCTCCTTCCCTTTCCAAACCTGAGACCCTGCCTATAGCATGATATGTGATATCCAAGTCCTTCCCATTCCAATCCTGAGACCCTTCCTATAGCATGTGATGTGATATCTCAATGCTTATACCAAACCTGAGACCCTTCCTATGGCATGAGATGGCATATACAACTCCTTCCCATTCCAATCCTGAGACCCTTCCTATAGCATGAGATGTGATATCCAACTTCTTCCCATTCCAATCCTGAGACCCTTCCTATAGCATGAGATGTGATATCTCAATGCTTATACCAAACCTGAGACCCTTCCTATAGCTTGAGATGTGATATCCAACTCCTTCCCATTCCAATCCTGAGACCCTTCCTATAGCATGAGATGTGATATTTCAAGGCCTCTAATACCAAACCTGAGATCCTTCCTCTAACATGAAATGTGATATCCAACTCCTTCCCCTTCCAAACCTGAGAGCCTTCCTATAGCATGAGATATAATATCCAAGTCCTTCCCATTCCAATCCTGAGACCCTTCCTATAACATGAAATGTGATATCCAACTCCTTCCCATTCCAACCTGAGACCCTTCCTATAGCATGAGATGGGATATCCAACTCCTTCCAAATCCAATACTGATACCCTTCCGATAGCATGAGATGTGATATCCCAATGCTTCTACCAAACCTGAGACCCATACTATGGCATGAGATGTGATATCAAACTCCTTCCCATTCCAATCCTGAGACCCTTCTTATACCATGAGACTTGATATCTCAATGCTTCTAATACCAAACCTGAGACCCGTCCTATAACATGAGATGTGATATCCAAATCCTTCCCCTTCCAAACCTTAGACCCTTCCATTATCATGAGATGTGATATCCAACTCCTTCCCATTCCAATCCTGAGACCCTTCCGATATCATGAGATGTGATATCTCAATGCTTATACCAAATCTGAGACCCTTCCTATGGCCTGAGATGTCATATACAACTCCTTCCCATTCCAATCCTGAGACCCTTCCTATAGCATGAGATGTGATATCTCGATGCTTATACCAAATCTGAGACCCTTCCTATAGCATGAGATGTGATATCCAACTCCTTCCCATTCCAATCCTGAGACACTTCCTATAGCATGAGAAGTGATATCTCCATGCTTATACCAAACCTGAGACCCTTCCTATAGCATAAGATGTGATATCCAAATCCTTCCTATTCCAATCCTGAGACCCTTCCTATAGCATGAGATGTGATATCTCAATGCTTATACCAAACCTGAGACCCTTCCTATAGCATGAGATGTGATATCCAAATCCTTCCCATTCCAATCCTGAGACCCTTATGATAGCATGAGATGTGATATCTCAATGCCTCTTATACCAAACCTGAGATCCTCCCGATAGCATGAGATGTGATATCTCAATGCTTCTAATACCAAACCTGAGATCCTTCCTATAATATGTGATGTGATTTCCAAATCCTTCCCCTTCCAAACCTGAGACCCTCCCTTTAGCATGAAATGTGATATCCAACTCCTTCCCATTCCAATCCTGAGACCCTTCTGATAGCATGAGATGTGATATCTCAATGCCTCTAATACCAAACCTGAGATCCTACCTCTAACATGAAATGTGATATCCAACTCCTTCCCATTCCAATCCTGAGACCCTTATGATAGCATGAGATGTGATATCTCAATGCCTCTTACACCAAACCTGAGATCCTTCCGATAGCATGAGATGTGATATCTCAATGCTTCTAATACCAAACCTGAGATCCTTCCTATAATATGAGATGTGATTTCCAAATCCTTCCCCTTCCAAACCTGAGACCCTCCCTTTAGCATGAAATGTGATATCCAACTCCTTCCCATTCCAATCCTGAGACCCTTCTGATAGCATGAGATGTGATATCTCAATGCCTCTAATACCAAACCTGAGATCCTACCTCTAACATGAAATGTGATATCCATCTCCTTCCCTTTCCAAACCTGAGACCCTGCCTATAGCATGAGATGTGATATCCAAGTCCTTCCCATTCCAATCCTGAGACCCTTCCTATAGCATGTGATGTGATATCTCAATGCTTATACCAAACCTGAGACCCTTCCTATGGCATGAGATGTCATATACAACTCCTTCCCATTCCAACCCTGAGACCCTTCGTATAGCATGAGATGTGATATCTCAATGCTTATACCAAACCTGAGACCCTTCCTATAGCATGAGATGTGATATCCAACTTCTTCCCATTCCAATCCTGAGACCCTTCCTATAGCATGAGATGTGATATCTCAATGCTTATACCAAACCTGAGACCCTTCCTATAGCTTGAGATGTGATATCCAACTCCTTCCCATTCCAATCCTGAGACCCTTCCTATAGCATGAGATGTGATATCTCAAGGCCTCTAATACCAAACCTGAGATCCTTCCTCTAACATGAAATGTGATATCCAACTCCTTCCCCTTCCAAACCTGAGACCCTTCCTACAGCATGAGATGGGATATCCAACTCCTTCCAAATCCAATACTGATACCCTTCCTATAGCATGAGATGTGATATCCCAATGCTTCTACCAAACCTGAGACCCATACTATGGCATGAGATGTGATATCAAACTCCTTCCCATTCCAATCCTGAGACGCTTCCTATAGCTTGAGATGTGATATCCAACTCCTTCCCATTCCAATTCTGAGACCCTTCTTATACCATGAGACTTGATATCTCAATGCTTCTAATACCAAACCTGAGACCCGTCCTATAACATGAGATGTGATATCCAAATCCTTCCCTTTCCAAACCTTAGACCCTTCCTTTATCATGAGATGTGATATCCAACTCCTTCCCATTCCAATCCTGAGACCCTTCCGATATCATGAGATTTGTTATCTCAATGCTTCTAATATCAAACTTGAGACCCTCCCTATAGCATGAGATGTGACATCCAAGTCCTTCCCATTCCAATCCTGAGACCCTTCCTATAGCATGAGATGTGATATCTCAATGCTTCTAATACCAAACCTGAGACCCTTCCTATAACATGAGATGGGATATCCAACTCCTTCCCATTCCAATCCTGAGACCCTTCCGATAGCAGAGATGTGATATCTCAATGCTTATACCAAACCTGAGACCCTTCCTAAGGCCTGAGATGTCATATACAACTCCTTCCCATTCCAATCCTGAGACCCTTCCTATAGCATGAGATGTGATATCTCAATGCTTATACCAAATCTGAGACCCTTCCTATAGCATGAGATGTGATATCCAACACCTTCCCATTCCAATCCTGAGACCCTTCCTATAGCATAAGATGTGATATCCAAATCCTTCCTATTCCAATCCTGAGACCCTTCCTATAGCATGAGATGTGATATCTCAATGCTTATACCAAACCTGAGACCCTTCCTATAGCATGAGATGTGATATCCAACTCCTTCCCATTCCAATCCTGAGACCCTTCCTATAGCATGAGATGTGATGTCTCAATGCTTCTAATACCAAACCTGAGATCCTTCCTATAACATGAGATGTGATATCCAACTCCTTCCCATTCCAATCCTGAGACCCTTATGATAGCATGAGATGTGATATCTCAATGCCTCTTATACCAAACCTGAGATCCTTCCGAAGGCATGAGATGTGATATCTCAATGCTTCTAATACCAAACCTGAGATCCTTCCTATAATATGAGATGTGATTTCCAAATCCTTCCCCTTCCAAACCTGAGACCATCCCTTTAGCATGAAATGTGATATCCAACTCCTTCCCATTCCAATCCTGAGACCCTTCTGATAGCATGAGATGTGATATCTCAATGCCTCTAATACCAAACCTGAGATCCTACCTCTAACATGAAATGTGATATCCATCTCCTTCCCTTTCCAAACCTGAGACCCTGCCTATAGCATGAGATGTGATATCCAAGTCCTTCCCATTCCAATCCTGAGACCCTTCCTATAGCATGTGATATCTCAATGCTTATACCAAACCTGAGACCCTTCCTATGGCATGAGATGTCATACACAACTCCTTCCCATTCCAACCCTGAGACCCTTCCTATAGCATGAGATGTGATATCTCAATGCTTATACCAAACCTGAGACCCTTCCTATAGCATGAGATGTGATATCCAACTTCTTCCCATTCCAATCCTGAGACCCTTCCTATAGCATGAGATATGATATCTCAATGCTTATACCAAACCTAAGACCCTTCCTATAGCATAAGATGTGATATCCAAATCCTTCCCATTCCAATCCTGAGACCCTTCCTATAGCATGAGATGTGATATCTCAATGCTTATACCAAACCTGAGACCCTTCCTATAGCATGAGATGTGATATCCAACTCCTTCCCATTCCAATCCTGATACCCTTCCTATAGCATGAGATGTGATGTCTCAATGCTTCTAATACCAAACCTGAGATCCTTCCTATAACATGAGATGTGATATCCAACTCCTTCATATTCCAATCCTGAGACCCTTCCGATAGCAGAGATGTGATATCTTAATGCTTATACCAAACCTGAGACCCTTCCTAAGGCCTGAGATGTCATATACAACTCCTTCCCATTCCAATCCTGAGACCCTTCCTATAGCATGAGATGTGATATCTCAATGCTTATACCAAATCTGAGACCCTTCCTATAGCATGAGATGTGATATCCAACACCTTCCCATTCCAATCCTGAGACCCTTCCTATAGCATAAGATGTGATATCCAAATCCTTCCTATTCCAATCCTGAGACCCTTCCTATAGCATGAGATGTGATATCTCAATGCTTATACCAAACCTGAGACCCTTCCTATAGCATGAGATGTGATATCCAACTCCTTCCCATTCCAATCCTGAGACCCTTCCTATAGCATGAGATGTGATGTCTCAATGCTTCTAATACCAAACCTGAGATCCTTCCTATAACATGAGATGTGATATCCAACTCCTTCCCATTCCAATCCTGAGACCCTTATGATAGCATGAGATGTGATATCTCAATGCCTCTTATACCAAACCTGAGATCCTTCCGAAGGCATGAGATGTGATATCTCAATGCTTCTAATACCAAACCTGAGATCCTTCCTATAATATGAGATGTGATTTCCAAATCCTTCCCCTTCCAAACCTGAGACCATCCCTTTAGCATGAAATGTGATATCCAACTCCTTCCCATTCCAATCCTGAGACCCTTCTGATAGCATGAGATGTGATATCTCAATGCCTCTAATACCAAACCTGAGATCCTACCTCTAACATGAAATGTGATATCCATCTCCTTCCCTTTCCAAACCTGAGACCCTGCCTATAGCATGAGATGTGATATCCAAGTCCTTCCCATTCCAATCCTGAGACCCTTCCTATAGCATGTGATATCTCAATGCTTATACCAAACCTGAGACCCTTCCTATGGCATGAGATGTCATACACAACTCCTTCCCATTCCAACCCTGAGACCCTTCCTATAGCATGAGATGTGATATCTCAATGCTTATACCAAACCTGAGACCCTTCCTATAGCATGAGATGTGATATCCAACTTCTTCCCATTCCAATCCTGAGACCCTTCCTATAGCATGAGATATGATATATCAATGCTTATACCAAACCTAAGACCCTTCCTATAGCATAAGATGTGATATCCAAATCCTTCCCATTCCAATCCTGAGACCCTTCCTATAGCATGAGATGTGATATCTCAATGCTTATACCAAACCTGAGACCCTTCCTATAGCATGAGATGTGATATCCAACTCCTTCCCATTCCAATCCTGATACCCTTCCTATAGCATGAGATGTGATGTCTCAATGCTTCTAATACCAAACCTGAGATCCTTCCTATAACATGAGATGTGATATCCAACTCCTTCCCATTCCAATCCTGAGACCCTTATGATAGCATGAGATGTGATATCTCAATGCCTCTTACACCAAACCTGAGATCCTTCCGATAGCATGAGATGTGATATCTCAATGCTTCTAATACCAAACCTGAGATCCTTCCTATAATATGAGATGTGAGTTCCAAATCCTTCCCCTTCCAAACCTGAGACCCTCCCTTTAGCATGAAATGTGATATCCAACTCCTTCCCATTCCAATCCTGAGACCCTTCTGATAGCATGAGATGTGATATCTCAATGCCTCTAATACCAAACCTGAGATCCTACCTCTAACATGAAATGTGATATCCATCTCCTTCCCTTTCCAAACCTGAGACCCTGCCTATAGCATGAGATGTGATATCCAAGTCCTTCCCATTCCAATCCTGAGACCCTTCCTATAGCATGTGATGTGATATCTCAATGCTTATACCAAACCTGAGACCCTTCCTATGGCATGAGATGTCATAAACAACTCCTTCCCATTCCAACCCTGAGACCCTTCCTATAGCATGAGATGTGATATCTCAATGCTTATACCAAACCTGAGACCCTTCCTATAGCATGAAATGTGATATCCAACTCCTTCCCATTCCAATCCTGAGACCCTTCTGATAGCATGAGATGTGATATCTCAATGCCTCTAATACCAAACCTGAGATCCTACCTCTAACATGAAATGTGATATCCATCTCCTTCCCTTTCCAAACCTGAGACCCTGCCTATAGCATGATATGTGATATCCAAGTCCTTCCCATTCCAATCCTGAGACCCTTCCTATAGCATGTGATGTGATATCTCAATGCTTATACCAAACCTGAGACCCTTCCTATGGCATGGGATGGCATATACAACTCCTTCCCATTCCAATCCTGAGACCCTTCCTATAGCATGAGATGTGATATCCAACTTCTTCCCATTCCAATCCTGAGACCCTTCCTATAGCATGAGATGTGATATCTCAATGCTTATACCAAACCTGAGACCCTTCCTATAGCTTGAGATGTGATATCCAACTCCTTCCCATTCCAATCCTGAGACCCTTCCTATAGCATGAGATGTGATATCTCAAGGCCTCTAATACCAAACCTGAGATCCTTCCTCTAACATGAAATGTGATATCCAACTCCTTCCCCTTCCAAACCTGAGAGCCTTCCTATAGCATGAGATATGATATCCAAGTCCTTCCCATTCCAATCCTGAGACCCTTCCTATAACATGAAATGTGATATCCAACTCCTTCCCATTCCAACCTGAGACCCTTCCTATAGCATGAGATGGGATATCCAACTCCTTCCAAATCCAATACTGATACCCTTCCGATAGCATGAGATGTGATATCCCAATGCTTCTACCAAACCTGAGACCCATACTATGGCATGAGATGTGATATCAAACTCCTTCCCATTCCAATCCTGAGACCCTTCTTATATCATGAGACTTGATATCTCAATGCTTCTAATACCAAACCTGAGACCCGTCCTATAACATGAGATGTGATATCCAAATCCTTCCCCTTCCAAACCTTAGACCCTTCCATTATCATGAGATGTGATATCCAACTCCTTCCCATTCCAATCCTGAGACCCTTCCGATATCATGAGATGTGATATCTCAATGCTTATACCAAATCTGAGACCCTTCCTATGGCCTGAGATGTCATATACAACTCCTTCCCATTCCAATCCTGAGACCCTTCCTATAGCATGAGATGTGATATCTCAATGCTTATACCAAATCTGAGACCCTTCCTATAGCATGAGATGTGATATCCAACTCCTTCCCATTCCAATCCTGAGACCCTTCCTATAGCATGAGATGTGATATCCAACACCTTCCCATTCCAATCCTGAGACCCTTCCTATAGCATAAGATGTGATATCCAAATCCTTCCTATTCCAATCCTGAGACCCTTCCTATAGCATGAGATGTGATATCTCAATGATTATACCAAACCTGAGACCCTTCCTATAGCATGAGATGTGATATCCAACTCCTTCCCATTCCAATCCTGAGACCCTTCCTATAGCATGAGATGTGATGTCTCAATGCTTCTAATACCAAACCTGAGATCCTTCCTATAACATGAGATGTGATATCCAACTCCTTCCCATTCCAATCCTGAGACCCTTATGATAGCATGAGATGTGATATCTCAATGCCTCTTATACCAAACCTGAGATCCTTCCGATAGCATGAGATGTGATATCTCAATGCTTCTAATACCAAACCTGAGATCCTTCCTATAATATGAGATGTGATTTCCAAATCCTTCCCCTTCCAAACCTGAGACCCTCCCTTTAGCATGAAATGTGATATCCAACTCCTTCCCATTCCAATCCTGAGACCCTTCTGATAGCATGAGATGTGATATCTCAATGCCTCTAATACCAAACCTGAGATCCTACCTCTAACATGAAATGTGATATCCATCTCCTTCCCTTTCCAAACCTGAGACCCTGCCTATAGCATGAGATGTGATATCCAAGTCCTTCCCATTCCAATCCTGAGACCCTTCCTATAGCATGTGATGTGATATCTCAATGCTTATACCAAACCTGAGACCCTTCCTATGGCATGAGATGTCATACACAACTCCTTCCCATTCCAACCCTGAGACCCTTCCTATAGCATGAGATGTGATATCTCAATGCTTATACCAAACCTGAGACCCTTCCTATAGCATGAGATGTGATATCCAACTTCTTCCCATTCCAATCCTGAGACCCTTCCTATAGCATGAGATATGATATCTCAATGCTTATACCAAACCTGAGACCCTTCCTATAGCATAAGATGTGATATCCAAATCCTTCCCATTCCAATCCTGAGACCCTTCCTATAGCATGAGATGTGATATCCAACTCCTTCCCATTCCAATCCTGAGACCCTTCCTATAGCATGAGATGTGATGTCTCAATGCTTCTAATACCAAACCTGAAATCCTTCCTATAACATGAGATGTGATATCCAACTCCTTCCCATTCCAATCCTGAGACCCTTATGATAGCATGAGATGTGATATCTCAATGCCTCTTACACCAAACCTGAGATCCTTCCGATAGCATGAGATGTGATATCTCAATGCTTCTAATACCAAACCTGAGATCCTTCCTATAATATGAGATGTGATTTCCAAATCCTTCCCCTTCCAAACCTGAGACCCTCCCTTTAGCATGAAATGTGATATCCAACTCCTTCCCATTCCAATCCTGAGACCCTTCTGATAGCATGAGATGTGATATCTCAATGCCTCTAATACCAAACCTGAGATCCTACCTCTAACATGAAATGTGATATCCATCTCCTTCCCTTTCCAAACCTGAGACCCTGCCTATAGCATGAGATGTGATATCCAAGTCCTTCCCATTCCAATCCTGAGACCGTTCCTATAGCATGTGATGTGATATCTCAATGCTTATACCAAACCTGAGACCCTTCCTATGGCATGAGATGTCATATACAACTCCTTCCCATTCCAACCCTGAGACCCTTCCTATAGCATGAGATGTGATATCTCAATGCTTATACCAAACCTGAGACCCTTCCTATAGCATGAAATGTGATATCCAACTCCTTCCCATTCCAATCCTGAGACCCTTCTGATAGCATGAGATGTGATATCTCAATGCCTCTAATACCAAACCTGAGATCCTACCTCTAACATGAAATGTGATATCCATCTCCTTCCCTTTCCAAACCTGAGACCCTGCCTATAGCATGATATGTGATATCCAAGTCCTTCCCATTCCAATCCTGAGACCCTTCCTATAGCATGTGATGTGATATCTCAATGCCTCTAATACCAAACCTGAGATCCTACCTCTAACATGAAATGTGATATCCATCTCCTTCCCTTTCCAAACCTGAGACCCTGCCTATAGCATGATATGTGATATCCAAGTCCTTCCCATTCCAATCCTGAGACCCTTCCTATAGCATGTGATGTGATATCTCAATGCTTATACCAAACCTGAGACCCTTCCTATAGCTTGAGATGTGATATCCAACTCCTTCCCATTCCAATCCTGAGACCCTTCCTATAGCATGAGATGTGATATCCAAGTCCTTCCCATTCCAATCCTGAGACCCTTCCTATAGCATGTGATGTGATATCTCAATGCTTATACCAAACCTGAGACCCTTCCTATAGCTTGAGATGTGATATCCATCTCCTTCCCTTTCCAAACCTGAGACCCTGCCTATAGCATGAGATGTGATATCCAAGTCCTTCCCATTCCAATCCTGAGACCCTTCCTATAGCATGTGATGTGATATCTCAATGCTTATACCAAACCTGAGACCCTTCCTATGGCATGAGATGTCATACACAACTCCTTCCCATTCCAACCCTGAGACCCTTCCTATAGCATGAGATGTGATATCTCAATGCTTATACCAAACCTGAGACCCTTCCTATAGCATGAGATGTGATATCCAAGTCCTTCCCATTCCAATCCTGAGACCCTTCCTATAGCATGTGATGTGATATCTCAATGCTTATACCAAACCTGAGACCCTTCCTATAGCTTGAGATGTGATATCCATCTCCTTCCCTTTCCAAACCTGAGACCCTGCCTATAGCATGAGATGTGATATCCAAGTCCTTCCCATTCCAATCCTGAGACCCTTCCTATAGCATGTGATGTGATATCTCGATGCTTATACCAAACCTGAGACCCTTCCTATGGCATGAGATGTCATACACAACTCCTTCCCATTCCAACCCTGAGACCCTTCCTATAGCATGAGATGTGATATCTCAATGCTTATACCAAACCTGAGACCCTTCCTATAGCATGAGATGTGATATCCAACTCCTTCCCATTCCAATCCTGAGACCCTTCCTATAGCATGAGATGTGATGTCTCAATGCTTCTAATACCAAACCTGAGATCCTTCCTATAACATGAGATGTGATATCCAACTCCTTCCCATTCCAATCCTGAGACCCTTATGATAGCATGAGATGTGATATCTCAATGCCTCTTACACCAAACCTGAGATCCTTCCGATAGCATGAGATGTGATATCTCAATGCTTCTAATACCAAACCTGAGATCCTTCCTATAATATGAGATGTGATTTCCAAATCCTTCCCCTTCCAAACCTGAGACCCTCCCTTTAGCATGAAATGTGATATCCAACTCCTTCCCATTCCAATCCTGAGACCCTTCTGATAGCATGAGATGTGATATCTCAATGCCTCTAATACCAAACCTGAGATCCTACCTCTAACATGAAATGTGATATCCATCTCCTTCCCTTTCCAAACCTGAGACCCTGCCTATAGCATGAGATGTGATATCCAAGTCCTTCCCATTCCAATCCTGAGACCCTTCCTATAGCATGTGATGTGATATCTCAATGCTTATACCAAACCTGAGACCCTTCCTATGGCATGAGATGTCATATACAACTCCTTCCCATTCCAACCCTGAGACCCTTCCTATAGCATGAGATGTGATATCTCAATGCTTATACCAAACCTGAGACCCTTCCTATAGCATGAAATGTGATATCCAACTCCTTCCCATTCCAATCCTGAGACCCTTCTGATAGCATGAGATGTGATATCTCAATGCCTCTAATACCAAACCTGAGATCCTACCTCTAACATGAAATGTGATATCCATCTCCTTCCCTTTCCAAACCTGAGACCCTGCCTATAGCATGATATGTGATATCCAAGTCCTTCCCATTCCAATCCTGAGACCCTTCCTATAGCATGTGATGTGATATCTCAATGCTTATACCAAACCTGAGACCCTTCCTATGGCATGGGATGGCATATACAACTCCTTCCCATTCCAATCCTGAGACCCTTCCTATAGCATGAGATGTGATATCCAACTTCTTCCCATTCCAATCCTGAGACCCTTCCTATAGCATGAGATGTGATATCTCAATGCTTATACCAAACCTGAGACCCTTCCTATAGCTTGAGATGTGATATCCAACTCCTTCCCATTCCAATCCTGAGACCCTTCCTATAGCATGAGATGTGATATCTCAAGGCCTCTAATACCAAACCTGAGATCCTTCCTCTAACATGAAATGTGATATCCAACTCCTTCCCCTTCCAAACCTGAGAGCCTTCCTATAGCATGAGATATGATATCCAAGTCCTTCCCATTCCAATCCTGAGACCCTTCCTATAACATGAAATGTGATATCCAACTCCTTCCCATTCCAACCTGAGACCCTTCCTATAGCATGAGATGGGATATCCAACTCCTTTCAAATCCAATACTGATACCCTTCCGATAGCACGAGATGTGATATCCCAATGCTTCTACCAAACCTGAGACCCATACTATGGCATGAGATGTGATATCAAACTCCTTCCCATTCCAATCCTGAGACCCTTCTTATACCATGAGACTTGATATCTCAATGCTTCTAATACCAAACCTGAGACCCGTCCTATAACATGAGATGTGATATCCAAATCCTTCCCCTTCCAAACCTTAGACCCTTCCATTATCATGAGATGTGATATCCAACTCCTTCCCATTCCAATCCTGAGACCCTTCCGATATCATGAGATGTGATATCTCAATGCTTATACCAAATCTGAGACCCTTCCTATGGCCTGAGATGTCATATACAACTCCTTCCCATTCCAATCCTGAGACCCTTCCTATAGCATGAGCTGTGATATCTCAATGCTTATACCAAATCTGAGACCCTTCCTATAGCATGAGATGTGATATCCAACTCCTTCCCATTCCAATCCTGAGACACTTCCTATAGCATGAGAAGTGATATCTCCATGCTTATACCAAACCTGAGACCCTTCCTATAGCATAAGATGTGATATCCAAATCCTTCCTATTCCAATCCTGAGACCCTTCCTATAGCATGAGATGTGATATCTCAATGCTTATACCAAACCTGAGACCCTTCCTATAGCATGAGATGTGATATCCAACTCCTTCCCATTCCAATCCTGAGACCCTTCCTATAGCATGAGATGTGATGTCTCAATGCTTCTAATACCAAACCTGAGATCCTTCCTATAACATGAGATGTGATATCCAACTCCTTCCCATTCCAATCCTGAGACCCTTATGATAGCATGAGATGTGATATCTCAATGCCTCTTATACCAAACCTGAGATCCTTCCAATAGCATGAGATGTGATATCTCAATGCTTCTAATACCAAACCTGAGATCCTTCCTATAATATGAGATGTGATTTCCAAATCCGTCCCCTTCCAAACCTGAGACCCTCCCTTTAGCATGAAATGTGATATCCAACTCCTTCCCATTCCAATCCTGAGACCCTTCTGATAGCATGAGATGTGATATCTCAATGCCTCTAATACCAAACCTGAGATCCTACCTCTAACATGAAATGTGATATCCATCTCCTTCCCTTTCCAAACCTGAGACCCTGCCTATAGCATGAGATGTGATATCCAAGTCCTTCCCATTCCAATCCTGAGACCCTTCCTATAGCATGAGATGTGATATCTCAATGCTTATACCAAACCTGAGACCCTTCCTATAGCATGAAATGTGATATCCAACTCCTTCCCATTCCAATCCTGAGACCCTTCTGATAGCATGAGATGTGATATCTCAATGCCTCTAATACCAAACCTGAGATCCTACCTCTAACATGAAATGTGATATCCATCTCCTTCCCTTTCCAAACCTGAGACCCTGCCTATAGCATGATATGTGATATCCAAGTCCTTCCCATTCCAATCCTGAGACCCTTCCTATAGCATGTGATGTGATATCTCAATGCCTCTAATACCAAACCTGAGATCCTACCTCTAACATGAAATGTGATATCCATCTCCTTCCCTTTCCAAACCTGAGACCCTGCCTATAGCATGATATGTGATATCCAAGTCCTTCCCATTCCAATCCTGAGACCCTTCCTATAGCATGTGATGTGATATCTCAATGCTTATACCAAACCTGAGACCCTTCCTATAGCTTGAGATGTGATATCCAACTCCTTCCCATTCCAATCCTGAGACCCTTCCTATAGCATGAGATGTGATATCCAAGTCCTTCCCATTCCAATCCTGAGACCCTTCCTATAGCATGTGATGTGATATCTCAATGCTTATACCAAACCTGAGACCCTTCCTATAGCTTGAGATGTGATATCCATCTCCTTCCCTTTCCAAACCTGAGACCCTGCCTATAGCATGAGATGTGATATCCAAGTCCTTCCCATTCCAATCCTGAGACCCTTCCTATAGCATGTGATGTGATATCTCAATGCTTATACCAAACCTGAGACCCTTCCTATGGCATGAGATGTCATACACAACTCCTTCCCATTCCAACCCTGAGACCCTTCCTATAGCATGAGATGTGATATCTCAATGCTTATACCAAACCTGAGACCCTTCCTATAGCATGAGATGTGATATCCAAGTCCTTCCCATTCCAATCCTGAGACCCTTCCTATAGCATGTGATGTGATATCTCAATGCTTATACCAAACCTGAGACCCTTCCTATAGCTTGAGATGTGATATCCATCTCCTTCCCTTTCCAAACCTGAGACCCTGCCTATAGCATGAGATGTGATATCCAAGTCCTTCCCATTCCAATCCTGAGACCCTTCCTATAGCATGTGATGTGATATCTCGATGCTTATACCAAACCTGAGACCCTTCCTATGGCATGAGATGTCATACACAACTCCTTCCCATTCCAACCCTGAGACCCTTCCTATAGCATGAGATGTGATATCTCAATGCTTATACCAAACCTGAGACCCTTCCTATAGCATGAGATGTGATATCCAACTCCTTCCCATTCCAATCCTGAGACCCTTCCTATAGCATGAGATGTGATGTCTCAATGCTTCTAATACCAAACCTGAGATCCTTCCTATAACATGAGATGTGATATCCAACTCCTTCCCATTCCAATCCTGAGACCCTTATGATAGCATGAGATGTGATATCTCAATGCCTCTTACACCAAACCTGAGATCCTTCCGATAGCATGAGATGTGATATCTCAATGCTTCTAATACCAAACCTGAGATCCTTCCTATAATATGAGATGTGATTTCCAAATCCTTCCCCTTCCAAACCTGAGACCCTCCCTTTAGCATGAAATGTGATATCCAACTCCTTCCCATTCCAATCCTGAGACCCTTCTGATAGCATGAGATGTGATATCTCAATGCCTCTAATACCAAACCTGAGATCCTACCTCTAACATGAAATGTGATATCCATCTCCTTCCCTTTCCAAACCTGAGACCCTGCCTATAGCATGAGATGTGATATCCAAGTCCTTCCCATTCCAATCCTGAGACCCTTCCTATAGCATGTGATGTGATATCTCAATGCTTATACCAAACCTGAGACCCTTCCTATGGCATGAGATGTCATATACAACTCCTTCCCATTCCAACCCTGAGACCCTTCCTATAGCATGAGATGTGATATCTCAATGCTTATACCAAACCTGAGACCCTTCCTATAGCATGAAATGTGATATCCAACTCCTTCCCATTCCAATCCTGAGACCCTTCTGATAGCATGAGATGTGATATCTCAATGCCTCTAATACCAAACCTGAGATCCTACCTCTAACATGAAATGTGATATCCATCTCCTTCCCTTTCCAAACCTGAGACCCTGCCTATAGCATGATATGTGATATCCAAGTCCTTCCCATTCCAATCCTGAGACCCTTCCTATAGCATGTGATGTGATATCTCAATGCTTATACCAAACCTGAGACCCTTCCTATGGCATGGGATGGCATATACAACTCCTTCCCATTCCAATCCTGAGACCCTTCCTATAGCATGAGATGTGATATCCAACTTCTTCCCATTCCAATCCTGAGACCCTTCCTATAGCATGAGATGTGATATCTCAATGCTTATACCAAACCTGAGACCCTTCCTATAGCTTGAGATGTGATATCCAACTCCTTCCCATTCCAATCCTGAGACCCTTCCTATAGCATGAGATGTGATATCTCAAGGCCTCTAATACCAAACCTGAGATCCTTCCTCTAACATGAAATGTGATATCCAACTCCTTCCCCTTCCAAACCTGAGAGCCTTCCTATAGCATGAGATATGATATCCAAGTCCTTCCCATTCCAATCCTGAGACCCTTCCTATAACATGAAATGTGATATCCAACTCCTTCCCATTCCAAACTGAGACCCTTCCTATAGCATGAGATGGGATATCCAACTCCTTTCAAATCCAATACTGATACCCTTCCGATAGCACGAGATGTGATATCCCAATGCTTCTACCAAACCTGAGACCCATACTATGGCATGAGATGTGATATCAAACTCCTTCCCATTCCAATCCTGAGACCCTTCTTATACCATGAGACTTGATATCTCAATGCTTCTAATACCAAACCTGAGACCCGTCCTATAACATGAGATGTGATATCCAAATCCTTCCCCTTCCAAACCTTAGACCCTTCCATTATCATGAGATGTGATATCCAACTCCTTCCCATTCCAATCCTGAGACCCTTCCGATATCATGAGATGTGATATCTCAATGCTTATACCAAATCTGAGACCCTTCCTATGGCCTGAGATGTCATATACAACTCCTTCCCATTCCAATCCTGAGACCCTTCCTATAGCATGAGCTGTGATATCTCAATGCTTATACCAAATCTGAGACCCTTCCTATAGCATGAGATGTGATATCCAACTCCTTCCCATTCCAATCCTGAGACACTTCCTATAGCATGAGAAGTGATATCTCCATGCTTATACCAAACCTGAGACCCTTCCTATAGCATAAGATGTGATATCCAAATCCTTCCTATTCCAATCCTGAGACCCTTCCTATAGCATGAGATGTGATATCTCAATGCTTATACCAAACCTGAGACCCTTCCTATAGCATGAGATGTGATATCCAACTCCTTCCCATTCCAATCCTGAGACCCTTCCTATAGCATGAGATGTGATGTCTCAATGCTTCTAATACCAAACCTGAGATCCTTCCTATAACATGAGATGTGATATCCAACTCCTTCCCATTCCAATCCTGAGACCCTTATGATAGCATGAGATGTGATATCTCAATGCCTCTTATACCAAACCTGAGATCCTTCCAATAGCATGAGATGTGATATCTCAATGCTTCTAATACCAAACCTGAGATCCTTCCTATAATATGAGATGTGATTTCCAAATCCGTCCCCTTCCAAACCTGAGACCCTCCCTTTAGCATGAAATGTGATATCCAACTCCTTCCCATTCCAATCCTGAGACCCTTCTGATAGCATGAGATGTGATATCTCAATGCCTCTAATACCAAACCTGAGATCCTACCTCTAACATGAAATGTGATATCCATCTCCTTCCCTTTCCAAACCTGAGACCCTGCCTATAGCATGAGATGTGATATCCAAGTCCTTCCCATTCCAATCCTGAGACCCTTCCTATAGCATGTGATGTGATATCTCAATGCTTATACCAAACCTGAGACCCTTCCTATGGCATGAGATGTCATACACAACTCCTTCCCATTCCAACCCTGAGACCCTTCCTATAGCATGAGATGTGATATCTCAATGCTTATACCAAACCTGAGACCCTTCCTATAGCATGAGATGTGATATCCAACTTCTTCCCATTCCAATCCTGAGACCCTTCCTATAGCATGAGATATGATATCTCAATGCTTATACCAAACCTGAGACCCTTCCTATAGCATAAGATGTGATATCCAAATCCTTCCCATTCCAATCCTGAGACCCTTCCTATAGCATGAGATGTGATATCTCAATGCTTATACCAAACCTGAGACCCTTCCTATAGCATGAGATGTGATATCCAACTCCTTCCCATTCCAATCCTGAGACCCTTCCTATAGCATGAGATGTGATGTCTCAATGCTTCTAATACCAAACCTGAGATCCTTCCTATAACATGAGATGTGATATCCAACTCCTTCCCATTCCAATCCTGAGACCCTTATGATAGCATGAGATGTGATATCTCAATGCCTCTTACACCAAACCTGAGATCCTTCCGATAGCATGAGATGTGATATCTCAATGCTTCTAATACCAAACCTGAGATCCTTCCTATAATATGAGATGTGATTTCCAAATCCTTCCCCTTCCAAACCTGAGACCCTCCCTTTAGCATGAAATGTGATATCCAACTCCTTCCCATTCCAATCCTGAGACCCTTCTGATAGCATGAGATGTGATATCTCAATGCCTCTAATACCAAACCTGAGATCCTACCTCTAACATGAAATGTGATATCCATCTCCTTCCCTTTCCAAACCTGAGACCCTGCCTATAGCATTAGATGTGATATCCAAGTCCTTCCCATTCCAATCCTGAGACCATTCCTATAGCATGTGATGTGATATCTCAATGCTTATACCAAACCTGAGACCCTTCTGTTAAGACGGATTTCTGAACTCTGTCCTGGTGGCGCAGAAGTTCAGAAGGCCAACCTAATTACTTGGAACAGGGTAACCTCTGGACAAGCCAGACCAATCAAGGTAGCGATCGCGGCGGTCAAGGCTAGGTCTCAAGAGGGGTCAGGGTGACTGAAAGCCCGCAGTGAGCACACAAAGCAAGAGCGCTTACAAACTACTCCAAACAGTTGTTATATCAAAAATAGATACACATTTATTTTAAGGCCTTTAAAACAATGACCGTAGCGAGAAAATCACAATATCACAATATTAAACCAACACATACCATATCAACACAATATATATACAAATACACAGTCGCAAGCGTTTAAAGCACGAAATATGTAGTCCACCTGAAAGGAAAGGAAAACAGGCAGTGCGATAACACTTTAGACTCAGTTCGCCTTCAGAGGCACCTAACTAGATGGAAGTCCGAGCCCTGCGAAGAGTGGAGCCTTGTGCTCAAAGTACCTGCCACGCCGGTGCCAACGGGCAAAAGGGGAAGCTCTTCGTAGGAAGTCAGGCAGTTCGGGTTAGTGCACAACAGAAGGAGAACAGGTTCCGCAACTCAAGCGCAGCCTCCACAGCGGGCAGAAGCAGAGCGCGAGTACGGCCAAAAGGGTGCTGTTTTTACACAGCAGGGAAAAGCAATGGGATACTGCAGGAGGGCGACCAGATCCTAGCTAAACTACTCACCGGTCCCCGAAGCAAGCAGACCCAGGCTTCTCCACGTTAGTTTCAGCAGCTGGCAGGTTCAGAAGAGCAGGGAACGCCTCGTAGTCGTGTAGAGCAAAAAGACGTCCCAATCGACGAAACCAGCACAGTTTGTTGCCGCAGCAGGACAACGGAGCGGCCGTGTGTATTCAAGCCAAATGTACACTCCTCCCTTCAGACTTGGGAACGCCAAGTGTACGAAGCGTGGGAGAGTGACAAGGACTCGACATACAACACAACCTGGCGGCAGTTACAGAGCAGGACTCCCTTGTAAGCTGGTCAGTCAACTGGATGGCCCAGAGACGCTTCCGAAGGCTTACTTGGCAGGAGATGATGAAGTCGCCGGGAATAGCTGTTCCTGCTATTCCAAAGGTCGAAGCACCAGTACAGGCCTTCTGGTTCGATCAAAGGAGGAAAGGGTTTCACAGGACGACAGCAGTGCAAAGGAGGATTCCTTCAGCGGGTCACCAGCGATTCCTCGGTCCAGCCTCGTGGTTGCAGGATACTTGGCTCCTGTATTCCTTCGTTCGTGAGAACTCAGGAGATCGACATGGTAGTGGTGTTTCCAGCTCCCTCTTATCCACGGTTCCCTTCGCGCCAAAACAGAGGGGAGCCAATGGGAGATCCGCTCATCAACACACATACCATACGTGGACCAATCACAGACCACGGTGGTCCCAGGCATTCACACCACCCCAGACTCTCTGGCACCCAGGATGTGTATTGGGACCAGACATCCCAGCCCACACCCTGGAGGCACACAAACGACATGTAGAAGCCCGCGAAAGCAACCACGTTTCGCGGGAAAGTACATGCCCAAATAAGGAAGGCCCCGGGTCGCCCGACCTGGGGAAGGTGAAGGGAGCAAGACGGTCAGTGGACAGGACAAAGGAGCCTCGTGGTCTGGCCATTTTGGGAGCCAGGCCACCATTTTGGGTTCAGTGCGAAAAACATGCTCAGAACGCCAAAAGGAGCTCAAAATAAACAAAACGATCGCTGCCACCATTCCAGTCCCTGAATGACTTGCACCGATCAAAATACCATCCTAAAAGAGTATCTAGGGCCTGTAGAAGGCTAGAGACCCAAGAGAGCTGTAACTTAGCTTACAGTGCTCTCTTGTGTCATGTTGCACTACAGCCGCAACATGATAAAAGAAACTACGGGAAACAGCGTTCCCCGGTACTGACTGTCTTAAGGGCATGTCAGTTTCCCCGTAAGAAAGGAGCGAAAGCCCAGAGAAGTGCGGCAGAAGGCTGTACTTCTCTGGCAAAGTCAAGAACAAGGTTAAAAACAATAGCAAAAAGTTTAGGGGTTGCCACATGGAAGGAAAATTACCTACAATTACGAAATCTTTCCTAACACTCGCCCCTCCCAGACTATGGACAGGGGGAACTAATCCACCCCTGGATGAGTCTCTTCTTCAGGTCGGTTCAACATTCTGGACAACCCATCAGCATTGCTATGTTGGACACCTGGCCTATGCTCAATAGTGAAGTCGAAGCCTTGTAGACTCATGGACCACCTAAGCAACTTTGGATTCTCCCCCTTCATGTTCATTAGCCACTTTAACGGCTTATGGTCAGTCTGCACAGTGAAGTGGGTCCCATAGAGGTAGGGCCTCAGCTTCCTTAGGGCCCACACAACAGAGAAACATTCTTTCTCTACCGTGGACCATCTGAGCTCTCTGTCCTTAAACTGGCGACTAATAAAACCAATAGGGTGTTCCTTACCCTTCTCATCTACTTGTGATAGTACAGCTCCTATCCCAGTGTCAGAGGCATCCGTCTGCACGATAAAAGGTCTTTGATAATCAGGGGCCCTTAGCACAGGGGCCTGGCACAAGGAGTCTTTTAAGCCATTGAAGGCCTTCTCACACTCGTCGGTCCAAGTTACCTTCTTGGGTTTCTTCGGAGTTGTGAGGGCAGTCAGAGGAGCAGCTATGGTGCCATAGTCTGCCACAAAATTGCGATAATAACCCGTGAGTCCTAAGAAGGATCTCACTTGGGTTTGCGTAGTGGGGGTAGGCCAGTCTTGTACTGCTTGTACTTTACTGGGTAGAGGCTGTATCCTCCCTCCACCTACTTCATGTCCAAGGTAAACCACTGAGCCTTGTCCAATCTGGCATTTACTAGCCTTTATGGTCAAGTGGGCTTTCCGAAGAGCCTGGAGCACAATCCCGAGGTGTTTCACATGGTCTTCCCAGGTGGCACTGAAAACTGCTATATCGTCCAACCCATTCAACACATGATTCACAAGCCTCTGGAAAGTGGCAGGTGCATTCTTCAACCCGAACGGCATTACCCGGAATTGGTAAAGGCCGTCTGGAGTAGAAAATGCTGTCTTCTCCTTGGCATGTTCTGCTAAAGCTATTTGCCAATAGCCAGCAGTGAGGTCAAACGTGCTGAGGTACCTGGAGGCACCCAAAGTATCCACCAGCTCATCTGTTCGAGGCAAGGGGTGTGCATCTGTCTTGGTGACAGCATTCAGAGCCCTGTAATCCACGCAGAACCTCAATTCAGAAGTGCCTGCCTTTGGAACCAACACCACTGGGCTGGACCAAGGACTACTAGAGGGTTCAATCACCCCAAGATCTAACATCTTGTTGACCTCGGTCTTAATATAAGACCGTACTTTATCTGACATCCTGTATCCCCTACTTTTGGTAGGTACACTGTCTCCTGTGTCAATGTTATGTTTGCACCAAGGTGTCAAACCAGGGGACTGTGAAAACAGGGGGGAAAACTGCCTAAGCAAACTTTTCACCTCAGCCTGCTGATTCGGAGTCAGGTGAGGGGCCACTCGGACACCCTCAACGGAGCTATCTGAAGGACCGCTTTGGAACAGGTCGGGGAGAGGTTCTGACTCCTCTTCCTCAACATCTGAAGCCAGTAGCAGTGCTGCGATTTCGACTCTTGGGACGAAAGCCTTCAGCCTATTCACGTGAAACACTTTTGGAGCCTGTCCAGGCCTTCCAAGGTCCACTAAATAGTTCACCTCACCCAGGGGCTCCACCACTGTGTAAGGGCCTGACCATTTGTCCTGTAAAGCTCGAGGCCTTATTGGATTCATGATCAGGACTTGCTGACCAGGTGTAAAGTTGATGAGGGAAGCTTTCTGGTCGTACCAATGTTTCACCAGCGCTTGCCCTGCCTTCAATTTATCACTAGCCAAGCCCATCAGAAGTACCATCCGTTTTCTGAGCCCTAGCACATAATCAACTACATTGGTAGTAACAGGGGGAGTGGGCATCTCCCATCCCTCTTTGACGATGGCTAAGGGTCCCCGTACGGGATGACCGAACAGAAGTTCGAAGGGGCTGAAGCCAACACCCTCCTGTGGTACCTCTCTGTAGGCAAACAGCAAGCATGGTAAAAGAAGATCCCATTTTCTTCTCTGAGGCTCCTCCAGAGCCCCAATCATGCTCTTTAACGTTCTGTTGAAACGTTCCACCAGACCATTGGTCTGGGGGTGGTATGCAGAAGAGAACTTGTAGGTGACCCCACATTCTTTCCACATAGCCTGCATATACTTCGACATAAAGTTGCTGCCACGATCTGACACAACTTCTTTAGGGAAGCCAACCCTAGTAAATATGCCGAGTAAAGCTTTTGCAACTGACTTGGCAGTTACAGTTTTCAATGGGATGGCCTCAGGATACCTGGTTGCATGGTCGACCAGCACCAGGATAAACCTATTGCCCGAGGATGTTTGCGGGTCAAGGGGACCAACGATGTCGATCCCTACCCTTTCAAATTGAGATATCACATCTCATGCTATCGGAAGGATCTCAGGTTTGGTATAAGAGGCATTGAGATATCACATCTCATGCTATCATAAGGGTCTCAGGATTGGAATGGGAAGGAGTTGGATATCACATCTCATGTTATAGGAAGGATCTCAGGTTTGGTATTGGAAGCATTGAGACATCACATCTCATGCTATAGGAATGGTCTCAGGATTGGAATGGGTAGGAGTTGGATATTACATTCTTGCTATAGGAAGGGTCTCATGTTTGGAATGGGAAGGAGTTGGATATCACATATGCTATAGGAAGTGGCTTAGGTTTGGAACGGGAAGGAGTTGGATATCACATCTCATGTTATAGGAAGGGTCTCAGGTTTGGTATAAGCATTGAGATATCACATCTCTGCTACCAGGAGTGGCTCAGGATTGGAATGGGAAGGAGTTGGATATCCCATCTCATGTTAAAGGACGGGTCTCTGGTTTGGTATTAGAATCATTGAGATATCACATCGCATGCTGTAGGAAGGGTCTAAGGATTGGAATGGGATGGACTTGGATATCACATCTCATGCTATAGGTAGGCTCTCAGGTTTGGTATAAGCATTGAGATATCACATCTCATGCTATAGGAAGGGTCTCAGGATTGGAATGGGAAGGATTTGGATATCACATCTCATGCTATAGGAAGGGTCTCAGGTTTGGTATAAGCATGGAGATATCACTTCTCATGCTATAGGAAAGGTCTCAGGATTGGAATGGGAAGGTGTTGGATATCACATCTCAAGCTATAGGAAGGGTCTCAGATTTGGTATAAGCATTGAGATATCACATCTCATGCTATAGGAAGGGTCTCAGGATTGCAATGGGAAGGAGTTGTATATGACATCTCAGGCCTTAGGAAGGGTCTCAGGTTTGGTATAAGCATTGAGATATCACATCTCTGCTATCGGAAGGGTCTCAGGATTGGAATGGGAAGGAGTTGGATATCCCATCTCATGTTATAGGAAGGGTCTCAGGTTTGGTATTAGAAGCATTGAGATATCACATCTCATGCTATAGGAAGGGTCTCAGGATTGGAATGGGAAGGACTTGGATGTCACATCTCATGCTATAGGGAGGGTCTCAAGTTTGATATTAGAAGCATTGAGATAACAAATCTCATGATATCGGAAGGGTCTCAGGATTGGAATGTTTATCACTAGCCAAGCCCATCAGAAGTACCATCCGTTTTCTGAGCCCTAGCACATAATCAACTACGTTGGTAGTAACAGGGGGAGTGGGCATCTCCCATCCCTCTTTGACGATGGCTAAGGGTCCCCGTACGGGATGACCGAACAGAAGTTCGAAGGGGCTGAAGCCAACACCCTCCTGTGGTACCTCTCGGTAGGCAAACAGTAAGCATGAAACAAGAAGATCCCATTTTCTTCTCTGAGGCTCCTCCAGAGCCCCAATCATGCTCTTTAACGTCCTGTTGAAACGCCCCCCCAGACCATTGGTCTGGGGGTGGTATGCAGAAGAGAAGCTGTAGGTGACCCCACATTCTTTCCACATAGCCTGCCTATACTTCGACATAAAGTTGCTGCCATCATCCGGCACAACTTCTTTAGGGAAGCCAACCCTAGTAAATATGCCGAGTAAAGCTTCTGCAACTGACTTGGCAGTTACAGTTTTCCATGGGATGGCCTCAGGATACCTGGTTGCATGGTCGACCAGCACCAGGATAAACCTATTGCCCGAGGATGTTTGCGGGTCAAGGGGACCAACCATGTCGATCCCTACCCTTTCAAATGGTACCCCCACAACTGGGAGCGGTACCAACGGAGCTTGGATTGTCGCGCCAACCTTACCAGACAACTGGCAGGAGGCACAACTCCTGCAGTGACTTTCTACTTGCACCCCCATCTTGGGCCAGTAGAAGTGCATGGATAACCTTTGCTTGGTCCTCTTCATACCAAGGTGACCAGCAAGGGGAACTTCATGCGCCAACTGCAGGAGGAAGGGCCTAACAGCAAGGGGAACCACCAACCTCCTATGGTCTCCTTCTGTAGACTCTGTGGGCTCACTATACAGGAGTCCACCTTCCCAATAAATCCTATGCTTCCCAGGAGGTTCACCCTCAAGCTGGGAGCAGGCCTGTCTCCTTAGGCCTTCCAGAGATGGGCACTCACGTTGGCCTTTACTGAATTCGTCCCTATCAGGACCTCCTTCAACTAACAAGTCTTTTAGTTCAGGATGATCGTTGGGGTCGAATACTTCAGGCATCGCCACCTCCTCGTCAGGCCCGGGCGATTGACCAACTTCCTCCACCGCAGTGGTAGGCGAGCTCGGTGGAATATTCTCTTTCCCTCGTTTTGACTTGTAGACTCCTTTCGCCTTGGGTTTCCCCTTCGGCTGGGGCGGCGTATTGGACTTGGCCAATGCTGCCCGTGCTTGAGACCGTGTGTAGGGTCTTTCGGCAGTGTCTCCTACGAGCCCTAAAGCTCTGAGATCATTACCTAACAAGACCTTTCCCGGGACGTTTCTCTGAATGCTCACTGGAATCCTGACTGCTGTACCATTTAAAGTAAGATTTACAGGTATTACTGGAAACATACGGAGGGGGCCGTCAGCCAATTTAGTGGGCATCAGAGTAGCTCTGGCAACTTCCTCTGAGTCTACCAAGGTAGAATCCACTACAGTGCGACTGCACCCACTATCCCTAAGAGCTGGAGTATCCACTCCAGTGATCAGCACACTGTCTTTAAAGTAGTGCTTGGTATTATCCGGAATCCTAGCATAAGCCTCTGCGACTTTCGGCTCCCAGGAACCTAGGGACACTAAAACTACCTCAGCCTCTATTCCGCTGGGAAACGAGTCTGAGGAGAAGGATGCTCCTGTAATCTCTTCTTCCTCGTAGGAGGAGAAGGCCAGATTAGCGGAGTGGACCCCCAAAGGTCTAACCTTACACCGGGGATCCCCCTTCACATGGTCAGTTGCTCCACAAGAAAAACAAGCCCCAGTGGGTCTGTTTACGTAGGGAGGCTTATTGTAACCAGAGTTCTGTTGCGGAGGCGGACCTCCACTACCCTGTGAGTTCTCTTGTGTCTTACCCTTATTTTTCTTTTTGTAACCCTTATGGGAAGAAGATTTAGCAGATTCCCCACCCTCCATATCTTTGGACTTTTTCCCTTCCTCCTGCTTACCAGGATGAGTTTTGTCCTTATGGGACACTCGATGTGACACCCATAAATCTGCTGCAATGGCCAGCTTCTTAGGATCTATCTCCTTCGAATCGGCCAAATGCTGCTTAAGCTCCGGGGAAGAAGAACCAAAAATGTGTTCCAGCATGACAAGATTTATCATGCCTTCGAAGGTAGAAACCTTATAACCTTCGACCCAGCCAGTTAAGTTTTTCAAAGATTCAGCGACATAAGATACCCAAGTACCACCTTCCTTTTTCTTATACTCTCGAAAACGCTTTAAATATTGGGCCGGAGTCTTCCCAAACTTTAAAATGAGAGTTTGCTTTAACATTGCGAAATCAGCTCGCTCAGCCTTCGACATTTCCATAATGGCACTACAGCCAGAATGGGGCAGTCTGCTGAGTAACCACGCAATCTTATCAGCATTGTCAACTTTCTGAACTTCGCATGCATACTCAAACGCATTCAGCCAGTCCATAATGTCATTCCGTTCTTCATACACACTGAGCAGATCTTTTGGAAACCGTGGATGAGAGGAGGCCCCAGACCCATGTCCAGGACCCTGGGACCCAATCGCAACCTGAAGCTTGGCCAGTTCCAACTGGTGATCCCTGTCTTTCTGTTTTTCTGCCTGTTCGATTTTTAGTTTGGCTATGCTGAATTCAAGCTCCTGCTGCCTAAACCGCAGCTCTTGCTTCTTGAATTCAAGCATAGCATCCCCATCAACACTGGCAGAGGAAACATTAGACATCTCGTCCTCCCTGTCCTCGTGGTCGCGATGGATCAGTGCAGCGGCAGAACCGTCGGTTCTACCAGTGAGAGCAGCCCCACCACCTTCTGCACTGTCCTCAGAAGTTATAGCGTCAAGCTGCGCTTCTTGCCACGCCACGATTCTTTGGATCATTTCCAATTTAGTGCCTTGAGAGGAAACACCTCTCTTCGCACACATCTTCTTCAATGTTTCTGATTTGGAAGCATTTAAAGTTAACAAGGTATTTGTTTCCATACTGTTTGATAGGACTATGGCCTTTTTAAAGTTATACTACAACAATTCACTACGTGTACTGGTTGGAATAACCTGAAATGCCTTAGTTCGAGCGCAACACTGGATACCCTCAGTCGTATCCCACCGCTGTACACCAATTTGTTAAGACGGATTTCTGAACTCTGTCCTGGTGGCGCAGAAGTTCAGAAGGCCAACCTAATTACTTGGAACAGGGTAACCTCTGGACGAGCCAGACCAATCAAGGTAGCGATCGCGGCGGTCAAGACTAGGTCTCAAGAGGGGTGAGGGTGACTGAAAGCCCGCAATGAGCACACAAAGCAAGAGCGCTTACAAACTACTCCAAACAGTTGTTATATCAAAAATATATACACATTTATTTTAAGGCCTTTAAAATAATGACCGTAGCGAAAAAATCACAATATCACAGTATTAAACCAACACATACCATATCAACACAATATATATACAAATACGACAGTCTTAAGCATTAGAGGCACGAAATGTGTAGTCCACCTGCCAGGGAAGGAAAACAGGCAGTGCGATAACGCTTTAGACTCAGTTCGCCTTCAGAGGCACCTAACTAGATGGAAGTCCGAGCCCTGCGAAGAGTGGAGCCTTGTGCTCAAAGTACCTGCCACGCCGGTGCCAACGGGCAAAAGGAGAAGCTCTTCGGAGGAAGTCAGGCAGTTCGGGTTAGTGCACAGCAGAAGGAGAACAGGTTCCGCAACTCAAGCGCAGCCTCCACAGCGAGCAGAAGCAGAGCGCGAGTACGGCAAAAGGGTGCTGTTTTTACACAGCAGGGAAAAGCAATGGGATACTGCAGGAGGGCGACCAGATCCTAGCTATAGTACTCACCGGTCCCCGAAGCAAGCAGACCCAGGCTTCTCCACGTTAGTTTCAGCAGCTGGCAGGTTCAGAAGAGCAGGGAACGCCTCGTAGTCGTGTAGAGCAAAAAGACGTCCCAATCGACGAAACCGGCACAGTTTGTTGCCGCAGCAGGACAACGGAGCGGCCGTGTGTATTCGAGCCAAATGTACACTCCTCCCTTCAGACTTGGGAACGCCAAGTGTACGAAGCGTGGGAGAGTGACAAGGACTCGAAATACAACACAACCCGGCGGCGGTTACAGAGCAGGACTCCCTTGTAAGCTGGTCAGTCAACTGGATGGCCCAGAGACACTTCCGAAGGCTTACTTGGCAGGAGATGATGAAGTCGCCGGGAATAGCTGTTCCTGCTATTCCAAAGGTCGAAGCACCAGTACAGGCCTTCTGGTTCGATCAAAGGAGGAAAGGGTTTCACAGGACGACAGCAGTGCAAAGGAGGATTCCTTCAGCGGGTCACCAGCGATTCCTCGGTCCAGCCTCGTGGTTGCAGGATACTTGGCTCCTGTATTCCTTCGTTCGTGAGAACTCAGGAGATCGACATGGTAGTGGTGTTTCCAGCCCCCTCTTATCCACTGTTCCCTTCGCGCCAAAACGGAGGGGAGCCAATGGGAGATCCGCTCATCAACACACATACCATACGTGGACCAATCACGGACCACGGTGGTCCCAGGCATTCACACCACCCTCGACTCTCTGGCACCCAGGATGTGTATTGGGACCAGACATCCCAGCCCACACCCTGGAGGCACACAAACGACATGTAGAAGCCCGCGAAAGCAACCACGTTTCGCGGGAAAGTACATGCCCAAATAAGGAAGGCCCCGGGTCGCTCGACCTGGGGAAGGTGAAGGGAGCAAGACCGTCAGTGGACAAGACAAAGGAGCCTCGTGGTCTGGCCATTTTGGGAGCCAGGCCACCATTTTGGGTTCAGTGCGAAAAACGTGCTCAGAACGCCAAAAGGAGCTCAAAATAAACAAAACGATCGCTGCCACCATTCCAGTCCCTGAATGACTTGCACCGATCAAATACCATCCTAAAAGAGTATCTAGGGCCTGTAGAAGGCTAGAGACCCAAGAGAGCTGTAACTTAGCTTACAGTGCCCTCTTGTGTCATGTTGCACTAAAGCCGCAACACGATAAAAGAAACTACGGGAAACAGCGTTCCCCGGTACTGACTGTCTTAAGGGCATGTCAGTTTCCCCGTAAGAAAGGAGCGAAAGCCCAGAGGAGTGCGGCAGAAGGCTGCACTTCTCTGGCAAAGTCAAGAACAAGGTGAAAACAACAGCAAAAAGTTTAGGGGTTGCCACATGGAAGGAAAATTACCTACAATTACGAAATCTTTCCTAACAGTTGGATATTCCCATCTCATGTTATAGGAAGGGTCTCAGGTTTGGTATTAGAAGCATTGAGATATCACATCTCATGCTATAGGAAGGGTCTCAGGATTGGAATGGGAAGGACTTGGATATCACATCTCATGCTATAGGGAGGGTCTCAAGTTTGATATTAGAAGCTTTGAGATATCACATCTCATGATATCGGAAGGGTCTCAGGATTGGAATGGGAAGGAGTTGGATATCACATCTCATGATAAAGGAAGGGTCTAAGGTTTGGAAGGGGAAGGATTTGGATATCACATCTCATGTTATATTACGGGTCTCATGTTTGGTATTAGAAGCATTGAGATATCAAGTCTCAGAGTATAGGAAGGGTCTCAGAATTGGAATGGGAAGGAGTTGGATATCACATCTCAAGCTATAGGAAGGGTCTCAGGATTGGAATGGGAAGGACTTGGATATCACATCTCATGCTATAGGAAGGCTCTCAGGTTTGGAAGGGGAAAGAGTTGGATATCACATTTCATGTTAGAGGTAGGATCTCAGGTTTGGTATTAGAGGCATTGAGATATCACATCTCATGCTATCAGAATGGTCTCAGGAATGGAATGGCAAGGAGTTGGATATCACATCTCATGCTAAAGGGAGGGTCTCAGGTTTGGAAGAGGAAGGATTTGGATATCACATCTCATGTTATAGGAAGGATCTCAGGTTTGGTATTAGAAGCATTGAGATATCACATCTCATGCTATCGGAAGGATCTCAGGTTTGGTATTAGAAGCATTGAGATATCACATCTCATTCTATCAGAAGGGTCTCAGGATTGGAATAGGAAGGAGTTGGATATCACATCTCATGCTAAAGGGAGGGTCTCAGGTTTGGAAGGGGAAGGATTTGGATATCACATCTCATGCTATAGGTAGGGTCTCAAGTTTGATATTAGAAGCATTGAGATATCACATCTCATGCTATAGGAAGGGTCTGAGGATTGGAATGGGAAGGAGTTGGATATCACATCTCATGCTATGGGAAGGGTCTCAGGTTTGGTATAAGCAGTGAGATATCACATCTCATGCTATAGGAAGTGTCTCAGGATTGGAATGGGAAGGAGTTGGATATCACATGTCATGTTATAGGAAGGATCTCAGGTTTGGTATAAGCATTGAGATATCACATCTCTGCTATCGGAAGGGTCTCAGGATTGGAATGGGAAGGAGTTGGATATTCCCATCTCATGTTATAGGAAGGGTCTCAGGTTTGGTATTAGAAGCATTGAGATATCACATCTCATGCTATAGGAAGGGTCTCAGGATTGGAATGGGAAGGACTTGGATATCACATCTCATGCTATAGGGAGGGTCTCAAGTTTGATATTAGAAGCTTTGAGATATCACATCTCATGATATCGGAAGGGTCTCAGGATTGGAATGGGAAGGAGTTGGATATCACATCTCATGATAAAGGAAGGGTCTAAGGTTTGGAAGGGGAAGGATTTGGATATCACATCTCATGTTATATTACGGGTCTCACGTTTGGTATTAGAAGCATTGAGATATCAAGTCTCATAGTATAGGAAGGGTCTCAGAATTGGAATGGGAAGGAGTTGGATATCACATCTCAAGCTATAGGAAGGGTCTCAGGATTGGAATGGGAAGGACTTGGATATCACATCTCATGCTATAGGAAGGCTCTCAGGTTTGGAAGGGGAAAGAGTTGGATATCACATTTCATGTTAGAGGTAGGATCTCAGGTTTGGTATTAGAGGCATTGAGATATCACATCTCATGCTATCAGAAGGGTCTCAGGAATGGAATGGGAAGGAGTTGGATATCACATCTCATGCTAAAGGGAGGGTCTCAGGTTTGGAAGGGGAAGGATTTGGATATCACATCTCATGTTATAGGAAGGATCTCAGGTTTGGTATTAGAAGCATTGAGCTATCACATCTCATGCTATCGGAAGGATCTCAGGTTTGGTATTAGAAGCATTGAGATATCACATCTCATGCTATCAGAAGAGTCTCAGGATTGGAATAGGAAGGAGTTGGATATCACATCTCATGCTAAAGGGAGGGTCTCAGGTTTGGAAGGGGAAGGATTTGGATATCACATCTCATGTTATCGGAAGGATCTCACGTTTGGTATTAGAAGTATTGAGATATCATATCTCATGCTATAGGAAGGGTCTCAGGATTGGAATGGGAAGGAGTTGGATATCACATATCATGCTATAGGGAGGGTCTCAGGATTGGAATGGGAAGGACTTAGATATCACATATCATGCTATAGGGAGGGTCTCAGTTTTGATATTAGAAGCATTGAGATATCACATCTCATGCTATCGGAAGTGTCTCAGGATTGGAATGGGAAGGTGCTGGATATCACATCTCATGCTAAAGGAAGGGTCTCAGGTTTGGAACGGGAAGGATTTGGATATCACATCTCATGTTATAGGAAGGGTCTCAGGTTTGGTATAAGCATTGAGATATCACATCTCTGCTATCGGAAGTGTCTCAGGATTGGAATGGGAAGGAGTTGGATATCCCATCTCATGTTATAGGAAGGGTCTCAGGTTTGGTATAAGCATGGAGATATCACTTCTCATGCTATAGGAAAGGTCTCAGGATTGGAATGGGAAGGTGTTGGATATCACATCTCAAGCTATAGGAAGGGTCTCAGATTTGGTATAAGCATTGAGATATCACATCTCATGCTATAGGAAGGGTCTCAGGATTGCAATGGGAAGGAGTTGTATATGACATCTCAGGCCTTAGGAAGGGTCTCAGGTTTGGTATAAGCATTGAGATATCACATCTCTGCTATCGGAAGGGTCTCAGGATTGGAATGGGAAGGAGTTGGATATCCCATCTCATGTTATAGGAAGGGTCTCAGGTTTGGTATTAGAAGCATTGAGATATCACATCTCATGCTATAGGAAGGGTCTCAGGATTGGAATGGGAAGGACTTGGATGTCACATCTCATGCTATAGGGAGGGTCTCAAGTTTGATATTAGAAGCATTGAGATAACAAATCTCATGATATCGGAAGGGTCTCAGGATTGGAATGTTTATCACTAGCCAAGCCCATCAGAAGTACCATCCGTTTTCTGAGCCCTAGCACATAATCAACTACGTTGGTAGTAACAGGGGGAGTGGGCATCTCCCATCCCTCTTTGACGATGGCTAAGGGTCCCCGTACGGGATGACCGAACAGAAGTTCGAAGGGGCTGAAGCCAACACCCTCCTGTGGTACCTCTCGGTAGGCAAACAGTAAGCATGAAACAAGAAGATCCCATTTTCTTCTCTGAGGCTCCTCCAGAGCCCCAATCATGCTCTTTAACGTCCTGTTGAAACGCCCCCCCAGACCATTGGTCTGGGGGTGGTATGCAGAAGAGAAGCTGTAGGTGACCCCACATTCTTTCCACATAGCCTGCCTATACTTCGACATAAAGTTGCTGCCATCATCCGGCACAACTTCTTTAGGGAAGCCAACCCTAGTAAATATGCCGAGTAAAGCTTCTGCAACTGACTTGGCAGTTACAGTTTTCCATGGGATGGCCTCAGGATACCTGGTTGCATGGTCGACCAGCACCAGGATAAACCTATTGCCCGAGGATGTTTGCGGGTCAAGGGGACCAACCATGTCGATCCCTACCCTTTCAAATGGTACCCCCACAACTGGGAGCGGTACCAACGGAGCTTGGATTGTCGCGCCAACCTTACCAGACAACTGGCAGGAGGCACAACTCCTGCAGTGACTTTCTACTTGCACCCCCATCTTGGGCCAGTAGAAGTGCATGGATAACCTTTGCTTGGTCCTCTTCATACCAAGGTGACCAGCAAGGGGAACTTCATGCGCCAACTGCAGGAGGAAGGGCCTAACAGCAAGGGGAACCACCAACCTCCTATGGTCTCCTTCTGTAGACTCTGTGGGCTCACTATACAGGAGTCCACCTTCCCAATAAATCCTATGCTTCCCAGGAGGTTCACCCTCAAGCTGGGAGCAGGCCTGTCTCCTTAGGCCTTCCAGAGATGGGCACTCACGTTGGCCTTTACTGAATTCGTCCCTATCAGGACCTCCTTCAACTAACAAGTCTTTTAGTTCAGGATGATCGTTGGGGTCGAATACTTCAGGCATCGCCACCTCCTCGTCAGGCCCGGGCGATTGACCAACTTCCTCCACCGCAGTGGTAGGCGAGCTCGGTGGAATATTCTCTTTCCCTCGTTTTGACTTGTAGACTCCTTTCGCCTTGGGTTTCCCCTTCGGCTGGGGCGGCGTATTGGACTTGGCCAATGCTGCCCGTGCTTGAGACCGTGTGTAGGGTCTTTCGGCAGTGTCTCCTACGAGCCCTAAAGCTCTGAGATCATTACCTAACAAGACCTTTCCCGGGACGTTTCTCTGAATGCTCACTGGAATCCTGACTGCTGTACCATTTAAAGTAAGATTTACAGGTATTACTGGAAACATACGGAGGGGGCCGTCAGCCAATTTAGTGGGCATCAGAGTAGCTCTGGCAACTTCCTCTGAGTCTACCAAGGTAGAATCCACTACAGTGCGACTGCACCCACTATCCCTAAGAGCTGGAGTATCCACTCCAGTGATCAGCACACTGTCTTTAAAGTAGTGCTTGGTATTATCCGGAATCCTAGCATAAGCCTCTGCGACTTTCGGCTCCCAGGAACCTAGGGACACTAAAACTACCTCAGCCTCTATTCCGCTGGGAAACGAGTCTGAGGAGAAGGATGCTCCTGTAATCTCTTCTTCCTCGTAGGAGGAGAAGGCCAGATTAGCGGAGTGGACCCCCAAAGGTCTAACCTTACACCGGGGATCCCCCTTCACATGGTCAGTTGCTCCACAAGAAAAACAAGCCCCAGTGGGTCTGTTTACGTAGGGAGGCTTATTGTAACCAGAGTTCTGTTGCGGAGGCGGACCTCCACTACCCTGTGAGTTCTCTTGTGTCTTACCCTTATTTTTCTTTTTGTAACCCTTATGGGAAGAAGATTTAGCAGATTCCCCACCCTCCATATCTTTGGACTTTTTCCCTTCCTCCTGCTTACCAGGATGAGTTTTGTCCTTATGGGACACTCGATGTGACACCCATAAATCTGCTGCAATGGCCAGCTTCTTAGGATCTATCTCCTTCGAATCGGCCAAATGCTGCTTAAGCTCCGGGGAAGAAGAACCAAAAATGTGTTCCAGCATGACAAGATTTATCATGCCTTCGAAGGTAGAAACCTTATAACCTTCGACCCAGCCAGTTAAGTTTTTCAAAGATTCAGCGACATAAGATACCCAAGTACCACCTTCCTTTTTCTTATACTCTCGAAAACGCTTTAAATATTGGGCCGGAGTCTTCCCAAACTTTAAAATGAGAGTTTGCTTTAACATTGCGAAATCAGCTCGCTCAGCCTTCGACATTTCCATAATGGCACTACAGCCAGAATGGGGCAGTCTGCTGAGTAACCACGCAATCTTATCAGCATTGTCAACTTTCTGAACTTCGCATGCATACTCAAACGCATTCAGCCAGTCCATAATGTCATTCCGTTCTTCATACACACTGAGCAGATCTTTTGGAAACCGTGGATGAGAGGAGGCCCCAGACCCATGTCCAGGACCCTGGGACCCAATCGCAACCTGAAGCTTGGCCAGTTCCAACTGGTGATCCCTGTCTTTCTGTTTTTCTGCCTGTTCGATTTTTAGTTTGGCTATGCTGAATTCAAGCTCCTGCTGCCTAAACCGCAGCTCTTGCTTCTTGAATTCAAGCATAGCATCCCCATCAACACTGGCAGAGGAAACATTAGACATCTCGTCCTCCCTGTCCTCGTGGTCGCGATGGATCAGTGCAGCGGCAGAACCGTCGGTTCTACCAGTGAGAGCAGCCCCACCACCTTCTGCACTGTCCTCAGAAGTTATAGCGTCAAGCTGCGCTTCTTGCCACGCCACGATTCTTTGGATCATTTCCAATTTAGTGCCTTGAGAGGAAACACCTCTCTTCGCACACATCTTCTTCAATGTTTCTGATTTGGAAGCATTTAAAGTTAACAAGGTATTTGTTTCCATACTGTTTGATAGGACTATGGCCTTTTTAAAGTTATACTACAACAATTCACTACGTGTACTGGTTGGAATAACCTGAAATGCCTTAGTTCGAGCGCAACACTGGATACCCTCAGTCGTATCCCACCGCTGTACACCAATTTGTTAAGACGGATTTCTGAACTCTGTCCTGGTGGCGCAGAAGTTCAGAAGGCCAACCTAATTACTTGGAACAGGGTAACCTCTGGACGAGCCAGACCAATCAAGGTAGCGATCGCGGCGGTCAAGACTAGGTCTCAAGAGGGGTGAGGGTGACTGAAAGCCCGCAATGAGCACACAAAGCAAGAGCGCTTACAAACTACTCCAAACAGTTGTTATATCAAAAATATATACACATTTATTTTAAGGCCTTTAAAATAATGACCGTAGCGAAAAAATCACAATATCACAGTATTAAACCAACACATACCATATCAACACAATATATATACAAATACGACAGTCTTAAGCATTAGAGGCACGAAATGTGTAGTCCACCTGCCAGGGAAGGAAAACAGGCAGTGCGATAACGCTTTAGACTCAGTTCGCCTTCAGAGGCACCTAACTAGATGGAAGTCCGAGCCCTGCGAAGAGTGGAGCCTTGTGCTCAAAGTACCTGCCACGCCGGTGCCAACGGGCAAAAGGAGAAGCTCTTCGGAGGAAGTCAGGCAGTTCGGGTTAGTGCACAGCAGAAGGAGAACAGGTTCCGCAACTCAAGCGCAGCCTCCACAGCGAGCAGAAGCAGAGCGCGATTACGGCAAAAGGGTGCTGTTTTTACACAGCAGGGAAAAGCAATGGGATACTGCAGGAGGGCGACCAGATCCTAGCTATAGTACTCACCGGTCCCCGAAGCAAGCAGACCCAGGCTTCTCCACGTTAGTTTCAGCAGCTGGCAGGTTCAGAAGAGCAGGGAACGCCTCGTAGTCGTGTAGAGCAAAAAGACGTCCCAATCGACGAAACCGGCACAGTTTGTTGCCGCAGCAGGACAACGGAGCGGCCGTGTGTATTCGAGCCAAATGTACACTCCTCCCTTCAGACTTGGGAACGCCAAGTGTACGAAGCGTGGGAGAGTGACAAGGACTCGAAATACAACACAACCCGGCGGCGGTTACAGAGCAGGACTCCCTTGTAAGCTGGTCAGTCAACTGGATGGCCCAGAGACACTTCCGAAGGCTTACTTGGCAGGAGATGATGAAGTCGCCGGGAATAGCTGTTCCTGCTATTCCAAAGGTCGAAGCACCAGTACAGGCCTTCTGGTTCGATCAAAGGAGGAAAGGGTTTCACAGGACGACAGCAGTGCAAAGGAGGATTCCTTCAGCGGGTCACCAGCGATTCCTCGGTCCAGCCTCGTGGTTGCAGGATACTTGGCTCCTGTATTCCTTCGTTCGTGAGAACTCAGGAGATCGACATGGTAGTGGTGTTTCCAGCCCCCTCTTATCCACTGTTCCCTTCGCGCCAAAACGGAGGGGAGCCAATGGGAGATCCGCTCATCAACACACATACCATACGTGGACCAATCACGGACCACGGTGGTCCCAGGCATTCACACCACCCTCGACTCTCTGGCACCCAGGATGTGTATTGGGACCAGACATCCCAGCCCACACCCTGGAGGCACACAAACGACATGTAGAAGCCCGCGAAAGCAACCACGTTTCGCGGGAAAGTACATGCCCAAATAAGGAAGGCCCCGGGTCGCTCGACCTGGGGAAGGTGAAGGGAGCAAGACCGTCAGTGGACAAGACAAAGGAGCCTCGTGGTCTGGCCATTTTGGGAGCCAGGCCACCATTTTGGGTTCAGTGCGAAAAACGTGCTCAGAACGCCAAAAGGAGCTCAAAATAAACAAAACGATCGCTGCCACCATTCCAGTCCCTGAATGACTTGCACCGATCAAATACCATCCTAAAAGAGTATCTAGGGCCTGTAGAAGGCTAGAGACCCAAGAGAGCTGTAACTTAGCTTACAGTGCCCTCTTGTGTCATGTTGCACTAAAGCCGCAACACGATAAAAGAAACTACGGGAAACAGCGTTCCCCGGTACTGACTGTCTTAAGGGCATGTCAGTTTCCCCGTAAGAAAGGAGCGAAAGCCCAGAGGAGTGCGGCAGAAGGCTGCACTTCTCTGGCAAAGTCAAGAACAAGGTGAAAACAACAGCAAAAAGTTTAGGGGTTGCCACATGGAAGGAAAATTACCTACAATTACGAAATCTTTCCTAACAGTTGGATATTCCCATCTCATGTTATAGGAAGGGTCTCAGGTTTGGTATTAGAAGCATTGAGATATCACATCTCATGCTATAGGAAGGGTCTCAGGATTGGAATGGGAAGGACTTGGATATCACATCTCATGCTATAGGGAGGGTCTCAAGTTTGATATTAGAAGCTTTGAGATATCACATCTCATGATATCGGAAGGGTCTCAGGATTGGAATGGGAAGGAGTTGGATATCACATCTCATGATAAAGGAAGGGTCTAAGGTTTGGAAGGGGAAGGATTTGGATATCACATCTCATGTTATATTACGGGTCTCATGTTTGGTATTAGAAGCATTGAGATATCAAGTCTCAGAGTATAGGAAGGGTCTCAGAATTGGAATGGGAAGGAGTTGGATATCACATCTCAAGCTATAGGAAGGGTCTCAGGATTGGAATGGGAAGGACTTGGATATCACATCTCATGCTATAGGAAGGCTCTCAGGTTTGGAAGGGGAAAGAGTTGGATATCACATTTCATGTTAGAGGTAGGATCTCAGGTTTGGTATTAGAGGCATTGAGATATCACATCTCATGCTATCAGAATGGTCTCAGGAATGGAATGGCAAGGAGTTGGATATCACATCTCATGCTAAAGGGAGGGTCTCAGGTTTGGAAGAGGAAGGATTTGGATATCACATCTCATGTTATAGGAAGGATCTCAGGTTTGGTATTAGAAGCATTGAGATATCACATCTCATGCTATCGGAAGGATCTCAGGTTTGGTATTAGAAGCATTGAGATATCACATCTCATTCTATCAGAAGGGTCTCAGGATTGGAATAGGAAGGAGTTGGATATCACATCTCATGCTAAAGGGAGGGTCTCAGGTTTGGAAGGGGAAGGATTTGGATATCACATCTCATGCTATAGGTAGGGTCTCAAGTTTGATATTAGAAGCATTGAGATATCACATCTCATGCTATAGGAAGGGTCTGAGGATTGGAATGGGAAGGAGTTGGATATCACATCTCATGCTATGGGAAGGGTCTCAGGTTTGGTATAAGCAGTGAGATATCACATCTCATGCTATAGGAAGTGTCTCAGGATTGGAATGGGAAGGAGTTGGATATCACATGTCATGTTATAGGAAGGATCTCAGGTTTGGTATAAGCATTGAGATATCACATCTCTGCTATCGGAAGGGTCTCAGGATTGGAATGGGAAGGAGTTGGATATTCCCATCTCATGTTATAGGAAGGGTCTCAGGTTTGGTATTAGAAGCATTGAGATATCACATCTCATGCTATAGGAAGGGTCTCAGGATTGGAATGGGAAGGACTTGGATATCACATCTCATGCTATAGGGAGGGTCTCAAGTTTGATATTAGAAGCTTTGAGATATCACATCTCATGATATCGGAAGGGTCTCAGGATTGGAATGGGAAGGAGTTGGATATCACATCTCATGATAAAGGAAGGGTCTAAGGTTTGGAAGGGGAAGGATTTGGATATCACATCTCATGTTATATTACGGGTCTCACGTTTGGTATTAGAAGCATTGAGATATCAAGTCTCATAGTATAGGAAGGGTCTCAGAATTGGAATGGGAAGGAGTTGGATATCACATCTCAAGCTATAGGAAGGGTCTCAGGATTGGAATGGGAAGGACTTGGATATCACATCTCATGCTATAGGAAGGCTCTCAGGTTTGGAAGGGGAAAGAGTTGGATATCACATTTCATGTTAGAGGTAGGATCTCAGGTTTGGTATTAGAGGCATTGAGATATCACATCTCATGCTATCAGAAGGGTCTCAGGAATGGAATGGGAAGGAGTTGGATATCACATCTCATGCTAAAGGGAGGGTCTCAGGTTTGGAAGGGGAAGGATTTGGATATCACATCTCATGTTATAGGAAGGATCTCAGGTTTGGTATTAGAAGCATTGAGCTATCACATCTCATGCTATCGGAAGGATCTCAGGTTTGGTATTAGAAGCATTGAGATATCACATCTCATGCTATCAGAAGAGTCTCAGGATTGGAATAGGAAGGAGTTGGATATCACATCTCATGCTAAAGGGAGGGTCTCAGGTTTGGAAGGGGAAGGATTTGGATATCACATCTCATGTTATCGGAAGGATCTCACGTTTGGTATTAGAAGTATTGAGATATCATATCTCATGCTATAGGAAGGGTCTCAGGATTGGAATGGGAAGGAGTTGGATATCACATATCATGCTATAGGGAGGGTCTCAGGATTGGAATGGGAAGGACTTAGATATCACATATCATGCTATAGGGAGGGTCTCAGTTTTGATATTAGAAGCATTGAGATATCACATCTCATGCTATCGGAAGTGTCTCAGGATTGGAATGGGAAGGTGCTGGATATCACATCTCATGCTAAAGGAAGGGTCTCAGGTTTGGAACGGGAAGGATTTGGATATCACATCTCATGTTATAGGAAGGGTCTCAGGTTTGGTATAAGCATTGAGATATCACATCTCTGCTATCGGAAGTGTCTCAGGATTGGAATGGGAAGGAGTTGGATATCCCATCTCATGTTATAGGACGGGTCTCAGGTTTGTTATTAGAATCATTGAGATATCATATTGCATGCTGTCGGAAGGGTCGAAGGGTTGGAATGGGAAGGACTTGGATATCACATCTCATGCTATAGATAGGCTCTTAGGTTTGGAAAGGGAAGGAGTTGGATATCACATTTCATGTTAGAGGAAGGATCTCAGGTTTGGTATTAGAAGCATTGAGATATCACATCTCATGCTATAGGAAGGGTCTCAGGATTGGAATGGGAAGCAGTTGGATATAACATCTCATGCTATAGGAAGGGTCTCAGGTTTGGTATAAGCATTGAGATATCACATCTCATGCTATAGGACGGGTCTCAGGATTGGAATGGAAGGAGTTGGATATCACATCTCATGTTATAGGAAGGATCTCAGGTTTGGTATTAGAAGCATTGAGACATCACATCTCATGCTATAGGAAGGGTCTCAGGGTTGGAATGGGAAGGAGTTGGATATCACATCTCATCCAATAGGAAGGGTCTCAGGTTTGGAATGGGAAGGAATTGGATATCACATCTCATGTTATAGGAAGGATCTCAGGATTGGTATTAGAAGCATTGAGATATCACATCTCATGCTATAGGAAGGGTCTCAGGTTTGGAATGTGAAGGATTTCGATATCACATCTCATGCTAAAGGAAGGGTCTCAGGTTTGGTAGAAGCATTGAGATATCACGTCTCTGCTATCGGAAGGGTCTCAGGATTGGATTGGGAAGGAGTTGGATATCACATCTCATGCCATAGGAAGGGTCTCAGGTTTGGTATAAGCATTGAGATATCACATCTCTGCTATCGGAAGGGTCTCAGGATTGGATTGGGAAGGAGTTGGATATCCCTTCTCATGCTATAGGAAGTGTCTCAGGTTGGAATGGGAAGGAGTTGGATATCACATCTCATGTTATAGGAAGGGTCTCAGGATTGGAATGGGAAGGATTTGGATATCACATCTCTTGCTATAGGAAGGGTCTCAGGATTGGAATGGGTAGGAGTTGGATATTACTGTCTTGCTATAGGAAGGGTCTCATGTTTGGAATGGGAAGGAGTTGGATATCACATATGCTATAGTTAGTGTCTCAGGTTTGGAACGGGAAGGAGTTGGATATCACATCTCATGTTATAGGAAGGGTCTCAGGTTTGGTATAAGCATTGAGATATCACATCTCTGCTATCGGAAGCGGCTCAGGATTGAAATGGGAAGGAGTTGGATATCCCATCTCATGTTATAGGAAGAGTCTCTGGTTTGGTATTAGAATCATTGAGATATCACATCGCATGCTGTAGGAAGGGTCTAAGGATTGGAATGGGATGGACTTGGATATTGTTAGGAAAGATTTCGTAATTGTAGGGAATTTTCCTTCCATGTGGCAACCCCTAAACTTTTTGCTATTGTTTTTAACCTTGTTCTTGACTTTGCCAGAGAAGTACAGCCTTCTGCCGCACTTCTCTGGGCTTTCGCTCCTTTCTTACGGGGAAACTGACATGCCCTTAAGACAGTCAGTACCGGGGAACGTGGTTTCCCGTAGTTTCTTTTATCGTGTCGCAGCTTTAGTGCAACACGACACAAGAGGGCACTGTAAGCTAAGTTACAGCTCTCTTGGGTCTCTAGCCTTCTACAGGCCCTAGATACTCTTTTAGGATGGTATTTGATCGGTGCAAGTCATTCAGGGACTGGAATGGTGGCAGCGATCGTTTTGTTTATTTTGAGCTCCTTTTGGCGTTCTGAGCACGTTTTTGCACTGAACCCAAAATGGTGGCCTGGCTCCCAAAATGGCCAGGCCGCGAGGCTCCTTTGTCCTGTCCACTGTCCGTCTTGCTCCCTTCACCTTCCCCAGGTCCGGCGACCCGGGGCCTTCCTTATTTGGGCATGTACTTTCCCGCGAAACGTGGTTGCTTTCGCGGGCTTCTACATGTCGTTTGTGTGCCTCCAGGGTGTGGGCTGGGATGTCTGGTCCCAATACACATCCTGGGTGCCAGAGAGTCTAGGGTGGTGTGAATGCCTGGGACCACCGTGGTCCGTGATTGGTCCACGTATGGTATGTGTTTTGATGAGCGGATCTCCCATTGGCTCCCCTCCGTTTTGGCGCGAAGGGAACCGTGGATAAGAGGGGGCTGGAAACACCACTACCATGTCGATCTCCTGAGTTCTCACGAACGAAGGAATACAGGAGCCAAGTATCCTGCAACTACGAGGCTGGACCGAGGAATCGCTGGTGACCCGCTGAAGGAATCCTCCTTTGCACTGCTGTCATCCGGAGAGCCCCTGTCCTCCTTTGATCGAACCAGAAGGCCTGTACTGGTGCTTCGACCTTTGGAATAGCAGGAACAGCTATTCCCGGCATCTTCAACCATCTCCTGCCAAGTAAGCCTTCGGAAGCGTCTTTGGGCCATCCAGTTGACTGACCAGCTTACCAAGGAGTTTGGCTCTGCAACCGCCGCCAGGTTGTGTTGTATTGCGAGTCCTTGCCCCTCTCCCACGCTTCGTACGCTTGGCGTCCCCAGGTCTGAAGGAGGAGGGTTCATTTGGCTCGAATACACACGGCCGCTCCGTTGTCCTGTGCGGCAACAAAACTGTGCCGGTTTCGTCGATTGGGACGTCTTTTTGCTCTACACGACTACAAAGCGTTCCCTGCTCTTCTGAACCTGCCAGCTGCTGAAACTATCGTGGAGAAGCCTGGGTCTGCTTGCTTCGGGGACCGGTGAGTAGTATATCTAGGATCTGGTCGCCCTCCTGCAGTATCCCATTGCTTTTCCCTGCTGTGTAAAAACAGCACCCTTTTGCCGCGCTCGCGCTCTGCTTCTGCCCGCTGTGGAGGCTGCGCTTGAGTTGCGGAACCTGTTCTTCTTCTGCTGTGCACTAACGTGAACCGCCTGACTTCCTCCGAAGAGCTTCCCCTTGTGCCCGTCGGCACCGGCGTGGCAGGTACTTTGAGCACAAGGCTCCACTCTTCACAGGGCTCGGACTTCCATCTAGTTAGGTGCCTATGAAGGCGAACTGAGTCGAAAGCATTATCGCACTGCCTGTTTTCCTTCCCTGGCAGGTGGACTACATATTTCGTGCTTTAAACGCTTGCGACTGTGTATTTGTATATATATTGTGTTGATATGGTATGTGTTGGTTTAATATTGTGATATTGTGATTTTCTCGCTACGGTCATTATTTTAAAGGCCTTAAAATAAATGTGTATCTATTTTTGATATAACAACTGTTTGGAGTAGTTTGTAAGCGCTCTTGCTTTGTGTGCTCATTGCGGGCTTTCAGTCACCCTCACCCCTCTTGAGACCTAGTCTTGACCGCCGCGATCGCTACCTTGATTGGTCTGGCTCGTCCAGAGGTTACCCTGTTCCAAGTAATTAGGTTGGCCTTCTGAACTTCTGCGCCACCAGGACAGAGTTCAGAAATCCGTCTTAACAAATTGGTGTACAGCGGTGGGATACGACTGAAGGTATCCAGTGTTGCGCTCGAACTAAGGCATTTCAGGTTATTCCAAACAGTACACGTAGTGAATTGTTATAGTATAACTTTAAAAAGGCCATAGTCCTATCAAACAGTATGGAAACAAGTACGTTGTTAACTTTAAATGCTTCCAAATCAGAAACGCTGAAAAAGATGTGTGCGGAGAGAGGTGTTTCCTCTCAAGGCACGAAATTGGAAATGATCCAGAGAATCGTGGCGTGGCAGGAAGCGCAGCTTGACGCTATAACTTCCGAGGACAGTGCAGAAGGTGGTGGGGCTGCTCTCACTGGCAGAACCGACGGTTCTGCCGCTGCACTGATCCATCGCGACCACGAGGACAGGGAGGACAAGCTGTCTAATGTTTCCTCTGCCAGTGCTGATGGGGAGGCTATGCTTGAATTCAAGAAGCAAGAGCTGCGGTTTAGGCAGCAGGAGCTTGAATTCAGCATAGCCAAACTAAAAATCGAACAGGCAGAAAAACAAAAAGACAGGGATCACCAGTTGGAACTGGCCAAGCTTCAGGTTGCAAATGGATCCAAGGGTCCTGGACATGGGTCTGGGGCCTCCTCTCATCCACGGTTTCCAAAAGATCTGCTCAGTGTGTATGAAGAGAGGAATGACATTATGGACTGGCTGAATGCGTTTGAGTATGCATGCGAGGTCCAGGAAGTTGACAATGCTGATAAGATTGCGTGGTTGCTCAGTAGACTGCCCCATTCTGGCTGTAGTGCCATTATGGAAATGTCGAAGGCTGAGCGGGCTGATTTCGCAATGTTAAAGCAGACTCTCATTTTAAAGTTTGGGAAGACTCCGGCCCAATATTTAAAGCGTTTTCGAGAGTATAAGAAAAAGGAAGGTGGTACTTGGGTATCTTATGTCGCTGAATCCTTGAAAAACTTAACTGGCTGGGTGGAAGGCTATAAGGTTTCTACCTTCGACGGCATGATAAATCTTGTCATGCTGGAACACATTTTTGCTTCTTCTTCCCCGGAGCTTAAGCAGCATTTGGCCGATTCGAAGGAGATAGATCCTAAGAAGGTGGCCATTGCAGCAGACTTATGGGTGTCACATCGTGTGTCCCATAAGGACAAGACTCATCCTGGTAAGCAGGAGGAGGGGAAAAAGTCCAAAGATATGGAGGGTGGGGAATCTGCTAAATCTTCTTCCCAAAAGGGCCACAAAAAGAAAAACAAGGGTAAGACACAAGAGAACTCACAGGGTAGTGGAGGTGCGCCTCCGAAACAGAACTCTGGTTACAATAAGCCTCCCTACGTAAACAGACCCACTGGGGCTTGTTTTTCTTGTGGAGCAACTGACCATGTGAAGGGGGATCCCCGTTGTAAGGTTAGACCTTTGGGGGTCCACTCCGCTAATCTGGCCTTCTCCTCCTACGAGGAAGAAGAGATTACAGGAGCATCCTTCTCCTCAGACTCATTTCCCAGCGGAATAGAGGCCGAGGTAGTTTTAGTGTCCCTGGGTTCCTGGGAGCCTAAAGTCGCAGAGGCGTATGCTAGGATTCCGGATAATACCAAGCACTACTTTAAAGACAGTGTGCTGATCAATGGAGTGGATACTCCAGCTCTTAGGGATAGTGGGTGCAGTCGAACTGTAGTGGATTCTACCTTGGTAGACTCAGAGGAAGTTGCCAGAGCTACTCTGATGCCCACTAAGTTGGCTGACGGCCCCCTCCGTATGTTTCCCGTGATCCCTGTTAATCTAACTTTAAATGGTACCGCTGTCAGGATTCCAGTGAGCATTCAGAGAAACGTCCCGGGAAAGGTCTTATTAGGTAATGATCTCAGAGCTTTAGGGCTCGTAGGAGACACTGCCGAACGACCCTACACACGGTCTCAAGCACGGGCAGCATTGGCCAAGTCCAATACGCCGCCCCAGCCGAAGGGGCAACCCAAGGCGAAAGGAGTCTACAAGTCAAGACGGGGGAAAGAGAATATTCCCCCGAGCTCGCCTACCACTGCTGTGGAGGAAGTTGGTCAATCGCCCGGGCCTGACGAGGAGGTGGCGATGCCTGAAGTATTCGACCCCAACGATCATCCTGAACTAAAAGACTTGTTAGTTGAAGGAGGTCCTGATAGGGACGAATTCAGTAAAGGCCAACGTGAGTGCCCATCTCTGGAAGGCCTAAGGAGACAGGCCTGCTCCCAGCTTGAGGGTGAACCTCCTGGGAAGCATAGGATTTATTGGGAAGGTGGACTCCTGTATAGTGAGCCCACAGAGTCTACAGAAGGAGACCATAGGAGGTTGGTGGTTCCCCTTGCTGTTAGGCCCTTCCTCCTGCAGTTGGCGCATGAAGTTCCCCTTGCTGGTCACCTTGGTATGAAGAGGACCAAGCAAAGGTTATCCATGCACTTCTACTGGCCCAAGATGGGGGTGCAAGTAGAAAGTCACTGCAGGAGTTGTGCCTCCTGCCAGTTGTCTGGTAAGGTTGGCGCAACAATCCAAGCTCCGTTGGTACCGCTCCCAGTTGTGGGGGTACCATTTGAAAGGGTAGGGATCGACATTGTTGGTCCCCTTGACCCGCAAACATCCTCGGGCAATAGGTTTATCCTGGTGCTGGTCGACCATGCAACCAGGTATCCTGAGGCCATCCCATTGAAAACTGTAACTGCCAAGTCAGTTGCAAAAGCTTTACTCGGCATATTTACTAGGGTTGGCTTCCCTAAAGAAGTTGTGTCAGATCCTGGCAGCAACTTTATGTCGAAGTATATGCAGGCTATGTGGAAAGAATGTGGGGTCACCTACAAGTTCTCTTCTGCATACCACCCCCAGACCAATGGTCTGGTGGAACGTTTCAACAGAACGTTAAAGAGCATGATTGGGGCTCTGGAGGAGCCTCAGAGAAGAAAATGGGATCTTCTTTTACCATGCTTGCTGTTTGCTTACCGAGAGGTACCACAGGAGGGTGTTGGCTTCAGCCCCTTCGAACTTCTGTTCGGTCATCCCGTACGGGGACCCTTAGCCATTGTCAAGGAGGGATGGGAGATGCCCACTCCCCCTGTTACTACCAATGTAGTTGACTATGTGCTAGGGCTCAGAAAACGGATGGTACTTCTGATGGGCTTGGCTAGTGATAAATTGAAGGCAGGGCAAGCGCTGGTGAAACATTGGTACGACCAGAAAGCTTCCCTCATCAACTTTACACCTGGTCAGCAAGTCCTGATCATGAATCCAATAAGGCCTCGCGCTTTACAGGCCAAATGGTCAGGCCCTTACACAGTGGTGGAGCCCCTGGGTGAGGTGAACTATTTAGTGGACCTTGGAAGGCCTGGACAGGCCCCAAAAGTGTTTCACGTGAATAGGCTGAAGGCTTTCGTCCCAAGAGTCGAAATCGCAGCACTGCTACTGGCGTCAGACGTTGAGGAAGAGGAGTCTGAACCTCTCCCCGACCTGTTCCAGAGCGGTCCTTCAGATAGCTCCGTTGAGGGTGTCCGAGTGGCCCCTCACCTGACTTCTGATCAGCAGGCTGAGGTGAAAAGTTTGCTTAGGCAGTTTTCCCCCCTGTTTTCACAGTCCCCTGGTTTGACACCTTGGTGCAAACATAACATTGACACAGGAGACAGTGTACCTACCAAAAGTAGGGGATACAGGATGTCAGATAAAGTACGGTCTTATATTAAGACCGAGGTCAACAAGATGTTAGATCTTGGGGTGATTGAACCCTCTAGTAGTCCTTGGTCCAGTCCTGTGGTTCTGGTTCCAAAGGCAGGCACTTCTGAATTGAGGTTCTGCGTGGATTACAGGGCTCTGAATGCTGTCACCAAGACAGATGCCCACCCCTTGCCTCGAACAGATGAGCTGGTGGATACTTTGGGTGCCTCCAAGTACCTCAGCACGTTTGACCTCACTGCTGGCTATTGGCAAATAGCGTTAGCAGAACATGCCAGGGAGAAGACAGCATTTTCTACTCCAGACGGCCTTTACCAATTCCGGGTAATGCCGTTCGGGTTGAAGAATGCACCTGCCACTTTCCAGAGGCTTGTGAATCATGTGTTGAATGGGTTGGACGAATTCTGTCTTGCATATCTGGACGATATAGCAGTTTTCAGTGCCACCTGGGAAGACCATGTGAAACACCTCGGGATTGTGCTCCAGGCTCTTCAGAAAGCCCACTTGACCATAAAGGCTAGTAAATGCCAGATTGGACAAGGCTCAGTGGTTTACCTTGGACATGAAGTAGGTGGAGGGAGGATACAGCCTCTACCCAGTAAAGTACAAGCAGTACAAGACTGGCCTACCCCCACTACGCAAACCCAAGTGAGAGCCTTCTTAGAACTCACGGGGTATTATCGCAATTTTGTGGCAGACTATGGCACCATAGCTGCTCCTCTGACTGCCCTCACCACTCCGAAGAAACCCAAGAAGGTAACTTGGACCGACGAGTGTGAGAAGGCCTTCAATGGCTTAAAAGACTCCTTGTGCCAGGCCCCTGTCCTAAGGGCCCCTGATCATCAAAGACCTTTTATCGTGCAGACGGATGCCTCTGACACTGGGATAGGAGCTGTACTATCACAAGTAGATGAGAAGGGTAAGGAACACCCTATCGGTTTTATTAGTCGCCAGCTTAAGGACAGAGAGCTCAGGTGGTCCACGGTAGAGAAAGAATGTTTCTCTGTTGTGTGGGCCCTAAGGAAGCTGAGGCACTACCTCTATGGGACCCACTTCACTGTGCAGACTGACCATAAGCCGTTAAAGTGGCTAATGAACATGAAGGGGGAGAATCCAAAGTTGCTTAGGTGGTCCATAAGTCTTCAAGGCTTCGACTTCACTATTGAGCATAGACCAGGTGTCCAACATAGCAATGCTGATGGGTTGTCCAGAATGTTTAACTGACCTGAACAAGAGACTCATCCAGGGGTGGATTAGTTCCCCCTGTCCATAGTCTGGGAGGGGCGAGTGTTAGGAAAGATTTCGTAATTGTAGGGAATTTTCCTTCCATGTGGCAACCCCTAAACTTTTTGCTATTGTTTTTAACCTTGTTCTTGACTTTGCCAGAGAAGTACAGCCTTCTGCCGCACTTCTCTGGGCTTTCGCTCCTTTCTTACGGGGAAACTGACATGCCCTTAAGACAGTCAGTACCGGGGAACGTGGTTTCCCGTAGTTTCTTTTATCGTGTCGCAGCTTTAGTGCAACACGACACAAGAGGGCACTGTAAGCTAAGTTACAGCTCTCTTGGGTCTCTAGCCTTCTACAGGCCCTAGATACTCTTTTAGGATGGTATTTGATCGGTGCAAGTCATTCAGGGTTTGGAATGGTGGCAGCGATCGTTTTGTTTATTTTGAGCTCCTTTTGGCGTTCTGAGCACGTTTTTGCACTGAACCCAAAATGGTGGCCTGGCTCCCAAAATGGCCAGGCCGCGAGGCTCCTTTGTCCTGTCCACTGTCCGTCTTGCTCCCTTCACCTTCCCCAGGTCCAGCGACCCGGGGCCTTCCTTATTTGGGCATGTACTTTCCCGCGAAACGTGGTTGCTTTCGCGGGCTTCTACATGTCGTTTGTGTGCCTCCAGGGTGTGGGCTGGGATGTCTGGTCCCAATACACATCCTGGGTGCCAGAGAGTCTAGGGTGGTGTGAATGCCTGGGACCACCGTGGTCCGTGATTGGTCCACGTATGGTATGTGTTTTGATGAGCGGATCTCCCATTGGCTCCCCTACGTTTTGGCGCGAAGGGAACCGTGGATAAGAGGGGGCTGGAAACACCACTACCATGTCGATCTCCTGAGTTCTCACGAACGAAGGAATACAGGAGCCAAGTATCCTGCAACTACGAGGCTGGACCGAGGAATCGCTGGTGACCCGCTGAAGGAATCCTCCTTTGCACTGCTGTCGTCCGGAGAGCCCCTGTCCTCCTTTGATCGAACCAGAATGCCTGTACTGGTGCTTCGACCTTTGGAATAGCAGGAACAGCTATTCCCGGCATCTTCAACCATCTCCTGCCAAGTAAGCCTTCGGAAGCGTCTCTGGGCCATCCAGTTGACTGACCAGCTTACCAAGGAGTTTGGCTCTGCAACCGCCGCCAGGTTGTGTTGTATTGCGAGTCCTTGTCCCTCTCCCACGCTTCGTACGCTTGGCGTCCCCAGGTCTGAAGGGAGGAGGGTTCATTTGGCTCGAATACACACGGCCGCTCCGTTGTCCTGTGCGGCAACAAAACTGTGCCGGTTTCGTCGATTGGGACGTCTTTTTGCTCTACACGACTACAAAGCGTTCCCTGCTCTTCTGAACCTGCCAGCTGCTGAAACTATCGTGGAGAAGCCTGGGTCTGCTTGCTTCGGGGACCGGTGAGTAGTATATCTAGGATCTGGTCGCCCTCCTGCAGTATCCCATTGCTTTTCCCTGCTGTGTAAAAACAGCACCCTTTTGCCGCGCTCGCGCTCTGCTTCTGCCCGCTGTGGAGGCTGCGCTTGAGTTGCGGAACCTGTTCTTCTTCTGCTGTGCACTAACGTGAACCGCCTGACTTCCTCCGAAGAGCTTCCCCTTGTGCCCGTCGGCACCGGCGTGGCAGGTACTTTGAGCACAAGGCTCCACTCTTCGCAGGGCTCGGACTTCCATCTAGTTAGGTGCCTATGAAAGCGAACTGAGTCGAAAGCATTATCGCACTGCCTGTTTTCCTTCCCTGGCAGGTGGACTACATATTTCGTGCTTTAAACGCTTGCGACTGTGTATTTGTATATATATTGTATTGATATGGTATGTGTTGGTTTAATATTGTGATATTGTGATTTTCTCGCTACGGTCATTATTTTAAAGGCCTTAAAATAAATGTGTATCTATTTTTGATATAACAACTGTTTGGAGTAGTTTGTAAGCGCTTTTGCTTTGTGTGCTCATTGCGGGCTTTCAGTCACCCTCACCCCTCTTGAGACCTAGTCTTGACCGCCGCGATCGCTACCTTGATTGGTCTGGCTCGTCCAGAGGTTACCCTGTTCCAAGTAATTAGGTTGGCCTTCTGAACTTCTGCGCCACCAGGACAGAGTTCAGAAATCCGTCTTAACAGATATCACATCTCATGCTATAGGTAGGCTCTCAGGTTTGGTATAAGCATTGAGATATCACATCTCATGCTATAGGAAGGGTCTCAGGATTGGAATGGGAAGGAATTGGATATCACATCTCATGCTATAGGAAGGGTATCAGATTTGGTATAAGCATTGAGATATCACATCTCATGCTAAAGGAAGGGTCTCAGGATTGGAATGGGAAGGAGTTGTATATGACATCTCAGGCCATAGGAAGGTTCTCAGGTTTGGTATAAGCATTGAGATATCACATCTCTGCTATCGGAAGGGTCTCAGGATTGGAATGGGAAGGAGTTGGATATCCCATCTCATGTTATAGGAAGGGTCTCAGGTTTGGTATTAGAAGCATAGAGATATCACATCTCATGCTATAGGAAGGGTTTTAGGATTTGAATGGCAAGGAGTTGGATATCACATCTCATGCCATAGGAAGGGTCTCAGGTTTGGTATAAGCATTGAGATATCACATCTCTGCTATCGGAAGGGTCTCAGGATTGGATTGGGAAGGAGTTGGATATCCCTTCTCATGCTATAGGAAGTGTCTCAGGTTGGAATGGGAAGGAGTTGGATATCACATCTCATGTTATAGGAAGGGTCTCAGGATTGGAATATGAAGGATTTGGATATCACATCTCTTGCTATAGGAAGGGTCTCAGGATTGGAATGGGTAGGAGTTGGATATCACATCTCATGTTATAGGAAGGGTCTCAGGTTTGGTATAAGCATTGAGATATCACATCTCTGCTATCGGAAGCGGCTCAGGATTGGAATGGGAAGGAGTTGGATATCATATCTCATGTTATAGGAAGAGTCTCTGGTTTGGTATTAGAATCATTGAGATATCACATCGCATGCTGTAGGAAGGGTCTAAGGATTGGAATGGGATGGACTTGGATATCACATCTCATGCTATAGGTAGGCTCTCAGGTTTGGTATAAGCATTGAGATATCACATGTCATGCTATAGGAAGGGTCTCAGGATTGGAATGGGAAGGAATTGGATATCACATCTCATGCTATAGGAAGGGTCTCAGATTTGGTATGAGCATTGAGATATCACATCTCATGCTAAAGGAAGGGTCTCAGGATTGGAATGAGAAGGAGTTGTATATGACATCTCAGGCCATAGGAAGGTTCTCAGGTTTGGTATAAGCATTGAGATATCACATCTCTGCTATCGGAAGGGTCTCAGGATTGGAATGGGAAGGAGTTGGATATCCCATCTCATGTTATAGGAAGGGTCTCAGGTTTGGTATTAGAAGCATAGAGATATCACATCTCATGCTATAGGAAGGGTCTCAGGATTGGAATGGGAAGGACTTGGATGTCACATCTCATGCTATAGGGAGGGTCTCAAGTTTGATATTAGAAGCATTGAGATAACAAATCTCATGATATCGGACGGGTCTCAGGATTGGAATGGGAAGGAGTTGGATATCACATCTCATGATAAAGGAAGGGTCTAAGGTTTGGAAGGGGAAGGATTTGGATATCACATCTCATGTTATAGGACGGGTCTCAGGTTTGGTATTAGAAGCATTGAGATATCAAGTCTCATGGTATAAGAAGGGTCTCAGAATTGGAATGGGAAGGAGTTGGATATCACACCTCAAGCTATAGGAAGGGTCTCAGGATTGGAATGGGAAGGAGTTTGATATCACATCTCATGCCATAGTATGGGTCTCAGGTTTGGTAGAAGCATTGGGATATCACATCTCATGGTATCAGAAGGGTATCAGTATTGGATTTGGAAGAAGTTGGATATCCCATCTCATGCTATAGGAAGGGTCTCAGGTTGGAATGGGAAGGAGTTGGATATCACATTTCATGTTATAGGAAGGGTCTCAGGATTGGAATGGGAAGGACTTGGATATCATATCTCATGCTATAGGACGGGTCTCAGGTTTTTTATTAGAATCATTGAGATATCATATTGCATGCTGTAGGAAGGGTCTAAGGATTGGAATGGGAAGGACTTGGATATCACATCTCATGTTATAGGAAGAATCTCAGGTTTGGTATTAGAAGCATTGAGACATCACATCTCATGCTATAGGAAGGGTCTCAGGGTTGGAATGGGAAGGAGTTGGATATCACATCTCATCCAATAGGAAGGGTCTCAGGTTTGGAATGGGAAGGAATTGGATATCACATCTCATGTTATAGGAAGGATCTCAGGTTTGGTATTAGAAGCATTGAGATATCACATCACATGCTATAGGAAGGGTCTCAGGATTGGAATGTGAAGGATTTGGATATCACATCTCATGCTAAAGGAAGGGTCTCAGGTTTGGTAGAAGCAATGAGATATCACGTCTCTGCTATCGGAAGGGTCTCAGGATTGGATTGGGAAGGAGTTGGATATCCCTTCTCATGCTATAGGAAGGGTCTCAGGATTTGAATGGCAAGGAGTTGGATATCACATCTCATGCCATAGGAAGGGTCTCAGGTTTGGTATAAGCATTGAGATATCACATCTCTGCTATCGGAAGGGTCTCAGGATTGGAATGGGAAGGAGTTGGATATTCCCATCTCATGTTATAGGAAGGGTCTCAGGTTTGGTATTAGAAGCATTGAGATATCACATCTCATGCTATAGGAAGGGTCTCAGGATTGGAATGGGAACGACTTGGATATCACATCTCATGCTATAGGGAGGGTCTCAAGTTTGATATTAGAAGCTTTGAGATATCACATCTCATGATATCGGAAGGGTCTCAGGATTGGAATGGGAAGGAGTTGGATATCACATCTCATGATAAAGGAAGGGTCTAAGGTTTGGAAGGGGAAGGATTTGGATATCACATCTCATGTTATATTACGGGTCTCAGGTTTGGTATTAGAAGCCTGAGACCCTTCCGATAGCAGAGATGTGATATCTCAATGCTTATACCAAACCTGAGACCCTTCCTATGGCATGAGATGTGATATCCAACTCCTTGCCATTCAAATCCTGAGACCCTTCCTATAGCATGAGAAGGGATATCCAACTCCTTCCCAATCCAATCCTGAGACCCTTCCGATAGCAGAGACGTGATATCTCAATGCTTCTACCAAACCTGAGACCCTTCCTTTAGCATGAGATGTGATATCCAAATCCTTCACATTCCAATCCTGAGACCCTTCCTATAGCATGAGATGTGATATCTCAATGCTTCTAATACCAAACCTGAGATCCTTCCTATAACATGAGATGTGATATCCAATTCCTTCCTATTCCAAACCTGTGACCCTTCCTATTGGATGAGTTGTGATATCCAACTCCTTCCCATTCCAACCCTGAGACCCTTCCTATAGCATGAGATGTGATGTCTCAATGCTTCTAATACCAAACCTGAGATCCTTCCTATAACATGAGATGTGATATCCAACTCCTTCCATTCCAATCCTGAGACCCGTCCTATAGCATGAGATGTGATATCTCAATGCTTATACCAAACCTGAGACCCTTCCTATAGCATGAGATGTGATATCCAACTGCTTCCCATTCCAATCCTGAGACCCTTCCTATAGCATGAGATGTGATATCTCAATGCTTCTAATACCAAACCTGAGATCCTTCCTCTAACATGAAATGTGATATCCAACTCCTTCCCTTTCCAAACCTAAGAGCCTATCTATAGCATGAGATGTGATATCCAAGTCCTTCACATTCCAACCCTTAGACCCTTCCTACAGCATGCAATATGATATCTCAATGATTCTAATAACAAACCTGAGACCCGTCCTATAACATGAGATGGGATATCCAACTCCTTCCCATTCCAATCCTGAGACACTTCCGATAGCAGAGATGTGATATCTCAATGCTTATACCAAACCTGAGACCCTTCCTATAACATGAGATGTGATATCCAAATCCTTCCCGTTCCAAACCTGAGACCCTTCCTTTAGCATGAGATGTGATATCCAGCTCCTTCCCATTCCAATCCTGAGACACTTCCGATAGCATGAGATGTGATATCTCAATGCTTCTAATATCAAAACTGAGACCCTCCCTATAGCATGATATGTGATATCTAAGTCCTTCCCATTCCAATCCTGAGACCCTCCCTATAGCATGAGATGTGATATCCAACTCCTTCTCATTCCAATCCTGAGACCCTTCCTATAGCATGAGATATGATATCTCAATACTTCTAATACCAAACGTGAGATCCTTCCGATAACATGAGATGTGATATCCAAATCCTTCCCCTTCCAAACCTGAGACCCTCCCTTTAGCATGAGATGTGATATCCAACTCCTTCCTATTCCAATCCTGAGACTCTTCTGATAGCATGAGATGTGATATCTCAATGCTTCTAATACCAAACCTGAGATCCTTCCGATAGCATGAGATGTGATATCTCAATGCTTCTAATACCAAACCTGAGATCCTTCCTATAACATGAGATGTGATATCCAAATCTTTCCCCTTCCAAACCTGAGACCCTCCCTTTAGCATGAGATGTGATATCCAACTCCTTCCCATTCCATTCCTGAGACCCTTCTGATAGCATGAGATGTGATATCTCAATGCCTCTAATACCAAACCTGAGATCCTACCTCTAACATGAAATGTGATATCCAACTCTTTCCCCTTCCAAACCTGAGAGCCTTCCTATAGCATAAGATGTGATATCCAAGTCCTTCCCATTCCAATCCTGAGACCCTTCCTATAGCTTGAGATGTGATATCCAACTCCTTCCCATTCCAATTCTGAGACCCTTCCTATACTATGAGACTTGATATCTCAATGCTTCTAATACCAAACCTGCGACCCGTAATATAACATGAGATGTGATATCCAAATCCTTCCCCTTCCAAACCTTAGACCCTTCCTTTATCATGAGATGTGATATCCAACTCCTTCCCATTCCAATCCTGAGACCCTTCCGATATCATGAGATGTGATATCTCAAAGCTTCTAATATCAAACTTGAGACCCTCCCTATAGCATGAGATGTGATATCCAAGTCCTTCCCATTCCAATCCTGAGACCCTTCCTATAGCATGAGATGTGATATCTCAATGCTTATACCAAACCTGAGACCCTTCCTATAGCATGAGATGTGATATCCAACTGCTTCCCATTCCAATCCTGAGACCCTTCCTATAGCATGAGATGTGATATCTCTATGCTTCTAATACCAAACCTGAGATCCTTCCTCTAACATGAAATGTGATATTCAACTCCTTCCCATTCCAATCCTGAGACACTTCCGATAGCATGAGATGTGATATCTCAATGCTTCTAATATCAAAACTGAGACCCTCCCTATAGCATGATATGTGATATCTAAGTCCTTCCCATTCCAATCCTGAGACCCTCCCTATAGCATGAGATGTGATATCCAACTCCTTCCCATTCCAATCCTGAGACCCTTCCTATAGCATGAGATATGATATCTCAATACTTCTAATACCAAACGTGAGATCCTTCCGATAACATGAGATGTGATATCCAAATCCTTCCCCTTCCAAACCTGAGACCCTCCCTTTAGCATGAGATGTGATATCCAACTCCTTCCTATTCCAATCCTGAGACTCTTCTGATAGCATGAGATGTGATATCTCAATGCTTCTAATACCAAACCTGAGATCCTTCCGATAGCATGAGATGTGATATCTCAATGCTTCTAATACCAAACCTGAGATCCTTCCTATAACATGAGATGTGATATCCAAATCCTTCCCCTTCCAAACCTGAGACCCTCCCTTTAGCATGAGATGTGATATCCAACTCCTTCCCATTCCATTCCTGAGACCCTTCTGATAGCATGAGATGTGATATCTCAATGCCTCTAATACCAAACCTGAGATCCTACCTCTAACATGAAATGTGATATCCAACTCTTTCCCCTTCCAAACCTGAGAGCCTTCCTATAGCATGAGATGTGATATCCAAGTCCTTCCCATTCCAATCCTGAGACCCTTCCTATAGCTTGAGATGTGATATCCAACTCCTTCCCATTCCAATTCTGAGACCCTTCCTATACTATGAGACTTGATATCTCAATGCTTCTAATACCAAACCTGAGACCCGTAATATAACATGAGATGTGATATCCAAATCCTTCCCCTTCCAAACCTTAGACCCTTCCTTTATCATGAGATGTGATATCCAACTCCTTCCCATTCCAATCCTGAGACCCTTCCGATATCATGAGATGTGATATCTCAAAGCTTCTAATATCAAACTTGAGACCCTCCCTATAGCATGAGATGTGATATCCAAGTCCTTCCCATTCCAATCCTGAGACCCTTCCTATAGCATGAGATGTGATATCTCAATGCTTCTAATACCAAACCTGAGACCCTTCCTATAACATGAGATGGGAATATCCAACTCCTTCCCATTCCAATCCTGAGACCCTTCCGATAGCAGAGATGTGATATCTCAATGCTTATACCAAACCTGAGATCCTTCCTATAACATGAGATGTGATATCCAACTCCTTCCCATTCCAATCCTGAGACACTTCCTATAGCATGAGATGTGATATCTCACTGCTTATACCAAACCTGAGACCCTTCCCATAGCATGAGATGTGATATCCAACTCCTTCCCATTCCAATCCTCAGACCCTTCCTATAGCATGAGATGTGATATCTCTATGCTTCTAATATCAAACTTGAGACCCTACCTATAGCATGAGATGTGATATCCAAGTCCTTCCCATTCCAATCCTGAGACACTTCCTATAGCATGAGATGTGATATCTCAATGCTTCTAATACCAAACCTGAGACTCTTCCTATAACATGAGATGGGATATCCAACTCCTTCCCATTCCAATCCTGAGACCCTTTTGATAGCAGAGATGTGATATCTCAATGTTTATACCAAACCTGAGACCCTTCCTACGGCATGAGATGTCATATTCAACTCCTTCCCATTCCAATCCTGAGACCCTTCCTATAGCATGAGATGTGATATCCAACTCCTTCCCATTCCAATCCTGAGACCCTTCCTATAGCATGAGATGTGATGTCTCAATGCTTCTAATACCAAACCTGAGATCCTTCCTATAACATGAGATGTGATATCCAACTCCTTCCATTCCAATCCTGGACCCTTCCTATAGCATGAGATGTGATATCTCAATGCTTATACCAAACCTGAGACCCTTCCTATAGCATGAGATGTGATATCCAACTCCTTCCCATTCCAATCCTGAGACCCTTCCTATAGCCTGAGATGTGATATCTCAATGCCTCTAATACCAAACCTGAGATCCTTCCTCTAACATGAAATGTGATATCCAACTCCTTCACTTTCCAAACCTGAGAGCCTATCTATAGCATGAGATGTGATATCCAAGTCCTTCCCATTCCAATCCTGAGACCCTTCCTATAGCATGAGAGGTGATATCTCAATACTTCTAATACCAAACCTGAGATCCATCCTATCACATGAGATGTGATATCCAAATCCTTCCCCTTCCAAACCTGAGGCCCTCCCTTTAGCATGAGATGTGATATCCAACTCCTTCCCATTCCAATCCTGAGACCCTTCTGATAGCATAAGATATGATATCTCAATGCTTCTATACCAAACCTGAGATCCTTCCGATAGCATGAGATATGATATCTCAATACTTCTAATACCAAACCTGAGATCCTTCCTATAACATGAGATGTGATATCCAAATCCTTATCTTCCAAACCTGAGACCCTCCCTTTAGCATGAGATGTGATATCCAACTCCTTCCCATTCCAATCCTGAGACTCTTCTGATAGCATAAGATATGATATCTCAATGCTTCTATACCAAACCTGAGATCCTTCTGATAGCATGAGATGTGATATCTCAATACTTCTAATACCAAACCTGAGATCCTACCTCTAACATGAAATGTGATATCCAACTCTTTCCCCTTGCAAACCTGAGAGCCTTCCTATAGCATGAGATGTGATATCCAAGTCCTTCCCATTCCAATCCTGAGACCCTTCCTATAACATGAGATGTGATATCCAACTCCTTCCCATTCCAACCTGAGACCCTTCCTATAGCATGAGATGGGATATCCAACTCCTTCCAAATCCAATCCCGATACCCTTCCGATAGCATGAGATCTGATATCCCAATGCTTCTACCAAACCTGAGACCCATACTATGGCATGAGATGTGATATCAAACTCCTTCCCATTCTAATCCTGAGACCCTTCCTATAGCTTGAGATGTGATATCCAACTCCTTCCCATTCCAATTCTGAGACCCTTCCTATACCATGAGACTTGATATCTCAATGCTTCTAATACCAAACCTGAGACCCGTCCTATAACATGAGATGTGATATCCAAATCCTTCCCCTTCCAAACCTTAGACCCTTCCTTTATCATGAGATGTGATAGCCAACTCCTTCCCATTCCAATCTTGATACCCTTCCGATATCATGAAATGTGATATCTCAATGCTTCTAATATCAAACTTGAGACCCTCCCTATAACATGAGATGGGAATATCCAACTCCTTCCCATTCCAATCCTGAGACCCTTCCGATAGCAGAGATGTGATATCTCAATGCTTATACCAAACCTGAGATCCTTCCTATAACATGAGATGGGATATCCAACTCCTTCCCATTCCAATCCTGAGACACTTCCTATAGCATGAGATGTGATATCTCACTGCTTATACCAAACCTGAGACCCTTCCTATAGCATGAGATGTGATATCCAACTCCTTCCCATTCCAATCCTGAGACCCTTCCTATAGCATGAGATGTGATATCTCAATGCTTCTAATATCAAACTTGAGACCCTCCCTATAGCATGAGATGTGATACCCAAGTCCTTCCCATTCCAATCCTGAGACACTTCCTATAGCATGAGATGTGATATCCAACTGCTTCCCATTCCAATCATGAGACCCTTCCTATAGCATGAGATGTGATATCTCTATGCTTCTAATACCAAACCTGAGATCCTTCCTCTAACATGAAATGTGATATCCAACTCCTTCCCTTTCCAAACCTAAGAGCCTATCTATAGCATGAGATGTGATATCCAAGTCCTTCACATTCCAACCCTTAGACCCTTCCTACAGCATGCAATATGATATCTCAATGATTCTAATAACAAACCTGAGACCCGTCCTATAACATGAGATGGGATATTCAACTCCTTCCCATTCCAATCCTGAGACTCTTCCGATAGCAGAGATGTGATATCTCAATGCTTATACCAAACCTGAGACCCTTCCTATAACATGAGATGTGATATCCAAATCCTTCCCGTTCCAAACCTGAGACCCTTCCTTTAGCATGAGATGTGATATCCAGCTCCTTCCCATTCCAATCCTGAGACACTTCCGATAGCATGAGATGTGATATCTCAATGCTTCTAATATCAAAACTGAGACCCTCCCTATAGCATGATATGTGATATCTAAGTCCTTCCCATTCCAATCCTGAGACCCTCCCTATAGCATGAGATGTGATATCCAACTCCTTCCCATTCCAATCCTGAGACCCTTCCTATAGCATGAGATATGATATCTCAATACTTCTAATACCAAACGTGAGATCCTTCCGATAACATGAGATGTGATATCCAAATCCTTCCCCTTCCAAACCTGAGACCCTCCCTTTAGCATGAGATGTGATATCCAACTCCTTCCTATTCCAATCCTGAGACTCTTCTGATAGCATGAGATGTGATATCTCAATGCTTCTAATACCAAACCTGAGATCCTTCCGATAGCATGAGATGTGATATCTCAATGCTTCTAATACCAAACCTGAGATCCTTCCTATAACATGAGATGTGATATCCAAATCCTTCCCCTTCCAAACCTGAGACCCTCCCTTTAGCATGAGATGTGATATCCAACTCCTTCCCATTCCATTCCTGAGACCCTTCGGATAGCATGAGATGTGATATCTCAATGCCTCTAATACCAAACCTGAGATCCTACCTCTAACATGAAATGTGATATCCAACTCTTTCCCCTTCCAAACCTGAGAGCCTTCCTATAGCATGAGATGTGATATCCAAGTCCTTCCCATTCCAATCCTGAGACCCTTCCTATAGCTTGAGATGTGATATCCAACTCCTTCCCATTCCAATTCTGAGACCCTTCCTATACTATGAGACTTGATATCTCAATGCTTCTAATACCAAACCTGAGACCCGTAATATAACATGAGATGTGATATCCAAATCCTTCCCCTTCCAAACCTTAGACCCTTCCTTTATCATGAGATGTGATATCCAACTCCTTCCCATTCCAATCCTGAGACCCTTCCGATATCATGAGATGTGATATCTCAAAGCTTCTAATATCAAACTTGAGACCCTCCCTATAGCATGAGATGTGATATCCAAGTCCTTCCCATTCCAATCCTGAGACCCTTCCTATAGCATGAGATGTGATATCTCAATGCTTATACCAAACCTGAGACCCTTCCTATAGCATGAGATGTGATATCCAACTGCTTCCCATTCCAATCCTGAGACCCTTCCTATAGCATGAGATGTGATATCTCTATGCTTCTAATACCAAACCTGAGATCCTTCCTCTAACATGAAATGTGATATCCAACTCCTTCCCTTTCCAAACCTAAGAGCCTATCTATAGCATGAGATGTGATATCCAAGTCCTTCACATTCCAACCCTTAGACCCTTCCTACAGCATGCAATATGATATCTCAATGATTCTAATAACAAACCTGAGACCCGTCCTATAACATGAGATGGGATATCCAACTCCTTCCCATTCCAATCCTGAGACTCTTCCGATAGCAGAGATGTGATATCTCAATGCTTATACCAAACCTGAGACCCTTCCTATAACATGAGATGTGATATCCAAATCCTTCCCGTTCCAAACCTGAGACCCTTCCTTTAGCATGAGATGTGATATCCAGCTCCTTCCCATTACAATCCTGAGACACTTCCGCCATCATGAGATGTGATATCTCAATGCTTCTAATATCAAAACTGAGACCCTCCCTATAGCATGATATGTGATATCTAAGTCCTTCCCATTCCAATCCTGAGACCCTCCCTATAGCATGAGATGTGATATCCAACTCCTTCCCATTCCAATCCTGAGACCCTTCCTATAGCATGAGATATGATATCTCAATACTTCTAATACCAAACCTGAGATCCTTCCGATAACATGAGATGTGATATCCAAATCCTTCCCCTTCCAAACCTGAGACCCTCCCTTTAGCATGAGATGTGATATCCAACTCCTTCCTATTCCAATCCTGAGACTCTTCTGATAGCATGAGATGTGATATCTCAATGCTTCTAATACCAAACCTGAGATCCTTCCGATAGCATGAGATGTGATATCTCAATGCTTCTAATACCAAACCTGAGATCCTTCCTATAACATGAGATGTGATATCCAAATCCTTCCCCTTCCAAACCTGAGACCCTCCCTTTAGCATGAGATGTGATATCCAACTCCTTCCCATTCCATTCCTGAGACCCTTCGGATAGCATGAGATGTGATATCTCAATGCCTCTAATACCAAACCTGAGATCCTACCTCTAACATGAAATGTGATATCCAACTCTTTCCCCTTCCAAACCTGAGAGCCTTCCTATAGCATGAGATGTGATATCCAAGTCCTTCCCATTCCAATCCTGAGACCCTTCCTATAGCTTGAGATGTGATATCCAACTCCTTCCCATTCCAATTCTGAGACCCTTCCTATACTATGAGACTTGATATCTCAATGCTTCTAATACCAAACCTGAGACCCGTAATATAACATGAGATGTGATATCCAAATCCTTCCCCTTCCAAACCTTAGACCCTTCCTTTATCATGAGATGTGATATCCAACTCCTTCCCATTCCAATCCTGAGACCCTTCCGATATCATGAGATGTGATATCTCAAAGCTTCTAATATCAAACTTGAGACCCTCCCTATAGCATGAGATGTGATATCCAAGTCCTTCCCATTCCAATCCTGAGACCCTTCCTATAGCATGAGATGTGATATCTCAATGCTTATACCAAACCTGAGACCCTTCCTATAGCATGAGATGTGATATCCAACTGCTTCCCATTCCAATCCTGAGACCCTTCCTATAGCATGAGATGTGATATCTCTATGCTTCTAATACCAAACCTGAGATCCTTCCTCTAACATGAAATGTGATATCCAACTCCTTCCCCTTCCAAACCTGAGAGCCTTCCTATAGCATGAGATGTGATATCCAAGTCCTTCCCATTCCAATCCTGAGACCCTTCCTATAGCTTGAGATGTGATATCCAACTCCTTCCCATTCCAATTCTGAGACCCTTCCTATACTATGAGACTTGATATCTCAATGCTTCTAATACCAAACCTGAGACCCGTAATATAACATGAGATGTGATATCCAAATCCTTCCCCTTCCAAACCTTAGACCCTTCCTTTATCATGAGATGTGATATCCAACTCCTTCCCATTCCAATCCTGAGACCCTTCCGATATCATGAGATGTGATATCTCAAAGCTTCTAATATCAAACTTGAGACCCGTCCTATAACATGAGATGGGATATCCAACTCCTTCCCATTCCAATCCTGAGACTCTTCCGATAGCAGAGATGTGATATCTCAATGCTTATACCAAACCTGAGACCCTTCCTATAACATGAGATGTGATATCCAAATCCTTCCCGTTCCAAACCTGAGACCCTTCCTTTAGCATGAGATGTGATATCCAGCTCCTTCCCATTCCAATCCTGAGACACTTCCGATAGCATGAGATGTGATATCTCAATGCTTCTAATATCAAAACTGAGACCCTCCCTATAGCATGATATGTGATATCTAAGTCCTTCCCATTCCAATCCTGAGACCCTCCCTATAGCATGAGATGTGATATCCAACTCCTTCCCATTCCAATCCTGAGACCCTTCATATAGCATGAGATATGATATCTCAATACTTCTAATACCAAACGTGAGATCCTTCCGATAACATGAGATGTGATATCCAAATCCTTCCCCTTCCAAACCTGAGACCCTCCCTTTAGCATGAGATGTGATATCCAACTCCTTCCTATTCCAATCCTGAGACTCTTCTGATAGCATGAGATGTGATATCTCAATGCTTCTAATACCAAACCTGAGATCCTTCCGATAGCATGAGATGTGATATCTCAATGCTTCTAATACCAAACCTGAGATCCTTCCTATAACATGAGATGTGATATCCAAATCCTTCCCCTTCCAAACCTGAGACCCTCCCTTTAGCATGAGATGTGATATCCAACTCCTTCCCATTCCATTCCTGAGACCCTTCTGATAGCATGAGATGTGATATCTCAATGCCTCTAATACCAAACCTGAGATCCTACCTCTAACATGAAATGTGATATCCAACTCTTTCCCCTTCCAAACCTGAGAGCCTTCCTATAGCATGAGATGTGATATCCAAGTCCTTCCCATTCCAATCCTGAGACCCTTCCTATAGCTTGAGATGTGATATCCAACTCCTTCCCATTCCAATTCTGAGACCCTTCCTATACTATGAGACTTGATATCTCAATGCTTCTAATACCAAACCTGAGACCCGTAATATAACATGAGATGTGATATCCAAATCCTTCCCCTTCCAAACCTTAGACCCTTCCTTTATCATGAGATGTGATATCCAACTCCTTCCCATTCCAATCCTGAGACCCTTCCGATATCATGAGATGTGATATCTCAAAGCTTCTAATATCAAACTTGAGACCCTCCCTATAGCATGAGATGTGATATCCAAGTCCTTCCCATTCCAATCCTGAGACCCTTCCTATAGCATGAGATGTGATATCTCAATGCTTCTAATACCAAACCTGAGACCCTTCCTATAACATGAGATGGGAATATCCAACTCCTTCCCATTCCAATCCTGAGACCCTTCCGATAGCAGAGATGTGATATCTCAATGCTTATACCAAACCTGAGATCCTTCCTATAACATGAGATGTGATATCCAACTCCTTCCCATTCCAATCCTGAGACACTTCCTATAGCATGAGATGTGATATCTCACTGCTTATACCAAACCTGAGACCCTTCCCATAGCATGAGATGTGATATCCAACTCCTTCCCATTCCAATCCTCAGACCCTTCCTATAGCATGAGATGTGATATCTCAATGCTTCTAATATCAAACTTGAGACCCTACCTATAGCATGAGATGTGATATCCAAGTCCTTCCCATTCCAATCCTGAGACACTTCCTATAGCATGAGATGTGATATCTCAATGCTTCTAATACCAAACCTGAGACTCTTCCTATAGCATGAGATGTGATATCCAAGTCCTTCCCATTCCAATCCTGAGACCCTTCCTATAGCATGAGATGTGATATCTCAATGCTTATACCAAACCTGAGACCCTTCCTATAGCATGAGATGTGATATCCAACTGCTTCCCATTCCAATCCTGAGACCCTTCCTATAGCATGAGATGTGATATCTCTATGCTTCTAATACCAAACCTGAGATCCTTCCTCTAACATGAAATGTGATATCCAACTCTTTCCCCTTCCAAACCTGAGAGCCTTCCTATAGCATGAGATGTGATATCCAAGTCCTTCCCATTCCAATCCTGAGACCCTTCCTATAGCTTGAGATGTGATATCCAACTCCTTCCCATTCCAATTCTGAGACCCTTCCTATACTATGAGACTTGATATCTCAATGCTTCTAATACCAAACCTGAGACCCGTAATATAACATGAGATGTGATATCCAAATCCTTCCCCTTCCAAACCTTAGACCCTTCCTTTATCATGAGATGTGATATCCAACTCCTTCCCATTCCAATCCTGAGACCCTTCCGATATCATGAGATGTGATATCTCAAAGCTTCTAATATCAAACTTGAGACCCTCCCTATAGCATGAGATGTGATATCCAAGTCCTTCCCATTCCAATCCTGAGACCCTTCCTATAGCATGAGATGTGATATCTCAATGCTTATACCAAACCTGAGACCCTTCCTATAGCATGAGATGTGATATCCAACTGCTTCCCATTCCAATCCTGAGACCCTTCCTATAGCATGAGATGTGATATCTCTATGCTTCTAATACCAAACCTGAGATCCTTCCTCTAACATGAAATGTGATATCCAACTCCTTCCCTTTCCAAACCTAAGAGCCTATCTATAGCATGAGATGTGATATCCAAGTCCTTCACATTCCAACCCTTAGACCCTTCCTACAGCATGCAATATGATATCTCAATGATTCTAATAACAAACCTGAGACCCGTCCTATAACATGAGATGGGATATCCAACTCCTTCCCATTCCAATCCTGAGACTCTTCCGATAGCAGAGATGTGATATCTCAATGCTTATACCAAACCTGAGACCCTTCCTATAACATGAGATGTGATATCCAAATCCTTCCCGTTCCAAACCTGAGACCCTTCCTTTAGCATGAGATGTGATATCCAGCTCCTTCCCATTCCAATCCTGAGACACTTCCGATAGCATGAGATGTGATATCTCAATGCTTCTAATATCAAAACTGAGACCCTCCCTATAGCATGATATGTGATATCTAAGTCCTTCCCATTCCAATCCTGAGACCCTCCCTATAGCATGAGATGTGATATCCAACTCCTTCCCATTCCAATCCTGAGACCCTTCATATAGCATGAGATATGATATCTCAATACTTCTAATACCAAACGTGAGATCCTTCCGATAACATGAGATGTGATATCCAAATCCTTCCCCTTCCAAACCTGAGACCCTCCCTTTAGCATGAGATGTGATATCCAACTCCTTCCTATTCCAATCCTGAGACTCTTCTGATAGCATGAGATGTGATATCTCAATGCTTCTAATACCAAACCTGAGATCCTTCCGATAGCATGAGATGTGATATCTCAATGCTTCTAATACCAAACCTGAGATCCTTCCTATAACATGAGATGTGATATCCAAATCCTTCCCCTTCCAAACCTGAGACCCTCCCTTTAGCATGAGATGTGATATCCAACTCCTTCCCATTCCATTCCTGAGACCCTTCTGATAGCATGAGATGTGATATCTCAATGCCTCTAATACCAAACCTGAGATCCTACCTCTAACATGAAATGTGATATCCAACTCTTTCCCCTTCCAAACCTGAGAGCCTTCCTATAGCATGAGATGTGATATCCAAGTCCTTCCCATTCCAATCCTGAGACCCTTCCTATAGCTTGAGATGTGATATCCAACTCCTTCCCATTCCAATTCTGAGACCCTTCCTATACTATGAGACTTGATATCTCAATGCTTCTAATACCAAACCTGAGACCCGTAATATAACATGAGATGTGATATCCAAATCCTTCCCCTTCCAAACCTTAGACCCTTCCTTTATCATGAGATGTGATATCCAACTCCTTCCCATTCCAATCCTGAGACCCTTCCGATATCATGAGATGTGATATCTCAAAGCTTCTAATATCAAACTTGAGACCCTCCCTATAGCATGAGATGTGATATCCAAGTCCTTCCCATTCCAATCCTGAGACCCTTCCTATAGCATGAGATGTGATATCTCAATGCTTCTAATACCAAACCTGAGACCCTTCCTATAACATGAGATGGGAATATCCAACTCCTTCCCATTCCAATCCTGAGACCCTTCCGATAGCAGAGATGTGATATCTCAATGCTTATACCAAACCTGAGATCCTTCCTATAACATGAGATGTGATATCCAACTCCTTCCCATTCCAATCCTGAGACACTTCCTATAGCATGAGATGTGATATCTCACTGCTTATACCAAACCTGAGACCCTTCCCATAGCATGAGATGTGATATCCAACTCCTTCCCATTCCAATCCTCAGACCCTTCCTATAGCATGAGATGTGATATCTCAATGCTTCTAATATCAAACTTGAGACCCTACCTATAGCATGAGATGTGATATCCAAGTCCTTCCCATTCCAATCCTGAGACACTTCCTATAGCATGAGATGTGATATCTCAATGCTTCTAATACCAAACCTGAGACTCTTCCTATAACATGAGATGGGATATCCAACTCCTTCCCATTCCAATCCTGAGACCCTTTTGATAGCAGAGATGTGATATCTCAATGTTTATACCAAACCTGAGACCCTTCCTACGGCATGAGATGTCATATTCAACTCCTTCCCATTCCAATCCTGAGACCCTTCCTATAGCATGAGATGTGATATCCAACTCCTTCCCATTCCAATCCTGAGACCCTTCCTATAGCATGAGATGTGATGTCTCAATGCTTCTAATACCAAACCTGAGATCCTTCCTATAACATGAGATGTGATATCCAACTCCTTCCATTCCAATCCTGGACCCTTCCTATAGCATGAGATGTGATATCTCAATGCTTATACCAAACCTGAGACCCTTCCTATAGCATGAGATGTGATATCCAACTCCTTCCCATTCCAATCCTGAGACCCTTCCTATAGCCTGAGATGTTATATCTCAATGCCTCTAATACCAAACCTGAGATCCTTCCTCTAACATGAAATGTGATATCCAACTCCTTCACTTTCCAAACCTGAGAGCCTATCTATAGCATGAGATGGGATATCCAACTCCTTCCCATTCCAATCCTGAGACACTTCCGATAGCAGAGATGTGATATCTCAATGTTTATACCAAACCTGAGACCCTTCCTATAACATGAGATGTGATATCCAACTCCTTCCCGTTACAAACCTGAGACCCTTCCTTTAGCATGAGATGTGATATCCAGCTCCTTCCCATTCCAATCCTGAGACACTTCCGATAGCATGAGATGTGATATCTCAATGCTTCTAATATCAAAACTGAGACCCTCCCTATAGCATGATATGTGATATCTAAGTCCTTCCCATTCCAATCCTGAGACCCTTCCTATAGCATGAGATGTGATATCTCAATGCTTCTACCAAACCTGAGACCCTTCCTTTAGCATGAGATGTGATATCCAACTCCTTCCCATTCCAATCCTGAGACCCTTCCTATAGCATGAGAGGTGATATCTCAATACTTCTAATACCAAACCTGAGATCCTTCCGATAACATAAGATGTGATATCTCAATACTTCTAATACCAAACCTGAGATCCATCCTATAACATGAGATGTGATATCCAAATCCTTCCCCTTCCAAACCTGAGACCCTCACTTTAGCATGAGATGTGATATCCAACTCCTTCCCATTCCAATCCTGAGACCCTTCTGATAGCATAAGATATGATATCTCAATGCTTCTATACCAAACCTGAGATCCTTCCGATAGCATGAGATGTGATATCTCAATACTTCTAATACCAAACCTGAGATCCTTCCTATAACATGAGATGTGATATCCAAATCCTTATCTTCCAAACCTGAGACCCTCCCTTTAGCATGAGATGTGATATCCAACTCCTTCCCATTCCAATCCTGAGACTCTTCTGATAGCATAAGATATGATATCTCAATGCTTCTATACCAAACCTGAGATCCTTCTGATAGCATGAGATGTGATATCTCAATACTTCTAATACCAAACCTGAGATCCTACCTCTAACATGAAATGTGATATCCAACTCTTTCCCCTTGCAAACCTGAGAGCCTTCCTATAGCATGAGATGTGATATCCAAGTCCTTCCCATTCCAATCCTGAGACCCTTCCTATAACATGAGATGTGATATCCAACTCCTTCCCATTCCAACCTGAGACCCTTCCTATAGCATGAGATGGGATATCCAACTCCTTCCAAATCCAATCCCGATACCCTTCCAATAGCATGAGATCTGATATCCCAATGCTTCTACCAAACCTGAGACCCATACTATGGCATGAGATGTGATATCAAACTCCTTCCCATTCTAATCCTGAGACCCTTCCTATAGCTTGAGATGTGATATCCAACTCCTTCCCATTCCAATTCTGAGACCCTTCCTATACCATGAGACTTGATATCTCAATGCTTCTAATACCAAACCTGAGACCCGTCCTATAACATGAGATGTGATATCCAAATCCTTCCCCTTCCAAACCTTAGACCCTTCCTTTATCATGAGATGTGATAGCCAACTCCTTCCCATTCCAATCTTGAGACCCTTCCGATATCATGAAATGTGATATCTCAATGCTTCTAATATCAAACTTGAGACCCTCCCTATAACATGAGATGGGAATATCCAACTCCTTCCCATTCCAATCCTGAGACCCTTCCGATAGCAGAGATGTGATATCTCAATGCTTATACCAAACCTGAGATCCTTCCTATAACATGAGATGTGATATCCAACTCCTTCCCATTCCAATCCTGAGACACTTCCTATAGCATGAGATGTGATATCTCACTGCTTATACCAAACCTGAGACCCTTCCTATAGCATGAGATGTGATATCCAACTCCTTCCCATTCCAATCCTGAGACCCTTCCTATAGCATGAGATGTGATATCTCAATGCTTCTAATATCAAACTTGAGACCCTCCCTATAGCATGAGATGTGATACCCAAGTCCTTCCCATTCCAATCCTGAGACACTTCCTATAGCATGAGATGTGATATCTCAATGCTTCTAATACCAAACCTGAGACTCTTCCTATAACATGAGATGGGATATCCAACTCCTTTCCATTCCAATCCTGAGACCCTTTCGATAGCAGAGATGTGATATCTCAATGTTTATACCAAACCTGAGACCCTCCCTACGGCATGAGATGTCATATACAACTCCTTCCCATTCCAATCCTGAGACCCTTCCTATAGCATGAGATGTGATATCCAACTCCTTCCCATTCCAATCCTGAGACCCTTCCTATAGCATGAGATGTGATATCTCAAGACCCTTCCTATAGCATGAGATGTGATATCCAACTCCTTCCCATTCCAATCCTGAGACCCTTCCTATAGCCTGAGATGTGATATCTGAATGCCTCTAATACCAAACCTGAGATCCTTCCTCTAACATGAAATGTGATATCCAACTCCTTCCCTTTCCAAACCTAAGAGCCTATCTATAGCATGAGATGTGATATCCAGGTCCTTCCCATTCCAATCCTTAGACCCTTCCTACAGCATGCAATATGATATCTCAATGATTCTAATAACAAACCTGAGACCCGTCCTATAGCATGAGATATGATATCCAAGTCCTTCCCATTCCAATCCTGAGACCCTTCCTATAACATGAAATGTGATATCCAACTCCTTCCCATTCCAACCTGAGACCCTTCCTATAGCATGAGATGTGATATCTCAATGCTTATACCAAACCTGAGATCCTTCCTATAACATGAGATGTGATATCCAACTCCTTCCCATTCCAATCCTGAGACACTTCCTATAGCATGAGATGTGATATCTCACTGCTTATACCAAACCTGAGACCCTTCCCATAGCATGAGATGTGATATCCAACTCCTTCCCATTCCAATCCTCAGACCCTTCCTATAGCATGAGATGTGATATCTCAATGCTTCTAATATCAAACTTGAGACCCTACCTATAGCATGAGATGTGATATCCAAGTCCTTCCCATTCCAATCCTGAGACACTTCCTATAGCATGAGATGTGATATCCAACTCCTTCCCATTCCAATCCTGAGACCCTTCCTATAGCATGAGATATGATATCTCAATACTTCTAATACCAAATGTGAGATCCTTCCGATAACATGAGATGTGATATCCAAATCCTTCCCATTCCAATCCTGAGACCCTTCTGATAGCATGAGATGTGATATCTCAATGCTTCTAATACCAAACCTGAGATCCTTCCGATAGCATGAGATGTGATATCTCAATGCTTCTAATACCAAACCTGAGATCCTTCCTATAACATGAGATGTGATATCCAAATCCTTCCCCTTCCAAACCTGAGACCCTCTCTTTAGCATGAGATGTGATATCCAACTCCTTCCCATTCCATTCCTGAGACCCTTCTGATAGCATGAGATGTGATATCTCAATGCCTCTAATACCAAACCTGAGATCCTACCTCTAACATGAAATGTGATATCCAACTCTTTCCCCTTCCAAACCTGAGAGCCTTCCTATAGCATGAGATGTGATATCCAAGTCCTTCCCATTCCAATCCTGAGACCCTTCCTATAGCTTGAGATGTGATATCCAACTCCTTCCCATTCCAATTCTGAGACCCTTCCTATACTCTGAGACTTGATATCTCAATGCTTCTAATACCAAACCTGAGACCCGTAATATAACATGAGATGTGATATCCAAATCCTTCCCCTTCCAAAACTTAGACCCTTCCTTTATCATGAGATGTGATATCCAACTCCTTCCCATTCCAATCCTGAGACCCTTCCGATATCATGGGATGTTATATCTCAAAGCTTCTAATATCAAACTTGAGACCCTCCCTATAGCATGAGATGTGATATCCAAGTCCTTCCCATTCCAATCCTGAGACCCTTCCTATAGCATGAGATGTGATATATCAATGCTTCTAATACCAAACCTGAGACCCTTCCTATAACATGAGATGGGAATATCCAACTCCTTCCCATTCCAATCCTGAGACCCTTCCGATAGCAGAGATGTGATATCTCAATGCTTATACCAAACCTGAGACCCTTCCTATGGCATGAGATGTGATATCCAACTCCTTGCCATTCAAATCCTGAGACCCTTCCTATAGCATGAGAAGGGATATCCAACTCCTTCCCAATCCAATCCTGAGACCCTTCCGATAGCAGAGACGTGATATCTCAATGCTTCTACCAAACCTGAGACCCTTCCTTTAGCATGAGATGTGATATCCAAATCCTTCACATTCCAATCCTGAGACCCTTCCTATAGCATGAGATGTGATATCTCAATGCTTCTAATACCAAACCTGAGATCCTTCCTATAACATGAGATGTGATATCCAATTCCTTCCCATTCCAAACCTGAGACCCTTCCTATTGGATGAGTTGTGATATCCAACTCCTTCCCATTCCAACCCTGAGACCCTTCCTATAGCATGAGATGTGATGTCTCAATGCTTCTAATACCAAACCTGAGATCCTTCCTATAACATGAGATGTGATATCCAACTCCTTCCATTCCAATCCTGAGACCCGTCCTATAGCATGAGATGTGATATCTCAATGCTTATACCAAACCTGAGATCCTTCCTCTAACATGAAATGTGATATCCAACTCCTTCCCTTTCCAAACCTAAGAGCCTATCTATAGCATGAGATGTGATATCCAGGTCCTTCCCATTCCAATCCTTAGACCCTTCCTACAGCATGCAATATGATATCTCAATGATTCTAATAACAAACCTGAGACCCGTCCTATAGCATGAGATATGATATCCAAGTCCTTCCCATTCCAATCCTGAGACCCTTCCTATAACATGAAATGTGATAGCCAACTCCTTCCGATTCCAACCTGAGACCCTTCCTATAGCATGAGATGGGATATCCAACTTCTTCCAAATACAATACTGATACCCTTCCGATAGCATGAGATGTGATATCCCAATGCTTCTACCAAACCTGAGACCCATACTATGGCATGAGATGTGATATCAAACTCCTTCCCATTCCAATCCTGAGACCCTTCCTATAGCTTGAGGTGTGATATCCAACTCCTTCCCATTCCAATTCTGAGACCCTTCTTATACCATGAGACTTGATATCTCAATGCTTCTAATACCAAACCTGAGACCCGTCCTATAACATGAGATGTGATATCCAAATCCTTCCCCTTCCAAACCTTAGACCCTTCCTTTATCATGAGATGTGATATCCAACTCCTTCCCATTCCAATCCTGAGACCCTTCCGATATCATGAGATTTGTTATCTCAATGCTTCTAATATCAAACTTGAGACCCTCCCTATAGCATGAGATGTGACATCCAAGTCCTTCCCATTCCAATCCTGAGACCCTTCCTATAGCATGAGATGTGATATCTCTATGCTTCTAATACCAAACCTGAGACCCTTCCTATAACATGAGATGGGATATCCAACTCCTTCCCATTCCAATCCTGAGACCTTTCCGATAGCAGAGATGTGATATCTCAATGCTTATACCAAACCTGAGAACCTTCCTATGGCCTGAGATGTGATATACAACTCCTTCCCATTCCAATCCTGAGACCCTTCCTTTAGCATGAGATGTGATATCTCAATGCTTATACCAAATCTGAGACCCTTCCTATAGCATGAGATGTGATATCCAATTCCTTCCCATTCCAATCCTGAGACCCTTCCTATAGCATGAGATGTGATATCTCAATGCTTATACCAAACCTGAGAGCCTACCTATAGCATGAGATGTGATATCCAAGTCCATCCCATTCCAATCCTTAGAACCTTCCTACAGCATGCGATGTGATATCTCAATGATTCTAATACCAAACCAGAGACTCTTCCTATAACATGAGATGGGATATCCAACTCCTTCCCATTCCAATCCTGAGCCGCTTCCGATAGCAGAGATGTGATATCTCAATGCTTATACCAAACCTGAGACCCTTCCTATAACATGAGATGTGATATCCAACTCCTTTCCGTTCCAAACCTGAGACACTAACTATAGCATATGTGATATCCAACTCCTTCCCATTCCAAACATGAGACCCTTCCTATAGCAAGAAAGTAATATCCAACTCCTACCCATTCCAATCCTGAGACCCTTCCTATAGCAAGAGATGTGATATCCAAATCCTTCCCATTCCAATCCTGAGACCCTTCCTATAACATGAGATGTGATATCCAACTCCTTCCCATTCCAACCTGAGACACTTCCTATAGCATGAGAAGGGATATCCAACTCCTTCCCAATCCAATCCTGAGACCCTTCCGATAGCAGAGATGTGATATCTCAATGCTTATACCAAACCTGAGACCCTTCCTATGGCATGAGATGTGATATCCAACTCCTTGCCATTCAAATCCTGAGACCCTTCCTATAGCATGAGAAGGGATATCCAACTCCTTCCCAATCCAATCCTGAGACCCTTCCGATAGCAGAGACGTGATATCTCAATGCTTCTACCAAACCTGAGACCCTTCCTTTAGCATGAGATGTGATATCCAAATCCTTCACATTCCAATCCTGAGACCCTTCCTATAGCATGAGATGTGATATCTCAATGCTTCTAATACCAAACCTGAGATCCTTCCTATAACATGAGATGTGATATCCAATTCCTTCCTATTCCAAACCTGAGACCCTTCCTATTGGATGAGATGTGATATCCAACTCCTTCCCATTCCAACCCTGAGACCCTTCCTATAGCATGAGATGTGATGTCTCAATGCTTCTAATACCAAACCTGAGATCCTTCCTATAACATGAGATGTGATATCCAACTCCTTCCATTCCAATCCTGAGACCCGTCCTATAGCATGAGATGTGATATCTCAATGCTTATACCAAACCTGAGACCCTTCCTATAGCATGAGATGTGATATCCAACTGCTTCCCATTCCAATCCTGAGACCCTTCCTATAGCATGAGATGTGATATCTCAATGCTTCTAATACCAAACCTGAGATCCTTCCTCTAACATGAAATGTGATATCCAACTCCTTCCCTTTCCAAACCTAAGAGCCTATCTATAGCATGAGATGTGATATCCAAGTCCTTCACATTCCAACCCTTAGACCCTTCCTACAGCATGCAATATGATATCTCAATGATTCTAATAACAAACCTGAGAACCGTCCTATAACATGAGATGGGATATCCAACTCCTTCCCATTCCAATCCTGAGACACTTCCGATAGCAGAGATGTGATATCTCAATGCTTATACCAAACCTGAGACCCTTCCTATAACATGAGATGTGATATCCAAATCCTTCCCGTTCCAAACCTGAGACCCTTCCTTTAGCATGAGATCTGATATCCAGCTCCTTCCCATTCCAATCCTGAGACACTTCCGATAGCATGAGATGTGATATCTCAATGCTTCTAATATCAAAACTGAGACCCTCCCTATAGCATGATATGTGATATCTAAGTCCTTCCCATTCCAATCCTGAGACCCTCCCTATAGCATGAGATGTGATATCCAACTCCTTCTCATTCCAATCCTGAGACCCTTCCTATAGCATGAGATATGATATCTCAATACTTCTAATACCAAACGTGAGATCCTTCCGATAACATGAGATGTGATATCCAAATCCTTCCCCTTCCAAACCTGAGACCCTCCCTTTAGCATGAGATGTGATATCCAACTCCTTCCTATTCCAATCCTGAGACTCTTCTGATAGCATGAGATGTGATATCTCAATGCTTCTAATACCAAACCTGAGATCCTTCCGATAGCATGAGATGTGATATCTCAATGCTTCTAATACCAAACCTGAGATCCTTCCGATAGCATGAGATGTGATATCTCAATGCTTCTAATACCAAACCTGAGATCCTTCCTATAACATGAGATGTGATATCCAAATCCTTCCCCTTCCAAACCTGAGACCCTCCCTTTAGCATGAGATGTGATATCCAACTCCTTCCCATTCCATTCCTGAGACCCTTCTGATAGCATGAGATGTGATATCTCAATGCCTCTAATACCAAACCTGAGATCCTACCTCTAACATGAAATGTGATATCCAACTCTTTCCCCTTCCAAACCTGAGAGCCTTCCTATAGCATGAGATGTGATATCCAAGTCCTTCCCATTCCAATCCTGAGACCCTTCCTATAGCTTGAGATGTGATATCCAACTCCTTCCCATTCCAATTCTGAGACCCTTCCTATACTAAGAGACTTGATATCTCAATGCTTCTAATACCAAACCTGAGACCCGTAATATAACATGAGATGTGATATCCAAATCCTTCCCCTTCCAAACCTTAGACCCTTCCTTTATCATGAGATGTGATATCCAACTCCTTCCCATTCCAATCCTGAGACCCTTCCGATATCATGAGATGTGATATCTCAAAGCTTCTAATATCAAACTTGAGACCCTCCCTATAGCATGAGATGTGATATCCAAGTCCTTCCCATTCATATCCTGAGACCCTTCCTATAGCATGAGATGTGATATCTCAATGCTTATACCAAACCTGAGACCCTTCCTATAGCATGAGATGTGATATCCAACTGCTTCCCATTCCAATCCTGAGACCCTTCCTATAGCATGAGATGTGATATCTCAATGCTTATACCAATCCTGAGACCCTTCCTATAGCATGAGATGTGATATCCAAGTCCTTCCCATTCATATCCTGAGACCCTTCCTATAGCATGAGATGTGATATCTCAATGCTTATACCAAACCTGAGACCCTTCCTATAGCATGAGATGTGATATCCAACTCCTTCCCATTCCAATCCTGAGACCCTTCCGATATCATGAGATGTGATATCTCAAAGCTTCTAATATCAAACTTGAGACCCTCCCTATAGCATGAGATGTGATATCCAAGTCCTTCCCATTCATATCCTGAGACCCTTCCTATAGCATGAGATGTGATATCTCAATGCTTATACCAAACCTGAGACCCTTCCTATAGCATGAGATGTGATATCCAACTGCTTCCCATTCCAATCCTGAGATCCTTCCTCTAACATGAAATGTGATATCCAACTCCTTCCCTTTCCAAACCTAAGAGCCTATCTATAGCATGAGATGTGATATCCAAGTCCTTCACATTCCAACCCTTAGACCCTTCCTACAGCATGCAATATGACATCTCAATGATTCTAATAACAAACCTGAGACCCGTCCTATAACATGAGATGGGATATCCAACTCCTTCCCATTCCAATCCTGAGACTCTTCCGATAGCAGAGATGTGATATCTCAATGCTTATACCAAACCTGAGACCCTTCCTATAACATGAGATGTGATATCCAAATCCTTCCCGTTCCAAACCTGAGACCCTTCCTTTAGCATGAGATGTGATATCCAGCTCCTTCCCATTCCAATCCTGAGACACTTCCGATAGCATGAGATGTGATATCTCAATGCTTCTAATATCAAAACTGAGACCCTCCCTATAGCATGATATGTGATATCTAAGTCCTTCCCATTCCAATCCTGAGACCCTCCCTATAGCATGAGATGTGATATCCAACTCCTTCCCATTCCAATCATGAGACCCTTCCTATAGCATGAGATATGATATCTCAATACTTCTAATACCAAACGTGAGATCCTTCCGATAACATGAGATGTGATATCCAAATCCTTCCCCTTCCAAACCTGAGACCCTCCCTTTAGCATGAGATGTGATATCCAACTCCTTCCTATTCCAATCCTGAGACTCTTCTGATAGCATGAGATGTGATATCTCAATGCTTCTAATACCAAACCTGAGATCCTTCCGATAGCATGAGATGTGATATCTCAATGCTTCTAATACCAAACCTGAGATCCTTCCTATAACATGAGATGTGATATCCAAATCCTTCCCCTTCCAAACCTGAGACCCTCCCTTTAGCATGAGATGTGATATCCAACTCCTTCCCATTCCATTCCTGAGACCCTTCTGATAGCATGAGATGTGATATCTCAATGCCTCTAATACCAAACCTGAGATCCTACCTCTAACATGAAATGTGATATCCAACTCTTTCCCCTTCCAAACCTGAGAGCCTTCCTATAGCATGAGATGTGATATCCAAGTCCTTCCCATTCCAATCCTGAGACCCTTCCTATAGCTTGAGATGTGATATCCAACTCCTTCCCATTCCAATTCTGAGACCCTTCCTATACTATGAGACTTGATATCTCAATGCTTCTAATACCAAACCTGAGACCCGTAATATAACATGAGATGTGATATCCAAATCCTTCCCCTTCCAAACCTTAGACCCTTCCTTTATCACGAGATGTGATATCCAACTCCTTCCCATTCCAATCCTGAGACCCATCCGATATCATGAGATGTGATATCTCAAAGCTTCTAATATCAAACTTGAGACCCTCCCTGTTAAGACGGATTTCTGAACTCTGTCCTGGTGGCGCAGAAGTTCAGAAGGCCAACCTAATTACTTGGAACAGGGTAACCTCTGGACAAGCCAGACCAATCAAGGTAGCGATCGCGGCGGTCAAGACTAGGTCTCAAGAGGGGTGAGGGTGACTGAAAGCCCGCAATGAGCACACAAAGGAAGAGCGCTAACAAACTACTCCAAACAGTTGTTATATCAAAAATAGATACACATTTATTTTAAGGCCTTTAAAATAATGACCGTAGCGAGAAAATCACAATATCACAATATTAAACCAACACATACCATATCAACACAATATATATACAAATACACAGTCGCAAGCCTTTAAAGCACGAAATATGTAGTCCACCTGCCAGGGAAGGAAAACAGGCAGTGCGATAATGCTTTCGACTCAGTTCGCCTTCATAGGCACCTAACTAGATGGAAGTCCGAGCCCTGCGAAGAGTGGAGCCTTGTGCTCAAAGTACCTGCCACGCCGGTGCCGACGGGCACAAGGGGAAGCTCTTTGGAGGAAGTCAGGCGGTTCACGTTAGTGCACAGCAGAAGAAGAACAGGTTCCGCAGCTCAAGCGCAGCCTCCACAGCGGGCAGAAGCAGAGCGCGAGCGCGGCAAAAGGGTGCTGTTTTTACACAGCAGGGAAAAGCAATGGGATACTGCAGGAGGGCGACCAGATCCTAGATATACTACTCACCGGTCCCCGAAGCAAGCAGACCCAGGCTTCTCCATGATTGTTTCAGCAGCTGGCAGGTTCAGAAGAGCAGGGAACGCCTCGTAGTCGTGTAGAGCAAAAAGACGTCCCAATCGACGAAACCAGCACAGTTTTGTTGCCGCACAGGACAACGGAGCGGCCGTGTGTATTCGAGCCAAATGAACCCTCCTCCCTTCAGACCTGGGGACGCCAAGCGTACGAAGCGTGGGAGAGGGACAAGGACTCGCAATACAACACAACCTGGCGGCGGTTGCAGAGCCAAACTCCTTTGTAAGCTGGTCAGTCAACTGGATGGCCCAGAGACGCTTCCGAAGGCTTACTTGGCAGGAGATGGTTGAAGATGCCGGGAATAGCTGTTCCTGCTATTCCAAAGGTCGAAGCACCAGTACAGGCCTTCTGGTTCGATCAAAGGAGGACAGGGGCTCTCCGGACGACAGCAGTGCAAAGGAGGATTCCTTCAGCGGGTCACCAGCGATTCCTCGGTCCAGCCTCGTAGTTGCAGGATACTTGGCTCCTGTATTCCTTCGTTCGTGAGAACTCAGGAGATCGACCTGGTAGTGGTGTTTCCAGCCCCCTCTTATCCACGGTTCCCTTCGCGCCAAAACGGAGGGGAGCCAATGGGAGATCCGCTCATCAAAACACATACCATACGTGGACCAATCACGGACCACGGTGGTCCCAGGCATTCACACCACCCTAGACTCTCTGGCACCCAGGATGTGTATTGGGACCAGACATCCCAGCCCACACCCCGGAGGCACACAAACGATATGTAGAAGCCCGCGAAAGCAACCACGTTTCGCGGGAAAGTACATGCCCAAATAAGGAAGGCCCCGGGTCGCCGGACCCGGGGAAGGTGAAGGGAGCAAGACGGTCAGTGGACAAGACAAAGGAGCCTCGCGGCCTGGCCATTTTGGGAGCCAGGCCACCATTTTGGGTTCAGTGCAAAAACGTGCTCAGAACGCCAAAAGGAGCTCAAAATAAACAAAACGATCGCTGCCACCATTCCAGTCCCTGAATGACTTGCACCGATCAAATACCATCCTAAAAGAGTATCTAGGGCCTGTAGAAGGCTAGAGACCCAAGAGAGCTGTAACTTAGCTTACAGTGCCCTCTTGTGTCGTGTTGCACTAAAGCTGCGACACGATAAAAGAAACTACGGGAAACCACGTTCCCCGGTACTGACTGTCTTAAGGGCATGTCAGTTTCCCCGTAAGAAAGGAGCGAAAGCCCAGAGAAGTGCGGCAGAAGGCTGTACTTCTCTGGCAAAGTCAAGAACAAGGTTAAAAACAATAGCAAAAAGTTTAGGGGTTGCCACATGGAAGGAAAATTCCCTACAATTACGAAATCTTTCCTAACACTCCCTATAGCATGAGATGTGATATCCAAGTCCTTCCCATTCCAATCCTGAGACCCTTCCTATAGCATGAGATGTGATATCTCAATGCTTCTAATACCAAACCTGAGACCCTTCCTATAACATGAGATGGGAATATCCAACTCCTTCCCATTCCAATCCTGAGACCCTTCCGATAGCAGAGATGTGATATCTCAATGCTTATACCAAACCTGAGATCCTTCCTATAACATGAGATGTGATATCCAACTCCTTCCCATTCCAATCCTGAGACACTTCCTATAGCATGAGATGTGATATCTCACTGCTTATACCAAACCTGAGACCCTTCCCATAGCATGAGATGTGATATCCAACTCCTTCCCATTCCAATCCTCAGACCCTTCCTATAGCATGAGATGTGATATCTCAATGCTTCTAATATCAAACTTCAGACCCTACCTATAGCATGAGATGTGATATCCAAGTCCTTCCCATTCCAATCCTGAGACACTTCCTATACCATGAGATGTGATATCTCAATGCTTCTAATACCAAACCTGAGACTCTTCCTATAACATGAGATGGGATATCCAACTCCTTCCCATTCCAATCCTGAGACCCTTTTGATAGCAGAGATGTGATATCTCAATGTTTATACCAAACCTGAGACCCTTCCTATAGCATGAGATGTCATATTCAACTCCTTCCCATTCCAATCCTGAGACCCTTCCTATAGCATGAGATGTGATATCCAACTCCTTCCCATTCCAATCCTGAGACCCTTCCTATAGCATGAGATGTGATGTCTCAATGCTTCTAATACCAAACCTGAGATCCTTCCTATAACATGAGATGTGATATCCAACTCCTTCCATTCCAATCCTGGACCCTTCCTATAGCATGAGATGTGATATCTCAATGCTTATACCAAACCTGAGACCCTTCCTATAGCATGAGATGTGATATCCAACTGCTTCCCATTCCAATCCTGAGACCCTTCCTATAGCCTGAGATGTGATATCTCAATGCCTCTAATACCAAACCTGGGATCCTTCCTCTAACATGAAATGTGATATCCAACTCCTTCACTTTCCAAACCTGAGAGCCTATCTATAGCATGAGATGTGATATCCAAGTCCTTCCCATTCCAATCCTTAGACCCTTCCTACAGCATGCAATATGATATCTCAATGATTCTAATAAAAAACCTGAGACCCGTCCTATAACATGAGATGGGATATCCAACTCCTTCCCATTCCAATCCTGAGACACTTCCGATAGCAGAGATGTGATATCTCAATGTTTATACCAAACCTGAGACCCTTCCTATAACATGAGATGTGATATCCAACTCCTTCCCGTTCCAAACCTGAGACCCTTCCTTTAGCATGAGATGTGATATCCAGCTCCTTCCCATTCCAATCCTGAGACACTTCCGATAGCATGAGATGTGATATCTCAATGCTTCTAATATCAAAACTGAGACCCTCCCTATAGCATGATATGTGATATCTAAGTCCTTCCCATTCCAATCCTGAGACCCTTCCTATAGCATGAGATGTGATATCTCAATGCTTCTACCAAACCTGAGACCCTTCCTTTAGCATGAGATGTGATATCCAACTCCTTCCATTCCAATCCTGAGACCCTTCCTATAGCATGAGAGGTGATATCTCAATACTTCTAATACCAAACCTGAGATCCATCCTATAACATGAGATGTGATATCCAAATCCTTCCCCTTCCAAACCTGAGACCCGCCCTTTAGCATGAGATGTGATATCCAACTCCTTCCCATTCCAATCCTGAGACCCTTCTGATAGCATAAGATATGATATCTCAATGCTTCTATACCAAACCTGAGATCCTTCCGATAGCATGAGATGTGATATCTCAATACTTCTAATACCAAACCTGAGATCCTTCCTATAACATGAGATGTGATATCCAAATCCTTATCTTCCAAACCTGAGACCCTCCCTTTAGCATGAGATGTGATATCCAACTCCTTCCCATTCCAATCCTGAGACTCTTCTGATAGCATAAGATATGATATCTCAATGCTTCTATACCAAACCTGAGATCCTTCTGATAGCATGAGATGTGATATCTCAATACTTCTAATACCAAACCTGAGATCCTACCTCTAACATGAAATGTGATATCCAACTCTTTCCCCTTGCAAACCTGAGAGCCTTCCTATAGCATGAGATGTGATATCCAAGTCCTTCCCATTCCAATCCTGAGACCCTTCCTATAACATGAGATGTGATACCCAACTCCTTCCCATTCCAACCTGAGACCCTTCCTATAGCATGAGATGGGATATCCAACTCCTTCCAAATCCAATCCCGATACCCTTCCGATAGCATGAGATCTGATATCCCAATGCTTCTACCAAACCTGAGACCCATACTATGGCATGAGATGTGATATCAAACTCCTTCCCATTCTAATCCTGAGACCCTTCCTATAGCTTGAGATGTGATATCCAACTCCTTCCCATTCCAATTCTAAAACCCTTCCTATACCATGAGACTTGATATCTCAATGCTTCTAATACCAAACCTGAGACCCGTCCTATAACATGAAATGTGATATCCAAATGCTTCCCCTTCCAAACCTTAGACCCTTCCTTTATCATGAGATGTGATAGCCAACTCCTTCCCATTCCAATCTTGAGACCCTTCCGATATCATGAAATGTGATATCTCAATGCTTCTAATATCAAACTTGAGACCCTCCCTATAACATGAGATGGGAATATCCAACTCCTTCCCATTCCAATCCTGAGACCCTTCCGATAGCAGAGATGTGATATCTCAATGCTTATACCAAACCTGAGATCCTTCCTATAACATGAGATGTGATATCCAACTCCTTCCCATTCCAATCCTGAGACACTTCCTATAGCATGAGATGTGATATCTCACTGCTTATACCAAACCTGAGACCCTTCCTATAGCATGAGATGTGATATCCAACTCCTTCCCATTCCAATCCTGAGACCCTTCCTATAGCATGAGATGTGATATCTCAATGCTTCTAATATCAAACTTGAGACCCTCCCTATAGCATGAGATGTGATACCCAAGTCCTTCCCATTCCAATCCTGAGACACTTCCTATAGCATGAGATGTGATATCCAACTGCTTCCCATTCCAATCCTGAGACCCTTCCTATAGCATGAGATGTGATATCTCTATGCTTCTAATACCAAACCTGAGATCCTTCCTCTAACATGAAATGTGATATCCAACTCCTTCCCTTTCCAAACCTAAGAGCCTATCTATAGCATGAGATGTGATATCCAAGTCCTTCACATTCCAACCCTTAGACCCTTCCTACAGCATGCAATATGATATCTCAATGATTCTAATAACAAACCTGAGACCCGTCCTATAACATGAGATGGGATATTCAACTCCTTCCCATTCCAATCCTGAGACTCTTCCGATAGCAGAGATGTGATATCTCAATGCTTATACCAAACCTGAGACCCTTCCTATAACATGAGATGTGATATCCAAATCCTTCCCGTTCCAAACCTGAGACCCTTCCTTTAGCATGAGATGTGATATCCAGCTCCTTCCCATTCCAATCCTGAGACACTTCCGATAGCATGAGATGTGATATCTCAATGCTTCTAATATCAAAACTGAGACCCTCCCTATAGCATGATATGTGATATCTAAGTCCTTCCCATTCCAATCCTGAGACCCTCCCTATAGCATGAGATGTGATATCCAACTCCTTCCCATTCCAATCCTGAGACCCTTCCTATAGCATGAGATATGATATCTCAATACTTCTAATACCAAACGTGAGATCCTTCCGATAACATGAGATGTGACATCCAAATCCTTCCCCTTCCAAACCTGAGACCCTCCCTTTAGCATGAGATGTGATATCCAACTCCTTCCTATTCCAATCCTGAGACTCTTCTGATAGCATGAGATGTGATATCTCAATGCTTCTAATACCAAACCTGAGATCCTTCCGATAGCATGAGATGTGATATCTCAATGCTTCTAATACCAAACCTGAGATCCTTCCTATAACATGAGATGTGATATCCAAATCCTTCCCCTTCCAAACCTGAGACCCTCCCATTAGCATGAGATGTGATATCCAACTCCTTCCCATTCCATTCCTGAGACCCTTCTGATAGCATGAGATGTGATATCTCAATGCCTGTAATACCAAACCTGAGATCCTACCTCTAACATGAAATGTGATATCCAACTCTTTCCCCTTCCAAACCTGAGAGCCTTCCTATAGCATGAGATGTGATATCCAAGTCCTTCCCATTCCAATCCTGAGACCCTTCCTATAGCTTGAGATGTGATATCCAACTCCTTCCCATTCCAATTCTGAGACCCTTCCTATACTATGAGACTTGATATCTCAATGCTTCTAATACCAAACCTGAGACCCGTAATATAACATGAGATGTGATATCCAAATCCTTCCCCTTCCAAACCTTAGACCCTTCCTTTATCATGAGATGTGATATCCAACTCCTTCCCATTCCAATCCTGAGACCCTTCCGATATCATGAGATGTGATATCTCAAAGCTTCTAATATCAAACTTGAGACCCTCCCTATAGCATGAGATGTGATATCCAAGTCCTTCCCATTCCAATCCTGAGACCCTTCCTATAGCATGAGATGTGATATCTCAATGCTTATACCAAACCTGAGACCCTTCCTATAGCATGAGATGTGATATCCAACTGCTTCCCATTCCAATCCTGAGACCCTTCCTATAGCATGAGATGTGATATCTCTATGCTTCTAATACCAAACCTGAGATCCTTCCTCTAACATGAAATGTGATATCCAACTCCTTCCCTTTCCAAACCTAAGAGCCTATCTATAGCATGAGATGTGATATCCAAGTCCTTCACATTCCAACCCTTAGACCCTTCCTACAGCATGCAATATGATATCTCAATGATTCTAATAACAAACCTGAGACCCGTCCTATAACATGAGATGGGATATCCAACTCCTTCCCATTCCAATCCTGAGACTCTTCCGATAGCAGAGATGTGATATCTCAATGCTTATACCAAACCTGAGACCCTTCCTGTAACATGAGATGTGATATCCAAATCCTTCCCGTTCCAAACCTGAGACCCTTCCTTTAGCATGAGATGTGATATCCAGCTCCTTCCCATTCCAATCCTGAGACACTTCCGATAGCATGAGATGTGATATCTCAATGCTTCTAATATCAAAACTGAGACCCTCCCTATAGCATGATATGTGATATCCAAGTCCTTCCCATTCCAATCCTGAGACCCTCCCTATAGCATGAGATGTGATATCCAACTCCTTCCCATTCCAATCCTGAGACCCTTCCTATAGCATGAGATATGATATCTCAATACTTCTAATACCAAACGTGAGATCCTTCCGATAACATGAGATGTGATATCCAAATCCTTCCCCTTCCAAACCTGAGACCCTCCCTTTAGCATGAGATGTGATATCCAACTCCTTCCTATTCCAATCCTGACACTCTTCTGATAGCATGAGATGTGATATCTCAATGCTTCTAATACCAAACCTGAGATCCTTCCGATAGCATGAGATGTGATATCTCAATGCTTCTAATACCAAACCTGAGATCCTTCCTATAACATGAGATGTGATATCCAAATCCTTCCCCTTCCAAACCTGAGACCCTCCCTTTAGCATGAGATGTGATATCCAACTCCTTCCCATTCCATTCCTGAGACCCTTCTGATAGCATGAGATGTGATATCTCAATGCCTCTAATACCAAACCTGAGATCCTACCTCTAACATGAAATGTGATATCCAACTCTTTCCCCTTCCAAACCTGAGAGCCTTCCTATAGCATGAGATGTGATATCCAAGTCCTTCCCATTCCAATCCTGAGAACCTTCCTATAGCTTGAGATGTGATATCCAACTCCTTCCCATTCCAATTCTGAGACCCTTCCTATACTATGAGACTTGATATCTCAATGCTTCTAATACCAAACCTGAGACCCGTAATATAACATGAGATGTGATATCCAAATCCTTCCCCTTCCAAACCTTAGACCCTTCCTTTATCATGAGATGTGATATCCAACTCCTTCCCATTCCAATCCTGAGACCCTTCCGATATCATGAGATGTGATATCTCAAAGCTTCTAATATCAAACTTGAGACCCTCCCTATAGCATGAGATGTGATATCCAAATCCTTCCCCTTCCAAACCTGAGACCCTCCCTTTAGCATGAGATGTGATATCCAACTCCTTCCCATTCCAATCCTGAGACCCTTCTGATAGCATAAGATATGATATCTCAATGCTTCTATACCAAACCTGAGATCCTTCCGATAGCATGAGATGTGATATCTCAATACTTCTAATACCAAACCTGAGATCCTTCCTATAACATGAGATGTGATATCCAAATCCTTATCTTCCAAACCTGAGACCCTCCCTTTAGCATGAGATGTGATATCCAACTCCTTCCCATTCCAATCCTGAGACTCTTCTGATAGCATAAGATATGATATCTCAATGCTTCTATACCAAACCTGAGATCCTTCTGATAGCATGAGATGTGATATCTCAATACTTCTAATACCAAACCTGAGATCCTACCTCTAACATGAAATGTGATATCCAACTCTTTCCCCTTGCAAACCTGAGAGCCTTCCTATAGCATGAGATGTGATATCCAAGTCCTTCCCATTCCAATCCTGAGACCCTTCCTATAACATGAGATGTGATATCCAACTCCTTCCCATTCCAACCTGAGACCCTTCCTATAGCATGAGATGGGATATCCAACTCCTTCCCATTCCAATCCTGAGACACTTCCGATAGCAGAGAATTGATATCTCAATGTTTATACCAAACCTGAGACCCTTCCTATAACATGAGATGTGATATCCAACTCCTTCCCGTTCCAAACCTGAGACCCTTCCTTTAGCATGAGATGTGATATCCAGCTCCTTCCCATTCCAATCCTGAGACACTTCCGATAGCATGAGATGTGATATCTCAATGCTTCTAATATCAAAACTGAGACCCTCCCTATAGCATGATATGTGATATCTAAGTCCTTCCCATTCCAATCCTGAGACCCTTCCTATAGCATGAGATGTGATATCTCAATGCTTCTACCAAACCTGAGACCCTTCCTTTAGCATGAGATGTGATATCCAACTCCTTCCCATTCCAATCCTGAGACCCTTCCTATAGCATGAGAGGTGATATCTCAATACTTCTAATACCAAACCTGAGATCCTTCCGATAACATGAGATGTGATATCTCAATACTTCTAATACCAAACCTGAGATCCATCCTATAACATGAGATGTGATATCCAAATCCTTCCCCTTCCAAACCTGAGACCCTCCCTTTAGCATGAGATGTGATATCCAACTCCTTCCCATTCCAATCCTGAGACCCTTCTGATAGCATAAGATATGATATCTCAATGCTTCTATACCAAACCTGAGATCCTTCCGATAGCATGAGATGTGATATCTCAATACTTCTAATACCAAACCTGAGATCCTTCCTATAACATGAGATGTGATATCCAAATCCTTATCTTCCAAACCTGAGACCCTCCCTTTAGCATGAGATGTGATATCCAACTCCTTCCCATTCCAATCCTGAGACTCTTCTGATAGCATAAGATATGATATCTCAATGCTTCTATACCAAACCTGAGATCCTTCTGATAGCATGAGATGTGATATCTCAATACTTCTAATACCAAACCTGAGATCCTACCTCTAACATGAAATGTGATATCCAACTCTTTCCCCTTGCAAACCTGAGAGCCTTCCTATAGCATGAGATGTGATATCCAAGTCCTTCCCATTCCAATCCTGAGACCCTTCCTATAACATGAGATGTGATATCCAACTCCTTCCCATTCCAACCTGAGACCCTTCCTATAGCATGAGATGGGATATCCAACTCCTTCCAAATCCAATCCCGATACCCTTCCGATAGCATGAGATCTGATATCCCAATGCTTCTACCAAACCTGAGACCCATACTATGGCATGAGATGTGATATCAAACTCCTTCCCATTCTAATCCTGAGACCCTTCCTATAGCTTGAGATGTGATATCCAACTCCTTCCCATTCCAATTCTGAGACCCTTCCTATACCATGAGACTTGATATCTCAATGCTTCTAATACCAAACCTGAGACCCGTCCTATAACATGAGATGTGATATCCAAATCCTTCCCCTTCCAAACCTTAGACCCTTCCTTTATCATGAGATGTGATAGCCAACTCCTTCCCATTCCAATCTTGAGACCCTTCCGATATCATGAAATGTGATATCTCAATGCTTCTAATATCAAACTTGAGACCCTCCCTATAACATGAGATGGGAATATCCAACTCCTTCCCATTCCAATCCTGAGACCCTTCCTATAGCATGAGATATGATATCTCAATACTTCCAATACCAAACGTGAGATCCTTCCGATAACATGAGATGTGATATCCAAATCCTTCCCATTCCAATCCTGAGACCCTTCTGATAGCATGAGATGTGATATCTCAATGCTTCTAATACCAAACCTGAGATCCTTCCGATAGCATGAGATGTGATATCTCAATGCTTCTAATACCAAACATGAGATGTGATATCCAAATCCTTCCCCTTCCAAACCTGAGACCCTCTCTTTAGCATGAGATGTGATATCCAACTCCTTCCCATTCCATTCCTGAGACCCTTCTGATAGCATGAGATGTGATATCTCAATGCCTCTAATGCCAAACCTGAGATCCTACCTCTAACATGAAATGTGATATCCAACTCTTTCCCCTTCCAAACCTGAGAGCCTTCCTATAGCATGAGATGTGATCTCCAAGTCCTTCCCATTCCAATCCTGAGACCCTTCCTATAGCTTGAGATGTGATATCCAACTCCTTCCCATTCCAATTCTGAGACCCTTCCTATACTCTGAGACTTGATATCTCAATGCTTCTAATACCAAACCTGAGACCCGTAATATAACATGAGATGTGATATCCAAATCCTTCCCCTTCCAAAACTTAGACCCTTCCTTTATCATGAGATGTGATATCCAACTCCTTCCCATTCCAATCCTGAGACCCTTCCGATATCATGAGATGTGATATCTCAAAGCTTCTAATATCAAACTTGAGACCCTCCCTATAGCATGAGATGTGATATCCAAGTCCTTCCCATTCCAATCCTGAGACCCTTCCTATAGCATGAGATGTGATATCTCAATGCTTCTAATACCAAACCTGAGACCCTTCCTATAACATGAGATGGGAATATCCAACTCCTTCCCATTCCAATCCTGAGACCCTTCCGATAGCAGAGATGTGATATCTCAATGCTTATACCAAACCTGAGACCCTTCCTATGGCATGAGATGTGATATCCAACTCCTTGCCATTCAAATCCTGAGACCCTTCCTATAGCATGAGAAGGGATATCCAACTCCTTCCCAATCCAATCCTGAGACCCTTCCGATAGCAGAGACGTGATATCTCAATGCTTCTACCAAACCTGAGACCCTTCCTTTAGCATGAGATGTGATATCCAAATCCTTCACATTCCAATCCTGAGACCCTTCCTATAGCATGAGATGTGATATCTCAATGCTTCTAATACCAAACCTGAGATCCTTCCTATAACATGAGATGTGATATCCAATTCCTTCCCATTCCAAACCTGAGACCCTTCCTGTTGGATGAGTTGTGATATCCAACTCCTTCCCATTCCAACCCTGAGACCCTTCCTATAGCATGAGATGTGATGTCTCAATGCTTCTAATACCAAACCTGAGATCCTTCCTATAACATGAGATGTGATATCCAACTCCTTCCATTCCAATCCTGAGACCCGTCCTATAGCATGAGATGTGATATCTCAATGCTTATACCAAACCTGAGACCCTTCCTATAGCATGAGATGTGATATCCAACTACTTCCCATTCCAATCCTGAGACCCTTCCTATAGCATGAGATGTGATATCTCAATGCTTCTAATACCAAACCTGAGATCCTTCCTCTAACATGAAATGTGATATCCAACTCCTTCCCTTTCCAAACCTAAGAGCCTATCTATAGCATGAGATGTAATATCCAGGTCCTTCCCATTCCAATCCTTAGACCATTCCTACAGCATGCAATATGATATCTCAATGATTCTAATAACAAACCTGAGACCCGTCCTATAGCATGAGATATGATATCCAAGTCCTTCCCTTTCCAATCCTGAGACCCTTCCTATAACATGAAATGTGATATCCAACTCCTTCCCATTCCAACCTGAGACCCTTCCTATAGCATGAGATGGGATATCCAACTTCTTCCAAATCCAATACTGATACCCTTCCGATAGCATGAGATGTGATATCCCAATGCTTCTACCAAACCTGAGACCCATACTATGGCATGAGATGTGATATCAAACTCCTTCCCATTCCAATCCTGAGACCCTTCCTATAGCTTGAGGTGTGATATCCAACTCCTTCCCATTCCAATTCTGAGACCCTTCTTATACCATGAGACTTGATATCTCAATGCTTCTAATACCAAACCTGAGACCCGTCCTATAACATGAGATGTGATATCCAAATCCTTCCCCTTCCAAACCTTAGACCCTTCCTTTATCATGAGATGTGATATCCAACTCCTTCCCATTCCAATCCTGAGACCCTTCCGATATCATGAGATTTGTTATCTCAATGCTTCTAATATCAAACTTGAGACCCTCCCTATAGCATGAGATGTGACATCCAAGTCCTTCCCATTCCAATCCTGAGACCCTTCCTATAGCATGAGATGTGATATCTCAATACTTCTAATACCAAACCTGAGATCCTACCTCTAACATGAAATGTGATATCCAACTCTTTCCCCTTGCAAACCTGAGAGCCTTCCTATAGCATGAGATGTGATATCCAAGTCCTTCCCATTCCAATCCTGAGACCCTTCCTATAACATGAGATGTGATATCCAACTCCTTCCCATTCCAACCTGAGACCCTTCCTATAGCATGAGATGGGATATCCAACTCCTTCCAAATCCAATCCCGATACCCTTCCGATAGCATGAGATCTGATATCCCAATGCTTCTACCAAACCTGAGACCCATACTATGGCATGAGATGTGATATCAAACTCCTTCCCATTCTAATCCTGAGACCCTTCCTATAGCTTGAGATGTGATATCCAACTCCTTCCCATTCCAATTCTGAGACCCTTCCTATACCATGAGACTTGATATCTCAATGCTTCTAATACCAAACCTGAGACCCGTCCTATAACATGAGATGTGATATCCAAATCCTTCCCCTTCCAAACCTTAGACCCTTCCTTTATCATGAGATGTGATAGCCAACTTCTTCCCATTCCAATCTTGAGACCCTTCCGATATCATGAAATGTGATATCTCAATGCTTCTAATATCAAACTTGAGACCCTCCCTATAACATGAGATGGGAATATCCAACTCCTTCCCATTCCAATCCTGAGACCCTTCCTATAGCATGAGATATGATATCTCAATACTTCCAATACCAAACGTGAGATCCTTCCGATAACATGAGATGTGATATCCAAATCCTTCCCATTCCAATCCTGAGACCCTTCTGATAGCATGAGATGTGATATCTCAATGCTTCTAATACCAAACCTGAGATCCTTCCGATAGCATGAGATGTGATATCTCAATGCTTCTAATACCAAACATGAGATGTGATATCCAAATCCTTCCCCTTCCAAACCTGAGACCCTCTCTTTAGCATGAGATGTGATATCCAACTCCTTCCCATTCCATTCCTGAGACCCTTCTGATAGCATGAGATGTGATATCTCAATGCCTCTAATGCCAAACCTGAGATCCTACCTCTAACATGAAATGTGATATCCAACTCTTTCCCCTTCCAAACCTGAGAGCCTTCCTATAGCATGAGATGTGATATCCAAGTCCTTCCCATTCCAATCCTGAGACCCTTCCTATAGCTTGAGATGTGATATCCAACTCCTTCCCATTCCAATTCTGAGACCCTTCCTATACTCTGAGACTTGATATCTCAATGCTTCTAATACCAAACCTGAGACCCGTAATATAACATGAGATGTGATATCCAAATCCTTCCCCTTCCAAAACTTAGACCCTTCCTTTATCATGAGATGTGATATCCAACTCCTTCCCATTCCAATCCTGAGACCCTTCCGATATCATGAGATGTGATATCTCAAAGCTTCTAATATCAAACTTGAGACCCTCCCTATAGCATGAGATGTGATATCCAAGTCCTTCCCATTCCAATCCTGAGACCCTTCCTATAGCATGAGATGTGATATCTCAATGCTTCTAATACCAAACCTGAGACCCTTCCTATAACATGAGATGGGAATATCCAACTCCTTCCCATTCCAATCCTGAGACCCTTCCGATAGCAGAGATGTGATATCTCAATGCTTATACCAAACCTGAGACCCTTCCTATGGCATGAGATGTGATATCCAACTCCTTGCCATTCAAATCCTGAGACCCTTCCTATAGCATGAGAAGGGATATCCAACTCCTTCCCAATCCAATCCTGAGACCCTTCCGATAGCAGAGACGTGATATCTCAATGCTTCTACCAAACCTGAGACCCTTCCTTTAGCATGAGATGTGATATCCAAATCCTTCACATTCCAATCCTGAGACCCTTCCTATAGCATGAGATGTGATATCTCAATGCTTCTAATACCAAACCTGAGATCCTTCCTATAACATGAGATGTGATATCCAATTCCTTCCCATTCCAAACCTGAGACCCTTCCTATTGGATGAGTTGTGATATCCAACTCCTTCCCATTCCAACCCTGAGACCCTTCCTATAGCATGAGATGTGATGTCTCAATGCTTCTAATACCAAACCTGAGATCCTTCCTATAACATGAGATGTGATATCCAACTCCTTCCATTCCAATCCTGAGACCCGTCCTATAGCATGAGATGTGATATCTCAATGCTTATACCAAACCTGAGACCCTTCCTATAGCATGAGATGTGATATCCAACTACTTCCCATTCCAATCCTGAGACCCTTCCTATAGCATGAGATGTGATATCTCAATGCTTCTAATACCAAACCTGAGATCCTTCCTCTAACATGAAATGTGATATCCAACTCCTTCCCTTTCCAAACCTAAGAGCCTATCTATAGCATGAGATGTGATATCCAGGTCCTTCCCATTCCAATCCTTAGACCCTTCCTACAGCATGCAATATGATATCTCAATGATTCTAATAACAAACCTGAGACCCGTCCTATAGCATGAGATATGATATCCAAGTCCTTCCCTTTCCAATCCTGAGACCCTTCCTATAACATGAAATGTGATATCCAACTCCTTCCCATTCCAACCTGAGACCCTTCCTATAGCATGAGATGGGATATCCAACTTCTTCCAAATCCAATACTGATACCCTTCCGATAGCATGAGATGTGATATCCCAATGCTTCTACCAAACCTGAGACCCATACTATGGCATGAGATGTGATATCAAACTCCTTCCCATTCCAATCCTGAGACCCTTCCTATAGCTTGAGGTGTGATATCCAACTCCTTCCCATTCCAATTCTGAGACCCTTCTTATACCATGAGACTTGATATCTCAATGCTTCTAATACCAAACCTGAGACCCGTCCTATAACATGAGATGTGATATCCAAATCCTTCCCCTTCCAAACCTTAGACCCTTCCTTTATCATGAGATGTGATATCCAACTCCTTCCCATTCCAATCCTGAGACCCTTCCGATATCATGAGATTTGTTATCTCAATGCTTCTAATATCAAACTTGAGACCCTCCCTATAGCATGAGATGTGACATCCAAGTCCTTCCCATTCCAATCCTGAGACCCTTCCTATAGCATGAGATGTGATATCTCTATGCTTCTAATACCAAACCTGAGACCCTTCCTATAACATGAGATGGGATATCCAACTCCTTCCCATTCCAATCCTGAGACCTTTCCGATAGCAGAGATGTGATATCTCAATGCTTATACCAAACCTGAGAACCTTCCTATGGCCTGAGATGTGATATACAACTCCTTCCCATTCCAATCCTGAGACCCTTCCTTTAGCATGAGATGTGATATCTCAATGCTTATACCAAATCTGAGACCCTTCCTATAGCATGAGATGTGATATCCAATTCCTTCCCATTCCAATCCTGAGACCCTTCCTATAGCATGAGATGTGATATCTCAATGCTTATACCAAACCTGATAGCCTACCTATAGCATGAGATGTGATATCCAAGTCCATCCCATTCCAATCCTTAGACCCTTCCTACAGCATGCGATGTGATATCTCAATGATTCTAATACCAAACCAGAGACTCTTCCTATAACATGAGATGGGATATCCAACTCCTTCCCATTCCAATCCTGAGCCGCTTCCGATAGCAGAGATGTGATATCTCAATGCTTATACCAAACCTGAGACTCTTCCTATAACATGAGATGGGATATCCAACTCCTTCCAATTCCAATCCTGAGCCGCTTCCGATAGCAGAGATGTGATATCTCAATGCTTATACCAAACCTGAGACCCTTCCTATAACATGAGATGTGATATCCAACTCCTTCCCATTCCAAAGATGAGACCCTTCCTATAGCAAGAAAGTAATATCCAACTCCTACCCATTCCAATCCTGAGACCCTTCCTATAGCAAGAGATGTGATATCCAAATCCTTCCCATTCCAATCCTGAGACCCTTCCTATAACATGAGATGTGATATCCAACTCCTTCCCATTCCAACCTGAGACACTTCCTATAGCATGAGAAGGGATATCCAACTCCTTCCCAATCCAATCCTAAGACCCTTCCGATAGCAGAGATGTGATATCTCAATGCTTATACCAAACCTGAGACCCTTCCTATGGCATGAGATGTGATATCCAACTCCTTGCCATTCAAATCCTGAGACCCTTCCTATAGCATAAGAAGGGATATCCAACTCCTTCCCAATCCAATCCTGAGACCCAATCCGATAGCAGAGACGTGATATCTCAATGCTTCTACCAAACCTGAGACCCTTCCTTTAGCATGAGATGTGATATCCAAATCCTTCACATTCCAATCCTGGGACCCTTCCTATAGCATGAGATGTGATATCTCAATGCTTCTAATACCAAACCTGAGATCCTTCCTATAACATGAGATGTGATATCCAATTCCTTCCTATTCCAAACCTGAGACCCTTCCTATTGGATGAGATGTGATATCCAACTCCTTCCCATTCCAACCCTGAGACCCTTCCTATAGCATGAGATGTGATGTCTCAATGCTTCTAATACCAAACCTGAGATCCTTCCTATAACATGAGATGTGATATCCAACTCCTTCCATTCCAATCCTGAGACGCGTCCTATACCATGAGATGTGATATCTCAATGCTTATACCAAACCTGAGACCCTTCCTATAGCATGAGATGTGATATCCAACTGCTTCCCATTCCAATCCTGAGACCCTTCCTATAGCATGAGATGTGATATCTCAATGCTTCTAATACCAAACCTGAGATCCTTCCTATAACATGAGATGTGATATCCAATTCCTTCCTATTCCAAGCCTGAGACCCTTCCTATTGGATGAGATGTGATATCCAACTCCTTCCCATTCCAACCCTGAGACCCTTCCTATAGCATGAGATGTGATGTCTCAATGCTTCTAATACCAAACCTGAGATCCTTCCTATAACATGAGATGTGATATCCAACTCCTTCCATTCCAATCCTGAGACCCTTCCTATAGCATGAGATGTGATATCTCAATGCTTCTAATACCAAACCTGAGATCCTTCCTATAACATGAGATGTGATATCCAACTCCTTCCCGTTCCAAACCTGAGACACTAACTATAGCATATGTGATATCCAACTCCTTCCCATTCCAAACATGAGACCCTTCCTATAGCAAGAAAGTAATATCCAACTCCTACCCATTCCAATCCTGAGACCCTTCCTATAGCAAGAGATGTGATATCCAAATCCTTCCCATTCCAATCCTGAGACCCTTCCTATAACATGAGATGTGATATCCAACTCCTTCCCATTCCAACCTGAGACATTTCCTATAGCATGAGAAGGGATATCCAACTCCTTCCCAATCCAATCCTGAGACCCTTCCGATAGCAGAGATGTGATATCTCAATGCTTATACCAAACCTGAGACCCTTCCTATGGCATGAGATGTGATATCCAACTCCTTGCCATTCAAATCCTGAGACCCTTCCTATAGCATGAGAAGGGATATCCAACTCCTTCCCAATCCAATCCTGAGACCCTTCCGATAGCAGAGACGTGATATCTCAATGCTTCTACCAAACCTGAGACCCTTCCTTTAGCATGAGATGTGATATCCAAATCCTTCACATTCCAATCCTGAGACCCTTCCTATAGCATGAGATGTGATATCTCAATGCTTCTAATACCAAACCTGAGATCCTTCCTATAACATGAGATGTGATATCCAATTCCTTCCTATTCCAAACCTGAGACCCTTCCTATTGGATGAGATGTGATATCCAACTCCTTCCCATTCCAACCCTGAGACCCTTCCTATAGCATGAGATGTGATGTCTCAATGCTTCTAATACCAAACCTGAGATCCTTCCTATAACATGAGATGTGATATCCAACTCCTTCCATTCCAATCCTGAGACCCGTCCTATAGCATGAGATGTGATATCTCAATGCTTATACCAAACCTGAGACCCTTCCTATAGCATGAGATGTGATATCCAACTGCTTCCCATTCCAATCCTGAGACCCTTCCTATAGCATGAGATGTGATATCTCAATGCTTCTAATACCAAACCTGAGATCCTTCCTATAACATGAGATGTGATATCCAAATCCTTCCCCTTCCAAACCTGAGACCCTCCCTTTAGCATGAGATGTGATATCCAACTCCTTCCCATTCCATTCCTGAGACCCTTCTGATAGCATGAGATGTGATATCTCAATGCCTCTAATACCAAACCTGAGATCCTACCTCTAACATGAAATGTGATATCCAACTCTTTCCCCTTCCAAACCTGAGAGCCTTCCTATAGCATGAGATGTGATATCCAAGTCCTTCCCATTCCAATCCTGAGACCCTTCCTATAGCTTGAGATGTGATATCCAACTCCTTCCCATTCCAATTCTGAGACCCTTCCTATACTATGAGACTTGATATCTCAATGCTTCTAATACCAAACCTGAGACCCGTAATATAACATGAGATGTGATATCCAAATCCTTCCCCTTCCAAACCTTAGACCCTTCCTTTATCATGAGATGTGATATCCAACTCCTTCCCATTCCAATCCTGAGACCCTTCCGATATCATGAGATGTGATATCTCAAAGCTTCTAATATCAAACTTGAGACCCTCCCTATAGCATGAGATGTGATATCCAAGTCCTTCCCATTCCAATCCTGAGACCCTTCCTATAGCATGAGATGTGATATCTCAATGCTTATACCAAACCTGAGACCCTTCCTATAGCATGAGATGTGATATCCAACTGCTTCCCATTCCAATCCTGAGACCCTTCCTATAGCATGAGATGTGATATCTCTATGCTTCTAATACCAAACCTGAGATCCTTCCTCTAACATGAAATGGGATATCCAACTCCTTCCCTTTCCAAACCTAAGAGCCTATCTATAGCATGAGATGTGATATCCAAGTCCTTCACATTCCAACCCTTAGACCCTTCCTACAGCATGCAATATGATATCTCAATGATTCTAATAACAAACCTGAGACCCGTCCTATAACATGAGATGGGATATCCAACTCCTTCCCATTCCAATCCTGAGACTCTTCCGATAGCAGAGATGTGATATCTCAATGCTTATACCAAACCTGAGACCCTTCCTATAACATGAGATGTGATATCCAAATCCTTCCCGTTCCAAACCTGAGACCCTTCCTTTAGCATGAGATGTGATATCCAGCTCCTTCCCATTCCAATCCTGAGACACTTCCGATAGCATGAGATGTGATATCTCAATGCTTCTAATATCAAAACTGAGACCCTCCCTATAGCATGATATGTGATATCTAAGTCCTTCCCATTCCAATCCTGAGACCCTCCCTATAGCATGAGATGTGATATCCAACTCCTTCCCAATCCAAACCTGAGACCCTTCCTATAGCATGAGATATGATATCTCAATACTTCTAATACCAAACGTGAGATCCTTCCGATAACATGAGATGTGATATCCAAATCCTTCCCCTTCCAAACCTGAGACCCTCCCTTTAGCATGAGATGTGATATCCAACTCCTTCCTATTCCAATCCTGAGACTCTTCTGATAGCATGAGATGTGATATCTCAATGCTTCTAATACCAAACCTGAGATCCTTCCGATAGCATGAGATGTGATATCTCAATGCTTCTAATACCAAACCTGAGATCCTTCCTATAACATGAGATGTGATATCCAAATCCTTCCCCTTCCAAACCTGAGACCCTCCCTTTAGCATGAGATGTGATATCCAACTCCTTCCCATTCCATTCCTGAGACCCTTCTGATAGCATGAGATGTGATATCTCAATGCCTCTAATACCAAACCTGAGATCCTACCTCTAACATGAAATGTGATATCCAACTCTTTCCCCTTCCAAACCTGAGAGCCTTCCTATAGCATGAGCTGTGATATCCAAGTCCTTCCCATTCCAATCCTGAGACCCTTCCTATAGCTTGAGATGTGATATCCAACTCCTACCCATTCCAATTCTGAGACCCTTCCTATACTATGAGACTTGATATCTCAATGCTTCTAATACCAAACCTGAGACCCGTAATATAACATGAGATGTGATATCCAAATCCTTCCCCTTCCAAACCTTAGACCCTTCCTTTATCATGAGATGTGATATCCAACTCCTTCCCATTCCAATCCTGAGACCCTTCCGATATCATGAGATGTGATATCTCAAAGCTTCTAATATCAAACTTGAGACCCTCCCTATAGCATGAGATGTGATATCCAAGTCCTTCCCATTCCAATCCTGAGACCCTTCCTATAGCATGAGATGTGATATCTCAATGCTTCTAATACCAAACCTGAGACCCTTCCTATAACATGAGATGGGAATATCCAACTCCTTCCCATTCCAATCCTGAGACCCTTCCGATAGCAGAGATGTGATATCTCAATGCTTATACCAAACCTGAGATCCTTCCTATAACATGAGATGTGATATCCAACTCCTTCCCATTCCAATCCTGAGACACTTCCTATAGCATGAGATGTGATATCTCACTGCTTATACCAAACCTGAGACCCTTCCCATAGCATGAGATGTGATATCCAACTCCTTCCCATTCCAATCCTCAGACCCTTCCTATAGCATGAGATATGATATCTCAATGCTTCTAATATCAAACTTGAGACCCTACCTATAGCATGAGATGTGATATCCAAGTCCTTCCCATTCCAATCCTGAGACACTTCCTATAGCATGAGATGTGATATCTCAATGCTTCTAATACCAAACCTGAGACTCTTCCTATAACATGAGATGGGATATCCAACTCCTTCCCATTCCAATCCTGAGACCCTTTTGATAGCAGAGATGTGATATCTCAATGTTTATACCAAACCTGAGACCCTTCCTACGGCATGAGATGTCATATTCAACTCCTTCCCATTCCAATCCTGAGACCCTTCCTATAGCATGAGATGTGATATCCAACTCCTTCCCATTCCAATCCTGAGACCCTTCCTATAGCATGAGATGTGATGTCTCAATGCTTCTAATACCAAACCTGAGATCCTTCCTATAACATGAGATGTGATATCCAACTCCTTCCATTCCAATCCTGGACCCTTCCTATAGCATGAGATGTGATATCTCAATGCTTATACCAAACCTGAGACCCTTCCTATAGCATGAGATGTGATATCCAACTCCTTCCCATTCCAATCCTGAGACCCTTCCTATAGCCTGAGATGTGATATCTCAATGCCTCTAATACCAAACCTGAGATCCTTCCTCTAACATGAAATTTGATATCCAACTCCTTCACTTTCCAAACCTGAGACCCGTCCTATAACATGAGATGGGATATCCAACTCCTTCCCATTCCAATCCTGAGACACTTCCGATAGCAGAGATGTGATATCTCAATGTTTATACCAAACCTGAGACCCTTCCTATAACATGAGATGTGATATCCAACTCCTTCCCGTTCCAAACCTGAGACCCTTCCTTTAGCATGAGATGTGATATCCAGCTCCTTCCCATTCCAATCCTGAGACACTTCCGATAGCATGAGATGTGATATCTCAATGCTTCTAATATCAAAACTGAGACCCTCCCTATAGCATGATATGTGATATCTAAGTCCTTCCCATTCCAATCCTGAGACCCTTCCTATAGCATGAGATGTGATATCTCAATGCTTCTACCAAACCTGAGACCCTTCCTTTAGCATGAGATGTGATATCCAACTCCTTCCCATTCCAATCCTGAAACCCTTCCTATAGCATGAGAGGTGATATCTCAATACTTCTAATACCAAACCTGAGATCCTTCCGATAACATGAGATGTGATATCTCAATACTTCTAATACCAAACCTGAGATCCATCCTATAACATGAGATGTGATATCCAAATCCTTCCCCTTCCAAACCTGAGACCCGCCCTTTAGCATGAGATGTGATATCCAACTCCTTCCCATTCCAATCCTGAGACCCTTCTGATAGCATAAGATATGATATCTCAATGCTTCTATACCAAACCTGAGATCCTTCCGATAGCATGAGATGTGATATCTCAATACTTCTAATACCAAACCTGAGATCCTTCCTATAACATGAGATGTGATATCCAAATCCTTATCTTCCAAACCTGAGACCCTCCCTTTAGCATGAGATGTGATATCCAACTCCTTCCCATTCCAATCCTGAGACTCTTCTGATAGCATAAGATATGATATCTCAATGCTTCTATACCAAACCTGAGATCCTTCTGATAGCATGAGATGTGATATCTCAATACTTCTAATACCAAACCTGAGATCCTACCTCTAACATGAAATGTGATATCCAACTCTTTCCCCTTGCAAACATGAGAGCCTTCCTATAGCATGAGATGTGATATCCAAGTCCTTCCCATTCCAATCCTGAGACCCTTCCTATAACATGAGATGTGATACCCAACTCCTTCCCATTCCAACCTGAGACCCTTCCTATAGCATGAGATGGGATATCCAACTCCTTCCAAATCCAATCCCAATACCCTTCCGATAGCATGAGATCTGATATCCCAATGCTTCTACCAAACCTGAGACCCATACTATGGCATGAGATGTGATATCAAACTCCTTCCCATTCTAATCCTGAGACCCTTCCTATAGCTTGAGATGTGATATCCAACTCCTTCCCATTCCAATTCTGAGACCCTTCCTATACCATGAGACTTGATATCTCAGTGCTTCTAATACCAAACCTGAGACCCGTCCTATAACATGAGATGTGATATCCAAATGCTTCCCCTTCCAAACCTTAGACCCTTCCTTTATCATGAGATGTGATAGCCAACTCCTTCCCATTCCAATCTTGACACCCTTCCGATATCATGAAATGTGATATCTCAATGCTTCTAATATCAAACTTGAGACCCTCCCTATAACATGAGATGGGAATATCCAACTCCTTCCCATTCCAATCCTGAGACCCTTCCGATAGCAGAGATGTGATATCTCAATGCTTATACCAAACCTGAGATCCTTCCTATAACATGAGATGTGATATCCAACTCCTTCCCATTCCAATCCTGAGACACTTCCTATAGCATGAGATGTGATATCTCACTGCTTATACCAAACCTGAGACCCTTCCTATAGCATGAGATGTGATATCCAACTCCTTCCCATTCCAATCCTGAGACCCTTCCTATAGCATGAGATGTGATATCTCAATGCTTCTAATATCAAACTTGAGACCCTCCCTATAGCATGAGATGCGATACCCAAGTCCTTCCCATTCCAATCCTGAGACACTTCCTATAGCATGAGATGTGATATCCAACTGCTTCCCATTCCAATCCTGAGACCCTTCCTATAGCATGAGATGTGATATCTCTATGCTTCTAATACCAAACCTGAGATCCTTCCTCTAACATGAAATGTGATATCCAACTCCTTCCCTTTCCAAACCTAAGAGCCTATCTATAGCATGAGATGTGATATCCAAGTGCTTCACATTCCAACCCTTAGACCCTTCCTACAGCATGCAATATGATATCTCAATGATTCTAATAACAAACCTGAGACCCGTCCTATAACATGAGATGGGATATTCAACTCCTTCCCATTCCAATCCTGAGACTCTTCCGATAGCAGAGATATGATATCTCAATGCTTATACCAAACCTGAGACCCTTCCTATAACATGAGATGTGATATCCAAATCCTTCCCGTTCCAAACCTGAGACCCTTCCTTTAGCATGAGATGTGATATCCAGCTCCTTCCCATTCCAATCCTGAGACACTTCCGATAGCATGAGATGTGATATCTCAATGCTTCTAATATCAAAACTGAGACCCTCCCTATAGCATGATATGTGATATCTAAGTCCTTCCCATTCCAATCCTGAGACCCTCCCTATAGCATGAGATGTGATATCCAACTCCTTCCCATTCCAATCCTGAGACCCTTCCTATAGCATGAGATATGATATCTCAATACTTCTAATACCAAACGTGAGATCCTTCCGATAACATGAGATGTGATATCCAAATCCTTCCCCTTCCAAACCTGAGACCCTCCCTTTAGCATGAGATGTGATATCCAACTCCTTCCCATTCCATTCCTGAGACCCTTCTGATAGCATGAGATGTGATATCTCAATGCCTCTAATACCAAACCTGAGATCCTACCTCTAACATGAAATGTGATATCCAACTCCTTCCCATTCCAATTCTGAGACCCTTCATATACTATGAGACTTGATATCTCAATGCTTCTAATACCAAACCTGAGACCCGTAATATAACATGAGATGTTATATCCAAATCCTTCCCCTTCCAAACCTTAGACCCTTCCTTTATCATGAGATGTGATATCCAACTCCTTCCCATTCCAATCCTGAGACCCTTCCGATATCATGAGATTTGTTATCTCAATGCTTCTAATATCAAACTTGAGACCCTCCCTATAGCATGAGATGTGACATCCAAGTCCTTCCCATTCCAATCCTGAGACCCTTCCTATAGCATGAGATGTGATATCTCTATGCTTCTAATACCAAACCTGAGACCCTTCCTATAACATGAGATGGAATATCCAACTCCTTCCCATTCCAATCCTGAGACCTTTCCGATAGCAGAGATGTGATATCTCAATGCTTATACCAAACCTGAGAACCTTCCTATGGCCTGAGATGTGATATACAACTCCTTCCCATTCCAATCCTGAGACCCTTCCTTTAGCATGAGATGTGATATCTCAATGCTTATACCAAATCTGAGACCCTTCCTATAGCATGAGATGTGATATCCAATTCCTTCCCATTCCAATCCTGAGACCCTTCCTATAGCATGAGATGTGATATCTCAATGCTTATACCAAACCTGAGAGCCTACCTATAGCATGAGATGTGATATCCAAGTCCATCCCATTCCAATCCTTAGACCCTTCCTACAGCATGCGATGTGATATCTCAATGATTCTAATACCAAACCAGAGACTCTTCCTATAACATGAGATGGGATATCCAACTCCTTCCCATTCCAATCCTGAGCCGCTTCCGATAGCAGAGATGTGATATCTCAATGCTTATACCAAACCTGAGACCCTTCCTATAACATGAGATGTGATATCCAACTCCTTCCCGTTCCAAACCTGAGACACTAACTATAGCATATGTGATATCCAACTCCTTCCCATTCCAAACATGAGACCCTTCCTATAGCAAGAAAGTAATATCCAACTCCTACCCATTCCAATCCTGAGACCCTTCCTATAGCAAGAGATGTGATATCCAAATCCTTCCCATTCCAATCCTGAGACCCTTCCTATAACATGAGATGTGATATCCAACTCCTTCCCATTCCAACCTGAGACACTTCCTATAGCATGAGAAGGGATATCCAACTCCTTCCCAATCCAATCCTGAGACCCTTCCGATAGCAGAGATGTGATATCTCAATGCTTATACCAAACCTGAGACCCTTCCTATGGCATGAGATGTGATATCCAACTCCTTGCCATTCAAATCCTGAGACCCTTCCTATAGCATAAGAAGGGATATCCAACTCCTTCCCAATCCAATCCTGAGACCCTTCCGATAGCAGAGACGTGATATCTCAATGCTTCTACCAAACCTGAGACCCTTCCTTTAGCATGAGATGTGATATCCAAATCCTTCACATTCCAATCCTGAGACCCTTCCTATAGCATGAGATGTGATATCTCAATGCTTCTAATACCAAACCTGAGATCCTTCCTATAACATGAGATGTGATATCCAATTCCTTCCTATTCCAAACCTGAGATCCTTCCTATAACATGAGATGTGATATCCAACTCCTTCCATTCCAATCCTGAGACCCGTCCTATAGCATGAGATGTGATATCTCAATGCTTATACCAAACCTGAGACCCTTCCTATAGCATGAGATGTGATATCCAACTGCTTCCCATTCCAATCCTGAGACCCTTCCTATAGCATGAGATGGGATATCTCAATGCTTCTAATACCAAACCTGAGATCCTTCCTATAACATGAGATGTGATATCCAATTCCTTCCTATTCCAAACCTGAGACCCTTCCTATTAGATGAGATGTGATATCCAACTCCTTCCCATTCCAACCCTGAGACCCTTCCTATAGCATGAGATGTGATGTCTCAATGCTTCTAATACCAAACCTGAGATCCTTCCTATAGCATGAGATGTGATATCTCAATGCTTCTAATACCAAACCTGAGATCCTTCCTATAACATGAGATGTGATATCCAACTCCTTCCCGTTCCAAACCTGAGACACTAACTATAGCATATGTGATATCCAACTCCTTCCCATTCCAAACATGAGACCCTTCCTATAGCAAGAAAGTAATATCCAACTCCTACCCATTCCAATCCTGAGACCCTTCCTATAGCAAGAGATGTGATATCCAAATCCTTCCCATTCCAATCCTGAGACCCTTCCTATAACATGAGATGTGATATCCAACTCCTTCCCATTCCAACCTGAGACACTTCCTATAGCATGAGAAGGGATATCCAACTCCTTCCCAATCCAATCCTGAGACCCTTCCGATAGCAGAGATGTGATATCTCAATGCTTATACCAAACCTGAGACCCTTCCTATGGCATGAGATGTGATATCCAACTCCTTGCCATTCAAATCCTGAGACCCTTCCTATAGCATGAGAAGGGATATCCAACTCCTTCCCAATCCAATCCTGAGACCCTTCCGATAGCAGAGACGTGATATCTCAATGCTTCTACCAAACCTGAGACCCTTCCTTTAGCATGAGATGTGATATCCAAATCCTTCACATTCCAATCCTGAGACCCTTCCTATAGCATGAGATGTGATATCTCAATGCTTCTAATACCAAACCTGAGATCCTTCCTATAACATGAGATGTGATATCCAATTCCTTCCTATTCCAAACCTGAGACCCTTCCTATTGGATGAGATGTGATATCCAACTCCTTCCCATTCCAATCCTGAGACCCGTCCTATAGCATGAGATGTGATATCTCAATGTTTATACCAAACCTGAGACCCTTCCTATAGCATGAGATGTGATATCCAACTGCTTCCCATTCCAATCCTGAGACCCTTCCTATAGCATGAGATGTGATATCTCAATGCTTCTAATACCAAACCTGAGATCCTTCCTATAACATGAGATGTGATATCCAAATCCTTCCCCTTCCAAACCTGAGACCCTCCCTTTAGCATGAGATGTGATATCCAACTCCTTCCCATTCCAATTCTGAGACCCTTCCTATACTATGAGACTTGATATCTCAATGCTTCTAATACCAAACCTGAGACCCGTAATATAACATGAGATGTGATATCCAAATCCTTCCCCTTCCAAACCTTAGACCCTTCCTTTATCATGAGATGTGATATCCAACTCCTTCCCATTCCAATCCTGAGACCCTTCCGATATCATGAGATGTGATATCTCAAAGCTTCTAATATCAAACTTGAGACCCTCCCTATAGCATGAGATGTGATATCCAAGTCCTTCCCATTCCAATCCTGAGACCCTTCCTATAGCATGAGATGTGATATCTCAATGCTTATACCAAACCTGAGACCCTTCCTATAGCATGAGATGTGATATCCAACTGCTTCCCATTCCAATCCTGAGACCCTTCCTATAGCATGAGATGTGATATCTCTATGCTTCTAATACCAAACCTGAGATCCTTCCTCTAACATGAAATGTGATATCCAACTCCTTCCCTTTCCAAACCTAAGAGCCTATCTATAGCATGAGATGTGATATCCAAGTCCTTCACATTCCAACCCTTAGACCCTTCCTACAGCATGCAATATGATATCTCAATGATTCTAATAACAAACCTGAGACCCGTCCTATAACATGAGATGGGATATCCAACTCCTTCCCATTCCAATCCTGAGACTCTTCCGATAGCAGAGATGTGATATCTCAATGCTTATACCAAACCTGAGACCCTTCCTATAACATGAGATGTGATATCCAAATCCTTCCCGTTCCAAACCTGAGACCCTTCCTTTAGCATGAGATGTGATATCCAGCTCCTTCCCATTCCAATCCTGAGACACTTCCGATAGCATGAGATGTGATATCTCAATGCTTCTAATATCAAAACTGAGACCCTCCCTATAGCATGATATGTGATATCTAAGTCCTTCCCATTCCAATCCTGAGACCCTCCCTATAGCATGAGATGTGATATCCAACTCCTTCCCATTCCAATCCTGAGACCCTTCCTATAGCATGAGATATGATATCTCAATACTTCTAATACCAAACGTGAGATCCTTCCGATAACATGAGATGTGATATCCAAATCCTTCCCCTTCCAAACCTGAGACCCTCCCTTTAGCATGAGATGTGATATCCAACTCCTTCCTATTCCAATCCTGAGACTCTTCTGATAGCATGAGATGTGATATCTCAATGCTTCTAATACCAAACCTGAGATCCTTCCGATAGCATGAGATGTGATATCTCAATGCTTCTAATACCAAACCTGAGATCCTTCCTATAACATGAGATGTGATATCCAAATCCTTCCCCTTCCAAACCTGAGACCCTCCCTTTAGCATGAGATGTGATATCCAACTCCTTCCCATTCCATTCCTGAGACCCTTCTGATAGCATGAGATGTGATATCTCAATGCCTCTAATACCAAACCTGAGATCCTACCTCTAACATGAAATGTGATATCCAACTCTTTCCCCTTCCAAACCTGAGAGCCTTCCTATAGCATGAGATGTGATATCCAAGTCCTTCCCATTCCAATCCTGAGACCCTTCCTATAGCTTGAGATGTGATATCCAACTCCTTCCCATTCCAATTCTGAGACCCTTCCTATACTATGAGACTTGATATCTCAATGCTTCTAATACCAAACCTGAGACCCGTAATATAACATGAGATGTGATATCCAAATCCTTCCCCTTCCAATTCTGAGACCCTTCCTATACTATGAGACTTGATATCTCAATGCTTATACCAAACCTGAGATCCTTCCTATAACATGAGATGTGATATCCAACTCCTTCCCATTCCAATCCTGAGACACTTCCTATAGCATGAGATGTGATATCTCACTGCTTATACCAAACCTGAGACCCTTCCCATAGCATGAGATGTGATATCCAACTCCTTCCCATTCCAATCCTCAGACCCTTCCTATAGCATGAGATGTGATATCTCAATGCTTCTAATATCAAACTTGAGACCCTACCTATAGCATGAGATGTGATATCCAAGTCAATCCCATTCCAATCCTGAGACACTTCCTATAGCATGAGATGTGATATCTCAATGCTTCTAATACCAAACCTGAGACTCTTCCTATAACATGAGATGGGATATCCAACTCCTTCCCATTCCAATCCTGAGACCCTTTTGATAGCAGAGATGTGATATCTCAATGTTTATACCAAACCTGAGACCCTTCCTACGGCATGAGATGTCATATTCAACTCCTTCCCATTCCAATCCTGAGACCCTTCCTATAGCATGAGATGTGATATCCAACTCCTTCCCATTCCAATCCTGAGGCCCTTCCTATAGCATGAGATGTGATGTCTCAATGCTTCTAATACCAAACCTGAGATCCTTCCTATAACATGAGATGTGATATCCAACTCCTTCCATTCCAATCCTGGACCCTTCCTATAGCATGAGATGTGATATCTCAATGCTTATACCAAACCTGAGACCCTTCCTATAGCATGAGATGTGATATCCAACTCCTTCCCATTCCAATCCTGAGACCCTTCCTATAGCCTGAGATGTGATATCTCAATGCCTCTAATACCAAACCTGAGATCCTTCCTCTAACATGAAATGTGATATCCAACTCCTTCACTTTCCAAACCTGAGAGCCTATCTATAGCATGAGATGTGATATCCAACTCCTTCCCATTCCAACCTGAGACCCTTCCTATAGCATGAGATGGGATATCCAACTCCTTCCAAATCCAATCCCAATACCCTTCCGATAGCATGAGATCTGATATCCCAATGCTTCTACCAAACCTGAGACCCATACTATGGCATGAGATGTGATATCAAACTCCTTCCCATTCTAATCCTGAGACCCTTCCTATAGCTTGAGATGTGATATCCAACTCCTTCCCATTCCAATTCTGAGACCCTTCCTATACCATGAGACTTGATATCTCAATGCTTCTAATACCAAACCTGAGACTTGTCCTATAACATGAGATGTGATATCCAAATGCTTCCCCTTCCAAACCTTAGACCCTTCCTTTATCATGAGATGTGATAGCCAACTCCTTCCCATTCCAATCTTGAGACCCTTCCGATATCATGAAATGTGATATCTCAATGCTTCTAATATCAAACTTGAGACCCTCCCTATAACATGAGATGGGAATATCCAACTCCTTCCCATTCCAATCCTGAGACCCTTCCGATAGCAGAGATGTGATATCTCAATGCTTATACCAAACCTGAGATCCTTCCTATAACATGAGATGTGATATCCAACTCCTTCCCATTCCAATCCTGAGACACTTCCTATAGCATGAGATGTGATATCTCACTGCTTATACCAAACCTGAGACCCTTCCTATAGCATGAGATGTGATATCCAACTCCTTCCCATTCCAATCCTGAGACCCTTCCTATAGCATGAGATGTGATATCTCAATGCTTCTAATATCAAACTTGAGACCCTCCCTATAGCATGAGATGTGATACCCAAGTCCTTCCCATTCCAATCCTGAGACACTTCCTATAGCATGAGATGTGATATCCAACTGCTTCCCATTCCAATCCTGAGACCCTTCCTATAGCATGAGATGTGATATCTCTATGCTTCTAATACCAAACCTGAGATCCTTCCTCTAACATGAAATGTGATATCCAACTCCTTCCCTTTCCAAACCTAAGAGCCTATCTATAGCATGAGATGTGATATCCAAGTCCTTCACATTCCAACCCTTAGACCCTTCCTACAGCATGCAATATGATATCTCAATGATTCTAATAACAAACCTGAGACCCGTCCTATAACATGAGATGGGATATTCAACTCCTTCCCATTCCAATCCTGAGACTCTTCCGATAGCAGAGATATGATATCTCAATGCTTATACCAAACCTGAGACCCTTCCTATAACATGAGATGTGATATCCAAATCCTTCCCGTTCCAAACCTGAGACCCTTCCTTTAGCATGAGATGTGATATCCAGCTCCTTCCCATTCCAAGCCTGAGACACTTCCGATAGCATGAGATGTGATATCTCAATGCTTCTAATATCAAAACTGAGACCCTCCCTATAGCATGATATGTGATATCTAAGTCCTTCCCATTCCAATCCTGAGACCCTCCCTATAGCATGAGATGTGATATCCAACTCCTTCCCATTCCAATCCTGAGACCCTTCCTATAGCATGAGATATGATATCTCAATACTTCTAATACCAAACGTGAGATCCTTCCGATAACATGAGATGTGATATCCAAATCCTTCCCCTTCCAAACCTGAGACCCTCCCTTTAGCATGAGATGTGATATCCAACTCCTTCCTATTCCAATCCTGAGACTCTTCTGATAGCATGAGATGTGATATCTCAATGCTTCTAATACCAAACCTGAGATCCTTCCGATAGCATGAGATGTGATATCTCAATGCTTCTAATACCAAACCTGAGATCCTTCCTATAACATGAGATGTGATATCCAAATCCTTCCCCTTCCAAACCTTAGACACTCCCTTTAGCATGAGATGTGATATCCAACTCCTTCCCATTCCATTCCTGAGACCCTTCTGATAGCATGAGATGTGATATCTCAATGCCTCTAATACCAAACCTGAGATCCTACCTCTAACATGAAATGTGATATCCAACTCTTTCCCCTTCCAAACCTGAGAGCCTTCCTATAGCATGAGATGTGATATCCAAGTCCTTCCCATTCCAATCCTGAGACCCTTCCTATAGCTTGAGATGTGATATCCAACTCCTTCCCATTCCAATTCTGAGACCCTTCCTATACTATGAGACTTGATATCTCAATGCTTCTAATACCAAACCTGAGACCCGTAATATAACATGAGATGTGATATCCAAATCCTTCCCCTTCCAAACCTTAGACCCTTCCTTTATCATGAGATGTGATATCCAACTCCTTCCCATTCCAATCCTGAGACCCTTCCGATATCATGAGATGTGATATCTCAAAGCTTCTAATATCAAACTTGAGACCCTCCCTATAGCATGAGATGTGATATCCAAGTCCTTCCCATTCCAATCCTGAGACCCTTCCTATAGCATGAGACGTGATATCTCAAAGCTTATACCAAACCTGAGACCCTTCCTATAGCATGAGATGTGATATCCAACTGCTTCCCATTCCAATCCTGAGACCCTTCCTATAGCATGAGATGTGATATCTCTATGCTTCTAATACCAAACCTGAGATCCTTCCTCTAACATGAAATGTGATATCCAACTCCTTCCCTTTCCAAACCTAAGAGCCTATCTATAGCATGAGATGTGATATCCAAGTCCTTCACATTCCAACCCTTAGACCCTTCCTACAGCATGCAATATGATATCTCAATGATTCTAATAACAAACCTGAGACCCGTCCTATAACATGAGATGGGATATCCAACTCCTTCCCATTCCAATCCTGAGACTCTTCCGATAGCAGAGATGTGATATCTCAATGCTTATACCAAACCTGAGACCCTTCCTATAACATGAGATGTGATATCCAAATCCTTCCCGTTCCAAACCTGAGACCCTTCCTTTAGCATGAGATGTGATATCCAGCTCCTTCCCATTCCAATCCTGAGACACTTCCGATAGCATGAGATGTGATATCTCAATGCTTCTAATATCAAAACTGAGACCCTCCCTATAGCATGATATGTGATATCTAAGTCCTTCCCATTCCAATCCTGAGACCCTCCCTATAGCATGAGATGTGATATCCAACTCCTTCCCATTCCAATCCTGAGACCCTTCCTATAGCATGAGATATGATATCTCAATACTTCTAATACCAAACGTGAGATCCTTCCGATAACATGAGATGTGATATCCAAATCAATCCCCTTCCAAACCTGAGACCCTCCCTTTAGCATGAGATGTGATATCCAACTCCTTCCTATTCCAATCCTGAGACTCTTCTGATAGCATGAGATGTGATATCTCAATGCTTCTAATACCAAACCTGAGATCCTTCCGATAGCATGAGATGTGATATCTCAATGCTTCTAATACCAAACCTGAGATCCTTCCTATAACATGAGATGTGATATCCAAATCCTTCCCCTTCCAAACCTGAGACCCTCCCTTTAGCATGAGATGTGATATCCAACTCCTTCCCATTCCATTCCTGAGACCCTTCTGATAGCATGAGATGTGATATCTCAATGCCTCTAATACCAAACCTGAGATCCTACCTCTAACATGAAATGTGATATCCAACTCTTTCCCCTTCCAAACCTGAGAGCCTTCCTATAGCATGAGATGTGATATCCAAGTCCTTCCCATTCCAATCCTGAGACCCTTCCTATAGCTTGAGATGTGATATCCAACTCCTTCCCATTCCAATTCTGAGACCCTTCCTATACTATGAGACTTGATATCTCAATGCTTCTAATACCAAACCTGAGACCCGTAATATAACATGAGATGTGATATCCAAATCCTTCCCCTTCCAAACCTTAGACCCTTCCTTTATCATGAGATGTGATATCCAACTCCTTCCCATTCCAATCCTGAGACCCTTCCGATATCATGAGATGTGATATCTCAAAGCTTCTAATATCAAACTTGAGACCCTCCCTATAGCATGAGATGTGATATCCAAGTCCTTCCCATTCCAATCCTGAGACCCTTCCTATAGCATGAGATGTGATATCTCAATGCTTCTAATACCAAACCTGAGACCCTTCCTATAACATGAGATGGGAATATCCAACTCCTTCCCATTCCAATCCTGAGACCCTTCCGATAGCAGAGATGTGATATCTCAATGCTTATACCAAACCTGAGACCCTTCCCATAGCATGAGATGTGATATCCAACTCCTTCCCATTCCAATCCTGAGACACTTCCTATAGCATGAGATGTGATATCTCAATGCTTCTAATACCAAACCTGAGACTCTCCCTATAACATGAGATGGGATATCCAACTCCTTCCCATTCCAATCATGAGACCCTTTTGATAGCAGAGATGTGATATCTCAATGTTTATACCAAACCTTAGACCCTTCCTACGGCATGAGATGTCATATTCAACTCCTTCCCATTCCAATCCTGAGACCCTTCCTATAGCATGAGATGTGATATCCAACTCCTTCCCATTCCAATCCTGAGACCCTTCCTATAGCATGAGATGTGATGTCTCAATGCTTCTAATACCAAACCTGAGATCCTTCCTATAACATGAGATGTGATATCCAACTCCTTCCATTCCAATCCTGGACCCTTCCTATAGCATGAGATGTGATATCTCAATGCTTATACCAAACCTGAGACCCTTCCTATAGCATGAGATGTGATATCCAATTCCTTCCCATTCCAATCCTGAGACCCTTCCTATAGCCTGAGATGTGATATCTCAATGCCTCTAATACCAAACCTGAGATCCTTCCTCTAACATGAAATGTGATATCCAACTCCTTCACTTTCCAAACCTGAGAGCCTATCTATAGCATGAGATGTGATATCCAAGTCCTTCCCATTCCAATCCTTAGACCCTTCCTACAGCATGCAATATGATATCTCAATGATTCTAATAAAAAACCTGAGACCCGTCCTATAACATGAGATGGGATATCCAACTCCTTCCCATTCCAATCCTGAGACACTTCCGATAGCAGAGATGTGATATCTCAATGTTTATACCAAACCTGAGACCCTTCCTATAACATGAGATGTGATATCCAACTCCTTCCCGTTCCAAACCTGAGACCCTTCCTTTAGCATGAGATGTGATATCCAGCTCCTTCCCATTCCAATCCTGAGACACTTCCGATAGCATGAGATGTGATATCTCAATGCTTCTAATATCAAAACTGAGACCCTCCCTATAGCATGATATGTGATATCTAAGTCCTTCCCATTCCAATCCTGAGACCCTTCCTATAGCATGAGATGTGATATCTCAATGCTTCTACCAAACCTGAGACCCTTCCTTTAGCATGAGATGTGATATCCAACTCCTTCCCATTCCAATCCTGAGACCCTTCCTATAGCATGAGAGGTGATATCTCAATACTTCTAATACCAAACCTGAGATCCTTCCGATAACATGAGATGTGATATCTCAATACTTCTAATACCAAACCTGAGATCCATCCTATAACATGAGATGTGATATCCAAATCCTTCCCCTTCCAAACCTGAGACCCTCCCTTTAGCATGAGATGTGATATCCAACTCCTTCCCATTCCAATCCTGAGACCCTTCTGATAGCATAAGATATGATATCTCAATGCTTCTATACCAAACCTGAGATCCTTCCGATAGCATGAGATGTGATATCTCAATACTTCTAATACCAAACCTGAGATCCTTCCTATAACATGAGATGTGATATCCAAATCCTTATCTTCCAAACCTGAGACCCTCCCTTTAGCATGAGATGTGATATCCAACTCCTTCCCATTCCAATCCTGAGACTCTTCTGATAGCATAAGATATGATATCTCAATGCTTCTATACCAAACCTGAGATCCTTCTGATAGCATGAGATGTGATATCTCAATACTTCTAATACCAAACCTGAGATCCTACCTCTAACATGAAATGTGATATCCAACTCTTTCCCCTTGCAAACCTGAGAGCCTTCCTATAGCATGAGATGTGATATCCAAGTCCTTCCCATTCCAATCCTGAGACCCTTCCTATAACATGAGATGTGATATCCAACTCCTTCCCATTCCAACCTGAGACCCTTCCTATAGCATGAGATGGGATATCCAACTCCTTCCAAATCCAATCCCGATACCCTTCCGATAGCATGAGATCTGATATCCCAATGCCTCTACCAAACCTGAGACCCATACTATGGCATGAGATGTGATATCAAACTCCTTCCCATTCTAATCCTGAGACCCTTCCTATAGCTTGAGATGTGATATCCAACTCCTTCCCATTCCAATTCTGAGACCCTTCCTATACCATGAGACTTGATATCTCAATGCTTCTAATACCAAACCTGAGACCCGTCCTATAACATGAGATGTGATATCCAAATCCTTCCCCTTCCAAACCTTAGACCCTTCCTTTATCATGAGATGTGATAGCCAACTCCTTCCCATTCCAATCTTGAGACCCTTCCGATATCATGAAATGTGATATCTCAATGCTTCTAATATCAAACTTGAGACCCTCCCTATAACATGAGATGGGAATATCCAACTCCTTCCCATTCCAATCCTGAGACCCTTCCGATAGCAGAGATGTGATATCTCAATGCTTATACCAAACCTGAGATCCTTCCTATAACATGAGATGTGATATCCAACTCCTTCCCATTCCAATCCTGAGACACTTCCTATAGCATGAGATGTGATATCTCACTGCTTATACCAAACCTGAGACCCTTCCTATAGCATGAGATGTGATATCCAACTCCTTCCCATTCCAATCCTGAGACCCTTCCTATAGCATGAGATGTGATATCTCAATGCTTCTAATATCAAACTTGAGACCCTCCCTATAGCATGAGATGTGATACCCAAGTCCTTCCCATTCCAATCCTGAGACACTTCCTATAGCATGAGATGTGATATCCAACTGCTTCCCATTCCAATCCTGAGACCCTTCCTATAGCATGAGATGTGATATCTCTATGCTTCTAATACCAAACCTGAGATCCTTCCTCTAACATGAAATGTGATATCCAACTCCTTCCCTTTCCAAACCTAAGAGCCTATCTATAGCATGAGATGTGATATCCAAGTCCTTCACATTCCAACCCTTAGACCCTTCCTACAGCATGCAATATGATATCTCAATGATTCTAATAACAAACCTGAGACCCGTCCTATAACATGAGATGGGATATTCAACTCCTTCCCATTCCAATCCTGAGACTCTTCCGATAGCAGAGATGTGAAATCTCAATGCTTATACCAAACCTGAGACCCTTCCTATAACATGAGATGTGATATCCAAATCCTTCACGTTCCAAACCTGAGACCCTTCCTTTAGCATGAGATGTGATATCCAGCTCCTTCCCATTCCAATCCTGAGACACTTCCGATAGCATGAGATGTGATATCTCAATGCTTCTAATATCAAAACTGAGACCCTCCCTATAGCATGATATGTGATATCTAAGTCCTTCCCTTTCCAATCCTGAGACCCTCCCTTTAGCATGAGATGTGATATCCAACTCCTTCCTATTCCAATCCTGAGACTCTTCTGATAGCATGAGATGTGATATCTCAATGCTTCTAATACCAAACCTGAGATCCTTCCGATAGCATGAGATGTGATATCTCAATGCTTCTAATACCAAACCTGAGATCCTTCCTATAACATGAGATGTGATATCCAAATCCTTCCCCTTCCAAACCTGAGACCCTTCCTATAGCATGAGATATGATATCTCAATACTTCTAATACCAAACGTGAGATCCTTCCGATAACATGAGATGTGATATCCAAATCCTTCCCCTTCCAAACCTGAGACCCTCCCTTTAGCATGAGATGTGATATCCAACTCCTTCCTATTCCAATCCTGAGACTCTTCTGATAGCATGAGATGTGATATCTCAATGCTTCTAATACCAAACCTGAGATCCTTCCGATAGAATGAGATGTGATATCTCAATGCTTCTAATACCAAACCTGAGATCCTTCCTATAACATGAGATGTGATATCCAAATCCTTCCCCTTCCAAACCTGAGACCCTCCCTTTAGCATGAGATGTGATATCCAACTCCTTCCCATTCCATTCCTGAGACCCTTCTGATAGCATGAGATGTGATATCTCAATGCCTCTAATACCAAACCTGAGATCCTACCTCTAACATGAAATGTGATATCCAACTCTTTCCCCTTCCAAACCTGAGAGCCTTCCTATAGCATGAGATGTGATATCCAAGTCCTTCCCATTCCAATCCTGAGACCCTTCCTATAGCTTGAGATGTGATATCCAACTCCTTCCCATTCCAATTCTGAGACCCTTCCTATACTATGAGACTTGATATCTCAATGCTTCTAATACCAAACCTGAGACCCGTGATATAACATGAGATGTGATATCCAAATCCTTCCCCTTCCAAACCTTAGACCCTTCCTTTATCATGAGATGTGATATCCAACTCCTTCCCATTCCAATCCTGAGACCCTTCCGATATCATGAGATGTGATATCTCAAAGCTTCTAATATCAAACTTGAGACCCTCCCTATAGCATGAGATGTGATATCCAAGTCCTTCCCATTCCAATCCTGAGACCCTTCCTATAGCATGAGATGTGATATCTCAATGCTTCTAATACCAAACCTGAGACCCTTCTTATAACATGAGATGGGAATATCCAACTCCTTCCCATTCCAATCCTGAGACCCTTCCGATAGCAGAGATGTGATATCTCAATGCTTATACCAAACCTGAGATCCTTCCTATAACATGAGATGTGATATCCAACTCCTTCCCATTCCAATCCTGAGACACTTCCTATAGCATGAGATGTGATATCTCACTGCTTATACCAAACCTGAGACCCTTCCCATAGCATGAGATGTGATATCCAACTCCTTCCCATTCCAATCCTCAGACCCTTCCTATAGCATGAGATGTGATATCTCAATGCTTCTAATATCAAACTTGAGACCCTACCTATAGCATGAAATGTGATATCCAAGTCCTTCCCATTCCAATCCTGAGACACTTCCTATAGCATGAGATGTGATATCTCAATGCTTCTAATACCAAACCTGAGACTCTTCCTATAACATGAGATGTGATATCCAACTCCTTCCCATTCCAATCCTGAGACCCTTCCTATAGCATGAGATGTGATGTCTCAATGCTTCTAATACCAAACCTGAGATCCTTCCTATAACATGAGATGTGATATCCAACTCCTTCCATTCCAATCCTGGACCCTTCCTATAGCATGAGATGTGATATCTCAATGCTTATACCAAACCTGAGACCCTTCCTATAGCATGAGATGTGATATCCAACTCCTTCCCATTCCAATCCTGAGACCCTTCCTATAGCCTGAGATGTGATATCTGAATGCCTCTAATACCAAACCTGAGATCCTTCCTCTAACATGAAATGTGATATCCAACTCCTTCACTTTCCAAACCTGAGAGCCTATCTATAGCATGAGATGTGATATCCAAGTCCTTCCCATTCCAATCCTTAGACCCTTCCTACAGCATGCAATATGATATCTCAATGATTCTAATAAAAAACCTGAGACCCGTCCTATAACATGAGATGGGATATCCAACTCCTTCCCATTCCAATCCTGAGACACTTCCGATAGCAGAGATGTGATATCTCAATGTTTATACCAAACCTGAGACCCTTCCTATAACATGAGATGTGATATCCAACTCCTTCCCGTTCCAAACCTGAGACCCTTCCTTTAGCATGAGATGTGATATCCAGCACCTTCCCATTCCAATCCTGAGACACTTCCGATAGCAGAGATGTGATATCTCAATGTTTATACCAAACCTGAGACCCTTCCTATAACATGAGATGTGATATCCAACTCCTTCCCGTTCCAAACCTGAGACCCTTCCTTTAGCATGAGATGTGATATCCAGCTCCTTCCCATTCCAATCCTGAGACCCTTCCTATAGCATGAGATGTGATATCTCAATGCTTCTACCAAACCTGAGACCCTTCCTTTAGCATGAGATGTGTTATCCAACTCCTTCCCATTCCAATCCTGAGACCCTTCCTATAGCATGAGAGGTGATATCTCAATACTTCTAATACCAAACCTGAGATCCTTCCGATAACATGAGATGTGATATCTCAATACTTCTAATACCAAACCTGAGATCCATCCTATAACATGAGATGTGATATCCAAATCCTTCCCCTTCCAAACCTGAGACCCTCCCTTTAGCATGAGATGTGATATCCAAATCCTTCCCATTCCAATCCTGAGACCCTTCTGATAGCATAAGATATGATATCTCAATGCTTCTATACCAAACCTGAGATCCTTCCGATAGCATGAGATGTGATATCTCAATACTTCTAATACCAAACCTGAGATCCTTCCTATAACATGAGATGTGATATCCAAATCCTTATCTTCCAAACCTGAGACCCTCCCTTTAGCATGAGATGTGATATCCAACTCCTTCCCATTCCAATCCTGAGACTCTTCTGATAGCATAAGATATGATATCTCAATGCTTCTATACCAAACCTGAGATCCTTCTGATAGCATGAGATGTGATATCTCAATACTTCTAATACCAAACCTGAGATCCTACCTCTAACATGAAATGTGATATCCAACTCTTTCCCCTTGCAAACCTGAGAGCCTTCCTATAGCATGAGATGTGATATCCAAGTCCTTCCCATTCCAATCCTGAGACCCTTCCTATAACATGAGATGTGATATCCAACTCCTTCCCATTCCAACCTGAGACCCTTCCTATAGCATGAGATGGGATATCCAACTCCTTCCAAATCCAATCCCGATACCCTTCCGATAGCATGAGATCTGATATCCCAATGCTTCTACCAAACCTGAGACCCATACTATGGCATGAGATGTGATATCAAACTCCTTCCCATTCTAATCCTGAGACCCTTCCTATAGCTTGAGATGTGATATCCAACTCCTTCCCATTCCAATTCTGAGACCCTTCCTATACCATGAGACTTGATATCTCAATGCTTCTAATACCAAACCTGAGACCCGTCCTATAACATGAGATGTGATATCCAAATCCTTCCCCTTCCAAACCTTAGACCCTTCCGATAGCAGAGATGTGATATCTCAATGCTTATACCAAACCTGAGATCCTTCCTATAACATGAGATGTGATATCCAACTCCTTCCCATTCCAATCCTGAGACACTTCCTATAGCATGAGATGTGATATCTCACTGCTTATACCAAACCTGAGACCCTTCCTATAGCATGAGATGTGATATCCAACTGCTTCCCATTCCAATCCTGAGACCCTTCCTATAGCATGAGATGTGATATCTCTATGCTTCTAATACCAAACCTGAGATCCTTCCTCTAACATGAAATGTGATATCCAACTCCTTCCCTTTCCAAACCTAAGAGCCTATCTATAGCATGAGATGTGATATCCAAGTCCTTCACATTCCAACCCTTAGACCCTTCCTACAGCATGCAATATGATATCTCAATGATTCTAATAACAAACCTGAGACCCGTCCTATAACATGAGATGGGATATTCAACTCCTTCCCATTCCAATCCTGAGACTCTTCCGATAGCAGAGATATGATATCTCAATGCTTATACCAAACCTGAGACCCTTCCTATAACATGAGATGTGATATCCAAATCCTTCCCGTTCCAAACCCGAGACCCTTCCTTTAGCATGAGATGTGATATCCAGCCCCTTCCCATTCCAATCCTGAGACACTTCCGATAGCATGAGATGTGATATCTCAATGCTTCTAATATCAAAACTGAGACCCTCCCGATAGCATGATATGTGATATCTAAGTCCTTCCCGTTCCAATCCTGAGACCCTCCCTATAGCATGAGATGTGATATCCAACTCCTTCCCATTCCAATCCTGAGACCCTTCCTATAGCATGAGATATGATATCTCAATACTTCTAATACCAAACGTGAGATCCTTCCGATAACATGAGATGTGACATCCAAATCCTTCCCCTTCCAAACCTGAGACCCTCCCTTTAGCATGAGATGTGATATCCAACTCCTTCCTATTCCAATCCTGAGACTCTTCTGATAGCATGAGATGTGATATCTCAATGCTTCTAATACCAAACCTGAGATCCTTCCGATAGCATGAGATGTGATATCTCAATGCTTCTAATACCAAACCTGAGATCCTTCCTATAACATGAGATGTGATATCCAAATCCTTCCCCTTCCAAACCTGAGACCCTCCCTTTAGCATGAGATGTGATATCCAACTCCTTCCCATTCCATTCCTGAGACCCTTCTGATAGCATGAGATGTGATATCTCAATGCCTCTAATACCAAACCTGAGATCCTACCTCTAACATGAAATGTGATATCCAACTCTTTCCCCTTCCAAACCTGAGAGCCTTCCTATAGCATGAGATGTGATATCCAAGTCCTTCCCATTCCAAGCCTGAGACCCTTCCTATAGCTTGAGATGTGATATCCAACTCCTTCCCATTCCAATTCTGAGACCCTTCCTATACTATGAGACTTGATATCTCAATGCTTCTAATACCAAACCTGAGACCCGTAATATAACATGAGATGTGATATCCAAATCCTTCCCCTTCCAAACCTTAGACCCTTCCTTTATCATGAGATGTGATATCCAACTCCTTCCCATTCCAATCCTGAGACCCTTCCGATATCATGAGATGTGATATCTCAAAGCTTCTAATATCAAACTTGAGACCCTCCCTATAGCATGAGATGTGATATCCAAGTCCTTCCCATTCCAATCCTGAGACCCTTCCTATAGCATGAGATGTGATATCTCAATGCTTATACCAAACCTGAGACCCTTCCTATAGCATGAGATGTGATATCCAACTGCTTCCCATTCCAATCCTGAGACCCTTCCTATAGCATGAGATGTGATATCTCTATGCTTCTAATACCAAACCTGAGATCCTTCCTCTAACATGAAATGTGATATCCAACTCCTTCCCTTTCCAAACCTAAGAGCCTATCTATAGCATGAGATGTGATATCCAAGTCCTTCACATTCCAACCCTTAGACCCTTCCTACAGCATGCAATATGATATCTCAATGATTCTAATAACAAACCTGAGACCCGTCCTATAACATGAGATGGGATATCCAACTCCTTCCCATTCCAATCCTGAGACTCTTCCGATAGCAGAGATGTGATATCTCAATGCTTATACCAAACCTGAGACCCTTCCTATAACATGAGATGTGATATCCAAATCCTTCCCGTTCCAAACCTGAGACCCTTCCTTTAGCATGAGATGTGATATCCAGCTCCTTCCCATTCCAATCCTGAGACACTTCCGATAGCATGAGATGTGATATCTCAATGCTTCTAATATCAAAACTGAGACCCTCCCTATAGCATGATATGTGATATCTAAGTCCTTCCCATTCCAATCCTGAGACCCTCCCTATAGCATGAGATGTGATATCCAACTCCTTCCCATTCCAATCCTGAGACCCTTCCTATAGCATGAGATATGATATCTCAATACTTCTAATACCAAACGTGAGATCCTTCCGATAACATGAGATGTGATATCCAAATCCTTCCCCTTCCAAACCTGAGACCCTCCCTTTAGCATGAGATGTGATATCCAACTCCTTCCTATTCCAATCCTGAGACTCTTCTGATAGCATGAGATGTGATATCTCAATGCTTCTAATACCAAACCTGAGATCCTTCCGATAGCATGAGATGTGATATCTCAATGCTTCTAATACCAAACCTGAGATCCTTCCTATAACATGAGATGTGATATCCAAATCCTTCCCCTTCCAAACCTGAGACCCTCCCTTTAGCATGAGATGTGATATCCAACTCCTTCCCATTCCATTCCTGAGACCCTTCTGATAGCATGAGATGTGATATCTCAATGCCTCTAATACCAAACCTGAGATCCTACCTCTAACATGAAATGTGATATCCAACTCTTTCCCCTTCCAAACCTGAGAGCCTTCCTATAGCATGAGATGTGATATCCAAGTCCTTCCCATTCCAATCCTGAGACCCTTCCTATAGCTTGAGATGTGATATCCAACTCCTTCCCATTCCAATTCTGAGACCCTTCCTATACTATGAGACTTGATATCTCAATGCTTCTAATACCAAACCTGAGACCCGTAATATAACATGAGATGTGATATCCAAATCCTTCCCCTTCCAAACCTTAGACCCTTCCTTTATCATGAGATGTGATATCCAACTCCTTCCCATTCCAATCCTGAGACCCTTCCGATATCATGAGATGTGATATCTCAAAGCTTCTAATATCAAACTTGAGACCCTCCCTATAGCATGAGATGTGATATCCAAGTCCTTCCCATTCCAATCCTGAGACCCTTCCTATAGCATGAGATGTGATATCTCAATGCTTCTAATACCAAACCTGAGACCCTTCCTATAACATGAGATGGGAATATCCAACTCCTTCCCATTCCAATCCTGAGACCCTTCCGATAGCAGAGATGTGATATCTCAATGCTTATACCAAACCTGAGATCCTTCCTATAAAATGAGATGTGATATCCAACTCCTTCCCATTCCAATCCTGAGACACTTCCTATAGCATGAGATGTGATATCTCACTGCTTATACCAAACCTGAGACCCTTCCCATAGCATGAGATGTGATATCCAACTGCTTCCCATTCCAATCCTGAGACACTTCCTATAGCATGAGATGTGATATCTCAATGCTTCTAATACCAAACCTGAGACTCTCCCTATAACATGAGATGGGATATCCAACTCCTTCCCATTCCAATCCTGAGACCCTTTTGATAGCAGAGATGTGATATCTCAATGTTTATACCAAACCTGAGACCCTTCCTACGGCATGAGATGTCATATTCAACTCCTTCCCATTCCAATCCTGAGACCCTTCCTATAGCATGAGATGTGATATCCAACTCCTTCCCATTCCAATCCTGAGACCCTTCCTATAGCATGAGATGTGATGTTTCAATGCTTCTAATACCAAACCTGAGATCCTTCCTATAACATGAGATGTGATATCCAACTCCTTCCATTCCAATCCTGGACCCTTCCTATAGCATGAGATGTGATATCTCAATGCTTATACCAAACCTGAGACCCTTCCTATAGCATGAGATGTGATATCCAACTCCTTCCCATTCCAATCCTGAGACCCTTCCTCTAGCCTGAGATGTGATATCTCAATGCCTCTAATACCAAACCTGAGATCCTTCCTCTAACATGAAATGTGATATCCAACTCCTTCACTTTCCAAACCTGAGAGCCTATCTATAGCATGAGATGTGATATCCAAGTCCTTCCCATTCCAATCCTTAGACCCTTCCTACAGCATGCAATATGATATCTCAATGATTCTAATAAAAAACCTGAGACCCGTCCTATAACATGAGATGGGATATCCAACTCCTTCCCATTCCAATCCTGAGACACTTCCGATAGCAGAGATGTGATATCTCAATGTTTATACCAAACCTGAGACCCTTCCTATAACATGAGATGTGATATCCAACTCCTTCCCGTTCCAAACCTGAGACCCTTCCTTTAGCATGAGATGTGATATCCAGCTCCTTCCCATTCCAATCCTGAGACACTTCCGATAGCATGAGATGTGATATCTCAATGCTTCTAATATCAAAACTGAGACCCTCCCTATAGCATGATATGTGATATCTAAGTCCTTCCCATTCCAATCCTGAGACCCTTCCTATAGCATGAGATGTGATATCTCAATGCTTCTACCAAACCTGAGACCCTTCCTTTAGCATGAGATGTGATATCCAACTCCTTCCCATTCCAATCCTGAGACCCTTCCTATAGCATGAGAGGTGATATCTCAATACTTCTAATACCAAACCTGAGATCCTTCCGATAACATGAGATGTGATATCTCAATACTTCTAATACCAAACCTGAGATCCATCCTATAACATGAGATGTGATATCCACATCCTTCCCCTTCCAAACCTGAGACCCTCCCTTTAGCATGAGATGTGATATCCAACTCCTTCCCATTCCAATCCTGAGACCCTTCTGATAGCATAAGATATGATATCTCAATGCTTCTATACCAAACCTGAGATCCTTCCGATAGCATGAGATGTGATATCTCAATACTTCTAATACCAAACCTGAGATCCTTCCTATAACATGAGATGTGATATCCAAATCCTTATCTTCCAAACCTGAGACCCTCCCTTTAGCATGAGATGTGATATCCAACTCCTTCCCATTCCAATCCTGAGACTCTTCTGATAGCATAAGATATGATATCTCAATGCTTCTATACCAAACCTGAGATCCTTCTGATAGCATGAGATGTGATATCTCAATACTTCTAATACCAAACCTGAGATCCTACCTCTAACATGAAATGTGATATCCAACTCTTTCCCCTTGCAAACCTGAGAGCCTTCCTATAGCATGAGATGTGATATCCAAGTCCTTCCCATTCCAATCCTGAGACCCTTCCTATAACATGAGATGTGATATCCAACTCCTTCCCATTCCAACCTGAGACCCTTCCTATAGCATGAGATGGGATATCCAACTCCTTCCAAATCCAATCCCGATACCCTTCCGATAGCATGAGATCTGATATCCCAATGCTTCTACCAAACCTGAGACCCATACTATGGCATGAGATGTGATATCAAACTCCTTCCCATTCTAATCCTGAGACCCTTCCTATAGCTTGAGATGTGATATCCAACTCCTTCCCATTCCAATTCTGAGACCCTTCCTATACCATGAGACTTGATATCTCAATGCTTCTAATACCAAACCTGAGACCCGTCCTATAACATGAGATGTGATATCCAAATCCTTCCCCTTCCAAACCTTAGACCCTTCCTTTATCATGAGATGTGATAGCCAACTCCTTCCCATTCCAATCCTGAGACCCTTCCGATATCATGAATTGTGATATCTCAATGCTTCTAATATCAAACTTGAGACCCTCCCTATAACATGAGATGGGAATATCCAACTCCTTCCCATTCCAATCCTGAGACCCTTCCGATAGCAGAGATGTGATATCTCAATGCTTATACCAAACCTGTGATCCTTCCTATAACATGAGATGTGATATCCAACTCCTTCCCATTCCAATCCTGAGACACTTCCTATAGCATGAGATGTGATATCTCACTGCTTATACCAAACCTGAGACCCTTCCTATAGCATGAGATGTGATACCCAAGTCCTTCCCATTCCAATCCTGAGACACTTCCTATAGCATGAGATGTGATATCCAACTGCTTCCCATTCCAATCCTGAGACCCTTCCTATAGCATGAGATGTGATATCTCTATGCTTCTAATACCAAACCTGAGATCCTTCCTCTAACATGAAATGTGATATCCAACTCCTTCCCTTTCCAAACCTAAGAGCCTATCTATAGCATGAGATGTGATATCCAAGTCCTTCACATTCCAACCCTTAGACCCTTCCTACAGCATGCAATATGATATCTCAATGATTCTAATAACAAACCTGAGACCCGTCCTATAACATGAGATGGGATATTCAACTCCTTCCCATTCCAATCCTGAGACTCTTCCGATAGCAGAGATGTGATGATATCTCAATGCTTATACCAAACCTGAGACCCTTCCTATAACATGAGATGTGATATCCAAATCCTTCCCGTTCCAAACCTGAGACCCTTCCTTTAGCATGAGATGTGATATCCAGCTCCTTCCCATTCCAATCCTGAGACACTTCCGATAGCATGAGATGTGATATCTCAATGCTTCTAATATCAAAACTGAGACCCTCCCTATAGCATGATATGTGATATCTAAGTCCTTCCCATTCCAATCCTGAGACCCTTCCTATAGCATGAGATGTGATATCTCAATGCTTCTAATACCAAACCTGAGACCCTTCTTATAACATGAGATGGGAATATCCAACTCCTTCCCATTCCAATCCTGAGACCCTTCCGATAGCAGAGATGTGATATCTCAATGCTTATACCAAACCTGAGATCCTTCCTATAACATGAGATGTGATATCCAACTCCTTCCCATTCCAATCCTGAGACACTTCCTATAGCATGAGATGTGATATCTCACTGCTTATACCAAACCTGAGACCCTTCCCATAGCATGAGATGTGATATCCAACTCCTTCCCATTCCAATCCTCAGACCCTTCCTATAGCATGAGATGTGATATCTCAATGCTTCTAATATCAAACTTGAAACCCTACCTATAGCATGAGATGTGATATCCAAGTCCTTCCCATTCCAATCCTGAGACACTTCCTATAGCATGAGATGTGATATCTCAATGCTTCTAATACCAAACCTGAGACTCTTCCTATAACATGAGATGGGATATCCAACTATTTCCCATTCCAATCCTGAGACCCTTTTGATAGCAGAGATGTGATATCTCAATGTTTATACCAAACCTGAGACCCTTCCTACGGCATGAGATGTCATATTCAACTCCTTCCCATTCCAATCCTGAGACCCTTCCTATAGCATGAGATGTGATATCCAACTCCTTCCCATTCCAATCCTGAGACCCTTCCTATAGCATGAGATGTGATGTCTCAATGCTTCTAATACCAAACCTGAGATCCTTCCTATAACATGAGATATGATATCCAACTCCTTCCATTCCAATCCTGGACCCTTCCTATAGCATGAGATGTGATATCTCAATGCTTATACCAAACCTGAGACCCTTCCTATAGCATGAGATGTGATATCCAACTCCTTCCCATTCCAATCCTGAGACCCTTCCTATAGCCTGAGATGTGATATCTGAATGCCTCTAATACCAAACCTGAGATCCTTCCTCTAACATGAAATGTGATATCCAACTCCTTCACTTTCCAAACCTGAGAGCCTATCTATAGCATGAGATGTGATATCCAAGTCCTTCCCATTCCAATCCTTAGACCCTTCCTACAGCATGCAATATGATATCTCAATGATTCTAATAAAAAACCTGAGACCCGTCCTATAACATGAGATGGGATATCCAACTCCTTCCCATTCCAATCCTGAGACACTTCCGATAGCAGAGATGTGATATCTCAATGTTTATACCAAACCTGAGACCCTTCCTATAACATGAGATGTGATATCCAACTCCTTCCCGTTCCAAACCTGAGACCCTTCCTTTAGCATGAGATGTGATATCCAGCTCCTTCCCATTCCAATCCTGAGACACTTCCGATAGCATGAGATGTGATATCTCAATGCTTCTAATATCAAAACTGAGACCCTCCCTATAGCATGATATGTGATATCTAAGTCCTTCCCATTCCAATCCTGAGACCCTTCCTATAGCATGAGATGTGATATCTCAATGCTTCTACCAAACCTGAGACCCTTCCTTTAGCATGAGATGTGTTATCCAACTCCTTCCCATTCCAATCCTGAGACCCTTCCTATAGCATGAGAGGTGATATCTCAATACTTCTAATACCAAACCTGAGATCCTTCCGATAACATGAGATGTGATATCTCAATACTTCTAATAGCAAACCTGAGATCCATCCTATAACATGAGATGTGATATCCAAATCCTTCCCCTTCCAAACCTGAGACCCTCCCTTTAGCATGAGATGTGATATCCAAATCCTTCCCATTCCAATCCTGAGACCCTTCTGATAGCATAAGATATGATATCTCAATGCTTCTATACCAAACCTGAGATCCTTCCGATAGCATGAGATGTGATATCTCAATACTTCTAATACCAAACCTGAGATCCTTCCTATAACATGAGATGTGATATCCAAATCCTTATCTTCCAAACCTGAGACCCTCCCTTTAGCATGAGATGTGATATCCAACTCCTTCCCATTCCAATCCTGAGACTCTTCTGATAGCATAAGATATGATATCTCAATGCTTCTATACCAAACCTGAGATCCTTCTGATAGCATGAGATGTGATATCTCAATACTTCTAATACCAAACCTGAGATCCTACCTCTAACATGAAATGTGATATCCAACTCTTTCCCCTTGCAAACCTGAGAGCCTTCCTATAGCATGAGATGTGATATCCAAGTCCTTCCCATTCCAATCCTGAGACCCTTCCTATAACATGAGATGTGATATCCAACTCCTTCCCATTCCAACCTGAGACCCTTCCTATAGCATGAGATGGGATATCCAACTCCTTCCAAATCCAATCCCGATACCCTTCCGATAGCATGAGATCTGATATCCCAATGCTTCTACCAAACCTGAGACCCATACTATGGCATGAGATGTGATATCAAACTCCTTCCCATTCTAATCCTGAGACCCTTCCTATAGCTTGAGATGTGATATCCAACTCCTTCCCATTCCAATTCTGAGACCCTTCCTATACCATGAGACTTGATATCTCAATGCTTCTAATACCAAACCTGAGACCCGTCCTATAACATGAGATGTGATATCCAAATCCTTCCCCTTCCAAACCTTAGACCCTTCCGATAGCAGAGATGTGATATCTCAATGCTTATACCAAAACTGAGATCCTTCCTATAACATGAGATGTGATATCCAACTCCTTCCCATTCCAATCCTGAGACACTTCCTATAGCATGAGATGTGATATCTCACTGCTTATACCAAACCTGAGACCCTTCCTATAGCATGAGATGTGATATCCAACTGCTTCCCATTCCAATCCTGAGACCCTTCCTATAGCATGAGATGTGATATCTCTATGCTTCTAATACCAAACCTGAGATCCTTCCTCTAACATGAAATGTGATATCCAACTCCTTCCCTTTCCAAACCTAAGAGCCTATCTATAGCATGAGATGTGATATCCAAGTCCTTCACATTCCAACCCTTAGACCCTTCCTACAGCATGCAATATGATATCTCAATGATTCTAATAACAAACCTGAGACCCGTCCTATAACATGAGATGGGATATTCAACTCCTTCCCATTCCAATCCTGAGACTCTTCCGATAGCAGAGATATGATATCTCAATGCTTATACCAAACCTGAGACCCTTCCTATAACATGAGATGTGATATCCAAATCCTTCCCGTTCCAAACCTGAGACCCTTCCTTTAGCATGAGATGTGATATCCAGCTCCTTCCCATTCCAATCCTGAGACACTTCCGATAGCATGAGATGTGATATCTCAATGCTTCTAATATCAAAACTGAGACCCTCCCTATAGCATGATATGTGATATCTAAGTCCTTCCCGTTCCAATCCTGAGACCCTCCCTATAGCATGAGATGTGATATCCAACTCCTTCCCATTCCAATCCTGAGACCCTTCCTATAGCATGAGATATGATATCTCAATACTTCTAATACCAAACGTGAGATCCTTCCGATAACATGAGATGTGATATCCAAATCCTTCCCCTTCCAAACCTGAGACCCTCCCTTTAGCATGAGATGTGATATCCAACTCCTTCCTATTCCAATCCTGAGACTCTTCTGATAGCATGAGATGTGATATCTCAATGCTTCTAATACCAAACCTGAGATCCTTCCGATAGCATGAGATGTGATATCTCAATGCTTCTAATACCAAACCTGAGATCCTTCCTATAACATGAGATGTGATATCCAAATCCTTCCCCTTCCAAACCTGAGACCCTCCCTTTAGCATGAGATGTGATATCCAACTCCTTCCCATTCCATTCCTGAGACCCTTCTGATAGCATGAGATGTGATATCTCAATGCCTCTAATACCAAACCTGAGATCCTACCTCTAACATGAAATGTGATATCCAACTCTTTCCCCTTCCAAACCTGAGAGCCTTCCTATAGCATGAGATGTGATATCCAAGTCCTTCCCATTCCAATCCTGAGACCCTTCCTATAGCTTGAGATGTGATATCCAACTCCTTCCCATTCCAATTCTGAGACCCTTCCTATACTATGAGACTTGATATCTCAATGCTTCTAATACCAAACCTGAGACCCGTAATATAACATGAGATGTGATATCCAAATCCTTCCCCTTCCAAACCTTAGACCCTTCCTTTATCATGAGATGTGATATCCAACTCCTTCCCATTCCAATCCTGAGACCCTTCCGATATCATGAGATGTGATATCTCAAAGCTTCTAATATCAAACTTGAGACCCTCCCTATAGCATGAGATGTGATATCCAAGTCCTTCCCATTCCAATCCTGAGACCCTTCCTATAGCATGAGATGTGATATCTCAATGCTTATACCAAACCTGAGACCCTTCCTATAGCATGAGATGTGATATCCAACTGCTTCCCATTCCAATCCTGAGACCCTTCCTATAGCATGAGATGTGATATCTCTATGCTTCTAATACCAAACCTGAGATCCTTCCTCTAACATGAAATGTGATATCCAACTCCTTCCCTTTCCAAACCTAAGAGCCTATCTATAGCATGAGATGTGATATCCAAGTCCTTCACATTCCAACCCTTAGACCCTTCCTACAGCATGCAATATGATATCTCAATGATTCTAATAACAAACCTGAGACCTGTCCTATAACATGAGATGGGATATCCAACTCCTTCCCATTCCAATCCTGAGACTCTTCCGATAGCAGAGATGTGATATCTCAATGCTTTTACCAAACCTGAGACCCTTCCTATAACATGAGATGTGATATCCAAATCCTTCCCGTTCCAAACCTGAGACCCTTCCTTTAGCATGAGATGTGATATCCAGCTCCTTCCCATTCCAATCCTGAGACACTTCCGATAGCATGAGATGTGATATCTCAATGCTTCTAATATCAAAACTGAGACCCTCCCTATAGCATGATATGTGATATCGAAGTCCTTCCCATTCCAATCCTGAGACCCTCCCTATAGCATGAGATGTGATATCCAACTCCTTCCCATTCCAATCCTGAGACCCTTCCTATAGCATGAGATATGATATCTCAATACTTCTAATACCAAACGTGAGATCCTTCCGATAACATGAGATGTGATATCCAAATCCTTCCCCTTCCAAACCTGAGACCCTCCCTTTAGCATGAGATGTGATATCCAACTCCTTCCTATTCCAATCCTGAGACTCTTCTGATAGCATGAGATGTGATATCTCAATGCTTCTAATACCAAACCTGAGATCCTTCCGATAGCATGAGATGTGATATCTCAATGCTTCTAATACCAAACCTGAGATCCTTCCTATAACATGAGATGTGATATCCAAATCCTTCCCCTTCCAAACCTGAGACCCTCCCTTTAGCATGAGATGTGATATCCAACTCCTTCCCATTCCATTCCTGAGACCCTTCTGATAGCATGAGATGTGATATCTCAATGCCTCTAATACCAAACCTGAGATCCTACCTCTAACATGAAATGTGATATCCAACTCTTTCCCCTTCCAAACCTGAGAGCCTTCCTATAGCATGAGATGTGATATCCAAGTCCTTCCCATTCCAATCCTGAGACCCTTCCTATAGCTTGAGATGTGATATCCAACTCCTTCCCATTCCAATTCTGAGACCCTTCCTATACTATGAGACTTGATATCTCAATGCTTCTAATACCAAACCTGAGACCCGTAATATAACATGAGATGTGATATCCAAATCCTTCCCCTTCCAAACCTTAGACCCTTCCTTTATCATGAGATGTGATATCCAACTCCTTCCCATTCCAATCCTGAGACCCTTCCGATATCATGAGATGTGATATCTCAAAGCTTCTAATATCAAACTTGAGACCCTCCCTATAGCATGAGATGTGATATCCAAGTCCTTCCCATTCCAATCCTGAGACCCTTCCTATAGCATGAGATGTGATATCTCAATGCTTCTAATACCAAACCTGAGACCCTTCCTATAACATGAGATGGGAATATCCAACTCCTTCCCATTCCAATCCTGAGACCCTTCCGATAGCAGAGATGTGATATCTCAATGCTTATACCAAACCTGAGATCCTTCCTATAAAATGAGATGTGATATCCAACTCCTTCCCATTCCAATCCTGAGACACTTCCTATAGCATGAGATGTGATATCTCACTGCTTATACCAAACCTGAGACCCTTCCCATAGCATGAGATGTGATATCCAACTCCTTCCCATTCCAATCCTGAGACACTTCCTATAGCATGAGATGTGATATCTCACTGCTTATACCAAACCTGAGACCCTTCCCATAGCATGAGATGTGATATCCAACTCCTTCCCATTCCAATCCTGAGACCCTTCCTATAGCATGAGATGTGATGTCTCAATGCTTCTAATACCAAACCTGAGATCCTTCCTATAACATGAGATGTGATATCCAACTCCTTCCATTCCAATCCTGGACCCTTCCTATAGCATAAGATGTGATATCTCAATGCTTATACCAAACCTGAGACCCTTCCTATAGCATGAGATGTGATATCCAACTCCTTCCCATTCCAATCCTGAGACCCTTCCTATAGCCTGAGATGTGATATCTCAATGCCTCTAATACCAAACCTGAGATCCTTCCTCTAACATGAAATGTGATATCCAACTCCTTCACTTTCCAAACCTGAGAGCCTATCTATAGCATGAGATGTGATATCCAAGTCCTTCCCATTCCAATCCTTAGACCCTTCCTACAGCATGCAATATGATATCTCAATGATTCTAATAAAAAACCTGAGACCCGTCCTATAACATGAGATGGGATATCCAACTCCTTCCCATTCCAATCCTGAGACACTTCCGATAGCAGAGATGTGATATCTCAATGTTTATACCAAACCTGAGACCCTTCCTATAACATGAGATGTGATATCCAACTCCTTCCCGTTCCAAACCTGAGACCCTTCCTTTAGCATGAGATGTGATATCCAGCTCCTTCCCATTCCAATCCTGAGACACTTCCGATAGCATGAGATGTGATATCTCAATGCTTCTAATATCAAAACTGAGACCCTCCCTATAGCATGATATGTGATATCTAAGTCCTTCCCATTCCAATCCTGAGACCCTTCCTATAGCATGAGATGTGATATCTCAATGCTTCTACCAAACCTGAGACCCTTCCTTTAGCATGAGATGTGATATCCAACTCCTTCCCATTCCAATCCTGAGACCCTTCCTATAGCATGAGAGGTGATATCTCAATACTTCTAATACCAAACCTGAGATCCTTCCGATAACATGAGATGTGATATCTCAATACTTCTAATACCAAACCTGAGATCCATCCTATAACATGAGATGTGATATCCACATCCTTCCCCTTCCAAACCTGAGACCCTCCCTTTAGCATGAGATGTGATATCCAACTCCTTCCCATTCCAATCCTGAGACCCTTCTGATAGCATAAGATATGATATCTCAATGCTTCTATACCAAACCTGAGATCCTTCCGATAGCATGAGATGTGATATCTCAATACTTCTAATACCAAACCTGAGATCCTTCCTATAACATGAGATGTGATATCCAAATCCTTATCTTCCAAACCTGAGACCCTCCCTTTAGCATGAGATGTGATATCCAACTCCTTCCCATTCCAATCCTGAGACTCTTCTGATAGCATAAGATATGATATCTCAATGCTTCTATACCAAACCTGAGATCCTTCTGATAGCATGAGATGTGATATCTCAATACTTCTAATACCAAACCTGAGATCCTACCTCTAACATGAAATGTGATATCCAACTCTTTCCCCTTGCAAACCTGAGAGCCTTCCTATAGCATGAGATGTGATATCCAAGTCCTTCCCATTCCAATCCTGAGACCCTTCCTATAACATGAGATGTGATATCCAACTCCTTCCCATTCCAACCTGAGACCCTTCCTATAGCATGAGATGGGATATCCAACTCCTTCCAAATCCAATCCCGATACCCTTCCGATAGCATGAGATCTGATATCCCAATGCTTCTACCAAACCTGAGACCCATACTATGGCATGAGATGTGATATCAAACTCCTTCCCATTCTAATCCTGAGACCCTTCCTATAGCTTGAGATGTGATATCCAACTCCTTCCCATTCCAATTCTGAGACCCTTCCTATACCATGAGACTTGATATCTCAATGCTTCTAATACCAAACCTGAGACCCGTCCTATAACATGAGATGTGATATCCAAATCCTTCCCCTTCCAAACCTTAGACCCTTCCTTTATCATGAGATGTGATAGCCAACTCCTTCCCATTCCAATCTTGAGACCCTTCCGATATCATGAAATGTGATATCTCAATGCTTCTAATATCAAACTTGAGACCCTCCCTATAACATGAGATGGGAATATCCAACTCCTTCCCATTCCAATCCTGAGACCCTTCCGATAGCAGAGATGTGATATCTCAATGCTTATACCAAACCTGAGATCCTTCCTATAACATGAGATGTGATATCCAACTCCTTCCCATTCCAATCCTGAGACACTTCCTATAGCATGAGATGTGATATCTCACTGCTTATACCAAACCTGAGACCCTTCCTATAGCATGAGATGTGATATCCAACTCCTTCCCATTCCAATCCTGAGACCCTTCCTATAGCATGAGATGTGATATCTCAATGATTCTAATATCAAACTTGAGACCCTCCCTATAGCATGAGATGTGATACCCAAGTCCTTCCCATTCCAATCCTGAGACACTTCCTATAGCATGAGATGTGATATCCAACTGCTTCCCATTCCAATCCTGAGACCCTTCCTATAGCATGAGATGTGATATCTCTATGCTTCTAATACCAAACCTGAGATCCTTCCTCTAACATGAAATGTGATATCCAACTCCTTCCCTTTCCAAACCTAAGAGCCTATCTATAGCATGAGATGTGATATCCAAGTCCTTCACATTCCAACCCTTAGACCCTTCCTACAGCATGCAATATGATATCTCAATGATTCTAATAACAAACCTGAGACCCGTCCTATAACATGAGATGGGATATTCAACTCCTTCCCATTCCAATCCTGAGACTCTTCCGATAGCAGAGATGTGATATCTCAATGCTTATACCAAACCTGAGACCCTTCCTATAACATGAGATGTGATATCCAAATCCTTCCCGTTCCAAACCTGAGACCCTTCCTTTAGCATGAGATGTGATATCCAGCTCCTTCCCATTCCAATCCTGAGACACTTCCGATAGCATGAGATGTGATATCTCAGTGCTTCTAATATCAAAACTGAGACCCTCCCTATAGCATGATATGTGATATCTAAGTCCTTCCCATTCCAATCCTGAGACCCTCCCTATAGCATGAGATGTGATATCCAACTCCTTCCCATTCCAATCCTGAGACCCTTCCTATAGCATGAGATATGATATCTCAATACTTCTAATACCAAACGTGAGATCCTTCCGATAACATGAGATGTGATATCCAAATCCTTCCCCTTCCAAACTTGAGACCCTCCCTTTAGCATGAGATGTGATATCCAACTCCTTCCTATTCCAATCCTGCGACTCTTCTGATAGCATGAGATGTGATATCTCAATGCTTCTAATACCAAACCTGAGATCCTTCCGATAGCATGAGATGTGATATCTCAATGCTTCTAATACCAAACCTGAGATCCTTCCTATAACATGAGATGTGATATCCAAATCCTTCCCCTTCCAAACCTGAGACCCTCCCTTTAGCATGAGATGTGATATCCAACTCCTTCCCATTCCATTCCTGAGACCCTTCTGATAGCATGAGATGTGATATCTCAATGCCTCTAATACCAAACCTGAGATCCTACCTCTAACATGAAATGTGATATCCAACTCTTTCCCCTTCCAAACCTGAGAGCCTTCCTATAGCATGAGATGTGATATCCAAGTCCTTCCCATTCCAATCCTGAGACCCTTCCTATAGCTTGAGATGTGATATCCAACTCCTTCCCATTCCAATTCTGAGACCCTTCCTATACTATGAGACTTGATATCTCAATGCTTCTAATACCAAACCTGAGACCCGTAATATAACATGAGATGTGATATCCAAATCCTTCCCCTTCCAAACCTTAGACCCTTCCTTTATCATGAGATGTGATATTCAACTCCTTCCCATTCCAATCCTGAGACCCTTCCGATATCATGAGATGTGATATCTCAAAGCTTCTAATATCAAACTTGAGACCCTCCCTATAGCATGAGATGTGATATCCAAGTCCTTCCCATTCCAATCCTGAGACCCTTCCTATAGCATGAGATGTGATATCTCAATGCTTCTAATACCAAACCTGAGACCCTTCTTATAACATGAGATGGGAATATCCAACTCCTTCCCATTCCAATCCTGAGACCCTTCCGATAGCAGAGATGTGATATCTCAATGCTTATACAAAACCTGAGATCCTTCCTATAACATGAGATGTGATATCCAACTCCTTCCCATTCCAATCCTGAGACACTTTCTATAGCATGAGATGTGATATCTCACTGCTTATACCAAACCTGAGACCCTTCCCATAGCATGAGATGTGATATCCAACTCCTTCCCATTCCAATCCTCAGACCCTTCCTATAGCATGAGATGTGATATCTCAATGCTTCTAATATCAAACTTGAGACCCTACCTATAGCATGAGATGTGATATCCAAGTCCTTCCCATTCCAATCCTGAGACACTTCCTATAGCATGAGATGTGATATCTCAATGCTTCTAATACCAAACCTGAGACTCTTCCTATAACATGAGATGGGATATCCAACTCCTTCCCATTCCAATCCTGAGACCCTTTTGATAGCAGAGATGTGATATCTCAATGTTTATACCAAACCTGAGACCCTTCCTACGGCATGAGATGTCATATTCAACTCCTTCCCATTCCAATCCTGAGACCCTTCCTATAGCATGAGATGTGATATCCAACTCCTTCCCATTCCAATCCTGAGACCCTTCCTATAGCATGAGATGTGATGTCTCAATGCTTCTAATACCAAACCTGAGATCCTTCCTATAACATGAGATGTGATATCCAACTCCTTCCATTCCAATCCTGGACCCTTCCTATAGCATGAGATGTGATATCTCAATGCTTATACCAAACCTGAGACCCTTCCTATAGCATGAGATGTGATATCCAACTCCTTCCCATTCCAATCCTGAGACCCTTCCTATAGCCTGAGATGTGATATCTGAATGCCTCTAATACCAAACCTGAGATCCTTCCTCTAACATGAAATGTGATATCCAACTCCTTCACTTTCCAAACCTGAGAGCCTATCTATAGCATGAGATGTGATATCCAAGTCCTTCCCATTCCAATCCTTAGACCCTTCCTACAGCATGCAATATGATATCTCAATGATTCTAATAAAAAACCTGAGACCCGTCCTATAACATGAGATGGGATATCCAACTCCTTCCCATTCCAATCCTGAGACACTTCCGATAGCAGAGATGTGATATCTCAATGTTTATACCAAACCTGAGACCCTTCCTATAACATGAGATGTAATATCCAACTCCTTCCCGTTCCAAACCTGAGACCCTTCCTTTAGCATGAGATGTGATATCCAGCTCCTTCCCATTCCAATCCTGAGACACTTCCGATAGCATGAGATGTGATATCTCAATGCTTCTAATATCAAAACTGAGACCCTCCCTATAGCATGATATGTGATATCTAAGTCCTTCCCATTCCAATCCTGAGACCCTTCCTATAGCATGAGATGTGATATCTCAATGCTTCTACCAAACCTGAGACCCTTCCTTTAGCATGAGATGTGTTATCCAACTCCTTCCCATTCCAATCCTGAGACCCTTCCTATAGCATGAGAGGTGATATCTCAATACTTCTAATACCAAACCTGAGATCCTTCCGATAACATGAGATGTGATATCTCAATACTTCTAATACCAAACCTGAGATCCATCCTATAACATGAGATGTGATATCCAAATCCTTCCCCTTCCAAACCTGAGACCCTCCCTTTAGCATGAGATGTGATATCCAAATCCTTCCCATTCCAATCCTGAGACCCTTCTGATAGCATAAGATATGATATCTCAATGCTTCTATACCAAACCTGAGATCCTTCCGATAGCATGAGATGTGATATCTCAATACTTCTAATACCAAACCTGAGATCCTTCCTATAACATGAGATGTGATATCCAAATCCTTATCTTCCAAACCTGAGACCCTCCCTTTAGCATGAGATGTGATATCCAACTCCTTCCCATTCCAATCCTGAGACTCTTCTGATAGCATAAGATATGATATCTCAATGCTTCTATACCAAACCTGAGATCCTTCTGATAGCATGAGATGTGATATCTCAATACTTCTAATACCAAACCTGAGATCCTACCTCTAACATGAAATGTGATATCCAACTCTTTCCCCTTGCAAACCTGAGAGCCTTCCTATAGCATGAGATGTGATATCCAAGTCCTTCCCATTCCAATCCTGAGACCCTTCCTATAACATGAGATGTGATATCCAACTCCTTCCCATTCCAACCTGAGACCCTTCCTATAGCATGAGATGGGATATCCAACTCCTTCCAAATCCAATCCCGATACCCTTCCGATAGCATGAGATCTGATATCCCAATGCTTCTACCAAACCTGAGACCCATACTATGGCATGAGATGTGATATCAAACTCCTTCCCATTCTAATCCTGAGACCCTTCCTATAGCTTGAGATGTGATATCCAACTCCTTCCCATTCCAATTCTGAGACCCTTCCTATACCATGAGACTTGATATCTCAATGCTTCTAATACCAAACCTGAGACCCGTCCTATAACATGAGATGTGATATCCAAATCCTTCCCCTTCCAAACCTTAGACCCTTCCGATAGCAGAGATGTGATATCTCAATGCTTATACCAAACCTGAGATCCTTCCTATAACATGAGATGTGATATCCAACTCCTTCCCATTCCAATCCTGAGACACTTCCTATAGCATGAGATGTGATATCTCACTGCTTATACCAAACCTGAGACCCTTCCTATAGCATGAGATGTGATATCCAACTCCTTCCCATTCCAATCCTGAGACCCTTCCTATAGCATGAGATGTGATATCTCAATGCTTCTAATATCAAACTTGAGACCCTCCCTATAGCATGAGATGTGATACCCAAGTCCTTCCCATTCCAATCCTGAGACACTTCCTATAGCATGAGATGTGATATCTCAATGCTTCTAATACCAAACCTGAGACTCTTCCTATAACATGAGATGGGATATCCAACTCCTTTCCATTCCAATCCTGAGACCCTTTCGATAGCAGAGATGTGATATCTCAATGTTTATACCAAACCTGAGACCCTCCCTACGGCATGAGATGTCATATACAACTCCTTCCCATTCCAATCCTGAGACCCTTCCTATAGCATGAGATGTGATATCCAACTCCTTCCCATTCCAATCCTGAGACCCTTCCTATAGCATGAGATGTGATGTCTCAATGCTTCTAATACCAAACCTGAGATCCTTCCTATAACATGAGATGTGATATCCAACTCCTTCCATTCCAATCCTGAGACCCTTCCTATAGCATGAGATGTGATATCTCAAGACCCTTCCTATAGCATGAGATGTGATATCCAACTCCTTCCCATTCCAATCCTGAGACCCTTCCTATAGCCTGAGATGTGATATCTGAATGCCTCTAATACCAAACCTGAGATCCTTCCTCTAACATGAAATGTGATATCCAACTCCTTCACTTTCCAAACCTGAGAGCCTATCTATAGCATGAGATGTGATATCCAAGTCCTTCCCATTCCAATCCTTAGACCCTTCCTACAGCATGCAATATAATATCTCAATGATTTTAATAAAAAACCTGAGACCCGTCCTATAACATGAGATGGGATATCCAACTCCTTCCCATTCCAATCCTGAGACACTTCCGATAGCAGAGATGTGATATCTCAATGTTTATACGAAACCTGAGACCCTTCCTATAACATGAGATGTGATATCCAACTCCTTCCCGTTCCAAACCTGAGACCCTTCCTTTAGCATGAGATGTGATATCCAGCTCCTTCCCATTCCAATCCTGAGACACTTCCGATAGCATGAGATGTGATATCTCAATGCTTCTAATATCAAAACTGAGACCCTCCCTATAGCATATGTGATATCTAAGTCCTACCCATTCCAATCCTGAGACCCTTCCTATAGCATGAGATGTGATATCCAACTCCTTCCCGTTCCAAACCTGAGACCCTTCCTTTAGCATGAGATGTGATATCCAGCTCCTTCCCATTCCAATCCTGAGACACTTCTGATAGCATGAGATGTGATATCTCAATGCTTCTAATATCAAAACTGAGACCCTCCCTATAGCATATGTGATATCTAAGTCCTTCCCATTCCAATCCTGAGACCCTTCCTATAGCATGAGATGTGATATCCAACTCCTTCCCGTTCCAAACCTGAGATCCTTCCTATAACATGAGATGTGATATCCAATTCCTTCCTATTCCAAACCTGAGACCCTTCCTATTGGATGAGATGTGATATCCAACTCCTTCCCATTCCAACCCTGAGACCCTTCCTATAACATGAGATGTGATGTCTCAATGCTTCTAATACCAAACCTGAGATCCTTCCTATAACATGAGATGTGATATCCAACTCCTTCCATTCCAATCCTGAGACCCGTCCTATAGCATGAGATGTGATATCTCAATGCTTATACCAAACCTGAGATCCTTCCTATAGCATGAGATGTGATATCCAACTGCTTCCCATTCCAATCCTGAGACCCTTCCTATAGCATGAGATGTGATATCTCAATGCTTCTAATACCAAACCTGAGATCCTTCCTATAACATGAGATGTGATATCCAAATCCTTCCCCTTCCAAACCTGAGACCCTCCCTTTAGCATGAGATGTGATATCCAACTCCTTCCCATTCCATTCCTGAGACCCTTCTGATAGCATGAGATGTGATATCTCAATGCCTCTAATACCAAACCTGAGATCCTACCTCTAACATGAAATGTGATATCCAACTCTTTCCCCTTCCAAACCTGAGAGCCTTCCTATAGCATGAGATGTGATATCCAAGTCCTTCCCATTCCAATCCTGAGACCCTTCCTATAGCTTGAGATGTGATATCCAACTCCTTCCCATTCCAATTCTGAGACCCTTCCTATACTATGAGACTTGATATCTCAATGCTTCTAATACCAAACCTGAGACCCGTAATATAACATGAGATGTGATATCCAACTCCTTCCCATTCCAATCCTGAGACCCTTCCGATATCATGAGATGTGATATCTCAAAGCTTCTAATATCAAACTTGAGACCCTCCCTATAGCATGAGATGTAATATCCAAGTCCTTCCCATTCCAATCCTGAGACCCTTCCTATAGCATGAGATGTGATATCTCAATGCTTATACCAAACCTGATACCCTTCCTATAGCATGAGATGTGATATCCAACTGCTTCCCATTCCAATCCTGAGACCCTTCCTATAGCATGAGATGTGATATCTCTATGCTTCTAATACCAAACCTGAGATCCTTCCTCTAACATGAAATGTGATATCCAACTCCTTCCCTTTCCAAACCTAAGAGCCTATCTATAGCATGAGATGTGATATCCAACTCCTTCCCATTCCAATCCTGAGACCCTTCCTATAGCCTGAGATGTGATATCTGAATGCCTCTAATACCAAACCTGAGATCCTTCCTCTAACATGAAATGTGATATCCAACTCCTTCACTTTCCAAACCTGAGACCCGTCCTATAACATGAGATGGGATATCCAACTCCTTCCCATTCCAATCCTGAGACACTTCCGATAGCAGAGATGTGATATCTCAATGTTTATACCAAACCTGAGACCCTTCCTATAACATGAGATGTGATATCCAACTCCTTCCCGTTCCAAACCTGAGACCCTTCCTTTAGCATGAGATGTGATATCCAGCTCCTTCCCATTCCAATCCTGAGACACTTCCGATAGCATGAGATGTGATATCTCAATGCTTCTAATATCAAAACTGAGACCCTCCCTATAGCATGATATGTGATATCTAAGTCCTTCCCATTCCAATCCTGAGACCCTTCCTATAGCATGAGATGTGATATCTCAATGCTTCTACCAAACCTGACACCCTTCCTTTAGCATGAGATGTGATATCCAACTCCTTCCCATTCCAATCCTGAGACCCTTCCTATAGCATGAGAGGTGATATCTCAATACTTCTAATACCAAACCTGAGATCCTTCCGATAACATGAGATGTGATATCTCAATACTTCTAATACCAAACCTGAGATCCATCCTATAACATGAGATGTGATATCCAAATCCTTCCCTTCCAAACCTGAGACCCGCCCTTTAGCATGAAATGTGATATCCAACTCCTTCCCATTCCAATCCTGAGACCCTTCTGATAGCATAAGATATGATATCTCAATGCTTCTATACCAAACCTGAGATCCTTCCGATAGCATGAGATGTGATATCTCAATACTTCTAATACCAAACCTGAGATCCTTCCTATAACATGAGATGTGATATCCAAATCCTTATCTTCCAAACCTGAGACCCTCCCTTTAGCATGAGATGTGATATCCAACTCCTTCCCATTCCAATCCTGAGACTCTTCTGATAGCATAAGATATGATATCTCAATGCTTCTATACCAAACCTGAGATCCTTCTGATAGCATGAGATGTGATATCTCAATACTTCTAATACCAAACCTGAGATCCTACCTCTAACATGAAATGTGATATCCAACTCTTTCCCCTTGCAAACCTGAGAGCCTTCCTATAGCATGAGATGTGATATCCAAGTCCTTCCCATTCCAATCCTGAGACCCTTCCTATAACATGAGATGTGATACCCAACTCCTTCCCATTCCAACCTGAGACCCTTCCTATAGCATGAGATGGGATATCCAACTCCTTCCAAATCCAATCCCGATACCCTTCCGATAGCATGAGATCTGATATCCCAATGCTTCTACCAAACCTGAGACCCATACTATGGCATGAGATGTGATATCAAACTTTTTCCCATTCTAATCCTGAGACCCTTCCTATAGCTTGAGATGTGATATCCAACTCCTTCCCATTCCAATTCTGAGACCCTTCCTATACCATGAGACTTGATATCTCAATGCTTCTAATACCAAACCTGAGACCCGTCCTATAACATGAGATGTGATATCCAAATGCTTCCCCTTCCAAACCTTAGACCCTTCCTTTATCATGAGATGTGATAGCCAACTCCTTCCCATTCCAATCTTGAGACCCTTCCGATATCATGAAATGTGATATCTCAATGCTTCTAATATCAAACTTGAGACCCTCCCTATAACATGAGATGGGAATATCCAACTCCTTCCCATTCCAATCCTGAGACCCTTCCGATAGCAGAGATGTGATATCTCAATGCTTATACCAAACCTGAGATCCTTCCTATAACATGAGATGTGATATCCAACTCCTTCCCATTCCAATCCTGAGACACTTCCTATAGCATGAGATGTGATATCTCACTGCTTATACCAAACCTGAGACCCTTCCTATAGCATGAGATGTGATATCCAACTCCTTCCCATTCCAATCCTGAGACCCTTCCTATAGCATGAGATGTGATATCTCAATGCTTCTAATATCAAACTTGAGACCCTCCCTATAGCATGAGATGTGATACCCAAGTTCTTCCCATTCCAATCCTGAGACACTTCCTATAGCATGAGATGTGATATCCAACTGCTTCCCATTCCAATCCTGAGACCCTTCCTATAGCATGAGATGTGATATCTCTATGCTTCTAATACCAAACCTGAGATCCTTCCTCTAACATGAAATGTGATATCCAACTCCTTCCCTTTCCAAACCTAAGAGCCTATCTATAGCATGAGATGTGATATCCAAGTCCTTCACATTCCAAACCTTAGACCCTTCCTACAGCATGCAATATGATATCTCAATGATTCTAATAACAAACCTGAGACCCGTCCTATAACATGAGATGGGATATTCAACTCCTTCCCATTCCAATCCTGAGACTCTTCCGATAGCAGAGATATGATATCTCAATGCTTATACCAAACCTGAGACCCTTCCTATAACATGAGATGTGATATCCAAATCCTTCCCGTTCCAAACCTGAGACCCTTCCTTTAGCATGAGATGTGATATCCAGCTCCTTCCCATTCCAATCCTGAGACACTTCCGATAGCATGAGATGTGATATCTCAATGCTTCTAATATCAAAACTGAGACCCTCCCTATAGCATGATATGTGATATCTAAGTCCTTCCCATTCCAATCCTGAGACCCTCCCTATAGCATGAGATGTGATATCCAACTCCTTCCCATTCCAATCCTGAGACCCTTCCTATAGCATGAGATATGATATCTCAATACTTCTAATACCAAACGTGAGATCCTTCCGATAACATGAGATGTGATATCCAAATCCTTCCCCTTCCAAACCTGAGACCCTCCCTTTAGCATGAGATGTGATATCCAACTCCTTCCTATTCCAATCCTGAGACTCTTCTGATAGCATGAGATGTGATATCTCAATGCTTCTAATACCAAACCTGAGATCCTTCCGATAGCATGAGATGTGATATCTCAATGCTTCTAATACCAAACCTGAGATCCTTCCTATAACATGAGATGTGATATCCAAATCCTTCCCCTTCCAAACCTGAGACCCTCCCTTTAGCATGAGATGTGATATCCAAGTCCTTCCCATTCCAATCCTGAGACCCTTCCTATAGCTTGAGATGTGATATCCAACTCCTTCCCATTCCAATTCTGAGACCCTTCCTATACTATGAGACTTGATATCTCAATGCTTCTAATACCAAACCTGAGACCTGTAATATAACATGAGATGTGATATCCAAATCCTTCCCCTTCCAAACCTTAGACCCTTCCTTTATCATGAGATGTGATATCCAACTCCTTCCCATTCCAATCCTGAGACCCTTCCGATATCATGAGATTTGTTATCTCAATGCTTCTAATATCAAACTTGAGACCCTCCCTATAGCATGAGATGTGACATCCAAGTCCTTCCCATTCCAATCCTGAGACCTTTCCGATAGCAGAGATGTGATATCTCAATGCTTATACCAAACCTGAGAACCTTCCTATGGCCTGAGATGTGATATACAACTCCTTCCCATTCCAATCCTGAGACCCTTCCTTTAGCATCAGATGTGATATCTCAATGCTTATACCAAATCTGAGACCCTTCCTATAGCATGAGATGTGATATCCAATTCCTTCCCATTCCAATCCTGAGACCCTTCCTATAGCATGAGATATGATATCTCAATGCTTATACCAAACCTGAGAGCCTACCTATAGCATGAGATGTGATATCCAAGTCCATCCCATTCCAATCCTTAGACCCTTCCTACAGCATGCGATGTGATATCTCAATGATTCTAATACCAAACCAGAGACTCTTCCTATAACATGAGATGGGATATCCAACTCCTTCCCATTCCAATCATGAGACCCTTCCGATAGCAGAGATGTGATATCTCAATGCTTATACCAAACCTGAGACCCTTCCTATAACATGAGATGTTATATCCAACTCCTTCCCGTTCCAAACCTGAGACACTAACTATAGCATATGTGATATCCAACTCCTTCCCATTCCAAACATGAGACCCTTCCTATAGCAAGAAAGTAATATCCAACTCCTACCCATTCCAATCCTGAGACCCTTCCTATAGCAAGAGATGTGATATCCAAATCCTTCCCATTCCAATCCTGAGACCCTTCCTATAACATGAGATGTGATATCCAACTCCTTCCCATTCCAACCTGAGACACTTCCTATAGCATGAGAAGGGATATCCAACTCCTTCCCAATCCAATCCTGAGACCCTTCCGATAGCAGAGATGTGATATCTCAATGCTTATACCAAACCTGAGACCCTTCCTATGGCATGAGATGTGATATCCAACTCCTTGCCATTCAAATCCTGAGACCCTTCCTATAGCATAAGAAGGGATATCCAACTCCTTCCCAATCCAATCCTGAGACCCTTCCGATAGCAGAGACGTGATATCTCAATGCTTCTACCAAACCTGAGACCCTTCCTTTAGCATGAGATGTGATATCCAAATCCTTCACATTCCAATCCTGAGACCCTTCCTATAGCATGAGATGTGATATCTCAATGCTTCTAATACCAAACCTGAGATCCTTCCTATAACATGAGATGTGATATCCAATTCCTTCCTATTCCAAACCTGAGACCCTTCCTATTGGATGAGATGTGATATCCAACTCCTTCCCATTCCAACCCTGAGACCCTTCCTATAGCATGAGATGTGATGTCTCAATGCTTCTAATACCAAACCTGAGATCCTTCCTATAACATGAGATGTGATATCCAACTCCTTCCATTCCAATCCTGAGACCCGTCCTATAGCATGAGATGTGATATCTCAATGCTTATACCAAACCTGAGACCCTTCCTATAGCATGAGATGTGATATCCAACTGCTTCCCATTCCAATCCTGAGACCCTTCCTATAGCATGAGATGTGATATCTCAATGCTTCTAATACCAAACCTGAGATCCTTCCTATAACATGAGATGTGATATCCAATTCCTTCCTATTCCAAACCTGAGACCCTTCCTATTGGATGAGATGTGATATCCAACTCCTTCCCATTCCAACCCTGAGACCCTTCCTATAGCATGAGATGTGATGTCTCAATGCTTCTAATACCAAACCTGAGATCCTTCCTATAACATGAGATGTGATATCCAACTCCTTCCATTCCAATCCTGAGACCCTTCCTAAAGCATGAGATGTGATATCTCAATGCTTCTAATACCAAACCTGAGATCCTTCCTATAACATGAGATGTGATATCCAACTCCTTCCCGTTCCAAACCTGAGACACTAACTATAGCATATGTGATATCCAACTCCTTCCCATTCCAAACATGAGACCCTTCCTATAGCAAGAAAGTAATATCCAACTCCTACCCATTCCAATCCTGAGACACTTCCTATAGCAAGAGATGTGATATCCAAATCCTTCCCATTCCAATCCTGAGACCCTTCCTATAACATGAGATGTGATATCCAACTCCTTCCCATTCCAACCTGAGACACTTCCTATAGCATGAGAAGGGATATCCAACTCCTTCCCAATCCAATCCTGAGACCCTTCCGATAGCAGAGATGTGATATCTCAATGCTTATACCAAACCTGAGACCCTTCCTATGGCATGAGATGTGATATCCAACTCCTTGCCATTCAAATCCTGAGACCCTTCCTATAGCATAAGAAGGGATATCCAACTCCTTCCCAATCCAATCCTGAGACCCTTCCGATAGCAGAGACGTGATATCTCAATGCTTCTACCAAACCTGAGACCCTTCCTTTAGCATGAGATGTGATATCCAAATCCTTCACATTCCAATCCTGAGACCCTTCCTATAGCATGAGATGTGATATCTCAATGCTTCTAATACCAAACCTGAGATCCTTCCTATAACATGAGATGTGATATCCAATTCCTTCCTATTCCAAACCTGAGACCCTTCCTATTGGATGAGATGTGATATCCAACTCCTTCCCATTCCAACCCTGAGACCCTTCCTTTAGCATGAGATGTGATGTCTCAATGCTTCTAATACCAAACCTGAGATCCTTCCTATAACATGAGATGTGATATCCAACTCCTTCCATTCCAATCCTGAGACCCGTCCTATAGCATGAGATGTGATATCTCAATGCTTATACCAAACCTGAGACCCTTCCTATAGCATGAGATGTGATATCCAACTGCTTCCCATTCCAATCCTGAGGCCCTTCCTATAGCATGAGATGTGATATCTCAATGCTTCTAATACCAAACCTGAGATCCTTCCTATAACATGAGATGTGATATCCAATTCCTTCCTATTCCAAACCTGAGACCCTTCCTATTGGATGAGATGTGATATCCAACTCCTTCCCATTCCAACCCTGAGACCCTTCCTATAGCATGAGATGTGATGTCTCAATGCTTCTAATACCAAACCTGAGATCCTTCCTATAACATGAGATGTGATATCCAACTCCTTCCATTCCAATCCTGAGACCCTTCCTATAGCATGAGATGTGATATCTCAATGCTTCTAATACCAAACCTGAGATCCTTCCTATAACATGAGATGTGATATCCAACTCCTTCCCGTTCCAAACCTGAGACACTAACTATAGCATATGTGATATCCAACTCCTTCCCATTCCAAACATGAGACCCTTCCTATAGCAAGAAAGTAATATCCAACTCCTACCCATTCCAATCCTGAGACCCTTCCTATAGCAAGAGATGTGATATCCAAATCCTTCCCATTCCAATCCTGAGACCCTTCCTATAACATGAGATGTGATATCCAACTCCTTCCCATTCCAACCTGAGACACTTCCTATAGCATGAGAAGGGATATCCAACTCCTTCCCAATCCAATCCTGAGACCCTTCCGATAGCAGAGATGTGATATCTCAATGCTTATACCAAACCTGAGACCCTTCCTATGGCATGAGATGTGATATCCAACTCCTTGCCATTCAAATCCTGAGACCCTTCCTATAGCATGAGAAGGGATATCCAACTCCTTCCCGATCCAATCCTGAGACCCTTCCGATAGCAGAGACGTGATATCTCAATGCTTCTACCAAACATGAGACCCTTCCTTTAGCATGAGATGTGATATCCAAATCCTTCACATTCCAATCCTGAGACCCTTCCTATAGCATGAGATGTGATATCTCAATGCTTCTAATACCAAACCTGAGATCCTTCCTATAACATGAGATGTGATATCCAATTCCTTCCTATTCCAAACCTGAGACCCTTCCTATTGGATGAGATGTGATATCCAACTCCTTCCCATTCCAACCCTGAGACCCTTCCTATAGCATGAGATGTGATGTCTCAATGCTTCTAATACCAAACCTGAGATCCTTCCTATAACATGAGATGTGATATCCAACTCCTTCCATTCCAATCCTGAGACCCGTCCTATAGCATGAGATGTGATATCTCAATGCTTATACCAAACCTGAGACCCTTCCTATAGCATGAGATGTGATATCCAACTGCTTCCCATTCCAATCCTGAGACCCTTCCTATAGCATGAGATGTGATATCTCAATGCTTCTAATACCAAACCTGAGATCCTTCCTATAACATGAGATGTGATATCCAAATCCTTCCCCTTCCAAACCTGAGACCCTCCCTTTAGCATGAGATGTGATATCCAACTCCTTCCCATTCCATTCCTGAGACCCTTCTGATAGCATGAGATGTGATATCTCAATGCCTCTAATACCAAACCTGAGATCCTACCTCTAACATGAAATGTGATATCCAACTCTTTCCCCTTCCAAACCTGAGAGCCTTCCTATAGCATGAGATGTGATATCCAAGTCCTTCCCATTCCAATCCTGAGACCCTTCCTATAGCTTGAGATGTGATATCCAACTCCTTCCCATTCCAATTCTGAGACCCTTCCTATACTATGAGACTTGATATCTCAATGCTTCTAATACCAAACCTGAGACCCGTAATATAACATGAGATGTGATATCCAAATCCTTCCCCTTCCAAACCTTAGACCCTTCCTTTATCATGAGATGTGATATCCAACTCCTTCCCATTCCAATCCTGAGACCCTTCCGATATCATGAGATGTGATATCTCAAAGCTTCTAATATCAAACTTGAGACCCTCCCTATAGCATGAGATGTGATATCCAAGTCCTTCCCATTCCAATCCTGAGACCCTTCCTATAGCATGAGATGTGATATCTCAATGCTTATACCAAACCTGAGACCCTTCCTATAGCATGAGATGTGATATCCAACTGCTTCCCATTCCAATCCTGAGACCCTTCCTATAGCATGAGATGTGATATCTCTATGCTTCTAATACCAAACCTGAGATCCTTCCTCTAACATGAAATGTGATATCCAACTCCTTCCCTTTCCAAACCTAAGAGCCTATCTATAGCATGAGATGTGATATCCAAGTCCTTCACATTCCAACCCTTATACCCTTCCTACAGCATGCAATATGATATCTCAATGATTCTAATAACAAACCTGAGACCCGTCCTATAACATGAGATGGGATATCCAACTCCTTCCCATTCCAATCCTGAGACTCTTCCGATAGCAGAGATGTGATATCTCAATGCTTATACCAAACCTGAGACCCTTCCTATAACATGAGATGTGATATCCAAATCCTTCCCGTTCCAAACTTGAGACCCTTCCTTTAGCATGAGATGTGATATCCAGCTCCTTCCCATTCCAATCCTGAGACACTTCCGATAGCATGAGATGTGATATCTCAATGCTTCTAATATCAAAACTGAGACCCTCCCTATAGCATGATATGTGATATCTAAGTCCTTCCCATTCCAATCCTGAGACCCTCCCTATAGCATGAGATGTGATATCCAACTCCTTCCCATTCCAATCCTGAGACCCTTCCTATAGCATGAGATATGATATCTCAATACTTCTAATACCAAACGTGAGATCCTTCCGATAACATGAGATGTGATATCCAAATCCTTCCCCTTCCAAACCTGAGACCCTCCCTTTAGCATGAGATGTGATATCCAACTCCTTCCTATTCCAATCCTGAGACTCTTCTGATAGCATGAGATGTGATATCTCAATGCTTCTAATACCAAACCTGAGATCCTTCCGATAGCATGAGATGTGATATCTCAATGCTTCTAATACCAAACCTGAGATCCTTCCTATAACATGAGATGTGATATCCAAATCCTTCCCCTTCCAAACCTGAGACCCTCCCTTTAGCATGAGATGTGATATCCAACTCCTTCCCATTCCATTCCTGAGACCCTTCTGATAGCATGAGATGTGATATCGCAATGCCTCTAATACCAAACCTGAGATCCTACCTCTAACATGAAATGTGATATCCAACTCTTTCCCCTTCCAAACCTGAGAGCCTTCCTATAGCATGAGATGTGATATCCAAGTCCTTCCCATTCCAATCCTGAGACCCTTCCTATAGCTTGAGATGTGATATCCAACTCCTTCCCATTCCAATTCTGAGACCCTTCCTATACTATGAGACTTGATATCTCAATGCTTCTAATACCAAACCTGAGACCCGTAATATAACATGAGATGTGATATCCAAATCCTTCCCCTTCCAAACCTTAGACCCTTCCTTTATCATGAGATGTGATATCCAACTCCTTCCCATTCCAATCCTGAGACCCTTCCGATATCATGAGATGTGATATCTCAAAGCTTCTAATATCAAATTTGAGACCCTCCCTATAGCATGAGATGTGATATCCAACTCCTTCCCATTCCAATCCTGAGACCCTTCCTATAGCATGAGATGTGATATCTCAATGCTTCTAATACCAAACCTGAGACCCTTCCTATAACATGAGATGGGAATATCCAACTCCTTCCCATTCCAATCCTGAGACCCTTCCGATAGCAGAGATGTGATATCTCAATGCTTATACCAAACCTGAGATCCTTCCTATAACATGAGATGTGATATCCAACTCCTTCCCATTCCAATCCTGAGACACTTCCTATAGCATGAGATGTGATATCTCACTGCTTATACCAAACCTGAGACCCTTCCCATAGCATGAGATGTGATATCCAACTCTTTCCCATTCCAATCCTCAGACCCTTCCTATAGCATGAGATGTGATATCTCAATGCTACTAATATCAAACTTGAGACCCTACCTATAGCATGAGATGTGATATCCAAGTCCTTCCCATTCCAATCCTGAGACACTTCCTATAGCATGAGATGTGATATCTCAATGCTTCTAATACCAAACCTGAGACTCTTCCTATAACATGAGATGGGATATCCAACTCCTTCCCATTCCAATCCTGAGACCCTTTTGATAGCAGAGATGTGATATCTCAATGTTTATACCAAACCTGAGACCCTTCCTACGGCATGAGATGTCATATTCAACTCCTTCCCATTCCAATCCTGAGACCCTTCCTATAGCATGAGATGTGATATCCAACTCCTTCCCATTCCAATCCTGAGGCCCTTCCTATAGCATGAGATGTGATGTCTCAATGCTTCTAATACCAAACCTGAGATCCTTCCTATAACATGAGATGTGATATCCAACTCCTTCCATTCCAATCCTGGACCCTTCCTATAGCATGAGATGTGATATCTCAATGCTTATACCAAACCTGAGACCCTTCCTATAGCATGAGATGTGATATCCAACTCCTTCCCATTCCAATCCTGAGACCCTTCCTATAGCCTGAGATGTGATATCTCAATGCCTCTAATACCAAACCTGAGATCCTTCCTCTAACATGAAATGTGATATCCAACTCCTTCACTTTCCAAACCTGAGAGCCTATCTATAGCATGAGATGTGATATCCAAGTCCTTCCCAATCCAATCCTTAGACCCTTCCTACAGCATGCAATATGATATCTCAATGATTCTAATAAAAAACCTGAGACCCGTCCTATAACATGAGATGGGATATCCAACTCCTTCCCATTCCAATCCTGAGACACTTCCGATAGCAGAGATGTGATATCTCAATGTTTATACCAAACCTGAGACCCTTCCTATAACATGAGATGTGATATCCAACTCCTTCCCGTTCCAAACCTGAGACCCTTCCTTTAGCATGAGATGTGATATCCAGCTCCTTCCCATTCCAATCCTGAGACACTTCCGATAGCATGAGATGTGATATCTCAATGCTTCTAATATCAAAACTGAGACCCTCCCTATAGCATGATATGTGATATCTAAGTCCTTCCCATTCCAATCCTGAGACCCTTCCTATAGCATGAGATGTGATATCTCAATGCTTCTACCAAACCTGAGACCCTTCCTTTAGCATGAGATGTGATATCCAACTCCTTCCCATTCCAATCCTGAGACCCTTCCTATAGCATGAGAGGTGATATCTCAATACTTCTAATACCAAACCTGAGATCCTTCCGATAACATGAGATGTGATATCTCAATACTTCTAATACCAAACCTGAGATCCATCCTATAACATGAGATGTGATATCCAAATCCTTCCCCTTCCAAACCTGAGACCCGCCCTTTAGCATGAGATGTGATATCCAACTCCTTCCCATTCCAATCCTGAGACCCTTCTGATAGCATAAGATTTGATATCTCAATGCTTCTATACCAAACCTGAGATCCTTCCGATAGCATGAGATGTGATATCTCAATACTTCTAATACCAAACCTGAGATCCTTCCTATAACATGAGATGTGATATCCAAATCCTTATCTTCCAAACCTGAGACCCTCCCTTTAGCATGAGATGTGATATCCAACTCCTTCCCATTCCAATCCTGAGACTCTTCTGATAGCATAAGATATGATATCTCAATGCTTCTATACCAAACCTGAGATCCTTCTGATAGCATGAGATGTGATATCTCAATACTTCTAATACCAAACCTGAGATCCTACCTCTAACATGAAATGTGATATCCAACTCTTTCACCTTGCAAACCTGAGAGCCTTCCTATAGCATGAGATGTGATATCCAAGTCCTTCCCATTCCAATCCTGAGACCCTTCCTATAACATGAGATGTGATACCCAACTCCTTCCCATTCCAACCTGAGACCCTTCCTATAGCATGAGATGGGATATCTAACTCCTTCCAAATCCAATCCCGATACCCTTCCGATAGCATGAGATCTGATATCCCAATGCTTCTACCAAACCTGAGACCCATACTATGGCATGAGATGTGATATCAAACTCCTTCCCATTCTAATCCTGAGACCCTTCCTATAGCTTGAGATGTGATATCCAACTCCTTCCCATTCCAATTCTGAGACCCTTCCTATACCATGAGACTTGATATCTCAATGCTTCTAATACCAAACCTGAGACCCGTCCTATAACATGAGATGTGATATCCAAATGCTTCCCCTTCCAAACCTTAGACCCTTCCTTTATCATGAGATGTGATAGCCAACTCCTTCCCATTCCAATCTTGAGACCCTTCCGATATCATGAAATGTGATATCTCAATGCTTCTAATATCAAACTTGAGACCCTCCCTATAACATGAGATGGGAATATCCAACTCCTTCCCATTCCAATCCTGAGACCCTTCCGATAGCAGAGATGTGATATCTCAATGCTTATACCAAACCTGAGATCCTTCCTATAACATGAGATGTGATATCCAACTCCTTCCGATTCCAATCCTGAGACACTTCCTATAGCATGAGATGTGATATCTCACTGCTTATACCAAACCTGAGACCCTTCCTATAGCATGAGATGTGATATCCAACTCCTTCCCATTCCAATCCTGAGACCCTTCCTATAGCATGAGATGTGATATCTCAATGCTTCTAATATCAAACTTGAGACCCTCCCTATAGCATGAGATGTGATACCCAAGTCCTTCCCATTCCAATCCTGAGACCCTTCCTATAGCATGAGATGTGATATCTCAATGCTTCTAATACCAAACCTGAGACCCTTCCTATAACATGAGATGGGAATATCCAACTCCTTCCCATTCCAATCCTGAGACCCTTCCGATAGCAGAGATGTGATATCTCAATGCTTATACCAAACCTGAGATCCTTCCTATAACATGAGATGTGATATCCAACTCCTTCCCATTCCAATCCTGAGACACTTCCTATAGCATGAGATGTGATATCTCACTGCTTATACCAAACCTGAGACCCTTCCCATAGCATGAGATGTGATATCCAACTCCTTCCCATTCCAATCCTCAGACCCTTCCTATAGCATGAGATGTGATATCTCAATGCTACTAATATCAAACTTGAGACCCTACCTATAGCATGAGATGTGATATCCAAGTCCTTCCCATTCCAATCCTGAGACACTTCCTATAGCATGAGATGTGATATCTCAATGCTTCTAATACCAAACCTGAGACTCTTCCTATAACATGAGATGGGATATCCAACTCCTTCCCATTCCAATCCTGAGACCCTTTTGATAGCAGAGATGTGATATCTCAATGTTTATTCCAAACCTGAGACCCTTCCTACGGCATGAGATGTCATATTCAACTCCTTCCCATTCCAATTCTGAGACCCTTCCCATAGCATGAGATGTGATATCCAACTCCTTCCCATTCCAATCCTGAGGCCCTTCCTATAGCATGAGATGTGATGTCTCAATGCTTCTAATACCAAACCTGAGATCCTTCCTATAACATGAGATGTGATATCCAACTCCTTCCATTCCAATCCTGGACCCTTCCTATAGCATGAGATGTGATATCTCAATGCTTATACCAAACCTGAGACCCTTCCTATAGCATGAGATGTGATATCCAACTCCTTCCCATTCCAATCCTGAGACCCTTCCTATAGCCTGAGATGTGATATCTCAATGCCTCTAATACCAAACCTGAGATCCTTCCTCTAACATGAAATGTGATATCCAACTCCTTCACTTTCCAAACCTGAGAGCCTATCTATAGCATGAGATGTGATATCCAAGTCCTTCCCATTCCAATCCTTAGACCCTTCCTACAGCATGCAATATGATATCTCAATGATTCTAATAAAAAACCTGAGACCCGTCCTATAACATGAGATGGGATATCCAACTCCTTCCCATTCCAATCCTGAGACACTTCCGATAGCAGAGATGTGATATCTCAATGTTTATACCAAACCTGAGACCCTTCCTATAACATGAGATGTGATATCCAACTCCTTCCCGTTCCAAACCTGAGACCCTTCCTTTAGCATGAGATGTGATATCCAGCTCCTTCCCATTCCAATCCTGAGACACTTCCGATAGCATGAGATGTGATATCTCAATGCTTCTAATATCAAAACTGAGACCCTCCCTATAGCATGATATGTGATATCTAAGTCCTTCCCATTCCAATCCTGAGACCCTTCCTATAGCATGAGATGTGATATCTCAATGCTTCTACCAAACCTGAGACCCTTCCTTTAGCATGAGATGTGATATCCAACTCCTTCCCATTCCAATCCTGAGACCCTTCCTATAGCATGAGAGGTGATATCTCAATACTTCTAATACCAAACCTGAGATCCTTCCGATAACATGAGATGTGATATCTCAATACTTCTAATACCAAACCTGAGATCCATCCTATAACATGAGATGTGATATCCAAATCCTTCCCCTTCCAAACCTGAGACCCGCCCTTTAGCATGAGATGTGATATCCAACTCCTTCCCATTCCAATCCTGAGACCCTTCTGATAGCATAAGATATGATATCTCAATGCTTCTATACCAAACCTGAGATCCTTCCGATAGCATGAGATGTGATATCTCAATACTTCTAATACCAAACCTGAGATCCTTCCTATAACATGAGATGTGATATCCAAATCCTTATCTTCCAAACCTGAGACCCTCCCTTTAGCATGAGATGTGATATCCAACTCCTTCCCATTCCAATCCTGAGACTCTTCTGATAGCATAAGATATGATATCTCAATGCTTCTATACCAAACCGGAGATCCTTCTGATAGCATGAGATGTGATATCTCAATACTTCTAATACCAAACCTGAGATCCTACCTCTAACATGAAATGTGATATCCAACTCTTTCACCTTGCAAACCTGAGAGCCTTCCTATAGCATGAGATGTGATATCCAAGTCCTTCCCATTCCAATCCTGAGACCCTTCCTATAACATGAGATGTGATACCCAACTCCTTCCCATTCCAACCTGAGACCCTTCCTATAGCATGAGATGGGATATCTAACTCCTTCCAAATCCAATCCCGATACCCTTCCGATAGCATGAGATCTGATATCCCAATGCTTCTACCAAACCTGAGACCCATACTATGGCATGAGATGTGATATCAAACTCCTTCCCATTCTAATCCTGAGACCCTTCCTATAGCTTGAGATGTGATATCCAACTCCTTCCCATTCCAATTCTGAGACCCTTCCTATACCATGAGACTTGATATCTCAATGCTTCTAATACCAAACCTGAGACCCGTCCTATAACATGAGATGTGATATCCAAATGCTTCCCCTTCCAAACCTTAGACCCTTCCTTTATCATGAGATGTGATAGCCAACTCCTTCCCATTCCAATCTTGAGACCCTTCCGATATCATGAAATGTGATATCTCAATGCTTCTAATATCAAACTTGAGACCCTCCCTATAACATGAGATGGGAATATCCAACTCCTTCCCATTCCAATCCTGAGACCCTTCCGATAGCAGAGATGTGATATCTCAATGCTTATACCAAACCTGAGATCCTTCCTATAACATGAGATGTGATATGCAACTCCTTCCGATTCCAATCCTGAGACACTTCCTATAGCATGAGATGTGATATCTCACTGCTTATACCAAACCTGAGACCCTTCCTATAGCATGAGATGTGATATCCAACTCCTTCCCATTCCAATCCTGAGACCCTTCCTATAGCATGAGATGTGATATCTCAATGCTTCTAATATCAAACTTGAGACCCTCCCTATAGCATGAGATGTGATACCCAAGTCCTTCCCATTCCAATCCTGAGACACTTCCTATAGCATGTGATGTGATATCCAACTGCTTCCCATTCCAATCCTGAGACCCTTCCTATAGCATGAGATGTGATATCTCTATGCTTCTAATACCAAACCTGAGATCCTTCCTCTAACATGAAATGTGATATCCAACTCCTTCCCTTTCCAAACCTAAGAGCCTATCTATAGCATGAGATGTGATATCCAAGTCCTTCACATTCCAACCCTTAGACCCTTCCTACAGCATGCAATATGATATCTCAATGATTCTAATAACAAACCTGAGACCCGTCCTATAACATGAGATGGGATATTCAACTCCTTCCCATTCCAATCCTGAGACTCTTCCGATAGCAGAGATATGATATCTCAATGCTTATACCAATCCTGAGACCCTTCCTATAACATGAGATGTGATATCCAAATCCTTCCCGTTCCAAACCTGAGACCCTTCCTTTAGCATGAGATGTGATATCCAAGTCCTTCACATTCCAACCCTTAGACCCTTCCTACAGCATGCAATATGATATCTCAATGATTCTAATAACAAACCTGAGACCCGTCCTATAACATGAGATGGGATATTCAACTCCTTCCCATTCCAATCCTGAGACACTTCCGATAGCATGAGATGTGATATCTCAATGCTTCTAATATCAAAACTGAGACCCTCCCTATAGCATGATATGTGATATCTAAGTCCTTCCCATTCCAATCCTGAGACCCTCCCTATAGCATGAGATGTGATATCCAACTCCTTCCCATTCCAATCCTGAGACCCTTCCTATAGCATGAGATATGATATCTCAATACTTCTAATACCAAACGTGAGATCCTTCCGATAACATGAGATGTGATATCCAAATCCTTCCCCTTCCAAACCTGAGACCCTCCCTTTAGCATGAGATGTGATATCCAACTCCTTCCTATTCCAATCCTGAGACTCTTCTGATAGCATGAGATGTGATATCTCAATGCTTCTAATACCAAACCTGAGATCCTTCCGATAGCATGAGATGTGATATCTCAATGCTTCTAATACCAAACCTGAGATCCTTCCTATAACATGAGATGTGATATCCAAATCCTTCCAATTCCAAACCTGAGACCCTCCCTTTAGCATGAGATGTGATATCCAACTCCTTCCCATTCCATTCCTGAGACCCTTCTGATAGCATGAGATGTGATATCTCAATGCCTCTAATACCAAACCTGAGATCCTACCTCTAACATGAAATGTGATATCCAACTCTTTCCCCTTCCAAACCTGAGAGCCTTCCTATAGCATGAGATGTGATATCCAAGTCCTTCCCATTCCAATCCTGAGACCCTTCCTATAGCTTGAGATGTGATATCCAACTCCTTCCCATTCCAATTCTGAGACCCTTCCTATACTATGAGACTTGATATCTCAATGCTTCTAATACCAAACCTGAGACCCGTAATATAACATGAGATGTGATATCCAAATCCTTCCCCTTCCAAACCTTAGACCCTTCCTTTATCATGAGATGTGATATCCAACTCCTTCCCATTCCAATCCTGAGACCCTTCCGATATCATGAGATGTGATATCTCAAAGCTTCTAATATCAAACTTGAGACCCTCTCTATACCATGAGATTTGATATCCAAGTCCTTCCCATTCCAATCCTGAGACCCTTCCTATAGCATGAGATGTGATATCTCAATGCTTATACCAAACCTGAGACCCTTCCTATAGCATGAGATGTGATATCCAACTGCTTCCCATTCCAATCCTGAGACCCTTCCTATAGCATGAGATGTGATATCTCTATGCTTCTAATACCAAACCTGAGATCCTTCCTCTAACATGAAATGTGATATCCAACTCCTTCCCTTTCCAAACCTAAGAGCCTATCTATAGCATGAGATGTGATATCCAAGTCCTTCACATTCCAACCCTTAGGCCCTTCCTACAGCATGCAATATGATATCTCAATGATTCTAATAACAAACCTGAGACCCATCCTATAACATGAGATGGGATATCCAACTCCTTCCCATTCCAATCCTGAGACTCTTCCGATAGCAGAGATGTGATATCTCAATGCTTATACCAAACCTGAGACCCTTCCTATAACATGAGATGTGATATCCAAATCCTTCCCGTTCCAAACCTGAGACCCTTCCTTTAGCATGAGATGTGATATCCAGCTCCTTCCCATTCCAATCCTGAGACACTTCCGATAGCATGAGATGTGATATCTCAATGCTTCTAATATCAAAACTGAGACCCTCCCTATAGCATGATATGTGATATCTAAGTCCTTCCCATTCCAATCCTGAGACCCTCCCTATAGCATGAGATGTGATATCCAACTCCTTCCCATTCCAATCCTGAGACCCTTCCTATAGCATGAGATATGATATCTCAATACTTCTAATACCAAACGTGAGATCCTTCCGATAACATGAGATGTGATATCCAAATCCTTCCCCTTCCAAACCTGAGACCCTCCCTTTAGCATGAGATGTGATATCCAACTCCTTCCTATTCCAATCCTGAGACTCTTCTGATAGCATGAGATGTGATATCTCAATGCTTCTAATACCAAACCTGAGATCCTTCCGATAGCATGAGATGTGATATCTCAATGCTTCTAATACCAAACCTGAGATCCTTCCTATAACATGAGATGTGATATCCAAATCCTTCCCCTTCCAAACCTGAGACCCTCCCTTTAGCATGAGATGTGATATCCAACTCCTTCCCATTCCATTCCTGAGACCCTTCTGATAGCATGAGATGTGATATCTCAATGCCTCTAATACCAAACCTGAGATCCTACCTCTAACATGAAATGTGATATCCAACTCTTTCCCCTTCCAAACCTGAGAGCCTTCCTATAGCATGAGATGTGATATCCAAGTCCTTCCCATTCCAATCCTGAGACCCTTCCTATAGCTTGAGATGTGATATCCAACTCCTTCCCATTCCAATTCTGAGACTCTTCCTATACTATGAGACTTGATATCTCAATGCTTCTAATACCAAACCTGAGACCCGTAATATAACATGAGATGTGATATCCAAATCCTTCCCCTTCCAAACCTTAGACCCTTCCTTTATCATGAGATGTGATATCCAACTCCTTCCCATTCCAATCCTGAGACCCTTCCGATATCATGAGATGTGATATCTCAAAGCTTCTAATATCAAACTTGAGACCCTCCCTATAGCATGAGATGTGATATCCAAGTCCTTCCCATTCCAATCCTGAGACCCTTCCTATAGCATGAGATGTGATATCTCAATGCTTCTAATACCAAACCTGAGACCCTTCCTATAACATGAGATGGGAATATCCAACTCCTTCCCATTCCAATCCTGAGACCCTTCCGATAGCAGAGATGTGATATCTCAATGCTTATACCAAACCTGAGATCCTTCCTATAAAATGAGATGTGATATCCAACTCCTTCCCATTCCAATCCTGAGACACTTCCTATAGCATGAGATGTGATATCTCACTGCTTATACCAAACCTGAGACCCTTCCCATAGCATGAGATGTGATATCCAACTCCTTCCCATTCCAATCCTGAGACACTTCCTATAGCATGAGATGTGATATCTCAATGCTTCTAATACCAAACCTGAGACTCTCCCTATAACATGAGATGGGATATCCAACTCCTTCCCATTCCAATCCTGAGACCCTTTTGATAGCAGAGATGTGATATCTCAATGTTTATACCAAACCTGAGACCCTTCCTACGGCATGAGATGTCATATTCAACTCCTTCCCATTCCAATCCTGAGACCCTTCCTATAGCATGAGATGTGATATCCAACTCCTTCCCATTCCAATCCTGAGACCCTTCCTATAGCATGAGATGTGATGTCTCAATGCTTCTAATACCAAACCTGAGATCCTTCCTATAACATGAGATGTGATATCCAACTCCTTCCATTCCAATCCTGGACCCTTCCTATAGCATGAGATGTGATATCTCAATGCTTATACCAAACCTGAGACCCTTCCTATAGCATGAGATGTGATATCCAACTCCTTCCCATTCCAATCCTGAGACCCTTCCTATAGCCTGAGATGTGATATCTCAATGCCTCTAATACCAAACCTGAGATCCTTCCTCTAACATGAAATGTGATATCCAACTCCTTCACTTTCCAAACCTGAGAGCCTATCTATAGCATGAGATGTGATATCCAAGTCCTTCCCATTCCAATCCTTAGACCCTTCCTACAGCATGCAATATGATATCTCAATGATTCTAATAAAAAACCTGAGACCCGTCCTATAACATGAGATGGGATATCCAACTCCTTCCCATTCCAATCCTGAGACACTTCCGATAGCAGAGATGTGATATCTCAATGTTTATACCAAACCTGAGACCCTTCCTATAACATGAGATGTGATATCCAACTCCTTCCCGTTCCAAACCTGAGACCCTTCCTTTAGCATGAGATGTGATATCCAGCTCCTTCCCATTCCAATCCTGAGACACTTCCGATAGCATGAGATGTGATATCTCAATGCTTCTAATATCAAAACTGAGACCCTCCCTATAGCATGATATGTGATATCTAAGTCCTTCCCATTCCAATCCTGAGACCCTTCCTATAGCATGAGATGTGATATCTCAATGCTTCTACCAAACCTGAGACCCTTCCTTTAGCATGAGATGTGATATCCAACTCCTTCCCATTCCAATCCTGAGACCCTTCCTATAGCATGAGAGGTGATATCTCAATACTTCTAATACCAAACCTGAGATCCTTCCGATAACATGAGATGTGATATCTCAATACTTCTAATACCAAACCTGAGATCCATCCTATAACATGAGATGTGATATCCAAATCCTTCCCCTTCCAAACCTGAGACCCTCCCTTTAGCATGAGATGTGATATCCAACTCCTTCCCATTCCAATCCTGAGACCCTTCTGATAGCATAAGATATGATATCTCAATGCTTCTATACCAAACCTGAGATCCTTCCGATAGCATGAGATGTGATATCTCAATACTTCTAATACCAAACCTGAGATCCTTCCTATAACATGAGATGTGATATCCAAATCCTTATCTTCCAAACCTGAGACCCTCCCTTTAGCATGAGATGTGATATCCAATTCCTTCCCATTCCAATCCTGAGACTCTTCTGATAGCATAAGATATGATATCTCAATGCTTCTATACCAAACCTGAGATCCTTCTGATAGCATGAGATGTGATATCTCAATACTTCTAATACCAAACCTGAGATCCTACCTCTAACATGAAATGTGATATCCAACTCTTTCCCCTTGCAAACCTGAGAGCCTTCCTATAGCATGAGATGTGATATCCAAGTCCTTCCCATTCCAATCCTGAGACCCTTCCTATAACATGAGATGTGATATCCAACTCCTTCCCATTCCAACCTGAGACCCTTCCTATAGCATGAGATGGGATATCCAACTCCTTCCAAATCCAATCCCGATACCCTTCCGATAGCATGAGATCTGATATCCCAATGCTTCTACCAAACCTGAGACCCATACTATGGCATGAGATGTGATATCAAACTCCTTCCCATTCTAATCCTGAGACCCTTCCTATAGCTTGAGATGTGATATCCAACTCCTTCCCATTCCAATTCTGAGACCCTTCCTATACCATGAGACTTGATATCTCAATGCTTCTAATACCAAACCTGAGACCCGTCCTATAACATGAGATGTGATATCCAAATCCTTCCCCTTCCAAACCTTAGACCCTTCCTTTATCATGAGATGTGATAGCCAACTCCTTCCCATTCCAATCTTGAGACCCTTCCGATATCATGAAATGTGATATCTCAATGCTTCTAATATCAAACTTGAGACCCTCCCTATAACATGAGATGGGAATATCCAACTCCTTCCCATTCCAATCCTGAGACCCTTCCGATAGCAGAGATGTGATATCTCAATGCTTATACCAAACCTGAGATCCTTCCTATGACATGAGATGTGATATCCAACTCCTTCCCATTCCAATCCTGAGACACTTCCTATAGCATGAGATGTGATATCTCACTGCTTATACCAAACCTGAGACCCTTCCTATAGCATGAGATGTGATATCCAACTCCTTCCCATTCCAATCCTGAGACCCTTCCTATAGCATGAGATGTGATATCTCAATGCTTCTAATATCAAACTTGAGACCCTCCCTATAGCATGAGATGTGATACCCAAGTCCTTCCCATTCCAATCCTGAGACACTTCCTATAGCATGAGATGTGATATCCAACTGCTTCCCATTCCAATCCTGAGACCCTTCCTATAGCATGAGATGTGATATCTCTATGCTTCTAATACCAAACCTGAGATCCTTCCTCTAACATGAAATGTGATATCCAACTCCTTCCCTTTCCAAACCTAAGAGCCTATCTATAGCATGAGATGTGATATCCAAGTCCTTCACATTCCAACCCTTAGACCCTTCCTACAGCATGCAATATGATATCTCAATGATTCTAATAACAAACCTGAGACCCGTCCTATAACATGAGATGGGATATTCAACTCCTTCCCATTCCAATCCTGAGACTCTTCCGATAGCAGAGATGTGATATCTCAATGCTTATACCAAACCTGAGACCCTTCCTATAACATTAGATGTTATATCCAAATCCTTCCCGTTCCAAACCTGAGACCCTTCCTTTAGCATGAGATGTGATATGCAGCTCCTTCCCATTCCAATCCTGAGACACTTCCGATAGCATGAGATGTGATATCTCAATGCTTCTAATATCAAAACTGAGACCCTCCCTATAGCATGATATGTGATATCTAAGTCCTTCCCATTCCAATCCTGAGACCCTCCCTATAGCATGAGATGTGATATCCAACTCCTTCCCATTCCAATCCTGAGACCCTTCCTATAGCATGAGATATGATATCTCAATACTTCTAATACCAAACGTGAGATCCTTCCGATAACATGAGATGTGATATCCAAATCCTTCCCCTTCCAAACCTGAGACCCTCCCTTTAGCATGAGATGTGATATCCAACTCCTTCCTATTCCAATCCTGAGACTCTTCTGATAGCATGAGATGTGATATCTCAATGCTTCTAATACCAAACCTGAGATCCTTCCGATAGCATGAGATGTGATATCTCAATGCTTCTAATACCAAACCTGAGATCCTTCCTATAACATGAGATGTGATATCCAAATCCTTCCCCTTCCAAACCTGAGACCCTCCCTTTAGCATGAGATGTGATATCCAACTCCTTCCCATTCCATTCCTGAGACCCTTCTGATAGCATGAGATGTGATATCTCAATGCCTCTAATACCAAACCTGAGATCCTACCTCTATTATGAAATGTGATATCCAACTCTTTCCCCTTCCAAACCTGAGAGCCTTCCTATAGCATGAGATGTGATATCCAAGTCCTTCCCATTCCAATCCTGAGACCCTTCCTATAGCTTGAGATGTGATATCCAACTCCTTCCCATTCCAATTCTGAGACCCTTCCTATACTATGAGACTTGATATCTCAATGCTTCTAATACCAAACCTGAGACCCGTAATATAACATGAGATGTGATATCCAAATCCTTCCCCTTCCAAACCTTAGACCCTTCCTTTATCATGAGATGTGATATCCAACTCCTTCCCATTCCAATCCTGAGACCCTTCCGATATCATGAGATGTGATATCTCAAAGCTTCTAATATCAAACTTGAGACCCTCCCTATAGCATGAGATGTGATATCCAAGTCCTTCCCATTCCAATCCTGAGACCCTTCCTATAGCATGAGATGTGATATCTCAATGCTTCTAATACCAAACCTGAGACCCTTCTTATAACATGAGATGGGAATATCCAACTCCTTCCCATTCCAATCCTGAGACCCTTCCGATAGCAGAGATGTGATATCTCAATGCTTATACCAAACCTGAGATCCTTCCTATAACATGAGATGTGATATCCAACTCCTTCCCATTCCAATCCTCAGACCCTTCCTATAGCATGAGATGTGATATCTCAATGCTTCTAATATCAAACTTGAGACCCTACCTATAGCATGAGATGTGATATCCAAGTCCTTCCCATTCCAATCCTGAGACACTTCCTATAGCATGAGATGTGATATCTCAATGCTTCTAATACCAAACCTGAGACTCTTCCTATAACATGAGATGGGATATCCAACTCCTTCCCATTCCAATCCTGAGACCCTTTTGATAGCAGAGATGTGATATCTCAATGTTTATACCAAACCTGAGACCCTTCCTACGGCATGAGTTTTCATATTCAACTCCTTCCCATTCCAATCCTGAGACCCTTCCTATAGCATGAGATGTGATATCCAACTCCTTCCCATTCCAATCCTGAGACCCTTCCTATAGCATGAGATGTGATGTCTCAATGCTTCTAATACCAAACCTGAGATCCTTCCTATAACATGAGATGTGATATCCAACTCCTTCCATTCCAATCCTGGACCCTTCCTATAGCATGAGATGTGATATCTCAATGCTTATACCAAACCTGAGACCCTTCCTATAGCATGAGATGTGATATCCAACTCCTTCCCATTCCAATCCTGAGACCCTTCCTATAGCCTGAGATGTGATATCTGAATGCCTCTAATACCAAACCTGAGATCCTTCCTCTAACATGAAATGTGATATCCAACTCCTTCACTTTCCAAACCTGGGAGCCTATCTATAGCATGAGATGTGATATCCAAGTCCTTCCCATTCCAATCCTTATACCCTTCCTACAGCATGCAATATGATATCTCAATGATTCTAATAAAAAACCTGAGACCCGTCCTATAACATGAGATGGGATATCCAACTCCTTCCCATTCCAATACTGAGACACTTCCGATAGCAGAGATGTGATATCTCAATGTTTATACCAAACCTGAGACCCTTCCTATAACATGAGATGTGATATCCAACTCCTTCCCGTTCCAAACCTGAGACCCTTCCTTTAGCATGAGATGTGATATCCAGCTCCTTCCCATTCCAATCCTGAGACACTTCCGATAGCATGAGATGTGATATCTCAATGCTTCTAATATCAAAACTGAGACCCTCCCTATAGCATGATATGTGATATCTAAGTCCTTCCCATTCCAATCCTGAGACCCTTCCTATAGCATGAGATGTGATATCTCAATGCTTCTACCAAACCTGAGACCCTTCCTTTAGCATGAGATGTGTTATCCAACTCCTTCCCATTCCAATCCTGAGACAATTCCTATAGCATGAGAGGTGATATCTAAGTCCTTCCCATTCCAATCCTGAGACCCTTCTGATAGCATAAGATATGATATCTCAATGCTTCTATACCAAACCTGAGATCCTTCCGATAGCATGAGATGTGATATCTCAATACTTCTAATACCAAACCTGAGATCCTTCCTATAACATGAGATGTGATATCCAAATCCTTATCTTCCAAACCTGAGACCCTCCCTTTAGCATGAGATGTGATATCCAACTCCTTCCCATTCCAATCCTGAGACTCTTCTGATAGCATAAGATATGATATCTCAATGCTTCTATACCAAACCTGAGATCCTTCTGATAGCATGAGATGTGATATCTCAATACTTCTAATACCAAACCTGAGATCCTACCTCTAACATGAAATGTGATATCCAACTCTTTCCCCTTGCAAACCTGAGAGACTTCCTATAGCATGAGATGTGATATCCAAGTCCTTCCCATTCCAATCCTGAGACCCTTCCTATAACATGAGATGTGATATCCAACTCCTTCCCATTCCAACCTGAGACCCTTCCTATAGCATGAGATGGGATATCCAACTCCTTCCAAATCCAATCCCGATACCCTACCGATAGCATGAGATCTGATATCCCAATGCTTCTACCAAACCTGAGACCCATACTATGGCATGAGATGTGATATCAAACTCCTTCCCATTCTAATCCTGAGACCCTTCCTATAGCTTGAGATGTGATATCCAACTCCTTCCCATTCCAATTCTGAGACCCTTCCTATACCATGAGACTTGATATCTCAATGCTTCTAATACCAAACCTGAGACCCGTCCTATAACATGAGATGTGATATCCAAATCCTTCCCCTTCCAAACCTTAGACCCTTCCGATAGCAGAGATGTGATATCTCAATGCTTATACCAAACCTGAGATCCTTCCTATAACATGAGATGTGATATCCAACTCCTTCCCATTCCAATCCTGAGACACTTCCTATAGCATGAGATGTGATATCTCACTGCTTATACCAAACCTGAGACCCTTCCTATAGCATGAGATGTGATATCCAACTGCTTCCCATTCCAATCCTGAGACCCTTCCTATAGCATGAGATGTGATATCTCTATGCTTCTAATACCAAACCTGAGATCCTTCCTCTAACATGAAATGTGATATCCAACTCCTTCCCTTTCCAAACCTAAGAGCCTATCTATAGCATGAGATGTGATATCCAAGTCCTTCACATTCCAACCCTTAGACCCTTCCTACAGCATGCAATATGATATCTCAATGATTCTAATAACAAACCTGAGACCCGTCCTATAACATGAGATGGGATATTCAACTCCTTCCCATTCCAATCCTGAGACTCTTCCGATAGCAGAGATATGATATCTCAATGCTTATACCAAACCTGAGACCCTTCCTATAACATGAGATGTGATATCCAAATCCTTCCCGTTCCAAACCTGAGACCCTTCCTTTAGCATGAGATGTGATATCCAGCTCCTTCCCATTCCAATCCTGAGACACTTCCGATAGCATGAGATGTGATATCTCAATGCTTCTAATATCAAAACTGAGACCCTCCCTATAGCATGATATGTGATATCTAAGTCCTTCCCATTCCAATCCTGAGACCCTCAGTATAGCATGAGATGTGATATCCAACTCCTTCCCATTCCAATCCTGAGACCCTTCCTATAGCATGAGATATGATATCTCAATACTTCTAATACCAAACGTGAGATCCTTCCGATAACATGAGATGTGATATCCAAATCCTTCCCCTTCCAAACCTGAGACCCTCCCTTTAGCATGAGATGTGATATCCAACTCCTTCCTATTCCAATCCTGAGACTCTTCTGATAGCATGAGATGTGATATCTCAATGCTTCTAATACCAAACCTGAGATCCTTCCGATAGCATGAGATGTGATATCTCAATGCTTCTAATACCAAACCTGAGATCCTTCCTATAACATGAGATGTGATATCCAAATCCTTCCCCTTCCAAACCTGAGACCCTCCCTTTAGCATGAGATGTGATATCCAACTCCTTCCCATTCCATTCCTGAGACCCTTCAGATAGCATGAGATGTGATATCTCAATGCCTCTAATACCAAACCTGAGATCCTACCTCTAACATGAAATGTGATATCCAACTCTTTCCCCTTCCAAACCTGAGAGCCTTCCTATAGCATGAGATGTGATATCCAAGTCCTTCCCATTCCAATCCTGAGACCCTTCCTATAGCTTGAGATGTGATATCCAACTCCTTCCCATTCCAATTCTGAGACCCTTCCTATACTATGAGACTTGATATCTCAATGCTTCTAATACCAAACCTGAGACCCGTAATATAACATGAGATGTGATATCCAAATCCTTCCCCTTCCAAACCTTAGACCCTTCCTTTATCATGAGATGTGATATCCAACTCCTTCCCATTCCAATCCTGAGACCCTTCCGATATCATGAGATGTGATATCTCAAAGCTTCTAATATCAAACTTGAGACCCTCCCTATAGCATGAGATGTGATATCCAAGTCCTTCCCATTCCAATCCTGAGACCCTTCCTATAGCATGAGATGTGATATCTCAATGCTTATACCAAACCTGAGACACTTCCTATAGCATGAGATGTGATATCCAACTGCTTCCCATTCCAATCCTGAGACCCTTCCTATAGCATGAGATGTGATATCTCTATGCTTCTAATACCAAACCTGAGATCCTTCCTCTAACATGAAATGTGATATCCAACTCCTTCCCTTTCCAAACCTAAGAGCCTATCTATAGCATGAGATGTGATATCCAAGTCCTTCACATTCCAACCCTTAGACCCTTCCTACAGCATGCAATATGATATCTCAATGATTCTAATAACAAACCTGAGACCCGTCCTATAACATGAGATGGGATATCCAACTCCTTCCCATTCCAATCCTGAGACTCTTCCGATAGCAGAGATGTGATATCTCAATGCTTATACCAAACCTGAGACCCTTCCTATAACATGAGATGTGATATCCAAATCCTTCCCGTTCCAAACCTGAGACCCTTCCTTTAGCATGAGATGTGATATCCAGCTCCTTCCCATTGCAATCCTGAGACACTTCCGATAGCATGAGATGTGATATCTCAATGCTTCTAATATCAAAACTGAGACCCTCCCTATAGCATGATATGTGATATCTAAGTCCTTCCCATTCCAATCCTGAGACCATCCCTATAGCATGAGATGTGATATCCAACTCCTTCCCATTCCAATCCTGAGACCCTTCCTATAGCATGAGATATGATATCTCAATACTTCTAATACCAAACGTGAGATCCTTCCGATAACATGAGATGTGATATCCAAATCCTTCCCCTTCCAAACCTGAGACCCTCCCTTTAGCATGAGATGTGATATCCAACTCCTTCCTATTCATATCCTGAGACTCTTCTGATAGCATGAGATGTGATATCTCAATGCTTCTAATACCAAACCTGAGATCCTTCCGATAGCATGAAATGTGATATCTCAATGCTTCTAATACCAAACCTGAGATCCTTCCTATAACATGAGATGTGATATCCAAATCCTTCCCCTTCCAAACCTGAGACCCTCCCTTTAGCATGAGATGTGATATCCAACTCCTTCCCATTCCATTCCTGAGACCCTTCTGATAGCATGGGATGTGATATCTCAATGCCTCTAATACCAAACCTGAGATCCTACCTCTAACATGAAATGTGATATCCAACTCTTTCCCCTTCCAAACCTGAGAGCCTTCCTATAGCATGAGATGTGATATCCAAGTCCTTCCCATTCCAATCCTGAGACCCTTCCTATAGCTTGAGATGTGATATCCAACTCCTTCCCATTCCAATTCTGAGACCCTTCCTATACTATGAGACTTGATATCTCAATGCTTCTAATACCAAACCTGAGACCCGTAATATAACATGAGATGTGATATCCAAATCCTTCCCCTTCCAAACCTTAGACCCTTCCTTTATCATGAGATGTGATATCCAACTCCTTCCCATTCCAATCCTGAGACCCTTCAGATATCATGAGATGTGATATCTCAAAGCTTCTAATATCAAACTTGAGACCCTCCCTATAGCATGAGATGTGATATCCAAGTCCTTCCCATTCCAATCCTGAGACCCTTCCTATAGCATGAGATGTGATATCTCAATGCTTCTAATACCAAACCTGAGACCCTTCCTATAACATGAGATGGGAATATCCAACTCCTTCCCATTCCAATCCTGAGACCCTTCCGATAGCAGAGATGTGATATCTCAATGCTTATACCAAACCTGAGATCCTTCCTATAAAATGAGATGTGATATCCAACTCCTTCCCATTCCAATCCTGAGACACTTCCTATAGCATGAGATGTTATATCTCACTGCTTATACCAAACCTGAGACCCTTCCCATAGCATGAGATGTGATATCCAACTCCTTCCCATTCCAATCCTGAGACACTTCCTATAGCATGAGATGTGATATCTCAATGCTTCTAATACCAAACCTGAGACTCTCCCTATAACATGAGATGGGATATCCAACTCCTTCCCATTCCAATCCTGAGACCCTTTTGATAGCAGAGATGTGATATCTCAATGTTTATACCAAACCTGAGACCCTTCCTACGGCATGAGATGTCATATTCAACTCCTTCCCATTCCAATCCTGAGACCCTTCCTATAGTATGAGATGTGATATCCAACTCCTTCCCATTCCAATCCTGAGACCCTTCCTATAGCATGAGATGTGATGTCTCAATGCTTCTAATACCAAACCTGAGATCCTTCCTATAACATGAGATGTGATATCCAACTCCTTCCATTCCAATCCTGGACCCTTCCTATAGCATGAGATGTGATATCTCAATGCTTATACCAAACCTGAGACCCTTCCTATAGCATGAGATGTGATATCCAACTCCTTCCCATTCCAATCCTGAGACCCTTCCTATAGCCTGAGATGTGATATCTCAATGCCTCTAATACCAAACCTGAGATCCTTCCTCTAACATGAAATGTGATATCCAACTCCTTCACTTTCCAAACCTGAGAGCCTATCTATAGCATGAGATGTGATATCCAAGTCCTTCCCATTCCAATCCTTAGACCCTTCCTACAGCATGCAATATGATATCTCAATGATTCTAATAAAAAACCTGAGACCCGTCCTATAACATGAGATGGGATATCCAACTCCTTCCCATACCAATCCTGAGACACTTCCGATAGCAGAGATGTGATATCTCAATGTTTATACCAAACCTGAGACCCTTCCTATAACATGAGATGTGATATCCAACTCCTTCCCGTTCCAAACCTGAGACCCTTCCTTTAGCATGAGATGTGATATCCAGCTCCTTCCCATTCCAATCCTGAGACACTTCCGATAGCATGAGATGTGATATCTCAATGCTTCTAATATCAAAACTGAGACCCTCCCTATAGCATGATATGTGATATCTAAGTCCTTCCCATTCCAATCCTGAGACCCTTCCTATAGCATGAGATGTGATATCTCAATGCTTCTACCAAACCTGAGACCCTTCCTTTAGCATGAGATGTGTTATCCAACTCCTTCCCATTCCAATCCTGAGACCCTTCCTATAGCATGAGAGGTGATATCTCAATACTTCTAATACCAAACCTGAGATCCTTCCGATAACATGAGATGTGATATCTCAATACTTCTAATACCAAACCTGAGATCCATCCTATAACATGAGATGTGATATCCAAATCCTTCCCCTTCCAAACCTGAGACCCTCCCTTTAGCATGAGATGTGATATCCAACTCCTTCCCATTCCAATCCTGAGACCCTTCTGATAGCATAAGATATGATATCTCAATGCTTCTATACCAAACCTGAGATCCTTCCGATAGCATGAGATGTGATATCTCAATACTTCTAATACCAAACCTGAGATCCTTCCTATAACATGAGATGTGATATCCAAATCCTTATCTTCCAAACCTGAGACCCTCCCTTTAGCATGAGATGTGATATCCAACTCCTTCCCATTCCAATCCTGAGACTCTTCTGATAGCATAAGATATGATATCTCAATGCTTCTATACCAAACCTGAGATCCTTCTGATAGCATGAGATGTGATATCTCAATACTTCTAATACCAAACCTGAGATCCTACCTCTAACATGAAATGTGATATCCAACTCTTTCCCCTTGCAAACCTGAGAGCCTTCCTATAGCATGAGATGTGATATCCAAGTCCTTCCCATTCCAATCCTGAGACCCTTCCTATAACATGAGATGTGATATCCAACTCCTTCCCATTCCAACCTGAGACCCTTCCTATAGCATGAGATGGGATATCCAACTCCTTCCAAATCCAATCCCGATACCCTTCCGATAGCATGAGATCTGATATCCCAATGCTTCTACCAAACCTGAGACCCATACTATGGCATGAGATGTGATATCAAACTCCTTCCCATTCTAATCCTGAGACCCTTCCTATAGCTTGAGATGTGATATCCAACTCCTTCCAATTCCAATTCTGAGACCCTTCCTATACCATGAGACTTGATATCTCAATGCTTCTAATACCAAACCTGAGACCCGTCCTATAACATGAGATGTGATATCCAAATCCTTCCCCTTCCAAACCTTAGACCCTTCCGATAGCAGAGATGTGATATCTCAATGCTTATACCAAACCTGAGATCCTTCCTATAACATGAGATGTGATATCCAACTCCTTCCCATTCCAATCCTGAGACACTTCCTATAGCATGAGATGTGATATCTCACTGCTTATACCAAACCTGAGACCCTTCCTATAGCATGAGATGTGATATCCAACTCCTTCCCATTCCAATCCTGAGACCCTTCCTATAGCATGAGATGTGATATCTCAATGCTTCTAATATCAAACTTGAGACCCTCCCTATAGCATGAGATGTGATACCCAAGTCCTTCCCATTCCAATCCTGAGACACTTCCTATAGCATGAGATGTGATATCTCAATGCTTCTAATACCAAACCTGAGACTCTTCCTATAACATGAAATGGGATATCCAACTCCTTTCCATTCCAATCCTGAGACCCTTTCGATAGCAGAGATGTGATATCTCAATGTTTATACCAAACCTGAGACCCTCCCTAAGGCATGAGATGTCATATACAACTCCTTCCCATTCCAATCCTGAGACCCTTCCTATAGCATGAGATGTGATATACAACTCCTTCCCATTCCAATCCTGAGACCCTTCCTATAGCATGAGATGTGATGTCTCAATGCTTCTAATACCAAACCTGAGATCCTTCCTATAACATGAGATGTGATATCCAAATCCTTCCCGTTCCAAACCTGAGACCCTTCCTTTAGCATGAGATGTGATATCCAGCTCCTTCCCATTCCAATCCTGAGACACTTCCGATAGCATGAGATGTGATATCTCAATGCTTCTAATATCAAAACTGAGACCCTCCCTATAGCATGATATGTGATATCTAAGTCCTTCCCATTCCAATCCTGAGACCCTCAGTATAGCATGAGATGTGATATCCAACTCCTTCCCATTCCAATCCTGAGACCCTTCCTATAGCATGAGATATGATATCTCAATACTTCTAATACCAAACGTGAGATCCTTCCGATGACATGAGATGTGATATCCAAATCCTTCCCCTTCCAAACCTGAGACCCTCCCTTTAGCATGAGATGTGATATCCAACTCCTTCCTATTCCAATCCTGAGACTCTTCTGATAGCATGAGATGTGATATCTCAATGCTTCTAATACCAAACCTGAGATCCTTCCGATAGCATGAGATGTGATATCTCAATGCTTCTAATACCAAACCTGAGATCCTACCTCTAACATGAAATGTGATATCCAACTCTTTCCCCTTCCAAACCTGAGAGCCTTCCTATAGCATGAGATGTGATATCCAAGACCTTCCCATTCCAATCCTGAGACCCTTCCTATAGCTTGAGATGTGATATCCAACTCCTTCCCATTCCAATTCTGAGACCCTTCCTATACTATGAGACTTGATATCTCAATGCTTCTAATACCAAACCTGAGACCCGTAATATAACATGAGATGTGATATCCAAATCCTTCCCCTTCCAAACCTTAGACCCTTCCTTTATCATGAGATGTGATATCCAACTCCTTCCCATTCCAATCCTGAGACCCTTCCGATATCATGAGATGTGATATCTCAAAGCTTCTAATATCAAACTTGAGACCCTCCCTATAGCATGAGATGTGATATCCAAGTCCTTCCCATTCCAATCCTGAGACCCTTCCTATAGCATGAGATGTGATATCTCAATGCTTATACCAAACCTGAGACACTTCCTATAGCATGAGATGTGATATCCAACTGCTTCCCATTCCAATCCTGAGACCCTTCCTATAGCATGAGATGTGATATCTCTATGCTTCTAATACCAAACCTGAGATCCTTCCTCTAACATGAAATGTGATATCCAACTCCTTCCCTTTCCAAACCTAAGAGCCTATCTATAGCATGAGATGTGATATCCAAGTCCTTCACATTCCAACCCTTAGACCCTTCCTACAGCATGCAATATGATATCTCAATGATTCTAATAACAAACCTGAGACCCATCCTATAACATGAGATGGGATATCCAACTCCTTCCCATTCCAATCCTGAGACTCTTCCGATAGCAGAGATGTGATATCTCAATGCTTATACCAAACTTGAGACCCTTCCTATAACATGAGATGTGATATCCAAATCCTTCCCGTTCCAAACCTGAGACCCTTCCTTTAGCATGAGATGTGATATCCAGCTCCTTCCCATTGCAATCCTGAGACACTTCCGATAGCATGAGATGTGATATCTCAATGCTTCTAATATCAAAACTGAGACCCTCCCTATAGCATGATATGTGATATCTAAGTCCTTCCCATTCCAATCCTGAGACCCTCCCTATAGCATGAGATGTGATATCCAACTCCTTCCCATTCCAATCCTGAGACCCTTCCTATAGCATGAGATATGATATCTCAATACTTCTAATACCAAACGTGAGATCCTTCCGATAACATGAGATGTGATATCCAAATCCTTCCCCTTCCAAACCTGAGACCCTCCCTTTAGCATGAGATGTGATATCCAACTCCTTCCTATTCCAATCCTGAGACTCTTCTGATAGCATGAGATGTGATATCTCAATGCTTCTAATACCAAACCTGAGATCCTTCCGATAGCATGAAATGTGATATCTCAATGCTTCTAATACCAAACCTGAGATCCTTCCTATAACATGAGATGTGATATCCAAATCCTTCCCCTTCCAAACCTGAGACCCTCCCTTTAGCATGAGATGTGATATCCAACTCCTTCCCATTCCATTCCTGAGACCCTTCTGATAGCATGAGATGTGATATCTCAATGCCTCTAATACCAAACCTGAGATCCTACCTCTAACATGAAATGTGATATCCAACTCTTTCCCCTTCCAAACCTGAGAGCCTTCCTATAGCATGAGATGTGATATCCAAGTCCTTCCCATTCCAATCCTGAGACCCTTCCTATAGCTTGAGATGTGATATCCAACTCCTTCCCATTCCAATTCTGAGACCCTTCCTATACTATGAGACTTGATATCTCAATGCTTCTAATACCAAACCTGAGACCCGTAATATAACATGAGATGTGATATCCAAATCCTTCCCCTTCCAAACCTTAGACCCTTCCTTTATCATGAGATGTGATATCCAACTCCTTCCCATTCCAATCCTGAGACCCTTCAGATATCATGAGATGTGATATCTCAAAGCTTCTAATATCAAACTTGAGACCCTCCCTATAGCATGAGATGTGATATCCAAGTCCTTCCCATTCCAATCCTGAGACCCTTCCTATAGCATGAGATGTGATATCTCAATGCTTCTAATACCAAACCTGAGACCCTTCCTATAACATGAGATGGGAATATCCAACTCCTTCCCATTCCAATCCTGAGACCCTTCCGATAGCAGAGATGTGATATCTCAATGCTTATACCAAACCTGAGATCCTTCCTATAAAATGAGATGTGATATCCAACTCCTTCCCATTCCAATCCTGAGACACTTCCTATAGCATGAGATGTTATATCTCACTGCTTATACCAAACCTGAGACCCTTCCCATAGCATGAGATGTGATATCCAACTCCTTCCCATTCCAATCCTGAGACACTTCCTATAGCATGAGATGTGATATCTCAATGCTTCTAATACCAAACCTGAGACTCTCCCTATAACATGAGATGGGATATCCAACTCCTTCCCATTCCAATCCTGAGACCCTTTTGATAGCAGAGATGTGATATCTCAATGTTTATACCAAACCTGAGACTCTTCCTACGGCATGAGATGTCATATTCAACTCCTTCCCATTCCAATCCTGAGACCCTTCCTATAGTATGAGATGTGATATCCAACTCCTTCCCATTCCAATCCTGAGACCCTTCCTATAGCATGAGATGTGATGTCTCAATGCTTCTAATACCAAACCTGAGATCCTTCCTATAACATGAGATGTGATATCCAACTCCTTCCATTCCAATCCTGGACCCTTCCTATAGCATGAGATGTGATATCTCAATGCTTATACCAAACCTGAGACCCTTCCTATAGCATGAGATGTGATATCCAACTCCTTCCCATTCCAATCCTGAGACCCTTCCTATAGCCTGAGATGTGATATCTCAATGCCTCTAATACCAAACCTGAGATCCTTCCTCTAACATGAAATGTGATATCCAACTCCTTCACTTTCCAAACCTGAGAGCCTATCTATAGCATGAGATGTGATATCCAAGTCCTTCCCATTCCAATCCTTAGACCCTTCCTACAGCATGCAATATGATATCTCAATGATTCTAATAAAAAACCTGAGACCCGTCCTATAACATGAGATGGGATATCCAACTCCTTCCCATACCAATCCTGAGACACTTCCGATAGCAGAGATGTGATATCTCAATGTTTATACCAAACCTGAGACCCTTCCTATAACATGAGATGTGATATCCAACTCCTTCCCGTTCCAAACCTGAGACCCTTCCTTTAGCATGAGATGTGATATCCAGCTCCTTCCCATTCCAATCCTGAGACACTTCCGATAGCATGAGATGTGATATCTCAATGCTTCTAATATCAAAACTGAGACCCTCCCTATAGCATGATATGTGATATCTAAGTCCTTCCCATTCCAATCCTGAGACCCTTCCTATAGCATGAGATGTGATATCTCAATGCTTCTACCAAACCTGAGACCCTTCCTTTAGCATGAGATGTGTTATCCAACTCCTTCCCATTCCAATCCTGAGACCCTTCCTATAGCATGAGAGGTGATATCTCAATACTTCTAATACCAAACCTGAGATCCTTCCGATAACATGAGATGTGATATCTCAATACTTCTAATACCAAACCTGAGATCCATCCTATAACATGAGATGTGATATCCAAATCCTTCCCCTTCCAAACCTGAGACCCTCCCTTTAGCATGAGATGTGATATCCAACTCCTTCCCATTCCAATCCTGAGACCCTTCTGATAGCATAAGATATGATATCTCAATGCTTCTATACCAAACCTGAGATCCTTCCGATAGCATGAGATGTGATATCTCAATACTTCTAATACCAAACCTGAGATCCTTCCTATAACATGAGATGTGATATCCAAATCCTTATCTTCCAAACCTGAGACCCTCCCTTTAGCATGAGATGTGATATCCAACTCCTTCCCATTCCAATCCTGAGACTCTTCTGATAGCATAAGATATGATATCTCAATGCTTCTATACCAAACCTGAGATCCTTCTGATAGCATGAGATGTGATATCTCAATACTTCTAATACCAAACCTGAGATCCTACCTCTAACATGAAATGTGATATCCAACTCTTTCCCCTTGCAAACCTGAGAGCCTTCCTATAGCATGAGATGTGATATCCAAGTCCTTCCCATTCCAATCCTGAGACCCTTCCTATAACATGAGATGTGATATCCAACTCCTTCCCATTCCAACCTGAGACCCTTCCTATAGCATGAGATGGGATATCCAACTCCTTCCAAATCCAATCCCGATACCCTTCCGATAGCATGAGATCTGATATCCCAATGCTTCTACCAAACCTGAGACCCATACTATGGCATGAGATGTGATATCAAACTCCTTCCCATTCTAATCCTGAGACCCTTCCTATAGCTTGAGATGTGATATCCAACTCCTTCCAATTCCAATTCTGAGACCCTTCCTATACCATGAGACTTGATATCTCAATGCTTCTAATACCAAACCTGAGACCCGTCCTATAACATGAGATGTGATATCCAAATCCTTCCCCTTCCAAACCTTAGACCCTTCCGATAGCAGAGATGTGATATCTCAATGCTTATACCAAACCTGAGATCCTTCCTATAACATGAGATGTGATATCCAACTCCTTCCCATTCCAATCCTGAGACACTTCCTATAGCATGAGATGTGATATCTCACTGCTTATACCAAACCTGAGACCCTTCCTATAGCATGAGATGTGATATCCAACTCCTTCCCATTCCAATCCTGAGACCCTTCCTATAGCATGAGATGTGATATCTCAATGCTTCTAATATCAAACTTGAGACCCTCCCTATAGCATGAGATGTGATACCCAAGTCCTTCCCATTCCAATCCTGAGACACTTCCTATAGCATGAGATGTGATATCTCAATGCTTCTAATACCAAACCTGAGACTCTTCCTATAACATGAAATGGGATATCCAACTCCTTTCCATTCCAATCCTGAGACCCTTTCGATAGCAGAGATGTGATATCTCAATGTTTATACCAAACCTGAGACCCTCCCTAAGGCATGAGATGTCATATACAACTCCTTCCCATTCCAATCCTGAGACCCTTCCTATAGCATGAGATGTGATATACAACTCCTTCCCATTCCAATCCTGAGACCCTTCCTATAGCATGAGATGTGATGTCTCAATGCTTCTAATACCAAACCTGAGATCCTTCCTATAACATGAGATGTGATATCCAAATCCTTCCCGTTCCAAACCTGAGACCCTTCCTTTAGCATGAGATGTGATATCCAGCTCCTTCCCATTCCAATCCTGAGACACTTCCGATAGCATGAGATGTGATATCTCAATGCTTCTAATATCAAAACTGAGACCCTCCCTATAGCATGATATGTGATATCTAAGTCCTTCCCATTCCAATCCTGAGACCCTCAGTATAGCATGAGATGTGATATCCAACTCCTTCCCATTCCAATCCTGAGACCCTTCCTATAGCATGAGATATGATATCTCAATACTTCTAATACCAAACGTGAGATCCTTCCGATGACATGAGATGTGATATCCAAATCCTTCCCCTTCCAAACCTGAGACCCTCCCTTTAGCATGAGATGTGATATCCAACTCCTTCCTATTCCAATCCTGAGACTCTTCTGATAGCATGAGATGTGATATCTCAATGCTTCTAATACCAAACCTGAGATCCTTCCGATAGCATGAGATGTGATATCTCAATGCTTCTAATACCAAACCTGAGATCCTACCTCTAACATGAAATGTGATATCCAACTCTTTCCCCTTCCAAACCTGAGAGCCTTCCTATAGCATGTGATGTGATATCCAAGACCTTCCCATTCCAATCCTGAGACCCTTCCTATAGCTTGAGATGTGATATCCAACTCCTTCCCATTCCAATTCTGAGACCCTTCCTATACTATGAGACTTGATATCTCAATGCTTCTAATACCAAACCTGAGACCCGTAATATAACATGAGATGTGATATCCAAATCCTTCCCCTTCCAAACCTTAGACCCTTCCTTTATCATGAGATGTGATATCCAACTCCTTCCCATTCCAATCCTGAGACCCTTCCGATATCATGAGATGTGATATCTCAAAGCTTCTAATATCAAACTTGAGACCCTCCCTATAGCATGAGATGTGATATCCAAGTCCTTCCCATTCCAATCCTGAGACCCTTCCTATAGCATGAGATGTGATATCTCAATGCTTATACCAAACCTGAGACACTTCCTATAGCATGAGATGTGATATCCAACTGCTTCCCATTCCAATCCTGAGACCCTTCCTATAGCATGAGATGTGATATCTCTATGCTTCTAATACCAAACCTGAGATCCTTCCTCTAACATGAAATGTGATATCCAACTCCTTCCCTTTCCAAACCTAAGAGCCTATCTATAGCATGAGATGTGATATCCAAGTCCTTCACATTCCAACCCTTAGACCCTTCCTACAGCATGCAATATGATATCTCAATGATTCTAATAACAAACCTGAGACCCATCCTATAACATGAGATGGGATATCCAACTCCTTCCCATTCCAATCCTGAGACTCTTCCGATAGCAGAGATGTGATATCTCAATGCTTATACCAAACTTGAGACCCTTCCTATAACATGAGATGTGATATCCAAATCCTTCCCGTTCCAAACCTGAGACCCTTCCTTTAGCATGAGATGTGATATCCAGCTCCTTCCCATTGCAATCCTGAGACACTTCCGATAGCATGAGATGTGATATCTCAATGCTTCTAATATCAAAACTGAGACCCTCCCTATAGCATGATATGTGATATCTAAGTCCTTCCCATTCCAATCCTGAGACCCTCCCTATAGCATGAGATGTGATATCCAACTCCTTCCCATTCCAATCCTGAGACCCTTCCTATAGCATGAGATATGATATCTCAATACTTCTAATACCAAACGTGAGATCCTTCCGATAACATGAGATGTGATATCCAAATCCTTCCCCTTCCAAACCTGAGACCCTCCCTTTAGCATGAGATGTGATATCCAACTCCTTCCTATTCCAATCCTGAGACTCTTCTGATAGCATGAGATGTGATATCTCAATGCTTCTAATACCAAACCTGAGATCCTTCCGATAGCATGAAATGTGATATCTCAATGCTTCTAATACCAAACCTGAGATCCTTCCTATAACATGAGATGTGATATCCAAATCCTTCCCCTTCCAAACCTGAGACCCTCCCTTTAGCATGAGATGTGATATCCAACTCCTTCCCATTCCATTCCTGAGACCCTTCTGATAGCATGAGATGTGATATCTCAATGCCTCTAATACCAAACCTGAGATCCTACCTCTAACATGAAATGTGATATCCAACTCTTTCCCCTTCCAAACCTGAGAGCCTTCCTATAGCATGAGATGTGATATCCAAGTCCTTCCCATTCCAATCCTGAGACCCTTCCTATAGCTTGAGATGTGATATCCAACTCCTTCCCATTCCAATTCTGAGACCCTTCCTATACTATGAGACTTGATATCTCAATGCTTCTAATACCAAACCTGAGACCCGTAATATAACATGAGATGTGATATCCAAATCCTTCCCCTTCCAAACCTTAGACCCTTCCTTTATCATGAGATGTGATATCCAACTCCTTCCCATTCCAATCCTGAGACCCTTCAGATATCATGAGATGTGATATCTCAAAGCTTCTAATATCAAACTTGAGACCCTCCCTATAGCATGAGATGTGATATCCAAGTCCTTCCCATTCCAATCCTGAGACCCTTCCTATAGCATGAGATGTGATATCTCAATGCTTCTAATACCAAACCTGAGACCCTTCCTATAACATGAGATGGGAATATCCAACTCCTTCCCATTCCAATCCTGAGACCCTTCCGATAGCAGAGATGTGATATCTCAATGCTTATACCAAACCTGAGATCCTTCCTATAAAATGAGATGTGATATCCAACTCCTTCCCATTCCAATCCTGAGACACTTCCTATAGCATGAGATGTTATATCTCACTGCTTATACCAAACCTGAGACCCTTCCCATAGCATGAGATGTGATATCCAACTCCTTCCCATTCCAATCCTGAGACCCTTCCTATAGCATGAGATGTGATATCTCAATGCTTCTAATATCAAACTTGAGACCCTCCCTATAGCATGAGATGTGATACCCAAGTCCTTCCCATTCCAATCCTGAGACACTTCCTATAGCATGAGATGTGATATCTCAATGCTTCTAATACCAAACCTGAGACTCTTCCTATAACATGAGATGGGATATCCAACTCCTTCCCATTCCAATCCTGAGACCCTTTCGATAGCAGAGATGTGATATCCAAGTCCTTCCCCTTCCAAACCTTAGACCCTTCCTTTATCATGAGATGTGATATCCAACTTCTTCCCATTCCAATCTTGAGACCCTTCCGATATTATGAAATGTGATATCTCAATGCTTCTAATATCAAACTTGAGACCCTCCCTATAGCATGAGATGTGATATCCAAGTCCTTCCCATTCCAATCCTGAGACCCTTCCTATAGCATGAGATGTGATATCTCAATGCTTCTAATACCAAACCTGAGACCCTTCCTATGACATGAGATGGGAATATCCAACTCCTTCCCATTCCAATCCTGAGACCCTTCCGATAGCAGAGATGTGATATCTCAATGCTTATACCAAACCTGAGATCCTTCCTATAACATGAGATGTGATATCCAACTCCTTCCCATTTCAATCCTGAGACACTTCCTATAGCATGAGATGTGATATCTCACTGCTTATACCAAACCTGAGACCCTTCCTATAGCATGAGATGTGATATCTCAATGCTTCTAATATCAAACTTGAGACCCTCCCTATAGCATGAGATGTGATACCCAAGTCCTTCCCATTCCAATCCTGAGACACTTCCTATAGCATGAGATGTGATATCTCAATGCTTCTAATACCAAACCTGAGACTCTTCCTATAACATGAGATGGGATATCCAACTCCTTCCCATTCCAATCCTGAGACCCTTTTGATAGCAGAGATGTGATATCTCAATGTTTATACCAAACCTGAGACTCTTCCTACGGCATGAGATGTCATATTCAACTCCTTCCCATTCCAATCCTGAGACCCTTCCTATAGTATGAGATGTGATATCCAACTCCTTCCCATTCCAATCCTGAGACCCTTCCTATAGCATGAGATGTGATGTCTCAATGCTTCTAATACCAAACCTGAGATCCTTCCTATAACATGAGATGTGATATCCAACTCCTTCCATTCCAATCCTGGACCCTTCCTATAGCATGAGATGTGATATCTCAATGCTTATACCAAACCTGAGACCCTTCCTATAGCATGAGATGTGATATCCAACTCCTTCCCATTCCAATCCTGAGACCCTTCCTATAGCCTGAGATGTGATATCTCAATGCCTCTAATACCAAACCTGAGATCCTTCCTCTAACATGAAATGTGATATCCAACTCCTTCACTTTCCAAACCTGAGAGCCTATCTATAGCATGAGATGTGATATCCAAGTCCTTCCCATTCCAATCCTTAGACCCTTCCTACAGCATGCAATATGATATCTCAATGATTCTAATAAAAAACCTGAGACCCGTCCTATAACATGAGATGGGATATCCAACTTCTTCCCATACCAATCCTGAGACACTTCCGATAGCAGAGATGTGATATCTCAATGTTTATACCAAACCTGAGACCCTTCCTATAACATGAGATGTGATATCCAACTCCTTCCCGTTCCAAACCTGAGACCCTTCCTTTAGCATGAGATGTGATATCCAGCTCCTTCCCATTCCAATCCTGAGACACTTCCGATAGCATGAGATGTGATATCTCAATGCTTCTAATATCAAAACTGAGACCCTCCCTATAGCATGATATGTGATATCTAAGTCCTTCCCATTCCAATCCTGAGACCCTTCCTATAGCATGAGATGTGATATCTCAATGCTTCTACCAAACCTGAGACCCTTCCTTTAGCATGAGATGTGTTATCCAACTCCTTCCCATTCCAATCCTGAGACCCTTCCTATAGCATGAGAGGTGATATCTCAATACTTCTAATACCAAACCTGAGATCCTTCCGATAACATGAGATGTGATATCTCAATACTTCTAATACCAAACCTGAGATCCATCCTATAACATGAGATGTGATATCCAAATCCTTCCCCTTCCAAACCTGAGACCCTCCCTTTAGCATGAGATGTGATATCCAACTCCTTCCCATTCCAATCCTGAGACCCTTCTGATAGCATAAGATATGATATCTCAATGCTTCTATACCAAACCTGAGATCCTTCCGATAGCATGAGATGTGATATCTCAATACTTCTAATACCAAACCTGAGATCCTTCCTATAACATGAGATGTGATATCCAAATCCTTATCTTCCAAACCTGAGACCCTCCCTTTAGCATGAGATGTGATATCCAACTCCTTCCCATTCCAATCCTGAGACTCTTCTGATAGCATAAGATATGATATCTCAATGCTTCTATACCAAACCTGAGATCCTTCTGATAGCATGAGATGTGATATCTCAATACTTCTAATACCAAACCTGAGATCCTACCTCTAACATGAAATGTGATATCCAACTCTTTCCCCTTGCAAACCTGAGAGCCTTCCTATAGCATGAGATGTGATATCCAAGTCCTTCCCATTCCAATCCTGAGACCCTTCCTATAACATGAGATGTGATATCCAACTCCTTCCCATTCCAACCTGAGACCCTTCCTATAGCATGAGATGGGATATCCAACTCCTTCCAAATCCAATCCCGATACCCTTCCGATAGCATGAGATCTGATATCCCAATGCTTCTACCAAACCTGAGACCCATACTATGGCATGAGATGTGATATCAAACTCCTTCCCATTCTAATCCTGAGACCCTTCCTATAGCTTGAGATGTGATATCCAACTCCTTCCAATTCCAATTCTGAGACCCTTCCTATACCATGAGACTTGATATCTCAATGCTTCTAATACCAAACCTGAGACCCGTCCTATAACATGAGATGTGATATCCAAATCCTTCCCCTTCCAAACCTTAGACCCTTCCGATAGCAGAGATGTGATATCTCAATGCTTATACCAAACCTGAGATCCTTCCTATAACATGAGATGTGATATCCAACTCCTTCCCATTCCAATCCTGAGACACTTCCTATAGCATGAGATGTGATATCTCACTGCTTATACCAAACCTGAGACCCTTCCTATAGCATGAGATGTGATATCCAACTCCTTCCCATTCCAATCCTGAGACCCTTCCTATAGCATGAGATGTGATATCTCAATGCTTCTAATATCAAACTTGAGACCCTCCCTATAGCATGAGATGTGATACCCAAGTCCTTCCCATTCCAATCCTGAGACACTTCCTATAGCATGAGATGTGATATCTCAATGCTTCTAATACCAAACCTGAGACTCTTCCTATAACATGAAATGGGATATCCAACTCCTTTCCATTCCAATCCTGAGACCCTTTCGATAGCAGAGATGTGATATCTCAATGTTTATACCAAACCTGAGACCCTCCCTAAGGCATGAGATGTCATATACAACTCCTTCCCATTCCAATCCTGAGACCCTTCCTATAGCATGAGATGTGATATACAACTCCTTCCCATTCCAATCCTGAGACCCTTCCTATAGCATGAGATGTGATGTCTCAATGCTTCTAATACCAAACCTGAGATCCTTCCTATAACATGAGATGTGATATCCAAATCCTTCCCGTTCCAAACCTGAGACCCTTCCTTTAGCATGAGATGTGATATCCAGCTCCTTCCCATTCCAATCCTGAGACACTTCCGATAGCATGAGATGTGATATCTCAATGCTTCTAATATCAAAACTGAGACCCTCCCTATAGCATGATATGTGATATCTAAGTCCTTCCCATTCCAATCCTGAGACCCTCAGTATAGCATGAGATGTGATATCCAACTCCTTCCCATTCCAATCCTGAGACCCTTCCTATAGCATGAGATATGATATCTCAATACTTCTAATACCAAACGTGAGATCCTTCCGATAACATGAGATGTGATATCCAAATCCTTCCCCTTCCAAACCTGAGACCCTCCCTTTAGCATGAGATGTGATATCCAACTCCTTCCTATTCCAATCCTGAGACTCTTCTGATAGCATGAGATGTGATATCTCAATGCTTCTAATACCAAACCTGAGATCCTTCCGATAGCATGAGATGTGATATCTCAATGCTTCTAATACCAAACCTGAGATCCTACCTCTAACATGAAATGTGATATCCAACTCTTTCCCCTTCCAAACCTGAGAGCCTTCCTATAGCATGAGATGTGATATCCAAGACCTTCCCATTCCAATCCTGAGACCCTTCCTATAGCTTGAGATGTGATATCCAACTCCTTCCCATTCCAATTCTGAGACCCTTCCTATACTATGAGACTTGATATCTCAATGCTTCTAATACCAAACCTGAGACCCGTAATATAACATGAGATGTGATATCCAAATCCTTCCCCTTCCAAACCTTAGACCCTTCCTTTATCATGAGATGTGATATCCAACTCCTTCCCATTCCAATCCTGAGACCCTTCCGATATCATGAGATGTGATATCTCAAAGCTTCTAATATCAAACTTGAGACCCTCCCTATAGCATGAGATGTGATATCCAAGTCCTTCCCATTCCAATCCTGAGACCCTTCCTATAGCATGAGATGTGATATCTCAATGCTTATACCAAACCTGAGACACTTCCTATAGCATGAGATGTGATATCCAACTGCTTCCCATTCCAATCCTGAGACCCTTCCTATAGCATGAGATGTGATATCTCTATGCTTCTAATACCAAACCTGAGATCCTTCCTCTAACATGAAATGTGATATCCAACTCCTTCCCTTTCCAAACCTAAGAGCCTATCTATAGCATGAGATGTGATATCCAAGTCCTTCACATTCCAACCCTTAGACCCTTCCTACAGCATGCAATATGATATCTCAATGATTCTAATAACAAACCTGAGACCCGTCCTATAACATGAGATGGGATATCCAACTCCTTCCCATTCCAATCCTGAGACTCTTCCGATAGCAGAGATGTGATATCTCAATGCTTATACCAAACTTGAGACCCTTCCTATAACATGAGATGTGATATCCAAATCCTTCCCGTTCCAAACCTGAGACCCTTCCTTTAGCATGAGATGTGATATCCAGCTCCTTCCCATTGCAATCCTGAGACACTTCCGATAGCATGAGATGTGATATCTCAATGCTTCTAATATCAAAACTGAGACCCTCCCTATAGCATGATATGTGATATCTAAGTCCTTCCCATTCCAATCCTGAGACCCTCCCTATAGCATGAGATGTGATATCCAACTCCTTCCCATTCCAATCCTGAGACCCTTCCTATAGCATGAGATATGATATCTCAATACTTCTAATACCAAACGTGAGATCCTTCCGATAACATGAGATGTGATATCCAAATCCTTCCCCTTCCAAACCTGAGACCCTCCCTTTAGCATGAGATGTGATATCCAACTCCTTCCTATTCCAATCCTGAGACTCTTCTGATAGCATGAGATGTGATATCTCAATGCTTCTAATACCAAACCTGAGATCCTTCCGATAGCATGAAATGTGATATCTCAATGCTTCTAATACCAAACCTGAGATCCTTCCTATAACATGAGATGTGATATCCAAATCCTTCCCCTTCCAAACCTGAGACCCTCCCTTTAGCATGAGATGTGATATCCAACTCCTTCCCATTCCATTCCTGAGACCCTTCTGATAGCATGAGATGTGATATCTCAATGCCTCTAATACCAAACCTGAGATCCTACCTCTAACATGAAATGTGATATCCAACTCTTTCCCCTTCCAAACCTGAGAGCCTTCCTATAGCATGAGATGTGATATCCAAGTCCTTCCCATTCCAATCCTGAGACCCTTCCTATAGCTTGAGATGTGATATCCAACTCCTTCCCATTCCAATTCTGAGACCCTTCCTATACTATGAGACTTGATATCTCAATGCTTCTAATACCAAACCTGAGACCCGTAATATAACATGAGATGTGATATCCAAATCCTTCCCCTTCCAAACCTTAGACCCTTCCTTTATCATGAGATGTGATATCCAACTCCTTCCCATTCCAATCCTGAGACCCTTCCGATATCATGAGATGTGATATCTCAAAGCTTCTAATATCAAACTTGAGACCCTCCCTATAGCATGAGATGTGATATCCAAGTCCTTCCCATTCCAATCCTGAGACCCTTCCTATAGCATGAGATGTGATATCTCAATGCTTCTAATACCAAACCTGAGACCCTTCCTATAACATGAGATGGGAATATCCAACTCCTTCCCATTCCAATCCTGAGACCCTTCCGATAGCAGAGATGTGATATCTCAATGCTTATACCAAACCTGAGATCCTTCCTATAAAATGAGATGTGATATCCAACTCCTTCCCATTCCAATCCTGAGACACTTCCTATAGCATGAGATGTGATATCTCACTGCTTATACCAAACCTGAGACCCTTCCCATAGCATGAGATGTGATATCCAACTCCTTCCCATTCCAATCCTGAGACACTTCCTATAGCATGAGACGTGATATCTCAATGCTTCTAATACCAAACCTGAGACTCTCCCTATAACATGAGATGGGATATCCAACTCCTTCCCATTCCAATCCTGAGACCCTTTTGATAGCAGAGATGTGATATCTCAATGTTTATACCAAACCTGAGACCCTTCCTACGGCATGAGATGTCATATTCAACTCCTTCCCTTCCAATCCTGAGACCCTTCCTATAGTATGAGATGTGATATCCAACTCCTTCCCATTCCAATCCTGAGACCCTTCCTATAGCATGAGATGTGATGTCTCAATGCTTCTAATACCAAACCTGAGATCCTTCCTATAACATGTGATGTGATATCCAACTCCTTCCATTCCAATCCTGGACCCTTCCTATAGCATGAGATGTGATATCTCAATGCTTATACCAAACCTGAGACCCTTCCTATAGCATGAGATGTGATATCCAACTCCTTCCCATTCCAATCCTGAGACCCTTCCTATAGCCTGAGATGTGATATCTCAATGCCTCTAATACCAAACCTGAGATCCTTCCTCTAACATGAAATGTGATATCCAACTCCTTCACTTTCCAAACCTGAGAGCCTATCTATAGCATGAGATGTGATATCCAAGTCCGTCCCATTCCAATCCTTAGACCCTTCCTAGAGCATGCAATATGATATCTCAATGATTCTAATAAAAAACCTGAGACCCGTCCTATAACATGAGATGGGATATCCAACTCCTTCCCATTCCAATCCTGAGACACTTCCGATAGCAGAGATGTGATATCTCAATGTTTATACCAAACCTGAGACCCTTCCTATAACATGAGATGTGATATCCAACTCCTTCCCGTTCCAAACCTGAGACCCTTCCTTTAGCATGAGATGTGATATCCAGCTCCTTCCCATTCCAATCCTGAGACACTTCCGATAGCATGAGATGTGATATCTCAATGCTTCTACCAAACCTGAGACCCTTCCTTTAGCATGAGATGTGTTATCCAACTCCTTCCCATTCCAATCCTGAGACCCTTCCTATAGCATGAGAGGTGATATCTCAATACTTCTAATACCAAACCTGAGATCCTTCCGATAACATGAGATGTGATATCTCAATACTTCTAATACCAAACCTGAGATCCATCCTATAACATGAGATGTGATATCCAAATCCTTCCCCTTCCAAACCTGAGACCCTCTCTCAAGGGTATCGTGAATCTCCTCTTGATCCTGTAGGATCTCGGCCTCCCTTACTTCCCTTTCCTCCTCACCTCGTATTCCCCGGCGTAGATTCAGGGTCCGGTTTTCCTTAGGCTTGGCCTTCCCTTTTTTTTGTAGATGAGAACGGCCGAAGGAGGCCGCCACCGTGACACCCCAAGGGTGATCGGTGGTGACCCTCCGCGGCCGCGGAGTGAGGGGAAAAAGCCAGAGGCTGAAAAAACCCCAGAGGTCTGTAGAAGATGCGTCGGTAGTAGGAAGCACTTGACACTTGCAGGGCTGAGTAAACTGCTGGAGAAGGCACACTCCTTTCCAAAATTTGACAAACAGGTCTCCAAGGAGGAAACGCTGAGACCGGTAGGAATTCGGAAGTCCAAAGTGTCAGCAACAAGGTAAGCGGGCTAGGCAAGGCAAACCCGTAGTGTATTCCTGGGGGCTGTACACAGAAGGAGCCGATAACAAGAGAGGGCGAGTGGAGGAAGGTAAGTAAGAAAGGTGGAAGGGTAGACAAGGCGGAAAAGGCAATAATAGTAAACAAAGGCGGGCGGAAGGGGAGGTAAGGAACACGGGAAAGAAGCAATAGGAGGACGTAGTAAAGGTGGTAGGACGGGAAGGGAATGGAGAACGGGAGCGAGGAAAGGGGGAGAGGGAGGAAACCAGAATCGGAGCGAGCTCCGGAAGGTAACTGTAACAAACAATACGGTAGCAGGGACACTAGCACGGAGAAAACAAGCAGCAGCCAAAACTGGAGCGTTGCAACGCACCCGAACACAGGAAGGGGCGGGCTATATCCTGTGTCGGGATACGTTGCAGAAAAGACTAGACCGCTGCACTGGGTAGAGGAAGCGTGATCGGAACACCCGTACGCCGCTTCCACCTATTCCAGAGCTTCCAGGCTCCCCGAGCCGTGACAGTATGCCCCCTCCTAAGGTCCACCCCTCCTGGCTTGCCAGGGTGACTACGATGGTATTTGCGTAGCAAGAGGGGCGAGTCCAGATGTCCTTTAGGTTCCCAGGAGTCTTCTGATCGTGGGTATCCTTTCCAGTGGACCAGATACTCTAGACGACCCTTATGGTAACGTGAATCGCATATCTGAGAGACTTCGAAGATGTCGGTCTTTGGACCTTTTGGCACAGGAGCGGCAATCTTCCTACGAGACCATTTGTCCTCATGAAAGTCTTTAAGCTGAGAAGAGTGAAAAACGGGATGTATACGTTGTAATTGAGAGGGTAATTGCAAGCGGAAGGCCACTGGATTAATTTTCTGGGTTATCTTATAGGGCCCTATGTATCTGGGAGACAACTTGGAAGGGCGCACCCACCTTGGTAAATACTTGGTCGATAGCAGGACCTTGGAATCCACGTTCCATTCAGGAACTGATCTCCGATGTTTGTTCGCCTGGTAACGGTGTCTGTTTTGAGCTTCTTGGAGCCCTAGTTTGGCCTTACGATGAGCTTCTTGGAGGCTTTCCGCAACAGATTCTACAGAAGGGACTGTGGATTCAATGCCGGTCAAAGGATATAAGGCACGGGGATGGTAACCGTAGGTGCAGTAAAAGGGACTCATACCGAGGGCTGAATGACAAGAGTTGTTGTACGAGAATTCGGCCGTCGGCAACAGTTGAACCCAGTTATCTTGGCGTTGATTGACGAAACACCTTAGGTATTGCTCAAGTGTACCATTTAGACGTTCAGTCTGGCCGTTCGATTGGGGATGGTACCCGGATGTTAAAGCCCTCTCGATGCCTAGTCTTTCGCAGAGAGAGGACCAAAATCGGGAAGTATACTGGCTGCCACGATCAGAGATGATCTTAGTAGGAATCCCGTGCAGTTTGAAGATGTCTCTTAGGAACACCTCGGCCATACTTGACGCGGTTGGTATGCCTGGTAAGGGGGAAAAATGGGCCATTTTGGTGAATGAGTCAACGACAACCATGATACAGGTACAACCACTGGATTCAGGTAACTCTACGATGAAATCGGTAGAGACAGTGGTCCATGGACCGGTAGGGATAGAATCCGGTTCAAGCAGACCTAAAGGTCTTTGAGTGGAGGCTTTATTGCGGAGGCAGGTAATACATGACTGGACGTATAACCTGGCTTCTTCCCTTATTCGAGGCCAGAAGAAATAGCGTAATAGGAGTTCCTGAGTGTTATAGATGCCACGATGACCTGCCACCTTGGCGTCGTGGCACCAGGATAGAGCCTTTTCCCGGAGAGAAGGGGTTGGTAGATACAATCTCTTGTCCACAATGTATAGACCGTCTTGGATAACATAATCCATTTTCTTCTTTAGACCGGTCTCGGCCTCAAACCTTCCGGTAGAGTCTTCCTTGACTTGTTGTAGGAACGCGGACAACGTTCCTATGGTACGGGACTCAGGAAACATTAGCTCAGGCTTGGTCTCCAGTTCCATAAAATAATCACTCCGTCGTGATAGGGCATCGGCTACTACATTCTGGTTGCCCGGAATGTATGTGATGTTAAAGTCAAACTGCGCGAAGAAGTGCGCCCATCTTGCTTGTCTGGTGTTGTAGCATTCAAACTGGCGTAACACCTGGAGATTCTTATGGTCCGTTCGGAGTGTGAACGGATGCATTCCCCCTTGGAGTAGATGACGCCACTCTACACAGGCCAGTTTCATTGCCAGCAGTTCTTTCTCAATAACAGAGTAGTTACGTTGACTGGGATTCAAAGTCTTGGAATAGTATGATACCGGGTGTTCCTTTCCTTGGTACTCCTGAAGTAGGACGGCTCCTACAGCGGCTGAAGAGGCATCAGTTTCCACCACAAAGGGAAGGCTTTGATTGGGTTGACGTAATATAGGAGTCACACAGAAGGATCGTTTTAGCAGCTGGAAGTTCTTTTCTGCTTCGGTAGTCCACCGGAATGGCGAAGAGGTCTTTTTGAGGAGAGAGGTCATCGGAAGCACCAATTGGGAGAAGTTCGGAACGAACTTCCGATAAAAGTTCGAGAGTCCTAAGAATCTCTGAATGTCCTTCACAGAAGCAGGAGATGGCCACTCCAAAATAGAACTGACTTTGCGAGGATCAACGGCTATCCCTGCCGAAGAAAGAATGTAACCCAAATAGGGTATAGTTGATGCTGAGAAAACACATTTCTCCAGCTTAACTGAGAGTTGATGGTCCTGTAGTCTGTGAAAAACTTCCACTACGTGTAGACAGTGTTCTTCTTGGGTGCGAGAGTAAACCAATATATCATCGAGATAGACGATGACCGAGTTGCCTAGGAGATCCGAGAAGAGTCTATCCATAAAGCGCTGGAAGATAGATGGAGCGTTGACTAACCCAAACGGCATCACCTGGTACTCGTACAACCCAAAAGGTGTCCGAAAAGCCGTTTTCCACTCGTCTCCTGTTTGTACCCTGAGCAAGTGATACGCATTGCGCAGGTCCAGTTTAGTAAAGACGGTGGCAGAATGTACGGCCTGAATGATCTCGGAAATGAGGGGCATAGGATAGCGATCTTTGATGGTGACCTTGTTAAGACCCCTGTAGTCAATACAAGGACGTAGTTCTTTGGTGTCCTTCTTGGGGATGAAAAACAATGATGCACCGGCAGGGGATTTAGAAGGTCTAATGAGTTCGTTGGCTAAGTTCTTGTCCAGGTATTCCTTCAAATGATGTCTTTCCTGGAGGGTTAGCGGGTACAGGCGACCGAACGGAACCAAGGACCCTGGATGAAGGTCAATGGCACAGTCTTCTGGCCTATGCGGAGGAAGATCCAGGGGGATCTTCTCGGTAACTACATCGGTGTACTCAGCGAGATAAGCAGGCAAACAATGGATTGTTTTGGGATCTTCACCACAAAAGGTGTGTACTGTAGAGAATTCTGTTTGGGGTAGACAATTGGTCTTGCAAAAGGAGGATTGGAAACTCAGAACGTTCTCGGACCAGAGAATGGTAGGATTGTGTCTTCTTAACCACCCAATCCCGAGGATTAATGGGAAGTGCGCAGCCCTGATCAAGTCGAAAGACAAACGTTCAGAGTGTTGCATGATGTGTAAGACAAGGGCTTCGGTAGTGTGCGTAATGAGACCAGAGCTCAAAGGCCTTCCGTCAACACCTTCTACCTTTTGATCTTCGGCCTTGGCAATACGGGAAATGCCTTGCCTTTCGGCCCAGAGAATGTCCATGAAGTTGCCTGCGGCTCCGCAGTCCAACAGGGCTTGTGTCTGAATGGTAGTCTTGTTGATGATCAAGGTGACCGCCATAACCATAAGACGGTGGTCTTCGGTGCACTCTGGAGAAGTAACAGAAAGGGTGACAAAGGGACTAGCTTCGCTCCCTCGGTAGTGCGTCCCCAGCTTTACCGAGGGTGTTCGTTTCCCGAACGCCTGGGTGGAATGTCGGGGCAATCTCTGAGTAGGTGAAGCGGCGATCCGCAATACATGCACAGGTTCCCTTCTCGTCTTCTTCTACGTTCCTCTGCGGTGAGAGGGGAACGTGTGCTTCCGATCTGCATAGGCTCTTCTCTTGTGAGACGAGTGGCGGTAGGGGGGAAGGAAAGAGAAGGGCCAGGGGGTATTGATGTACTGCTCTTAGTCTTGCGGCGTTCTGCTCGACGTTCTGCCAGTCGGAAATCTATCCGGAGAGTAGCCGAGATCAGGTCAGCAAAGGTAAGGGGACGTTCTATCCTGGCTAGTTCATCCTTCAACTCCTCACGCAGTCCCCTTCTAAAGATGGCATACTGTGCTTGTTCTTGCCATCCTGCTTCTGCAGCGATTTGCCTAAAGGAGGTGATATATGACATAACATCATTGTTTCCTTGTCTGATGTCTAGCAGATCTTCGGATGCCAAGTAGGTACTCTCGGTACGTAGAAACGTCTGTTTCATCAAAGTCTTGAAGGCCTCGTAATCTAGGAGGACGGGATCAGATCTGTTCACTAGAGGAGTGGCCCAGGCCAAGGCGTTACTGCACATATGGGTAATCATGAACCCCACCTTAGCATGGCCAGAGGCGAAAGTATGTGTACGGAAAGTAAAATGCAGATGACATGCATCCAAAAATTCCTGGAGTTTCTTGGGGGTTCCATCAAACTTTCCCGACACAAGAGGTAAGGGAGGCAGGTCGGTGGACGGAAGATCCCGTTCTGCGATCCGTTGTTGGAGAGTAGCATTGGCCCCTTTTAGATTTTGCACCTCTAGGTTGAGGTTTTGAACTGCTGCTATCAGTTCTTGGATCTGTTGAGGAGAGGCCATGGCGGTATCGTGGCGTTGCAAACTCTCAAGGGTATCGTGAATCTCCTCTTGATCCTGTAGGATCTCGGCCTCCCTTACTTCCCTTTCCTCCTCACCTCGTATTCCCCGGCGTAGATTCAGGGTCCGGTTTTCCTTAGGCTTGGCCTTCCCTTTTTTTTGTAGATGAGAACGGCCGAAGGAGGCCGCCACCGTGACACCCCAAGGGTGATCGGTGGTGACCCTCCGCGGCCGCGGAGTGAGGGGAAAAAGCCAGAGGCTGAAAAAACCCCAGAGGTCTGTAGAAGATGCGTCGGTAGTAGGAAGCACTTGACACTTGCAGGGCTGAGTAAACTGCTGGAGAAGGCACACTCCTTTCCAAAATTTGACAAACAGGTCTCCAAGGAGGAAACGCTGAGACCGGTAGGAATTCGGAAGTCCAAAGTGTCAGCAACAAGGTAAGCGGGCTAGGCAAGGCAAACCCGTAGTGTATTCCTGGGGGCTGTACACAGAAGGAGCCGATAACAAGAGAGGGCGAGTGGAGGAAGGTAAGTAAGAAAGGTGGAAGGGTAGACAAGGCGGAAAAGGCAATAATAGTAAACAAAGGCGGGCGGAAGGGGAGGTAAGGAACACGGGAAAGAAGCAATAGGAGGACGTAGTAAAGGTGGTAGGACGGGAAGGGAATGGAGAACGGGAGCGAGGAAAGGGGGAGAGGGAGGAAACCAGAATCGGAGCGAGCTCCGGAAGGTAACTGTAACAAACAATACGGTAGCAGGGACACTAGCACGGAGAAAACAAGCAGCAGCCAAAACTGGAGCGTTGCAACGCACCCGAACACAGGAAGGGGCGGGCTATATCCTGTGTCGGGATACGTTGCAGAAAAGACTAGACCGCTGCACTGGGTAGAGGAAGCGTGATCGGAACACCCGTACGCCGCTTCCACCTATTCCAGAGCTTCCAGGCTCCCCGAGCCGTGACACCCTCCCTTTAGCATGAGATGTGATATCCAACTCCTTCCCATTCCAATCCTGAGACCCTTCTGATAGCATAAGATATGATATCTCAATGCTTCTATACCAAACCTGAGATCCTTCCGATAGCATGAGATGTGATATCTCAATACTTCTAATACCAAACCTGAGATCCTTCCTATAACATGAGATGTGATATCCAAATCCTTATCTTCCAAACCTGAGACCCTCCCTTTAGCATGAGATGTGATATCCAACTCCTTCCCATTCCAATCCTGAGACTCTTCTGATAGCATAAGATATGATATCTCAATGCTTCTATACCAAACCTGAGATCCTTCTGATAGCATGAGATGTGATATCTCAATACTTCTAATACCAAACCTGAGATCCTACCTCTAACATGAAATGTGATATCCAACTCTTTCCCCTTGCAAACCTGAGAGCCTTCCTATAGCATGAGATGTGATATCCAAGTCCTTCCCATTCCAATCCTGAGACCCTTCCTATAACATGAGATGTGATATCCAACTCCTTCCCATTCCAACCTGAGACCCTTCCTATAGCATGAGATGGGATATCCAACTCCTTCCAAATCCAATCCCGATACCCTTCCGATAGCATGAGATCTGATATCCCAATGCTTCTACCAAACCTGAGACCCATACTATGGCATGAGATGTGATATCAAACTCCTTCCCATTCTAATCCTGAGACCCTTCCTATAGCTTGAGATGTGATATCCAACTCCTTCCAATTCCAATTCTGAGACCCTTCCTATACCATGAGACTTGATATCTCAATGCTTCTAATACCAAACCTGAGACCCGTCCTATAACATGAGATGTGATATCCAAATCCTTCCCCTTCCAAACCTTAGACCCTTCCGATAGCAGAGATGTGATATCTCAATGCTTATACCAAACCTGAGATCCTTCCTATAACATGAGATGTGATATCCAACTCCTTCCCATTCCAATCCTGAGACACTTCCTATAGCATGAGATGTGATATCTCACTGCTTATACCAAACCTGAGACCCTTCCTATAGCATGAGATGTGATATCCAACTCCTTCCCATTCCAATCCTGAGACCCTTCCTATAGCATGAGATGTGATATCTCAATGCTTCTAATATCAAACTTGAGACCCTCCCTATAGCATGAGATGTGATACCCAAGTCCTTCCCATTCCAATCCTGAGACACTTCCTATAGCATGAGATGTGATATCTCAATGCTTCTAATACCAAACCTGAGACTCTTCCTATAACATGAAATGGGATATCCAACTCCTTTCCATTCCAATCCTGAGACCCTTTCGATAGCAGAGATGTGATATCTCAATGTTTATACCAAACCTGAGACCCTCCCTACGGCATGAGATGTCATATACAACTCCTTCCCATTCCAATCCTGAGACCCTTCCTATAGCATGAGATGTGATATACAACTCCTTCCCATTCCAATCCTGAGACCCTTCCTATAGCATGAGATGTGATGTCTCAATGCTTCTAATACCAAACCTGAGATCCTTCCTATAACATGAGATGTGATATCCAACTCCTTCCATTCCAATCCTGAGACCCTTCCTATAGCATGAGATGTGATATCTCAAGACCCTTCCTATAGCATGAGATGTGATATCCAACTCCTTCCCATTCCAATCCTGAGACCCTTCCTATAGCCTGAGATGTGATATCTGAATGCCTCTAATACCAAACCTGAGATTCTTCCTCTAACATGAAATGTGATATCCAACTCCTTCACTTTCCAAACCTGAGAGCCTATCTATAGCATGAGATGTGATATCCAAGTCCTTCCCATTCCAATCCTTAGACCCTTCCTACAGCATGCAATATAATATCTCAATGATTTTAATAAAAAACCTGAGACCCGTCCTATAACATGAGATGGGATATCCAACTCCTTCCCATTCCAATCCTGAGACACTTCCGATAGCAGAGATGTGATATCTCAATGTTTATACGAAACCTGCGACCCTTCCTATAACATGAGATGTGATATCCAACTCCTTCCCGTTCCAAACCTGAGACCCTTCCTTTAGCATGAGATGTGATATCCAGCTCCTTCCCATTCCAATCCTGAGACACTTCCGATAGCATGAGATGTGATATCTCAATGCTTCTAATATCAAAACTGAGACCCTCCCTATAGCATATGTGATATCTAAGTCCTTCCCATTCCAATCCTGAGACCCTTCCTATAGCATGAGATGTGATATCTCAATGCTTATCCTTGATTCCTGTAGTAAATTGCTTTCCTTTGCAGGCCGACTCCTCTCACGAATGCCTTGTCTGCATGCATTCTCTCCTGGCCATTCTCTCACCGTGGCTATTTGCCTACCCCCTTCCTCTCTCAGTGGATGGACTTCTCCATCCTAGCCTCCTACCACTCAACTCCGCCTACTTGGAGAATTCAACATGAACCTGTATGCTTCCTGACCTGGACTTTTACGAGATCTGCAACTCTTCATGTCGCTGGCCCTACACACTGCAGGGAATACTCAGGATTTTCTGATCTCAGACCTCCCCCTCTGTAACCCTCTCAACAATCCTCTCCCGTGGTGATCAAGTTCTCATCTCCAAAGAAGGCTAACTGCCAGCTGTTCCTCCTCAGAGGAGTTCTCCCTTTCTGTCCCTGCTCCCTGCGCGTTGCAAACACTCGCTTCCCTGCTCTCTGGTTTAGACGCTTTTCCTTCTCAGAGGCCTTCTTCCTTTCTGCCCTTTTCGCGTTGCAAGTACTCGCTTCCCAGCTCTCTGGTTTAGACGCGTGTTGCCTGCCTTCTCTCCTCTTCCCGCTGCCTTCAAATCAAAAAATGAGCTCCAAAAGATACACAGTGCTCAGAATGCTCTATAACACCCATTATTCAACATATAGCCGTAACCCGCTAGACGTATTGAAACGTGCTGTAAACTAGCAAAAACAGCTAGAAAATGTACTTTCCTCGCGTTTTTGTAAATGCTAATTCTGATGGCTTCCCATGTATGTACTGTCCGTGCGTTTGTTGTCGAATCCTGAAGTTTTTAACCACTGTTCTCCCATACAAGGGGGGGGTCAACGTCTACTGCTGTTCACAGGCTGAATGTATACGGTTGAAATCTTCAAGGCATTATCAGCTTTCCTGACTGTTTTGGAACGTGTATTTGCCATCTGTTAATGCAGTCGCCCTGTGTTCATCGTCCCTTCTACTTTACAGGCTGCACTCCCCTGGTGATCACATTCTCCTCTCCAGAGCAGGCTGACTACCAGCTGCTCCTCCTCATAGGCGTTCATCCTTTCTGTCCCTGCTCCCTGCACCGTTTCGCGTTGCATGTACTCGCTTCCCAGCTCTCTGGTTTAGATGCGTGTTCCCTGCCTTCTCTCCTCTTCCTACAGCCTTCCAATGAGCTCCACAAGATAGTGTTCAGAATGTTTTATAACACCCATTATTCAACATATAGCTGTAACCCGCTAGACGTATTGAAACGTGCTAAAAACGAGCAGAAACAGCTAGAAAATGTACTTTCCTCGCGTTTTGGTAAATGCGAATTCTGGTGGATTCCCATTTTGTACTCTGTTCGTGCGTTTGTTCAGTCGAATCCTGGTCTTTTGATCTACTCTTCTCCCATACAAGGGAGGGTCAAAATGTGTTGTTCACAGGCTGAATTTATACTGCTGAAATGCTCGCTTGCCTGCTCTCTGGTTTAGACGCGTGTACCCTGCATTTACCAAAACGCGAGGGAAGTACATTTTCTAGCTGTTTTTGCTAGTTTTTAGCACGTTTCAATACGTCTAGCTGGTTACAGCTATATGTTGAATAATGGGTGTTATAAAGCATTCTGAACACTGTATCTTGTGGAGCAAATTGGAAGGCTGTAGCAAGAGGAGAGAAGGCAGGGAACACGCATCTCAACCAGAGAGCTGGGAAGCGAGTACATGCAACGCGAAACGGTGCAGGGAGCAGGGACAGAAAGGATGAACACCTATGAGGAGGAGCAGCTGGTAGTTAGCCTGCATAGGAGAGAAGAATGTGATCACTAGGGGAGTGCAGCCTGTAAACTAGAAGGAACGATGAACAAAGGGCGACTGCATTAACAGATGGCAAATACACGTTCCAAAACAGTCAGGAAAGCTGATAATGCCTTGAAGATTTCAGCCGTATACATTCAGCCTGTGAACAGCAGTAGATGTTGACCCCCCCTCCCTAGTATGGGAGAACAGTGGTTAAAAACTTCAGGATTAGACACAAACGCACGGACACAGTACATACAACATGGGAACCCACCAGAATTCGCAATTACAAAAACGCGAGGGAAGTACATTTTCTAGCTATTTTTGCTAGTTTTTAGCACGTTTCAATACGTCTAGCGGGTTACAGCTATATGTTGAATAATGGGGTTATAAAGCATTCTGAACACTATCTTGTGGAGCTCATTGGAAGGCTGTAGGAAGAGGAGAGAAGGCAGGGAACACGCATCTAAACCAGAGAGCTGGGAAGCGAGTACATGCAACGCGAAACGGTCCAGGGAGCAGGGACAGAAAGGTGGAACGCCTCTGAGGAGGAGCAGCTGGTAGTTAGCCTGCTCTGGAGAGGAGAATGTTATCACCACGGGAGTGCAGCCTTGAAACAAGAAGGGACGATGAAAACATGCTGACTGGAATAACAGATGGCAAATACACTTTCCAGAACAGTCGGTTTACCCGATAATGCATTGACGATTTCAGCAGTATACATTCAGCCTGTGAACAGTAGATTTTGATCCCCCCCTTGTATGGGTGACGAGTGGTTAAAAACATCAGGATTCGACTGAACAAATGCACGGAGTACAAAATGGGAATCCACCAGAATTCGTATTTACCAAAACGCGAGGAAAGAACATTTTCTAGCTATTTCGCTAGTTTTTAGCACTTTTCAATACGTCTAGCGGGTTACAGCTATATCTTGAATAATGGGTGTTATAAAGCATTCTGAGCACCGTGTATCTTTTGAAGCTAATTTGTTGATTTGAAGGCAGCGGGAAGAGGAGAGAAGGCAGGGAACACACGTCTAAACCAGAGAGCTGGGAAGCGAGTTGTTTTCTGCAACGCGAAACGATGCAGAGAACAGGCACAGAAAGGAAGAAGGAAAAGCGTCTAAACCAGAGAGCAGGGAAGCGAGTGTTTGCAACGCGAAACGGTGCAGAGAGCAGGGGCAGAAAGGGAGAACTCCACTGAGGAGGAACAGCTGGTAGTTAGCCTTCTTTGGAGATGAGAACTTGATCACCACGGGAGAGGATGTTGAGAGGGTTACATAGGGGGATGTCTGAGATCAGAAAATCCTGAGTATTCCCTGCAGTGTGTAGGGCCAGAGACATGAAGAGTTGCAGATCTCGTAAAAGTCCAGGTCAGGAAGCATACAGGTTCATTTTGAATTCTCCAAGTAGGCGGAGTTGAGTGGTAGGAGGCTAGGATGGAGAAGTCCATCCACTGAGAGAGGAAGGGGGTAGGCAAATAGCCACGGTGAGAGAATGGCCAGGAAAGAGAGAATGCATGCAGACAAGGCATTCGTGAGAGGAGTCGGCCTGCAAAGGAAAGCAATTTACTACAGGAATCAAGGATACTCCCCCCCATGAACGTTTGGATCTGGGCATGGAGAGGAACTTGTCATCAGGGAGGAAAGTGTCAGAGCTCGAGACAGCGCTGGCCGTCATCCATGTCTCGGTTAGACCAAGGACATCAAGGTCGGGTTCTTCCAGGAAATGGCAGATGTCAGATGATTGTTAACTGAGTGAGAGTTGAGAGTGGGGAGGGGTACAAATCAGTAATCCTTGCGGAGGTGTAGAAGGAGCCTGACCTAGGGCACATGAGGAAGGAGAGAGGAAAGGAAGCAGAAGAAGGGAGAGAAGACACAGCAGGAGTGCATTATCAATCCGGGAGCTAGGAGTGGTGAGGTTAGACGGGGAGGTCTGAGTCTCAGGATTTGAATGGGAAGTTCGATATCACATGTCATGCTATAGGAAGAGTCTCAGGATTGGAATGGGAAGGAGTTGGATATGATATCTCTTGTTATAGGGAGGATCTCAGGTTTGGTATTAGAAGCACTGAGATATCAAATCACATCCTATCGGAAGGGTCTCGGGTTTGGTATTGGAAGAAATGAGATTTCAAATCTCAGGCTGTGGGAATGGTCTAGGCTAGGGTATGGTATTGGAAGGGGTGAAAAATCACATTTCATGCTACAGGAAGGGTCACAAGTTTGGAATGGGAAGGAGTTGGATTTCACATATACTACGGGAAGGGCCTCAGGTTTGGTATTAGAAGCATAGAGATATCACATCTCATGTTATAGGAAGGGTCTCGATTGGAATGGGAAGGAGTTGGATATCACATCTCATGTTATAGGGAGGGTCTCAGTTTTGATATTAGAAGCATTGAGATATCACATATGCTATTGGAAGGGTCTCAGTATTGGAATGGGAAGGAGTTGGATATCGCATCTCATGTTAGAGGGAGGGTCTCAGTTTTGATATTAGAAGCATTGAGATATCACATATGCTATTGGAAGGGTCTCAGTATTGGAATTGGAAGGAGTTGGATATCACATATGCTAAAGGAAAGGTCTCAGGTTTGGAATGGGAAGGAGTTGGATATCACGTCTCATGTTATAGGAAGGGTCTCAGGTTTGGAATGGGAAGGAGTTGAATATCACATCTCATGCTAAAGGAAGGGTCATCAGGTTCGGTATAAGCATTGAGATATCACATCTCTGCTATCGGAAGGGTCTCAGGACAGGAATGGGAAGGACTTAGAATTCACATCTCATACTATAGGGAGGGTCTCAGTTTTGATATTAGAAGCATTGAGCTATCACATCTCATGCTATCGGAAGGGTCTCAGGATTGGAATGGGATGGAGTTGGATATCACATCTCAAGCTTTCTCAGGATTGGAATGGGAAGGAGTTTGATATTTCATCTCAAGCTATAGGAAGGGTCTCAGGTTTGGAAAGGGAAGGATTTGGATTTCACATCTCATGTTATAGGATGGTTCTCATGTTTGGTTTTAGAAGCATTGAGATATCACATCTCATGCTATAGGAAGGGTCTAAGGTTTGGAAGGGGACGGATTTGGGTATCACATCTCATGTTATAGGACCGGTCTCAGGTTTGGTATTTGAAGCATTGAGATATCAAGTCTCATGGTATAGGACGGGTCTCAGAATTGGAATGAGAAGGAGTTGGATATCACATCTCAAGCTATAGGAAGGGTCTCATGATTGGAATGGGAAGGAGTTGGATATCACATCTCATGTTATAGGAAGGGTCTCAGGATTGGAATGGGAAGGACTTGGATATCACATCTCATTCTATAGGAAGGCTCTCAGGGTTGGAAGGGGAAGGAGTGGATATCACATTTCATGTTAGAGGTAGGATCTCAGGTTTGGTTTTAGAGGCATTGAGATATCACATCTCATGCCATCAGAAGGGTCTCAGGATTGGAATGGGAAGGAGTTGGATATCAAATCTCATGCTAAAGGGATGGTCTAAGGTTTGGAAGGGGAGGGATTTGGACATCATATCTCATGTTATTGGAAGGATCTCAGGTTTGGTATTAGAAGCATTGAGATATCACATCTCATGCTATCGGAAGGGTCTTAGGTTTGGTATAAGCATTGAGATATCACATCTCTGCTATCGGAAGGGTCTCAGGATTGGAATGGGAAGGATTTGGATATCACAATTCATGTTATAGGAAGGGTCTCAGGTTTGGTATTAGAAGCATTGAGATATCACATCTCATGCTATAGGAAGGGTCTCAGGATTGGAATGGGAAGGACTTGGATATCACATCTCATGTTATAGGAAGGGTCTCAGGTTTGGAATTAGAAGCATTGAGATATCACATCTCATGCTATAGGAAGGGTCTCAGGAATGGAATGGGAAGGACTTGGATATCACATCTCATGATAAAGGAAGGGTCTAAGGTTTGAAAGGGGAAGGATTTGGATATCACATCTCATGTTATTGGACCGGTCTCAGGTTTGGTATTAGAAGCATTGAGATATCAAGTCTCATGGTATAGGACGGGAGTTTGATATCACATCTCATGCCATGGTATGGGTCTCAGGTTTTGTAGAAGCATTTGGATATCACATCTCATGCTATCGGAAGGGTATCAGGATTGGATTTGGAAGGAGTTGGATATCCCATCTCATGCTATAGGAAGGGTCTCAGGTTGGAATAGAAGGAGTTGGATATCACATCTCATGTTATAGGAAGGGTCTCAGGATTGGAATGGGAAGGACTTGGATATCACATCTCATGCTGTAGGAAGGGTCTCAGGTTTGGAAAAGGAAGGAGTTGGATATCACATTTCATGTTAGAGGTAGGATCTCAGGTTTGGTATTAGAGGCATTGAGATATCACATCTCATGCTATCAGAAGGGTATCAGGATTGGAATGGGAAGGAGTTGGATATCACATCTCATGCTAAAGGGAGGGTCTCAGGTTTGGAATGGGAAGGATTTGGATATCACATCTCATGTTATAGGAAGGACCTTAGGTTTGGTATTAGAAGCATTGAGATATCACATCTCATGCTATAGGAAGGGTCTCGGGATTGGAATGGGAAGGAGTTGGATATCACATCTCATGTTATAGGAAGGATCTCAGGTTTGGTATTAGAAGCATTGAGATATCACATCTCATGCTATAGGAAGGGTCTCAGGATTGGAATGGGAAGGAGTTGGATATCACATCTCATGCTATGGGAAGGGTCTCAGGTTTGGTATAAGCATTGAAATATCACATGTCTGCTATCGGAAGGGTCTCAGGATTGGAATGGGAGGAGCTGGATATCACATCTCATGCTATGGGAAGGGTCTCAGGTTTGGTATAAGCATTGAAATATCACATCTCTGCTATCGGAAGGGTCTCAGGATTGGAATGGGAGGAGCTGGATATCACATCTCATGCTAAAGGAAGGGTCTCAGGTTTGGAAGGGGAAGGAGTTGGATATCACATCTCATGCTAAAGGGAGGGTCTCAGGTTTGGAATGGGAAGGATTTGGATATCACATCTCATGTTATAGGAAGGACCTTAGGTTTGGTATTAGAAGCATTGAGATATCACATCTCATGCTATAGGAAGGGTCTCGGGATTGGAATGGGAAGGAGTTGGATATCACATCTCATGTTATTGGAAGGATCTCAGGTTTGGCATTAGAAGCATTGAGATATCACATCTCATGCTATCGGAAGGGTCTTAGGTTTGGTATAAGCATTGAGATATCACATCTCTGCTATCGGAAGGGTCTCAGGATTGGAATGGGAAGGATTTGGATATCATAATTTATGTTATAGGAAGGGTCTCAGGTTTGGTATTAGAAGCATTGAGATATCACATCTCATGCTATAGGAAGGGTCTCAGGATTGGAATGGGAAGGACTTGGATATCACATCTCATGTTGTAGGAAGGGTCTCAGGTTTGGTATTAGAAGCATTGAGATATCACATCTCATGCTATAGGAAGGGTCTCAGGAATGGAATGGGAAGGACTTGGATATCACATCTCATGATAAAGGAAGGGTCTAAGGTTTGGAAGGGGAAGGATTTGGATATCACATCTCATGTTATTGGACCGGTCTCAGGTTTGGTATTAGAAGCATTGAGATATCAAGTCTCATGGTATAGGACGGGAGTTTGATATCACATCTCATGCCATGGTATGGGTCTCAGGTTTTGTAGAAGCATTGGTATATCACATCTCATGCTATCGGAAGGGTATCAGGATTGGATTTGGAAGGAGTTGGATATCCCATCTCATGCTATAGGAAGGGTCTCAGGTTGGAATAGAAGGAGTTGGATATCACATCTCATGTTATAGGAAGGGTCTCAGGATTGGAATGGGAAGGACTTGGATATCACATTTCATGTTAGAGGTAGGATCTCAGGTTTGGTATTAGAGGCATTGAGATATCACATCTCATGCTATCAGAAGGGTATCAGGATTGGAATGGGAAGGAGTTGGATATCACATCTCATGCTAAAGGGAGGGTCTCAGGTTTGGAATGGGAAGGATTTGGATATCACATCTCATGTTATAGGAAGGACCTTAGGTTTGGTATTAGAAGCATTGAGATATCACATCTCATGCTATAGGAAGGGTCTCGGGATTGGAATGGGAAGGAGTTGGATATCACATCTCATGTTATAGGAAGGATCTCAGGTTTGGTATTAGAAGCATTGAGATATCACATCTCATGCTATAGGAAGGGTCTCAGGATTGGAATGGGAAGGAGTTGGATATCACATCTCATGCTATGGGAAGGGTCTCAGGTTTGGTATAAGCATTGAAATATCACATCTCTGCTATCGGAAGGGTCTCAGGATTGGAATGGGAGGAGCTGGATATCACATCTCATGCTATGGGAAGGGTCTCAGGTTTGGTATAAGCATTGAAATATCACATCTCTGCTATCGGAAGGGTCTCAGGATTGGAATGGGAGGAGCTGGATATCACATCTCATGCTAAAGGAAAAGTCTCAGGTTTGGAAGGGGAAGGAGTTGGATATCACATCTCATGCTAAAGGGAGGGTCTCAGGTTTGGAATGGGAAGGATTTGGATATCACATCTCATGTTATAGGAAGGACCTTAGGTTTGGTATTAGAAGCATTGAGATATCACATCTCATGCTATAGGAAGGGTCTCGGGATTGGAATGGGAAGGAGTTGGATATCACATCTCATGTTATTGGAAGGATCTCAGGTTTGGTATTAGAAGCATTGAGATATCACATCTCATGCTATCGGAAGGGTCTTAGGTTTGGTATAAGCATTGAGATATCACATCTCTGCTATCGGAAGGGTCTCAGGATTGGAATGGGAAGGATTTGGATATCATAATTCATGTTATAGGAAGGGTCTCAGGTTTGGTATTAGAAGCATTGAGATATCACATCTCATGCTATAGGAAGGGTCTCAGGATTGGAATGGGAAGGACTTGGATATCACATCTCATGTTATAGGAAGGGTCTCAGGTTTGGTATTAGAAGCATTGAGATATCACATCTCATGCTATAGGAAGGGTCTCAGGAATGGAATGGGAAGGACTTGGATATCACATCTCATGATAAAGGAAGGGTCTAAGGTTTGGAAGGGGAAGGATTTGGATATCACATCTCATGTTATTGGACCGGTCTCAGGTTTGGTATTAGAAGCATTGAGATATCAAGTCTCATGGTATAGGACGGGAGTTTGATATCACATCTCATGCCATGGTATGGGTCTCAGGTTTTGTAGAAGCATTGGTATATCACATCTCATGCTATCGGAAGGGTATCAGGATTGGATTTGGAAGGAGTTGGATATCCCATCTCATGCTATAGGAAGGGTCTCAGGTTGGAATAGAAGGAGTTGGATATCACATCTCATGTTATAGGAAGGGTCTCAGGATTGGAATGGGAAGGACTTGGATATCACATCTCATGCTGTAGGAAGGGTCTCAGGTTTGGAAAAGGAAGGAGTTGGATATCACATTTCATGTTAGAGGTAGGATCTCAGGTTTGGTATTAGAGGCATTGAGATATCAGATCTCATGCTATCAGAAGGGTATCAGGATTGGAATGGGAAGGAGTTGGATATCACATCTCATGCTAAAGGGAGGGTCTCAGGTTTGGAATGGGAAGGATTTGGATATCACATCTCATGTTATAGGAAGGACCTTAGGTTTGGTATTAGAAGCATTGAGATATCACATTTCATGCTATAGGAAGGGTCTCGGGATTGGAATGGGAAGGAGTTGGATATCACATCTCATGTTATAGGAAGGATCTCAGGTTTGGTATTAGAAGCATTGAGATATCACATCTCATGCTATAGGAAGGGTCTCAGGATTGGAATGGGAAGGAGTTGGATAACACATCTCATGCTATGGGAAGGGTCTCAGGTTTGGTATAAGCATTGAAATATCACATCTCTGCTATCGGAAGGGTCTCAGGATTGGAATGGGAGGAGCTATATATCACATCTCATGCTAAAGGAAGGGTCTCAGGTTTGGAAGGGGAAGGATTTGGATATCACATCTCATGTTATAGGACGGGTCTCAGGTTTGGTATTAGAAGCATTGTGATATCACATCTCATGCTATAGGATGTGTCTCAGGATTGGAATGGGAAGGAGTTGGATATCACATCTCATGCTATAGGAAGGGTTTCAGGTTTGGTAGAAGCATTGAGATATCACATCTCATGCTATAGGAAGAGTCTCAGGTTTGGGAAGGGAAGGATTTGGATTTCACATCTCATGTTATAGGATGGTTCTCATGTTTGGTTTTTGAAGCATTGAGATATCACATCTCATGCTATCGGAAGGGTCTCAGGTTTGGAATGGGAAGGAGTTGGATATCAGATCTCATGTTATAGGAAGGGTCTCAGGTTTGGAATGGGAAGGAGTTGGATATGACATCTCTTGTTATAGGGAGGGTCTCAGGATTTGAATGGTAAGGAGTTGGATATCACATCTCATGCTATAGGAAGGGTCTCAGGTTGGAATGGGAAGGAGTTGGATATCACATCTCATGTTATATACAGGAAGGGTCTCAGGATTGGAATGGGAAGGATTTGGATATCACATTTCTTGCTATAGGAAGGGTCTCAGGTTTTTTATTAGAAACATTGAGATATCACATCTCATGCTATAGGAAGGGTTTTAGGATTGGAATGGGAAGTATTTGGATATCACATCTCATGCTAAAGGAAGGGTCTCAGGTTTGGAAGGGGAAGGATTTGGATATCACATCTCATCCAATAGGAAGGGTCTCAGGTTTGGAATGGGAAGGAATTGGATATCACATCTCATGTTATAGGAAGGGTCTCAGGTTTTTTATTAGAAACATTGAGATATCACATCTCATGTTATAGGACGGTTCCCAGGTTTGGTATTAGAAGCATTGAGATATCACATCTCATGGTATAGGAAGGGTCTCAGGGTTGGAATGGGAAGGAGTTGGATATCACATCTCATCCAATAGGAAGGGTCTCAGGTTTGGAATGGGAAGGAATTGGATATCACATCTCATGTTATAGGAAGGATCTCAGGTTTGGTATTAGAAGCATTGAGATATCACATCTCATGCTATAGGAAGGGTCTCAGGATTGGAATGTGAAGGATTTGGATATCACATCTCATGCTAAAGGAAGGGTCTCAGGTTTGGTAGAAGCATTGAGATATCACATCTCATGCTATAGGAAGGGTCTCAGGATTTGAATGGCAAGGAGTTGGATATCACATCTCATGCCATAGGAAGCGTCTCAGGTTTGGTATAAGCATTGAGATATCACATCTCTGCTATCGGAAGGTTCTCAGGATTGGATTGGGAAGGAGTTGGATATCCCTTCCCATGCTATAGGAAGTGTCTCAGGTTGGAATGGGAAGGAGTTGAATATCACATCTCATGTTATAGGAAGGGTCTCAGGATTGGAATGGGAAGGATTTGGATATCACATCTCTTGCTATAGGAAGGGTCTCAGGATTGGAATGGGAAGGATTTGGATATCACATCTCATGTCATAGGAAGGATCTCAGGTTTGGTATTAGAAGCATTGATATATCACATCTCATGCTATAGGAATGGTCTCAGGATTGGAATGGGTAGGAGTTGGATATTACATTCTTGCTATAGTAAGGGTCTCATGTTTGGAATGGGAAGGAGTTGGATATCACATATGCTATAGGAAGTGTCTCAGGTTTGGAACGGGAAGGAGTTGGATATCACATCTCATGTTATAGGAAGGGTCTCAGGTTTGGTATAAGCATTGAGATATCACATCTCTGCTATCAGGAGTGGCTCAGGATTGGAATGGGAAGGAGTTGGATATCCCATCTCATGTTAAAGGACGGGTCTCTGGTTTGGTATTAGAATCATTGAGATATCACATCGCATGCTGTAGGAAGGGTCTAAGGATTGGAATGGGATGGACTTGGATATCACATCTCATGCTATAGGTAGGCTCTCAGGTTTGGTATAAGCATTGAGATATCACATCTCATGCTATAGGAAGGGTCTCAGGATTGGAATGGGAAGGATTTGGATATCACATCTCATGCTATAGGAAGGGTCTCAGATTTGGTATAAGCATTGAGATATCACATCTCATGCTATAGGAAGGGTCTCAGGATTGGAATGGGAAGGAGTTGTATATGACATCTCAAGCCTTAGGAAGGGTCTCAGGTTTGGTATAAGCATTGAGATATCACATCTCTGCTATCGGAAGGGTCTCAGGATTGGAATGGGAAGGAGTTGGATATCCCATCTCATGTTATAGGAAGGGTCTCAGGTTTGGTATTAGAAGCATTGAGATATCACATCTCATGCTATAGGAAGGGTCTCAGGATTGGAATGGGAAGGACTTGGATGTCACATCTCATGCTATAGGGAGGGTCTCAAGTTTGATATTAGAAGCATTGAGATAACAAATCTCATGATATCGGAAGGGTCTCAGGATTGGAATGGGAAGGAGTTGGATATCACATCTCATTATAAAGGAAGGGTCTAAGGTTTGGAAGGGGAAGGATTTGGATATCACATCTCATGTTATAGGACGGGTCTCAGGTTTGGTATTAGAAGCATTGAGATATCAAGTCTCATGGTATAAGAAGGGTCTCAGAATTGGAATGGGAAGGGGTTGGATATCACATCTCAAGCTATAGGAAGCGTCTCAGGATTGGAATGGGAAGGAGTTTGATATCACATCTCATGCCATAGTATGGGTCTCAGGTTTGGTAGAAGCATTGGGATATCACATCTCATGCTATAGGAAGGGTCTCAGGATTGGAATGGGAAGAAGTTGGATATCACATCTCAAGCTATAGGAAGGGTCTCAGGTTTGGTATAAGCATTGAGATATCACATCTCATGCTATAGGAAGGGTCTCAGGGTTGGAATGGGAAGGAGTTGTATATGACATCTCATGCCATAGGAAGGGTCTCAGGTTTGGTATAAGCATTGAGATATCACATCACATGCTATAGGAAGGGTCTCAGGATTGGAATGGGAAGGACTTGGATATCACATCACATGCTATAGGAAGGGTCTCAGGATTGGAATGGGAAGGACTTGGATATCACATCTCATGCTATAGGCAGGGTCTCAGGTTTGGAAAGGGAAGGAGATGGATATCACATTTCATGTTAGAGGTAGGATCTCAGGTTTGTTATTAGAGGCAATGAGATATCACATCTCATGCTATCAGAAGGGTCTCAGGATTGGAATGGGAAGGAGTTGGATATCACATTTCATGCTAAAGGGAGGGTCTCAGGTTTGGAAGGGGAAGGATTTGGAAATCACATCTCATATTATAGGAAGGATCTCAGGTTTGGTATTAGAAGCATTGAGATATCACATCTCATGCTATCGGAAGGATCTCAGGTTTGGTATAAGAGGCATTGAGATATCACATCTCATGCTATCATAAGGGTCTCAGGATTGGAATGGGAAGGAGTTGGATATCACATCTCATGTTATAGGAAGGATCTCAGGTTTGGTATTAGAAGCATTGAGACATCACATCTCATGCTATAGGAAGGGTCTCAGGATTGGAATGGGAAGGAGTTGGATATCACATCTCATGCTATAGGAAGGGTCTCAGGTTTGGTATAAGCATTGAGATATCACATCTCATGCTATAGGAAGGGTCTCAGGATTGGAATGGGAAGGATTTGGATATCACATCTTATGCTATAGGAAGGGTCTCAGGTTTGGTATAAGCACTGAGATATCACATCTCATGCTATATGAAGGGTCTCAGGATTGGAATGGGAAGAAGTTGGATATCACATCTCATGCTATAGGAAGGGTCTCAGGTTTGGTATAAGCATTGAGATATCACATCTCAAGCTATAGGAAGGGTCTCAGGGTTGGAATGGGAAGGAGTTGTATATGACATCTCATGCCATAGGAAGGGTCTCAGGTTTGGTATAAGCATTGAGATATCACATCACATGCTATAGGAAGGGTCTCACGATTGGAATGGGAAGGACTTGGATATCACATCTCATGCTATAGGCAGGGTCTCAGGTTTGGAAAGGGAAGGAGATGGATATCACATTTCATGTTAGAGGTAGGATCTCAGGTTTGGTATTAGAGGCATTGAGATATCACATCTCATGCTATCAGAAGGGTCTCAGGATTGGAATGGGAAGGAGTTGGATATCACATTTCATGCTAAAGGGAGGGTCTCAGGTTTGGAAGGGGAAGGATTTGGAAATCACATCTCATATTATAGGAAGGATCTCAGGTTTGGTATTAGAAGCATTGAGATATCACATCTCATGCTATCGGAAGAATCTCAGGTTTGGTATAAGAGGCATTGAGATATCACATCTCATGCTATCATAAGGGTCTCAGGATTGGAATGGGAAGGAGTTGGATATCACATCTCATGTTATAGGAAGGATCTCAGGTTTGGTATTAGAAGAATTGAGACATCACATCTCATGCTATAGGAAGGGTCTCAGGATTGGAATGGGAAGGAGTTGGATATCACATCTCATGCTATAGGAAGGGTCTCAGGTTTGGTATAAGCATTGAGATATCACATCTCATGCTATAGGAAGGGTCTCAGGATTGGAAAGGGAAGGATTTGGATATCACATCTTATGCTATAGGAAGGGTCTCAGGTTTGGTATAAGCATGGAGATATCACTTCTCATGCTATAGGAAGGGTCTCAGGATTGGAATGGGAAGGAGTTGGATATCACATCTCATGCTATAGGAAGGGTCTCAGATTTGGTATAAGCATTGAGATATCACATCTCATGCTATAGGAATGGTCTCAGGATTGGAATGGGAAGGAGTTGTATATGACATCTCAGGCCATAGGAAGGGTCTCAGATTTGGTATAAGCATTGAGATATCACATCTCATGATATCGGAAGGGTCTCAGGATTGGAATGGGAAGGAGTTGGATATCACATTTCATGATAAAGGAAGGGTCTAAGGTTTGGAAGGGGAAGGATTTGGATATCACATCTCATGTTATAGGACGGGTCGCAGGTTTGGTATTAGAAGCATTGAGATATCAAGTCTCATGGTATAAGAAGGGTCTCAGGATTGGAATGGGAAGGAGTTTGATATCACATCTTATGCCATAGTATGGGTCTCAGGTTTGGTAGAAGCATTGGGATATCACATCTCATGCTATCGGAAGGGTATCAGTATTGGATTTGGAAGGAGTTGGATATCCCATCTCATGCTATAGGAAGGGTCTCAGGTTGGAATGGGAAGGAGTTGGATATCACATTTCATGTTATAGGAAGGGTCTCAGGATTGGAATGGGAAGGAGTTGGATATCACATCTCAAGCTATAGGAAGGGTCTCAGGTTTGGTATAAGCATTGAGATATCACATCTCATGCTATAGGAAGGGTCTCCTGATTGGAATGGGAAGAAGTTGGATATCACATCTCATGCTATAGGAAGGGTCTCAGGTTTGGTATAAGCATTGAGATATCACATCTCATGCTATAGGAAGGGTCTCAGGATTGGAATGGGAAGGAGTTGTATATGCCATCTCATGCCATAGGAAGGGTCTCAGGTTTGGTATAAGCATTGAGATATCACATCACATGCTATAGGAAGGGTCTCAGGATTGGAATGGGAAGGACTTGGATATCACATATCATGCTATAGGGAGGGTCTCAGGTTTGGAAAGGGAAGGAGATGGATATCACATTTCATGTTAGAGGTAGGATCTCAGGTTTGGTATTAGAGGCATTGAGAAATCACATCTCATGCTATCAGAAGGGTCTCAGGATTGGAATGGGAAGGAGTTGGATATCACATCTCATGCTAAAGGGAGGGTCTCAGGTTTGGAAGGGGAAGGATTTGGAAATCACATCTCATATTATAGGAAGGATCTCAGGTTTGGTATTAGAAGCATTGAGATATCACATCTCATGCTATCGGAAGGATCTCAGGTTTGGTATAAGAGGCATTGAGATATCACATCTCATGCTATCATGAGGGTCTCAGGATTGGAATGGGAAGGAGTTGGATATCACATCTCATGTTATAGGAAGGATCTCAGGTTTGGTATTGGAAGCATTGAGACATCACATCTCATGCTATAGGAATGGTCTCAGGATTGGAATGGGTAGGAGTTGGATATTACATTCTTGCTATAGGAAGGGTCTCATGTTTGGAATGGGAAGGAGTTGGATATCACATATGCTATAGGAAGTGTCTCAGGTTTGGAACGGGAAGGAGTTGGATATCACATCTCATGTTATAGGAAGGGTCTCAGGTTTGGTATAAGCATTGAGATATCACATCTCTGCTATCAGGAGTGGCTCAGGATTGGAATGGGAAGGAGTTGGATATCCCATCTCATGTTAAAGGACGGGTCTCTGGTTTGGTATTAGAATCATTGAGATATCACATCGCATGCTGTAGGAAGGGTCTAAGGATTGGAATGGGATGGACTTGGATATCACATCTCATGCTATAGGTAGGCTCTCAGGTTTGGTATAAGCATTGAGATATCACATCTCATGCTATAGGAAGGGTCTCAGGATTGGAATGGGAAGGATTTGGATATCACATCTCATGCTATAGGAAGGGTCTCAGGTTTGGTATAAGCATGGAGATATCACTTCTCATGCTATAGGAAGGGTCTCAGGATTGGAATGGGAAGGTGTTGGATATCACATCTCATGCTATAGGAAGGGTCTCAGATTTGGTATAAGCATTGAGATATCACATCTCATGCTCTAGGAAGGGTCTCAGGATTGCAATGGGAAGGAGTTGTATATGACATCTCAGGCCTTAGGAAGGGTCTCAGGTTTGGTATAAGCATTGAGATATCACATCTCTGCTATCGGAAGGGTCTCAGGATTGGAATGGGAAGGAGTTGGATATCCCATCTCATGTTATAGGAAGGGTCTCAGGTTTGGTATTAGAAGCATTGAGATATCACATCTCATGCTATAGGAAGGGTCTCAGGATTGGAATGGGAAGGACTTGGATGTCACATCTCATGCTATAGGGAGGGTCTCAAGTTTGATATTAGAAGCATTGAGATAACAAATCTCATGATATCGGAAGGGTCTCAGGATTGGAATGGGAAGGAGTTGGATATCACATCTCATTATAAAGGAAGGGTCTAAGGTTTGGAAGGGGATGGATTTGGATATCACATCTCATGTTATAGGACGGGTCTCAGGTTTGGTATTAGAAGCATTGAGATATCAAGTGTCATGGTATAAGAAGGGTCTCAGAATTGGAATGGGAAGGAGTTGGATATCACATCTCAAGCTATAGGAAGCGTCTCAGGATTGGAATGGGAAGGAGTTTGATATCACATCTCATGCCATAGTATGGGTCTCAGGTTTGGTAGAAGCATTGGGATATCACATCTCATGCTATCGGAAGGGTATCAGTATTGGATTTGGAAGGAGTTGGATATCCCATCTCATGCTATAGGAAGGGTCTCAGGTTAGAATGGGAAGGAGTTGGATATCACATTTCATGTTATAGGAAGGGTCTCAGGATTGGAATGGGAAGGACTTGGATATCATATCTCATGCTATAGGAAGGCTCTCAGGTTTGGAAGGGGAAGGAGTTGGATATCACATTTCATGTTAGAGGAAGGATCTCAGGTTTGGTATTAGAGGCCTTGAGATATCACATCTCATGCTATAGGAAGGGTCTCAGGATTGGAATGGGAAGGAGTTGGATATCACATCTCAAGCTATAGGAAGGGTCTCAGGTTTGGTATAAGCATTGAGATATCACATCTCATGCTATAGGAAGGGTCTCAGGATTGGAATGGGAAGAAGTTGGATATCACATCTCATGCTATAGGAAGGGTCTCAGGTTTGGTATAAGCATTGAGATATCACATCTCATGCTATAGGAAGGGTCTCAGGGTTGGAATGGGAAGGAGTTGTATATGACATCTCATGCCATAGGAAGGGTCTCAGGTTTGGTATAAGCATTGAGATATCACATCACATGCTATAGGAAGGGTCTCAGGATTGGAATGGGAAGGACTTGGATATCACATCTAATGCAATAGGCAGGGTCTCAGGTTTGGAAAGGGAAGGAGATGGATATCACATTTCATGTTAGAGGTAGGATCTCAGGTTTGGTATTAGAGGCATTGAGATATCACATCTCATGCTATCAGAAGGGTCTCAGGATTGGAATGGGAAGGAGTTGGATATCAAATCTCATGCTAAAGGGATGGTCTAAGGTTTGGAAGGGGAGGGATTTGGACATCATATCTCATGTTATTGGAAGGATCTCAGGTTTGGTATTAGAAGCATTGAGATATCACATCTCATGCTATCGGAAGGGTCTTAGGTTTGGTATAAGCATTGTGATATCACATCTCTGCTATCGGAAGGGTCTCAGGATTGGAATGGGAAGGATTTGGATATCACAATTCATGTTATAGGGAGGGTCTCAGTTTTCATATTAGAAGCATTGAGATATCACATATGCTATTGTAAGGGTCTCAGTATTGGAATGGGAAGGAGTTGGATATCACATCTCATGTTATAGGGAGGGTCTCAGTTTTGATATTAGAAGCATTGAGATATCACATATGCTATTGGAAGGGTCTCAGTATTGGAATTGGAAGGAGTTGGATATCACATATGCTAAAGGAAAGGTCTCAGGTTTGGAATGGGAAGGAGTTGGATATCACGTCTCATGTTATAGGAAGGGTCTCAGGTTTGGAATGGGAAGGAGTTGAATATCACATCTCATGCTAAAGGAAGGGTCATCAGGTTCGGTATAAGCATTGAGATATCACATCTCTGCTATCGGAAGGGTCTCAGGATAGGAATGGGAAGGACGTAGATTTCACATCTCATACTATAGGGAGGGTCTCAGTTTTGATATTAGAAGCATTGAGCTATCACATCTCATGCTATCGGAAGGGTCTCAGGATTGGAATGGGATGGAGTTGGATATCACATCTCAAGCTATCTCAGGATTGGAATGGGAAGGAGTTTGATATTTCATCTCAAGCTATAGGAAGGGTCTCAGGTTTGGAAAGGGAAGGATTTGGATTTCACATCTCATGTTATAGGATGGTTCTCATGTTTGGTTTTAGAAGCATTGAGATATCACATCTCATGCTATGGGAAGGGTCTCAGGTTTGGAATGGGAAGGAGTTGGTTATCACATCTCATGCTAAAGGAAAGGTCTCAGGTCTGGAAGGGGAAGGATTTGGATCTCACATCTCATGTTTTAGGACGGGTCTCAGGTTTGGTATTAGAAGCATTGAACTATCACATCTCATGGTATAGGAAGGGTCCCAGGATTGGAATGGGAAGGAGTTGGATATCACATTGAATGGGAAGGAGTTTGATATCACATCTCAAGCTATAGGAAGGGCCTCATGTTTGGAATGGGAATGATTTGGATTTCACATCTCATGTTATAGGATGGTTCTCATGTTTGGTTTTAGAAGCATTGAAATATCACATCTCATGCTATCTGAAGGGTCTCAGGTTTGGAATGGGAAGGAGTTTGATATCACATCTCATGTTAGAGGTAGGATCTCAGGTTTGGTATTAGAGGCATTGAGATATGACATCTCATGCCATCAGAAGGGTCTCAGGATTGGAATGGGAAGGAGTTGGATATCACATCTCATGCTAAAGGGAGGGTCTAAGGTTTGGAAGGGGAAGGATTTGGACATCACATCTCATGTTATTGGAAGGATCTGAGGTTTGGTATTATAAGCATTGAGATATCACATCTCATGTTATAGGAAGGGTCTCAGGTTTGGTATTAGAAGCATTGAGATATCACATCTCATGCTATATTAAGGGTCTCAGGAATGGAATGGGAAGGACTTGGATATCACATCTCATGATAAAGGAAGGGTCTAAGGTTTGGAAGGGGAAGGATTTGGATATCACATCTCATGTTATTGGACCGGTCTCAGGTTTGGTATTAGAAGCATTGAGATATCAAGTCTCATGGTATAGGACGGGAGTTTGATATCACATCTCATGCCATGGTATGGGTCTCAGGTTTTGTAGAAGCATTGGGATATCACATCTCATGCTATTGGAAGGGTATCAGGATTGGATTTGGAAGGAGTTGGATATCCCATCTCATGCTATAGGAAGGGTCTCAGGTTGGAGTAGAAGGAGTTGGATATCACATCTCATGTTATAGGAAGGGTCTCAGGATTGGAATGGGAAGGACTTGGATATCACATCTCATGTTATAGGAAGGATCTCAGGTTTTGTATTAGAAGCATTGAGATATCACATCTCATGCTATAGGAAGGGTCTCAGGATTGGAATGTGAAGCATTTGGATATCACATCTCATGCTAAAGGAAGGGTCTCAGGTTTGGTATAAGCATTGAGATATCACATCTCTGCTATCGGAAGGGTCTAAGGATTGGATTGGGAAGGAATTGGATATCCCTTCTCATGCTATAGGCAGGGTCTCAGGTTGGAATGGGTAGGAGTTGGATATCACATCTCATGTTATAGGAAGGGTCTCAAGATTGAAATGGGAAGGATTTGGATATCACATCTCTTGCTATAGGAAGGGTCTCAGGTTTTCTATTAGAAACATTGAGATATGACATCTCATGCTATAGGAAGGGTTTCAGTATTGGAATGGGAAGGATTTGGATATCACATCTCATGCTAAAGGAAGGGTCTCAGGTTTGGAAGGGGAAGGATTTGGATATCATATCTCATGTTATAGGACATATCTCATGTTATAGGACGGGTCCCAGGTTTGGTATTAGAAGCATTGAGATATCACATCTCATGGTATAGGAAGGGTCTCAGGATTGGAATGGGAAGGAGTTGGATCTCCCTTCTCATGCTACAGGAAGGGTCTCAGGTTGGAATGGGAAGGAGTTGGATATCACATCTCGTTATAGGAAGGGTCTCAGGATTGGAATGGGAAGGAATTGGATATCACATCTCTTGCTATAGGAAGGGTCTCAGGTTTGGAAGGGGAAGGATTTGGATATCATATCTCATGTTATAGGACCGGTCCCAGGTCTGGTATTAGAAGCATTGAGATATCACATCTCATGCTATAGGAGGAGTCTCAGGATTGGAATGGGAAGGAGTTGGATATCACGTCTCATGATATAGGAAGGGTCTCAGGATTGGAATGGGCAGGAGTTGAATATCACCTCTCATGCTAAAGGAAGGGTATCAGGTTTGATAGAAGCATTGAGATATCACATCTCATGCTATAGGAAGGAACTCAGGATTGGAATGGGAAGGAGTTGGATATCACATCTAATGCCATAGGAAGGGTCATCAGGTTTGGTATAAGCATTGAGATATCACATCTCTGCTATCGGAAGGGTCTCAGGATAGGAATGGTAAGGACTTAGAATTCACATCTCATACTATCGGGAGGGTCTCAGTTTTGATATTAGAAGCATTGAGCTATCACATCTCATGCTATCGGAAGGGTCTCAGGATTGGAATGGGATGGAGTTGGATATCACATCTCAAGCTATCTCAGGATTGGAATGGGAAGGAGTTTGATATTTAATCTCAAGCTATAGGAAGGGTCTCAGGTTTGGAAAGGGAAGGATTTGGATTTCACATCTCATGTTATAGGATGGTTCTCATGTTTGGTTTTAGAAGCATTGAGATATCACATCTCATGCTATCGGAAGGGTCTCAGGTTTGGAAAGGGAAGGATTTGGATTTCACATGTTATAGGATGGTTCTCAGGTTTGGTTTTAGAAGCATTAAATTATAACATCTCATGCTATAGGAAGGGTCTCAGGTTTGGAATGGGAAGGAGTTGGATATCACATCTCTGCTATCTGAAGGGTCTCAGGATTGGAATGGGAAGGAGTTGGATATCCCATCTCGTTATAGGAAGGGTCTCAGGTTTGGTATTAGAAGCAATGAGATATCACATCTCATGCTATAGGAAGGGTCTAAGGTTTGGAAGGGGACGGATTTGGGTATCACATCTCATGTTATAGGACCGGTCTCAGGTTTGGTATTTGAAGCATTGAGATATAAAGTCTCATGGTATAGGACGGGTCTCAGAATTGGAATGAGAAGGAGTTGGATATCACATCTCAAGCTATAGGAAGGGTCTCATGATTGGAATGGGAAGGAGTTGGATATCACATCTCATGTTATAGGAAGGGTCTCAGGATTGGAATGGGAAGGACTTGGATATCACATCTCATTCTATAGGAAGGCTCTGAGGGTTGGAAGGGGAAGGAGTTGGATATCACATTTCATGTTAGAGGTAGGATCTCAGGTTTGGTTTTAGAGGCATTGAGATATCACATCTCATGCCATCAGAAGGGTCTCAGGATTGGAATGGGAAGGAGTTGGATATCAAATCTCATGCTAAAGGGATGGTCTAAGGTTTGGAAGGGGAGGGATTTGGACATCATATCTCATGTTATTGGAAGGATCTCAGGTTTGGTATTAGAAGCATTGAGATATCACATCTCATGCTATCGGAAGGGTCTTAGGTTTGGTATAAGCATTGAGATATCACATCTCTGCTATCGGAAGGGTCTCAGGATTGGAATGGAAAGGATTTGGATATCACAATTCATGTTATAGGAAGGGTCTCAGGTTTGGTATTAGAAGCATTGAGATATCACATCTCATGCTATAGGAAGGGTCTCAGGATTGGAATGGGAAGGACTTGGATATCACATCTCATGTTATAGGAAGGGTCTCAGGTTTGGTATTAGAAGCATTGAGATATCACATCTCATGCTATAGGAAGGGTCTCAGGAAAGGAATGGGAAGGACTTGGATATCACATCTCATGATAAAGGAAGGGTCTAAGGTTTGGAAGGGGAAGGATTTGGATATCACATCTCATGTTATTGGACCGGTCTCAGGTTTGGTATTAGAAGCATTGAGATATCAAGTCTCATGGTATAGGACGGGAGTTTGATATCACATCTCATGCCATGGTATGGGTCTCAGGTTTTGTAGAAGCATTGGGATATCACATCTCATGCTATCGGAAGGGTATCAGGATTGGATTTGGAAGGAGTTGGATATCCCATCTCATGCTATAGGAAGGGTCTCAGGTTGGAATAGAAGGAGTTGGATATCACATCTCATGTTATAGGAAGGGTCTCAGGATTGGAATGGGAAGGACTTGGATATCACATCTCATGCTGTAGGAAGGGTCTCAGGTTTGGAAAAGGAAGGAGTTGGATATCACATTTCATGTTAGAGGTAGGATCTCAGGTTTGGTATTAGAGGCATTGAGATATCACATCTCATGCTATCAGAAGGGTATCAGGATTGGAATGGGAAGGAGTTGGATATCACATCTCATGCTAAAGGGAGGGTCTCAGGTTTGGAATGGGAAGGATTTGGATATCACATCTCATGTTATAGGAAGGACCTTAGGTTTGGTATTAGAAGCATTGAGATATCACATCTCATGCTATAGGAAGGGTCTCGGGATTGGAATGGGAAGGAGTTGGATATCACATCTCATGTTATAGGAAGGATCCCAGGTTTGGTATTAGAAGCATTGAGATATCACATCTCATGCTATAGGAAGGGTCTCAGGATTGGAATGGGAAGGAGTTGGATATCACATCTCATGCTATGGGAAGGGTCTCAGGTTTGGTATAAGCATTGAAATATCACATCTCTGCTATCGGAAGGGTCTCTGGATTGGAATGGGAGGAACTGGATATCACATCTCATGCTATGGGAAGGGTCTCAGGTTTGGTATAAGCATTGAAATATCACATCTCTGCTATCGGAAGGGTCTCAGGATTGGAATGGGAGGAGCTGGATATCACATCTCATGCTAAAGGAAGGGTCTCAGGTTTGGAAGGGGAAGGAGTTGGATATCACATCTCATGCTAAAGGGAGGGTCTCAGGTTTGGAATGGGAAGGATTTGGATATCACATCTCATGTTATAGGAAGGACCTTAGGTTTGGTATTAGAAGCATTGAAATATCACATCTCATGCTATAGGAAGGGTCTCGGGATTGGAATGGGAAGGAGTTGGATATCACATCTCATGTTATTGGAAGGATCTCAGGTTTGGTATTAGAAGCATTGAGATATCACATCTCATGCTATCGGAAGGGTCTTAGGTTTGATATAAGCATTGAGACATCACATCTCTGCTATCGGAAGGGTCTCAGGATTGGAATGGGAAGGATTTGGATATCATAATTCATGTTATAGGAAGGGTCTCAGGTTTGGTATTAGAAGCATTGAGATATCACATCTCATGCTATAGGAAGGGTCTCAGGATTGGAATGGGAAGGACTTGGATATCACATCTCATGTTATAGGAAGGGTCTCAGGTTTGGTATTAGAAGCATTGAGATATCACATCTCATGCTATAGGAAGGGTCTCAGGAATGGAATGGGAAGGACTTGGATATCACATCTCATGATAAAGGAAGGGTCTAAGGTTTGGAAGGGGAAGGATTTGGATATCACATCTCATGTTATTGGATCGGTCTCAGGTTTGGTATTAGAAGCATTGAGATATCAAGTCTCATGGTATAGGACGGGAGTTTGATATCACATCTCATGCCATGGTATGGGTCTCAGGTTTTGTAGAAGCATTGGTATATCACATCTCATGCTATCGGAAGGGTATCAGGATTGGATTTGGAAGGAGTTGGATATCCCATCTCATGCTATAGGAAGGGTCTCAGGTTGGAATAGAAGGAGTTGGATATCACATCTCATGTTATAGGAAGGGTCTCAGGATTGGAATGGGAAGGACTTGGATATCACATCTCATGCTGTAGGAAGGGTCTCAGGTTTGGAAAAGGAAGGAGTTGGATATCACATTTCATGTTAGAGGTAGGATCTCAGGTTTGGTATTAGAGGCATTGAGATATCAGATCTCATGCTATCAGAAGGGTATCAGGATTGGAATGGGAAGGAGTTGGATATCACATCTCATGCTAAAGGGAGGGTCTCAGGTTTGGAATGGGAAGGATTTGGATATCACATCTCATGTTATAGGAAGGACCTTAGGTTTGGTATTAGAAGCATTGAGATATCACATCTCATGCTATAGGAAGGGTCTCGGGATTGGAATGGGAAGGAGTTGGATATCACATCTCATGTTATAGGAAGGATCTCAGGTTTGGTATTAGAAGCATTGAGATATCACATCTCATGCTATAGGAAGGGTCTCAGGATTGGAATGGGAAGGAGTTGGATATCACATCTCATGCTATGGGAAGGGTCTCAGGTTTGGTATAAGCATTGAAATGTCACATCTCTGCTATCGGAAGGGTCTCAGGATTGGAATGGGAGGAGCTATATATCACATCTCATGCTAAAGGAAGGGTCTCAGGTTTGGAAGGGGAAGGATTTGGATATCACATCTCATGTTATAGGACGGGTCTCAGGTTTGGTATTAGAAGCATTGTGATATCACATCTCATGCTATAGGATGTGTCTCAGGATTGGAATGGGAAGGAGTTGGATATCACATCTCATGCTATAGGATGGGTTTCAGGTTTGGTAGAAGCATTGAGATATCACATCTCATGCTATAGGAGGAGTCTCAGGTTTGGGAAGGGAAGGATTTGGATTTCACATCTCATGTTATAGGATGGTTCTCATGTTTGGTTTTTGAAGCATTGAGATATCACATCTCATGCTATCGGAAGGGTCTCAGGTTTGGAATGGGAAGGAGTTGGATATCACATCTCATGTTATAGGAAGGGTCTCAGGTTTGGAATGGGAAGGAGTTGGATATGACATCTCTTGTTATAGGGAGGGTCTCAGGATTTGAATGGTAAGGAGTTGGATATCACATCTCATGCTATAGGAAGGGTCTCAGGTTGGAATGGGAAGGAGTTGGATATCACATCTCATGTTATATACAGGAAGGGTCTCAGGATTGGAATGGGAAGGATTTGGATATCACATCTCTTGCTATAGGAAGGGTCTCAGGTTTTTTATTAGAAACATTGAGATATCACATCTCATGCTATAGGAAGGGTTTTAGGATTGGAATGGGAAGTATTTGGATATCACATCTCATGCTAAAGGAAGGGTCTCAGGTTTGGAAGGGGAAGGATTTGGATATCACATCTCATCCAATAGGAAGGGTCTAAGGTTTGGAATGGGAAGGAATTGGATATCACATCTCATGTTATAGGAAGGGTCTCAGGTTTTTTATTAGAGACATTGAGATATCACATCTCATGTTATAGGACGGTTCCCAGGTTTGGTATTAGAAGCATTGAGATATCACAACTCATGGTATAGGAAGGGTCTCAGGGTTGGAATGGGAAGGAGTTGGATATCACATCTCATCCAATAGGAAGGGTCTCAGGTTTGGAATGGGAAGGAATTGGATATCACATCTCATGTTATAGGAAGGATCTCAGGTTTGGTATTAGAAGCATTGAGATATCACATCTCATGCTATAGGAAGGGTCTCAGGATTGGAATGTGAAGGATTTGGATATCACATCTCATGCTAAAGGAAGGGTCTCAGGTTTGGTAGAAGCATTGAGATATCACATCTCATGCTATAGGAAGGGTCTCAGGATTTGAATGGCAAGGAGTTGGATATCACATCTCATGCCATAGGAAGGGTCTCAGGTTTGGTATAAGCATTGAGATATTACATCTCTGCTATCGGAAGGTTCTCAGGATTGGATTGGGAAGGAGTTGGATATCCCTTCCCATGCTATAGGAAGTGTCTCAGGTTGGAATGGGAAGGAGTTGAATATCACATCTCATGTTATAGGAAGGGTCTCAGGATTGGAATGGGAAGGATTTGGATATCACATCTCATGCTATAGGATGTGTCTCAGGATTGGAATGGGAAGGAGTTGGATATCACATCTCATGCTATAGGATGGGTTTCAGGTTTGGTAGAAGCATTGAGATATCACATCTCATGCTATAGGAAGGGTCTCGGGATTGGAATGGGAAGGAGTTGGATATCACATCTCATGTTATAGGAAGGATCTCAGGTTTGGTATTAGAAGCATTGAGATATCACATCTCATGCTATAGGAAGGGTCTCAGGATTGGAATGGGAAGGAGTTGGATATCACATCTCATGCTATGGGAAGGGTCTCAGGTTTGGTATAAGCATTGAAATGTCACATCTCTGCTATCGGAAGGGTCTCAGGATTGGAATGGGAGGAGCTATATATCACATCTCATGCTAAAGGAAGGGTCTCAGGTTTGGAAGGGGAAGGATTTGGATATCACATCTCATGTTATAGGACGGGTCTCAGGTTTGGTATTAGAAGCATTGTGATATCACATCTCATGCTATAGGATGTGTCTCAGGATTGGAATGGGAAGGAGTTGGATATCACATCTCATGCTATAGGATGGGTTTCAGGTTTGGTAGAAGCATTGAGATATCACATCTCATGCTATAGGAGGAGTCTCAGGTTTGGGAAGGGAAGGATTTGGATTTCACATCTCATGTTATAGGATGGTTCTCATGTTTGGTTTTTGAAGCATTGAGATATCACATCTCATGCTATCGGAAGGGTCTCAGGTTTGGAATGGGAAGGAGTTGGATATCACATCTCATGTTATAGGAAGGGTCTCAGGTTTGGAATGGGAAGGAGTTGGATATGACATCTCTTGTTATAGGGAGGGTCTCAGGATTTGAATGGTAAGGAGTTGGATATCACATCTCATGCTATAGGAAGGGTCTCAGGTTGGAATGGGAAGGAGTTGGATATCACATCTCATGTTATATACAGGAAGGGTCTCAGGATTGGAATGGGAAGGATTTGGATATCACATCTCTTGCTATAGGAAGGGTCTCAGGTTTTTTATTAGAAACATTGAGATATCACATCTCATGCTATAGGAAGGGTTTTAGGATTGGAATGGGAAGTATTTGGATATCACATCTCATGCTAAAGGAAGGGTCTCAGGTTTGGAAGGGGAAGGATTTGGATATCACATCTCATCCAATAGGAAGGGTCTCAGGTTTGGAATGGGAAGGAATTGGATATCACATCTCATGTTATAGGAAGGGTCTCAGGTTTTTTATTAGATACATTGAGATATCACATCTCATGTTATAGGACGGTTCCCAGGTTTGGTATTAGAAGCATTGAGATATCACAACTCATGGTATAGGAAGGGTCTCAGGGTTGGAATGGGAAGGAGTTGGATATCACATCTCATCCAATAGGAAGGGTCTCAGGTTTGGAATGGGAAGGAATTGGATATCACATCTCATGTTATAGGAAGGATCTCAGGTTTGGTATTAGAAGCATTGAGATATCACATCTCATGCTATAGGAAGGGTCTCAGGATTGGAATGTGAAGGATTTGGATATCACATCTCATGCTAAAGGAAGGGTCTCAGGTTTGGTAGAAGCATTGAGATATCACATCTCATGCTATAGGAAGGGTCTCAGGATTTGAATGGCAAGGAGTTGGATATCACATCTCATGCCATAGGAAGGGTCTCAGGTTTGGTATAAGCATTGAGATATCACATCTCTGCTATCGGAAGGTTCTCAGGATTGGATTGGGAAGGAGTTGGATATCCCTTCCCATGCTATAGGAAGTGTCTCAGGTTGGAATGGGAAGGAGTTGAATATCACATCTCATGTTATAGGAAGGGTCTCAGGATTGGAATGGGAAGGATTTGGATATCACATCTCATGCTATAGGATGTGTCTCAGGATTGGAATGGGAAGGAGTTGGATATCACATCTCATGCTATAGGATGGGTTTCAGGTTTGGTAGAAGCATTGAGATATCACATCTCATGCTATAGGAGGAGTCTCAGGTTTGGGAAGGGAAGGATTTGGATTTCACATCTCATGTTATAGGATGGTTCTCATGTTTGGTTTTTGAAGCATTGAGATATCACATCTCATGCTATCGGAAGGGTCCCAGGTTTGGAATGGGAAGGAGTTGGATATCACATCTCATGTTATAGGAAGGGTCTCAGGTTTGGAATGGGAAGGAGTTGGATATGACATCTCTTGTTATAGGGAGGGTCTCAGGATTTGAATGGTAAGGAGTTGGATATCACATCTCATGCTATAGGAAGGGTCTCAGGTTGGAATGGGAAGGAGTTGGATATCACATCTCATGTTATATACAGGAAGGGTCTCAGGATTGGAATGGGAAGGATTTGGATATCACATCTCTTGCTATAGGAAGGGTCTCAGGTTTTTTATTAGAAACATTGAGATATCACATCTCATGCTATAGGAAGGGTTTTAGGATTGGAATGGGAAGTATTTGGATATCACATCTCATGCTAAAGGAAGGGTCTCAGGTTTGGAAGGGGAAGGATTTGGATATCACATCTCATCCAATAGGAAGGGTCTCAGGTTTGGAATGGGAAGGAATTGTATATCACATCTCATGTTATAGGAAGGGTCTCAGGTTTTTTATTAGAGACATTGAGATATCACATCTCATGTTATAGGACGGTTCCCAGGTTTGGTATTAGAAGCATTGAGATATCACAACTCATGGTATAGGAAGGGTCTCAGGGTTGGAATTGGAAGGAGTTGGATATCACATCTCATCCAATAGGAAGGGTCTCAGGTTTGGAATGGGAAGGAATTGGATATCACATCTCATGTTATAGGAAGGATCTCAGGTTTGGTATTAGAAGCATTGAGATATCACATCTCATGCTATAGGAAGGGTCTCAGGATTGGAATGTGAAGGATTTGGATATCACATCTCATGCTAAAGGAAGGGTCTCAGGTTTGGTAGAAGCATTGAGATATCACATCTCATGCTATAGGAAGGGTCTCAGGATTTGAATGGCAAGGAGTTGGATATCACATCTCATGCCATAGGAAGGGTCTCAGGTTTGGTATAAGCATTGAGATATCACATCTCTGCTATCGGAAGGTTCTCAGGATTGGATTGGGAAGGAGTTGGATATCCCTTCCCATGCTATAGGAAGTGTCTCAGGTTGGAATGGGAAGGAGTTGAATATCACATCTCATGTTATAGGAAGGGTCTCAGGATTGGAATGGGAAGGATTTGGATATCACATCTCATGCTATCGGAAGGGTCTCAGGTTTGGAATGGGAAGGAGTTGGATATCACATCTCATGTTATAGGAAGGGTCTCAGGTTTGGAATGGGAAGGAGTTGGTTATGACATCTCTTGTTATAGGGAGGGTCTCAGGATTTGAATGGTAAGGAGTTGGATATCACATCTCATGCTATAGGAAGGGTCTCAGGTTGGAATGGGAAGGAGTTGGATATCACATCTCATGTTATATACAGGAAGGGTCTCAGGATTGGAATGGGAAGGATTTGGATATCACATCTCTTGCTATAGGAAGGGTCTCAGGTTTTTTATTAGAAACATTGAGATATCACATCTCATGCTATAGGAAGGGTTTTAGGATTGGAATGGGAAGTATTTGGATATCACATCTCATGCTAAAGGAAGGGTCTCAGGTTTGGAAGGGGAAGGATTTGGATATCACATCTCATCCAATAGGAAGGGTCTCAGGTTTGGAATGGGAAGGAATTGGATATCACATCTCATGTTATAGGAAGGGTCTCAGGTTTTTTATTAGAGACATTGAGATATCACATCTCATGTTATAGGACGGTTCCCAGGTTTGGTATTAGAAGCATTGAGATATCACAACTCATGGTATAGGAAGGGTCTCAGGGTTGGAATGGGAAGGAGTTGGATATCACATCTCATCCAATAGGAAGGGTCTCAGGTTTGGAATGGGAAGGAATTGGATATCACATCTCATGTTATAGGAAGGATCTCAGGTTTGGTATTAGAAGCATTGAGATATCACATCTCATGCTATAGGAAGGGTCTCAGGATTGGAATGTGAAGGATTTGGATATCACATCTCATGCTAAAGGAAGGGTCTCAGGTTTGGTAGAAGCATTGAGATATCACATCTCATGCTATAGGAAGGGTCTCAGGATTTGAATGGCAAGGAGTTGGATATCACATCTCATGCCATAGGAAGGGTCTCAGGTTTGGTATAAGCATTGAGATATCACATCTCTGCTATCGGAAGGTTCTCAGGATTGGATTGGGAAGGAGTTGGATATCCCTTCCCATGCTATAGGAAGTGTCTCAGGTTGGAATGGGAAGGAGTTGAATATCACATCTCATGTTATAGGAAGGGTCTCAGGATTGGAATGGGAAGGATTTGGATATCACATCTCTTGCTATAGGAAGGGTCTCAGGATTGGAATGGGAAGGATTTGGATATCACATCTCATGTCATAGGAAGGATCTCAGGTTTGGTATTAGAAGCATTGATATATCACATCTCATGCTATAGGAATGGTCTCAGGATTGGAATGGGTAGGAGTTGGATATTACATTCTTGCTATAGTAAGGGTCTCATGTTTGGAATGGGAAGGAGTTGGATATCACATATGCTATAGGAAGTGGCTCAGGATTGGAATGGGAAGGAGTTGGATATCCCATCTCACGTTAAAGGACGGGTCTCTGGTTGGTATTAGAATCATTGAGATATCACATCGCATGCTGTAGGAAGGGTCTAAGGATTGGAATGGGATGGACTTGGATATCACATCTCATGCTATAGGTAGGCTCTCAGGTTTGGTATAAGCATTGAGATATCACATCTCATGCTATAGGAAGGGTCTCAGGATTGGAATGGGAAGGATTTGGATATCACATCTCATGCTATAGGAAGGGTCTCAGATTTGGTATAAGCATTGAGATATCACATCTCATGCTATAGGAAGGGTCTCAGGATTGGAATGGGAAGGAGTTGTATATGACATCTCAAGCCTTAGGAAGGGTCTCAGGTTTGGTATAAGCATTGAGATATCACATCTCTGCTATCGGAAGGGTCTCAGGATTGGAATGGGAAGGAGTTGGATATCCCATCTCATGCTATAGGAAGGGTCTCAGATTTGGTATAAGCATTGAGATATCACATCTCATGCTATAGGAAGGGTCTCAGGATTGGAATGGGAAGGAGTTGTATATGACATCTCAGGCCATAGGAAGGGTCTCAGGTTTGGTATTAGAAGCATTGAGATATCACATCTCATGCTATAGGAAGGGTCTCGGGATTGGAATGGGAAGGACTTGGATGTCACATCTCATGCTATAGGGAGGGTCTCAAGTTTGATATTAGAAGCATTGAGATAACAAATCTCATGATATCGGAAGGGTCTCAGGATTGGAATGGGAAGGAGTTGGATATCACATCTCATTATAAAGGAAGGGTCTAAGGTTTGGAAGGGGAAGAATTTGGATATCACATCTTATGTTATAGGACGGGTCTCAGATTTGGTATTAGAAGCATTGAGATATCAAGTCTCATGGTATAAGAAGGGTCTCAGAATCGGAATGGGAAGGAGTTGGATATCACATCTCAAGCTATAGGAAGCGTCTCAGGATTGGAATGGGAAGGAGTTTGATATCACATCTCATGCCATAGTATGGGTCTCAGGTTTGGTAGAAGCATTGGGATATCACATCTCATGCTATAGGAAGGGTCTCAGGATTGGAATGGGAAGAAGTTGGATATCACATCTCAAGCTATAGGAAGGGTCTCAGGTTTGGTATAAGCATTGAGATATCACATCTCATGCTATAGGAAGGGTCTCAGGGTTGGAATGGGAAGGAGTTGTATATGACATCTCATGCCATAGGAAGGGTCTCAGGTTTGGTATAAGCATTGAGATATCACATCACATGCTATAGGAAGGGTCTCAGGATTGGAATGGGAAGGACTTGGATATCACTTCTCATGCTATAGGCAGGGTCTCAGGTTTGGAAAGGGAAGGAGATGGATATCACATTTCATGTTAGAGGTAGGATCTCAGGTTTGGTATTAGAGGCATTGAGATATCACATCTCATGCTATCAGAAGGGTCTCAGGATTGGAAAGGGAAGGAGATGGATATCACATTTCATGTTAGAGGTAGGAACTCAGGTTTGGTATTAGAGGCATTGAGATATCACATCTCATGCTATCAGAAGGGTCTCAGGATTGGAATGGAAGGAGTTGGATATCACATTTCATGCTAAAGGGAGGGTCTCAGGTTTGGAAGGGGAAGGATTTGGAAATCACATCCCATATTATAGGAAGGATCTCAGGTTTGGTATTAGAAGCATTGAGATATCACATCTCATGCTATCGGAAGGATCTCAGGTTTGGTATAAGAGGCATTGAGATATCACATCTCATGCTATCATAAGGGTCTCAGGATTGGAATGGGAAGGAGTTGGATATCACATCTCATGTTATAGGAAGGATCTCAGGTTTGGTATTAGAAGCATTGAGACATCACATCTCATGCTATAGGAAGGGTCTCAGGATTGGAATGGGAAGGAGTTGGATATCACATCTCATGCTATAGGAAGGGTCTCAGGTTTGGTATAAGCATTGAGATATCACATCTCATGCTATAGGAAGGGTCTCAGGATTGGAATGGGAAGGATTTGGATATCACATCTTATGCTATAGGAAGGGTCTCAGGTTTGGTATAAGCATGGAGATATCACTTCTCATGCTATAGGAAGGGTCTCAGGATTGGAATGGGAAGGAGTTGGATATCACATCTCATGCTATAGGAAGGGTCTCAGATTTGGTATAAGCATTGAGATATCACATCTCATGCTATAGGAAGGGTCTCAGGATTGGAATGGGAAGGAGTTGTATATGACATCTCAGGCCATAGGAAGGGTCTCAGATTTGGTATAAGCATTGAGATATCACATCTCATGATATCGGAAGGGTCTCAGGATTGGAATGGGAAGGAGTTGGATATCACATTTCATGATAAAGGAAGGGTCTAAGGTTTGGAAGGGGAAGGATTTGGATATCACATCTCATGTTATAGGACGGGTCTCAGGTTTGGTATTAGAAGCATTGAGATATCAAGTCTCATGGTATAAGAAGGGTCTCAGGATTGGAATGGGAAGGAGTTTGATATCACATCTCATGCCATAGTATGGGTCTCAGGTTTGGTAGAAGCATTGGGATATCACATCTCATGCTATCGGAAGGGTATCAGTATTGGATTTGGAAGGAGTTGGATATCCCATCTCATGTTATAGGAAGGGTCTCAGGATTGGAATGGGAAGGAGTTGGATATCATATCTCATGCTATAGGAAGGCTCTCAGGTTTGGAAGGGGAAGGAGTTGGATATAACATTTCATGTTAGAGGAAGGATCTCAGGTTTGGTATTAGAGGCCTTGAGATATCACATCTCATGCTATAGGAAGGGTCTCAGGATTGGAATGGGAAGGAGTTGGATATCACATCTCAAGCTATAGGAAGGGTCTCAGGTTTGGTATAAGCATTGAGATATCACATCTCATGCTATAGGAAGGGTCTCAGGATTGGAATGGGAAGAAGTTGGATATCACATCTCATGCTATAGGAAGGGTCTCAGGTTTGGTATAAGCATTGAGATATCACATCTCATGCTATAGGAAGGGTCTCAGGATTGGAATGGGAAGGAGTTGTATATGCCATCTCATGCCATAGGAAGGGTCTCAGGTTTGGTATAAGCATTGAGATATCACATCACATGCTATAGGAAGGGTCTCAGGATTGGAATGGGAAGGACTTGGATATCACATATCATGCTATAGGCAGGGTCTCAGGTTTGGAAAGGGAAGGAGATGGATATCACATTTCATGTTAGAGGTAGGATCTCAGGTTTGGTATTAGAGGCATTGAGAAATCACATCTCATGCTATCAGAAGGGTCTCAGGATTGGAATGGGAAGGAGTTGGATATCACATCTCATGCTAAAGTGAGGGTCTCAGGTTTGGAAGGGGAAGGATTTGGAAATCACATCTCATATTATAGGAAGGATCTCAGGTTTGGTATGAGAAGCATTGAGATATCACATCTCATGCTATCGGAAGGATCCCAGGTTTGGTATAAGAGGCATTGAGATATCACATCTCATGCTATCATAAGGGTCTCAGGATTGGAATGGGAAGGAGTTGGATATCACATCTCATGTTATAGGAAGGATCTCAGGTTTGGTATTGGAAGCATTGAGACATCACATCTCATGCTATAGGAATGGTCTCAGGATTGGAATGGGTAGGAGTTGGATATTACATTCTTGCTATAGGAAGGGTCTCATGTTTGGAATGGGAAGGAGTTGGATATCACATATGCTATAGGAAGTGTCTTAGGTTTGGAACGGGAAGGAGTTGGATATCACATCTCATGTTATAGGAAGGGTCTCAGGTTTGGTATAAGCATTGAGATATCACATCTCTGCTATCAGGAGTGGCTCAGGATTGGAATGGGAAGGAGTTGGATATCCCATCTCATGTTAAAGGACGGGTCTCTGGTTTGGTATTAGAATCATTGAGATATCACATCGCATGCTGTAGGAAGGGTCTAAGGATTGGAATGGGATGGACTTGGATATCACATCTCATGCTATAGGTAGGCTCTCAGGTTTGGTATAAGCATTGAGATATCACATCTCATGCTATAGGAAGGGTCTCAGGATTGGAATGGGAAGGATTTGGATATCACATCTCATGCTATAGGAAGGGTCTCAGGTTTGGTATAAGCATGGAGATATCACTTCTCATGCTATAGGAAGGGTCTCAGGATTGGAATGGGAAGGTGTTGGATATCACATCTCATGCTATAGGAAGGGTCTCAGATTTGGTATAAGCATTGAGATATCACATCTCATGCTATAGGAAGGGTCTCAGGATTGCAATGGGAAGGAGTTGTATATGACATCTCAGGCCTTAGGAAGGGTCTCAGGTTTGGTATAAGCATTGAGATATCACATCTCTGCTATCGGAAGGGTCTCAGGATTGGAATGGGAAGGAGTTGGATATCCCATCTCATGTTATAGGAAGGGTCTCAGGTTTGGTATTAGAAGCATTGAGATATCACATCTCATGCTATAGGAAGGGTCTCAGGATTGGAATGGGAAGGACTTGGATGTCACATCTCATGCTATAGGGAGGGTCTCAAGTTTGATATTAGAAGCATTGAGATAACAAATCTCATGATATCGGAAGGGTCTCAGGATTGGAATGGAAAGGAGTTGGATATCACATCTCATTATAAAGGAAGGGTCTAAGGTTTGGAAGGGGAAGGATTTGGATATCACATCTCATGTTATAGGACGGGTCTTAGGTTTGGTATTAGAAGCATTGAGATATCAAGTGTCATGGTATAAGAAGGGTCTCAGAATTGTAATGGGAAGGAGTTGGATATCACATCTCAAGCTATAGGAAGCGTCTCAGGATTGGAATGGGAAGGAGTTTGATATCACATCTCATGCCATAGTATGGGTCTCAGGTTTGGTAGAAGCATTGGGATATCACATCTCATGCTATCGGAAGGGTATCAGTATTGGATTTGGAAGGAGTTGGATATCCCATCTCATGCTATAGGAAGGGTCTCAGGTTATAATGGGAAGGAGTTGGATATCACATTTCATGTTATAGGAAGGGTCTCAGGATTGGAATGGGAAGGAGTTGGATATCACATCTCATGCTATAGGAAGGGTCTCAGATTTGGTATAAGCATTGAGATATCACATCTCATGCTATAGGAAGGGTCTCAGGATTGGAATGGGAAGGAGTTGTATATGACATCTCAGGCCATAGGAAGGGTCTCCGATTTGGTATAAGCATTGAGATATCACATCTCATGATATCGGAAGGGTCTCAGGATTGGAATGGGAAGGAGTTGGATATCACATTTCATGATAAAGGAAGGGTCTAAGGTTTGGAAGGGGAAGGATTTGGATATCACATCTCATGTTATAGGACGGGTCTCAGGTTTGGTATTAGAAGCATTGAGATATCAAGTCTCATGGTATAAGAAGGGTCTCAGGATTGGAATGGGAAGGAGTTTGATATCACATCTCATGCCATAGTATGGGTCTCAGGTTTGGTAGAAGCATTGGGATATCACATCTCATGCTATCGGAAGGGTATCAGTATTGGATTTGGAAGGAGTTGGATATCCCATCTCATGCTATAGGAAGGGTCTCAGGTTGGAATTGGAAGGAGTTGGATATCACATTTAATGTTATAGGAAGGGTCTCAGGATTGGAATGGGAAGGACTTGGATATCATATCTCATGCCATAGTATGGGTCTCAGGTTTGGTAGAAGCATTGGGATATCACATCTCATGCTATCGGAAGGGTATCAGTATTGGATTTGGAAGGAGTTGGATATCCCATCTCATGCTATAGGAAGGCTCTCAGGTTTGGAAGGGGAAGGAGTTGGATATCACATTTCATGTTAGAGGAAGGATCTCAGGTTTGGTATTAGAGGCCTTGAGATATCACATCTCATGCTATAGGAAGGGTCTCAGGATTGGAATGGGAAGGAGTTGGATATCACATCTCAAGCTATAGGAAGGGTCTCAGGTTTGGTATAAGCATTGAGATATCACATCTCATGCTATAGGAAGGGTCTCAGGATTGGAATGGGAAGAAGTTGGATATCACATCTCATGCTATAGGAAGGGTCTCAGGTTTGGTATAAGCATTGAGATATCACATCTCATGCTATAGGAAGGGTCTCAGGATTGGAATGGGAAGGAGTTGTATATGCCATCTCATGCCATAGGAAGGGTCTCAGGTTTGGTATAAGCATTGAGATCTCAATTCATATGCTATAGGAAGGGTCTCAGGATTGGAATGGGAAGGACTTGGATATCACATATCATGCTATATGGAGGGTCTCAGGTTTGGAAAGGGAAGGAGATGGATATCACATTTCATGTTAGAGGTAGGATCTCAGGTTTGGTATTAGAGGCATTGAGAAATCACATCTCATGCTATCAGAAGGGTCTCAGGATTGGAATGGGAAGGAGTTGGATATCACATCTCATGCTAAAGGGAGGGTCTCAGGTTTGGAAGGGGAAGGATTTGGAAATCACATCTCATATTATAGGAAGGATCTCAGGTTTGGTATTAGAAGCATTGAGATATCACATCTCATGCTATCGGAAGGATCTCAGGTTTGGTATAAGAGGCATTGAGATATCACATCTCATGCTATCATAAGGGTCTCAGGATTGGAATGGGAAGGAGTTGGATATCACATCTCATGTTATAGGAAGGATCTCAGGTTTGGTATTGGAAGCATTGAGACATCACATCTCATGCTATAGGAATGGTCTCAGGATTGGAATGGGTAGGAGTTGGATATTACATTCTTGCTATAGGAAGGGTCTCATGTTTGGAATGGGAAGGAGTTGGATATCACATATGCTATAGGAAGTGTCTTAGGTTTGGAACGGGAAGGAGTTGGATATCACATCTCATGTTATAGGAAGGGTCTCAGGTTTGTTATAAGCATTGAGATATCACATCTCTGCTATCAGGAGTGGCTCAGGATTGGAATGGGAAGGAGTTGGATATCCCATCTCATGTTAAAGGACGGGTCTCTGGTTTGGTATTAGAATCATTGAGATATCACATCGCTGTTAGGAAAGATTTCGTAATTGTAGGGAATTTTCCTTCCATGTGGCAACCCCTAAACTTTTTGCTATTGTTTTTAACCTTGTTCTTGACATTGCCAGAGAAGTACAGCCTTCTGCCGCACTTCTCTGGGCTTTCGCTCCTTTCTTACGGGGAAATTGACATGCCCTTAAGACAGTCAGTACCGGGGAACGCTGTTTCCCGTAGTTTCTTTTATCATGTTGCGGCTTTAGTGCAACATGACACAAGAGGGCACTGTAAGCTAAGTTACAGCTCTCTTGGGTCTCTAGCCTTCTACAGGCCCTAGATACTCTTTTAGGATGGTATTTGATCGGTGCAAGTCATTCAGGGACTGGAATGGTGGCAGCGATCGTTTTGTTTATTTTGATCTCCTTTTGGCGTTCTGAGCACGTTTTTCGCACTGAACCCAAAATGGTGGCCTGGCTCCCAAAATGGCCAGACCACGAGGCTCCTTTGTCCTGTCCACTGACCGTCTTGCTCCCTTCACCTTCCCCAGGTCGGGCGACCCGGGGCCTTCCTTATTTGGGCATGTACTTTCCCGCGAAACGTGGTTGCTTTCGCGGGCTTCTACATGTCGTTTGTGTGCCTCCAGGGTGGGGGCTGGGATGTCTGGTCCCAATACACATCCTGGGTGCCAGAGAGTCTAGGGTGGTGTGAATGCCTGGGACCACCGTGGTCCGTGATTGGTCCACGTATGGTATGTGTGTTGATGAGCGGATCTCCCATTGGCTCCCCTCCGTTTTGGCGCGAAGGGAACCGTGGATAAGAGGGAGCTGGAAACACCACTACCAGGTCGATCTCCTGCATTCTCACGAACGAAGGAATACAGGAGCCAAGTATCCTGCAACCAAGAGGCTGGACCGAGGAATCGCTGGTGACCCGCTGAAGGAATCCTCCTTTGCACTGCTGTCGTCCTGTGAAACCCTTTCTTCCTTGGATCGAACCAGAAGGCCTGTACTGGTGCTTCGACCTTTGGAATAGCAGGAACAGCTATTCCCGGCGACTTCATCCTCTCCTGCCAAGTAAGCCTTCGGAAGTGTCTCTGGGCCATCCAGTTGACTGACCAGCTTACAAGGGAGTCCTGCTCTGTAACCGCCGCCAGGTTGTGTTGTATTCCGAGTCCTTGTCACTCTCCCACGCTTCGTACACTTGGCGTTCCCAAGTCTGAAGGGAGGAGTGTACATTTGGCTCGAATACACACGGCCGCTCCGTTGTCCTGCTGCGGCAACAAACTGTGCTGGTTTCGTCGATTGGGACGTCTTTTTGCTCTACACGACTACGAGGCGTTCCCTGCTCTTCTGAACCTGCCAGCTGCTGAAACGAACGTGGAGAAGCCTGGGTCTGCTTGCTTCGGGGACCGGTGAGTAGTTTAGCTAGGATCTGGTCGCCCTCCTGCAGTATCCCATTGCTTTTCCCTGCTGTGTAAAAACAGCACCCTTTTGGCCGTACTCGCGCTCTGCTTCTGCCCGCTGTGGAGGCTGCGCTTGAGTTACGGAACCTGTTCTCCTTCTGCTGTGCACTAACCCGAACTGCCTGACTTCCTCCGAAGAGCTTCCCCTTTTGCCCGTTGGCACCGGCGTGGCAGGTACTTTGAGCACAAGGCTCCACTCTTCGCAGGGCTCGGACTTCCATCTAGTAGGTGCCTCTGAAGGCGAACTGAGTCTAAAGCGGTATCGCACTGCCTGTTTTCCTTCCCTGGCAGGTGGACTACATATTTCGTGCTTTAAACGCTTGCGACTGTGTATTTGTATATATATTGTGTTGATATGGTATGTGTTGGTTTAATATTGTGATATTGTGATTTTCTCGCTACGGTCATTATTTTAAAGGCCTTAAAATAAATGTGTATCTATTTTTGATATAACAACTGTTTGGAGTAGTTTGTAAGCGCTCTTGCTTTGTGTGCTCATTGCGGGCTTTCAGTCACCCTCACCCCTCTTGAGACCTAGTCTTGACCGCCGCGATCGCTACCTTGATTGGTCTGGCTTGTCCAGAGGTTACCCTGTTCCAAGTAATTAGGTTGGCCTTCTGAACTTCTGCGCCACCAGGACAGAGTTCAGAAATCCGTCTTAACAATCGCATGCTGTAGGAAGGGTCTAAGGATTGGAATGGGATGGACTTGGATATCACATCTCATGCTATAGGTAGGCTCTCAGGTTTGGTATAAGCATTGAGATATCACATCTCATGCTATAGGAAGGGTCTCATGATTGGAATGGGAAGGATTTGGATATCACATCTCATGCTATAGGAAGGGTCTCAGGTTTGGTATAAGCATGGAGATATCACTTCTCATGCTATAGGAAGGGTCTCAGGATTGGAATGGGAAGGTGTTGGATATCACATCTCATGCTATAGGAAGGGTCTCAGATTTTGTATAAGCATTGAGATATCACATCTCATGCTATAGGAAGGGTCTCAGGATTGCAATGGGAAGGAGTTGTATATGACATCTCAGGCCTTAAGAAGGGTCTCAGGTTTGGTATAAGCATTGAGATATCACATCTCTGCTATCGGAAGGGTCTCAGGATTGGAATGGGAAGGAGTTGGATATCCCATCTCATGTTATAGGAAGGGTCTCAGGTTTGGTATTAGAAGCATTGAGATATCACATCTCATGCTATAGGAAGGGTCTCAGGATTGGAATGGGAAGGACTTGGATGTCACATCTCATGCTATAGGGAGGGTCTCAAGTTTGATATTAGAAGCATTGAGATAACAAATCTCATGATATCGGAAGGGTCTCAGGATTGGAATGGAAAGGAGTTGGATATCACATCTCATTATAAAGGAAGGGTCTAAGGTTTGGAAGGGGAAGGATTTGGATATCACATCTCATGTTATAGGACGGGTCTCAGGTTTGGTATTAGAAGCATTGAGATATCAAGTGTCATGGTATAAGAAGGGTCTCAGAATTGGAATGGGAAGGAGTTGGATATCACATCTCAAGCTATAGGAAGCGTCTCAGGATTGGAATGGGAAGGAGTTTGATATCACATCTCATGCCATAGTATGGGTCTCAGGTTTGGTAGAAGCATTGGGATATCACATCTCATGCTATCGGAAGGGTATCAGTATTGGATTTGGAAGGAGTTGGATATCCCATCTCATGCTATAGGAAGGGTCTCAGGTTAGAATGGGAAGGAGTTGGATATCAGATTTCATGTTATAGGAAGGGTCTCAGGATTGGAATGGGAAGGACTTGGATATCATATCTCATGCTATAGGAAGGCTCTCAGGTTTGGAAGGGGAAGGAGTTGGATATCACATTTCATGTTAGAGGAAGGATCTCAGGTTTGGTATTAGAGGCCTTGAGATATCACATCTCATGCTATAGGAAGGGTCTCAGGATTGGAATGGGAAGGAGTTGGATATCACATCTCAAGCTATAGGAAGGGTCTCAGGTTTGGTATAAGCATTGAGATATCACATCTCATGCTATAGGAAGGGTCTCAGGATTGGAATGGGAAGAAGTTGGATATCACATCTCATGCTATAGGAAGGGTCTCAGGTTTGGTATAAGCATTGAGATATCACATCTCATGCTATAGGAAGGGTCTCAGGGTTGGAATGGGAAGGAGTTGTATATGACATCTCATGCCATAGGAAGGGTCTCAGGTTTGGTATAAGCATTGAGATATCACATCACATGCTATAGGAAGGGTCTCAGGATTGGAACGGGAAGGACCTGGATATCACATCTCATGCTATAGGCAGGGTCTCAGGTTTGGAAAGGGAAGGAGATGGATATCACATTTCATGTTAGAGGTAGGATCTCAGGTTTGGTATTAGAGGCATTGAGATATCACATCTCATGCTATCAGAAGGGTCTCAGGATTGGAATGGGAAGGAGTTGGATATCACATTTCATGCTAAAGGGAGGGTCTCAGGTTTGGAAGGGGAAGGATTTGGAAATCACATCTCATATTATAGGAAGGATCTCAGGTTTGGTATTAGAAGCATTGAGATATCACATCTCATGTTATCGGAAGGATCTCAGGTTTGGTATAAGAGGCATTGAGATATCACATCTCATGCTATCATAAGGGTCTCAGGATTGGAATGGGAAGGAGTTGGATATCACATCTCATGTTATATGAAGGATCTCAGGTTTGGTATTAGAAGCATTGAGACATCACATCTCATGCTATAGGAAGGGTCTCAGGATTGGAATGGGAAGGAGTTGGATATCACATCTCATGCTATAGGAAGGGTCTCAGGTTTGCTATAAGCATTGAGATATCACATCTCATGCTATAGGAAGGGTCTCAGGATTGGAATGGGAAGGATTTGGATATCACATCTTATGCTATAGGAAGGGTCTCAGGTTTGGTATAAGCATTGAGATATCACATCTCATGCTATAGGAAGGGTCTCAGGATTGGAATGGGAAGAAGTTGGATATCACATCTCATGCTATAGGAAGGGTCTCAGGTTTGGTATAAGCATTGAGATATCACATCTCATGCTATAGGAAGGGTCTCAGGGTTGGAATGGGAAGGAGTTGTATATGACATCTCATGCCATAGGAAGGGTCTCAGGTTTGGTATAAGCATTGAGATATCACATCACATGCTATAGGAAGGGTCTCAGGATTGGAATGGGAAGGACTTGGATATCACATCTCATGCTATAGGCAGGGTCTCAGGTTTGGAAAGGGAAGGAGATGGATATCACATTTCATGTTAGAGGTAGGATCTCAGGTTTGGTATTAGAGGCATTGAGATATCACATCTCATGCTATCAGAAGGGTCTCAGGATTGGAATGGGAAGGAGTTGGTGTTAGGAAAGATTTCGTAATACTAGGTAATTTTCCTTCCATGTGGCAACCCCTAAACTTTTTGCTGTTGTTTTTCACCTTGTTCTTGACTTTGCCAGAGAAGTGCAGCCTTCTGCCGCACTCCTCTGGGCTTTCGCTCCTTTCTTACGGGGAAACTGACATGCCCTTAAGACAGTCAGTACCGGGGAACGCTGTTTCCCGTAGTTTCTTTTATCGTGTTGCAGCTTTAGTGCAACATGACACAAGAGGGCACTGTAAGCTAAGTTACAGCTCTCTTGGGTCTCTAGCCTTCTACAGGCCCTAGATACTCTTTTAGGAGGGTATTTTGATCGGTGCAAGTCATTCAGGGACTGGAATGGTGGCAGCGATCGTTTTGTTTATTTTGAGCTCCTTTTGGCGTTCTGAGCGCGTTTTTCGCACTGAACCCAAAATGGTGGCCTGGCTCCCAAAATGGCCAGACCACGATGCTCTTTTGTCCTGTCCACTGACCGTCTTGCTCCCTTCACCTTCCCCAGGTCGAGCGACCCGGGGCCTTCCTTATTTGGGTATGTACTTTCCCGCGAAACGTGGTTGCTTTCGCGGGCTTCTACATGTCTTTTGTGTGCCTCTAGGGTGTGGGCTGGGATGTCTGGTCCCAATACACATCCTGGGTGCCAGAGAGTCTAGGGTGGTGTGAATGCCCGGGACCACTGTGGTCCGTGATTGGTCCACGTATGGTATGTGTGTTGATGAGCGGATCTCCCATTGGCTCCCCTCCGTTTTGGCGCAAAGGGAACCGTGGATAAGAGGGGGTTGGAAACACCACTACCATGTCGATCTCCTGAGTTCTCACGAACGAAGGAATACAGGAGCCAAGTATCCTGCAACCAAGAGGCTGGACCGAGGAATCGCTGGTGACCCGCTGAAGGAATCCTCCTTTGCACTGCTGTCGTCCTGTGAAACCCTTTCCTCCTTTGATCGAACCAGAAGGCCTGTACTGGTGCTTCGACCTTTGGAATAGCAGGAACAGCTATTCCCGGCGACTTCATCATCTCCTGCCAAGTAAGCCTTCGGAAGTGTCTCTGGGCCATCCAGTTGACTGACCAGTTTACAAGGGAGTCCTGCTCTGTAACCGCCGCCAGGTTGTGTTGTATTTCGAGTCCTTGTCACTCTCCCACGCTTCGTACACTTGGCGTTCCCAAGTCTGAAGGGAGGAGTGTACATTTGGCTCGAATACACACGGCCGCTCCGTTGTCCTGCTGCGGCAACAAACTGTGCCGGTTTCGTCGATTGGGACGTCTTTTTGCTCTACACGACTACGAGGCGTTCCCTGCTCTTCTGAACCTGCCAGCTGCTGAAACTAACGTGGAGAAGCCTGGGTCTGCTTGCTTCGGGGACCGGTTGTTAGGAAAGATTTCGTAATTGTACGGAATTTTCCTTCCATGTGGCAACCCCTAAAAATTTTTGCTATTGTTTTTAACCTTGCTCTTGACTTTGCCAGAGAAGTACAGCCTACTGCCGCACTTCTCTGGGCTTTCGCTCCTTTCTTACGGGGAAACTGACATGCCCTTAAGACAGTCAGTACCGGGGAACGTGGTTTCCCGTAGTTTCTTTTATCGTGTCGCAGCTTTAGTGCAACACGACACAAGAGGGCACTGTAAGCTAAGTTACAGCTCTCTTGGGTCTCTAGCCTTCTACAGGCCCTAGATACTCTTTTAGGATGGTATTTGATCGGTGCAAGTCATTCAGGGACTGGAATGGTGGCAGCGATCGTTTTGTTTATTTTGAGCTCCTTTTGGCGTTCTGAGCACGTTTTTGCACTGAACTCAAAATGGTGGCCTGGCTCCCAAAATGGCCAGGCTGCGAGGCTCCTTTGTCCTGTCCACTGTCCGTCTTGCTCCCTTCACCTTCCCCAGGTCCGGCGACCCGGGGACTTCCTTATTTGGGCATGTACTTTCCCACGAAACGTGGTTGCTTTCGCGGGCTTCTACATGTCGTTTGTGTGCCTCCAGGGTGTGGGCTGGGATGTCTGGTCCCAATACACATCCTGGGTGCCAGAGAGTCTAGGGTGGTGTGAATGCCTGGGACCACCGTGGTCCGTGATTGGTCCACGTATGGTATGTGTTTTGATGAGCGGATCTCCCATTGGCTCCCCTCCGTTTTGGCGCGAAGGGAACCGTGGATAAGAGGGGGCTGGAAACACCACTACCATGTCGATCTCCTGAGTTCTCACGAACGAAGGAATACAGGAGCCAAGTATCCTGCAACTACGAGGCTGGACCAAGGAATCGCTGGTGACCCGCTGAAGGAATCCTCCTTTGCACTGCTGTCGTCCGGAGAGCCCCTGTCCTCCTTTGATCGAACCAGAAGGCCTGTACTGGTGCTTCGACCTTTGGAATAGCAGGAACAGCTATTCCCGGCATCTTCAACCATCTCCTGCCAAGTAAGCCTTTGGAAGCGTCTCTGGGCCATCCAGTTGACTGACCAGCTTACAAAGGAGTTTGGCTCTGCAACCGCCGCCAGGTTGTGTTGTATTGCGAGTCCTTGTCCCTCTCCCACGCTTCGTACGCTTGGCGTCCCCAGGTCTGAAGGGAGGAGGGTTCATTTGGCTCGAATACACACGGCCGCTCCGTTGTCCTGTGCGGCAACAAAACTGTGCCGGTTTCGTCGATTGGGACGTCTTTTTACTCTACACGACTACAAAGCGTTCCCTGCTCTTCTGAACCTGCCAGCTGCTGAAACTATCGTGGAGAAGCCTGGGTCTGCTTGCTTCGGGGACCGGTGAGTAGTATACCTAGGATCTGGTCGCCCTCCTGCAGTATCCCATTGCTTTTCCCTGCTGTGTAAAAACAGCACCCTTTTGCCGCGCTCGCGCTCTGCTTCTGCCCGCTGTGGAGGCTGCGCTTGAGTTGCGGAACCTGTTCTTCTTCTGCTGTGCACTAACGTGCACTGCCTGACTTCCTCCAAAGAGCTTCCCCTTGTGCCCGTCGGCACCGGCGTGGCAGGTACTTTGAGCACAAGGCTCCACTCTTCGCAGGGCTCGGACTTCCATCTAGTTAGGTGCCTATGAAGGCGAACTGAGTCAAAAGCATTATCGCACTGCCTGTTTTCCTTCCCTGGCAGGTGGACTACATATTTCGTGCTTTAAACGCTTGCGACTGTGTATTTGTATATATATTGTGTTGATATGGTATGTGTTGGTTTAATATTGTGATATTGTGATTTTCTCGCTACGGTCATTATTTTAAAGGCCTTAAAATAAATGTGTATTTATTTTTGATATAACAACTGTTTGGAGTAGTTTGTCAGCGCTCTTGCTTTGTGTGCTCATTGTGGGCCTTCAGTCACCCTCACCCCTCTTGAGACCTAGTCTTGACCGCCGCGATCGCTACCTTGATTGGTCTGGCTTGTCCAGAGGTTACCCTGTTCCAAGTAATTAGGTTGGCCTTCTGAACCTCTGCGCCACCAGGACAGAGTTCAGAAATCCGTCTTAACAAATTGGTGTACAGCGGTGGGATACTACTGAAGGTATCCAGTGTTGCGCTCGAACTAAGGCATTTCAGGTTATTCCAAACAGTACACGTAGTGAATTGTTATAGTATAACTTTAAAAAGGCCATAGTCCTATCAAACCGTATGGAAACAAGTACGTTGTTAACTTTAAATGCTTCCAAATCAGAAACGCTGAAAAAGATGTGTGCGGAGAGAGGTGTTTCCTCTCAAGGCACTAAATTGGAAATGATCCAAAGAATCGTGGTGTGGCAAGAAGCGCAGCTTGACGCTATTACTTCTGAGGACAGTGCGGAAGGTGGTGGGGCTGCTCTCACTGGTAGAACCGACGGTTCTGCCGCCGCACTGTTCCACCGCGACCACGAGGACAGGGAGGACGAGCTGTCTAATGTTTCCTCTGCCAGTGCTGATGGGGAGGCTATGCTTGAATTCAAGAAGCAAGAGCTGCGGTTTAGGCAGCAGGAGCTTGAATTCAGCATAGCCAAACTAAAAATCGAACAGGCAGAAAAACAAAAAGACAGGGATCACCAGTTGGAACTGGCCAAGCTTCAGGTTGCAAATGGATCCAAGGGTCCTGGACATGGGTCTGGGGCCTCCTCTCATCCACGGTTTCCAAAAGATCTGCTCAGTGTGTATGAAGAGAGGAATGACATTATGGACTGGCTGAATGCGTTTGAGTATGCATGCGAGGTCCAGGAAGTTGACAATGCTGATAAGATTGCGTGGTTGCTCAGTAGACTGCCCCATTCTGGCTGTAGTGCCATTATGGAAATGTCGAAGGCTGAGCGGGCTGATTTCGCAATGTTAAAGCAGACTCTCATTTTAAAGTTTGGGAAGACTCCGGCCCAATATTTAAAGCGTTTTCGAGAGTATAAGAAAAAGGAAGGTGGTACTTGGGTATCTTATGTCGCTGAATCTTTGAAAAACTTAACTGGCTGGGTCGAAGGCTATAAGGTTTCTACCTTCGACGGCATGATAAATCTTGTCATGCTGGAACACATTTTTGCTTCTTCTTCCCCGGAGCTTAAGCAGCATTTGGCCGATTCGAAGGAGATAGATCCTAAGAAGCTGGCCATTGCAGCAGACTTATGGGTGTCACATCGAGTGTCCCATAAGGACAAAACTCATCCTGGTAAGCAGGAGGAGGGGAAAAAGTCCAAAGATATGGAGGGTGGGGAATCTGCTAAATCTTCTTCCCAAAAGGGCCACAAAAAGAAAAACAAGGGTAAGACACAAGAGAACTCACAGGGTAGTGGAGGCGCGCCTCCGAAACAGAACTCTGGTTACAATAAGCCTCCCTACGTAAACAGACCCACTGGGGCTTGTTTTTCTTGTGGAGCAACTGAACATGTGAAGGGGGATCCCCGTTGTAAGGTTAGACCTTTGGGGGTCCACTCCGCTAATCTGGCCTTCTCATCCTACGAGGAAGAAGAGATTACAGGAGCATCCTTCTCCTCGGACTCATTTCCCAGCGGAATAGAGGCCGAGGTAGTTTTAGTGTCCCTGGGTTCCTGGGAGCCTAAAGTCGCAGAGGCGTATGCTAGGATTCCGGATAATACCAAGCACTACTTTAAAGACAGTGTGCTGATCAATGGAGTGGATACTCCAGCTCTTAGGGATAGTGGGTGCAGTCGAACTGTAGTGGATTCTACCTTGGTAGACTCAGAGGAAGTTGCCAGAGCTACTCTGATGCCCACTAAGTTGGCTGACGGCCCCCTCCGTATGTTTCCCGTGATCCCTGTTAATCTAACTTTAAATGGTACAGCAGTCAGGATTCCAGTGAGCATTCAGAGAAACGTCCCGGGAAAGGTCTTATTAGGTAATGATCTCAGAGCTTTAGGGCTTGTAGGAGACACTGCCGAACGACCCTACACACGGTCTCAAGCACGGGCAGCATTGGCCAAGTCCAATACGCCGCCCCAGCCGAAGGGGCAACCCAAGGCGAAAGGAGTCTACAAGTCAAGACGGGGGAAAGAGAATATTCCCCCGAGCTCGCCTACCACTGCGGTGGAGGAAGTTGGTCAATCGCCCGAGCCTGACGAGGAGGTGGCGATGCCTGAAGTATTCGACCCCAACGATCATCCGGAACTAAAAGACTTGTTAGTTGAAGGAGGTCCTGATAGGGACGAATTCAGTAAAGGCCAACGTGAGTGCCCATCTCTGGAAGGCCTAAGGAGACAGGCCTGCTCCCAGCTTGAGGGTGAACCTCCTGGGAAGCATAGGATTTATTGGGAAGGTGGACTCCTGTATAGTGAGCCCACAGAGTCTACAGAAGGAGACCATAAGAGGTTGGTGGTTCCCCTTGCTGTTAGACCCTTCCTCCTGCAGTTGGCGCATGAAGTTCCCCTTGCTGGTCACCTTGGTATGAAGAGGACCAAGCAAAGGTTATCCATGCACTTCTACTGGCCCAAGATGGGGGTGCAAGTAGAAAGTCACTGCAGGAGTTGCGCCTCCTGCCAGTTGTCTGGTAAGGTTGGCGCGACAATCCAAGCTCCGTTGGTACCGCTCCCAGTTGTGGGGGTACCATTTGAAAGGGTAGGGATCGACATCGTCGGTCCCCTTGACCCGCAAACATCCTCGGGCAATAGGTTTATCCTGGTGCTGGTCGACCATGCAACCAGGTATCCTGAGGCCATCCCATTGAAAACTGTAACTGCCAAGTCAGTTGCAAAAGCTTTACTCGGCATATTTACTAGGGTTGGCTTCCCTAAAGAAGTTGTGTCAGATCGTGGCAGCAACTTTATGTCGAAGTATATGCAGGCTATGTGGAAAGAATGTGGGGTCACCTACAAGTTCTCTTCTGCATACCACCCCCAGACCAATGGTCTGGTGGAACGCTTCAACAGAACGTTAAAGAGCATGATTGGGGCTCTGGAGGAGCCCCAGAGAAGAAAATGGGATCTTCTTTTACCATGCTTGCTGTTTGCCTACCGAGAGGTACCACAGGAGGGTGTTGGCTTCAGCCCCTTCGAACTTCTGTTCGGTCATCCCGTACGGGGACCCTTAGCCATTGTCAAGGAGGGATGGGAGATGCCCACTCCCCCTGTTACTACCAATGTAGTTGACTATGTGCTAGGGCTCAGAAAACGGATGGTACTTCTGATGGGCTTGGCTAGCGATAAATTGAAGGCAGGGCAAGCGCTGGTGAAACATTGGTACGACCAGAAAGCTTCCCTCATCAACTTTACACCTGGTCAGCAAGTCCTGATCATGAATCCAATAAGGCCTCGCGCTTTACAGGACAAATGGTCAGGCCCTTACACAGTGGTGGAGCCCCTGGGTGAGGTGAACTATTTAGTGGACCTTGGAAGGCCTGGACAGGCTCCAAAAGTGTTCCACGTGAATAGGCTGAAGGCTTTCGTCCCAAGAGTCGAAATCGCAGCACTGCTACTGGCGTCAGACGTTGAGGAAGAGGAGTCTGAACCTCTCCCCGACCTGTTCCAGAGCGGTCCTTCAGATAGCTCCGTTGAGGGTGTCCGAGTGGCCCCTCACCTGACTCCTGATCAGCAGGCTGAGGTGAAAAGTTTGCTTAGGCAGTTTTCCACCCTGTTTTCACAGTCCCCTGGTTTGACACCTTGGTGCAAACATAACATTGACACAGGAGACAGTGTACCTACCAAAAGTAGGGGATACAGGATGTCAGATAAAGTACGGTCTTATATTAAGACCGAGGTCAACAAAATGTTAGACCTTGGGGTGATTGAACCCTCTAGTAGTCCTTGGTCCAGTCCTGTGGTTCTGGTTCCAAAGGCAGGCACTTCTGAATTGAGGTTCTGCGTGGATTACAGGGCTCTGAATGCTGTCACCAAGACAGATGCCCACCCCTTGCCTCGAACAGATGAGCTGGTGGATACTTTGGGTGCCTCCAAGTACCTCAGCACGTTTGACCTTACTGCTGGCTATTGGCAAATAGCTTTAGCAGAACATGCCAGGGAGAAGACAGCATTTTCGACGCCAGACGGCCTTTACCAATTCCGGGTAATGCCGTTCGGGTTGAAGAATGCACCTGCCACTTTCCAGAGGCTTGTGAATCATGTGTTGAATGGGTTGGACGAATTCTGTCTTGCATATCTGGACGATATAGCAGTTTTCAGTGCCACCTGGGAAGACCATGTGAAACACCTCGGGATTGTGCTCCAGGCTCTTCAGAAAGCCCACTTGACCATAAAGGCTAGTAAGTGCCAGATTGGACAAGGCTCAGTGGTTTACCTTGGACATGAAGTAGGTGGAGGGAGGATACAGCCTCTACCCAGTAAAGTACAAGCAGTACAAGACTGGCCTACCCCCACTACGCAAACCCAAGTGAGAGCCTTCTTAGGACTCACAGGGTATTATCGCAATTTTGTGGCAGACTATGGCACCATAGCTGCTCCTCTGACTGCCCTCACAACTCCGAAGAAACCCAAGAAGGTAACTTGGACCGACGAGTGTGAGAAGGCCTTCAATGGCTTAAAAGACTCCTTGTGCCAGGCCCCTGTCCTAAGGGCCCCTGATTATCAAAGACCTTTTATCGTGCAGACGGATGCCTCTGACAATGGGATAGGAGCTGTACTATCACAAGTAGATGAGAAGGGTAAGGAACACCCTATCGGTTTTATTAGTCGCCAGCTTAAGGACAGAGAGCTCAGGTGGTCCACGGTAGAGAAAGAATGTTTCTCTGTTGTGTGGGCCCTAAGGAAGCTGAGGCCCTACCTCTATGGGACCCACTTCACTGTGCAGACTGACCATAAGCCGTTAAAGTGGCTAATGAACATGAAGGGGGAGAATCCAAAGTTGCTTAGGTGGTCCATAAGTCTTCAAGGCTTCGACTTCACTATTGAGCATAGACCAGGTGTCCAACATAGCAATGCTGATGGGTTGTCCAGAATGTTTAACCGACCTGAACAAGAAACTCATCCAGGGGTGGATTAGTTCCCCCTGTCCATAGTCTGGGAGGGGCGAGTGGTAGGAAAGATTTCGTAATTGTAGGGAATTTTCCTTCCATGTGGCAACCCCTAAACTTTTTGCTATTGTTTTTAACCTTGCTCTTGACTTTGCCAGAGAAGTACAGCCTTCTGCCGCACTTCTCTGGGCTTTCGCTCCTTTCTTACGGGGAAACTGACATGCCCTTAAGACAGTCAGTACCGGGGAACGTGGTTTCCCGTAGTTTCTTTTATCGTGTCACAGCTTTAGTGCAACACGACACAAGAGGGCACTGTAAGCTAAGTTACAGCTCTCTTGGGTCTCTAGCCTTCTACAGGCCCTAGATACTCTTTTAGGATGGTATTTGATCGGTGCAAGTCATTCAGGGACTGGAATGGTGGCAGCGATCGTTTTGTTTATTTTGAGCTCCTTTTGGCGTTCTGAGCACGTTTTTGCACTGAACCCAAAATGGTGGCCTGGCTCCCAAAATGGCCAGGCCGCGAGGCTCCTTTGTCCTGTCCACTGTCCGTCTTGCTCCCTTCACCTTCCCCAGGTCCGGCGACCCGGGGCCTTCCTTATTTGGGCATGTACTTTCCCGCGAAACGTGGTTGCTTTCGTGGGCTTCTACATGTCGTTTGTGTGCCCCCAGGGTGTGGGCTGGGATGTCTGGTCCCAATACACATCCTGGGTGCCAGAGAGTCTAGGGTGGTGTGAATGCCTGGGACCACCGTGGTCCGTGATTGGTCCACGTATGGTATGTGTTTTGATGAGCGGATCTCCCATTGGCTCCCCTCCGTTTTGGCGCGAAGGGAACCGTGGATAAGAGGGGGCTGGAAACACCACTACCATGTCGATCTCCTGAGTTCTCACGAACGAAGGAATACAGGAGCCAAGTATCCTGCAACTACGAGGCTGGACCAAGGAATCGCTGGTGACCCGCTGAAGGAATCCTCCTTTGCACTGCTGTCGTCCGGAGAGCCCCTGTCCTCCTTTGATCGAACCAGAAGGCCTGTACTGATGCTTCGACCTTTGGAATAGCAGGAACAGCTATTCCCGGCATCTTCAACCATCTCCTGCCAAGTAAGCCTTCGGAAGCGTCTCTGGGCCATCCAGTTGACTGACCAGCTTACAAAGGATTTTGGCTCTGCAACCGCCGCCAGGTTGTGTTGTATTGCGAGTCCTTGTCCCTCTCCCACGCTTCGTACGCTTGGCGTCCCCAGGTCTGAAGGGAGGAGGGTTCATTTGGCTCGAATACACACGGCCGCTCCGTTGTCCTGTGCGGCAACAAAACTGTGCCGGTTTCGTCGATTGGGACGTCTTTTTACTCTACACGACTACAAAGCGTTCCCTGCTCTTCTGAACCTGCCAGCTGCTGAAACTATCGTGGAGAAGCCTGGGTCTGCTTGCTTCGGGGACCGGTGAGTAGTATACCTAGGATCTGGTCGCCCTCCTGCAGTATCCCATTGCTTTTCCCTGCTGTGTAAAAACAGCACCCTTTTGCCGCGCTCGCGCTCTGCTTCTGCCCGCTGTGGAGGCTGCGCTTGAGTTGCGGAACCTGTTCTTCTTCTGCTGTGCACTAACGTGAACCGCCTGACTTCCTCCAAAGAGCTTCCCCTTGTGCCCGTCGGCACCGGCGTGGCAGGTACTTTGAGCACAAGGCTCCACTCTTCGCAGGGCTCGGACTTCCATCTAGTTAGGTGCCTATGAAGGCGAACTGAGTCGAAAGCATTATCGCACTGCCTGTTTTCCTTCCCTGGCAGGTGGACTACATATTTCGTGCTTTAAACGCTTGCGACTGTGTATTTGTATATATATTGTGTTGATATGGTATGTGTTGGTTTAATATTGTGATATTGTGATTTTCTCGCTACGGTCATTATTTTAAAGGCCTTAAAATAAATGTGTATCTATTTTTGATATAACAACTGTTTGGAGTAGTTTGTCAGCGCTCTTGCTTTGTGTGCTCATTGCGGGCCTTCAGTCACCCTCACCCCTCTTGAGACCTAGTCTTGACCGCCGCGATCGCTACCTTGATTGGTCTGGCTTGTCCAGAGGTTACATTGTTCCAAGTAATTAGGTTGGCCTTCTGAACCTCTGCGCCACCAGGACAGAGTTCAGAAATCCGTCTTAACACCGGTGAGTAGTATAGCTAGGATCTGGTCGCCCTCCTGCAGTATCCCATTGCTTTTCCCTGCTGTGTAAAAACAGCACCCTTTTGCCGTACTCGCGCTCTGCTTCTGCTCGCTGTGGAGGCTGCGCTTGAGCTGCGGAACCTGTTCTCCTTCTGCTGTGCACTAACCCGAACTGCCTGACTTCCTCCGAAGAGCTTCTCCTTTTGCCCGTTGGCACCGGCGTGGCAGGTACTTTGAGCACAAGGCTCCACTCTTCGCAGGGCTCGGACTTCCATCTAGTTAGGTGCCTCTGAAGGCGAACTGAGTCTAAAGCGTTATCGCACTGCCTGTTTTCCTTCCCTGGCAGGTGGACTACACATTTCGTGCCTCTAATGCTTAAGACTGTCGTATTTGTATATATATTGTGTTGATATGGTATGTGTTGGTTTAGTATTGTGATATTGTGATTTTCTCGCTACGGTCATTATTTTAAAGGCCTTAAAATAAATGTGTATCTATTTTTGATATAACAACTGTTTGGAGTAGTTTGTAAGCGCTCTTGCTTTGTGTGCTCATTGCGGGCTTTCAGTCACCCTCACCCCTCTTGAGACCTAGTCTTGATCGCCGCGATCGCTACCTTGATTGGTCTGGCTCGTCCAGAGGTTACCCTGTTCCAAGTAATTAGGTTGGCCTTCTGAACTTCTGCGCCACCAGGACAGAGTTCAGAAATCCGTCTTAACAGTTGGATATCACATTTCATGCTAAAGGGAGGGTCTCAGGTTTGGAAGGGGAAGGATTTGGAAATCACATCTCATATTATAGGAAGGATCTCAGGTTTGGTATTAGAAGCATTGAGATATCACATCTCATGCTATCGGAAGGATCTCAGGTTTGGTATAAGAGGCATTGAGATATCACATCTCATGCTATCATAAGGGTCTCAGGATTGGAATGGGAAGGAGTTGGATATCACATCTCATGTTATAGGAAGGATCTCAGGTTTGGTATTAGAAGCATTGAGACATCACATCTCTTGCTATAGGAAGGGTCTCAGGATTGGAATGGGAAGGAGTTGGATATCACATCTCATGCTATAGGAAGGGTCTCAGGTTTGGTATAAGCATTGAGATATCACATCTCATGCTATAGGAAGGGTCTCAGGATTGGAATGGGAAGGATTTGGATATCACATCTTATGCTATAGGAAGGGTCTCAGGTTTTGTATAAGCATGGAGATATCACTTCTCATGCTATAGGAAGGGTCTCAGGATTGGAATGGGAAGGAGTTGGATATCACATCTCATGCTAAAGGAAGGGTCTCAGGTTTGGAAGGGGAAGGATTTGGAAATCACATCTCATATTATATGAAGGATCTCAGGTTTGGTATTAGAAGCATTGAGATATCACATCTCATGCTATCGGAAGGATCTCAGGTTTGGTATAAGAGGCATTGAGATATCACATCTCATGCTATCATAAGGGTCTCAGGATTGGAATGGGAAGGAGTTGGATATCACATCTCATGTTATAGGAAGGATCTCAGGTTTGGTATTAGAAGCATTGAGACATCACATCTCTTGCTATAGGAAGGGTCTCAGGATTGGAATGGGAAGGAGTTGGATATCACATCTCATGCTATAGGAAGGGTCTCAGGTTTGGTATAAGCATTGAGATATCACATCTCATGCTATAGGAAGGGTCTCAGGATTGGAATGGGAAGGATTTGGATATCACATCTTATGCTATAGGAAGGGTCTCAGGTTTTGTATAAGCATGGAGATATCACTTCTCATGCTATAGGAAGGGTCTCAGGATTGGAATGGGAAGGAGTTGGATATCACATCTCATGCTAAAGGAAGGGTCTCAGATTTGGTATAAGCATTGAGATATCACATCTCATGCTATAGGAAGGGTCTCAGGATTGGAATGGGAAGGAGTTGTATATGACATCTCAGGCCATAGGAAGGGTCTCAGATTTGGTATAAGCATTGAGATATCACATCTCATGATATCGGAAGGGTCTCAGGATTGGAATGGGAAGGAGTTGGATATCACATCTCATGCTATCGGAGGGTATCAGTATTGGATTTGGAAGGAGTTGGATATCCCATCTCATGCTATAGGAAGGGTCTCAGGTTGGAATGGGAAGGAGTTGGATATCACATTTCATGTTATAGGAAGGGTCTCAGGATTGGAATGGGAAGGACTTGGATATCATATCTCATGCTATAGGAAGGCTCTCAGGTTTGGAAGGGGAAGGAGTTGGATATCACATTTCATGTTAGAGGAAGGATCTCAGGTTTGGTAGTAGAGGCCTTGAGATATCACATCTCATGCTATAGAAAGGGTCTCAGGATTGGAATGGGAAGGAGTTGGATATCACATCTCAAGCTATAGGAAGGGTCTCAGGTTTGGTATAAGCATTGAGATATCACATCTCATGCTATAGGAAGGGTCTCAGGATTGGAATGGGAAGAAGTTGGATATCACATCTCATGCTATAGGAAGGGTCTCAGGTTTGGTATAAGCATTGAGATATCACATCTCATGCTATAGGAAGGGTCTCAGGATTGGAATGGGAAGGAGTTGTATATGCCATCTCATGCCATAGGAAGGGTCTCAGGTTTGGTATAAGCATTGAGATATCACATCACATGCTATAGGAAGGGTCTCAGGATTGGAATGGGAAGGACTTGGATATCACATATCATGCTATAGGCAGGGTCTCAGGTTTGGAAATTGAAGGAGATGGATATCACATTTCATGTTAGAGGTAGGATCTCAGGTTTGGTATTAGAGGCATTGAGATATCACATCTCATGCTATCAGAAGGGTCTCAGGATTGGAATGGGAAGGAGTTGGATATCACATCTCATGCTAAAGGGAGGGTCTCAGGTTTGGAAGGGGAAGGATTTGGAAATCACATCTCATATTATAAAAAGGATCTCAGGTTTGGTATTAGAAGCGTTGAGATATCACATCTCATGCTATCGGAAGGATCTCAGGTTTGGTATAAGAGGCATTGAGATATCACATCTCATGCTATCATAAGGGTCTCAGGATTGGAATGGGAAGGAGTTGGATATCACATCTCATGTTATAGGAAGGATCTCAGGTTTGGTATTGGAAGCATTGAGACATCACATCTCATGCTATAGGAAGGGTCTCAGGATTGGAATGGGAAGGAGTTGGATATCACATCTCATGCTATAGGAAGGGTCTCAGATTTGGTATAAGAATTGAGATATCACATCTCATGCTATAGGAAGGGTCTCAGGATTGGAATGGGAAGGAGTTGTATATGACATCTCAGGCCATAGGAAGGGTCTCAGGTTTGATATAAGCATTGAGATATCACATCTCTGCTATCGGAAGGGTCTCAGGATTGGAATGGGAAGGAGATGGATATCCCATCTGAGTTGGATATCCCATCTCATGTTATAGGAAGGGTCTCAGGTTTGGTATTAGAAGCATTGAGATATCACATCTCATGCTATAGGAAGGGTCTCAGGATTGGAATGGGGAGGACTTGGATGTCACATCTCATGCTATAGGGAGCGTCTCAAGTTTGATATTAGAAGCATTGAGATAACAAATGTCATGATATCGGAAGGGTCTCAGGATTGGAATGGGAAGGAGTTGGATATCACATCTCATGATAAAGGAAGGGTCTAAGGTTTGGAAGGGGAAGGATTTGGATATCACATCTCATGTTATAGGACGGGTCTCAGGTTTGGTATTAGAAGCATTGAGATATCAAGTCTCATGGTATGGGAAGGGTCTCAGAATTGGAATGGGAAGAAGTTGGATATCACATCTCAAGCTATAGGAAGGGTCTCAGGATTGGAATGGGAAGGAGTTTGATATCACATCTCATGCCATAGTATGGGTCTCAGATTTGGTAGAAGCATTGGGATATCACATCTCATGCTATCGGAATGGTATCAGTATTGGATTTGGAAGGAGTTGGATATCCCATCTCATGCTATAGGAAAGGTCTCAGGTTGGAATGGGATGGAGTTGGATATCACATTTCATGTTATAGGAAGGGTCTCAGGATTGGAATGGGAAGGACTTGGATATCATATCTCATGCTATAGGAAGGCTCTCAGGTTTGGAAGGGGAAGGAGTTTGATATCACATTTCATGTTAGAGGAAGGATCTCAGGTTTGGTATTAGAGGCCTTGAGATATCACATCTCATACTATAGGAATTGTCTCAGGATTGGAATGGGAAGGAGTTGGATATCACATCTCAAGCTATAGGAAGGGTCTCAGGTTTGGTATAAGCATTGAGATATCACATCTCATTCTATAGGAAGGGTCTCAGGATTGGAATGGGAAGGAGTTGGATATCACATCTCATGTTATAGGAAAGATCTCAGGTTTGGTATTAGAAGCATTGAGACATCACATCTCATGTTATAGGAAGGGTCTCAGGATTGGAATGGGAAGAAGTTGGATATCACATCTCATGCTATAGGAAGGGTCTCAGGTTTGGAAGGGGAAGGAGTTGGATATCCAATCTCATGTTATAGGACTGGTCTCAGGTTTGGTATTAGAAGCATTGAGATATCACATTGCATGCTGTAGGAAGGATCTCAGGTTTGGAATGGGGAGGAATTGGATATCACATCTCATGTCATAGGAAGGATCTCAGGTTTGGTATTAGAAGCATTGAGATATCACATCTCATGCTATAGGAATGGTCTCCGGGTTGGAATGGGAAGGAGTTGGATATTACATTCTTGCTATAGGAAGGGTCTCATGTTTGGAATGGGAAGGAGTTGGATATCACATATGCTATAGGAAGGGTCTCAGGTTTGGAACGGGAAGGAGTTGGATATCCGATCTCATGTTATAGGAAGGGTCTCAGGTTTGGTATAAGCATTGAGATATCACATCTCTGCTATCAGAAGTGTCTCAGGATTGGAATGGGAAGGAGTTGGATATCCCATCTCATGTTATAGGACGGGTCTCAGGTTTGTTATTAGAATCATTGAGATATCATATTGCACGCTGCAGGAAGGGTCTAAGGATTGGAATGGGAAGGACTTGGATATCACATCTCATGCTATAGATAGACTCTCAGATTTGGAAAGGGAAGGAGTTGGATATCACATTTCATGTTAGAGGAAGGATCTCAGGTTTGGTATTAGCGGCATTGAGATATCACATCTCATGCTATAGGAAGCGTCTCAGGATTGGAATGGGAAGGAGTTGGGTATCACATCTCATGCTATAGGAAGGGTCTCAGGATTGGTATAAGTATTGAGATATAACATCTCATGCTATAGGAAGGGTCTCAGGATTGGAATGGAAGGAGTTGGATATCACATCTCATGTTATAGGAAGGGTCTCAGGTTTGGTATAAGCATTGAGATATCACATCTCATGCTATAGGAAGGGTCTCAGGATTGGAATGGGAAGGAGTTGTATATGACATCTCATGCCTCAGGAAGGGTCTCAGGTTTCGTATAAGCATTGAGATATCACATCTCTGCTATCGGAAGGGTCTCAGGATTGGAATGGGAAGGAGTTGGATATCCCATCTCATGTTATAGGAAGAGTCTCAGGTTTGGTATTAGAAGCATTGGATATCACATATCATGCTATAGGAAGTGTCTCAGGATTGGAATGGGAAGGACTTGGATATCACATCTCATGCTATAGGGAGGGTCTCAAGTTTGATATTAGAAGCATTGAGATATCACATCTCATGCTATAGGAAGGGTCTCAGGATTGGAATGGGAAGGAGTTGGATATCACATCTCATGCTATAGGAAGGGTCTCAGGTTTGGTATAAGCAGTGAGATATCACATCTCATGCTAAAGGAAGGGTCTCAGGATTGGAATGGGAAGGAGTTGGATATCACATCTCATGTTATGGGAAGGATCTCAGGTTCGGTATAAGCATTGAGATATCACATCTCTGCTATTGGAAGGGTCTCAGGATTGGAATGGGAAGGAGTTGGATATTCCCATCTCATGTTATAGGAAGGGTCTCAGGTTTGGTATTAGAAGCATTGAGATATCACATCTCATGCTGTAGGAAGGGTCTCAGGATTGGAATTGGAAGGAGTTGGATATCACATCTCATGCTATAGGAAGGATCACAGGTTTGGTATTAGAAGCATTGAGATATCACATCTCATGCTATCAGAAGGGTCTCAGGATTGGAATGGGAAGGAGTTGGATATCACATCTCATGCTATAGGAAGGGTCTCAGGTTTGGAACGGGAAGGAGTTGGATATCATATCTCATGTTATAGGAAGAGTCTCAGGTTTGGTATAAGCATTGAGATATCACATCTCTGCTATTGGAGGTGTCTCAGGATTGGGATGGGAAGGAGTTGGATATCACATCTCATGCTATAGGAAGGGTATCAGGTTTGGAACAGGAAGGAGTTGGATATCCCATCTCATGTTATAGGACGGGTCTCAGGTTTGGTATTAGAAGCATTGAGATATCACATCGCATGCTGTAGGAAGGATCTCAGGTTTGGAATGGGAAGGAATTGGATATCACATCTCATGTCATAGGAAGTATCTCAGGTTTGGTATTAGAAGCATTGAGATATCACATCTCATGCTATAGGAATGGTCTCAGGATTGGAATGGGTAGGAGTTGGATATTACATCTCATGCTATAGGTAGGCTCTCAGGTTTGGTATAAGCATTGAGATATCACATCTCATGCTATAGGAAGGGTCTCAGGATTGGAATGGGAAGGATTTGGATATCACATCTCATGCTATAGGAATGGTCTCAGGTTTGGTATAAGCATGGAGATATCACTTCTCATGCTATAGGAAGTGTCTCAGGATTGGAATGGGAAGGAGTTGGATATCACATCTCATGCTAAAGGGAGGGTCTCAGGTTTGGAAGGGGAAGGATTTGGATATCACATCTCATGTTATCGGAAGGATCTCACGTTTGGTATTAGAAGTATTGAGATATCATATCTCATGCTATAGGAAGGGTCTCAGGATTGGAATGGGAAGGAGTTGGATATCACATCTCATGCTATAGGGAGGGTCTCAGGATTGGAATGGGAAGGACTTAGATATCACATATCATGCTATAGGGAGGGTCTCAGTTTTGATATTAGAAGCATTGAGATATCACATCTCATGCTATCGGAAGTGTCTCAGGATTGGAATGGGAAGGAGCTGGATATCACATCTCATGCTAAAGGAAGGGTCTCAGGTTTGGAACGGGAAGGATTTGGATATCACATCTCATGTTATAGGAAGGGTCTCAGGTTTGGTATAAGCATTGAGATATCACATCTCTGCTATCGGAAGAGTCTCAGGATTGGAATGGGAAGGAGTTGGATATCCCATCTCATGTTATAGGACGGGTCTCAGGTTTGTTATTAGAATCATTGAGATATCATATTGCATGCTGTAGGAAGGGTCTAAGGGTTGGAATGTGAAGGACTTGGATATCACATCTCATGCTATAGATAGGCTCTTAGGTTTGGAAAGGGAAGGAGTTGGATATCACATTTCATGTTAGAGGAAGGATCTCAGGTTTGGTATTAGAAGCATAGAGATATCACATCTCATGCTATAGGAAGGGTCTCAGGATTGGAATGGGAAGCAGTTGGATATCACATCTCATGCTATAGGAAGGGTCTCAGGTTTGGTATAAGCATTGAGATATCACATCTCATGCTATAGGAATGGTCTCAGGATTGGAATGGGAAGGACTTGGATATCACATCTCATGCTATAGGGAGGGTCTCAAGTTTGATATTAGAAGCTTTGAGATATCACATCTCATGATATCAGAAGGGTCTCAGGATTGGAATGGGAAGGAGTTGGATATCACATCTCATGATAAAGGAAGGGTCTAAGGTTTGGAAGGGGAAGGATTTGGATATCACATCTCATGTTATATTACGGGTCTCAGGTTTGGTATTAGAAGCATTGAGATATCAAGTCTCATAGTATAGGAAGGGTCTCAGAATTGGAATGGGAAGGAGTTGGATATCACATCTCAAGCTATAGGAAGGGTCTCAGGATTGGAATGGGAAGGACTTGGATATCACATCTCATGCTATAGGTAGGCTCTCAGGTTTGGAAGGGGAAAGAGTTGGATATCACATTTCATGTTAGAGGTAGGATCTCAGGTTTGGTATTAGAGGCATTGAGATATCACATCTCATGCTATCAGAAGGGTCTCAGGAATGGAATGGGAAGGAGTTGGATATCACATCTCATGCTAAAGGGAGGGTCTCAGGTTTGGAAGGGGAAGGATTTGGATATCACATCTCATGTTATAGGAAGGATCTCAGGTTTGGTATTAGAAGCATTGAGATATCACATCTCATGCTATCGGAAGGATCTCAGGTTTGGTATTAGAAGCATTGAGATATCACATCTCATGCTATCAGAAGAGTCTCAGGATTGGAATAGGAAGGAGTTGGATATCACATCTCATGCTAAAGGGAGGGTCTCAGGTTTGGAAGGGGGAGGATTTGGATATCACATCTCATGTTATCGGAAGGATCTCACGTTTGGTATTAGAAGTATTGAGATATCATATCTCATGCTATAGGAAGGGTCTCAGGATTGGAATGGGAAGGAGTTGGATATCACATCTCATGCTATAGGGAGGGTCTCAGGATTGGAATGGGAAGGACTTAGATATCACATATCATGCTATAGGGAGGGTCTCAGTTTTGATATTAGAAGCATTGAGATATCACATCTCATGCTATCGGAAGTGTCTCAGGATTGGAATGGGAAGGAGCTGGATATCACATCTCATGCTAAAGGAAGGGTCTCAGGTTTGGAACGGGAAGGATTTGGATATCACATCTCATGTTATAGGAAGGGTCTCAGGTTTGGTATAAGCATTGAGATATCACATCTCTGCTATCGGAAGAGTCTCAGGATTGGAATGGGAAGGAGTTGAATATCCCATCTCATGTTATAGGACGGGTCTCAGGTTTGTTATTAGAATCATTGAGATATCATATTGCATGCTGTAGGAAGGGTCTAAGGGTTGGAATGTGAAGGACTTGGATATCACATCTCATGCTATAGATAGGCTCTTAGGTTTGGAAAGGGAAGGAGTTGGATATCACATTTCATGTTAGAGGAAGGATCTCAGGTTTGGTATTAGAAGCATAGAGATATCACATCTCATGCTATAGGAAGGGTCTCAGGATTGGAATGGGAAGCAGTTGGATATCACATCTCATGCTATAGGAAGTGTCTCAGGATTGGAATGGGAAGGACTTGGGTATCACATCTCATGCTATAGGGAGGGTCTCAAGTTTGATATTAGAAGCATTGAGATATCACATCTCATGCTATAGGAAGGGTCTCAGGATTGGAATGGGAAGGAGTTGGATATCACATCTCATGCTATAGGAAGGGTCTAAGATTTGGAAGGGGAAGGATTTGGATATCACATCTCATGTTATAGGACGGGTCTCAGGTTTGGTATTAGCATTGAGATATCACATCTCTGCTATCGGAAGGGTCTCAGGATTGGAATGGGAAGGAGTTGGATATTCCCATCTCATGTTATAGGGAGGGTCTCAAGTTTGATATTAGAAGCATTGAGATATCACATTTCATGATATCGGAAGGGTCTCAAGATTGGAATGGGAAGGAGTTGGCTATCACATCTCATGATAAAGGAAGGGTCTAAGGTTTGGAAGGGGAAGGATTTGGATATCACATCTCATGTTATAGGACGGGTCTCAGGTTTGGTATTAGAAGCATTGAGATATCAAGTCTCATGGTATAGGAAGGGTCTCAGAATTGGAATGGGAAGGAGTTGGATATCACATCTCAAGCTATAGGAAGGGTCTCAGGATTAGAATGGGAAGGAGTTTGATATCACATCTCATGCCATAGTATGGGTCTCAGGTTTGGTAGAAGCATTGGGATATCAGATCTCATGCTATCGGAAGGGTATCGGGATTGGATTTGGAAGGAGTTGGATATCCCATCTCATGCTATAGGAAGGGTCTCAGGTTGGAATGGGAAGGAGTTGGATATCACATCTCATGTTATAGGAAGGGTCTCAGGATTGGAATGGGAAGGACTTGGATATCACATCTCATGCTATAGGAAGGCTCTCAGGTTTGCAAGGGGAAAGAGTTGGATATCACATTTCATGTTAGAGGTAGGATCTCAGGTTTGGTATTAGAGGTATTGAGATATCACATCTCATGCTATCAGAAGGATCTCAGGTTTGGTATAGAAGCATTGAGATATCATATCTTATGCTATCAGAAGAGTCTCAGGATTGGAATGGGAAGGAGTTGGATATCACATCTCATGCTAAAGGGAGGGTCTCAGGTTTGGAAGATAAGGATTTGGATATCACATCTCATGTTATAGGAAGGATCTCAGGTTTGGTATTAGAAGTATTGAGATATCACATCTCATGCTATCGGAAGGATCTCAGGTTTGGTATAGAAGCATTGAGATATCATATCTTATGCTATCAGAAGGTCTCAGGATTGGAATGGGAAGGAGTTGGATATCACATCTCATGCTAAAGGGAGGGTCTCAGGTTTGGAAGGGGAAGGATTTGGATATCACATCTCATGTTATAGGATGGATCTCAGGTTTGGTATTAGAAGTATTGAGATATCACATCTCATGTTATCGGAAGGATCTCAGGTTTGGTATTAGAAGTATTGAGATATCACCTCTCATGCTATAGGAAGGGTCTCAGGATTGGAATGGGAAGGAGTTGGATATCACATCTCATGCTAAAGGAAGGGTCTCAGGTTTGGTAGAAGCATTGAGATATCACATCTCATGCTATAGGAAGGGTCTCAGGATTGGAATGGGAAGGACTCAGATATCACATATCATGCTATAGGGAGGGTCTCAGTTTTGATATTAGAAGCATTGAGATATCACATTTCATGCTATCGGAAGTGTCTCAGGATTGGAATGGGAAGAAGCTGGATATCACATCTCATGCTAAAGGAAGGGTCTCAGGTTTGGAACGGGAAGGAGTTGGATATCACATCTCATGTTATAGGAAGGGTCTCAGGTTTGGTATAAACATTGAGATATCACATCTCTGCTATCGGAAGTGTCTCAGGATTGGAATGGGAAGGAGTTGGATATCCCATCTCATGTTATAGGACGGGTCTCAGGTTTTTTATTAGAATCATTGAGATATCATATTGCATGCTGTAGGAAGGGTCTAAGGATTGGAATGGGAAGGACTTGGATATCACATCTCATGCTATAGATAGGCTCTCAGGTTTGGAAAGTGAAGGAGTTGGATATCACATTTCATGTTAGAGGAAGGATCTCAGGTTTGGTATTAGAGGCATTGAGATATCACATCTCAGGCTATAGGAAGGGTCTCAGGATTGGAATGGGAAGGAGTTGGATATCACATCTCATGCTATCGGAAGGGTCTCAGGTTTGGTATAAGCATTGAGATATCACATCTCATGCTATAGGAAGGGTCCAGGATTAGAATGGAAGGAGTTGGATATCACATCTCATGTTATAGGAAGGATCTCAGGTTTGGTATTAGAAGCATTGAAACATCACATCTCATGCTATAGGAAGGGTCTCAGGATTGGAATGGGAAGGAGTTGGATATCACATCTCATGCTATAGGAAGGGTCTCAGGATTGGAATGGGAAGGAGTTGAATATGACATCTCATGCCGTAGGAAGGGTCTCAGGTTTGGTATAAACATTGAGATATCACATCTCTGCTATCAAAAGGGTCTCAGGATTGGAATGGGAAGGAGTTGGATATCCCATCTCATGTTATAGGAAGAGTCTCAGGTTTGGTATTAGAAGCATTGAGATATCACATCTCATGCTATAGGAAGTGTCTCAGGATTGGAATGGGAAGGAGTTGGATATCACATCTCATGCTATAGGAAGGGTCTCAGGTTTGGTATAAGCATTGAGATATCACATCTCATGCTATAGGAAGGGTCCAGGATTGGAATGGAAGGAGTTGGATATCACATCTCATGTTATAGGAAGGATCTCAGGTTTGGTATTAGAAGCATTGAAACATCACATCTCATGCTATAGGAAGGGTCTCAGGATTGGAATGGGAAGGAGTTGGATATCACATCTCATGCTATAGGAAGGGTCTCAGGATTGGAATGGGAAGGAGTTGAATATGACATCTCATGCCGTAGGAAGGGTCTCAGGTTTGGTATAAACATTGAGATATCACATCTCTGCTATCAAAAGGGTCTCAGGATTGGAATGGGAAGGACTGGGATATCACATCTCATGCTATAGGTAGGGTCTCAAGTTTGATATTAGAAGCATTGAGATATCACATCTCATGCTATAGGAAGGGTCTGAGGATTGGAATGGGAAGGAGTTGGATATCACATCTCATGCTATGGGAAGGGTCTCAGGTTTGGTATAAGCAGTGAAATATCACATCTCATGCTATAGGAAGTGTCTAAGGATTGGAATGGGAAGGAGTTGGATATCACATCTCATGTTATAGGAAGGATCTCAGGTTTGGTATAAGCATTGAGATATCACATCTCTGCTATCGGAAGGGTCTCAGGATTGGAATGGGAAGGAGTTGGATATTCCCATCTCATGTTATAGGAAGGGTCTCAGGTTTGGTATTAGAAGCATTGAGATATCACATCTCATGCTATAGGAAGGGTCTCAGGATTGGAATGGGAAGGACTTGGATATCACATCTCATGCTATAGGGAGGGTCTCAAGTTTGATATTAGAAGCTTTGAGATATCACATCTCATGATATCGGAAGGGTCTCAGGATTGGAATGGGAAGAAGTTGGATATCACATCTCATGATAAAGGAAGGGTCTAAGGTTTGGAAGGGGAAGGATTTGGATATCACATCTCATGTTATATTACGGGTCTCAGGTTTGGTATTAGAAGCATTGAGATATCAAGTCTCATAGTATAAGAAGGGTCTCAGAATTGGAATGGGAAGGAGTTGGATATCACATCTCAAGCTATAGGAAGGGTCTCAGGATTGGAATGGGAAGGACTTGGATATCACATCTCATGCTATAGGAAGGCTCTCAGGTTTGGAAGGGGAAAGAGTTGGATATCACATTTCATGTTAGAGGTAGGATCTCAGGTTTGGTATTAGAGGCATTGAGATATCACATCTCATGCTATCAGAAGGGTCTCAGGAATGGAATGGGAAGGAGTTGGATATCACATCTCATGCTAAAGGGAGGGTCTCAGGTTTGGAAGGGGAAGGATTTGGATATCACATCTCATGTTATAGGAAGGATCTCAGGTTTGGTATTAGAAGCATTGGATATCACATCTCATGCTATCGGAAGGATCTCAGGTTTGGTATTAGAAGCATTGAGATATCACATCTCATGCTATCAGAAGAGTCTCAGGATTGGAATGGGAAGGAGTTGGATATCACATCTCATGCTATAGGGAGGGTCTCAGGATTGGAATGGGAAGGACTTAGATATCACATATCATGCTATAGGGAGGGTCTCAGTTTTGATATTAGAAGCATTGAGATATCACATCTCATGCTATCGGAAGTGTCTCAGGATTGGAATGGGAAGGAGCTGGATATCACATCTCATGCTAAAGGAAGGGTCTCAGGTTTGGAACGGGAAGGATTTGGATATCACATCTCATGTTATAGGAAGGGTCTCAGGTTTGGTATAAGCATTGAGATATCACATCTCTGCTATCGGAAGAGTCTCAGGATTGGAATGGGAAGGAGTTGGATATCCCATCTCATGTTATAGGACGGGTCTCAGGTTTGTTATTAGAATCATTGAGATATCATATTGCATGCTGTAGGAAGGGTCTAAGGGTTGGAATGTGAAGGACTTGGATATCACATCTCATGCTATAGATAGGCTCTTAGGTTTGGAAAGGGAAGGAGTTGGATATCACATTTCATGTTAGAGGAAGGATCTCAGGTTTGGTATTAGAAGCATAGAGATATCACATCTCATGCTATAGGAAGGGTCTCAGGATTGGAATGAGAAGCAGTTGGATATCACATCTCATGCTATAGGAAGGGTCTCAGGTTTGGTATAAGCATTGAGATATCACATCTCATGCTATAGGAAGGGTCTCAGGATTGGAATGGGAAGGACTTGGATATCACATCTCATGCTATAGGGAGGGTCTCAAGTTTGATATTAGAAGCTTTGAGATATCACATCTCATGATATCAGAAGGGTCTCAGGATTGGAATGGGAAGGAGTTGGATATCACATCTCATGATAAAGGAAGGGTCTAAGGTTTGGAAGGGGAAGGATTTGGATATCACATCTCATGTTATATTACGGGTCTCAGGTTTCGTATTAGAAGCATTGAGATATCAAGTCTCATAGTATAGGAAGGGTCTCAGAATTGGAATGGGAAGGAGTTGGATATCACATCTCAAGCTATAGGAAGGGTCTCAGGATTGGAATGGGAAGGACTTGGATATCACATCTCATGCTATAGGAAGGCTCTCAGGTTTGGAAGGGGAAAGAGTTGGATATCACATTTCATGTTAGAGGTAGGATCTCAGGTTTGGTATTAGAGGCATTGAGATATCACATCTCATGCTATCAGAAGGGTCTCAGGAATGGAATGGGAAGGAGTTGGATATCACATCTCATGCTAAAGGGAGGGTCTCAGGTTTGGAAGGGGAAGGATTTGGATATCACATCTCATGTTATAGGAAGGATCTCAGGTTTGGTATTAGAAGCATTGAGATATCACATCTCATGCTATCGGAAGGATCTCAGGTTTGGTATTAGAAGCATTGAGATATCACATCTCATGCTATCAGAAGAGTCTCAGGATTGGAATAGGAAGGAGTTGGATATCACATCTCATGCTAAAGGGAGGGTCTCAGGTTTGGAAGGGGAAGGATTTGGATATCACATCTCATGTTATCGGAAGGATCTCACGTTTGGTATTAGAAGTATTGAGATATCATATCTCATGCTATAGGAAGGGTCTCAGGATTGGAATGAGAAGGAGTTGGATATCACATCTCATGCTATTGGGAGGGTCTCAGGATTGGAATGGGAAGGACTTAGATATCACATATCATGCTATAGGGAGGGTCTCAGTTTTGATATTAGAAGCATTGAGATATCACATCTCATGCTATCGGAAGTGTCTCAGGATTGGAATGGGAAGGAGCTGGATATCACATCTCATGTTATAGGAAGGGTCTCAGGTTTGGTATAAGCATTGAGATATCACATCTCTGCTATCGGAAGTGTCTCAGGATTGGAATGGGAAGGAGTTGGATATCCCATCTCATGTTATAGGACGGGTCTCAGGTTTGTTATTAGAATCATTGAGATATCATATTGCATGCTGTAGGAAGGGTCTAAGGGTTGGAATGTGAAGGACTTGGATATCACATCTCATGCTATAGATAGGCTCTTAGGTTTGGAAAGGGAAGGAGTTGGATATCACATTTCATGTTAGAGGAAGGATCTCAGGTTTGGTATTAGAAGCATTGAGATATCACATCTCATGCTATAGGAAGGGTCTCAGGATTGTAATGGGAAGCAGTTGGATATCACATCTCATGCTATAGGAAGGGTCTCAGGTTTGGTATAAGCATTGAGATATCACATCTCATGCTATAGGACGGGTCTCAGGATTGGAATGGAAGGAGTTGGATATCACATCTCATGTTATAGGAAGGATCTCAGGTTTGGTATTAGAAGCATTGAGACATCACATCTCATGCTATAGGAAGGGTCTCAGGGTTGGAATGGGAAGGAGTTGGATATCACATCTCATCCAATAGGAAGGGTCACAGGTTTGGAATAGGAAGGAATTGGATATCACATCTCATGTTATAGGAAGGATCTCAGGTTTGGTATTAGAAGCATTGAGATATCACATCTCATGCTATAGGAAGGGTCTCAGGATTGGAATGTGAAGGATTTGGATATCACATCTCATGCTAAAGGAAGGGTCTCAGGTTTGGTAGAAGCATTGAGATATCACGTCTCTGCTATCGGAAGGGTCTCAGGATTGGATTGGGAAGGAGTTGGATATCCCTTCTCATGCTATAGGAAGGGTCTCAGGATTTGAATGGCAAGGAGTTGGATATCACATCTCATGCCATAGGAAGGGTCTCAGGTTTGGTATAAGCATTGAGATATCACATCTCTGCTATCGGAAGGGTCTCAGGCTTCTAATACCAAACCTGAGACCCGTAATATAACATGAGATGTGATATCCAAATCATTCCCCTTCCAAACCTTAGACCCTTCCTTTATCATGAGATGTGATATCCAACTCCTTCCCATTCCAATCCTGAGACCCTTCCGATATCATGAGATGTGATATCTCAAAGCTTCTAATATCAAACTTGAGACCCTCCCTATAGCATGAGATGTGATATCCAAGTCGTTCCCATTCCAATCCTGAGACCCTTCCTATAGCATGAGATGTGATATCTCAATGCTTCTAATACCAAACCTGAGACCCTTCCTATAACATGAGATGGGAATATCCAACTCCTTCCCATTCCAATCCTGAGACCCTTCCGATAGCAGAGATGTGATATCTCAATGCTTATACCAAACCTGAGACCCTTCCTATGGCATGAGATGTGATATCCTACTCCTTGCCATTCAAATCCTGAGACCCTTCCTATAGCATGAGAAGGGATATCCAACTCCTTCCCAATCCAATCCTGAGACCCTTCCGATAGCAGAGACGTGATATCTCATTGCTTCTACCAAACCTGAGACCCTTCCTTTAGCATGAGATGTGATATCCAAATCCTTCACATTCCAATCCTGAGACCCTTCCTATAGCATGTGATGTGATATCTCAATGCTTCTAATACCAAACCTGAGATCCTTCCTATAACATGAGATGTGATATCCAATTCCTTCCCATTCCAAACCTGAGACCCTTCCTATTGGATGAGATGTGATATCCAACTCCTTCCCATTCCAACCCTGAGACCCTTCCTATAGCATGAGATGTGATGTCTCAATGCTTCTAATACCAAACCTGAGATCCTTCCTATAACATGAGATGTGATATCCAACTCCTTCCCTTTCCAAACCTAAGAGCCTATCTATAGCATGAGATGTGATATCCAAGTCCTTCCCATTCCAATCCTTAGACCCTTCCTACAGCATGCAATATGATATCTCAATGATTCTAATAAAAAACCTGAGACCCGTCCTATAGCATGAGATATGATATCCAAGTCCTTCCCATTCCAATCCTGAGACCCTTCCTATAACATGAAATGTGATATCCAACTCCTTCCCATTCCAACCTGAGACCCTTCCTATAGCATGAGATGGGATATCCAACTTCTTCCAAATCCAATACTGATACCCTTCCGATACCATGAGATGTGATATCCCAATGCTTCTACCAAACCTGAGACCCATACTATGGCATGAGATGTGATATCAAACTCCTTCCCATTCCAATCCTGAGACCCTTCCTATAGCTTGAGGTGTGATATCCAACTCCTTCCCATTCCAATTCTGAGACCCTTCTTATACCATGAGACTGGATATCTCAATGCTTCTAATACCAAACCTGAGACCCGTCCTATAACATGAGATGTGATATCCAAATCCTTCCCCTTCCAAACCTTAGACCCTTCCTTTATCATGAGATGTGATATCCAACTCCTTCCCATTCCAATCCTGAGACCCTTCCGATATCATGAGATTTGTTATCTCAATGCTTCTAATATCAAACTTGAGACCCTCCCTATAGCATGAGATGTGACATCCAAGTCCTTCCCATTCCAATCCTGAGACCCTTCCGATAGCAGAGATGTGATATCTCAATGCTTATACCAAACCTGAGACCCTTCCTATGGCATGAGATGTGATATCCTACTCCTTGCCATTCAAATCCTGAGACCCTTCCTATAGCATGAGAAGGGATATCCAACTCCTTCCCAATCCAATCCTGAGACCCTTCCGATAGCAGAGACGTGATATCTCATTGCTTCTACCAAACCTGAGACCCTTCCTTTAGCATGAGATGTGATATCCAAATCCTTCACATTCCAATCCTGAGACCCTTCCTATAGCATGTGATGTGATATCTCAATGCTTCTAATACCAAACCTGAGATCCTTCCTATAACATGAGATGTGATATCCAATTCCTTCCCATTCCAAACCTGAGACCCTTCCTATTGGATGAGATGTGATATCCAACTCCTTCCCATTCCAACCCTGAGACCCTTCCTATAGCATGAGATGTGATGTCTCAATGCTTCTAATACCAAACCTGAGATCCTTCCTATAACATGAGATGTGATATCCAACTCCTTCCCTTTCCAAACCTAAGAGCCTATCTATAGCATGAGATGTGATATCCAAGTCCTTCCCATTCCAATCCTTAGACCCTTCCTACAGCATGCAATATGATATCTCAATGATTCTAATAAAAAACCTGAGACCCGTCCTATAGCATGAGATATGATATCCAAGTCCTTCCCATTCCAATCCTGAGACCCTTCCTATAACATGAAATGTGATATCCAACTCCTTCCCATTCCAACCTGAGACCCTTCCTATAGCATGAGATGGGATATCCAACTTCTTCCAAATCCAATACTGATACCCTTCCGATACCATGAGATGTGATATCCCAATGCTTCTACCAAACCTGAGACCCATACTATGGCATGAGATGTGATATCAAACTCCTTCCCATTCCAATCCTGAGACCCTTCCTATAGCTTGAGGTGTGATATCCAACTCCTTCCCATTCCAATTCTGAGACCCTTCTTATACCATGAGACTGGATATCTCAATGCTTCTAATACCAAACCTGAGACCCGTCCTATAACATGAGATGTGATATCCAAATCCTTCCCCTTCCAAACCTTAGACCCTTCCTTTATCATGAGATGTGATATCCAACTCCTTCCCATTCCAATCCTGAGACCCTTCCGATATCATGAGATTTGTTATCTCAATGCTTCTAATATCAAACTTGAGACCCTCCCTATAGCATGAGATGTGACATCCAAGTCCTTCCCATTCCAATCCTGAGACCCTTCCTATAGCATGAGATGTGATATCTCTATGCTTCTAATACCAAACCTGAGACCCTTCCTATAACATGAGATGGGATATCCAACTCCTTCCCATTCCAATCCTGAGACCCTTCCGATAGCAGAGATGTGATATCTCAATGCTTATACCAAACCTGAGAACCTTCCTATGGCCTGAGATGTCATATACAACTCCTTCTCATTCCAATCCTGAGACCCTTCCTTTAGCATGAGATGTGATATCTCAATGCTTATACCAAATCTGAGACTCTTCCTATAGCATGAGATGTGATATCCAATTCCTTCCCATTCCAATCCTGAGACCCTTCCTATAGCATGAGATGTGATATCTCAATGCTTATACCAAACCTGAGAGCCTACCTATAGCATGAGATGTGATATCCAAGTCCATCCCATTCCAATCCTTAGACCCTTCCTGCAGCATGCGATGTGATATCTCAATGATTCTAATACCAAACCACAGACTCTTCCTATAACATGAGATGGGATATCCAACTCCTTCCCATTCCAATCCTGAGCCGCTTCCGATAGCAGAGATGTGATATCTCAATGCTTATACCAAACCTGAGACCCTTCCTATAACATGAGATGTGATATCCAACTCCTTCCCGTTCCAAACCTGAGACACTAACTATAGCATATGTGATATCCAACTCCTTCCCATTCCAAACATGAGACCCTTCCTATAGCAAGAAAGTAATATCCAACTCCTACCCATTCCAATCCTGAGACCCTTCCTATAGCAAGAGATGTGATATCCAAATCCTTCATATTCCAATCCTGAGACCCTTCCTATAACATGAGATGTGATATCCAACTCCTTCCCATTCCAACCTGAGACACTTCCTATAGCATGAGAAGGGATATCCAACTCCTTCCCAATCCAATCCTGAGACCCTTCCGATAGCAGAGATGTGATATCTCAATGCTTATACCAAACCTGAGACCCTTCCTATGGCATGAGATGTGATATCCAACTCCTTGCCATTCAAATCCTAAAACCCTTCCTATAGCATGAGATGTGATATCTCTATGCTTCTAATACCAAACCTGAGACCCTTCCTCTAACATGAGATGGGATATCCAACTCCTTCCCATTCCAATCCTGAGACCCTTCCGATAGCAGAGATGTGATATCTCAATGCTTATACCAAACCTGAGAACCTTCCTATGGCCTGAGATGTCATATACAACTCCTTCCCATTCCAATCCTGAGACCCTTCCTTTAGCATGAGATGTGATATCTCAATGCTTATACCAAATCTGAGACCCTTCCTATAGCATGAGATGTGATATCCAATTCCTTCCCATTCCAATCCTGAGACCCTTCCTATAGCATGAGATGTGATATCTCAATGCTTATACCAAACCTGAGAGCCTACCTATAGCATGAGATGTGATATCCAAGTCCATCCCATTCCAATCCTTAGACCCTTCCTACAGCATGCGATGTGATATCTCAATGATTCTAATACCAAACCAGAGACTCTTCCTATAACATGAGATGGGATATCCAACTCCTTCCCATTCCAATCCTGAGCCGCTTCCGATAGCAGAGATGTGATATCTCAATGCTTATACCAAACCTGAGACCCTTCCTATAACATGAGATGTGATATCCAACTCCTTCCCGTTCCAAACCTGAGACACTAACTATAGCATATGTGATATCCAACTCCTTCCCATTCCAAACATGAGACCCTTCCTATAGCAAGAAAGTAATATCCAACTCCTACCCATTCCAATCCTGAGACCCTTCCTATGGCATGATATGTGATATCCAACTCCTTGCCATTCAAATCCTAAAACCCTTCCTATAGCATGAGATGTGATATCTCTATGCTTCTAATACCAAACCTGAGACCCTTCCTCTAACATGAGATGGGATATCCAACTCCTTCCCATTCCAATCCTGAGACCCTTCCGATAGCAGAGATGTGATATCTCAATGCTTATACCAAACCTGAGAACCTTCCTATGGCCTGAGATGTCATATACAACTCCTTCCCATTCCAATCCTGAGACCCTTCCTTTAGCATGAGATGTGATATCTCAATGCTTATACCAAATCTGAGACCCTTCCTATAGCATGAGATGTGATATCCAATTCCTTCCCATTCCAATCCTGAGACCCTTCCTATAGCATGAGATGTGATATCTCAATGCTTATACCAAACCTGAGAGCCTACCTATAGCATGAGATGTGATATCCAAGTCCATCCCATTCCAATCCTTAGACCCTTCCTGCAGCATGCGATGTGATATCTCAATGATTCTAATACCAAACCAGAGACTCTTCCTATAACATGAGATGGGATATCCAACTCCTTCCCATTCCAATCCTGAGCCGCTTCCGATAGCAGAGATGTGATATCTCAATGCTTATACCAAACCTGAGACCCTTCCTATAACATGAGATGTGATATCCAACTCCTTCCCGTTCCAAACCTGAGACACTAACTATAGCATATGTGATATCCAACTCCTTCCCATTCCAAACATGAGACCCTTCCTATAGCAAGAAAGTAATATCCAACTCCTACCCATTCCAATCCTGAGACCCTTCCTATAGCAAGAGATGTGATATCCAAATCCTTCATATTCCAATCCTGAGACCCTTCCTATAACATGAGATGTGATATCCAACTCCTTCCCATTCCAACCTGAGACACTTCCTATAGCATGAGAAGGGATATCCAACTCCTTCCCAATCCAATCCTGAGACCCTTCCGATAGCAGAGATGTGATATCTCAATGCTTATACCAAACCTGAGACCCTTCCTATGGCATGAGATGTGATATCCAACTCCTTGCCATTCAAATCCTAAAACCCTTCCTATAGCATGAGATGTGATATCTCTATGCTTCTAATACCAAACCTGAGACCCTTCCTCTAACATGAGATGGGATATCCAACTCCTTCCCATTCCAATCCTGAGACCCTTCCGATAGCAGAGATGTGATATCTCAATGCTTATACCAAACCTGAGAACCTTCCTATGGCCTGAGATGTCATATACAACTCCTTCCCATTCCAATCCTGAGACCCTTCCTTTAGCATGAGATGTGATATCTCAATGCTTATACCAAATCTGAGACCCTTCCTATAGCATGAGATGTGATATCCAATTCCTTCCCATTCCAATCCTGAGACCCTTCCTATAGCATGAGATGTGATATCTCAATGCTTATACCAAACCTGAGAGCCTACCTATAGCATGAGATGTGATATCCAAGTCCATCCCATTCCAATCCTTAGACCCTTCCTACAGCATGCGATGTGATATCTCAATGATTCTAATACCAAACCAGAGACTCTTCCTATAACATGAGATGGGATATCCAACTCCTTCCCATTCCAATCCTGAGCCGCTTCCGATAGCAGAGATGTGATATCTCAATGCTTATACCAAACCTGAGACCCTTCCTATAACATGAGATGTGATATCCAACTCCTTCCCGTTCCAAACCTGAGACACTAACTATAGCATATGTGATATCCAACTCCTTCCCATTCCAAACATGAGACCCTTCCTATAGCAAGAAAGTAATATCCAACTCCTACCCATTCCAATCCTGAGACCCTTCCTATAGCAAGAGATGTGATATCCAAATCCTTCCCATTCCAATCCTGAGACCCTTCCTATAACATGAGATGTGATATCCAACTCCTTCCCATTCCAACCTGAGACACTTCCTATAGCATGAGAAGGGATATCCAACTCCTTCCCAATCCAATCCTGAGACCCTTCCGATAGCAGAGATGTGATATCTCAATGCTTATACCAAACCTGAGACCCTTCCTATGGCATGAGATGTGATATCCAACTCCTTCCCAATCCAATCCTGAGACCCTTCCGATAGCAGAGACGTGATATCTCAATGCTTCTACCAAACCTGAGACCCTTCCTTTAGCATGAGATGTGATATCCAAATCCTTCACATTCCAATCCTGAGACCCTTCCTATAGCATGAGATGTGATATCTCAATGCTTCTAATACCAATCCTGAGATCCTTCCTATAACATGAGATGTGATATCCAATTCCTTCCCATTCCAAACCTGAGACCCTTCCTATTGGATGAGATGTGATATCCAACTCCTTCCCATTCCAACCCTGAGACCCTTCCTATAGCATGAGATGTGATGTCTCAATGCTTCTAATACCAAACCTGAGATCCTTCCTATAACATGAGATGTGATATCCAACTCCTTCCATTCCAATCCTGAGACCCGTCCTATAGCATGAGATGTGATATCTCAATGCTTATACCAAACCTGAGACCCTTCCTATAGCATGAGATGTTATATCCAACTGCTTCCCATTCCAATCCTGAGACCCTTCCTATAGCATGAGATGTGATATCTCAATGCTTCTAATACCAAACCTGAGATCCTTCCTCTAACATGAAATGTGATATCCAACTCCTTCCCTTTCCAAACCTAAGAGCCTATCTATAGCATGAGATGTGATATCCAAGTCCTTCCCATTCCAACCCTTCGACCCTTCCTACAGCATGCAATATGATATCTCAATGATTCTAATAACAAACCTGAGACCCGTCCTATAACATGAGATGGGATATCCAACTCCTTCCCATTCCAATCCTGAGACACTTCCGATAGCAGAGATGTGATATCTCAATGCTTATACCAAACCTGAGACCCTTCCTATAACATGAGATGTGATATCCAAATCCTTCCCGTTCCAAACCTGAGACCCTTCCTTTAGCATGAGATGTGATATCCAGCACCTTCCCATTCCAATCCTGAGACACTTCCGATAGCATGAGATGTGATATCTCAATGCTTCTAATATCAAAACTGAGACCCTCCCTATAGCATGATATGTGATATCTAAGTCCTTCCCATTCCAATCCTGAGACCCTCCCTATAGCATGAGATGTGATATCCAACTCCTTCCCATTCCAATCCTGAGACCCTTCCTATAGCATGAGATATGATATCTCAATACTTCTAATACCAAACGTGAGATCCTTCCGATAACATGAGATGTGATATCCAAATCCTTCCCCTTCCAAACCTGAGACCCTCCCTTTAGCATGAGATGTGATATCCAACTCCTTCCTATTCCAATCCTGAGACTCTTCTGATAGCATGAGATGTGATATCTCAATGCTTCTAATACCAAACCTGAGATCCTTCCGATAGCATGAGATGTGATATCTCAATGCTTCTAATACCAAACCTGAGATCCTTCCTATAACATGAGATGTGATATCCAAATCCTTCCCCTTCCAAACCTGAGACCCTCCCTTTAGCATGAGATGTGATATCCAACTCCTTCCCATTCCATTCCTGAGACCCTTCTGATAGCATGAGATGTGATATCTCAATGCCTCTAATACCAAACCTGAGATCCTACCTCTAACATGAAATGTGATATCCAACTCTTTCCCCTTCCAAACCTGAGAGCCTTCCTATAGCATGAGATGTGATATCCAAGTCCTTCCCATTCCAATCCTGAGACCCTTCCTATAGCTTGAGATGTGATATCCAACTCCTTCCCATTCCAATTCTGAGACCCTTCCTATACTATGAGACTTGATATCTCAATGCTTCTAATACCAAACGTGAGACCCGTAATATAACATGAGATGTGATATCCAAATCCTTCCCCTTCCAAACCTTAGACCCTTCCTTTATCATGAGATGTGATATCCAACTCCTTCCCATTCCAATCCTGAGACCCTTCCGATATCATGAGATGTGATATCTCAAAGCTTCTAATATCAAACTTGAGACCCTCCCTATAGCATGAGATGTGATATCCAAGTCCTTCCCATTCCAATCCTGAGACCCTTCCTATAGCATGAGATGTGATATCTCAATGCTTCTAATACCAAACCTGAGACCCTTCCTATAACATGAGATGGGAATATCCAACTCCTTCCCATTCCAATCCTGAGACCCTTCCGATAGCAGAGATGTGATATCTCAATGCTTATACCAAACCTGAGATCCTTCCTATAACATGAGATGTGATATCCAACTCCTTCCCATTCCAATCCTGAGACACTTCCTATAGCATGAGATGTGATATCTCACTGCTTATACCAAACCTGAGACCCTTCCCATAGCATGAGATGTGATATCCAACTCCTTCCCATTCCAATCCTCAGACCCTTCCTATAGCATGAGATGTGATATCTCAATGCTTCTAATATCAAACTTGAGACCCTACCTATAGCATGAGATGTGATATCCAAGTCCTTCCAATTCCAATCCTGAGACACTTCCTATAGCATGAGATGTGATATCCAACTCCTTCCCATTCCAATCCTGAGACCCTTCCTATAGCATGAGATATGATATCTCAATACTTCTAATACCAAACGTGAGATTCTTCCGATAACATGAGATGTGATATCCAAATCCTTCCCCTTCCAAACCTGAGACCCTCCCTTTAGCATGAGATGTGATATCCAACTCCTTCCTATTCCAATCCTGAGACCCTTCTGATAGAATGAGATGTGATATCTCAATGCTTCTAATACCAAACCTGAGATCCTTCCGATAGCATGAGATGTGATATCTCAGTGCTTCTAATACCAAACCTGAGATCCTTCCTATAACATGAGATGTGATATCCAAATCCTTCCTCTTCCATACCTGAGACCCTCCCTTTAGCATGAGATGTGATATCCAACTCCTTCCCATTCCATTCCTGAGACCCTTCTGATAGCATGAGATGTGATATCTCAATGCCTCTAATACCAAACCTGAGATCCTACCTCTAACATGAAATGTGATATCCAACTCTTTCCCCTTCCAAACCTGAGAGCCTTCCTATAGCATGAGATGTGATATCCAAGTCCTTCCCATTCCAATCCTGAGACCCTTCCTATAGCTTGAGATGTGATATCCAACTCCTTCCCATTCCAATTCTGAGACCCTTCCTATACTCTGAGACTTGATATCTCAATGCTTCTAATACCAAACATGAGACCCGTAATATAACATGAGATGTGATATCCAAATCCTTCCCCTTCCAAACCTTAGACCCTTCCTTTATCATGGGATGTGATATCCAACTCCTTCCCATTCCAATCCTGAGACCCTTCCGATATCATGAGATGTGATATCTCAAAGCTTCTAATATCAAACTTGAGACCCTCCCTATAGCATGAGATGTGATATCCAAGTCCTTCCCATTCCAATCCTGAGACCCTTCCTATAGCATGAGATGTGATATCTCAATGCTTCTAATACCAAACCTGAGACCCTTCCTATAACATGAGATGGGAATATCCAACTGTTAGGAAAGATTTCGTAATTGTAGGTAATTTTCCTTCCATGTGGCAACCCCTAAACTTTTTGCTGTTGTTTTCACCTTGTTATTGACTTTGCCAGAGAAGTGCAGCCTTCTGCCGCACTCCTCTGGGCTTTCGCTCCTTTCTTACGGGGAAACTGACATGCCCTTAAGACAGTCAGTACCGGGGAACGCTGTTTCCCGTAGTTTCTTTTATCGTGTTGCGGCTTTAGTGCAACATGACACAAGAGGGCACTGTAAGCTAAGTTACAGCTCTCTTGGGTCTCTAGCCTTCTACAGGCCCTAGATACTCTTTTAGGATGGTATTTGATCGGTGCAAGTCATTCAGGGACTGGAATGGTGGCAGCGATCGTTTTGTTTATTTTGAGCTCCTTTTGGCGTTCTGAGCACGTTTTTCGCACTGAACCCAAAATGGTGGCCTGGCTCCCAAAATGGCCAGACCACGAGGCTCCTTTGTCTTGTCCACTGACCGTCTTGCTCCCTTCACCTTCCCCAGGTCGAGCGACCCGGGGCCTTCCTTATTTGGGCATGTACTTTCCCGCGAAACGTGGTTGCTTTCGCGGGCTTCTACATGTCGTTTGTGTGCCTCCAGGGTGTGGGCTGGGATGTCTGGTCCCAATACACATCCTGGGTGCCAGAGAGTCTAGGGTGGTGTGAATGCCTGGGACCACCGTGGTCCGTGATTGGTCCACGTATGGTATGTGTGTTGATGAGCGGATCTCCCATTGGCTCCCCTCCGTTTTGGCGTGAAGGGAACCGTGGATAAGAGGGGGCTGGAAACACCACTACCATGTCGATCTCCTGAGTTCTCACGAACGAAGGAATACAGGAGCCAAGTATCCTGCAACCACGAGGCTGGACCGAGGAATCGCTGGTGACCCGCTGAAGGAATCCTCCTTTGCACTGCTGTCGTCCTGTGAAACCCTTTCCTCCTTTGATCGAACCAGAAGGCCTGTACTGGTGCTTCGACCTTTGGAATAGCAGGAACAGCTATTCCCGGCGACTTCATCATCTCCTGCCAAGTAAGCCTTCGGAAGTGTCTCTGGGCCATCCAGTTGACTGACCAGCTTACAAGGGAGTCCTGCTCTGTAACCGCCGCCAGGTTGTGTTGTATTTCGAGTCCTTGTCACTCTCCCACGCTTCGTACACTTGGCGTTCCCAAGTCTGAAGGGAGGAGTGTACATTTGGCTCGAATACACACGGCCGCTCCGTTGTCCTGCTGCGGCAACAAACTGTGCCGGTTTCGTCGATTGGGACGTCTTTTTGCTCTACACGACTACGAGGCGTTCCCTGCTCTTCTGAACCTGCCAGCTGCTGAAACTAACGTGGAGAAGCCTGGGTCTGCTTGCTTCGGGGACCGGTGAGTAGTATAGCTAGGATCTGGTCGCCCTCCTGCAGTATCCCATTGCTTTTCCCTGCTGTGTAAAAACAGCACCCTTTTGCCGTACTCGCGCTCTGCTTCTGCTCGCTGTGGAGGCTGCGCTTGAGTTGCGGAACCTGTTCTCCTTCTGCTGTGCACTAACCTGAACTGCCTGACTTCCTCCGAAGAGCTTCTCCTTTTGCCCGTTGGCACCGGCGTGGCAGGTACTTTGAGCACAAGGCTCCACTCTTCGCAGGGCTCGGACTTCCATCTAGTTAGGTGCCTCTGAAGGCGAACTGAGTCTAAAGCGTTATCGCACTGCCTGTTTTCCTTCCCTGGCAGGTGGACTACACATTTCGTGCCTCTAATGCTTAAGACTGTCGTATTTGTATATATATTGTGTTGATATGGTATGTGTTGGTTTAATACTGTGATATTGTGATTTTTTCGCTACGGTCATTATTTTAAAGGCCTTAAAATAAATGTGTATATATTTTTGATATAACAACTGTTTGGAGTAGTTTGTAAGCGCTCTTGCTTTGTGTGCTCATTGCGGGCTTTCAGTCACCCTCACCCCTCTTGAGACCTAGTCTTGACCGCCGCGATCGCTACCTTGATTGGTCTGGCTCGTCCAGAGGTTACCCTGTTCCAAGTAATTAGGTGCGCCTTCTGAACTTCTGTGCCACCAGGACAGAGTTCAGAAATCCGTCTTAACAAATTGGTGTACAGCGGTGGGATACGACTGAGGGTATCCAGTGTTGCGCTCGAACTAAGGCATTTCAGGTTATTCCAACCAGTACACGTAGTGAATTGTTGTGGTATAACTTTAAAAAGGCCATAGTCCTATCAAACAGTATGGAAACAAATACCTTGTTAACTTTAAATGCTTCCAAATCAGAAACATTGAAGAAGATGTGTGCGAAGAGAGGTGTTTCCTCTCAAGGCACTAAATTGGAAATGATCCAAAGAATCGTGGCGTGGCAAGAAGCGCAGCTTGACGCTATAACTTCTGAGGACAGTGCAGAAGGTGGTGGGGCTGCTCTCACTGGTAGAACCGACGGTTCTGCCGCTGCACTGATCCATCGCGACCACGAGGACAGAGAGGACGAGATGTCTAATGTTTCCTCTGCCAGTGTTGATGGGGATGCTATGCTTGAATTCAAGAAGCAAGAGCTGCGGTTTAGGCAGCAGGAGCTTGAATTCAGCATAGCCAAACTAAAAATCGAACAGGCAGAAAAACAGAAAGACAGGGATCACCAGTTGGAACTGGCCAAGCTTCAGGTTGCAAATGGGTCCCAGGGTCCTGGACATGGGTCTGGGGCCTCCTCTCATCCATGGTTTCCAAAAGATCTGCTCAGTGTGTATGAAGAACGGAATGACATTATGGACTGGCTGAATGCGTTTGAGTATGCATGCGAAGTTCAGAAAGTTGCCAATGCTGATAAGATTGCGTGGTTACTCAGCAGACTGCCCCATTCTGGCTGTAGTGCCATTATGGAAATGTCAAAGGCTGAGCGAGCTGATTTCGCAATGTTAAAGCAAACTCTCATTTTAAAGTTTGGGAAGACTCCGGCCCAATATTTGAAACGTTTCAGAGAGTATAAGAAAAAGGAAGGTGGTACTTGGGTATCTTATGTCGCTGAATCTTTGAAAAACTTAACTGGCTGGGTCGAAGGTTATAAGGTTTCTACCTTCGAAGGCATGATAAATCTTGTCATGCTGGAACACATTTTTGGTTCTTCTTCCCCGGAGCTTAAGCCGCATTTGGCCGATTCGAAGGAGATAGATCCTAAGAAGCTGGCCATTGCAGCAGATTTATGGGTGTCACATCGAGTGTCCCATAAGGACAAAACTCATCCTGGTAAGCAGGAGGAAGGGAAAAAGTCCAAAGATATGGAGGGTGGGGAATCTGCTAAATCTTCTTCCCATAAGGGCCACAAAAAGAAAAATAAGGGTAAGACACAAGAGAACTCACAGGGTAGTGGAGGTCCGCCTCCGCAACAGAACTCTGGTTACAATAAGCCTCCCTACGTAAACAGACCCACTGGGGCTTGTTTTTCTTGTGGAGCAACTGACCATGTGAAGGGGGATCCCCGGTGTAAGGTTAGACCTTTGGGGGTCCACTCCGCTAATCTGGCCTTCTCCTCCTACGAGGAAGAAGAGATTACAGGAGCATCCTTCTCCTCAGACTAGTTTCCCAGCGGAATAGAGGCTGAGGTAGTTTTAGTGTCCCTAGGTTCCTGGGAGCCGAAAGTCGCAGAGGCTTATGCTAGGATTCCGGATAATACCAAGCACTACTTTAAAGACAGTGTGCTGATCACTGGAGTGGATACTCCAGCTCTTAGGGATAGTGGGTGCAGTCGCACTGTAGTGGATTCTACCTTGGTAGACTCAGAGGAAGTTGCCAGAGCTACTCTGATGCCCACTAAGTTGGCTGACGGCCCCCTCCGTATGTTTCCAGTAATACCTGTAAATCTTACTTTAAATGGTACAGCAGTCAGGATTCCAGTGAGCATTCAGAGAAACGTCCCGGGAAAGGTCTTGTTAGGTAATGATCTCAGAGCTTTAGGGCTCGTAGGAGACACTGCCGAAAGACCCTACACACGGTCTCAAGCACGGGCAGCATTGGCCAAGTCCAATACGCCGCCCCAGCCGAAGGGGAAACCCAAGGCGAAAGGAGTCTACAAGTCAAAACGAGGGAAAGAGAATATTCCCCCGAGCTCGCCTACCACTGCGGTGGAGGAAGTTGGTCAATCGCCCGGGCCTGACGAGGAGGTGGCGATGCCTGAAGTATTCGACCCCAACGATCATCCTGAACTAAAAGACTTGTTAGTTGAAGGAGGTCCTGATAGGGACGAATTCAGTAAAGGCCAACGTGAGTGCCCATCTCTGGAAGGCCTAAGGAGACAGGCCTGCTCCCAGCTTGAGGGTGAACCTCCTGGGAAGCATAGGATTTATTGGGAAGGTGGACTCCTGTATAGTGAGCCCACAGAGTCTACAGAAGGAGACCATAGGAGGTTGGTGGTTCCCCTTGCTGTTAGGCCCTTCCTCCTGCAGTTGGCGCATGAAGTTCCCCTTGCTGGTCACCTTGGTATGAAGAGGACCAAGCAAAGGTTATCCATGCACTTCTACTGGCCCAAGATGGGGGTGCAAGTAGAAAGTCACTGCAGGAGTTGTGCCTCCTGCCAGTTGTCTGGTAAGGTTGGCGTGACAATCCAAGCTCCGTTGGTACCGCTCCCAGTTGTGGGGGTACCATTTGAAAGGGTAGGGATCGACATGGTTGGTCCCCTTGACCCGCAAACATCCTCGGGCAATAGGTTTATCCTGGTGCTGGTCGACCATGCAACCAGGTATCCTGAGGCCATCCCATGGAAAACTGTAACTGCCAAGTCAGTTGCAGAAGCTTTACTCGGCATATTTACTAGGGTTGGCTTCCCTAAAGAAGTTGTGCCGGATGATGGCAGCAACTTTATGTCGAAGTATAGGCAGGCTATGTGGAAAGAATGTGGGGTCACCTACAGGTTCTCTTCTGCATACCACCCCCAGACCAATGGTCTGGGGGGCGTTTCAACAGGACGTTAAAGAGCATGATTGGGGCTCTGGAGGAGCCTCAGAGAAGAAAATGGGATCTTCTTGTTTCATGCTTACTGTTTGCCTACCGAGAGGTACCACAGGAGGGTGTTGGCTTCAGCCCCTTCGAACTTCTGTTCGGTCATCCCGTACGGGGACCCTTAGCCATCGTCAAAGAGGGATGGGAGATGCCCACTCCCCCTGTTACTACCAACGTAGTTGATTATGTGCTAGGGCTCAGAAAACGGATGGTACTTCTGATGGGCTTGGCTAGTGATAAATTGAAGGCAGGGCAAGCGCTGGTGAAACATTGGTACGACCAGAAAGCTTCCCTCATCAACTTTACACTTGGTCAGCAAGTCCTGATCATGAATCCCATAAGGCCTCGAGCTTTACAGGACAAATGGTCAGGCCCTTACCCAGTGGTGGAGCCCCTGGGTGAGGTTATCTATTCAGTGGACCTTGGAAGGCCTGGACAGGCTCCAAAAGTGTTTCACGCGAATAGGCTGAAGGCTTTCGGCCCAAGCGTCGAAATCGCAGCACTGCTACTGGCTTCAGACGTTGCGGGAGAGGAGTCTGAACCTCTCCCCGACCTGTTCCCAAGCAGTCCTTCAGATAGCTCTTTTGAGGGGGACCAAGTGGCCCCTCACCAAAATGGACAAGGCTCAGTGGTTTACCTTGGACATGAAGTAGGTGGAGGGAGGAGACAGCCTCTACTCAGTCAGGTACAAGCAGTACAAGACTGGCCTACCCCCACTACGCAAACCCAAGTGAGAGCCTTTTTAGGACTCACGGGGTATTACCGCAATTTTGTGGCAGACTATGGCACCATAGCTGCTCCTCTGACTGCCCTCACAACTCCGAAGAAACCCAAGAAGGTAACTTGGACCGACGAGTGTGAGAAGGCCTTCAATGGCTTAAAAGACTCCTTGTGCCAGGCCCCTGTCCTTAGGGCCCCTGATTATCAAAGACCTTTTATCGTGCAGACGGACGCCTCTGACACTGGGATAGGAGCTGTACTATCACAAGTAGATGAGAAGGGTAAGGAACACCCTATCGGTTTTATTAGTCGCCAGCTTAAGGACAGAGATCTCAGATGGTCCACGGTAGAGAAAGAATGTTTCTCTGTTGTGTGGGCCCTAAGGAAGCTGAGGCCCTACCTCTATGGGACCCACTTCACTGTGCAAACTGATCATAAGCCGTTAAAGTGGCTAATGAACATGAAGGGGGAGAATCCAAAGTTGCTTAGGTGGTCCATAAGTCTTCAAGGCTTCGACTTCACTATTGAGCATAGGCCAGGTGTCCAACATAGCAATGCTGATGGGTTGTCCAGAATGTTTAACCGACCTGAACAAGAGACTCATCCAGGGGTGGATTAGTTCCCCCTGTCCATAGTCTGGGAGGGGTGAGTGTTAGGAAAGATTTCGTAATTGTAGGGAATTTTCCTTCCATGTGGCAACCCCTAAACTTTTTGCTATTGTTTTTAACCTTGTTCTTGACTTTGCCAGAGAAGTAAAGCCTTCTGCCGCACTTCTCTGGGCTTTCGCTCCTTTTCTTATGGGGAAACTGACATGCCCTTAAGACAGTCAGTACCGGGGAACGCTGTTTCCCGTAGTTTCTTTTATCATGTTGCGGCTTTAGTGCAACATGACACAAGAGGGCACTGTAAGCTAAGTTACAGCTCTCTTGGGTCTCTAGCCTTCTACAGACTCTAGATACTCTTTTAGGATGGTATTTGATCGGTGCAAGTCATTCAGGGACTCGAATGGTGGCAGCGATCGTTTTGTTTATTTTGAGCTCCTTTTGGCGTTCTGAGCACGTTTTTCGCACTGAACCCAAAATGGTGGCCTGGCTCCCAAAATGGCCAGACCACGAGGCTCCTTTGTCTTGTCCACTGACCGTCTTGCTCCCTTCACCTTCCCCAGGTCGGGCGACCCGGGGCCTTCCTTATTTGGGCATGTACTTTCCCGCGAAACGTGGTTGCTTTCGCGGGCTTCTACATGTCGTTTGTGTGCCTCCAGGGTGTGGGCTGGGATGTCTGGTCCCAATACACATCCTGGGTGCCAGAGAGTCTGGGGTGGTGTGAATGCTTGGGACTACCGTGGTCCGTGATTGGTCCACGTATGGTATGTGTGTTGATGTGCGGATCTCCCATTGGCTCCCCTCCGTTTTGGCGCGAAGGGAACCGTGGATAAGAGGGAGCTGGAAACACCACTGCCATGTCGATCTCCTGAGTTCTCACGAACGAAGGAATACAGGAGCCAAGTATCCTGCAACCCAGAGGCTGGACCGAGGAATCGCTGGTGACCCGCTGAAGGAATCCTCCTTTGCACTGCTGTCGTCCTGTGAAACCCTTTCCTCCTTTGATCGAACCAGAAGGCCTGTACTGGTGCTTCGACCTTTGGAATAGCAGGAACAGCTATTCCCGGCGACTTCATCATCTCCTGCCAAGTAAGCCTTCGGAAGTGTCTCTGGGCCATCCAGTTGACTGACCAGTTTACAAGGGAGTCCTGCTCTGTAACTGCCGCCAGGTTGTGTTGTATTTCGAGTCCTTGTCACTCTCCCACGCTTCGTACACTTGGCGTTCCCAAGTCTGAAGGGAGGAGTGTACATTTGGCTCGAATACACACGGCCGCTCCGTTGTCCTGCTGCGGCAACAAACTGTGCCGGTTTCGTCGATTGGGACGTCTTTTTGCTCTACACGACTACGAGGCGTTCCCTGCTCTTCTGAACCTGCCAGCTGCTGAAACTAACGTGGAGAAGCCTGGGTCTGCTTGCTTCGGGGACCGGTGAGTAGTATAGCTAGGATCTGGTCGCCCTCCTGCAGTATCCCATTGCTTTTCCCTGCTGTGTAAAAACAGCACCCTTTTGCCGTACTCGCGCTCTGCTTCTGCTCGCTGTGGAGGCTGCGCTTGAGTTGCGGAACCTGTTCTCCTTCTGCTGTGCACTAACCTGAACTGCCTGACTTCCTCCGAAGAGCTTCTCCTTTTGCCCGTTGGCACCGGCGTGGCAGGTACTTTGAGCACAAGGCTCCACTCTTCGCAGGGCTCGGACTTCCATCTAGTTAGGTGCCTCTGAAGGCGAACTGAGTCTAAAGCGTTATCGCACTGCCTGTTTTCCTTCCCTGGCAGGTGGACTACACATTTCGTGCCTCTAATGCTTAAGACTGTCGTATTTGTATATATATTGTGTTGATATGGTATGTGTTGGTTTAATACTGTGATATTGTGATTTTTTCGCTACGGTCATTATTTTAAAGGCCTTAAAATAAATGTGTATATATTTTTGATATAACAACTGTTTGGAGTAGTTTGTAAGCGCTCTTGCTTTGTGTGCTCATTGCGGGCTTTCAGTCACCCTCACCCCTCTTGAGACCTAGTCTTGACCGCCGCGATCGCTACCTTGATTGGTCTGGCTCGTCCAGAGGTTACCCTGTTCCAAGTAATTAGGTGCGCCTTCTGAACTTCTGTGCCACCAGGACAGAGTTCAGAAATCCGTCTTAACAAATTGGTGTACAGCGGTGGGATACGACTGAGGGTATCCAGTGTTGCGCTCGAACTAAGGCATTTCAGGTTATTCCAACCAGTACACGTAGTGAATTGTTGTGGTATAACTTTAAAAAGGCCATAGTCCTATCAAACAGTATGGAAACAAATACCTTGTTAACTTTAAATGCTTCCAAATCAGAAACATTGAAGAAGATGTGTGCGAAGAGAGGTGTTTCCTCTCAAGGCACTAAATTGGAAATGATCCAAAGAATCGTGGCGTGGCAAGAAGCGCAGCTTGACGCTATAACTTCTGAGGACAGTGCAGAAGGTGGTGGGGCTGCTCTCACTGGTAGAACCGACGGTTCTGCCGCTGCACTGATCCATCGCGACCACAAGGACAGAGAGGACGAGATGTCTAATGTTTCCTCTGCCAGTGTTGATGGGGATGCTATGCTTGAATTCAAGAAGCAAGAGCTGCGGTTTAGGCAGCAGGAGCTTGAATTCAGCATAGCCAAACTAAAAATCGAACAGGCAGAAAAACAGAAAGACAGGGATCACCAGTTGGAACTGGCCAAGCTTCAGGTTGCAAATGGGTCCCAGGGTCCTGGACATGGGTCTGGGGCCTCCTCTCATCCATGGTTTCCAAAAGATCTGCTCAGTGTGTATGAAGAACGGAATGACATTATGGACTGGCTGAATGCGTTTGAGTATGCATGCGAAGTTCAGAAAGTTGCCAATGCTGATAAGATTGCGTGGTTACTCAGCAGACTGCCCCATTCTGGCTGTAGTGCCATTATGGAAATGTCAAAGGCTGAGCGAGCTGATTTCGCAATGTTAAAGCAAACTCTCATTTTAAAGTTTGGGAAGACTCCGGCCCAATATTTGAAACGTTTCAGAGAGTATAAGAAAAAGGAAGGTGGTACTTGGGTATCTTATGTCGCTGAATCTTTGAAAAACTTAACTGGCTGGGTCGAAGGTTATAAGGTTTCTACCTTCGAAGGCATGATAAATCTTGTCATGCTGGAACACATTTTTGGTTCTTCTTCCCCGGAGCTTAAGCCGCATTTGGCCGATTCGAAGGAGATAGATCCTAAGAAGCTGGCCATTGCAGCAGATTTATGGGTGTCACATCGAGTGTCCCATAAGGACAAAACTCATCCTGGTAAGCAGGAGGAAGGGAAAAAGTCCAAAGATATGGAGGGTGGGGAATCTGCTAAATCTTCTTCCCATAAGGGCCACAAAAAGAAAAATAAGGGTAAGACACAAGAGAACTCACAGGGTAGTGGAGGTCCGCCTCCGCAACAGAACTCTGGTTACAATAAGCCTCCCTACGTAAACAGACCCACTGGGGCTTGTTTTTCTTGTGGAGCAACTGACCATGTGAAGGGGGATCCCCGGTGTAAGGTTAGACCTTTGGGGGTCCACTCCGCTAATCTGGCCTTCTCCTCCTACGAGGAAGAAGAGATTACAGGAGCATCCTTCTCCTCAGACTAGTTTCCCAGCGGAATAGAGGCTGAGGTAGTTTTAGTGTCCCTAGGTTCCTGGGAGCCGAAAGTCGCAGAGGCTTATGCTAGGATTCCGGATAATACCAAGCACTACTTTAAAGACAGTGTGCTGATCACTGGGGTGGATACTCCAGCTCTTAGGGATAGTGGGTGCAGTCGCACTGTAGTGGATTCTACCTTGGTAGACTCAGAGGAAGTTGCCAGAGCTACTCTGATGCCCACTAAGTTGGCTGACGGCCCCCTCCGTATGTTTCCAGTAATACCTGTAAATCTTACTTTAAATGGTACAGCAGTCAGGATTCCAGTGAGCATTCAGAGAAACGTCCCGGGAAAGGTCTTGTTAGGTAATGATCTCAGAGCTTTAGGGCTCGTAGGAGACACTGCCGAAAGACCCTACACACGGTCTCAAGCACGGGCAGCATTGGCCAAGTCCAATACGCCGCCCCAGCCGAAGGGGAAACCCAAGGCGAAAGGAGTCTACAAGTCAAAACGAGGGAAAGAGAATATTCCCCCGAGCTCGCCTACCACTGCGGTGGAGGAAGTTGGTCAATCGCCCGGGCCTGACGAGGAGGTGGCGATGCCTGAAGTATTCGACCCCAACGATCATCCTGAACTAAAAGACTTGTTAGTTGAAGGAGGTCCTGATAGGGACGAATTCAGTAAAGGCCAACGTGAGTGCCCATCTCTGGAAGGCCTAAGGAGACAGGCCTGCTCCCAGCTTGAGGGTGAACCTCCTGGGAAGCATAGGATTTATTGGGAAGGTGGACTCCTGTATAGTGAGCCCACAGAGTCTACAGAAGGAGACCATAGGAGGTTGGTGGTTCCCCTTGCTGTTAGGCCCTTCCTCCTGCAGTTGGCGCATGAAGTTCCCCTTGCTGGTCACCTTGGTATGAAGAGGACCAAGCAAAGGTTATCCATGCACTTCTACTGGCCCAAGATGGGGGTGCAAGTAGAAAGTCACTGCAGGAGTTGTGCCTCCTGCCAGTTGTCTGGTAAGGTTGGCGTGACAATCCAAGCTCCGTTGGTACCGCTCCCAGTTGTGGGGGTACCATTTGAAAGGGTAGGGATCGACATGGTTGGTCCCCTTGACCCGCAAACATCCTCGGGCAATAGGTTTATCCTGGTGCTGGTCGACCATGCAACCAGGTATCCTGAGGCCATCCCATGGAAAACTGTAACTGCCAAGTCAGTTGCAGAAGCTTTACTCGGCATATTTACTAGGGTTGGCTTCCCTCAAGAAGTTGTGCCGGATGATGGCAGCAACTTTATGTCGAAGTATAGGCAGGCTATGTGGAAAGAATGTGGGGTCACCTACAGGTTCTCTTCTGCATACCACCCCCAGACCAATGGTCTGGGGGGGCGTTTCAACAGGACGTTAAAGAGCATGATTGGGGCTCTGGAGGAGCCTCAGAGAAGAAAATGGGATCTTCTTGTTTCATGCTTACTGTTTGCCTACCGAGAGGTACCACAGGAGGGTGTTGGCTTCAGCCCCTTCGAACTTCTGTTCGGTCATCCCGTACGGGGACCCTTAGCCATCGTCAAAGAGGGATGGGAGATGCCCACTCCCCCTGTTACTACCAACGTAGTTGATTATGTGCTAGGGCTCAGAAAACGGATGGTACTTCTGATGGGCTTGGCTAGTGATAAATTGAAGGCAGGGCAAGCGCTGGTGAAACATTGGTACGACCAGAAAGCTTCCCTCATCAACTTTACACTTGGTCAGCAAGTCCTGATCATGAATCCCATAAGGCCTCGAGCTTTACAGGACAAATGGTCAGGCCCTTACCCAGTGGTGGAGCCCCTGGGTGAGGTTATCTATTCAGTGGACCTTGGAAGGCCTGGACAGGCTCCAAAAGTGTTTCACGCGAATAGGCTGAAGGCTTTCGGCCCAAGCGTCGAAATCGCAGCACTGCTACTGGCTTCAGACGTTGCGGGAGAGGAGTCTGAACCTCTCCCCGACCTGTTCCCAAGCAGTCCTTCAGATAGCTCTTTTGAGGGGGACCAAGTGGCCCCTCACCAAAATGGACAAGGCTCAGTGGTTTACCTTGGACATGAAGTAGGTGGAGGGAGGAGACAGCCTCTACTCAGTCAGGTACAAGCAGTACAAGACTGGCCTACCCCCACTACGCAAACCCAAGTGAGAGCCTTTTTAGGACTCACGGGGTATTACCGCAATTTTGTGGCAGACTATGGCACCATAGCTGCTCCTCTGACTGCCCTCACAACTCCGAAGAAACCCAAGAAGGTAACTTGGACCGACGAGTGTGAGAAGGCCTTCAATGGCTTAAAAGACTCCTTGTGCCAGGCCCCTGTCCTTAGGGCCCCTGATTATCAAAGACCTTTTATCGTGCAGACGGACGCCTCTGACACTGGGATAGGAGCTGTACTATCACAAGTAGATGAGAAGGGTAAGGAACACCCTATCGGTTTTATTAGTCGCCAGCTTAAGGACAGAGATCTCAGATGGTCCACGGTAGAGAAAGAATGTTTCTCTGTTGTGTGGGCCCTAAGGAAGCTGAGGCCCTACCTCTATGGGACCCACTTCACTGTGCAAACTGATCATAAGCCGTTAAAGTGGCTAATGAACATGAAGGGGGAGAATCCAAAGTTGCTTAGGTGGTCCATAAGTCTACAAGGCTTCGACTTCACTATTGAGCATAGGCCAGGTGTCCAACATAGCAATGCTGATGGGTTGTCCAGAATGTTTAACCGACCTGAACAAGAGACTCATCCAGGGGTGGATTAGTTCCCCCTGTCCATAGTCTGGGAGGGGTGAGTGTTAGGAAAGATTTCGTAATTGTAGGGAATTTTCCTTCCATGTGGCAACCCCTAAACTTTTTGCTATTGTTTTTAACCTTGTTCTTGACTTTGCCAGAGAAGTAAAGCCTTCTGCCGCACTTCTCTGGGCTTTCGCTCCTTTTCTTATGGGGAAACTGACATGCCCTTAAGACAGTCAGTACCGGGGAACGCTGTTTCCCGTAGTTTCTTTTATCATGTTGCGGCTTTAGTGCAACATGACACAAGAGGGCACTGTAAGCTAAGTTACAGCTCTCTTGGGTCTCTAGCCTTCTACAGACTCTAGATACTCTTTTAGGATGGTATTTGATCGGTGCAAGTCATTCAGGGACTCGAATGGTGGCAGCGATCGTTTTGTTTATTTTGAGCTCCTTTTGGCGTTCTGAGCACGTTTTTCGCACTGAACCCAAAATGGTGGCCTGGTTCCCAAAATGGCCAGACCACGAGGCTCCTTTGTCTTGTCCACTGACCGTCTTGCTCCCTTCACCTTCCCCAGGTCGGGCGACCCGGGGCCTTCCTTATTTGGGCATGTACTTTCCCGCGAAACGTGGTTGCTTTCGCGGGCTTCTACATGTCGTTTGTGTGCCTCCAGGGTGTGGGCTGGGATGTCTGGTCCCAATACACATCCTGGGTGCCAGAGAGTCTGGGGTGGTGTGAATGCTTGGGACTACCGTGGTCCGTGATTGGTCCACGTATGGTATGTGTGTTGATGTGCGGATCTCCCATTGGCTCCCCTCCGTTTTGGCGCGAAGGGAACCGTGGATAAGAGGGAGCTGGAAACACCAGTGCCATGTCGATCTCCTGAGTTCTCACGAACGAAGGAATACAGGAGCCAAGTATCCTGCAACCCAGAGGCTGGACCGAGGAATCGCTGGTGACCCGCTGAAGGAATCCTCCTTTGCACTGCTGTCGTCCTGTGAAACCCTTTCCTCCTTGGATCGAACCAGAAGGCCTGTACTGGTGCTTCGACCTTTGGAATAGCAGGAACAGCTATTCCCGGCGACTTCATCCTCTCCTGCCAAGTAAGCCTTCGGAAGTGTCTCTGGGCCATCCAGTTGACTGACCAGCTTACAAGGGAGTCCTGCTCTGTAACCGCCGCCAGGTTGTGTTGTATTTCGAGTCCTTGTCACTCTCCCACGCTTCGTACACTTGGCGTTCCCAAGTCTGAAGGGAGGAGTGTACATTTGGCTTGAATACACACGGCCGCTCCGTTGTCCTGCTGCGGCAACAAAACTGTGCTGGTTTCGTCGATTGGGACGTCTTTTTGCTCTACACGACTACGAGGCGTTCCCTGCTCTTCTGAACCTGCCAGCTGCTGAATCTACGTGGAGAAGCCTGGGTCTGCTTGCTTCGGGGACCGGTGAGTAGTTTAGCTAGGATCTGGTCGCCCTCCTGCAGTATCCCATTGCTTTTCCCTGCTGTGTAAAAACAGCACCCTTTTGGCCGTACTCGCGCTCTGCTTCTGCTCGCTGTGGAGGCTGCGCTTGAGTTGCGGAACCTGTTCTCCTTCTGCTGTGCACTAACCCGAACTGCCTGACTTCCTCCGAAGAGCTTCCCCTTTTGCCCGTTGGCACCGGCGTGGCAGGTACTTTGAGCACAAGGCTCCACTCTTCGCAAGGCTCGGACTTCCATCTAGTTAGGTTCCTCTGAAGGCGAACTGAGTCTAAAGCGTTATCGCACTGCCTGTTTTCCTTTCCTTTCAGGTGGACTACATATTTCGTGCTTTAAACGCTTGCGACTGTGTATTTGTATATATATTGTGTTGATATGGTATGTGTTGATTTAATATTGTGATATTGTGATTTTCTCGCTACGGTCATTATTTTAAAGGCCTTAAAATAAATGTGTATCTATTTTTGATATAATAACTGTTTGGAGTAGTTTGTAAGCGCTCTTGCTTTGTGTGCTCATTGCGGGCTTTCAGTCACCCTCACCCCTCTTGATACCTAGTCTTGACCGCCGCGATCGCTACCTTGATTGGTCTGGCTTGTCCAGAGGTTACCCTGTTCCAAGTAATTAGGTTGGCCTTCTGAACTTCTGCGCCACCAGGACAGAGTTCAGAAATCCGTCTTAACAAATTGGTGTACAGCGGTGGGATACGACTGAAGGTATCCAGTGTTGCGCTCGAACTAAGGCATTTCAGGTTATTCCAAACAGTACACGTAGTGAATTGTTGTAATATAACTTTAAAAAGGCCATAGTCCTATCAAACAGTATGGAAACAAATACGTTGTTAACTTTAAATGCTTCCAAATCAGAAACGCTGAAAAAGATGTGTGCGGAGAGAGGTGTTTCCTCTCAAGGCACAAAATTGGAAATGATCCAAAGAATCGTGGCGTGGCAAGAAGCGCAGCTTGACGCTATTACTTCTGAGGACAGTGCGGAAGGTGGTGGGGCTGCTCTCACTGGTAGAAGCGACGGTTCTGCCGCCGCACTGATCCACCGCGACCACGAGGACAGGGAGGATGTAATGTCTAATGTTTCCTCTGCCAGTATTGATGGGGAGGCTATGCTTGAATTCAAGAAGCAAGAGCTGCGGTTTAGGCAGCAGGAGCTTGAATTCAGCATAGCCAAACTAAAAATCGAACAGGCAGAAAAACAGAAAGACAGGGATGACTAGTTGGAACTGTCCAAGCTTCAGGTTGCAAATGGATCCAAGGGTCCTAGACATGGGTCTGGGGCTTCCTCTCATCCACGGTTTCCGAAAGATCTGCTCAGTGTGTATGAAGAAAGGAATGACATTATGGACTGGCTGAATGCGTTTGAGTATGCATGCAAGGTTCAAGAAGTTGACAATGCTGATAAGATTGCGTGGTTGCTCAGTAGACTGCCCCATTCTGGCTGCAGTGCCATTATGGAAATGTCGAAGGCTGAGCGGGCTGATTTCGCAATGTTAAAGCAAACTCTCATTTTAAAGTTTGGGAAGACTCCGGCCCAATATTTAAAGCGTTTTCGAGAGTATAAGAAAAAGGAAGGTGGTACTTGGGTATCTTATGTCGCTGAATCTTTGAAAAACTTAACTGGCTGGGTCGAAGGTTATAAGGTTTCTACCTTCGAAGGCATGATAAATCTTGTCATGCTGGAACATATTTTTGCTTCTTCTTCCCCGGAGCTTAAGCAGCATTTGGCCGATTCGAAGGAGATAGATCCTAAGAAGCTGGCCATTGCAGCAGACTTATGGGTGTCACATCGAGTGTCCCATAAGGACAAAACTCATCCTGGTAAGCAGGAGGAAGGGAAAAAGTCCAAAGATATGGAGGGTGGGGAATCTGCTAAATCTTCCTCCCATAAGGGCCACAAAAAGAAAAACAAGGGTAAGACACAAGAGAACTCACAGGGTAGTGGAGGTCCGCCTCCAAAACAGAACTCTGGTTACAATAAGCCTCCCTACGTAAACAGACCCACTGGGGCTTGTTTTTCTTGTGGAGCAACTGACCATGTGAAGGGGGATCCCCGTTGTAAGGTTAGACCTTTGGGGGTCCACTCCGCTAATCTGGCCTTCTCCTCCTACGAGGAAGAAGAGATTACAGGAGCATCCTTCTCCTCAGACTCATTTCCCAGCGGAATAGAGGCTGAGGTAGTTTTAGTGTCCCTGGGTTCCTGGGAGCCTAAAGTCGCAGAGGCTTATGCTAGGATTCCGGATAATACCAAGCACTACTTTAAAGACAGTGTGCTGATCAATGGAGTGGATACTCCAGCTCTTAGGGATAGTGGGTGCAGTCGAACTGTAGTGGATTCTACCTTGGTAGACTCAGAGGAAGTTGCCAGAGCTACTCTGATGCCCACTAAGTTGGCTGACGGCCCCCTCCGTATGTTTCCCGTGATCCCTGTAAATCTTACTTTAAATGGTACAGCAGTCAGGATTCCAGTGAGCATTCAGAGAAACGTCCTGGGAAAGGTCTTGTTGGGCAATGATCTCAGAGCTTTAGGGCTCGTAGGAGACACTGCCGAAAGACCCTACACACGGTCTCAAGCACGGGCAGCATTGGCCAAGTCCAATACGCCGCCCCAGCCAAAGGGGAAACCCAAGGCGAAAGGAGTCTACAAGTCAAGACGAGGGAAAGAGAATATTCCCCCGAGCTCGCCTACCACTGCGGTGGAGGAAGTTGGTCAATCGCCCGGGCCTGACGAGGAGGTGGCGATGCCTGAAGTATTCGACCCCAACGATCATCCTGAACTAAAAGACTTGTTAGTTGAAGGAGGTCCTGATAGGGACGAATTCAGTAAAGGCCAACGTGAGTGCCCATCTCTGGAAGGCCTAAGGAGACAGGCCTGCTCCCAGCTTGAGGGTGAGCCTCCTGGGAAGCATAGGATTTATTGGGAAGGTGGACTCCTGTATAGTGAGCCCACAGAGTCTACAGAAGGAGACCATGGGAGGTTGGTGGTTCCCCTTGCTGTTAGGCCCTTCCTCTTGCAGTTGGCGCATGAAGTTCCCCTTGCTGGTCACCTTGGTATGAAGAGGACCAAGCAAAGGTTATCCATGCACTTCTACTGGCCCAAGATGGGGGTGCAAGTAGAAAGTCACTGCAGGAGTTGTGCCTCCTGCCAGTTGTCTGGTAAGGTTGGCGCGACAATCCAAGCTCCGTTGGTACCGCTCCCAGTTGTGGGGGTACCATTTGAAAGGGTAGGGATCGACATCGTTGGTCCCCTTGACCCGCAAACATCCTCAGGCAATAGGTTTATCCTGGTGCTGGTCGACCATGCAACCAGATATCCTGAGGCCATCCCATTTACAACTGTAACTGCCAAGCCAGTTGCAGAAGCTTTACTCGGCATGTTTACTAGGGTTGGCTTCCCTAAAGAAGTTGTGTCGGATCATGGCAGCAACTTTATGTCGAAGTATAGGCAGGCTATGTGGAAAGAATGTGGGGACACCTACAGGTTCTCTTCTGCATACCGCCCCCAGACCAATGGTCTGGGGGGGCGTTTCAGCAGGACGTTAAAGAGCATGATTGGGGCTCTGGAAGAGCCTCAGAGAAGGAAATGGGATCTTCTTGTTTCATGCTTACTGTTTGCCTACCGAGAGGTACCCCAGGAGGGTGTTGGCTTCAGCCCCTTCGAACTTCTGTTCGGTCATCCCGTACGGGGACCCTTAGCCATCGTCAAAGAGGGATGGGAGATGCCCACTCCCCCTGTTGCTACCAATGTAGTTGATTATGTGCTATGGCTCAGAAAACGGATGGTACTTCTGATGGGATTGACTAGTGATAAATTGAAGGCAGGGCAAGCGCTGGTGAAACATTGGTACGACCAGAAAGCTTCCCTCATCAACTTTACACTTGGTCAACAAGTCCTGATCATGAATCTCAAGGCCTCGAGCTTTACAGGACAAATGGTCAGGCCCTTACCCAGTGGTGGAGCCCCTGGGTGAGGTTAACTATTCAGTGGACCTTGGAAGGCCTGGACAGGCTCCAAAAGTGCTTCCCGTGAATAGGCTGAAGGCTTTCGGCCCAAGCGTCGAAATCGCAGCACTGCTACTGGCTTCAGATGTTGAGGAAGAGGAGTCTGAACCTCTCCCCGACCTGTTCCCAAGCAGTCCTTCAGTTAGCTCTTTTGAGGGTGTCCGAGGGGCCCCTCACCAAAATGGACAAGGCTCAGTGGTTTACCTTGGACAGGAAGTAGTTGGAGGGAGGAGACAGCCTCTATCCAGTAAGGTACAAGCAGTACAAGACTGGCCTGCCCCCACTACGCAAACCCAAGTGAGAGACTTTTTAGGACTCACGGGGTATTACCGCAATTTTGTGGCAGACTATGGCACCATAGCTGCTCCTCTGACTGCCCTCACAACTCCGAAGAAACCCAAGAAGGTAACTTGGACCGACGAGTGTGAGAAGGCCTTCAATGGCTTAAAAGACTCCTTGTGCCAGGCCCCTGTGCTCAGGGCCCCTGATTATCAAAGACCTTTTATCGTGCAGACGGATGCCTCTGACACTGGGATAGGAGCTGTACTATCACAAGTAGATGAGAAGGGTAAGGAACACCCTATCGGTTTTATTAGTCGCCAGCTTAAGGACAGAGAGCTCAGATGGTCCACGGTAGAGAAAGAATGTTTCTCTGTTGTGTGGGCCCTAAGGAAGCTGAGGCCCTACCTCTATGGGACCCACTTCACTGTGCAGACTGACCATAAGCCGTTAAAGTGGCTAATGAACATGAAGGGGGAGAATCCAAAGTTGCTTAGGTGGTCCATAAGTCTACAAGGCTTCGACTTCACTATTGAGCATAGGCCAGGTGTCCAACATAGCAATGCTGATGGGTTGTCCAGAATGTTTAACCGACCTGAACAAGAGACTCATCCAGGGGTGGATTAGTTCCCCCTGTCCATAGTCTGGGAGGGGCGAGTGTTAGGAAAGATTTCGTAATTGTAGGGAATTTTCCTTCCATGTGGCAACCCCTAAACTTTTTGCTATTGTTTTTAACCTTGTTCTTGACTTTGCCAGAGAAGTACAGCCTTCTGCCGCACTTCTCTGGGCTTTCGCTCCTTTTCTTATGGGGAAACTGACATGCCCTTAAGACAGTCAGTACCGGGGAACGCTGTTTCCCGTAGTTTCTTTTATCATGTTGCGGCTTTAGTGCAACATGACACAAGAGGGCACTGTAAGCTAAGTTACAGCTCTCTTGGGTCTCTAGCCTTCTACAGACTCTAGATACTCTTTTAGGATGGTATTTGATCGGTGCAAGTCATTCAGGGACTCGAATGGTGGCAGCGATCGTTTTGTTTATTTTGAGCTCCTTTTGGCGTTCTGAGCACGTTTTTCGCACTGAACCCAAAATGGTGGCCTGGCTCCCAAAATGGCCAGACCACGAGGCTCCTTTGTCTTGTCCACTGACCGTCTTGCTCCCTTCACCTTCCCCAGGTCGGGCGACCCGGGGCCTTCCTTATTTGGGCATGTACTTTCCCGCGAAACGTGGTTGCTTTCGCGGGCTTCTACATGTCGTTTGTGTGCCTCCAGGGTGTGGGCTGGGATGTCTGGTCCCAATACACATCCTGGGTGCCAGAGAGTCTGGGGTGGTGTGAATGCCTGGGACTACCGTGGTCCGTGATTGGTCCACGTATGGTATGTGTGTTGATGTGCGGATCTCCCATTGGCTCCCCTCCGTTTTGGCGCGAAGGGAACCGTGGATAAGAGGGAGCTGGAAACACCACTGCCATGTCGATCTCCTGAGTTCTCACGAACGAAGGAATACAGGAGCCAAGTATCCTGCAACCCAGAGGCTGGACCGAGGAATCGCTGGTGACCCGCTGAAGGAATCCTCCTTTGCACTGCTGTCGTCCTGTGAAACCCTTTCCTCCTTGGATCGAACCAGAAGGCCTGTACTGGTGCTTCGACCTTTGGAATAGCAGGAACAGCTATTCCCGGCGACTTCATCCTCTCCTGCCAAGTAAGCCTTCAGAAGTGTCTCTGTGCCATCCAGTTGACTGACCAGCTTACAAGGGAGTCCTGCTCTGTAACCGCCGCCAGGTTGTGTTGTATTTCGAGTCCTTGTCACTCTCCCACGCTTCGTACACTTGGCGTTCCCAAGTCTGAAGGGAGGAGTGTACATTTGGCTTGAATACACACGGCCGCTCCGTTGTCCTGCTGCGGCAACAAAACTGTGCTGGTTTCGTCGATTGGGACGTCTTTTTGCTCTACACGACTACGAGGCGTTCCCTGCTCTTCTGAACCTGCCAGCTGCTGAATCTACGTGGAGAAGCCTGGGTCTGCTTGCTTCGGGGACCGGTGAGTAGTTTAGCTAGGATCTGGTCGCCCTCCTGCAGTATCCCATTGCTTTTCCCTGCTGTGTAAAAACAGCACCCTTTTGGCCGTACTCGCGCTCTGCTTCTGCTCGCTGTGGAGGCTGCGCTTGAGTTGCGGAACCTGTTCTCCTTCTGCTGTGCACTAACCCGAACTGCCTGACTTCCTCCGAAGAGCTTCCCCTTTTGCCCGTTGGCACCGGCGTGGCAGGTACTTTGAGCACAAGGCTCCACTCTTCGCAGGGCTCGGACTTCCATCTAGTTAGGTGCCTCTGAAGGCGAACTGAGTCTAAAGCGTTATCGCACTGCCTGTTTTCCTTTCCTTTCAGGTGGACTACATATTTCGTGCTTTAAACGCTTGCGACTGTGTATTTGTATATATATTGTGTTGATATGGTATGTGTTGGTTTAATATTGTGATATTGTGATTTTCTCGCTACGGTCATTATTTTAAAGGCCTTAAAATAAATGTGTATCTATTTTTGATATAATAACTGTTTGGAGTAGTTTGTAAGCGCTCTTGCTTTGTGTGCTCATTGCGGGCTTTCAGTCACCCTCACCCCTCTTGAGACCTAGTCTTGACCGCCGCGATCGCTACCTTGATTGGTCTGGCTTGTCCAGAGGTTACCCTGTTCCAAGTAATTAGGTTGGCCTTCTGAACGTCTGCGCCACCAGGACAGAGTTCAGAAATCCGTCTTAACAAGATGTGATATCTCAATGCTTATACCAAACCTGAGAGCCTACCTATAGCATGAGATGTGATATCCAAGTCCATCCCATTCCAATCCTTAGACCCTTCCTACAGCATGCGATGTGATATCTCAATGATTCTAATACCAAACGAGAGACTCTTCCTATAACATGAGATGGGATATCCAACTCCTTCCCATTCCAATCCTGAGCCGCTTCCGATAGCAGAGATGTGATATCTCAATGCTTATACCAAACCTGAGACCCTTCCTATAACATGAGATGTGATATCCAACTCCTTCCCGTTCCAAACCTGAGACACTAACTATAGCATATGTGATATCCAACTCCTTCCCATTCCAAACATGAGACCCTTCCTATAGCAAGAAAGTAATATCCAACTCCTACCCATTCCAATCCTGAGACCCTTCCTATAGCAAGAGATGTGATATCCAAATCCTTCCCATTCCAATCCTGAGACCCTTCCTATAACATGAGATGTGATATCCAACTCCTTCCCATTCCAACCTGAGACACTTCCTATAGCATGAGAAGGGATATCCAACTCCTTCCCAATCCAATCCTGAGACCCTTCCGATAGCAGAGATGTGATATCTCAATGCTTATACCAAACCTGAGACCCTTCCCATGGCATGAGATGTGATATCCAACTCCTTGCCATTCAAATCCTGAGACCCTTCCTATAGCATGAGAAGGGATATCCAACTCCTTCCCAATCCAATCCTGAGACCCTTCCGATAGCAGAGACGTGATATCTCAATGCTTCTACCAAACCTGAGACCCTTCCTTTAGCATGAGATGTGATATCCAAATCCTTCACATTCCAATCCTGAGACCCTTCCTATAGCATGAGATGTGATATCTCAATGCTTCTAATACCAAACCTGAGATCCTTCCTATAACATGAGATGTGATATCCAATTCCTTCCCATTCCAAACCTGAGACCCTTCCTATTGGATGAGATGTGATATCCAACTCCTTCCCATTCCAACCCTGAGACCCTTCCTATAGCATGAGATGTGATGTCTCAATGCTTCTAATACCAAACCTGAGATCCTTCCTATAACATGAGATGTGATATCCAATTCCTTCCATTCCAATCCTGAGACCCGTCCTATAGCATGAGATGTGATATCTCAATGCTTATACCAAACCTGAGACCCTTCCTATAGCATGAGATGTGATATCCAACTGCTTCCCATTCCAATCCTGAGACCCTTCCTATAGCATGAGATGTGATATCTCAATGCTTCTAATACCAAACCTGAGATCCTTCCTCTAACATGAAATGTGATATCCAACTCCTTCCCTTTCCAAACCTAAGAGCCTATCTATAGCATGAGATGTGATATCCAAGTCCTTCACATTCCAACCCTTAGACCCTTCCTACAGCATGCAATATGATATCTCAATGATTCTAATAACAAACCTGAGACCCGTCCTATAACATGAGATGGGATATCCAACTCCTTCCCATTCCAATCCTGAGACACTTCCGATAGCAGAGATGTGATATCTCAATGCTTATACCAAACCTGAGAACCTTCCTATAACATGAGATGTGATATCCAAATCCTTCCCGTTCCAAACCTGAGACCCTTCCTTTAGCATGAGATGTGATATCCAGCTCCTTCCCATTCCAATCCTGAGACAGTTCCGATAGCATGAAATGTGATATCTCAGTGCTTCTAATATCAAAACTGAGACCCTCCCTATAGCATGATATGTGATATCTAAGTCCTTCCCATTCCAATCCTGAGACCCTCCCTATAGCATGAGATGTGATATCCAACTCCTTCCCATTCCAATCCTGAGACCCTTCCTATAGCATGAGATATGATATCTCAATACTTCTAATACCAAACGTGAGATCCTTCCGATAACATGAGATGTGATATCCAAATCCTTCCCCTTCCAAACCTGAGACCCTCCCTTTAGCATGAGAGATGTGATATCCAACTCCTTCCTATTCCAATCCTGAGACTCTTCTGATAGCATGAGATGTGATATCTCAATGCTTCTAATACCAAACCTGAGATCCTTCCGATAGCATGAGATGTGATATCTCAATGCTTCTAATACCAAACCTGAGATCCTTCCTATAACATGAGATGTGATATCCAAATCCTTCCCCTTCCAAACCTGAGACCCTCCCTTTAGCATGAGATGTGATATCCAACTCCTTCCCATTCCATTCCTGAGACCCTTCTGATAGCATGAGATGTGATATCTCAATGCCTCTAATACCAAACCTGAGATCCTACCTCTAACATGAAATGTGATATCCAACTCTTTCCCCTTCCAAACCTGAGAGCCTTCCTATAGCATGAGATGTGATATCCAAGTCCTTCCCATTCCAATCCTGAGACCCTTTCTATAGCTTAAGATGTGATATCCAACTCCTTCCCATTCCAATCCTGAGACCCTTCCGATATCATGAGATGTGATATCTCAAAGCTTCTAATATCAAACTTGAGACCCTCCCTATAGCATGAGATGTGATATCCAAGTCCTTCCCATTCCAATCCTGAGACCCTTCCTAAAGCATGAGATGTGATATCTCAATGCTTCTAATACCAAACCTGAGACCCTTCCTATAACATGAGATGGGAATATCCAACTCCTTCCCATTCCAATCCTGAGACCCTTTCGATAGCAGAGATGTGATATCCAAGTCCTTCCCCTTCCAAACCTTAGACCCTTCCTTTATCATGAGATGTGATATCCAAGTCCTTCCCATTCCAATCCTGAGACCCTTCCTATAGCTTGAGATGTGATATCCAACTCCTTCCCATTCCAATTCTGAGACCCTTCCTATACTATGAGACTTGATATCTCAATGCTTCTAATACCAAACCTGAGACCCGTAATATAACATGAGATGTGACATCCAAATCCTTCCCCTTCCAAACCTTAGACCCTTCCTTTATCCTGAGATGTGATATCCAACTCTTTCCCATTCCAATCCTGAGACCCTTCCGATATCATGAGATGTGATATCTCAAAGCTTCTAATATCAAACTTGAGACCCTCCCTATAGCATGAGATGTGATATCCAAGTCCTTCCCATTCCAATCCTGAGACACTTCCTATAGCATGAGATGTGATATCTCACTGCTTATACCAAACCTGAGACCCTTCCCATAGCATGAGATGTGATATCCAACTCCTTCCCATTCCAATCCTGAGACCCTTCCGATATCATGAGATGTGATATCTCAATGCTTCTAATATCAAACTTGAGACCCTACCTATAGCATGAGATGTGATATCCAAGTCCTTCCCATTCCAATCCTGAGACACTTCCTATAGCATGAGATGTGATATCTCAATGCTTCTAATACCAAACCTGAGACTCTTCCTATAACATGAGATGGGATATCCAACTCCTTCCCATTCCAATCCTGAGACCCTTTTGATAGCAGAGATGTGATATCTCAATTATTATACCAAACCTGAGACCCTTCCTACGGCATGAGATGTCATATTCAACTCCTTCCCATTCCAATCCTGAGACCCTTCCTATAGCATGAGATGTGATATCCAACTCCTTCCCATTCCAATCCTGAGACCCTTCCTATAGCATGAGATGTGATGTCTCAATGCTTCTAATACCAAACCTGAGATCCTTCCTATAACATGATATGTGATATCCAACTCCTTCCATTCCAATCCTGAGACCCTTCCTATAGCATGAGATGTGATATCTCAATGCTTATACCAAACCTGAGACCCTTCCTATAGCATGAGATGTGATATCCAACTCCTTCCCATTCCAATCCTGAGACCCTTCCTATAGCCTGAGATGTGATATCTCAATGCCTCTAATACCAAACCTGAGATCCTTCCTCTAACATGAAATGTGATATCCAACTCCTTCACTTTCCAAACCTGAGACCCTTCCTATAGCATGAGATGTGATGTCTCAATGCTTCTAATACCAAACCTGAGATCCTTCCTATAACATGAGATGGGATATCCAACTCCTTCCCATTCCAATCCTGAGACACTTCCGATAGCATGAGATGTGATATCCAGCTCCTTCCCATTCCAATCCTGAGACACTTCCGATAGCATGAGATGTGATATCTCAATGCTTCTAATATCACAACTGAGACCCTCCATATAGCATGATATGTGATATCTAAGTCCTTCCCATTCCAATCCTGAGACCCTTCCTATAGCATGAGATGTGATATCTCAATGCTTCTACCAAACCTGAGACCCTTCCTTTAGCATGAGATGTGATATCCAACTCCTTCCCATTCCAATCCTGAGACCCTTCCTATAGCATGAGATGTGATATCTCAATACTTCTAATACCAAACCTGAGATCCTTCCGATAACATGAGATGTGATATCTCAATACTTCTAATACCAAACCTGAGATCCATCCTATAACATGAGATGTGATATCCAAATCCTTCCCCTTCCAAACCTGAGACCCTCCCTTTAGCATGAGATGTGATATCCAACTCCTTCCCATTCCAATCCTGAGACCCTTCTGATAGCATAAGATATGATATCTCAATGCTTCTATACCAAACCTGAGATCCTTCCGATAGCATGAGATGTGATATCTCAATACTTCTAATACCAAACCTGAGATCCTTCCTATAACATGAGATGTGATATCCAAATCCTTATCTTCCAAACCTGAGACCCTCCCTTTAGCATGAGATGTGATATCCAACTCCTTCCCATTCCAATCCTGAGACTCTTCTGATAGCATAAGATATGATATCTCAATGCTTCTATACCAAACCTGAGATCCTTCTGATAGCATGAGATGTGATATCTCAATACTTCTAATACCAAACCTGAGATCCTACCTCTAACATGAAATGTGATATCCAACTCTTTCCCCTTGCAAACCTGAGAGCCTTCCTATAGCATGAGATGTGATATCCAAGTCCTTCCCATTCCAATCCTGAGACCCTTCCTATAACATGAGATGTGATATCCAACTCCTTCCCATTCCAACCTGAGACCCTTCCTATAGCATGAGATGGGATATCAAACTCCTTCCAAATCCAATCCCGATACCCTTCCGATAGCATGAGATGTGATATCCCAATGCTTCTACCAAACCTGAGACCCATACTATGGCATGAGATGTGATATCAAACTCATTCCCATTCTAATCCTGAGACCCTTCCTATAGCTTGAGATGTGATATCCAACTCCTTCCCATTCCAATTCTGAGACCCTTCCTATACCATGAGACTTGATATCTCAATGCTTCTAATACCAAACCTGAGACCCGTCCTATAACATGAGATGTGATATCCAAATCCTTCCCCTTCCAAACCTTAGACCCTTCCTTTATCATGAGATGTGATATCCAACTCCTTCCGATTCCAATCTTGAGACCCTTCCGATATCATGAAATGTGATATCTCAATGCTTCTAATATCAAACTTGAGACCCTCCCTATAGCATGAGATGTGATATCCAAGTCCTTCCCATTCCAATCCTGAGACCCTTCCTATAGCATGAGATGTGATATCTCAATGCTTCTAATACCAAACCTGAGACCCTTCCTATAACATGAGATGGGAATATCCAACTCCTTCCCATTCCAATCCTGAGACCCTTCCGATAGCAGAGATGTGATATCTCAATGCTTATACCAAACCTGAGATCCTTCCTATAACATGAGATGTGATATCCAACTCCTTCCCATTCCAATCCTGAGACACTTCCTATAGCATGAGATGTGATATCTCACTGCTTATACCAAACCTGAGACCCTTCCTATAGCATGAGATGTGATATCCAACTCCTTCCCATTCCAATCCTGAGACCCTTCCTATAGCATGAGATGTGATATCTCAATGCTTCTAATATCAAACTTGAGACCCTCCCTATAGCATGAGATGTGATACCCAAGTCCTTCCCATTCCAATCCTGAGACACTTCCTATAGCATGAGATGTGATATCTCAATGCTTCTAATACCAAACCTGAGACTCTTCCTATAACATGAGATGGGATATCCAACTCCTTCCCATTCCAATCCTGAGACCCTTTCGATAGCAGAGATGTGATATCCAAGTCCTTCCCCTTCCAAACCTTAGACCCTTCCTTTATCATGAGATGTGATATCCAACTTCTTCCCATTCCAATCTTGAGACCCTTCCGATATTATGAAATGTGATATCTCAATGCTTCTAATATCAAACTTGAGACCCTCCCTATAGCATGAGATGTGATATCCAAGTCCTTCCCATTCCAATCCTGAGACCCTTCCTATAGCATGAGATGTGATATCTCAATGCTTCTAATACCAAACCTGAGACCCTTCCTATGACATGAGATGGGAATATCCAACTCCTTCCCATTCCAATCCTGAGACCCTTCCGATAGCAGAGATGTGATATCTCAATGCTTATACCAAACCTGAGATCCTTCCTATAACATGAGATGTGATATCCAACTCCTTCCCATTTCAATCCTGAGACACTTCCTATAGCATGAGATGTGATATCTCACTGCTTATACCAAACCTGAGACCCTTCCTATAGCATGAGATGTGATATCTCAATGCTTCTAATATCAAACTTGAGACCCTCCCTATAGCATGAGATGTGATACCCAAGTCCTTCCCATTCCAATCCTGAGACACTTCCTATAGCATGAGATGTGATATCTCAATGCTTCTAATACCAAACCTGAGACTCTTCCTATAACATGAGATGGGATATCCAACTCCTTCCCATTCCAATCCTGAGACCCTTTCGATAGCAGAGATGTGATATCTCAATGTTTATACCAAACCTGAGACCCTCCCTACGGCATGAGATGTCATATACAACTCCTTCCCATTCCAATCCTGAGACCCTTCCTATAGCATGAGATGTGATATCCAACTCCTTCCCATTCCAATCCTGAGACCCTTCCTATAGCATGAGATGTGATGTCTCAATGCTTCTAATACCAAACCTGAGATCCTTCCTATAACATGAGATGTGATATCCAACTCCTTCCATTCCAATCCTGAGACCCTTCCTATAGCATGAGAAGTGATATCTCAATGCTTATAACAAAACCTGAGACCCTTCCTATAGCATGAGATGTGATATCCAACTCCTTCGCATTCCAATCCTGAGACCCTTCCTATAGCCTGAGATGTGATATCTCAATGCCTCTAATACCAAACCTGAGATCCTTCCTCTAACATGAAATGTGATATCCAACTCCTTCACTTTCCAAACCTGAGAGCCTATCTATAGCATGAGATGTGATATCCAAGTCCTTCCCATTCCAATCCTTAGACCCTTCCTACAGCATGCAATATGATATCTCAATGATTTTAATAAAAAACCTGAGACCCGTCATATAACATGAGATGGGATATCCAACTCCTTCCCATTCCAATCCTGAGACACTTCCGATAGCAGAGATGTGATATCTCAATGTTTATACCAAACCTGAGACCGTTCCTATAACATGAGATGTGATATCCAACTCCTTCCCGTTCCAAACCTGAGACCCTTCCTTTAGCATGAGATGTGATATCTCACTGCTAATACCAAACCTGAGACCCTTCCTATAGCATGAGATGTGATATCTCAATGCTTCTAATATCAAACTTGAGACCCTCCCTATAGCATGAGATGTGATACCCAAGTCCTTCCCATTCCAATCCTGAGACACTTCCTATAGCATGAGATGTGATATCTCAATGCTTCTAATACCAAACCTGAGACTCTTCCTATAACATGAGATGGGATATCCAACTCCTTCCCATTCCAATCCTGAGACCCTTTCGATAGCAGAGATGTGATATCTCAATGTTTATACCAAACCTGAGACCCTCCCTACGGCATGAGATGTCATATACAACTCCTTCCCATTCCAATCCTGAGACCCTTCCTATAGCATGAGATGTGATATCCAACTCCTTCCCATTCCAATCCTGAGACCCTTCCTATAGCATGAGATGTGATGTCTCAATGCTTCTAATACCAAACCTGAGATCCTTCCTATAACATGAGATGTGATATCCAACTCCTTCCATTCCAATCCTGAGACCCTTCCTATAGCATGAGAAGTGATATCTCAATGCTTATAACAAAACCTGAGACCCTTCCTATAGCATGAGATGTGATATCCAACATCTTCGCATTCCAATCCTGAGACCCTTCCTATAACCTGAGATGTGATATCTCAATGCCTCTAATACCAAACCTGAGATCCTTCCTCTAACATGAAATGTGATATCCAACTCCTTCACTTTCCAAACCTGAGAGCCTATCTATAGCATGAGATGTGATATCCAAGTCCTTCCCATTCCAATCCTTAGACCCTTCCTACAGCATGCAATATGATATCTCAATGATTTTAATAAAAAACCTGAGACCCGTCATATAACATGAGATGGGATATCCAACTCCTTCCCATTCCAATCCTGAGACACTTCCGATAGCAGAGATGTGATATCTCAATGTTTATACCAAACCTGAGACCGTTCCTATAACATGAGATGTGATATCCAACTCCTTCCCGTTCCAAACCTGAGACCCTTCCTTTAGCATGAGATGTGATATCCAGCTCCTTCCCATTCCAATCCTGAGACACTTCCGATAGCATGAGATTTGATATCTCAATGCTTCTAATATCAAAACTGAGACCCTCCCTATAGCATGATATGTGATATCTAAGTCCTTCCCATTCCAATCCTGAGACCCTTCCTATAGCATGAGATGTGATATCTCAATGCTTATCCTTGATTCCTGTAGTAAATTGATTTCCTTTGCAGGCCGACTCCTGTCACGAATGCCTTGTCTGCATGCATTCTCTCCTGCCCATTCTCTCACCGTGGCTATTTGCCTACCCCCTTCCTCTCTCAGTGGATGGACTTCTCCATACTAGCCTCCTACCACTCAACTCCGCCTACTTGGAGAATTCAACATGAACCTGTATGCTTCCTGACCTGGACTTTTACGAGATCTGCAACTCTTCATGTCGCTGGCCCTACACACTGCAGGGAATACTCAGGATTTTCTGATCTCAGACCTCCCCCTCTGTAACCCTCTCAACAATCCTCTCCCGTGGTGATCAAGTTCTCATCTCCAAAGAAGGCTAACTGCCAGCTGTTCCTCCTCAGAGGAGTTCTCCCTTTCTGTCCCTGCTCCCTGCACAGTTTCGCGTTGCAAACACTCGCTTCCCTGCTCTCTGGTTTAGACGCTTTTCCTTCTCAGAGGCCTTCTTCCTTTCTGCCCTTTTCGCGTTGCAAGTACTCGCTTCCCAGCTCTCTGGTTTAGACGCGTGTTCCCTGCCTTCTCTCCTCTTCCCGCTGCCTTCAAATCAAAAAATGAGCTCCAAAAGATACACAGTGCTCAGAATGCTCTATAACACCCATTATTCAACATATAGCTGTAACCCGCTAGACGTATTGAAACGTGCTAAAAACGAGCAGAAACCGCTAGAAAATGTACTTTCCTCGCGTTTTGGTAAATGCGAATTCTGGTGGATTCCCATTTTGTACTCTGTTCGTGCGTTTGTTCAGTCGAATCCTGGTCTTTTGAACCACTCTTCTCCCATACAAGGGAGGGTCAAAATGTGTTGTTCACAGGCTGAATTTATACTGCTGAAATACTCGCTTCATCCTTTCTGTCCCTGCTCCCTGCACCGTTTCGCGTTGCATGTACTCGCTTCCCAGCTCTCTGGTTTAGACGCGTGTACCCTGCATTTACCAAAACGCGAGGGAAGTACATTTTCTAGCTGTTTTTGCTAGTTTTTAGCACGTTTCAATACGTCTAGCGGGTTACAGCTATATGTGGAATAATGGGTGTTATAAAGCATTCTGAACACTGTATCTTGTGGTACAAATTGGAAGGCTGTAGCAAGAGGAGAGAAGGCAGGGAACACGCATCTCAACCAGAGAGCTGGGAAGCGAGTACATGCAACGCGAAACGGTGCAGGGAGCAGGGACAGAAAGGATGAACACCTATGAGGAGGAGCAGCTGGTAGTTAGCCTGCATAGGAGAGAAGAATGTGATCACTAGGGGAGTGCAGCCTGTAAACTAGAAGGAACGATGAACAAAGGGCGACTGCATTAACAGATGGCAAATACACGTTCCAAAACAGTCAGGAAAGCTGATAATGCCTTGAAGATTTCAGCCGTATACATTCAGCCTGTGAACAGCAGTAGATGTTGACCCCCCCTCCCTAGTATGGGAGAACAGTGGTTAAAAACTTCAGGATTCGACACAAACGCACGGACACAGTACATACAACATGGGAACCCACCAGAATTCGCATTTACAAAAACGCGAGGGAAGTACATTTTCTAGCTATTTTTGCTAGTTTTTAGCACGTTTCAATACGTCTAGCGGGTTACAGCTATATGTTGAATAATGGGGTTATAAAGCATTCTGAACACTATCTTGTGGAGCTCATTGGAAGGCTGTAGGAAGAGTAGAGAAGGCAGGGAACACGCATCTAAACCAGAGAGCTGGGAAGCGAGTACATGCAATGCGAAACGGTGCAGGGAGCAGGGACAGAAAGGTGGAACGCCTCTGAGGAGGAGCAGCTGGTAGTTAGCCTGCTCTGGAGAGGAGAATGTGATCACCACGGGAGTGCAGCCTTGAAACAAGAACGGACGATGAAAACATGTTGACTGGAATAACAGATGGCAAATACACTTTCCAGAACAGTCGGTTTACCCGATAATGCATTGACGATTTCAGCAGTATACATTCAGCCTGTGAACAGTAGATTTTGATCCCTCCTTGTATGGATGACGAGTGGTTAAAAACATCAGGATTCGACTGAACAAATGCACGAACAGAGTACAAAATGGGAATCCACCAGAATTCTTATTTAACAAAACGCGTGGAAAGAACATTTTCTAGCTATTTTTGCTAGTTTTTAGCACTTTTCAATACGTCAAGCGGGTTACAGCTATATCTTGAATAATGGGTGTTATAAAGCATTCTGAGCACCGTGTATCTTTTGAAGCTCATTTGTTGATTTGAAGGCAGCGGGAAGAGGAGAGAAGGCAGGGAACACACGTCTAAACCAGAGAGCTGGGAAGCGAGTTGTTCTCTGCAACGCGAAACGATGCAGAGAACAAGCACAGAAAGGAAGAAGGAAAAGCGTCTAAACCAGAGAGCAGGGAAGCGAGTGTTTGCAACGCGAAACGGTGCAGAGAGCAGGGACAGAAAGGGAGAACTCCACTGAGGAGGAACAGCTGGTAGTTAGCCTTCTTTGGAGATGAGAACTTGATCACCACGGGAGAGGATTGTTGAGAGGGTTACATAGGGGGATGTCTGAGATCAGAAAATCCTGAGTATTCCCTGCAGTGTGTAGGGCCAGAGACATGAAGAGTTGCAGATCTCGTAAAAGTCCAGGTCAGGAAGCATACAGGTTCATTTTGAATTCTCCAAGTAGGCGGAGTTGAGTGGTAGGAGGCTAGGATGGAGAAGTCCATCCACTGAGAGAGGAAGGGGGTAGGCAAATAGCCACGGTGAGAGAATGGCCAGGAAAGAGAGAATGCATGCAGACAAGGCATTCGGGAGAGGAGTCGGCCTGCAAAGGAAAGCAATTTACTACAGGAATCAAGGATACTCCCCCTCAAGAACGGTGGATCTGGGCATGGAGAGGAACTTGTCATCAGGGAGGAAAGTGTCAGAGCTCGAGACAGCGCTGGCCGTCATCCATGTCTCGGTTAGACCAAGGACATCAAGGTCGGGTTCTTCCAGGAAATGGCAGATGTCAGATGAGTGTTAACTGAGTGAGAGTTGAGAGTGGGGAGGGGTACAAATCAGTAATCCTTGCGGAGGTGTAGAAGGAGCCTGACCTAGGGCACATGAGGAAGGTGAGAGGAAAGGAAGCAGAAGAAGGGAGAGAAGACACAGCAGGAGTGCATTATCAATCCGGGAGCTAGGAGTGGTGAGGTTAGACGGGGAGGTCTGAGTCTCAGGATTTGAATGGGAAGTTCGATATCACATGTCATGCTATAGGAAGAGTCTCAGGATTGGAATGGGAAGGAGTTGGATATGATATCTCTTGTTATAGGGAGGGTCTCAGGTTTGGTATTAGAAGAACTGAGATATCAAATCACATCCTATCGGAAGGGTCTCGGGTTTGGTATTGGAAGAAATGAGATTTCAAATCTCAGGCTGTGGGAATGGTCTCGGGTATGGTATTGGAAGGGGTGAAAAATCACATTTCATGCTACAGGAAGGGTCACAAGGTTGGAATGGGAAGGAGTTGGATTTCACATATACTACGGGAAGGGCCTCAGGTTTGGTATTAGAAGCATAGAGATATCACATCTCATGTTATAGGAAGGGTCTCGATTGGAATGGGTAGGAGTTGGATATCACATCTCATGTTATAGGGAGGGTCTCAGTTTTGATATTAGAAGCATTGAGATATCACATATGCTATTGGAAGGGTCTCAGTATTGGAATGGGAAGGAGTTGGATATCACATCTCATGTTATAGGGAGGGTCTCAGTTTTGATATTAGAAGCATTGAGATATCACATATGCTATTGGAAGGGTCTCAGTATTGGAATTGGAAGGAGTTGGATATCACATCTCATGCTATCGGAAGGGTCTCAGGATTGGAATGGGAAGTAGTTGGATATCACATATGCTAAAGGAAAGGTCTCAGGTTTGGAATGGGAAGGAGTTGGATATCACGTCTCATGTTATAGGAAGGGTCTCAGGATTGGAATGGGAAGGAGTTGAATATCACATCTCATGCTAAAGGAAGGGTCATCAGGTTCGGTATAAGCATTGAGATATCACATCTCTGCTATCGGAAGGGTCTCAGGATAGGAATGGGAAGGACTTAGATTTCACATCTCATACTATAGGGAGGGTCTCAATTTTGTAATTAGAAGCATTGAGCTATCACATCTCATGCTATCGGAAGGGTCTCAGGATTGGAATGGGATGGAGTTGGATATCACATCTCAAGCTATCTCAGGATTGTAATGGGAAGGAGTTTGATATCACATATCAAGCTATAGGAAGGGTCTCAGGTTTGGAAGGGGAAGGATTTGGATCTCACATCTCAAGCTATCTCAGGATTGGAATGGGAAGGAGTTTGATATTTCATCTCATGTTATAGGATGGTTCTCATGTTTGGTTTTAGAAGCATTGAGATATCACATCTCATGCTATGGGAAGGGTCTCAGGTTTGGAATGGGAAGGAGTTGGATATCACATCTCATGCTAAAGGAAAGGTCTCAGGTCTGGAAGGGGAAGGATTTGGATCTCACATCTCATGTTTTAGGACGGGTCTCAGGTTTGGTATTAGAAGCATTGAAATATCACATCTCATGGTATAGGAAGGGTCCCAGGATTGGAATGGGAAGGAGTTGGATATCACATTGAATGGGAAGGAGTTTGATATCACATCTCAAGCTATAGGAAGGGCCTCAGGTTTGGAAAGGGAATGATTTGGATTTCACATCTCATGTTATAGGATGGTTCTCATGTTTGGTTTTAGAAGCATTGAAATATCACATCTCATGCTATCGGAAGGGTCTCAGGTTTGGAATGGGAAGGAGTTTGATATCACATCTCATGCTAAAGGGAGGGTCTAAGGTTTGGAAGGGGAAGGATTTGGACATCACATCTCATGTTATTGGAAGGATCTGAGGTTTGGTATTAGAAGCATTGAGATATCACATCTCTTGCTATCGGAAGGGTCTCAGGTTTGGTATAAGCATTGAGATATCACATCTCTGCTATCGGAAGGGTCTCAGGATTGGAATGGGAAGGATTTGGATATCACATCTCATGTTATAGGTAGGGTCTCAGGTTTGGTATTAGAAGCATTGAGATATCACATCTCATGCTATAGGAAGGGTCTCAGGAATGGAATGGGAAGGACTTGGATATCACATCTCATGATAAAGGAAGGGTCTAAGGTTTGGAAGGGGAAGGATTTGGATATCACATCTCATGTTATTGGACCGGTCTCAGGTTTGGTATTAGAAGCATTGAGATATCAAGTCTCATGGTATAGGACGGGAGTTTGATATCACATCTCATGCCATGGTATGGGTCTCAGGTTTTGTAGAAGCATTGGGATATCACATCTCATGCTATCGGAAGGGTATCAGGATTGGATTTGGAAGGAGTTGGATATCCCATCTCATGCTATAGGAAGGGTCTCAGGTTGGAATAGAAGGAGTTGGATATCACATCTCATGTTATAGGAAGGGTCTCAGGATTGGAATGGGAAGGACTTGGATATCACATCTCATGTTATAGGAAGGATCTCAGGTTTTGTATTAGAAGCATTGAGATATCACATCTCATGCTATAGGAAGGGTCTCAGGATTGGAATGTGAAGGATTTGGATATCACATCTCATGCTAAAGGAAGGGTCTCAGGTTTGGTATAAGCATTGAGATATCACATCTCTGCTATCGGAAGGGTCTAAGGATTGGATTGGGAAGGAATTGGATATCCCTTCTCATGCTATAGGAAGGGTCTCAGGTTGGAATGGGTAGGAGTTGGATATCACATCTCATGTTATAGGAAGGGTCTCAAGATTGAAATGGGAAGGATTTGGATATCACATCTCATGTTATAGGACGTATCTCATGTTATAGGACGGGTCCCAGGTTTGGTATTAGAAGCATTGAGATATCACATCTCATGGTATAGGAAGGGTCTCAGGATTGGAATGGGAAGGAGTTGGATCTCCCTTCTCATGCTACAGGAAGGGTCTCAGGTTGGAATGGGAAGGAGTTGGATATCACATCTCGTTATAGGAAGGGTCTCAGGATTGGAATGGGAAGGAATTGGATATCACATCTCATGCTAAATGAAGGGTCTCAGGTTTGGAAGGGGAAGGATTTGGATATCATATCTCATGTTATAGGACGTATCTCATGTTATAGGACGGGTCCCAGGTTTGGTATTAGAAGCATTGAGATATCACATCTCATGGTATAGGAAGGGTCTCAGGATTGGAATGGGAAGGAGTTGGATCTCCCTTCTCATGCTACAGGAAGGGTCTCAGGTTGGAATGGGAAGGAGTTGGATATCACATCTCGTTATAGGAAGGGTCTCAGGATTGGAATGGGAAGGAATTGGATATCACATCTCTTGCTATAGGAAGGGTCTCAGGTTTGGAAGGGGAAGGATTTGGATATCATATCTCATGTTATAGGACCGGTCCCAGGTCTGGTATTAGAAGCATTGAGATATCACATCTCATGCTATAGGAGGAGTCTCAGGATTGGAATGGGAAGGAGTTGGATATCACGTCTCATGTTATAGGAAGGGTCTCAGGATTAGAATGGGAAGGAGTTGGATATCACATCTCATGCTAAAGGAAGGGTATCAGGTTTGATAGAAGCATTGAGATATCACATCTCATGCTATAGGAAGGAACTCAGGATTGGAATGGGAAGGAGTTGGATATCACATCTAATGCCATAGGAAGGGTCATCAGGTTTGGTATAAGCATTGAGATATCACATCTCTGCTATCGGAAGGGTCTCAGGAAAGGAATGGGAAGGACTTAGAATTCACGTCTCATACTATAGGGAGGGTCTCAGTTTTGATATTAGAAGCATTGAGCTATCACATCTCATGCTATCGGAAGGGTCTCAGGATTGGAATGGGATGGAGTTGGATATCACATCTCAAGCTATCTCAGGATTGGAATGGGAAGGAGTTTGATATTTCATCTCAAGCTATAGGAAAGGTCTCAGGTTTGGAAAGGGAAGGATTTGGATTTCACATCTCATGTTATATGATGGTTCTCATGTTTGGTTTTAGAAGCATTGAGATATCACATCTCATGCTATCGGAAGGGTCTCAGGTTTGGAAAGGGAAGGATTTGGATTTCACATGTTATAGGATGGTTCTCAGGTTTGGTTTTAGAAGCATTATATTATAACATCTCATGCTATAGGAAGGGTCTCAGGTTTGGAATGGGAAGGAGTTGGATATCCCATCTCGTTATAGGAAGGGTCTCAGGTTTGGTATTAGAAGCAATGAGATATCACATCTCATGCTATAGGAAGGGTCTAAGGTTTGGAAGGGGACGGATTTGGGTATCACATCTCATGTTATAGGACCGGTCTTAGGTTTGGTATTTGAAGCATTGAGATATCAAGTCTCATGGTATAGGACGGGTCTCATGATTGGAATGGGAAGGAGTTGGATATCACATCTCATGTTATAGGAAGGGTCTCAGGATTGGAATGGGAAGGACTTGGATATCACATCTCATTCTATAGGAAGGCTCTCAGGGTTGGAAGGGGAAGGAGTTGGATATCACATTTCATGTTAGAGGTATGATCTCAGGTTTGGTTTTAGAGGCATTGGGCCTCATTCCGAGTATGGCGGTAAGGGATAGCGGCCACCGCTAACGAGAGCGGTGGCGGTAATCCCTTACCGCCATACTCCGAGTTCCCTTAGCGCCATGGTGCTTTTAACACCTGCTTTTAGCAGGCGTTAAATACCATGGCGCTAAGGGACCTTGATGTTAATTACGCCACCGTAATTTACGGTGGCGTAATTGACGCCTTCCCCACTCCCATTATGCCCTATGGGGCAAGAATGGGAATGGGGAAGGGTAAATGGGGATTGGGGAATTACCGCCCCGCCAACCTTGGAATGGGGCGGTAATTCCGCCAACCACCAAGGCGCTGCCGGTCCGGGTACGGCGTCAACCAAGGCGTTAATAGCGCCATTGGTTAGCGCCGTACTCGGAATGAGGCCCATTGAGATATCACATCTCATGCTATAGGAAGGGTCTCAGGAATGGAATGGGAAGGACTTGGATATCACATCTCATGATAAAGGAAGGATCTAAGGTTTGGAAGGGGAAGGATTTGGATATCACATCTCATGTTATTGGACCGGTCTCAGGTTTGGTATTAGAAGCATTGAGATATCAAGTCTCATGGTATAGGACGGGAGTTTGATATCACATCTCATGCCATGGTATGGGTCTCAGGTTTTGTAGAAGCATTGGGATATCACATCTCATGCTATCGGAAGGGTATCAGGATTGGATTTGGAAGGAGTTGGATATCCCATCTCATGCTATAGGAAGGGTCTCAGGTTGGAATAGAAGGAGTTGGATATCACATCTCATGTTATAGGAACGGTCTCAGGATTGGAATGGGAAGGACTTGGATATCACATCTCATGCTGTAGGAAGGGTCTCAGGTTTGGAAAAGGAAGGAGTTGGATATCACATTTCATGTTAGAGGTAGGATCTCAGGTTTGGTATTAGAGGCATTGAGATATCACATCTCATGCTATCAGAAGGGTATCAGGATTGGAATGGGAAGGAGTTGGATATCACATCTCATGCTAAAGGGAGGGTCTGAGGTTTGGAATGGGAAGGATTTGGATATCACATCTCATGTTATAGGAAGGACCTTAGGTTTGGTATTAGAAGCATTGAGATATCACATCTCATGCTATAGGAAGGGTCTCGGGATTGGAATGGGAAGGAGTTGGATATCACATCTCATGTTATAGGAAGGATCTCAGGTTTGGTATTAGAAGCATTGAGATATCACATCTCATGCTATAGGAAGGGTCTCAGGATTGGAATGGGAAGGAGTTGGATATCACATCTCATGTTATAGGAAGGATCTCAGGTTTGGTATTAGAAGCATTGAGATATCACATCTCATGCTATAGGAAGGGTCTCAGGATTGGAATGGGAAGGAGTTGGATATCACATCTCATGCTATGGGAAGGGTCTCAGGTTTGGTATAAGCATTGAAATATCACATCTCTGCTATCGGAAGGGTCTCAGGATTGGAATGGGAGGAGCTGGATATCACATCTCATGCTAAAGGAAGGGTCTCAAGTTTGGAAGGGGAAGGATTTGGATATCACATCTCATGTTATAGGACGGGTCTCAGGTTTGGTATTAGAAGCATTGTGATATCACATCTCATGCTATAGGATGTGTCTCAGGATTGGAATGGGAAGGAATTGGATATCACATCTCATGTTATAGGATGGTTCTCATGTTTGGTTTTTGAAGCATTGAGATATCACATCTCATGCTATCGGAAGGGTCTCAGGTTTGGAATGGGGAGGAGTTGGATATCACATCTCATGTTATAGGAAGGGTCTCAGGTTTGGAATGGGAAGGAGTTGGATATGACATCTCTTGTTATAGGGAGGGTCTCAGGATTTGAATGGTAAGGAGTTGGATATCACATCTCATGTTATAGGAAGGATCTCAGGTTTGGTATTAGAAGCATTGAGATATCACATCTTATGCTATAGGAAGGGTCTCAGGATTGGAATGTGAAGGATTTGGATATCACATCTCATGCTTGGTAGAAGGGTCTAGGGTCTCAGGTTTGGTAGAAGCATTGAGATATCACATCTCATGCTATAGGAAGGGTCTCAGGATTTGAATGGCAAGGAGTTGGATATCACATCTCATGCCACAGGAAGGGTCTCAGGTTTGGTATAAGCATTGAGATATCACATCTCTGCTATCGGAAGGTTCTCAGGATTGGATTGGGAAGGAGTTGGATATCCCTTCTCATGCTATAGGAAGTGTCTCAGGTTGGAATGGGAAGGAGTTGAATATCACATCTCATGTTATAGGAAGGGTCTCAGGATTGGAATGGGAAGGATTTGGATATCACATCTCTTGCTATAGGAAGGGTCTCAGGATTGGAATGGGAAGGATTTGGATATCACATCTCATGTCATAGGAAGGATCTCAGGTTTGGTATTAGAAGCATTGATATATCACATCTCATGCTATAGGAATGGTCTCAGGATTGGAATGGGTAGGAGTTGGATATTACATTCTTGCTATAGGAAGGGTCTCATGTTTGGAATGGGAAGGAGTTGGATATCACATATGCTATAGGAAGTGTCTCAGGTTTGGAACGGGAAGGAGTTGGATATCACATCTCATGTTATAGGAAGGGTCTCAGGTTTGGTATAAGCATTGAGATATCACATCTCTGCTATCAGGAGTGGCTCAGGATTGGAATGGGAAGGAGTTGGATATCCCATCTCATGTTAAAGGACGGGTCTCTGGTTTGGTATTAGAATCATTGAGATATCACATCGCATGCTGTAGGAAGGGTCTAAGGATTGGAATGGGATGGACTTGGATATCACATCTCATGCTATAGGTAGGCTCTCAGGTTTGGTATAAGCATTGAGATATCACATCTCATGCTATCAGGATTGGAATGGGAAGGATTTGGATATCACATCTCATGCTATAGGAAGGGTCTCAGGTTTGGTATAAGCATGGAGATATCACTTCTCATGCTATAGGAAGGGTCTCAGGATTGGAATGGGAAGGTGTTGGATATCACATCTCATGCTATAGGAAGGGTCTCAGATTTGGTATAAGCATTGAGATATCACATCTCATGCTATAGGAAGGGTCTCAGGATTGGAATGGGAAGGAGTTGTATATGACATCTCAGGCCTTAGGAAGGGTCTCAGGTTTGGTATAAGCATTGAGATATCACATCTCTGCTATCGGAAGGGTCTCAGGATTGGAATGGGAAGGAGTTGGATATCCCATCTCATGTTATAGGAAGGGTCTCAGGTTTGGTATTAGAAGCATTGAGATATCACATCTCATGCTATAGGAAGGGTCTCAGGATTGGAATGGGAAGGACTTGGATGTCACATCTCATGCTATAGGGAGGGTCGTAAATTTGATATTAGAAGCATTGAGATAACAAATCTCATGATATCGGAAGGGTCTCAGGATTGGAATGGGAAGGAGTTGGATATCACATCTCATGATAAAGGAAGGGTCTAAGGTTTGGAAGGGGAAGGATTTGGATATCACATCTCATGTTATAGGACGGATCTCAGGTTTGGTATTAGAAGCATTGAGATATCAAGTCTCATGGTATAAGAAGGGTCTCAGAATTGGAATGGGAAGGAGTTGGATATCACATCTCAAGCTATAGGAAGCGTCTCAGGATTGGAATGGGAAGGAGTTTGATATCACATCTCATGCCATAGTATGGGTCTCAGGTTTGGTAGAAGCATTGGGATATCACATCTCATGCTATCAGAAGGGTATCAGTATTGGATTTGGAAGGAGTTGGATATCCCATCTCATGCTATAGGAAGGGTCTCAGGTTAGAATGGGAAGGAGTTGGATATCACATTTCATGTTATAGGAAGGGTCTCAGGATTGGAATGGGAAGGACTTGGATATCATATCTCATGCTATAGGAAGGCTCTCAGGTTTGGAAGGGGAAGGAGTTGGATATCACATTTCATGTTAGAGGAAGGATCTCAGGTTTGGTATTAGAGGCCTTGAGATATCACATCTCATGCTATAGGAAGGGTCTCAGGATTGGAATGGGAAGGAGTTGGATATCACATCTCAAGCTATAGGAAGGGTCTCAGGTTTGGTATAAGCATTGAGATATCACATCCCAGAAGGGTCTCAGGATTGGAATGGGAAGAAGTTGGATATCACATCTCATGCTATAGGAAGGGTCTCAGGTTTGGTATAAGCATTGAGATATCACATCTCATGCTATAGGAAGGGTCTCAGGGTTGGAATGGGAAGGAGTTGTATATGACATCTCATGCCATAGGAAGGGTCTCAGGTTTGGTATAAGCATTGAGATATCACATCACTGCTATCGGAATGGTCTCAGGATTGGAATGGGAAGGAGTTGGATATCCCATCTCATGTTATAGGAAGGGTCTCAGGTTTGGTATTAGAAGCATTGAGATATCACATCTTATGCTATAGGAAGGGTCTCAGGGTTGGAATGGGAAGGAGTTGTATATGACATCTCATGCCATAGGAAGGGTCTCAGGTTTGGTATAAGCATTGAGATATCACATCTCTGCTATCGGAAGGGTCTCAGGATTGGAATGGGAAGGAGTTGGATATCCCATCTCATGTTATAGGAAGGGTCTCAGGTTTGGTATTAGAAGCATTGAGATATCACATCTCATGCTATAGGAAGGGTCTCAGGATTGGAATGGGAAATAGTTGGATATCACATCTCATGCTATAGGAAGGGTCTCAGGTTTGGTATAAGCATTGAGATATCACATCTAATGCTATAGGAAGGGTCTCAGGATTGGAATAGGAAGGATTTGGATATCACATCTTATGCTATAGGAAGGGTCTCAGGATTGGAATGGGAAGGTGTTGGATATCACATCTCATGCTATAGGAAGGGTCTCAGATTTGGTATAAGCATTGAGATATCACATCTCATGCTATAGGAAGGGTCTCAGGATTGGAATGGGAAGGAGTTGTATATGACATCTCAGGCCTTAGGAAGGGTCTCAGGCTTGGTATAAGCATTGAGATATCACATCCCTGCTATCGGAAGGGTCTCAGGATTGGAATGGGAAGGAGTTGGATATCCCATCTCATGTTATAGGAAGGGTCTCAGGTTTGGTATTAGAAGCATTGAGATATCACATCTCATGCTATAGGAAGGGTCTCAGGATTGGAATGGGAAGAACTTGGATGTCACATCTCATGCTATAGGGAGGGTCTCAAGTTTGATATTAGAAGCATTGAGATAACAAATCTCATGATATCGGAAGGGTCTCAGGATTGGAATGGGAAGGAGTTGGATATCACATCTCATGATAAAGGAAGGGTCTAAGGTTTGGAAGGGGAAGGATTTGGATATCACATCTCATGTTATAGGACGGGTCTCAGGTTTGGTATTAGAAGCATTGAGATATCAAGTCTCATGGTATAAGAAGGGTCTCAGAATTGGAATGGGAAGGAGTTGGATATCACATCTCAAGCTATAGGAAGCGTCTCAGGATTGGAATGGGAAGGAGTTTGATATCACATCTCATGCCATACTATGGGTCTCAGGTTTGGTAGAAGCATTGGGATATCACATCTCATGCTATCGGAAGGGTATCAGCATTGGATTTGGAAGGAGTTGGATATCCCATCTCATGCTATAGGAAGGGTCTCAGGTTAGAATGGGAAGGAGTTGGATATCACATTTCATGTTATAGGAAGGGTCTCAGGATTGGAATCGGAAGGACTTGGATATCACATCTCATGCTATAGGAAGGGTCTCAGATTTGGTATAAGCATTGAGATATCACATCTCATGCTATAGGAAGGGTCTCAGGATTGGAATGGGAAGGAGTTGTATATGACATCTCAGGCCTTAGGAAGGGTCTCAGGTTTGGTATAAGCATTGAGATATCACATCCCTGCTATCGGAAGGGTCTCAGGATTGGAATGGGAAGGAGTTGGATATCCCATCTCATGTTATAGGAAGGGTCTCAGGTTTGGTATTAGAAGCATTGAGATATCACATCTCATGCTATAGGAAGGGTCTCAGGATTGGAATGGGAAGAACTTGGATGTCACATCTCATGCTATAGGGAGGGTCTCAAGCTTGATATTAGAAGCATTGAGATAACAAATCTCATGATATCGGAAGGGTCTCAGGATTGGAATGGGAAGGAGTTGGATATCACATCTCATGATAAAGGAAGGGTCTAAGGTTTGGAAGTGGAAGGATTTGGATATCACATCTCATGTTATAGGACGGGTCTCAGGTTTGGTATTAGAAGCATTGAGATATCAAGTCTCATGGTATAAGAAGGGTCTCAGAATTGGAATGGGAAGGAGTTGGATATCACATCTCAAGCTATAGGAAGCGTCTCAGGATTGGAATGGGAAGGAGTTTGATATCACATCTCATGCCATACTATGGGTCTCAGGTTTGGTAGAAGCATTGGGATATCACATCTCATGCTATCGGAAGGGTATCAGTATTGGATTTGGAAGGAGTTGGATATCCCATCTCATGCTATAGGAAGGGTCTCAGGTTAGAATGGGAAGGAGTTGGATATCACATTTCATGTTATAGGAAGGGTCTCAGGATTGGAATGGGAAGGACTTGGATATCATATCTCATGCTATAGGAAGGCTCTCAGGTTTGGAAGGGGAAGGAGTTGGATATCACATTTCATGTTAGAGGAAGGATCTCAGGTTTGGTATTAGAGGCCTTGAGATATCACATCTCATGCTATAGGAAGGGTCTCAGGATTGGAATGGGAAGGAGTTGGATATCACATCTCAAGCTATAGGAAGGGTCTCAGGTTTGGTATAAGCATTGAGATATCACATCTCATGCTATAGGAAGGGTCTCAGGATTGGAATGGGAAGAAGTTGGATATCACATCTCATGCTATAGGAAGGGTCTCAGGTTTGGTATAAGCATTGAGATATCACATCTCATGCTATAGGAAGGGTCTCAGGGTTGGAATGGGAAGGAGTTGTATATGACATCTCATGCCATAGGAAGGGTCTCAGGTTTGGTATAAGCATTGAGATATCACATCACATGCTATAGTAATGGTCTCAGGATTGGAATGGGAAGGACTTGGATATCACATCTCATGCTATAGGCAGGGTCTCAGGTTTGGAAAGGGAAGGAGATGGATATCACATTTCATGTTAGAGGTAGGATCTCAGGTTTGGTATTAGAGACATTGAGATATCACATCTCATGCTATCAGAAGGGTCTCAGGATTGGAATGGGAAGGAGTTGGATATCACATTTCATGCTAAAGGGAGGGTCTCAGGTTTGGAAGGGGAAGGATTTGGAAATCACATCTCATATTATATGAAGGATCTCAGGTTTGGTATTAGAAGCATTGAGATATCACATCTCATGCTATCGGAAGGATCTCAGGTTTGGTGTAAGAGGCATTGAGATATCACATCTCATGCTATCATAAGGGTCTCAGGATTGGAATGGGAAGGAGTTGGATATCACATCTCATGTTATAGGAAGGATCTCAGGTTTGGTATTAGAAGCATTGAGACATCACATCTCATGCTATAGGAAGGGTCTCAGGATTGGAATGGGAAGGAGTTGGATATCACATCTCATGCTATAGGAAGGGTCTCAGGTTTGGTATAAGCATTGAGATATCACATCTCATGCTATAGGAAGGGTCTCAGGATTGGAATGGGAAGGATTTGGATATCACATCTTATGCTATAGGAAGGGTCTCAGGTTTGGTATAAGCATTGAGATATCATATCTCATGCTATAGGAAGGGTCTCAGGATTGGAATGGGAAGAAGTTGGATATCACATCTCATGCTATAGGAAGGGTCTCAGGTTTGGTATAAGCATTGAGATATCACATCTCATGCTATAGGAAGGGTCTCAGGGTTGGAATGGGAAGGAGTTGTGTATGACATCTCATGCCATAGGAAGGGTCTCAGGTTTGGTATAAGCATTGAGATATCACATCACATGCTATAGGAAGGGTCTCAGGATTGGAATGGGAAGGACTTGGATATCACATCTCATGCTATAGGCAGGGTCTCAGGTTTGGAAAGGGAAGGAGATGGATATCACATTTCATGTTAGAGGTAGGATCTCAGGTTTGGTATTATAGGCATTGAGATATCACATCTCATGCTATCAGAAGGGTCTCAGGATTGGAATGGGAAGGAGTTGGATATCACATTTCATGCTAAAGGGAGGGTCTCAGGTTTAAGGGGAAGGATTTGGAAATCACATCTCATATTATAGGAAGGATCTCAGGTTTGGTATTAGAAGCATTGAGATATCACATCTCATGCTATCGGAAGGATCTCAGGTTTGGTATAAGAGGCATTGAGATATCACATCTCATGCTATCATAAGGGTCTCAGGATTGGAATGGGAAGGAGTTGGATATCACATCTCATGTTATAGGAAGGATCTCAGGTTTGGTATTAGAAGCATTGAGACATCACATCTCATGCTATAGGAAGGGTCTCAGGATTGGAATGGGAAGGAGTTGGATATCACATCTCATGCTATAGGAAGGGTCTCAGGTTTGGTATAAGCATTGAGATATCACATCTCATGCTATAGGAAGGGTCTCAGGATTGGAATAGGAAGGATTTGGATATCACATCTTATGCTATAGGAAGGGTCTCAGGATTGGAATGGGAAGGTGTTGGATATCACATCTCATGCTATAGGAAGGGTCTCAGATTTGGTATAAGCATTGAGATATCACATCTCATGATTTAGGAAGGGTCTCAGGATTGGAATGGGAAGGAGTTGTATATGACATCTCAGGCCTTAGGAAGGGTCTCAGGTTTGGTATAAGCATTGATATATCACATCTCTGCTATCGGAAGGGTCTCAGGATTGGAATGGGAAGGAGTTGGATATCCCATCTCATGTTATAGGAAGGGTCTCAGGTTTGGTATTAGAAGCATTGAGATATCACATCTCATGCTATAGGAAGGGTCTCAGGATTGGAATGGGAAGGACTTGGATGTCACATCTCATGCTATAGGGAGGGTCTCAAGTTTGATATTAGAAGCATTGAGATAACAAATCTCATGATATCGGAAGGGTCTCAGGATTGGAATGGGAAGGAGTTGGATATCACATCTCATGATGGGGGCGTGGCCGACGGGCATGGCGTGAAGACGGGATCCGCCAGAGCTCCTGCCCACGATCCTGCTACGCGCCGAATAACTCTAGCTAACGACCGCGAATCGTAATAAACGCTGCAGCAACTGGAACGGGAACCTTCTGCCGACACCCGACGCGACCTCTGGGGAAGAAACGGACTCGCGCAGCGCGAAAACGGAGTGTGCGAAGGGAGGCCCCCTACGGTCCACAAGATGGCGGTGCCCGTGAGGAACTAACGGCCCGCTGCGGATCACAGCACACAATCGAGGCAGCCCGCCGACCCGCCAAACAGACACGGAGAAGACGGTGGCGACCTGTACCCTGCACTCATCGAACCCGCGCGAGCAACTGCGCCCCGGACACCGGCAAACAGCCAGCTGGGGACTGCGCGGATCCTGCGTCGCAGCTGGGACACCTCGGTGCTAGAGAGAGGGGAAGCTCGCATTATACCTCTCCGGAGGGGGAGAGTGGCCCACGGATTGGGAGGCCGAAAAGACCGGGGGCCGCTCTGGAAGCGGCAGGACAGCGGCACAACACCGGTTGCCCCAGTTGCTCAGCGCATACCTGCCTCCCAGATAACGTCTGACCTGCCGGGCTCAAACCCCCGTCTGGCTCAGGAGACTACTGGGCCACAGGGAGCATAGCATCGAGACGGCCCAAGTGCAGGTACCCGACAAACTCACCAGCCAGAAGCAGAGGGGAAGCAGCGCCACAGACGGTAGGGCGCAGCAATAATTGGATATTTATGTGGTACCGCGGGCCCTGAAAGGGATAAGGCACACCGACCACTGCACCCCAGACCCACTGCAGCCAGGGCCGCCACCACGACTGCTCAGCCACATAAGCAGAAGGGGCCAAAACACCACCGGGGCAGGAAAGCAAGGCTGCTAGGAGGGGCCACGCCACTGCAGGAACCAACGAGGGAAGCCACCGAACCTACAACCTGAGAACGGGCGAGTGATCCCGAAGCAAAGTGGAGAACCGAACATCCAAGGACAGGGGATGTCACCACCCAAGGGCAAACTGAAAGCCGCTACGATGGATTCCTTCACAACAGTCAGGGCCAAGCAACAGCAAGATGCTGGGGCAACAACAGAACAAACGACTCAAGAAGGAGACCCCACGAATACGCAAGTACTACAAGCCATAGCGGCACTACGCACATCCCTTGAAACCAAAATGGATGAAGTGAAATCGGACATACAGCTAATCAGACAAGATGCCCGCAATCTCACTGAAAGAGTGACCACGGTGGAGACTACCCTGCAGGACAACGTAGCAAGCACGACGGAACTCAAAACCAGGGTCCAGGATCTCAAACAAAAAGTGGCAAGGCTAGAGGCAAGGTCAGAAGACGCGGAGGGGAGGGCCCGCCGCAATAACATCCGAATACTTGGGGTCCCGGAGGGAATGGAGGGCCCGGACCCAACGGAATTCATAGAGACGATGTTACAGCAGGAAATCGGGGCCGGTAACCTGTCCCAAGGATTCTCTATAGAGCGAGCCCACAGGTCCCTACAAAAAAGACCTCCGCCGGGCTCACACCCACGCCCAATGATTGCCAAAGTCCTAAACTTCAGAGACAGAGAGACTATACTAAGATTCTCCAGAGAAGGAGGGGAAATTAGGAGACAGGATGCCAAAATAGTGGTGTACCCGGACTACACTCCCACTGTACAGCGCACGAGAAATTCCTTTATCCCGGTGAAGGCAAGGCTACGCGAACTCAACTTGAAGTACATGCTGATGTACCCATCGCGCCCCAAAGTGGTAAACAAAGGTAAAGCGGTCTTCCTGGACACCCCGGAGGCGGCAAACATGTGGCTCGAACACAACAACCTCGCAGATGGTAACGAAGGAATGGCAATAGGAACTACAGGACATTGAACGCCCGAAGAATCGGGCGCAACAGGTTGATGAGCAAACCAGAGCATAGCATGGCAAACTACAGCACCAAAAAAGCGATAATGGGCAGGAACACACCAACCTACACGACAGGACGTCGACGCACCCCCTTAGGACACGTGCAGGCATACCGCCGGCACAACACCCGCACTGGAAGGCCCGGAAAGGCCCGGAAGGCTCGGGAGCCCCTGAGCGCTGCAAGTTGGAAGCAACTGCTGGGGGCAGTTCAAAGTTACACTGTTCACTGTTCTCATTCACCAGAATGAACGTTACTACTGTTGGTAAGTCTCCAAAGGGAAAGAAAAGAGGGAGAGGAGGGGCCGACCGGGGGGATGGGGAAACCGGTGCCTTGACCCACGCAGGGAGGGGTCCTTCGACACCAGGCCCACAACCACGGGCATTCAAGGGAGAGAAGCAGAATAATTATCATACCCACCTCAAACCACCATGACCACCACGGCAATTAAAATACTGACATGGAACGTGAGAGGCCTGGGGACATATCTCCGCAGAAACAGAATTAAGACCTATCTGCGCAGGAAGGGGGTGATGATAGCACTCTTACAGGAGACTCACTGCTCCGAGGACTTAATGACCAAACTTCAGACACACTGGGGGGGGCAGGGATTCGGCACTGCTTACTCTAGATATGCTAGGGGAGTATACACTTGGATACACCCACAGCTCCCCTTCCGCTTGACCAAGTCAGAAATAGACCCTGAAGGCAGATTCGTAATGCTATGGGGCCACATAGAGCAGACAGAAGTGTGCATCCTAAACTCTTATTTTCCTAATAGCAATATACCGGCCCACTTGAACTCGCTATATCCCAAAATTGCACAACACAGAGACGGTCTGTTCATTTGGGGGGGTGATCACAATTGCATATGCGACCCGAACCTAGATAGATCCATTCCCCTCCCGAAAGGTCCGTCAGCAGCAACAACAGCCCTGACTGCAATGATAGACAGACTGGACCTGGCAGACATATGGCGGGAAATGCACCCAGCCGTAAGAGGATATTCCTACTATTCATCCCCACACAACCTATACACGAGGTTAGATCACATCCTCATTGGCAGGGAACATCTACCCCAGGTGGAAGGAGCGCAGTACCTAGGAAGGACTATCTCTGACCACTCCCCTCTCCTAGTAACATGGAACCACAATGGTCCCAGACCCCCAATCCCCATGTGGAAAATGCCGGCAGAGGCTCTTAAAGACCCTGCATTCAGAGAAGAACTGCAAGAATCCATAGATAGCTACATAGAAATTAACGTGGGCAGCGTGGAACACAGTAGCACGGTATGGGATGCCCTGAAATCGGTGATAAGGGGAGAGACCATAGCAAAGGCCGGCGGAATCCGGAAATCGCTTAGGAAGGACTTAGACCAGCTGGAAAGGGAGATCGGAAAACTGGAAGCGGCCCCCATAGACACACGGGATAGGGAACCAGAACTCCGAAGGCTAAGGGGGGAGAACGAAACAGCGTGGCGCAGATTAGAAAAGTTTGACCACACGGTCAAAACGAACAGAACACACACAGAAGCGGACAGACCGGGCAGGCTGCTGGCCTGGCTATGCCGCAGGGAACACCCTAGACACTCCACCACATTGTTGCGAGACGAGACAGGGAACATACACCACACACAGCAAGGCATTAATGAAGTCTTCAAAGAATACTATGCACGCCTATACTCACACGCAGAAGAGGTCCCCCAAGAACTGATCGCGGACACGCTGGACGAGATTGGGCTACATAAAATGCCTATTGAACAGGCTATGGCACTAGACGCAGAAATCACACCTGAGGACATAGCCGAAGCAATTAGGTCCCTGGCCACGTGCAAGGTACCTGGCACAGATGGGTTGCCCTCAGAATTTTACAAAGCCTATGAATCCTCCCTCATACCTTTGCTACATAAAGTATACCAGGAGGCATATGAGAGGGGGATACTACCGGAAAGCATGAGAGAAACACTGGTGGTCCCAATCCTGAAACCAAACAAACCGGCAGACCTGTGCGACTCGTACCGTCCACTGGCAATGCTAAATTATGACGTGAAAATTTTAACCACCATACTGGCCAACCGCCTGTCCAAAATAATAGGCGACATAATACATCCTGATCAGAACGGCTTCATACCTGGGCGCAACACATCCATGAACCTGCGCAGGCTACAACACATTATAGCGCAAACTAGTGAAGACGAGAGCCCCAGTGCATTACTATCCCTCGATGCCATAAAAGCTTTCGACTCCATCTACTGGGAGTGGCTTGTGGCGGTGCTCAAGGAATTTGGCTTCGGATCCGGATTCATCAGATGGGTCGAGATATTATACACCAGGCCAAGAGCAAGAGTAAAGTCGGGGAAACATGTGTCGGACGCCTGGAGCATACAAAGAGGGACTAGACAAGGCTGCCCACTGTCCCCAATGCTGTACGTATTGGGGCTAGAACCCATAGCTATTTATTTCCGGAAACAGTTTTTTGATGCCGGCATAAGACTAGGAGGGGTGGACCACATCATCTCGCTCTATGCAGACGACGTACTTATATATGTCAGGGACCCACACATCAACGTCCCAACTATATTAGAAGTCCTGGACGACTATTCCAGAGTCTCTGGGATCCAATTCAGCAGGGCAAAATCCTGCTTGTTCCCACTAGCGGCCCTAAAAAAGGAAGACGTAGAATCACTCCCCGAGGCTGGGATAAGATGGCAGACCACCACATTCCGATACCTAGGAATCCAAATAATGCATACCCCAGCACTGATGCATGAACACAACACAAAAGCAGCGCTCCCGGCCCTGCGCAGATCCATGAACTTTTGGTCGAGACTCCCCTTGTCCATGATGGGAAGGGCATCCATAATTAAAATGATTGTCTTACCACGATTCCTATACGGGTTCCAGAATGTACATTACTATATCAACAAACCCTTCTTCCGGCTACTCGAGATGTTAATAAGAGAGTTTATTTGGGGGGAAAACAGACATAAGATAGCACTGTCGACACTGACCCTGCCATACACGCAAGGCGGCATCCAACTCCCAAATCTAGAAAAGTACTACTTAGCAGCTAAGCTCAGCTTTGTAATTAAATGGTTATCCGATGAGCCCACAGACGAAACACCCCTGCTACAGACCACGAGCCTCCCATTCACCCTGAAGGAACTGGTCTGGGTACCTGCGAAACTGCTAGGAGCGGCACCCCTCATAGTCACCTTGGGGAGGGAGATATGGCGTAGAACAAGGACACTCACTCGCACACAGAACGCTTATGCACCAGAAAAACCCTTGCTCGCAGACCTGTACACAACGGTCACTGATCTAAAACAAATCAGATTATGGGAAAACAGAGGGGTTTACACCTGGGGAGATCTTTACGAAGGAGGCACCTTTAAAGAATTTGCTGTACTACAGGACAGAGAGGGCATCCACACGGGCCAGTTCCTTTGGTACCAGAAGGTTCGCTCTACAGCACGGAGTAAATGGGAAGCGTGGCCTGCGGAACCAGACCCGGACCCACTACTCACGCTGTTATATAACATGGGGGAAGGCAGTAGACCAATATCTCAAATATATAGACACCTGAGCGATATACCAAACCCCCGGAGCGCGGAAATGAAGGGCAAATGGGAAACAGATGTAGGTAGAGAAATGACAGAAGGGGAGTGGAATAGGGCACTTGCGTTCCCCAAAGAAGTTTCCAGAAATCATAGGTTTCGACAAATACAGATGAATGTGCTCCACAGAACCTACCTAACCCCGAAACGAATAGCCAAGTTCAACAAACAATCACAGTCTCACTGCACCTGGTGCATGAGGGAGGAAGCGGATCTAATCCGCATGATGTGGGAATGCCCCAAGTCCAAGACACTGTGGGATAGGGTAAAGCAGACATGCGAGAAAGCAGGCATGACCAACTACAAATGGGCACCTGAGGAATGCCTACTTGGAATCTACCCTAGACTAGCCAGACTGAAACACATAGTCAGACTCATGGACATAGCGTGCATCCTGGCCAAAAGAACCATAGCCATGTCCTGGAAAAGACCCGCAGGACCGCAATACAAAGCATGGCATAGTGAAGCGGAGCGATGGGTATCGGCTGAAACCAAGGCCTGGGAAGAAAGTGTCACTAGATCTACGGATGAGTCCAGCAGAGCCCTTGAGGCATGGAAAGAACTTACCAGGCATATGTTCCTCCCCTCGGACGATAAGCCCCCATGAGCCAATGACCCGAAACAAACTAATCTACGAGACAAGATAGGGCAACCCCAGACGTATGACTGGAAACAATGAAGGCCCTGGGAAGGTATCCCCCCTGCGTCCTTCCCGAGCGCGCTCCCCAGCTTCCCTAAATCCCCCTCCTCCCCGGAACAAGAGAAGCTGAAACATATGGACATGGCAAGGAGACAGTTACTGTTATTCGTTGTTTGTTATTAGTTATATTGTTGAAGCTAAAACCCGAAAAGCGTTGTAAAAGATCAAGCACAAGACGCATTTGCATATCTTGTAAGTGATATTATTGAAAATGCCAATAAACAAATTTAAAAATAAATCACATCTCATGATAAAGGAAGGGTCTAAGGTTTGGAAGGGGAAGGATTTGGATATCACATCTCATGTTATAGGACGGGAATGCTTATACCAAACCTGAGAGCCTACCTATAGCATGAGATGTGATATCCAAGTCCATCCCATTCCAATCCTTAGACCCTTCCTACAGCATGCGATGTGATATCTCAATGATTCTAATACCAAACCAGAGACTCTTCCTATAACATGAGATGGGATATCCAACTCCTTCCCATTCCAATCCTGAGCCGCTTCCGATAGCAGAGATGTGATATCTCAATGCTTATACCAAACCTGAGACCCTTCCTATAACATGAGATGTGATATCCAACTCCTTCCCGTTCCAAACCTGAGACACTAACTATAGCATATGTGATATCCAACTCCTTCCCATTCCAAACATGAGACCCTTCCTATAGCAAGAAAGTAATATCCAACTCCTACCCATTCCAATCCTGAGACCCTTCCTATAGCAAGAGATGTGATATCCAAATCCTTCCCATTCCAATCCTGAGACCCTTCCTATAACATGAGATGTGATATCCAACTCCTTCCCATTCCAACCTGAGACACTTCCTATAGCATGAGAAGGGATATCCAACTCCTTCCCAATCCAATCCTGAGACCCTTCTGATAGCAGAGATGTGATATCCCAATGCTTATACCAAACCTGAGACACTTCCTATGGCATGAGATGTGATATCCAACTCCTTCCCAATCCAATCCTGAGACCCTTCCGATAGCAGAGACGTGATATCTCAATGCTTCTACCAAACCTGAGATCCTTCCTATAACATGAGATGTGATATCCAATTCCTTCCCATTCCAAACCTGAGACCCTTCCTATTGGATGAGATGTGATATCCAACTCCTTCCCATTCCAACCCTGAGACCCTTCCTATAGCATGAGATGTGATGTCTCAATGCTTCTAATACCAAACCTGAGATCCTTCCTATAACATGAGATGTGATATCCAACTCCTTCCATTCCAATCCTGAGACCCGTCCTATAGCATGAGATGTGATATCTCAATGCTTATACCAAACCTGAGACCCTTCCTATAGCATGAGATGTGATATCCAACTGCTTCCCATTCCAATCCTGAGACCCTTCCTATAGCATGAGATGTGATATCTCAATGCTTCTAATACCAAACCTGAGATCCTTCCTCTAACATGAAATGTGATATCCAACTCCTTCCCTTTCCAAACCTAAGAGCCTATCTATAGCATGAGATGTGATATCCAAGTCCTTCCCATTCCAACCCTTAGACCCTTCCTACAGCATGCAATATGATATCTCAATGAGTCTAATAACAAACCTGAGACCCGTCCTATAACATGAGATGGGATATCCAACTCCTTCCCATTCCAATCCTGAGACACTTCCGATAGCAGAGATGTGATATCTCAATGCTTATACCAAACCTGAGACCCTTCCTATAACATGAGATGTGCTATCCAAATCCTTCCCGTTCCAAACCTGAGACCCTTCCTTTAGCATGAGATGTGATATCCAGCACCTTCCCATTCCAATCCTGAGACACTTCCGATAGCATGAGATGTGATATCTCAATGCTTCTAATATCAAAACTGAGACCCTCCCTATAGCATGATATGTGATATCTAAGTCCTTCCCATTCCAATCCTGAGACCCTCCCTATAGCATGAGATGTGATATCCAACTCCTTCCCATTCCAATCCTGAGACCCTTCCTATAGCATGAGATATGATATCTCAATACTTCTAATACCAAACGTGAGATCCTTCCGATAACATAAGATGTGATATCCAAATCCTTCCCCTTCCAAACCTGAGACCCTCCCTTTAGCATGAGATGTGATATCCAACTCCTTCCTATTCCAATCCTGAGACTCTTCTGATAGCATGAGATGTGATATCTAAATGCTTCTAATACCAAACCTGAGATCCTTCCGATAGCATGAGATGTGATATCTCAATGCTTCTAATACCAAACCTGAGATCCTTCCTATAACATGAGATGTGATATCCAAATCCTTCCCCTTCCAAACCTGAGACCCTCCCTTTAGCATGAGATGTGATATCCAACTCCTTCCCATTCCATTCCTGAGACCCTTCTGATAGCATGAGATGTGATATCTCAATGCCTCTGATACCAAACCTGAGATCCTACCTCTAACATGAAATCTGATATCCAACTCTTTCCCCTTCCAAACCTGAGAGCCTTCCTATAGCATGAGATGTGATATCCAAGTCCTTCCCATTCCAATCCCGAGACCCTTCCTATAGCTTGAGATGTGATATCCAACTCCTTCCCATTCCAATTCTGAGACCCTTCCTATACTATGAGACTTGATATCTCAATGCTTCTAATACCAAACGTGAGACCCGTAATATAACATGAGATGTGATATCCAAATCCTTCCCCTTCCAAACTTTAGACCCTTCCTTTATCATGAGATGTGATATCCAACTCCTTCCCATTCCAATCCTGAGACCCTTCCGATATCATGAGATGTGATATCTCAAAGCTTCTAATATCAAACTTGAGACCCTCCCTATAGCATGAGATGTGATATCCAAGTCCTTCCCATTCCAATCCTGAGACCCTTCCTATAGCATGAGATGTGATATCTCAATGCTTCTAATATCAAACCTGAGACCCTTCCTATAACATGAGATGGGAATATCCAACTCCTTCCCATTCCAATCCTGAGACCCTTCCGATAGCAGAGATGTGATATCTCAATGCTTATACCAAACCTGAGATCCTTCCTATAACATGAGATGTGATATCCAACTCCTTCCCATTCCAATCCTGAGACACTTCCTATAGCATGAGATGTGATATCTCACTGCTTATACCAAACCTGAGACCCTTCCCATAGCATGAGATGTGATATCCAACTCCTTCCCATTCCAATCCTCAGACCCTTCCTATAGCATGAGATGTGATATCTCAATGCTTCTAATATCAAACTTGAGACCCTACCTATAGCATGAGATGTGATATCCAAGTCCTTCCCATTCCAATCCTGAGACACTTCCTATAGCATGAGATGTGATATCCAACTCCTTCCCATTCCAATCCTGAGACCCTTCCTATAGCATGAGATATGATATCTCAATACTTCTAATACCAAACGTGAGATCCTTCCGATAACATGAGATGTGATATCCAAATCCTTCCCCTTCCAAACCTGAGACCCTCCCTTTAGCATGAGATGTGATATCCAACTCCTTCCCATTCCAATCCTGAGACCCTTCTGATAGCATGAGATGTGATATCTCAATGCTGCTAATACCAAACCTGAGATCCTTCCGATAGCATGAGATGTGATATCTCAATGCTTCTAATACCAAACCTGAGATCCTACCTCTAACATGAAATGTGATATCCAACTCTTTCCCCTTCCAAACCTGAGAGCCTTCCTATAGCATGAGATGTGATATCCAAGTCCTTCCCATTCCAATCCTGAGACCCTTCCTATAGCTTGAGATGTGATATCCAACTCCTTCCCATTCCAATTCTGAGACCCTTCTGATAGCATGAGATGTGATATCTCAATGCCTCTAATACCAAACCTGAGATCCTACCTCTAACATGAAATGTGATATCCAACTCTTTCCCCTTCCAAACCTGAGAGCCTTCCTATAGCATGAGATGTGATATCCAAGTCCTTCCCATTCCAATCCTGAGACCCTTCCTATAGCTTGAGATGTGATATCCAACTCCTTCCCATTCCAATTCTGAGACCCTTCCTATACTCTGAGACTTGATATCTCAATGCTTCTAATACCAAACCTGAGACCCGTAATATAACATGAGATGTGATATCCAAATCCTTCCCCTTCCAAACCTTAGACCCTTCCTTTATCATGAGATGAGATATCCAACTCCTTCCCATTCCAATCCTGAGACCCTTCCGATATCATGAGATGTGATATCTCAAAGCTTCTAATATCAAACTTGAGACCCTCCCTATAGCATGAGATGTGATATCCAAGTCCTTCCCATTCCAATCCTGAGACCCTTCCTATAGCATGAGATATGATATCTCAATGCTTCTAATACCAAACCTGAGACCCTTCCTATAACATGAGATGGGAATATCCAACTCCTTCCCATTCCAATCCTGAGACCCTTCAGATAGCAGAGATGTGATATCTCAATGCTTATACCAAACCTGAGACCCTTCCTATGGCATGAGATGTGATATCCAACTCCTTGCCATTCAAATCCTGAGACCCTTCCGATAGCAGAGACGTGATATCTCAATGCTTCTACCAAACCTGAGACCCTTCCTTTAGCATGAGATGTGATATCCAAATCCTTCACATTCCAATCCTGAGACCCTTCCTATAGCATGAGATGTGATATCTCAATGCTTCTAATACCAAACCTGAGATCCTTCCTATAACATGAGATGTGATATCCAATTCCTTCCCATTCCAAACCTGAGACCCTTCCTATTGGATGAGTTGTGATATCCAACTCCTTCCCATTCCAACCCTGAGACCCTTCCTATAGCATGAGATGTGATGTCTCAATGCTTCTAATACCAAACCTGAGATCCTTCCTATAACATGAGATGTGATATCCAACTCCTTCCATTCCAATCCTGAGACCCGTCCTATAGCATGAGATGTGATATCTCAATGCTTATACCAAACCTGAGACCCTTCCTATAGCATGAGATGTGATATCCAACTACTTCCCATTCCAATCCTGAGACCCTTCCTATAGCATGAGATTTGATATCTCAATGCTTCTAACACCAAACCTGAGATCCTTCCTCTAACATGAAATGTGATATCCAACTCCTTCCCTTTCCAAACCTAAGAGCCTATCTATAGCATGAGATGTGATATCCAGGTCCTTCCCATTCCAATCCTTAGACCCTTCCTACAGCATGCAATATGATATCTCAATGATTCTAATAACAAACCTGAGACCCGTCCTATAGCATGAGATATGATATCCAAGTCCTTCCCATTCCAATCCTGAGACCGTTCCTATAACATGAAATGTGATATCCAACTCCTTCCCATTCCAACCTGAGACCCTTCCTATAGCATGAGATGGGATATCCAACTTCTTCCAAGTCCAATACTGATACCCTTCCGATAGCATGAGATGTGATATCCCAATGCTTCTACCAAACCTGAGACCCATACTATGGCATGAGATGTGATATCAAACTCCTTCCCATTCCAATCCTGAGACCCTTCCTATAGCTTGAGGTGTGATATCCAAATCCTTCCCATTCCAATTCTGAGACCCTTCTTATACCATGAGACTTGATATCTCAATGCTTCTAATACCAAACCTGAGACCCGTCCTATAACATGAGATGTGATATCCAAATCCTTCCCCTTCCAAACCTTAGACCCTTCCTTTATCATGAGATGTGATATCCAACTCCTTCCCATTCCAATCCTGAGACCCTTCCGATATCATGAGATTTGTTATCTCAATGCTTCTAATATCAAACTTGAGACCCTCCCTATAGCATGATGTGACATCCAAGTCCTTCCCATTCCAATCCTGAGACCCTTCCTATAGCATGAGATGTGATATCTCTATGCTTCTAATACCAAACCTGAGACCCTTCCTATAACATGAGATGGGATATCCAACTCCTTCCCATTCCAATCCTGAGACCTTTCCGATAGCAGAGATGTGATATCTCAATGCTTATACCAAACCTGAGAACCTTCCTATGGCCTGAGATGTCATATACAACTCCTTCCCATTCCAATCCTGAGACCCTTCCTTTAGCATGAGATGTGATATCTCAATGCTTATACCAAATCTGAGACCCTTCCTATAGCATGAGATGTGATATCCAATTCCTTCCCATTCCAATTGTTAAGACGGATTTCTGAACTCTGTCCTGGTGGCGCAGAAGTTCAGAAGGCCAACCTAATTACTTGGAACAGGGTAACCTCTGGACAAGCCAGACCAATCAAGGTAGCGATCACGGCGGTCAAGACTAGGTCTCAAGAGGGGTGAGGGTGACTGAAAGCCCGCAGTGAGCACACAAAGCAAGAGCGCTGACAAACTACTCCAAGCAGTTGTTATATCAAAAATAGATACACATTTATTTTAAGGCCTTTAAAATAATGACCGTAGCGAGAAAATCACAATATCACAATATTAAACCAACACATACCATATCAACACAATATATATACAAATACACAGTCGCAAGCGTTTAAATCACGAAATATGTAGTCCACCTGCCAGGGAAGGAAAACAGGCAGTGCGATAATGCTTTCGACTCAGTTCGCCTTCATAGGCACCTAACTAGATGGAAGTCCGAGCCCTGCGAAGAGTGGAGCCTTGTGCTCAAAGTACCTGCCACGCCGGTGCCGACGGGCACAAGGGGAAGCTCTTCGGAGGAAGTCAGGCGGTTCACGTTAGTGCACAGCAGAAGAAGAACAGGTTCCGCAGCTCAAGCGCAGCCTCCACAGCGGGCAGAAGCAGAGCGCGAGCGCGGCAAAAGGGTGCTGTTTTTACACAGCAGGGAAAAGCAATGGGATACTGCAGGAGGGCGACCAGATCCTAGATATACTACTCACCGGTCCCCGAAGCAAGCAGACCCAGGCTTCTCCACGATAGTTTCAGCAGCTGGCAGGTTCAGGAGAGCAGGGAACGCTTTGTAGTCGTGTAGAGCAAAAAGACGTCCCAATCGACGAAACCGGCACAGTTTTGTTGCCGCACAGGACAACGGAGCGGCCGTGTGTATTCGAGCCAAATGAACCCTCCTCCCTTCAGACCTGGGGACGCCAAGCGTACGAAGCGTGGGAGAGGGACAAGGACTCGCAATACAACACAACCTGGCGGCGGTTGCAGAGCCAAACTCCTTGGTAAGCTGGTCAGTCAACTGGATGGCCCAGAGACGCTTCCGAAGGCTTACTTGGCAGGAGATGGTTGAAGATGCCGGGAATAGCTGTTCCTGCTATTCCAAAGGTCGAAGCACCAGTACAGGCCTTCTGGTTCGATCAAAGGAGGACAGGGGCTCTCCGGACGACAGCAGTGCAAAGGAGGATTCCTTCAGCGGGTCACCAGCGATTCCTCGGTCCAGCCTCGTAGTTGCAGGATACTTGGCTCCTGTATTCCTTCGTTCGTGAGAACTAAGGAGATCGACATGGTAGTGGTGTTTCCAGCCCCCTCTTATCCACGGTTCCCTTCGCGCCAAAACGGAGGGGAGCCAATGGGAGATCCGCTCATCAAAACACATACCATACGTGGACCAATCACGGACCACGGTGGTCCCAGGCATTCACACCACCCTAGACTCTCTGGCACCCAGGATGTGTATTGGGACCAGACATCCCAGCCCACACCCTGGAGGCACACAAACGACATGTAGAAGCCCGCGAAAGCAACCAAGTTTCGCGGGAAAGTACATGCCCAAATAAGGAAGGCCCCGGGTCGCCGGACCTGGGGAAGGTGAAGGGAGCAAGACGGACAGTGGACGGGACAAAGGAGCCTCGCGGCCTGGCCATTTTGGGGGCCAGGCCACCATTTTGGGTTCAGTGCAAAAACGTGCTCAGAACGCCAAAAGGAGCTCAAAATAAACAAAACGATCGCTGCCACCATTCCAGTCCCTGAATGACTTGCACCGATCAAATACCATCCTAAAAGAGTATCTAGGGCCTGTAGAAGGCTAGAGACCCAAGAGAGCTGTAACTTAGCTTACAGTGCCCTCTTGTGTCGTGTTGCACTAAAGCTGCGACACGATAAAAGAAACTACGGGAAACCACGTTCCCCGGTACTGACTGTCTTAAGGGCATGTCAGTTTCCCCGTAAGAAAGGAGCGAAAGCCCAGAGAAGTGCGGCAGAAGGCTGTACTGCTCTGGCAAAGTCAAGAACAAGGTTAAAAACAATAGCAAAAAGTTTAGGGGTTGCCACATGGAAGGAAAATTCCCTACAATTACGAAATCTTTCCTAACACTCGCCCCTCCCAGACTATGGACAGGGGGAACTAATCCACCCCTGGATGAGTCTCTTGTTCAGGTCGGTTAAACATTCTGGACAACCCATCAGCATTGCTATGTTGGACACCTGGCCTATGCTCAATAGTGAAGTCGAAGCCTTGTAGACTTATGGACCACCTAAGCAACTTTGGATTCTCCCCCTTCATGTTCATTAGCCACTTTAACGGCTTATGGTCAGTCTGCACAGTGAAGTGGGTCCCATAGAGGTAGGGCCTCAGCTTCCTTAGGGCCCACACAACAGAGAAACATTCTTTCTCTACCGTGGACCACCTGAGCTCTCTGTCCTTAAGCTGGCGACTAATAAAACCGATAGGGTGTTCCTTAACCTTCTCATCTACTTGTGATAGTACAGCTCCTATCCCAGTGTCAGAGGCATCCGTCTGCACGATAAAAGGTCTTTGATAATCAGGGGCCCTTAGGACAGGGGCCTGGCACAAGGAGTCTTTTAAGCCATTGAAGGCCTTCTCACACTCGTCGGTCCAAGTTACCTTCTTGGGTTTCTTCGGAGTTGTGAGGGCAGTCAGAGGAGCAGCTATGGTGCCATAGTCTGCCACAAAATTGCGATAATACCCCGTGAGTCCTAAAAAGGCTCTCACTTGGGTTTGCGTAGTGGGGGTAGGCCAGTCTTGTACTGCTTGTACTTTACTGGGTAGAGGCTGTATCCTCCCTCCACCTACTTCATGTCCAAGGTAAACCACTGAGCCTTGTCCAATCTGGCATTTACTCGCCTTTATGGTCAAGTGGGCTTTCTGAAGAGCCTGGAGCACAATCCCGAGGTGTTTCACATGGTCTTCCCAGGTGGCACTGAAAACTGCTATATCGTCCAGATATGCAAGACAGAATTCGTCCAACCCATTCAACACATGATTCACAAGCCTCTGGAAAGTGGCAGGTGCATTCTTCAACCCGAACGGCATTACCCGGAATTGGTAAAGGCCGTCTGGAGTAGAAAATGCTGTCTTCTCCCTGGCATGTTCTGCTAACGCTATTTGCCAATAGCCAGCAGTGAGGTCAAATGTGCTGAGGTACTTGGAGGCACCCAAAGTATCCACCAGCTCATCTGTTCGAGGCAAGGGGTGGGCATCTGTCTTGGTGACAGCATTCAGAGCCCTGTAATCCACGCAGAACCTCAATTCAGAAGTGCCTGCCTTTGGAACCAGAACCACAGGACTGGGCCAAGGACTACTAGAGGGTTCAATCACCCCAAGATCTAACATCTTGTTGACCTCGGTCTTAATATAAGACCGTACTTTATCTGACATCCTGTATCCCCTACTTTTGGTAGGTACACTGTCTCCTGTGTCAATGTTATGTTTGCACCAAGGTGTCAAACCAGGGGACTGTGAAAACAGGGGGGAAAACTGCCTAAGCAAACTTTTCACCTCAGCCTGCTGATCAGAAGTCAGGTGAGGGGCCACTCGGACACCCTCAACGGAGCTATCTGAAGGACCGCTCTGGAACAGGTCGGGGAGAGGTTCAGACTCCTCTTCCTCAACGTCTGACGCCAGTAGCAGTGCTGCGATTTCGACTCTTGGGACGAAAGCCTTCAGCCTATTTACGTGGAACACTTTTGGAGCCTGTCCAGGCCTTCCAAGGTCCACTAAATAGTTCACCTCACCCAGGGGCTCCACCACTGTGTAAGGGCCTGACCATTTGTCCTGTAAAGCGCAAGGCCTTATTGGATTCATGATCAGGACTTGCTGACCAGGTGTAAAGTTGATGAGGGAAGCTTTCTGGTCGTACCAATGTTTCACCAGCGCTTGCCCTGCCTTCAATTTATCACTAGCCAAGCCCATCAGAAGTACCATCCGTTTTCTGAGCCCTAGCACATAGTCAACTACATTGGTAGTAACAGGGGGAGTGGGCATCTCCCATCCCTCCTTGACAATTGCTAAGGGTCCCCGTACGGGATGACCGAACAGAAGTTCGAAGGGGCTGAAGCCAACACCCTCCTGTGGTACCTCTCGGTAGGCAAACAGCAAGCATGGTAAAAGAAGATCCCATTTTCTTCTCTGGGGCTCCTCCAGAGCCCCAATCATGCTCTTTAACGTTCTGTTGAAACGTTCCACCAGACCATTGGTCTGGGGGTGGTATGCAGAAGAGAACTTGTAGGTGACCCCACATTCTTTCCTCATAGCCTGCATATACTTTGACATAAAGTTGCTGCCACGATCTGACACAACTTCTTTAGGGAAGCCAACCCTAGTAAATATGCCGAGTAAAGCTTTTGCAACTGACTTGGCAGTTACAGTTTTCAATGGGATGGCCTCAGGATACCTGGTTGCATGGTCGACCAGCACCAGGATAAACCTATTGCCCGAGGATGTTTGCGGGTCAAGGGGACCGACGATGTCGATCCCTACCCTTTCAAATGGTACCCCCACAACTGGGAGCGGTACCAACGGAGCTTGGATTGTCGCGCCAACCTTACCAGACAACTGGCAGGAGGCGCAACTCCTGCAGTGACTTTCTACTTGCACCCCCATCTTGGGCCAGTAGAAGTGCATGGATAACCTTTGCTTGGTCCTCTTCATACCAAGGTGACCAGCAAGGGGAACTTCATGCGCCAACTGCAGGAGGAAGGGTCTAACAGCAAGGGGAACCACCAACCTCCTATGGTCTCCTTCTGTAGACTCTGTGGGCTCACTATACAGGAGTCCACCTTCCCAATAAATCCTATGCTTCCCAGGAGGTTCACCCTCAAGCTGGGAGCAGGCCTGTCTCCTTAGGCCTTCCAGAGATGGGCACTCACGTTGGCCTTTACTGAATTCGTCCCTATCAGGACCTCCTTCAACTAACAAGTCTTTTAGTTCAGGATGATCGTTGGGGTCGAATACTTCAGGCATCGCCACCTCCTCGTCAGGCTCGGGCGATTGACCAACTTCCTCCACCGCAGTGGTAGGCGAGCTCGGGGGAATATTCTCTTTCCCCCGTCTTGACTTGTAGACTCCTTTCGCCTTGGGTTGCCCCTTCGGCTGGGGCGGCGTATTGGACTTGGCCAATGCCGCCCGTGCTTGAGACCGTGTGTAGGGTCGTTCGGCAGTGTCTCCTACGAGCCCTAAAGCTCTGAGATCATTACCTAATAAGACCTTTCCCGGGACGTTTCTCTGAATGCTCACTGGAATCCTGACTGCTGTACCATTTAAAGTTAGATTAACAGGGATCACGGGAAACATACGGAGGGGGCCGTCAGCCAACTTAGTGGGCATCAGAGTAGCTCTGGCAACTTCCTCTGAGTCTACCAAGGTAGAATCCACTACAGTTCGACTGCACCCACTATCCCTAAGAGCTGGAGTATCCACTCCATTGATCAGCACACTGTCTTTAAAGTAGTGCTTGGTATTATCCGGAATCCTAGCATACGCCTCTGCGACTTTAGGCTCCCAGGAACCCAGGGACACTAAAACTACCTCGGCCTTTATTCCGCTGGGAAATGAGTCCGAGGAGAAGGATGCTCCTGTAATCTCTTCTTCCTCGTAGGAGGAGAAGGCCAGATTAGCGGAGTGGACCCCCAAAGGTCTAACCTTACAACGGGGATCCCCCTTCACATGGTCAGTTGCTCCACAAGAAAAACAAGCCCCAGTGGGTCTGTTTACGTAGGGAGGCTTATTGTAACCAGAGTTCTGTTTCGGAGGCGCACCTCCACTACCCTGTGAGTTCTCTTGTGTCTTACCCTTGTTTTTCTTTTTGTGGCCCTTTTGGGAAGAAGATTTAGCAGATTCCCCACCCTCCATATCTTTGGACTTTTTCCCCTCCTCCTGCTTACCAGGATGAGTTTTGTCCTTATGGGACACTCGATGTGACACCCATAAGTCTGCTGCAATGGCCAGCTTCTTAGGATCTATCTCCTTCGAATCGGCCAAATGCTGCTTAAGCTCCGGGGAAGAAGAAGCAAAAATGTGTTCCAGCATGACAAGATTTATCATGCCGTCGAAGGTAGAAACCTTATAGCCTTCGACCCAGCCAGTTAAGTTTTTCAAAGATTCGGCGACATAAGATACCCAAGTACCACCTTCCTTTTTCTTATACTCTCGAAAACGCTTTAAATATTGGGCCGGAGTCTTCCCAAACTTTAAAATGAGAGTCTGCTTTAACATTGCGAAATCAGCCCGCTCAGCCTTCGACATTTCCATAATGGCACTACAGCCAGAATGGGGCAGTCTACTGAGCAACCACGCAATCTTATCAGCATTGTCAACTTCCTGGACCTCGCATGCATACTCAAACGCATTCAGCCAGTCCATAATGTCATTCCTCTCTTCATACACACTGAGCAGATCTTTTGGAAACCGTGGATGAGAGGAGGCCCCAGACCCATGTCCAGGACCCTTGGATCCATTTGCAACCTGAAGCTTGGCCAGTTCCAACTGGTGATCCCTGTCTTTTTGTTTTTCTGCCTGTTCGATTTTTAGTTTGGCTATGCTGAATTCAAGCTCCTGCTGCCTAAACCGCAGCTCTTGCTTCTTGAATTCAAGCATAGCCTCCCCATCAGCACTGGCAGAGGAAACATTAGACAGCTCGTCCTCCCTGTCCTCATGGTCGCGGTGGAAAAGTGCGGCGGCAGAACCGTCGGTTCTACCAGTGAGAGCAGCCCCACCACCTTCCGCACTGTCCTCAGAAGTAATAGCGTCAAGCTGCGCTTCTTGCCACGCCACGATTCTTTGGATCATTTCCAATTTCGTGCCTTGAGAGGAAACACCTCTCTCCGCACACATCTTTTTCAATGTTTCTGACTTGGAAGCATTTAAAGTTAACAACGTACTTGTTTCCATACTGTTTGATAGGACTATGGCCTTTTTAAAGTTATACTATAACAATTCACTAAGTGTACTGTTTGGAATAACCTGAAATGCCTTAGTTCGAGCGCAACACTGGATACCTTCAGTCGTATCCCACCGCTGTACACCAATTTGTTAAGACGGATTTCTGAACTCTGTCCTGGTGGCGCAGAAGTTCAGAAGGCCAACCTAATTACTTGGAACAGGGTAACCTCTGGACAAGCCAGACCAATCAAGGTAGCGATCGCGGCGGTCAAGACTAGGTCTCAAGAGGGGTGAGGGTGACTGAAAGCCCGCAGTGAGCACACAAAGCAAGAGCGCTGACAAACTACTCCAAGCAGTTGTTATATCAAAAATAGATACACATTTATTTTAAGGCCTTTAAAATAATGACCGTAGCGAGAAAATCACAATATCACAATATTAAACCAACACATACCATATCAACACAATATATATACAAATACACAGTCGCAAGCGTTTAAAGCACAAAATATGTAGTCCACCTGCCAGGGAAGGAAAACAGGCAGTGCGATAATGCTTTCGACTCAGTTCGCCTTCATAGGCACCTAACTAGATGGAAGTCCGAGCCCTGCGAAGAGTGGAGCCTTGTGCTCAAAGTACCTGCCACGCCGGTGCCGACGGGCACAAGGGGAAGCTCTTCGGAGGAAGTCAGGCGGTTCACGTTAGTGCACAGCAGAAGAAGAACAGGTTCCGCAGCTCAAGCGCAGCCTCCACAGCGGGCAGAAGCAGAGCGCGAGCGCGGCAAAAGGGTGCTGTTTTTACACAGCAGGGAAAAGCAATGGGATACTGCAGGAGGGCGACCAGATCCTAGATATACTACTCACCGGTCCCCGAAGCAAGCAGACCCAGGCTTCTCCACGATAGTTTCAGCAGCTGGCAGGTTCAGAAGAGCAGGGAACGCTTTGTAGTCGTGTAGAGCAAAAAGACGTCCCAATCGACGAAACCGGCACAGTTTTGTTGCCGCACAGGACAACGGAGCGGCCGTGTGTATTCGAGCCAAATGAACCCTCCTCCCTTCAGACCTGGGGACGCCAAGCGTACGAAGCGTGGGAGAGGGACAAGGACTCGCAATACAACACAACCTGGCGGCGGTTGCAGAGCCAAACTCCTTGGTAAACTGGTCAGTCAACTGGATGGCCCAGAGACGCTTCCGAAGGCTTACTTGGCAGGAGATGGTTGAAGATGCCGGGAATAGCTGTTCCTGCTATTCCAAAGGTCGAAGCACCAGTACAGGCCTTCTGGTTCGATCAAAGGAGGACAGGGGCTCTCCGGACGACAGCAGTGCAAAGGAGGATTCCTTCAGCGGGTCACCAGCGATTCCTCGGTCCAGCCTCGTAGTTGCAGGATACTTGGCTCCTGTATTCCTTCGTTCGTGAGAACTCAGGAGATCGACATGGTAGTGGTGTTTCCAGCCCCCTCTTATCCACGGTTCCCTTCGCGCCAAAACGGAGGGGAGCCAATGGGAGATCCGCTCATCAAAACACATACCATACGTGGACCAATCACGGACCACGGTGGTCCCAGGCATTCACACCACCCTAGACTCTCTGGCACCCAGGATGTGTATTGGGACCAGACATCCCAGCCCACACCCTGGAGGCACACAAACGACATGTAGAAGCCCGCGAAAGCAACCACGTTTCGCGGGAAAGTACATGCCCAAATAAGGAAGGCCCCGGGTCGCCGGACCTGGGGAAGGTGAAGGGAGCAAGACGGACAGTGGACGGGACAAAGGAGCCTCGCGGCCTGGCCATTTTGGGAGCCAGGCCACCATTTTGGGTTCAGTGCAAAAACGTGCTCAGAACGCCAAAAGGAGCTCAAAATAAACAAAACGATCGCTGCCACCATTCCAGTCCCTGAATGACTTGCACCGATCAAATACCATCCTAAAAGAGTATCTAGGGCCTGTAGAAGGCTAGAGACCCAAGAGAGCTGTAACTTAGCTTACAGTGCCCTCTTGTGTCGTGCTGCACTAAAGCTGCGACACGATAAAAGAAACTACGGGAAACCACGTTCCCCGGTACTGACTGTCTTAAGGGCATGTCAGTTTCCCCGTAAGAAAGGAGCGAAAGCCCAGAGAAGTGCGGCAGAAGGCTGTACTGCTCTGGCAAAGTCAAGAACAAGGTTAAAAACAATAGCAAAAAGTTTAGGGGTTGCCACATGGAAGGAAAATTCCCTACAATTACGAAATCTTTCCTAACACCAATCCTGAGACCCTTCCTATAGGATGAGATGTGATATCTCAATGCTTATACCAAACCTGAGAGCCTACCTATAGCATGAGATGTGATATCCAAGTCCATCCCATTCCAATCCTTAGACCCTTCCTACAGCATGCGATGTGATATCTCAATGATTCTAATACCAAACCAGAGACTCTTCCTATAACATGAGATGGGATATCCAACTCCTTCCCATTCCAATCCTGAGCCGCTTCCGATAGCAGAGATGTGATATCTCAATGCTTATACCAAACCTGAGACCCTTCCTATAACATGAGATGTGATATCCAACTCCTTCCCGTTCCAAACCTGAGACCCTTCCTATAGCAAGAAAGTAATATCCAACTCCTACCCATTCCAATCCTGAGACCCTTCCTATAGCAAGAGATGTGATATCCAAATCCTTCCCATTCCAATCCTGAGACCCTTCTTATAACATGAGATGTGATATCCAACTCCTTCCCATTCCAAACTGAGACACTTCCTATAGCATGAGAAGGGATATCCAACTCCTACCCATTCCAATCCTGAGACCCTTCCTATAGCAAGAGATGTGATATCCAACTCCTTCCCATTCCAACCTGAGACACTTCCTATAGCATGAGATGTGATATCCAAGTCCTTCCCATTCCAATCCTGAGACACTTCCTATAGCAGAGATGTGATATCTCAATGTTTATACCAAACCTGAGACCCTTCCTATAACATGAGATGTGATATCCAACTCCTTCCCGTTCCAAACCTGAGACCCTTCCTTTAGCATGAGATGTGATATCCAGCTCCTTCCCATTCCAATCCTGAGACACTTCCGATAGCATGAGATGTGATATCTCAATGCTTCTAATATCAAAACTGAGACCCTCCCTATAGCATGATATGTGATATCTACATCCTTCCCATTCCAATCCTGAGACCCTTCCTATAGCATGAGATGTGATATCTCAATGCTTCTACCAAACCTGAGACCCTTCCTTTAGCATGAGATGTGATATCCAACTCCTTCCCATTCCAATCCTGAGACCCTTCCTATAGCATGAGATGTGATATCTCAATACTTCTAATACCAAACCTGAGATCCTTCCGATAACATGAGATGTGATATCTCAATACTTCTAATACCAAACCTGAGATCCATCCTATAACATGAGATGTGATATCCAAATCCTTCCCCTTCCAAACCTGAGACCCTCCCTTTAGCATGAGATGTGATATCCAACTCCTTCCCATTCCAATCCTGAGACCCTTCTGATAGCATAAGATATGATATCTCAATGCTTCTATACCAAACCTGAGATCCTTCCGATAGCATGAGATGTGATATCTCAATACTTCTAATACCAAACCTGAGATCCTTCCTATAACATGAGATGTGATATCCAAATCCTTATCTTCCAAACCTGAGACCCTCCCTTTAGCATGAGATGTGATATCCAACTCCTTCCCATTCCAATCCTGAGACTCTTCTGATAGCATAAGATATGATATCTCAATGCTTCTATACCAAACCTGAGATCCTTCTGATAGCATGAAATGTGATATCCAACTCTTTCCCCTTGCAAACCTGAGAGCCTTCCTATAGCATGAGATGTGATATCCAAGTCCTTCCCATTCCAATCCTGAGACCCTTCCTATAACATGAGATGTGATATCCAACTCCTTCCCATTCCAATCCCGATACCCTTCCGATAACATGAGATGTGATATCCCAATGCTTCTACCAAACCTGAGACCCATACTATGGCATGAGATGTGATATCAAACTCCTTCCCATTCTAATCCTGAGACCCTTCCTATAGCTTGAGATGTGATATCCAACTCCTTCCCATTCCAATTCTGAGACCCTTCCTATACCATGAGACTTGATATCTCAATGCTTCTAATACCAAACCTGAGACCCGTCCTATAACATGAGATGTGATATCCAAATCCTTCCCCTTCCAAACCTTAGACCCTTCCTTTATCATGAGATGTGATATCCAACTCCTTCCCATTCCAATCCTGAGACCTTTCCGATAGCAGAGATGTGATATCTCAATGCTTATACCAAACCTGAGAACCTTCCTATGGCCTGAGATGTCATATACAACTCCTTCCCATTCCAATCCTGAGACCCTTCCTTTAGCATGAGATGTGATATCTCAATGCTTATACCAAATCTGAGACCCTTCCTATAGCATGAGATGTGATATCCAATTCCTTCCCATTCCAATCCTGAGACCCTTCCTATAGGATGAGATGTGATATCTCAATGCTTATACCAAACCTGAGAGCCTACCTATAGCATGAGATGTGATATCCAAGTCCATCCCATTCCAATCCTTAGACCCTTCCTACAGCATGCGATGTGATATCTCAATGATTCTAATACCAAACCAGAGACTCTTCCTATAACATGAGATGGGATATCCAACTCCTTCCCATTCCAATCCTGAGCCGCTTCCGATAGCAGAGATGTGATATCTCAATGCTTATACCAAACCTGAGACCCTTCCTATAACATGAGATGTGATATCCAACTACTTCCCGTTCCAAACCTGAGACACTAACTATAGCATATGTGATATCCAACTCCTTCCCATTCCAAACATGAGACCCTTCCTATAGCAAGAAAGTAATATCCAACTCCTACCCATTCCAATCCTGAGACCCTTCCTATAGCAAGAGATGTGATATCCAAATCCTTCCCATTCCAATCCTGAGACCCTTCTTATAACATGAGATGTGATATCCAACTCCTTCCCATTCCAACCTGAGACACTTCCTATAGCATGAGAAGGGATATCCAACTCCTACCCATTCCAATCCTGAGACCCTTCCTATAGCAAGAGATGTGATATCCAACTCCTTCCCATTCCAACCTGAGACACTTCCTATAGCATGAGATGTGATATCCAAGTCCTTCCCATTCCAATCCTGAGACACTTCCTATAGCAGAGATGTGATATCTCAATGTTTATACCAAACCTGAGACCCTTCCTATAACATGAGATGTGATATCCAACTCCTTCCCGTTCCAAACCTGAGACCCTTCCTTTAGCATGAGATGTGATATCCAGCTCCTTCCCATTCCAATCCTGAGACACTTCCGATAGCATGAGATGTGATATCTCAATGCTTCTAATATCGAAACTGAGACCCTCCCTATAGCATGATATGTGATATCTACATCCTTCCCATTCCAATCCTTAGGCCCTTCCTATAGCATGAGATGTGATATCTCAATGCTTCTACCAAACCTGAGACCCTTCCTTTAGCATGAGATGTGATATCCAACTCCTTCCCATTCCAATCCTGAGACCCTTCCTATAGCATGAGATGTGATATCTCAATACTTCTAATACCAAACCTGAGATCCTTCCGATAACATGAGATGTGATATCTCAATACTTCTAATACCAAACCTGAGATCCATCCTATAACATGAGATGTGATATCCAAATCCTTCCCCTTCCAAACCTGAGACCCTCCCTTTAGCATGAGATGTGATATCCAACTCCTTCCCATTCCAATCCTGAGACCCTTCTGATAGCATAAGATATGATATCTCAATGCTTCTATACCAAACCTGAGATCCTTCCGATAGCATGAGATGTGATATCTCAATACTTCTAATACCAAACCTGAGATCCTTCCTATAACATGAGATGTGATATCCAAATCCTTATCTTCCAAACCTGAGACCCTCCCTTTAGCATGAGATGTGATATCCAACTCCTTCCCATTCCAATCCTGAGACTCTTCTGATAGCATAAGATATGATATCTCAATGCTTCTATACCAAACCTGAGATCCTTCTGATAGCATGAAATAAGATATCCAACTCTTTCCCCTTGCAAACCTGAGAGCCTTCCTATAGCATGAGATGTGATATCCAAGTCCTTGCCATTCCAATCCTGAGACCCTTCCTATAACATGAGATGTGATATCCAACTCCTTCCCATTCCAATCCCGATACCCTTCCGATAACATGAGATGTGATATCCCAATGCTTCTACCAAACCTGAGACCCATACTATGGCATGAGATGTGATATCAAACTCCTTCCCATTCTAATCCTGAGACCCTTCCTATAGCTTGAGATGTGATATCCAACTCCTTCCCATTCCAATTCTGAGACCCTTCCTATACCATGAGACTTGATATCTCAATGCTTCTAATACCAAACCTGAGACCCGTCCTATAACATGAGATGTGATATCCAAATCCTTCCCCTTCCAAACCTTAGACCCTTCCTTTATCATGAGATGTGATATCCAACTCCTTCCCATTCCAATCTTGAGACCCTTCCGATATCATGAAATGTGATACCTCAATGCTTCTAATATCAAACTTGAGACCCTCCCTATAGCAAGAGATGTGATATCCAAGTCCTTCCCATTCCAATCCTGAGACCCTTCCTATAGCATGAGATGTGATATCTCAATGCTTCTAATACCAAACCTGAGACCCTTCCTATAACATGAGATGGGAATATCCAACTCTTTCCCATTCCAATCCTGAGACCCTTCCGATAGCAGAGATGTGATATCTCAATGCTTATACCAAACCTGAGATCCTTCCTATAACATGAGATGTGATATCCAACTCCTTCCCATTCCAATCCTGAGACACTTCCTATAGCATGAGATGTGATATCACACTGCTTATACCAAACCTGAGACCCTTCCTATAGCATGAGATGTGATATCTCAATGCTTCTAATATCAAACTTGAGACCCTCCCTATAGCATGAGATGTGATACCCAAGTCCTTCCCATTCCAATCCTGAGACACTTCCTATAGCATGAGATGTGATATCTCAATGCTTCTAATACCAAACCTGAGACTCTTCCTATAACATGAGATGGGATATCCAACTCCTTCCCATTCCAATCCTGATTCCCTTTCGATAGCAGAGATGTGATATCTCAATGTTTATACCAAACCTGAGACCCTCCCTACGGCATGAGATGTCATATACAACTCCTTCCCATTCCAATCCTGAGACCCTTCCTATAGCATGAGATGTGATATCCAACTCCTTCCCATTCCAATCCTGAGACCCTTCCTATAGCATGAGATGTGATGTCTCAATGCTTCTAATACCAAACCTGAGATCCTTCCTATAACATGAGATGTGATATCCAACTCCTTCCATTTCAATCCTGAGACCCTTCCTATAGCATGAGATCTGATATCTCAATGCTTATAACAAAACCTGAGACCCTTCCTATAGCATGAGATGTGATATCCAACTCCTTCCCATTCCAATCCTGAGACCCTTCCTATAGCCTGAGATGTGATATCTCAATGCCTCTAATACCAAACCTGAGATCCTTCCTCTAACATGAAATGTGATATCCAACTCCTTCACTTTCCAAACCTGAGAGCCTATCTATAGCATGAGATGTGATATCCAAGTCCTTCCCATTCCAATCCTTAGACCCTTCCTACAGCATGCAATATGATATCTCAATGATTTTAATAAAAAACCTGAGACCCGTCCTATAACATGAGATGGGATATCCAACTCCTTCCCATTCCAATCCTGAGACACTTCCGATAGCAGAGATGTGATATCTCAATGTTTATACCAAACCTGAGACCCTTCCTATAACGAGATGTGATATCCAACTCCTTCCCGTTCCAAACCTGAGACCCTTCCTTTAGCATGAGATGTGATATCCAGCTCCTTCCCATTCCAATCCTGAGACACTTCCGATAGCATGAGATGTGATATCTCAATGCTTCTAATATCAAAACTGAGACCCTCTCTATAGCATGATATGTGATATCTAAGTCCTTCCCATTCAATCCTGAGACCCTTCCTATAGCATGAGATGTGATATCTCAATGCTTATCCTTGATTCCTGTAGTAAATTGATTTCCTTTGCAGGCCGACTCCTGTCACGAATGCCTTGTCTGCATGCATTCTCTCCTGGCCATTCTCTCACCGTGGCTATTTGCCTACCCCCTTCCTCTCTCAGTGGATGGACTTCTCCATCCTAGCCTCCTACCACTCAACTCCGCCTACTTGGAGAATTCAACATGAACCTGTATGCTTCCTGACCTGGACTTTTACGAGATCTGCAACTCTTCATGTCGCTGGCCCTACACACTGCAGGGAATACTCAGGATTTTCTGATCTCAGACCTCCCCCTCTGTAACCCTCTCAACAATCCTCTCCCGTGGTGATCAAGTTCTCATCTCCAAAGAAGGCTAACTGCCAGCTGTTCCTCCTCAGAGGAGTTCTCCCTTTCTGTCCCTGCTCCCTGCACCGTTTCGCGTTGCAAACACTCGCTTCCCTGCTCTCTGGTTTAGACGCCTTTCCTTCTCAGAGGCCTTCTTCCTTTCTGCCCTTTTCGCGTTGCAAGTACTCGCTTCCCAGCTCTCTGGTTTAGACGCGTGTTCCCTGCCTTCTCTCCTCTTCCCGCTGCCTTCAAATCAAAAAATGAGCTCCAAAAGATACACAGTGCTCAGAATGCTCTATAACACCCATTATTAAACATATAGCCGTAACCCGCTAGACGTATTGAAACGTGCTGTAAACTAGCAAAAACAGCTAGAAAATGTACTTTCCTCGTGTTTTTGTAAATGCTAATTCTGATGGGTTCCCATGTATGTACTGTCCGTGCGTTTGTTGTCGAATCCTGAAGTTTTTAACCACTGTTCTCCCATACAAGGGGGGGGTCAACGTCTACTGCTGTTCACAGGCTGAATGTATACGGCTGAAATCTTCAAGGCATTATCAGCTTTCCTGACTGTTTTGGAACGTGTATTTGCCATCTGTTAATGCAGTCGCCCTGTGTTCATCGTCCCTTCTACTTTACAGGCTGCACTCCCCTGGTGATCACATTCTCCTCTCCAGAGCAGGCTGACTACCAGCTGCTCCTCCTCATAGGCGTTCATCCTTTCTGTCCCTGTTCCCTGCACCGTTTCGCGTTGCATGTACTCGCTTCCCAGCTCTCTGGTTTAGATGCGTGTTCCCTGCATTCTCTCCTCTTCCTACAGCCTTCCAATGAGCTCCACAAGGTGTTCAGAATGCTTTATAACTCCCATTATTCAACATATAGCTGTAACCCGCTAGACGTATTGAAACGTGCTAAAAACGAGCAGAAACAGCTAGAAAATGTACTTTCCTCGCGTTTTGGTAAATGCGAATTCTGGTGGATTCCCATTTTGTACTCTGTTCGTGCGTTTGTTCAGTCGAATCCTGGTCTTTTGAACCACTCTTCTCCCATACAAGGGAGGGTCAAAATGTGTTGTTCACAGGCTGAATTTATACTGCTGAAATGCTCGCTTCCCTGCTCTCTGGTTTAGACGCGTGTACCCTGCATTTACCAAAACGCGAGGGAAGTACATTTTCTAGCTGTTTTTGCTAGTTTTTAGCACGTTTCAATACGTCTAGCGGGTTACAGCTATATGTTGAATAATGGGGTTATAAAGCATTCTGAACACTGTATCTTGTGGAGCAAATTGGAAGGCTGTAGCAAGATTAGAGAAGGCAGGGAACACGCATCTCAACCAGAGAGCTGGGAATCGAGTACATGCAACGCGAAACGGTGCAGGGAGCAGGGACAGAAAGGATGAACACCTATGAGGAGGAGCAGCTGGTAGTTAGCCTGCATAGGAGAGAAGAATGTGATCACTAGGGGAGTGCAGCCTGTAAACTAGAAGGAACGATGAACAAAGGGCGACTGCATTAACAGATGGCAAATACACGTTCCAAAACAGGAAAGCTGATAATGCCTTGAAGATTTCAGCCGTATACATTCAGCCTGTGAACAGCAGTAGATGTTGACCCCCCCTCCCTAGTATGGGAGAACAGTGGTTAAAAACTTCAGGATTCGACACAAACGCACGGACACAGTACATACAACATGGGAACCCACCAGAATTCGCATTTACAAAAACGCGAGGGAAGTACATTTTCTAGCTATTTTTGCTAGTTTTTAGCACGTTTCAATACGTCTAGCGGGTTACAGCTATATGTTGAATAATGGGGTTATAAAGCATTCTGAACACTATCTTGTGGAGCTCATTGGAAGGCTGTAGGAAGAGGAGAGAAGGCAGGGAACACGCATCTAAACCAGAGAGCTGGGAAGCGAGTACATGCAACGCGAAACGGTGCAGAGAGCAGGGACAGAAAGGGAGAAAGGTGGAACGCCTCTGAGGAGGAGCAGCTGGTAGTTAGCCTGCTCTGGAGAGGAGAATGTGATCACCACGGGAGTGCAGCCTTGAAACAAGAAGGGACGATGAAAACATGCTGACTGGAATAACAGATGGCAAATACACTTTCCAGAACAGTCGGTTTACCCGATAATGCATTGACGATTTCAGCAGTATACATTCAGCCTGTGAACAGTAGATTTTGATCCCCCCCTTGCATGGGTGACGAGTGGTTAAAAACATCAGGATTCGACTGAACAAATGCACGAACAGAGTACAAAATGGGAATCCACCAGAATTCGTATTTACCAAAACGCGAGGAAAGAACATTTTCTAGCTATTTTTGCTAGTTTTTAGCACTTTTCAATACGTCTAGCGGGTTACAGCTATATCTTGAATAATGGGTGTTATAAAGCATTCTGAGCACCGTGTATCTTTTGAAGCTCATTTGTTGATTTGAAGGCAGCGGGAAGAGAGAAGGCCGGGAACACACGTCTAAACCAGAACGCTGGGAAGCGAGTTGTTCTCTGCAACGCGAAACGATGCAGAGAACAAGCACAGAAAGGAAGAAGGAAAAGCTTCTAAACCAGAGAGCAGGGAAGCGAGTGTTTGCAACGCGAAACGGTGCAGAGAGCAGGGACAGAAAGGGAGAACTCCACTGAGGAGGAACAGCTGGTAGTTAGCCTTCTTTGGAGATGAGAACTTGATCACCACGGGAGAGGATTGTTGAGAGGGTTACATAGGGGGATGTCTGAGATCAGAAAATCCTGAGTATTCCCTGCAGTGTGTAGGGCCAGAGACGTAAAAGTCCAGGTCAGGAAGCATACAGGTTCATTTTGAATTCTCCAAGTAGGCGGAGTTGAGTGGTAGGAGGCTAGGATGGAGAAGTCCATCCACTGAGAGAGGAAGGGGGTAGGCAAATAGCCACGGTGAGAGAATGGCCAGGAAAGGAGAATGCATGCAGACAAGGCATTCGTGAGAGGAGTCGGCCTGCAAAGGAAAGCAATTTACTACAGGAATCAAGGATACTCCCCCTCAAGAATGGTTGGATCTGGGCATGGAGAGGAACTTGTCATCAGGGAGGAAAGTGTCAGAGCTCGAGACAGCGCTGGCCATCATCCATGTCTCGGTTAGACCAAGGACATCAAGGTCGGGTTCTTCCAGGAAATGGCAGATGTCAAATGAGTGTTAACTGAGTGAGAGTTGAGAGTGGGGAGGGGTACAAATCAGTAATCCTTGCGGAGGTGTAGAAGGAGCCTGACCTAGGGCACATGAGGAAGGAGAGAGGAAAGGAAGCAGAAGAAGGGAGAGAAGACACAGCAGGAGTGCATTATCAATCCGGGAGCTAGGAGTGGTGAGGTTAGACGGGGAGGTCTGAGTCTCAGGATTTGAATGGGAAGTTCGATATCACATGTCATGCTATAGGAAGAGTCTCAGGATTGGAATGGGAAGGAGTTGGATATGATATCTCTTGTTATAGGGAGGGTCTCAGGTTTGGTATTAGAAGCACTGTGATATCAAATCACATCCTATCGGAAGGGTCTCGGGTTTGGTATTGGAAGAAATGAGATTTCAAATCTCAGGCTGTGGGAATGGTCTCGGGTATGGTATTGGAAGGGGTGAAAAATCACATTTCATGCTACAGGAAGGGTCACAAGTTTGGAATGGGAAGGAGTTGGATTTCACATATACTACGGGAAGGGCCTCAGGTTTGGTATTAGAAGCATAGAGATATCACATCATGTTATAGGAAGGGTCTCGATTGGAATGGGAAGGAGTTGGATATCACATCTCATGTTATAGGGAAGGTCTCAGTTTTGATATTAGAAGCATTGAGATATCATATATGCTATTGGAAGGGTCTCAGTATTGGAATGGGAAGGAGTTGGATATCACATCTCATGTTATAGGGAGGGTCTCAGTTTTGATATTAGAAGCATTGAGATATCACATGTGCTATTGGGAGGGTCTCAGTATTGGAATTGGAAGTAGTTGGATATCACATCTCATGCTATCGGAAGGGTCTCAGGATTGGAATGGGAAGTAGTTGGATATCACATATGCTAAAGGAAAGGTCTCAGGTTTGGAATGGGAAGGAGTTGGATATCACGTCTCATGTTATAGGAAGGGTCTCAGGATTGGAATGGGAAGGAGTTGAATATCACATCTCATGCTAAAGGAAGGGTCATCAGGTTCGGTATAAGCATTGAGAAATCACATCTCTGCTATCGGAAGGGTCTCAGGATAGGAATGGGAAGGACTTAGATTTCACATCTCATACTATAGGGAGGGTCTCAGTTTTGATATTAGAAGCATTGAGCTATCACATCTCATGCTATCGGAAGGGTCTCAGGATTGGAATGGGATGGAGTTGGATATCACATCTCAAGCTATCTCAGGATTGTAATGGGAAGGAGTTTGATATCACATATCAAGCTATAGGAAGGGTCTCAGGTTTGGAAGGGGAAGGATTTGGATCTCACATCTCAAGCTATCTCAGGATTGGAATGGGAAGGAGTTTGATATTTCATCTCAAGCTATAGGAAGGGTCTAAGGTTTGGAAAGGGAAGGATTTGGATTTCACATCTCATGTTATAGGATGGTTCTCATTCTAATATCAAAACTGAGACCCTCCCTATAGCATGATATGTGATATCTAAGTCCTTCCCATTCCAATCCTGAGACCCTCCCTATAGCATGAGATGTGATATCTCAATGCTTCTAATACCAAACCTGAGATCCTACCTCTAACATGAAATGTGATATCCAACTCTTTCCCCTTCCAAACCTGAGAGCCTTCCTATAGCATGATATGTGATATCCAAGTCCTTCCTATTCCAATCCTGAGACCCTTCCTATAGCTTGAGATGTGATATCCAACTCCTTCCCATTCCAATTCTGAGACCCTTCTGATAGCATGAGATGTGATATCTCAATGCCTCTAATACCAAACCTGAGATCCTACCTCTAACATGAAATGTGATATCCAACTCTTTCCCCTTCCAAACCTGAGAGCCTTCCTATAGCATGAGATGTGATATCCAAGTCCTTCCCCTTCCAATCCTGAGACCCTTCCTATAGCTTGAGATGTGATATCCAACTCCTTCCCATTCCAATTCTGAGACCCTTCCTATACTCTGAGACTTGATATCTCAATGCTTCTAATACCAAACCTGAGACCCGTAATATAACATGAGATGTGATATCCAAATCCTTCCCCTTCCAAACCTTAGACCCTTCCTTTATCATGAGATGTGATATCCAACTCCTTCCCATTCCAATCCTGAGACCCTTCCGATATCATGAGATGTGATATCTCAAAGCTTCTAATATCAAACTTGAGACCCTCCCTATAGCATGAGATGTGATATCCAAGTCCTTCCCATTCCAATCCTGAGACCCTTCCTATAGCATGAGATGTGATATCTCAATGCTTCTAATACCAAACCTGAGACCCTTCCTATAACATGAGATGGGAATATCCAACTCCTTCCCATTCCAATCCTGAGACCCTTCCGATAGCAGAGATGTGATATCTCAATGCTTATACCAAACCTGAGACCCTTCCTATGGCATGAGATGTGATATCCAACTCCTTGCCATTCAAATCCTGAGACCCTTCCGATAGCAGAGACGTGATATCTCAATGCTTCTACCAAACCTGAGACCCTTCCTTTAGCATGAGATGTGATATCCAAATCCTTCACATTCCAATCCTGAGACCCTTCCTATAGCATGAGATGTGATATCTCAATGCTTCTAATACCAAACCTGAGATCCTTCCTATAACATGAGATGTGATATCCAATTCCTTCCCATTCCAAACCTGAGACCCTTCCTATTGGATGAGTTGTGATATCCAACTCCTTCCCATTTCAACCCTGAGACCCTTCCTATAGCATGAGATGTGATGTCTCAATGCTTCTAATACCAAACCTGAGATCCTTCCTATAACATGAGATGTGATATCCAACTCCTTCCATTCCAATCCTGAGACCCGTCCTATAGCATGAGATGTGATATCTCAATGCTTATACCAAACCTGAGACCCTTCCTATAGCATGAGATGTGATATCCAACTACTTCCCATTCCAATCCTGAGACCCTTCCTATAGCATGAGATGTGATATCTCAATGCTTCTAATACCAAACCTGAGATCCTTCCTCTAACATGAAATGTGATATCCAACTCCTTCCCTTTCCAAACCTAAGAGCCTATCTATAGCATGAGATGTGATATCCAGGTCCTTCCCATTCCAATCCTTAGACCCTTCCTACAGCATGCAATATGATATCTCAATGATTCTAATAACAAACCTGAGACCCGTCCTATAGCATGAGATATGATATCCAAGTCCTTCCCATTCCAATCCTGAGACCCTTCCTATAACATGAAATGTGATATCCAACTCCTTCCCATTCCAACCTGAGACCCTTCCTATAGCATGAGATGGGATATCCAACTTCTTCCAAGTCCAATACTGATACCCTTCCGATAGCATGAGATGTGATATCCCAATGCTTCTACCAAACCTGAGACCCATACTATGGCATGAGATGTGATATCAAACTCCTTCCCATTCCAATCCTGAGACCCTTCCTATAGCTTGAGGTGTGATATCCAAATCCTTCCCATTCCAATTCTGAGATCCTTCTTATACCATGAGACTTGATATCTCAATGCTTCTAATACCAAACCTGAGACCCGTCCTATAACATGAGATGTGATATCCAAATCCTTCCCCTTCCAAACCTTAGACCCTTCCTTTATCATGAGATTGATATCCAACTCCTTCCCATTCCAATCCTGAGACCCTTCCGATATCATGAGATTTGTTATCTCAATGCTTCTAATATCAAACTTGAGACCCTCCCTATAGCATGATGTGACATCCAAGTCCTTCCCATTCCAATCCTGAGACCCTTCCTATAGCATGAGATGTGATATCTCTATGCTTCTAATACCAAACCTGAGACCCTTCCTATAACATGAGATGGGATATCCAACTCCTTCCCATTCCAATCCTGAGACCCTTCCTTTAGCATGAGATGTGATATCTCAATGCTTATACCAAATCTGAGACCCTTCCTATAGCATGAGATGTGATATCCAATTCCTTCCCATTCCAATTGTTAAGACGGATTTCTGAACTCTGTCCTGGTGGCGCAGAAGTTCAGAAGGCCAACCTAATTACTTGGAACAGGGTAGCCTCTGGACAAGCCAGACCAATCAAGGTAGCGATCGCGGCGGTCAAGACTAGGTCTCAAGAGGGGTGAGGGTGACTGAAAGCCCGCAGTGAGCACACAAAGCAAGAGCGCTGACAAACTACTCCAAGCAGTTGTTATATCAAAAATAGATACACATTTATTTTAAGGCCTTTAAAATAATGACCGTAGCGAGAAAATCACAATATCACAATATTAAACCAACACATACCATATCAACACAATATATATACAAATACACAGTCGCAAGCGTTTAAAGCACGAAATATGTAGTCCACCTGCCAGGGAAGGAAAACAGGCAGTGCGATAATGCTTTCGACTCAGTTCGCCTTCATAGGCACCTAACTAGATGGAAGTCCGAGCCCTGCGAAGAGTGGAGCCTTGTGCTCAAAGTACCTGCCACGCCGGTGCCGACGGGCACAAGGGGAAGCTCTTCGGAGGAAGTCAGGTGGTTCACGTTAGTGCACAGCAGAAGAAGAACAGGTTCCGCAGCTCAAGCGCAGCCTCCACAGCGGGCAGAAGCAGAGCGCGAGCGCGGCAAAAGGGTGCTGTTTTTACACAGCAGGGAAAAGCAATGGGATACTGCAGGAGGGCGACCAGATCCTAGATATACTACTCACCGGTCCCCGAAGCAAGCAGACCCAGGCTTCTCCACGATAGTTTCAGCAGCTGGCAGGTTCAGAAGAGCAGGGAACGCTTTGTAGTCGTGTAGAGCAAAAAGACGTCCCAATCGACGAAACCGGCACAGTTTTGTTGCCGCACAGGACAAGGGAGCGGCCGTGTGTATTCGAGCCAAATGAACCCTCCTCCCTTCAGACCTGGGGACGCCAAGCGTACGAAGCGTGGGAGAGGGACAAGGACTCGCAATACAACACAACCTGGCGGCGGTTGCAGAGCCAAACTCCTTGGTAAGCTGGTCAGTCAACTGGATGGCCCAGAGACGCTTCCGAAGGCTTACTTGGCAGGAGATGGTTGAAGATGCCGGGAATAGCTGTTCCTGCTATTCCAAAGGTCGAAGCACCAGTACAGGCCTTCTGGTTCGATCAAAGGAGGACAGGGGCTCTCCGGACGACAGCAGTGCAAAGGAGGATTCCTTCAGCGGGTCACCAGCGATTCCTCGGTCCAGCCTCGTAGTTGCAGGATACTTGGCTCCTGTATTCCTTCGTTCGTGAGAACTCAGGAGATCGACATGGTAGTGGTGTTTCCAGCCCCCTCTTATCCACGGTTCCCTTCGCGCCAAAACGGAGGGGAGCCAATGGGAGATCCGCTCATCAAAACACATACCATACGTGGACCAATCACGGACCACGGTGGTCCCAGGCATTCACACCACCCTAGACTCTCTGGCACCCAGGATGTGTATTGGGACCAGACATCCCAGCCCACACCCTGGAGGCACACAAACGACATGTAGAAGCCCGCGAAAGCAACCACGTTTCGCGGGAAAGTACATGCCCAAATAAGGAAGGCCCCGGGTCGCCGGACCTGGGGAAGGTGAAGGGAGCAAGACGGACAGTGGACGGGACAAAGGAGCCTCGCGGCCTGGCCATTTTGGGAGCCAGGCCACCATTTTGGGTTCAGTGCAAAAACGTGCTCAGAACGCCAAAAGGAGCTCAAAATAAACAAAACGATCGCTGCCACCATTCCAGTCCCTGAATGACTTGCACCGATCAAATACCATCCTAAAAGAGTATCTAGGGCCTGTAGAAGGCTAGAGACCCAAGAGAGCTGTAACTTAGCTTACAGTGCCCTCTTGTGTCGTGTTGCACTAAAGCTGCGACACGATAAAAGAAACTACGGGAAACCACGTTCCCCGGTACTGACTGTCTTAAGGGCATGTCAGTTTCCCCGTAAGAAAGGAGCGAAAGCCCAGAGAAGTGCGGCAGAAGGCTGTACTGCTCTGGCAAAGTCAAGAACAAGGTTAAAAACAATAGCAAAAAGTTTAGGGGTTGCCACATGGAAGGAAAATTCCCTACAATTACGAAATTTTTCCTAACACCAATCCTGAGACCCTTCCTATAGGATGAGATGTGATATCTCAATGCTTATACCAAACCTGAGAGCCTACCTATAGCATGAGATGTGATATCCAAGTCCATCCCATTCCAATCCTTAGACCCTTCCTACAGCATGCAATGTGATATCTCAATGATTCTAATACCAAACCAGAGACTCTTCCTATAACATGAGATGGGATATCCAACTCCTTCCCATTCCAATCCTGAGCCGCTTCCGATAGCAGAGATGTGATATCTCAATGCTTATACCAAACCTGAGACCCTTCCTATAACATGAGATGTGATATCCAACTCCTTCCCGTTCCAAACCTGAGACACTAACTATAGCATATGTGATATCCAACTCCTTCCCATTCCAAACATGAGACCCTTCCTATAGCAAGAAAGTAATATCCAACTCCTACCCATTCCAATCCTGAGCCGCTTCCGATAGCAGAGATGTGATATCTCAATGCTTCTACCAAACCTGAGACCTTTCCGATGGCATGAGATGTGATATCCAACTCCTTCCCATTCCAATCATGAGGCCCTTTCTATAGCATGAGATGGGATATCTCAATGCTTCTACCAAATCTGAGACCCTTCCAATAGCATGAAATGTGATATCCAACTAATTCCCATCCAATCCTGAGACCCTTCCTATAGCATGAGAAGTGATATCTCAATGCTATTAATACCAAACCTGAGACCCTCCCTATAGCATGAAATGTGATATCCAACTCCTTCCCATTCCCATCCTGAGTCCCGTCCGATAGCCTGAGATGTGATATCCAACTCCTTCCCATTCCAATCATGAGGCCCTTCCTATAGCATGAGATGTGATATCTCAATGCTTCTACTAAACCTGAGACCCTTTCTATAGCATGAGATGTGATATCCAACTCCTTCCCATTCCAATCCTGAGACCCTTCCTATAGCATGAGATATGCTATCTCAATGCTTCTAATACCAAAGTTGGACCGTTCCTATAGCATGAGATGTGATATCCAACTCCTTCCCATTCCAATCCTGCGTCCCTTCATTTAGCATGAGATTTGATATCTCAGTGCTTCTAATACAAAACCTGAGACCCTTCCTATACCATGAGATGAGATATCTCAATGTTTCTAATACCAAACCTGAGACCCTTCCTATTGCAAGAGATGTGATATCCAAATCCTTCCCATTCCAAAACTGAGACCCTTCCTATAGCATGAGATGTGATATCCAACTTCTTCCCAATCCAATCCTGCGTCTCTTCATATAGCATGAGATTTGATATCTCAGTGCTTCTAATACAAAACCTAAGACCCTTCCTCTACCATGAGATGTGATATCTCAATGTTTCTAATAGCAGACCTGAGACCCTTCCTATTGCAAGAGATGTGATATACAAATCCTTCCCATTCCAAACATGAGACCTTTCCTATTGCATGAGATGTGATATCTTAATGCTTCTACCAAACCTGAGACCTTCCTATGGCATGAGAGGTGATATCAAACTCCTTCCCATTCCAATCCTGAGACCCTTCCTATAGCATGAGATGTGATATCCAACTCCTTCCGATTCCAATCCTGAGACCCTTCCTATACCATGAGATGTGATATCTCAATGCTTCTACCAAACCTGAGACCCTTCCTATAGCATGAGATGTGATATCCAACTCCTTCCCGATCCAATCCTGAGACCCTTCCTATAGCATGAGATGTTATATCTCAATGCTCTTAATACCAAACCTGCGATAATTCCTATAACATGAGATGTGATATCCAACTTCTTCCCATTCCAATCCTGAGCCCCTTCCATGAGATGTGCTATCTCAATGCTTCTAATACCAAAGTTGTACCGTTCCTATAGCATGAGATGTGATATCCAACTCCTTCCCATTCCAATCCTGCGTCCCTTCATTTAGCATGAGATTTGATATCTCAGTGCTTCTAATACCAAACCTGAGACCCTTCCTATAACATGAGATGTTATATCCAACTCCTTCAGATTCCTATCCTGAGACCCTTCCTATACCATGAGATGAGATATCTCAATGTTTCTAATACCAAACCTGAGACCCTTCCTATAGCATTAGATGTGATATCCAACTCCTTCCCATCCAATCCTGAGACCCTTCCTATAGCATGAGATGTGATATCTCAATGCTATTAATACCAAACCTGAGATCCTCCCTATAGCATGAGATGTGATGTCCAAGTCCTTCCCATTCCAATCCTGAGACCCTTCCTATAGCATGAGATGTGATATCCAACTCCTTCCCATTCCAATCCTGAGACCCATACTATACCATGAGATATATCTCAATGCTTCTAATACCAAACCACAGACCCGTCCTATAACTTGAGATGTGATATCCAAATCCTTCCCCTTCCAAACCTGAGACCTTTCCTTTGCCATGAGATGTGATATCCAACTCCTTCCCATTCCAATCCTGAGACCTTTCCTATAGCATGAGATGTGATATCCCAATGCTTCTACCAAACCTGAGACCTTTCCGATGGCATGAGATGTGATATCCAACTCCTTCCCATTCCAATCATGAGGCCCTTTCTATAGCATGAGATGTGTTATCTCAATGCTTCTACCAAATCTGAGACCCTTCCTATAACATGAGATGTTATATCCAACTCCTTCAGGTTCCTATCCTGAGAGCCTTCCTATACCATGAGATGAGATATCTCAATGTTTCTAATACCAAACCTGAGACCCTTCCTATAGCATTAGATGTGATATCCAACTCCTTCCCATCCAATCCTGAGACCCTTCCTATAGCATGAGATGTGATATCTCAATGCTATTAATACCAAACCTGAGATCCTCCCTATAGCATGAGATGTGATGTCCAAGTCCATCCCATTCCAATCCTGAGACCCTTCCTATAGCATGAGATGTGATATCCAACTCCTTCCCATTCCAATCCTGAGACCCATACTATACCATGAGATATATCTCAATGCTTCTAATACCAAACCACAGACCCGTCCTATAACTTGAGATGTGATATCCAAATCCTTCCCCTTCCAAACCTGAGACCTTTCCTTTGCCATGAGATGTGATATCCAACTCCTTCCCATTCCAATCCTGAGACCTTTCCTATAGCATGAGATGTGATATCCCAATGCTTCTACCAAACCTGAGACCTTTCCGATGGCATGAGATGTGATATCCAACTCCTTCCCATTCCAATCATGAGGCCCTTTCTATAGCATGAGATGTGTTATCTCAATGCTTCTACCAAATCTGAGACCCTTCGTATAGCATGAAATGTGATATCCAACTTATTCCCATCCAATCCCGAGACCCTTCCTATAGCATGAGAAGTGTTATCTCAATGCTATTAATACCAAACCTGAGACCCTCCCTATAGCATGAAATGTGATATCCAACTCCTTCCCATTCCCATCCTGAGTCCCGTCCGATAGCCTGAGATGTGATATCCAACTCCTTCCCATTCCAATCATGAGGCCCTTCCTATAGCATGAGACGTGATATCCAACTCCTTCCCATTCCAATCCTGAGACCCTTCCTATAGCATGAGATATGCTATCTCAATGCTTCTAATACCAAAGTTGGACCGTTCCTATAGCATGAGATGTGATATCCAACTCCTTCCCATTCCAATCCTGCGTCCCTTCATTTAGCATGAGATTTGATATCTCAGTGCTTCTAATACAAAACCTGAGACCCTTCCTATAACATGAGATGTTATATCCAACTCCTTCCGATTCCAATCCTGAGACCCTTCCTATCCCATGAGATGAGATATCTCAATGTTTCTAATACCAAACCTAAGACCCATCCTATTGCAAGAGATGTGATATCCAAATCCTTCCCATTCCAAAACTGAGACCCTTCCTATAGCAAGAGATGTGATATCCAACTTCTTCCCAATCCAATCCTGTGTCTCTTCATATAGCATGAGATTTGATATCTCAGTGCTTCTAATACAAAACCTAAGACCCTTCCTATAACATGAGATGTGATATCCAACTCCTTCCGATTCCAATCCTGAGACCCTTCCTATAACATGAGATGTGATATCTCAATGTTTCTAATAGCAGACCTGAGACCCTTCCTATTGCAAGAGATGTGATATACAAATCCTTCCCATTCCAAACATGAGACCTTTCCTATTGCATGAGATGTGATATCTTAATGTTTCTACCAAACCTGAGACCTTCCTATGGCATGAGAGGTGATATCAAACTCCTTCCCATTCCAATCCTGAGACCCTTCCTATAACATGAGATGTGATATCCAACTCCTTCCCATTCCAATCCTGAGCCCCTTCCATGAGATGTGCTATCTCATTGCTTCTAAAACCAAAGTTGGACCGACCCTATAGCATGAGATGTGATATCCAACTCCTTCCCATTCCAATCCTGCATCCCTTCATTTAGCATGAGATTTGATATCTCAGTGCTTCTAATACCAAACCTGAGACCCTTCCTATAACATGAGATGTTATATCCAACTCCTTCAGATTCCTATCCTGAGACCCTTCCTATACCATGAGATGAGATATCTCAAAGTTTCTAATACCAAACCTGAGACCCTTCCTATAGCATGAGATGTGATATCCAACTTCTTCCCATTCCAATCCTGCGTCTCTTCATATAGCATGAGATTTGATATCTCAGTGCTTCTAATACAAAACCTGAGACCCTTCCTATAACATGAGATGTGATAACCAACTCCTTCCGATTCCAATCCTAGACCCTTCCTATACCATGAGATGTGATATCTCAATGTTTCTAATAGCAGACCTGAGACCCTTCCTATTGCAAGAGATGTGATATCCAAATCCTTCCCATTCCAAATCTGAGACCTTTCCTATTGCATGAGATGTGATATCCAACTCCTTCCCAATCCAATCCTGAGACCCTTCCGATAGCATTATATCTGATATCTCAATGCTTCTAATATCAAACCTGAGACCCTCCCTATAGCATGAGATGTGATATCCAACTCCGAATTCCAACCTGTGACCCTTCCTATAGCATGAGATGGGATATCCAACTTCTTCCCAATCCAATCCTGAGACCCTTCCGATAGCATGAGATGTGATATCTTAATGCTTCTACCAAACCTGAGACCTTCCTATGGCATGAGATCTGATATCAAACTCCTTCCCATTCCAATCATGAGGCCCTTCTTGTAGCATGATGTGATATCTCAATGCTTCTACCAAACCTGAGACCCTTCCTATAGCATGAGATGTGGTATCTCAATGCTCTTAATACCAAACCTGGGATCATTCCTATAACATGAGATGTGATATCCAACTCCTTCCCTTTCCAATCCTGAGCCCCTTCCATGAGATGTGATATCTCAATGCTTCTAATACCAAAGTTGGACCGTTCCTATAGCATGAGATGTGATATCCAACTCCTTCCCATTCCAATCCTGCGTCCCTTCATTTAGCATGAGATTTGATATCTCAGAGCTTCTAATACCAAACCTGAGACCCTTCCTATAACATGAGATGTTATATCCAACTCCTTCCGATTCCAATCCTGAGACCCTTCCTATACCATGAAATGTGATATCTCAATGTTTCTAATACCAAACCTGAGACCCTTCCTATTGAAGAGATGTGATATCCAAATGCTTCCCATTCCAAACCTGAGACCCTTCCTATAGGATGAGATGTGATATCCAACTCCTTCCCATTCCAATCATGAGACCCTTCCTATAGCATGAGATGATATCCCAATTCCTTCCCATTCCAATCCTGAGACCCTTCTGATAGCATGAGATGTGATATCTCAGTGCTTCGAATACCAAACCTGTGACCCTTCCTATGCATGACCTGATATCCAACTCCTTCCCTTTCCAATCCTGAGACTCAGATCTCCCTAACTTCTCACCACTCCTAGCTCCCGGATTGATCCTGTTCTCTGTCTCGTCTCTCCCTTCTTCGGTTTCCTTCTTCCATTAACCTACAGGTTCCTGACCTGGACTCTAACGAAATCTGCAACTTTTCATGCCGCTGGCCCTACACACTGCAGGGAATACTCTGGATTTTCTGGTCTCAGACCTCTAATTTAGACGCGAGTTCCCTGCCTTCTCTCCTCTTCCCGCTGCCTTCAAAACAACAAATGAGCTCCAAAAGATACACAGTGCTCAGAATGCTTTAAAACACCCATTATTAAACTTATAGCCGTAACCCGCTAGACGTATTGAAATGTGCTAAAAACTAGCAAAAACAGCTAGAAAATTTACTTTCCTCGCGTTTTGGTAAAAGCTAATTCTGTTGCGTTTCCTGTTTGTACAGTGTCCGTGCGTTTGTTCAGTAGAACCTGATGTTTTTAACCACTCGTCTCCTATACAAGGGGCATCAAAATGTACTTTGTTTACAGGCTGAAGGTACACTTCTGAAATCTTCAATGCATTATCTGCACTAGCTGTTTTTGCTAGTTTTTAGCACGTTTCAATACGTCTAGCGGGTTACGGCTATACGTTGAATCATGGGTGTTATAAAGCATTCTGAGCACTGTGTATTTTAAGGAGCTCATTTGTTTTGAAGGCAGCGGGAAGAGGAGAGACGGCAGGGAACACGCGTCTAAACCAGAGCTGGGAAGCGAGCACTTGCAACGCGAAACTGCAAGGAACAGGAAAACAAAGGAATAACGCCTCTGAGGAGGAACAGCGTCTAAACCAGAGCTGGGAAGCGAGCACTTGCAACGCGAAACTGCAGGGAACAGGAAAAGAAAGGAATAACGCCTCTGAGGAGGAACAGCTTCTAAACCAGAGAGCAGGGAAGCGAGTGTTTGCAACGCGAAACGATGCAGAGGGCAAAGACAGAGAGGAAGAACGCCTCTGAGGAGGAACAACTGGATTAGCCTACTTTGGAGAGAACGGGATTAAAAGGGGAGTGCAGCCTGTTAACTAGAAGGGACGATGGTGACTGGATTAACAGATGGCAAATACACGTTCCAGAACAGTCAGGATTGCTGATAATGCATTGAAGATTTCAGCAGTATACCTTCAGCCTGTAAACAAAGTACATTTTGATCCTCCTTGTATGGGAGACGAGTGGTTAAAAACATCAGGTTCAACTGAACTAACGCACGGACACTACAAACAGGAAACGAAACAGAATTAGCATTTACCAAAACGTGAGGAAAGTACATTTTCTAGCTGTTTTTGCTAGTTTTAAGCACGTTTCAATACGTCTAGCGGCTTACAGCTATAAGTTGAATAATGGGTGTTATAAAGCATTCTGAGCACTGTGTATCTTAAGGAGCTCATGTGTTGTTTTGAAGGCAGCGGTAAGAGGAGAGAAGGCAGGGAACACGCGTCTAAACCAGAGCTGGGAAGCGAGCACTTGCTACGCGAAACTGCAGGGAACAGGAAAAGAAAGGAATAACGCCGCTGAGGAGGAACAGCGTCTAAACCAGAGCTGGGAAGCGAGCACTTGCAACGCGAAACTGCAGGGAACAGGAAAAGAAAGGAAGAACGCCTCTGAGGAGGAGCAACTGGATTAGCCTACTTTGGAGAGAACGGGATCACCAGGGGAGTGCAGCTTGTAAACTAGAAGGCACACATGGTGACTGGATTAACAGATGGCAAATACACGTTCCAGAACAGTAAGGAAAGCTGATAATGCATTGAAGATTTCAGCAGTATACCTTCAGCCTGTAAACAAAGTACATTTTGATCCCCCTTGTATGGGAGACGAGTGGTTAAAAACATCAGGTTCGACTGAACTAACGCACGGACACTACAAACGGGAAACGAAACAGAATTAGCATTTACCAAAACGCGAGGAAAGTACATTTTCTAGCTGTTTTTGCTAGTTTTTAGCACGTTTCAATACGTCTAGCGGGTTACGGCTATAAGTTGAATAATGGGTGATTGGAATGGGAAGGATTTGGATATAACATCTCTTGGTATAAGACGGGTCTCAGGATTGGAATGGGAAGGAGTTTAATATCACATCTCATGCCTTAGGAAGGTCTCAGGTTTGGTAGAAGCATTAAGATATCACATCTCCTGCTATCGGAAGGGTCTCAGGATTGGATTGGGAAGGAGTTGGATATCCCATCTCATGCTATAGGAAGGGTCACATGTTGGAATTGGAAGGATTTGGATATCACAGCTCATGTTATAGGAAGGGTATCAGGATTGGAATGGGAAGGACTTTGATATCACATCTCGCTATAGGGAGGGTCTCAGGTTTGGTATTAGAAGCATTGAGATATCACATCTCATGCTATAGGAAGGGTCTCAGGATTGGAATGGGAAGGAGTTGGTTATCATATCTCATGATACAGGAAGGGTCTCAGGTTTGGAATGGGAAGGTGTTGGATATCACATCTCATGTTATAGGAAGGATCTCAGGTTTGGTATTAATAGCATTGAGATATCACATCTCATGCTATAGGAAGGGTCTCAGGATTGGAATGGGAAGGAGTTGTATATCACATCTCATGCTATAGGGAGGGTCTCAGGTTTGGTATTAGAAACATTGAGATATCTCATCTCATGGTATAGGAAGGGTCTCAGGATTGGAATCGGAAGGAGTTGGATATAACATCTCATGTTATAGGAAGGGTCTCAGGTTTGGTATTAGAAGCACTGAGATATCAAATCTCATGCTAAATGAAGGGACGCAGGATTGGAATGGGAAGGAGTTGGATATCACATTTCATGCTATAGGAACGGTCCAACTTTGGTATTAGAAGCATTGAGATAGCATATCTCATGCTATAGGAAGGGTCTCAGGATTGGAATGGGAAGGAGTTGGATATCACATCTCATGCTATAGGAAGGGTCTCAGGTTTAGTAGAAGCATTGAGATATCACATCTCATGCTATAGGAAGGGCCTCATGATTGGAATGGGAAGGAGTTGGATATCACATCTCAGGCTATCGGACGGGACTCAGGATGGGAATGGGAAGGAGTTGGATATCAATGTGATATACAAATCCTTCCCATTCCAAATCCTTCCCATTCCAAACATGAGACCTTTCCTATTGCATGAGATGTGATATCTTAATGTTTCTACCAAACCTGAGACCTTCCTATGGCATGAGAGGTGATATCAAACTCCTTCCCATTCCAATCCTGAGACCCTTCCTATAGCATGAGATGTGATATCCAACTCCTTCCCGATCCAATCCTGAGACCCTTCCTATAGCATGAGATGTTATATCTCAATGCTCTTAATACCAAACCTGCGATAATTCCTATAACATGAGATGTGATATCCAACTCCTTCCCATTCCAATCCTGAGCCCCTTCCATGAGATGTGCTATCTCAATGCTTCTAAAACCAACGTTGGACCGTTCCTATAGCATGAGATGTGATATCCAACTCCTTCCCATTCCAATCCTGCGTCCCTTCATTTAGCATGAGATTTGATATCTCAGTGCTTCTAATACCAAACCTGAGACCCTTCCTATAACATGAGATGTTATATCCAACTCCTCCAGATTCCTATCCTGAGACCCTTCCTATACCATGAGATGAGATATCTCAAAGTTTCTAATACCAAACCTGAGACCCTTCCTATAGCATGAGATGTGATATCCAACTTCTTCCCATTCCAATCCTGCGTCTCTTCATATAGCATGAGATTTGATATCTCAGTGCTTCTAATACAAAACCTGAGACCCTTCCTATAACATGAGATGTGATAACCAACTCCTTCCGATTCCAATCCTAGACCCTTCCTATACCATGAGATGTGATATCTCAATGTTTCTAATAGCAGACCTGAGACCCTTCCTATTGCAAGAGATGTGATATCCAAATCCTTCCCATTCCAAATCTGAGACCTTTCCTATTGCATGAGATGTGATATCCAACTCCTTCCCAATCCAATCCTGAGACCCTTCCGATAGCATGAGATGTGATATCCAACTCCAAATTCCAACCTGTGACCCTTCCTATAGCATGAGATGGGATATCCAACTTCTTCCCAATCCAATCCTGAGACCCTTCCGATAGCATGAGATGTGATATCTTAATGCTTCTACCAAACCTGAGACCTTCCTATGGCATGAGATGTGATATCAAACTCCTTCCCATTCCAATCATGAGGCCCTTCTTGTAGCATGATGTGATATCTCAATGCTTCTACCAAACCTGAGACCCTTCCTATAGCATGAGATGTGGTATCTCAATGCTCTTAATACCAAACCTGGGATCATTCCTATAACATGAGATGTGATATCCAACTCCTTCCCTTTCCAATCCTGAGCCCCTTCCATGAGATGTGATATCTCAATGCTTCTAATACCAAAGTTGGACCGTTCCTATAGCATGAGATGTGATATCCAACTCCTTCCCATTCCAATCCTGCGTCCCTTCATTTAGCATGAGATTTGATGTCTCAGTGCTTCTAATACCAAACCTGAGACCCTTCCTATAACATGAGATGTTATATCCAACTCCTTCCGATTCCAATCCTGAGACCCTTCCTATACCATGAAATGTGATATCTCAATGTTTCTAATACCAAACCTGAGACCCTTCATATTGCAAGAGATGTGATATCGAAATGCTTCCCATTCCAAACCTGAGACCCTTCCTATAGGATGAGATGTGATATCCAACTCCTTCCCATTCCAATCATGAGACCCTTCCTATAGCATGAGATGATATCCCAATTCCTTCCCATTCCAATCCTGAGACCCTTCCGATAGCATGAGATGTGATATCTCAATGCTTCTAATACCAAACCTGAGACCCTCCCTATAGCGTGAGATGTGATATCAAAGTCCTTCCTTTTCCAATCCTGATACCCTTCCTATAACATGAGATGTGATTTCCAACTCTTCCCATCCAATCCTGAGACCCTTCCTATAACATGAGATGTGATATCCAACTCCTTCCCAATCCAATCCTGAGACCCTTCCGATAGCATGAGATGTGATATCTCAATGCTTCTAATACCAAACCTGAGACCCTCCCTATAGCGTGAGATGTGATATCAAAGTCCTTCCCATTCCAATCCTGATACCCTTCCTATAACATGAGATGTGATATCCAACTCCTTCCAATTCCAATCCTGAGACCCGTCCTATACTATGAGATGTTATATCTCAATGCTTCTAATACCAAACCTGAGACTGTCCTATAACATGAGATGTGATATCTCAATGCTTCTAATAACAAACCTGAGACCCTTCCTATAACATGAGATGTGATATCCAACTCTTTCCAATTCCAATCCTGAGACCCGTCCTATACTATGAGATGTTATATCTCAATGCTTCTAATACCAAACCTGAGACTGTCCTATAACATGAGATGTGATATCTCAATGCTTCTAATAACAAACCTGAGACCCATGTGATATCCAAGTCCTTCCCATTCCAATCTTGAGGCCCTTCCTATAACATGAGATGTGATATCCAACTCCTTCCCAATCCAATCCTGAGACCCTTCCGATAGCATGAGATATGATATCTCAATGCTTCTAATAGCAAACCACAGACCCGTCCTATAACTTGAGATGTGATATCCAAATCCTTCCCCTTCCAAACCTGAGACCCTTCCTTTATCATGAGATGTGATATCCAACTCCTTCCCATTCCAATCCTGAGACCCTTCCTATAGCATGAGATGTGATATCCCAATGCTTCTACCAAACCTGAGACCCTTCCTATGGCATGAGATGTGATATCCAACTCTTCCCATCCAATCCTGAGACCCTTCCTATAACATGAGATGTGATATCCAACTCCTTCCCAATCCAATCCTGAGACCCTTCCGATAGCATGAGATATGATATCTCAATGCTTCTAATATCAAACCTGAGACCCTCCCTATAGCATGAGATGTGATATCCAACTCCTTCCCATTCCAATCCTGACACCCTTCCGATAGCATATGTGATATCCAACTCCTTCCAATTCCAACCTGTGACCCGTCCTATAGCATGAGATGGGATATCCAACTCCTTCCCAATCCAATCCTGAGACCCTTCCGATAGCATGAGATGTGATTTCTTAATGCTTCTACCATACCTGAGACCTTCCTATGGCATGAGATGTGATATCAAACTACTTCCCATTCCAATCCTGAGACCCTTCCTATAGCATGATATGTGATATCCAACTCCTTCCCATTCCAATCCTGAGACCCGTCCTATACCATGAGATGTGATATCTCAATGCGTCTAATACCAAACCTGAGACTGTCCTATAACATGAGATGCGATATCTCAATGCTTCTAAAAACAAACCTGAGACAGTTCCTATAACATGAGATGTGATATCCAAACCCTTCCCATTCCAATCCTGAGACCCTTCCTATAACATGAGATGAGATATCCAACTCCTTCCCAATACAATCCTGAGACCCTTCCGATAGCATGAGATATGATATCTCAATGCTTCTAATACCAAACCACAGACCCGTCCTATAACTTGAGATGTGATATCCAACTCCTTCCCAATCCAATCCTGAGACCCCTCCTTTAGCATGAGATGTGATATCCAACTCCTTCCCATTCCAATCCTGAGACCCTTCCTATAGCATGAGATGTGATAACCCAATGCTTCTACCAAACCTGAGACCCTTCCTATAGCATGAGATGTGATATCCAACTCTTCCCATCCAATCCTGAGACCCGTCCTATAACATGAGATGTGATATCCAACTCCTTCCCAATCCAATCCTGAGACCCTTCCGATAGCATGGAATATGCTATCTCAATGCTTCTAATATCAAACCTGAGACCCTCCCTATAGCATGAGATGTGATATCCAACTCCTTCCCATTCCAATCCTGAGACCCTTCCGATAGCATGAGATGTGATATCCAACTCCTTCCAATTCCAACCTGTGACCCTTCCGATAGCCTGAGATGTGATATAAACCAGAGCTGGGAAGCGAGCACTTGCAACGCGAAACTGCAAGGAACAGGAAAAGAACGGAATAACGCCTCTGAGGAGGAACAGCGTCTAAACCAGAGCTGGGAAGCGAGCACTTGCAACGCGAAACTGCAGGGAACAGGAAAAGAAAGGAATAACGCCTCTGAGGAGGAACAGCTTCTAAACCAGAGAGCAGGGAAGCGAGTGTTTGCAACGCGAAACAATGCAGAGGGCAAAGACAGAGAGGAAGAACGCCTCTGATGAGGAGCAACTGGATTAGCCTACTTTGGAGAGAACGGGATTAAAAGGGGAGTGCAGCCTGTTAACTAGAAGGGACGATGGTGACTGGATTAACAGATGGCAAATACACGTTTCAGAACAGTCAGGATTGCTGATAATGCATTGAAGATTTCAGCAGTATACCTTCAGCCTGTAAACAAAGTACATTTTGATCCTCCTTGTATGGGAGACGAGTGGTTAAAAACATCAGGTTCAACTGAACTAACGCACGGACACTACAAACAGGAAACGAAACAGAATTAGCATTTACCAAAACGTGAGGAAAGTACATTTTCTTTCTAGCTGTTTTTGCTAGTTTTTAGCACGTTTCAATACGTCTAGCGGGTTACGGCTATAAGTTGAATAATGGGTGTTATAAAGCATTCTGAGCACTGTGTATCTTAAGGAGCTCATGTGTTGTTTTGAAGGCAGCGGTAAGAGGAGAGAAGGCAGGCAACACGCGCCTAAACCAGAGCTGGGAAGCGAGCACTTGCAACGCGAAACTGCAGGGAACAGGAAAAGAAAGGAAGAACGCCTCTGAGGAGGAGCAACTGGATTAGCCTACTTTGGAGAGAACGGGATCACCAGGGGAGTGCAGCTTGTAAACTAGATGGCACACATGGTGACTGGATTAACAGATGGCAAATACACGTTCCAGAACAGTAAGGAAAGCTGATAATGCATTAAAGATTTCAGCAGTATACCTTCAGCCTGTAAACAAAGTACATTTTGATCCCCCTTGTATGGGAGACGAGTGGTTAAAAGCATCAGGTTCGACTGAACTAACGCACGGACACTATAAACGGGAAACGAAACAGAATTAGCATTTACCAAAACGCGAGGAAAGTACATTTTCTAGCTGTTTTTGCTAGTTTTTAGCACGTTTCAATACGTCTAGCGGGTTACGGCTATAAGTTGAATAATGGGTGATTGGAATGGGAAGGATTTGGATATAACATCTCTTGGTATAAGACGGGTCTCAGGATTGGAATGGGAAGGAGTTTGATATCACATCTCATGCCTTAGGAAGGTCTCAGGTTTGGTAGAAGCATTAAGATATCACATCTCCTGCTATCGGAAGGGTCTCAGGATTGGATTGGGAAGGAGTTGGATATCCCATCTCATGCTATAGGAAGGGTCACAGGTTGGAATTGGAAGGATTTGGATATCACAGCTCATGTTATAGGAAGGGTATCAGGATTGGAATGGGAAGGACTTTGATATCACATCTCGCTATAGGGAGGGTCTCAGGTTTGGTATTAGAAGCATTGAGATATCACATCTCATGCTATAGGAAGGGTCTCAGGATTGGAATGGGAAGGAGTTGGTTATCATATCTCATGATATAGGAAGGGTCTCAGGTTTGGAATGGGAAGGCGTTGGATATCACATCTCATGTTATAGGAAGGATCTCAGGTTTGGTATTAATAGCATTGAGATATCACATCTCATGCTATAGGAAGGGTCTCAGGATTGGAATGGGAAGGAGTTGGATATCCCATCTCATGCTATAGGAAGGGTCACAGGTTGGAATTGGAAGGAGTTGGATATCACATCTCATGTTATAGGAAGGGTATCAGGATTGGAATGGGAAGGACTTTGATATCACTTCTCGCTATAGGGAGGGTCTCAGGTTTGGTATTAGAAGCATTGAGATATCACATCTCATGCTATCATAAGGGTCTCAGGATAGGAATGGGAAGGAGTTGGATATCACATCTCATGCTATAGGAAGGGTCTCATGATTGGAATGGGAAGGATTTGGATATCACATCTCATGTTATAGGAAGGGTCTCAGGTTTGTTATTAGAAGCATTGAGATATATCTCATGCTATCGGAAGGGTCTCAGGATTGGATTGGGAAGGAGTTGGATATCGCATCTCATGTTATAGGAAGGGTCTCAGGTTTGGTATTAGAAGCATTGAGATATCACATCTCATGCTATCGGAAGGGTCACAGGTTGGAATTGGAAGGAGTTGGATATCACATCTCATGCTATCGGAAGGGTCTCAGGATTGGAATGGGAAGGAGTTGGATATCACATCTCATGCTATAGGGAGGGTCTCAGGTTTGATATTAGAAGCATTGAGATAGCATATTCCATGCTATCGGAAGGGTCTCAGGATTGGATTGGGAAGGAGTTGGATATCACATCTCATGTTATAGGACGGGTCTCAGGATTGGATGGGAAGAGTTGGATATCACATCTCATGCTATAGGAAGGGTCTCAGGTTTGGTAGAAGCATTGGGTTATCACATCTCATGCTATAGGAAGGGTCTCAGGATTGGAATGGGAAGGAGTTGGATATCACATCTCATGCTAAAGGAGGGGTCTCAGGATTGGATTGGGAAGGAGTTGGATATCACATCTCAAGTTATAGGACGGGTCTGTGGTTTGGTATTAGAAGCATTGAGATATCATATCTCATGCTATCGGAAGGGTCTCAGGATTGTATTGGGAAGGAGTTGGATATCTCATCTCATGTTATAGGAAGGGTCTCAGGATTGGAATGGGAAGGGTTTGGATATCACATCTCATGTTATAGGAACTGTCTCAGGTTTGTTTTTAGAAGCATTGAGATATCGCATCTCATGTTATAGGACAGTCTCAGGTTTGGTATTAGACGCATTGAGATATCATATCTCATGGTATAGGACGGGTCTCAGGATTGGAATGGGAAGGAGTTGGATATCACATCTCATGCTATAGGTAGGGTCTCAAGATTGGAATGGGAAGGATTTGGATATCACATCTCATGTTATAGGAAGTGTCTCAGGTATGTTATTAGAAGCATTGAGATATCACATCTCATGTTATAGGACAGTCTCAGGTTTGGTATTAGAAGCATTGAGATATCACATCTCATGGTATAGGACGGGTCTCAGGATTGGAATGGGAAGGAGTTGGATATCACATATCATGCTATAGGAAGGGTCTCAGGATTGGAATGGGAAGTAGTTTGATATCACATCTCATGCCATAGGAAGGTCTCAGGTATGGTAGAAGCATTAAGAAATCACATCTCATGCTATCGGAAGGGTCTCAGGATTGGATTGGGAAGGAGTTGGATATCCCATCTCATGCTATAGGACGGGTCACAGGTTGGAATTTGAAGGAGTTGGATATCACATATGCTATCGGAAGGGTGTCAGGATTGGAATGGGAAGGAGTTGGATATCACATCTCATGCTATAGGGAGGGTCTCAGGTTTGATATTAGAAGCATTGAGATATCATATCTCATGCTATCGGAAGGGTCTCAGGATTGGATTGGGAAGGAGTTGGATATCACATCTCATGTTATAGGAAGGGTCTCAGGATTGGATGGGAAGAGTTGGATATCACATCTCATGCCATAGGAAGGGTCTCAGGTTTGGTAGAAGCATTGGGATATCACATCTCATGCTATAGGAAGGGTCTCAGGATTGGAATGGGAAGGAGTTGGATATCACATCTCATGATAAAGGAAGGGTCTCAGGTTTGGAAGGGGAAGGATTTGGATATCACATCTCAAGTTATAGGACGGGTCTGTGGTTTGCTATTAGAAGCATTGAGATATCATATCTCATGCTATCGGAAGGGTCTCAGGATTGGATTGGGAAGGAGTTGGATATCACATCTCATGTTATAGGAAGGGCCTCAAGATTGGAATGGGAAGGACTTGGATATCACATGGGTCTCAGGTTTGTTATTAGAAGCATTGAGATATCACATCTCATGTTATAGGACAGTCTCAGGTTTGGTATTAGAAGCATTGAGATATAACATCTCATAGTATAGGACGGGTCTCAGGATTGGAATTGGAAAGAGTTGGATATCACATCTCATGTTATAGGAAGGGTCTCAGGTTTGTTATTAGAAGCATTGAGATATCACATCTCATGTTATAGGACAGTCTCAGGTTTGGTATTAGAAGCATTGAGATATAACATCTCATAGTATAGGACGGGTCTCAGGATTGGAATTGGAAGGAGTTGGATATCACATCTCATGTTATAGGAAGGGTATCAGGATTGGAATGGGAAGGACTTTGATATCACATCTCACGCTATAGGGAGGGTCTCAGGTTTGGTATTAGAAGCATTGAGATATCACATCTCATGCTATCGGAAGGGTCTCAGGATTGGATTGGGAAGGAGTTGGATATCACATCTCATGTTATAGGAAGGGTCTCAGGATTGGATGGGAAGAGTTGGAAATCACATCTCATGTTATAGGAAGGGTATCAGGATTGGAATAGGAAGGACTTTGATATCACATCTCACGCTATAGGGAGGGTCTCAGGTTTGGTATTAGAAGCATTGAGATATCACATCTCATGCTATTGGAATGGTCTCAGGATTGGATTGGGAAGGAGTTGGATATCACATCTCATGTTATAGGAAGGGTCTCAGGATTGGATGGGAAGAGTTGGATATAACATCTCATGCTATAGGAAGGGTCTCAGGTTTGGTAGAAGCATTGGGATATCACATCTCATGCTATAGGAAGGGTCTCAGGATTGGAATGGGAAGGAGTTGGATATCACATCTCATGCTAAAGGAAGGGTCTCAGGTTTGGAAGGGGAAGGATTTGGATATCACATCTCAAGTTATAGGACGGGTCAGTGGTTTGTTATTAGAAGCATTGAGATATCACAACTCATGTTATAGGACAGTCTCAGGTTTGGTATTAGAAGCATTGAGATATCATATCTCATGGTATAGTACGGGTCTCAGGATTGGAATTGGAAGGAGTTGGATATCACATCTCATGTTATAGGAAGGATCTCAGGTTTGGTATTAATAGCATTGAGATATCACATCTCATGCTATAGGAAGGGTCTCAGGATTGGAATGGTAAGGAGTTGTATATCACATCTCATGCTATAGGGAGGGTCTCAGGTTTGGTATTAGAAACATTGAGATATCTCATCTCATGGTATAGGAAGGGTCTCAGGATTGGAATCGGAAGGAGTTGGATATAACATCTCATGTTATAGGAAGGGTCTCAGGTTTGGTATTAGAAGCACTGAGATATCAAATCTCATGCTAAATGAAGGGACGCAGGATTGGAATGGGAAGGAGTTGGATATCACATTTCATGCTATAGGAACGGTCCAACTTTGGTATTAGAAGCATTGAGATATCACATCTCATGGAAGGGGCTCAGGATTGGAATGGGAAGGAGTTGGATATCATATCTCAGGTTATAGGAATGATCCCAGGTTTGGTATTAAGAGCATTGAGATATCACATCTCATGCTATAGGAAGGGTCTCGGGATTGGAATGGGAAGGAGTTGGATATCACATCTCATGCTATAGGAAGGGTCTCAGGTTTGGTAGAAGCATTGAGATATCACATCTCATGCTATCGGAAGGGCCTCATGATTGGAATGGGAAGGAGTTGGATATCACATCTCAGGCTATGGGAAGGGTCAAAGGATTGGAATGGGAAGGAGTTGGATATCACATCTCATGCTATAGGGAGGGTCTCAGGTTTGGTATTAATAGCATTGAGATATCACATCTCATGCTATAGGAAGGGCCTCATGATTGGAATGGGAAGGAGTTGGATATCACATCTCATGCTATCGGAAGGGTCTCAGGATTGGATTGGGAAGGACTTTGATATCACATCTCGCTATAGGGAGGGTCTCAGGTTTGATATTAGAAGCATTGAGATATCACATCTCATGCTATCATAAGGGTCTCAGGATAGGAATGGGAAGGAGTTGGATATCACATCTCATGCTATAGGAAGGGTCACAGGTTGGAATTGGAAGGAGTTGGATATCACATCTCATGTTATAGGAAGGGTATCAGGATTGGAATGGGAAGGACTTTGATATCACATCTCGCTATAGGGAGGGTCTCAGGTTTGATATTAGAAGCATTGAGATATCACATCTCATGCTATCATAAGGGTCTCAGGATAGGAATGGGAAGGAGTTGGATATCACATCTCATGCTATAGGAAGGGTCTCATGATTGGAATGGGGAGGATTTGGATATCACATCTCATGTTATAGGAAGGGTCTCAGGTTTGTTATTAGAAGCATTGAGATATATCTCATGCTATCGGAAGGGTCTCAGGATTGGATTGGGAAGGAGTTGGATATCACATCTCATGTTATAGGAAGGGTCTCAGGTTTGGTATTAGAAGCATTGAGATATCACATCTCATGCTATCGGAAGGGTCACAGGTTGGAATTGGAAGGAGTTGGATATCACATTTCATGCTTTCGGAATTGTCTCAGGATTGGAATGGGAAGGAGTTGGATATCACATCTCATGCTATAGGGAGGGTCTCAGGTTTGATATTAGAAGCATTGATATAGCATATCTCATGCTATCGGAAGGGTCTCAGGATTGGATTGGGAAGGAGTTGGATATCACATCTCATGTTATAGGACGGGTCTCAGGATTGGATGGGAAGAGTTGGATATCACATCTCATGCTATAGGAAGGGTCTCTGGTTTGGTAGAAGCATTGGGTTATCACATCTCATACTATAGGAAGGGTCTCAGGATTGGAATGGGAAGGAGTTGGATATCACATCTCATGCTAAAGGAAGGGTCTCAGGATTGGATTGGGAAGGAGTTGGATATCACATCTCAAGTTATAGGACGGGTCTGTGGTTTGGTATTAGAAGCATTGAGATATCATATCTCATGCTATCGGAAGGGTCTCAGGATTGTATTGGGAAGGAGTTGGATATCACATATGTTATAGGAAGGCTCTCAGGTTTGTTATTAGAAGCATTGAGATATCACATCTCATGTTATAGGACAGTCTCAGGTTTGGTATTAGAAGCATTGAGATATCATATCTCATGGTATAGGACGGGTCTCAGGATTGGAATGGGAAGGAGTTGGATATGACATCTCATGCTAAAGGAAGGGTCTCAGGTTTGGAAGGGGAAGGATTTGGATATCACATCTCAATTTATAGGACGGGTCTGTGGTTTGGTATTAGAAGCATTGAGATATCATATCTCATGCTATCGGAAGGGTCTCAGGATTGGATTGGGAAGGAGTTGGATATCTCATCTCATGTTATAGGAAGGGTCTCAGGATTGGAATGGGAAGGATTTGGATATCACATCTCATGTTATAGGAAGGGTCTCAGGTTTGTTTTTAGAAGCATTGAGATATCGCATCTCATGTTATAGGACAGTCTCAGGTTTGGTATTAGACGCATTGAGATATCATATCTCATGGTATAGGACGGGTCTCAGGATTGGAATGGGAAGGAGTTGGATATCACATCTCATGCTATAGGTGGGTCTGAGGATTGGAATGGGAAGGATTTGGATATCACATCTCATGTTATAGGAAGTGTCTCAGGTTTGTTATTAGAAGCATTGAGATATCACATCTCATGGTATAGGACGGGTCTCAGGATTGGAATGGGAAGGAGTTGTATATCACATATCATGCTATAGGAATGGTCTCAGGATTGGAATGGGAAGTAGTTTGATATCACATCTCATGCCATAGGAAGGTCTCAGGTATGGTAGAAGCATTAAAAAATCACATCTCATGCTATCGGAAGGGTCTCAGGATTGGATTGGGAAGGAGTTGGATATCCCATCTCATGCTATAGGACGGGTCACAGGTTGGAATTGGAAGGAGTTGGATATCACATATGCTATCGGAAGGGTCTCAGGATTGGAATGGGAAGGAGTTGGATATCACATCTCATGCTATAGGGAGGGTCTCAGGTTTGATATTAGAAGCATTGAGATATCACATCTCATGCTATAGGAAGGGTCTCAGGATTGGAATGGGAAGGATTTGGATATCACATCTCATGTTATAGGAAGGGTCTCAGGTTTGTTTTTAGAAGCATTGAGATATCCCATCTCATGCTATAGGACGGGTCACAGGTTGGAATTGGAAGGAGTTGGATATCACATATGCTATCGGAAGGGTCTCAGGATTGGAATGGGAAGGAGTTGGATATCACATCTCATGCTATAGGGAGGGTCTCAGGTTTGATATTAGAAGCATTGAGATATCACATCTCATGCTATAGGAAGGGTCTCGGGATTGTATTGGGAAGGAGTTGGATATCACATATGTTATAGGAAGGCTCTCAGGTTTGTTATTAGAAGCATTGAGATATCACATCTCATGTTATAGGACAGTCTCAGGTTTGGTATTAGAAGCATTGAGATATCATATCTCATGGTATAGGACGGGTCTCAGGATTGGAATGGGAAGGAGTTGGATATGACATCTCATGCTAAAGGAAGGGTCTCAGGTTTGGAAGGGGAAGGATTTGGATATCACATCTCAATTTATAGGACGGGTCTGTGGTTTGGTATTAGAAGCATTGAGATATCATATCTCATGCTATCGGAAGGGTCTCAGGATTGGATTGGGAAGGAGTTGGATATCTCATCTCATGTTATAGGAAGGGTCTCAGGATTGGAATGGGAAGGATTTGGATATCACATCTCATGTTATAGGAAGGGTCTCAGGTTTGTTTTTAGAAGCATTGAGATATCGCATCTCATGTTATAGGACAGTCTCAGGTTTGGTATTAGACGCATTGAGATATCATATCTCATGGTATAGGACGGGTCTCAGGATTGGAATGGGAAGGAGTTGGATATCACATCTCATGCTATAGGTGGGTCTGAGGATTGGAATGGGAAGGATTTGGATATCACATCTCATGTTATAGGAAGTGTCTCAGGTTTGTTATTAGAAGCATTGAGATATCACATCTCATGGTATAGGACGGGTCTCAGGATTGGAATGGGAAGGAGTTGTATATCACATATCATGCTATAGGAATGGTCTCAGGATTGGAATGGGAAGTAGTTTGATATCACATCTCATGCCATAGGAAGGTCTCAGGTATGGTAGAAGCATTAAAAAATCAAATCTCATGCTATCGGAAGGGTCTCAGGATTGGATTGGGAAGGAGTTGGATATCCCATCTCATGCTATAGGACGGGTCACAGGTTGGAATTGGAAGGAGTTGGATATCACATATGCTATCGGAAGGGTCTCAGGATTGGAATGGGAAGGAGTTGGATATCACATCTCATGCTATAGGGAGGGTCTCAGGTTTGATATTAGAAGCATTGAGATATCACATCTCATGCTATAGGAAGGGTCTCAGGATTGGAATGGGAAGGATTTGGATATCACATCTCATGTTATAGGAAGGGTCTCAGGTTTGTTTTTAGAAGCATTGAGATATCCCATCTCATGCTATAGGACGGGTCACAGGTTGGAATTGGAAGGAGTTGGATATCACATATGCTATCGGAAGGGTCTCAGGATTGGAATGGGAAGGAGTTGGATATCACATCTCATGCCATAGGAAGGGTCTCAGGTTTGGTAGAAGCATTGGGATATCACATCTCATGCTATAGGAAGGGTCTCAGGATTGGAATGGGAAGGAGTTGGATATCACATCTCATGATAAAGGAAGGGTCTCAGGTTTGGAAGGGGAAGGATTTGGATATCACATCTCAAGTTATAGGACGGGTCTGTGGTTTGCTAGTAGAAGCATTGAGATATCATATCTCATGCTATCGGAAGGGTCTCAGGATTGGATTGGGAAGGAGTTGGATATCACATCTCATGTTATAGGAAGGGCCTCAAGATTGGAATGGGAAGGACTTGGATATCACATCTCATGTTATAGGAAGGGTCCCAGGTTTGTTATTAGAAGCATTGAGATATCACATCTCATGTTATAGGACAGTCTCAGGTTTGGTATTAGAAGCATTGAGATATCATATCTCATGGTATAGGACGGGTCTCGGGATTGGAATGGGAAGGAGTTGGATATCACATCTCATGGTATAGGACGGGTCTCAGGATTGGAATGGGAAGGAGTTTGATATCACATCTCATGCCATAGGAAGGTCTTCTCAGGTATGGTAGAAGCATTAAGATATAACATCTCATGCTATCGGAAGGGTCTCAGGATTGGATTGGGAAGGAGTTGGATATCACATCTCATGTTATAGGAAGGGTCTCAGGATTGGATGGGAAGAGTTGGATATCACATCTCATGCTATAGGAAGGGTCTCAGGTTTGGTAGAAGCATTGAGATATCACATCTCATGCTATTTGAAGGGTCTCAGGATTGGAATGGGAAGGAGTTGGATATCACATCTCATGATAAAGGAAGGGTCTCAGGTTTGGAAGGGGAAGGATTTGGATATCACATCTCAAGTTATAGGACGGGTCTGTGGTTTGGTATTAGAAGCATTGAGATATCATATCTCATGCTATCGGAAGGGTCTCAGGATTGGATTGGGAAGGAGTTGGATATCACATCTCATGTTATAGGAAGGGTTTCAAGATTGGAATGGGAAGGACTTGGATATCACATCTCATGTTATAGGAAGGGTCTCAGGTTTGTTATTAAAAGCATTGAGATATCACATCTCATGTTATAGGACAGTCTCAGGTTTGGTATTAGAAGCATTGAGATATAACATCTCATAGTATAGGACGGGTGTCAGGATTGGAATGGGAAGGAGTTGGATATCACATCTCATGCTATAGGAAGGGTCTCAGGTTTGGTAGAAGCATTGAGATATCACATCTCATGCTATCGGAAAGGTCTCAGGATTGGATTGGGAAGGAGTTGGATATCACATCTCATGTTATAGGAAGGATCTCAGGTTTGGTATTAATAGCATTGAGATATCACATCCCATGCTATAGGAAGGGTCTCAGGATTGGAATGGGAAGGAGTTGGATATCACATCTCATGCTATAGAAAGGGTCTCAGGTTTGGTAGAAGCAATAGGATATCACATCTCATGCTATAGGAAGGGTCTCAGGATTGGAATGGGAAGGATTTGGATATCACATCTCATGCTAAAGGAAGGGTCTCAGGTTTGGAAGGGGGAGGATTTGGATATCACATCTCAATTTATAGGACGGGTCTATGGTTTGGTATTAGAAGCATTGAGGTATCATATCTCATGCTATCGGAAGGGTCTCAGGATTGGATTGGGAAGGAGTTGGATATCACATCTCATGTTATAGGAAGGGTCTCAGGATTGGATGGGAAGAGTTGGATATCACATCTCATGCTAAAGGAAGGGTCTCAGGTTTGGTAGAAGCATTGCCATATCACATCTCATGCTATAGGAAGGGTCTCAGGATTGGAATGGGAAGGAGTTGGATATCACATCTCATGCTAAAGGAAGGGTCTCAGGATTGGAATGGGAAGGATTTGAATATCACATCTCATGTTATAGGAAGGGTCTCAGGTTTGTTATTAGAAGCAATGAGATATCATATCTTATGCTATCGGAAGGGTCTCAGGATTGGATTGGGAAGGAGTTGGATATCACATCTCATGTTACAGGAAGGGTCTCAGGATTAGAATGGGAAGGAGTTGGATATCACATCTCAGGCTATGGGAAGGGTCAAAGGATTGGAATGGGAAGGAGTTGGATATCACATCCCATGCTATAGGGAGGGTCTCAGGTTTGGTATTAATAGCATTGAGATATCACATCTCATGCTATAGGAAGGGCCTCATGATTGGAATGGGAAGGAGTTGGATATCACATCTCATGCTATCGGAAGGGTCTCAGGATTGGATTGGGAAGGACTTTGATATCACATCTCGCTATAGGGAGGGTCTCAGGTTTGATATTAGAAGCATTGAGATATCACATCTCATGCTATCATAAGGGTCTCAGGATAGGAATGGGAAGGAGTTGGATATCACATCTCATGCTATAGGAAGGGTCACAGGTTGGAATTGGAAGGAGTTGGATATCACATCTCATGTTATAGGAAGGGTATCAGGATTGGAATGGGAAGGACTTTGATATCACATCTCGCTATAGGGAGGGTCTCAGGTTTGATATTAGAAGCATTGAGATATCACATCTCATGCTATCATAAGGGTCTCAGGATAGGAATGGGAAGGAGTTGGATATCACATCTCATGCTATAGGAAGGGTCTCATGATTGGAATGGGGAGGATTTGGATATCACATCTCATGTTATAGGAAGGGTCTCAGGTTTGTTATTAGAAGCATTGAGATATATCTCATGCTATCGGAAGGGTCTCAGGATTGGATTGGGAAGGAGTTGGATATCACATCTCATGTTATAGGAAGGGTCTCAGGTTTGGTATTAGAAGCATTGAGATATCACATCTCATGCTATCGGAAGGGTCACAGGTTGGAATTGGAAGGAGTTGGATATCACATTTCATGCTTTCGGAATTGTCTCAGGATTGGAATGGGAAGGAGTTGGATATCACATCTCATGCTATAGGGAGGGTCTCAGGTTTGATATTAGAAGCATTGATATAGCATATCTCATGCTATCGGAAGGGTCTCAGGATTGGATTGGGAAGGAGTTGGATATCACATCTCATGTTATAGGACGGGTCTCAGGATTGGATGGGAAGAGTTGGATATCACATCTCATGCTATAGGAAGGGTCTCTGGTTTGGTAGAAGCATTGGGTTATCACATCTCATACTATAGGAAGGGTCTCAGGATTGGAATGGGAAGGAGTTGGATATCACATCTCATGCTAAAGGAAGGGTCTCAGGATTGGATTGGGAAGGAGTTGGATATCACATCTCAAGTTATAGGACGGGTCTGTGGTTTGGTATTAGAAGCATTGAGATATCATATCTCATGCTATCGGAAGGGTCTCAGGATTGTATTGGGAAGGAGTTGGATATCACATATGTTATAGGAAGGCTCTCAGGTTTGTTATTAGAAGCATTGAGATATCACATCTCATGTTATAGGACAGTCTCAGGTTTGGTATTAGAAGCATTGAGATATCATATCTCATGGTATAGGACGGGTCTCAGGATTGGAATGGGAAGGAGTTGGATATGACATCTCATGCTAAAGGAAGGGTCTCAGGTTTGGAAGGGGAAGGATTTGGATATCACATCTCAATTTATAGGACGGGTCTGTGGTTTGGTATTAGAAGCATTGAGATATCATATCTCATGCTATCGGAAGGGTCTCAGGATTGGATTGGGAAGGAGTTGGATATCTCATCTCATGTTATAGGAAGGGTCTCAGGATTGGAATGGGAAGGATTTGGATATCACATCTCATGTTATAGGAAGGGTCTCAGGTTTGTTTTTAGAAGCATTGAGATATCGCATCTCATGTTATAGGACAGTCTCAGGTTTGGTATTAGACGCATTGAGATATCATATCTCATGGTATAGGACGGGTCTCAGGATTGGAATGGGAAGGAGTTGGATATCACATCTCATGCTATAGGTAGGGTCTCAGGATTGGAATGGGAAGGATTTGGATATCACATCTCATGTTATAGGAAGTGTCTCAGGTTTGTTATTAGAAGCATTGAGATATCACATCTCATGGTATAGGACGGGTCTCAGGATTGGAATGGGAAGGAGTTGTATATCACATATCATGCTATAGGAATGGTCTCAGGATTGGAATGGGAAGTAGTCTGATATCACATCTCATGCCATAGGAAGGTCTCAGGTATGGTAGAAGCATTAAAAAATCACATCTCATGCTATCGGAAGGGTCTCAGGATTGGATTGGGAAGGAGTTGGATATCCCATCTCATGCTATAGGACGGGTCACAGGTTGGAATTGGAAGGAGTTGGATATCACATATGCTATCGGAAGGGTCTCAGGATTGGAATGGGAAGGAGTTGGATATCACATCTCATGCTATAGGGAGGGTCTCAGGTTTGATATTAGAAGCATTGAGATATCATATCTCATGCTATCGGAAGGGTCTCAGGATTGGATTGGGAAGGAGTTGGATATCACATCCCATGTTATAGGAAGGGTCTCAGGATTGGATGGGAAGAGTTGGATATCACATCTCATGCCATAGGAAGGGTCTCAGGTTTGGTAGAAGCATTGGGATATCACATCTCATGCTATAGGAAGGGTCTCAGGATTGGAATGGGAAGGAGTTGGATATCACATCTCATGATAAAGGAAGGGTCTCAGGTTTGGAAGGGGAAGGATTTGGATATCACATCTCAAGTTATAGGACGGGTCTGTGGTTTGCTAGTAGAAGCATTGAGATATCATATCTCATGCTATCGGAAGGGTCTCAGGATTGGATTGGGAAGGAGTTGGATATCACATCTCATGTTATAGGAAGGGCCTCAAGATTGGAATGGGAAGGACTTGGATATCACATCTCATGTTATAGGAAGGGTCCCAGGTTTGTTATTAGAAGCATTGAGATATCACATCTCATGTTATAGGACAGTCTCAGGTTTGGTATTAGAAGCATTGAGATATCATATCTCATGGTATAGGATGGGTCTCGGGATTGGAATGGGAAGGAGTTGGATATCACATCTCATGGTATAGGACGGGTCTCAGGATTGGAATGGGAAGGAGTTTGATATCACATCTCATGCCATAGGAAGGTCTTCTCAGGTATGGTAGAAGCATTAAGATATAACATCTCATGCTATCGGAAGGGTCTCAGGATTGGATTGGGAAGGAGTTGGATATCACATCTCATGTTATAGGAAGGGTCTCAGGATTGGATGGGAAGAGTTGGATATCACATCTCATGCTATAGGAAGGGTCTCAGGTTTGGTAGAAGCATTGAGATATCACATCTCATGCTATTTGAAGGGTCTCAGGATTGGAATGGGAAGGAGTTGGATATCACATCTCATGATAAAGGAAGGGTCTCAGGTTTGGAAGGGGAAGGATTTGGATATCACATCTCAAGTTATAGGACGGGTCTGTGGTTTGGTATTAGAAGCATTGAGATATCATATCTCATGCTATCGGAAGGGTCTCAGGATTGGATTGGGAAGGAGTTGGATATCACATCTCATGTTATAGGAAGGGTTTCAAGATTGGAATGGGAAGGACTTGGATATCACATCTCATGTTATAGGAAGGGTCTCAGGTTTGTTATTAAAAGCATTGAGATATCACATCTCATGTTATAGGACAGTCTCAGGTTTGGTATTAGAAGCATTGAGATATAACATCTCATAGTATAGGACGGGTGTCAGGATTGGAATGGGAAGGAGTTGGATATCACATCTCATGCTATAGGAAGGGTCTCAGGTTTGGTAGAAGCATTGAGATATCACATCTCATGCTATCGGAAAGGTCTCAGGATTGGATTGGGAAGGAGTTGGATATCACATCTCATGTTATAGGAAGGATCTCAGGTTTGGTATTAATAGCATTGAGATATCACATCCCATGCTATAGGAAGGGTCTCAGGATTGGAATGGGAAGGAGTTGGATATCACATCTCATGCTATAGAAAGGGTCTCAGGTTTGGTAGAAGCAATAGGATATCACATCTCATGCTATAGGAAGGGTCTCAGGATTGGAATGGGAAGGATTTGGATATCACATCTCATGCTAAAGGAAGGGTCTCAGGTTTGGAAGGGGGAGGATTTGGATATCACATCTCAATTTATAGGACGGGTCTATGGTTTGGTATTAGAAGCATTGAGGTATCATATCTCATGCTATCGGAAGGGTCTCAGGATTGGATTGGGAAGGAGTTGGATATCACATCTCATGTTATAGGAAGGGTCTCAGGATTGGATGGGAAGAGTTGGATATCACATCTCATGCTAAAGGAAGGGTCTCAGGTTTGGTAGAAGCATTGCCATATCACATCTCATGCTATAGGAAGGGTCTCAGGATTGGAATGGGAAGGAGTTGGATATCACATCTCATGCTAAAGGAAGGGTCTCAGGATTGGAATGGGAAGGATTTGAATATCACATCTCATGTTATAGGAAGGGTCTCAGGTTTGTTATTAGAAGCAATGAGATATCATATCTTATGCTATCGGAAGGGTCTCAGGATTGGATTGGGAAGGAGTTGGATATCACATCTCATGTTACAGGAAGGGTCTCAGGATTAGAATGGGAAGGAGTTGGATATCATATCTCATGCTATAGGAAGGGTCACAGGTTGGAATTGGAAGGAGTTGGATATCACATCTCATGCTATAGGGAGGGTCTCAGGTTTGATATTAGAAGCATTGAGATATCATATCTCATGCTATCGGAAGGGTCTCAGGATTGGATTGGGAAGGAGTTGGATATCACATCTCATGTTATAGGAAGGGTCTCAGGATTGGATCGGAAGAGTTGGATATCACATCTCATGCTATAGGAAGGGTCTCAGGTTTGGTAGAAGCATTGGGATATCACATCTCATGCTATAGGAAGGGTCTCAGGATTGGAATGGGAAGGAGTTGGATATCACATCTCATGATAAAGGAAGGGTCTCAGGTTTGGAAGGGGAAGGATTTGGATATCACATCTCAAGTTATAGGACGGGTCTGTGGTTTGGTATTAGAAGCATTGAGATATCACATCTCATGTTATAGGACAGTCTCAGGTTTGGTATTAGAAGCATTGAGATATCACATCTCATGTTATAGGACAGTCTCAGGTTTGGTATTAGAAGCATTGAGATATAACATCTCATAGTATAGGACGGGTCCCAGGATTGGAATTGGAAGGAGTTGGATATCACATCTCATGTTATAGGAAGGGTATCAGGATTGGAATGGGAAGGTCTTTGATATCACATCTCACGCTATAGGGAGGGTCTCAGGTTTGGTATTAGAAGCATTGAGATATCACATCTCATGCTATCGGAAGGGTCTCAGGATTGGATTGGGAAGGAGTTGGATATCACATCTCATGTTATAGGAAGGGTCTCACGATTGGATGGGAAGAGTTGGAAATCACATCTCATGTTATAGAAAGGGTATCAGGATTGGAATGGGAAGGACTTTGATATCACATCTCACGCTATAGGGAGGGTCTCAGGTTTGGTATTAGAAGCATTGAGATATCACATCTCATGCTATTGGAAGGGTCTCAGGATTGGATTGGGAAGGAGTTGGATATCACATCTCATGTTATAGGAAGGGTCTCAGGATTGGATGGGAAGAGTTGGATATCACATCTCATGTTATAGGAAGGGTATCAGGATTGGAATGGGAAGGACTTTGATATCACATCTCACGCTATAGGGAGGGTCTCAGGTTTGGTATTAATAGCATTGAGATATCACATCTCATGCTATAGGAAGGGTCTCAGGATTGGATGGGAAGGAGTGGATTTCACATTTCATGCTATAGGAAGGGTCTCAGGTTTGGTAGAAGCATTGAGATATCACATCTCATGCTATAGGAAGGGCCTCATGATTGGAATGGGAAGGAGTTGGATATCACATCTCATGCTATCGGAAGGGTCTCAGGATTGGATTGGGAAGGAGTTGGATATCCCATCTCATTCTATAGGAAGGGTCACAGGTTGGAATTGGAAGGAGTTGGATATCACATCTCATGTTATAGGAAGGGTATCAGGATTGGAATGGGAAGGACTTTGATATCACATCTCGCTATAGGGAGGGTCTCAGGTTTGATATTAGAAGCATTGAGATATCACATCTCATGCTATCATAAGGGTCTCAGGATAGGAATGGGAAGGAGTTGGATATCACATCTCATGCTATAGGAAGGGTCTCATGATTGGAATGGGAAGGATTTGGATATCACATCTCATGTTATAGGAAGGGTCTCAGGTTTGTTATTAGAAGCATTGAGATATATCTCATGCTATCGGAAGGGTCTCAGGATTGGATTGGGAAGGAGTTGGATATCACATCTCATGTTATAGGAAGGGTCTCAGGTTTGGTATTAGAAGCATTGAGATATCACATCTCATGCTATCGGAAGGGTCACAGGTTGGAATTGGAAGGAGTTGGATATCACATCTCATGCTATCGGAAGGGTCTCAGGATTGGAATGGGAAGGAGTTGGATATCACATCTCATGCTATAGGGAGGGTCTCAGGAATGATATTAGAAGCATTGAGATAGCATATCTCATGCTATCGGAAGGGTCTCAGGATTGGATTGGGAAGGAGTTGGATATCACATCTCATGTTATAGGAAGGGTCTCAGGATTGGATGGGAAGAGTTGGATATCACATCTCATGCCATAGGAAGGGTCTCAGGTTTGGTAGAAGCATTGGGATATCACATCTCATGCTGTAGGAAGGGTCTCAGGATTGGAATGGGAAGGAGTTGGATATCACATCTCATGATAAAGGAAGGGTCTCAGGTTTGGAAGGGGAAGGATTTGGATATCACATCTCAAGTTATAGGACGGGTCTGTGGTTTGCTATTAGAAGCATTGAGATATCATATCTCATGCTATCGGAAGGGTCTCAGGATTGGATTGGGAAGGAGTTGGATATCACATCTCATGTTATAGGAAGGGCCTCAAGATTGGAATGGGAAGGACTTGGATATCACATCTCACGTTATAGGAATGGTCTCAGGTTTGTTATTAGAAGCATTGAGATATCACATCTCATGTTATAGGACAGTCTCAGGTTTGGTATTAGAAGCATTGAGATGTCATATCTCATGGTATAGGACGGGTCTCAGGATTGGAATGGGAAGGAGTTGGATATGACATCTCATGCTAAAGGAAGGGTCTCAGGTTTGGAAGGGGAAGGATTTGGATATCACATCTCAATTTATAGGACGGGTCTGTGGTTTGGTATTAGAAGCATTGAGATATCATATCTCATGCTATCGGAAGGGTCTCAGGATTGGATTGGGAAGGAGTTGGATATCTCATCTCATGTTATAGGAAGGGTCTCAGGATTGGAATGGGAAGGATTTGGATATCACATCTCATGTTATAGGAAGGGTCTCAGGTTTGTTTTTAGAAGCATTGAGATATCGCATCTCATGTTATAGGACAGTCTCAGGTTTGGTATTAGACGCATTGAGATATCATATCTCATGGTATAGGACGGGTCTCAGGATTGGAATGGGAAGGAGTTGGATATCACATCTCATGCTATAAGTTGGGTCTCAGGATTGGAATGGGAAGGATTTGGATATCACATCTCATGTTATAGGAAGTGTCTCAGGTTTGTTATTAGAAGCATTGAGATATCACATCTCATGTTATAGGACAGTCTCAGGTTTGGTATTAGAAGCATTGAGATATCACATCTCATGGTATAGGACGGGTCTCAGGATTGGAATGGGAAGGAGTTGGATATCACATATCATGCTATAGGAAGGGTCTCAGGATTGGATTGGGAAGTAGTTTGATATCACATCTCATGCCATAGGAAGGTCTCAGGTATGGTAGAAGCATTAAGAAATCACATCTCATGCTATCGGAAGGGTCTCAGGATTGGATTGGGAAGGAGTTGGATATCCCATCTCATGCTATAGGACGGGTCACAGGTTGGAATTGGAAGGAGTTGGATATCACATATGCTATCGGAAGGGTCTCAGGATTGGAATGGGAAGGAGTTGGATATCACATCTCATGCTATAGGGAGGGTCTCAGGTTTGATATTAGAAGCATTGAGATATCATATCTCATGCTATCGGAAGGGTCTCAGGATTGGATTGGGAAGGAGTTGGATATCACATCTCATGTTATAGGAAGGGTCTCAGGATTGGATGGGAAGAGTTGGATATCACATCTCGTGCCATAGGAAGGGTCTCAGGTTTGGTAGAAGCATTGGGATATCACATCTCATGCTATAGGAAGGGTCTCAGGATTGGAATGGGAAGGAGTTGGATATCACATCTCATGATAAAGGAAGGGTCTCAGGTTTGGAAGGGGAAGGATTTGGATATCACATCTCAAGTTATAGGACGGGTCTGTGGTTTGCTATTAGAAGCATTGAGATATCATATCTCATGCTATCGGAAGGGTCTCAGGATTGGATTGGGAAGGAGTTGGATATCACATCTCATGTTATAGGAAGGGCCTCAAGATTGGAATGGGAAGGACTTGGATATCACATCTCATGTTATAGGAAGTGTCTCAGATTTGTTATTAGAAGCATTGAGATATCACATCTCATGTTATAGGACAGTCTCAGGTTTGGTGTTAGAAGCATTGAGATATCATATCTCATGGTATAGGACGGGTCTCGGGATTGGAATGGGAAGGAGTTGGATATCACATCTCATGCTATAGGAAGGGTCTCAGGATTGGAATGGGAAGGATTTGGATATCACATCTCATGTTATAGGAAGGGTCTCAGGTTTGTTATTAGAAGCATTGAGATATCACATCTCATGTTATAGGACAGTCTCAGGTTTGGTATTAGAAGCATTGAGATATCACATCTCATGGTATAGGACGGGTCTAAGGATTGGAATGGGAAGGAGTTTGATATCACATCTCATGCCATAGGAAGGTCTTCTCAGGTATGGTAGAAGCATTAAGATATCACATCTCATGCTATCGGAAGGGTCTCAGGATTGGCTTGGGAAGGAGTTGGATATCACATCTCATGTTATAGGAAGGGTCTCAGGATTGGATGGGAAGAGTTGGATATCACATCTCATGCTATAGGAAGGGTCTCAGGTTTGGTAGAAGCATTGAGATATCACATCTCATGCTATTTGAAGGGTCTCAGGATTGGAATGGGAAGGAGTTGGATATCACATCTCATGATAAAGGAAGGGTCTCAGGTTTGGAAGGGGAAGGATTTGGATATCACATCTCAAGTTATGGGACGGGTCTGTCGTTTGGTATTAGAAGCATTGAGATATCATATCTCATGCTATCGGAAGGGTCTCAGGATTGGATTGGGAAGGAGTTGGATATCACATCTCATGTTATAGGAAGGGTCTCAAGATTGGAATGGGAAGGACTTGGATATCACATCTCATGTTATAGGAAGGGTCTCAGGTTTGTTATTAAAAGCATTGAGATATCACATCTCATGTTATAGGACAGTCTCAGGTTTGGTATTAGAAGCATTGAGATATAACATCTCATAGTATAGGATGGGTGTCAGGATTGGAATGGGAAGGAGTTGGATATCACATCTCATGCTATAGGAAGGGTCTCAGGTTTGGTAGAAGCATTGAGATAACACATCTCATGCTATCGGAAAGGTCTCAGGATTGGATTGGGAAGGATTTAGATATCACATCTCATGTTATAGGAAGGATCTCAGGTTTGGTATTAATAGCATTGAGATATCACATCCCATGCTATAGGAAGGGTCTCAGGATTGGAATGGGAAGGAGTTGGATATCACATCTCATGCTATAGGAAGGGTCTCAGGTTTGGTAGAAGCATTAGGATATCACATCTCATGCTATAGGAAGGGTCTCAGGATTGGAATGGGAAGGATTTGGATATCACATCTCATGCTAAAGGAAGGGTCTCAGGTTTGGAAGGGTAAGGATTTGGATATCACATCTCAATTTATAGGACGGGTCTATGGTTTGGTATTAGAAGCAGTGAGGTATCATATCTCATGCTATCGGAAGGGTCTCAGGATTGGATTGGGAAGGAGTTGGATATCACATCTCATGTTATAGGAAGGGTCTCAGGATTGGATGGGAAGAGTTGGATATCACATCTCATGCTATAGGAAGGGTCTCAGGTTTGGTAGAAGCATTGTGATATCACATCTCATGCTATAGGAAGGGTCTCAGGATTGGAATGGGAAGGACTTGGATATCACATCTCATGCTAAAGGAAGGGTCTCAGGATTGGAATGGGAAGGATTTGAATATCACATCTCATGTTATAGGAAGGGTCTCAGGTTTGTTATTAGAAGCAATGAGATATCATATCTTATGCTATCGGAAGGGTCTCAGGATTGGATTGGGAAGGAGTTGGATATCACATCTCATGTTACAGGAAGGGTCTCAGGATTGGAATGGAAAGGAGTTGGATATCATATCTCATGCTATAGGAAGGGTCACAGGTTGGAATGGGAAGGAGTTGGATATCACATCTCATGCTATAGGGAGGGTCTCAGGTTTGATATTAGAAGCATTGAGATATCATATCTCATGCTATCGGAAGGGTCTCAGGATTGGATTGGGAAGGAGTTGGATATCACATCTCATGTTATAGGAAGGCTCTCAGGTTTGGTAGAAGCATTGGGATATCACATCTCATGCTATAGGAAGGGTCTCAGGATTGGAATGGGAAGGAGTTGGATATCACATCTCATGATAAAGCAAGGGTCTCAGGTTTGGAAGGAGAAGGATTTGGATATCACATCTCAAGTTATAGGACGGGTCTGTGGTTTGGTATTAGAAGCGTTGAGATATCACATCTCATGTTATAGGACAGTCTCAGGTTTGGTATTAGAAGCATTGAGATATAACATCTCATAGTATAGGACGGGTCTCAGGATTGGAATTGGAAAGAGTTGGATATCACATCTCATGTTATAGGAAGGGTCTCAGGTTTGTTATTAGAAGCATTGAGATATCACATCTCATGTTAGAGGACAGTCTCAGGTTTATTATTAGAAGCATTGAGATATAACATCTCATAGTATAGGACGGGTCTCAGGATTGGAATTGGAAGGAGTTGGATATCACATCTCATGTTATAGGAAGTGTATCAGGATTGGAATGGGAAGGACTTTGATATCACATCTCACGCTATAGGGAGGGTCTAGGTTTGGTATTAGAAGCATTGAGATATCACATCTCATGCTATCGGAAGGGTCTCAGGATTGGATTGGGAAGGAGTTGGATATCACATCTCATGTTATAGGAAGGGTCTCACGATTGGATGGGAAGAGTTGGAAATCACATCTCATGTTATAGGAAGGGTATCAGGATTGGAATGGGAAGGACTTTGATATCACATCTCACGCTATAGGGAGGGTCTCAGGTTTGGTATTAGAAGCATTGAGATATCACATCTCATGCTATTGGAAGGGTCTCAGGATTGGATTGGGAAGGAGTTGGAGATCACATCTCATGTTATAGGAAGGGTCTCAGGATTGGATGGGAAGAGTTGGATATCACATCTCATGCTATAGGAAGGGTCTCAGGTTTGGTAGAAGCATTGGGATATCACATCTCATGCTATAGGAAGGGTCTCAGGATTGGAATGGGAAGGAGTTGGATATCACATCTCATGCTAAAGGAAGGGTCTCAGGTTTGGAAGGGGAAGGATTTGGATATCACATCTCAAGTTATAGGACGGGTCTGTGGTTTGTTATTAGAAGCATTGAGATATCACATCTCATGTTATAGGACAGTCTCAGGTTTGGTATTAGAAGCATTGAGATATCATATCTCATGGTATAGTACGGGTCTCATGATTGGAATGGGAAGGAGTTGTATATCACATCTCATGCTATAGGGAGGGTCTCAGGTTTGGTATTAGAAACATTGAGATATCTCATCTCATGGTATAGGAAGGGTCTCAGGATTGGAATCGGAAGGAGTTGGATATAACATCTCATGTTATAGGAAGGGTCTCAGGTTTGGTATTAGAAGCACTGAGATATCAAATCTCATGCTAAATGAAGGGACGCAGGATTGGAATGGGAAGGAGTTGGATATCACATTTCATGCTATAGGAACGGTCCAACTTTGGTATTAGAAGCATTGAGATATCACATCTCATGGAAGGGGCTCAGTATTGGAATGGGAAGGAGTTGGATATCATATCTCATGTTATAGGAATGATCCCAGGTTTGGTATTAAGAGCATTGAGATATCACATCTCATGCTATAGGAAGGGTCTCAGGATTGGAATGGGAAGGAATTGGATATCACATCTCATGCTATAGGAAGGGTCTCAGGTTTGGTAGAAGCATTGAGATATCACATCTCATGCTATAGGAAGGGCCTCATGATTGGAATGGGAAGGAGTTGGATATCACATCTCATGCTATGGGAAGGGTCAAAGGATTGGAATGGGAAGGAGTTGGATATCACATCTCATGCTATACGGAGGGTCTCAGGTTTGGTATTAATAGCATTGAGATATCACATCTCATGCTATAGGAAGGGTCTCAGGATTGGATGGGAAGGAGTGGATTTCACATTTCATGCTATAGGAAGGGTCTCAGGTTTGGTAGAAGCATTGAGATATCACATCTCATGCTATAGGAAGGGCATTATGATTGGAATGGGAAGGAGTTGGATATCACATCTCATGCAATCGGAAGGGTCTCAGGATTGGATTGGGAAGGAGTTGGATATCCCATCTCATGCTATAGGAAGGGTCACAGGTTGGAATTGGAAGGAGTTGGATATCACATCTCATGTTATAGGAAGGGTATCAGGATTGGAATGGGAAGGACTTTGATATCACATCTCATGCTATAGGGAGGGTCTCAGGTTTGGTATTAGAAGCATTGAGATATCACATCTCATGCTATCATAAGGGTCTCAGGATAGGAATGGGAAGGAGTTGGATATCACATCTCATGCTATAGGAAGGGTCTCATGATTGGAATGGGAAGGATTTGGATATCACATCTCATGTTATAGGAAGGGTCTCAGGTTTGTTATTAGAAGCATTGAGATATATCTCATGCTATCGGAAGGGTCTCAGGATTGGATTGGGAAGGAGTTGGATATCACATCTCATGTTATAGGAAGGGTCTCAGGTTTGGTATTAGAAGCATTGAGATATCACATCTCATGCTATCGGAAGGGTCACAGGTTGGAATTGGAAGGAGTTGGATATCACATCTCATGCTATCGGAAGGATCTCAGGATTGGAATGGGAAGGAGTTGGATATCACATCTCATGCTATAGGGAGGGTCTCAGGTTTGGTATTAATAGCATTGAGATATCACATCTCATGCTATCGGCAGGGTCTCAGGATTGGAATGGGAAGGAGTTGGATATCACATCTCATGCTATAGGGAGGGTCTCAGGTTTGATATTAGAAGCATTGAGATAGCATATCTCATGCTATCGGAAGGGTCTCAGGATTGGATTGGGAAGGAGTTGGATATCACATCTTATGTTATAGGACGGGTCTCAGGATTGGATGGGAAGAGTTGGATATCACATCTCATGCTATAGGAAGGGTCTCGGGTTTGGTAGAAGCATTGGGTTATCACATCTCATTCTATAGGAAGGGTCTCAGGATTGGAATGGGAAGGAGTTGGATATCACATCTCATGCTAAAGGAAGGGTCTCAGGATTGGATTGGGAAGGAGTTGGATATCACATCTCAAGTTATAGGACGGGTCTGTGGTTTGGTATTAGAAGCATTGAGATATCATATCTCATGCTATCAGAAGGGTCTCAGGATTGTATTGGGAAGGAGTTGGATATCACATATGTTATAGGAAGGCTCTCAGGTTTGTTATTAGAAGCATTGAGATATCACATCTCATGTTATAGGACAGTCTCAGGTTTGGTATTAGAAGCATTGAGATATCATATCTCATGGTATAGGACGGGTCTCAGGATTGGAATGGGAAGGAGTTGGATATGACATCTCATGCTAAAGGAAGGGTCTCAGGTTTGGAAGGGGAAGGATTTGGATATCACATCTCAATTTATAGGACGGGTCTGTGGTTTGGTATTAGAAGCATTGAGATATCATATCTCATGCTATCGGAAGGGTCTCAGGATTGGATTGGGAAGGAGTTGGATATCTCATCTCATGTTATAGGAAGGGACTCAGGATTGGAATGGGAAGGATTTGGATATCACATCTCATATTATAGGAAGTGTCTCAGGTTTGTTATTAGAAGCATTGAGATATCACATCTCATGTTATAGGACAGTCTCGGGTTTGCTATTAGAAGCATTGAGATATCACATCTCATGGTATAGGACGGGTCTCAGGATTGGAATGGGAAGAAGTTGGATATCACATATCATGCTATAGGAAGGGTCTCAGGATTGGAATGGGAAGTAGTTTGATATCACATCTCATGCCATAGGAAGGTCTCAGGTATGGTAGAAGCATTAAGAAATCACATCTCATGCTATCGGAAGGGTCTCAGGATTGGATTGGGAAGGAGTTGGATATCCCTTCTCATGCTATAGGACGGGTCACAGGTTGGAATTGGAAGGAGTTGGATATCACATATGCTATCGGAAGGGTCTCAGGATTGGAATGGGAAGGAGTTGGATATCACATCTCATGTTATAGGGAGGGTCTCAGGTTTGATATTAGAAGCATTGAGATATCATATCTCATGCTATCGGAATGGTCTCAGGATTGGATTGGGAAGGAGTTGGATATCACATCTCATGTTATAGGAAGGGTCTCAGGATTGGATGGGAAGAGTTGGATATCACATCTCATGCCATAGGAAGAGTCTCAGGTTTGGTAGAAGCATTGGGATATCACATCTCATGCTATAGGAAGGGTCTCAGGATTGGAATGGGAAGGAGTTGGATATCACATCTAATGATAAAGGAAGGGTCTCAGGTTTGGAAGGGGAAGGATTTGGATATCACATCTCAAGTTATAGGACGGGTCTGTGGTTTGCTATTAGAAGCATTGAGATATCATATCTCATGCTATCGGAAGGGTCTCAGGATTGGATTGGGAAGGAGTTGGATATCACATCTCATGTTATAGGAAGGGCCTCAAGATTGGAATGGGAAGGACTTGGATATCACATCTCATGTTATAGGAAGGGTCTCAGGTTTGTTATTAGAAGCATTGAGATATCACATCTCATGTTATAGGACAGTCTCAGGTTTGGTATTAGAAGCATTGAGATATCATATCTCATGATATAGGACGGGTCTCAGGATTGGAATGTGAAGGAGTTGGATATGACATCTCATGCTAAAGGAAGGGTCTCAGGTTTGGAAGGGGAAGGATTTGGATATCACACCTCAATTTATAGGACGGTTCTGTAGTTTGGTATTAGAAGCATTGAGATATCATATCTCATGCTATCGGAAGGGTCTCAGGATTGGATTGGGAAGGAGTTGGATATCTCATCTCATGTTATAGGAAGGGTCTCAGGATTGGAATGGGAAGGATTTGGATATCACATCTCATGTTTTAGGAAGGGTCTCAGGTTTGTTTTTAGAAGCATTGAGATATCGCATCTCATGTTATAGGACAGTCTCAGGTTTGTTATTAGACGCATTGAGATATCATATCTCATGGTATAGGACGGGTCTCAGGATTGGAATGGGAAGGAGTTGGATATCACATCTCATGCTATAGGTAGGGTCTCAGGATTGGAATGGGAAGGATTTGGATATCACATCTCATGTTATAGGAAGTGTCTCAGGTTTGTTATTAGAAGCAATGAGATATCACATCTCATGTTATAGGACAGTCTCAGGTTTGGTATTAGAAGCATTGAGATATCACATCTCATGGTATAGGACGGGTCTCAGGATTGGAATGGGAAGGAGTTGGATATCACATATCATGCTATAGGAAGGGTCTCAGGATTGGAATGGGAAGTAGTTTGATATCACATCTCATGCCATAGGAAGGTCTCAGGTATGGTAGAAGCATTAAGAAATCACATCTCATGCTATCGGAAGGGTCTCAGGATTGGATTGGGAAGGAGTTGGATATCCAATCTCATGCTATAGGACGGGTCACAGGTTGGAATTGGAAGGAGTTGGATATCACATATGCTATCGGAAGGGTCTCAGGATTGGATTGGGAAGGAGTTGGATATCACATCTCATGTTATAGGAAGGGTCTCAGGATTGGATGGGAAGAGTTGGATATCACATCTCATGCCATAGGAAGGGTCTCAGGTTTGGTATAAGCATTGGGATATCACATCTCATGCTATAGGAAGGGTCTCAGGATTGGAATGGGAAGGAGTTGGATATCACATCTCATGATAAAGGAAGGGTCTCAGGTTTGGAAGGGGAAGGATTTGGATATCACATCTCAAGTTATAGGATGGGTCTGTGGTTTGCTATTAGAAGCATTGAGATATCATATCTCATGCTATCGGAAGGGTCTCAGGATTGGATTGGGAAGGAGTTGGATATCACATCTCATGTTATAGGAAGGGTCTCAGGTTTGTTATTAGAAGCATTGAGATATCACATCTCATGTTATAGGACAGTCTCAGGTTTGGTATTAGAAGCATTGAGATATCATATCTCATGCTATCGGAAGGGTCTCAGGATTGGATTGGGAAGGAGTTGGATATCACATCTCATGTTATAGGAAGGGTCTCAGGTTTGTTATTAGAAGCATTGAGATATCACATCTCATGTTATAGGACAGTCTCAGGTTTGGTATTAGAAGCATTGAGATATCATATCTCATGGTATAGGACGGGTCTCGGGATTGGAATGGGAAGGAGTTGGATATCACATCTCATGCTATAGGAAGGGTCTCAGGATTGGAATGGGAAGGATTTGGATATCACATCTCATGTTATAGGAAGGGTCTCAGGTTTGTTATTAGAAGCATTGAGATGTCACATCTCATGGTATAGGACGGGTCTCAGGATTGGAATGGGAAGGAGTTTGATATCACATCTCATGCCATAGGAAGGTCTTCTCAGGTATGGTAGAAGCATTAAGATATCACATCTCATGCTATCGGAAGGGTCTCAGGATTGGATTGGGAAGGAGTTGGATATCACATCTCATGTTATAGGAAGGGTCTCAGGATTGGATGGGAAGAGTTGGATATCACATCTCATGCTATAGGAAGGGTCTCAGGTTTGGTAGAAGCATTGAGATATCACATCTCATGCTATTTGAAGGGTCTCAGGATTGGAATGGGAAGGAGTTGGATATCACATCTCATGATAAAGGAAGGGTCTCAGGTTTGGAAGGGGAAGGATTTGGATATCACATCTCAAGTTATAGGACGGGTCTGTGGTTTGGTATTAGAAGCATTGAGATATCATATCTCATGCTATCGGAAGGGTCTCAGGATTGGATTGGGAAGGAGTTGGATATCACATCTCATGTTATAGGAAGGGTCTCAAGATTGGAATGGGAAGGACTTGGATATCACATCTCATGTTATAGGAAGGGTCTCAGGTTTGTTATTAAAAGCATTGAGATATCACATCTCATGTTATAGGACAGTCTCAGGTTTGGTATTAGAAGCATTGAGATATAACATCTCATAGTATAGGACGGGTGTCAGGATTGGAATGGGAAGGAGTTGGATATCACATCTCATGCTATAGGAAGGGTCTCAGGTTTGGTAGAAGCATTGAGATATCACATCTCATGCTATCGGAAAGGTCTCAGGATTGGATTGGGAAGGAGTTGGATATCACATCTCATGTTATAGGAAGGATCTCAGGTTTGGTATTAATAGCATTGAGATATCACATCCCATGCTATAGGAAGGGTCTCAGGATTGGAATGGGAAGGAGTTGGATAACACATCTCATGCTATAGGAAGGGTCTCAGGTTTGGTAGAAGCATTAGGATATCACATCTCATGCTATAGGAAGGGTCTCAGGATTGGAATGGGAAGGATTTGGATATCACATCTCATGCTAAAGGAAGGGTCTCAGGTTTGGAAGGGGGAGGATTTGGATATCTCATCTCAATTTATAGGACGGGTCTATGGTTTGGTATTAGAAGCATTGAGGTATCATATCTCATGCTATCGGAAGGGTCTCAGGATTGGATTGGGAAGGAGTTGGATATCACATCTCATGTTATAGGAAGGGTCTCAGGATTGGATGGGAAGAGTTGGATATCACATCTCATGCTATAGGAAGGGTCTCAGGTTTGGTAGAAGCATTGGGATATCACATCTCATGCTATAGGAAGGGTCTCAGGATTGGAATGGGAAGGAGTTGGATATCACATCTCATGCTAAAGGAAGGGTCTCAGGATTGGAATGGGAAGGATTTGAATATCACATCTCATGTTATAGGAAGGGTCTCAGGTTTGTTATTAGAAGCAATGAGATATCATATCTTATGCTATCGGAAGGGTCTCAGGATTGGATTGGGAAGGAGTTGGATATCACATCTCATGTTACAGGAAGGGTCTCAGGATTGGAATGGGAAGGAGTTGGATATCATATCTCATGCTATAGGAAGGGTCACAGGTTGGAATTGGAAGGACTTTGATATCACATCTCACGCTATAGGGAGGGTCTCAGGTTTGGTATTAGAAGCATTGAGATATCACATCTCATGCTATCGGAAGGGTCTCAGGATTGGATTGGGAAGGAGTTGGATATCACATCTCATGTTATAGGAAGGGTCTCACGATTGGATGGGAAGAGTTGGATATCACATCTCATGTTATAGGAAGGGTATCAGGATTGGAATGGGAAGGACTTTGATATCACATCTCACGCTATAGGGAGGGTCTCAGGTTTGGTATTAGAAGCATTGAGATATCACATCTCATGCTATTGGAAGGGTCTCAGGATTGGATTGGGAAGGAGTTGGATATCACATCTCATGGTATAGGAAGGGTCTCAGGATTGGATGGGAAGAGTTGGATATCACATCTCATGCTAAAGGAAGGGTCTCAGGTTTGGAAGGGGAAGGATTTGGATATCACATCTCAAGTTATAGGTCGGGTCTGTGGTTTGTTATTAGAAGCATTGAGATATCACATCTCATGTTATAGGACAGTCTCAGGTTTGGTATTAGAAGCATTGAGATAGCATATCTCATGGTATAGTACGGGTCTCAGGATTGGAATGGGAAGGAGTTGGATATCACATCTCATGTTATAGGAAGGATCTCAGGTTTGGTATTAATAGCATTGAGATATCACATCTCATGCTATAGGAAGGGTCTCAGGATTGGAATGGGAAGGAGTTGTATATCACATCTCATGCTATAGGGAGGGTCTCAGGTTTGGTATTAGAAACATTGAGATATCTCATCTCATGGTATAGGAAGGGTCTCAGGATTGGAATCGGAAGGAGTTGGATATAACATCTCATGTTATAGGAAGGGTCTCAGGTTTGGTATTAGAAGCACTGAGATATCAAATCTCATGCTAAATGAAGGGACGCAGGATTGGAATGGGAAGGAGTTGGATATCACATTTCATGCTATAGGAACGGTCCAACTTTGGTATTAGAAGCATTGAGATATCACATCTCTTGGAAGGGGCTCAGTATTGGAATGGGAAGGAGTTGGATATCATATCTCATGTTATAGGAATGATCCCAGGTTTGGTATTAAGAGCATTGAGATATCACATCTCATGCTATAGGAAGGGTCTCAGGATTGGAATGGGAAGGAGTTGGATATCACATCTCATGCTATAGGAAGGGTCTCAGGTTTGGTAGAAGCATTGAGATATCACATCTCATGCTATAGGAAGGGCCTCATGATTGGAATGGGAAGGAGTTGGATATCACATCTCAGGCTATGGGAAGGGTCAAAGGATTGGAATGGGAAGGAGTTGGATATCACATCTCATGCTATAGGGAGGGTCTCAGGTTTGGTATTAATAGCATTGAGATATCACATCTCATGCTATAGGAAGGGTCTCAGGATTGGATGGGAAGGAGTGGATTTCACATTTCATGCTATAGGAAGGGTCTCCGGTTTAGTAGAAGCATTGAGATATCACATCTCATGCTATAGGAAGGGCCTTATGATTGGAATGGGAAGGAGTTGGATATCACATCTCATACTATCGGAAGGGTCTCAGGATTGGATTGGGAAGGAGTTGGATATCCCATCTCATGCTATAGGAAGGGTCACAGGTTGGAATTGGAAGGAGTTGGATATCACATCTCATGTTATAGGAAGGGTATCAGGATTGGAATGGGAAGGACTTTGATATCACATCTCGCTATAGGGAGGGTCTCAGGTTTGGTATTAGAAGCATTGAGATATCACATCTCATGCTATCATAAGGGTCTCAGGATAGGAATGGGAAGGAGTTGGATATCACATCTCATGCTCTAGGAAGGGTCTCATGATTGGAATGGGAAGGATTTGGATATCACATCTCATGTTATAGGAAGGGTCTCAGGTTTGTTATTAGAAGCATTGAGATATATCTCATGCTATCGGAAGGGTCTCAGGATTGGATTGGGAAGGAGTTGGATATCACATCTCATGTTATAGGAAGGGTCTCAGGTTTGGTATTAGAAGCATTGAGATATCACATCTCATGCTATCGGAAGGGTCACAGGTTGGAATTGGAAGGAGTTGGATATCACATCTCATGCTATCGGAAGGATCTCAGGATTGGAATGGGAAGGAGTTGGATATCACATCTCATGCTATAGGGAGGGTCTCAGGTTTGATATTAGAAGCATTGAGATAGCATATCTCATGCTATCGGAAGGGTCTCAGGATTGGATTGGGAAGGAGTTGGATATCACATCTCATGTTATAGGACGGGTCTCAGGATTGGATGGGAAGAGTTGGATATCACATCTCATGCTATAGGAAGGGTCTCGGGTTTGGTAGAAGCATTGGGTTATCACATCTCATGCTATAGGAAGGGTCTCAGGATTGGAATGGGAAGGAGTTGGATATCACATCTCATGCTAAAGGAAGGGTCTCAGGATTGGATTGGGAAGGAGTTGGATATCACATCTCAAGTTATAGGACGGGTCTGTGGTTTGGTATTAGAAGCATTGAGATGTCATATCTCATGCTATCAGAAGGGTCTCAGGATTGTATTGGGAAGGAGTTGGATATCACATATGTTATAGGAAGGCTCTCAGGTTTGTTATTAGAAGCATTGAGATATCACATCTCATGTTATAGGACAGTCTCAGGTTTGGTATTAGAAGCATTGAGATATCATATCTCATGGTATAGGACGGGTCTCAGGATTGGAATGGGAAGGAGTTGGATATGACATCTCATGCTAAAGGAAGGGTCTCAGGTTTGGAAGGGGAAGGATTTGGATATCACATCTCAATTTATAGGACGGGTCTGTGGTTTGGTATTAGAAGCATTGAGATATCATATCTCATGCTATTGGAAGGGTCTCAGGATTGGATTGGGAAGGAGTTGGATATCTCATCTCATGTTATAGGAAGGGTCTCAGGATTGGAATGGGAAGGATTTGGATATCACATCTCATGTTCTAGGAAGGGTCTCAGGTTTGTTTTTAGAAGCATTGAGATATCGCATCTCATGTTATAGGACAGTCTCAGGTTTGGTATTAGACGCATTGAGATATCATATCTCATGGTATAGGACGGGTCTCAGGATTGGAATGGGAAGGAGTTGGATATCACATCTCATGCTATAGGTAGGGTCTCAGGATTGGAATGGGAAGGATTTGGATATCGCATCTCATGTTATAGGAAGTGTCTCAGGTTTGTTATTAGAAGCATTGATATATCACATCTCATGTTATAGGACAGTCTCAGGTTTGGTATTAGAAGCATTGAGATATCACATCTCATGGTATAGGACGGGTCTCAGGATTGGAATGGGAAGGAGTTGGATATCACATATCATGCTATTGGAAGGGTCTCAGGATTGGAATGGGAAGTAGTTTGATATCACATCTCATGCCATAGGAAGGTCTCAGGTATGGTAGAAGCATTAAGAAATCACATCTCATGCTATCGGAAGGGTCTCAGGATTGGATTGGGAAGAAGTTGGATATCCCATCTCATGCTATAGGACGGGTCACAGGTTGGAATTGGAAGGAGTTGGATATCACATATGCTATCGGAAGGGTCTCAGGATTGGAATGGGAAGGAGTTGGATATCACATCTCATGCTATAGGGAGGGTCTCAGGTTTGATATTAGAAGCATTGAGATATCATATCTCATGTTATAGGACAGTCTCAGGTTTGGTATTAGAAGCATTGAGATATCATATCTCATGGTATAGGAAGGGTCTCAGGATTGGAATGGGAAGGAGTTGGATATGACATCTCATGCTAAAGGAAGGGTCTCAGGTTTGGAAGGGGAAGGATTTGGATATCACATCTCAATTCATAGGACGGGTCTGTGGTTTGGTATTAGAAGCATTGAGATATCATATCTCATGCTATTGGAAGGGTCTCAGGATTGGATTGGGAAGGAGTTGGATATCTCATCTCATGTTATAGGAAGGGTCTCAGGATTGGAATGGGAAGGATTTGGATATCACATCTCATGTTATAGGAAGGGTCTCAGGTTTGTTTTTAGAAGCATTGAGATATCGCATCTCATGTTATAGGACAGTCTCAGGTTTGGTATTAGACACATTGAGATATCATATCTCATGGTATAGGACGGGTCTCAGGATTGGAATGGGAAGGAGTTGGATATCACATCTCATGCTATAGGTAGGGTCTCAGGATTGGAATGGGAAGGATTTGGATATCACATCTCATATTATAGGAAGTGTCTCAGGTTTGTTATTAGAAGCATTGATATATCACATCTCATGTTATAGGACAGTCTCAGGTTTGGTATTAGAAGCATTGAGATATCACATCTCATGGTATAGGACGGGTCTCAGGATTGGAATGGGAAGGAGTTGGATATCACATATCATGCTATTGGAAGGGTCTCATGATTGGAATGGGAAGTAGTTTGATATCACATCTCATGCCATAGGAAGGTCTCAGGTATGGTAGAAGCATTAAGAAATCACATCTCATGCTATCGGAAGGGTCTCAGGATTGGATTGGGAAGGAGTTGGATATCCCATCTCATGCTATAGGACGGGTCACAGGTTGGAATTGGAAGGAGTTGGATATCACATATGCTATCGGAAGGGTCTCAGGATTGGAATGGGAAGGAGTTGGATATCACATCTCATGCTATAGGGAGAGTCTCAGGTTTGATATTAGAAGCATTGAGATATCATATCTCATGCTATCGGAAGGGTCTCAGGATTGGATTGGGAAGGAGTTGGATATCACATCTCATGTTATAGGAAGGGTCTCAGGATTGGATGGGAAGAGTTGGATATCACATCTCATGCCATAGGAAGGGTCTCAGGTTTGGTAGAAGCATTGGGATATCACATCTCATGCTATAGGAAGGGTCTCAGGATTGTAATGGGAAGGAGTTGGATATCACATCTCATGATAAAGGAAGGGTCTCAGGTTTGGAAGGGGAAGGATTTGGATATCACATCTCAAGTTATAGGACGGGTCTGTGGTTTGCTATTAGAAGCATTGAGATATCATATCTCATGCTATCGGAAGGGTCTCAGGATTGGATTGGGAAGGAGTTGGATATCACATCTCATGTTATAGGAAGGGCCTCAAGATTGGAATGGGAAGGACTTGGATATCACATCTCATGTTATAGGAAGGGTCTCAGGTTTGTTATTAGAAGCATTGAGATATCACATCTCATGTTATAGGACAGTCTCAGGTTTGGTATTAGAAGCATTGAGATATCATATCTCATGGTATAGGACGGGTCTCAGGATTGGAATGGGAAGGAGTTGGATATGACATCTCATGCTAAAGGAAGGGTCTCAGGTTTGGAAGGGGAAGGATTTGGATATCACATCTCAATTTATAGGACGGGTCTGTGGTTTGGTATTAGAAGCATTGAGATATCATATCTCATGCTATCGGAAGGGTCTCAGGATTGGATTGGGAAGGAGTTGGATATCTCATCTCATGTTATAGGAAGGGACTCAGGATTGGAATGGGAAGGATTTGGATATCACATCTCATATTATAGGAAGTGTCTCAGGTTTGTTATTAGAAGCATTGAGATATCACATCTCATGGTATAGGACGGGTCTCAGGATTGGAATGGGAAGAAGTTGGATATCACATATCATGCTATAGGAAGGGTCTCATGATTGGAATGGGAAGTAGTTTGATATCACATCTCATGCCATAGGAAGGTCTCAGGTATGGTAGAAGCATTAAGAAATCACATCTCATGCTATCGGAAGGGTCTCATGATTGGATTGGGAAGGAGTTGGATATCCCTTCTCATGCTATAGGACGGGTCACAGGTTGGAATTGGAAGGAGTTGGATATCACATATGCTATCGGAAGGGTCTCAGGATTGGAATGGGAAGGAGTTGGATATCACATCTCATGTTATAGGGAGGGTCTCAGGTTTGATATTAGAAGCATTGAGATATCATATCTCATGCTATCGGAATGGTCTCCGGATTGGATTGGGAAGGAGTTGGATATCACATCTCATGTTATAGGAAGGGTCTCAGGATTGGATGGGAAGAGTTGGATATCACATCTCATGCCATAGGAAGAGTCTCAGGTTTGGTAGAAGCATTGGGATATCACATCTCATGCTATAGGAAGGGTCTCAGGATTGGAATGGGAAGGAGTTGGATATCACATCTCATGATAAAGGAAGGGTCTCAGGTTTGGAAGGGGAAGGATTTGGATATCACATCTCAAGTTATAGGACGGGTCTGTGGTTTGCTATTAGAAGCATTGAGATATCATATCTCATGCTATCGGAAGGGTCTCAGGATTGGATTGGGAAGGAGTTGGATATCACATCTCATGTTATAGGAAGGGCCTCAAGATTGGAATGGGAAGGACTTGGATATCACATCTCATGTTATAGGAATGGTCTCAGGTTTGTTATTAGAATCATTGAGATATCACATCTCATGTTATAGGACAGTCTCAGGTTTGGTATTAGAAGCATTGAGATATCATATCTCATGATATAGGACGGGTCTCAGGATTGGAATGTGAAGGAGTTGGATATGACATCTCATGCTAAAGGAAGGGTCTCAGGTTTGGAAGGGGAAGGATTTGGATATCACATCTCAATTTATAGGACGGGTCTGTAGTTTGGTATTAGAAGCATTGAGATATCATATCTCATGCTATCGGAAGGGTCTCAGGATTGGATTGGGAAGGAGTTGGATATCTCATCTCATGTTATAGGAAGGGTCTCAGGATTGGAATGGGAAGGATTTGGATATCACATCTCATGTTATAGGAAGGGTCTCAGGTTTGTTTTTAGAAGCATTGAGATATCGCATCTCATGTTATAGGACAGTCTCAGGTTTGTTATTAGACGCATTGAGATATCATATCTCATGGTATAGGACGGGTCTCAGGATTGGAATGGGAAGGAGTTGGATATCACATCTCATGCTATAGGTAGGGTCTCAGGATTGGAATGGGAAGGATTTGGATATCACATCTCATGTTATAGGAAGTGTCTCAGGTTTGTTATTAGAAGCATTGAGATATCACATCTCATGTTATAGGACAGTCTCAGGTTTGGTATTAGAAGCATTGAGTTATCACATCTCATGGTATAGGACGGGTCTCAGGATTGGAATGGGAAGGAGTTGGATATCACATATCATGCTATAGGAAGGGTCTCAGGATTGGAATGGGAAGTAGTTTGATATCACATCTCATGCCATAGGAAGGTCTCAGGTATGGTAGAAGCATTAAGAAATCACATCTCATGCTATCGGAAGGGTCTCAGGATTGGATTGGGAAGGAGTTGGATATCCAATCTCATGCTATAGGACGGGTCACAGGTTGGAATTGGAAGGAGTTGGATATCACATATGCTATCGGAAGGGTCTCAGGATTGGATTGGGAAGGAGTTGGATATCACATCTCATGTTATAGGAAGGGTCTCAGGATTGGATGGGAAGAGTTGGATATCACATCTCATGCCATAGGAAGGGTCTCAGGTTTGGTATAAGCATTGGGATATCACATCTCATGCTATAGGAAGGGTCTCAGGATTGGAATGGGAAGGAGTTGGATATCACATCTCATGATAAAGGAAGGGTCTCAGGTTTGGAAGGGGAAGGATTTGGATATCACATCTCAAGTTATAGGACGGGTCTGTGGTTTGCTATTAGAAGCATTGAGATATCATATCTCATGCTATCGGAAGGGTCTCAGGATTGGATTGGGAAGGAGTTGGATATCACATCTCATGTTATAGGAAGGGCCTCAAGATTGGAATGGGAAGGACTTGGATATCACATCTCATGTTATAGGAAGGGTCTCAGGTTTGTTATTAGAAGCATTGAGATATCACATCTCATGTTATAGGACAGTCTCAGGTTTGGTATTAGAAGCATTGAGATATCATATCTCATGGTATAGGACGGGTCTCGGGATTGGAATGGGAAGGAGTTGGATATCACATCTCATGCTATAGGACGGGTCACAGGTTGGAATTGGAAGGAGTTGGATATCACATATGCTATCGGAAGGGTCTCAGGATTGGATTGGGAAGGAGTTGGATATCACATCTCATGTTATAGGAAGGGTCTCAGGATTGGATGGGAAGAGTTGGATATCACATCTCATGCCATAGGAAGGGTCTCAGGTTTGGTATAAGCATTGGGATATCACATCTCATGCTATAGGAAGGGTCTCAGGATTGGAATGGGAAGGAGTTGGATATCACATCTCATGATAAAGGAAGGGTCTCAGGTTTGGAAGGGGAAGGATTTGGATATCACATCTCAAGTTATAGGACGGGTCTGTGGTTTGCTATTAGAAGCATTGAGATATCATATCTCATGCTATCGGAAGGGTCTCAGGATTGGATTGGGAAGGAGTTGGATATCACATCTCATGTTATAGGAAGGGCCTCAAGATTGGAATGGGAAGGACTTGGATATCACATCTCATGTTATAGGAAGGGTCTCAGGTTTGTTATTAGAAGCATTGAGATATCACATCTCATGTTATAGGACAGTCTCAGGTTTGGTATTAGAAGCATTGAGATATCATATCTCATGGTATAGGACGGGTCTCGGGATTGGAATGGGAAGGAGTTGGATATCACATCTCATGCTATAGGAAGGGTCTCAGGATTGGAATGGGAAGGATTTGGATATCACATCTCATGTTATAGGAAGGGTCTCAGGTTTGTTATTAGAAGCATTGAGATATCACATCTCATGGTATAGGACGGGTCTCAGGATTGGAATGGGAAGGAGTTTGATATCACATCTCATGCCATAGGAAGGTCTTCTCAGGTATGGTAGAAGCATTAAGATATCACATCTCATGCTATCGGAAGGGTCTCAGGATTGGATTGGGAAGGAGTTGGATATCACATCTCATGTTATAGGAAGGGTCTCAGGATTGGATGGGAAGGGTTGGATATCACATCTCATGCTATAGGAAGGGTCTCAGGTTTGGTAGAAGCATTGAGATATCACATCTCATGCTATTTGAAGGGTCTCAGGATTGGAATGGGAAGGAGTTGGATATCACATCTCATGATAAAGGAAGGGTCTCAGGTTTGGAAGGGGAAGGATTTGGATATCACATCTCAAGTTATAGGACGGGTCTGTGGTTTGGTATTAGAAGCATTGAGATATCATATCTCATGCTATCGGAAGGGTCTCAGGATTGGATTGGGAAGGAGTTGGATATCACATCTCATGTTATAGGAAGGGTCTCAAGATTGGAATGGGAAGGACTTGGATATCACATCTCATGTTATAGGAAGGGTCTCAGGTTTGTTATTAAAAGCATTGAGATATCACATCTCATGTTATAGGACAGTCTCAGGTTTGGTATTAGAAGCATTGAGATATAACATCTCATAGTATAGGACGGGTGTCAGGATTGGAATGGGAAGGAGTTGGATATCACATCTCATGCTATAGGAAGGGTCTCAGGTTTGGTAGAAGCATTGAGATATCACATCTCATGCTATCGGAAAGGTCTCAGGATTGGATTGGGAAGGAGTTGGATATCACATCTCATGCTATAGGAAGGGTCTCAGGTTTGGTAGAAGCATTGAGATATCACATCCCATGCTATAGGAAGGGTCTCAGGATTGGAATGGGAAGGAGTTGGATAACACATCTCATGCTATAGGAAGGGTCTCAGGTTTGGTAGAAGCATTAGGATATCACATCTCATGCTATAGGAAGGGTCTCAGGATTGGAATGGGAAGGATTTGGATATCACATCTCATGCTAAAGGAAGGGTCTCAGGTTTGGAAGGGGGAGGATTTGGATATCACATCTCAAATTATAGGACGGGTCTATGGTTTGGTATTAGAAGCATTGAGGTATCATATCTCATGCTATCGGAAGGGTCTCAGGATTGGATTGGGAAGGAGTTGGATATCACATCTTATGTTATAGGAAGGGTCTCAGGATTGGATGGGAAGAGTTGGATATCACATCTCATGCTATAGGAAGGGTCTCAGGTTTGGTAGAAGCATTGGGATATCACATCTCATGCTATAGGAAGGGTCTCAGGATTGGAATGGGAAGGAGTTGGATATCACATCTCATGCTAAAGGAAGGGTCTCAGGATTGGAATGGGAAGGATTTGAATATCACATCTCATGTTATAGGAAGGGTCTCAGGTTTGTTTTTAGAAGCAATGAGATATCATATCTTATGCTATCGGAAGGGTCTCAGGATTGGATTGGGAAGGAGTTGGATATCACATCTCATGTTACAGGAAGGGTCTCAGGATTGGAATGGGAAGGAGTTGGATATCATATCTCATGCTATAGGAAGGGTCACAGGTTGGAATTGGAAGGACTTTGATATCACATCTCATGCTATCGGAAGGGTCTCAGGATTGGATTGGGAAGGAGTTGGATATCACATCTCATGTTATAGGAAGGGTCTCACGATTGGATGGGAAGAGTTGGATATCACATCTCATGTTATAGGAAGGGTATCAGGATTGGAATGGGAAGGACTTTGATATCACATCTCACGCTATAGGGAGGGTCTCAGGTTTGGTATTAGAAGCATTGAGATATCACATCTCATGCTATTGGAAGGGTCTCAGGATTGGATTGGGAAGGAGTTGGATATCACATCTCATGGTATAGGAAGGGTCTCAGGATTGGATGGGAAGAGTTGGATATCACATCTCATGCTATAGGAAGGGTCTCAGGTTTGGTAGAAGCATTGGGATATCACATCTCATGCTATAGGAAGGGTCTCAGGATTGGAATGGGGAGGAGTTGGATATCACATCTCATGCTAAAGGAAGGGTCTCAGGTTTGGAAGGGGAAGGATTTGGATATCACATCTCAAGATATAGGTCGGGTCTGTGGTTTGTTATTAGAAGCATTGAGATATCACATCTCATGTTATAGGACAGTCTCAGGTTTGGTATTAGAAGCATTGAGATAGCATATCTCATGGTATAGTACGGGTCTCAGGATTGGAATGGGAAGGAGTTGGATATCACATCTCATGTTATAGGAAGAATCTCAGGTTTGGTATTAATAGCATTGAGATATCACATCTCATGCTATAGGAAGGGTCTCAGGATTGGAATGGGAAGGAGTTGTATATCACATCTCATGCTATAGGGAGGGTCTCAGGTTTGGTATTAGAAACATTGAGATATCTCATCTCATGGTATAGGAAGGGTCTCAGGATTGGAATCGGAACGAGTTGGATATAACATCTCATGTTATAGGAAGGGTCTCAGGTTTGGTATTAGAAGCACTGAGATATCAAATCTCATGCTAAATGAAGGGACGCAGGATTGGAATGGGAAGGAGTTGGATATCACATTTCATGCTATAGGAACGGTCCAACTTTGGTATTAGAAGCATTGAGATATCACATCTCTTGGAAGGGGCTCAGTATTGGAATGGGAAGGAGTTGGATATCATATCTCATGTTATAGGAATGATCCCAGGTTTGGTATTAAGAGCATTGAGATATCACATCTCATGCTATAGGAAGGGTCTCAGGATTGGAATGGGAAGGAGTTGGATATCACATCTCATGCTATAGGAAGGGTCTCAGGTTTGGTAGAAGCATTGAGATATCACATCTCATGCTATAGGAAGGGCCTCATGATTGGAATGGGAAGGAGTTGGATATCACATCTCAGGCTATGGGAAGGGTCAAAGGATTGGAATGGGAAGGAGTTGGATATCACATCTCATGCTATAGGGAGGGTCTCAGGTTTGGTATTAGAAGCATTGAGATATCATATCTCATGCTATCGGAATGGTCTCAGGATTGGATTGGGAAGGAGTTGGATATCACATCTCATGTTATAGGAAGGGTCTCAGGATTGGATGGGAAGAGTTGGATATCACATCTCATGCCATAGGAAGAGTCTCAGGTTTGGTAGAAGCATTGGGATATCACATCTCATGCTATAGGAAGGGTCTCAGGATTGGAATGGGAAGGAGTTGGATATCACATCTCATGATAAAGGAAGGGTCTCAGGTTTGGAAGGGGAAGGATTTGGATATCACATCTCAAGTTATAGGACGGGTCTGTGGTTTGCTATTAGAAGCATTGAGATATCATATCTCATGCTATCGGAAGGGTCTCAGGATTGGATTGGGAAGGAGTTGGATATCACATCTCATGTTATAGGAAGGGCCTCAAGATTGGAATGGGAAGGACTTGGATATCACATCTCATGTTATAGGAAGGGTCTCAGGTTTGTTATTAGAAGCATTGAGATATCACATCTCATGTTATAGGACAGTCTCAGGTTTGGTATTAGAAGCATTGAGATATCATATCTCATGATATAGGACGGGTCTCAGGATTGGAATGTGAAGGAGTTGGATATGACATCTCATGCTAAAGGAAGGGTCTCAGGTTTGGAAGGGGAAGGATTTGGATATCACATCTCAATTTATAGGACGGGTCTGTAGTTTGGTATTAGAAGCATTGAGATATCATATCTCATGCTATCGGAAGGGTCTCAGGATTGGATTGGGAAGGAGTTGGATATCTCATCTCATGTTATAGGAAGGGTCTCAGGATTGGAATGGGAAGGATTTGGATATCACATCTCATGTTATAGGAAGGGTCTCAGGTTTGTTTTTAGAAGCATTGAGATATCGCATCTCATGTTATAGGACAGTCTCAGGTTTGTTATTAGACGCATTGAGATATCATATCTCATGGTATGGGACGGGTCTCAGGATTGGAATGGGAAGGAGTTGGATATCACATCTCATGCTATAGGTAGGGTCTCAGGATTGGAATGGGAAGGATTTGGATATCACATCTCATGTTATAGGAAGGGTCTCAGGATTGGAATGGGAAGTAGTTTGATATCACATCTCATGGCATAGGAAGGTCTCAGGTATGGTAGAAGCATTAAGAAATCACATCTCATGCTATCGGAAGGGTCTCAGGATTGGATTGGGAAGGAGTTGGATATCCAATCTCATGCTATAGGACGGGTCACAGGTTGGAATTGGAAGGAGTTGGATATCACATATGCTATCGGAAGGGTCTCAGGATTGGATTGGGAAGGAGTTGGATATCACATCTCATGTTATAGGAAGGGTCTCAGGATTGGAATGGGAAGGAGTTGGATATCACATATCATGCTATAGGAAGGGTCTCAGGATTGGAATGGGAAGTAGTTTGATATCACATCTCATGGCATAGGAAGGTCTCAGGTATGGTAGAAGCATTAAGAAATCACATCTCATGCTATCGGAAGGGTCTCAGGATTGGATTGGGAAGGAGTTGGATATCCAATCTCATGCTATAGGACGGGTCACAGGTTGGAATTGGAAGGAGTTGGATATCACATATGCTATCGGAAGGGTCTCAGGATTGGATTGGGAAGGAGTTGGATATCACATCTCATGTTATAGGAAGGGTCTCAGGATTGGATGGGAAGAGTTGGATATGACATCTCATGCCATAGGAAGGGTCTCAGGTTTGGTATAAGCATTGGGATATCACATCTCATGCTATAGGAAGGGTCTCAGGATTGGAATGGGAAGGAGTTGGATATCACATCTCATGATAAAGGAAGGGTCTCAGGTTTGGAAGGGGAAGGATTTGGATATCACATCTCAAGTTATAGGACGGGTCTGTGGTTTGCTATTAGAAGCATTGAGATATCATATCTCATGCTATCGGAAGGGTCTCAGGATTGGATTGGGAAGGAGTTGGATATCACATCTCATGTTATAGGAAGGGCCTCAAGATTGGAATGGGAAGGACTTGGATATCACATCTCATGTTATAGGAAGGGTCTCAGGTTTGTTATTAGAAGCATTGAGATATCACATCTCATGTTATAGGACAGTCTCAGGTTTGGTATTAGAAGCATTGAGATATCATATCTCATGGTATAGGACGGGTCTCGGGATTGGAATGGGAAGGAGTTGGATATCACATCTCATACTATAGGACGGGTCACAGGTTGGAATTGGAAGGAGTTGGATATCACATATGCTATCGGAAGGGTCTCAGGATTGGATTGGGAAGGAGTTGGATATCACATCTCATGTTATAGGAAGGGTCTCAGGATTGGATGGGAAGAGTTGGATATCACATCTCATGCCATAGGAAGGGTCTCAGGTTTGGTATAAGCATTGGGATATCACATCTCATGCTATAGGAAGGGTCTCAGGATTGGAATGGGAAGGAGTTGGATATCACATCTCATGATAAAGGAAGGGTCTCAGGTTTGGAAGGGGAAGGATTTGGATATCACATCTCAAGTTATAGGACGGGTCTGTGGTTTGCTATTAGAAGCATTGAGATATCATATCTCATGCTATCGGAAGGGTCTCAGGATTGGATTGGGAAGGAGTTGGATATCACATCTCATGTTATAGGAAGGGCCTCAAGATTGGAATGGGAAGGACTTGGATATCACATCTCATGTTATAGGAAGGGTCTCAGGTTTGTTATTAGAAGCATTGAGATATCACATCTCATGTTATAGGACAGTCTCAGGTTTGGTATTAGAAGCATTGAGATATCATATCTCATGGTATAGGACGGGTCTCGGGATTGGAATGGGAAGGAGTTGGATATCACATCTCATGCTATAGGAAGGGTCTCAGGATTGGAATGGGAAGGATTTGGATATCACATCTCATGTTATAGGAAGGGTCTCAGGTTTGTTATTAGAAGCATTGAGATATCACATCTCATGGTATAGGATGGGTCTCAGGATTGGAATGGGAAGGAGTTTGATATCACATCTCATGCCATAGGAAGGTCTTCTCAGGTATGGTAGAAGCATTAAGATATCACATCTCATGCTATCGGAAGGGTCTCAGGATTGGATTGGGAAGGAGTTGGATATCACATCTCATGTTATAGGAAGGGTCTCAGGATTGGATGGGAAGGGTTGGATATCACATCTCATGCTATAGGAAGGGTCTCAGGTTTGGTAGAAGCATTGAGATATCACATCTCATGCTATTTGAAGGGTCTCAGGATTGGAATGGGAAGGAGTTGGATATCACATCTCATGATAAAGGAAGGGTCTCAGGTTTGGAAGGGGAAGGATTTGGATATCACATCTCAAGTTATAGGACGGGTCTGTGGTTTGGTATTAGAAGCATTGAGATATCATATCTCATGCTATCGGAAGGGTCTCAGGATTGGATTGGGAAGGAGTTGGATATCACATCTCATGTTATAGGAAGGGTCTCAAGATTGGAATGGGAAGGACTTGGATATCACATCTCATGTTATAGGAAGGGTCTCAGGTTTGTTATTAAAAGCATTGAGATATCACATCTCATGTTATAGGATAGTCTCAGGTTTGGTATTAGAAGCATTGAGATATAACATCTCATAGTATAGGACGGGTGTCAGGATTGGAATGGGAAGGAGTTGGATATCACATCTCATGCTATAGGAAGGGTCTCAGGTTTGGTAGAAGCATTGAGATATCACATCTCATGCTATCGGAAAGGTCTCAGGATTGGATTGGGAAGGAGTTGGATATCACATCTCATGTTATAGGAAGGATCTCAGGTTTGGTATTAATAGCATTGAGATATCACATCCCATGCTATAGGAAGGGTCTCAGGATTGGAATGGGAAGGAGTTGGATAACACATCTCATGCTATAGGAAGGGTCTCAGGTTTGGTAGAAGCATTAGGATATCACATCTCATGCTATAGGAAGGGTCTCAGGATTGGAATGGGAAGGATTTGGATATCACATCTCATGCTAAAGGAAGGGTCTCAGGTTTGGAAGGGGGAGGATTTGGATATCACATCTCAATTTATAGGACGGGTCTATGGTTTGGTATTAGAAGCATTGAGGTATCATATCTCATGCTATCGGAAGGGTCTCAGGATTGGATTGGGAAGGAGTTGGATATCACATCTCATGTTATAGGAAGGGTCTCAGGATTGGATGGGAAGAGTTGGATATCACATCTCATGCTATAGGAAGGGTCTCAGGTTTGGTAGAAGCATTGGGATATCACATCTCATGCTATAGGAAGGGTCTCAGGATTGGAATGGGAAGGAGTTGGATATCACATCTCATGCTAAAGGAAGGGTCTCAGGATTGGAATGGGAAGGATTTGAATATCACATCTCATGTTATAGGAAGGGTCTCAGGTTTGTTATTAGAAGCAATGAGATATCATATCTTATGCTATCGGAAGGGTCTCAGGATTGGATTGGGAAGGAGTTGGATATCACATCTCATGTTACAGGAAGGGTCTCAGGATTGGAATGGGAAGGAGTTGGATATCATATCTCATGCTATAGGAAGGGTCACAGGTTGGAATTGGAAGGACTTTGATATCACATCTCACGCTATAGGGAGGGTCTCAGGTTTGGTATTAGAAGCATTGAGATATCACATCTCATGCTATCGGAAGGGTCTCAGGATTGGATTGGGAAGGAGTTGGATATCACATCTCATGTTATAGGAAGGGTCTCACGATTGGATGGGAAGAGTTGGATATCACATCTCATGTTATAGGAAGGGTATCAGGATTGGAATGGGAAGGACTTTGATATCACATCTCACGCTATAGGGAGGGTCTCAGGTTTGGTATTAGAAGCATTGAGATATCACATCTCATGCTATTGGAAGGGTCTCAGGATTGGATTGGGAAGGAGTTGGATATCACATCTCATGGTATAGGAAGGGTCTCAGGATTGGATGGGAAGAGTTGGATATCACATCTCATGCTATAGGAAGGGTCTCAGGTTTGGTAGAAGCATTGGGATATCACATCTCATGCTATAGGAAGAGTCTCAGGATTGGAATGGGGAGGAGTTGGATATCACATCTCATGCTAAAGGAAGGGTCTCAGGTTTGGAAGGGGAAGGATTTGGATATCACATCTCAAGTTATAGGTCGGGTCTGTGGTTTGTTATTAGAAGCATTGAGATATCACATCTCATGTTATAGGACAGTCTCAGGTTTGGTATTAGAAGCATTGAGATAGCATATCTCATGGTATAGTACGGGTCTCAGGATTGGAATGGGAAGGAGTTGGATATCACATCTCATGTTATAGGAAGGATCTCAGGTTTGGTATTAATAGCATTGAGATATCACATCTCATGCTATAGGAAGGGTCTCAGGATTGGAATGGGAAGGAGTTGTATATCACATCTCATGCTATAGGGAGGGTCTCAGGTTTGGTATTAGAAACATTGAGATATCTCATCTCATGGTATAGGAAGGGTCTCAGGATCGGAATCGGAAGGAGTTGGATATAACATCTCATGTTATAGGAAGGGTCTCAGGTTTGGTATTAGAAGCACTGAGATATCAAATCTCATGCTAAATGAAGGGACGCAGGATTGGAATGGGAAGGAGTTGGATATCACATTTCATGCTATAGGAACGGTCCAACTTTGGTATTAGAAGCATTGAGATATCACATCTCTTGGAAGGGGCTCAGTATTGGAATGGGAAGGAGTTGGATATCATATCTCATGTTATAGGAATGATCCCAGGTTTGGTATTAAGAGCATTGAGATATCACATCTCATGCTATAGGAAGGGTCTCAGGATTGGAATGGGAAGGAGTTGGATATCACATCTCATGCTATAGGAAGGGTCTCAGGTTTGGTAGAAGCATTGAGATATCACATCTCGTGCTATAGGAAGGGCCTCATGATTGGAATGGGAAGGAGTTGGATATCACATCTCAGGCTATGGGAAGGGTCAAAGGGTTGGAATGGGAAGGAGTTGGATATCACATCTTATGCTATAGGGAGGGTCTCAGGTTTGGTATTAGAAGCATTGAGATATCATATCTCATGCTATCGGAATGGTCTCAGGATTGGATTGGGAAGGAGTTGGATATCACATCTCATGTTAAAGGAAGGGTCTCAGGATTGGATGGGAAGAGTTGGATATCACATCTCATGCCATAGGAAGAGTCTCAGGTTTGGTAGAAGCATTGGGATATCACATCTCATGCTATAGGAAGGGTCTCAGGATTGGAATGGGAAGGAGTTGGATATCACATCTCATGATAAAGGAAGGGTCTCAGGTTTGGAAGGGGAAGGATTTGGATATCACATCTCAAGTTATAGGACGGGTCTGTGGTTTGCTATTAGAAGCATTGAGATATCATATCTCATGCTATCGGAAGGGTCTCAGGATTGGATTGGGAAGGAGTTGGATATCACATCTCATGTTATAGGAAGGGCCTCAAGATTGGAATGGGAAGGACTTGGATATCACATCTCATGTTATAGGAAGGGTCTCAGGTTTGTTATTAGAAGCATTGAGATATCACATCTCATGTTATAGGACAGTCTCAGGTTTGGTATTAGAAGCATTGAGATATCATATCTCATGATATAGGACGGGTCTCAGGATTGGAATGTGAAGGAGTTGGATATGACATCTCATGCTAAAGGAAGGGTCTCAGGTTTGGAAGGGGAAGGATTTGGATATCACATCTCAATTTATAGGACGGGTCTGTAGTTTGGTATTAGAAGCATTGAGATATCATATCTCATGCTATCGGAAGGGTCTCAGGATTGGATTGGGAAGGAGTTGGATATCTCATCTCATGTTATAGGAAGGGTCTCAGGATTGGAATGGGAAGGATTTGGATATCACATCTCATGTTATAGGAAGGGTCTCAGGTTTGTTTTTAGAAGCATTGAGATATCGCATCTCATGTTATAGGACAGTCTCAGGTTTGTTATTAGACGCATTGAGATATCATATCTCATGGTATAGGACGGGTCTCAGGATTGGAATGGGAAGGAGTTGGATATCACATCTCATGCTATAGGTAGGGTCTCAGGATTGGAATGGGAAGGATTTGGATATCACATCTCATGTTATAGGAAGTGTCTCAGGTTTGTTATTAGAAGCATTGAGATATCACATCTCATGTTATAGGACAGTCTCAGGTTTGGTATTAGAAGCATTGAGATATCACATCTCATGGTATAGGACGGGTCTCAGGATTGGAATGGGAAGGAGTTGGATATCACATATCATGCTATAGGAAGGGTCTCAGGATTGGAATGGGAAGTAGTTTGATATCACATCTCATGCCATAGGAAGGTCTCAGGTATGGTAGAAGCATTAAGAAATCACATCTCATGCTATCGGAAGGGTCTCAGGATTGGATTGGGAAGGAGTTGGATATCACATCTCATGTTATAGGAAGGGTCTCAGGATTGGATGGGAAGAGTTGGATATCACATCTCATGCCATAGGAAGGGTCTCAGGTTTGGTATAAGCATTGGGATATCACATCTCATGCTATAGGAAGGGTCTCAGGATTGGAATGGGAAGGAGTTGGATATCACATCTCATGATAAAGGAAGGGTCTCAGGTTTGGAAGGGGAAGGATTTGGATATCACATCTCAAGTTATAGGACGGGTCTGTGGTTTGCTATTAGAAGCATTGAGATATCATATCTCATGCTATCGGAAGGGTCTCAGGATTGGATTGGGAAGGAGTTGGATATCACATCTCATGTTATAGGAAGGGCCTCAAGATTGGAATGGGAAGGACTTGGATATCACATCTCATGTTATAGGAAGGGTCTCAGGTTTGTTATTAGAAGCATTGAGATATCACATCTCATGTTATAGGACAGTCTCAGGTTTGGTATTAGAAGCATTGAGATATCATATCTCATGGTATAGGACGGGTCTCGGGATTGGAATGGGAAGGAGTTGGATATCACATCTCATGCTATAGGACGGGTCACAGGTTGGAATTGGAAGGAGTTGGATATCACATATGCTATCGGAAGGGTCTCAGGATTGGATTGGGAAGGAGTTGGATATCACATCTCATGTTATAGGAAGGGTCTCAGGATTGGATGGGAAGAGTTGGATATCACATCTCATGCCATAGGAAGGGTCTCAGGTTTGGTATAAGCATTGGGATATCACATCTCATGCTATAGGAAGGGTCTCAGGATTGGAATGGGAAGGAGTTGGATATCACATCTCATGATAAAGGAAGGGTCTCAGGTTTGGAAGGGGAAGGATTTGGATATCACATCTCAAGTTATAGGACGGGTCTGTGGTTTGCTATTAGAAGCATTGAGATATCATATCTCATGCTATCGGAAGGGTCTCAGGATTGGATTGGGAAGGAGTTGGATATCACATCTCATGTTATAGGAAGGGCCTCAAGATTGGAATGGGAAGGACTTGGATATCACATCTCATGTTATAGGAAGGGTCTCAGGTTTGTTATTAGAAGCATTGAGATATCACATCTCATGTTATAGGACAGTCTCAGGTTTGGTATTAGAAGCATTGAGATATCATATCTCATGGTATAGGACGGGTCTCGGGATTGGAATGGGAAGGAGTTGGATATCACATCTCATGCTATAGGAAGGGATCAGGATTGGAATGGGAAGGATTTGGATATCACATCTCATGTTATAGGAAGGGTCTCAGGTTTGTTATTAGAAGCATTGAGATATCACATCTCATGGTATAGGACGGGTCTCAGGATTGGAATGGGAAGGAGTTTGATATCACATCTCATGCCATAGGAAGGTCTTCTCAGGTATGGTAGAAGCATTAAGATATCACATCTCATGCTATCGGAAGGGTCTCAGGATTGGATTGGGAAGGAGTTGGATATCACATCTCATGTTATAGGAAGGGTCTCAGGATTGGATGGGAAGGGTTGGATATCACATCTCATGCTATAGGAAGGGTCTCAGGTTTGGTAGAAGCATTGAGATATCACATCTCATGCTATTTGAAGGGTCTCAGGATTGGAATGGGAAGGAGTTGGATATCACATCTCATGATAAAGGAAGGGTCTCAGGTTTGGAAGGGGAAGGATTTGGATATCACATCTCAAGTTATAGGACGGGTCTGTGGTTTGGTATTAGAAGCATTGAGATATCATATCTCATGCTATCGGAAGGGTCTCAGGATTGGATTGGGAAGGAGTTGGATATCACATCTCATGATAAAGGAAGGGTCTCAGGTTTGGAAGGGGAAGGATTTGGATATCACATCTCATGCTATAGGAAGGGTCTCAGGTTTGGTAGAAGCATTGAGATATCACATCTCATGCTATTTGAAGGGTCTCAGGATTGGAATGGGAAGGAGTTGGATATCACATCTCATGATAAAGGAAGGGTCTCAGGTTTGGAAGGGGAAGGATTTGGATATCACATCTCATGTTATAGGAAGGGTCTCAAGATTGGAATGGGAAGGACTTGGATATCACATCTCATGTTATAGGAAGGGTCTCAGGTTTGTTATTAAAAGCATTGAGATATCACATCTCATGTTATAGGACAGTCTCAGGTTTGGTATTAGAAGCATTGAGATATAACATCTCATAGTATAGGACGGGTGTCAGGATTGGAATGGGAAGGAGTTGGATATCACATCTCATGCTATAGGAAGGGTCTCAGGTTTGGTAGAAGCATTGAGATATCACATCTCATGCTATCGGAAAGGTCTCAGGATTGGATTGGGAAGGAGTTGGATATCACATCTCATGTTATAGGAAGGATCTCAGGTTTGGTATTAATAGCATTGAGATATCACATTCCATGCTATAGGAAGGGTCTCAGGATTAGAATGGGAAGGAGTTGGATAACACATCTCATGCTATAGGAAGGGTCTCAGGTTTGGTAGAAGCATTAGGATATCACATCTCATGCTATAGGAAGGGTCTCAGGATTGGAATGGGAAGGATTTGGATATCACATCTCATGCTAAAGGAAGGGTCTCAGGTTTGGAAGGGGGAGGATTTGGATATCACATCTCAATTTATAGGACGGGTCTATGGTTTGGTATTAGAAGCATTGAGGTATCATATCTCATGCTATCGGAAGGGTCTCAGGATTGGATTGGGAAGGAGTTGGATATCACATCTCATGTTATAGGAAGGGTCTCAGGATTGGATGGGAAGAGTTGGATATCACATCTCATGCTATAGGAAGGGTCTCAGGTTTGGTAGAAGCATTGGGATATCACATCTCATGCTATAGGAAGGGTCTCAGGATTGGAATGGGAAGGAGTTGGATATCACATCTCATGCTAAAGGAAGGGTCTCAGGATTGGAATGGGAAGGATTTGAATATCACATCTCATGTTATAGGAAGGGTCTCAGGTTTGTTATTAGAAGCAATGAGATATCATATCTTATGCTATCGGAAGGGTCTCAGGATTGGATTGGGAAGGAGTTGGATATCACATCTCATGTTACAGGAAGGGTCTCAGGATTGGAATGGGAAGGAGTTGGATATCATATCTCATGCTATAGGAAGGGTCACAGGTTGGAATTGGAAGGACTTTGATATCACATCTCACGCTATAGGGAGGGTCTCAGGTTTGGTATTAGAAGCATTGAGATATCACATCTCATGCTATCGGAAGGGTCTCAGGATTGGATTGGGAAGGAGTTGGATATCACATCTCATGTTATAGGAAGGGTCTCACGATTGGATGGGAAGAGTTGGATATCACATCTCATGTTATAGGAAGGGTATCAGGATTGGAATGGGAAGGACTTTGATATCACATCTCACGCTATAGGGAGGGTCTCAGGTTTGGTATTAGAAGCATTGAGATATCACATCTCATGCTATTGGAAGGGTCTCAGGATTGGATTGGGAAGGAGTTGGATATCACGTCTCATGGTATAGGAAGGGTCTCAGGATTGGATGGGAAGAGTTGGATATCACATCTCATGCTATAGGAAGGGTCTCAGGTTTGGTAGAAGCATTGGGATATCACATCTCATGCTATAGGAAGGGTCTCAGGATTGGAATGGGGAGGAGTTGGATATCACATCTCATGCTAAAGGAAGGGTCTCAGGTTTGGAAGGGGAAGGATTTGGATATCACATCTCAAGTTATAGGTCGGGTCTGTGGTTTGTTATTAGAAGCATTGAGATATCACATCTCATGTTATAGGACAGTCTCAGGTTTGGTATTAGAAGCATTGAGATAGCATATCTCATGGTATAGTACGGGTCTCAGGATTGGAATGGGAAGGAGTTGGATATCACATCTCATGTTATAGGAAGGATCTCAGGTTTGGTATTAATAGCATTGAGATATCACATCTCATGCTATAGGAAGGGTCTCAGGATTGGAATGGGAAGGAGTTGTATATCACATCTCATGCTATAGGGAGGGTCTCAGGTTTGGTATTAGAAACATTGAGATATCTCATCTCATGGTATAGGAAGGGTCTCAGGATTGGAATCGGAAGGAGTTGGATATAACATCTCATGTTATAGGAAGGGTCTCAGGTTTGGTATTAGAAGCACTGAGATATCAAATCTCATGCTAAATGAAGGGACGCAGGATTGGAATGGGAAGGAGTTGGATATCACATTTCATGCTATAGGAACGGTCCAACTTTGGTATTAGAAGCATTGAGATATCACATCTCTTGGAAGGGGCTCAGTATTGGAATGGGAAGGAGTTGGATATCATATCTCATGTTATAGGAATGATCCCAGGTTTGGTATTAAGAGCATTGAGATATCACATCTCATGCTATAGGAAGGGTCTCAGGATTGGAATGGGAAGGAGTTGGATATCACATCTCATGCTATAGGAAGGGTCTCAGGTTTGGTAGAAGCATTGAGATATCACATCTCATGCTATAGGAAGGGCCTCATGATTGGAATGGGAAGGAGTTGGATATCACATCTCAGGCTATGGGAAGGGTCAAAGGATTGGAATGGGAAGGAGTTGGATATCACATCTTATGCTATAGGGAGGGTCTCAGGTTTGGTATTAGAAGCATTGAGATATCATATCTCATGCTATCGGAATGGTCTCAGGATTGGATTGGGAAGGAGTTGGATATCACATCTCATGTTAAAGGAAGGGTCTCAGGATTGGATGGGAAGAGTTGGATATCACATCTCATGCCATAGGAAGAGTCTCAGGTTTGGTAGAAGCATTGGGATATCACATCTCATGCTATAGGAAGGGTCTCAGGATTGGAATGGGAAGGAGTTGGATATCACATCTCATGATAAAGGAAGGGTCTCAGGTTTGGAAGGGGAAGGATTTGGATATCACATCTCAAGTTATAGGACGGGTCTGTGGTTTGCTATTAGAAGCATTGAGATATCATATCTCATGCTATCGGAAGGGTCTCAGGATTGGATTGGGAAGGAGTTGGATATCACATCTCATGTTATAGGAAGGGCCTCAAGATTGGAATGGGAAGGACTTGGATATCACATCTCATGTTATAGGAAGGGGCTCAGGTTTGTTATTAGAAGCATTGAGATATCACATCTCATGTTATAGGACAGTCTCAGGTTTGGTATTAGAAGCATTGAGATATCATATCTCATGATATAGGACGGGTCTCAGGATTGGAATGTGAAGGAGTTGGATATGACATCTCATGCTAAAGGAAGGGTCTCAGGTTTGGAAGGGGAAGGATTTGGATATCACATCTCAATTTATAGGACGGGTCTGTAGTTTGGTATTAGAAGCATTGAGATATCATATCTCATGCTATCGGAAGGGTCTCAGGATTGGATTGGGAAGGAGTTGGATATCTCATCTCATGTTATAGGAAGGGTCTCAGGATTGGAATGGGAAGGATTTGGATATCACATCTCATGTTATAGGAAGGGTCTCAGGTTTGTTTTTAGAAGCATTGAGATATCGCATCTCATGTTATAGGACAGTCTCAGGTTTGTTATTAGACGCATTGAGATATCATATCTCATGGTATAGGACGGGTCTCAGGATTGGAATGGGAAGGAGTTGGATATCACATCTCATGCTATAGGTAGGGTCTCAGGATTGGAATGGGAAGGATTTGGATATCACATCTCATGTTATAGGAAGTGTCTCAGGTTTGTTATTAGAAGCATTGAGATATCACATCTCATGTTATAGGACAGTCTCAGGTTTGGTATTAGAAGCATTGAGATATCACATCTCATGGTATAGGACGGGTCTCAGGATTGGAATGGGAAGGAGTTGGATATCACATATCATGCTATAGGAAGGGTCTCAGGATTGGAATGGGAAGTAGTTTGATATCACATCTCATGCCATAGGAAGGTCTCAGGTATGGTAGAAGCATTAAGAAATCACATCTCATGCTATCGGAAGGGTCTCAGGATTGGATTGGGAAGGAGTTGGATATCCAATCTCATGCTATAGGACGGGTCACAGGTTGGAATTGGAAGGAGTTGGATATCACATATGCTATCGGAAGGGTCTCAGGATTGGATTGGGAAGGAGTTGGATATCACATCTCATGTTATAGGAAGGGTCTCAGGATTGGATGGGAAGAGTTGGATATCACATCTCATGCCATAGGAAGGGTCTCAGGTTTGGTATAAGCATTGGGATATCACATCTCATGCTATAGGAAGGGTCTCAGGATTGGAATGGGAAGGAGTTGGATATCACATCTCATGATAAAGGAAGGGTCTCAGGTTTGGAAGGGGAAGGATTTGGATATCACATCTCAAGTTATAGGACGGGTCTGTGGTTTGCTATTAGAAGCATTGAGATATCATATCTCATGCTATCGGAAGGGTCTCAGGATTGGATTGGGAAGGAGTTGGATATCACATCTCATGTTATAGGAAGGGCCTCAAGATTGGAATGGGAAGGACTTGGATATCACATCTCATGTTATAGGAAGGGTCTCAGGTTTGTTATTAGAAGCATTGAGATATCACATCTCATGTTATAGGACAGTCTCAGGTTTGGTATTAGAAGCATTGAGATATCATATCTCATGGTATAGGACGGGTCTCGGGATTGGAATGGGAAGGAGTTGGATATCACATCTCATGCTATAGGACGGGTCACAGGTTGGAATTGGAAGGAGTTGGATATCACATATGCTATCGGAAGGGTCTCAGGATTGGATTGGGAAGGAGTTGGATATCACATCTCATGTTATAGGAAGGGTCTCAGGATTGGATGGGAAGAGTTGGATATCACATCTCATGCCATAGGAAGGGTCTCAGGTTTGGTATAAGCATTGGGATATCACATCTCATGCTATAGGAAGGGTCTCAGGATTGGAATGGGAAGGAGTTGGATATCACATCTCATGATAAAGGAAGGGTCTCAGGTTTGGAAGGGGAAGGATTTGGATATCACATCTCAAGTTATAGGACGGGTCTGTGGTTTGCTATTAGAAGCATTGAGATATCATATCTCATGCTATCGGAAGGGTCTCAGGATTGGATTGGGAAGGAGTTGGATATCACATCTCATGTTATAGGAAGGGCCTCAAGATTGGAATGGGAAGGACTTGGATATCACATCTCATGTTATAGGAAGGGTCTCAGGTTTGTTATTAGAAGCATTGAGATATCACATCTCATGTTATAGGACAGTCTCAGGTTTGGTATTAGAAGCATTGAGATATCATATCTCATGGTATAGGACGGGTCTCGGGATTGGAATGGGAAGGAGTTGGATATCACATCTCATGCTATAGGAAGGGTCTCAGGATTGGAATGGGAAGGATTTGGATATCACATCTCATGTTATAGGAATGGTCTCAGGTTTGTTATTAGAAGCATTGAGATATCACATCTCATGGTATAGGACGGGTCTCAGGATTGGAATGGGAAGGAGTTTGATATCACATCTCATGCCATAGGAAGGTCTTCTCAGGTATGGTAGAAGCATTAAGATATCACATCTCATGCTATCGGAAGGGTCTCAGGATTGGATTGGGAAGGAGTTGGATATCACATCTCATGTTATAGGAAGGGTCTCAGGATTGGATGGGAAGAGTTGGATATCACATCTCATGCTATAGGAATGGTCTCAGGTTTGGTAGAAGCATTGAGATATCACATCTCATGCTATTTGAAGGGTCTCAGGATTGGAATGGGAAGGAGTTGGATATCACATCTCATGATAAAGGAAGGGTCTCAGGTTTGGAAGGGGAAGGATTTGGATATCACATCTCAAGTTATAGGACGGGTCTGTGGTTTGGTATTAGAAGCATTGAGATATCATATCTCATGCTATCGGAAGGGTCTCAGGATTGGATTGGGAAGGAGTTGGATATCACATCTCATGTTATAGGAAGGGTCTCAAGATTGGAATGGGAAGGACTTGGATATCACATCTCATGTTATAGGAAGGGTCTCAGGTTTGTTATTAAAAGCATTGAGATATCACATCTCATGTTATAGGACAGTCTCAGGTTTGGTATTAGAAGCATTGAGATGTAACATCTCATAGTATAGGACGGGTGTCAGGATTGGAATGGGAAGGAGTTGGATATCACATCTCATGCTATAGGAAGGGTCTCAGGTTTGGTAGAAGCATTGAGAAATCACATCTCATGCTATCGGAAAGGTCTCAGGATTGGATTGGGAAGGAGTTGGATATCACATCTCATGTTATAGGAAGGATCTCAGGTTTGGTATTAATAGCATTGAGATATCACATCCCATGCTATAGGAAGGGTCTCAGGATTGGAATGGGAAGGAGTTGGATAACACATCTCATGCTATAGGAAGGGTCTCAGGTTTGGTAGAAGCATTAGGATATCACATCTCATGCTATAGGAAGGGTCTCAGGATTGGAATGGGAAGGATTTGGATATCACATCTCATGCTAAAGGAAGGGTCTCAGGTTTGGAAGGGGGAGGATTTGGATATCACATCTCAATTTATAGGACGGGTCTATGGTTTGGTATTAGAAGCATTGAGGTATCATATCTCATGCTATCGGAAGGGTCTCAGGATTGGATTGGGAAGGAGTTGGATATCACATCTCATGTTATAGGAAGGGTCTCAGGATTGGATGGGAAGAGTTGGATATCACATCTCATGCTATAGGAAGGGTCTCAGGTTTGGTAGAAGCATTGGGATATCACATCTCATGCTATAGGAAGGGTCTCAGGATTGGAATGGGAAGGAGTTGGATATCACATCTCATGCTAAAGGAAGGGTCTCAGGATTGGAATGGGAAGAATTTGAATATCACATCTCATGTTATAGGAAGGGTCTCAGGTTTGTTATTAGAAGCAATGAGATATCATATCTTATGCTATCGGAAGGGTCTCAGGATTGGATTGGGAAGGAGTTGGATATCACATCTCATGTTACAGGAAGGGTCTCAGGATTGGAATGGGAAGGAGTTGGATATCATATCTCATGCTATAGGAAGGGTCACAGGTTGGAATTGGAAGGACTTTGATATCACATCTCACGCTATAGGGAGGGTCTCAGGTTTGGTATTAGAAGCATTGAGATATCACATCTCATGCTATCGGAAGGGTCTCAGGATTGGATTGGGAAGGAGTTGGATATCACATCTCATGTTATAGGAAGGGTCTCACGATTGGATGGGAAGAGTTGGATATCACATCTCATGTTATAGGAAGGGTATCAGGATTGGAATGGGAAGGACTTTGATATCACATCTCACGCTATAGGGAGGGTCTCAGGTTTGGTATTAGAAGCATTGAGATATCACATCTCATGCTATTGGAAGGGTCTCAGGATTGGATTGGGAAGGAGTTGGATATCACATCTCATGGTATAGGAAGGGTCTCAGGATTGGATGGGAAGAGTTGGATATCACATCTCATGCTATAGGAAGGGTCTCAGGTTTGGTAGAAGCATTGGGATATCACATCTCATGCTATAGGAAGGGTCTCAGGATTGGAATGGGGAGGAGTTGGATATCACATCTCATGCTAAAGGAAGGGTCTCAGGTTTGGAAGGGGAAGGATTTGGATATCACATCTCAAGTTATAGGTCGGGTCTGTGGTTTGTTTTTAGAAGCATTGAGATATCACATCTCATGTTATAGGACAGTCTCAGGTTTGGTATTAGAAGCATTGAGATAGCATATCTCATGGTATAGTACGGGTCTCAGGATTGGAATGGGAAGGAGTTGGATATCACATCTCATGTTATAGGAAGGATCTCAGGTTTGGTATTAATAGCATTGAGATATCACATCTCATGCTATAGGAAGGGTCTCAGGATTGGAATGGGAAGGAGTTGTATATCACATCTCATGCTATAGGGAGGGTCTCAGGTTTGGTATTAGAAACATTGAGATATCTCATCTCATGGTATAGGAAGGGTCTCAGGATTGGAATCGGAAGGAGTTGGATATAACATCTCATGTTATAGGAAGGGTCTCAGGTTTGGTATTAGAAGCACTGAGATATCAAATCTCATGCTAAATGAAGGGACGCAGGATTGGAATGGGAAGGAGTTGGATATCACATTTCATGCTATAGGAACGGTCCAACTTTGGTATTAGAAGCATTGAGATATCACATCTCTTGGAAGGGGCTCAGTATTGGAATGGGAAGGAGTTGGATATCATATCTCATGTTATAGGAATGATCCCAGGTTTGGTATTAAGAGCATTGAGATATCACATCTCATGCTATAGGAAGGGTCTCAGGATTGGAATGGGAAGGAGTTGGATATCACATCTCATGCTATAGGAAGGGTCTCAGGTTTGGTAGAAGCATTGAGATATCACATCTCAAGCTATAGGAAGGGCCTCATGATTGGAATGGGAAGGAGTTGGATATCACATCTCAGGCTATGGGAAGGGTCAAAGGATTGGAATGGGAAGGAGTTGGATATCACATCTCATGCTATAGGGAGGGTCTCAGGTTTGGTATTAATAGCATTGAGATATCACATCTCATGCTATAGGAAGGGTCTCAGGATTGGATGGGAAGGAGTGGATTTCACATTTCATGCTATAGGAAGGGTCTCCGGTTTAGTAGAAGCATTGAGATATCACATCTCATGCTATAGGAAGGGCCTTATGATTGGAATGGGAAGGAGTTGGATATCACATCTCATACTATCGGAAGGGTCTCAGGATTGGATTGGGAAGGAGTTGGATATCCCATCTCATGCTATAGGAAGGGTCACAGGTTGGAATTGGAAGGAGTTGGATATCACATCTCATGTTATAGGAAGGGTATCAGGATTGGAATGGGAAGGACTTTGATATCACATCTCGCTATAGGGAGGGTCTCAGGTTTGATATTAGAAGCATTGAGATATCACATCTCATGCTATCATAAGGGTCTCAGGATAGGAATGGGAAGGAGTTGGATATCACATCTCATGCTATAGGAAGGGTCTCATGATTGGAATGGGAAGGATTTGGATATCACATCTCATGTTATAGGAAGGGTCTCAGGTTTGTTATTAGAAGCATTGAGATATATCTCATGCTATCGGAAGGGTCTCAGGATTGGATTGGGAAGGAGTTGGATATCACATCTCATGTTATAGGAAGGGTCTCAGGTTTGGTATTAGAAGCATTGAGATATCACATCTCATGCTATCGGAAGGGTCACAGGTTGGAATTGGAAGGAGTTGGATATCACATCTCATGCTATCGGAAGGATCTCAGGATTGGAATGGGAAGGAGTTGGATATCACATCTCATGCTATAGGGAGGGTCTCAGGTTTGATATTAGAAGCATTGAGATAGCATATCTCATGCTATCGGAAGGGTCTCAGGATTGGATTGGGAAGGAGTTGGATATCACATCTCATGTTATAGGACGGGTCTCAGGATTGGATGGGAAGAGTTGGATATCACATCTCATGCTATAGGAAGGGTCTCGGGTTTGGTAGAAGCATTGGGTTATCACATCTCATGCTATAGGAAGGGTCTCAGGATTGGAATGGGAAGGAGTTGGATATCACAACTCATGCTAAAGGAAGGGTCTCAGGATTGGATTGGGAAGGAGTTGGATATCACATCTCAAGTTATAGGACGGGTCTGTGGTTTGGTATTAGAAGCATTGAGATATCATATCTCATGCTATCAGAAGGGTCTCAGGATTGTATTGGGAAGGAGTTGGATATCACATATGTTATAGGAAGGGTCTCAGGATTGGAATGGGAAGGATTTGGATATCACATCTCATGTTCTAGGAAGGGTCTCAGGTTTGTTTTTAGAAGCATTGAGATATCGCATCTCATGTTATAGGACAGTCTCAGGTTTGGTATTAGACGCATTGAGATATCATATCTCATGGTATAGGACGGGTCTCAGGATTGGAATGGGAAGGAGTTGGATATCACATCTCATGCTATAGGTAGGGTCTCAGGATTGGAATGGGAAGGATTTGGATATCACATCTCATGTTATAGGAAGTGTCTCAGGTTTGTTATTAGAAGCATTGATATATCACATCTCATGTTATAGGACAGTCTCAGGTTTGGTATTAGAAGCATTGAGATATCACATCTCATGGTATAGGACGGGTCTCAGGATTGGAATGGGAAGGAGTTGGATATCACATATCATGCTATTGGAAGGGTCTCAGGATTGGAATGGGAAGTAGTTTGATATCACATCTCATGCCATAGGAAGGTCTCAGGTATGGTAGAAGCATTAAGAAATCACATCTCATGCTATCGGAAGGGTCTGAGGATTGGATTGGGAAGGAGTTGGATATCCCATCTCATGCTATAGGACGGGTCACAGGTTGGAATTGGAAGGAGTTGGATATCACATATGCTATCGGAAGGGTCTCAGGATTGGAATGGGAAGGAGTTGGATATCACATCTCATGCTATAGGGAGGGTCTCAGGTTTGATATTAGAAGCATTGAGATATCATATCTCATGTTATAGGACAGTCTCAGGTTTGGTATTAGAAGCATTGAGATATCATATCTCATGGTATAGGAAGGGTCTCAGGATTGGAATGGGAAGGAGTTGGATATGACATCTCATGCTAAAGGAAGGGTCTCAGGTTTGGAAGGGGAAGGATTTGGATATCACATCTCAATTTATAGGACGGGTCTGTGGTTTGGTATTAGAAGCATTGAGATATCATATCTCATGCTATTGGAAGGGTCTCAGGATTGGATTGGGAAGGAGTTGGATATCTCATCTCATGTTATAGGAAGGGTCTCAGGATTGGAATGGGAAGGATTTGGATATCACATCTCATGTTATAGGAAGGGTCTCAGGTTTGTTTTTAGAAGCATTGAGATATCGCATCTCATGTTATAGGACAGTCTCAGGTTTGGTATTAGACGCATTGAGATATCATATCTCATGGTATAGGACGGGTCTCAGGATTGGAATGGGAAGGAGTTGGATATCACATCTCATGCTATAGGTAGGGTCTCAGGATTGGAATGGGAAGGATTTGGATATCACATCTCATATTATAGGAAGTGTCTCAGGTTTGTTATTAGAAGCATTGATATATCACATCTCATGTTATAGGACAGTCTCAGGTTTGGTATTAGAAGCATTGAGATATCACATCTCATGGTATAGGACGGGTCTCAGGATTGGAATGGGAAGGAGTTGGATATCACATATCATGCTATTGGAAGGGTCTCATGATTGGAATGGGAAGTAGTTTGATATCACATCTCATTCCATAGGAAGGTCTCAGGTATGGTAGAAGCATTAAGAAATCACATCTCATGCTATCGGAAGGGTCTCAGGATTGGATTGGGAAGGAGTTGGATATCCCATCTCATGCTATAGGACGGGTCACAGGTTGGAATTGGAAGGAGTTGGATATCACATATGCTATCGGAAGGGTCTCAGGATTGGAATGGGAAGGAGTTGGATATCACATCTCATGCTATAGGGAGAGTCTCAGGTTTGATATTAGAAGCATTGAGATATCATATCTCATGCTATCGGAAGGGTCTCAGGATTGGATTGGGAAGGAGTTGGATATCACATCTCATGTTATAGGAAGGGTCTCAGGATTGGATGGGAAGAGTTGGATATCACATCTCATGCCATAGGAAGGGTCTCAGGTTTGGTAGAAGCATTGGGATATCACATCTCATGCTATAGGAAGGGTCTCAGGATTGTAATGGGAAGGAGTTGGATATCACATCTCATGATAAAGGAAGGGTCTCAGGTTTGGAAGGGGAAGGATTTGGATATCACATCTCAAGTTATAGGACGGGTCTGTGGTTTGCTATTAGAAGCATTGAGATATCATATCTCATGCTATCGGAAGGGTCTCAGGATTGGATTGGGAAGGAGTTGGATATCACATCTCATGTTATAGGAAGGGCCTCAAGATTGGAATGGGAAGGACTTGGATATCACATCTCATGTTATAGGAATGGTCTCAGGTTTGTTATTAGAAGCATTGAGATATCACATCTCATGTTATAGGACAGTCTCAGGTTTGGTATTAGAAGCATTGAGATATCATATCTCATGGTATAGGACGGTGTTAAGACGGATTTCTGAACTCTGTCCTGGTGGCGCAGAAGTTCAGAAGGCCAACCTAATTACTTGGAACAGGGTAACCTCTGGACGAGCCAGACCAATCAAGGTAGCGATCGCGGCGGTCAAGACTAGGTCTCAAGAGGGGTGAGGGTGACTGAAAGCCCGCAATGAGCACACAAAGCAAGAGCGCTTACAAACTACTCCAAACAGTTGTTATATCAAAAATATACACACATTTATTTTAAGGCCTTTAAAACAATGACCGTAGCGAGAAAATCACAATATCACAATACTAAGCCAACACATACCATATCAACACAATATATATACAAATACGACAGTCGCAAGCGTTATATGCACGAAATGTGTAGTCCACCTGAAAGGGAAGGAAAACAGGCAGTGCGATAATGCTTTAGACTCAGTTCGCCTTCAGAGGCACCTAACTAGATGGAAGTCCGAGCCCTGCGAAGAGTGGAGCCTTGTGCTCAAAGTACCTGCACACGCTGGTGCCAACGGGCAAAAGGAGAAGCTCTTCGGAGGAAGTCAGGCAGTTCGGGTTAGTGCACAACAGAAGAAGAACGGGTTCCGCGACTCAAGCGCAGCCTCCACAGTGAGCAGAAGCAGAGCGCGAGTACGGACAAAAGGGTGCTGTTTTTATACAGCGGGGAAAAGCAATGGGCTACTGCAGAAGGGCGACCAGATCCTAGCTATACTACTCACCGGTCCCCGATGCAAGCAGACCCAGGCTTCTCCACGTTAGTTTCAGCAGCTGGCAGGTTCAGAAGAGCCGGGAATGCCTCGTCGTCGTGTAGAGAAAAAAGACGTCCCAATCGAAGAAACCTGCACAGTTTTGTCACCACAGCAGGGCAACGGAGCGGCCGTGTGTATCTGAGCCAAATGTACACTACTCACTTCAGACTTGGGAATGCCAAGTGTATGAAGCGTGTGAGAGTGACAAGGACTCGAAATACTACACAACCTGGCGGCGGTTACAGAGCAGGACTCCCGTGTAAGCTGGTCAGTCAACTGGATGGCCCAGAGACGCTTCCGAAGGCTTACTGGCAGGAGATGATGAAGTAGCTGAGAATAGCTGTTCCTGCTATTCCAAAGGTCGAAGCAACGGTACAGGCCTTCTGGTTCGATCAAAGGAGGAAAGGGTTTCACAGGACGACAGCAGTGCAAAGGAGGAGTCCTTCAGCGGGTCACCAGCAATTCCTCGGTCCAGCCTCGTGGTTGCAGGATACTTGGCTCCTGTATTCCTTCGTTCGTGAGAACTCAGGAGATCGACATGGTAGTGGTGTTTCCAGCCCCCTCTTATCCATGGTTCCCTTCGCGCCAAAACGGAGGGGAGCCAATGGGAGATCCGCTCATCAACACACATACCATTCGTGGACCAATCACGGACCACGGTGGTCCCAGGCATTCACACCACCCTAGACTCTCTGGCACCTAGGATGTGTATTGGGACCAGACATCCCAGCCCACACCCTGGAGGCACACAAAAGACATGTAGAAGCCCGCGAAAGCATCTGTGTTTCGCGGGAAAGTACATGCCCAAATAAGGAAGGCCCCGGGTCGCTCGACCTGGGGAAGGTGAAGGGAGCAAGACGGTCAGTGGACAGGACAACGGAGCCTCGTGGTCTGGCCATTTTGGGAGCCAGGCCACCATTTTGGGTTCAGCGCGAAAAACGCGCTTAGAACGCCAAAAGGAGCTCAAAATACACAAAACGATCGCTGCCACCATTCCAGTCCCTGAATGACTTGCACCGATCAAATACAATCCCAAACGAGTATCTAGGGCCTGTAGAAGGCTAGAGACCCAAGAGAGCTGTAACTTAGCTTACAGTGCCCTCTTGTGTCATGTTGCACAAAAGCCGCAACATGATAAAAGAAACTACGGGAAACAGCGTTCCCCGGTACTGACTGTCTTAAGGGCATGTCAGTTTCCCCGTAAGAAAGGAGCGAAAGCCCAGAGGAGTGCGGCAGAAGGCTGCACTTCTCTGGCAAAGTCAAGAACAAGGTGAAAAACAACAGCAAAAAGTTTAGGGGTTGCCACATGGAAGGAAAATTACCTACAATTACGAAATCTTTCCTAACACTCGCCCCTCCCAGACTATGGACAGGGGGAACTAATCCACCCCTGGATGAGTCTCTTGTTCAGGTCGGTTAAACATTCTGGACAACCCATCAGCATTGCTATGTTGGACACCTGGCCTATGCTCAATAGTGAAGTCGAAGCCTTGTAGACTTATGGACCACCTAAGCAACTTTGGATTCTCCCCCTTCATGTTCATTAGCCACTTTAACGGCTTATGGTCAGTTTGCACAGTGAAGTGGGTCCCATAGAGGTAGGGCCTCAGCTTCCTTAGGGCCCACACAACAGAGAAACATTCTTTCTCTACCGTGGACCATCTGAGCTCTCTGTCCTTAAGCTGGCGACTAATAAAACCGATAGGGTGTTCCTTACCCTTCTCATCTACTTGTGATAGTACAGCTCCTATCCCAGTGTCAGAGGCGTCCGTCTGCACGATAAAAGGTCTTTGATAATCAGGGGCCCTGTGGACAGGGGCCTGGCACAAGGAGTCTTTTAAGCCATTGAAGGCCTTCTCACACTCGTCGGTCCAAGTTACCTTCTTGGGTTTCTTCGGAGTTGTGAGGGCAGTCAGAGGAGCAGCTATGGTGCCATAGTCTGCCATAAAATTGCGGTAATACCCCGTGAGTCCTAAGAAGGCTCTCACTTGGGTTTGCGTAATGGGGGTAGGCCAGTCTTGTACTGCTTGTACTTTACTTTTTTAGAGGCTGTATCCTCCCTCCACCTACTTCATGTCCAAGGTAAACCACTGAGCCTTTTCCATTTTGGTGAGGGGCCACTCGGACACCCTCAAAAGAGCTTTCTGAAGGACGGCTTTGGAACAGGTTGGGGAGAGGTTCAGACTCCTCTTCCTCAACGTCTGAAGCCAATAGCAGTGCTGCGATTTCGACGCTTGGGACGAAAGCCTTCAGCCTATTCACGTGAAACACTTTTGGAGCCTGTCCAGGCCTTCCAAGGTCCACTGAATAGTTAACCTCACCCAGGGGCTCCACCACTGGGTAAGGGCCTGACCATTTGTCCTGTAAAGCTCGAGGCCTTATGGGATTCATGATCAGGACTTGCTGACCAGGTGTAAAGTTGATGAGGGAAGCTTTCTGGTCGTACCAATGTTTCACCAGCGCTTGCCCTGCCTTCAATTTATCACTAGCCAAGCCCATCAAAAGTACCATCCGTTTTCTGAGCCCTAGCACATAATCAACTACGTTGGTAGTAACAGGGGGAGTGGGCATCTCCCATCCCTCCTTGACGATGGCTAAGGGTCCCCGTACTGGATGACCGAACAGAAGTTCGAAGGGGCTGAAGCCAACACCCTCCTGTGGTACCTCTCGGTAGGCAAACAGTAAGCATGAAACAAGAAGATCCCATTTTCTTCTCTGAGGCTCCTCCAGAGCCCCAATCATGCTCTTTAACGTCCTGTTGAAACGCCCCCCCAGACCATTGGTCTGGGGGTGGTATGCAGAAGAGAACCTGTAGGTGACCCCACATTCTTTACACATAGCCTGCCTATACTTCGACATAAAGTTGCTGCCATGATCCGACACAACTTCTTTAGGGAAGCCAACCCTAGTAAATATGCCGAGTAAAGCTTTTGCAACTGATTTGGCAGTTACAGTTTTCAATGGGATGGCCTCAGGATATCTGGTTGCATGGTCGACCAGTACCAGGATAAACCTATTGCCCGAGGATGTTTGCGGGTCAAGGGGACCAACGATGTCGATCCCTACCCTTTCAAATGGTACCCCCACAACTGGAAGCGGTACCAACGGAGCTTGGATTGTCGCGCCAACCTTACCAGACAACTGGCAGGAGGCACAACTCCTGCAGTGACTTTCTACTTGCACCCCCATCTTGGGCCAGTAGAAGTGCATGGATAACCTTTGCTTGGTCCTCTTCATACCAAGGTGACCAGCAAGGGGAACTTCATGCGCCAACTGCAGGAGGAAGGGCCTAACAGCAAGGGGAACCACCAACCTCCTATGGTCTCCTTCTGTAGACTCTGTGGGCTCACTATACAGGAGTCCACCTTCCCAATAAATCCTATGCGTCCCAGGAGGTTCACCCTCAAGCTGGGAGCAGGCCTGTCTCCTTAGGCCTTCCAGAGATGGGCACTCACGTTGGCCTTTACTGAATTCGTCCCTATCAGGACCTCCTTCAACTAACAAGTCTTTTAGTTCAGGATGATCATTGGGGTCGAATACTTCAGGCATCGCCACCTCCTCGTCAGGCCCGAGCGATTGACCAACTTCCTCCACATCAGTGGTAGGCGAGCTCGGGGGAATATTCTCTTTCCCTCGTCGTGACTTGTCGACTCCTTTCGCCTTGGGTTTCCCCTTCGGCTGGGGCGGCGTATTGGACTTGGCCAATGCTGCCCGTGCTTGAGACCGTGTGTAGGGTCTTTCGGCAGTGTCTCCTACGAGCCCTAAAGCTCTGAGATCATTACCTAACAAGACCTTTCCCGGGACGTTTCTCTGAATGCTCACTGGAATCCTGACTGCTGTACCATTTAAAGTAAGATTTACAGGTATTACGGGAAACATACGGAGGGGGCCGTCAGCCAACTTAGTGGGCATCAGAGTAGCTCTGGCAACTTCCTCTGAGTCTACCAAGGTAGAATCCACTACAGTTCGACTGCACCCACTATCCCTAAGAGCTGGATTATCTACTCCATTGATCAGCACACTGTCTTTAAAGTAGTGCTTGGTATTATCCGGAATCCTAGCATAAGCCTCTGCGACTTTAGGCTCCCAGGAACCCAGGGACACTAAAACTACCTCAGCCTCTATTCCGCTGGGAAATGAGTCTGAGGAGAGGGATGCTCCTGTAATCTCTTCTTCCTCGTAGGAGGAGAAGGCCAGATTAGCGGAGTGGACCCCCAAAGGTCTAACCTTACAACGGGGATCCCCCTTCACGTGGTCAGTTGCTCCACAAGCAAAACAAGATCCATTGGGTCTGTTTACATAGGGAGGCTTATTGTAACCAGAGTTCTGTTTCGGAGGCTGACCTCCACTACCCTGTGAGTTCTCTTGTGTCTTACCCTCGTTTTTCTTTTTGTGGCCCTTATGGGAAGAAGATTTAGCAGATTCCCCACCCTCCAGTCTCTCTGGAGGCGTGGGTTCGAATCCCACCGCTGCCACCAATTTGTTAAGACGGATTTCTGAACTCTGTCCTGGTGGCGCAGAAGTTCAGAAGGCCAACCTAATTACTTGGAACAGGGTAACCTCTGGACGAGCCAGACCAATCAAGGTAGCGATCGCGGCGGTCAAGACTAGGTCTCAAGAGGGGTGAGGGTGACAGAAAGCCCGCAATGAGCACACAAAGCAAGAGCGCTTACAAACTACTCCAAACAGTTGTTATATCAAAAATATATACACATTTATTTTAAGGCCTTTAAAACAATGGCCGTAGCGAGAAAATCACAATATCACAATACTAAGCCAACACATACCATATCAACACAATATATATACAAATACGACAGTCGCAAGCGTTATATGCACGAAATGTGTAGTCCACCTGAAAGGGAAGGAAAACAGGCAGTGCGATAATGCTTTAGACTCAGTTCGCCTTCAGAGGCACCTAACTAGATGGAAGTCCGAGCCCTGCGAAGAGTGGAGCCTTGTGCTCAAAGTACCTGCACACGCTGGTGCCAACGGGCAAAAGGAGAAGCTCTTCGGAGGAAGTCAGGCAGTTCGGGTTAGTGCACAACAGAAGAAGAACGGGTTCCGCGACTCAAGCGCAGCCTCCACAGTGAGCAGAAGCAGAGCGCGAGTACGGACAAAAGGGTGCTGTTTTTATACAGCGGGGAAAAGCAATGGGCTACTGCAGGAGGGCGACCAGATCCTAGCTATACTACTCACCGGTCCCCGATGCAAGCAGACCCAGGCTTCTCCACGTTAGTTTCAGCAGCTGGCAGGTTCAGAAGAGCCGGGAATGCCTCGTCGTCGTGTAGAGAAAAAAGACGTCCCAATCGAAGAAACCTGCACAGTTTTGTCACCACAGCAGGGCAACGGAGCGGCCGTGTGTATCTGAGCCAAATGTACACTACTCACTTCAGACTTGGGAACGCCAAGTGTACGAAGAGTGTGAGAGTGACAAGGACTCGAAATACTACACAACCTGGCGGCGGTTACAGAGCAGGACTCCCGTGTAAGCTGGTCAGTCAACTGGATGGCCCAGAGACGCTTCCGAAGGCTTACTGGCAGGAGATGATGAAGTAGCCGAGAATAGCTGTTCCTGCTATTCCAAAGGTCGAAGCAACGGTACAGGCCTTCTGGTTCGATCAAAGGAGGAAAGGGTTTCACAGGACGACAGCAGTGCAAAGGAGGAGTCCTTCAGCGGGTCACCAGCAATTCCTCGGTCCAGCCTCGTGGTTGCAGGATACTTGGCTCCTGTATTCCTTCGTTCGTGAGAACTCAGGAGATCGACATGGTAGTGGTGTTTCCAGCCCCCTCTTATCCATGGTTCCCTTCGCGCCAAAACGGAGGGGAGCCAATGGGAGATCCGCTCATCAACACACATACCATTCGTGGACCAATCACGGACCACGGTGGTCCCAGGCATTCACACCACCCTAGACTCTCTGGCACCTAGGATGTGTATTGGGACCAGACATCCCAGCCCACACCCTGGAGGCACACAAAAGACGTGTAGAAGCCCGCGAAAGCATCTGTGTTTCGCGGGAAAGTACATGCCCAAATAAGGAAGGCCCCGGGTCGCTCGACCTGGGGAAGGTGAAGGGAGCAAGACGGTCAGTGGACAGGACAACGGAGCCTCGTGGTCTGGCCATTTTGGGAGCCAGGCCACCATTTTGGGTTCAGCGCGAAAAACGAGCTTAGAACGCCAAAAGGAGCTCAAAATACACAAAACGATCGCTGCCACCATTCCAGTCCCTGAATGACTTGCACCGATCAAATACAATCCCAAACGAGTATCTAGGGCCTGTAGAAGGCTAGAGACCCAAGAGAGCTGTAACTTAGCTTACAGTGCCCTCTTGTGTCATGTTGCACAAAAGCCGCAACATGATAAAAGAAACTACGGGAAACAGCGTTCCCCGGTACTGACTGTCTTAAGGGCATGTCAGTTTCCCCGTAAGAAAGGAGCGAAAGCCCAGAGGAGTGCGGCAGAAGGCTGCACTTCTCTGGCAAAGTCAAGAACAAGGTAAAAAACAACAGCAAAAAGTTTAGGGGTTGCCACATGGAAGGAAAATTACCTACAATTACGAAATCTTTCCTAACAGACGGGTCTCGGGATTGGAATGGGAAGGAGTTGGATATCACATCTCATTCTATAGGAAGGGTCTCAGGATTGGAATGGGAAGGATTTGGATATCACATCTCATGTTATAGGAAGGGTCTCAGGTTTGTTATTAGAAGCATTGAGATATCACATCTCATGTTATAGGACAGTCTCAGGTTTGGTATTAGAAGCATTGAGATATCACATCTCATGGTATAGGACGGGTCTCAGGATTGGAATGGGAAGGAGTTTGATATCACATCTCATGCCATAGGAAGGTCTTCTCAGGTATGGTAGAAGCATTAAGATATCACATCTCATGCTATCGGAAGGGTCTCAGGATTGGATTGGGAAGGAGTTGGATATCACATCTCATGTTATAGGAAGGGTCTCAGGATTGGATGGGAAGAGTTGGATATCACATCTCATGCTATAGGAAGGGTCTCAGGTTTGGTAGAAGCATTGAGATATCACATCTCATGCTATTTGAAGGGTCTCAGGATTGGAATGGGAAGGAGTTGGATATCACATCTCATGATAAAGGAAGGGTCTCAGGTTTGGAAGGGGAAGGATTTGGATATCACATCTCAAGTTATAGGACGGGTCTGTGGTTTGGTATTAGAAGCATTGAGATATCATATCTCATGCTATCGGAAGGGTCTCAGGATTGGATTGGGAAGGAGTTGGATATCACATCTCATGTTATAGGAAGGGTCTCAAGATTGGAATGGGAAGGACTTGGATATCACATCTCATGTTATAGGAAGGGTCTCAGGTTTGTTATTAAAATCATTGAGATATCACATCTCATGTTATAGGACAGTCTCAGGTTTGGTATTAGAAGCATTGAGATATAACATCTCATAGTATAGGACGGGTGTCAGGATTGGAATGGGAAGGAGTTGGATATCACATCTCATGCTATAGGAAGGGTCTCAGGTTTGGTAGAAGCATTGAGATATCACATCTCATGCTATCGGAAAATTCTCAGGATTGGATTGGGAAGGAGTTGGATATCACATCTCATGTTATAGGAAGGATCTCAGGTTTGGTATTAATAGCATTGAGATATCACATCCCATGCTATAGGAAGGGTCTCAGGATTGGAATGGGAAGGAGTTGGATATCACATCTCATGCTATAGGAAGGGTCTCAGGTTTGGTAGAAGCATTAGGATATCACATCTCATGCTATAGGAAGGGTCTCAGGATTGGAATGGGAAGGATTTGGATATCACATCTCATGCTAAAGGAAGGGTCTCAGGTTTGGAAGGGGAAGGATTTGGATATCACATCCCAATTTATAGGACGGGTCTGTGGTTTGGTATTAGAAGCATTGAGATATCATATCTCATGCTATCGGAAGGGTCTCAGGATTGGATTGGGAAGGAGTTGGATATCACATCTTATGTTATAGGAAGGGTCTCAGGATTGGAATGGGAAGGATTTGAATATCACATCTCATGTTATAGGAAGGGTCTCAGGTTTGTTATTAGAAGCAATGAGATAGCATATCTTATGCTATCGGAAGGGTCTCAGGATTGGATTGGGAAGGAGTTGCATATCACATCTCATGTTACAGGAAGGGTCTGTAGGGTATTTTGTGGAGATTTGGGGCCTGACGGTATTTTATTACCGCCGAAAAATAACTTAGCAATAATCACTCCTTGTATTCAGATTGGGCCATGTGCAACAATAATACAGTGGACATGCATTATTTCAGCACCCAGACATGCATATTTGGTATGCGTGGTTGGTATGGGTGGTTGGTGGTATTTTGGTGAGCATAATTCCCTTGTTTTATTTGTGGCCCCAATGTCCAGAATCCCTTATCTTTGCTTATATTTTTCGTGTAATCACTAGAGAGACCTCAGACCTACATTTTAGGAATACCACATTTTCAGTGTTAGTGTTAGTGTGCCACCATGGGCGATCTCACTGACTTATTTACGACAGAGAGCTATATGTGGTAATTTTGTGGTAATTTCCACTACCTTATATACGGTAGGGAACTATGTTCAGAGAGTCCCTCTTCCCGTTGGCTCATGTACCTCCAACGAGCTATGCTACAAACAATCACTCTCAACTGTCCATACTGAATATGATCATGCACACATCTGTCTTAAAATGACAATTGCATTGTTTAAAAATCTCCCCTCATCATCAGCACTGTATTGGTAAATATAAGACACACCACCCGTCTGCTTTCAAATATTTTTCTGTATTATAAAAGTTGCATTTAAACACGATCTCACTCATTGCAGAAATAAATAAAATAGCACAGTAACAGCATTGTCTGTGATACACTGAAAAAAGATTGGCGGAGAACAGAACCCAATTTGCAACATTAACATGTGATTAAGTCACCGGAATCTCCTTTCCTACTCTGACTGAATATTCTCGTACACACCCAGCTCCCACACTTATGTAATTACCTTATCTGTTCAGCTGAGTTTTCTTCAGCTGTTCTCTTTCTGAATGTGGCTCCCTTGAAGATTAACCCCAGTGAAAAGGAGCGCCTTTCCTTCTCAAACCGGGGTCATTGCCTGGAATTCTCAGCTTTTGCAGATAGGAATGCTCCAGCCAGGAAAAAATAGGTCCTTCTCCCAGCTCTGCCAAATCTTGACTGTCCTTCTCTCTCCTCAAACTCCCCCCAGCAAAACTCTGATCACTCCCTCTAGCATGATACTTGCTATGACGCTGCTCCAATCAGAATCAATCATGCCATCTCCTCCCTCTCTACACAATGGCTCATTTTTATAGTAATACTTTGTAACCAACTGATTTCCTGTTCTTTCGAGCCCTTTTGCTTCCTGTAATTTTGTGGACAAGGCAGCAGAGAAAACGAAAAAAAAAATGAATGTGCGTTTAAAAGTTCACTTTCAGAGTAGGCCTAATTCTGCAGTGGAGACACATTTTTATTAGTGGATTATGTTAACTTCAGTTTCATTAGTCAGGTTAGTTATGAGTAATGTTAGTTATTAATTTCCAAATGTGTCTCTCGCACCATAGGCATTTCAGGTGAAAAAATAGTGTGCATTTTTGAATGTGCACGTGTGCTTTTAACTGTAAAAATAGATTTGCATCTTATATGTTAAAATTGTTTTTGACTGAATAGCCTGTCTTTCCTTGTTAATCTGGTAACACATATAGCAATGCACCATAGGCATTTGGTGCTGCATCAAAAAATTGCTACCTGTGCAGTAGTGCTGTACTCTGTGCTGTAACACGCCAAATATCCTTACATACCCTCCTTTTGTTTTTAGAACTTGGCTACAATCCAAGCCAATTCCTAAAAACAACTTGTTCTTTCTTTTTTCTTTTAAAATGCATGTGTATTGGGATATCTTTCCCTTCCTGACGTAGCTAGTAAAATCAGTAACATTTTCATTTTTACTGATAGCACAATCAACCATCCACCCATGATTAGCACCAGGATAGCCAAACCCACTATTGAGCGTTCCCCCCAGGTTCCCCAATTAAATCTTTCCACTTCTATTATGCCCAGATTACTAATTGTAATATTGTTTTTTCTCAAATTCATTTTTATAACATGTCTTTCTTTGTGATTCAATAAATATTCCACATCCGGATCTATTGGAAAAGTATCCCTTTGAAAAAAATCGATATTTTCCACTTGGCTTTCCCAAACATCATTTGTTACATGAAACAATGTTAATCCCCCAATTGACACAATTGCATCCTTTGGAACCTGTAAATAAAAAACATTATATTTCACCTGTTTAACCACGTATGTTCCATGGTTTAAATGTACTACCGTCATGTTCTTTAAGCAGGTGCTGACCAACCATTTACCTCTGACCATCTTAGCCTGTGCCATTTCTTCACTCCCCATATTACTAATAATCACTTCACATCCCTCTGATATACTTGGATCAGATTTCAAACCACAAATAGCATCTGTGGCATCAGGAACAAACGGTTTACCTGGACACATATAATTTTGTTCTTTAAATGTTACACATGTTTCCAGGTTTGGTATTAAATAAACTTCAGGTTCCCATGACTGAAATGCCACCACTTCCGGAGTCTTAATCTTAATGAATTTGTCCTCTTGCCAAAATCCCACCTTGTGTACCCACTTCGTTTGATAAATAAGTTCAGGGGCTACATATGGGATGCATAGCAAAAATCCGATCTCTAGTCTTTCCAAGTCCACATATAACGGCATTGCATTCCCCATTTCGAATGCAATTTTTACCTGTATTATGTCAATTTCCCTCCTGGTCAATCTTTCTATCATTTGACGAATGATATCCTGCGAAACAAAATACAAGGGAATATGTCCTTGAATCAATTGTGAAACTGCAGTTTGAACTTCTCTCATATAATTCGTCAATAGTCTATCAATAGGACTCATTATGTTCAATATTTCATTTAAAGTTCTGTCATGCTTAAGTATTATTTTAGTCGCCCGTTGCATTACATCCGCTTGTTCATTTAGAATGATTGCAGTTTCATTTATGAATCTTACTTGTTCATCCAGTCCCCCTCTAATTCCATCTAATGTTTTTTGTATTATTTCTAGGTCAATACTCAGTTGTTGTGCTTTAGTACTCAGTGTTCCTACCGAAATAGAATTGGCTGTTGATATTGTGGTACCTATTATTGCTCCAACTATAGACATTACCATTGATATCGCGAGCATCACCGCACCTCTCTTTCCTCTCTTCTTCTTAATGTCTGCTGAATTCACGAATGTTTTTTCCAATTGCATTAATATATCTCTTATTGACTGCTTAGTGTCCTCTTTTCTTATTTCCAGTCACTCTTTAGTCTGTTCAATCTTAATTCCGGTATTGTTCAAGTGTTTTTCAATCAAAATCTCAGGATTTAATGGTATGTATATATTTTGGAAAATCATCCTTCTATCACTCATGATGAATCCTGGTGCCTCTTCCACCGCAATACCAGATGCTGGTCCAGGTTCAATGACAACCTGTGCTTCTGAATTCTTGAAGATCCCTCCAAATATCATCATCATTAACCATATCATCGGTATCATCTTCAATGCTGATCGCTTTGCAGCCTTGGTCTTCACCCCTCTTTGGGGCTTTCTCGGAATCCGTCCACATGGGCTCCAGGACTCCATCGTCTCCCGTGGGCTCTGATCCCGGAACCTCCGACCAAATAATGTTAATTTTCTAAATCAAAATAGAAAATAAACAAATTAAGTACATAGCACAATATTAACTTCACCCTTTTGCCAAAAATAAAACATGCTTGGTAAAAATATTTCATTTTTTTTTTTCTATTTTTTTTTTTTTTTTTTTTTAAATTAAACACAAGTAAAAAAAAAAAAAACAAGCAGACATAAAACAGTATTCAATATTTAACACATTTTCTCTCTGCACACCAACCATGAGCTTCCGTTATATGTGCATTTATTTATTTATTTATTTATTTATTTATTTTATATTATATATTTTTACATATATTACAGTGTTTATGTGCCATTATAACAATCAACTTTTTAACTTCTTTGTCACTGCCTCCTGATTGCACCCATTTATTTTCTCTTTTTGTGTTCAAGGGACTTTATCTGTTTCTACATGCTCAAGCTGCCTGATCTCATGCCTGGGATGGCATGGTTTGATTTAATTTACATGGACAAACTGCTCTATTGCTGTTTCACCTTCATTTTTCAAAATTTTATAAACTACAGGAGAGACCTTATCTATAATTCGAAATGGCCCCTGCCAGGCTGCTAGAAATTTAGAATTTTTCTGTTTACTTTTTCCAAAATGAAACTTGTACACCTGATCCCCTACACTGTATTCCTTTACTGATGTCTTTTTATCATAATAAGATTTTGCACTGTCAGCAGCTCTTTCCAGATTTCTCTGCACAAAAGCAAATGCATGTTGCAAATGCCTCCTCAGTTCATCAATATATTCATGAACTGTGGATGCACTCACAAGGGTTTGCTCATGTGTTCTGTATAGTAGGTGTTGTGGTAACACCATTTTCCTACCTGTCAAGACCTCATGGGGGCTAACACCTGTTGCTTTGGCAGGAGTTGACCTGATTGCCATCAAAACCAACGGTAAACGTAAATCCCAGCTGGAACCTGCTTCTGCCACAAATTTCTTTAAAATATCCACAACAGACCTATTGCTTCTTTCAACTGTACCTGAAGACGCCGCCCGATATGCGATATGTAGTTTCCTTTTCACACCTAGTATTTGCCATACCTTACTCATTTCACAAGTACTCTAATGTATGTATTAGAGTACTTGTGAAATGACTTCCTCTGTCTGACTCAATTCTTTGTGGCAACGCAAACCTTGAGAACACATGGTTCACCAGCAATGTGGCTGCTGTTTGCGCACTACAATCTGGTGCAGGAATGCATTCAATCCACTTCGACATCAAACATACCACACTCAAAATATAACGGTGTCCCCTGCTCGACCTTTTTAAAGGACCTACATAGTCTATTTGCAAATCTGACCATGGGAGAGTTAGGCCTCTTTTCATCAATGGTGCTCTATGCATTGGTGAAGCAGGTTTAAATTGGGCGCATACTAGACATCCTCTAGTATATAATTCCACATCTTGGGACATATGTGGCCAGTAAGCATAATCTTTTAGTATTTCTAATGTTTTTTGTGAACCTCTATGGCCTGCGGTTATGGCATCATGTGCATGGTGTAGCATTAGTCCTCTGAATGAAAGGGGTACTACCCACTGTATTTGTCCTGTTATGGACTCTCTAGTCATGAGTCCATCCTGTAATCTAATTCGTGTTTTGTTCTTTAATAGCACCCTCAACTCTTCTTTTCCCATACAATCATTTTCTGTTAAAGGATTTTGTTCGGGATCTATCAAATGATTATAATAGATTCCCAAAATTTGATCCTTCTTTTGTGCCTCAATCAAATCTTGGTCTGGCGTGTCATGACTCCACTGCACCACCGGTTGATCTACCTCCTTTGGTGCTTTAGAACGTGTCACTGCATCAATTTGTATTTCACCCATTAAATAATCAATAGGTAGCAATTCTCCCATCACAGCCCCAATCTTAGCCAGGTGGTCTGCCTTACCATTTCCCTCCTTATCCTCTCCTGGTGTTTTTAAATGCCCACGAATTTTTCTCCAGTATATTGTTAACTTATTCTCTGACACCAATTTGTCTATGGCTTGTATCATTTTTCCATGCTTAAGTGGCTTTTTCTTATATGTAACCATGCCTCTTGCTTTCCAACCAGGCAAATACTCCACAAAGCTATTCCGTGCATAGTCAGAATCAGTCACCAGGACAATTTCACTGAACTTTTTATCAACTGCAGTAGCAATTGCTTTATAAATGGCTGCCAATTCCGCCACCTGACTGCTCCTATCTCCAATCCTCATCCCTATACTGGGGACACCTTCACATTTCAACCAGACATTTCCTATTCCTGCCACTAACTGTTTATTACTGTCATTTTCAATGTGAAAAGCACAACCATCCACATATACAGTTGGCAAATCCTTGCATGTTTTTTCATCAAAAGCTTTGTGTGGTGATTGTTCAAATTCCTGCAAACTAGTTTCTACTTCCATTTCATTTGGTATTTGTTCAGCTGCACAGTCATGTAAGTCAGCTAACCCTTGAGCAATTGGGTTCTTTTTATTTTGTCCATATCTCACTTCTACGGGAAAACCTTGTAATGCTAGCGTCCATGAAGTGATTCTGGATTGCGCTAGATTACCTGATCTAATTCTTTTACTCTCTAAAAATTGCAAAGGTTGATGATTTGTTTCAATAATTACCTTTTCTCCCTGAACAATGGGGCGGAAATGTTGTAGCGCCCACACAGTGGTTGATAGGGCCTTTTCACATTCATTAAATTTCATTTCAACTTGGGAAAATGCCTTACTTGCATATGCAATGGTTTTGTGATTCAAATCGTGTTTTTGTGATAACACTGCTGACATACAATGTTCAGAAAAACCTATTTCTATAAAGAAATCCCTGTCCTTTATGGGGTATGCTAAACATGGTGCCTTTACAAGACATTCCTTTAATTTAGCCACTGCATCAGACTGCCCTTTTTCCCATTTCCAGGGAGTATTCAGTTTAAGCAGTTTAGTCAATGGTTGAGTGATTTCTGCATAATTTTCAATGAACTTTCTGTTATAGCCTGTCATCCCTAATAAACTTTTTACTCCTTTCACATTTTTAGGATCTTTTAATCTTTGTATGGCCTCTATTTTCTTCTTTTGTGGATTTAGCACATGTTCAGTCACTTCATGCCCTAGAAAGTTCACTTTTTTCTTGCACCATTGTGCTTTTTGCAAAGATACTTTGGCGCCTGCTTTCTGCAATTGGCCAAGTACATGTCTTATTTCATCAAAATGGCTTTTCAGGCTTTCATTTTTTATCAGGACATCGTCCACATAAACTATTGTTCCTCTTTCCGCTGCATCCGTCATGGTCTTTCTCAAAAATATGCCAAATTCACTCCCACTATTGATGTACCCGAACGGAGCTCTAAGCCAGGCATATTGAGTCCTGTCAAATGTAAAGGAAAATAGGTGTTGTATCTCCTCTGCCAATGGCACGCACCAATATCCAGAGGTGAGATCTAATGTGGTAAATACATTTGAACCATGTACCTGAGCTAGGCCCTGATCAATGAATGGCAGTGGCCATCTAGATATTGGTACTCTTTTATTTAATTCTCTCAAGTCTGCACACAGCCGCCATTGACCATTTGGCTTTAACACACCTAAAATAGGTGTATTGGATGTGCTATGAATGGGCCTGATGATTCCCCGCGATTCCAAATTTTTAATAATCTCTGCCAATGATTCTAAACATGCCAGCGGTAGTCTATACTGGCGTACAAACACTGGGTTTCTGCTACACCCTTCTGGTAGTGTGGCCACATGTAAATCAGTTAAACCACAATCATAAGCATCTTTTGAAAATACATCCTTAAACTCCATAAATATCTCCCTCAGATTATCCCTCTCTTCATTGCTTTCACATGCATCCGCTAAGGAGATCTGCTCTTCTACCATTTTGGAAAATTCTGGAAAATCTTCTGGTAAGGGAATCTCGGCGCTTTCCTCTAACTGTGTGGCTGTGTCTTTTTGTAAAGCTGCCACTTTTAAATATTTTGGCATATCAGCTTCCACTTCAATGGGCTGATTTTCTGTTTCATTTTCATTTAAATTAAATATTATGCAATCCTCTTGATGGCAGCACACTGTCTCATTTGAATCATAAGGATACACAGAATGAATTTTAAATATTCCTTTGGGCTGAGAGTCCAGGTGTTCTGGCAACTCGCCCTTGGCATCTACATATTTTTCAGGAATATTCCCAATCACCATGTAATTTAAATCTGCCATATAATGTGATTTTTGTATGGCCATTCCTAATGGGGAGTTTTCCTCTAAATGAATATCCTGACAACCTTTATTATTTACCATGATTTTTACAGATCCTTCACCAATGTCTACCAATGGAATGTATTCATAATACAGGCCTTGCTGTTTTATGGATTCATTCAGGCATACAAATGCATCAGAGCCTTTCATCTGCTGTCCATTTTTGCATTTCAGTGTTATTGCAAACTGTTTTGTAAATGCAGGAATAATAGTATCTTTCCTCATTTGTAATTCGATTGCATAAGGAACCAGTTGTGCACAATGATAAGCCCTTCTTTTGTCTTCAAATTCAGGTGCCGGACCACCTAGGCGTGACCATATTTTTTGATTAAGGAAATCTAACACCATACACATTCTGTGCATGATGTCATTGCCCATGTAAAATTCATTTTGTGCTCCACTCACTATCCAGACATTATGGTAAATTGTTTTCTGCCCAATGCTAATTTTAAGCATGCATCTGCCTGCAATTCGGTTTTCAAAGTCTGGACTGTCCAACCCAGAAACATATTGGTTTTTAATCCTAAATCTCGGGATTTCTTCCCTTTCCATTATTTTTTGCAACACTTTCTCATTAATGAAACTCCTTTCATGTTCAAGCGCTAAAGTGGCTTTTATTGTTTTAAAATAGTCATTTATACCAACATGAACCCATGGTTGCTCATCTTCCATGTGTATTTCTGCCAGAGTGGTAATGTGTTTTTCTGAATCTGTTTTAGGAGCAATATTCTGTTTGTATGTTTTCTCTTTTAAATAAAAACGTAATGTGTGCTCATCTATGGCAGTCTGCCAATTTTTCCTTGGGTCCAAGTATATTTGTACAGGTAGTTTTTCATTGTCGCTCTGCATTTTGTCTTGACACATTAATATAACAGTGACACTAGGTATGCAGCTATTCTGGAGATATACCTCCACAGCATCATTTGTTTTGGCAACGGTGTGACATTCATTTATATTGCTGTTTTGTGATTTTAGTTTCTTAGGCCTCAATGGTTTTTTTGTTAAGGACCACAGCACTCCATTCACCCCATCTATGAGAGGAGACAATCTTTTCAGGCAATCTGTCCCCATCAGAAATGGAATTTCACAAATAGATGTGATCAATACCTCTTGTTTCATTCTGTGCTTTCCTATTTTTATGTCAACCTCAGTTACACCTATGATGGGCACCTCCTCCCCATTAAAGTTATGCACTGGGCCTTGATTTTCCTTCACTGTGATCTGACTCTGTGGGGGTCTCCCTTCATTGATACTCTTTACCAGCTCCTTGGACATAATTGTGGCCTGTGCGCCAGTGTCAATCATAGCAAAGGTGTGGCATTTTTCTTCTACAGTGATGGGTGCATAATATCTATCCTCAACTTCCTCTAATACACATAAGAAATGTGAATTCTTACTGATTTCAGGGCTCACCTTTCTCAGGTCTTTTTCACTTTTGGCTAAACACATTGGTAAATGGAAAGACATTTTTCCCTCCTTTTTACCCATTTCTGCGCGAGAGATTTTATTCATTTCTCCATGATCAGAGGTTTTTTGGAGTGTGGCCACTGTTCGCCCATCCATCTGGATAACATCAGAGACCACATTACAATCCTCCAACTGAACATGTGTAACAACATCATTCAGCAATTTGTCATTTTTTAATTCTGTGCATTTGTGATCATTTAGTGTGATACCAGCCCTTTCAGCCTCTTCAAAAATATGTGGCTCAAAGAATTCTTCAGGTGATTGACTTGTATCCTCCTTGTGAGTATTTCCTTTTTCTGTCTGTGTTTGGTCATTGTTTTGCTTGCCCAGGGAAGGAGCTATAGCATCCCCACTTACTCCCTGTTCACTGGTATTCCCCATGCATGAGTCATTTTTCTTAAATCTGTCCCTTTGTTCTTTTGGAATTCCTAATGTTTCTTTTTCATTTGTGCAAATCTTTACTGTTTTATTTAGCTCTAAGTTAAACCGTACCTCTTTTTTAGAAGTATTTGCACTTTCTGTCACAATTTCATTTACTGGTACTTTCATTTTTAATCCATTAGGCATCTCAGAGTCGTTATGCAAAATTATATCAGAGCAATCTGTCATTTTGGCACTGCAGTTATCATGAGTACTTAGTCACTTTTCGGAAGCCCCCCGGTCATTGCTATGGCCATCAGCCCCCTCTTTGGAAGGTTGTTTTTGCGCTGTATAGAGCTTTCCTATTTGCTCAGCTAACATTTTCACTTGGGCCTCAAGGCACTGGAACCTTTCCATCTCTCTAGGATCCTCTTTCTGTGGCCTAGGTTGATATTGGTTGTTTTCCCCCTGATTGGATCTATTCTGATACCTCTCAGGTGATTGATGTCGGTTGGGATGGTTCCTGAACTCTTGATTCATTTGTGGAGGGGAGCGGGTTGCACCCATCCTTTGATTATAGTCCCCTGGTGGGGAATCATTGTACTGGCGTGGATTGTAGTTCACGTTTTGCCTCATGTCCTGTCTCTCAGATTGTGGGTACTGGCCCCTAGGTTGATTTCCATTATCAGTAAATCGATCCACATATCGGGGCCTATCCTGATTACCATATATCATGGTGCTGGGATCAAATCTGCTCTGTGTCCCCAATGACTAGTAGGGACCATCATTTCTTTGATCTTGATTTTGTCTCTGGTTATTGTTCATACCTGCCATATCAGGCCGGTATCCTACCCGGGGTCTGTCCACTAAATACCTAAGGCTGATGTAGCTCTCTCTATTACTAGGATCATGTGATTGGAACATTGGTACAGGAAATGGCGATCTTTGTTGATTACCCCTTTGTTCAGGTGTCACATTATTTTTACCTTGGCTTTGAGCAGACTCAAGGGACATTTTGGCTGACCTGATTTCCATTACTGTGGCTGAGGGTTCTTTAGATTTAGGTCTAGTATCTTTCATTTTATCACTTTCTCTACCCTGACAATAGAGTACCTCATATAGTTTTGTGCTTTGATGTACAATCCATTCAAGGGACTTGTCACGGTCAAATTCACGGACCAATTGGGATATGATGTCTTTCTGTAGCCCATAGAAGTATGCAGTTTTAAACTCATTGGAATTTGAGTCAAAAGATACATCAAAGCGAGAAAATGCTCTTTTTAAGTCTTGTAAAAATTGGCGAGGAGATGTATTAGGTCCAGCAGTAATTGTGTACGCGACTTTCTTTGCCTCCTGCAATGACTGAAAAGGAGAAAAATGACGCCTAATTTCTTTTTCAAACTCCAGCCATGTCATATTCTGCTTTTCATTTAATCCCCTTATGATGCTGGCCGTCGGGGCATCTAAAGTTAAATGAAAATATTGTCTGTACTGTTCCTTAGGTATCTGGAGTGCTTTAAAAATGTCATGCACCGCTTCTAAGTGATCCTCAATGCAGCATTCACCTCCCTTTTTAAATGGTTTGATCAGGGCTTTAATGGATTTCATTATTTTTATGGGGCTACTTGTTGCAATGCATGGAATTGCACTATTTTGTGATTCAATCCTGTTTTCAGGTGTATGAGATTGGTGGCTGCCCCAAATGGGAGTATCAAATCCCCTAAGGGCGCTGCAACCAAGTTCAGTCACCGGCCCAGTCACTGGAGCACTAGCTCTTTGGGCAGAGCTAGAATTCACCTCCACTCCATTGCATGTGGTACCCTGCCGCCTCTCCTGGTACCTGGGAATGCACATTTGCTGTTCTAAGTCCTTACACTTTTTAAGGAGTCTGTTGGCTTCATCTTGCAAATAGTTGTTTTCACCATTCATCTTATTAATCACCTCCTGCATGTCGCACATTTGCATTTGGCATTCATTGAACTCTTTATTTCTCTTGTCTCTTTCTTGAATCATTTTAATCATTTCTTGTTCTGCACTCTGGAGATCACATTCTTTTTCACAATGTTCTTTTTGTAAAATCTGCATCTCTGAAACAACCTCATCTTTATCCAGCCTAATGTGATCCACTAAGGCTTTTAAGTGTGCCAATTCTTGCTCACTATCTTCAAATTGTTTCTTGCTTTTGGATAACTGAGTATCAAAGTCTCTGCATTTTAATTGCATGTCTTTTGGCATACATCCAATTCTGCTCTCAACATTTCCTGATTTTTACTTGCCCCCTCTAATTCAGTCTTTAACCTGTTAATTAGCTGAGTATCATTCTCTTGCATTCGCAGAGACTTGTTTAAAATAAACCATATTTTGCCGCATAGCCGTATTAAACAGTCTTTCTCTGCACTTTTATCGGCTGCATTCAATAATCTTGTAAGGCAGACCTGAATTATGCTGCCTTCTGCAAAAATATTGCCTAGTTTTTCTTTCTGCACCTCACCCTGAATGCGGTTACTCCATTCTAACGTGCTATTTGACGACCAATTCCCATGTGCAAACAACTTTGCCTCTAAATATTGTACTAGATCTGAGAATGTGGTTTCCCTTTGTGACATTCTGAAATTCGTTTTTAGTGGCACACTGTTATTATAAAATGGGTTCCCTTTAATGTGCAAATGGCAGTGTGAGACACGCTTGCCACGCCCAGTAGGTACTCTATGATCACTTTCCCGGCCTGCAACGCACCATAAATATGTAGGGTATTTTGTGGAGATTTGGGGCCTGACGGTATTTTATTACCGCCGAAAAATAACTTAGCAATAATCACTCCTTGTATTCAGATTGGGCCATGTGCAACAATAATACAGTGGACATGCATTATTTCAGCACCCAGACATGCATATTTGGTATGCGTGGTTGGTATGCGTGGTAGGTGGTATTTTGGTGAGCATAATTCCCTTGTTTTATTTGTGGCCCCAATGTCCAGAATCCCTTATCTTTGCTTATATTTTTCGTGTAATCACTAGAGAGACCTCAGACCTACATTTTAGGAATACCACATTTTCAGTGTTAGTGTTAGTGTGCCACCATGGGCGATCTCACTGACTTATTTACGACAGAGAGCTATATGTGGTAATTTTGTGGTAATTTCCACTACCTTATATACGGTAGGGAACTATGTTCAGAGAGTCCCTCTTCCCGTTGGCTCATGTACCTCCAACGAGCTATGCTACAAACAATCACTCTCAACTGTCCATACTGAATATGATCATGCACACATCTGTCTTAAAATGACAATTGCATTGTTTAAAAATCTCCCCTCATCATCAGCACTGTATTGGTAAATATAAGACACACCACCCGTCTGCTTTCAAATATTTTTCTGTATTATAAAAGTTGCATTTAAACACGATCTCACTCTTTACAGAAATAAATAAAATAGCACAGTGACAGCATTGTCTGTGATACACTGAAAAAAGATTGGCGGAGAACAGAACCCAATTTGCAACATTAACATGTGATTAAGTCACCGGAATCTCCTTTCCTACTCTGACTGAATATTCTCGTACACACTCAGCTCCCACACTTATGTAATTACCTTATCTGTTCAGCCGAGTTTTCTTCAGCTGTTCTCTTTCTGAATGTGGCTCCCTTGAAGATTAACCCCAGTGAAAAGGAGCGCCTTTCCTTCTCAAACCGGGGTCATTGCCTGGAATTCTCAGCTTTTGCAGATAGGAATGCTCCAGCCAGGAAAAAATAGGTCCTTCTCCCAGCTCTGCCAAATCTTGACTGTCCTTCTCTCTCCTCAAACTCCCCCCAGCAAAACTCTGATCACTCCCTCTAGCATGATACTTGCTATGACGCTGCTCCAATCAGAATCAATCATGCCATCTCCTCCCTCTCTACACAATGGCTCATTTTTATAGTAATACTTTGTAACCAACTGATTTCCTGTTCTTTCGAGCCCTTTTGCTTCCTGTAATTATGTGGACAAGGCAGCAGAGAAAACGAAAAAAAAAATGAATGTGCGTTTAAAAGTTCACTTTCAGAGTAGGCCTAATTCTGCAGTGGAGACACATTTTTATTAGTGGATTATGTTAACTTCAGTTTCATTAGTCAGGTTAGTTATGAGTAATGTTAGTTATTAATTTCCAAATGTGTCTCTCGCACCATAGGCATTTCAGGTGAAAAAATAGTGTGCATTTTTGAATGTGCACGTGTGCTTTTAACTGTAAAAATAGATTTGCATCTTATATGTTAAAATCGTTTTTGACTGAATAGCCTGTCTTTCCTTGTTAATCTGGTAACACATATAGCAATGCACCATAGGCATTTGGTGCTGCATCAAAAAATTGCTACCTGTGCAGTAGTGCTGTACTCTGTGCTGTAACACGCCAAATATCCTTACAGGTCTCAGGATTGGAATGGGAAGGAGTTGGATATCATATCTCATGCTATAGGAAGGGTCACAGGTTGGAATTGGAAGGAGTTGGATATCACATCTCATGCTATCGGAAGGGTCTCAGGATTGGAATGGGAAGGAGTTGGATATCACATCTCATGCTATAGGGAGGGTCTCAGGTTTGATATTAGAAGCATTGAGATATCATATCTCATGCTATCGGAAGGGTCTCAGGATTGGATTGGGAAGGAGTTGGATATCACATCTCATGTTATAGGAAGGGTCTCAGGATTGGATGGAAAGAGTTGGATATCACATCTCATGCTATAGGAAGGGTTTCAGGTTTGGTAGAAGCATTGGGATATCACATCTCATGCTATAGGAAGGGTCTCAGGATTGGAATGGGAAGGAGTTGGATATCACATCTCATGATAAAGGAAGGGTCTCAGGTTTGGAAGGGGAAGGATTTGGATATCACATCTCAAGTTATAGGACGAGTCTGTGGTTTGGTATTAGAAGCATTGAGATATCACATCTCATGTTATAGGACAGTCTCAGGTTTGGTATTAGAAGCATTGAGATATAACATCTCATAGTATAGGACGGGTCTCAGGATTGGAATTGGAAGGAGTTGGATATCACATCTCATGTTATAGGAAGGGTATCAGGATTGGAATGGGAAGGACTTTGATATCACATCTCACGCTATAGGGAGGGTCTCAGGTTTGGTATTAGAAGCATTGAGATATCACATCTCATGCTATCGGAAGGGTCTCAGGATTGGATTGGGAAGGAGTTGGATATCACATCTCATGTTATAGGAAGGGTCTCAGGATTGGATGGGAAGAGTTGGAAATCACATCTCATGTTATAGGAAGGGTATCAGGATTGGAATGGGAAGGACTTTGATATCACATCTCACGCTATAGGGAGGGTCTCAGGTTTGGTATTAGAAGCATTGAGATATCACATCTCATGCTATTGGAAGGGTCTCAGGATTGGATTGGGAAGGAGTTGGATATCACATCTCATGTTATAGGAAGGGTCTCAGGATTGGATGGGAAGAGTTGGATATCACATCTCATGCTTTAGGAAGGGTCTCAGGTTTGGTAGAAGCATTGGGATATCACATCTCATGCTATAGGAAGGGTCTCAGGATTGGAATGGGAAGGAGTTGGATATCACATGTCATGCTAAAGGAAGGGTCTCAGGTTTGGAAGGGGAAGGATTTGGATATCACATCTCAAGTTATAGGACAGGTCTGTGGTTTGTTATTAGAAGCATTGAGATATCACATCTCATGTTATAGGACAGTCTCAGGTTTGGTATTAGAAGCATTGAGATATCATATCTCATGGTATAGTACGGGTCTCAGGATTGGAATGGGAAGGAGTTGGATATCACATCTCATGTTATAGGAAGGATCTCAGGTTTGGTATTAATAGCATTGAGATATCACATCTCATGCTATAGGAAGGGTCTCAGGATTGGAATGGGAAGGAGTTGTATATCACATCTCATGCTATAGGGAGGGTCTCAGGTTTGGTATTAGAAACATTGAGATATCTCATCTCATGGTATAGGAAGGGTCTCAGGATTGGAATCCGAAGGAGTTGGATATAACATCTCATGTTATAGGAAGGGTCTCAGGTTTGGTATTAGAAGCACTGAGATATCAAATCTCATGCTAAATGAAGGGACGCAGGATTGGAATGGGAAGGAGTTGGATATCACATTTCATGCTATAGGAACGGTCCAACTTTGGTATTAGAAACATTGAGATATCACACCTCATGGAAGGGGCTCAGGATTGGAATGGGAAGAAGTTGGATATCACATCTCATGTTATAGGAAGGGTCTCAGGATTGGAATGGGAAGCATTTGGATATCACATCTCATGTTATAGGACGCGTCTCAGGTTTGTTATTAGAAGCATTGAGATATCACATCTCATGTTATAGGACAGTCTCAGGTTTGGTATTAGAAGCATTGAGATATCACATATCATGGTATAGTACGGGTCTCAGGATTGGAATGGGAAGGAGTTGGATATCACATCTCACGCTATAGGAAGGGTCTCAGGATTGGATTGGGAAGGAGTTGGATATCCCATCTCATGCTATAGGAAGGGTCACAGGTTGGAATTGGAAGGAGTTGGATATCACATCTCATGTTATAGGAAGGGTATCAGGATTGGAATGGGAAGGACTTTGATATCACATCTCGCTATAGGGAGGATCTCAGGTTTGGTATTAGAAGCATTGAGATATCACATCTCATGCTATCATAAGGGTCTCAGGATAGGAATGGGAAGGAGTTGGATATCACATCTCATGCTATAGGAAGGGTCTCATGATTGGAATGGGAAGGATTTGGATATCACATCTCATGTTATAGGAAGGGTCTCAGGTTTGTTATTAGAAGCATTGAGATATATCTCATGCTATCGGAAGGGTCGTAGGATTGGATTGGGAAGGAGTTGGATATCACATCTCATGTTATAGGAAGGGTCTCAGGATTGGAATGGGAAGGAGTTGGATATCACATCTCATGCTATAGGGAGGGTCTCAGGTTTGATATTAGAAGCATTGAGATAGCATATCTCATGCTATCGGAAGGGTCTCAGGATTGGATTGGGAAGGAGTTGGATATCACATCTCATGTTATAGGACGGGTCTCAGGATTGGATGGGAAGAGTTGGATTTCACATCTCATGCTATAGGAAGGGTCTCGGGTTTGGTAGAAGCATTGGGTTATCACATCTCATGCTATAGGAAGGGTCTCAGGATTGGAATGGGAAGGAGTTGGATATCACATCTCATGCTAAAGGAAGGGTCTCAGGATTGGATTGGGAAGGAGTTGGATATCACATCTCAAGTTATAGGACGGGTCTGTGGTTTGGTATTAGAAGCAGTGAGATATCATATCTCATGCTATCGGAAGGGTCTCAGGATTGTATTGGGAAGGAGTTGGATATCACATATGTTATAGGAAGGCTCTCAGGTTTGTTATTAGAAGCATTGAGATATCACATCTTGAGGAGAACCATCTCCGGTTCCGGAAGCACCTCAAAACCTTCCTCTTTGCTTCCGCTTTCTCTCTCCCTCTCCCCTGCTGAACAGCTAATATTCTTCACTGAAACTGCACTGATTCTGCAACTGGACCACTCTTAACGGCCTCGGTCCTGGGCCCAGCCACTCTCCACTTGCACTGATGCCCTGGAACCCCTCTGCACTGCGGGACTGTCTCTGTATCCCTACAGCCCCCCCCCCTTTTCCAGCACTTGCTCTGCACTTTCCTTGCACTTGCCACCAGCTGGCCCTATTTATTTATTACTTTACGCCACTTACCTTGTACTGCACTTCCCCCCCTCCCCTTCCCCTTGCACTTTTCCCCCTCCCCCACCCCTGCACTTGCGCGATCTGAATGACACCTGGCCTAGTAGGATCGTTGTCTGTCTCCCCTTGTTCCTCCCCTCCCTGCCTCGTCGCGCCTTGAAACACCTGTGTATAGGCGCGTTACAAATGCCATATCATATCATATCATGTTATAGGACAGTCTCAGGATTGGTATTAGAAGCATTGAGATATCATATCTCATGGTATAGGACGGGTCTCAGGATTGGAATGGGAAGGAGTTGGATATGACATCTCATGCTAAAGGAAGGGTCTCAGGTTTGGAAGGGGAAGGATTTGGATATCAAATCTCAATTTATAGGACGGGTCTGTGGTTTGGTATTAGAAGCATTGAGATATCATATCTCATGCTATCGGAAGGGTCTCAGGATTGGATTGGGAAGGAGTTGGATATCTCATCTCATGTTATAGGAAGGGTCTCAGGATTGGAATGGGAAGGATTTGGATATCACATCTCATGTTATAGGAAGGGTCTCAGGTTTGTTTTTAGAAGCATTGAGATATTGCATCTCATGTTATAGGACAGTCTCAGGTTTGGTATTAGACGCATTGAGATATCATATCTCATGGTATAGGACGGGTCTCAGGATTGGAATGGGAAGGAGTTGGATATCACATCTCATGATAAAGGAAGGGTCTCAGGTTTGGAAGGGGAAGGATTTGGATATCACATCTCATGTTATAGGACAGTCTCAGGTTTGGTATTAGAAGCATTGAGATATCACATCTCATAGTATAGGACGGGTCTCAGGATTGGAATTGGAAAGAGTTGGATATCACATCTCATGTTATAGGAAGGGTCTCAGGTTTGTTATTAGAAGCATTGAAATATCACATCTCATGTTATAGGACAGTCTCAGGTTTGGTATTAGAAGCATTGAGATATCACATCTCTTGTTATAGGACAGTCTCAGGTTTGGTACTAGAAGCATTGAGATATCAAATCTCATGGTATAGGACGGGTCTCAGGATTGGAATGGGAAGGAGTTGGATATCACATCTCATGCTAAAGGAAGGGTCTCAGGTTTGGAAGGGGAAGGATTTGGATATCACATCTCAATTTATAGGACGGGTCTGTGGTTTGGTATTAGAAGCATTGAAATATCATATCTCATGCTATCGGAAGGGTCTCAGGATTGGATTGGGAAGGAGTTGGATATCACATCTCATGTTATAGGAAGGGTCTCAGGATTGGAATGGGAAGGATTTGGATATCACATCTCATGTTATAGGAAGGGTCTCAGGTTTCTTATTAGAAGCATTGAGATATCACATCTCATGTTATAGGACAGTCTCAGGTTTGGTATTAGAAGCATTGAGATATCATATCTCATGGTATAGGACGGGTCTCAGGATTGGAATGGGAAGGAGTTGGATATCACATCTCATGCTATAGGAAGGGTCTCAGGATTGGAATTGGAAGGATTTGGATATCACATCTCATGTTATAGGAAGGGTCTCAGGTTTGTTATTAGAAGCATTGAGATATCACATCTCATGTTATAGGACAGTCTCAGGTTTGGTATTAGAAGCATTGAGATATCACATCTCATGGTATAGGGCAGGTCTCAGGATTGGAATGGGAAGGATTTGGATATCACATCTCATGTTATAGGAAGGGTCTCAGGTGTGTTATTAGAAGCATTGAGATATCACATCTCATGTTATAGGACAGTCTCAGGTTTGGTATTAGAAGCATTGAGATATCACATCTCATGGTATAGGACGGGTCTCAGGATTGGAATGGAAAGGAGTTGGATATCACATCTCATGCTATTGGAAGGGTCTCAGGATTGGAATGGGAAGGAGTTGGATATCACATCTCATGCTATTGGAAGGGTCTCAGGATTGGAATGGGAAGGCGTTTGATATCACATCTCATGCTATAGGAAGGGTCTCAGGATTGGAATGGGAAGGAATTGGATATCACATCTCATGTTATAGGAAGGGACTCAGGTTTGGTATTAGAAGAACTGAGGTATCAGATCTCATCCTTTAGGAAGGGACTCAAGTTTGGTATTTGAAGGAGTGAGATAATAAATCTCATCCTATCGGAAGGGTCTCAGGATTGGAATGGGAAGGAGTTGAATATCACATCTCATGCTATAGGAAGGATCTCAGGTTTGGTAGAAGCATTGAGATATCACATCTCGTGCTATAGGAACGGTCTCAGGATTGGAATGGGAAGGAGTTAGATATCACATCTCATGCTATAGGAAGGGTCTCAGGATTGGAATGGGAAGGAGTTGGATATCACATCTCATCCTATAGGAAGGGTCTCAGGTTTGGAATGGGAAGGATTTGGATATCACATCTCTTGCAATAGGAAAGGTCTCAGGTTTGGTATTAGAAATATTGAGATATCACATCTCATGGTATAGGAAGGGTCTCAGGATTGGAATCGGAAGGAGTTGGATATCACATCTCATGTTATAGGAAGGGTCTCAGGTTTTGTATTAGAAGCACTGAGATATCAAATCTCAGGCTATATGAAGAGACGCAGGATTGGAATGGGAAGAAGTTGGATATCACATCTCATGCCAAAGGAAGGGTCTCGGGTTTGGAAGGGGAAGGATTTGGATATCACATCTCAAGTTATAGGACGGGTCTGTGGTTTGGTATTAGAAGCATTGAGATATCATATCTCATGCTATCGAAAGGGTCTCAGGATTGGATTGGGAAGGAGTTGGATATCACATCTCATGTTATAGGAAGGGTCTCAGGATTGGAATGGGAAGCATTTGGATATCACATCTCATGTTATAGGAAGCGTCTCAGGTTTGTTATTAGAAGCATTGAGATATCACATCGCATGTTATACCACAGTCTCAGGTTTGGTATTAGAAGCATTGAGATATCACATATCATGGTATAGTACGGGTCTCAGGATTGGAATGGGAAGGAGTTGGATATCACATCTCATGCTATAGGAAGGGTCTCAGGATTGGAATGGGAAGGATTTGGATAACACATCTCATTTTATAGGAAGGGTCTCAGGTTTGTTATTAGAAGCATTGAGATATCACATCTCATGTTATAGGACAGTCTCAGGTTTGCTATTAGAAGCATTGAGATATCACATCTCATGGTATAGGACGGGTCTCAGGATTGGAATGGGAAGGAGTTGGATATCACATCTCATGCTAAAGGAAGGGTCTCAGGTTTGGAATGGGAAGGATTTGGATATCACATCTCAAGTTATAGGAGGGGTCTATGGTTTGATATTAGAAGCATTGAGATATCATATCTCATGCTATCGGAAGGGTCTCAGGATTGGATTGGGAAGGAGTTGGATATCAGATCTCATGTTATAGGAAGGGTCTCAAGATTGGAATGGGAAGGACTTGGATATCACATCTCATGTTATAGGAAGGGTCTCAGGTTTGTTATTAGAAGCATTGAGATATCACATCTCATGTTATAGGACAGTCTCAGGTTTTGTATTAGAAGCATTGAGATAAAACATCTCATAGTATAGGACGGGTCTCAGGATTGGAATGGGAAGGAGTTGGATATCACATCTCATGCTATAGGGAGGGTCTCAGGTTTGATATTAGAAGCATTGAGATATCACATCTCATGCTATCGGAAGGGTCTCAGGATTGGATTGGGAAGGAGTTGGATATCACATCTCAAGTTATAGGACGGGTATGTGGTTTGGTATTAAAAGCATTGAGATATCATATCTCATGCTATCGGAAGGGTCTCAGGATTGGATTGGGAAGGAGTTGGATATCACATCTCATGTTATAGGAAGGCTCTCAGGTTTGTTATTAGAAGCATTGAGATATCACATCTCATGTTATAGGACAGTCTCAGGTTTGGTATTAGAAGCATTGAGATATCATATCTCATGGTATAGGACGGGTCTCAGGATTGGAATGGGAAGGAGTTGGATATCACATCTCATGCTAAAGGAAGGGTCTCAGGTTTGGAAGGGGAAGGATTTAGATATCACATCTCAATTTATAGGACGGGTCTGTGGTTTGGTATTAGAAGCATTGAGATATTATATCTCATGCTATCGGAAGGGTCTCAGGATTGGATTGGGAAGGAGTTGGATATCACATCTCATGTTATAGGAAGGGTCTCAGGATTGGAATGGGAAGGATTTGGATATCACATCTCATGTTATAGGAAGGGTCTCAGGTTTGTTATTAGAAGCATTGAGATATTGCATCTCATGTTATAGGACAGTCTCAGGTTTGGTATTAGAAGCATTGAGATATCATATCTCATGGTATAGGACGGGTCTCAGGGTTGGAATGGGAAGGAGTTGGATATCACATCTCATGCTATAGGAAGGGTCTCAGGATTGGAATGGGAACGATTTGGATATCACATCTCATGTTATAGGAAGGGTCTCAGGTTTGTTATTAGAAGCATTGAGATATCACATCTCATGTTATAGGACAGTCTCAGGTTTGGTATTAGAAGCATTGAGATATCACATCTCATGGTATAGGACGGGTCTCAGGATTGGAATGGGAAGGAGTTGGATATCACATCTCATGCTATAGGAAGGGTCTCAGGATTGGAATGGGAAGAAGTTTGATATCACATCTCATGCCATAGGAAGGTCTCAGGTATGGTAGAAGCATTAAGATATCACATCTCATGCTATCGGAAGGGTCTCAGGATTGGATTGGGAAGGAATTGGATATCCCATCTCATGCTATAGGAAGGGTCACAGGTTGGAATTGGAAGGAGTTGGATATCACATCTCATGCTATCGGAAGGGTCTCAGGATTGGAATGGGAAGGAGTTGGATATCACATCTCATGCTATAGGGAGGGTCTCAGGTTTGATATTAGAAGCATTGAGATATCATATCTCATGCTATCGGATGGGTCTCAGGATTGGATTGGGAAGGAGTTGGATATCACATCTCATGTTATAGGAAGGGTCTCAGGATTGGATGGGAAGAGTTGGATATCACATCTCATGCTATAGGAAGGGTCTCAGGATTGGAATGGGAAGGAGTTGGATATCACATCTCATGATAAAGGATGGGTCTCAGGTTTGGAAGGGGAAGGATTTGGACATCACATCTCTAGTTATAGGATGGGTCTGTGGTTTTGGTATTAGAAGCATTGAGATATCATATCTCAGGCTATCGGAAGGGTCTCAGGATTGGATTGGGAAGGAGTTGGATATCACATCTCATGTTATAGGAAGGGCCTCAGGTTTGTTATTAGAAGCATTGAGATATCACATCTCATGTTATAGGACAGTCTCAGGTTTGGTATTAGAAGCATTGAGATATCATATCTCATGGTATAGGACGAGTCTCAGGATTGGAATGGGAAGGAGTTGGATATCACATCTCATGCTATAGGAAGGGACTCAGGTTTGGTATTAGAAGAACTGAGATATCAGATCTCATCCTTTGGGAAGGGACTCAAGTTTGGTATTTGAAGTAGTGAGATAATAAATGTCATCCTATCGGAAGGGTCTCAGGATTGGAATGGGAAGGAGTTGAATATCACATCTCATGCTATAGGAAGGATCTCAGGTTTGGTAGAAGCATTGAGATATCACATCTCGTGCTATAGGAACGGTCTCAGGATTGGAATGCGAAGGAGTTAGATATCACATCTCATGCTATAGGAAGGGTCTCAGGTTTGGAATGGGAAGGATTTGGGTATCACATCTCTTGCAATAGGAAGGGTCTCAGGTTTGGTATTAGAAATATTGAGATATCACACCTCATGGTTTAGGAAGGGTCTCAGGATTGGAATCGGAAGGAGTTGGATATCACATCTCATGTTATAGGAAGGGTCTCAGGTTTTGTATTAGAAGAACTGAGATATCAAATCTCATGCTATATGAAGAGACGCAGGATTGCAATGGGAAGAAGTTGGATATCACATCTCATGCTAAAGGAAGGGTCTCAGGTTTGGAAGGGGAAGGATTTGGATATCACCTCTCAAGTTATAGGACGGGTCTGTGGTTTGGTATTAGAAGCATTGAGATATCATATCTCATGCTATCGGAAGGGTCTCAGGATTGGATTGGGAAGGAGTTGGATATCACATCTCATGTTATAGGAAGGGTCTCAGGATTGGAATGGGAAGCATTTGGATATCACATCTCATGTTATAGGAAGCGTCTCAGGTTTGTTATTAGAAGCATTGCGATATCACATCTCATGTTATAGGACAGTCTCAGGTTTGGTATTAGAAGCATTGAGATATCATATCTGATGGTATAGTACGGGTCTCAGGATTGGAATGGGAAGGAGTTGGATATCACATCTCATGCTATAGGAAGGGTCTCAGGATTGGAATGGGAAGGATTTGGATAACACATCTCATGTTATAGGAAGGTTCTCAGGTTTGTTATTAGAAGCATTGAGATATCACATCTCATGTTATAGGACAGTCTCAGGTTTGGTATTAGAAGCATTGTTATATCACATCTCATGGTATAGGACGGGTCTCAGGATTGGAATGGGAAGGAGTTGGATATCACATCTCATGCTATAGGAAGGGTCTCAGGATTGGAATGGGAAGTAGTTTGATATCACATCTCATGCCATATGAAGGTCTCAGGTATGGTAGAAGCATTAAGAAATCACATCTCATGCTATCGGAAGGGTCTCAGGATTGGATTGGGTAGGAGTTGGATATCCCATCTCATGCTATAGGAAGGGTCACAGGTTGGAATTGTAAGGAGTTGTATATCACATCTCATGCTATCGGAAGGGTCTCAGGATTGGAATGGGAAGGAGTTGGATATCACATCTCATGCTATAAGGAGGGTCTCAGGTTTGATATTAGAAGCATTGAGATATTATATCTCATGCTATCGGAAAGGTCTCAGGATTGGATTGGGAAGGAGTTGGATATCACATCTCATGTTATAGGAAGGGTCTCAGGATTGGATGGGAAGAGTTGGATATCACATCTCATGCCATAGGAAGGGTCTCAGGTTTGGTAGAAGCATTGGGATATCACATCTCATGCTATAGGAAGTGTTTCAGGATTGGAATGGGAAGGAGTTGGATATCACATCTCATATTAAAGGAAGGGTCTCAGGTTTGGAAGGGGAAGGATTTGGATATCACATCTCAAGTTATAGGATGGGTCTGTGGTTTGCTATTAGAAGCTTTGAGATATATCTCATGCTATCGGAAGGGTCTCAGGATTGGATTGGGAAGGAGTTGGATATCACATCTAATGTTATAGGAAGGGCCTCAAGATTGGAATGGGAAGGACTTGGATATCACATCTCATGTTATAGGAAGGGTCTCAGGTTTGTTATTAGAAGCATTGAGATATCACATCTAATGTTATAGGACAGTCTCAGGTTTGGTATTAGAAGCATTGAGATATCATATCTCATGGTATAGGACGGGTCTCGGGATTGGAATGTGAAGGAGTTGGATATCACATCTCATGCTATAGGAAGGGTCTCAGGATTGGAATGGGAAGGATTTGTATATCACATCTCATGTTATAGGAAGGGTCTCAGGTTTGTTATTAGAAGCATTGAGATATCACATCTCATGTTATAGGACAGTCTCAGGTTTGGTATTAGAAGCATTGAGATATCACATCTCATGGTATAGGACGGGTCTCAGGATTGGAATGGGAAGGAGTTGGATATCACATCTCATGCTATAAGAAGGGTCTCAGGATTGGAATGGGAAGGAGTTTGATATCACATCTCATGCCATAGGAAGGTCTTCTCAGGTATGGTAGAAGCATTAAGATATCACATCTCATGCTATCGGAAGGGTCTCAGGATTGGATTGGGAAGGAGTTGGATATTCCATCTCATGCTATAGGAAGGGTCACAGGTTGGAATTGGAAGGAGTTGGATATCACATCTCATGCTATCGGAAGGGTCTCGGGATTGGATTGGGAAGGAGTTGGATATCACATCTCATGTTATAGGAAGGGTCTCAGGATTGGATGGGAAGAGTTGAGTATCACATCTCATGCTATAGGAAGGGTCTCAGGTTTGGTAGAAGCATTGAGATATCACATCTCATGCTATTTGAAGGGTCTCAGGATTGGAATGGGAAGGAGTTGGATATCACATCTCATGATAAAGGATGGGTCTCAGGTTTGGAAGGGGAAGGATTTGGATATCACATCTCAAGTTATAGGACGGGTCTGTGGTTTGGTATTAGAAGCATAGAGATATCATATCTCATGCTATCGGAAGGGTCTCAGGATTGGATTGGGAAGTAGTTGGATATCACATCTCATGTTATAGGAAGGGTCTCAAGATTGGAATGGGAAGGACTTGGATATCACATCTCATGTTATAGGAAGGGTCTCAGGTTTGTTATTAAAAGCATTGAGATATCACATCTCATGTTATAGGACAGTCTCAGGTTTGGTATTAGAAGCATTGAGATATAACATCTCATAGTATAGGACGGGTGTCAGGATTGGAATGGGAAGGAGTTGGATATCACATCTCATGCTATAGGAAGGGTCTCAGGTTTTGTAGAAGCATTAGGATATCACATCTCATGCTATAGGAAGGGTCTCAGGATTGGAATGGGAAGGAGTTGGATATCACATCTCATGCTAAAGGAAGGGTCTCAGGTTTGGAAGGGGAAGGATTTGGATATCACATCTCAATTTATAGGACGGGTCTGTGGTTTGGTATTAGAAGCATTGAGATATCATATCTCATGCTATCGGAAGGGTCTCAGGATTGGATTGGGAAGGAGTTGGATATCACATCTCATATTATAGGAAGGGTCTCAGGATTGGAATGGGAAGGATTTGGATATCACATCTCATGTTATAGGAAGGGTCTCAGGTTTGTTATTAGAAGCAATGAAATATATCTCATGCTATCGGAAGGGTCTCAGGATTGGATTGGGAAGGAGTTGGATATCACATCTCATGTTACAGGAAGGGTCTCAGGATTGGAATGGGAAGGAGTTGGATATCATATCTCATGCTATAGGAAGGGTCTCGGGATTGGATTGGGAAGGAGTTGGATATCACATCTCATGTTATAGGAAGGGTCTCAGGATTGGATGGGAAGAGTTGGATATCATATCTCATGCTATAGGAAGGGTCTCAGGTTTGGTAGAAGCATTGAGATATCACATCTCATGCTATTTGAAGGGTCTCAGGATTGGAATGGGGAGGAGTTGGATATCACATCTCATGATAAAGGAAGGGTCTCAGGTTTGGAAGGGGAAGGATTTGGATATCACATCTCAAGTTATAGGACGGGTCTGTGGTTTGGTATTAGAAGCATAGAGATATCATATCGCATGCTATCGGAAGGGTCTCAGGATTGGATTGGGAAGTAGTTGGATATCACATCTCATGTTATAGGAAGGGTCTCAAGATTGGAATGGGAAGGACTTGGATATCACATCTCATGTTATAGGAAGGGTCTCAGGTTTGTTATTAAAAGCATTGAGATATCACATCTCATGTTATAGGACAGTCTCAGGTTTGGTATTAGAAGCATTGAGATATAACATCTCATAGTATAGGACGGGTGTCAGGATTGGAATGGGAAGGAGTTGGATATCACATCCCATGCTATAGGAAGGGTATCAGGTTTGGTAGAAGCATTGAGATATCACATCTCATGCTATCGGAAAGGTCTCAGGATTGGATTGGGATGGAGTTGGATATCACATCTCATGTTTTAGGAAGGATCTCAGGTTTGGTATTAATAGCATTGAGATATCACATCCCATGCTTTAGGAAGGGTCTCAGGATTGGAATGGGAAGGAGTTGGATATCACATCTCATGCTATAGGAAGGGTCTCAGGTTTGGTAGAAGCATTAGGATATCACAACTCATGCTAAAGGAAGGGTCTCAGGTTTGGAAGGGGAAGGATTTGGATATCACATCTCAATTTATAGGACGGGTCTGTGGTTTGGTATTAGAAGCATTGAGATATCATATCTCATGCTATCGTAAGGGTCTCAGGATTGGATTGGGAAGGAGTTGGATATCACATCTCATGTTATAGGAAGGGTCTCAGGATTGGAATGGGAAGGATTTGGATATCACATCTCATGTTATAGGAAGGGTCTCAGGTTTGTTATTAGAAGCAATGAGATATATCTCATGCTATCGGAAGGGTCTCAGGATTGGATTGGGAAGGAGTTGGATATCACATCTCATGTTACAGGAAGGGTCTCAGGATTGGAATGGGAAGGAGTTGGATATCATATCTCATGCTATAGGAAGGGTCTCGGGTTTGGTAGAAGCATTGGGTTATCACATCTCATGCTATAGGAAGGGTCTCAGGATTGGAATGGGAAGGAGTTGGATATCACATCTCATGCTAAAGGAAGGGTCTCAGTATTGGATTGGGAAGGAGTTGGATATCACATCTCAAGTTATAGGATGGGTCTGTGGTTTGGTATTAGAAGCATTGAGATATCATATCTCATGCTATCGGAAGGGTCTCAGGATTGTATTGGGAAGGAGTTGGATATCACATATGTTATAGGAAGGCTCTCAGGTTTGTTATTAGAAGCATTGAGATATCACATCTCATTTTATAGGACAGTCTCAGGTTTGGTATTAGAAGCATTGAGATATCATATCTCAGGGTATAGGACGGGTCTCAGGATTGGAATGGGAAGGAGTTGGATATGACATCTCATGCTAAAGGAAGGGTCTCAGGTTTGGAAGGGGAAGGATTTGGATATCACATCTCAATTTATAGGACGGGTCTGTGGTTTGGTATTAGAAGCATTGAGATATCATATCTCATGCTATCGGAAGGGTCTCAGGATTGGATTGGGAAGGAGTTGGATATCTCATCTCATGTTATAGGAAGGGTCTCAGGATTGGAATGGGAAGGATTTGGATATCACATCTCATGTTATAGGAAGGGTCTCAGGTTTGTTTTTAGAAGCATTGAGATATCGCATCTCATGTTATAGGACAGTCTCAGGTTTGGTATTAGACGCATTGAGATATCATATCTCATGGTATAGGACGGGTCTCAGGATTGGAATGGGAAGGAGTTGGATATCACATCTCATGCTATAGGTAGGGTCTCAGGATTGGAATGGGAAGGATTTGGATATCACATCTCATGTTATAGGAAGTGTCTCAGGTTTTTATTAGAAGCATTGAGATATCACATCTCATGTTATAGGACAGTCTCAGGTTTGGTATTAGAAGCATTGAGATATCACATCTCATGGTATAGGACGGGTCTCAGGATTGGAATGGGAAGGAGTTGGATATCACATATCATTTTATAGGAAGGGTCTCAGGATTGGAATGGGAAGGATTTGGATATCACATCTCATGTTATAGGAAGTGTCTCAGGTTTGTTATTAGAAGCATTGAGATATCACATCTCATGTTATAGGACAGTCTCAGGTTTGGTATTAGAAGCATTGAGATATCACATCTAATGGTATAGGACGGGTCTAAGGATTGGAATGGGAAGGAGTTGGATATCACATATCATGCTATAGGAAGGGTCTCAGGATTGGAATGGGAAGTAGTTTGATATCACATCTCATGCCATAGGAAGGTCTCAGGTATGGTAGAAGCATTAAGAAATCACATCTCATGCTATCCGAAGGGTCGCAGGATTGGATTGGGAAGGAGTTGGATATCACATCTCATGTTATAGGAAGGGTCTCAGGATTGGATGGGAAGAGTTGGATATCACATCTCATGCCATAGGAAGGGTCTCAGGTTTGGTAGAAGCATTGGGATATCACATCTCATGCTATATGAAGGGTCTCAGGATTGGAATCGGAAGGAGTTGGATATCACATCTAATGTTATAGGAAGGGTCTCAGGTTTTGTATTAGAAGAACTGAGATATCAAATCTCATGCTATATGAAGAGATGCAGGATTGCAATGGGAAAAAGTTGGATATCACATCTCATGCTAAAGGAAGGGTCTCAGGTTTGGAAGGGGAAGGATTTGGATATCACCTCTCAAGTTATAGGACGGGTCTGTGGTTTGGTATTAGAAGCATTGAGATATCATATCTCATGCTATCGGAAGGGTCTCAGGATTGGATTGGGAAGGAGTTGGATATCACATCTCATGTTATAGGAAGCGTCTCAGGTTTGTTATTAGAAGCATTGCGATATCACATCTCATGTTATAGGACAGTCTCAGGTTTGGTATTAGAAGCATTGAGATATCATATCTGATGGTATAGTACGGGTCTCAGGATTGGAATGGGAAGGAGTTGGATATCACATCTCATGCTATAGGAAGGGTCTCAGGATTGGAATGGGAAGGATTTGGATAACACATCTCATGTTATAGGAAGGGTCTCAGGTTTGTTATTAGAAGCATTGAGATATCACATCTCATGTTATAGGACAGTCTCAGGTTTGGTATTAGAAGCATTGAGATATCACATCTCATGGTATAGGACGGGTCTCAGGATTGGAATGGGAAGGAGTTGGATATCACATCTCATGCTATAGGAAGGGTCTCAGGATTGGAATGGGAAGTAGTTTGATATCACATCTCATGCCATATGAAGGTCTCAGGTATGGTAGAAGCATTAAGAAATCACATCTCATGCTATCGGAAGGGTCTCAGGATTGGATTGGGTAGGAGTTGGATATCCCATCTCATGCTATAGGAAGGGTTACAGGTTGGAATTGTAAGGAGTTGTATATCACATCTCATGCTATCGGAGGGGTCTCAGGATTGGAATGGGAAGGAGTTGGATATCACATCTCATGCTATAAGGAGGGTCTCAGGTTTGATATTAGAAGCATTGAGATATCATATCTCATGCTATCGGAAGGGTCTCAGGATTGGATTGGGAAGGAGTTGGATATCACATCTCATGTTATAGGAAGGGTCTCAGGATTGGATGGGAAGAGTTGGATATCACATCTCATGCCATAGGAAGGGTCTCAGGTTTGGTAGAAGCATTGGGATATCACATCTCATGCTATAGGAAGGGTCTCAGGATTGGAATGGGAAGGAGTTGGATATCACATCTCATATTAAAGGAAGGGTCTCAGGTTTGGAAGGGGAAGGATTTGGATATCACACCTCAAGTTATAGGACGGGTCTGTGGTTTGCTATTAGAAGCTTTGAGATATATCTCATGCTATCGGAAGGGTCTCAGGATTGGATTGGGAAGGAGTTGGATATCACATCTAATGTTATAGGAAGGGCCTCAAGATTGGAATGGGAAGGACTTGGATATCACATCTCATGTTATAGGAAGGGTCTCAGGTTTGTTATTAGAAGCATTGAGATATCACATCTCATGTTATAGGACAGTCTCAGGTTTGGTATTAGAAGCATTGAGATATCACATCTCATGTTATAGGAAGGGTCTCAGGATTGGATGGGAAGAGTTGGATATCACATCTCATGCCATAGGAAGGGTCTCAGGTTTGGTAGAAGCATTGGGATATCACATCTCATGCTATATGAAGGGTCTCAGGATTGGAATCGGAAGGAGTTGGATATCACATCTAATGTTATAGGAAGGGTCTCAGGTTTTGTATTAGAAGAACTGAGATATCAAATCTCATGCTATATGAAGAGACGCAGGATTGCAATGGGAAGAAGTTGGATATCACATCTCATGCTAAAGGAAGGGTCTCAGGTTTGGAAGGGGAAGGATTTGGATATCACCTCTCAAGTTATAGGACGGGTCTGTGGTTTGGTATTAGAAGCATTGAGATATCATATCTCATGCTATCGGAAGGGTCTCAGGATTGGATTGGGAAGGAGTTGGATATCACATCTCATGTTATAGGAAGCGTCTCAGGTTTGTTATTAGAAGCATTGCGATATCACATCTCATGTTATAGGACAGTCTCAGGTTTGGTATTAGAAGCATTGAGATATCATATCTGATGGTATAGTACGGGTCTCAGGATTGGAATGGGAAGGAGTTGGATATCACATCTCATGCTATAGGAAGGGTCTCAGGATTGGAATGGGAAGGATTTGGATAACACATCTCATGTTATAGGAAGGGTCTCAGGTTTGTTATTAGAAGCATTGAGATATCACATCTCATGTTATAGGACAGTCTCAGGTTTGGTATTAGAAGCATTGAGATATCACATCTCATGGTATAGGACGGGTCTCAGGATTGGAATGGGAAGGAGTTGGATATCACATCTCATGCTATAGGAAGGGTCTCAGGATTGGAATGGGAAGTAGTTTGATATCACATCTCATGCCATATGAAGGTCTCAGGTATGGTAGAAGCATTAAGAAATCACATCTCATGCTATCGGAAGGGTCTCAGGATTGGATTGGGTAGGAGTTGGATATCCCATCTCATGCTATAGGAAGGGTTACAGGTTGGAATTGTAAGGAGTTGTATATCACATCTCATGCTATCGGAAGGGTCTCAGGATTGGAATGGGAAGGAGTTGGATATCACATCTCATGCTATAAGGAGGGTCTCAGGTTTGATATTAGAAGCATTGAGATATCATATCTCATGCTATCGGAAGGGTCTCAGGATTGGATTGGGAAGGAGTTGGATATCACATCTCATGTTATAGGAAGGGTCTCAGGATTGGATGGGAAGAGTTGGATATCACATCTCATGCCATAGGAAGGGTCTCAGGTTTGGTAGAAGCATTGGGATATCACATCTCATGCTATAGGAAGGGTCTCAGGATTGGAATGGGAAGGAGTTGGATATCACATCTCATATTAAAGGAAGGGTCTCAGGTTTGGAAGGGGAAGGATTTGGATATCACACCTCAAGTTATAGGACGGGTCTGTGGTTTGCTATTAGAAGCTTTGAGATATATCTCATGCTATCGGAAGGGTCTCAGGATTGGATTGGGAAGGAGTTGGATATCACATCTAATGTTATAGGAAGGGCCTCAAGATTGGAATGGGAAGGACTTGGATATCACATCTCATGTTATAGGAAGGGTCTCAGGTTTGTTATTAGAAGCATTGAGATATCACATCTCATAGTATAGGACGGGTGTCAGGATTGGAATGGGAAGGAGTTGGATATCACATCCCATGCTATAGGAAGGGTCTCAGGTTTGGTAGAAGCATTGAGATATCACATCTCATGCTATCGGAAAGGTCTCAGGATTGGATTGGGATGGAGTTGGATATCACATCTCATGTTTTAGGAAGGATCTCAGGTTTGGTATTAATAGCATTGAGATATCACATCCCATGCTTTAGGAAGGGTCTCAGGATTGGAATGGGAAGGAGTTGGATATCACATCTCATGCTATAGGAAGGGTCTCAGGTTTGGTAGAAGCATTAGGATATCACATCTCATGCTAAAGGAAGGGTCTCAGGTTTGGAAGGGGAAGGATTTGGATATCACATCTCAATTTATAGGACGGGTCTGTGGTTTGGTATTAGAAGCATTGAGATATCATATCTCATGCTATCGGAAGGGTCTCAGGATTGGATTGGGAAGGAGTTGGATATCACATCTCATGTTATAGGAAGGGTCTCAGGATTGGAATGGGAAGGATTTGGATATCACATCTCATGTTATAGGAAGGGTCTCAGGTTTGTTATTAGAAGCAATGAGATATATCTCATGCTATCGGAAGGGTCTCAGGATTGGATTGGGAAGGAGTTGGATATCACATCTCATGTTACAGGAAGGGTCTCAGGATTGGAATGGGAAGGACTTGGATATCACATCTCATGTTATAGGAAGGGTCTCAGGTTTGTTATTAGAAGCATTGATATATCACATCTCATGTTATAGGACAGTCTCAGGTTTGGTATTAGAAGCATTGAGATATCATATCTCATGGTATAGGACGGGTCTCGGGATTGGAATGGGAAGGAGTTGGATATCACATCTCATGCTATAGGAAGGGTCTCAGGATTGGAATGGGAAGGATTTGGATATCACATCTCATGTTATAGGAAGGGTCTCAGGTTTGTTATTAGAAGCATTGAGATATCACATCTCATGTTATAGGACAGTCTCAGGTTTGGTATTAGAAGCATTGAGATATCACATCTCATGGTATAGGACGGGTCTCAGGATTGGAATGGGAAGGAGTTGGATATCACATCTCATGCTATAAGAAGGGTCTCAGGATTGGAATGGGAAGGAGTTTGATATCACATCTCATGCCATAGGAAGGTCTTCTCAGGTATGGTAGAAGCATTAAGATATCACATCTCATGCTATCGGAAGGGTCTCAGGATTGGATTGGGAAGGAGTTGGATATTCCATCTCATGCTATAGGAAGGGTCACAGGTTGGAATTGGAAGGAGTTGGATATCACATCTCATGCTATCGGAAGGGTCTCGGGATTGGATTGGGAAGGAGTTGGATATCACATCTCATGTTATAGGAAGGGTCTCAGGATTGGATGGGAAGAGTTGGATATCACATCTCATGCTATAGGAAGGGTCTCAGGTTTGGTAGAAGCATTGAGATATCACATCTCATGCTATTTGAAGGGTCTCAGGATTGGAATGGGAAGGAGTTGGATATCACATCTCATGATAAAGGAAGGGTCTCAGGTTTGGGTGGGGAAGGATTTGGATATCACATCTCAAGTTATAGGACGGGTCTGTGGTTTGGTATTAGAAGCATAGAGATATCATATCTCATGCTATCGGAAGGGTCTCAGGATTGGATTGGGAAGTAGTTGGATATCACATCTCATGTTATAGATAGGGTCTCAAGATTGGAATGGGAAGGACTTGGATATCACATCTCATTTTAGAGGAAGGGTCTCAGGTTTGTTATTAAAAGCATTGAGATATCACATCTCATGTTATAGGACAGTCTCAGGTTTGGTATTAGAAGCATTGAGATATAACATCTCATAGTATAGGACGGGTGTCAGGATTGGAATGGGAAGGAGTTGGATATCACATCTCATGCTAAAGGAAGGGTCTCAGGTTTGGTAGAAGCATTAGGATATCACATCTCATGCTATAGGAAGGGTCTCAGGATTGGAATGGGAAGGAGTTGGATATCACATCTCATGCTAAAGGAAGGGTCTCAGGTTTGGAAGGGGATGGATTTGGATATCACATCTCAATTCATAGGACGGGTCTGTGGTTTGGTATTAGAAGCATTGAGATATCATATCTCATGCTATTGGAAGGGTCTCAGGATTGGATTGGGAAGGAGTTGGATATCACATCTCATATTATAGGAAGGGTCTCAGGATTGGAATGGGAAGGATTTGGATATCACATCTCATGTTATAGGAAGGGTCTCAGGTTTGTTATTAGAAGCAATGAAATATATCTCATGCTATCGGAAGGGTCTCAGGATTGGATTGGGAAGGAGTTGGATATCACATCTCATGTTACAGGAAGGGTCTCAGGATTGGAATGGGAAGGAGTTGGATATCATATCTCATGCTATAGGAAGGGTCTCGGGATTGGATTGGGAAGGAGTTGGATATCACATCTCATGTTATAGGAAGGGTCTCAGGATTGGATGGGAAGAGTTGGATATCATATCTCATGCTATAGGAAGGGTCTCAGGTTTGGTAGAAGCATTGAGATATCACATCTCATGCTATTTGAAGGGTCACAGGATTGGAATGGGAAGGAGTTGGATATCACATCTCATGATAAAGGAAGGGTCTCAGGTTTGGAAGGGGAAGGATTTGGATATCACATCTCAAGTTATAGGACGGGTCTGTGGTTTGGTATTAGAAGCATAGAGATATCATATCTCATGCTATCGGAAGGGTCTCAGGATTGGATTGGGAAGTAGTTGGATATCACATCTCATGTTATAGGAAGGGTCTCAAGATTGGAATGGGAAGGACTTGGATATCACATCTCATGTTATAGGACAGTCTCAGGTTTGGTATTAGAAGCATTGAGATATAACATCTCATAGTATAGGACGGGTGTCAGGATTGGAATGGGAAGGAGTTGGATATCACATCCCATGCTATAGGAAGGGTCTCAGGTTTGGTAGAAGCATTGAGATATCACATCTCATGCTATCGGAAAGGTCTCAGGATTGGATTGGGATGGAGTTGGATATCACATCTCATGTTTTAGGAAGGATCTCAGGTTTGGTATTAATAGCATTGAGATATCACATCCCATGCTTTAGGAAGGGTCTCAGGATTGGAATGGGAAGGAGTTGGATATCACATCTCATGCTATAGGAAGGGTCTCAGGTTTGGTAGAAGCATTAGGATATCACATCTCATGCTAAAGGAAGGGTCTCAGGTTTGGAAGGGGAAGGATTTGGATATCACATCTCAATTTATAGGACGGGTCTGTGGTTTGGTATTAGAAGCATTGAGATATCATATCTCATGCTATCGGAAGGGTCTCAGGATTGGATTGGGAAGGAGTTGGATATCACATCTCATGTTATAGGAAGGGTCTCAGGATTGGAATGGGAAGGATTTGGATATCACATCTCATGTTATAGGAAGGGTCTCAGGTTTGTTATTAGAAGCAATGAGATATATCTCATGCTATGGGAAGGAGTTGGATATCACATCTCATGTTATAGGAAGGGCCTCAAGATTGGAATGGGAAGGACTTGGATATCACATCTCATGTTATAGGAAGGGTCTCAGGTTTGTTATTAGAAGCATTGAGATATCACATCTCATGTTATAGGACAGTCTCAGGTTTGGTATTAGAAGCATTGAGATATCACATCTCATGGTATAGGACGGGTCTCAGGATTGGAATGGGAAGGAGTTTGATATCACATCTCATGCCATAGGAAGGTCTTCTCAGGTATGGTAGAAGGATTAAGATATCACATCTCATGCTATCGGAAGGGTCTCAGGATTGGATTGGGAAGGAGTTGGATATCACATCTCATGTTATAGGGAGGGTCTCAGGATTGGATGGGAAGAGTTGGATATCACATCTCATGCTATAGGAAGGGTCTCAGGTTTGGTAGAAGCATTGAGATATCACATCTCATGCTATCGGAAAGGTCTCAGGATTGGATTGGGAAGGAGTTGGATATCACATCTCATGTTATAGGAAGGATCTCAGGTTTGGTATTAATAGCATTGAGATATCACATCCCATGCTATAGGAAGGGTCTCAGGATTGGAATGGGAAGGAGTTGGATATCACATCTCATGCTATAGGAAGGGTCTCAGGTTTGGTAGAAGCATTAGGATATCACATCTCATGCTATAGGAAGGGTCTCAGGATTGGAATGGGAAGGATTTGGATATCACATCTCATGCTAAAGGAAGGGTCTCAGGTTTGGAAGGGGAAGGATTTGGATATCACATCTCAATTTATAGGACGGGTCTGTGGTTTGGTATTAGAAGCATTGAGATATCATATCTCATACTATCGGAAGGGTCTCAGGATTGGATTGGGAAGGAGTTGGATATCACATCTCATGTTATAGGAAGGGTCTCAGGATTGGATGGGAAGAGTTGGATATCACATCTCATGCTATAGGAAGGGTCTCAGGTTTGGTAGAAGCATTGGGATATCACATCTCATGCTATAGGAAGGGTCTCAGGATTGGAATGGGAAGGAGTTGGATATCACATCTCATGCTAAAGGAAGGGTCTCAGGATTGGAATGGGAAGGATTTGAATATCACATCTCATGTTATAGGAAGGGTCTCAGGTTTGTTATTAGAAGCAATGAGATATCATATCTTATGCTATCGGAAGGGTCTCAGGATTGGATTGGGAAGGAGTTGGATATCACATCTCATGTTACAGGAAGGGTCTCAGGATTGGAATGGGAAGGAGTTGGATATCATATCTCATGCTATAGGAAGGGTCACAGGTTGGAATTGGAAGGAGTTGGATATCACATCTCATGCTATCGGAAGGGTCTCAGGATTGGAATGGGAAGGAGTTGGATATCACATCTCATGCTATAGGGTGGGTCTCAGGTTTGATATTAGAAGCATTGAGATATCATATCTCATGCTATCGGAAGGGTCTCAGGATTGGATTGGGAAGGAGTTGGATATCACATCTCATGTTATAGGAAGGGTCTCAGGATTGGATGGGAAGAGTTGGATATCACATCTCATGCTATAGGAAGGGTCTCAGGTTTGGTAGAAGCATTGGGATATCTCATTCCATGCTATAGGAAGGGTCTCAGGATTGGAATGGGAAGGAGTTGGATATCACATTTCATGATAAAGGAAGGGTCTCAGGTTTGGAAGGGGAAGGATTTGGATATCACATCTCAAGTTATAGGACGGGTCTGTGGTTTGGTATTAGAAGCATTGAGATATCACATCTCATGTTATAGGAGAGTCTCAGGTTTGGTATTAGAAGCATTGAGATATCACATCTCATAGTATAGGACGGTTCTCAGGATTGGAATTGGAAAGAGCTGGATATCACATCTCATGTTGTAGGAAGGGTCTCAGGTTTGTTATTAGAAGCATTGAGATATCACATCTCATGTTATAGGACAGTCTCAGGTTTGGTTTTAGAAGCATTGAGATATAACATCTCATAGTATAGGACGGGTCTCAGGATTGGATTGGGAAGGAGTTGGATATCTCATCTCATGTTATAGGAAGGGTCTCAGGTTTGTTTTTAGAAGCATTGAGATATCGCATCTCATGCTATAGGACAGTCTCAGGTTTGGTATTAGACGCATTGAGATATCATATCTCATGGTATAGGACGGGTCTCAGGATTGGAATGGGAAGGAGTTGGATATCACATCTCATGCTATAGGTAGGGTCTCAGGATTGGAATGGGAAGGATTTGGATATCACATCTCATGTTATAGGAAGTGTCTCAGGTTTGTTATTAGAAGCATTGAGATATCACATCTCATGTTATAGGACAGTCTCAGGTTTGGTATTAGAAGCATTGAGATATCACATCTCATGGTATAGGACGGGTCTCAGGATTGGAATGGGAAGGAGTTGGATATCACATATCATTTTATAGGAAGGGTCTCAGGATTGGAATGGGAAGGATTTGGATATCACATCTCATGTTATAGGAAGTGTCTCAGGTTTGTTATTAGAAGCATTGAGATATCACATCTCATGTTATAGGACAGTCTCAGGTTTGGTATTAGAAGCATTGAGATATCACATCTAATGGTATAGGACGGGTCTCAGGATTGGAATGGGAAGGAGTTGGATATCACATATCATGCTATAGGAAGGGTCTCAGGATTGGAATGGGAAGTAGTTTGATATCACATCTCATGCCATAGGAAGGTCTCAGGTATGGTAGAAGCATTAAGAAATCACATCTCATGCTATCCGAAGGGTCTCAGGATTGGATTGGGAAGGAGTTGGATATCACATCTCATGTTATAGGAAGGGTCTCAGGATTGGATGGGAAGAGTTGGATATCACATCTCATGCCATAGGAAGGGTCTCAGGTTTGGTAGAAGCATTGGGATATCACATCTCATGCTATAGGAAGGGTCTCAGGATTGGAATGGGAAGGAGTTGGATATCACATCTCATGATAAAGGAAGGGTCTCAGGTTTGGAAGGGGAAGGATTTGGATATCACATCTCAAGTTATAGGACGGGTCTGTGGTTTGCTATTAGAAGCATTGAGATATCATATCTCATGCTATCGGAAGGGTCTCAGGATTGGATTGGGAAGGATTTGGATATCACATCTCATGTTATAGGAAGGGCCTCAAGATTGGAATGGGAAGGACTAGGATATCACATCTCATGTTATAGGAAGGGTCTCAGGTTTGTTATTAGAAGCATTGAGATATCACATCTCATGTTATAGGACAGTCTCAGGTTTGGTATTAGAAGCATTGAGATATCACATCTCATGGTATAGGACGGGTCTCAGGATTGGAATGGGAAGGAGTTTGATATCACATCTCATGCCATAGGAAGGTCTTCTCAGGTATGGTAGAAGCATTAAGATATCACATCTCATGCTATCGGAAGGGTCTCAGGATTGGATTGGGAAGGAGTTGGATATCACATCTCATGTTATAGGGAGGGTCTCAGGATTGGATGGGAAGAGTTGGATATCACATCTCATGCTATAGGAAGGGTCTCAGGTTTGGTAGAAGCATTGAGATATCACATCTCATGCTATCGGAAAGGTCTCAGGATTGGATTGGGAAGGAGTTGGATATCACATCTCATGTTATAGGAAGGATCTCAGGTTTGGTATTAATAGCATTGAGATATCACATCCCATGTTATAGGAAGGGTCTCATGATTGGAATGGGAAGGAGTTGGATATCACATCTCATGCTATAGGAAGGGTCTCAGGTTTGGTAGAAGCATTAGGATATCACATCTCATGCTATAGGAAGGGTCTCAGGATTGGAATGGGAAGGATTTGGATATCACATCTCATGCTAAAGGAAGGGTCTCAGGTTTGGAAGGGGAAGGATTTGGATATCACATCTCAATTTATAGGACGGGTCTGTGGTTTGGTATTAGAAGCATTGAGATATCATATCTCATACTATCGGAAGGGTCTCAGGATTGGATTGGGAAGGAGTTGGATATCACATCTCATGCTATAAGAAGGGTCTCAGGATTGGAATGGGAAGGAGTTTGATATCACATCTCATGCCATAGGAAGGTCTTCTCAGGTATGGTAGAAGCATTAAGATATCACATCTCATGCTATCGGAAGGGTCTCAGGATTGGATTGGGAAGGAGTTGGATATTCCATCTCATGCTATAGGAAGGGTCACAGGTTGGAATTGGAAGGAGTTGGATATCACATCTCATGCTATCGGAAGGGTCTCGGGATTGGATTGGGAAGGAGTTGGATATCACATCTCATGTTATAGGAAGGGTCTCAGGATTGGATGGGAAGAGTTGGATATCACATCTCATGCTATAGGAAGGGTCTCAGGTTTGGTAGAAGCATTGAGATATCACATCTCATGCTATTTGAAGGGTCTCAGGATTGGAATGGGAAGGAGTTGGATATCACATCTCATGATAAAGGAAGGGTCTCAGGTTTGGGTGGGGAAGGATTTGGATATCACATCTCAAGTTATAGGACGGGTCTGTGGTTTGGTATTAGAAGCATAGAGATATCATATCTCATGCTATCGGAAGGGTCTCAGGATTGGATTGGGAAGTAGTTGGATATCACATCTCATGTTATAGATAGGGTCTCAAGATTGGAATGGGAAGGACTTGGATATCACATCTCATTTTAGAGGAAGGGTCTCAGGTTTGTTATTAAAAGCATTGAGATATCACATCTCATGTTATAGGACAGTCTCAGGTTTGGTATTAGAAGCATTGAGATATAACATCTCATAGTATAGGACGGGTGTCAGGATTGGAATGGGAAGGAGTTGGATATCACATCTCATGCTAAAGGAAGGGTCTCAGGTTTGGTAGAAGCATTAGGATATCACATCTCATGCTATAGGAAGGGTCTCAGGATTGGAATGGGAAGGAGTTGGATATCACATCTCATGCTAAAGGAAGGGTCTCAGGTTTGGAAGGGGATGGATTTGGATATCACATCTCAATTCATAGGACGGGTCTGTGGTTTGGTATTAGAAGCATTGAGATATCATATCTCATGCTATTGGAAGGGTCTCAGGATTGGATTGGGAAGGAGTTGGATATCACATCTCATATTATAGGAAGGGTCTCAGGATTGGAATGGGAAGGATTTGGATATCACATCTCATGTTATAGGAAGGGTCTCAGGTTTGTTATTAGAAGCAATGAAATATATCTCATGCTATCGGAAGGGTCTCAGGATTGGATTGGGAAGGAGTTGGATATCACATCTCATGTTACAGGAAGGGTCTCAGGATTGGAATGGGAAGGAGTTGGATATCATATCTCATGCTATAGGAAGGGTCTCGGGATTGGATTGGGAAGGAGTTGGATATCACATCTCATGTTATAGGAAGGGTCTCAGGATTGGATGGGAAGAGTTGGATATCATATCTCATGCTATAGGAAGGGTCTCAGGTTTGGTAGAAGCATTGAGATATCACATCTCATGCTATTTGAAGGGTCACAGGATTGGAATGGGAAGGAGTTGGATATCACATCTCATGATAAAGGAAGGGTCTCAGGTTTGGAAGGGGAAGGATTTGGATATCACATCTCAAGTTATAGGACGGGTCTGTGGTTTGGTATTAGAAGCATAGAGATATCATATCTCATGCTATCGGAAGGGTCTCAGGATTGGATTGGGAAGTAGTTGGATATCACATCTCATGTTATAGGAAGGGTCTCAAGATTGGAATGGGAAGGACTTGGATATCACATCTCATGTTATAGGACAGTCTCAGGTTTGGTATTAGAAGCATTGAGATATAACATCTCATAGTATAGGACGGGTGTCAGGATTGGAATGGGAAGGAGTTGGATATCACATCCCATGCTATAGGAAGGGTCTCAGGTTTGGTAGAAGCATTGAGATATCACATCTCATGCTATCGGAAAGGTCTCAGGATTGGATTGGGATGGAGTTGGATATCACATCTCATGTTTTAGGAAGGATCTCAGGTTTGGTATTAATAGCATTGAGATATCACATCCCATGCTTTAGGAAGGGTCTCAGGATTGGAATGGGAAGGAGTTGGATATCACATCTCATGCTATAGGAAGGGTCTCAGGTTTGGTAGAAGCATTAGGATATCACATCTCATGCTAAAGGAAGGGTCTCAGGTTTGGAAGGGGAAGGATTTGGATATCACATCTCAATTTATAGGACGGGTCTGTGGTTTGGTATTAGAAGCATTGAGATATCATATCTCATGCTATCGGAAGGGTCTCAGGATTGGATTGGGAAGGAGTTGGATATCACATCTCATGTTATAGGAAGGGTCTCAGGATTGGAATGGGAAGGATTTGGATATCACATCTCATGTTATAGGAAGGGTCTCAGGTTTGTTATTAGAAGCAATGAGATATATCTCATGCTATGGGAAGGAGTTGGATATCACATCTCATGTTATAGGAAGGGCCTCAAGATTGGAATGGGAAGGACTTGGATATCACATCTCATGTTATAGGAAGGGTCTCAGGTTTGTTATTAGAAGCATTGAGATATCACATCTCATGTTATAGGACAGTCTCAGGTTTGGTATTAGAAGCATTGAGATATCACATCTCATGGTATAGGACGGGTCTCAGGATTGGAATGGGAAGGAGTTTGATATCACATCTCATGCCATAGGAAGGTCTTCTCAGGTATGGTAGAAGGATTAAGATATCACATCTCATGCTATCGGAAGGGTCTCAGGATTGGATTGGGAAGGAGTTGGATATCACATCTCATGTTATAGGGAGGGTCTCAGGATTGGATGGGAAGAGTTGGATATCACATCTCATGCTATAGGAAGGGTCTCAGGTTTGGTAGAAGCATTGAGATATCACATCTCATGCTATCGGAAAGGTCTCAGGATTGGATTGGGAAGGAGTTGGATATCACATCTCATGTTATAGGAAGGATCTCAGGTTTGGTATTAATAGCATTGAGATATCACATCCCATGCTATAGGAAGGGTCTCAGGATTGGAATGGGAAGGAGTTGGATATCACATCTCATGCTATAGGAAGGGTCTCAGGTTTGGTAGAAGCATTAGGATATCACATCTCATGCTATAGGAAGGGTCTCAGGATTGGAATGGGAAGGATTTGGATATCACATCTCATGCTAAAGGAAGGGTCTCAGGTTTGGAAGGGGAAGGATTTGGATATCACATCTCAATTTATAGGACGGGTCTGTGGTTTGGTATTAGAAGCATTGAGATATCATATCTCATACTATCGGAAGGGTCTCAGGATTGGATTGGGAAGGAGTTGGATATCACATCTCATGTTATAGGAAGGGTCTCAGGATTGGATGGGAAGAGTTGGATATCACATCTCATGCTATAGGAAGGGTCTCAGGTTTGGTAGAAGCATTGGGATATCACATCTCATGCTATAGGAAGGGTCTCAGGATTGGAATGGGAAGGAGTTGGATATCACATCTCATGCTAAAGGAAGGGTCTCAGGATTGGAATGGGAAGGATTTGAATATCACATCTCATGTTATAGGAAGGGTCTCAGGTTTGTTATTAGAAGCAATGAGATATCATATCTTATGCTATCGGAAGGGTCTCAGGATTGGATTGGGAAGGAGTTGGATATCACATCTCATGTTACAGGAAGGGTCTCAGGATTGGAATGGGAAGGAGTTGGATATCATATCTCATGCTATAGGAAGGGTCACAGGTTGGAATTGGAAGGAGTTGGATATCACATCTCATGCTATCGGAAGGGTCTCAGGATTGGAATGGGAAGGAGTTGGATATCACATCTCATGCTATAGGGTGGGTCTCAGGTTTGATATTAGAAGCATTGAGATATCATATCTCATGCTATCGGAAGGGTCTCAGGATTGGATTGGGAAGGAGTTGGATATCACATCTCATGTTATAGGAAGGGTCTCAGGATTGGATGGGAAGAGTTGGATATCACATCTCATGCTATAGGAAGGGTCTCAGGTTTGGTAGAAGCATTGGGATATCTCATCTCATGCTATAGGAAGGGTCTCAGGATTGGAATGGGAAGGAGTTGGATATCACATTTCATGATAAAGGAAGGGTCTCAGGTTTGGAAGGGGAAGGATTTGGATATCACATCTCAAGTTATAGGACGGGTCTGTGGTTTGGTATTAGAAGCATTGAGATATCACATCTCATGTTATAGGAGAGTCTCAGGTTTGGTATTAGAAGCATTGAGATATCACATCTCATAGTATAGGACGGTTCTCAGGATTGGAATTGGAAAGAGCTGGATATCACATCTCATGTTGTAGGAAGGGTCTCAGGTTTGTTATTAGAAGCATTGAGATATCACATCTCATGTTATAGGACAGTCTCAGGTTTGGTTTTAGAAGCATTGAGATATAACATCTCATAGTATAGGACGGGTCTCAGGATTGGATTGGGAAGGAGTTGGATATCTCATCTCATGTTATAGGAAGGGTCTCAGGTTTGTTTTTAGAAGCATTGAGATATCGCATCTCATGCTATAGGACAGTCTCAGGTTTGGTATTAGACGCATTGAGATATCATATCTCATGGTATAGGACGGGTCTCAGGATTGGAATGGGAAGGAGTTGGATATCACATCTCATGCTATAGGTAGGGTCTCAGGATTGGAATGGGAAGGATTTGGATATCACATCTCATGTTATAGGAAGTGTCTCAGGTTTGTTATTAGAAGCATTGAGATATCACATCTCATGTTATAGGACAGTCTCAGGTTTGGTATTAGAAGCATTGAGATATCACATCTCATGGTATAGGACGGGTCTCAGGATTGGAATGGGAAGGAGTTGGATATCACATATCATTTTATAGGAAGGGTCTCAGGATTGGAATGGGAAGGATTTGGATATCACATCTCATGTTATAGGAAGTGTCTCAGGTTTGTTATTAGAAGCATTGAGATATCACATCTCATGTTATAGGACAGTCTCAGGTTTGGTATTAGAAGCATTGAGATATCACATCTAATGGTATAGGACGGGTCTCAGGATTGGAATGGGAAGGAGTTGGATATCACATATCATGCTATAGGAAGGGTCTCAGGATTGGAATGGGAAGTAGTTTGATATCACATCTCATGCCATAGGAAGGTCTCAGGTATGGTAGAAGCATTAAGAAATCACATCTCATGCTATCCGAAGGGTCTCAGGATTGGATTGGGAAGGAGTTGGATATCACATCTCATGTTATAGGAAGGGTCTCAGGATTGGATGGGAAGAGTTGGATATCACATCTCATGCCATAGGAAGGGTCTCAGGTTTGGTAGAAGCATTGGGATATCACATCTCATGCTATAGGAAGGGTCTCAGGATTGGAATGGGAAGGAGTTGGATATCACATCTCATGATAAAGGAAGGGTCTCAGGTTTGGAAGGGGAAGGATTTGGATATCACATCTCAAGTTATAGGACGGGTCTGTGGTTTGCTATTAGAAGCATTGAGATATCATATCTCATGCTATCGGAAGGGTCTCAGGATTGGATTGGGAAGGATTTGGATATCACATCTCATGTTATAGGAAGGGCCTCAAGATTGGAATGGGAAGGACTAGGATATCACATCTCATGTTATAGGAAGGGTCTCAGGTTTGTTATTAGAAGCATTGAGATATCACATCTCATGTTATAGGACAGTCTCAGGTTTGGTATTAGAAGCATTGAGATATCACATCTCATGGTATAGGACGGGTCTCAGGATTGGAATGGGAAGGAGTTTGATATCACATCTCATGCCATAGGAAGGTCTTCTCAGGTATGGTAGAAGCATTAAGATATCACATCTCATGCTATCGGAAGGGTCTCAGGATTGGATTGGGAAGGAGTTGGATATCACATCTCATGTTATAGGGAGGGTCTCAGGATTGGATGGGAAGAGTTGGATATCACATCTCATGCTATAGGAAGGGTCTCAGGTTTGGTAGAAGCATTGAGATATCACATCTCATGCTATCGGAAAGGTCTCAGGATTGGATTGGGAAGGAGTTGGATATCACATCTCATGTTATAGGAAGGATCTCAGGTTTGGTATTAATAGCATTGAGATATCACATCCCATGTTATAGGAAGGGTCTCATGATTGGAATGGGAAGGAGTTGGATATCACATCTCATGCTATAGGAAGGGTCTCAGGTTTGGTAGAAGCATTAGGATATCACATCTCATGCTATAGGAAGGGTCTCAGGATTGGAATGGGAAGGATTTGGATATCACATCTCATGCTAAAGGAAGGGTCTCAGGTTTGGAAGGGGAAGGATTTGGATATCACATCTCAATTTATAGGACGGGTCTGTGGTTTGGTATTAGAAGCATTGAGATATCATATCTCATACTATCGGAAGGGTCTCAGGATTGGATTGGGAAGGAGTTGGATATCACATCTCATGTTATAGGAAGGGTCTCAGGATTGGATGGGAAGAGTTGGATATCACATCTCATGCTATAGGAAGGGTCTCAGGTTTAGTAGAAGCATTGGGATATCACATCTCATGCTATAGGAAGGGTCTCAGGATTGGAATGGGAAGGAGTTGGATATCACATCTCATGCTAAAGGAAGGGTCTCAGGATTGGAATGGGAAGGATTTGAATATGACATCTCATGTTATAGGAAGGGTCTCAGGTTTGTTATTAGAAGCAATGAGATATCATATCTTATGCTATCGGAAGGGTCTCAGGATTGGATTGGGAAGGAGTTGGATATCACATCTCATGTTACAGGAAGGGTCTCAGGATTGGAATGGGAAGGAGTTGGATATCATATCTCATGCTATAGGAAGGGTCACAGGTTGGAATTGGAAGGAGTTGGATATCACATCTCATGCTATAGGAAGGGTCTCAGGATTGGATGGGAAGAGTTGGATATCACATCTCATGCTATAGGAAGGGTCTCAGGTTTGGTAGAAGCATTGGGATATCACATCTCATGCTATAGGAAGGGTCTCAGGATTGGAATGGGAAGGAGTTGGATATCACATATCATGATAAAGGAAGGGTCTCAGGTTTGGAAGGGGAAGGATTTGGATATCACATCTCAAGTTATAGGACGGGTCTGTGGTTTGGTATTAGAAGCATTGAGATATCACATCTCATGTTATAGGAGAGTCTCAGGTTTGGTATTAGAAGCATTGAGATATCACATCTCATAGTATAGGACGGGTCTCAGGATTGGAATTGGAAAGAGCTGGATATCACATCTCATGTTGTAGGAAGGGTCTCAGGTTTGTTATTAGAAGCATTGAGATATCACATCTCATGTTATAGGACAGTCTCAGGTTTGGTTTTAGAAGCATTGAGATATAACATCTCATAGTATAGGACGGGTCTCAGGATTGGAATTGGAACGAGTTGGATATCACATCTCAAGTTATAGGAAGGGTATCAGGATTGGAATGGGAAGGACTTTGATATCACATCTCACACTATAGGGAGGGTCTCAGGTTTGGTATTAGAAGCATTGAGATATCACATCTCATGCTATCGGAAGGGTCTCAGGATTGGATTGGGAAGGAGTTGGATATCACATCTCATGTTATAGGAAGGGTCTCACGATTGGATGGGAACAGTTGGAAATCACATCTCATGTTATAGGAAGGGTATCAGGATTGGAATGGGAAGGACTTTGATATCACATCTCACGCTATAGGGAGGTCTCAGGTTTGGTATTAGAAGCATTGAGATATCACATCTCATGCTATTGGAAGGGTCTCAGGATTGGATTGGGAAGGAGTTGGATATCACATCTCATGTTATAGGAAGGGTCTCAGGATTGGATGGCAAGAGTTGGATATCACATCTCATGCTATAGGAAGGGTCTCAGGTTTGGTAGAAGCATTGGGATATCACATCTCATGCTATAGGAAGGGTCTCAGGATTGGAATGGGAAGGAGTTGGATATCACATCTCATGCTAAAGGAAGGGTCTCAGATTTGGAAGGGGAAGGATTTGGATATCACATTTCAAGTTATAGGACGGGTCTGTGGTTTGTTATTAGAAGCATTGAGATATCACATCTCATGTTATAGGACAGTCTCAGGTTTGGTATTAGAAGCATTGAGATATCATATCTCATGGTATAGTACGGGTCTCAGGATTGGAATGGGAAGGAGTTGGATATCACATCTCATGTTATAGGAAGGATCTCAGGTTTGGTATTAATAGCATTGAGATATCACATCTCATGCTATAGGAAGGGTCTCAGGATTGGAATGGGAAGGAGTTGTATATCACATCTCATGCTATAGGGAGGGTCTCAGGTTTGGTATTAGAAACATTGAGATATCTCATCTCATGGTATAGGAAGGGTCTCAGGATTGGAATCGGAAGGAGTTGGATATGACATCTCATGTTATAGGAAGGGTCTCAGGTTTGGTATTAGAAGCACTGAGATATCAAATCTCATGCTAAATGAAGGGACGCAGGATTGGAATGGGAAGGAGTTGGATATCACATCTCATGTTATAGGAAGGGTCTCAGGTTTGTTATTAGAAGCAATGAGATATCATATCTTATGCTATCGGAAGGGTCTCAGGATTGGATTGGGAAGGAGTTGGATATCACATCTCATGTTACAGGAAGGGTCTCAGGATTGGAATGGGAAGGAGTTGGATATCATATCTCATGCTATAGGAAGGGTCACAGGTTGGAATTGGAAGGAGTTGGATATCACATCTCATGCTATCGGAAGGGTCTCAGGATTGGAATGGGAAGGAGTTGGATATCACATCTCATGCTATAGGGTGGGTCTCAGGTTTGATATTAGAAGCATTGAGATATCATATCTCATGCTATCGGAAGGGTCTCAGGATTGAATTGGGAAGAAGTTGGATATCACATCTCATGTTATAGGAAGGGTCTCAGGATTGGATGGGAAGAGTTGGATATCACATCTCATGCTATAGGAAGGGTCTCAGGTTTGGTAGAAGCATTGGGATATCACATCTCATGCTATAGGAAGGGTCTCAGGATTGGAATGGGAAGGAGTTGGATATCACATCTCATGATAAAGGAAGGATCTCAGGTTTGGAAGGGGAAGGATTTGGATATCACATCTCAAGTTATAGGACGGGTCTGTGGTTTGGTATTAGAAGCATTGAGATATCACATCTCATGTTATAGGACAGTCTCAGGTTTGGTATTAGAAGCATTGAGATATCACATCTCATAGTATAGGACGGGTCTCAGGATTGGAATTGGAAAGAGTTGGATATCACATCTCATGTTATAGGAAGGGTCTCAGGTTTGTTATTGGAAGCATTGAGATATAACATCTCATAGTATAGGACGGGTCTCAGGATTGGAATCGGAACGAGTTGGATATCACATCTCAAGTTATAGGAAGGGTATCAGGATTGGAATGGGAAGGACTTTGATATCACATCTCACGCTATAGGGAGGGTCTCAGGTTTGGCATTAGAAGCATTGAGATATCACATCTTATGCTATTGGAAGGGTCTCAGGATTGGATTGGGAAGGAGTTGGATATCACATCTCATGTTATAGGAAGGGTCTCAGGATTGGATGGGAAGAGTTGGATATCACATCTCATGCTATAGGAAGGGTCTCAGGTTTGGTAGAAGCATTGGGATATCACATCTCATGCTATAGGAAGGGTCTCAGGATTGGAATGGGAAGGAGTTGGATATCACATCTCATGCTAAAGGAAGGGTCTCAGGTTTGGAAGGGGAAGGATTTGGATATCACATCTCAAGTTATAGGACGGGTCTGTGGTTTGTTATTAGAAGCATTGAGATATCACATCTCATGTTATAGGACAGTCTCAGGTTTGGTATTAGAAGCATTGAGATATCATATCTCATGGTATAGTACGGGTCTCAGGATTGGAATGGGAAGGAGTTGGATATCACATCTCATGTTATAGGAAGGATCTCAGGTTTGGTATTAATAGCATTGAGATATCACATCTCATGCTATAGGAAGGGTCTCAGGATTGGAATGGGAAGGAGTTGTATATCACATCTCATGCTATAGGGAGGGTCTCATGTTTGGTATTAGAAACATTGAGATATCACATCTCATGCTATAGGAAGGGTCTCAGGATTGGAATGGGAAGGAGTTGGATATCACATCTCATGCTATAGGAAGGGTCTCAGGTTTGGTAGAAGCATTGAGATATCACATCTCATGCTATAGGAAGGGCCTCATGATTGGAATGGGAAGGAGTTGGATATCACATCTCAGGCTATGGGAAGGGTCAAAGGATTGGAATGGGAAGGAGTTGGATATCACATCTCATGCTATAGGGAGGGTCTCAGGTTTGGTATTAATAGCATTGAGATATCACATCTTATGCTATAGGAAGGGTCTCAGGATTGGATGGGAAGGAGTGGATTTCACATTTCATGCTATAGGAAGGGTCTCAGGTTTGGTAGAAGCATTGAGATATCACATCTCATGCTATAGGAAGGGCCTCATGATTGGAATGGGAAGGAGTTGGATATCACATCTCATGCTATCGGAAGGGTCTCAGGATTGGATTGGGAAGGAGTTGGATATCCCATCTCATGCTATAGGAAGGGTCACAGGTTGGAATTGGAAGGAGTTGGATATCACATCTCATGTTATAGGAAGGGTATCAGGATTGGAATGGGAAGGACTTTGATATCACATCTCGCTATAGGGAGGGTCTCAGGTTTGGTATTAGAAGCATTGAGATATCACATCTCATGCTATCATAAGGGTCTCAGGATAGGAATGGGAAGGAGTTGGATATCACATCTCATGCTATAGGAAGGGTCTCATGATTGGAATGGGAAGGATTTGGATATCACATCTCATGTTATAGGAAGGGTCTCAGGTTTGTTATTAGAAGCATTGAGATATATCTCATGCTATCGGAAGGGTCTCAGGATTGGATTGGGAAGGAGTTGGATATCACACCTCATGTTATAGGAAGGGTCTCAGGTTTGGTATTAGAAGCATTGAGATATCACATCTCATGCTATCGGAAGGGTCACAGGTTGGAATTAGAAGGAGTTGGATATCACATCTCATGCTATCGGAAGGGTCTCAGGATTGGAATGGGAAGGAGTTGGATATCACATCTCATGTTATAGGGAGGGTCTCAGGTTTGATATTAGAAGCATTGAGATAGCATATCTCATGCTATCGGAAGGGTCTCAGGATTGGATTGGGAAGGAGTTCGATATCACATCTCATGTTATAGGACGGGTCTGTGGTTTGGTATTAGAAGCATTGAGATATCATATCTCATTCTATCGGAAGGGTCACAGGTTGGAATTGGAAGGAGTTGGATATCACATCTCATGCTATCGGAAGGGTCTCAGGATTGGATGGGAAGAGTTGGATATCACATCTCATGCTATAGGAAGGGTCTCGGGTTTGGTAGAAGCATTGGGTTATCACATCTCATGCTATAGGAAGGGTCTCAGGATTGGAATGGGAAGGAGTTGGATATCACATCTCATGCTAAAGGAAGGGTCTCAGGATTGGATTGGGAAGGAGTTGGATATCACATCTCAAGTTATAGGACGGGTCTGTGGTTTGGTATTAGAAGCATTGAGATATCATATCTCATGCTATCAGAATGGTCTCAGGATTGTATTGGGAAGGAGTTGGATATCACATATGTTATAGGAAGGCTCTCAGGTTTGTTATTAGAAACATTGAGATATCACATCTCATGTTATAGGACAGTCTCAGGTTTGGTATTAGAAGCATTGAGATATCATATCTCATTGTATAGGACGGGTCTCAGGATTGGAATGGGAAGGAGTTGGATATGACATCTCATGCTAAAGGAAGGGTCTCAGGTTTGGAAGGGGAAGGATTTGGATATCACTCTCAATTTATAGGACGTGTCTGTGGTTTGGTATTAGAAGCATTGAGATATCATATCTCATGCTATCCGAAGGGTCTCAGGATTGGATTGGGAAGGAGTTGGATATCTCATCTCATGTTATAGGAAGGGTCTCAGGATTGGAATGGGAAGGATTTGGCTATCACATCTCATGTTATAGGAAGGGTCTCAGGTTTGTTTTTAGAAGCATTGAGATATCGCATCTCATGTTATAGGACAGTCTCAGGTTTGGTATTAGACGCATTGAGATATCATATCTCATGGTATAGGACGGGTCTCAGGATTGGAATGGGAAGGAGTTGGATATCACATCTCATGCTATAGGTAGGGTCTCAGGATTGGAATGGGAAGGATTTGGATATCAAATCTCATGTTATAGGAAGTGTCTCAGGTTTGTTATTAGAAGCATTGAGATATCACATCTCATGTTATAGGACAGTCTCAGGTTTGGTATTAGAAGCATTGAGATATCACATCTCATGGTATAGGACGGGTCTCAGGATTGGAATGGGAAGGAGTTGGATATCACATATCATGCTATAGGAAGGGTCTCAGGATTGGAATGGGAAGTCGTTTGATATCACATCTCATGCCATAGGAAGGTCTCAGGTATGGTAGAAGCATTAAGAAATCATATCTCATGCAATCGGAAGGGTCTCAGGATTGGATTGGGAAGGAGTTGGATATCCCATCTCATGCTATAGGACGGGTCACAGGTTGGAATTGGAAGGAGTTGGATATCACATATGCTATCGGAAGGGTCTCAGGATTGGATTGGGAAGGAGTTGGATATCACATCTCATGTTATAGGAAGGGCCTCAAGATTGGAATGGGAAGGACTTGGATATCACATCTCATGTTATAGGAAGGGTCTCAGGTTTGTTATTAGAAGCATTGAGATATCACATCTCATGTTATAGGACAGTCTCAGGTTTGGTATTAGAAGCATTGAGATATCATATCTCATGGTATAGGACGGGTCTCGGGATTGGAATGGGAAGGAGTTGGATATCACATCTCATGCTATAGGAAGGGTCTCAGGATTGGAATGGGAAGGATTTGGATATCACATCTCATGTTATAGGAAGGGTCTCAGGTTTGTTATTAGAAGCATTGAGATATCACATCTCATGTTATAGGACAGTCTCAGGTTTGGTATTAGAAGCATTGAGATATCACATCTCATGGTATAGGACGGGTCTCAGGATTGGAATGGGAAGGAGTTTGATATCACATCTCATGCCATAGGAAGGTCTTCTCAGGTATGGTAGAAGCATTAAGATATCACATCTCATGCTATCGGAAGGGTCTCAGGATTGGATTGGGAAGGAGTTGGATATCACATCTCATGTTATAGGAAGGGTCTCAGGATTGGATGGGAAGAGTTGGATATCACATCTCTTGCTATAGGAAGGGTCTCAGGTTTGGTAGAAGCATTGAGATATCACATCTCATGCTATTTGAAGGGTCTCAGGATTGGAATGGGAAGGAGTTGGATATCACATCTCGTGATAAAGGAAGGGTCTCAGGTTTGGAAGGGGAAGGATTTGGATATCACATCTCATGTTATAGGAAGGGTCTCAGGTTTGTTATTAAAATCATTGAGATATCACATCTCATGTTATAGGACAGTCTCAGGTTTGGTATTAGAAGCATTGAGATATAACATCTCATAGTATAGGACGGGTGTCAGGATTGGAATGGGAAGGAGTTGGATATAACATCTCATGCTATAGGAAGGGTCTCATGTTTGGTAGAAGCATTGAGATATCACATCTCATGCTATCGGAAAGGTCTCAGGATTGGATTGGGAAGGAGTTGGATATCACATCTCATGTTATAGGAAGGATCTCAGGTTTGGTATTAATAGCATTGAGATATCACATCCCATGCTATAGGAAGGGTCTCAGGATTGGAATGGGAAGGAGTTGGATATCACATCTCATGCTATAGGAAGGGTCTCAGGTTTGGTAGAAGCATTAGGATATCACATCTCATGCTATAGGAAGGGTCTCAGGATTGTAATGGGAAGGATTTGGATATCACATCTCATGCTAAAGGAAGGGTCTCAGGTTTGGAAGGGGAAGGATTTGGATATCACATCTCAATTTATAGGACGGGTCTGTGGTTTGGTATTAGAAGCATTGAGATATCATATCTCATGCTATCGGAAGGGTCTCAGGATTGGATTGGGAAGGAGTTGGATATCACATCTTATGTTATAGGAAGGGTCTCAGGATTGGAATGGGAAGGATTTGAATATCACATCTCATGTTATAGGAAGGGTCTCAGGTTTGTTATTAGAAGCAATGAGATATCATATCTTATGCTATCGGAAGGGTCTCAGGATTGGATTGGGAAGGAGTTGGATATCACATCTCATGTTACAGGAAGGGTCTCAGGATTGGAATGGGAAGGAGTTGGATATCATATCTCATGCTATAGGAAGGGTCACAGGTTGGAATTGGAAGGAGTTGGATATCACATCTCATGCTATCGGAAGGGTCTCGGGATTGGAATGGGAAGGAGTTGGATATCACATCTCATGCTATAGGGAGGGTCTCAGGTTTGATATTAGAAGCATTGAGATATCATATCTCATGCTATCGGAAGGGTCTCAGGATTGGATTGGGAAGGAGTTGGATATCACATCTCATGTTATAGGAAGGGTCTCAGGATTGGATGGAAAGAGTTGGATATCACATCTCATGCTATAGGAAGGGTCTCAGGTTTGGTAGAAGCATTGGGATATCACATCTCATGCTATAGGAAGGGTCTCAGGATTGGAATGGGAAGGAGTTGGATATCACATCTCATGATAAAGGAAGGGTCTCAGGTTTGGAAGGGGAAGGATTTGGATATCACATCTCAAGTTATAGGACGGGTCTGTGGTTTGGTATTAGAAGCATTGAGACATCACATCTCATGTTATAGGAGAGTCTCAGGTTTGGTATTAGAAGCATTGAGATATCACATCTCATAGTATAGGACGGGTCTCAGGATTGGAATTGGAAAGAGCTGGATATCACATCTCATGTTGTAGGAAGGGTCTCAGGTTTGTTATTAGAAGCATTGAGATATCACATCTCATGTTATAGGACAGTCTCAGGTTTGGTTTTAGAAGCATTGAGATATAACATCTCATAGTATAGGACGGGTCTCAGGATTGGAATTGGAACGAGTTGGATATCACATCTCAAGTTATAGGAAGGGTATCAGGATTGGAATGGGAAGGACTTTGATATCACATCTCACGCTATAGGGAGGGTCTCAGGTTTGGTATTAGAAGCATTGAGATATCACATCTCATGCTATCGGAAGGGTCTCAGGATTGGATTGGGAAGGAGTTGGATATCACATCTCATGTTATAGGAAGGGTCTCACGATTGGATGGGAACAGTTGGAAATCACATCTCATGTTATAGGAAGGGTATCAGGATTGGAATGGGAAGGACTTTGATATCACATCTCACGCTATAGGGAGGTCTCAGGTTTGGTATTAGAAGCATTGAGATATCACATCTCATGCTATTGGAAGGGTCTCAGGATTGGATTGGGAAGGAGTTGGATATCACATCTCATGTTATAGGAAGGGTCTCAGGATTGGATGGGAAGAGTTGGATATCACATCTCATGCTATAGGAAGGGTCTCAGGTTTGGTAGAAGCATTGGGATATCACATCTCATGCTATAGGAAGGGTCTCAGGATTGGAATGGGAAGGAGTTGGATATCACATCTCATGCTAAAGGAAGGGTCTCAGATTTGGAAGGGGAAGGATTTGGATATCACATTTCAAGTTATAGGACGGGTCTGTGGTTTGTTATTAGAAGCATTGAGATATCACATCTCATGTTATAGGACAGTCTCAGGTTTGGTATTAGAAGCATTGAGATATCATATCTCATGGTATAGTATGGGTCTCAGGATTGGAATGGGAAGGAGTTGGATATCACATCTCATGTTATAGGAAGGATCTCAGGTTTGGTATTAATAGCATTGAGATATCACATCTCATGCTATAGGAAGGGTCTCAGGATTGGAATGGGAAGGAGTTGGATATCACATCTCATGCTAAAGGAAGGGTCTCAGATTTGGAAGGGGAAGGATTTGGATATCACATTTCAAGTTATAGGACGGGTCTGTGGTTTGTTATTAGAAGCATTGAGATATCACATCTCATGTTATAGGACAGTCTCAGGTTTGGTATTAGAAGCATTGAGATATCATATCTCATGGTATAGTATGGGTCTCAGGATTGGAATGGGAAGGAGTTGGATATCACATCTCATGTTATAGGAAGGATCTCAGGTTTGGTATTAATAGCATTGAGATATCACATCTCATGCTATAGGGAGGGTCTCAGGTTTGATATTAGAAGCATTGAGATATCATATCTCATGCTATCGGAAGGGTCTCAGGATTGGATTGGGAAGGAGTTGGATATCACATCTCATGTTATAGGAAGGGTCTCAGGATTGGATGGAAAGAGTTGGATATCACATCTCATGCTATAGGAAGGGTCTCAGGTTTGGTAGAAGCATTGGGATATCACATCTCATGCTATAGGAAGGGTCTCAGGATTGGAATGGGAAGGAGTTGGATATCACATCTCATGATAAAGGAAGGGTCTCAGGTTTGGAAGGGGAAGGATTTGGATATCACATCTCAAGTTATAGGACGGGTCTGTGGTTTGGTATTAGAAGCATTGAGACATCACATCTCATGTTATAGGAGAGTCTCAGGTTTGGTATTAGAAGCATTGAGATATCACATCTCATAGTATAGGACGGGTCTCAGGATTGGAATTGGAAAGAGCTGGATATCACATCTCATGTTGTAGGAAGGGTCTCAGGTTTGTTATTAGAAGCATTGAGATATCACATCTCATGTTATAGGACAGTCTCAGGTTTGGTTTTAGAAGCATTGAGATATAACATCTCATAGTATAGGACGGGTCTCAGGATTGGAATTGGAACGAGTTGGATATCACATCTCAAGTTATAGGAAGGGTATCAGGATTGGAATGGGAAGGACTTTGAAATCACATCTCACGCTATAGGGAGGGTCTCAGGTTTGGTATTAGAAGCATTGAGATATCACATCTCATGCTATCGGAAGGGTCTCAGGATTGGATTGGGAAGGAGTTGGATATCACATCTCATGTTATAGGAAGGGTCTCACGATTGGATGGGAACAGTTGGAAATCACATCTCATGTTATAGGAAGGGTATCAGGATTGGAATGGGAAGGACTTTGATATCACATCTCACGCTATAGGGAGGTCTCAGGTTTGGTATTAGAAGCATTGAGATATCACATCTCATGCTATTGGAAGGGTCTCAGGATTGGATTGGGAAGGAGTTGGATATCACATCTCATGTTATAGGAAGGGTCTCAGGATTGGATGGGAAGAGTTGGATATCACATCTCATGCTATAGGAAGGGTCTCAGGTTTGGTAGAAGCATTGGGATATCACATCTCATGCTATAGGAAGGGTCTCAGGATTAGAATGGGAAGGAGTTGGATATCACATCTCATGCTAAAGGAAGGGTCTCAGATTTGGAAGGGGAAGGATTTGGATATCACATTTCAAGTTATAGGACGGGTCTGTGGTTTGTTATTAGAAGCATTGAGATATCACATCTCATGTTATAGGACAGTCTCAGGTTTGGTATTAGAAGCATTGAGATATCATATCTCATGGTATAGTATGGGTCTCAGGATTGGAATGGGAAGGAGTTGGATATCACATCTCATGTTATAGGAAGGTTCTCAGGTTTGGTATTAATAGCATTGAGATATCACATCTCATGCTATAGGAAGGGTCTCAGGATTGGAATGGGAAGGAGTTGTATATCACATCTCATGCTATAGGGAGGGTCTCAGGTTTGGTATTAGAAACATTGAGATATCTCATCTCATGGTATAGGAAGGGTCTCAGGATTGGAATCGGAAGGAGTTGGATATGACATCTCATGTTATAGGAAGGGTCTCAGGTTTGGTATTAGAAGCACTGAGATATCAAATCTCATGCTAAATGAAGGGACGCAGGATTGGAATGGGAAGGAGTTGGATATCACATCTCATGTTATAGGAAGGGTCTCAGGTTTGTTATTAGAAGCAATGAGATATCATATCTTATGCTATCGGAAGGGTCTCAGGATTGGATTGGGAAGGAGTTGGATATCACATCTCATGTTACAGGAAGGGTCTCAGGATTGGAATTGGAAGGAGTTGGATATCATATCTCATGCTATAGGAAGGGTCACAGGTTGGAATTGGAAGGAGTTGGATATCACATCTCATGCTATCGGAAGGGTCTCAGGATTGGAATGGGAAGGAGTTGGATATCACATCTCATGCTATAGGGTGGGTCTCAGGTTTGATATTAGAAGCATTGAGATATCATATCTCATGCTATCGGAAGGGTCTCAGGATTGAATTGGGAAGAAGTTGGATATCACATCTCATGTTATAGGAAGGGTCTCAGGATTGGATGGGAAGAGTTGGATATCACATCTCATGCTATAGGAAGGGTCTCAGGTTTGGTAGAAGCATTGGGATATCACATCTCATGCTATAGGAAGGGTCTCAGGATTGGAATGGGAAGGAGTTGGATATCACATCTCATGATAAAGGAAGGATCTCAGGTTTGGAAGGGGAAGGATTTGGATATCACATCTCAAGTTATAGGACGGGTCTGTGGTTTGGTATTAGAAGCATTGAGATATCACATCTCATGTTATAGGACAGTCTCAGGTTTGGTATTAGAAGCATTGAGATATCACATCTCATAGTATAGGACGGGTCTCAGGATTGGAATTGGAAAGAGTTGGATATCACATCTCATGTTATAGGAAGGGTCTCAGGTTTGTTATTGGAAGCATTGAGATATCACATCTCATGTTATAGGACAGTCTCAGGTTTGGTTTTAGAAGCATTGAGATATAACATCTCATAGTATAGGACGGGTCTCAGGATTGGAATTGGAACGAGTTGGATATCACATCTCAAGTTATAGGAAGGGTATCAGGATTGGAATGGGAAGGACTTTGATATCACATCTCACGCTATAGGGAGGGTCTCAGGTTTGGCATTAGAAGCATTGAGATATCACATCTTATGCTATTGGAAGGGTCTCAGGATTGGATTGGGAAGGAGTTGGATATCACATCTCATGTTATAGGAAGGGTCTCAGGATTGGATGGGAAGAGTTGGATATCACATCTCATGCTATAGGAAGGGTCTCAGGTTTGGTAGAAGCATTGGGATATCACATCTCATGCTATAGGAAGGGTCTCAGGATTGGAATGGGAAGGAGTTGGATATCACATCTCATGCTAAAGGAAGGGTCTCAGGTTTGGAAGGGGAAGGATTTGGATATCACATCTCAAGTTATAGGACGGGTCTGTGGTTTGTTATTAGAAGCATTGAGATATCACATCTCATGTTATAGGACAGTCTCAGGTTTGGTATTAGAAGCATTGAGATATCATATCTCATGGTATAGTACGGGTCTCAGGATTGGAATGGGAAGGAGTTGGATATCACATCTCATGTTATAGGAAGGATCTCAGGTTTGGTATTAATAGCATTGAGATATCACATCTCATGCTATAGGAAGGGTCTCAGGATTGGAATGGGAAGGAGTTGTATATCACATCTCATGCTATAGGGAGGGTCTCATGTTTGGTATTAGAAACATTGAGATATCACATCTCATGCTATAGGAAGGGTCTCAGGATTGGAATGGGAAGGAGTTGGATATCACATCTCATGCTATAGGAAGGGTCTCAGGTTTGGTAGAAGCATTGAGATATCACATCTCATGCTATAGGAAGGGCCTCATGATTGGAATGGGAAGGAGTTGGATATCACATCTCAGGCTATGGGAAGGGTCAAAGGATTGGAATGGGAAGGAGTTGGATATCACATCTCATGCTATAGGGAGGGTCTCAGGTTTGGTATTAATAGCATTGAGATATCACATCTTATGCTATAGGAAGGGTCTCAGGATTGGATGGGAAGGAGTGGATTTCACATTTCATGCTATAGGAAGGGTCTCAGGTTTGGTAGAAGCATTGAGATATCACATCTCATGCTATAGGAAGGGCCTCATGATTGGAATGGGAAGGAGTTGGATATCACATCTCATGCTATCGGAAGGGTCTCAGGTTTGATATTAGAAGCATTGAGATAGCATATCTCATGCTATCATAAGGGTCTCAGGATAGGAATGGGAAGGAGTTGGATATCACATCTCATGCTATAGGAAGGGTCTCATGATTGGATTGGGAAGGAGTTGGATATCCCATCTCATGCTATAGGAAGGGTCACAGGTTGGAATTGGAAGGAGTTGGATATCACATCTCATGTTATAGGAAGGGTATCAGGATTGGAATGGGAAGGACTTTGATATCACATCTCGCTATAGGGAGGGTCTCAGGTTTGGTATTAGAAGCATTGAGATATCACATCTCATGCTATCATAAGGGTCTCAGGATAGGAATGGGAAGGAGTTGGATATCACATCTCATGCTATAGGAAGGGTCTCATGATTGGAATGGGAAGGATTTGGATATCACATCTCATGTTATAGGAAGGGTCTCAGGTTTGTTATTAGAAGCATTGAGATATATCTCATGCTATCGGAAGGGTCTCAGGATTGGATTGGGAAGGAGTTGGATATCACACCTCATGTTATAGGAAGGGTCTCAGGTTTGGTATTAGAAGCATTGAGATATCACATCTCATGCTATCGGAAGGGTCACAGGTTGGAATTAGAAGGAGTTGGATATCACATCTCATGCTATCGGAAGGGTCTCAGGATTGGAATGGGAAGGAGTTGGATATCACATCTCATGTTATAGGGAGGGTCTCAGGTTTGATATTAGAAGCATTGAGATAGCATATCTCATGCTATCGGAAGGGTCTCAGGATTGGATTGGGAAGGAGTTCGATATCACATCTCATGTTATAGGACGGGTCTGTGGTTTGGTATTAGAAGCATTGAGATATCATATCTCATGCTATCGGAAGGGTCACAGGTTGGAATTGGAAGGAGTTGGATATCACATCTCATGCTATCGGAAGGGTCTCAGGATTGGATGGGAAGAGTTGGATATCACATCTCATGCTATAGGAAGGGTCTCGGGTTTGGTAGAAGCATTGGGTTATCACATCTCATGCTATAGGAAGGGTCTCAGGATTGGAATGGGAAGGAGTTGGATATCACATCTCATGCTAAAGGAAGGGTCTCAGGATTGGATTGGGAAGGAGTTGGATATCACATCTCAAGTTATAGGACGGGTCTGTGGTTTGGTATTAGAAGCATTGAGATATCATATCTCATGCTATCAGAATGGTCTCAGGATTGTATTGGGAAGGAGTTGGATATCACATATGTTATAGGAAGGCTCTCAGGTTTGTTATTAGAAGCATTGAGATATCACATCTCATGTTATAGGACAGTCTCAGGTTTGGTATTAGAAGCATTGAGATATCATATCTCATGGTATAGGACGGGTCTCAGGATTGGAATGGGAAGGAGTTGGATATGACATCTCATGCTAAAGGAAGGGTCTCAGGTTTGGAAGGGGAAGGATTTGGATATCACTCTCAATTTATAGGACGGGTCTGTGGTTTGGTATTAGAAGCATTGATATATCATATCTCATGCTATCCGAAGGGTCTCAGGATTGGAATGGGAAGGATTTGGATATCACATCTCATGTTATAGGAAGTGTCTCAGGTTTGTTATTAGAAGCATTGAGATATCACATCTCATGTTATAGGACAGTCTCAGGTTTGGTATTAGAAGCATTGAGATATCACATCTCATAGTATAGGACGGGTCTCAGGATTGGAATTGGAAAGAGCTGGATATCACATCTCATGTTGTAGGAAGGGTCTCACGTTTGTTATTAGAAGCATTGAGATATCACATCTCATGTTATAGGACAGTCTCAGGTTTGGTTTTAGAAGCATTGAGATATAACATCTCATAGTATAGGACGGGTCTCAGGATTGGAATTGGAACGAGTTGGATATCACATCTCAAGTTATAGGAAGGGTATCAGGATTGGAATGGGAAGGACTTTGATATCACATCTCACGCTATAGGGAGGGTCTCAGGTTTGGTATTAGAAGCATTGAGATATCACATCTCATGCTATCGGAAGGGTCTCAGGATTGGATTGGGAAGGAGTTGGATATCACATCTCATGTTATAGGAAGGGTCTCACGATTGGATGGGAAAAGTTGGAAATCACATCTCATGTTATAGGAAGGGTATCAGGATTGGAATGGGAAGGACTTTGATATCACATCTCACGCTATAGGGAGGTCTCAGGTTTGGTATTAGAAGCATTGAGATATCACATCTCATGCTATTGGAAGGGTCTCAGGATTGGATTGGGAAGGAGTTGGATATCACATCTCATGTTATAGGAAGGGTCTCAGGATTGGATGGGAAGAGTTGGATATCACATCTCATGCTATAGGAAGGGTCTCAGGTTTGGTAGAAGCATTGGGATATCACATCTCATGCTATAGGAAGGGTCTCAGGATTGGAATGGGAAGGAGTTGGATATCACATCTCATGCTAAAGGAAGGGTCTCAGATTTGGAAGGGGAAGGATTTGGATATCACATTTCAAGTTATAGGACGGGTCTGTGGTTTGTTATTAGAAGCATTGAGATATCACATCTCATGTTATAGGACAGTCTCAGGTTTGGTATTAGAAGCATTGAGATATCATATCTCATGGTATAGTATGGGTCTCAGGATTGGAATGGGAAGGAGTTGGATATCACATCTCATGTTATAGGAAGGATCTCAGGTTTGGTATTAATAGCATTGAGATATCACATCTCATGCTATAGGAAGGGTCTCAGGATTGGAATGGGAAGGAGTTGTATATCACATCTCATGCTATAGGGAGGGTCTCAGGTTTGTTATTAGAAACATTGAGATATCTCATCTCATGGTATAGGAAGGGTCTCAGGATTGGAATCGGAAGGAGTTGGATATGACATCTCATGTTATAGGAAGGGTCTCAGGTTTGGTATTAGAAGCACTGAGATATCAAATCTCATGCTAAATGAAGGGACGCAGGATTGGAATGGGAAGGAGTTGGATATCACATCTCATGTTATAGGAAGGGTCTCAGGTTTGTTATTAGAAGCAATGAGATATCATATCTTATGCTATCGGAAGGGTCTCAGGATTGGATTGGGAAGGAGTTGGATATCACATCTCATGTTACAGGAAGGGTCTCAGGATTGGAATGGGAAGGAGTTGGATATCATATCTCATGCTATAGGAAGGGTCACAGGTTGGAATTGGAAGGAGTTGGATATCACATCTCATGCTATCGGAAGGGTCTCAGGATTGGAATGGGAAGGAGTTGGATATCACATCTCATGCTATAGGGTGGGTCTCAGGTTTGATATTAGAAGCATTGAGATATCATATCTCATGCTATCGGAAGGGTCTCAGGATTGAATTGGGAAGAAGTTGGATATCACATCTCATGTTATAGGAAGGGTCTCAGGATTGGATGGGAAGAGTTGGATATCACATCTCATGCTATAGGAAGGGTCTCAGGTTTGGTAGAAGCATTGGGATATCACATCTCATGCTATAGGAAGGGTCTCAGGATTGGAATGGGAAGGAGTTGGATATCACATCTCATGATAAAGGAAGGATCTCAGGTTTGGAAGGGGAAGGATTTGGATATCACATCTCAAGTTATAGGACGGGTCTGTGGTTTGGTATTAGAAGCATTGAGATATCACATCTCATGTTATAGGACAGTCTCAGGTTTGGTATTAGAAGCATTGAGATATCACATCTCATAGTATAGGACGGGTCTCAGGATTGGAATTGGAAAGAGTTGGATATCACATCTCATGTTATAGGAAGGGTCTCAGGTTTGTTATTGGAAGCATTGAGATATCACATCTCATGTTATAGGACAGTCTCAGGTTTGGTTTTAGAAGCATTGAGATATAACATCTCATAGTATAGGACGGGTCTCAGGATTGGAATTGGAACGAGTTGGATATCACATCTCAAGTTATAGGAAGGGTATCAGGATTGGAATGGGAAGGACTTTGATGTCACATCTCACGCTATAGGGAGGGTCTCAGGTTTGGCATTAGAAGCATTGAGATATCACATCTTATGCTATTGGAAGGGTCTCAGGATTGGATTGGGAAGGAGTTGGATATCACATCTCATGTTATAGGAAGGGTCTCAGGATTGGATGGGAAGAGTTGGATATCACATCTCATGCTATAGGAAGGGTCTCAGGTTTGGTAGAAGCATTGGGATATCACATCTCATGCTATAGGAAGGGTCTCAGGATTGGAATGGGAAGGAGTTGGATATCACATCTCATGCTAAAGGAAGGGTCTCAGGTTTGGAAGGGGAAGGATTTGGATATCACATCTCAAGTTATAGGACGGGTCTGTGGTTTGTTATTAGAAGCATTGAGATATCACATCTCATGTTATAGGACAGTCTCAGGTTTGGTATTAGAAGCATTGAGATATCATATCTCATGGTATAGTACGGGTCTCAGGATTGGAATGGGAAGGAGTTGGATATCACATCTCATGTTATAGGAAGGATCTCAGGTTTGGTATTAATAGCATTGAGATATCACATCTCATGCTATAGGAAGGGTCTCAGGATTGGAATGGGAAGGAGTTGTATATCACATCTCATGCTATAGGGAGGGTCTCATGTTTGGTATTAGAAAAATTGAGATATCACATCTCATGCTATAGGAAGGGTCTCAGGATTGGAATGGGAAGGAGTTGGATATCACATCTCATGCTATAGGAAGGGTCTCAGGTTTGGTAGAAGCATTGAGATATCACATCTCATGCTATAGGAAGGGCCTCATGATTGGAATGGGAAGGAGTTGGATATCACATCTCAGGCTATGGGAAGGGTCAAAGGATTGGAATGGGAAGGAGTTGGATATCACATCTCATGCTATAGGGAGGGTCTCAGGTTTGGTATTAATAGCATTGAGATATCACATCTTATGCTATAGGAAGGGTCTCAGGATTGGATGGGAAGGAGTGGATTTCACATTTCATGCTATAGGAAGGGTCTCAGGTTTGGTAGAAGCATTGAGATATCACATCTCATGCTATAGGAAGGGCCTCATGATTGGAATGGGAAGGAGTTGGATATCACATCTCATGCTATCGGAAGGGTCTCAGGATTGGATTGGGAAGGAGTTGGATATCCCATCTCATGCTATAGGAAGGGTCACAGGTTGGAATTGGAAGGAGTTGGATATCACATCTCATGTTATAGGAAGGGTATCAGGATTGGAATGGGAAGGACTTTGATATCACATCTCGCTATAGGGAGGGTCTCAGGTTTGGTATTAGAAGCATTGAGATATCACATCTCATGCTATAGGACAGTCTCAGGTTTGGTATTAGAAGCATTGAGATATCATATCTCATGGTATAGTATGGGTCTCAGGATTGGAATGGGAAGGAGTTGGATATCACATCTCATGTTATAGGAAGGATCTCAGGTTTGGTATTAATAGCATTGAGATATCACATCTCATGCTATAGGAAGGGTCTCAGGATTGGAATGGGAAGGAGTTGTATATCACATCTCATGCTATAGGGAGGGTCTCAGGTTTGGTATTAGAAACATTGAGATATCTCATCTCATGGTATAGGAAGGGTCTCAGGATTGGAATCGGAAGGAGTTGGATATGACATCTCATGTTATAGGAAGGGTCTCAGGTTTGGTATTAGAAGCACTGAGATATCAAATCTCATGCTAAATGAAGGGACGCAGGATTGGAATGGGAAGGAGTTGGATATCACATCTCATGTTATAGGAAGGGTCTCAGGTTTGTTATTAGAAGCAATGAGATATCATATCTTATGCTATCGGAAGGGTCTCAGGATTGGATTGGGAAGGAGTTGGATATCACATCTCATGTTACAGGAAGGGTCTCAGGATTGGAATGGGAAGGAGTTGGATATCATATCTCATGCTATAGGAAGGGTCACAGGTTGGAATTGGAAGGAGTTGGATATCACATCTCATGCTATCGGAAGGGTCTCAGGATTGGAATGGGAAGGAGTTGGATATCACATCTCATGCTATAGGGTGGGTCTCAGGTTTGATATTAGAAGCATTGAGATATCATATCTCATGCTATCGGAAGGGTCTCAGGATTGAATTGGGAAGAAGTTGGATATCACATCTCATGTTATAGGAAGGGTCTCAGGATTGGATGGGAAGAGTTGGATATCACATCTCATGCTATAGGAAGGGTCTCAGGTTTGGTAGAAGCATTGGGATATCACATCTCATGCTATAGGAAGGGTCTCAGGATTGGAATGGGAAGGAGTTGGATATCACATCTCATGATAAAGGAAGGATCTCAGGTTTGGAAGGGGAAGGATTTGGATATCACATCTCAAGTTATAGGACGGGTCTGTGGTTTGGTATTAGAAGCATTGAGATATCACATCTCATGTTATAGGACAGTCTCAGGTTTGGTATTAGAAGCATTGAGATATCACATCTCATAGTATAGGACGGGTCTCAGGATTGGAATTGGAAAGAGTTGGATATCACATCTCATGTTATAGGAAGGGTCTCAGGTTTGTTATTGGAAGCATTGAGATATCACATCTCATGTTATAGGACAGTCTCAGGTTTGGTTTTAGAAGCATTGAGATATAACATCTCATAGTATAGGACGGGTCTCAGGATTGGAATTGGAACGAGTTGGATATCACATCTCAAGTTATAGGAAGGGTATCAGGATTGGAATGGGAAGGACTTTGATGTCACATCTCACGCTATAGGGAGGGTCTCAGGTTTGGCATTAGAAGCATTGAGATATCACATCTTATGCTATTGGAAGGGTCTCAGGATTGGATTGGGAAGGAGTTGGATATCACATCTCATGTTATAGGAAGGGTCTCAGGATTGGATGGGAAGAGTTGGATATCACATCTCATGCTATAGGAAGGGTCTCAGGTTTGGTAGAAGCATTGGGATATCACATCTCATGCTATAGGAAGGGTCTCAGGATTGGAATGGGAAGGAGTTGGATATCACATCTCATGCTAAAGGAAGGGTCTCAGGTTTGGAAGGGGAAGGATTTGGATATCACATCTCAAGTTATAGGACGGGTCTGTGGTTTGTTATTAGAAGCATTGAGATATCACATCTCATGTTATAGGACAGTCTCAGGTTTGGTATTAGAAGCATTGAGATATCATATCTCATGGTATAGTACGGGTCTCAGGATTGGAATGGGAAGGAGTTGGATATCACATCTCATGTTATAGGAAGGATCTCAGGTTTGGTATTAATAGCATTGAGATATCACATCTCATGCTATAGGAAGGGTCTCAGGATTGGAATGGGAAGGAGTTGTATATCACATCTCATGCTATAGGGAGGGTCTCATGTTTGGTATTAGAAAAATTGAGATATCACATCTCATGCTATAGGAAGGGTCTCAGGATTGGAATGGGAAGGAGTTGGATATCACATCTCATGCTATAGGAAGGGTCTCAGGTTTGGTAGAAGCATTGAGATATCACATCTCATGCTATAGGAAGGGCCTCATGATTGGAATGGGAAGGAGTTGGATATCACATCTCAGGCTATGGGAAGGGTCAAAGGATTGGAATGGGAAGGAGTTGGATATCACATCTCATGCTATAGGGAGGGTCTCAGGTTTGGTATTAATAGCATTGAGATATCACATCTTATGCTATAGGAAGGGTCTCAGGATTGGATGGGAAGGAGTGGATTTCACATTTCATGCTATAGGAAGGGTCTCAGGTTTGGTAGAAGCATTGAGATATCACATCTCATGCTATAGGAAGGGCCTCATGATTGGAATGGGAAGGAGTTGGATATCACATCTCATGCTATCGGAAGGGTCTCAGGATTGGATTGGGAAGGAGTTGGATATCCCATCTCATGCTATAGGAAGGGTCACAGGTTGGAATTGGAAGGAGTTGGATATCACATCTCATGTTATAGGAAGGGTATCAGGATTGGAATGGGAAGGACTTTGATATCACATCTCGCTATAGGGAGGGTCTCAGGTTTGGTATTAGAAGCATTGAGATATCACATCTCATGCTATCATAAGGGTCTCAGGATAGGAATGGGAAGGAGTTGGATATCACATCTCATGCTATAGGAAGGGTCTCATGATTGGAATGGGAAGGATTTGGATATCACATCTCATGTTATAGGAAGGGTCTCAGGTTTGTTATTAGAAGCATTGAGATATATCTCATGCTATCGGAAGGGTCTCAGGATTGGATTGGGAAGGAGTTGGATATCACACCTCATGTTATAGGAAGGGTCTCAGGTTTGGTATTAGAAGCATTGAGATATCACATCTCATGCTATCGGAAGGGTCACAGGTTGGAATTAGAAGGAGTTGGATATCACATCTCATGCTATCGGAAGGGTCTCAGGATTGGAATGGGAAGGAGTTGGATATCACATCTCATGTTATAGGGAGGGTCTCAGGTTTGATATTAGAAGCATTGAGATAGCATATCTCATGCTATCGGAAGGGTCTCAGGATTGGATTGGGAAGGAGTTCGATATCACATCTCATGTTATAGGACGGGTCTGTGGTTTGGTATTAGAAGCATTGAGATATCATATCTCATGCTATCGGAAGGGTCACAGGTTGGAATTGGAAGGAGTTGGATATCACATCTCATGCTATCGGAAGGGTCTCAGGATTGGATGGGAAGAGTTGGATATCACATCTCATGCTATAGGAAGGGTCTCGGGTTTGGTAGAAGCATTGGGTTATCACATCTCATGCTATAGGAAGGGTCTCAGGATTGGAATGGGAAGGAGTTGGATATCACATCTCATGCTAAAGGAAGGGTCTCAGGATTGGATTGGGAAGGAGTTGGATATCACATCTCAAGTTATAGGACGGGTCTGTGGTTTGGTATTAGAAGCATTGAGATATCATATCTCATGCTATCAGAATGGTCTCAGGATTGTATTGGGAAGGAGTTGGATATCACATATGTTATAGGAAGGCTCTCAGGTTTGTTATTAGAAGCATTGAGATATCACATCTCATGTTATAGGACAGTCTCAGGTTTGGTATTAGAAGCATTGAGATATCATATCTCATGGTATAGGACGGGTCTCAGGATTGGAATGGGAAGGAGTTGGATATGACATCTCATGCTAAAGGAAGGGTCTCAGGTTTGGAAGGGGAAGGATTTGGATATCACTCTCAATTTATAGGACGGGTCTGTGGTTTGGTATTAGAAGCATTGATATATCATATCTCATGCTATCCGAAGGGTCTCAGGATTGGAATGGGAAGGATTTGGATATCACATCTCATGTTATAGGAAGTGTCTCAGGTTTGTTATTAGAAGCATTGAGATATCACATCACATGTTATAGGACAGTCTCAGGTTTGGTATTAGAAGCATTGAGATATCACATCTCATGGTATAGGACGGGTCTCAGGATTGGAATGGGAAGGAGTTGGATATCACATATCATGCTATAGGAAGGGTCTCAGGATTGGAATGGGAAGTCGTTTGATATCACATCTCATGCCATAGGAAGGTCTCAGGTATGGTAGAAGCATTAAGAAATCATATCTCATGCAATCGGAAGGGTCTCAGGATTGGATTGGGAAGGAGTTGGATATCCCATCTCATGCTATAGGACGGGTCACAGGTTGGAATTGGAAGGAGTTGGATATCACATATGCTATCGGAAGGGTCTCAGGATTGGATTGGGAAGGAGTTGGATATCACATCTCATGTTATAGGAAGGGCCTCAAGATTGGAATGGGAAGGACTTGGATATCACATCTCATGTTATAGGAAGGGTCTCAGGTTTGTTATTAGAAGCATTGAGATATCACATCTCATGTTATAGGACAGTCTCAGGTTTGGTATTAGAAGCATTGAGATATCATATCTCATGGTATAGGACGGGTCTCGGGATTGGAATGGGAAGGAGTTGGATATCACATCTCATGCTATAGGAAGGGTCTCAGGATTGGAATGGGAAGGATTTGGATATCACATCTCATGTTATAGGAAGGGTCTCAGGTTTGTTATTAGAAGCATTGAGATATCACATCTCATGTTATAGGACAGTCTCAGGTTTGGTATTAGAAGCATTGAGATATCACATCTCATGGTATAGGACGGGTCTCAGGATTGGAATGGGAAGGAGTTTGATATCACATCTCATGCCATAGGAAGGTCTTCTCAGGTATGGTAGAAGCATTAAGATATCACATCTCATGCTATCGGAAGGGTCTCAGGATTGGATTGGGAAGGAGTTGGATATCACATCTCATGTTATAGGAAGGGTCTCAGGATTGGATGGGAAGAGTTGGATATCACATCTCATGCTATAGGAAGGGTCTCAGGTTTGGTAGAAGCATTGAGATATCACATCTCATGCTATTTGAAGGGTCTCAGGTTTGGAATGGGAAGGAGTTGGATATCACATCTCGTGATAAAGGAAGGGTCTCAGGTTTGGAAGGGGAAGGATTTGGATATCACATCTCATGTTATAGGAAGGGTCTCAGGTTTGTTATTAAAATCATTGAGATATCACATCTCATGTTATAGGACAGTCTCAGGTTTGGTATTAGAAGCATTGAGATATAACATCTCATAGTATAGGACGGGTGTCAGGATTGGAATGGGAAGGAGTTGGATATAACATCTCATGCTATAGGAAGGGTCTCAGGTTTGGTAGAAGCATTGAGATATCACATCTCATGCTATCGGAAAGGTCTCAGGATTGGATTGGGAAGGAGTTGGATATCACATCTCATGTTATAGGAAGGATCTCAGGTTTGGTATTAATAGCATTGAGATATCACATCCCATGCTATAGGAAGGGTCTCAGGATTGGAATGGGAAGGAGTTGGATATCACATCTCATGCTATAGGAAGGGTCTCAGGTTTGGTAGAAGCATTAGGATATCACATCTCATGCTATAGGAAGGGTCTCAGGATTGTAATGGGAAGGATTTGGATATCACATCTCATGCTAAAGGAAGGGTCTCAGGTTTGGAAGGGGAAGGATTTGGATATCACATCTCAATTTATAGGACGGGTCTGTGGTTTGGTATTAGAAGCATTGAGATATCATATCTCATGCTATCGGAAGGGTCTCAGGATTGGATTGGGAAGGAGTTGGATATCACATCTTATGTTATAGGAAGGGTCTCAGGATTGGAATGGGAAGGATTTGAATATCACATCTCATGTTATAGGAAGGGTCTCAGGTTTGTTATTAGAAGCAATGAGATATCATATCTTATGCTATCGGAAGGGTCTCAGGATTGGATTGGGAAGGAGTTGGATATCACATCTCATGTTACAGGAAGGGTCTCAGGATTGGAATGGGAAGGAGTTGGATATCATATCTCATGCTATAGGAAGGGTCACAGGTTGGAATTGGAAGGAGTTGGATATCACATCTCATGCTATCGGAAGGGTCTCAGGATTGGAATGGGAAGGAGTTGGATATCACATCTCATGCTATAGGGAGGGTCTCAGGTTTGATATTAGAAGCATTGAGATATCATATCTCATGCTATCGGAAGGGTCTCAGGATTGGATTGGGAAGGAGTTGGATATCACATCTCATGTTATAGGAAGGGTCTCAGGATTGGATGGAAAGAGTTGGATATCACATCTCATGCTATAGGAAGGGTCTCAGGTTTGGTAGACGCATTGGGATATCACATCTCATGCTATAGGAAGGGTCTCAGGATTGGAATGGGAAGGAGTTGGATATCACATCTCATGATAAAGGAAGGGTCTCAGGTTTGGAAGGGGAAGGATTTGGATATCACATCTCAAGTTATAGGACGGGTCTGTGGTTTGGTATTAGAAGCATTGAGATATCACATCTCATGTTATAGGACAGTCTCAGGTTTGGTATTAGAAGCATTGAGATATAACATCTCATAGTATAGGACGGGTCTCAGGATTGGAATTGGAAAGAGTTGGATATCACATCTCATGTTATAGGAAGGGTCTCAGGTTTGTTATTAGAAGCATTGAGATATCACATCTCATGTTATAGGACAGTCTCAGGTTTGGTATTAGAAGCATTGAGATATAACATCTCATAGTATAGGACGGGTCTCAGGATTGGAATTGGAAGGAGTTGGATATCACATCTCATGTTATAGGAAGGGTATCAGGATTGGAATGGGAAGGACTTTGATATCACATCTCACGCTATAGGGAGGGTCTCAGGTTTGGTATTAGAAGCATTGAGATATCACATCTCATGCTATCGGAAGGGTCTCAGGATTGGATTGGGAAGGAGTTGGATATCACATCTCATGTTATAGGAAGGGTCTCAGGATTGGATGGGAAGAGTTGGAAATCACATCTCATGTTATAGGAAGGGTATCAGGATTGGAATGGGAAGGACTTTGATATCACATCTCACGCTATAGGGAGGGTCTCAGGTTTGGTATTAGAAGCATTGAGATATCACATCTCATGCTATTGAAAGGGTCTCAGGATTGGATTGGGAAGGAGTTGGATATCACATCTCATGTTATAGGAAGGGTCTCAGGATTGGATGGGAAGAGTTGGATATCACATCTCATGCTATAGGAAGGGTCTCAGGTTTGGTAGAAGCATTGGGATATCACATCTCATGCTATAGGAAGGGTCTCAGGATTGGAATGGGAAGGAGTTGGATATCACATCTCATGCTAAAGGAAGGGTCTCAGGTTTGGAAGGGGAAGGATTTGGATATCACATCTCAAGTTATAGGACGGGTCTGTGGTTTGTTATTAGAAGCATTGAGATATCACATCTCATGTTATAGGACAGTCTCAGGTTTGGTATTAGAAGCATTGAGATATCATATCTCATGGTATAGTACGGGTCTCAGGATTGGAATGGGAAGGAGTTGGATATCACATCTCATGTTATAGGAAGGATCTCAGGTTTGGTATTAATAGCATTGAGATATCACATCTCATGCTATAGGAAGGGTCTCAGGATTGGAATGGGAAGGAGTTGTATATCACATCTCATGCTATAGGGAGGGTCTCAGGTTTGGTATTAGAAACATTGAGATATCTCATCTCATGGTATAGGAAGGGTCTCAGGATTGGAATCGGAAGGAGTTGGATATAACATCTCATGTTATAGGAAGGGTCTCAGGTTTGGTATTAGAAGCACTGAGATATCAAATCTCATGCTAAATGAAGGGACGCAGGATTGGAATGGGAAGGAGTTGGATATCACATTTCATGTTATAGGAATGATCCCAGGTTTGGTATTAAGAGCATTGAGATATCACATCTCATGCTATAGGAAGGGTCTCGGGATTGGAATCGGAAGGAGTTGGATATCACATCTCATGCTATAGGAAGGGTCTCAGGTTTGGTAGAAGCATTGAGATATCACATCTCATGCTATAGGAAGGGCCTCATGATTGGAATGGGAAGGAGTTGGATATCACATCTCAGGCTATGGGAAGGGTCAAAGGATTGGAATGGGAAGGAGATGGATATCACATCTCATGCTATAGGGAGGGTCTCAGGTTTTGTATTAATAGCATTGAGATATCACATCTCATGCTATAGGAAGGGTCTCAGGATTGGATGGGAAGGAGTGGATTTCACATTTCATGCTATAGGAAGGGTCTCAGGTTTGGTAGAAGCATTGAGATATCACATCTCATGCTATAGGAAGGGCCTCATGATTGGAATGGGAAGGAGTTGGATATCACATCTCATGCTATCGGAAGGGTCTCAGGATTGGATTGGGAAGGAGTTGGATATCCCATCTCATGCTATAGGAAGGGTCACAGGTTGGAATTGGAAGGAGTTGGATATCACATCTCATGTTATAGGAAGGGTATCAGGATTGGAATTGGAAGGACTTTGATATCACATCTCGCTATAGGGAGGGTCTCAGGTTTGGTATTAGAAGCATTGAGATATCACATCTCATGCTATCATAAGGGTCTCAGGATAGGAATGGGAAGGAGTTGGATATCACATCTCAGGCTATAGGAAGGGTCTCATGATTGGAATGGGAAGGATTTGGATATCACATCTCATGTTATAGGAAGGGTCTCAGGTTTGTTATTAGAAGCATTGAGATATATCTCATGCTATCGAAAGGGTCTCAGGATTGGATTGGGAAGGAGTTGGATATCACATCTCATGTTATAGGAAGGGTCTCAGGTTTGGTATTAGAAGCATTGAGATATCACATCTCATGCTATCGGAAGGGTCACAGGTTGGAATTGGAAGGAGTTGGATATCAGATCTCATGCTATCGGAAGGGTCTCAGGATTGGAATGGGAAGGAGTTGGATATCACATCTCATGCTATAGGGAGGGTCTCAGGTTTGATATTAGAAGCATTGAGATAGCATATCTCATGCTATCGGAAGGGTCTCAGGATTGGATTGGGAAGGAGTTGGATATCACATCTCATGTTATAGGACGGGTCTCAGGATTGGATGGGAAGAGTTGGATATCACATCTCATGCTATAGGAAGGGTCTCGGGTTTGGTAGAAGCATTGGGTTATCACATCTCATGCTATAGGAAGGGTCTCAGGATTGGAATGGGAAGGACTTGGATATCACATCTCATGCTAAAGGAAGGGTCTCAGGATTGGATTGGGAAGTAGTTGGATATCACATCTCAAGTTATAGGACGGGTCTGTGGTTTGGTATTAGAAGCATTGAGATATCATATCTCATGCTATCGGAAGGGTCTCAGGATTGTATTGGGAAGGAGTTGGATATTGTTAGGAAAGATTTCGTAATTGCAGGTAATTTTCCTTCCATGTGGCAACCTCTAAACTTGTTGCTGTTGTTTTTCACCTTGTTCTTGACTTTGCCAGAGAAGTGCAGCCTTCTGCCGCACTCCTCTGGGCTTTCGCTCCTTTTCTTATGGGGAAACTGACATGCCCTTAAGACAGTCAGTACCGGGGAACGCTGTTTCCCGTAGTTTCTTTCATCATGTTGCGGCTTTAGTGCAACATGACACAAGAGAGCATTGTAAGCTAAGTTACAGCTCTCTTGGGTCTCTAGCCTTCTACAGGCCCTAGATACTCGTTTAGGATTGTATTTGATCGGTGCAAGTCATTCAGGGACTGGAATGGTGTCAGCGATCGTTTTGTGTATTTTGAGCTCCTTTTGGCGTTCTAAGCACGTTTTTCGCGCTGAACCCAAAATGGGGCCTGGCTCCCAAAATGGCCAGACCACGAGGCTCCTTTGTCCTGTCCACTGACCGTCTTGCTCCCTTCACCTTCCCCAGGTCGAGCCGACCCGGGGCCTTCCTTATTTGGGCATGTACTTTCCCGCGAAACGTGGTTGCTTTCGCGGGCTTCTACATGTCTTTTGTGTGCCTCCAGGGTGTGGGCTGGGATGTCTGGTCCCAATACACATCCTGGGTGCCAGAGAGTCTAGGGTGGTGTGAATGCCTGGGACCACCGTGGTCCGTGATTGGTCCACGAATGGTGTGTGAGTTGATGAGCGGATCTTCCATTGGCTCCCCTCCGTTTTGGCGCGAAGGGAACCGTGAATAAGAAGGGGCTGGAAACACCACTACCATGTCGATCTCCTGAGTTCTAACGAACAAAGGAATACAGGAGCCAAGTATCCTGCAACCAAGAGGCTGGACCGAGGAATCGCTGGTGACCCGCTGAAGGACTCCTCCTTTGCACTGCTGTCGTCCTGTGAAACCCTTTCCTCCTTTGATCGAACCAGAAGGCCTGTACTGGTGCTTCGACCTTTGGAATAGCAGGAACAGCTATTCTCGGCGACTTCATCATCTCCTGCCAGTAAGCCTTCGGAAGCGTCTCTGGGCCATCCAGTTGACTGACCAGCTTACACGGGAGTCCTGCTCTGTAACCGCCGTCAGGTTGTGTTGTATTTCGAGTCCTGGTCACTCTCACACGCTTCGTACACTTGGCGTTCCCAAGTCTGAAGTGAGTAGTGTACATTTGGCTCGGATACACACGGCCGCTCCGTTGCCCTGCTGTGGTGACAAAACTGTGCAGGTTTCTTCGATTGGGACGTCTTTTTTCTCTACACGACGACGAGGCATTCCCGGCTCTTCTGAACCTGCCAGCTGCTGAAACTAACGTGGAGAAGCCTGGGTCTGCTTGCATCGGGGACCGGTGAGTAGTATAGCTAGGATCTGGTCGCCCTCCTGCAGTAGCCCATTGCTTTTCCCAGCTGTGTAAAAACAGCACCCTTTTGTCCGTACTCGCGCTCTGCTTCTGCTCACTGTGGAGGCTGCGCTTGAGTCGCGGAACCTGTTCTTCTTCTGTTGTGCACTAACCCGAACTGCCTGACTTCCTCCGAAGAGCTTCTCCTTTTGCCCGTTGGCACCAGCGCGTGCAGGTACTTTGAGCACAAGGCTCCACTCTTTGCAGGGCTCGGACTTCCATCTAGTTAGGTGCCTCTGAAGGCGAACTGAGTCTAAAGCATTATGGCACTGCCTGTTTTCTTTCCCTTTCAGGTGGACTACACATTTCGTGCATATAACGCTTGCGACTGTCGTATTTGTATATATATTGTGTTGATATGGTATGTGTTGGCTTAATATTGTGATATTGTGATTCTCTCGCTGCGGTCATTATTTTAAAGGCCTTAAAATAAATGTGTATATATTTTTGATATAACAACTGTTTGGAGTAGTTTGTAAGCGCTCTTGCTTTGTGTGCTCATTGCGGGCTTTCAGTCACCCTCACCCCTCTTGAGACCTAGTCTTGACCGCCGCGATCGCTACCTTGATTGGTCTGGCTCGTCCAGAGGTTACCCTGTTCCAAGTAATTAGGTTGGTCTTCTGAACTTCTGCGCCACCAGGACAGAGTTCAGAAATCCGTCTTAACAAATTGGTGTACAGCGGTGGGATACGACTGAAGGTATCCAGTGTTACGCACAAACTAAGGCATTTCAGGTAATTCCAACCAGGACACGTAGTGAATTGTTGTAGTATAACTTTAAAAAGGCCATAGTCCTATCTAACAGTATGGAAACAAATACCTTGTTAACTTTAAATGCTTCCAAATCAGAAACATTGAAGAAGATGTGTGCGGAGAGAGGTGTTTCCTCTCAAGGCACGAAATTGGAAATGATCCAAAGAATCGTGGCGTGGCAAGAAGCGCAGCTTGACGCTATAACTTCTGAGGACAGTGCGGAAGGTGGTGGGGCTGCTCTCACTGGTAGAACCGACGGTTCTGCCGCCGCACTGATCCATCGCGACCACGAGGACAGGGAGGACGAGATGTCTAATGTTTCCTCTGCCAGTGCTGATGGGGAGGCTATGCTTGAATTCAAGAAGCAAGAGCTGCGGTTTAGGCAGCAGGAGCTTGAATTCAGCATAGCCAAACTAAAAATCGAACAGGCAGAAAAACAAAAAGACAGGGATCACCAGTTGGAACTGGCCAAGCTTCAGTTTGCAAATGGGTCCAAGGGTCCTGGACATGGGTCTGGGGCCTCCTCTCATCCACGGTTTCCGAAAGATCTGCTCAGTGTGTATGAGGAAAGGAATGACATTATGGACTGGCTGAATGCGTTTGAGTATGCATGCGAAGTTCAACAAGTTGACAATGCTGATAAGATTGCCTGGTTACTCAGCAGACTGCCCCATTCTGGCTGTAGTGCCATTATGGAAATGTCGAAGGCTGAGCGAGCTGATTTCGCAATGTTAAAGCAAACTCTCATTTTAAAGTTTGGGAAGACTCCGGCCCAATATTTGAAACGTTTCAGAGAGTATAAGAAAAAGGAAGGTGGTACTTGGGTATCTTATGTCACTGAATCCTTGAAAAACTTAACTGGCTGGGTCGAAGGTTATAAGGTTTCTACCTTCGAAGGCATGATAAATCTTGTCATGCTGGAACACATTTTTGCATCTTCTTCCCCGGAGCTTAAGCAGCATTTGGCCGATTCGAAGGAGATAGATCCTAAGAAGCTGGCCATTGCAGCAGACTTATGGGTGTCACATCGAGTGTCCCATAAGGACAAAACTCATCCTGGTAAGCAGGAGGAAGGGAAAAAGTCCAAAGATATGGAGGGTGGAGAATCTGCTAAATCTTCTTCTCATAAGGGCCACAAAAAGAAAAATAAGGGTAAGACACAAGAGAACTCGCTGGGTAGTGGAGGTCAGCCTCCGAAACAAAACTCTGGTTACAATAAGCCTCCCTATGTAAACAGACCCAATGGAACTTGTTTTGCTTGTGGAGCAACTGACCACGTGAAGGGGGATCCCCGTTGTAAGGTTAGACCTTTGGGGGTCCACTCCGCTAATCTGGCCTTCTCCTCCTACGAGGAAGAAGAGATTACAGGAGCATCCTTCTCCTCAGACTCATTTCCCAGCGGGATAGAGGCTGAGGTAGTTTTAGTGTCCCTGGGTTCCTGGGAGCCTAAAGTCGCAGAGGCTTATGCTAGGATTCCGGATAATACCAAGCACTACTTTAAAGACAGTGTGCTGATCAATGGAGTAGATACTCCAGCTCTTAGGGATAGTGGGTGCAGTCGCACTGTAGTGGATTCTACCTTGGTAGACTCAGAGGAAGTTTCCAGAGCTACTCTGATGCCCACTAAGTTGGCTGACGGCCCCCTCCGTATGTTCCCAGTAATACCTGTAAATCTTACTTTAAATGGTACAGCAGTCAGGATTCCAGTGAGCATTCAGAGAAACGTCCCGGGAAAGGTCTTGTTAGGTAATGATCTCTGAGCTTTAGGGCTCGTAGGAGACACTGCCGAAAGACCCTACACACGGTCTCAAGCACGGGCAGCATTGGCCAAGTCCAATACGCCACCCCAGCCGAAGGGGAAACCCAAGGCGAAAGGAGTCGACAAGTCACGACGAGGGAAAGAGAATATTCCCCCGAGCTCGCCTACCACTGCGGTGGAGGAAGTTGGTCAATCGCCCGGGCCTGACGAGGAGGTGGCGATGCCTGAAGTATTTGACCCCAACTATCATCCTGAACTAAAAGACTTGTTAGTTGAAGGAGGTCCTGATAGGGACGAATAGAGTAAAGGCCAACGTGAGTGCCCATCTCTGGAAGGCCTAAGGAGACAGGCCTGCTCCCAGCTTGAGGGTGAACCTCCTGGGACGCATAGGATTTATTGGGAAGGTGGCCTCCTGTATAGTGAGCCCACAGAGTCTACAGAAGGAGACCATAGGAGGTTGGTGGTTCCCCTTGCTGTTAGGCCCTTCCTCCTGCAGTTGGCGCATGAAGTTCCCCTTGCTGGTCACCTTGGTAGGAAGAGGACCAAGCAAAGGTTATCCATGCACTTCTACTGGCCCAAGATGGGGGTGCAAGTAGAAAGTCACTGCAGGAGTTGTACCTCCTGCCAGTTGTCTGGTAAGGTTGGCGCGACAATCCAAGCTCCGTTGGTACCGCTCCCAGTTGTCGGGGTACCTTTTGAAAGGGTAGGGATCAACATCGTTGGTCCCCTTGACCCGCAAACATCCTCGGGCAATAGGTTTATCCTGGTGCTGGTCGACCATGCAACCAGGTATCCTGAGGCCATCCCATTGACAACTGTAACTGCCAAGTCAGTTGCAGAAGCTTTACTCAGCATATTTACTAGGGTTGGCTTCCCTAAAGAAGTTGTGTCGGATCATGGCAGCAACTTTATATCGAAGTATAGGCAGGCTATGTGGAAAGAATGGGGGGTCACCTACAGGTTCTCTTCTGCATACCACCCCCAGACCAATGGTCTGGGGGGGCGTTTCAACAGGACGTTAAAGAGCAAGATTGGGGCTCTGGAGGAGCCTCAGAGAAGAAAATGGGATCTTCTTGTTTCATGCTTACTGTTTGCCTACCGAGAGGTACCACAGGAGGGTGTTGGCTTCAGCCCCTTCGAACTTCTGTTTGGACATCCCGTACGGGGACCCTTAGCCATCGTCAAAGAGGGATGGGAGATGCCCACTCCCCCTGTTACTACCAACGTAGTTGATTATGTGCTAGGGCTCAGAAAACGGATGGTACTTCTTATGGGCTTGGCTAGTGATAAATTGAAGGCAGGGCAAGCGCTGGTGAAACATTGGTACGACCAGAAAGCTTCCCTCATCAACTTTACACCTGGTCAGCAAGTCCTGATCATGAATCCCATAAGGCCTCGAGCTTTACAGGACAAATGGTCAGGCCATACCCAGTGGTGGAGCCCCTGGGTGAGGTTAACTATTCAGTGGACCTTGGAAGGCCTAGAAAGGCTCCAAAAGTGTTTCACGTGAATAGGCGGAAGGCTTTCGTCCCAAGCGTCGAAATCGCAGCACTGCTACTGGCTTCAGACGTTGAGGAAGAGGAGTCTGAACCTCTCCCCGACCTGTTCCAAAGCAGTCCTTCAGATAACTCTTTTGAGGGTGTCCGAGTGGCCCCTCACCAAAATGGACAAGGCTCAGTGGTTTACCTTGGACAGGAAGTAGGTGGAGGGAGGAGACAGCCTCTTCCCAGTAAAGTACAAGCAGTACAAGACTGGCCTACCCCCACTACGCAAACCCAAGTGAGAGCCTTCTTAGGACTCACAGGGTATTACCGCAATTTTGTGGCAGACTATGGCACCATAGCTGCTCCTCTGACTGCCCTCACAACTCCGAAGAAACCCAAGAAGGTAACTTGGACCGACAAGTGTGAGAAGGCCTTCAATGGCTTAAAAGACTCCTTGTGCCAGGCCCCTGTTCTCAGGGCCCCTGATTATCAAAGACCTTTTATCGTGCAGACGGACGCCTCTGACACTGGGATAGGAGCTGTACTATCACAAGTAGATGAGAAGGGTAAGGAACACCCTATTGGTTTTATTAGCCGCCAGCTTAAGGACAGAGAGCTCAGATGGTCCACGGTAGAGAAAGAATGTTTCTCTGTTGTGTGGGCCCTAAGGAAGCTGAGGCCCTACCTCTATGGGACCCACTTCACTGTGCAAACTGACCATAAGCCTTTAAAGTGGCTAATGAACATGAAGGGGGAGAATCCAAAGTTGCTTAGGTGGTCCATAAGTCTACAAGGCTTCGACTTCACTATTGAGCATAGGCCAGGTGTCCAACATAGCAATGCTGATGGGTTGTTCAGAATGTTTAACCGACCTGAACAAGAGACTCATCCAGGGGTGGATTAGTTCCCCCTGTCCGTAGTCTGGGAGGGGCGAGTGTTAGGAAAGATTTCGTAATTGTAGGTAATTTTCCTTCCATGTGGCAACCCCTAAACTTGTTGCTGTTGTTTTTCACCTTGTTCTTGACTTTGCCAGAGAAGTGCAGCCTTCTGCCGCACTCCTCTGGGCTTTCGCTCCTTTTCTTATGGGGAAACTGACATGCCCTTAAAACAGTCAGTACCGGGGAACGCTGTTTCCCGTAGTTTCTTTTATCATGTTGCGGCTTTAGTGCAACATGATACAAGAGGGCACTGTAAGCTAAGTTACAGCTCTCTTGGGTCTCTAGCCTTCTACAGGCCCTAGATACTCGTTTAGGATTGTATTTGATCGGTGCAAGTCATTCAGGGACTGGAATGGTGGCAGCGATCGTTTTGTGTATTTTGAGCTCCTTTTGGCGTTCTAAGCACGTTTTTCGCACTGAACCCAAAATGGTGGCCTGGCTCCCAAAATGGCCAGACCACGAGGCTCCTTTGTACTGTCCACTGACCGTCTTGCTCCCTTCACCTTCCCCAGGTCGAGCCGACCCTGGGCCTTCCTTATTTGGGCATGTACTTTCCCGCGAAACGTGGTTGCTTTCGTGGGCTTCTACATGTCTTTTGTGTGCCTCCAGGGTGTGGGCTGGGATGTCTGGTCCCAATACACATCCTGGGTGCCAGAGAGTCTAGGGTGGTGTGAATGCCTGGGACCACCGTGGTCCGTGATTGGTCCACGTATGGTGTGTGTGTTGATGAGCGGATCTTCCATTGGCTCCCCTCCGTTTTGGCGCGAAGGGAACCGTGGATGAGAGGGGGCTGGAAACACCACTACCATGTCGATCTCCTGAGTTCTCACGAACGAAGGAATACAGGAGCCAAGTATCCTGCAACCAAGAGGCTGGACCGAGGAATCGCTGGTGACCCGCTGAAGGACTCCTCCTTTGCACTGCTGTCGTCCTGTGAAACCCTTTCCTCCTTTGATCGAACCAGAAGGCCTGTACTGGTGCTTCGACCTTTGGAATAGCAGGAACAGCTATTCTCGGCGACTTCATCATCTCTTGCCAGTAAGCCTTCGGAAGCGTCTCTGGGCCATCCAGTTGACTGACCAGCTTACACGGGAGTCCTGCTCTGTAACTGCCGCCAGGTTGTGTTGTATTTCGAGTCCTGGTCACTCTCACACGCTTCGTACACTTGGCATTCCCAAGTCTGAAGTGAGTAGTGTACATTTGGCTCGGATACACACGGCCGCTCCGTTGCCCTGCTGTCTTGACAAAACTGTGCAGGTTTCTTCGATTGGGACGTCTTTTTTCTCTACACGACGACAAGGCATTCCCGGCTCTTCTGAACCTGCCAGCTGCTGAAACTAACGTGGAGAAGCCTGGGTCTGCTTGCATCGCGGACCGGTGAGTAGTATAGCTAGGATCTGGTCGCCCTCCTGCAGTAGCCCATTGCTTTTCCCCGCTGTGTAAAAACAGCACCCTTTTGTCCGTACTCACGCTCTGCTTCTGCTCACTGTGGAGGCTGCGCTTGAGTCGCGGAACCTGTTCTTCTTCTGTTGTGCACTAACCCGAACTGCCTGACTTCCTCCGAAGAGCTTCTCCTTTTGCCCGTTGGCACCAGCGCGTGCAGGTACTTTGAGCACAAGGCTCCACTCTTCGCAGGGCTCGGACTTCCATCTAGTTAGGTGCCTCTGAAGGCGAACTGAGTCTAAAGCATTATGGCACTGCCTGTTTTCTTTCCCTTTCAGGTGGACTACACATTTCGTGCATATAACGCTTGCGACTGTCGTATTTGTATATATATTGTGTTGATATGGTATGTGTTGGCTTAATATTGTGATATTGTGATTTTCTCGCTGCAGTCATTATTTTAAAGGCCTTAAAATAAATGTGTATATATTTTTGATATAACAACTGTTTGGAGTAGTTTGTAAGCGCTCTTGCTTTGTGTGCTCATTGCGGGCTTTCAGTCACCCTCACCCCTCTTGAGACCTAGTCTTGACCGCCGCGATCGCTACCTTGATTGGTCTGGCTCGTCCAGAGGTTACCCTGTTCCAAGTAATTAGGTTGGCCTTCTGAACTTCTGCGCCACCAGGACAGAGTTCAGAAATCCGTCTTAACAGATATCACATATGTTATAGGAAGGCTCTCAGGTTTGTTATTAGAAGCATTGAGATATCACATCTCATGTTATAGGACAGTCTCAGGTTTGGTATTAGAAGCATTGAGATATCATATCTCATGGTATAGGACGGGTCTCAGGATTGGATTGGGAAGGAGTTGGATATCTCATCTCATGTTATAGGAAGGGTCTCAGGTTTGGAAGGGGAAGGATTTGGATATCACATCTCAATTTATAGGACGGGTCTGTGGTTTGGTATTAGAAGCATTGAGATATCATATCTCATGCTATCGGAAGGGTCTCAGGATTGGATTGGGAAGGAGTTGGATATCTCATCTCATGTTATAGGAAGGGTCTCAGGATTGGAATGGGAAGGATTTGGATATCACATCTCATGTTATAGGAAGGGTCTCAGGTTTGTTTTTAGAAGCATTGAGATATCGCATCTCATGTTATAGGACAGTCTCAGGTTTGGTATTAGACGCATTGAGATATCATATCTCATGGTATAGGACGGGTCTCAGGATTGGAATGGGAAGGATTTGGATATCACATCTCATGTTATAGGAAGTGTCTCAGGTTTGTTATTAGAAGCATTGAGATATCACATCTCATGTTATAGGACAGTCTCAGGTTTGGTATTAGAAGCATTGAGATATCACATCTCATAGTATAGGACGGGTCTCAGGATTGGAATTGGAAAGAGTTGGATATCACATCTCATGTTATAGGAAGGGTCTCAGGTTTGTTATTAGAAGCATTGAGATATCACATCTCATGTTATAGGACAGTGTCAGTTTTGGTATTAGAAGCATTGAGATATCACATCTCATGTTATAGGACAGTCTCAGGTTTGGTATTAGAAGCATTGAGATATCAAATCTCATGGTATAGGACGGGTCTCAGGATTGGAATGGGAAGGAGTTGGATATCACATCTCATGCTAAAGGAAGGGTCTCAGGTTTCTTATTAGAAGCATTGAGATATCACATCTCATGTTATAGGACAGTCTCAGGTTTGGTATTAGAAGCATTGAGATATCATATCTCATGGTATAGGACGGGTCTCAGGATTGGAATAGGAAGGAGTTGGATATCACATCTCATGCTATAGGAAGGGTCTCAGGATTGGAATTGGAAGGATTTCGATATCACATCTCATGTTATAGGAAGGGTCTCAGGTTTGTTATTAGAAGCATTGAGATATCACATCTCATGGTGTAGGACAGTCTCAGGTTTGGTATTAGAAGCATTGATATATCACATCTCATGGTATAGGGCAGGTCTCAGGATTGGAATGGGAAGGATTTGGATATCACATCTCATGTTATTGGAAGGGTCTCAGGTGTGTTATTAGAAGCATTGAGATATCACATCTCATGTTATAGGACAGTCTCAGGTTTGGCATTAGAAGCATTGAGATATCACATCTCATGGTATAGGACGGGTCTCAGGATTGGAATGGAAAGGAGTTGGATATCACATCTCATGCTATTGGAAGGGTCTCAGGATTGGAATGGGAAGGAGTTGGATATCACATCTCATGCTATTGGAAGGGTCTCAGGATTGGAATGGGAAGGAGTTTGATATCACATCTCATGCTATAGGAAGGGTCTCAGGATTGGAATGGGAAGGAGTTGGATATCACATCTCATGCTATAGGAAGGATCTCGGGTTTGGTAGAAGCATTGAGATATCACATCTCGTGCTATAGAAACGGTCTCAGGATTGGAATGGGAAGGAGTTGGATATCACATCTCATCATATAGGAAGGGTCTCAGGTTTGGAATGGGAAGGATTTGGATATCACATCTCTTGCAATAGGAAGGGTCTCAGGTTTGGTATTAGAAATATTGAGATATCACATCTCATGGTATAGGAAGGGTCCCAGGATTGGAATCGGAAGGAGTTGGATATCACATCTCATGTTATAGGAAGGGTCTCAGGTTTTGTATTAGAAGCACTGAGATATCAAATCTCAGGCTATATGAAGAGACGCAGGATTGGAATGGGAAGAAGTTGGATATCACATCTCATGCTAAAGGAAGGGTCTCGGGTTTGGAAGGGGAAGGATTTGGATATCACATCTCAAGTTATAGGACGGGTCTGTGGTTTGGTATTAGAAGCATTGAGATATCATATCTCATGGTATTGGAAGGGTCTCAGGATTGGATTGGGAAGGAGTTGGATATCACATCTCTTGTTATAGGAAGGGTCTCAGGATTGGAATTGGAAGCATTTGGATATCACATCTCATGTTATAGGAAGCGTCTCAGGTTCACATGTGATATCCAACTCCTTCCCATTCCAATCCTGAGACCCGTCCTATACCATGAGATGTGATATCTCAATGCTTCTAATACCAAACCTGAGACTGTCCTATAACATGAGATGTGATATCTCAATGCTTCTAATAACAAACCTGAGACCCTTCCTATAACATGAGATGTGTTATCCAAATCCTTCCCATTCCAATCCTGAGACCCTTCCTATAGCATGAGATGTGATATCCAACTCCTTCCCATTCCAATCCTGAGACCCGTACTATACCATGATATGTGATATCTCAATGCTTCTAATACCAAACCTAAGACTGTCCTATAACATGAGATGTGATATCACATCTCATGCTATAGGAAGGGTCTCAGGATTGGAATGGGAAGGATTTGGATATCACATCTCATGTTATAGGAAGGGTCACAGGTTTGTTATTAGAAGCATTGAGATATCACATCTCATGTTATAGGACAGTCTCAGGTTTGGTATTAGAAGCATTGAGATATCACATCTCATGGTATAGGACGGGTCTCAGGATTGGAATGGGAAGGAGTTGGATATCACATCTCATGCTATAGGAAGGGTCTCAGGATTGGAATGGGAAGAAGTTTGATATCACATCTCATGCCATAGGAAGGTCTCAGGTATGGTAGAAGCATTAAGATATCACATCTCATGCTATCGGAAGGGTCTCAGGATTGGATTGGGAAGGAGTTGGATATCCCATCTCATGCTATAGGAAGGGTCACAGGTTGGAATTGGAAGGAGTTGGATATCACATCTCATGCTATCGGAAGGGTCTCAGGATTGGAATGGGAAGGAGTCAGATATCACATCTCATGCTATAGGGAGGGTCTCAGGTTTGATATTAGAAGCATTGAGATATCATATCTCATGCTATCGGATGGGTCTCAGGATTGGATTGGGAAGGAGATGGATATCACATCTCATGTTATAGGAAGGGTCTCAGGATTGGATGGGAAGAGTTGGATATCACATCTCATGCTATAGGAAGTGTCTCAGGTTTGGTAGAAGCATTGGGATATCACATCTCATGCTATAGGAAGGGTCTCAGGATTGGAATGGGAAGGAGTTGGATATCACATCTCATGATAAAGGATGGGTCCCAGGTTTGGAAGGGGAACGATTTGGACATCACATCTCTAGTTATATGATGGGTCTGTGGTTTTGGTATTAGAAGCATTGAGATATCATATCTCATGCTATCGGAAGGGTCTCAGGATTGGATTGGGAAGGAGTTGGATATCACATCTCATGTTATAGGAAGGGCCTCAGGTTTGTTATTAGAAGCATTGAGATATCACATCTCATGTTATAGGACAGTCTCAGGTTAGGTATTAGAAGCATTGAGATATCATATCTCATGGTATAGGACGGGTCTCAGGATTGGAATGGGAAGGAGTTGGATATCACATCTCATGCTATAGGAAGGGACTCAGGTTTGGTATTAGAAGAACTGAGATATCAGATCTCATCCTTTAGGAAGGGACTCAAGTTTGGTATTTGAAGTAGTGAGATAATAAATGTCATCCTATCGGAAGGATCTCAGTATTGGAATGGGAAGGAGTTGAATATCACATCTCATGCTATAGGAAGGATCTCAGGTTTGGTAGAAGCATTGAGATATCACATCTCGTGCTATAGGAACGGTCTCAGGATTGGAATGGGAAGGAGTTAGATATCACATCTCATGCTATAGGAAGTGTCTCAGGATTGGAATGGGAAGGAGTTGGATATCACATCTCATCCTATAGGAAGGGTCTCAGGTTTGGAATGGGAAGGAGTTGGGTATCACATCTCTTGCAATAGGAAGGGTCTCAGGTTTGGTATTAGAAATATTGAGATATCACATCTCATGGTATAGGAAGGGTCTCAGGATTGGAATCGGAAGGAGATGGATATCACATCTCATGTTATAGGAAGGGTCTCAGGTTTTGTATTAGAAGAACTGAGATATCAAATCTCATGCTATATGAAGAGACGCAGGATTGCAATGGGAAGAAGTTGGATTTCACATCTCATGCTAAAGGAAGGGTCTCAGGTTTGGAAGGGGAAGGATTTGGATATCACCTCTCAAGTTATAGGACGGGTCTGTGGTTTGGTATTAGAAGCATTGAGATATCATATCTCATGCTATCTGAAGGGTCTCAGGATTGGATTGGGAAGGAGTTGGATATCACATCTCATGTTATAGGAAGGGTCTCAGGATTGGAATGGGAAGCATTTGGATATCACATCTCATGTTATAGGAAGCGTCTCAGGTTTGTTATTAGAAGCATTGAGATATCACATCTCATGTTATAGGACAGTCTCAGGTTTGGTATTAGAAGCATTGAGATATCATATCTCATGGTGTAGTACGGGTCTCAGGATTGGAATGGGAAGGAGTTGAATATCACATCTCATGCTATAGGAAGGATCTCAGGTTTGGTAGAAGCATTGAGATATCACATCTCGTGCTATAGGAACGGTCTCAGGATTGGAATGGGAAGGAGTTAGATATCACATCTCATGCTATAGGAAGTGTCTCAGGATTGGAATGGGAAGGAGTTGGATATCACATCTCATCCTATAGGAAGGGTCTCAGGTTTGGAATGGGAAGGATTTGGGTATCACATCTCTTGCAATAGGAAGGGTCTCAGGTTTGGTATTAGAAATATTGAGATATCACATCTCATGGTATAGGAAGGGTCTCAGGATTGGAATCGGAAGGAGTTGGATATCACATCTCATGTTATAGGAAGGGTCTCAGGTTTTGTATTAGAAGAACTGAGATATCAAATCTCATGCTATATGAAGAGACGCAGGATTGCAATGGGAAGAAGTTGGATATCACATCTCATGCTAAAGGAAGGGTCTCAGGTTTGGAAGGGGAAGGATTTGGATATCACCTCTCAAGTTATAGGACGGGTCTGTGGTTTGGTATTAGAAGCATTGAGATATCATATCTCATGCTATCGGAAGGGTCTCAGGATTGGATTGGGAAGGAGTTGGATATCACATCTCATGTTATAGGAAGGGTCTCAGGATTGGAATGGGAAGCATTTGGATATCACATCTCATGTTATAGGAAGCGTCTCAGGTTTGTTATTAGAAGCATTGCGATATCACATCTCATGTTATAGGACAGTCTCAGGTTTGGTATTAGAAGCATTGAGATATCATATCTGATGGTATAGTACGGGTCTCAGGATTGGAATGGGAAGGAGTTGGATATCACATCTCATGCTATAGGAAGGGTCTCAGGATTGGAATGGGAAGGATTTGGATAACACATCTCATGTTATAGGAAGGGTCTCAGGTTTGTTATTAGAAGCATTGAGATATCACATCTCATGTTATAGGACAGTCTCAGGTTTGGTATTAGAAGCATTGAGATATCACATCTCATGGTATAGGACGGGTCTCAGGATTGGAATGGGAAGGAGTTGGATATCACATCTCATGCTATAGGAAGGGTCTCAGGTTTGGAAGGGGAAGGATTTGGATATCACCTCTCAAGTTATAGGACGGGTCTGTGGTTTGGTATTAGAAGCATTGAGATATCATATCTCATGCTATCGGAAGGGTCTCAGGATTGGATTGGGAAGGAGTTGGATATCACATCTCATGTTATAGGAAGGGTCTCAGGATTGGAATGGGAAGCATTTGGATATCACATCTCATGTTATAGGAAGCGTCTCAGGTTTGTTATTAGAAGCATTGAGATATCACATCTCATGTTATAGGACAGTCTCAGGTTTGGTATTAGAAGCATTGAGATATCATATCTCATGGTATAGTACGGGTCTCAGGATTGGAATGGGAAGGAGTTGGATATCACATCTCATGCTATAGGAAGGGTCTCAGGATTGGAATGGGAAGGATTTGGATAACACATCTCATGTTATCGGACAGTCTCAGGTTTGGTATTAGAAGCATTGAGATATCACATCTCATGGTATAGGACGGGTCTCAGGATTGGAATGGGAAGGAGTTGGATATCACATCTCATGCTATAGGAAGGGTCTCAGGATTGGAATGGGAAGTAGTTTGATATCACATCTCATGGCATATGAAGGTCTCAGGTATGGTAGAAGCATTAAGAAATCACATCTCATGCTATCGGAAGGGTCTCAGGATTGGATTGGGTAGGAGTTGGATATCCCATCTCATGCTATAGGAAGGGTCACAGGTTGGAATTGTAAGGAGTTGTATATCACATCTCATGCTTTCGGAAGGGTCTCAGGATTGGAATGGGAAGGAGTTGGATATCACATCTCATATTAAAGGAAGGGTCTCAGGTTTGGAAGGGGAAGGATTTGGATATCACATCTCAAGTTATAGGACGGGTCTGTGGTTTGCTATTAGAAGCTTTGAGATATATCTCATGCTATCGGAAGGGTCTCAGGATTGGATTGGGAAGGAGTTGGATATCACATCTCATGTTATAGGAAGGGCCTCAAGATTGGAATGGGAAGGACTTGGATATCACATCTCATGTTATAGGAAGGGTCTCAGGTTTGTTATTAGAAGCATTGAGATATCACATCTCTTGTTATAGGACAGTCTCAGGTTTGGTATTAGAAGCATTGAGATATCATATCTCATGGTATAGGACGGGTCTCGGGATTGGAATGGGAAGGAGTTGGATATCACATCTCATGCTATAGGAAGGGTCTCAGGATTGGAATGGGAAGGATTTGGATATCACATCTCATGTTATAGGAAGGGTCTCAGGTTTGTTATTAGAAGCATTGAGATATCACATCTCATGTTATAGGAGAGTCTCAGGTTTGGTATTAGAAGCATTGAGATATCACATCTCATGGTATAGGACGGGTCTCAGGATTGGAATGGGAAGGAGTTGGATATCACATCTCATGCTATAAGAAGGGTCTCAGGATTGGAATGGGAAGGAGTTTGATATCACATCTCATGCCATAGGAAGGTCTTCTCAGGTATGGTAGAAGCATTAAGATATCACATCTCATGCTATCGGAAGGGTCTCAGGATTGGATTGGGAAGGAGTTGGATATTCCATCTCATGCTATAGGAAGGGTCACAGGTTGGAATTGGAAGGAGTTGGATATCACATCTCATGCTATCGGAAGGGTCTCGGGATTGGATTGGGAAGGAGTTGGATATCACATCTCATGTTATAGGAAGGGTCTCAGGATTGGATGGGAAGAGTTGGATATCACATCTCATGCTATAGGAAGGGTCTCAGGTTTGGTAGAAGCATTGAGATATCACATCTCATGCTATTTGAAGGGTCTCAGGATTGGAATGGGAAGGAGTTGGATATCACATCTCATGATATAGGAAGGGTCTCAGGTTTGGAAGGGGAAGGATTTGGATATCACATCTCAAGTTATAGGACGGGTCTGTGGTTTGGTATTAGAAGCATAGAGATATCATATCTCATGCTATCGGAAGGGTCTCAGGATTGGATTGGGAAGTAGTTGGATATCACATCTCATGTTATAGGAAGGGTCTCAAGATTGGAATGGGAAGGAATTGGATATCACATCTCATGTTATAGGAAGGGTCTCAGGTTTGTTATTAAAAGCATTGAGATATCACATCTCATGTTATAGGACAGTCTCAGGTTTGGTATTAGAAGCATTGAGATATAACATCTCATAGTATAGGACGGGTGTCAGGATTGGATTGGGAAGGAGTTGGATATCACATCTCATCCTATAGGAAGGGTCTCAGGTTTGGAATGGGAAGGATTTGGGTAACACATCTCTTGCAATAGGAAGGGTCTCAGGTTTGGTATTAGAAATATTGAGATATCACATCTCATGGTATAGGAAGGGTCTCAGGATTGGAATCGGAAGGAGTTGGATATCACATCTCATGTTATAGGAAGGGTCTCAGGTTTTGTATTAGAAGAACTGAGATATCAAATCTCATGCTATATGAAGAGACGCAGGATTGCAATGGGAAGAAGTTGGATATCACATCTCATGCTAAAGGAAGGGTCTCAGGTTTGGAAGGGGAAGGATTTGGATATCACCTCTCAAGTTATAGGACGGGTCTGTGGTTTGGTATTAGAAGCATTGAGATATCATATCTCATGCTATCGGAAGGGTCTCAGGATTGGATTGGGAAGGAGTTGGATATCACATCTCATGTTATAGGAAGGGTCTCAGGATTGGAATGGGAAGCATTTGGATATCACATCTCATGTTATAGGAAGCGTCTCAGGTTTGTTATTAGAAGCATTGCGATATCACATCTCATGTTATAGGACAGTCTCAGGTTTGGTATTAGAAGCATTGAGATATCATATCTGATGGTATAGTACGGGTCTCAGGATTGGAATGGGAAGGAGTTGGATATCACATCTCATGCTATAGGAAGGGTCTCAGGATTGGAATGGGAAGGATTTGGATAACACATCTCATGTTATAGGAAGGGTCTCAGGTTTGTTATTAGAAGCATTGAGATATCACATCTCATGTTATAGGACAGTCTCAGGTTTGGTATTAGAAGCATTGAGATATCACATCTCATGGTATAGGACGGGTCTCAGGATTGGAATGGGAAGGAGTTGGATATCACATCTCATGCTATAGGAAGGGTCTCAGGTTTGGAAGGGGAAGGATTTGGATATCACCTCTCAAGTTATAGGACGGGTCTGTGGTTTGGTATTAGAAGCATTGAGATATCATATCTCATGCTATCGGAAGGGTCTCAGGATTGGATTGGGAAGGAGTTGGATATCACATCTCATGTTATAGGAAGGGTCTCAGGATTGGAATGGGAAGCATTTGGATATCACATCTCATGTTATAGGAAGCGTCTCAGGTTTGTTATTAGAAGCATTGAGATATCACATCTCATGTTATAGGACAGTCTCAGGTTTGGTATTAGAAGCATTGAGATATCATATCTCATGGTATAGTACGGGTCTCAGGATTGGAATGGGAAGGAGTTGGATATCACATCTCATGCTATAGGAAGGGTCTCAGGATTGGAATGGGAAGGATTTGGATAACACATCTCATGTTATAGGACAGTCTCAGGTTTGGTATTAGAAGCATTGAGATATCACATCTCATGGTATAGGACGGGTCTCAGGATTGGAATGGGAAGGAGTTGGATATCACATCTCATGCTATAGGAAGATTCTCAGGATTGGAATGGGAAGTAGTTTGATATCACATCTCATGGCATATGAAGGTCTCAGGTATGGTAGAAGCATTAAGAAATCACATCTCATGCTATCGGAAGGGTCTCAGGATTGGATTGGGTAGGAGTTGGATATCCCATCTCATGCTATAGGAAGGGTCACAGGTTGGAATTGTAAGGAGTTGTATATCACATCTCATGCTTTCGGAAGGGTCTCAGGATTGGAATGGGAAGGAGTTGGATATCACATCTCATATTAAAGGAAGGGTCTCAGGTTTGGAAGGGGAAGGATTTGGATATCACATCTCAAGTTATAGGACGGGTCTGTGGTTTGCTATTAGAAGCTTTGAGATATATCTCATGCTATCGGAAGGGTCTCAGGATTGGATTGGGAAGGAGTTGGATATCACATCTCATGTTATAGGAAGGGCCTCAAGATTGGAATGGGAAGGACTTGGATATCACATCTCATGTTATAGGAAGGGTCTCAGGTTTGTTATTAGAAGCATTGAGATATCACATCTCTTGTTATAGGACAGTCTCAGGTTTGGTATTAGAAGCATTGAGATATCATATCTCATGGTATAGGACGGGTCTCGGGATTGGAATGGGAAGGAGTTGGATATCACATCTCATGCTATAGGAAGGGTCTCAGGATTGGAATGGGAAGGATTTGGATATCACATCTCATGTTATAGGAAGGGTCTCAGGTTTGTTATTAGAAGCATTGAGATATCACATCTCATGTTATAGGAGAGTCTCAGGTTTGGTATTAGAAGCATTGAGATATCACATCTCATGGTATAGGACGGGTCTCAGGATTGGAATGGGAAGGAGTTGGATATCACATCTCATGCTATAAGAAGGGTCTCAGGATTGGAATGGGAAGGAGTTTGATATCACATCTCATGCCATAGGAAGGTCTTCTCAGGTATGGTAGAAGCATTAAGATATCACATCTCATGCTATCGGAAGGGTCTCAGGATTGGATTGGGAAGGAGTTGGATATTCCATCTCATGCTATAGGAAGGGTCACAGGTTGGAATTGGAAGGAGTTGGATATCACATCTCATGCTATCGGAAGGGTCTCGGGATTGGATTGGGAAGGAGTTGGATATCACATCTCATGTTATAGGAAGGGTCTCAGGATTGGATGGGAAGAGTTGGATATCACATCTCATGCTATAGGAAGGGTCTCAGGTTTGGTAGAAGCATTGAGATATCACATCTCATGCTATTTGAAGGGTCTCAGGATTGGAATGGGAAGGAGTTGGATATCACATCTCATGATATAGGAAGGGTCTCAGGTTTGGAAGGGGAAGGATTTGGATATCACATCTCAAGTTATAGGACGGGTCTGTGGTTTGGTATTAGAAGCATAGAGATATCATATCTCATGCTATCGGAAGGGTCTCAGGATTGGATTGGGAAGTAGTTGGATATCACATCTCATGTTATAGGAAGGGTCTCAAGATTGGAATGGGAAGGAATTGGATATCACATCTCATGTTATAGGAAGGGTCTCAGGTTTGTTATTAAAAGCATTGAGATATCACATCTCATGTTATAGGACAGTCTCAGGTTTGGTATTAGAAGCATTGAGATATAACATCTCATAGTATAGGACGGGTGTCAGGATTGGAATGGGAAGGAGTTGGATGTCACATCTCATGCTATAGGAAGGGTCTCAGGTTTGGTAGAAGCAGTGAGATATCACATCTCATGCTATCGGAAAGGTCTCAGGATTGGATTGGGAAGGAGTTGGATATCACATCTCATGTTTTAGGAAGGATCTCAGGTTTGGTATTAATAGCATTGAGATATCACATCCCATGCTATAGGAAGGGTCTCAGGATTGGAATGGGAAGGAGTTGGATATCACATCTCATGCTATAGGAAGGGTCTCAGGTTTGGTAGAAGCATTAGGATATCACATCTCATGCTATAGGAAGGGTCTCAGGATTGGAATGGGAAGGAGTTGGATATCACATCTCATGCTAAAGGAAGGGTCTCAGGTTTGGAAGGGGAAGGATTTGGATATCACATCTCAATTAATAGGACGGGTCTGTGGTTTGGTATTAGAAGCATTGAGATATCATATCTCATGCTATCGGAAGGGTCTCAGGATTGAATTGGGAAGGAGTTGGATATCACATCTCATGTTATAGGAAGGGTCTCAGGATTGGAATGGGAAGGATTTGGATATCACATCTCATGTTATAGGAAGGGTCTCAGGTTTGTTATTAGAAGCAATGAGATATATCTCATGCTATCGGAAGGGTCTCAGGATTGGATTGGGAAGGAGTTGGATATCACATCTCATGCTATAGGAAGGGTCACAGGTTGGAATTGGAAGGAGTTGGATATCACATCTCATGCTATCGGAAGGGTCTCAGGATTGGAATGGGAAGGAGTTGGATATCACATGTCATGCTATAGGGAGGGTCTCAGGTTTGATATTAGAAGCATTGAGATATCATATCTCATGCTATCGGAAGGGTCTCAGGATTGGATTGGGAAGGAGTTGGATATCACATCTCATGTTATAGGAAGGGTCTCAGGATTGGATGGGAAGAGTTGGATATCACATCTCATGCTATAGGAAGGGTCTCAGGTTTGGTAGAAGCATTGGGATATCACATCTCATGCTATAGGAAGAGTCTCAGGATTGGATTGGGAAGGAGTTGGATATCACATTTCATGTTATAGGAAGGCTCTCAGGTTTGTTATTAGAAGCATTGAGATATCACATCTCATGTTATAGGACAGTCTCAGGTTTGGTATTAGAAGCATTGAGATATCACATCTCATGTTATAGGACAGTCTCAGGTTTGGTATTAGAAGCATTGAGATATCATATCTCATGCTATCGGAAGGGTCTCAGGATTGGATTGGGAAGGAGTTGGATATCACATCTCATGTTATAGGAAGGGTCTCAGGATTGGATGGGAAGAGTTGGATATCACATCTCATGCTATAGGAAGGGTCTCAGGTTTGGTAGAAGCATTGGGATATACCATCTCATGCTATAGGAGGGGTCTCAGGCTTGGAATTGGAAGGAGTTGGATATCACATCTCATGATAAAGGAAGGGTCTCAGGTTTGGAAGGGGAAGGATTTGGATATCACATCTCAAGTTATAGGACTGTCTGTGGTTTGGTATTAGAAGCATTGAGATATCATATCTCATGCTATGGAAGGGTCTCAGGATTGGATTGGGAAGGATTTGGATATCACATCTCATGTTATAGGAAGGGTCTCAAGATTGGAATGGGAAGGACTTGGATATCACATCTCATGTTATAGGAAGGGTCTCAGGTTTGTTATTAGAAGCATTGAGATATCACATCTCATGTTATAGGACAGTCTCAGGTTTGGTATTAGAAGCATTGAGATATAACATCTCATAGTATAGGACGGGTCTCAGGATTGGAATTGGAAGGAGTTGAATATCACATCTCATGTTATAGGAAGGGTATCAGGATTGGAATGGGAAGGACTTTGATATCACATCTCACGCTATAGGGAGGGTCTCAGGTTTGGTATTAGAAGCATTGAGATATCACATCTCATGCTATTGGAAGGGTCTCAGGATTGGATTGGGAAGGAGTTGGATATCACATCTCATGTTATAGGAAGGGTCTCAGGATTGGATGGGAAGAGTTGGATATCACATCTCATGCTATAGGAGGGGTCTCAGGTTTGGTAGAAGCATTGGGATATCACATCTCATGCTATAGGAAGGGTCTCAGGATTGGAATGGGAAGGAGTTGGATATCACATCTCATGCTAAAGGAAGAGTCTCAGGTTTGAAGGGGAAGGATTTGGATATCACATCCCAAGTTATAGGACGGGTCTGTGGTTTGATATTAGAAGCATTGAGATATAATATCTCATGCTATCGGAAGGGTCTCAGGATTGGATTGGGAAGGAGTTGGATATCACATTTCATGTTATAGGAAGGCTCTCAGGTTTGTTATTAGAAGCATTGAGATATCACATCTCATGTTATTGGACAGTCTCAGGTTTGGTATTAGAAGCATTGAGATATCACATCTCATGTTACAGGACAGTCTCAGGTTTGGTATTAGAAGCATTGAGATATCATATCTCATGGTATAGGACGGGTCTCAGGATTGGAATGGGAAGGAGTTGGATATCACATCTCATGCTAAAGGAAGGGTCTCAGGTTTGGAAGGGGAAGGATTTGGATATCACATCTCAATTTATAGGACGGGTCTGTGGTTTGGTATTAGAAGCATTGAGATATCATATCTCACGCTATTGGAAGGGTCTCAGGATTGGATTGGGAAGGAGTTGGATATCACATCTCATGTTATAGGAAGGGTCTCAGGATTGGAATGGGAAGGATTTGGATATCACATCTCATGTTATAGGAAGGGTCTCAGGTTTGTTATTAGAAGCATTAAGATATCACATCTCATGTTATAGGACAGTCTCAGGTTTGGTATTAGAAGCATTGAGATATAACATCTCATAGTATAGGACGGGTCTCAGGATTGGAATTGGAAGGAGTTGGATATCACATCTCATGTTATAGGAAGGGTATCAGGATTGGAATGGGAAGGACTTTGATATCACATCTCACGCTATAGGGAGGGTCTCAGGTTTGGTATTAGAAGCATTGAGATATCACATCTCATGCTATTGGAAGGGTCTCAGGATTGGATTGGGAAGGAGTTGGATATCACATGTCATGTTATAGGAAGGGTCTCAGGATTGGATGGGAAGAGTTGGATATCACATCTCATGCTATAGGAAGGGTCTCAGGTTTGGTAGAAGCATTGGGATATCACATCTCATGCTATAGGAAGGGTCTCAGGATTGGAATGGGAAGGAGTTGGATATCACATCTCATGCTAAAGGAAGGGTCTCAGGTTTGGAAGGGGAAGGATTTGGATATCACATCTCAAGTTATAGGACGGGTCTGTGGTTTGATATTAGAAGCATTGAGATATAATATCTCATGCTATCGGAAGGGTCTCAGGATTGGATTGGGAAGGAGTTGGATATCACATCTCATGTTATAGGAAGGCTCTCAGGTTTGTTATTAGAAGCATTGAGATATCACATCTCATGTTATAGGACAGTCTCAGGTTTGGTATTAGAAGCATTGAGATATCACATCTCATGTTATAGGACAGTCTCAGGTTTGGTATTAGAAGCATTGAGATATCATATCTCATGGTATAGGACGGGTCTCAGGATTGGAATGGGAAGGAGTTGGATATCACATCTCATGCTAAAGGAAGGGTCTCAGGTTTGGAAGGGGAAGGATTTGGATATCACATCTCAATTTATAGGACGGGTCTTTGGTTTGGTATTAGAAGCATTGAGATATCATATCTCATGCTATCGGAAGGGTCTCAGGATTGGATTGGGAAGGAGTTGGATATCTCATCTCATGTTATAGGAAGGGTCTCAGGATTGGAATGGGAAGGATTTGGATATCAAATCTCATGTTATAGGAAGGGTCTCAGGTTTGGTATTAGAAGCATTGAGATATCACATCTCATGTTATAGGACAGTGTCAGGTTTGGTATTAGAAGCATTGAGATATCATATCTCATGGTATACGACGGGTCTCAGGATTGGAATGGGAAGGAGTTGGATATCACATCTCATGCTATAGGAAGGGTCTCAGGATTAGAATTGGAAGGATTTGGATATCACATCTCATGTTATAGGAAGGGTCTCAGGTTTGTTATTAGAAGCATTGAGATATCACATCTCATGTTATAGGACAGTCTCAGGTTTGGTATTAGAAGCATTGAGATATCACATCTCATGGTATAGGGCGGGTCTCAGGATTGGAATGGGAAGGATTTGGATATCACATCTCATGTTATAGGAAGGGTCTCAGGTTTGTTATTAGAAGCATTGAGATATCACATCTCATGTTATAGGACAGTCTCAGGTTTGGTATTAGAAGCATTGAGATATCACATCTCATGGTATAGGACGGGTCTCAGGATTGGAATGGAAAGGAGTTGGATATCACATCTCATGCTATTGGAAGGGTCTCAGGATTGGAATGGGAAGGAGTTGGATATCACATTTCATGCTATAGGAAGGGTCTCAGGATTGGAATGGGAAGGATTTGGATATCACATCTCATGTTATAGGAAGGGTCTCAGGTTTGTTATTAGAAGCATTGAGATATCACATCTCATGTTATAGGACAGTCTCAGGTTTGGTATTAGAAGCATTGAGATATCACATCTCATGGTATAGGACGGGTCTCAGGATTGGAATGGGAAGGAGTTGGATATCACATCTCATGCTGTAGGAAGGGTCTCAGGATTGGAATGGGAAGGAGTTTGATATCCCATCTCATGCTATAGGAAGGGTCACAGGTTGGAATTGGAAGGAGTTGGATATCACATCTCATGCTATCGGAAGGGTCTCAGGATTGGAATGGGAAAGAGTTGGATATCACCTCTCATGCTATAGGGAGGGTCTTAGGTTTGATATTAGAAGCATTGAGATATCATATCTCATGCTATCGGAAGGGTCTCAGGATTGGATTGGGAAGGAGTTGGATATCACATCTCATGTTATAGGAAGGGTCTCAGGATTGGATGGGAAGAGTTGGATATCACATCTCGTTATAGGAAGGGTATCAGGATTGGAATGGGAAGGACTTTGATATCACATCTCACGCTATAGGGAGGGTCTCAGGTTTGGTATTAGAAGCATTGAGACATCACATCTCATGCTATCGGAAGGGTCTCAGGATTGGATTGGGAAGGAGTTGGATATCACATCTCATGTTATAGGAAGGGTCTCAGGATTGGAATGGGAAGGACTTGGACATCACATCTCATGTTATAGGAAGGGTCTCAGGTTTGTTATTAGAAGCATTGAGATATCACATCTCATGTTATAGGACAGTCTCAGGTTTGGTATTAGAAGCATTGAGATATAACATCTCATGACATAGGACGGATCTCAGGATTGGATGGGAAGAGTTGGAGATCACATCTCATGTTATAGGAAGGGTCTCAGGTTTGGTAGAAGCATTGAGATATCACATCTCATGCTATAGGAAGGGTCTCAGGATTGGAATGGGAAGGAGTTGGATATCACATCTCATGATAAAGGAAGGGTCTCAGGTTTGGAAGGGGAAGGATTTGGATATCACATCTCAAGTTATAGTACAGGTTTGTGGTTTGGTATTAGAAGCATTGAGATATCATATCTCATGCTATCGGAAGGGTCTCAGGATTGGATTGGGAAGGAGTTCGATATCCCATCTCATGTTATAGGAAGGGTCTCAAGATTGGAATGGGAAGGACTTGCATATCACATCTCATGTTATAGGAAGGGTCTCAGGTTTGTTATTAGAAGCATTGAGAAATCACATCTCATGTTATAGGACAGTCTCAGGTTTGGTATTAGAAGCATTGAGATATAACATCTCATAGTATAGGACGGGTCTCGGGATTGGAATGGGAAGGAGTTGGATCTCACATCTCATGCTATAGGAAGGGTCTCAGGTTTGGTAGAAGCATTGAGATATCACATCTCATGCTATCGGAAGGGTCTCAGGATTGGATTGGGAAGGAGTTGGATATCACATCTCATGTTATAGGAAGGATCTCAGGTTTGGTATTAATAGCATTGAGATATCACATCTCATGCTATAGGAAGGGTCTCAGGATTGGAATGGGAAGGAGTTGGATATCACATCTCATGCTATAGGAAGGGTCTCAGGTTTGGTAGAAGCATTAGGATATCACATCTCATGTTATAGGAAGGGTCTCAGGATTGGAATGGGAAGGATTTGGATATCACATCTCATGTTATAGGAAGGGTCTCAGGTTTGTTATTAGAAGCATTGAGATATCATATCTCATGCTATCGGAAGGGTCTCAGGATTGGATTGGGAAGGATTTGGATATCACATCTCATGTTATAGTAAGGGTCTCAGGTTTGTTATTAGAAGCATTGAGATATCATATCTCATGCTATCGGAAGGGTCTCAGGATTGGATTGGGAAGGAGTTGGATATCACATCTCATGTTACAGGAAGGGTCTCAGGATTGGAATGGGAAGGAGTTGGATATCATATCTCATGCTATAGGAAGGGTCACAGGTTGGAATTGGAAGGAGTTGGATATCACATCTCATGCTATCGGAAGGGTCTCAGGATTGGAATGGGAAGGAGTTGGATATCACATCTCATGCTATAGGAAGGGTCTCAGGATTGGAATGGGAAGTAGTTTGATATCACATCTCATGCCATAGGAAGGTCTCAGGTATGGTAGAAACATTAAGATATCACATCTCATGCTATCGGAAGGGTCTCAGGATTGGATTGGGAAGGAGTTGGATATCCCATCTCATGCTATAGGAAGGGTCACAGGTTGGAATTGGAAGGAGTTGGATATCACATCTCATGCTATCGGAACGGTATCAGGATTGGAATGGGAAGGAGTTGGATATCACATCTCATGCTATAGGGAGGGTCTCAGGTTTGATATTAGAAGCATTGAGATATCATATCTCATGCTATCGGAAGGGTCTCAGGATTGGATTGGGAAGGAGTTGGATATCACATCTCATGTTATAGGAAGGGTCTCAGGTTTGTTATTAGAAGCATTGAGATATCACATCTCATGTTATAGGACAGTCTCAGGTTTGGTATTAGAAGCATTGAGATATAACATTTCATAGTATAGGACGGGTCTCAGGATTGGAATGGGAAGGAGTTGGATATCACATCTCATGCTATAGGGAGGGTCTCAGGTTTGATATTAGAAGAATTGAGATATCACATCTCATGCTATCGGAAGGGTCTCAGGTTTGGAAGGGGAAGGATTTAGATATCACGTCTCATGTTATAGGACGGGTCTCAGGTTTGGTATAAGAAGCATTAAGATATCACATCTCATGCTATCGGAAGGGTCTCAGGATTGGATTGGGAAGGAGTTGGATATCACATCTCATGTTATAGGAAGGGTCTCAGGATTGGATGGGAAGAGTTGGATATCACATCTCATGCTATAGGAGGGGTCTCAGGTTTGGTAGAAGCATTGGGATATCACATCTCATGCTATAGGAAGGGTCTCAGGATTGGAATGGGAAGGAGTTGGATATCACATCTCATGCTAAAGGAAGAGTCTCAGGTTTGAAAGGGGAAGGATTTGGATATCACATCCCAAGTTATAGGACGGGTCTGTGGTTTGATATTAGAAGCATTGAGATATAATATCTCATGCTATCGGAAGGGTCTCAGGATTGGATTGGGAAGGAGTTGAATATCACATTTCATGTTATAGGAAGGCTCTCAGGTTTGTTATTAGAAGCATTGAGATATCACATCTCATGTTATAGGACAGTCTCAGGTTTGGTATTAGAAGCATTGAGATATCACATCTCATGTTACAGGACAGTCTCAGGTTTGGTATTAGAAGCATTGAGATATCATATCTCATGGTATAGGACGGGTCTCAGGATTGGAATGGGAAGGAGTTGGATATCACATCTCATGCTAAAGGAAGGGTCTCAGGTTTGGAAGGGGAAGGATTTGGATATCACATCTCAATTTATAGGACGGGTCTGTGGTTTGGTATTAGAAGCATTGAGATATCATATCTCACGCTATTGGAAGGGTCTCAGGATTGGATTGGGAAGGAGTTGGATATCACATCTCATGTTATAGGAAGGGTCTCAGGATTGGAATGGGAAGGATTTGGATATCACATCTCATGTTATAGGAAGGGTCTCAGGTTTGTTATTAGAAGCATTAAGATATCACATCTCATGTTATAGGACAGTCTCAGGTTTGGTATTAGAAGCATTGAGATATAACATCTCATAGTATAGGACGGGTCTCAGGATTGGAATTGGAAGGAGTTGGATATCACATCTCATGTTATAGGAAGGGTATCAGGATTGGAATGGGAAGGACTTTGATATCACATCTCACGCTATAGGGAGGGTCTCAGGTTTGGTATTAGAAGCATTGAGATATCACATCTCATGCTATTGGAAGGGTCTCAGGATTGGATTGGGAAGGAGTTGGATATCACATGTCATGTTATAGGAAGGGTCTCAGGATTGGATGGGAAGAGTTGGATATCACATCTCATGCTATAGGAAGGGTCTCAGGTTTGGTAGAAGCATTGGGATATCACATCTCATGCTATAGGAAGGGTCTCAGGATTGGAATGGGAAGGAGTTGGATATCACATCTCATGCTAAAGGAAGGGTCTCAGGTTTGGAAGGGGAAGGATTTGGATATCACATCTCAAGTTATAGGACGGGTCTGTGGTTTGATATTAGAAGCATTGAGATATAATATCTCATGCTATCGGAAGGGTCTCAGGATTGGATTGGGAAGGAGTTGGATATCACATCTCATGTTATAGGAAGGCTCTCAGGTTTGTTATTAGAAGCATTGAGATATCACATCTCATGTTATAGGACAGTCTCAGGTTTGGTATTAGAAGCATTGAGATATCACATCTCATGTTATAGGACAGTCTCAGGTTTGGTATTAGAAGCATTGAGATATCATATCTCATGGTATAGGACGGGTCTCAGGATTGGAATGGGAAGGAGTTGGATATCACATCTCATGCTAAAGGAAGGGTCTCAGGTTTGGAAGGGGAAGGATTTGGATATCACATCTCAATTTATAGGACGGGTCTTTGGTTTGGTATTAGAAGCATTGAGATATCATATCTCATGCTATCGGAAGGGTCTCAGGATTGGATTGGGAAGGAGTTGGATATCTCATCTCATGTTATAGGAAGGGTCTCAGGATTGGAATGGGAAGGATTTGGATATCAAATCTCATGTTATAGGAAGGGTCTCAGGTTTGGTATTAGAAGCATTGAGATATCACATCTCATGTTATAGGACAGTGTCAGGTTTGGTATTAGAAGCATTGAGATATCATATCTCATGGTATACGACGGGTCTCAGGATTGGAATGGGAAGGAGTTGGATATCACATCTCATGCTATAGGAAGGGTCTCAGGATTAGAATTGGAAGGATTTGGATATCACATCTCATGTTATAGGAAGGGTCTCAGGTTTGTTATTAGAAGCATTGAGATATCACATCTCATGTTATAGGACAGTCTCAGGTTTGGTATTAGAAGCATTGAGATATCACATCTCATGGTATAGGGCGGGTCTCAGGATTGGAATGGGAAGGATTTGGATATCACATCTCATGTTATAGGAAGGGTCTCAGGTTTGTTATTAGAAGCATTGAGATATCACATCTCATGTTATAGGACAGTCTCAGGTTTGGTATTAGAAGCATTGAGATATCACATCTCATGGTATAGGACGGGTCTCAGGATTGGAATGGAAAGGAGTTGGATATCACATCTCATGCTATTGGAAGGGTCTCAGGATTGGAATGGGAAGGAGTTGGATATCACATTTCATGCTATAAGAAGGGTCTCAGGATTGGAATGGGAAGGATTTGGATATCACATCTCATGTTATAGGAAGGGTCTCAGGTTTGTTATTAGAAGCATTGAGATATCACATCTCATGTTATAGGACAGTCTCAGGTTTGGTATTAGAAGCATTGAGATATCACATCTCATGGTATAGGACGGGTCTCAGGATTGGAATGGGAAGGAGTTGGATATCACATCTCATGCTGTAGGAAGGGTCTCAGGATTGGAATGGGAAGGAGTTTGATATCCCATCTCATGCTATAGGAAGGGTCACAGGTTGGAATTGGAAGGAGTTGGATATCACATCTCATGCTATCGGAAGGGTCTCAGGATTGGAATGGGAAAGAGTTGGATATCACCTCTCATGCTATAGGGAGGGTCTTAGGTTTGATATTAGAAGCATTGAGATATCATATCTCATGCTATCGGAAGGGTCTCAGGATTGGATTGGGAAGGAGTTGGATATCACATCTCATGTTATAGGAAGGGTCTCAGGATTGGATGGGAAGAGTTGGATATCACATCTCGTTATAGGAAGGGTATCAGGATTGGAATGGGAAGGACTTTGATATCACATCTCACGCTATAGGGAGGGTCTCAGGTTTGGTATTAGAAGCATTGAGACATCACATCTCATGCTATCGGAAGGGTCTCAGGATTGGATTGGGAAGGAGTTGGATATCACATCTCATGTTATAGGAAGGGTCTCAGGATTGGAATGGGAAGGACTTGGACATCACATCTCATGTTATAGGAAGGGTCTCAGGTTTGTTATTAGAAGCATTGAGATATCACATCTCATGTTATAGGACAGTCTCAGGTTTGGTATTAGAAGCATTGAGATATAACATCTCATGACATAGGACGGATCTCAGGATTGGATGGGAAGAGTTGGAGATCACATCTCATGTTATAGGAAGGGTCTCAGGTTTGGTAGAAGCATTGAGATATCACATCTCATGCTATAGGAAGGGTCTCAGGATTGGAATGGGAAGGAGTTGGATATCACATCTCATGATAAAGGAAGGGTCTCAGGTTTGGAAGGGGAAGGATTTGGATATCACATCTCAAGTTATAGTACAGGTCTGTGGTTTGGTATTAGAAGCATTGAGATATCATATCTCATGCTATCGGAAGGGTCTCAGGATTGGATTGGGAAGGAGTTCGATATCCCATCTCATGTTATAGGAAGGGTCTCAAGATTGGAATGGGAAGGACTTGCATATCACATCTCATGTTATAGGAAGGGTCTCAGGTTTGTTATTAGAAGCATTGATAAATCACATCTCATGTTATAGGACAGTCTCAGGTTTGGTATTAGAAGCATTGAGATATAACATCTCATAGTATAGGACGGGTCTCGGGATTGGAATGGGAAGGAGTTGGATCTCACATCTCATGCTATAGGAAGGGTCTCAGGTTTGGTAGAAGCATTGAGATATCACATCTCATGCTATCGGAAGGGTCTCAGGATTGGATTGGGAAGGAGTTGGATATCACATCTCATGTTATAGGAAGGATCTCAGGTTTGGTATTAATAGCATTGAGATATCACATCTCATGCTATAGGAAGGGTCTCAGGATTGGAATGGGAAGGAGTTGGATATCACATCTCATGCTATAGGAAGGGTCTCAGGTTTGGTAGAAGCATTAGGATATCACATCTCATGTTATAGGAAGGGTCTCAGGATTGGAATGGGAAGGATTTGGATATCACATCTCATGTTATAGGAAGGGTCTCAGGTTTGTTATTAGAAGCATTGAGATATCATATCTCATGCTATCGGAAGGGTCTCAGGATTGGATTGGGAAGGATTTGGATATCACATCTCATGTTATAGTAAGGGTCTCAGGTTTGTTATTAGAAGCATTGAGATATCATATCTCATGCTATCGGAAGGGTCTCAGGATTGGATTGGGAAGGAGTTGGATATCACATCTCATGTTACAGGAAGGGTCTCAGGATTGGAATGGGAAGGAGTTGGATATCATATCTCATGCTATAGGAAGGGTCACAGGTTGGAATTGGAAGGAGTTGGATATCACATCTCATGCTATCGGAAGGGTCTCAGGATTGGAATGGGAAGGAGTTGGATATCACATCTCATGCTATAGGAAGGGTCTCAGGATTGGAATGGGAAGTAGTTTGATATCACATCTCATGCCATAGGAAGGTCTCAGGTATGGTAGAAACATTAAGATATCACATCTCATGCTATCGGAAGGGTCTCAGGATTGGATTGGGAAGGAGTTGGATATCCCATCTCATGCTATAGGAAGGGTCACAGGTTGGAATTGGAAGGAGTTGGATATCACATCTCATGCTATCGGAAGGGTATCAGGATTGGAATGGGAAGGAGTTGGATATCACATCTCATGCTATAGGGAGGGTCTCAGGTTTGATATTAGAAGCATTGAGATATCATATCTCATGCTATCGGAAGGGTCTCAGGATTGGATTGGGAAGGAGTTGGATATCACATCTCATGTTATAGGAAGGGTCTCGGGTTTGTTATTAGAAGCATTGAGATATCACATCTCATGTTATAGGACAGTCTCAGGTTTGGTATTAGAAGCATTGAGATATAACATTTCATAGTATAGGACGGGTCTCAGGATTGGAATGGGAAGGAGTTGGATATCACATCTCATGCTATAGGGAGGGTCTCAGGTTTGATATTAGAAGAATTGAGATATCACATCTCATGCTATCGGAAGGGTCTCAGGTTTGGAAGGGGAAGGATTTAGATATCACGTCTCATGTTATAGGACGGGTCTCAGGTTTGGTATAAGAAGCATTAAGATATCACATCTCATGCTATCGGAAGGGTCTCAGGATTGGATTGGGAAGGAGTTGGATATCCCATCTCATGCTATAGGAAGGGTATCAGGTTGGAATGGGAAGGAGTTTGATATCACATCTCATGATATAGGAAGGGTCTCAGGTTTTTAGAAGCATTAAGATATCACATCTCATGCTATCGAAAGGGTCTCATGATTGGATTGGGAAGGAATTGGATATCCCATGTCATGCTATAGGAAGGGTCTCAGTTTGGAATGGGAAGAAGTTGGATATCACATCTCATGTTATAGGAAGGGTCTCCGGATTGGAATAGGAAGGACTTGGATATCACATCTCATGCTATAGGGAGGGTCTCAGGTTTGATATTAGAAGCATTGAGATATCACATCTCATGCTATCGGAAGGGTCTCAGGATTGGAATGGGAAGGAGTTGGATATCACATCTCATGCTAAAGGAAGGGTCTCAGGTTTGGAAAGGGAAGGATTTAGATATCACATATCATGTTATAAGATGGTTCTCAGGGTTGGTTTGGAAGCATTGAGATATCACATCTCATGGTATAGGAAGGGTCTCAGGATTGGAATGGGAAGGAGTTGGATATCACATCTCATGCTATAGGAAGGGTCTCAGATTTGGAATGTGAAGGAGTTGGATATCACATCTCATGTTATGGGAAGGATCTCAGGTTTTGTATTTGAAGCATTGATATATCACATCTCATGCTATAGGAATGGTCTCAGGATTGGAATGGGAAGGAGTTGGATATCACATCTCATGCTATTGAAAGGGTCTCAGGTTTGGTAGAAGCATTGAGATAACACATCTCATGCTATAGGAAGGGTCTCAGGATTGAAATGGGAAGGAGTTGGATATCACATCTCATGCCATAGGAAGGGTCTCAGGTTTGGTATAAGCATTGAGATATCACATCTCTGCTATCGGAAGGGTCTCAGGATTGGAGTGGGAAGGAGTTGGATATCCCATCTCATGGCATAGGAAGGGTCTCAGGTTTGGTATTAGAAGCATTGCGATATCACGTCTCATGTTATAGGACGGGTCTCAGGTTTGGTATTAGAAGCATTAAGATATCATATCTCATGCTATCGGAAGGGTCTCAGGATTGGATTGGGAAGGAGTTGGATATCCCATCTCATGCTATAGGAAGGGTATCAGGTTGGAATGGGAAGGAGTTTGAAATCACATCTCATGCTATAGGAAGGGTCTCAGGTTTGTTATTAGAAGCATTGCGATATCACATCTCATGTTATAGGACAGTCTCAGGTTTGGTATTAGAAGCATTGAGATATCACATCTCATGGTATAGGGCGGGTCTCAGGATTGGAATGGGAAGGATTTGGATATCACATCTCATGTTATAGGAAGGGTCTCAGGTTTGTTATTAGAAGCATTGAGATATCACATCTCATGTTATAGGACAGTCTCAGGTTTGGTATTAGAAGCATTGAGATATCACATCTCATGGTATAGGACGGGTCTCAGGATTGGAATGGAAAGGAGTTGGATTTCACATCTCATGCTATTGGAAGGGTCTCAGGATTGGAATGGGAAGGAATTGGATATCACATCTCATGCTATTGGAAGGGTCTCAGGATTGGAATGGGAAGGAGTTTGATATCACATCTCATTCTATAGGAAGGGTCTCAGGATTGGAATGGGAAGGAGTTGGATATCACATCTCATGTTATAGGAAGGGACTCAGGTTTGATATTAGAAGAACTGAGAAATCAGATCTCATCCTTTATGAAGGGACTCAAGTTTGGTATTTGAAGGAGTGAGATAATAAATCTCATCCTATCGGAAGGGTCTCAGGATTGGAATGGGAAGGAGTTGAATATCACATCTCATGCAATAGGAAGGATCTCAGGTTTGGTAGAAGCATTGAGATATCACATCTCGTGCTATAGGAACGGTCTCAGGATTGGAATGGGAAGGAGTTGGATATCACATCTCATCCTATAGGAAGGGTCTCAGGTTTGAAATGGGAAGGATTTGGATATCACATCTCTTGCAATAGGAAGGGTCTCAGGTTTGGTATTATAAATATTGAGATATCACATCTCATGGTATAGGAAGGGTCTCAGGATTGGAATCGGAAGGAGTTGGATTTCACATCTCATGTTATAGGAAGGGTCTCAGGTTTTGTTTTAGAAGCACTGAGATATCAAATCTCATGCTATATGAAGAGACGCAGGATTGGAATGGGAAGAAGTCGGATATCACATCTCATGCTAAAGGAAGGGTCTCGGGTTTGGAAGGGGAAGGATTTGGATATCACATCTCAAGTTATAGGACGGGTCTGTGGTTTGGTATTAGAAGCATTGAGATATCATATCTCATGCTATCGGAAGGGTCTCAGGATTGGATTGGGAAGGAGTTGGATATCACATCTCATGTTATAGGAAGGGTCTCAGGATTGGAATGGGAAGCATTTGGATATCACATCTCATGTTATAGGAAGCGTCTCAGGTTTGTTATTAGAAGCATTGAGATATCACATCTCATGTTATAGGACAGTCTAAGGTTTGGTATTAGAAGCATTGAGATATCATATCTCATGGTATAGTACGGGTCTCAGGATTGGAATGGGAAGGAGTTGGATATCACATCTCATGCTATCGGAAGGGTCTCAGGATTGGAATGGGAAGGAGTTTGATATCACATCTCATTCCATAGGAAGGTCTCAGGTTTGGTAGAAGCATTAAGATATCACATCTCATGCTATCGGAAGGGTCTCAGGATTGGATTGGGAAGGAGTTGGATATCACATCTCATGCTAAAGGAAGGGTCTCAGGTTTGGAAGAGGAAGGATTTGGATATCACATCTCAAGTTATAGGAGGGGTCTGTGGTTTGGTATTAGAAGCATTGAGATATCATATCTCATGCTATCGGAAGGGTCTCAGGATTGGATTGGGAAGGAGTTGGATATCACATCTCATGTTATAGGAAGGGTCTCAAGATTGGAATGGGAAGGATTTGGATATCATATCTCATGTTATAGGAAGGGTCTCAGGTTTGTTATTAGAAGCATTGAGATATCACATCTCATGTTATAGGACAGTCTCAGGTTTGGTATTAGAAGCATTGAGATATCACATCTCATGGTATAGGACGGGTCTCAGGATTGGAATGGGAAGGAGTTGGATATCACATCTCATGCTGTAGGAAGGGTCTCAGGATGGGAATGGGAAGGAGTTTGATATCCCATCTCATGCTATAGGAAGGGTCACAGGTTGGAATTGGAAGGAGTTGGATATCTCATCTCATGCTATCGGAAGGGTCTCATGATTGGAATGGGAAAGAGTTGGATATCACCTCTCATGCTATAGGGAGGGTCTTAGGTTTGATATTAGAAGCATTGAGATATCATATCTCATGCTATCGGAAGGGTCTCAGGATTGGATTGGGAAGGAGTTGGATATCACATCTCATGTTATAGGAAGGGTCTCAGGATTGGATGGGAAGAGTTGGATATCACATCTCGTTATAGGAAGGGTATCAGGATTGGAATGGGAAGGACTTTGATATCACATCTCACGCTATAGGGAGGGTCTCAGGTTTGGTATTAAAAGCATTGAGATATCACATCTCATGCTATCGGAAGGGTCTCAGGATTGGATTGGGAAGGAGTTGGATATCATATCTCATGTTATAGGAAGGGTCTCAGGATTGGAAATGGAAGGACTTGGACATCACATCTCATGTTATGGGAAGGGTCTCAGGTTTGTTATTAGAAGCATTGAGATATCACATCTCATGTTATAGGACAGTCTCAGGTTTGGTATTAGAAGCATTGAGATATAACATCTCATGGCATAGGACGGGTCTCAGGATTGGATGGGAAGAGTTGGAGATCACATCTCATGCTATAGGAAGGGTCTCAGGTTTGGTAGAAGCATTGAGATATCACATCTCATGCTATAGGAAGGGTCTCAGGATTGGAATGGGAAGGAGTTGGATATCACATCTGATGATAAAGGAAGGGTCTCAGGTTTGGAAGGGGAAGGATTTGGATATCACATCTCAAGTTACAGGACGGGTCTGTGGTTTGGTATTAGAAGCATTGAGATATCATATCTCATGCTATCGGAAGGGTCTCAGGATTGGATTGGGAAGGAGTTCGATATCCCATCTCATGTTATAGGAAGGGTCTCAAGATTGGAATGGGAAGGACTTGCATATCACATCTCATTTTATAGGAAGGGTCTCAGGTTTGTTATTAGGAGCATTGAGAAATCACATCTCATGTTATAGGACAGTCTCAGGTTTGGTATTAGAAGCATTGAGATATAACATCTCATAGTATAGGACGGGCCTCGGGATTGGAATGGGAAGGAGTTGGATCTCACATCTCATGCTATAGGAAGGGTCTCAGGTTTGGTAGAAGCATTGAGATATCACATCTCATGCTATCGGAAGGGTCTCAGGATTGGATTGGGAAGGAGTTGGATATCACATCTCATGTTATAGGAAGGATCTCAGGTTTGGTATTAATAGCATTGAGATATCACATCTCATGCTATAGGAAGGGTCTCAGGATTGGAATGGGAAGGAGTTGGATATCACATCTCATGCTATATGAAGGGTCTCAGGTTTGGTAGAAGCATTAGGATATCACATCTCATGTTATAGGAAGGGTCTCAGGATTGGAATGGGAAGGATTTGGATATCACATCTCATGTTATAGGAAGGGTCTCAGGTTTGTTATTAGAAGCATTGAGATATCATATCTCATGCTATCGGAAGGGTCTCAGGATTGGATTGGGAAGGATTTGGATATCACATCTTATGTTATAGGAAGGGTCTCAGGTTTGTTATTAGAAGCATTGAGATATCATATCTCATGCTATCGGAAGGGTCTCAGGATTGGATTGGGAAGGAGTTGGATATCACATCTCATGTTATAGGAAGGGTCTCAGGATTGGAATGGGAAGGAGTTGGATATCATATCTCATGCTATAGGAAGGGTCACAGGTTGGAATTGGAAGGAGTTGGATATCACATCTCATGCTATCGGAAGGGTCTCAGGATTGGAATGTGTTAGGAAAGATTTCGTAATTGTAGGTAATTTTCCTTCCATGTGGCAACCCCTAAACTTTTTGCTGTTGTTTTTCACCTTGTTCTTGACTTTGCCAGAGAAGTGCAGCCTTCTGCCGCACTCCTCTGGGCTTTCGCTCCTTTTCTTACGGGGAAACTGACATGCCCTTAAGACAGTCAGTACCGGGGAACGCTGTTTCCCGTAGTTTATATTATCATGTTGCGGCTTTAGTGCAACATGACACAAGAGGGCACTGTAAGCTAAGTTACAGCTCTCTTGGGTCTCTAGCCTTCTACAGGCCCTAGATACTCTTTTAGGATGGTATTTTGATCGGTGCAAGTCATTCAGGGACTGGAATGGTGGCAGCGATCGTTTTGTTTATTTTGAGCTCCTTTTGGCGTTCTGAGCACGTTTTTCGCACTGAACCCAAAATGGTGGCCTGGCTCCCAAAATGGCCAGACCACGAGGCTCCTTTGTCCTGTCCACTGACCATCTTGCTCCCTTCACCTTCCCCAGGTCGAGCGACCCGGGGCCTTCCTTATATGGGCATGTACTTTCCCGCGAAACGTGGTTGCTTTCGCGGGCTTCTACATGTCGTTTGTGTGCCTCCAGGGTGTGGGCTGGGATGTCTGGTCCCAATACACATCCTGGGTGCCAGAGAGTCTAGGGTAGTCTGAATGCCTGGGACCACCATGGTCCGTGATTGGTCCACGTATGGTATGTGTGTTGATGAGCGGATCTCCCATTGGCTCCCCTCCGTTTTGGCGCGAAGGGAACCGTGGATAAGAGGGGGCTGGAAACACCACTACCATGTCGATCTCCTGAGTTCTCACGAACGAAGGAATACAGGAGCCAAGTATCCTGCAACCAAGAGGCTGGACCGAGGAATCGCTGGTGACCCGCTGAAGGAATCCTCCTTTGCACTGCTGTCGTCCTGTGAAACCCTTTCCTCCTTTGATCGAAGCAGAAGGCCTGTACTGGTGCTTCGACCTTTGGAATAGCAGGAACAGCTATTCCCGGCGGCTTCATCATCTCCTGCCAAGTAAGCCTTCGGAAGTGTCTCTGGGCCATCCAGTTGACTGACCAGCTTACAAGGGAGTCCTGCTCTGTAACCGCCGCCAGGTTGTGTTGTATTTCGAGTCCTTGTCACTCTCCCACGCTTCGTACACTTGGCGTTCCCAAGTCTGAAGGGAGGAGTGTACATTTGGCTCGGATACACACGGCCGCTCCGTTGTCCTGCTGCGGCAACAAACTGTGCTGGTTTCGTCGATTGGGACGTCTTTTTGCTCTACACGACTACGAGGCGTTCCCTGCTCTTCTGAACCTGCCAGCTGCTGAAACTAACGTGGAGAAGCCTGGGTCTGCTTGCTTCGGGGACCGGTGAGTAGTATAGCTAGGATCTGGTCGCCCTCCTGCAGTAGCCCATTGCTTTTCCCCGCTGTGTAAAAACAGCACCCTTTTGTCCGTACTCGCGCTCTGCTTCTGCTCGCTGTGGAGGCTGCGCTTGAGTTGCGGAACCTGTTCTCCTTCTGCTGTGCACTAACCCGAACTGCCTGACTTCCTCCGAAGAGCTTCTCCTTTTGCCTGTTGGCACCGGCGTGGCAGGTACTTTGAGCACAAGGCTCCACTCTTCGCAGGGCTCGGACTTCCATCTAGTTAGGTGCCTCTGAAGGCGAACTGAGTCTAAAGCGTTATCGCACTGCCTGTTTTCCTTCCCTTTCAGGTGGACTACACATTTCGTGCCTCTAATGCTTGCGACTGTCGTATTTGTATATATATTGTGTTGATATGGTATGTGTTGGCTTAATATTGTGATATTGTGATTTTCTCGCTATGGTCATTATTTTAAAGGCCTTAAAATAAATGTGTATATATTTTTGATATAACAACTGTTTGGAGTAGTTTGTAAGCGCTCTTGCTTTGTGTGCTCATTGCGGGCTTTCAGTCACCCTCACCCCTCTTGAGACCTAGTCTTGACCGCCGCGATCGCTACCTTGATTGGTCTGGCTCGTCCAGAGGTTAGCCTGTTCCAAGTAATTAGGTTGGCCTTCTGAACTTCTGCGCCACCAGGACAGAGTTCAGAAATCTGTCTTAACAAATTGGTGTACAGCGGTGGGATACGACTGAAGGTATCCAGTGTTGCGCACGAACTAGGGCATTTCAGGTTATTCCAACCAGTACACGTAGTGAATTGTAGTATAACTTTAAAAAGGCCATAGTCCTATCAAACAGTATGGAAACAAATACCTTGTTAACTTTAAATGCTTCCAAATCAGAAACATTGAAGAAGATGTGTGCGGAGAGAGGTGTTTCCTCTCAAGGCACTAAATTGGAAATGATCCAAAGAATCGTGGCGTGGCAAGAAGCGCAGCTTGACGCTATAACTTCTGAGGACAGTGCAGAAGGTGGTGGGGCTGCTCTCACTGGTAGAACCGACGGTTCTGCCGCTGCACTGATCCATCGCGACCACGAGTACAGGGAGGATGTGATGTCTAATGTTTCCTCTGCCAGTGCTGATGGGGAGGCTATGCTTGAATTCAAGAAGCAAGAGCTGCGGTTTAGGCAGCAGGAGCTTGAATTCAGCATAGCCAAACTAAAAATCGAACAGGCAGAAAAACAAAAAGACAGGGATCACCAGTTGGAACTGGCCAAGCTTCAGGTTGCAAATGGGTCCAAGGGTCCTGGACATGGGTCTGGGGCTTCCTCTCATCCACGGTTTCCGAAAGATCTGTTCAGTGTGTATGAAGAAAGGAATGACATTATGGACTGGCTGAATGCGTTTGAGTATGCATGCGAGGTTCAAGAAGTTGACAATGCTGATAAGATTGCGTGGTTGCTCAGTAGACTGCCCCATTCTGGCTGTAGTGCCATTATGGAAATGTCGAAGGCTGAGCGAGCTGATTTCGCAATGTTAAAGCAAACTCTCATTTTAAAGTTTGGGAAGACTCCGGCCCAATATTTAAAGTGTTTTCGAGAGTATAAGAAAAAGGAAGGTGGTACTTGGGTATCTTATGTCGCTGAATCTTTGAAAAACTTAACTGGCTGGGTCGAAGGTTATAAGGTTTCTACCTTCGAAGGCATGATAAATCTTGTCATGCTGGAACACATTTTTGCTTCTTCTTCCCCGGAGCTTAAGCAGCATTTGGCCGATTCGAAGGAGATAGATCCTAAGAAGCTGTCCATTGCAGCAGACTTATGGGTGTCACATCGAGTGTCCCATAAGGACAAAACTCATCCTGGTAAGCAGGAGGAAGGGAAAAAGTCCAAAGATATGGAGGGTGGGGAATCTGCTAAATCTTCTTCCCATAAGGGCCACAAAAAGAAAAACAAGGGTAAGACACAAGAGAACTCACAGGGTAGTGGAGGTCAGCCTCCGAAACAGAACTCTGGTTACAATAAGCCTCCCTACGTAAACAGACCCACTGGGGCTTGTTTTTCTTGTGGAGCAACTGACCATGTGAAGGGGGATCCCCGGTGTAAGGTTAGACCTTTGGGGGTCCACTCCGCTAATCTGGCCTTCTCCTCCTATGAGGAAGAAGAGATTACAGGAGCATCCTTCTCCTCAGACTCGTTTCCCAGCGGGATAGAGGCTGAGGTAGTTTTAGTGTCCCTGGGTTCCTGGGAGCCTATAGTCGCAGAGGCTTATGCTAGGATTCCGGATAATACCAAGCACTACTTTAAAGACAGTGTGCTGATCAATGGAGTAGATACTCCAGCTCTTAGGGATAGTGGGTGCAGTCGCACTGTAGTGGATTCTACCTTGGTAGACTCAGAGGAAGTTGCCAGAGCTACTCTGATGCCCACTAAGTTGGCTGACGGCCCCCTCCGTATGTTTCCAGTAATACCTGTAAATCTTACTTTAAATGGTACAGCAGTCAGGATTCCAGTGAGCATTCAGAGAAACTAACCCGGGAAAGGTCTTGTTGGGTAATGATCTCAGAGCTTTAGGGCTCGTAGGAGACACTGCCGAAAGACCCTACACACGGTCTCAAGCACGGGCAGCATTGGCCAAGTCCAATACCCCGCCCCAGCCGAAGGGGAAACCCAAGGCGAAAGGAGTCTACAAGTCAAAAGCGGAAAGAGAATATTCCCCCGAGCTCGCCTACCACTGCGGTGGATGAAGTTGATCAATCGCCCGGGCCTGACGAGGAGGTGGCGATGCCTGAAGTATTCGACCCCAACGATCATCCTGAACTAAAAGACTTGTTAGTTGAAGGAGGTCCTGATAGGGACGAATTCAGTAAAGGCCAACGTGAGTGCCCATCTCTGGAAGGCCTAAGGAGACAGGCCTGCTCCCAGCTTGAGGGTGAACCTCCTGGGATGCATAGGATTTACCAGGAAGGTGGACTCCTGTATAGTGAGCCCACAGAGTCTACAGGAGGAGACCATAGGAGGTTGGTGGTTCCCCTTGCTGTTAGGCCCTTCCTCCTGCAGTTGGCGCATGACGTTCCCCTTGCTGGTCACCTTGGTATGAGGAAGACCAAGCAAAGGTTATCCATGCACTTCTACTGGCCCAAGATGGGGGAGCAAGTAGAAAGTCACTGCAGGAGTTGTGCCGCCTGCCAGTTGTCTGGTAAGGTTGGCGCGACAATCCAAGCTCCGTTGGTACCGCTCCCAGTTGTGGGGGTACCATTTGAAAGGGTAGGGATCGACATGGTTGGTCCCCTTGACCCGCAAACATCCTCGGGCAATAGGTTTATCCTGGTGCTGGTCGACCATGCAACCAGGTATCCTGAGGCCATCCCATGGAAAACTGTAACTGCCAAGTCAGTTGCAGAAGCTTTACTCTGCATATTTACTAGGGTTGGCTTCCCTAAAGAAGTTGTGCCGGATGATGTAAGCAACTTTATGTCGAAGTATAGGCAGGCTATGTGGAAAGAATGTGGGGTCACCTACAGGTTCTCTTCTGCATACCACCCCCAGACCAATGGTCTGGGGGGGCGTTTCAACAGAACGTTAAAGAGCATGATTGGGGCTCTGGAGGAGCCTCAGAGAAGAAAATGGGATCTTCTTGTTTCATGCTTAATGTTTGCCTACCGAGAGGTACCACAGGAGGGTGTTGGCTTCAGCCCCTTCGAACTTCTGTTCGGTCATCCCGTACGGGGACCCTTAGCAATCGTCAAAGAGGGATGGGAGATGCCCACTGCCCCTGTTACTACCAACGTAGTTGATTATGTGCTAGGGCTCAGAAAACGGATGGTACTTCTGATGGGCTTGGCTAGTGATAAATTGAAGGCAGGGCAAGCGCTGGTGAAACATTGGTACGACCAGAAAGCTTCCCTCATCAACTTTACACCTGGTCAGCAAGTCCTGATCATGAATCCCATAAGGCCTCGCGCTTTACAGGACAAATGGTCAGGCCCTTACACAGTGGTGGAGCCCCTGGGTGAGGTTAACTATTCAGTGGACCTTGGAAGGCCTGGACAGGCTCCAAAAGTGCTTCACGTGAATAGGCTGAAGGCTTTCGTCCCAAGCGTCGAAATCGCAGCACTGCTACTGGCTTCAGATGTTGAGGAAGAGGAGTCTGAACCTCTCCCCGACCTGTTCCCAAGCAGTCCTTCAGATAGCTATTTTGAGGGTGTCCGAGTGGCCCCTCACCAAAATGGACAAGGCTCAGTGGTTTACCTTGGACATGAAGTAGGTGGAGGGAGGAGACAGCCTCTACCCAGTAAAGTACAAGCAGTACAAGACTGGCCTACCCCCACTACGCAAACCCAAGTGAGAGCCTTCTTAGGACTCACGGGGTATTGCCGCAATTTTGTGGCAGACTATGGCACCATAGCTGCTCCTCTGACTGCCCTCACAACTCCGAAGAAACCCAAGAAGGTAACTTGGACCGACGAGTGTGAGAAGGCCTTCAATGGCTTAAAAGACTCCTTGTGCCAGGCCCCTGTCCTCAGGGCCCCTGATTATCAAAGACCTTTTATCGTGCAGACGGACGCCTCTGACACTGGGATAGGAGCTGTACTATCACAAGTAGATGAGAAGGGTAAGGAACACCCTATCGGTTTTATTAGTCGCCAGCTTAAGGACAGAGAGCTCAGATGGTCCACGGTAGAGAAAGAATGTTTCTCTGTTGTGTGGGCCCTAAGGAAGCTGAGGCCCTACCTCTATGGGACCCACTTCACTGTGCACACTCACCATAAGCCGTTAAAGTGGCTAATGAACATGAAGGGGGAGAATCCAAAGTTGCTTAGGTGGTCCATAAGTCTACAAGGCTTCGACTTCACTATTGAGCATAGGCCAGGTGTCCAACATAGCAATGCTGATGGGTTGTCCAGAATGTTTAACCGACCTGAACAAGAGACTCATCCAGGGGTGGATTAGTTCCCCCTGTCCATAGTCTGGGAGGGGTGAGTGTTAGGAAAGATTTCGTAATTGTAGGTAATTTTCCTTCCATGTGGCAACCCCTAAACTTTTTGCTGTTGTTTTTCACCTTGTTCTTGACTTTGCCAGAGAAGTGCAGCCTTCTGCCGCACTCCTCTGGGCTTTCGCTCCTTTTCTTACGGGGAAACTGACATGCCCTTAAGACAGTCAGTACCGGGGAACGCTGTTTCCCGTAGTTTCTATTATCATGTTGCGGCTTTAGTGCAACATGACACAAGAGGGCACTGTAAGCTAAGTTACAGCTCTCTTGGGTCTCTAGCCTTCTACAGGCCCTAGATACTCTTTTAGGATGGTATTTTGATCGGTGCAAGTCATTCAGGGACTGGAATGGTGGCAGCGATCGTTTTGTTTATTTTGAGCTCCTTTTGGCGTTCTGAGCACGTTTTTCGCACTGAACCCAAAATGGTGGCCTGGCTCCCAAAATGGCCAGACCACGAGGCTCCTTTGTCCTGTCCACTGACCGTCTTGCTCCCTTCACCTTCCCCAGGTCGAGCGACCCGGGGCCTTCCTTATATGGGCATGTACTTTCCCGCGAAACGTGGTTGCTTTCGCGGGCTTCTACATGTCGTTTGTGTGCCTCCAGGGTGTGGGCTGGGATGTCTGGTCCCAATACACATCCTGGGTGCCAGAGAGTCTAGGGTAGTGTGAATGCCTGGGACCACCGTGGTCCGTGATTGGTCCACGTATGGTATGTGTGTTGATGAGCGGATCTCCCATTGGCTCCCCTCCGTTTTGGCGCGAAGGGAACCGTGGATAAGAGGGGGCTGGAAACACCACTACCATGTCGATCTCCTGAGTTCTCACGAACGAAGGAATACAGGAGCCAAGTATCCTGCAACCAAGAGGCTGGACCGAGGAATCGCTGGTGACCCGCTGAAGGAATCCTCCTTTGCACTGCTGTCGTCCTGTGAAACCCTTTCCTCCTTTGATCGAACCAGAAGGCCTGTACTGGTGCTTCGACCTTTGGAATAGCAGGAACAGCTATTCCCGGCGACTTCATCATCTCCTGCCAAGTAAGCCTTCGGAAGTGTCTCTGGGCCATCCAGTTGACTGACCAGCTTACAAGGGAGTCCTGCTCTGTAACCGCCGCCAGGTTGTGTTGTATTCCGAGTCCTGGTCACTCTCCCACGCTTCGTACACTTGGCGTTCCCAAGTCTGAAGGGAGGAGTGTACATTTGGCTCGGATACACACGGCCGCTCCGTTGTCCTGCTGCGGCAACAAACTGTGCTGGTTTCGTCGATTGGGACGTCTTTTTGCTCTACACGACTACGAGGCGTTCCCTGCTCTTCTGAACCTGCCAGCTGCTGAAACTAACATGGAGAAGCCTGGGTCTGCTTGCTTCGGGGACCGGTGAGTAGTATAGCTAGGATCTGGTCGCCCTCCTGCAGTAGCCCATTGCTTTTCCCCGCTGTGTAAAAACAGCACCCTTTTGTCCGTACTCGCGCTCTGCTTCTGCTCGCTGTGGAGGCTGCGCTTGAGTTGCGGAACCTGTTCTCCTTCTGCTGTGCACTAACCCGAACTGCCTGACTTCCTCCGAAGAGCTTCTCCTTTTGCCCGTTGGCACCGGCGTGGCAGGTACTTTGAGCACAAGGCTCCACTCTTCACAGGGCTCGGACTTCCATCTAGTTAGGTGCCTCTGAAGGCGAACGAGTCTAAAGCGTTATCGCACTGCCTGTTTTCCTTCCCTTTCAGGTGGACTACACATTTCGTGCCTCTAATGCTTGCGACTGTCGTATTTGTATATATATTGTGTTGATATGGTATGTGTTGGCTTAATATTGTGATATTGTGATTTTCTCGCTACGGTCATTATTTTAAAGGCCTTAAAATAAATGTGTATATATTTTTGATATAACAACTGTTTGGAGTAGTTTGTAAGCGCTCTTGCTTTGTGTGCTCATTGCGGGCTTTCAGTCACCCTCACCCCTCTTGAGACCTAGTCTTGACCGCCGCGATCGCTACCTTGATTGGTCTGGCTCGTCCAGAGGTTACCCTGTTCCAAGTAATTAGGTTGGCCTTCTGAACTTCTGCGCCACCAGGACAGAGTTCAGAAATCCGTCTTAACAGAATGGGAAGGAGTTGGATATCACATCTCATGCCATAGGAAGGTCTCAGGTATGGTAGAAACATTAAGATATCACATCTCATGCTATCGGAAGGGTCTCAGGATTGGATTGGGAAGGAGTTGGATATCCCATCTCATGCTATAAGAAGGGTCACAGGTTGGAACCATGCTATCGGAAGGGTCTCAGGATTGGAATGGGAAGGGGTTGGATATCACATCTCATGCTATAGGGAGGGTCTCAGGTTTGATATTAGAAGCATTGAGATATCATATCTCATGCTATCGGAAGGGTCTCAGGATTGGATTGGGAAGGAGTTGGATATCACATCTCATGTTATAGGAAGGGTCTCAGGTTTGTTATTAGAAGCATTGAGATATCACATCTCATGTTATAGGACAGTCTCAGGTTTGGTATTAGAAGCATTGAGATATAACATTTCATAGTATAGGACGGGTCTCAGGATTGGAATGGGAAGGAGTTGGATATCACATCTCATGCTATAGGGAGGGTCTCAGGTTTGATATTAGAAGCATTGAGATATCACATCTCATGCTATCGGAAGGGTCTCAGGTTTGGAAGGGGAAGGATTTGGATATCACATCTCAAGTTATAGGACGGGTCTGTGGTTTGGTATTAGAAGCATTGAGATATCATATCTCATGCTATCGGAAGGGTCTCAGGATTGGATTGGGAAGGAGTTCGATATCCCATCTCATGTTATAGGAAGGGTCTCAAGATTGGAATGGGAAGGACTTGCATATCACATCTCATGTTATAGGAAGGGTCTCAGGTTTGTTATTAGAAGCATTGAGAAATCACATCTCATGTTATAGGACAGTCTCAGGTTTGGTATTAGAAGCATTGAGATATAACATCTCATAGTTAGGACGGGTCTCGGGATTGGAATGGGAAGGAGTTGGATCTCAATTCTCATGCTATAGGAAGGGTCTCAGGTTTGGTAGAAGCATTGAGATATCACATCTCATGCTATCGGAAGGGTCTCAGGATTGGATTGGGAAGGAGTTGGATATCACATCTCATGTTATAGGAAGGATCTCAGGTTTGGTATTAATAGCATTGAGATATCACATCTCATGCTATAGGAAGGGTCTCAGGATTGGAATGGGAAGGAGTTGGATATCACATCTCATGCTATAGGAAGGGTCTCAGGTTTGGTAGAAGCATTAGGATATCACATCTCATGTTATAGGAAGGGTCTCAGGATTGGAATGGGAAGGATTTGGATATCACATCTCATGTTATAGGAAGGGTCTCAGGTTTGTTATTAGAAGCATTGAGATATCATATCTCATGCTATCGGAAGGGTCTCAGGATTGGATTGGGAAGGATTTGGATATCATATCTCATGTTATAGAAAGGGTCTCATGTTTGTTATTAGAAGCATTGAGATATCATATCTCATGCTATCGGAAGGGTCTCGGGATTGGATTGGGAAGGAGTTGGATATCACATCTCATGTTATAGGAAGGGTCTCAGGATTGGAATGGGAAGGAGTTGGATATCATATCTCATGCTATAGGAAGGGTCACAGGTTGGAATTGGAAGGAGTTGGATATCACATCTCATGCTATCGGAAGGGTCTCAGGATTGGAATGGGAAGGAGTTGGATATCACATCTCATGCTATAGGGAGGGTCTCAGGTTTGATATTAGAAGCATTGAGATATCATATCTCATGCTATCGGAAGGGTCTCAGGATTGGATTGGGAAGGAGTTGGATATCACATCTCATGTTATAGGAAGGGTCGGAGGTTTGTTATTAGAAGCATTGAGATATCACATCTCATGTTATAGGACAGTCTCAGGTTTGGTATTAGAAGCATTGAGATATAACATTTCATAGTATAGGACGGGTCTCAGGATTGGAATGGGAAGGAGTTGGATATCACATCTCATGCTATAGGGAGGGTCTCAGGTTTGATATTAGAAGCATTGAGATATCATATCTCATGCTATCGGAAGGGTCTCAGGATTGGATTGGGAAGGAGTTGGATATCACATCTCATGTTATAGGAAGGGTCGGTGGTTTGTTATTAGAAGCATTGAGATATCACATCTCATGTTATAGGACAGTCTCAGGTTTGGTATTAGAAGCATTGAGATATAACATTTCATAGTATAGGACGGGTCTCAGGATTGGAATGGGAAGGAGTTGGATATCACATCTCATGCTATCGGAAGGGTCTCAGGTTTGGAAGGGGAAGGATTTAGATATCACGTCTCATGTTATAGGACGGGTCTCAGGTTTGGTATTAGAAGCATTAAGATATCACATCTCATGCTATCTGAAGGGTCTCAGGATTGGATTGGGAAGGAGTTGGATAGCCCATCTCATGCTATAGGAAGGGTATCAGGTTGGAATGGGAAGGAGTTTGATATCACATCTCATGATATAGGAAGTGTCTCAGGTTTTTAGAAGCATTAAGATATCACATCTCATGCTATCGAAAGGGTCTCAGGATTGGATTGGGAAGGAATTGGATATCCCATGTCATGCTGTAGGAAGGGTCTCAGTTTGGAATGGGAAGGAGTTGGATATCACATCTCATGTTATAGGAAGGGTCTCAGGATTGGAATATTAAGGACTTGGATATCACATCTCATGCTATAGGGAGGGTCTCAGGTTTGATATTAGAAGCATTGAGATATCATATCTCATGCTATCGGAAGGGTCTCAGGATTGGATTGGGAAGGAGTTGGATATCACATCTCATGTTATAGGAAGGGTCTCAGGTTTGTTATTAGAAGCATTGAGATATCACATCTCATGTTATAGGACAGTCTCAGGTTTGGTATTAGAAGCATTGAGATATAACATTTCATAGTATAGGACGGGTCTCAGGATTGGAATGGGAAGGAGTTGGATATCACATCTCATGCTATAGGGAGGGTCTCAGGTTTGATATTAGAAGCATTGAGATATCACATCTCATGCTATCGGAAGGGTCTCAGGTTTGGAAGGGGAAGGATTTAGATATCACGTCTCATGTTATAGGACGGGTCTCAGGTTTGGTATTAGAAGCATTAAGATATCACATCTCATGCTATCTGAAGGGTCTCAGGATTGGATTGGGAAGGAGTTGGATAGCCCATCTCATGCTATAGGAAGGGTATCAGGTTGGAATGGGAAGGAGTTTTATATCACATCTCATGATATAGGAAGTGTCTCAGGTTTTTAGAAGCATTAAGATATCACATCTCATGCTATCGAAAGGGTCTCAGGATTGGATTGGGAAGGAATTGGATATCCCATGTCATGCTGTAGGAAGGGTCTCAGTTTGGAATGGGAAGGAGTTGGATATCACATCTCATGTTATAGGAAGGGTCTCAGGATTGGAATATTAAGGACTTGGATATCACATCTCATGCTATAGGGAGGGTCTCAGGTTTGATATTAGAAGCATTGAGATATCACATCTCATGCTATCGGAAGGGTCTCAGGTTTGGAAAGGGAAGGATTTAGATATCACATATCATGTTATAAGATGCTTCTCAGGGTTGGTTCGGAAGCATTGAGATATCACATCTCATGGTATAGGAAGGGTCTCAGGATTGGAATGGGAAGGAGTTGGATATCATATCTCATGCTATAGGAAGGGTCTCAGATTTGGAATGTGAAGGAGTTGGATATCACATCTCATGTTATGGGAAGGATCTCAGGTTTTGTATTTGAAGCATTAATATATCACATCTCATGCTATAGGAAGGGTCTCAGGATTGGAATGGGAAGGAGTTGGATATCACATCTCATGCTATAGGAAGGGTCTCAGGTTTGGTAGAAGCATTGAGATAACACATCTCATGCTATAGGAAGGGTCTCAGGATTGAAATGGGAAGGAGTTGGATATCACATCTCATGCCATAGGAAGGGTCTCAGGTTTGGTATAGCATTGAGATATCACATCTCTGCTATCGGAAGGGTCTCAGGATTGGAGTGGGAAGGAGTTGGATATCCCATCTCATGGCATAGGAAGGGTCTCAGGTTTGGTATTAGAAGCACTGAGATATCACATCTCCTGCTATAGGGTGGGTCTCAGGATTGGAAGGGGAAGGATTTAGATATCACGTCTCAAGTTATAGGACGGGTCTCAGGTTTGGTATTAGAAGCATTAAGATATCATATCTCATGCTATCGGAAGGGTCTCAGGATTGGATTGGGAAGGAGTTGGACATCCCATCTCATGCTATAGGAAGGGTATCAGGTTGGAATGGGAAGGAGTTTGATATCACATCTCATGCTATAGGAAGGGTCTCAGGATTGGAATTGGAAGGATTTGGATATCACATATCATGTTATAGGAAGGGTCTCAGGTTTGTTATTAGAAGCATTGAGATATCACATCTCATGTTATAGGACAGTCTCAGGTTTGGTATTAGAAGCATTGAGATATCACATCTCATGGTATAGGGCGGGTCTCAGGATTGGAATGGGAAGGATTTGGATATCACATCTCATGTTATAGGAAGGGTCTCAGGTTTGTTATTAGAAGCATTGAGATATCATATCTCATGCTATCGGAAGGGTCTCAGGATTGGATTGGGAAGGAGTTGGATATCACATCTCATGATATAGGAAGGGTCTCAGGTTTGTTATTAGAAGCATTGAGATATCACATCTCACGTTATAGGACAGTCTCAGGTTTGGTATTAGAAGCATTGAGATATAATATCTCATGGTATAAAACGGGTCTCAGGATTGGAATGGGAAGGAGTTGGATATCACATCTCATGCTAAAGGAAGGGTCTCAGGTTTGGAAGGGGAAGGATTTGGATATCACATCTCAATTTATAGGACGGGTCTGTGGTTTGGTATTAGAAGCATTGAGATATCATATCTCATGCTATCGGAAGGGTCTCAGGATTGGATTGGGAAGGAGTTGGATATCACATCTCATGTTATAGGAAGGGTCTCAGGATTGGAATGGGAAGGATTTGGATATCACATCTCATGTTATAGGAAGGGTCTCAGGTTTGTTATTAGAAGCATTGAGATATCGTATCTCATGCTATCGGAAGGGTCTCAGGATTGGATTGGGAAGGATTTGGATATCATATCTCATGTTATAGAAAGGGTCTCATGTTTGTTATTAGAAGCATTGAGATATCATATCTCATGCTATCGGAAGGGTCTCGGGATTGGATTGGGAAGGAGTTGGATATCACATCTCATGTTATAGGAAGGGTCTCAGGATTGGAATGGGAAGGAGTTGGATATCATATCTCATGCTATAGGAAGGGTCACAGGTTGGAATTGGAAGGAGTTGGATATCACATCTCATGCTATCGGAAGGGTCTCAGGATTGGAATGGGAAGGAGTTGGATATCACATCTCATGCTATAGGGAGGGTCTCAGGTTTGATATTAGAAGCATTGAGATATCATATCTCATGCTATCGGAAGGGTCTCAGGATTGGATTGGGAAGGAGTTGGATATCACATCTCATGTTATAGGAAGGGTCGGAGGTTTGTTATTAGAAGCATTGAGATATCACATCTCATGTTATAGGACAGTCTCAGGTTTGGTATTAGAAGCATTGAGATATAACATTTCATAGTATAGGACGGGTCTCAGGATTGGAATGGGAAGGAGTTTGATATCACATCTCATGCTATAGGGAGGGTCTCAGGTTTGATATTAGAAGCATTGAGATATCATATCTCATGCTATCGGAAGGGTCTCAGGATTGGATTGGGAAGGAGTTGGATATCACATCTCATGTTATAGGAAGGGTCGGAGGTTTGTTATTAGAAGCATTGAGATATCACATCTCATGTTATAGGACAGTCTCAGGTTTGGTATTAGAAGCATTGAGATATAACATTTCATAGTATAGGACGGGTCTCAGGATTAGAATGGGAAGGAGTTGGATATCACATCTCATGCTATCGGAAGGGTCTCAGGTTTGGAAGGGGAAGGATTTAGATATCACGTCTCATGTTATAGGACGGGTCTCAGGTTTGGTATTAGAAGCATTAAGATATCACATCTCATGCTATCTGAAGGGTCTCAGGATTGGATTGGGAAGGAGTTGGATAGCCCATCTCATGCTATAGGAAGGGTATCAGGTTGGAATGGGAAGGAGTTTGATATCACATCTCATGATATAGGAAGTGTCTCAGGTTTTTAGAAGCATTAAGATATCACATCTCATGCTATCGAAAGGGTCTCAGGATTGGATTGGGAAGGAATTGGATATCCCATGTCATGCTGTAGGAAGGGTCTCAGTTTGGAATGGGAAGGAGTTGGATATCACATCTCATGTTATAGGAAGGGTCTCAGGATTGGAATATTAAGGACTTGGATATCACATCTCATGCTATAGGGAGGGTCTCAGGTTTGATATTAGAAGCATTGAGATATCATATCTCATGCTATCGGAAGGGTCTCAGGATTGGATTGGGAAGGAGTTGGATATCACATCTCATGTTATAGGAAGGGTCTCAGGTTTGTTATTAGAAGCATTGAGATATCACATCTCATGTTATAGGACAGTCTCAGGTTTGGTATTAGAAGCATTGAGATATAACATTTCATAGTATAGGACGGGTCTCAGGATTGGAATGGGAAGGAGTTGGATATCACATCTCATGCTATAGGGAGGGTCTCAGGTTTGATATTAGAAGCATTGAGATATCACATCTCATGCTATCGGAAGGGTCTCAGGTTTGGAAGGGGAAGGATTTAGATATCACGTCTCATGTTATAGGACGGGTCTCAGGTTTGGTATTAGAAGCATTAAGATATCACATCTCATGCTATCTGAAGGGTCTCAGGATTGGATTGGGAAGGAGTTGGATAGCCCATCTCATGCTATAGGAAGGGTATCAGGTTGGAATGGGAAGGAGTTTGATATCACATCTCATGATATAGGAAGTGTCTCAGGTTTTTAGAAGCATTAAGATATCACATCTCATGCTATCGAAAGGGTCTCAGGATTGGATTGGGAAGGAATTGGATATCCCATGTCATGCTGTAGGAAGGGTCTCAGTTTGGAATGGGAAGGAGTTGGATATCACATCTCATGTTATAGGAAGGGTCTCAGGATTGGAATATTAAGGACTTGGATATCACATCTCATGCTATAGGGAGGGTCTCAGGTTTGATATTAGAAGCATTGAGATATCACATCTCATGCTATCGGAAGGGTCTCAGGTTTGGAAAGGGAAGGATTTAGATATCACATATCATGTTATAAGATGCTTCTCAGGGTTGGTTCGGAAGCATTGAGATATCACATCTCATGGTATAGGAAGGGTCTCAGGATTGGAATGGGAAGGAGTTGGATATCATATCTCATGCTATAGGAAGGGTCTCAGATTTGGAATGTGAAGGAGTTGGATATCACATCTCATGTTATGGGAAGGATCTCAGGTTTTGTATTTGAAGCATTAATATATCACATCTCATGCTATAGGAAGGGTCTCAGGATTGGAATGGGAAGGAGTTGGATATCACATCTCATGCTATAGGAAGGGTCTCAGGTTTGGTAGAAGCATTGAGATAACACATCTCATGCTATAGGAAGGGTCTCAGGATTGAAATGGGAAGGAGTTGGATATCACATCTCATGCCATAGGAAGGGTCTCAGGTTTGGTATAGCATTGAGATATCACATCTCTGCTATCGGAAGGGTCTCAGGATTGGAGTGGGAAGGAGTTGGATATCCCATCTCATGGCATAGGAAGGGTCTCAGGTTTGGTATTAGAAGCACTGAGATATCACATCTCCTGCTATAGGGTGGGTCTCAGGATTGGAAGGGGAAGGATTTAGATATCACGTCTCAAGTTATAGGACGGGTCTCAGGTTTGGTATTAGAAGCATTAAGATATCATATCTCATGCTATCGGAAGGGTCTCAGGATTGGATTGGGAAGGAGTTGGACATCCCATCTCATGCTATAGGAAGGGTATCAGGTTGGAATGGGAAGGAGTTTGATATCACATCTCATGCTATAGGAAGGGTCTCAGGATTGGAATTGGAAGGATTTGGATATCACATATCATGTTATAGGAAGGGTCTCAGGTTTGTTATTAGAAGCATTGAGATATCACATCTCATGTTATAGGACAGTCTCAGGTTTGGTATTAGAAGCATTGAGATATCACATCTCATGGTATAGGGCGGGTCTCAGGATTGGAATGGGAAGGATTTGGATATCACATCTCATGTTATAGGAAGGGTCTCAGGTTTGTTATTAGAAGCATTGAGATATCATATCTCATGCTATCGGAAGGGTCTCAGGATTGGATTGGGAAGGAGTTGGATATCACATCTCATGATATAGGAAGGGTCTCAGGTTTGTTATTAGAAGCATTGAGATATCACATCTCATGTTATAGGACAGTCTCAGGTTTGGTATTAGAAGCATTGAGATATAACATTTCATAGTATAGGACGGGTCTCAGGATTGGAATGGGAAGGAGTTGGATATCACATCTCATGCTATAGGGAGGGTCTCAGGTTTGATATTAGAAGCATTGAGATATCACATCTCATGCTATCGGAAGGGTCTCAGGTTTGGAAGGGGAAGGAGTTAGATATCACGTCTCATGTTATAGGACGGGTCTCAGGTTTGGTATTAGAAGCATTAAGATATCACATCTCATGCTATCGGAAGGGTCTCAGGATTGGATTGGGAAGGAGTTGGATATCCCATCTCATGCTATAGGAAGGGTATCAGGTTGGAATGGGAAGGAGTTTGATATCACATCTCATGATATAGGAAGGGTCTCAGGTTTTTAGAAGCATTAAGATATCACATCTCATGCTATCGAAAGGGTCTCAGGATTGGATTGGGAAGGAATTGGATATCCCATGTCATGCTGTAGGAAGGGTCTCAGTTTGGAATGGGAAGGAGTTGGATATCACATCTCATGTTATAGGAAGTGTCTCAGGATTGGAATAGGAAGGACTTGGATATCACATCTCATGCTATAGGGAGGGTCTCAGGTTTGATATTAGAAGCATTGAGATATCACATCTCATGCTATCGGAAGGGTCTCAGGATTGGAATGGGAAGGAGTTGGATATCACATCTCATGCTAAAGGAAGGGTCTCAGGTTTGGAAAGGGAAGGATTTAGATATCACATATCATGTTATAAGATGCTTCTCAGGGTTGGTTTGGAAGCATTGAGATATCACATCTCATGCTATAGGAAGGGTCTCAGGATTGGAATGGGAAGGAGTTGGATATCACATCTCATGCTATAGGAAGGGTCTTAGGTTTGGTAGAAGCATTGAGATAACACATCTCATGCTATAGGAAGGGTCTCAGGATTGAAATGGGAAGGAGTTGGATATCACATCTCATGCCATAGGAAGGGTCTCAGGTTTGGTATAAGCATTGAGATATCACATCTCTGCTATCGGAAGGGTCTCAGGATTGGAGTGGGAAGGAGTTGGATATCCCATCTCATGGCATAGGAAGGGTCTCAGGTTTGGTATTAGAAGCATTGAGATATCACATCTCCTGCTATAGGATGGGTCTCAGGATTGGAAGGGGAAGGATTTAGATATCACGTCTCATGTTATAGGACGGGTCTCAGGTTTGGTATTAGAAGCATTAAGATATCATATCTCATGCTATCGGAAGGGTCTCAGGATTAGATTGGGAAGGAGTTGGATATCCCATCTCATGCTATAGGAAGGGTATCAGGTTGGAATGGGAAGGAGTTTGATATCACATCTCATGCTATAGGAAGGGTCTCAGGATTGGAATTGGAAGGATTTGGATATCACATATCATGTTATAGGAAGGGTCTCAGGTTTGTTATTAGAAGCATTGAGATATCACATCTCATGTTATAGGACAGTCTCAGGTTTGGTATTAGAAGCATTGAGATATCACATCTCATGGTATAGGGTGGGTCTCAGGATTGGAATGGGAAGGATTTGGATATCACATCTCATGTTATAGGAAGGGTCTCAGGTTTGTTATTAGAAGCATTGAGATATCACATCTCATGTTATAGGACAGTCTCAGGTTTGGTATTAGAAGCATTGAGATATCACATCTCATGGTATAGGACGGGTCTCAGGATTGGAAGGGAAAGGAGTTGGATTTCACATCTCATGCTATTGGAAGGGTCTCAGGATTGGAATGGGAAGGAATTGGATATCACATCTCATGCTATTGGAAGGGTCTCAGGATTGGAATGGGAAGGAGTTTGATATCACATCTCATGCTATAGGAAGGGTCTCAGGATTGGAATGGGAAGGAGTTGGATATCACATCTCATGTTATAGGAAGGGACTCAGGTTTGGTATTAGAAGAACTGAGAAATCAGATATCATCCTTTATGAAGGGACTCAAGTTTGGTATTTCAAGGAGTGAGATAATAAATCTCATCCTATCGGAAGGGTCTCAGGATTGGAATGGGAAGGAGTTGAATATCACATCTCATGCTATAGGAAGGATCTCAGGTTTGGTAGAAGCATTGAGATATCACATCTCGTGCTATAGGAACGGTCTCAGGATTGGAATGGGAAGGAGTTAGATATCACATCTCATGCTATAGGAAGGGTCTCAGGATTGGAATGGAAGGAGTTGGATATCACATCTCATCCTATAGGAAGGGTCTCAGGTTTGGAATGGGAAGGATTTGGATATCACATATCATGTTATAGGAAGGGTCTCAGGTTTGTTATTAGAAGCATTGAGATATCACATCTCATGTTATAGGACAGTCTCAGGTTTGGTATTAGAAGCATTGAGATATCACATCTCATGGTATAGGGCGGGTCTCAGGATTGGAATGGGAAGGATTTGGATATCACATCTCATGTTATAGGAAGGGTCTCAGGTTTGTTATTAGAAGCATTGAGATATCATATCTCATGCTATCGGAAGGGTCTCAGGATTGGATTGGGAAGGAGTTGGATATCACATCTCATGATATAGGAAGGGTCTCAGGTTTGTTATTAGAAGCATTGAGATATCACATCTCATGTTATAGGACAGTCTCAGGTTTGGTATTAGAAGCATTGAGATATAACATTTCATAGTATAGGACGGGTCTCAGGATTGGAATGGGAAGGAGTTGGATATCACATCTCATGCTATAGGGAGGGTCTCAGGTTTGATATTAGAAGCATTGAGATATCACATCTCGTGCTATCGGAAGGGTCTCAGGTTTGGAAGGGGAAGGAGTTAGATATCACGTCTCATGTTATAGGACGGGTCTCAGGTTTGGTATTAGAAGCATTAAGATATCACATCTCATGCTATCGGAAGGGTCTCAGGATTGGATTGGGAAGGAGTTGGATATCCCATCTCATGCTATAGGAAGGGTATCAGGTTGGAATGGGAAGGAGTTTGATATCACATCTCATGATATAGGAAGGGTCTCAGGTTTTTAGAAGCATTAAGATATCACATCTCATGCTATCGAAAGGGTCTCAGGATTGGATTGGGAAGGAATTGGATATCCCATGTCATGCTGTAGGAAGGGTCTCAGTTTGGAATGGGAAGGAGTTGGATATCACATCTCATGTTATAGGAAGTGTCTCAGGATTGGAATAGGAAGGACTTGGATATCACATCTCATGCTATAGGGAGGGTCTCAGGTTTGATATTAGAAGCATTGAGATATCACATCTCATGCTATCGGAAGGGTCTCAGGATTGGAATGGGAAGGAGTTGGATATCACATCTCATGCTAAAGGAAGGGTCTCAGGTTTGGAAAGGGAAGGATTTAGATATCACATATCATGTTATAAGATGCTTCTCAGGGTTGGTTTGGAAGCATTGAGATATCACATCTCATGGTATAGGAAGGGTCTCAGGATTGGAATGGGAAGGAGTTGGATATCACATCTCATGCTATAGGAAGGGTCTCAGATTTGGAATGTGAAGGAGTTGGATATCACATCTCATGTTATGGGAAGGATCTCAGGTTTTGTATTTGAAGCATTGATATATCACATCTCATGCTATAGGAAGGGTCTCAGGATTGGAATGGGAAGGAGTTGGATATCACATCTCATGCTATAGGAAGGGTCTTAGGTTTGGTAGAAGCATTGAGATAACACATCTCATGCTATAGGAAGGGTCTCAGGATTGAAATGGGAAGGAGTTGGATATCACATCTCATGCCATAGGAAGGGTCTCAGGTTTGGTATAAGCATTGAGATATCACATCTCTGCTATCGGAAGGGTCTCAGGATTGGAGTGGGAAGGAGTTGGATATCCCATCTCATGGCATAGGAAGGGTCTCAGGTTTGGTATTAGAAGCATTGAGATATCACATCTCCTGCTATAGGATGGGTCTCAGGATTGGAAGGGGAAGGATTTAGATATCACGTCTCATGTTATAGGACGGGTCTCAGGTTTGGTATTAGAAGCATTAAGATATCATATCTCATGCTATCGGAAGGGTCTCAGGATTAGATTGGGAAGGAGTTGGATATCCCATCTCATGCTATAGGAAGGGTATCAGGTTGGAATGGGAAGGAGTTTGATATCACATCTCATGCTATAGGAAGGGTCTCAGGATTGGAATTTGAAGGATTTGGATATCACATATCATGTTATAGGAAGGGTCTCAGGTTTGTTATTAGAAGCATTGAGATATCACATCTCATGTTATAGGACAGTCTCAGGTTTGGTATTAGAAGCATTGAGATATCACATCTCATGGTATAGGGTGGGTCTCAGGATTGGAATGGGAAGGATTTGGATATCACATCTCATGTTATAGGAAGGGTCTCAGGTTTGTTATTAGAAGCATTGAGATATCACATCTCATGTTATAGGACAGTCTCAGGTTTGGTATTAGAAGCATTGAGATATCACATCTCATGGTATAGGACGGGTCTCAGGATTGGAAGGGAAAGGAGTTGGATTTCACATCTCATGCTATTGGAAGGGTCTCAGGATTGGAATGGGAAGGAATTGGATATCACATCTCATGCTATTGGAAGGGTCTCAGGATTGGAATGGGAAGGAGTTTGATATCACATCTCATGCTATAGGAAGGGTCTCAGGATTGGAATGGGAAGGAGTTGGATATCACATCTCATGTTATAGGAAGGGACTCAGGTTTGGTATTAGAAGAACTGAGAAATCAGATATCATCCTTTATGAAGGGACTCAAGTTTGGTATTTCAAGGAGTGAGATAATAAATCTCATCCTATCGGAAGGGTCTCAGGATTGGAATGGGAAGGAGTTGAATATCACATCTCATGCTATAGGAAGGATCTCAGGTTTGGTAGAAGCATTGAGATATCACATCTCGTGCTATAGGAACGGTCTCAGGATTGGAATGGGAAGGAGTTAGATATCACATCTCATGCTATAGGAAGGGTCTCAGGATTGGAATGGGAAGGAGTTGGATATCACATCTCATCCTATAGGAAGGGTCTCAGGTTTGGAATGGGAAGGATTTGGATATCACATCTCTTGCAATAGGAAGGGTCTCAGGTTTGGTATTATAAATATTGAGATATCACATCTCATGGTATAGGAACGGTCTCAGGATTGGAATCGGAAGGAGTTGGATATCACATCTCATGTTATAGGAAGGGTCTCAGGTTTTGTTTTAGAAGCACTGAGATATCAAATCTCATGCTATATGAAGAGACGCAGGATTGGAATGGGAAGAAGTTGGATATCACATCTCATGCTAAAGGAAGGGTCTTGGGTTTGGAAGGGGAAGGATTTGGATATCACATCTCAAGTTATAGGACCGGTCTGTGGTTTGGTATTAGAAGCATTGAGATATCATATCTCATGCTATCGGAAGGGTCTCAGGATTGGATTGGGAAGGAGTTGGATATCACATCTCATGTTATAGGAAGGGTCTCAGGATTGGAATGGGAAGCATTTGGATATCACATCTCATGTTATAGGAAGCGTCTCAGGTTTGTTATTAGAAGCATTGAGATATCACATCTCATGTTATAGGACAGTCTAAGGTTTGGTATTAGAAGCATTGAGATATCATATCTCATGGTATAGTACGGGTCTCAGGATTGGAATGGGAAGGAGTTGGATATCACATCTCATGCTATAGGAAGGGTCTCAGGATTGGAATGGGAAGGATTTGGATAACACATCTCATGTTATAGGAAGGGTCTCAGGTTTGTTATTAGAAGCATTGAGATATCACATCTCATGTTATAGGACAGTGTCAGGTTTGGTATTAGAAGCATTGAGATATCACATCTCATGGTATAGGACGGGTCTCAGGATTGGAATGGGAAGGAGTTGGATATCACATCTCATGCTATAGGAAGGGTCCCAAGATTGGAATGGGAAGGCGTTTGATATCACATCTCATTTCATAGGAAGGTCTCAGGTTTGGTAGAAGCATTAAGATATCACATCTCATGCTATCGGAAGGGTCTCAGGATTGGATTGGGAAGGAGTTGGATATCACATCTCATGCTAAAGGAAGGGTCTCAGGTTTGGAAGGGGAAGGATTTGGATATCACATCTCAAGTTATAGGAGGGGTCTGTGGTTTGGTATTAGAAGCATTGAGATATCATATCTCATGCTATCGGAAGGGTCTCAGGATTGGATTGGGAAGGAGTTGGATATCACATCTCATGTTATAGGAAGGGTCTCAAGATTGGAATGGGAAGGACATGGATATTACATCTCATGTTATAGGAAGGGTCTCAGGTTTGTTATTAGAAGCATTGAGATATCACATCTCATGTTATAGGACAGTTTCAGGTTTGGTATTAGAAGCATTGAGATAAAACATCTCATAGTATAGGACGGGTCTCAGGATTGGAATGGGAAGGAGTTGGATATCACATCTCATGCTATAGGGAGGGTCTCAGGTTTGATATTAGAAGCATTGAGATATCACATCTCATGCTATCGGAAGGGTCTCAGGATTGGATTGGGAAGGAGTTGGATATCACATCTCAAGTTATAGGACGGGTCTGTGGTTTGGTATTAGAAGCATTGAGATATCATATCTCATGCTATCGGAAGGGTCTCACGATTGGATTGGGAAGGAGTTGGATATCACATCTCATGTTATAGGAAGGCTCTCAGGTTTGTTATTAGAAGCATTGAGATATCACATCTCACGTTATAGGACAGTCTCAGGTTTGGTATTAGAAGCATTGAGATATAATATCTCATGGTATAAAACGGGTCTCAGGATTGGAATGGGAAGGAGTTGGATATCACATCTCATGCTAAAGGAAGGGTCTCAGGTTTGGAAGGGGAAGGATTTGGATATCACATCTCAATTTATAGGACGGGTCTGTGGTTTGGTATTAGAAGCATTGAGATATCATATCTCATGCTATCGGAAGGGTCTCAGGATTGGATTGGGAAGGAGTTGGATATCACATCTCATGTTATAGGAAGGGTCTCAGGATTGGAATGGGAAGGATTTGGATATCACATCTCATGTTATAGGAAGGGTCTCAGGTTTGTTATTAGAAGCATTGAGATATCGCATCTCATGTTATAGGACAGTCTCAGATTTGGTATTAGAAGCATTGAGATATCATATCTCATGGTATAGGACGGGTCTCAGGATTGGATTGGGAAGGAATTGGATATCCCATGTCATGCTGTAGGAAGGGGCTCAGTTTGGAATGGGAAGGAGTTGGATATCACATCTCATGTTATAGGAAGGGTCTCAGGATTGGAATAGGAAGGACTTGGATATCACATCTCATGCTATAGGGAGGGTCTCAGGTTTGATATTAGAAGCATTGAGATATCACATCTCATGCTATCGGAAGGGTCTCAGGATTGGAATGGGAAGGAGTTGGATATCAGATCTCATGCTAAAGGAAGGGTCTCAGGTTTGGAAAGGGAAGGATTTAGATATCACATATCATGTTATAAGATGCTTCTCAGGGTTGGTTTGGAAGCATTGAGATATCACATCTCATGGTATAGGAAGGGTCTCAGGATTGGAATGGGAAGGAGTTGGATATCACATCTCATGCTATAGGAAGGGTCTCAGATTTGGAATGTGAAGGAGTTGGATATCACATCTCATGTTATGGGAAGGATCTCAGGTTTTGTATTTGAAGCATTGATATATCACATCTCATGTTATAGGAAGGGTCTCAGGATTGGAATGGGAAGCATTTGGATATCACATCTCATGTTATAGGAAGCGTCTCAGGTTTGTTATTAGAAGCATTGAGATATCACATCTCATGTTATAGGACAGTCTAAGGTTTGGTATTAGAAGCATTGAGATATCATATCTCATGGTATAGTACGGGTCTCAGGATTGGAATGGGAAGGAGTTGGATATCACATCTCATGCTATAGGAAGGGTCTCAGGATTGGAATGGGAAGGATTTGGATAACACATCTCATGTTATAGGAAGGGTCTCAGGTTTGTTATTAGAAGCATTGAGATATCACATCTCATGTTATAGGACAGTGTCAGGTTTGTATTAGAAGCATTGAGATATCACATCTCAAGGTATAGGACGGGTCTCAGGATTGGAATGGGAAGGAGTTGGATATCACATCTCATGCTATAGGAAGGGTCCCAGGATTGGAATGGGAAGGAGTTTGATATCACATCTCATTCCATAGGAAGGTCTCAGGTTTGGTAGAAGCATTAAGATATCACATCTCATGCTATCGGAAGGGTCTCAGGATTGGATTGGGAAGGAGTTGGATATCACATCTCATGCTAAAGGAAGGGTCTCAGGTTTGGAAGGGGAAGGATTTGGATATCACATCTCAAGTTATAGGAGGGGTCTGTGGTTTGGTATTAGAAACATTGAGATATCATATCTCATGCTATCGGAAGGGTCTCCGGATTGGATTGGGAAGGAGTTGGATATCACATCTCATGTTATAGGAAGGGTCTCAAGATTGGAATGGGAAGGACATGGATATTACATCTCATGTTATAGGAAGGGTCTCAGGTGTGTTATTAGAAGCATTGAGATATCACATCTCATGTTATAGGACAGTCTCAGGTTTGGTATTAGAAGCATTGAGATAAAACATCTCATAGTATAGGACGGGTCTCAGGATTGGAATGGGAAGGAGTTGGATATCACATCTCATGCTATAGGGAGGGTCTCAGGTTTGATATTAGAAGCATTGAGATATCACATCTCATGCTATCGGAAGGGTCTCAGGATTGGATTGGGAAGAAGTTGGATATCACATCTCAAGTTATAGGACGGGTCTGTGGTTTGGTATTAGAAGCATTGAGATATCATATCTCATGCTATCGGAAGGGTCTCACGATTGGATTGGGAAGGAGTTGGATATCACATCTCATGTTATAGGAAGGCTCTCAGGTTTGTTATTAGAAGCATTGAGATATCACATCTCACGTTATAGGACAGTCTCAGGTTTGGTATTAGAAGCATTGAGATATAATATCTCATGGTATAAGACGGGTCTCAGGATTGGAATGGGAAGGAGTTGGATATCACATCTCATGCTAAAGGAAGGGTCTCAGGTTTGGAAGGGGAAGGATTTGGATATCACATCTCAATTTATAGGACGGGTCTGTGGTTTGGTATTAGAAGCATTGAGATATCATATCTCATGCTATCGGAAGGGTCTCAGGATTGGATTGGGAAGGAGTTGGATATCACATCTCATGTTATAGGAAGGGTCTCAGGATTGGAATGGGAAGGATTTGGATATCACATCTCATGTTATAGGAAGGGTCTCAGGTTTGTTATTAGAAGCATTGAGATATCGCATCTCATGTTATAGGACAGTCTCAGGTTTGGTATTAGAAGCATTGAGATATCATATCTCATGGTATAGGACGGGTCTCAGGATTGGATTGGGAAGGAATTGGATATCCCATGTCATGCTGTAGGAAGGGTCTCAGTTTGGAATGGGAAGGAGTTGGATATCACATCTCATGTTATAGGAAGGGTCTCAGGATTGGAATAGGAAGGACTTGGATATCACATCTCATGCTATAGGGAGGGTCTCAGGTTTGATATTAGAAGCATTGAGATATCACATCTCATGCTATCGGAAGGGTCTCAGGATTGGAATGGGAAGGAGTTGGATATCACATCTCATGCTAAAGGAAGGGTCTCAGGTTTGGAAAGGGAAGGATTTAGATATCACATATCATGTTATAAAATGCTTCTCAGGGTTGGTTTGGAAGCATTGAGATATCACATCTCATGGTATAGGAAGGGTCTCAGGATTGGAATGGGAAGGAGTTGGATATCACATCTCATGCTATAGGAAGGGTCTCAGATTTGGAATGTGAAGGAGTTGGATATCACATCTCATGTTATGGGAAGGATCTCAGGTTTTGTATTTGAAGCATTGATATATCACATCTCATGCTATAGGTAGGGTCTCAGGATTGGAATGGGAAGGAGTTGGATATCACATCTCATGCTATAGGAAGGGTCTTAGGTTTGGTAGAAGCATTGAGATAACACATCTCATGCTATAGGAAGGGTCTCAGGATTGAAATGGGAAGGAGTTGGATATCCCATCTCATGGCATAGGAAGGGTCTCAGGTTTGGTATTAGAAGCATTGAGATATCACATCTCCTGCTATAGGATGGGCCTCAGGATTGGAAGGGGAAGGATTTAGATATCACCTCTCATGTTATAGGACGGGTCTCAGGTTTGGTATTAGAAGCATTAAGATATCATATCTCATGCTATCGGAAGGGTCTCAGGATTGGATTGGGAAGGAGTTGGATATCCCATCTCATGCTATAGGAAGGGTATCAGGTTGGAATGGGAAGGAGTTTGATATCACATCTCATGCTATAGGAAGGGTCTCAGGATTGGAATTGGAAGGATTTGGATATCACATATCATGTTATAGGAAGGGTCTCAGGTTTGTTATTAGAAGCATTGAGATATCACATCTCATGTTATAGGACAGTCTCAGGTTTGGTATTAGAAGCATTGAGATATCACATCTCATGGTATAGGGTGGGTCTCAGGATTGGAATGGGAAGGATTTGGATATCACATCTCATGTTATAGGAAGGGTCTCAGGTTTGTTATTAGAAGCATTGAGATATCACATCTCATGTTATAGGACAGTCTCAGGTTTGGTATTAGAAGCATTGAGATATCACATCTCATGGTATAGGACGGGTCTCAGGATTGGAAGGGAAAGGAGTTGGATTTCACATCTCATGCTATTGGAAGGGTCTCAGGATTGGAATGGGAAGGAATTGGATATCACATCTCATGCTATTGGAAGGGTCTCAGGATTGGAATGGGAAGGAGTTTGATATCACATCTCATGCTATAGGAAGGGTCTCAGGATTGGAATGGGAAGGAGTTGGATATCACATCTCATGTTATAGGAAGGGACTCAGGTTTGGTATTAGAAGAACTGAGAAATCAGATATCATCCTTTATGAAGGGACTCAAGTTTGGTATTTCAAGGATTGAGATAATAAATCTCATCCTATCGGAAGGGTCTCAGGATTGGAATGGGAAGGAGTTGAATATCACATCTCATGCTATAGGAAGGATCTCAGGTTTGGTAGAAGCATTGAGATATCACATCTCGTGCTATAGGAACGGTCTCAGGATTGGAATGGGAAGGAGTTAGATATCACATCTCATGCTATAGGAAGGGTCTCAGGATTGGAATGGGAAGGAGTTGGATATCACATCTCATCCTATAGGAAGGGTCTCAGGTTTGGAATGGGAAGGATTTGGATATCACATCTCTTGCAATAGGAAGGGTCTCAGGTTTGGTATTATAAATATTGAGATATCACATCTCATGGTATAGGAAGGGTCTCAGGATTGGAATCGGAAGGAGTTGGATATCACATCTCATGTTATAGGAAGGGTCTCAGGTTTTGTTTTAGAAGCACTGAGATATCAAATCTCATGCTATATGAAGAGACGCAGGATTGGAATGGGAAGAAGTTGGATATCACATCTCATGCTAAAGGAAGGGTCTTGGGTTTGGAAGGGGAAGGATTTGGATATCACATCTCAAGTTATAGGACCGGTCTGTGGTTTGGTATTAGAAGCATTGAGATATCATATCTCATGCTATCGGAAGGGTCTCAGGATTGGATTGGGAAGGAGTTGGATATCACATCTCATGTTATAGGAAGGGTCTCAGGATTGGAATGGGAAGCATTTGGATATCACATCTCATGTTATAGGAAGCGTCTCAGGTTTGTTATTAGAAGCATTGAGATATCACATCTCATGTTATAGGACAGTCTAAGGTTTGGTATTAGAAGCATTGAGATATCATATCTCATGGTATAGTACGGGTCTCAGGATTGGAATGGGAAGGAGTTGGATATCACATCTCATGCTATAGGAAGGGTCTCAGGATTGGAATGGGAAGGATTTGGATAACACATCTCATGTTATAGGAAGGGTCTCAGGTTTGTTATTAGAAGCATTGAGATATCACATCTCATGTTATAGGACAGTCTCAGGTTTGGTATTAGAAGCATTGAGATATCACATCTCATGGTATAGGACGGGTCTCAGGATTGGAATGGGAAGGAGTTGGATATCACATCTCATGCTATAGGAAGGGTCCCAGGATTGGAATGGGAAGGAGTTTGATATCACATCTCATTCCATAGGAAGGTCTCAGGTTTGGTAGAAGCATTAAGATATCACATCTCATGCTATCGGAAGGGTCTCAGGATTGGATTGGGAAGGAGTTGGATATCACATCTCATGCTAAAGGAAGGGTCTCAGGTTTGGAAGGGGAAGGATTTGGATATCACATCTCAAGTTATAGGAGGGGTCTGTGGTTTGGTATGAGAAGCATTGAGATATCATATCTCATGCTATCGGAAGGGTCTCAGGATTGGATTGGGAAGGAGTTGGATATCACATCTCATGTTATAGGAAGGGTCTCAAGATTGGAATGGGAAGGACATGGATATTACATCTCATGTTATAGGAAGGGTCTCAGGTTTGTTATTAGAAGCATTGAGATATCACATCTCATGTTATAGGACAGTCTCAGGTTTGGTATTAGAAGCATTGAGATAAAACATCTCATAGTATAGGACGGGTCTCAGGATTGGAATGGGAAGGAGTTGGATATCACATCTCATGCTATAGGGAGGGTCTCAGGTTTGATATTAGAAGCATTGAGATATCACATCTCATGTTATAGGACAGTCTCAGGTTTGGTATTAGAAGCATTGAGATATCACATCTCATGGTATAGGACGGGTCTCAGGATTGGAATGGGAAGGAGTTGGATATCACATCTCATGCCATAGGACGGGTCTCAGGATTGGAATGGGAAGGAGTTGGATATCACATCTCATTCCATAGGAAGGTCTCAGGTTTGGTAGAAGCATTAAGATATCACATCTCATGCTATCGGAAGGGTCTCAGGATTGGATTGGGAAGGAGTTGGATATCACATCTCATGCTAAAGGAAGGGTCTCAGGTTTGGAAGGGGAAGGATTTGGATATCACATCTCAAGTTATAGGAGGGGTCTGTGGTTTGGTATTAGAAGCATTGAGATATCATATCTCATGCTATCGGAAGGGTCTCAGGATTGGATTGGGAAGGAGTTGGATATCACATCTCATGTTATAGGAAGGGTCTCAAGATTGGAATGGGAAGGACATGGATATTACATCTCATGTTATAGGAAGGGTCTCAGGTTTGTTATTAGAAGCATTGAGATATCACATCTCATGTTATAGGACAGTCTCAGGTTTGGTATTAGAAGCATTGAGATAAAACATCTCATAGTATAGGACGGGTCTCAGGATTGGAATGGGAAGGAGTTGGATATCACATCTCATGCTATAGGGAGGGTCTCAGGTTTGATATTAGAAGCATTGAGATATCACATCTCATGCTATCGGAAGGGTCTCAGGATTGGATTTGGAAGGAGTTGGATATCACATCTCAAGTTATAGGACGGGTCTGTGGTTTGGTATTAGAAGCATTGAGATATCATATCTCATGCTATCGGAAGGGTCTCACGATTGGATTGGGAAGGAGTTGGATATCACATCTCATGTTATAGGAAGGCTCTCAGGTTTGTTATTAGTAGCATTGAGATATCACATCTCACGTTATAGGACAGTCTCAGGTTTGGTATTAGAAGCATTGAGATATAATATCTCATGGTATAAGACGGTTCTCAGGATTGGAATGGGAAGGAGTTGGATATCACATCTCATGCTAAAGGAAGGGTCTCAGGTTTGGAAGGGGAAGGATTTGGATATCACATCTCAATTTATAGGACGGGTCTGTGGTTTGGTATTAGAAGCATTGAGATATCATATCTCATGCTATCGGAAGGGTCTCAGGATTGGATTGGGAAGGAGTTGGATATCACATCTCATGTTATAGGAAGGGTCTCAGGATTGGAATGGGAAGGATTTGGATATCACATCTCATGTTATAGGAAGGGTCTCAGGTTTGTTATTAGAAGCATTGAGATATCGCATCTCATGTTATAGGACAGTCTCAGGTTTGGTATTAGAAGCATTGAGATATCATATCTCATGGTATAGGACGGGTCTCAGGATTGGAATGGGAAGGAGTTGGATATCACATCTCATGCTAAAGGAAGGGTCTCAGGTTTGGAAGGGGAAGGATTTGGATATCACATCTCAATTTATAGGACGGGTCTGTGGTTTGGTATTAGAAGCATTGAGATATCATATCTCATGCTATCGGAAGGGTCTCAGGATTGGATTGGGAAGGAGTTGGATATCACATCTCATGTTATAGGAAGGGTCTCAGGATTGGAATGGGAAGGATTTGGATATCACATCTCATGTTATAGGAAGGGTCTCAGGTTTGTTATAGAAGCATTGAGATATCGCATCTCATGTTATAGGACAGTCTCAGGTTTGGTATTAGAAGCATTGAGATATCATATCTCATGGTATAGGACGGGTCTCAGGATTGGAATGGGAAGGAGTTGGATATCACATCTCATGCTATAGGAAGGGTCTCAGGATTGGAATGGGAAGGATTTGGATATCACATCTCATGTTATAGGAAGGGTCTCAGGTTTGTTATTAGAAGCATTGAGATATCACATCTCATGTTATAGGACAGTCTCAGGTTTGGTATTAGAAGCATTGAGATATCATATCTCATGGTATAGGACGGGTCTCAGGATTGGAATGGGAAGGAGTTGGATATCACATCTCATGCTATAGGAAGGGTCTCAGGATTGGAATGGGAAGAAGTTTGATATCACATCTCATGCCATAGGAAGGTCTCAGGTATGGTAGAAGCATTAAGATATCACATCTCATGCTATCGGAAGGGTCTCAGGATTGGATTGGGAAGGAGTTGGATATCCCATCTCATGCTATAGGAAGGGTCACAGGTTGGAATTGGAAGGAGTTGGATATCAAATCTCATGCTATCGGAAGGGTCTCAGGATTGGAATGGGAAGGAGTTGGATATCACATCTCATGCTATAGGGAGTGTCTCAGGTTTGATATTAGAAGCATTGAGATATCATATCTCATGCTATCGGATTGGTCTCAGGATTGGATTGGGAAGGAGTTGGATATCACATCTCATGTTATAGGAAGGGTCTCAGGATTGGATGGGAAGAGTTGGATATCACATCTCATGCTATAGGAAGGGTCTCAGGTTTGGTAGAAGCATTGGGATATCACATCTCATGCTATAGGAAGGGTCTCAGGATTGGAATGGGAAGGAGTTGGATATCACATCTCATGATAATGGAAGGGTCTCAGGTTTGGAAGGGGAAGGATTTGGACATCACATGTCAAGTTATAGGATGGGTCTGTGGTTTTGGTATTAGAAGCATTGAGATATCATATCTCATGGTATAGGACGGGTCTCAGGATTGGAATGGGAAGGAGTTGGATATCACATCTCATGCTATAGGAAGGGTCTCAGGATTGGAATGGGAAGGATTTGGATATCACATCTCATGTTATAGGAAGGGTCTCAGGTTTGTTATTAGAAGCATTGAGATATCACATCTCATGTTATAGGACAGTCTCAGGTTTGGTATTAGAAGCATTGAGATATCACATCTCATGGTATAGGACGGGTCTCAGGATTGGAATGGGAAGGAGTTGGATATCACATCTCATGCTGTAGGAAGGGTCTCAGGATTGGAATGGGAAGGAGTTTGATATCCCATCTCATGCTATAGGAAGGGTCACAGGTTGGAATTGGAAGGAGTTGGATATCACATCTCATGCTATAGGGAGGGTCTTAGGTTTGATATTAGAAGCATTGAGATATCATATCTCATGCTATCGGAAGGGTCTCAGGATTGGATTGGGAAGGAGTTGGATATCACATCTCATGTTATAGGAAGGGTCTCAGGATTGGATGGGAAGAGTTGGATATCACATCTCGTTATAGGAAGGGTATCAGGATTGGAATGGGAAGGACTTTGATATCACATCTCACGCTATAGGGAGGGTCTCAGGTTTGGTATTAGAAGCATTGAGATATCACATCTCATGCTATCGGAAGGTTCTCAGGATTGGATTGGGAAGGAGTTGGATATCACATCTCATGTTATAGGAAGGGTCTCAGGATTGGAATGGGAAGGACTTGGACATCACATCTCATGTTATAGGAAGGGTCTCAGGTTTGTTATTAGAAGCATTGAGATATCACATCTCATGTTATAGGACAGTCTCAGGTTTGGTATTAGAAGCTTTGAGATATAACATCTCATGGCATAGGACGGGTCTCAGGATTGGATGGGAAGAGTTGGATATCACACCTCATGCTATAGGAAGGGTCTCAGGTTTGGTAGAAGCATTGAGATATCACATCCCATGCTATAGGAAGGGTCTCAGGATTGGAATGGGAAGGAGTTGGATATCACATCTCATGTTAAAGGAAGGGTCTCAGGTTTGGAAGGGGAAGGATTTGGATACCACATCTCAAGTTATAGGACGGGTCTGTGGTTTGGTATTAGAAGCATTGAGATATCATATCTCATGCTATCGGAAGGGTCTCAGGATTGGATTGGGAAGGAGTTGGATATCACATCTCATGCTATCGGAAGGGTCTCAGGATTGGAATGGGAAGGAGTTGGATATCACATCTCATGCTATAGGGAGGGTCTCAGGTTTGATATTAGAAGCATTGAGATATCATATCTCATGCTATCGGAAGGGTCTCAGGATTGGATTGGGAAGGAGTTGGATATCACATCTCATGTTATAGGAAGGGTCTCAAGATTGGAATGGGAAGGACTTGGATATCACATCTCATGTTATAGGAAGGGTTTCAGGTTGTTATTAGAAGCATTGAGATATCACATCTCATGTTATAGGACAGTCTCAGGTTTGGTATTAGAAGCATTGAGATATAACATTTCATAGTATAGGACGGGTCTCAAGATTGGAATGGGAAGGAGTTGGATATCACATCTCATGCTATAGGGAGGGTCTCAGGTTTGATATTAGAAGCATTGAGATATCACATCTCATGCTATCGGAAGGGTCTCAGGTTTGGAAGGGGAAGGATTTAGATATCACGTCTCATGTTATAGGACGGGTCTCAGGTTTGGTATTAGAAGCATTAAGGTATCACATCTCATGCTATCGGAAGGGTCTCAGGATTGGATTGGGAAGGAGTTGTATATCCCATCTCATGCTATAGGAAGGGTATCAGGTTGGAATGGGAAGGAGTTTGATATCACATCTCATGATATAGGAAGGGTCTCAGGTTTTTAGAAGCATTAAGATACCACATCTCATGCTATCAAAAGGGTCTCAGGATTGGATTGGGAAGGAATTGGATATCCCATGTCATGCTATAGGAAGGGTCTCAGGTTGGAATGGGAAGGAGTTGGATATCACATCTCATGTTATAGGAAGGGTCTCAGGATTGGAATAGGAAGGACTTGGATATCACATCTCATGCTATAGGGAGGGTCTCAGGTTTGATATTAGAAGCATTGAGATATCACATCTCATGCTATCGGAAGGGTCTCAGGATTGGAATGGGAAGGAGTTGGATATCACATCTCATGCTAAAGGAAGGATCTCAGGTTTGGAAAGGGAAGGATTTAGATATCACATATCATGTTATAAGATGGTTCTCAGGGTTGGTTTGGAAGCATTGAGATATCACACATCTCATGGTATAGGAAGGGTCTCAGGATTGGAATGGGAAGGAGTTGGATATCACATCTCATGCTATAGGAAGGGTCTCAGGATTGGATTGGGAAGGAGTTGGATATCACATCTCATGTTATAGGAAGGGTCTCAAGATTGGAATGGGAAGGACATGGATATCACATCTCATGTTATAGGAAGGGTCTCAGGTTTGTTATTAGAAGCATTGAGATATCACATCTCATGTTATAGGACAGTCTCAGGTTTGGTATTAGAAGCATTGAGATAAAACATCTCATAGTATAGGACGGGTCTCAGGATTGGAATGGGAAGGAGTTGGATATCACATCTCATGCTATAGGGAGGGTCTCAGGTTTGATATTAGAAGCATTGAGATATCACATCTCATGCTATCGGAAGGGTCTCAGGATTGGATTGGGAAGGAGTTGGATATCACATCTCAAGTTATAGGACGGGTGTGTGGTTTGGTATTAGAAGCATTGAGATATCATATCTCATGCTATCGGAAGGGTCTCAGGATTGGATTGGGAAGGAGTTGGATATCACATCTCATGTTATAGGAAGGCTCTCAGGTTTGTTATTAGAAGCATTGAGATATCACATCTCACGTTATAGGACAGTCTCAGGTTTGGTATTAGAAGCATTGAGATATCATATCTCATGGTATAGGATGGGTCTCAGGATTGGAATGGGAAGGAGTTGGATATCACATCTCATGCTAAAGGAAGGGTATCAGGTTTGGAAGGGGAAGGATTTGGATATCACATCTCAATTCATAGGACGGGTCTGTGGTTTGGTATTAGAAGCATTGAGATATCATATCTCATGCTATCGGAAGGGTCTCAGGATTGGATTGGGAAGGAGTTGGATATCACATCTCATGTTATAGGAAGGGTCTCAGGATTGGAATGGGAAGGATTTGGATATCACATCTCATGTTATAGGAAGGGTCTCAGGTTTGTTATTAGAAGCATTGAGATATCGCATCTCATGTTATAGGACAGTCTCAGGTTTGGTATTAGAAGCATTGAGATATCATATCTCATGGTATAGGACGGGTCTCAGGATTGGAATGGGAAGGAGTTGGATATCACATCTCATGCTAAAGGAAGGGTCTCAGGTTTGGAAGGGGAAGGATTTGGATATCACATCTCAATTTATAGGACGGGTCTGTGGTTTGGTATTAGAAGCATTGAGATATCATATCTCATGCTATTGGAAGGGTCTCAGGATTGGATTGGGAAGGAGTTGGATATCACATCTCATGTTATAGGAAGGGTCTCAGGATTGGAATGGGAAGGATTTGGATATCACATCTCATGTTATAGGAAGGGTCTCAGGTTTGTTATTAGAAGCATTGAGATATCACATCTCATGTTATAGGACAGTCTCAGGTTTGGTATTAGAAGCATTGAGATATCACATCTCCTGGTATAGGACGGGTCTCAGGATTGGAATGGGAAGGAGTTGGATATCACATCTCATGCTATAGGAAGGGTCTCAGGATTGGAATGGGAAGAAGTTTGATATCACATCTCATGCCATAGGAAGGTCTCAGGTATGGTAGAAGCATTAAGATATCACATCTCACGCTATGGGAAGGGTCTCAGGATTGGATTGGGAAGGAGTTGGATATCCCATCTCATGCTATAGGAAGGGTCACAGGTTGGAATTGGAAGGAGTTGGATATCACATCTCATGCTATCGGAAGGGTCTCAGGATTGGAATGGGACGGAGTTGGATATCACATCTCATGCTATAGGGAGGGTCTCAGGTTTGATATTAGAAGCATTGAGATATCATATCTCATGCTATCGGATGGGTCTCAGGATTCGATTGGGAAGGAGTTAGATATCACATCTCATGTTATAGGAAGGGTCTCAGGATTGGATGGGAAGAGTTGGATATCACATCTCATGCTATAGGAAGGCTCTCAGGTTTGGAAGAAGCATTGGGATATCACATCTCATGCTATAGGAAGGGTCTCAGGATTGGAATGGGAAGGAGTTGGATATCACATCTCATGATAATGGAAGGGTCTCAGGTTTGGAAGGGGAAGGATTTGGACATCACATCTCAAGTTATAGGATGGGTCTGTGGTTTTGGTATTAGAAGCATTGAGATATCATATCTCATGCTATTGGATGGGTCTCAGGATTGGAATGGGAAGGAGTTGGATATCACATCTCATGCTATAGGAAGGGTCTCAGGATTGCAATGGGAAGGAGTTGGATATCACATCTCATGATAATGGAAGGGTCTCAGGTTTGGAAGGGGAAGGATTTGGACATCACATCTCAAGTTATAGGATGGGTCTGTGGTTTTGGTATTAGAAGCATTGAGATATCATATCTCATGGTATAGGACGGGTCTCAGGATTGGAATGGGAAGGAGTTGGATATCACATCTCATGCTATAGGAAGGGTCTCAGGATTGGAATGGGAAGGATTTGGATATCACATCTCATGTTAAAGGAAGGGTCTCAGGTTTGTTATTAGAAGCATTGAGATATCACATCTCATGTTATAGGACAGTCTCAGGTTTGGTATTAGAAGCATTGAGATATCACATCTCATGGTATAGGACGGGTCTCAGGATTGGAATGGGAAGGAGTTGGATATCACATCTCATGCTGTAGGAAGGGTCTCAGGATTGGAATGGGAAGGAGTTTGATATCCCATCTCATGCTATAGGAAGGGTCGCAGGTTGGAATTGGAAGGAGTTGGATATCATGCGATGCCTTCATGCTATCGGAAGGGTCTCAGGATTGGAATGGGAAAGAGTTGGATATCACCTCTCATGCTAAAGGGAGGGTCTTAGGTTTGATATTAGAAGCATTGAGATATCATATCTCATGCTATCGGAAGGGTCTCAGGATTGGATTGGGAAGGAGTTGGATATCACATCTCATGTTATAGGTAGGGTCTCAGGTTTGGTATTAGAAGCATTGAGATATCACATCTCATGCTATCAGAAGGGTCTCAGGATTGGATTGGGAAGGAGTTGGATATCACATCTCATGTTATAGGAAGGGTCTCAGGATTGGAATGGGAAGGACTTGGACATCACATCTCATGTTATAGGAAGGGTCTCAGGTTTGTTATTAGAAGCATTGAGATATCACATCTCATGTTATAGGACAGTCTCAGGTTTGGTATTAGAAGCATTGAGATATAACATCTCATGGCATAGGAGGGGTCTCAGGATTGGATGGGAAGAGTTGGATATCACATTGCATGCTATAGGAAGGGTCTCAGGTTTGGTAGAAGCATTGAGATATCACATCTCATGCTATAGGAAGGGTCTCAGGATTGGAATGGGAAGGAGTTGGATATCACATCTCATGATAAAGGAAGGGTCTCAGGTTTGGAAGGGGAAGGATTTGGACATCACATCTCAAGTTATAGGACGGGTCTGTGGTTTGGTATTAGAAGCATTGAGATATCATATCTCATGCTATCGGAAGGGTCTCAGGATTGGATGGGGAAGGAGTTCGATATCACATCTCATGTTATAGGAAGGGTCTCAAGATTGGAATGGGAAGGACTTGCATATCACATCTCATGTTATAGGAAGGGTCTCAGGTTTGTTATTAGAAGCATTGAGATATCACATCTCATGTTATAGGACAGTCTCAGGTTTGGTATTAGAAGCATTGAGATATAACATCTCATAGTATAGGACGGGTCTCGGGATTGGAATGGGAAGGGGTTGGATATCACACCTCATGCTATAGAAAGGGTCTCGGGATTGGATTGGGAAGGAGTTGGATATCACATCTCATGTTATAGGAAGGATCTCAGGTTTGGTATTAATAGCATTGAGATATCACATCTCATGCTATAGGAAGGGTCTCAGGATTGGAATGGGAAGGAGTTGGATATCACATCTCATGCTATAGGAAGGGTCTCAGGTTTGGTAGAAGCATTAGGATATCACATCTCATGTTATAGGAAGGGTCTCAAGATTGGAATGGGAAGGATTTGGATACCACATCTCATGTTATAGGAAGGGTCTCAGGTTTGTTATTAGAAGCATTGAGATATCATATCTCATGCTATCGGAAGGGTCTCAGGATTGGATTGGGAAGGATTTGGATATCACATCTCATGTTATAGGAAGGGTCTCAGGTTTGTTATTAGAAGCATTGAGATATCATATCTCATGCTATCGGAAGGGTCTCAGGATTGGATTGGGAAGGAGTTGGATATCACATCTCATGTTACAGGAAGAGTCTCAGCATTGGAATGGGAAGGGGTTGGATATCATATCTCATGCTATAGGAAGGGTCACAGGTTGGAATTGGAAGGAGTTGGATATCACATCTCATGCTATCGGAAGGGTCTCAGGATTGGAATGGGAAGGAGTTGGATATCACATCTCATGCTATAGGAAGGGTCTCAGGATTGGAATGGGAAGTAGTTTGATATCACATCTCATGCCATAGGAAGGTCTCAGGTATGGTAGAAACATTAAGATATCACATCTCATGCTATCAGAAGGGTCTCAGGATTGGATTGGGAAGGAGTTGGATATCCCATCTCATGCTATAGGAAGGGTCACAGGTTGGAAGTGGAAGGAGTTGGATATCACATCTCATGCTATCGGAAGGATCTCAGGATTGGAATGGGAAGGAGTTGGATATCACATCTCATGCTATAGGGAGGGTCTCAGGTTTGATATTAGAAGCATTGAGATATCATATCTCATGCTATCGGAAGGGTCTCAGGATTGGATTGGGAAGGAGTTGGATATCACATCTCATGTTATAGGAAGGGTCTCAAGATTGGAATGGGAAGGACTTGGATATCACATCTCATGTTATAGGAAGGGTCTCAGGTTTATTAGAAGCATTGAGATATCACATCTCATGTTATAGGACAGTCTCACGTTTGGTATTAGAAGCATTGAGATATAACATTTCATAGTATAGGACGGGTCTCAAGATTGGAATGGGAAGGAGTTGGATATCACATCTCATGCTATAGGGAGGGTCTCAGGTTTGATATTAGAAGCATTGAGATATCACATCTCATGCTATCGGAAGAGTCTCAGGTTTGGAAGGGGAAGGATTTAGATATCACGTCTCATTTTATAGGACGGGTCTCAGGTTTGGTATTAGAAGCATTAAGATATCACATCTCATGCTATCGGAAGGGTCTCAGGATTGGATTGGGAAGGAGTTGGATATCCCATCTCATGCTATAGGAAGGGTATCAGGTTGGAATGGGAAGGAGTTTGATATCACATCTCATGATATAGGAAGGGTCTCAGGTTTTTAGAAGCATTAAGATATCACATCTCATGCTATCGAAAGGGTCTCAGGATTGGATTGGGAAGGAATTGGATATCCCATGTCATGCTATAGGAAGGGTCTCAGGTTGGAATGGGAAGGAGTTGGATATCACATCTCATGTTATAGGAAGGGTCTCAGGATTGGAATAGGAAGGACTTGGATATCACATCTCATGCTATAGGGAGGGTCTCAGGTTTGATATTAGAAGCATTGAGATATCACATCTCATGCTATCGGAAGGGTCTCAGGATTGGAATGGGAAGGAGTTGGATATCACATCTCATGCTAAAGGAAGGGTCTCAGGTTTGGAAAGGGAAGGATTTAGATATCACATATCATGTTATAAGATGGTTCTCAGGGTTGGTTTGGAAGCATTGAGATATCACATCTCACGGTATAGGAAGGGTCTCAGGATTGGAATGGGAAGGAGTTGGATATCACATCTCATGCTATAGGAAGGGTCTCAGATTTGGAATGTGAAGGAGTTGGATATCACATCTCATGTTATGGGAAGGATCTCAGGTTTTGTATTTGAAGCATTGATATATCACATCTCATGCTATAGGAAGGGTCTCAGGATTGGAATGGGAAGGAGTTGGATATCACATCTCATGCTATAGGAAGGGTCTCAGGTTTGGTAGAAGCATTGAGATAACACATCTCATGCTATAGGAAGGGTCTCAGGATTGAAATGGGAAGGAGTTGGATATCACATCTCATGCCATAGGAAGGTCTCAGGTATGGTAGAAACATTAAGATATCACATATCATGCTATCGGAAGGGTCTCAGGATTGGATTGGGAAGGAGTTGGATATCCCATCTCATGCTATAGGAAGGGTCACAGGTTGGAATTGGAAGGAGTTGGATATCACATCTCATGCTATCGGAAGGGTCTCAGGTTTGGTATTAGAAACATTGAGATATAACATTTCATAGTATAGGACGGGTCTCAAGATTGGAATGGGAAAGAGTTGGATATCACATCTCATGCCATAGGAAGGGTCTCAGGTTTGGTATAAGCATTGAGATATCACATCTCTGCTATCGGAAGGGTCTCAGGATTGGAGTGGGAAGGAGTTGGATATCCCATCTCATGGCATAGGAAGGGTCTCAGCTTTGGTATTAGAAGCATTGAGATATCACATCTCCTGCTATAGGATGGGTCTCAGGATTGGAAGGGGAAGGATTTAGATATCACGTCTCATGTTATAGGACGGGTCTCAGGTTTGGTATTAGAAGCATTAAGATGTCATATCTCATGCTATCGGAAGGGTCTCAGGATTGGATTGGGAAGGAGTTGGATATCCCATCTCATGCTATAGGAAGGGTATCAGGTTGGAATGGGAAGGAGTTTGATATCACATCTCATGCCATAGGAAGGGTCTCAGGTTTTTAGAAGCATTAAGATATCACATATCATGCTATCGAAAGGGTCTCAGGATTAGATTGGGAAGGAGTTGGATATCACATCTCATGCCATAGGAAGGGTCTCAGGTTTGGTATAAGCATTGAGATATCACATCTCTGCTATCGGAAGGGTCTCAGGATTGGAGTGGGAAGGAGTTGGATATCCCATCTCATGGCATAGGAATGGTCTAAGGTTTGGTATTAGAAGCATTGAGATATCACATCTCCTGCTATAGGAAGGGTCTCAGGATTGGAATGAGAAGGACTTGGATATCACATCTCATGCTATGGGAACGGTCTCAGGATTGGAATGGGAAGGAGTTTGATATCACATCTCATGCCATAGGGAGGGTCTCAGGTTTGGTAGAAGCATTGAGATGTCACATCTCATGCTATCGGAAGGGTCTCAGGATTGGAATGGGAAGGAGTTGGATATCACATCTCATGCTATCAGAAGGGTCTCAGGATTGGATTGGGAAGGAGTTGGATATCCCATCTCATACTACAGGAAGGGTCTCAGGTTTGGTATTACAAGCATTGAGATATCACATCTCATGGTATAGGAAGGGTCTCAGGATTGGAATCGGAAGGAGTTGGATATCACATCTCATGTTATAGGAAGGGTCTCAGGTTTGGTATTAGAAGCACTGAGATATCAAATCTCATGCTATATGAAGGGACACAGGATTGGAATCGGAAGGAGTTAGATATCACATCTCATGTTATAGGAAGGGTCTCAGTTTTGGTATTAGAAGCACTGAGATATCAAATCTCATGCTATATGAAGGGACACAAGATTGGAATGGAAGGAGTTGGATATCACATCTCATGCTATAGGAACGGTCCAAGTTTGGTATTAGAAGCATTGAGATATCACATCTCATGCTATAGGAAGGGGCTCAGGATTGGAATGGGAAGGAGTTGGATATCACATATCATGTTATAGGAAGGATCTCAGGTTTGGTAGAATCATTGAGATATCACATCTTATGCTATAGGAAGGGTCTCAGGATTGGAATGGGAAGGAGTTGGATATCACATCTCATGCTATAGGAAGGGTCTCAGGATTGGAATGGGAAGGAGTTGGATATCACATCTCATGCTATAGGATGGGTCTCAGGTTTGGTAGAAGCATTGGGATATCACATCTCATGCTATAGGAAGGGTCTCAGGATTGGAATGGGAAGGAGTTGGATATCACATCTCATGTTATAGGAAGGGCCTCAGGTTTGTTATTAGAAGCATTGAGATCTCACATCTCATGTTATAGGACAGTCTCAGGTTTGGTATTAGAAGCATTGAGATATCACATCTCGTGGTATAGGACAGGTCTCAGGATTGGAATGGGAAGGAGTTGGATATCACATCTCATGCTGTAGGAAGGGTCTCAGGATTGGAATGGGAAGGAGTTTGATATCCCATCTCATGCTATAGGAAGGGTCTCAGGATTGGAATGGGAAAGAGTTGGATATCACCTCTCATGCTATAGGGAGGGTCTTAGGTTTGATATTAGAAGCATTGAGATATCATATCTCATGCTATAGGAAGGGCCTCATGATTGGAATGGGAAGGAGTTGGATATCACATCTCATGCTATAGGGAGGGTCTCAGGTTTGGTATTAATAGCATTTAGATATCACATCTCATGCTATAGGAAGGGTCTCAGGATTGGATGGGAAGGAGTTGGATATCACATTTCATGCTATAGGAAGGGTCTCAGGATTGGAATGGGAAGGAGTTGGATATCACATCTCATGCTATAGGAAGGGTCTCAGGATTGGAATGGGAAGTAGTTTGATATCACATCTCATGCCATAGGAAGGTCTCAGGTATGGTAGAAACATTAAGATATCACATCTCATGCTATCAGAAGGGTCTCAGGATTGGATTGGGAAGGAGTTGGATATCCCATCTCATGCTATAGGAAGGGTCACAGGTTGGAAGTGGAAGGAGTTGGATATCACATCTCATGCTATCGGAAGGATCTCAGGATTGGAATGGGAAGGAGTTGGATATCACATCTCATGCTATAGGGAGGGTCTCAGGTTTGATATTAGAAGCATTGAGATATCATATCTCATGCTATCGGAAGGGTCTCAGGATTGGATTGGGAAGGAGTTGGATATCACATCTCATGTTATAGGAAGGGTCTCAAGATTGGAATGGGAAGGACTTGGATATCACATCTCATGTTATAGGAAGGGTCTCAGGTTTATTAGAAGCATTGAGATATCACATCTCATGTTATAGGACAGTCTCACGTTTGGTATTAGAAGCATTGAGATATAACATTTCATAGTATAGGACGGGTCTCAAGATTGGAATGGGAAGGAGTTGGATATCACATCTCATGCTATAGGGAGGGTCTCAGGTTTGATATTAGAAGCATTGAGATATCACATCTCATGCTATCGGAAGAGTCTCAGGTTTGGAAGGGGAAGGATTTAGATATCACGTCTCATTTTATAGGACGGGTCTCAGGTTTGGTATTAGAAGCATTAAGATATCACATCTCATGCTATCGGAAGGGTCTCAGGATTGGATTGGGAAGGAGTTGGATATCCCATCTCATGCTATAGGAAGGGTATCAGGTTGGAATGGGAAGGAGTTTGATATCACATCTCATGATATAGGAAGGGTCTCAGGTTTTTAGAAGCATTAAGATATCACATCTCATGCTATCGAAAGGGTCTCAGGATTGGATTGGGAAGGAATTGGATATCCCATGTCATGCTATAGGAAGGGTCTCAGGTTGGAATGGGAAGGAGTTGGATATCACATCTCATGTTATAGGAAGGGTCTCAGGATTGGAATAGGAAGGACTTGGATATCACATCTCATGCTATAGGGAGGGTCTCAGGTTTGATATTAGAAGCATTGAGATATCACATCTCATGCTATCGGAAGGGTCTCAGGATTGGAATGGGAAGGAGTTGGATATCACATCTCATGCTAAAGGAAGGGTCTCAGGTTTGGAAAGGGAAGGATTTAGATATCACATATCATGTTATAAGATGGTTCTCAGGGTTGGTTTGGAAGCATTGAGATATCACATCTCACGGTATAGGAAGGGTCTCAGGATTGGAATGGGAAGGAGTTGGATATCACATCTCATGCTATAGGAAGGGTCTCAGATTTGGAATGTGAAGGAGTTGGATATCACATCTCATGTTATGGGAAGGATCTCAGGTTTTGTATTTGAAGCATTGATATATCACATCTCATGCTATAGGAAGGGTCTCAGGATTGGAATGGGAAGGAGTTGGATATCACATCTCATGCTATAGGAAGGGTCTCAGGTTTGGTAGAAGCATTGAGATAACACATCTCATGCTATAGGAAGGGTCTCAGGATTGAAATGGGAAGGAGTTGGATATCACATCTCATGCCATAGGAAGGTCTCAGGTATGGTAGAAACATTAAGATATCACATATCATGCTATCGGAAGGGTCTCAGGATTGGATTGGGAAGGAGTTGGATATCCCATCTCATGCTATAGGAAGGGTCACAGGTTGGAATTGGAAGGAGTTGGATATCACATCTCATGCTATCGGAAGGGTCTCAGGTTTGGTATTAGAAACATTGAGATATAACATTTCATAGTATAGGACGGGTCTCAAGATTGGAATGGGAAAGAGTTGGATATCACATCTCATGCCATAGGAAGGGTCTCAGGTTTGGTATAAGCATTGAGATATCACATCTCTGCTATCGGAAGGGTCTCAGGATTGGAGTGGGAAGGAGTTGGATATCCCATCTCATGGCATAGGAAGGGTCTCAGCTTTGGTATTAGAAGCATTGAGATATCACATCTCCTGCTATAGGATGGGTCTCAGGATTGGAAGGGGAAGGATTTAGATATCACGTCTCATGTTATAGGACGGGTCTCAGGTTTGGTATTAGAAGCATTAAGATGTCATATCTCATGCTATCGGAAGGGTCTCAGGATTGGATTGGGAAGGAATTGGATATCCCATGTCATGCTGTAGGAAGGGTCTCAGTTTGGAATGGGAAGGAGTTGGATATCACATCTCATGTTATAGGAAGGGTCTCAGGATTGGAATATTAAGGACTTGGATATCACATCTCATGCTATAGGGAGGGTCTCAGGTTTGATATTAGAAGCATTGAGATATCACATCTCATGCTATCGGAAGGGTCTCAGGTTTGGAAAGGGAAGGATTTAGATATCACATATCATGTTATAAGATGCTTCTCAGGGTTGGTTCGGAAGCATTGAGATATCACATCTCATGGTATAGGAAGGGTCTCAGGATTGGAATGGGAAGGAGTTGGATATCATATCTCATGCTATAGGAAGGGTCTCAGATTTGGAATGTGAAGGAGTTGGATATCACATCTCATGTTATGGGAAGGATCTCAGGTTTTGTATTTGAAGCATTAATATATCACATCTCATGCTATAGGAAGGGTCTCAGGATTGGAATGGGAAGGAGTTGGATATCACATCTCATGCTATAGGAAGGGTCTCAGGTTTGGTAGAAGCATTGAGATAACACATCTCATGCTATAGGAAGGGTCTCAGGATTGAAATGGGAAGGAGTTGGATATCACATCTCATGCCATAGGAAGGGTCTCAGGTTTGGTATAGCATTGAGATATCACATCTCTGCTATCGGAAGGGTCTCAGGATTGGAGTGGGAAGGAGTTGGATATCCCATCTCATGGCATAGGAAGGGTCTCAGGTTTGGTATTAGAAGCACTGAGATATCACATCTCCTGCTATAGGGTGGGTCTCAGGATTGGAAGGGGAAGGATTTAGATATCACGTCTCAAGTTATAGGACGGGTCTCAGGTTTGGTATTAGAAGCATTAAGATATCATATCTCATGCTATCGGAAGGGTCTCAGGATTGGATTGGGAAGGAGTTGGACATCCCATCTCATGCTATAGGAAGGGTATCAGGTTGGAATGGGAAGGAGTTTGATATCACATCTCATGCTATAGGAAGGGTCTCAGGATTGGAATTGGAAGGATTTGGATATCACATATCATGTTATAGGAAGGGTCTCAGGTTTGTTATTAGAAGCATTGAGATATCACATCTCATGTTATAGGACAGTCTCAGGTTTGGTATTAGAAGCATTGAGATATCACATCTCATGGTATAGGGCGGGTCTCAGGATTGGAATGGGAAGGATTTGGATATCACATCTCATGTTATAGGAAGGGTCTCAGGTTTGTTATTAGAAGCATTGAGATATCATATCTCATGCTATCGGAAGGGTCTCAGGATTGGATTGGGAAGGAGTTGGATATCACATCTCATGATATAGGAAGGGTCTCAGGTTTGTTATTAGAAGCATTGAGATATCACATCTCACGTTATAGGACAGTCTCAGGTTTGGTATTAGAAGCATTGAGATATAATATCTCATGGTATAAAACGGGTCTCAGGATTGGAATGGGAAGGAGTTGGATATCACATCTCATGCTAAAGGAAGGGTCTCAGGTTTGGAAGGGGAAGGATTTGGATATCACATCTCAATTTATAGGACGGGTCTGTGGTTTGGTATTAGAAGCATTGAGATATCATATCTCATGCTATCGGAAGGGTCTCAGGATTGGATTGGGAAGGAGTTGGATATCACATCTCATGTTATAGGAAGGGTCTCAGGATTGGAATGGGAAGGATTTGGATATCACATCTCATGTTATAGGAAGGGTCTCAGGTTTGTTATTAGAAGCATTGAGATATCGTATCTCATGCTATCGGAAGGGTCTCAGGATTGGATTGGGAAGGATTTGGATATCATATCTCATGTTATAGAAAGGGTCTCATGTTTGTTATTAGAAGCATTGAGATATCATATCTCATGCTATCGGAAGGGTCTCGGGATTGGATTGGGAAGGAGTTGGATATCACATCTCATGTTATAGGAAGGGTCTCAGGATTGGAATGGGAAGGAGTTGGATATCATATCTCATGCTATAGGAAGGGTCACAGGTTGGAATTGGAAGGAGTTGGATATCACATCTCATGCTATCGGAAGGGTCTCAGGATTGGAATGGGAAGGAGTTGGATATCACATCTCATGCTATAGGGAGGGTCTCAGGTTTGATATTAGAAGCATTGAGATATCATATCTCATGCTATCGGAAGGGTCTCAGGATTGGATTGGGAAGGAGTTGGATATCACATCTCATGTTATAGGAAGGGTCGGAGGTTTGTTATTAGAAGCATTGAGATATCACATCTCATGTTATAGGACAGTCTCAGGTTTGGTATTAGAAGCATTGAGATATAACATTTCATAGTATAGGACGGGTCTCAGGATTGGAATGGGAAGGAGTTTGATATCACATCTCATGCTATAGGGAGGGTCTCAGGTTTGATATTAGAAGCATTGAGATATCATATCTCATGCTATCGGAAGGGTCTCAGGATTGGATTGGGAAGGAGTTGGATATCACATCTCATGTTATAGGAAGGGTCGGAGGTTTGTTATTAGAAGCATTGAGATATCACATCTCATGTTATAGGACAGTCTCAGGTTTGGTATTAGAAGCATTGAGATATAACATTTCATAGTATAGGACGGGTCTCAGGATTAGAATGGGAAGGAGTTGGATATCACATCTCATGCTATCGGAAGGGTCTCAGGTTTGGAAGGGGAAGGATTTAGATATCACGTCTCATGTTATAGGACGGGTCTCAGGTTTGGTATTAGAAGCATTAAGATATCACATCTCATGCTATCTGAAGGGTCTCAGGATTGGATTGGGAAGGAGTTGGATAGCCCATCTCATGCTATAGGAAGGGTATCAGGTTGGAATGGGAAGGAGTTTGATATCACATCTCATGATATAGGAAGTGTCTCAGGTTTTTAGAAGCATTAAGATATCACATCTCATGCTATCGAAAGGGTCTCAGGATTGGATTGGGAAGGAATTGGATATCCCATGTCATGCTGTAGGAAGGGTCTCAGTTTGGAATGGGAAGGAGTTGGATATCACATCTCATGTTATAGGAAGGGTCTCAGGATTGGAATATTAAGGACTTGGATATCACATCTCATGCTATAGGGAGGGTCTCAGGTTTGATATTAGAAGCATTGAGATATCATATCTCATGCTATCGGAAGGGTCTCAGGATTGGATTGGGAAGGAGTTGGATATCACATCTCATGTTATAGGAAGGGTCTCAGGTTTGTTATTAGAAGCATTGAGATATCACATCTCATGTTATAGGACAGTCTCAGGTTTGGTATTAGAAGCATTGAGATATAACATTTCATAGTATAGGACGGGTCTCAGGATTGGAATGGGAAGGAGTTGGATATCACATCTCATGCTATAGGGAGGGTCTCAGGTTTGATATTAGAAGCATTGAGATATCACATCTCATGCTATCGGAAGGGTCTCAGGTTTGGAAGGGGAAGGATTTAGATATCACGTCTCATGTTATAGGACGGGTCTCAGGTTTGGTATTAGAAGCATTAAGATATCACATCTCATGCTATCTGAAGGGTCTCAGGATTGGATTGGGAAGGAGTTGGATAGCCCATCTCATGCTATAGGAAGGGTATCAGGTTGGAATGGGAAGGAGTTTGATATCACATCTCATGATATAGGAAGTGTCTCAGGTTTTTAGAAGCATTAAGATATCACATCTCATGCTATCGAAAGGGTCTCAGGATTGGATTGGGAAGGAATTGGATATCCCATGTCATGCTGTAGGAAGGGTCTCAGTTTGGAATGGGAAGGAGTTGGATATCACATCTCATGTTATAGGAAGGGTCTCAGGATTGGAATATTAAGGACTTGGATATCACATCTCATGCTATAGGGAGGGTCTCAGGTTTGATATTAGAAGCATTGAGATATCACATCTCATGCTATCGGAAGGGTCTCAGGTTTGGAAAGGGAAGGATTTAGATATCACATATCATGTTATAAGATGCTTCTCAGGGTTGGTTCGGAAGCATTGAGATATCACATCTCATGGTATAGGAAGGGTCTCAGGATTGGAATGGGAAGGAGTTGGATATCATATCTCATGCTATAGGAAGGGTCTCAGATTTGGAATGTGAAGGAGTTGGATATCACATCTCATGTTATGGGAAGGATCTCAGGTTTTGTATTTGAAGCATTAATATATCACATCTCATGCTATAGGAAGGGTCTCAGGATTGGAATGGGAAGGAGTTGGATATCACATCTCATGCTATAGGAAGGGTCTCAGGTTTGGTAGAAGCATTGAGATAACACATCTCATGCTATAGGAAGGGTCTCAGGATTGAAATGGGAAGGAGTTGGATATCACATCTCATGCCATAGGAAGGGTCTCAGGTTTGGTATAGCATTGAGATATCACATCTCTGCTATCGGAAGGGTCTCAGGATTGGAGTGGGAAGGAGTTGGATATCCCATCTCATGGCATAGGAAGGGTCTCAGGTTTGGTATTAGAAGCACTGAGATATCACATCTCCTGCTATAGGGTGGGTCTCAGGATTGGAAGGGGAAGGATTTAGATATCACGTCTCAAGTTATAGGACGGGTCTCAGGTTTGGTATTAGAAGCATTAAGATATCATATCTCATGCTATCGGAAGGGTCTCAGGATTGGATTGGGAAGGAGTTGGACATCCCATCTCATGCTATAGGAAGGGTATCAGGTTGGAATGGGAAGGAGTTTGATATCACATCTCATGCTATAGGAAGGGTCTCAGGATTGGAATTGGAAGGATTTGGATATCACATATCATGTTATAGGAAGGGTCTCAGGTTTGTTATTAGAAGCATTGAGATATCACATCTCATGTTATAGGACAGTCTCAGGTTTGGTATTAGAAGCATTGAGATATCACATCTCATGGTATAGGGCGGGTCTCAGGATTGGAATGGGAAGGATTTGGATATCACATCTCATGTTATAGGAAGGGTCTCAGGTTTGTTATTAGAAGCATTGAGATATCATATCTCATGCTATCGGAAGGGTCTCAGGATTGGATTGGGAAGGAGTTGGATATCACATCTCATGATATAGGAAGGGTCTCAGGTTTGTTATTAGAAGCATTGAGATATCACATCTCATGTTATAGGACAGTCTCAGGTTTGGTATTAGAAGCATTGAGATATAACATTTCATAGTATAGGACGGGTCTCAGGATTGGAATGGGAAGGAGTTGGATATCACATCTCATGCTATAGGGAGGGTCTCAGGTTTGATATTAGAAGCATTGAGATATCACATCTCATGCTATCGGAAGGGTCTCAGGTTTGGAAGGGGAAGGAGTTAGATATCACGTCTCATGTTATAGGACGGGTCTCAGGTTTGGTATTAGAAGCATTAAGATATCACATCTCATGCTATCGGAAGGGTCTCAGGATTGGATTGGGAAGGAGTTGGATATCCCATCTCATGCTATAGGAAGGGTATCAGGTTGGAATGGGAAGGAGTTTGATATCACATCTCATGATATAGGAAGGGTCTCAGGTTTTTAGAAGCATTAAGATATCACATCTCATGCTATCGAAAGGGTCTCAGGATTGGATTGGGAAGGAATTGGATATCCCATGTCATGCTGTAGGAAGGGTCTCAGTTTGGAATGGGAAGGAGTTGGATATCACATCTCATGTTATAGGAAGTGTCTCAGGATTGGAATAGGAAGGACTTGGATATCACATCTCATGCTATAGGGAGGGTCTCAGGTTTGATATTAGAAGCATTGAGATATCACATCTCATGCTATCGGAAGGGTCTCAGGATTGGAATGGGAAGGAGTTGGATATCACATCTCATGCTAAAGGAAGGGTCTCAGGTTTGGAAAGGGAAGGATTTAGATATCACATATCATGTTATAAGATGCTTCTCAGGGTTGGTTTGGAAGCATTGAGATATCACATCTCATGCTATAGGAAGGGTCTCAGGATTGGAATGGGAAGGAGTTGGATATCACATCTCATGCTATAGGAAGGGTCTTAGGTTTGGTAGAAGCATTGAGATAACACATCTCATGCTATAGGAAGGGTCTCAGGATTGAAATGGGAAGGAGTTGGATATCACATCTCATGCCATAGGAAGGGTCTCAGGTTTGGTATAAGCATTGAGATATCACATCTCTGCTATCGGAAGGGTCTCAGGATTGGAGTGGGAAGGAGTTGGATATCCCATCTCATGGCATAGGAAGGGTCTCAGGTTTGGTATTAGAAGCATTGAGATATCACATCTCCTGCTATAGGATGGGTCTCAGGATTGGAAGGGGAAGGATTTAGATATCACGTCTCATGTTATAGGACGGGTCTCAGGTTTGGTATTAGAAGCATTAAGATATCATATCTCATGCTATCGGAAGGGTCTCAGGATTAGATTGGGAAGGAGTTGGATATCCCATCTCATGCTATAGGAAGGGTATCAGGTTGGAATGGGAAGGAGTTTGATATCACATCTCATGCTATAGGAAGGGTCTCAGGATTGGAATTGGAAGGATTTGGATATCACATATCATGTTATAGGAAGGGTCTCAGGTTTGTTATTAGAAGCATTGAGATATCACATCTCATGTTATAGGACAGTCTCAGGTTTGGTATTAGAAGCATTGAGATATCACATCTCATGGTATAGGGTGGGTCTCAGGATTGGAATGGGAAGGATTTGGATATCACATCTCATGTTATAGGAAGGGTCTCAGGTTTGTTATTAGAAGCATTGAGATATCACATCTCATGTTATAGGACAGTCTCAGGTTTGGTATTAGAAGCATTGAGATATCACATCTCATGGTATAGGACGGGTCTCAGGATTGGAAGGGAAAGGAGTTGGATTTCACATCTCATGCTATTGGAAGGGTCTCAGGATTGGAATGGGAAGGAATTGGATATCACATCTCATGCTATTGGAAGGGTCTCAGGATTGGAATGGGAAGGAGTTTGATATCACATCTCATGCTATAGGAAGGGTCTCAGGATTGGAATGGGAAGGAGTTGGATATCACATCTCATGTTATAGGAAGGGACTCAGGTTTGGTATTAGAAGAACTGAGAAATCAGATATCATCCTTTATGAAGGGACTCAAGTTTGGTATTTCAAGGAGTGAGATAATAAATCTCATCCTATCGGAAGGGTCTCAGGATTGGAATGGGAAGGAGTTGAATATCACATCTCATGCTATAGGAAGGATCTCAGGTTTGGTAGAAGCATTGAGATATCACATCTCGTGCTATAGGAACGGTCTCAGGATTGGAATGGGAAGGAGTTAGATATCACATCTCATGCTATAGGAAGGGTCTCAGGATTGGAATGGAAGGAGTTGGATATCACATCTCATCCTATAGGAAGGGTCTCAGGTTTGGAATGGGAAGGATTTGGATATCACATATCATGTTATAGGAAGGGTCTCAGGTTTGTTATTAGAAGCATTGAGATATCACATCTCATGTTATAGGACAGTCTCAGGTTTGGTATTAGAAGCATTGAGATATCACATCTCATGGTATAGGGCGGGTCTCAGGATTGGAATGGGAAGGATTTGGATATCACATCTCATGTTATAGGAAGGGTCTCAGGTTTGTTATTAGAAGCATTGAGATATCATATCTCATGCTATCGGAAGGGTCTCAGGATTGGATTGGGAAGGAGTTGGATATCACATCTCATGATATAGGAAGGGTCTCAGGTTTGTTATTAGAAGCATTGAGATATCACATCTCATGTTATAGGACAGTCTCAGGTTTGGTATTAGAAGCATTGAGATATAACATTTCATAGTATAGGACGGGTCTCAGGATTGGAATGGGAAGGAGTTGGATATCACATCTCATGCTATAGGGAGGGTCTCAGGTTTGATATTAGAAGCATTGAGATATCACATCTCGTGCTATCGGAAGGGTCTCAGGTTTGGAAGGGGAAGGAGTTAGATATCACGTCTCATGTTATAGGACGGGTCTCAGGTTTGGTATTAGAAGCATTAAGATATCACATCTCATGCTATCGGAAGGGTCTCAGGATTGGATTGGGAAGGAGTTGGATATCCCATCTCATGCTATAGGAAGGGTATCAGGTTGGAATGGGAAGGAGTTTGATATCACATCTCATGATATAGGAAGGGTCTCAGGTTTTTAGAAGCATTAAGATATCACATCTCATGCTATCGAAAGGGTCTCAGGATTGGATTGGGAAGGAATTGGATATCCCATGTCATGCTGTAGGAAGGGTCTCAGTTTGGAATGGGAAGGAGTTGGATATCACATCTCATGTTATAGGAAGTGTCTCAGGATTGGAATAGGAAGGACTTGGATATCACATCTCATGCTATAGGGAGGGTCTCAGGTTTGATATTAGAAGCATTGAGATATCACATCTCATGCTATCGGAAGGGTCTCAGGATTGGAATGGGAAGGAGTTGGATATCACATCTCATGCTAAAGGAAGGGTCTCAGGTTTGGAAAGGGAAGGATTTAGATATCACATATCATGTTATAAGATGCTTCTCAGGGTTGGTTTGGAAGCATTGAGATATCACATCTCATGGTATAGGAAGGGTCTCAGGATTGGAATGGGAAGGAGTTGGATATCACATCTCATGCTATAGGAAGGGTCTCAGATTTGGAATGTGAAGGAGTTGGATATCACATCTCATGTTATGGGAAGGATCTCAGGTTTTGTATTTGAAGCATTGATATATCACATCTCATGCTATAGGAAGGGTCTCAGGATTGGAATGGGAAGGAGTTGGATATCACATCTCATGCTATAGGAAGGGTCTTAGGTTTGGTAGAAGCATTGAGATAACACATCTCATGCTATAGGAAGGGTCTCAGGATTGAAATGGGAAGGAGTTGGATATCACATCTCATGCCATAGGAAGGGTCTCAGGTTTGGTATAAGCATTGAGATATCACATCTCTGCTATCGGAAGGGTCTCAGGATTGGAGTGGGAAGGAGTTGGATATCCCATCTCATGGCATAGGAAGGGTCTCAGGTTTGGTATTAGAAGCATTGAGATATCACATCTCCTGCTATAGGATGGGTCTCAGGATTGGAAGGGGAAGGATTTAGATATCACGTCTCATGTTATAGGACGGGTCTCAGGTTTGGTATTAGAAGCATTAAGATATCATATCTCATGCTATCGGAAGGGTCTCAGGATTAGATTGGGAAGGAGTTGGATATCCCATCTCATGCTATAGGAAGGGTATCAGGTTGGAATGGGAAGGAGTTTGATATCACATCTCATGCTATAGGAAGGGTCTCAGGATTGGAATTTGAAGGATTTGGATATCACATATCATGTTATAGGAAGGGTCTCAGGTTTGTTATTAGAAGCATTGAGATATCACATCTCATGTTATAGGACAGTCTCAGGTTTGGTATTAGAAGCATTGAGATATCACATCTCATGGTATAGGGTGGGTCTCAGGATTGGAATGGGAAGGATTTGGATATCACATCTCATGTTATAGGAAGGGTCTCAGGTTTGTTATTAGAAGCATTGAGATATCACATCTCATGTTATAGGACAGTCTCAGGTTTGGTATTAGAAGCATTGAGATATCACATCTCATGGTATAGGACGGGTCTCAGGATTGGAAGGGAAAGGAGTTGGATTTCACATCTCATGCTATTGGAAGGGTCTCAGGATTGGAATGGGAAGGAATTGGATATCACATCTCATGCTATTGGAAGGGTCTCAGGATTGGAATGGGAAGGAGTTTGATATCACATCTCATGCTATAGGAAGGGTCTCAGGATTGGAATGGGAAGGAGTTGGATATCACATCTCATGTTATAGGAAGGGACTCAGGTTTGGTATTAGAAGAACTGAGAAATCAGATATCATCCTTTATGAAGGGACTCAAGTTTGGTATTTCAAGGAGTGAGATAATAAATCTCATCCTATCGGAAGGGTCTCAGGATTGGAATGGGAAGGAGTTGAATATCACATCTCATGCTATAGGAAGGATCTCAGGTTTGGTAGAAGCATTGAGATATCACATCTCGTGCTATAGGAACGGTCTCAGGATTGGAATGGGAAGGAGTTAGATATCACATCTCATGCTATAGGAAGGGTCTCAGGATTGGAATGGGAAGGAGTTGGATATCACATCTCATCCTATAGGAAGGGTCTCAGGTTTGGAATGGGAAGGATTTGGATATCACATCTCTTGCAATAGGAAGGGTCTCAGGTTTGGTATTATAAATATTGAGATATCACATCTCATGGTATAGGAACGGTCTCAGGATTGGAATCGGAAGGAGTTGGATATCACATCTCATGTTATAGGAAGGGTCTCAGGTTTTGTTTTAGAAGCACTGAGATATCAAATCTCATGCTATATGAAGAGACGCAGGATTGGAATGGGAAGAAGTTGGATATCACATCTCATGCTAAAGGAAGGGTCTTGGGTTTGGAAGGGGAAGGATTTGGATATCACATCTCAAGTTATAGGACCGGTCTGTGGTTTGGTATTAGAAGCATTGAGATATCATATCTCATGCTATCGGAAGGGTCTCAGGATTGGATTGGGAAGGAGTTGGATATCACATCTCATGTTATAGGAAGGGTCTCAGGATTGGAATGGGAAGCATTTGGATATCACATCTCATGTTATAGGAAGCGTCTCAGGTTTGTTATTAGAAGCATTGAGATATCACATCTCATGTTATAGGACAGTCTAAGGTTTGGTATTAGAAGCATTGAGATATCATATCTCATGGTATAGTACGGGTCTCAGGATTGGAATGGGAAGGAGTTGGATATCACATCTCATGCTATAGGAAGGGTCTCAGGATTGGAATGGGAAGGATTTGGATAACACATCTCATGTTATAGGAAGGGTCTCAGGTTTGTTATTAGAAGCATTGAGATATCACATCTCATGTTATAGGACAGTGTCAGGTTTGGTATTAGAAGCATTGAGATATCACATCTCATGGTATAGGACGGGTCTCAGGATTGGAATGGGAAGGAGTTGGATATCACATCTCATGCTATAGGAAGGGTCCCAAGATTGGAATGGGAAGGCGTTTGATATCACATCTCATTTCATAGGAAGGTCTCAGGTTTGGTAGAAGCATTAAGATATCACATCTCATGCTATCGGAAGGGTCTCAGGATTGGATTGGGAAGGAGTTGGATATCACATCTCATGCTAAAGGAAGGGTCTCAGGTTTGGAAGGGGAAGGATTTGGATATCACATCTCAAGTTATAGGAGGGGTCTGTGGTTTGGTATTAGAAGCATTGAGATATCATATCTCATGCTATCGGAAGGGTCTCAGGATTGGATTGGGAAGGAGTTGGATATCACATCTCATGTTATAGGAAGGGTCTCAAGATTGGAATGGGAAGGACATGGATATTACATCTCATGTTATAGGAAGGGTCTCAGGTTTGTTATTAGAAGCATTGAGATATCACATCTCATGTTATAGGACAGTTTCAGGTTTGGTATTAGAAGCATTGAGATAAAACATCTCATAGTATAGGACGGGTCTCAGGATTGGAATGGGAAGGAGTTGGATATCACATCTCATGCTATAGGGAGGGTCTCAGGTTTGATATTAGAAGCATTGAGATATCACATCTCATGCTATCGGAAGGGTCTCAGGATTGGATTGGGAAGGAGTTGGATATCACATCTCAAGTTATAGGACGGGTCTGTGGTTTGGTATTAGAAGCATTGAGATATCATATCTCATGCTATCGGAAGGGTCTCACGATTGGATTGGGAAGGAGTTGGATATCACATCTCATGTTATAGGAAGGCTCTCAGGTTTGTTATTAGAAGCATTGAGATATCACATCTCACGTTATAGGACAGTCTCAGGTTTGGTATTAGAAGCATTGAGATATAATATCTCATGGTATAAAACGGGTCTCAGGATTGGAATGGGAAGGAGTTGGATATCACATCTCATGCTAAAGGAAGGGTCTCAGGTTTGGAAGGGGAAGGATTTGGATATCACATCTCAATTTATAGGACGGGTCTGTGGTTTGGTATTAGAAGCATTGAGATATCATATCTCATGCTATCGGAAGGGTCTCAGGATTGGATTGGGAAGGAGTTGGATATCACATCTCATGTTATAGGAAGGGTCTCAGGATTGGAATGGGAAGGATTTGGATATCACATCTCATGTTATAGGAAGGGTCTCAGGTTTGTTATTAGAAGCATTGAGATATCGCATCTCATGTTATAGGACAGTCTCAGATTTGGTATTAGAAGCATTGAGATATCATATCTCATGGTATAGGACGGGTCTCAGGATTGGATTGGGAAGGAATTGGATATCCCATGTCATGCTGTAGGAAGGGGCTCAGTTTGGAATGGGAAGGAGTTGGATATCACATCTCATGTTATAGGAAGGGTCTCAGGATTGGAATAGGAAGGACTTGGATATCACATCTCATGCTATAGGGAGGGTCTCAGGTTTGATATTAGAAGCATTGAGATATCACATCTCATGCTATCGGAAGGGTCTCAGGATTGGAATGGGAAGGAGTTGGATATCAGATCTCATGCTAAAGGAAGGGTCTCAGGTTTGGAAAGGGAAGGATTTAGATATCACATATCATGTTATAAGATGCTTCTCAGGGTTGGTTTGGAAGCATTGAGATATCACATCTCATGGTATAGGAAGGGTCTCAGGATTGGAATGGGAAGGAGTTGGATATCACATCTCATGCTATAGGAAGGGTCTCAGATTTGGAATGTGAAGGAGTTGGATATCACATCTCATGTTATGGGAAGGATCTCAGGTTTTGTATTTGAAGCATTGATATATCACATCTCATGTTATAGGAAGGGTCTCAGGATTGGAATGGGAAGCATTTGGATATCACATCTCATGTTATAGGAAGCGTCTCAGGTTTGTTATTAGAAGCATTGAGATATCACATCTCATGTTATAGGACAGTCTAAGGTTTGGTATTAGAAGCATTGAGATATCATATCTCATGGTATAGTACGGGTCTCAGGATTGGAATGGGAAGGAGTTGGATATCACATCTCATGCTATAGGAAGGGTCTCAGGATTGGAATGGGAAGGATTTGGATAACACATCTCATGTTATAGGAAGGGTCTCAGGTTTGTTATTAGAAGCATTGAGATATCACATCTCATGTTATAGGACAGTGTCAGGTTTGTATTAGAAGCATTGAGATATCACATCTCAAGGTATAGGACGGGTCTCAGGATTGGAATGGGAAGGAGTTGGATATCACATCTCATGCTATAGGAAGGGTCCCAGGATTGGAATGGGAAGGAGTTTGATATCACATCTCATTCCATAGGAAGGTCTCAGGTTTGGTAGAAGCATTAAGATATCACATCTCATGCTATCGGAAGGGTCTCAGGATTGGATTGGGAAGGAGTTGGATATCACATCTCATGCTAAAGGAAGGGTCTCAGGTTTGGAAGGGGAAGGATTTGGATATCACATCTCAAGTTATAGGAGGGGTCTGTGGTTTGGTATTAGAAACATTGAGATATCATATCTCATGCTATCGGAAGGGTCTCCGGATTGGATTGGGAAGGAGTTGGATATCACATCTCATGTTATAGGAAGGGTCTCAAGATTGGAATGGGAAGGACATGGATATTACATCTCATGTTATAGGAAGGGTCTCAGGTGTGTTATTAGAAGCATTGAGATATCACATCTCATGTTATAGGACAGTCTCAGGTTTGGTATTAGAAGCATTGAGATAAAACATCTCATAGTATAGGACGGGTCTCAGGATTGGAATGGGAAGGAGTTGGATATCACATCTCATGCTATAGGGAGGGTCTCAGGTTTGATATTAGAAGCATTGAGATATCACATCTCATGCTATCGGAAGGGTCTCAGGATTGGATTGGGAAGAAGTTGGATATCACATCTCAAGTTATAGGACGGGTCTGTGGTTTGGTATTAGAAGCATTGAGATATCATATCTCATGCTATCGGAAGGGTCTCACGATTGGATTGGGAAGGAGTTGGATATCACATCTCATGTTATAGGAAGGCTCTCAGGTTTGTTATTAGAAGCATTGAGATATCACATCTCACGTTATAGGACAGTCTCAGGTTTGGTATTAGAAGCATTGAGATATAATATCTCATGGTATAAGACGGGTCTCAGGATTGGAATGGGAAGGAGTTGGATATCACATCTCATGCTAAAGGAAGGGTCTCAGGTTTGGAAGGGGAAGGATTTGGATATCACATCTCAATTTATAGGACGGGTCTGTGGTTTGGTATTAGAAGCATTGAGATATCATATCTCATGCTATCGGAAGGGTCTCAGGATTGGATTGGGAAGGAGTTGGATATCACATCTCATGTTATAGGAAGGGTCTCAGGATTGGAATGGGAAGGATTTGGATATCACATCTCATGTTATAGGAAGGGTCTCAGGTTTGTTATTAGAAGCATTGAGATATCGCATCTCATGTTATAGGACAGTCTCAGGTTTGGTATTAGAAGCATTGAGATATCATATCTCATGGTATAGGACGGGTCTCAGGATTGGATTGGGAAGGAATTGGATATCCCATGTCATGCTGTAGGAAGGGTCTCAGTTTGGAATGGGAAGGAGTTGGATATCACATCTCATGTTATAGGAAGGGTCTCAGGATTGGAATAGGAAGGACTTGGATATCACATCTCATGCTATAGGGAGGGTCTCAGGTTTGATATTAGAAGCATTGAGATATCACATCTCATGCTATCGGAAGGGTCTCAGGATTGGAATGGGAAGGAGTTGGATATCACATCTCATGCTAAAGGAAGGGTCTCAGGTTTGGAAAGGGAAGGATTTAGATATCACATATCATGTTATAAAATGCTTCTCAGGGTTGGTTTGGAAGCATTGAGATATCACATCTCATGGTATAGGAAGGGTCTCAGGATTGGAATGGGAAGGAGTTGGATATCACATCTCATGCTATAGGAAGGGTCTCAGATTTGGAATGTGAAGGAGTTGGATATCACATCTCATGTTATGGGAAGGATCTCAGGTTTTGTATTTGAAGCATTGATATATCACATCTCATGCTATAGGTAGGGTCTCAGGATTGGAATGGGAAGGAGTTGGATATCACATCTCATGCTATAGGAAGGGTCTTAGGTTTGGTAGAAGCATTGAGATAACACATCTCATGCTATAGGAAGGGTCTCAGGATTGAAATGGGAAGGAGTTGGATATCCCATCTCATGGCATAGGAAGGGTCTCAGGTTTGGTATTAGAAGCATTGAGATATCACATCTCCTGCTATAGGATGGGCCTCAGGATTGGAAGGGGAAGGATTTAGATATCACCTCTCATGTTATAGGACGGGTCTCAGGTTTGGTATTAGAAGCATTAAGATATCATATCTCATGCTATCGGAAGGGTCTCAGGATTGGATTGGGAAGGAGTTGGATATCCCATCTCATGCTATAGGAAGGGTATCAGGTTGGAATGGGAAGGAGTTTGATATCACATCTCATGCTATAGGAAGGGTCTCAGGATTGGAATTGGAAGGATTTGGATATCACATATCATGTTATAGGAAGGGTCTCAGGTTTGTTATTAGAAGCATTGAGATATCACATCTCATGTTATAGGACAGTCTCAGGTTTGGTATTAGAAGCATTGAGATATCACATCTCATGGTATAGGGTGGGTCTCAGGATTGGAATGGGAAGGATTTGGATATCACATCTCATGTTATAGGAAGGGTCTCAGGTTTGTTATTAGAAGCATTGAGATATCACATCTCATGTTATAGGACAGTCTCAGGTTTGGTATTAGAAGCATTGAGATATCACATCTCATGGTATAGGACGGGTCTCAGGATTGGAAGGGAAAGGAGTTGGATTTCACATCTCATGCTATTGGAAGGGTCTCAGGATTGGAATGGGAAGGAATTGGATATCACATCTCATGCTATTGGAAGGGTCTCAGGATTGGAATGGGAAGGAGTTTGATATCACATCTCATGCTATAGGAAGGGTCTCAGGATTGGAATGGGAAGGAGTTGGATATCACATCTCATGTTATAGGAAGGGACTCAGGTTTGGTATTAGAAGAACTGAGAAATCAGATATCATCCTTTATGAAGGGACTCAAGTTTGGTATTTCAAGGATTGAGATAATAAATCTCATCCTATCGGAAGGGTCTCAGGATTGGAATGGGAAGGAGTTGAATATCACATCTCATGCTATAGGAAGGATCTCAGGTTTGGTAGAAGCATTGAGATATCACATCTCGTGCTATAGGAACGGTCTCAGGATTGGAATGGGAAGGAGTTAGATATCACATCTCATGCTATAGGAAGGGTCTCAGGATTGGAATGGGAAGGAGTTGGATATCACATCTCATCCTATAGGAAGGGTCTCAGGTTTGGAATGGGAAGGATTTGGATATCACATCTCTTGCAATAGGAAGGGTCTCAGGTTTGGTATTATAAATATTGAGATATCACATCTCATGGTATAGGAAGGGTCTCAGGATTGGAATCGGAAGGAGTTGGATATCACATCTCATGTTATAGGAAGGGTCTCAGGTTTTGTTTTAGAAGCACTGAGATATCAAATCTCATGCTATATGAAGAGACGCAGGATTGGAATGGGAAGAAGTTGGATATCACATCTCATGCTAAAGGAAGGGTCTTGGGTTTGGAAGGGGAAGGATTTGGATATCACATCTCAAGTTATAGGACCGGTCTGTGGTTTGGTATTAGAAGCATTGAGATATCATATCTCATGCTATCGGAAGGGTCTCAGGATTGGATTGGGAAGGAGTTGGATATCACATCTCATGTTATAGGAAGGGTCTCAGGATTGGAATGGGAAGCATTTGGATATCACATCTCATGTTATAGGAAGCGTCTCAGGTTTGTTATTAGAAGCATTGAGATATCACATCTCATGTTATAGGACAGTCTAAGGTTTGGTATTAGAAGCATTGAGATATCATATCTCATGGTATAGTACGGGTCTCAGGATTGGAATGGGAAGGAGTTGGATATCACATCTCATGCTATAGGAAGGGTCTCAGGATTGGAATGGGAAGGATTTGGATAACACATCTCATGTTATAGGAAGGGTCTCAGGTTTGTTATTAGAAGCATTGAGATATCACATCTCATGTTATAGGACAGTCTCAGGTTTGGTATTAGAAGCATTGAGATATCACATCTCATGGTATAGGACGGGTCTCAGGATTGGAATGGGAAGGAGTTGGATATCACATCTCATGCTATAGGAAGGGTCCCAGGATTGGAATGGGAAGGAGTTTGATATCACATCTCATTCCATAGGAAGGTCTCAGGTTTGGTAGAAGCATTAAGATATCACATCTCATGCTATCGGAAGGGTCTCAGGATTGGATTGGGAAGGAGTTGGATATCACATCTCATGCTAAAGGAAGGGTCTCAGGTTTGGAAGGGGAAGGATTTGGATATCACATCTCAAGTTATAGGAGGGGTCTGTGGTTTGGTATGAGAAGCATTGAGATATCATATCTCATGCTATCGGAAGGGTCTCAGGATTGGATTGGGAAGGAGTTGGATATCACATCTCATGTTATAGGAAGGGTCTCAAGATTGGAATGGGAAGGACATGGATATTACATCTCATGTTATAGGAAGGGTCTCAGGTTTGTTATTAGAAGCATTGAGATATCACATCTCATGTTATAGGACAGTCTCAGGTTTGGTATTAGAAGCATTGAGATAAAACATCTCATAGTATAGGACGGGTCTCAGGATTGGAATGGGAAGGAGTTGGATATCACATCTCATGCTATAGGGAGGGTCTCAGGTTTGATATTAGAAGCATTGAGATATCACATCTCATGTTATAGGACAGTCTCAGGTTTGGTATTAGAAGCATTGAGATATCACATCTCATGGTATAGGACGGGTCTCAGGATTGGAATGGGAAGGAGTTGGATATCACATCTCATGCCATAGGACGGGTCTCAGGATTGGAATGGGAAGGAGTTGGATATCACATCTCATTCCATAGGAAGGTCTCAGGTTTGGTAGAAGCATTAAGATATCACATCTCATGCTATCGGAAGGGTCTCAGGATTGGATTGGGAAGGAGTTGGATATCACATCTCATGCTAAAGGAAGGGTCTCAGGTTTGGAAGGGGAAGGATTTGGATATCACATCTCAAGTTATAGGAGGGGTCTGTGGTTTGGTATTAGAAGCATTGAGATATCATATCTCATGCTATCGGAAGGGTCTCAGGATTGGATTGGGAAGGAGTTGGATATCACATCTCATGTTATAGGAAGGGTCTCAAGATTGGAATGGGAAGGACATGGATATTACATCTCATGTTATAGGAAGGGTCTCAGGTTTGTTATTAGAAGCATTGAGATATCACATCTCATGTTATAGGACAGTCTCAGGTTTGGTATTAGAAGCATTGAGATAAAACATCTCATAGTATAGGACGGGTCTCAGGATTGGAATGGGAAGGAGTTGGATATCACATCTCATGCTATAGGGAGGGTCTCAGGTTTGATATTAGAAGCATTGAGATATCACATCTCATGCTATCGGAAGGGTCTCAGGATTGGATTTGGAAGGAGTTGGATATCACATCTCAAGTTATAGGACGGGTCTGTGGTTTGGTATTAGAAGCATTGAGATATCATATCTCATGCTATCGGAAGGGTCTCACGATTGGATTGGGAAGGAGTTGGATATCACATCTCATGTTATAGGAAGGCTCTCAGGTTTGTTATTAGTAGCATTGAGATATCACATCTCACGTTATAGGACAGTCTCAGGTTTGGTATTAGAAGCATTGAGATATAATATCTCATGGTATAAGACGGTTCTCAGGATTGGAATGGGAAGGAGTTGGATATCACATCTCATGCTAAAGGAAGGGTCTCAGGTTTGGAAGGGGAAGGATTTGGATATCACATCTCAATTTATAGGACGGGTCTGTGGTTTGGTATTAGAAGCATTGAGATATCATATCTCATGCTATCGGAAGGGTCTCAGGATTGGATTGGGAAGGAGTTGGATATCACATCTCATGTTATAGGAAGGGTCTCAGGATTGGAATGGGAAGGATTTGGATATCACATCTCATGTTATAGGAAGGGTCTCAGGTTTGTTATTAGAAGCATTGAGATATCGCATCTCATGTTATAGGACAGTCTCAGGTTTGGTATTAGAAGCATTGAGATATCATATCTCATGGTATAGGACGGGTCTCAGGATTGGAATGGGAAGGAGTTGGATATCACATCTCATGCTAAAGGAAGGGTCTCAGGTTTGGAAGGGGAAGGATTTGGATATCACATCTCAATTTATAGGACGGGTCTGTGGTTTGGTATTAGAAGCATTGAGATATCATATCTCATGCTATCGGAAGGGTCTCAGGATTGGATTGGGAAGGAGTTGGATATCACATCTCATGTTATAGGAAGGGTCTCAGGATTGGAATGGGAAGGATTTGGATATCACATCTCATGTTATAGGAAGGGTCTCAGGTTTGTTATAGAAGCATTGAGATATCGCATCTCATGTTATAGGACAGTCTCAGGTTTGGTATTAGAAGCATTGAGATATCATATCTCATGGTATAGGACGGGTCTCAGGATTGGAATGGGAAGGAGTTGGATATCACATCTCATGCTATAGGAAGGGTCTCAGGATTGGAATGGGAAGGATTTGGATATCACATCTCATGTTATAGGAAGGGTCTCAGGTTTGTTATTAGAAGCATTGAGATATCACATCTCATGTTATAGGACAGTCTCAGGTTTGGTATTAGAAGCATTGAGATATCATATCTCATGGTATAGGACGGGTCTCAGGATTGGAATGGGAAGGAGTTGGATATCACATCTCATGCTATAGGAAGGGTCTCAGGATTGGAATGGGAAGAAGTTTGATATCACATCTCATGCCATAGGAAGGTCTCAGGTATGGTAGAAGCATTAAGATATCACATCTCATGCTATCGGAAGGGTCTCAGGATTGGATTGGGAAGGAGTTGGATATCCCATCTCATGCTATAGGAAGGGTCACAGGTTGGAATTGGAAGGAGTTGGATATCAAATCTCATGCTATCGGAAGGGTCTCAGGATTGGAATGGGAAGGAGTTTGATATCACATCTCATGCTATAGGGAGTGTCTCAGGTTTGATATTAGAAGCATTGAGATATCATATCTCATGCTATCGGATTGGTCTCAGGATTGGATTGGGAAGGAGTTGGATATCACATCTCATGTTATAGGAAGGGTCTCAGGATTGGATGGGAAGAGTTGGATATCACATCTCATGCTATAGGAAGGGTCTCAGGTTTGGTAGAAGCATTGGGATATCACATCTCATGCTATAGGAAGGGTCTCAGGATTGGAATGGGAAGGAGTTGGATATCACATCTCATGATAATGGAAGGGTCTCAGGTTTGGAAGGGGAAGGATTTGGACATCACATGTCAAGTTATAGGATGGGTCTGTGGTTTTGGTATTAGAAGCATTGAGATATCATATCTCATGGTATAGGACGGGTCTCAGGATTGGAATGGGAAGGAGTTGGATATCACATCTCATGCTATAGGAAGGGTCTCAGGATTGGAATGGGAAGGAGTTTGATATCACATCTCATGCTATAGGGAGGGTCTCAGGTTTGATATTAGAAGCATTGAGATATCATATCTCATGCTATCGGAAGGGTCTCAGGATTGGATTGGGAAGGAGTTGGATATCACATCTCATGTTATAGGAAGGGTCGGAGGTTTGTTATTAGAAGCATTGAGATATCACATCTCATGTTATAGGACAGTCTCAGGTTTGGTATTAGAAGCATTGAGATATAACATTTCATAGTATAGGACGGGTCTCAGGATTAGAATGGGAAGGAGTTGGATATCACATCTCATGCTATCGGAAGGGTCTCAGGTTTGGAAGGGGAAGGATTTAGATATCACGTCTCATGTTATAGGACGGGTCTCAGGTTTGGTATTAGAAGCATTAAGATATCACATCTCATGCTATCTGAAGGGTCTCAGGATTGGATTGGGAAGGAGTTGGATAGCCCATCTCATGCTATAGGAAGGGTATCAGGTTGGAATGGGAAGGAGTTTGATATCACATCTCATGATATAGGAAGTGTCTCAGGTTTTTAGAAGCATTAAGATATCACATCTCATGCTATCGAAAGGGTCTCAGGATTGGATTGGGAAGGAATTGGATATCCCATGTCATGCTGTAGGAAGGGTCTCAGTTTGGAATGGGAAGGAGTTGGATATCACATCTCATGTTATAGGAAGGGTCTCAGGATTGGAATATTAAGGACTTGGATATCACATCTCATGCTATAGGGAGGGTCTCAGGTTTGATATTAGAAGCATTGAGATATCATATCTCATGCTATCGGAAGGGTCTCAGGATTGGATTGGGAAGGAGTTGGATATCACATCTCATGTTATAGGAAGGGTCTCAGGTTTGTTATTAGAAGCATTGAGATATCACATCTCATGTTATAGGACAGTCTCAGGTTTGGTATTAGAAGCATTGAGATATAACATTTCATAGTATAGGACGGGTCTCAGGATTGGAATGGGAAGGAGTTGGATATCACATCTCATGCTATAGGGAGGGTCTCAGGTTTGATATTAGAAGCATTGAGATATCACATCTCATGCTATCGGAAGGGTCTCAGGTTTGGAAGGGGAAGGATTTAGATATCACGTCTCATGTTATAGGACGGGTCTCAGGTTTGGTATTAGAAGCATTAAGATATCACATCTCATGCTATCTGAAGGGTCTCAGGATTGGATTGGGAAGGAGTTGGATAGCCCATCTCATGCTATAGGAAGGGTATCAGGTTGGAATGGGAAGGAGTTTGATATCACATCTCATGATATAGGAAGTGTCTCAGGTTTTTAGAAGCATTAAGATATCACATCTCATGCTATCGAAAGGGTCTCAGGATTGGATTGGGAAGGAATTGGATATCCCATGTCATGCTGTAGGAAGGGTCTCAGTTTGGAATGGGAAGGAGTTGGATATCACATCTCATGTTATAGGAAGGGTCTCAGGATTGGAATATTAAGGACTTGGATATCACATCTCATGCTATAGGGAGGGTCTCAGGTTTGATATTAGAAGCATTGAGATATCACATCTCATGCTATCGGAAGGGTCTCAGGTTTGGAAAGGGAAGGATTTAGATATCACATATCATGTTATAAGATGCTTCTCAGGGTTGGTTCGGAAGCATTGAGATATCACATCTCATGGTATAGGAAGGGTCTCAGGATTGGAATGGGAAGGAGTTGGATATCATATCTCATGCTATAGGAAGGGTCTCAGATTTGGAATGTGAAGGAGTTGGATATCACATCTCATGTTATGGGAAGGATCTCAGGTTTTGTATTTGAAGCATTAATATATCACATCTCATGCTATAGGAAGGGTCTCAGGATTGGAATGGGAAGGAGTTGGATATCACATCTCATGCTATAGGAAGGGTCTCAGGTTTGGTAGAAGCATTGAGATAACACATCTCATGCTATAGGAAGGGTCTCAGGATTGAAATGGGAAGGAGTTGGATATCACATCTCATGCCATAGGAAGGGTCTCAGGTTTGGTATAGCATTGAGATATCACATCTCTGCTATCGGAAGGGTCTCAGGATTGGAGTGGGAAGGAGTTGGATATCCCATCTCATGGCATAGGAAGGGTCTCAGGTTTGGTATTAGAAGCACTGAGATATCACATCTCCTGCTATAGGGTGGGTCTCAGGATTGGAAGGGGAAGGATTTAGATATCACGTCTCAAGTTATAGGACGGGTCTCAGGTTTGGTATTAGAAGCATTAAGATATCATATCTCATGCTATCGGAAGGGTCTCAGGATTGGATTGGGAAGGAGTTGGACATCCCATCTCATGCTATAGGAAGGGTATCAGGTTGGAATGGGAAGGAGTTTGATATCACATCTCATGCTATAGGAAGGGTCTCAGGATTGGAATTGGAAGGATTTGGATATCACATATCATGTTATAGGAAGGGTCTCAGGTTTGTTATTAGAAGCATTGAGATATCACATCTCATGTTATAGGACAGTCTCAGGTTTGGTATTAGAAGCATTGAGATATCACATCTCATGGTATAGGGCGGGTCTCAGGATTGGAATGGGAAGGATTTGGATATCACATCTCATGTTATAGGAAGGGTCTCAGGTTTGTTATTAGAAGCATTGAGATATCATATCTCATGCTATCGGAAGGGTCTCAGGATTGGATTGGGAAGGAGTTGGATATCACATCTCATGATATAGGAAGGGTCTCAGGTTTGTTATTAGAAGCATTGAGATATCACATCTCATGTTATAGGACAGTCTCAGGTTTGGTATTAGAAGCATTGAGATATAACATTTCATAGTATAGGACGGGTCTCAGGATTGGAATGGGAAGGAGTTGGATATCACATCTCATGCTATAGGGAGGGTCTCAGGTTTGATATTAGAAGCATTGAGATATCACATCTCATGCTATCGGAAGGGTCTCAGGTTTGGAAGGGGAAGGAGTTAGATATCACGTCTCATGTTATAGGACGGGTCTCAGGTTTGGTATTAGAAGCATTAAGATATCACATCTCATGCTATCGGAAGGGTCTCAGGATTGGATTGGGAAGGAGTTGGATATCCCATCTCATGCTATAGGAAGGGTATCAGGTTGGAATGGGAAGGAGTTTGATATCACATCTCATGATATAGGAAGGGTCTCAGGTTTTTAGAAGCATTAAGATATCACATCTCATGCTATCGAAAGGGTCTCAGGATTGGATTGGGAAGGAATTGGATATCCCATGTCATGCTGTAGGAAGGGTCTCAGTTTGGAATGGGAAGGAGTTGGATATCACATCTCATGTTATAGGAAGTGTCTCAGGATTGGAATAGGAAGGACTTGGATATCACATCTCATGCTATAGGGAGGGTCTCAGGTTTGATATTAGAAGCATTGAGATATCACATCTCATGCTATCGGAAGGGTCTCAGGATTGGAATGGGAAGGAGTTGGATATCACATCTCATGCTAAAGGAAGGGTCTCAGGTTTGGAAAGGGAAGGATTTAGATATCACATATCATGTTATAAGATGCTTCTCAGGGTTGGTTTGGAAGCATTGAGATATCACATCTCATGCTATAGGAAGGGTCTCAGGATTGGAATGGGAAGGAGTTGGATATCACATCTCATGCTATAGGAAGGGTCTTAGGTTTGGTAGAAGCATTGAGATAACACATCTCATGCTATAGGAAGGGTCTCAGGATTGAAATGGGAAGGAGTTGGATATCACATCTCATGCCATAGGAAGGGTCTCAGGTTTGGTATAAGCATTGAGATATCACATCTCTGCTATCGGAAGGGTCTCAGGATTGGAGTGGGAAGGAGTTGGATATCCCATCTCATGGCATAGGAAGGGTCTCAGGTTTGGTATTAGAAGCATTGAGATATCACATCTCCTGCTATAGGATGGGTCTCAGGATTGGAAGGGGAAGGATTTAGATATCACGTCTCATGTTATAGGACGGGTCTCAGGTTTGGTATTAGAAGCATTAAGATATCATATCTCATGCTATCGGAAGGGTCTCAGGATTAGATTGGGAAGGAGTTGGATATCCCATCTCATGCTATAGGAAGGGTATCAGGTTGGAATGGGAAGGAGTTTGATATCACATCTCATGCTATAGGAAGGGTCTCAGGATTGGAATTGGAAGGATTTGGATATCACATATCATGTTATAGGAAGGGTCTCAGGTTTGTTATTAGAAGCATTGAGATATCACATCTCATGTTATAGGACAGTCTCAGGTTTGGTATTAGAAGCATTGAGATATCACATCTCATGGTATAGGGTGGGTCTCAGGATTGGAATGGGAAGGATTTGGATATCACATCTCATGTTATAGGAAGGGTCTCAGGTTTGTTATTAGAAGCATTGAGATATCACATCTCATGTTATAGGACAGTCTCAGGTTTGGTATTAGAAGCATTGAGATATCACATCTCATGGTATAGGACGGGTCTCAGGATTGGAAGGGAAAGGAGTTGGATTTCACATCTCATGCTATTGGAAGGGTCTCAGGATTGGAATGGGAAGGAATTGGATATCACATCTCATGCTATTGGAAGGGTCTCAGGATTGGAATGGGAAGGAGTTTGATATCACATCTCATGCTATAGGAAGGGTCTCAGGATTGGAATGGGAAGGAGTTGGATATCACATCTCATGTTATAGGAAGGGACTCAGGTTTGGTATTAGAAGAACTGAGAAATCAGATATCATCCTTTATGAAGGGACTCAAGTTTGGTATTTCAAGGAGTGAGATAATAAATCTCATCCTATCGGAAGGGTCTCAGGATTGGAATGGGAAGGAGTTGAATATCACATCTCATGCTATAGGAAGGATCTCAGGTTTGGTAGAAGCATTGAGATATCACATCTCGTGCTATAGGAACGGTCTCAGGATTGGAATGGGAAGGAGTTAGATATCACATCTCATGCTATAGGAAGGGTCTCAGGATTGGAATGGAAGGAGTTGGATATCACATCTCATCCTATAGGAAGGGTCTCAGGTTTGGAATGGGAAGGATTTGGATATCACATATCATGTTATAGGAAGGGTCTCAGGTTTGTTATTAGAAGCATTGAGATATCACATCTCATGTTATAGGACAGTCTCAGGTTTGGTATTAGAAGCATTGAGATATCACATCTCATGGTATAGGGCGGGTCTCAGGATTGGAATGGGAAGGATTTGGATATCACATCTCATGTTATAGGAAGGGTCTCAGGTTTGTTATTAGAAGCATTGAGATATCATATCTCATGCTATCGGAAGGGTCTCAGGATTGGATTGGGAAGGAGTTGGATATCACATCTCATGATATAGGAAGGGTCTCAGGTTTGTTATTAGAAGCATTGAGATATCACATCTCATGTTATAGGACAGTCTCAGGTTTGGTATTAGAAGCATTGAGATATAACATTTCATAGTATAGGACGGGTCTCAGGATTGGAATGGGAAGGAGTTGGATATCACATCTCATGCTATAGGGAGGGTCTCAGGTTTGATATTAGAAGCATTGAGATATCACATCTCGTGCTATCGGAAGGGTCTCAGGTTTGGAAGGGGAAGGAGTTAGATATCACGTCTCATGTTATAGGACGGGTCTCAGGTTTGGTATTAGAAGCATTAAGATATCACATCTCATGCTATCGGAAGGGTCTCAGGATTGGATTGGGAAGGAGTTGGATATCCCATCTCATGCTATAGGAAGGGTATCAGGTTGGAATGGGAAGGAGTTTGATATCACATCTCATGATATAGGAAGGGTCTCAGGTTTTTAGAAGCATTAAGATATCACATCTCATGCTATCGAAAGGGTCTCAGGATTGGATTGGGAAGGAATTGGATATCCCATGTCATGCTGTAGGAAGGGTCTCAGTTTGGAATGGGAAGGAGTTGGATATCACATCTCATGTTATAGGAAGTGTCTCAGGATTGGAATAGGAAGGACTTGGATATCACATCTCATGCTATAGGGAGGGTCTCAGGTTTGATATTAGAAGCATTGAGATATCACATCTCATGCTATCGGAAGGGTCTCAGGATTGGAATGGGAAGGAGTTGGATATCACATCTCATGCTAAAGGAAGGGTCTCAGGTTTGGAAAGGGAAGGATTTAGATATCACATATCATGTTATAAGATGCTTCTCAGGGTTGGTTTGGAAGCATTGAGATATCACATCTCATGGTATAGGAAGGGTCTCAGGATTGGAATGGGAAGGAGTTGGATATCACATCTCATGCTATAGGAAGGGTCTCAGATTTGGAATGTGAAGGAGTTGGATATCACATCTCATGTTATGGGAAGGATCTCAGGTTTTGTATTTGAAGCATTGATATATCACATCTCATGCTATAGGAAGGGTCTCAGGATTGGAATGGGAAGGAGTTGGATATCACATCTCATGCTATAGGAAGGGTCTTAGGTTTGGTAGAAGCATTGAGATAACACATCTCATGCTATAGGAAGGGTCTCAGGATTGAAATGGGAAGGAGTTGGATATCACATCTCATGCCATAGGAAGGGTCTCAGGTTTGGTATAAGCATTGAGATATCACATCTCTGCTATCGGAAGGGTCTCAGGATTGGAGTGGGAAGGAGTTGGATATCCCATCTCATGGCATAGGAAGGGTCTCAGGTTTGGTATTAGAAGCATTGAGATATCACATCTCCTGCTATAGGATGGGTCTCAGGATTGGAAGGGGAAGGATTTAGATATCACGTCTCATGTTATAGGACGGGTCTCAGGTTTGGTATTAGAAGCATTAAGATATCATATCTCATGCTATCGGAAGGGTCTCAGGATTAGATTGGGAAGGAGTTGGATATCCCATCTCATGCTATAGGAAGGGTATCAGGTTGGAATGGGAAGGAGTTTGATATCACATCTCATGCTATAGGAAGGGTCTCAGGATTGGAATTTGAAGGATTTGGATATCACATATCATGTTATAGGAAGGGTCTCAGGTTTGTTATTAGAAGCATTGAGATATCACATCTCATGTTATAGGACAGTCTCAGGTTTGGTATTAGAAGCATTGAGATATCACATCTCATGGTATAGGGTGGGTCTCAGGATTGGAATGGGAAGGATTTGGATATCACATCTCATGTTATAGGAAGGGTCTCAGGTTTGTTATTAGAAGCATTGAGATATCACATCTCATGTTATAGGACAGTCTCAGGTTTGGTATTAGAAGCATTGAGATATCACATCTCATGGTATAGGACGGGTCTCAGGATTGGAAGGGAAAGGAGTTGGATTTCACATCTCATGCTATTGGAAGGGTCTCAGGATTGGAATGGGAAGGAATTGGATATCACATCTCATGCTATTGGAAGGGTCTCAGGATTGGAATGGGAAGGAGTTTGATATCACATCTCATGCTATAGGAAGGGTCTCAGGATTGGAATGGGAAGGAGTTGGATATCACATCTCATGTTATAGGAAGGGACTCAGGTTTGGTATTAGAAGAACTGAGAAATCAGATATCATCCTTTATGAAGGGACTCAAGTTTGGTATTTCAAGGAGTGAGATAATAAATCTCATCCTATCGGAAGGGTCTCAGGATTGGAATGGGAAGGAGTTGAATATCACATCTCATGCTATAGGAAGGATCTCAGGTTTGGTAGAAGCATTGAGATATCACATCTCGTGCTATAGGAACGGTCTCAGGATTGGAATGGGAAGGAGTTAGATATCACATCTCATGCTATAGGAAGGGTCTCAGGATTGGAATGGGAAGGAGTTGGATATCACATCTCATCCTATAGGAAGGGTCTCAGGTTTGGAATGGGAAGGATTTGGATATCACATCTCTTGCAATAGGAAGGGTCTCAGGTTTGGTATTATAAATATTGAGATATCACATCTCATGGTATAGGAACGGTCTCAGGATTGGAATCGGAAGGAGTTGGATATCACATCTCATGTTATAGGAAGGGTCTCAGGTTTTGTTTTAGAAGCACTGAGATATCAAATCTCATGCTATATGAAGAGACGCAGGATTGGAATGGGAAGAAGTTGGATATCACATCTCATGCTAAAGGAAGGGTCTTGGGTTTGGAAGGGGAAGGATTTGGATATCACATCTCAAGTTATAGGACCGGTCTGTGGTTTGGTATTAGAAGCATTGAGATATCATATCTCATGCTATCGGAAGGGTCTCAGGATTGGATTGGGAAGGAGTTGGATATCACATCTCATGTTATAGGAAGGGTCTCAGGATTGGAATGGGAAGCATTTGGATATCACATCTCATGTTATAGGAAGCGTCTCAGGTTTGTTATTAGAAGCATTGAGATATCACATCTCATGTTATAGGACAGTCTAAGGTTTGGTATTAGAAGCATTGAGATATCATATCTCATGGTATAGTACGGGTCTCAGGATTGGAATGGGAAGGAGTTGGATATCACATCTCATGCTATAGGAAGGGTCTCAGGATTGGAATGGGAAGGATTTGGATAACACATCTCATGTTATAGGAAGGGTCTCAGGTTTGTTATTAGAAGCATTGAGATATCACATCTCATGTTATAGGACAGTGTCAGGTTTGGTATTAGAAGCATTGAGATATCACATCTCATGGTATAGGACGGGTCTCAGGATTGGAATGGGAAGGAGTTGGATATCACATCTCATGCTATAGGAAGGGTCCCAAGATTGGAATGGGAAGGCGTTTGATATCACATCTCATTTCATAGGAAGGTCTCAGGTTTGGTAGAAGCATTAAGATATCACATCTCATGCTATCGGAAGGGTCTCAGGATTGGATTGGGAAGGAGTTGGATATCACATCTCATGCTAAAGGAAGGGTCTCAGGTTTGGAAGGGGAAGGATTTGGATATCACATCTCAAGTTATAGGAGGGGTCTGTGGTTTGGTATTAGAAGCATTGAGATATCATATCTCATGCTATCGGAAGGGTCTCAGGATTGGATTGGGAAGGAGTTGGATATCACATCTCATGTTATAGGAAGGGTCTCAAGATTGGAATGGGAAGGACATGGATATTACATCTCATGTTATAGGAAGGGTCTCAGGTTTGTTATTAGAAGCATTGAGATATCACATCTCATGTTATAGGACAGTTTCAGGTTTGGTATTAGAAGCATTGAGATAAAACATCTCATAGTATAGGACGGGTCTCAGGATTGGAATGGGAAGGAGTTGGATATCACATCTCATGCTATAGGGAGGGTCTCAGGTTTGATATTAGAAGCATTGAGATATCACATCTCATGCTATCGGAAGGGTCTCAGGATTGGATTGGGAAGGAGTTGGATATCACATCTCAAGTTATAGGACGGGTCTGTGGTTTGGTATTAGAAGCATTGAGATATCATATCTCATGCTATCGGAAGGGTCTCACGATTGGATTGGGAAGGAGTTGGATATCACATCTCATGTTATAGGAAGGCTCTCAGGTTTGTTATTAGAAGCATTGAGATATCACATCTCACGTTATAGGACAGTCTCAGGTTTGGTATTAGAAGCATTGAGATATAATATCTCATGGTATAAAACGGGTCTCAGGATTGGAATGGGAAGGAGTTGGATATCACATCTCATGCTAAAGGAAGGGTCTCAGGTTTGGAAGGGGAAGGATTTGGATATCACATCTCAATTTATAGGACGGGTCTGTGGTTTGGTATTAGAAGCATTGAGATATCATATCTCATGCTATCGGAAGGGTCTCAGGATTGGATTGGGAAGGAGTTGGATATCACATCTCATGTTATAGGAAGGGTCTCAGGATTGGAATGGGAAGGATTTGGATATCACATCTCATGTTATAGGAAGGGTCTCAGGTTTGTTATTAGAAGCATTGAGATATCGCATCTCATGTTATAGGACAGTCTCAGATTTGGTATTAGAAGCATTGAGATATCATATCTCATGGTATAGGACGGGTCTCAGGATTGGATTGGGAAGGAATTGGATATCCCATGTCATGCTGTAGGAAGGGGCTCAGTTTGGAATGGGAAGGAGTTGGATATCACATCTCATGTTATAGGAAGGGTCTCAGGATTGGAATAGGAAGGACTTGGATATCACATCTCATGCTATAGGGAGGGTCTCAGGTTTGATATTAGAAGCATTGAGATATCACATCTCATGCTATCGGAAGGGTCTCAGGATTGGAATGGGAAGGAGTTGGATATCAGATCTCATGCTAAAGGAAGGGTCTCAGGTTTGGAAAGGGAAGGATTTAGATATCACATATCATGTTATAAGATGCTTCTCAGGGTTGGTTTGGAAGCATTGAGATATCACATCTCATGGTATAGGAAGGGTCTCAGGATTGGAATGGGAAGGAGTTGGATATCACATCTCATGCTATAGGAAGGGTCTCAGATTTGGAATGTGAAGGAGTTGGATATCACATCTCATGTTATGGGAAGGATCTCAGGTTTTGTATTTGAAGCATTGATATATCACATCTCATGTTATAGGAAGGGTCTCAGGATTGGAATGGGAAGCATTTGGATATCACATCTCATGTTATAGGAAGCGTCTCAGGTTTGTTATTAGAAGCATTGAGATATCACATCTCATGTTATAGGACAGTCTAAGGTTTGGTATTAGAAGCATTGAGATATCATATCTCATGGTATAGTACGGGTCTCAGGATTGGAATGGGAAGGAGTTGGATATCACATCTCATGCTATAGGAAGGGTCTCAGGATTGGAATGGGAAGGATTTGGATAACACATCTCATGTTATAGGAAGGGTCTCAGGTTTGTTATTAGAAGCATTGAGATATCACATCTCATGTTATAGGACAGTGTCAGGTTTGTATTAGAAGCATTGAGATATCACATCTCAAGGTATAGGACGGGTCTCAGGATTGGAATGGGAAGGAGTTGGATATCACATCTCATGCTATAGGAAGGGTCCCAGGATTGGAATGGGAAGGAGTTTGATATCACATCTCATTCCATAGGAAGGTCTCAGGTTTGGTAGAAGCATTAAGATATCACATCTCATGCTATCGGAAGGGTCTCAGGATTGGATTGGGAAGGAGTTGGATATCACATCTCATGCTAAAGGAAGGGTCTCAGGTTTGGAAGGGGAAGGATTTGGATATCACATCTCAAGTTATAGGAGGGGTCTGTGGTTTGGTATTAGAAACATTGAGATATCATATCTCATGCTATCGGAAGGGTCTCCGGATTGGATTGGGAAGGAGTTGGATATCACATCTCATGTTATAGGAAGGGTCTCAAGATTGGAATGGGAAGGACATGGATATTACATCTCATGTTATAGGAAGGGTCTCAGGTGTGTTATTAGAAGCATTGAGATATCACATCTCATGTTATAGGACAGTCTCAGGTTTGGTATTAGAAGCATTGAGATAAAACATCTCATAGTATAGGACGGGTCTCAGGATTGGAATGGGAAGGAGTTGGATATCACATCTCATGCTATAGGGAGGGTCTCAGGTTTGATATTAGAAGCATTGAGATATCACATCTCATGCTATCGGAAGGGTCTCAGGATTGGATTGGGAAGAAGTTGGATATCACATCTCAAGTTATAGGACGGGTCTGTGGTTTGGTATTAGAAGCATTGAGATATCATATCTCATGCTATCGGAAGGGTCTCACGATTGGATTGGGAAGGAGTTGGATATCACATCTCATGTTATAGGAAGGCTCTCAGGTTTGTTATTAGAAGCATTGAGATATCACATCTCACGTTATAGGACAGTCTCAGGTTTGGTATTAGAAGCATTGAGATATAATATCTCATGGTATAAGACGGGTCTCAGGATTGGAATGGGAAGGAGTTGGATATCACATCTCATGCTAAAGGAAGGGTCTCAGGTTTGGAAGGGGAAGGATTTGGATATCACATCTCAATTTATAGGACGGGTCTGTGGTTTGGTATTAGAAGCATTGAGATATCATATCTCATGCTATCGGAAGGGTCTCAGGATTGGATTGGGAAGGAGTTGGATATCACATCTCATGTTATAGGAAGGGTCTCAGGATTGGAATGGGAAGGATTTGGATATCACATCTCATGTTATAGGAAGGGTCTCAGGTTTGTTATTAGAAGCATTGAGATATCGCATCTCATGTTATAGGACAGTCTCAGGTTTGGTATTAGAAGCATTGAGATATCATATCTCATGGTATAGGACGGGTCTCAGGATTGGATTGGGAAGGAATTGGATATCCCATGTCATGCTGTAGGAAGGGTCTCAGTTTGGAATGGGAAGGAGTTGGATATCACATCTCATGTTATAGGAAGGGTCTCAGGATTGGAATAGGAAGGACTTGGATATCACATCTCATGCTATAGGGAGGGTCTCAGGTTTGATATTAGAAGCATTGAGATATCACATCTCATGCTATCGGAAGGGTCTCAGGATTGGAATGGGAAGGAGTTGGATATCACATCTCATGCTAAAGGAAGGGTCTCAGGTTTGGAAAGGGAAGGATTTAGATATCACATATCATGTTATAAAATGCTTCTCAGGGTTGGTTTGGAAGCATTGAGATATCACATCTCATGGTATAGGAAGGGTCTCAGGATTGGAATGGGAAGGAGTTGGATATCACATCTCATGCTATAGGAAGGGTCTCAGATTTGGAATGTGAAGGAGTTGGATATCACATCTCATGTTATGGGAAGGATCTCAGGTTTTGTATTTGAAGCATTGATATATCACATCTCATGCTATAGGTAGGGTCTCAGGATTGGAATGGGAAGGAGTTGGATATCACATCTCATGCTATAGGAAGGGTCTTAGGTTTGGTAGAAGCATTGAGATAACACATCTCATGCTATAGGAAGGGTCTCAGGATTGAAATGGGAAGGAGTTGGATATCCCATCTCATGGCATAGGAAGGGTCTCAGGTTTGGTATTAGAAGCATTGAGATATCACATCTCCTGCTATAGGATGGGCCTCAGGATTGGAAGGGGAAGGATTTAGATATCACCTCTCATGTTATAGGACGGGTCTCAGGTTTGGTATTAGAAGCATTAAGATATCATATCTCATGCTATCGGAAGGGTCTCAGGATTGGATTGGGAAGGAGTTGGATATCCCATCTCATGCTATAGGAAGGGTATCAGGTTGGAATGGGAAGGAGTTTGATATCACATCTCATGCTATAGGAAGGGTCTCAGGATTGGAATTGGAAGGATTTGGATATCACATATCATGTTATAGGAAGGGTCTCAGGTTTGTTATTAGAAGCATTGAGATATCACATCTCATGTTATAGGACAGTCTCAGGTTTGGTATTAGAAGCATTGAGATATCACATCTCATGGTATAGGGTGGGTCTCAGGATTGGAATGGGAAGGATTTGGATATCACATCTCATGTTATAGGAAGGGTCTCAGGTTTGTTATTAGAAGCATTGAGATATCACATCTCATGTTATAGGACAGTCTCAGGTTTGGTATTAGAAGCATTGAGATATCACATCTCATGGTATAGGACGGGTCTCAGGATTGGAAGGGAAAGGAGTTGGATTTCACATCTCATGCTATTGGAAGGGTCTCAGGATTGGAATGGGAAGGAATTGGATATCACATCTCATGCTATTGGAAGGGTCTCAGGATTGGAATGGGAAGGAGTTTGATATCACATCTCATGCTATAGGAAGGGTCTCAGGATTGGAATGGGAAGGAGTTGGATATCACATCTCATGTTATAGGAAGGGACTCAGGTTTGGTATTAGAAGAACTGAGAAATCAGATATCATCCTTTATGAAGGGACTCAAGTTTGGTATTTCAAGGATTGAGATAATAAATCTCATCCTATCGGAAGGGTCTCAGGATTGGAATGGGAAGGAGTTGAATATCACATCTCATGCTATAGGAAGGATCTCAGGTTTGGTAGAAGCATTGAGATATCACATCTCGTGCTATAGGAACGGTCTCAGGATTGGAATGGGAAGGAGTTAGATATCACATCTCATGCTATAGGAAGGGTCTCAGGATTGGAATGGGAAGGAGTTGGATATCACATCTCATCCTATAGGAAGGGTCTCAGGTTTGGAATGGGAAGGATTTGGATATCACATCTCTTGCAATAGGAAGGGTCTCAGGTTTGGTATTATAAATATTGAGATATCACATCTCATGGTATAGGAAGGGTCTCAGGATTGGAATCGGAAGGAGTTGGATATCACATCTCATGTTATAGGAAGGGTCTCAGGTTTTGTTTTAGAAGCACTGAGATATCAAATCTCATGCTATATGAAGAGACGCAGGATTGGAATGGGAAGAAGTTGGATATCACATCTCATGCTAAAGGAAGGGTCTTGGGTTTGGAAGGGGAAGGATTTGGATATCACATCTCAAGTTATAGGACCGGTCTGTGGTTTGGTATTAGAAGCATTGAGATATCATATCTCATGCTATCGGAAGGGTCTCAGGATTGGATTGGGAAGGAGTTGGATATCACATCTCATGTTATAGGAAGGGTCTCAGGATTGGAATGGGAAGCATTTGGATATCACATCTCATGTTATAGGAAGCGTCTCAGGTTTGTTATTAGAAGCATTGAGATATCACATCTCATGTTATAGGACAGTCTAAGGTTTGGTATTAGAAGCATTGAGATATCATATCTCATGGTATAGTACGGGTCTCAGGATTGGAATGGGAAGGAGTTGGATATCACATCTCATGCTATAGGAAGGGTCTCAGGATTGGAATGGGAAGGATTTGGATAACACATCTCATGTTATAGGAAGGGTCTCAGGTTTGTTATTAGAAGCATTGAGATATCACATCTCATGTTATAGGACAGTCTCAGGTTTGGTATTAGAAGCATTGAGATATCACATCTCATGGTATAGGACGGGTCTCAGGATTGGAATGGGAAGGAGTTGGATATCACATCTCATGCTATAGGAAGGGTCCCAGGATTGGAATGGGAAGGAGTTTGATATCACATCTCATTCCATAGGAAGGTCTCAGGTTTGGTAGAAGCATTAAGATATCACATCTCATGCTATCGGAAGGGTCTCAGGATTGGATTGGGAAGGAGTTGGATATCACATCTCATGCTAAAGGAAGGGTCTCAGGTTTGGAAGGGGAAGGATTTGGATATCACATCTCAAGTTATAGGAGGGGTCTGTGGTTTGGTATGAGAAGCATTGAGATATCATATCTCATGCTATCGGAAGGGTCTCAGGATTGGATTGGGAAGGAGTTGGATATCACATCTCATGTTATAGGAAGGGTCTCAAGATTGGAATGGGAAGGACATGGATATTACATCTCATGTTATAGGAAGGGTCTCAGGTTTGTTATTAGAAGCATTGAGATATCACATCTCATGTTATAGGACAGTCTCAGGTTTGGTATTAGAAGCATTGAGATAAAACATCTCATAGTATAGGACGGGTCTCAGGATTGGAATGGGAAGGAGTTGGATATCACATCTCATGCTATAGGGAGGGTCTCAGGTTTGATATTAGAAGCATTGAGATATCACATCTCATGTTATAGGACAGTCTCAGGTTTGGTATTAGAAGCATTGAGATATCACATCTCATGGTATAGGACGGGTCTCAGGATTGGAATGGGAAGGAGTTGGATATCACATCTCATGCCATAGGACGGGTCTCAGGATTGGAATGGGAAGGAGTTGGATATCACATCTCATTCCATAGGAAGGTCTCAGGTTTGGTAGAAGCATTAAGATATCACATCTCATGCTATCGGAAGGGTCTCAGGATTGGATTGGGAAGGAGTTGGATATCACATCTCATGCTAAAGGAAGGGTCTCAGGTTTGGAAGGGGAAGGATTTGGATATCACATCTCAAGTTATAGGAGGGGTCTGTGGTTTGGTATTAGAAGCATTGAGATATCATATCTCATGCTATCGGAAGGGTCTCAGGATTGGATTGGGAAGGAGTTGGATATCACATCTCATGTTATAGGAAGGGTCTCAAGATTGGAATGGGAAGGACATGGATATTACATCTCATGTTATAGGAAGGGTCTCAGGTTTGTTATTAGAAGCATTGAGATATCACATCTCATGTTATAGGACAGTCTCAGGTTTGGTATTAGAAGCATTGAGATAAAACATCTCATAGTATAGGACGGGTCTCAGGATTGGAATGGGAAGGAGTTGGATATCACATCTCATGCTATAGGGAGGGTCTCAGGTTTGATATTAGAAGCATTGAGATATCACATCTCATGCTATCGGAAGGGTCTCAGGATTGGATTTGGAAGGAGTTGGATATCACATCTCAAGTTATAGGACGGGTCTGTGGTTTGGTATTAGAAGCATTGAGATATCATATCTCATGCTATCGGAAGGGTCTCACGATTGGATTGGGAAGGAGTTGGATATCACATCTCATGTTATAGGAAGGCTCTCAGGTTTGTTATTAGTAGCATTGAGATATCACATCTCACGTTATAGGACAGTCTCAGGTTTGGTATTAGAAGCATTGAGATATAATATCTCATGGTATAAGACGGTTCTCAGGATTGGAATGGGAAGGAGTTGGATATCACATCTCATGCTAAAGGAAGGGTCTCAGGTTTGGAAGGGGAAGGATTTGGATATCACATCTCAATTTATAGGACGGGTCTGTGGTTTGGTATTAGAAGCATTGAGATATCATATCTCATGCTATCGGAAGGGTCTCAGGATTGGATTGGGAAGGAGTTGGATATCACATCTCATGTTATAGGAAGGGTCTCAGGATTGGAATGGGAAGGATTTGGATATCACATCTCATGTTATAGGAAGGGTCTCAGGTTTGTTATTAGAAGCATTGAGATATCGCATCTCATGTTATAGGACAGTCTCAGGTTTGGTATTAGAAGCATTGAGATATCATATCTCATGGTATAGGACGGGTCTCAGGATTGGAATGGGAAGGAGTTGGATATCACATCTCATGCTAAAGGAAGGGTCTCAGGTTTGGAAGGGGAAGGATTTGGATATCACATCTCAATTTATAGGACGGGTCTGTGGTTTGGTATTAGAAGCATTGAGATATCATATCTCATGCTATCGGAAGGGTCTCAGGATTGGATTGGGAAGGAGTTGGATATCACATCTCATGTTATAGGAAGGGTCTCAGGATTGGAATGGGAAGGATTTGGATATCACATCTCATGTTATAGGAAGGGTCTCAGGTTTGTTATAGAAGCATTGAGATATCGCATCTCATGTTATAGGACAGTCTCAGGTTTGGTATTAGAAGCATTGAGATATCATATCTCATGGTATAGGACGGGTCTCAGGATTGGAATGGGAAGGAGTTGGATATCACATCTCATGCTATAGGAAGGGTCTCAGGATTGGAATGGGAAGGATTTGGATATCACATCTCATGTTATAGGAAGGGTCTCAGGTTTGTTATTAGAAGCATTGAGATATCACATCTCATGTTATAGGACAGTCTCAGGTTTGGTATTAGAAGCATTGAGATATCATATCTCATGGTATAGGACGGGTCTCAGGATTGGAATGGGAAGGAGTTGGATATCACATCTCATGCTATAGGAAGGGTCTCAGGATTGGAATGGGAAGAAGTTTGATATCACATCTCATGCCATAGGAAGGTCTCAGGTATGGTAGAAGCATTAAGATATCACATCTCATGCTATCGGAAGGGTCTCAGGATTGGATTGGGAAGGAGTTGGATATCCCATCTCATGCTATAGGAAGGGTCACAGGTTGGAATTGGAAGGAGTTGGATATCAAATCTCATGCTATCGGAAGGGTCTCAGGATTGGAATGGGAAGGAGTTGGATATCACATCTCATGCTATAGGGAGTGTCTCAGGTTTGATATTAGAAGCATTGAGATATCATATCTCATGCTATCGGATTGGTCTCAGGATTGGATTGGGAAGGAGTTGGATATCACATCTCATGTTATAGGAAGGGTCTCAGGATTGGATGGGAAGAGTTGGATATCACATCTCATGCTATAGGAAGGGTCTCAGGTTTGGTAGAAGCATTGGGATATCACATCTCATGCTATAGGAAGGGTCTCAGGATTGGAATGGGAAGGAGTTGGATATCACATCTCATGATAATGGAAGGGTCTCAGGTTTGGAAGGGGAAGGATTTGGACATCACATGTCAAGTTATAGGATGGGTCTGTGGTTTTGGTATTAGAAGCATTGAGATATCATATCTCATGGTATAGGACGGGTCTCAGGATTGGAATGGGAAGGAGTTGGATATCACATCTCATGCTATAGGAAGGGTCTCAGGATTGGAATGGGAAGGATTTGGATATCACATCTCATGTTATAGGAAGGGTCTCAGGTTTGTTATTAGAAGCATTGAGATATCACATCTCATGTTATAGGACAGTCTCAGGTTTGGTATTAGAAGCATTGAGATATCACATCTCATGGTATAGGACGGGTCTCAGGATTGGAATGGGAAGGAGTTGGATATCACATCTCATGCTGTAGGAAGGGTCTCAGGATTGGAATGGGAAGGAGTTTGATATCCCATCTCATGCTATAGGAAGGGTCACAGGTTGGAATTGGAAGGAGTTGGATATCACATCTCATGCTATAGGGAGGGTCTTAGGTTTGATATTAGAAGCATTGAGATATCATATCTCATGCTATCGGAAGGGTCTCAGGATTGGATTGGGAAGGAGTTGGATATCACATCTCATGTTATAGGAAGGGTCTCAGGATTGGATGGGAAGAGTTGGATATCACATCTCGTTATAGGAAGGGTATCAGGATTGGAATGGGAAGGACTTTGATATCACATCTCACGCTATAGGGAGGGTCTCAGGTTTGGTATTAGAAGCATTGAGATATCACATCTCATGCTATCGGAAGGTTCTCAGGATTGGATTGGGAAGGAGTTGGATATCACATCTCATGTTATAGGAAGGGTCTCAGGATTGGAATGGGAAGGACTTGGACATCACATCTCATGTTATAGGAAGGGTCTCAGGTTTGTTATTAGAAGCATTGAGATATCACATCTCATGTTATAGGACAGTCTCAGGTTTGGTATTAGAAGCTTTGAGATATAACATCTCATGGCATAGGACGGGTCTCAGGATTGGATGGGAAGAGTTGGATATCACACCTCATGCTATAGGAAGGGTCTCAGGTTTGGTAGAAGCATTGAGATATCACATCCCATGCTATAGGAAGGGTCTCAGGATTGGAATGGGAAGGAGTTGGATATCACATCTCATGTTAAAGGAAGGGTCTCAGGTTTGGAAGGGGAAGGATTTGGATACCACATCTCAAGTTATAGGACGGGTCTGTGGTTTGGTATTAGAAGCATTGAGATATCATATCTCATGCTATCGGAAGGGTCTCAGGATTGGATTGGGAAGGAGTTGGATATCACATCTCATGCTATCGGAAGGGTCTCAGGATTGGAATGGGAAGGAGTTGGATATCACATCTCATGCTATAGGGAGGGTCTCAGGTTTGATATTAGAAGCATTGAGATATCATATCTCATGCTATCGGAAGGGTCTCAGGATTGGATTGGGAAGGAGTTGGATATCACATCTCATGTTATAGGAAGGGTCTCAAGATTGGAATGGGAAGGACTTGGATATCACATCTCATGTTATAGGAAGGGTTTCAGGTTGTTATTAGAAGCATTGAGATATCACATCTCATGTTATAGGACAGTCTCAGGTTTGGTATTAGAAGCATTGAGATATAACATTTCATAGTATAGGACGGGTCTCAAGATTGGAATGGGAAGGAGTTGGATATCACATCTCATGCTATAGGGAGGGTCTCAGGTTTGATATTAGAAGCATTGAGATATCACATCTCATGCTATCGGAAGGGTCTCAGGTTTGGAAGGGGAAGGATTTAGATATCACGTCTCATGTTATAGGACGGGTCTCAGGTTTGGTATTAGAAGCATTAAGGTATCACATCTCATGCTATCGGAAGGGTCTCAGGATTGGATTGGGAAGGAGTTGTATATCCCATCTCATGCTATAGGAAGGGTATCAGGTTGGAATGGGAAGGAGTTTGATATCACATCTCATGATATAGGAAGGGTCTCAGGTTTTTAGAAGCATTAAGATACCACATCTCATGCTATCAAAAGGGTCTCAGGATTGGATTGGGAAGGAATTGGATATCCCATGTCATGCTATAGGAAGGGTCTCAGGTTGGAATGGGAAGGAGTTGGATATCACATCTCATGTTATAGGAAGGGTCTCAGGATTGGAATAGGAAGGACTTGGATATCACATCTCATGCTATAGGGAGGGTCTCAGGTTTGATATTAGAAGCATTGAGATATCACATCTCATGCTATCGGAAGGGTCTCAGGATTGGAATGGGAAGGAGTTGGATATCACATCTCATGCTAAAGGAAGGATCTCAGGTTTGGAAAGGGAAGGATTTAGATATCACATATCATGTTATAAGATGGTTCTCAGGGTTGGTTTGGAAGCATTGAGATATCACACATCTCATGGTATAGGAAGGGTCTCAGGATTGGAATGGGAAGGAGTTGGATATCACATCTCATGCTATAGGAAGGGTCTCAGGATTGGATTGGGAAGGAGTTGGATATCACATCTCATGTTATAGGAAGGGTCTCAAGATTGGAATGGGAAGGACATGGATATCACATCTCATGTTATAGGAAGGGTCTCAGGTTTGTTATTAGAAGCATTGAGATATCACATCTCATGTTATAGGACAGTCTCAGGTTTGGTATTAGAAGCATTGAGATAAAACATCTCATAGTATAGGACGGGTCTCAGGATTGGAATGGGAAGGAGTTGGATATCACATCTCATGCTATAGGGAGGGTCTCAGGTTTGATATTAGAAGCATTGAGATATCACATCTCATGCTATCGGAAGGGTCTCAGGATTGGATTGGGAAGGAGTTGGATATCACATCTCAAGTTATAGGACGGGTGTGTGGTTTGGTATTAGAAGCATTGAGATATCATATCTCATGCTATCGGAAGGGTCTCAGGATTGGATTGGGAAGGAGTTGGATATCACATCTCATGTTATAGGAAGGCTCTCAGGTTTGTTATTAGAAGCATTGAGATATCACATCTCACGTTATAGGACAGTCTCAGGTTTGGTATTAGAAGCATTGAGATATCATATCTCATGGTATAGGATGGGTCTCAGGATTGGAATGGGAAGGAGTTGGATATCACATCTCATGCTAAAGGAAGGGTATCAGGTTTGGAAGGGGAAGGATTTGGATATCACATCTCAATTCATAGGACGGGTCTGTGGTTTGGTATTAGAAGCATTGAGATATCATATCTCATGCTATCGGAAGGGTCTCAGGATTGGATTGGGAAGGAGTTGGATATCACATCTCATGTTATAGGAAGGGTCTCAGGATTGGAATGGGAAGGATTTGGATATCACATCTCATGTTATAGGAAGGGTCTCAGGTTTGTTATTAGAAGCATTGAGATATCGCATCTCATGTTATAGGACAGTCTCAGGTTTGGTATTAGAAGCATTGAGATATCATATCTCATGGTATAGGACGGGTCTCAGGATTGGAATGGGAAGGAGTTGGATATCACATCTCATGCTAAAGGAAGGGTCTCAGGTTTGGAAGGGGAAGGATTTGGATATCACATCTCAATTTATAGGACGGGTCTGTGGTTTGGTATTAGAAGCATTGAGATATCATATCTCATGCTATTGGAAGGGTCTCAGGATTGGATTGGGAAGGAGTTGGATATCACATCTCATGTTATAGGAAGGGTCTCAGGATTGGAATGGGAAGGATTTGGATATCACATCTCATGTTATAGGAAGGGTCTCAGGTTTGTTATTAGAAGCATTGAGATATCACATCTCATGTTATAGGACAGTCTCAGGTTTGGTATTAGAAGCATTGAGATATCACATCTCCTGGTATAGGACGGGTCTCAGGATTGGAATGGGAAGGAGTTGGATATCACATCTCATGCTATAGGAAGGGTCTCAGGATTGGAATGGGAAGAAGTTTGATATCACATCTCATGCCATAGGAAGGTCTCAGGTATGGTAGAAGCATTAAGATATCACATCTCACGCTATGGGAAGGGTCTCAGGATTGGATTGGGAAGGAGTTGGATATCCCATCTCATGCTATAGGAAGGGTCACAGGTTGGAATTGGAAGGAGTTGGATATCACATCTCATGCTATCGGAAGGGTCTCAGGATTGGAATGGGACGGAGTTGGATATCACATCTCATGCTATAGGGAGGGTCTCAGGTTTGATATTAGAAGCATTGAGATATCATATCTCATGCTATCGGATGGGTCTCAGGATTCGATTGGGAAGGAGTTAGATATCACATCTCATGTTATAGGAAGGGTCTCAGGATTGGATGGGAAGAGTTGGATATCACATCTCATGCTATAGGAAGGCTCTCAGGTTTGGAAGAAGCATTGGGATATCACATCTCATGCTATAGGAAGGGTCTCAGGATTGGAATGGGAAGGAGTTGGATATCACATCTCATGATAATGGAAGGGTCTCAGGTTTGGAAGGGGAAGGATTTGGACATCACATCTCAAGTTATAGGATGGGTCTGTGGTTTTGGTATTAGAAGCATTGAGATATCATATCTCATGCTATTGGATGGGTCTCAGGATTGGAATGGGAAGGAGTTGGATATCACATCTCATGCTATAGGAAGGGTCTCAGGATTGCAATGGGAAGGAGTTGGATATCACATCTCATGATAATGGAAGGGTCTCAGGTTTGGAAGGGGAAGGATTTGGACATCACATCTCAAGTTATAGGATGGGTCTGTGGTTTTGGTATTAGAAGCATTGAGATATCATATCTCATGGTATAGGACGGGTCTCAGGATTGGAATGGGAAGGAGTTGGATATCACATCTCATGCTATAGGAAGGGTCTCAGGATTGGAATGGGAAGGATTTGGATATCACATCTCATGTTAAAGGAAGGGTCTCAGGTTTGTTATTAGAAGCATTGAGATATCACATCTCATGTTATAGGACAGTCTCAGGTTTGGTATTAGAAGCATTGAGATATCACATCTCATGGTATAGGACGGGTCTCAGGATTGGAATGGGAAGGAGTTGGATATCACATCTCATGCTGTAGGAAGGGTCTCAGGATTGGAATGGGAAGGAGTTTGATATCCCATCTCATGCTATAGGAAGGGTCGCAGGTTGGAATTGGAAGGAGTTGGATATCATGCGATGCCTTCATGCTATCGGAAGGGTCTCAGGATTGGAATGGGAAAGAGTTGGATATCACCTCTCATGCTAAAGGGAGGGTCTTAGGTTTGATATTAGAAGCATTGAGATATCATATCTCATGCTATCGGAAGGGTCTCAGGATTGGATTGGGAAGGAGTTGGATATCACATCTCATGTTATAGGTAGGGTCTCAGGTTTGGTATTAGAAGCATTGAGATATCACATCTCATGCTATCAGAAGGGTCTCAGGATTGGATTGGGAAGGAGTTGGATATCACATCTCATGTTATAGGAAGGGTCTCAGGATTGGAATGGGAAGGACTTGGACATCACATCTCATGTTATAGGAAGGGTCTCAGGTTTGTTATTAGAAGCATTGAGATATCACATCTCATGTTATAGGACAGTCTCAGGTTTGGTATTAGAAGCATTGAGATATAACATCTCATGGCATAGGAGGGGTCTCAGGATTGGATGGGAAGAGTTGGATATCACATTGCATGCTATAGGAAGGGTCTCAGGTTTGGTAGAAGCATTGAGATATCACATCTCATGCTATAGGAAGGGTCTCAGGATTGGAATGGGAAGGAGTTGGATATCACATCTCATGATAAAGGAAGGGTCTCAGGTTTGGAAGGGGAAGGATTTGGATATCACATCTCAAGTTATAGGACGGGTCTGTGGTTTGGTATTAGAAGCATTGAGATATCATATCTCATGCTATCGGAAGGGTCTCAGGATTGGATGGGGAAGGAGTTCGATATCACATCTCATGTTATAGGAAGGGTCTCAAGATTGGAATGGGAAGGACTTGCATATCACATCTCATGTTATAGGAAGGGTCTCAGGTTTGTTATTAGAAGCATTGAGATATCACATCTCATGTTATAGGACAGTCTCAGGTTTGGTATTAGAAGCATTGAGATATAACATCTCATAGTATAGGACGGGTCTCGGGATTGGAATGGGAAGGGGTTGGATATCACACCTCATGCTATAGAAAGGGTCTCGGGATTGGATTGGGAAGGAGTTGGATATCACATCTCATGTTATAGGAAGGATCTCAGGTTTGGTATTAATAGCATTGAGATATCACATCTCATGCTATAGGAAGGGTCTCAGGATTGGAATGGGAAGGAGTTGGATATCACATCTCATGCTATAGGAAGGGTCTCAGGTTTGGTAGAAGCATTAGGATATCACATCTCATGTTATAGGAAGGGTCTCAAGATTGGAATGGGAAGGATTTGGATACCACATCTCATGTTATAGGAAGGGTCTCAGGTTTGTTATTAGAAGCATTGAGATATCATATCTCATGCTATCGGAAGGGTCTCAGGATTGGATTGGGAAGGATTTGGATATCACATCTCATGTTATAGGAAGGGTCTCAGGTTTGTTATTAGAAGCATTGAGATATCATATCTCATGCTATCGGAAGGGTCTCAGGATTGGATTGGGAAGGAGTTGGATATCACATCTCATGTTACAGGAAGAGTCTCAGCATTGGAATGGGAAGGGGTTGGATATCATATCTCATGCTATAGGAAGGGTCACAGGTTGGAATTGGAAGGAGTTGGATATCACATCTCATGCTATCGGAAGGGTCTCAGGATTGGAATGGGAAGGAGTTGGATATCACATCTCATGCTATAGGAAGGGTCTCAGGATTGGAATGGGAAGTAGTTTGATATCACATCTCATGCCATAGGAAGGTCTCAGGTATGGTAGAAACATTAAGATATCACATCTCATGCTATCAGAAGGGTCTCAGGATTGGATTGGGAAGGAGTTGGATATCCCATCTCATGCTATAGGAAGGGTCACAGGTTGGAAGTGGAAGGAGTTGGATATCACATCTCATGCTATCGGAAGGATCTCAGGATTGGAATGGGAAGGAGTTGGATATCACATCTCATGCTATAGGGAGGGTCTCAGGTTTGATATTAGAAGCATTGAGATATCATATCTCATGCTATCGGAAGGGTCTCAGGATTGGATTGGGAAGGAGTTGGATATCACATCTCATGTTATAGGAAGGGTCTCAAGATTGGAATGGGAAGGACTTGGATATCACATCTCATGTTATAGGAAGGGTCTCAGGTTTATTAGAAGCATTGAGATATCACATCTCATGTTATAGGACAGTCTCACGTTTGGTATTAGAAGCATTGAGATATAACATTTCATAGTATAGGACGGGTCTCAAGATTGGAATGGGAAGGAGTTGGATATCACATCTCATGCTATAGGGAGGGTCTCAGGTTTGATATTAGAAGCATTGAGATATCACATCTCATGCTATCGGAAGAGTCTCAGGTTTGGAAGGGGAAGGATTTAGATATCACGTCTCATTTTATAGGACGGGTCTCAGGTTTGGTATTAGAAGCATTAAGATATCACATCTCATGCTATCGGAAGGGTCTCAGGATTGGATTGGGAAGGAGTTGGATATCCCATCTCATGCTATAGGAAGGGTATCAGGTTGGAATGGGAAGGAGTTTGATATCACATCTCATGATATAGGAAGGGTCTCAGGTTTTTAGAAGCATTAAGATATCACATCTCATGCTATCGAAAGGGTCTCAGGATTGGATTGGGAAGGAATTGGATATCCCATGTCATGCTATAGGAAGGGTCTCAGGTTGGAATGGGAAGGAGTTGGATATCACATCTCATGTTATAGGAAGGGTCTCAGGATTGGAATAGGAAGGACTTGGATATCACATCTCATGCTATAGGGAGGGTCTCAGGTTTGATATTAGAAGCATTGAGATATCACATCTCATGCTATCGGAAGGGTCTCAGGATTGGAATGGGAAGGAGTTGGATATCACATCTCATGCTAAAGGAAGGGTCTCAGGTTTGGAAAGGGAAGGATTTAGATATCACATATCATGTTATAAGATGGTTCTCAGGGTTGGTTTGGAAGCATTGAGATATCACATCTCACGGTATAGGAAGGGTCTCAGGATTGGAATGGGAAGGAGTTGGATATCACATCTCATGCTATAGGAAGGGTCTCAGATTTGGAATGTGAAGGAGTTGGATATCACATCTCATGTTATGGGAAGGATCTCAGGTTTTGTATTTGAAGCATTGATATATCACATCTCATGCTATAGGAAGGGTCTCAGGATTGGAATGGGAAGGAGTTGGATATCACATCTCATGCTATAGGAAGGGTCTCAGGTTTGGTAGAAGCATTGAGATAACACATCTCATGCTATAGGAAGGGTCTCAGGATTGAAATGGGAAGGAGTTGGATATCACATCTCATGCCATAGGAAGGTCTCAGGTATGGTAGAAACATTAAGATATCACATATCATGCTATCGGAAGGGTCTCAGGATTGGATTGGGAAGGAGTTGGATATCCCATCTCATGCTATAGGAAGGGTCACAGGTTGGAATTGGAAGGAGTTGGATATCACATCTCATGCTATCGGAAGGGTCTCAGGTTTGGTATTAGAAACATTGAGATATAACATTTCATAGTATAGGACGGGTCTCAAGATTGGAATGGGAAAGAGTTGGATATCACATCTCATGCCATAGGAAGGGTCTCAGGTTTGGTATAAGCATTGAGATATCACATCTCTGCTATCGGAAGGGTCTCAGGATTGGAGTGGGAAGGAGTTGGATATCCCATCTCATGGCATAGGAAGGGTCTCAGCTTTGGTATTAGAAGCATTGAGATATCACATCTCCTGCTATAGGATGGGTCTCAGGATTGGAAGGGGAAGGATTTAGATATCACGTCTCATGTTATAGGACGGGTCTCAGGTTTGGTATTAGAAGCATTAAGATGTCATATCTCATGCTATCGGAAGGGTCTCAGGATTGGATTGGGAAGGAGTTGGATATCCCATCTCATGCTATAGGAAGGGTATCAGGTTGGAATGGGAAGGAGTTTGATATCACATCTCATGCCATAGGAAGGGTCTCAGGTTTTTAGAAGCATTAAGATATCACATATCATGCTATCGAAAGGGTCTCAGGATTAGATTGGGAAGGAGTTGGATATCACATCTCATGCCATAGGAAGGGTCTCAGGTTTGGTATAAGCATTGAGATATCACATCTCTGCTATCGGAAGGGTCTCAGGATTGGAGTGGGAAGGAGTTGGATATCCCATCTCATGGCATAGGAATGGTCTAAGGTTTGGTATTAGAAGCATTGAGATATCACATCTCCTGCTATAGGAAGGGTCTCAGGATTGGAATGAGAAGGACTTGGATATCACATCTCATGCTATGGGAACGGTCTCAGGATTGGAATGGGAAGGAGTTTGATATCACATCTCATGCCATAGGGAGGGTCTCAGGTTTGGTAGAAGCATTGAGATGTCACATCTCATGCTATCGGAAGGGTCTCAGGATTGGAATGGGAAGGAGTTGGATATCACATCTCATGCTATCAGAAGGGTCTCAGGATTGGATTGGGAAGGAGTTGGATATCCCATCTCATACTACAGGAAGGGTCTCAGGTTTGGTATTACAAGCATTGAGATATCACATCTCATGGTATAGGAAGGGTCTCAGGATTGGAATCGGAAGGAGTTGGATATCACATCTCATGTTATAGGAAGGGTCTCAGGTTTGGTATTAGAAGCACTGAGATATCAAATCTCATGCTATATGAAGGGACACAGGATTGGAATCGGAAGGAGTTAGATATCACATCTCATGTTATAGGAAGGGTCTCAGTTTTGGTATTAGAAGCACTGAGATATCAAATCTCATGCTATATGAAGGGACACAAGATTGGAATGGAAGGAGTTGGATATCACATCTCATGCTATAGGAACGGTCCAAGTTTGGTATTAGAAGCATTGAGATATCACATCTCATGCTATAGGAAGGGGCTCAGGATTGGAATGGGAAGGAGTTGGATATCACATATCATGTTATAGGAAGGATCTCAGGTTTGGTAGAATCATTGAGATATCACATCTTATGCTATAGGAAGGGTCTCAGGATTGGAATGGGAAGGAGTTGGATATCACATCTCATGCTATAGGAAGGGTCTCAGGATTGGAATGGGAAGGAGTTGGATATCACATCTCATGCTATAGGATGGGTCTCAGGTTTGGTAGAAGCATTGGGATATCACATCTCATGCTATAGGAAGGGTCTCAGGATTGGAATGGGAAGGAGTTGGATATCACATCTCATGTTATAGGAAGGGCCTCAGGTTTGTTATTAGAAGCATTGAGATCTCACATCTCATGTTATAGGACAGTCTCAGGTTTGGTATTAGAAGCATTGAGATATCACATCTCGTGGTATAGGACAGGTCTCAGGATTGGAATGGGAAGGAGTTGGATATCACATCTCATGCTGTAGGAAGGGTCTCAGGATTGGAATGGGAAGGAGTTTGATATCCCATCTCATGCTATAGGAAGGGTCTCAGGATTGGAATGGGAAAGAGTTGGATATCACCTCTCATGCTATAGGGAGGGTCTTAGGTTTGATATTAGAAGCATTGAGATATCATATCTCATGCTATAGGAAGGGCCTCATGATTGGAATGGGAAGGAGTTGGATATCACATCTCATGCTATAGGGAGGGTCTCAGGTTTGGTATTAATAGCATTTAGATATCACATCTCATGCTATAGGAAGGGTCTCAGGATTGGATGGGAAGGAGTTGGATATCACATTTCATGCTATAGGAAGGGTCTCAGGATTGGAATGGGAAGGAGTTGGATATCACATCTCATGCTATAGGAAGGGTCTCAGGATTGGAATGGGAAGTAGTTTGATATCACATCTCATGCCATAGGAAGGTCTCAGGTATGGTAGAAACATTAAGATATCACATCTCATGCTATCAGAAGGGTCTCAGGATTGGATTGGGAAGGAGTTGGATATCCCATCTCATGCTATAGGAAGGGTCACAGGTTGGAAGTGGAAGGAGTTGGATATCACATCTCATGCTATCGGAAGGATCTCAGGATTGGAATGGGAAGGAGTTGGATATCACATCTCATGCTATAGGGAGGGTCTCAGGTTTGATATTAGAAGCATTGAGATATCATATCTCATGCTATCGGAAGGGTCTCAGGATTGGATTGGGAAGGAGTTGGATATCACATCTCATGTTATAGGAAGGGTCTCAAGATTGGAATGGGAAGGACTTGGATATCACATCTCATGTTATAGGAAGGGTCTCAGGTTTATTAGAAGCATTGAGATATCACATCTCATGTTATAGGACAGTCTCACGTTTGGTATTAGAAGCATTGAGATATAACATTTCATAGTATAGGACGGGTCTCAAGATTGGAATGGGAAGGAGTTGGATATCACATCTCATGCTATAGGGAGGGTCTCAGGTTTGATATTAGAAGCATTGAGATATCACATCTCATGCTATCGGAAGAGTCTCAGGTTTGGAAGGGGAAGGATTTAGATATCACGTCTCATTTTATAGGACGGGTCTCAGGTTTGGTATTAGAAGCATTAAGATATCACATCTCATGCTATCGGAAGGGTCTCAGGATTGGATTGGGAAGGAGTTGGATATCCCATCTCATGCTATAGGAAGGGTATCAGGTTGGAATGGGAAGGAGTTTGATATCACATCTCATGATATAGGAAGGGTCTCAGGTTTTTAGAAGCATTAAGATATCACATCTCATGCTATCGAAAGGGTCTCAGGATTGGATTGGGAAGGAATTGGATATCCCATGTCATGCTATAGGAAGGGTCTCAGGTTGGAATGGGAAGGAGTTGGATATCACATCTCATGTTATAGGAAGGGTCTCAGGATTGGAATAGGAAGGACTTGGATATCACATCTCATGCTATAGGGAGGGTCTCAGGTTTGATATTAGAAGCATTGAGATATCACATCTCATGCTATCGGAAGGGTCTCAGGATTGGAATGGGAAGGAGTTGGATATCACATCTCATGCTAAAGGAAGGGTCTCAGGTTTGGAAAGGGAAGGATTTAGATATCACATATCATGTTATAAGATGGTTCTCAGGGTTGGTTTGGAAGCATTGAGATATCACATCTCACGGTATAGGAAGGGTCTCAGGATTGGAATGGGAAGGAGTTGGATATCACATCTCATGCTATAGGAAGGGTCTCAGATTTGGAATGTGAAGGAGTTGGATATCACATCTCATGTTATGGGAAGGATCTCAGGTTTTGTATTTGAAGCATTGATATATCACATCTCATGCTATAGGAAGGGTCTCAGGATTGGAATGGGAAGGAGTTGGATATCACATCTCATGCTATAGGAAGGGTCTCAGGTTTGGTAGAAGCATTGAGATAACACATCTCATGCTATAGGAAGGGTCTCAGGATTGAAATGGGAAGGAGTTGGATATCACATCTCATGCCATAGGAAGGTCTCAGGTATGGTAGAAACATTAAGATATCACATATCATGCTATCGGAAGGGTCTCAGGATTGGATTGGGAAGGAGTTGGATATCCCATCTCATGCTATAGGAAGGGTCACAGGTTGGAATTGGAAGGAGTTGGATATCACATCTCATGCTATCGGAAGGGTCTCAGGTTTGGTATTAGAAACATTGAGATATAACATTTCATAGTATAGGACGGGTCTCAAGATTGGAATGGGAAAGAGTTGGATATCACATCTCATGCCATAGGAAGGGTCTCAGGTTTGGTATAAGCATTGAGATATCACATCTCTGCTATCGGAAGGGTCTCAGGATTGGAGTGGGAAGGAGTTGGATATCCCATCTCATGGCATAGGAAGGGTCTCAGCTTTGGTATTAGAAGCATTGAGATATCACATCTCCTGCTATAGGATGGGTCTCAGGATTGGAAGGGGAAGGATTTAGATATCACGTCTCATGTTATAGGACGGGTCTCAGGTTTGGTATTAGAAGCATTAAGATGTCATATCTCATGCTATCGGAAGGGTCTCAGGATTGGATTGGGAAGGAGTTGGATATCCCATCTCATGCTATAGGAAGGGTATCAGGTTGGAATGGGAAGGAGTTTGATATCACATCTCATGCCATAGGAAGGGTCTCAGGTTTTTAGAAGCATTAAGATATCACATATCATGCTATCGAAAGGGTCTCAGGATTAGATTGGGAAGGAGTTGGATATCACATCTCATGCCATAGGAAGGGTCTCAGGTTTGGTATAAGCATTGAGATATCACATCTCTGCTATCGGAAGGGTCTCAGGATTGGAGTGGGAAGGAGTTGGATATCCCATCTCATGGCATAGGAATGGTCTAAGGTTTGGTATTAGAAGCATTGAGATATCACATCTCCTGCTATAGGAAGGGTCTCAGGATTGGAATGAGAAGGACTTGGATATCACATCTCATGCTATGGGAACGGTCTCAGGATTGGAATGGGAAGGAGTTTGATATCACATCTCATGCCATAGGGAGGGTCTCAGGTTTGGTAGAAGCATTGAGATGTCACATCTCATGCTATCGGAAGGGTCTCAGGATTGGAATGGGAAGGAGTTGGATATCACATCTCATGCTATCAGAAGGGTCTCAGGATTGGATTGGGAAGGAGTTGGATATCCCATCTCATACTACAGGAAGGGTCTCAGGTTTGGTATTACAAGCATTGAGATATCACATCTCATGGTATAGGAAGGGTCTCAGGATTGGAATCGGAAGGAGTTGGATATCACATCTCATGTTATAGGAAGGGTCTCAGGTTTGGTATTAGAAGCACTGAGATATCAAATCTCATGCTATATGAAGGGACACAGGATTGGAATCGGAAGGAGTTAGATATCACATCTCATGTTATAGGAAGGGTCTCAGTTTTGGTATTAGAAGCACTGAGATATCAAATCTCATGCTATATGAAGGGACACAAGATTGGAATGGAAGGAGTTGGATATCACATCTCATGCTATAGGAACGGTCCAAGTTTGGTATTAGAAGCATTGAGATATCACATCTCATGCTATAGGAAGGGGCTCAGGATTGGAATGGGAAGGAGTTGGATATCACATATCATGTTATAGGAAGGATCTCAGGTTTGGTAGAATCATTGAGATATCACATCTTATGCTATAGGAAGGGTCTCAGGATTGGAATGGGAAGGAGTTGGATATCACATCTCATGCTATAGGAAGGGTCTCAGGATTGGAATGGGAAGGAGTTGGATATCACATCTCATGCTATAGGATGGGTCTCAGGTTTGGTAGAAGCATTGGGATATCACATCTCATGCTATAGGAAGGGTCTCAGGATTGGAATGGGAAGGAGTTGGATATCACATCTCATGTTATAGGAAGGGCCTCAGGTTTGTTATTAGAAGCATTGAGATCTCACATCTCATGTTATAGGACAGTCTCAGGTTTGGTATTAGAAGCATTGAGATATCACATCTCGTGGTATAGGACAGGTCTCAGGATTGGAATGGGAAGGAGTTGGATATCACATCTCATGCTGTAGGAAGGGTCTCAGGATTGGAATGGGAAGGAGTTTGATATCCCATCTCATGCTATAGGAAGGGTCTCAGGATTGGAATGGGAAAGAGTTGGATATCACCTCTCATGCTATAGGGAGGGTCTTAGGTTTGATATTAGAAGCATTGAGATATCATATCTCATGCTATAGGAAGGGCCTCATGATTGGAATGGGAAGGAGTTGGATATCACATCTCATGCTATAGGGAGGGTCTCAGGTTTGGTATTAATAGCATTTAGATATCACATCTCATGCTATAGGAAGGGTCTCAGGATTGGATGGGAAGGAGTTGGATATCACATTTCATGCTATAGGAAGGGTCTCAGATTTGGTAGAAGCATTGGGATATCACATCTCATGCTATAGGAAGGGTCTCATGATTGGAATGGGAAGGAGTTGGATATCACATCTCATGCTAAAGGAAAGGTCTCAGGTTTGGAAGGGGAAGAATTTGGATATCACATCTCAAGTTATAGGACGGGTCTGTGGTTTGGTATTAGAAGCATTAAGATATCACATCTCATGCTATCGGAAGGGTCTCAGGATTGGATTGGGAAGGAGTTGGATATCCCATCTCATGCTATAGGAAGGGTCACAGGTTGGAATTGGAAGGAGTTGGATATCACATCTCATGCTATAGGGAGGGTCTCAGGTTTGGTATTAATAGCATTTAGATATCACATCTCATGCTATCGGAAGTGTCTCAGGATTGGAATGGGAAGGAGTTAGATATCACATCTCAAGTTATAGGACGGGTCTGTGGTTTGGTATTAGAAGCATTGAGATATCATATCTCATGCTATCGGAAGGGTCTCAGGATTGGATTGGGAAGCAGTTGGATATCACTTCTCATGTTATAGGAAGGGTCTCAGGATTGGAATGGGAAGGACTTGTATATCACATCTCATGTTATAGGAAGGGTCTCAGGATTGGATTGGGAAGGAGTTGGATATCACATCTCATGTTATAGGAAGGGTCTCAGGATTGGAATGGGAAGGACTTGGACATCACATCTCATGTTATAGGAAGGGTCTCAGGTTTGTTATTAGAAGCTTTGAGATATCACATCTCATGCTATCGGAAGGGTCTCAGGATTGGATTGGGAAGGAGTTGGATATCCCATCTCATGCTATAGGAAGGGTCACAGGTTGGAATTGGAAGGAGTTGGATATCACATCTCATGCAATAGGGAGGGTCTCAGGTTTGGTATTAATAGCATTTAGATATCACATCTCATGCTATCGGAAGGGTCTCAGGATTGGAATGGGAAGGAGTTAGATATCACATCTCAAGTTATAGGACGGGTCTGTGGTTTGGTATTAGAAGCATTGAGATATCATATCTCATGCTATCGGAAGGGTCTCAGGATTGGATTGGGAAGGAGTTGGATATCACATCTCATGTTATAGGAAGGGTCTCAGGATTGGAATGGGAAGGACTTGTATATTACATCTCATGTTATAGGAAGGGTCTCAGGATTGGATTGGGAAGGAGTTGGATATCACATCTCATGTTATAGGAAGGGTCTCAGGATTGGAATGGGAAGGACTTGGACATCACATCTCATGTTATAGGAAGGGTCTCAGGTGTGTTATTAGAAGCTTTGAGATATCACATCTCATGTTATAGGACAGTCTCAGGTTTGGTATTAGAAGCATTGAGATATAACATCTCATGGTATAGGACGGGTCTCAGGATTGGAATGGGAAGGAGTTAGATATCACATCTCATGCTATAGGAAGGGTCTCAGGTTTGGTAGAAGCATTGGGATATCACATCTCATGCTATAGGAAGGGTCTCAGGATTGGAATGGGAAGGAGTTGGATATCACATATCATGTTATAGGAAGGATCTCAGGTTTGTTATTAGAAGCTTTGAGATATCACATCTCATGTTATAGGACAGTCTCAGGTTTGGTATTAGAAGCATTGAGATATAACATCTCATGGTATAGGACGGGTCTCAGGATTGGAATGGGAAGGAGTTATATATCACATCTCATGCTATAGGAAGGGTCTCAGGTTTGGTAGAAGCATTGGGATATCACATCTCATGCTATAGGAAGGGTCTCAGGATTGGAATGGGAAGGAGTTGGATATCACATCTCATGCTATAGGAACGGTCCAAGTTTGGTATTAGAAGCATTGAGATATCACATCTCATGTTATAGGAAGGATCTCAGGTTTGGTAGAAACATTGAGATATCACATCTTATGCTATAGGAAGGGTCTCAGGATTGGAATGGGAAGGAGTTGGATATCACATCTCATGCTATAGGAAGGGTCTCAGGATTGGAATGGGAAGGAGTTGGATATCACATCTCATGCTATAGGATGGGTCTCCGGTTTGGTAGAAGCATTGGGATATCACATCTCATGCTATAGGAAGGGTCTCAGGATTGGAATGAGAAGGAGTTGGATATCACATCTCATGTTATAGGAAGGGCCTCAGGTTTGTTATTAGAAGCATTGAGATATCACATCTCATGTTATAGGACAATCTCAGGTTTGGTATTAGAAGCATTGAGATATCATATCTCATGGTATAGGACGGGTCTCAGGATTGGAATGGGAAGGAGTTGGATATCACATCTCATGCTATAGGAAGAGCCTCAGGTTTGTTATTAGAAGCATTGAGATATCACATCTCATGTTATAGGACAGTCTCAGGTTTGGTATTAGAAGCATTGAGATATCATATCTCATGGTATAGGACGGGTCTCAGGATTGGAATGGGAAGGAGTTGGATATCACATCTCATGCTGTAGGAAGGGTCTCAGGATTGGAATGGGAAGGAGTTTGATATCCCATCTCATGCTATAGGAAGGGTCACAGGTTGGAATTGGAAGGAGTTGGATATCACATCTCATGCTATCGGAAGGGTCTCAGGATTGGAATGGGAAAGAGTTGGATATCACCTCTCATGCTATAGGGAGGGTCTTAGGTTTGATATTAGAAGCATTGAGATATCATATCTCATGCTATCGGAAGGGTCTCAGGATTGGATTGGGAAGGAGTTGGATTTCACATCTCATGTTATAGGAAGGGTCTCAGGATTGGATGGGAAGAGTTGGATATCACATCTCGTTATAGGAAGGGTATCAGGATTGGAATGGGAAGGTCTTTGATATCACATCTCACGCTATAGGGAGGGTCTCAGGTTTGGTATTAGAAGCATTGAGATATCACATCTCATGCTATCGGAAGGGTCTCAGGATTGGATTGGGAAGGAGTTGGATATCACATCTCATGTTATAGGAAGGGTCTCAGGATTGGAATGGGAAGGACTTGGACATCACATCTCATGTTATAGGAAGGGTCTCAGGTTTGTTATTAGAAGCATTGAGATATCACATCTCATGTTATAGGACAGTCTCAGGTTTGGTATTAGAAGCATTGAGATATCACATCTCATGGTATAGGACGGGTCTCAGGATTGGAATGGGAAGGAGTTAGATATCACATCTCATGCTATAGGAAGGGTCTCAGGTTTGGTAGAAGCATTGGGATATCACATCTCATGCTATAGGAAGGGTCTCAGGATTGGAATGGGAAGGAGTTGGATATCACATCTCATGCTATAGGAACGGTCCAAGTTTGGTATTAGAAGCATTGAGATATCACATCTCATGTTATAGGAAGGATCTCAGGTTTGGTAGAAACATTGAGATATCACATCTTATGCTATAGGAAGGGTCTCAGGATTGGAATGGGAAGGAGTTGGATATCACATCTCATGCTATAGGAAGGGTCTCAGGATTGGAATGGGAAGGAGTTGGATATCACATCTCATGCTATAGGATGGGTCTCCGGTTTGGTAGAAGCATTGGGATATCACATCTCATGCTATAGGAAGGGTCTCAGGATTGGAATGAGAAGGAGTTGGATATCACATCTCATGTTATAGGAAGGGCCTCAGGTTTGTTATTAGAAGCATTGAGATATCACATCTCATGTTATAGGACAATCTCAGGTTTGGTATTAGAAGCATTGAGATATCATATCTCATGGTATAGGAAGGGTCTCAGGATTGGAATGGGAAGGAGTTGGATATCACATCTCATGCTATAGGAAGAGCCTCAGGTTTGTTATTAGAAGCATTGAGATATCACATCTCATGTTATAGGACAGTCTCAGGTTTGGTATTAGAAGCATTGAGATATCATATCTCATGGTATAGGACGGGTCTCAGGATTGGAATGGGAAGGAGTTGGATATCACATCTCATGCTGTAGGAAGGGTCTCAGGATTGGAATAGGAAGGAGTTTGATATCCCATCTCATGCTATAGGAAGGGTCACAGGTTGGAATTGGAAGGAGTTGGATATCACATCTCATGCTATCGGAAGGGTCTCAGGATTGGAATGGGAAAGAGTTGGATATCACCTCTCATGCTATAGGGAGGGTCTTAGGTTTGATATTAGAAGCATTGAGATATCATATCTCATGCTATCGGAAGGGTCTCAGGATTGGATTGGCAAGGAGTTGGATTTCACATCTCATGTTATAGGAAGGGTCTCAGGATTGGATGGGAAGAGTTGGATATCACATCTCGTTATAGGAAGGGTATCAGGATTGGAATGGGAAGGTCTTTGATATCACATCTCACGCTATAGGGAGGGTCTCAGGTTTGGTATTAGAAGCATTGAGATATCACATCTCATGCTATCGGAAGGGTCTCAGGATTGGATTGGGAAGGAGTTGGATATCACATCTCATGTTATAGGAAGGGTCTCAGGATTGGAATGGGAAGGACTTGGACATCACATCTCATGTTATAGGAAGGGTCTCAGGTTTGTTATTAGAAGCATTGAGATATCACATCTCATGTTATAGGACAGTCTCAGGTTTGGTATTAGAAGCATTGAGATATCACATCTCATGGTATAGGACGGGTCTCAGGATTGGAATGGGAAGGAGTTGGATATCACATCTCATGCTGTAGGAAGGGTCTCAGGATTGGAATGGGAAGGAGTTTGATATCCCATCTCATGCTATAGGAAGGGTGTTAAGACGGATTTCTGAACTCTGTCCTGGTGGCGCAGAAGTTCAGAAGGCCAACCTAATTACTTGGAACAGGGTAACCTCTGGACAAGCCAGACCAATCAAGGTAGCGATCGCGGCGGTCAAGACTAGGTCTCAAGAGGGGTGAGGGTGACTGAAAGCCCGCAATGAGCACACAAAGCAAGAGCGCTTACAAACTACTCCAAACAGTTGTTATATCAAAAATAGATACACATTTATTTTTAAGGCCTTTAAAATAATGACCGTAGCGAGAAAATCACAATATCACAATATTAAACCAACACATACCATATCAACACAATATATATACAAATACACAGTCGCAAGCGTTTAAAGCACGAAATATGTAGTCCACCTGAAAGGAAAGGAAAACAGGCAGTGCGATAACGCTTTAGACTCAGTTCGCCGTCAGAGGCACCTAACTAGATGGAAGTCCGAGCCCTGCGAAGAGTGGAGCCTTGTGCTCAAAGTACCTGCCACGCCGGTGCCAACGGGCAAAAGGGGAAGCTCTTCGGAGGAAGTCAGGCAGTTCGGGTTAGTGCACAGCAGAAGGAGAACAGGTTCCACAACTCAAGCGCAGCCTCCACAGCGGGCAGAAGCAGAGCGCGAGTACGGCCAAAAGGGTGCTGTTTTTACACAGCAGGGAAAGCAATGGGATACTGCAGGAGGGCGACCAGATCCTAGCTAAACTACTCACCGGTCCCCGAAGCAAGCAGACCCAGGCTTCTCCACGTTAGTTTCAGCAGCTGGCAGGTTCAGAAGAGCAGGGAACGCCTCGAAGTCGTGTAGAGCAAAAAGGCGTCCCAATCGACGAAACCAGCACAGTTTGTTGCCGCAGCAGGACAACGGAGCGGCCGTGTGTATTCAAGTCAAATGTACACTCCTCCCTTCAGACTTGGGAACGCCAAGTGTACGAAGCGTGGGAGAGTGACAAGGACTCGAAATACAACACAACCTGGCGGCAGTTACAGAGCAGGACTCCCTTGTAAGCTGGTCAGTCAACTGGATGGCCCAGAGACGCTTCCGAAGGCTTACTTGGCAGGAGATGATGAAGTCGCCGGGAATAGCTGTTCCTGCTATTCCAAAGGTCGAAGCACCAGTACAGGCCTTCTGGTTCGATCCAAGGAGGAAAGGGTTTCACAGGACGACAGCAGTGCAAAGGAGGATTCCTTCAGCGGGTCACCAGCGATTCCTCGGTCCAGCCTCTTGGTTGCAGGATACTTGGCTCCTGTATTCCTTCGTTCGTGAGAACTCAGGAGATCGACATGGTAGTGGTGTTTCCAGCTCCCTCTTATCCATGGTTCCCTTCGCGCCAAAACGGAGGGGAGCCAATGGGAGATCCGCTCATCAAAACACATACCATACGTGGACCAATCACGGACCACGGTGGTCCCAGGCATTCACACCACCCTAGACTCTCTGGCACCCAGGATGTGTATTGGGACCAGACATCCCAGCCCACACCCTGGAGGCACACAAACGACATGTAGAAGCCCGCGAAAGCAACCACGTTTCGCGGGAAAGTACATGCCCAAATAAGGAAGGCCCCGGGTCGCCCGACCTGGGGAAGGTGAAGGGAGCAAGACGGTCAGTGGACAGGACAAAGGAGCCTCGTGGTCTGGCCATTTTGAGAGCCAGGCCACCATTTTGGGTTCAGTGCGAAAAACGTGCTCAGAACGCCAAAAGGAGCTCAAAATAAACAAAACGATCGCTGCCACCATTCGAGTCCCTGAATGACTTGCACCGATCAAATACCATCCTAAAAGAGTATCTAGGGCCTGTAGAAGGCTAGAGACCCAAGAGAGCTGTAACTTAGCTTACAGTGCCCTCTTGTGTCATGTTGCACTAAAGCCGCAACATGATAAAAGAAACTACGGGAAACAGCGTTCCCCGGTACTGACTGTCTTAAGGGCATGTCAGTTTCCCCATAAGAAAGGAGCGAAAGCCCAGAGAAGTGCGGCAGAAGGCTGTACTTCTCTGGCAAAGTCAAGAACAAGGTTAAAAACAATAGCAAAAAGTTTAGGGGTTGCCACATGGAAGGAAAATTACCTACAATTACGAAATCTTTCCTAACACTCGCCCCTCCCAGACTATGGACAGGGGGAACTAATCCACCCCTGGATGAGTCTCTTGTTCAGGTCGGTAAAACATTCTGGACAACCCATCAGCATTGCTATGTTGGACACCTGGCCTATGCTCAATAGTGAAGTCGAAGCCTTGTAGACTTATGGACCACCTAAGCAACTTTGGATTCTCCCCCTTCATGTTCATTAGCCACTTTAACGGCTTATGGTCAGTCTGCACAGTGAAGTGGGTCCCATAGAGGTAGGGCCTCAGCTTCCTTAGGGCCCACACAACAAAGAAACATTCTTTCTCTACCGTGGACCATCTGAGCTCTCTGTCCTTAAACTGGCGACTAATAAAACCGATAGGGTGTTCCTTACCCTTCTCATCTACTTGTGATAGTACAGCTCCTATCCCAGTGTCAGAGGCATCCGTCTGCACGATAAAAGGTCTTTGATAATCAGGGGCCCTAAGCACAGGGGCCTGGCACAAGGAGTCTTTTAAGCCATTGAAGGCCTTCTCACACTCGTCGGTCCAAGTTACCTTCTTGGGTTTCTTCGGAGTTGTGAGGGCAGTCAGAGGAGCAGCTATGGTGCCATAGTCTGCCACAAAATTGCGGTAATACCCCGTGAGTCCTAAAAAGGCTCTCACTTGGGTTTGCGTAGTGGGGGTAGGCCAGTCTTGTACTGCTTGTACCTGACTGAGTAGAGGCTGTCTCCTCCCTCCACCTACTTCATGTCCAAGGTAAACCACTGAGCCTTGTCCATTTTGGTGAGGGGCCACTCGGACACCCTCAAAAGAGCTATCTGTAGGACTGCCTGGGAACAGGTCAGTGAGAGGTTCAGACTCCTCTTCCTCAACGTCTGAAGCCAATAGCAGTGCTGCGATTTCGCCGCTTGGGACGAAAGCCTTCAGCCTATTCACGTGAAACACTTTTGGAGCCTGTCCAGGCCTTCCAAGGTCCACTGAATAGTTAACCTCACCCAGGGGTTCCACCACTGGGCAAGGGCCTGACCATTTGTCCTGTAAAGCTCGAGGCCTTATGAGATTCATGATCAGGACTTGCTGACCAAGTGTAAAGTTGATGAGGGAAGCTTTCTGGTCGTACCAATGTTTCACCAGCGCTTGCCCTGCCTTCAATTTATCACTAGCCAAGCCCATCAGAAGTACCATCCGTTTTCTGAGCCCTAGCACATAATCAACTACGTTGGTAGTAATAGGGGGAGTGGGCATCTCCCATCCCTCTTTGACGATGGCTAAGGGTCCCCGTACGGGATGACCGAACAGAAGTTCGAAGGGGCTGAAGCCAACACCCTGCAGTGGTACCTCTCGGTAGGCAAACAGTAAGCATGAAACAAGAAGATCCCATTTTCTTCTCTGAGGCTCCTCCAGAGCCCCAATCACGCTCTTTAACGTCCTGTTGAAACGCCCCCCCAGACCATTGGTCTGGGGGTGGTATGCAGAAGAGAACCCGTAGGTGACCCCACATTCTTTCCACATAGCCTGCCTATACTTCGACATAAAGTTGCTGCCATGATCCGGCACAACTTCTTTAGGGAAGCCAACCCTAGTAAACATGCCGAGTAAAGCTTCTGCAACTGGCTTGGCAGTTACAGTTGTAAATGGGACGGCCTCAGGATACCGGGTTGCATGGTCGACCAGCACCAGGATAAACCTATTGCCTGAGGATGTTTGCGGGTCAAGGGGACCAACCATGTCGATCCCTACCCTTTCAAATGGTACCCCCACAACTGGGAGCGGTACCAACGGAGCTTGGATTGTCGCGCCAACCTTACCAGACAACTGGCAGGCGGCACAACTCCTGCAGTGACTTTCTACTTGCTCCCCCATCTTGGGCCAGTAGAAGTGCATGGATAACCTTTGCTTGGTCCTCCTCATACCAAGGTGACCAGCAAGGGGAACGACATGCGCCAACTGCAGGAGGAAGGGCCTAACAGCAAGGGGAACCACCAACCTCCTATGGTCTCCTTCTGTAGACTCTGTGGGCTCACTATACAGGAGTCCACCTTCCTGGTAAATCCTATGCATCCCTGGAGGTTCACCCTCAAGCTGGGAGCAGGCCTGTCTCCTTAGGCCTTCCAGAGATGGGCACTCACGTTGGCCTTTACTGAATTCGTCCCTATCAGGACCACCTTCAACTAACAAGTCTTTTAGTTCAGGATGATCGTTGGGGTCGAATACTTCAGGCATCGCCACCTCCTCGTCAGGCCCGGGCGATTGACCAACTTCCTCCACCGCAGTGGTAGGCGAGCTCGGGGGAATATTCTCTTTCCCTCGTTTTGACTTGTAGACTCCTTTCGCCTTGGGTTTCCCCTTTGGCTGGGGCGGCGTATTGGACTTGGCCAATGCTGCCCGTGCTTGAGACCGTGTGTAGGGTCTTTCGGCAGTGTCTCCTACGAGCCCTATAGCTCTGAGATCATTACCCAACAAGACCTTTCCCGGGACGTTTCTCTGAATGCTCACTGGAATCCTGACTGCTGTACCATTTAAAGTAAGATTTACAGGTATTACTGGAAACATACGGAGGGGGCCGTCAGCCAACTTAGTGGGCATCAGAGTAGCTCTGGCAACTTCCTCTGAGTCTACCAAGGTAGAATCCACTACAGTGCGGCTGCACCCAATATCCCTAAGAGCTGGAGTATCCACTCCATTGATCAGCACACTGTCTTTAAAGTAGTGCTTGGTATTATCCGGAATCCTAGCATAAGCCTCTGCGACTTTAGACTCCCAGGAACCCAGGGACACTAAAACTACCTCAGCCTCTATTCCGCTGGGAAATGAGTCTGAGGAGAAGGATGCTCCTGTAATCTCTTCTTCCTCGTAGGAGGAGAAGGCCAGATTAGCGGAGTGGACCCCCAAAGGTCTAACCTTACACCGGGGATCCCCCTTCACATGGTCAGTTGCTCCACAAGAAAAACAAGCCCCAGTGGGTCTGTTTACGTAGAGAGGCTTATTGTAACCAGAGTTCTGTTTCGGAGGCGAACCTCCACTACCCTGTGAGTTCTCTTGTGTCGTACCTTTGTTTTTCTTTTTGTGGCCCTTATGGGAAGGAGATATAGCAGATTCCCCACCCTCCATATCTTTGGACTTTTTCCCTTCCTCCTGCTTACCAGGATGAGTTTTGTCCTTATGGTACACTCGATGTGACACCCATAAGTCTGCTGCAATGGCCAGCTTCTTAGGATCTATCTCCTTCGAATCGGCCAAATGCTGCTTAAGCTCCGGGGAAGAAGAAGCAAAAATATGTTCCAGCATGACAAGATTTATCATGCCTTCGAAGGTAGAAACCTTATAACCTTCAACCCAGCCAGTTAAGTTTTTCAAAGATTCAGCGACATAAGATACCCAAGTACCACCTTCCTTTTTCTTATACACTCGAAAACGCTTTAAATATTGGGCCGGAGTCTTCCCAAACTTTAAAATGAGAGTTTGCTTTAACATTGCGAAATCAGCTCGCTCAGCCTTCGACATTTCCATAATGGCACTACAGCCAGAATGGGGCAGTCTACTGAGCAACCACGCAATCTTATCAGCATTGTCAACTTCTTGAACTTCGCATGCATACTCAAACGCATTCAGCCAGTCCATAATGTCATTCCTTTCTTCATACACACTGAGCAGATCTTTTGGAAACCGTGGATGAGAGGAAGCCCCAGACCCATGTCTAGGACCCTTGGATCCGTTTGCAACCTGAAGCTTGGCCAGTTCCAACTGGTGATCCCTGTCTTTCTGTTTTTCTGCCTGTTCGATTTTTAGTTTGGCTATGCTGAATTCAAGCTCCTGCTGCCTAAACCGCAGCTCTTGCTTCTTGAATTCAAGCATAGCCTCCCCATCAACACTGGCAGAGGAAACATTAGACATTACATCCTCCCTGTCCTCGTGGTCGCGATGGATCAGTGCAGCGGCAGAACCGTCGGTTCTGCCAGTGAGAGCAGCCCCACCACCTTCTGCACTGTCCTCGGAAGTTATAGCGTCAAGCTGCGCTTCTTGCCACGCCACGATCCTCTGGATCATTTCCAATTTTGTGCCTTGAGAGGAAACACCTCTCTCCGCACACATCTTTTTCAGCGTTTCTGATTTGGAAGCATTTAAAGTTAACAACGTACTTGTTTCCATACTGTTTGATAGGACTATGGCCTTTTTAAAGTTATACTATAACAATTCACTACGTGTACTGTTTGGAATAACCTGAAATGCCTTAGTTCGAGCGCAACACTGGATACCTTCAGTCGTATCCCACCGCTGTACACCAATTTGTTAAGACGGATTTCTGAACTCTGTCCTGGTGGCGCAGAAGTTCAGAAGGCCAACCTAATTACTTGGAACAGGGTAACCTCTGGACAAGCCAGACCAATCAAGGTAGCGATCGCGGCGGTCAAGACTAGGTCTCAAGAGGGGTGAGGGTGACTGAAAGCCCGCAATGAGCACACAAAGCAAGAGCGCTTACAAACTACTCCAAACAGTTGTTATATCAAAAATAGATACACATTTATTTTTAAGGCCTTTAAAATAATGACCGTAGCGAGAAAATCACAATATCACAATATTAAACCAACACATACCATATCAACACAATATATATACAAATACACAGTCGCAAGCGTTTAAAGCACGAAATATGTAGTCCACCTGAAAGGAAAGGAAAACAGGCAGTGCGATAACGCTTTAGACTCAGTTCGCCTTCAGAGGCACCTAACTAGATGGAAGTCCGAGCCCTGCGAAGAGTGGAGCCTTGTGCTCAAAGTACCTGCCACGCCGGTGCCAACGGGCAAAAGGGGAAGCTCTTCGGAGGAAGTCAGGCAGTTCGGGTTAGTGCACAGCAGAAGGAGAACAGGTTCCACAACTCAAGCGCAGCCTCCACAGCGGGCAGAAGCAGAGCGCGAGTACGGCCAAAAGGGTGCTGTTTTTACACAGCAGGGAAAGCAATGGGATACTGCAGGAGGGCGACCAGATCCTAGCTAAACTACTCACCGGTCCCCGAAGCAAGCAGACCCAGGCTTCTCCACGTTAGTTTCAGCAGCTGGCAGGTTCAGAAGAGCAGGGAACGCCTCGAAGTCGTGTAGAGCAAAAAGACGTCCCAATCGACGAAACCAGCACAGTTTGTTGCCGCAGCAGGACAACGGAGCGGCCGTGTGTATTCAAGTCAAATGTACACTCCTCCCTTCAGACTTGGGAACGCCAAGTGTACGAAGCGTGGGAGAGTGACAAGGACTCGAAATACAACACAACCTGGCGGCAGTTACAGAGCAGGACTCCCTTGTAAGCTGGTCAGTCAACTGGATGGCCCAGAGACGCTTCCGAAGGCTTACTTGGCAGGAGATGATGAAGTCGCCGGGAATAGCTGTTCCTGCTATTCCAAAGGTCGAAGCACCAGTACAGGCCTTCTGGTTCGATCCAAGGAGGAAAGGGTTTCACAGGACGACAGCAGTGCAAAGGAGGATTCCTTCAGCGGGTCACCAGCGATTCCTCGGTCCAGCCTCTTGGTTGCAGGATACTTGGCTCCTGTATTCCTTCGTTCGTGAGAACTCAGGAGATCGACATGGTAGTGGTGTTTCCAGCTCCCTCTTATCCATGGTTCCCTTCGCGCCAAAACGGAGGGGAGCCAATGGGAGATCCGCTCATCAAAACACATACCATACGTGGACCAATCACGGACCACGGTGGTCCCAGGCATTCACACCACCCTAGACTCTCTGGCACCCAGGATGTGTATTGGGACCAGACATCCCAGCCCACACCCTGGAGGCACACAAACGACATGTAGAAGCCCGCGAAAGCAACAACGTTTCGAGGGAAAGTACATGCCCAAATAAGGAAGGCCCCGGGTCGCCCGACCTGGGGAAGGTGAAGGGAGCAAGACGGTCAGTGGACAGGACAAAGGAGCCTCGTGGTCTGGCCATTTTGAGAGCCAGGCCACCATTTTGGGTTCAGTGCGAAAAACGTGCTCAGAACGCCAAAAGGAGCTCAAAATAAACAAAACGATCGCTGCCACCATTCGAGTCCCTGAATGACTTGCACCGATCAAATACCATCCTAAAAGAGTATCTAGGGCCTGTAGAGGGCTAGAGACCCAAGAGAGCTGTAACTTAGCTTACAGTGCCCTCTTGTGTCATGTTGCACTAAAGCCGCAACATGATAAAAGAAACTACGGGAAACAGCGTTCCCCGGTACTGACTGTCTTAAGGGCATGTCAGTTTCCCCGTAAGAAAGGAGCGAAAGCCCAGAGAAGTGCGGCAGAAGGCTGTACTTCTCTGGCAAAGTCAAGAACAAGGTTAAAAACAATAGCAAAAAGGTTAGGGGTTGCCACATGGAAGGAAAATTACCTACAATTACGAAATCTTTCCTAACAAAGGGTCACAGGTTGGAAATGGAAGGAGTTGGATATCACATCTCATGCTATCGGAAGGGTCTCAGGATTGGAATGGGAAAGAGTTGGATATCACCTCTCATGCTATAGGGAGGGTCTTAGGTTTGATATTAGAAGCATTGAGATATCATATCTCATGCTATCGGAAGGGTCTCAGGATTGGATTGGGAAGGAGTTGGATATCACATCTCATGTTATAGGAAGGGTCTCAGGATTGGATGGGAAGAGTTGGATATCACATCCCGTTATAGGAAGGGTATCAGGATTGGAATGGGAAGGACTTTGATATCACATCTCACGCTATAGGGAGGGTCTCAGGTTTGGTATTAGAAGCATTGAGATATAACATCTCATGGCATAGGACGGGCCTCAGGATTGGATGGGAAGAGTTGGATATCACATCTCATGCTATAGGAAGGGTCTCAGGTTTGGTAGAAGCATTGAGATATCACATCTCATGCTATAGGAAGGGTCTCAGGATTGGAATGGAAAGGAGTTGGATATCACATCTCATGCTATAGGAATGGTCTCAGGATTGGAATGGGAAGGATTTGGATATCACATCTCATGTTATAGGAAGGGTCTCAGGTTTGTTATTAGAAGCATTGAGATATCACATCTCATGTTATAGGACAGTCTCAGGTTTGGTATTAGAAGCATTGAGATATCACATCTCATGGTATAGGACGGGTCTCAGGATTGGAATGGGAAGGAGTTGGATATCACATCTCATGCTGTAGGAAGGGTCTCAGGATTGGAATGGGAAGGAGTTTGATATCCCATCTCATGCTATAGGAAGGGTCACAGGTTGGAAATGGAAGGAGTTGGATATCACATCTCATGCTATCGGAAGGGTCTCAGGATTGGAATGGGAAAGAGTTGGATATCACCTCTCATGCTATAGGGAGGGTCTTAGGTTTGATATTAGAAGCATTGAGATATCATATCTCATGCTATCGGAAGGGTCTCAGGATTGGATTGGGAAGGAGTTGGATATCACATCTCATGTTATAGGAAGGGTCTCAGGATTGGATGGGAAGAGTTGGATATCACATCTCGTTATAGGAAGGGTATCAGGATTGGAATGGGAAGGACTTTGATATCACATCTCACGCTATAGGGAGGGTCTCAGGTTTGGTATTAGAAGCATTGAGATATCACATCTCATGCTATCGGAAGGGTCTCAGGATTGGATTGGGAAGGAGTTGGATATCACATCTCATGTTATAGGAAGGGTCTCAGGATTGGAATGGGAAGGACTTGGACATCACATCTCATGTTATAGGAAGGGTCTCAGGTTTGTTATTAGAAGCATTGAGATATCACATCTCATGTTATAGGACAGTCTCAGGTTTGGTATTAGAAGCATTGAGATATAACATCTCATGGCATAGGACGGGTCTCAGGATTGGATGGGAAGAGTTGGATATCACATCTCATGCTATAGGAAGGGTCTCAGGTTTGGTAGAAGCATTGAGATATCACATCTCATGCTATAGGAAGGGTCTCAGGATTGGAATGGGAAGGAGTTGGATATCACATCTCATGATAAAGGAAGGGTCTCAGGTTTGGAAGGGGAAGGATTTGGATATCACATCTCAAGTTATAGGACGGGTCTGTGGTTTGGTATTAGAAGCATTGAGATATCATATCTCATGCTATCGGAAGGGTCTCAGGATTGGATTGGGAAGGAGTTCGATATCACATCTCATGTTATAGGAAGGGTCTCAAGATTGGAATGGGAAGGACTTGCATATCACATCTCATGTTATAGGAAGGGTCTCAGGTTTGTTATTAGAAGCATTGAGATATCACATCTCATGTTATAGGACAGTCTCAGGTTTGGTATTAGAAGCATTGAGATATAACATCTCATAGTATAGGACGGGTCTCGGGATTGGAATGGGAAGGAGTTGGATCTCACATCTCATGCTATAGGAAGGGTCTCAGGTTTGGTAGAGCATTGAGATATCACATCTCATGCTATCGGAAGGGTCTCAGGATTGGATTGGAAAGGATTTGGATATCACATCTCATGTTATAGGAAGGGTCTCAGGTTTGTTATTAGAAGCATTGAGATATCATATCTCATGCTATCGGAAGGGTCTCAGGATTGGATTGGGAAGGATTTGGATATCACATCTCATGTTATAGGAAGGGTCTCAGGTTTGTTATTAGAAGCATTGAGATATCATATCTCATGCTATCGGAAGGGTCTCAGGATTGGATTGGGAAGGAGTTGGATATCACATCTCATGCTATCGGAAGGGTCTCAGGATTGGAATGGGAAGGAGTTGGATATCACATCTCATGCTATAGGAAGGGTCTCAGGATTGGAATGGGAAGTAGTTTGATATCACATCTCATGCCATAGGAAGGTCTCAGGTATGGTAGAAACATTAAGATATCACTTCTCATGCTATCGGAAGGGTCTCAGGATTGGATTGGGAAGGAGTTGGATATCCCATCTCATGCTATAGGAAGGGTCACAGGTTGGAATTGGAAGGAGTTGGATATCACATCTCATGCTATCGGAAGGGTCTCAGGATTGGAATGGGAAGGAGTTGGATATCACATCTCATGCTATATGGAGGGTCTCAGGTTTGATATTAGAAGCATTGAGATATCATATCTCATGCTATCGGAAGGGTCTCAGGATTGGATTGGGAAGGAGTTGGATATCACATCTCATGTTATAGGAAGGGTCTCAAGATTGGAATGGGAAGGACTTGGATATCACATCTCATGTTATAGGAAGGGTCTCAGGTTTGTTATTAGAAGCATTGAGATATCACATCTCATGTTATAGGACAGTCTCAGGTTTGGTATTAGAAGCATTGAGATATAACATTTCATAGTATAGGACGGGTCTCAGGATTGGAATGGGAAGGAGTTGGATATCACCTCTCATGCTATAGGGAGGGTCTTAGGTTTGATATTAGAAGCATTGAGATATCATATCTCATGCTATCGGAATGGTCTCAGGATTGGATTGGGAAGGAGTTGGGTATCACATCTCATGTTATAGGAAGGGTCTCAGGATTGGATGGGAAGAGTTGGATATCACATCCCGTTATAGGAAGGGTATCAGGATTGGAATGGGAAGGACTTTGATATCACATCTCACGCTATAGGGAGGGTCTCAGGTTTGGTATTAGAAGCATTGAGATATCACATCTCATGCTATCGGAAGGGTCTCAGGATTGGATTGGGAAGGAGTTGGATATCACATCTCATGTTACAGGAAGGGTCTCAGGATTGGAATGGGAAGGACTTGGACATCACATCTCATGTTATAGGAAGGGTCTCAGGTTTGTTATTAGAAGCATTGAGATATCACATCTCATGTTATAGGACAGTCTCAGGTTTGGTATTAGAAGCATTGAGATATAACATCTCATGGCATAGGACGGGCCTCAGGATTGGATGGGAAGAGTTGGATATCACATCTCATGCTATAGGAAGGGTCTCAGGTTTGGTAGAAGCATTGAGATATCACATCTCATGCTATAGGAAGGGTCTCAGGATTGGAATGGGAAGGAGTTGGATATCACATCTCATGCTATAGGAATGGTCTCAGGATTGGAATGGGAAGGATTTGGATATCACATCTCATGTTATAGGAAGGGTCTCAGGTTTGTTATTAGAAGCATTGAGATATCACATCTCATGTTATAGGACAGTCTCAGGTTTGGTATTAGAAGCATTGAGATATCACATCTCATGGTATAGGACGGGTCTCAGGATTGGAATGGGAAGGAGTTGGATATCACATCTCATGCTGTAGGAAGGGTCTCAGGATTGGAATGGAAAGGAGTTTGATATCCCATCTCATGCTATAGGAAGGGTCACAGGTTGGAAATGGAAGGAGTTGGATATCACATCTCATGCTATCGGAAGGGTCTCAGGATTGGAATGGGAAAGAGTTGGATATCACCTCTCATGCTATAGGGAGGGTCTTAGGTTTGATATTAGAAGCATTGAGATATCATATCTCATGCTATCGGAAGGGTCTCAGGATTGGATTGGGAAGGAGTTGGATATCACATCTCATGTTATAGGAAGGGTCTCAGGATTGGATGGGAAGAGTTGGATATCACATCTCGTTATAGGAAGGGTATCAGGATTGGAATGGGAAGGACTTGATATCACATCTCACGCTATAGGGAGGGTCTCAGGTTTGGTATTAGAAGCATTGAGATATCACATCTCATGCTATCGGAAGGGTCTCAGGATTGGATTGGGAAGGAGTTGGATATCACATCTCATGTTATAGGAAGGGTCTCAGGATTGGAATGGGAAGGACTTGGACATCACATCTCATGTTATAGGAAGGGTCTCAGGTTTGTTATTAGAAGTATTGAGATATCACATCTCCTGTTATAGGACAGTCTCAGGTTTGGTATTAGAAGCATTGAGATATAACATCTCATGGCATATTACGGGTCTCAGGATTGGATGGGAAGAGTTGGATATCACATCTCATGCTATAGGAAGGGTCTCAGGTTTGGTAGAAGCATTGAGATATCACATCTCATGCTATAGGAAGGGTCTCAGGATTGGAATGGGAAGGAGTTGGATATCACATCTCATGATAAAGGAAGGGTCTCAGGTTTGGAAGGGGAAGGATTTGGATATCACATGTCAAGTTATAGGTTGGGTCTGTGGTTTGGTATTAGAAGCATTGAGATATCATATCTCATGCTATCGGAAGGGTCTCAGGATTGGATTGGGAAGGAGTTCGATATCACATCTCATGTTATAGGAAGGGTCTCAAGATTGGAATGGGAAGGACTTGCATATCACATCTCATGTTATAGGAAGGGTCTCAGGTTTGTTATTAGAAGCATTGAGATATCACATCTCATGTTATAGGACAGTCTCAGGTTTGGTATTAGAAGCATTGAGATATAACATCTCATAGTATAGGACGGGTCTCGGGATTGGAATGGGAAGGAGTTGGATCTCACATCTCATGCTATAGGAAGGGTCTCAGGTTTGGTAGAAGCATTGAGATATCACATCTCATGCTATCGGAAGGGTCTCAGGATTGGATTGGAAAGGATTTGGATATCACATCTCATGTTATAGGAAGGGTCTCAGGTTTGTTATTAGAAGCATTGAGATATCATATCTCATGCTATCGGAAGGGTCTCAGGATTGGATTGGGAAGGATTTGGATATCACATCTCATGTTATAGGAAGGGTCTCAGGTTTGTTATTAGAAGCATTGAGATATCATATCTCATGCTATCGGAAGGGTCTCAGGATTGGATTGGGAAGGAGTTGGATATCACATCTCATGCTATCGGAAGGGTCTCAGGATTGGAATGGGAAGGAGTTGGATATCACATCTCATGCTATAGGAAGGGTCTCAGGATTGGAATGGGAAGTAGTTTGATATCACATCTCATGCCATAGGAAGGTCTCAGGTATGGTAGAAACATTAAGATATCACTTCTCATGCTATCGGAAGGGTCTCAGGATTGGATTGGGAAGGAGTTGGATATCCCATCTCATGCTATAGGAAGGGTCACAGGTTGGAATTGGAAGGAGTTGGATATCACATCTCATGCTATCGGAAGGGTCTCAGGATTGGAATGGGAAGGAGTTGGATATCACATCTCATGCTATATGGAGGGTCTCAGGTTTGATATTAGAAGCATTGAGATATCATATCTCATGCTATCGGAAGGGTCTCAGGATTGGAGTGGGAAGGAGTTGGATATCCCATCTCATGCCATAGGAATGGTCTAAGGTTTGGTATTAGAAGCATTGAGATATCACATCTCCTGCTATAGGAAGGGTCTCAGGATTGGAATGAGAAGGACTTGGATATCACATCTCATGCTATGGGAACGGTCTCAGGATTGGAATGGGAAGGAGTTTGATATCACATCTCATGCCATAGGGAGGGTCTCAGGTTTGGTAGAAGCATTGAGATATCACATCTCATGCTATCAGAAGGGTCTCAGGATTGGATTGGGAAGGAGTTGGATTTCACATCTCATGTTATAGGAAGGGTCTCAGGATTGGATGGGAAGAGTTGGATATCACATCTCGTTATAGGAAGGGTATCAGGATTGGAATGGGAAGGTCTTTGATATCACATCTCACGCTATAGGGAGGGTCTCAGGTTTGGTATTAGAAGCATTGAGATATCACATCTCATGCTATCGGAAGGGTCTCAGGATTGGATTGGGAAGGAGTTGGATATCACATCTCATGTTATAGGAAGGGTCTCAGGATTGGAATGGGAAGGACTTGGACATCACATCTCATGTTATAGGAAGGGTCTCAGGTTTGTTATTAGAAGCATTGAGATATCACATCTCATGTTATAGGACAGTCTCAAGTTTGGTATTAGAAGCATTGAGATATCACATCTCATGGTATAGGACGGGTCTCAGGATTGGAATGGGAAGGAGTTAGATATCACATCTCATGCTATAGGAAGGGTCTCAGGTTTGGTAGAAGCATTGGGATATCACATCTCATGCTATAGGAAGGGTCTCAGGATTGGAATGGGAAGGAGTTGGATATCACATCTCATGCTATAGGAACGGTCCAAGTTTGGTATTAGAAGCATTGAGATATCACATCTCATGTTATAGGAAGGATCTCAGGTTTGGTAGAAACATTGAGATATCACATCTTATGCTATAGGAAGGGTCTCAGGATTGGAATGGGAAGGAGTTGGATATCACATCTCATGCTATAGGAAGGGTCTCAGGATTGGAATGGGAAGGAGTTGGATATCACATCTCATGCTATAGGATGGGTCTCCGGTTTGGTAGAAGCATTGGGATATCACATCTCATGCTATAGGAAGGGTCTCAGGATTGGAATGAGAAGGAGTTGGATATCACATCTCATGTTATAGGAAGGGCCTCAGGTTTGTTATTAGAAGCATTGAGATATCACATCTCATGTTATAGGACAATCTCAGGTTTGGTATTAGAAGCATTGAGATATCATATCTCATGGTATAGGAAGGGTCTCAGGATTGGAATGGGAAGGAGTTGGATATCACATCTCATGCTATAGGAAGAGCCTCAGGTTTGTTATTAGAAGCATTGAGATATCACATCTCATGTTATAGGACAATCTCAGGTTTGGTATTAGAAGCATTGAGATATCATATCTCATGGTATAGGACGGGTCTCAGGATTGGAATGGGAAGGAGTTGGATATCACATCTCATGCTGTAGGAAGGGTCTCAGGATTGGAATGGGAAGGAGTTTGATATCCCATCTCATGCTATAGGAAGGGTCACAGGTTGGAATTGGAAGGAGTTGGATATCACATCTCATGCTATCGGAAGGGTCTCAGGATTGGAATGGGAAAGAGTTGGATATCACCTCTCATGCTATAGGGAGGGTCTTAGGTTTGATATTAGAAGCATTGAGATATCATATCTCATGCTATCGGAAGGGTCTCAGGATTGGATTGGCAAGGAGTTGGATTTCACATCTCATGTTATAGGAAGGGTCTCAGGATTGGATGGGAAGAGTTGGATATCACATCTCGTTATAGGAAGGGTATCAGGATTGGAATGGGAAGGTCTTTGATATCACATCTCACGCTATAGGGAGGGTCTCAGGTTTGGTATTAGAAGCATTGAGATATCACATCTCATGCTATCGGAAGGGTCTCAGGATTGGATTGGGAAGGAGTTGGATATCACATCTCATGTTATAGGAAGGGTCTCAGGATTGGAATGGGAAGGACTTGGACATCACATCTCATGTTATAGGAAGGGTCTCAGGTTTGTTATTAGAAGCATTGAGATATCACATCTCATGTTATAGGACAGTCTCAGGTTTGGTATTAGAAGCATTGAGATATCACATCTCATGGTATAGGACGGGTCTCAGGATTGGAATGGGAAGGAGTTGGATATCACATCTCATGCTGTAGGAAGGGTCTCAGGATTGGAATGGGAAGGAGTTTGATATCCCATCTCATGCTATAGGAAGGGTGTTAAGACGGATTTCTGAACTCTGTCCTGGTGGCGCAGAAGTTCAGAAGGCCAACCTAATTACTTGGAACAGGGTAACCTCTGGACAAGCCAGACCAATCAAGGTAGCGATCGCGGCGGTCAAGACTAGGTCTCAAGAGGGGTGAGGGTGACTGAAAGCCCGCAATGAGCACACAAAGCAAGAGCGCTTACAAACTACTCCAAACAGTTGTTATATCAAAAATAGATACACATTTATTTTTAAGGCCTTTAAAATAATGACCGTAGCGAGAAAATCACAATATCACAATATTAAACCAACACATACCATATCAACACAATATATATACAAATACACAGTCGCAAGCGTTTAAAGCACGAAATATGTAGTCCACCTGAAAGGAAAGGAAAACAGGCAGTGCGATAACGCTTTAGACTCAGTTCGCCGTCAGAGGCACCTAACTAGATGGAAGTCCGAGCCCTGCGAAGAGTGGAGCCTTGTGCTCAAAGTACCTGCCACGCCGGTGCCAACGGGCAAAAGGGGAAGCTCTTCGGAGGAAGTCAGGCAGTTCGGGTTAGTGCACAGCAGAAGGAGAACAGGTTCCACAACTCAAGCGCAGCCTCCACAGCGGGCAGAAGCAGAGCGCGAGTACGGCCAAAAGGGTGCTGTTTTTACACAGCAGGGAAAGCAATGGGATACTGCAGGAGGGCGACCAGATCCTAGCTAAACTACTCACCGGTCCCCGAAGCAAGCAGACCCAGGCTTCTCCACGTTAGTTTCAGCAGCTGGCAGGTTCAGAAGAGCAGGGAACGCCTCGAAGTCGTGTAGAGCAAAAAGGCGTCCCAATCGACGAAACCAGCACAGTTTGTTGCCGCAGCAGGACAACAGAGCGGCCTTGTGTATTCAAGTCAAATGTACACTCCTCCCTTCAGACTTGGGAACGCCAAGTGTACGAAGCGTGGGAGAGTGACAAGGACTCGAAATACAACACAACCTGGCGGCAGTTACAGAGCAGGACTCCCTTGTAAGCTGGTCAGTCAACTGGATGGCCCAGAGACGCTTCCGAAGGCTTACTTGGCAGGAGATGATGAAGTCGCCGGGAATAGCTGTTCCTGCTATTCCAAAGGTCGAAGCACCAGTACAGGCCTTCTGGTTCGATCCAAGGAGGAAAGGGTTTCACAGGACGACAGCAGTGCAAAGGAGGATTCCTTCAGCGGGTCACCAGCGATTCCTCGGTCCAGCCTCTTGGTTGCAGGATACTTGGCTCCTGTATTCCTTCGTTCGTGAGAACTCAGGAGATCGACATGGTAGTGGTGTTTCCAGCTCCCTCTTATCCATGGTTCCCTTCGCGCCAAAACGGAGGGGAGCCAATGGGAGATCCGCTCATCAAAACACATACCATACGTGGACCAATCACGGACCACGGTGGTCCCAGGCATTCACACCACCCTAGACTCTCTGGCACCCAGGATGTGTATTGGGACCAGACATCCCAGCCCACACCCTGGAGGCACACAAACGACATGTAGAAGCCCGCGAAAGCAACCACGTTTCGCGGGAAAGTACATGCCCAAATAAGGAAGGCCCCGGGTCGCCCGACCTGGGGAAGGTGAAGGGAGCAAGACGGTCAGTGGACAGGACAAAGGAGCCTCGTGGTCTGGCCATTTTGAGAGCCAGGCCACCATTTTGGGTTCAGTGCGAAAAACGTGCTCAGAACGCCAAAAGGAGCTCAAAATAAACAAAACGATCGGTGCCACCATTCGAGTCCCTGAATGACTTGCACCGATCAAATACCATCCTAAAAGAGTATCTAGGGCCTGTAGAAGACTAGAGACCCAAGAGAGCTGTAACTTAGCTTACAGTGCCCTCTTGTGTCATGTTGCACTAAAGCCGCAACATGATAAAAGAAACTACGGGAAACAGCGTTCCCCGGTACTGACTGTCTTAAGGGCATGTCAGTTTCCCCATAAGAAAGGAGCGAAAGCCCAGAGAAGTGCGGCAGAAGGCTGTACTTCTCTGGCAAAGTCAAGAACAAGGTTAAAAACAATAGCAAAAAGTTTAGGGGTTGCCACATGGAAGGAAAATTACCTACAATTACGAAATCTTTCCTAACACTCGCCCCTCCCAGACTATGGACAGGGGGAACTAATCCACCCCTGGATGAGTCTCTTGTTCAGGTCGGTAAAACATTCTGGACAACCCATCAGCATTGCTATGTTGGACACCTGGCCTATGCTCAATAGTGAAGTCGAAGCCTTGTAGACTTATGGACCACCTAAGCAACTTTGGATTCTCCCCCTTCATGTTCATTAGCCACTTTAACGGCTTATGGTCAGTCTGCACAGTGAAGTGGGTCCCATAGAGGTAGGGCCTCAGCTTCCTTAGGGCCCACACAACAAAGAAACATTCTTTCTCTACCGTGGACCATCTGAGCTCTCTGTCCTTAAACTGGCGACTAATAAAACCGATAGGGTGTTCCTTACCCTTCTCATCTACTTGTGATAGTACAGCTCCTATCCCAGTGTCAGAGGCATCCGTCTGCACGATAAAAGGTCTTTGATAATCAGGGGCCCTAAGCACAGGGGCCTGGCACAAGGAGTCTTTTAAGCCATTGAAGGCCTTCTCACACTCGTCGGTCCAAGTTACCTTCTTGGGTTTCTTCGGAGTTGTGAGGGCAGTCAGAGGAGCAGCTATGGTGCCATAGTCTGCCACAAAATTGCGGTAATACCCCGTGAGTCCTAAAAAGGCTCTCACTTGGGTTTGCGTAGTGGGGGTAGGCCAGTCTTGTACTGCTTGTACCTGACTGAGTAGAGGCTGTCTCCTCCCTCCACCTACTTCATGTCCAAGGTAAACCACTGAGCCTTGTCCATTTTGGTGAGGGGCCACTCGGACACCCTCAAAAGAGCTATCTGTAGGACTGCCTGGGAACAGGTCAGTGAGAGGTTCAGACTCCTCTTCCTCAACGTCTGAAGCCAATAGCAGTGCTGCGATTTCGCCGCTTGGGACGAAAGCCTTCAGCCTATTCACGTGAAACACTTTTGGAGCCTGTCCAGGCCTTCCAAGGTCCACTGAATAGTTAACCTCACCCAGGGGTTCCACCACTGGGCAAGGGCCTGACCATTTGTCCTGTAAAGCTCGAGGCCTTATGAGATTCATGATCAGGACTTGCTGACCAAGTGTAAAGTTGATGAGGGAAGCTTTCTGGTCGTACCAATGTTTCACCAGCGCTTGCCCTGCCTTCAATTTATCACTAGCCAAGCCCATCAGAAGTACCATCCGTTTTCTGAGCCCTAGCACATAATCAACTACGTTGGTAGTAATAGGGGGAGTGGGCATCTCCCATCCCTCTTTGACGATGGCTAAGGGTCCCCGTACGGGATGACCGAACAGAAGTTCGAAGGGGCTGAAGCCAACACCCTCCTGTGGTACCTCTCGGTAGGCAAACAGTAAGCATGAAACAAGAAGATCCCATTTTCTTCTCTGAGGCTCCTCCAGAGCCCCAATCACGCTCTTTAACGTCCTGTTGAAACGCCCCCCCAGACCATTGGTCTGGGGGTGGTATGCAGAAGAGAACCCGTAGGTGACCCCACATTCTTTCCACATAGCCTGCCTATACTTCGACATAAAGTTGCTGCCATGATCCGGCACAACTTCTTTAGGGAAGCCAACCCTAGTAAACATGCCGAGTAAAGCTTCTGCAACTGGCTTGGCAGTTACAGTTGTAAATGGGACGGCCTCAGGATACCGGGTTGCATGGTCGACCAGCACCAGGATAAACCTATTGCCTGAGGATGTTTGCGGGTCAAGGGGACCAACCATGTCGATCCCTACCCTTTCAAATGGTACCCCCACAACTGGGAGCGGTACCAACGGAGCTTGGATTGTCGCGCCAACCTTACCAGACAACTGGCAGGCGGCACAACTCCTGCAGTGACTTTCTACTTGCTCCCCCATCTTGGGCCAGTAGAAGTGCATGGATAACCTTTGCTTGGTCCTCCTCATACCAAGGTGACCAGCAAGGGGAACGACATGCGCCAACTGCAGGAGGAAGGGCCTAACAGCAAGGGGAACCACCAACCTCCTATGGTCTCCTTCTGTAGACTCTGTGGGCTCACTATACAGGAGTCCACCTTCCTGGTAAATCCTATGCATCCCTGGAGGTTCACCCTCAAGCTGGGAGCAGGCCTGTCTCCTTAGGCCTTCCAGAGATGGGCACTCACGTTGGCCTTTACTGAATTCGTCCCTATCAGGACCACCTTCAACTAACAAGTCTTTTAGTTCAGGATGATCGTTGGGGTCGAATACTTCAGGCATCGCCACCTCCTCGTCAGGCCCGGGCGATTGACCAACTTCCTCCACCGCAGTGGTAGGCGAGCTCGGGGGAATATTCTCTTTCCCTCGTTTTGACTTGTAGACTCCTTTCGCCTTGGGTTTCCCCTTTGGCTGGGGCGGCGTATTGGACTTGGCCAATGCTGCCCGTGCTTGAGACCGTGTGTAGGGTCTTTCGGCAGTGTCTCCTACGAGCCCTAAAGCTCTGAGATCATTACCCAACAAGACCTTTCCCGGGACGTTTCTCTGAATGCTCACTGGAATCCTGACTGCTGTACCATTTAAAGTAAGATTTACAGGTATTACTGGAAACATACGGAGGGGGCCGTCAGCCAACTTAGTGGGCATCAGAGTAGCTCTGGCAACTTCCTCTGAGTCTACCAAGGTAGAATCCACTACAGTGCGGCTGCACCCAATATCCCTAAGAGCTGGAGTATCCACTCCATTGATCAGCACACTGTCTTTAAAGTAGTGCTTGGTATTATCCGGAATCCTAGCATAAGCCTCTGCGACTTTAGACTCCCAGGAACCCAGGGACACTAAAACTACCTCAGCCTCTATTCCGCTGGGAAATGAGTCTGAGGAGAAGGATGCTCCTGTAATCTCTTCTTCCTCGTAGGAGGAGAAGGCCAGATTAGCGGAGTGGACCCCCAAAGGTCTAACCTTACACCGGGGATCCCCCTTCACATGGTCAGTTGCTCCACAAGAAAAACAAGCCCCAGTGGGTCTGTTTACGTAGAGAGGCTTATTGTAACCAGAGTTCTGTTTCGGAGGCGAACCTCCACTACCCTGTGAGTTCTCTTGTGTCGTACCCTTGTTTTTCTTTTTGTGGCCCTTATGGGAAGGAGATATAGCAGATTCCCCACCCTCCATATCTTTGGACTTTTTCCCTTCCTCCTGCTTACCAGGATGAGTTTTGTCCTTATGGTACACTCGATGTGACACCCATAAGTCTGCTGCAATGGCCAGCTTCTTAGGATCTATCTCCTTCGAATCGGCCAAATGCTGCTTAAGCTCCGGGGAAGAAGAAGCAAAAATATGTTCCAGCATGACAAGATTTATCATGCCTTCGAAGGTAGAAACCTTATAACCTTCAACCCAGCCAGTTAAGTTTTTCAAAGATTCAGCGACATAAGATACCCAAGTACCACCTTCCTTTTTCTTATACACTCGAAAACGCTTTAAATATTGGGCCGGAGTCTTCCCAAACTTTAAAATGAGAGTTTGCTTTAACATTGCGAAATCAGCTCGCTCAGCCTTCGACATTTCCATAATGGCACTACAGCCAGAATGGGGCAGTCTACTGAGCAACCACGCAATCTTATCAGCATTGTCAACTTCTTGAACTTCGCATGCATACTCAAACGCATTCAGCCAGTCCATAATGTCATTCCTTTCTTCATACACACTGAGCAGATCTTTTGGAAACCGTGGATGAGAGGAAGCCCCAGACCCATGTCTAGGACCCTTGGATCCGTTTGCAACCTGAAGCTTGGCCAGTTCCAACTGGTGATCCCTGTCTTTCTGTTTTTCTGCCTGTTCGATTTTTAGTTTGGCTATGCTGAATTCAAGCTCCTGCTGCCTAAACCGCAGCTCTTGCTTCTTGAATTCAAGCATAGCCTCCCCATCAACACTGGCAGAGGAAACATTAGACATTACATCCTCCCTGTCCTCGTGGTCGCGATGGATCAGTGCAGCGGCAGAACCGTCGGTTCTGCCAGTGAGAGCAGCCCCACCACCTTCTGCACTGTCCTCGGAAGTTATAGCGTCAAGCTGCGCTTCTTGCCACGCCACGATCCTCTGGATCATTTCCAATTTTGTGCCTTGAGAGGAAACACCTCTCTCCGCACACATCTTTTTCAGCGTTTCTGATTTGGAAGCATTTAAAGTTAACAACGTACTTGTTTCCATACTGTTTGATAGGACTATGGCCTTTTTAAAGTTATACTATAACAATTCACTACGTGTACTGTTTGGAATAACCTGAAATGCCTTAGTTCGAGCGCAACACTGGATACCTTCAGTCGTATCCCACCGCTGTACACCAATTTGTTAAGACGGATTTCTGAACTCTGTCCTGGTGGCGCAGAAGTTCAGAAGGCCAACCTAATTACTTGGAACAGGGTAACCTCTGGACAAGCCAGACCAATCAAGGTAGCGATCGCGGCGGTCAAGACTAGGTCTCAAGAGGGGTGAGGGTGACTGAAAGCCCGCAATGAGCACACAAAGCAAGAGCGCTTACAAACTACTCCAAACAGTTGTTATATCAAAAATAGATACACATTTATTTTTAAGGCCTTTAAAATAATGACCGTAGCGAGAAAATCACAATATCACAATATTAAACCAACACATACCATATCAACACAATATATATACAAATACACAGTCGCAAGCGTTTAAAGCACGAAATATGTAGTCCACCTGAAAGGAAAGGAAAACAGGCAGTGCGATAACGCTTTAGACTCAGTTCGCCTTCAGAGGCACCTAACTAGATGGAAGTCCGAGCCCTGCGAAGAGTGGAGCCTTGTGCTCAAAGTACCTGCCACGCCGGTGCCAACGGGCAAAAGGGGAAGCTCTTCGGAGGAAGTCAGGCAGTTCGGGTTAGTGCACAGCAGAAGGAGAACAGGTTCCACAACTCAAGCGCAGCCTCCACAGCGGGCAGAAGCAGAGCGCGAGTACGGCCAAAAGGGTGCTGTTTTTACACAGCAGGGAAAGCAATGGGATACTGCAGGAGGGCGACCAGATCCTAGCTAAACTACTCACCGGTCCCCGAAGCAAGCAGACCCAGGCTTCTCCACGTTAGTTTCAGCAGCTGGCAGGTTCAGAAGAGCAGGGAACGCCTCGAAGTCGTGTAGAGCAAAAAGACGTCCCAATCGACGAAACCAGCACAGTTTGTTGCCGCAGCAGGACAACGGAGCGGCCGTGTGTATTCAAGTCAAATGTACACTCCTCCCTTCAGACTTGGGAACGCCAAGTGTACGAAGCGTGGGAGAGTGACAAGGACTCGAAATACAACACAACCTGGCGGCAGTTACAGAGCAGGACTCCCTTGTAAGCTGGTCAGTCAACTGGATGGCCCAGAGACGCTTCCGAAGGCTTACTTGGCAGGAGATGATGAAGTCGCCGGGAATAGCTGTTCCTGCTATTCCAAAGGTCGAAGCACCAGTACAGGCCTTCTGGTTCGATCCAAGGAGGAAAGGGTTTCACAGGACGACAGCAGTGCAAAGGAGGATTCCTTCAGCGGGTCACCAGCGATTCCTCGGTCCAGCCTCTTGGTTGCAGGATACTTGGCTCCTGTATTCCTTCGTTCGTGAGAACTCAGGAGATCGACATGGTAGTGGTGTTTCCAGCTCCCTCTTATCCATGGTTCCCTTCGCGCCAAAACGGAGGGGAGCCAATGGGAGATCCGCTCATCAAAACACATACCATACGTGGACCAATCACGGACCACGGTGGTCCCAGGCATTCACACCACCCTAGACTCTCTGGCACCCAGGATGTGTATTGGGACCAGACATCCCAGCCCACACCCTGGAGGCACACAAACGACATGTAGAAGCCCGCGAAAGCAACCACGTTTCGCGGGAAAGTACATGCCCAAATAAGGAAGGCCCCGGGTCGCCCGACCTGGGGAAGGTGAAGGGAGCAAGACGGTCAGTGGACAGGACAAAGGAGCCTCGTGGTCTGGCCATTTTGAGAGCCAGGCCACCATTTTGGGTTCAGTGCGAAAAACGTGCTCAGAACGCCAAAAGGAGCTCAAAATAAACAAAACGATCGCTGCCACCATTCGAGTCCCTGAATGACTTGCACCGATCAAATACCATCCTAAAAGAGTATCTAGGGCCTGTAGAGGGCTAGAGACCCAAGAGAGCTGTAACTTAGCTTACAGTGCCCTCTTGTGTCATGTTGCACTAAAGCCGCAACATGATAAAAGAAACTACGGGAAACAGCGTTCCCCGGTACTGACTGTCTTAAGGGCATGTCAGTTTCCCCGTAAGAAAGGAGCGAAAGCCCAGAGAAGTGCGGCAGAAGGCTGTACTTCTCTGGCAAAGTCAAGAACAAGGTTAAAAACAATAGCAAAAAGGTTAGGGGTTGCCACATGGAAGGAAAATTACCTACAATTACGAAATCTTTCCTAACAAAGGGTCACAGGTTGGAAATGGAAGGAGTTGGATATCACATCTCATGCTATCGGAAGGGTCTCAGGATTGGAATGGGAAAGAGTTGGATATCACCTCTCATGCTATAGGGAGGGTCTTAGGTTTGATATTAGAAGCATTGAGATATCATATCTCATGCTATCGGAAGGGTCTCAGGATTGGATTGGGAAGGAGTTGGATATCACATCTCATGTTATAGGAAGGGTCTCAGGATTGGATGGGAAGAGTTGGATATCACATCCCGTTATAGGAAGGGTATCAGGATTGGAATGGGAAGGACTTTGATATCACATCTCACGCTATAGGGAGGGTCTCAGGTTTGGTATTAGAAGCATTGAGATATAACATCTCATGGCATAGGACGGGCCTCAGGATTGGATGGGAAGAGTTGGATATCACATCTCATGCTATAGGAAGGGTCTCAGGTTTGGTAGAAGCATTGAGATATCACATCTCATGCTATAGGAAGGGTCTCAGGATTGGAATGGAAAGGAGTTGGATATCACATCTCATGCTATAGGAATGGTCTCAGGATTGGAATGGGAAGGATTTGGATATCACATCTCATGTTATAGGAAGGGTCTCAGGTTTGTTATTAGAAGCATTGAGATATCACATCTCATGTTATAGGACAGTCTCAGGTTTGGTATTAGAAGCATTGAGATATCACATCTCATGGTATAGGACGGGTCTCAGGATTGGAATGGGAAGGAGTTGGATATCACATCTCATGCTGTAGGAAGGGTCTCAGGATTGGAATGGGAAGGAGTTTGATATCCCATCTCATGCTATAGGAAGGGTCACAGGTTGGAAATGGAAGGAGTTGGATATCACATCTCATGCTATCGGAAGGGTCTCAGGATTGGAATGGGAAAGAGTTGGATATCACCTTTCATGCTATAGGGAGGGTCTTAGGTTTGATATTAGAAGCATTGAGATATCATATCTCATGCTATCGGAAGGGTCTCAGGATTGGATTGGGAAGGAGTTGGATATCACATCTCATGTTATAGGAAGGGTCTCAGGATTGGATGGGAAGAGTTGGATATCACATCTCGTTATAGGAAGGGTATCAGGATTGGAATGGGAAGGACTTTGATATCACATCTCACGCTATAGGGAGGGTCTCAGGTTTGTTATTAGAAGCATTGAGATATCACATCTCATGCTATCGGAAGGGTCTCAGGATTGGATTGGGAAGGAGTTGGATATCACATCTCATGTTATAGGAAGGGTCTCAGGATTGGAATGGGAAGGACTTGGACATCACATCTCATGTTATAGGAAGGGTCTCAGGTTTGTTATTAGAAGCATTGAGATATCACATCTCATGTTATAGGACAGTCTCAGGTTTGGTATTAGAAGCATTGAGATATAACATCTCATGGCATAGGACGGGTCTCAGGATTGGATGGGAAGAGTTGGATATCACATCTCATGCTATAGGAAGGGTCTCAGGTTTGGTAGAAGCATTGAGATATCACATCTCATGCTATAGGAAGGGTCTCAGGATTGGAATGGGAAGGAGTTGGATATCACATCTCATGATAAAGGAAGGGTCTCAGGTTTGGAAGGGGAAGGATTTGGATATCACATCTCAAGTTATAGGACGGGTCTGTGGTTTGGTATTAGAAGCATTGAGATATCATATCTCATGCTATCGGAAGGGTCTCAGGATTGGATTGGGAAGGAGTTCGATATCACATCTCATGTTATAGGAAGGGTCTCAAGATTGGAATGGGAAGGACTTGCATATCACATCTCATGTTATAGGAAGGGTCTCAGGTTTGTTATTAGAAGCATTGAGATATCACATCTCATGTTATAGGACAGTCTCAGGTTTGGTATTAGAAGCATTGAGATATAACATCTCATAGTATAGGACGGGTCTCGGGATTGGAATGGGAAGGAGTTGGATCTCACATCTCATGCTATAGGAAGGGTCTCAGGTTTGGTAGAGCATTGAGATATCACATCTCATGCTATCGGAAGGGTCTCAGGATTGGATTGGAAAGGATTTGGATATCACATCTCATGTTATAGGAAGGGTCTCAGGTTTGTTATTAGAAGCATTGAGATATCATATCTCATGCTATCGGAAGGGTCTCAGGATTGGATTGGGAAGGATTTGGATATCACATCTCATGTTATAGGAAGGGTCTCAGGTTTGTTATTAGAAGCATTGAGATATCATATCTCATGCTATCGGAAGGGTCTCAGGATTGGATTGGGAAGGAGTTGGATATCACATCTCATGCTATCGGAAGGGTCTCAGGATTGGAATGGGAAGGAGTTGGATATCACATCTCATGCTATAGGAAGGGTCTCAGGATTGGAATGGGAAGTAGTTTGATATCACATCTCATGCCATAGGAAGGTCTCAGGTATGGTAGAAACATTAAGATATCACTTCTCATGCTATCGGAAGGGTCTCAGGATTGGATTGGGAAGGAGTTGGATATCCCATCTCATGCTATAGGAAGGGTCACAGGTTGGAATTGGAAGGAGTTGGATATCACATCTCATGCTATCGGAAGGGTCTCAGGATTGGAATGGGAAGGAGTTGGATATCACATCTCATGCTATATGGAGGGTCTCAGGTTTGATATTAGAAGCATTGAGATATCATATCTCATGCTATCGGAAGGGTCTCAGGATTGGATTGGGAAGGAGTTGGATATCACATCTCATGTTATAGGAAGGGTCTCAAGATTGGAATGGGAAGGACTTGGATATCACATCTCATGTTATAGGAAGGGTCTCAGGTTTGTTATTAGAAGCATTGAGATATCACATCTCATGTTATAGGACAGTCTCAGGTTTGGTATTAGAAGCATTGAGATATAACATTTCATAGTATAGGACGGGTCTCAGGATTGGAATGGGAAGGAGTTGGATATCACCTCTCATGCTATAGGGAGGGTCTTAGGTTTGATATTAGAAGCATTGAGATATCATATCTCATGCTATCGGAATGGTCTCAGGATTGGATTGGGAAGGAGTTGGGTATCACATCTCATGTTATAGGAAGGGTCTCAGGATTGGATGGGAAGAGTTGGATATCACATCCCGTTATAGGAAGGGTATCAGGATTGGAATGGGAAGGACTTTGATATCACATCTCACGCTATAGGGAGGGTCTCAGGTTTGGTATTAGAAGCATTGAGATATCACATCTCATGCTATCGGAAGGGTCTCAGGATTGGATTGGGAAGGAGTTGGATATCACATCTCATGTTACAGGAAGGGTCTCAGGATTGGAATGGGAAGGACTTGGACATCACATCTCATGTTATAGGAAGGGTCTCAGGTTTGTTATTAGAAGCATTGAGATATCACATCTCATGTTATAGGACAGTCTCAGGTTTGGTATTAGAAGCATTGAGATATAACATCTCATGGCATAGGACGGGCCTCAGGATTGGATGGGAAGAGTTGGATATCACATCTCATGCTATAGGAAGGGTCTCAGGTTTGGTAGAAGCATTGAGATATCACATCTCATGCTATAGGAAGGGTCTCAGGATTGGATTGGGAAGGAGTTGGGTATCACATCTCATGTTATAGGAAGGGTCTCAGGATTGGATGGGAAGAGTTGGATATCACATCCCGTTATAGGAAGGGTATCAGGATTGGAATGGGAAGGACTTTGATATCACATCTCACGCTATAGGGAGGGTCTCAGGTTTGGTATTAGAAGCATTGAGATATCACATCTCATGCTATCGGAAGGGTCTCAGGATTGGATTGGGAAGGAGTTGGATATCACATCTCATGTTACAGGAAGGGTCTCAGGATTGGAATGGGAAGGACTTGGACATCACATCTCATGTTATAGGAAGGGTCTCAGGTTTGTTATTAGAAGCATTGAGATATCACATCTCATGTTATAGGACAGTCTCAGGTTTGGTATTAGAAGCATTGAGATATTTCATCTCATGGCATAGGACGGGCCTCAGGATTGGATGGGAAGAGTTGGATATCACATCTCATGCTATAGGAAGGGTCTCAGGTTTGGTAGAAGCATTGAGATATCACATCTCATGCTATAGGAAGGGTCTCAGGATTGGAATGGGAAGGAGTTGGATATCACATCTCATGCTATAGGAATGGTCTCAGGATTGGAATGGGAAGGATTTGGATATCACATCTCATGTTATAGGAAGGGTCTCAGGTTTGTTATTAGAAGCATTGAGATATCACATCTCATGTTATAGGACAGTCTCAGGTTTGGTATTAGAAGCATTGAGATATCACATCTCATGGTATAGGACGGGTCTCAGGATTGGAATGGGAAGGAGTTGGATATCACATCTCATGCTGTAGGAAGGGTCTCAGGATTGGAATGGGAAGGAGTTTGATATCCCATCTCATGCTATAGGAAGGGTCACAGGTTGGAAATGGAAGGAGTTGGATATCACATCTCATGCTATCGGAAGGGTCTCAGGATTGGAATGGGAAAGAGTTGGATATCACCTCTCATGCTATAGGGAGGGTCTTAGGTTTGATATTAGAAGCATTGAGATATCATATCTCATGCTATCGGAAGGGTCTCAGGATTGGATTGGGAAGGAGTTGGATATCACATCTCATGTTATAGGAAGGGTCTCAGGATTGGATGGGAAGAGTTGGATATCACATCTCGTTATAGGAAGGGTATCAGGATTGGAATGGGAAGGACTTGATATCACATCTCACGCTATAGGGAGGGTCTCAGGTTTGGTATTAGAAGCATTGAGATATCACATCTCATGCTATCGGAAGGGTCTCAGGATTGGATTGGGAAGGAGTTGGATATCACATCTCATGTTATAGGAAGGGTCTCAGGATTGGAATGGGAAGGACTTGGACATCACATCTCATGTTATAGGAAGGGTCTCAGGTTTGTTATTAGAAGTATTGAGATATCACATCTCCTGTTATAGGACAGTCTCAGGTTTGGTATTAGAAGCATTGAGATATAACATCTCATGGCATAGGACGGGTCTCAGGATTGGATGGGAAGAGTTGGATATCACATCTCATGCTATAGGAAGGGTCTCAGGTTTGGTAGAAGCATTGAGATATCACATCTCATGCTATAGGAAGGGTCTCAGGATTGGAATGGGAAGGAGTTGGATATCACATCTCATGATAAAGGAAGGGTCTCAGGTTTGGAAGGGGAAGGATTTGGATATCACATGTCAAGTTATAGGTTGGGTCTGTGGTTTGGTATTAGAAGCATTGAGATATCATATCTAATGCTATCGGAAGGGTCTCAGGATTGGATTGGGAAGGAGTTCGATATCACATCTCATGTTATAGGAAGGGTCTCAAGATTGGAATGGGAAGGACTTGCATATCACATCTCATGTTATAGGAAGGGTCTCAGGTTTGTTATTAGAAGCATTGAGATATCACATCTCATGTTATAGGACAGTCTCAGGTTTGGTATTAGAAGCATTGAGATATAACATCTCATAGTATAGGACGGGTCTCGGGATTGGAATGGGAAGGAGTTGGATCTCACATCTCATGCTATAGGAAGGGTCTCAGGTTTGGTAGAAGCATTGAGATATCACATCTCATGCTATCGGAAGGGTCTCAGGATTGGATTGGAAAGGATTTGGATATCACATCTCATGTTATAGGAAGGGTCTCAGGTTTGTTATTAGAAGCATTGAGATATCATATCTCATGCTATCGGAAGGGTCTCAGGATTGGATTGGGAAGGATTTGGATATCACATCTCATGTTATAGGAAGGGTCTCAGGTTTGTTATTAGAAGCATTGAGATATCATATCTCATGCTATCGGAAGGGTCTCAGGATTGGATTGGGAAGGAGTTGGATATCACATCTCATGCTATCGGAAGGGTCTCAGGATTGGAATGGGAAGGAGTTGGATATCACATCTCATGCTATAGGAAGGGTCTCAGGATTGGAATGGGAAGTAGTTTGATATCACATCTCATGCCATAGGAAGGTCTCAGGTATGGTAGAAACATTAAGATATCACTTCTCATGCTATCGGAAGGGTCTCAGGATTGGATTGGGAAGGAGTTGGATATCCCATCTCATGCTATAGGAAGGGTCACAGGTTGGAATTGGAAGGAGTTGGATATCACATCTCATGCTATCGGAAGGGTCTCAGGATTGGAATGGGAAGGAGTTGGATATCACATCTCATGCTATATGGAGGGTCTCAGGTTTGATATTAGAAGCATTGAGATATCATATCTCATGCTATCGGAAGGGTCTCAGGATTGGAGTGGGAAGGAGTTGGATATCCCATCTCATGCCATAGGAATGGTCTAAGGTTTGGTATTAGAAGCATTGAGATATCACATCTCCTGCTATAGGAAGGGTCTCAGGATTGGAATGAGAAGGACTTGGATATCACATCTCATGCTATGGGAACGGTCTCAGGATTGGAATGGGAAGGAGTTTGATATCACATCTCATGCCATAGGGAGGGTCTCAGGTTTGGTAGAAGCATTGAGATATCACATCTCATGCTATCAGAAGGGTCTCAGGATTGGATTGGGAAGGAGTTGGATATCCTATCTCATGCTATGGAAGGATCTCAGGTTGGAATGGGAAGGAGTTGGATATCACATCTCATGCTATCCGAAGGGTCTCAGGATTGGATTGGGAAGGAGTTGGATATCCCATCTCATACTACAGGAAGGGTCTCAGGTTTGGTATTACAAGCATTGAGATATCACATCTCATGGTATAGGAAGGGTCTCAGGATTGGAATCGGAAGGAGTTGGATATCACATCTCATGTTATAGGAAGGGTCTCAGGTTTGGAATTAGAAGCACTGAGATATCAAATCTCATGCTATATGAAGGGACACAGGATTGGAATCGGAAGGAGTTGGATATCACATCTCATGTTATAGGAATGGTCTCAGGATTGGAATGGGAAGGATTTGGATCGCACATCTCATGTTATAGGAAGGGTCTCAGGTTTGTTATTAGAAGCATTGAGATATCACATCTCATGTTATAGGACAGTCTCAGGTTTGGTATTAGAAGCATTGAGATATCACATCTCATGGTATAGGACGGGTCTCAGGATTGGAATGGGAAGGAGTTGGATATCACATCTCATGCTGCAGGAAGGGTCCCAGGATTGGAATGGGAAGGAGTTTGATATCCCATCTCATGCTATAGGAAGGGTCACAGGTTGGAAATGGAAGGAGTTGGATATCACATCTCATGCTATCGGAAGGGTCTCAGGATTGGAATGGGAAAGAGTTGGATATCACCTCTCATGCTATAGGGAGGGTCTTAGGTTTGATATTAGAAGCATTGAGATATCATATCTCATGCTATCGGAAGGGTCTCAGGATTGGATTGGGAAGGAGTTGGATATCACATCTCATGTTATAGGAAGTGTCTCAGGATTGGATGGGAAGAGTTGGATATCACATCTCGTTATAGGAAGGGTATCAGGATTGGAATGGGAAGGACTTGATATCACATCTCACGCTATAGGGAGGGTCTCAGGTTTGGTATTAGAAGCATTGAGATATCACATCTCATGCTATCGGAAGGGTCTCAGGATTGGATTGGGAAGGAGTTGGATATCACATCTCATGTTATAGGAAGGGTCTCAGGATTGGAATGGGAAGGACTTGGACATCACATCTCATGTTATAGGAAGGGTCTCAGGTTTGTTATTAGAAGCATTGAGATATCACATCTCCTGTTATAGGACAGTCTCAGGTTTGGTATTAGAAGCATTGAGATATAACATCTCATGGCATAGGACGGGTCTCAGGATTGGATGGGAAGAGTTGGATATCACATCTCATGCTATAGGAAGGGTCTCAGGTTTGGTAGAAGCATTGAGATATCACATCTCATGCTATAGGAAGGGTCTCAGGATTGGAATGGGAAGGAGTTGGATATCACATCTCATGATAAAGGAAGGGTCTCTGGTTTGGAAGGGGAAGGATTTGGATATCACATGTCAAGTTATAGGTTGGGTCTGTGGTTTGGTATTAGAAGCATTGAGATATCATATCTCATGCTATCGGAAGGGTCTCAGGATTGGATTGGGAAGGAGTTCGATATCACATCTCATGTTATAGGAAGGGTCTCAAGATTGGAATGGGAAGGACTTGCATATCACATCTCATGTTATAGGAAGGGTCTCAGGTTTGTTATTAGAAGCATTGAGATATCACATCTCATGTTATAGAATAGTCTCAGGTTTGGTATTAGAAGCATTGAGATATAACATCTCATAGTATAGGACGGGTCTCGGGATTGGAATGGGAAGGAGTTGGATCTCACATCTCATGCTATAGGAAGGGTCTCAGGTTTGGTAGAAGCATTGAGATATCACATCTCATGCTATCGGAAGGGTCTCAGGATTGGATTAGAAAGGATTTGGATATCACATCTCATGTTATAGGAAGGGTCTTAGGTTTGTTATTAGAAGCATTGAGATATCATATCTCATGCTATCGGAAGGGTCTCAGGATTGGATTGGGAAGGATTTGGATATCACATCTCATGTTATAGGAAGGGTCTCAGGTTTGTTATTAGAAGCATTGAGATATCATATCTCATGCTATCGGAAGGGTCTCAGGATTGGATTGGGAAGGAGTTAGATATCACATCTCATGCTATCGGAAGGGTCTCAGGATTGGAATGGGAAGGAGTTGGATATCACATCTCATGCTATAGGAAGGGTCTCAGGATTGGAATGGGAAGTAGTTTGATATCACATCTCATGCCATAGGAAGGTCTCAGGTATGGTAGAAACATTAAGATATCACTTCTCATGCTATCGGAAGGGTCTCAGGATTGGATTGGGAAGGAGTTGGATATCCCATCTCATGCTATAGGAAGGGTCACAGGTTGGAATTGGAAGGAGTTGGATATCACATCTCATGCTATCGGAAGGGTCTCAGGATTGGAATGGGAAGGAGTTGGATATCACATCTCATGCTATATGGAGGGTCTCAGGTTTGATATTAGAAGCATTGAGATATCATATCTCATGCTATCGGAAGGGTCTCAGGATTGGAGTGGGAAGGAGTTGGATATCCCATCTCATGCCATAGGAATGGTCTAAGGTTTGGTATTAGAAGCATTGAGATATCACATCTCCTGCTATAGGAAGGGTCTCAGGATTGAAATGAGAAGGACTTGGATATCACATCTCATGCTATGGGAACGGTCTCAGGATTGGAATGGGAAGGAGTTTGATATCACATCTCATGCCATAGGGAGGGTCTCAGGTTTGGTAGAAGCATTGAGATATCACATCTCATGCTATCGGAAGGGTCTCAGGATTGGATTGGGAAGGAGTTGGATATCCCATCTCATGCTATGGAAGGATCTCAGGTTGGAATGGGAAGGAGTTGGATATCACATCTCATGCTATCAGAAGGGTCTCAGGATTGGATTGGGAAGGAGTTGGATATCCCATCTCATACTACAGGAAGGGTCTCAGGTTTGGTATTACAAGCATTGAGATATCACATCTCATGGTATAGGAAGGGTCTCAGGATTGGAATCGGAAGGAGTTGGATATCACATCTCATGTTATAGGAAGGTCTCAGGTTTGGTATTAGAAGCACTGAGATATCAAATCTCATGCTATATGAAGGGACACAGGATTGGAATCGGAAGGAGTTGGATATCACATCTCATGTTATAGGAAGGGTCTCAGTTTTGGTATTAGAAGCACTGAGATATCAAATCTCATGCTATATGAAGGGACACAAGATTGGAATGGAAGGAGTTGGATATCACATCTCATGCTATAGGAACGGTCCAAGTTTGGTATTAGAAGCATTGAGATATCACATCTCATGCTATAGGAAGGGGCTCAGGATTGGAATGGGAAGGAGTTGGATATGACATATCATGTTATAGGAAGGATCTCAGGTTTGGTAGAAACATTGAGATATCACATCTTATGCTATAGGAAGGGTCTCAGGATTGGAATGGGAAGGAGTTGGATATCACATCTCATGCTATAGGAAGGGTCTCAGGATTGGAATGGGAAGGAGTTGGATATCACATCTCATGCTATAGGATGGGTCTCAGGTTTGGTAGAAGCATTGGGATATCACATCTCATGCTATAGGAAGGGTCTCAGGATTGGAATGGGAAGGAGTTGGATATCACATCTCATGTTATAGGAAGGGCCTCAGGTTTGTTATTAGAAGCATTGAGATCTCACATCTCATGTTATAGGACAATCTCAGGTTTGGTATTAGAAGCATTGAGATATCATATCTCATGGTATAGGACGGGTCTCAGGATTGGAATGGGAAGGAGTTGGATATCACATCTCATGCTATAGGAAGAGCCTCAGGTTTGTTATTAGAAGCATTGAGATATCACATCTCATGTTATAGGACAGTCTCAGGTTTGGTATTAGAAGCATTGAGATATCACATCTCATGGTATAGGACGGGTCTCAGGATTGGAATGGGAAGGAGTTGGATATCACATCTCATGCTGTAAGAAGGGTCTCAGGATTGGAATGGGAAGGAGTTTGATATCCCATCTCATGCTATAGGAAGGGTCTCAGGATTGGAATGGGAAAGAGTTGGCTATCACCTCTCATGCTATAGGGAGGGTCTTAGGTTTGATATTATAAGCATTGAGATATCATATCTCATGCTATAGGAAGGGCCTCATGATTGGAATGGGAAGGAGTTGGATATCACATCTCATGCTATAGGGAGGGTCTCAGGTTTGGTATTAATAGCATTTAGAATCACATCTCATGCTATAGGAAGGGTCTCAGGATTGGAGGGGAAGGAGTTGGATATCACATTTCATGCTATAGGAAGGGTCTCAGATTTGGTAGAAGCATTGGGATATCACATCTCATGCTATAGGAAGGGTCTCATGATTGGAATGGGAAGGAGTTGGATATCACATCTCATGCTAAAGGAAAGGTCTCAGGTTTGGAAGGGGAAGAATTTGGATATCACATCTCAAGTTATAGGACGGGTCTGTGGTTTGGTATTAGAAGCATTAAGATATCACATCTCATGCTATCGGAAGGGTCTCAGGATTGGATTGGGAAGGAGTTGGATATCCCATCTCATGCTATAGGAAGGGTCACAGGTTGGAATTGGAAGGAGTTGGATATCACATCTCATGCTATAGGGAGGGTCTCAGGTTTGGTATTAATAGCATTTAGATATCACATCTCATGCTATCGGAAGGGTCTCAGGATTGGAATGGGAAGGAGTTAGATATCACATCTCAAGTTATAGGACGGGTCTGTGGTTTGGTATTAGAAGCATTGAGATATCATATCTCATGCTATCGGAAGGGTCTCAGGATTGGATTGGGAAGCAGTTGGATATCACTTCTCATGTTATAGGAAGGGTCTCAGGATTGGAATGGGAAGGACTTGTATATCACATCTCATGTTATAGGAAGGGTCTCAGGATTGGATTGGGAAGGAGTTGGATATCACATCTCATGTTATAGGAAGGGTCTCAGGATTGGAATGGGAAGGACTTGGACATCACATCTCATGTTATAGGAAGGGTCTCAGGTTTGTTATTAGAAGCATTGAGATATCACATCTCATGTTATAGGACAGTCTCAGGTTTGGTATTAGAAGCATTGAGATATCACATCTCATGGTATAGGACGGGTTTCAGGATTGGAATGGGAAGGAGTTGGATATCACATCTCATGCTGTAGGAAGGGTCTCAGGATTGGAATGGGAAGGAGTTTGATATCCCATCTCATGCTATAGGAAGGGTCACAGGTTGGAAATGGAAGGAGTTGGATATCACATCTCATGCTATCGGAAGGGTCTCAGGATTGGAATGGGAAAGAGTTGGATATCACCTCTCATGCTATAGGGAGGGTCTTAGGTTTGATATTAGAAGCATTGAGATATCATATCTCATGCTATCGGAAGGGTCTCAGGATTGGATTGGGAAGGAGTTGGATATCACATCTCATGTTATAGGAAGGGTCTCAGGATTGGATGGGAAGAGTTGGATATCACATCTCGTTATAGGAAGGGTATCAGGATTGGAATGGGAAGGACTTGATATCACATCTCACGCTATAGGGAGGGTCTCAGGTTTGGTATTAGAAGCATTGAGATATCACATCTCATGCTATCGGAAGGGTCTCAGGATTGGATTGGGAAGGAGTTGGATATCACATCTCATGTTATAGGAAGGGTCTCAGGATTGGAATGGGAAGGACTTGGACATCACATCTCATGTTATAGGAAGGGTCTCAGGTTTGTTATTAGATGCATTGAGATATCACATCTCCTGTTATAGGACAGTCTCAGGTTTGGTATTAGAAGCATTGAGATATAACATCTCATGGCATAGGACGGGTCTCAGGATTGGATGGGAAGAGTTGGATATCACATCTCATGCTATAGGAAGGGTCTCAGGTTTGGTAGAAGCATTGAGATATCACATCTCATGCTATAGGAAGGGTCTCAGGATTGGAATGGGAAGGAGTTGGATATCACATCTCATGATAAAGGAAGGGTCTCTGGTTTGGAAGGGGAAGGATTTGGATATCACATGTCAAGTTATAGGTTGGGTCTGTGGTTTGGTATTAGAAGCATTGAGATATCATATCTCATGCTATCGGAAGGGTCTCAGGATTGTATTTGGAAGGAGTTCGATATCACATCTCATGTTATAGGAAGGGTCTCAAGATTGGAATGGGAAGGACTTGCATATCACATCTCATGTTATAGGAAGGGTCTCAGGTTTGTTATTAGAAGCATTGAGATATCACATCTCATGTTATAGGATAGTCTCAGGTTTGGTATTAGAAGCATTGAGATATAACATCTCATAGTATAGGACGGGTCTCGGGATTGGAATGGGAAGGAGTTGGATCTCACATCTCATGCTATAGGAAGGGTCTCAGGTTTGGTAGAAGCATTGAGATATCACATCTCATGCTATCGGAAGGGTCTCAGGATTGGATTAGAAAGGATTTGGATATCACATCTCATGTTATAGGAAGGGTCTCAGGTTTGTTATTAGAAGCATTGAGATATCATATCTCATGCTATCGGAAGGGTCTCAGGATTGGATTGGGAAGGATTTGGATATCACATCTCATGTTATAGGAAGGGTCTCAGGTTTGTTATTAGAAGCATTGAGATATCATATCTCATGCTATCGGAAGGGTCTCAGGATTGGATTGGGAAGGAGTTGGATATCACATCTCATGCTATCGGAAGGGTCTCAGGATTGGAATGGGAAGGAGTTGGATATCACATCTCATGCTATAGGAAGGGTCTCAGGATTGGAATGGGAAGTAGTTTGATATCACATCTCATGCCATAGGAAGGTCTCAGGTATGGTAGAAACATTAAGATATCACTTCTCATGCTATCGGAAGGGTCTCAGGATTGGATTGGGAAGGAGTTGGATATCCCATCTCATGCTATAGGAAGGGTCACAGGTTGGAATTGGAAGGAGTTGGATATCACATCTCATGCTATCGGAAGGGTCTCAGGATTGGAATGGGAAGGAGTTGGATATCACATCTCATGCTATATGGAGGGTCTCAGGTTTGATATTAGAAGCATTGAGATATCATATCTCATGCTATCGGAAGGGTCTCAGGATTGGAGTGGGAAGGAGTTGGATATCCCATCTCATGCCATAGGAATGGTCTAAGGTTTGGTATTAGAAGCATTGAGATATCACATCTCCTGCAATAGGAAGGGTCTCAGGATTGGAATGAGAAGGACTTGGATATCACATCTCATGCTATGGGAACGGTCTCAGGATTGGAATGGGAAGGAGTTTGATATCACATCTCATGCCATAGGGAGGGTCTCAGGTTTGGTAGAAGCATTGAGATATCACATCTCATGCTATCGGAAGGGTCTCAGGATTGGATTGGGAAGGAGTTGGATATCCCATCTCATGCTATGGAAGGATCTCAGGTTGGAATGGGAAGGAGTTGGATATCACATCTCATGCTATCAGAAGGGTCTCAGGATTGGATTGGGAAGGAGTTGGATATCCCATCTCATACTACAGGAAGGGTCTCAGGTTTGGTATTACAAGCATTGAGATATCACATCTCATGGTATAGGAAGGGTCTCAGGATTGGAATCGGAAGGAGTTGGATATCACATCTCATGTTATAGGAAGGTCTCAGGTTTGGTATTAGAAGCACTGAGATATCAAATCTCATGCTATAAGAAGGGACACAGGATTGGAATCGGAAGGAGTTGGATATCACATCTCATGTTATAGGAAGGGTCTCAGTTTTGGTATTAGAAGCACTGAGATATCAAATCTCATGCTATATGAAGGGACACAAGATTGGAATGGAAGGAGTTGGATATCACATCTCATGCTATAGGAACGGTCCAAGTTTGGTATTAGAAGCATTGAGATATCACATCTCATGCTATAGGAAGGGGCTCAGGATTGGAATGGGAAGGAGTTGGATATGACATATCATGTTATAGGAAGGATCTCAAGTTTGGTAGAAACATTGAGATGTCACATCTTATGCTATAGGAAGGGTCTCAGGATTGGAATGGGAAGGAGTTGGATATCACATCTCATGCTATAGGAAGGGTCTCAGGATTGGAATGGGAAGGAGTTGGATATCACATCTCATGCTATAGGATGGGTCTCAGGTTTGGTAGAAGCATTGGGATATCACATCTCATGCTATAGGAAGGGTCTCAGGATTGGAATGGGAAGGAGTTGGATATCACATCTCATGTTATAGGAAGGGCCTCAGGTTTGTTATTAGAAGCATTGAGATCTCACATCTCATGTTATAGGACAATCTCAGGTTTGGTATTAGAAGCATTGAGATATCATATCTCATGGTATAGGACGGGTCTCAGGATTGGAATGGGAAGGAGTTGGATATCACATCTCATGCTATAGGAAGAGCCTCAGGTTTGTTATTAGAAGCATTGAGATATCACATCTCATGTTATAGGACAGTCTCAGGTTTGGTATTAGAAGCATTGAGATATCACATCTCATGGTATAGGACGGGTCTCAGGGTTGGAATGGGAAGGAGTTGGATATCACATCTCATGCTGTAAGAAGGGTCTCAGGATTGGAATGGGAAGGAGTTTGATATCCCATCTCATGCTATAGGAAGGGTCTCAGGATTGGAATGGGAAAGAGTTGGATATCACCTCTCATGCTATAGGGAGGGTCTTAGGTTTGATATTAGAAGCATTGAGATATCATATCTCATGCTATAGGAAGGGCCTCATGATTGGAATGGGAAGGAGTTGGATATCACATCTCATGCTATAGGGAGGGTCTCAGGTTTGGTATTAATAGCATTTAGATATCACATCTCATGCTATAGGAAGGGTCTCAGGATTGGAGGGGAAGGAGTTGGATATCACATTTCATGCTATAGGAAGGGTCTCAGATTTGGTAGAAGCATTGGGATATCACATCTCATGCTATAGGAAGGGTCTCATGATTGGAATGGGAAGGAGTTGGATATCACATCTCATGCTAAAGGAAAGGTCTAAGGTTTGGAAGGGGAAGAATTTGGATATCACATCTCAAGTTATAGGATGGGTCTGTGGTTTGGTATTAGAAGCATTAAGATATCACATCTCATGCTATCGGAAGGGTCTCAGGATTGGATTGGGAAGGAGTTGGATATCCCATCTCATGCTATAGGAAGGGTCACAGGTTGGAATTGGAAGGAGTTGGATATCACATCTCATGCTATAGGGAGGGTCTCAGGTTTGGTATTAATAGCATTTAGATATCACATCTCATGCTATCGGAAGGGTCTCAGGATTGGAATGGGAAGGAGTTAGATATCACATCTCAAGTTATAGGACGGGTCTGTGGTTTGGTATTAGAAGCATTGAGATATCATATCTCATGCTATCGGAAGGGTCTCAGGATTGGATTGGGAAGCAGTTGGATATCACTTCTCATGTTATAGGAAGGGTCTCAGGATTGGAATGGGAAGGACTTGTATATCACATCTCATGTTATAGGAAGGGTCTCAGGATTGGATTGGGAAGGAGTTGGATATCACATCTCATGTTATAGGAAGGGTCTCAGGATTGGAATGGGAAGGACTTGGACATCACATCTCATGTTATAGGAAGGGTCTCAGGTTTGTTATTAGAAGCTTTGAGATATCACATCTCATGCTATCGGAAGGGTCTCAGGATTGGATTGGGAAGGAGTTGGATATCCCATCTCATGCTATAGGAAGGGTCACAGGTTGGAATTGGAAGGAGTTGGATATCACATCTCATGCAATAGGGAGGGTCTCAGGTTTGGTATTAATAGCATTTAGATATCACATCTCATGCTATCGGAAGGGTCTCAGGATTGGAATGGGAAGGAGTTAGATATCACATCTCAAGTTATAGGACGGGTCTGTGGTTTGGTATTAGAAGCATTGAGATATCATATCTCATGCTATCGGAAGGGTCTCAGGATTGGATTGGGAAGGAGTTGGATATCACATCTCATGTTATAGGAAGGGTCTCAGGATTGGAATGGGAAGGACTTGTATATTACATCTCATGTTATAGGAAGGGTCTCAGGATTGGATTGGGAAGGAGTTGGATATCACATCTCATGTTATAGGAAGGGTCTCAGGATTGGAATGGGAAGGACTTAGACATCACATCTCATGTTATAGGAAGGGTCTCAGGTTTGTTATTAGAAGCTTTGAGATATCACATCTCATGTTATAGGACAGTCTCAGGTTTGGTATTAGAAGCATTGAGATATAACATCTCATGGTATAGGACGGGTCTCAGGATTGGAATGGGAAGGAGTTAGATATCACATCTCATGCTATAGGAAGGGTCTCAGGTTTGGTAGAAGCATTGGGATATCACATCTCATGCAATAGGGAGGGTCTCAGGTTTGGTATTAATAGCATTTAGATATCACATCTCATGCTATCGGAAGGGTCTCAGGATTGGAATGGGAAGGAGTTAGATATCACATCTCAAGTTATAGGACGGGTCTGTGGTTTGGTATTAGAAGCATTGAGATATCATATCTCATGCTATCGGAAGGGTCTCAGGATTGGATTGGGAAGGAGTTGGATATCACATCTCATGTTATAGGAAGGGTCTCAGGATTGGAATGGGAAGGACTTGTATATTACATCTCATGTTATAGGAAGGGTCTCAGGATTGGATTGGGAAGGAGTTGGATATCACATCTCATGTTATAGGAAGGGTCTCAGGATTGGAATGGGAAGGACTTGGACATCACATCTCATGTTATAGGAAGGGTCTCAGGTTTGTTATTAGAAGCTTTGAGATATCACATCTCATGTTATAGGACAGTCTCAGGTTTGGTATTAGAAGCATTGAGATATAACATCTCATGGTATAGGACGGGTCTCAGGATTGGAATGGGAAGGAGTTAGATATCACATCTCATGCTATAGGAAGGGTCTCAGGTTTGGTAGAAGCATTGGGATATCACATCTCATGCTATAGGAAGGGTCTCAGGATTGGAATGGGAAGGAGTTGGATATCACATATCATGTTATAGGAAGGATCTCAGGTTTGTTATTAGAAGCTTTGAGATATCACATCTCATGTTATAGGACAGTCTCAGGTTTGGTATTAGAAGCATTGAGATATAACATCTCATGGTATAGGACGGGTCTCAGGATTGGAATGGGAAGGAGTTAGATATCACATCTCATGCTATAGGAAGGGTCTCAGGTTTGGTAGAAGCATTGGGATATCACATCTCATGCTATAGGAAGGGTCTCAGGATTGGAATGGGAAGGAGTTGGATATCGCATCTCATGCTATAGGAACGGTCCAAGTTTGGTATTAGAAGCATTGAGATATCACATCTCATGTTATAGGAAGGGGCTCAGGATTGGAATGGGAAGGAGTTGGATATCACATATCATGTTATAGGAAGGATCTCAGGTTTGGTAGAAACATTGAGATATCACATCTTATGCTATAGGAAGGGTCTCAGGATTGGAATGGGAAGGAGTTGGATATCACATCTCATGCTATAGGAAGGGTCTCAGGATTGGAATGGAAAGGAGTTGGATATCACATCTCATGCTATAGGATGGGTCTCAGGTTTGGTAGAAGCATTGGGATATCACATCTCATGCTATAGGAAGGGTCTCAGGATTGGAATGGGAAGGAGTTGGATATCACATCTCATGTTATAGGAAGGGCCTCAGGTTTGTTATTAGAAGCATTGAGATATCACATCTCATGTTATAGGACAATCTCAGGTTTGGTATTAGAAGCATTGAGATATCATATCTCATGGTATAGGACGGGTCTCAGGATTGGAATGGGAAGGAGTTGGATATCACATCTCATGCTATAGGAAGAGCCTCAGGTTTGTTATTAGAAGCATTGAGATATCACATCTCATGTTATAGGACAGTCTCAGGTTTGGTATTAGAAGCATTGAGATATCACATCTCATGGTATAGGACGGGTCTCAGGATTGGAATGGGAAGGAGTTGGATATCACATCTCATGCTGTAGGAAGGGTCTCAGGATTGGAATGGGAAGGAGTTTGATATCCCATCTCATTCTATAGGAAGGGTCACAGGTTGGAATTGGAAGGAGTTGGATATCACATCTCATGCTATCGGAAGGGTCTCAGGATTGGAATGGGAAAGAGTTGGATATCACCTCTCATGCTATAGGGAGGGTCTTAGGTTTGATATTAGAAGCATTGAGATATCATATCTCATGCTATCGGAAGGGTCTCAGGATTTGATTGGGAAGGAGTTGGATATCACATCTCATGTTATAGGAAGGGTCTCAGGATTGGATGGGAAGAGTTGGATATCACATCTCGTTATAGGAAGGGTATCAGGATTGGAATGGGAAGGACTTTGATATCACATCTCACGCTATAGGGAGGGTCTCAGGTTTGGTATTAGAAGCATTGAGATATCACATCTCATGCTATCGGAAGGGTCTCAGGATTGGATTGGGAAGGAGTTGGATATCACATCTCATGTTATAGGAAGGGTCTCAGGATTGGAATGGGAAGGACTTGGACATCACATCTCATGTTATAGGAAGGGTCTCAGGTTTGTTATTAGAAGCATTGAGATATCACATATCATGTTATAGGACAGTCTCAGGTTTGGTATTAGAAGCATTGAGATATCACATCTCATGGTATAGGACGGGTCTCAGGATTGGAATAGGAAGGAGTTGGATATCACATCTCATGCTGTAGGAAGGGTCTCAGGATTGGAATGGGAAGGAGTTTGATATCCCATCTCATGCTATAGGAAGGGTCACAGGTTGGAAATGGAAGGAGTTGGATATCACATCTCATGCTATCGGAAGGGTCTCAGGATTGGAATGGGAAAGAGTTGGATATCACCTCTCATGCTATAGGGAGGGTCTTGGTTTGATATTAGAAGCATTGAGATATCATATCTCATGCTATCGGAAGGGTCTCAGGATTGGATTGGGAAGGAGTTGGATATCACATCTCATGTTATAGGAAGGGTCTCAGGATTGGATGGGAAGAGTTGGATATCACATCTCGTTATAGGAAGGGTATCAGGATTGGAATGGGAAGGACTTTGATATCACATCTCACGCTATAGGGAGGGTCTCAGGTTTGGTATTAGAAGCATTGAGATATAACATCTCATGGCATAGGACGGGCCTCAGGATTGGATGGGAAGAGTTGGATATCACATCTCATGCTATAGGAAGGGTCTCAGGTTTGGTAGAAGCATTGAGATATCACATCTCATGCTATAGGAAGGGTCTCAGGATTGGAATGGAAAGGAGTTGGATATCACATCTCATGCTATAGGAATGGTCTCAGGATTGGAATGGGAAGGATTTGGATATCACATCTCATGTTATAGGAAGGGTCTCAGGTTTGTTATTAGAAGCATTGAGATATCACATCTCATGTTATAGGACAGTCTCAGAGTTGGTATTAGAAGCATTGAGATATCACATCTCATGGTATAGGACGGGTCTCAGGATTGGAATGGGAAGGAGTTGGATATCACATCTCATGCTGTAGGAAGGGTCTCAGGATTGGAATGGGAAGGAGTTTGATATCCCATCTCATGCTATAGGATGGGTCACAGGTTGGAAATGGAAGGAGTTGGATATCACATCTCATGCTATCGGAAGGGTCTCAGGATTGGAATGGGAAAGAGTTGGATATCACCTCTCATGCTATAGGGAGGGTCTTAGGTTTGATATTAGAAGCATTGAGATATCATATCTCATGCTATCGGAAGGGTCTCTGGATTGGATTGGGAAGGAGTTGGATATCACATCTCATGTTGTAGGAAGGGTCTCAGGTTTGTTATTAGAAGCATTGAGATATCACATCTCATGTTATCGGACAGTCTCAGGTTTGGTATTAGAAGCATTGAGATATAACATTTCATAGTATAGGACGGGTCTCAGGATTGGAATGGGAAGGAGTTGGATATCACCTCTCATGCTATAGGGAGGGTCTTAGGTTTGATATTAGAAGCATTGAGATATCATATCTCATGCTATCGGAAGGGTCTCAGGATTGGATTGGGAAGGAGTTGGGTATCACATCTCATGTTATAGGAAGGGTCTCATGATTGGATTGGAAGAGTTGGATATCACATCCCGTTATAGGAAGGGTATCAGGATTGGAATGGGAAGGACTTTGATATCACATCTCACGCTATAGGGAGGGTCTCAGATTTGGTATTAGAAGCATTGAGATATCACATCTCATGCTATCAGAAGGGTCTCAGGATTGGATTGGGAAGGAGTTGGATATCACATCTCATGTTATAGGAAGGGTCTCAGGATTGGAATGGGAAGGACTTGGACATCACATCTCATGTTATAGGAAGGGTCTCAGGTTTGTTATTAGAAGCATTGAGATATCACATCTCATGTTATAGGACAGTCTCAGGTTTGGTATTAGAAGCATTGAGATATCACATCTCATGGTATAGGACGGGTCTCAGGATTGGAATGGGAAGGAGTTGGATATCACATCTCATGCTGTAGGAAGGGTCTTCGGATTGGAATGGGAAGGAGTTTGATATCCCATCTCATGCTATAGGAAGGGTCACAGGTTGGAAATGGAAGGAGTTGGATATCACATCTCATGATATCGGAAGGGTCTCAGGATTGGAATGGGAAAGAGTTGGATATCACCTCTCATGCTATAGGGAGGGTCTTAGGTTTGACATTAGAAGCATTGAGATATCATATCTCATGCTATCAGAAGGGTCTCAGGATTGGATTGGGAAGGAGTTGGATATCACATCTCATGTTATAGGAAGGGTCTCAGGATTGGATGGGAAGAGTTGGATATCACATCTCGTTATAGGAAGGGTATCAGGATTGGAATGGGAAGGACTTTGATATCACATCTCACGCTATAGTTAGGGTCTCAGGTTTGGTATTAGAAGCATTGAGATATCACATCTCATGCTATCGGAAGGGTCTCAGGATTGGATTGGGAAGGAGTTCGATATCACATCTCATGTTATAGGAAGGGTCTCAAGATTGGAATGGGAAGGACTTGCATATCACATCTCATGTTATAGGAAGGGTCTCAGGTTTGTTATTAGAAGCATTGAGATATCACATCTCATGTTATAGGACAGTCTCAGGTTTGGTATTAGAAGCATTGAGATATAACATCTCATAGTATAGGACGGGTCTCGGGATTGGAATGGGAAGGAGTTGGATCTCACATCTCATGCTATAGGAAGGGTCTCAGGTTTGGTAGAAGCATTGAGATATCACATCTCATGCTATCGGAAGGGTCTCAGGATTGGATTGGAAAGGATTTGGATATCACATCTCATGTTATAGGAAGGGTCTCAGGTTTGTTATTAGAAGCATTGAGATATCATATCTCATGCTATCGGAAGGGTCTCAGGATTGGATTGGGAAGGATTTGGATATCACATCTCATGTTATAGGAAGGGTCTCAGGTTTGTTATTAGAAGCATTGAGATATCATATCTCATGCTATCGGAAGGGTCTCAGGATTGGATTGGGAAGGAGTTGGATATCACATCTCATGCTATCGGAAGGGTCTCAGGATTGGAATGGGAAGGAGTTGGATATCACATCTCATGTTATAGGAATGGTCTCAGGATTGGAATGGGAAGTAGTTTGATATCACATCTCATGCCATAGGAAGGTCTCAGGTATGGTAGAAACATTAAGATATCACTTCTCATGCTATCGGAAGGGTCTCAGGATTGGATTGGGAAGGAGTTGGATATCCCATCTCACGCTATAGGAAGGGTCACAGGTTGGAATTGGAAGGAGTTGGATATCACATCTCATGCTATCGGAAGGGTCTCAGGATTGGAATGGGAAGGAGTTGGATATCACATCTCATGCTATATGGAGGGTCTCAGGTTTGATATTTGAAGCATTGAGATATCATATCTCATGCTATCGGAAGGGTCTCAGGATTGGATTGGGAAGGAGTTGGATATCACATCTCATGTTATAGGAAGGGTCTCAAGATTGGAATGGGAAGGACTTGGATATCACATCTCATGTTATAGGAAGGGTCTCAGGTTTGTTATTAGAAGCATTGAGATATCACATCTCATGTTATAGGACAGTCTCAGGTTTGGTATTAGAAGCATTGAGATATCACATCTCATGCTATCGGAAGGGTCTCAGGATTGGATTGGAAAGGATTTGGATATCACATCTCATGTTATAGGAAAGGTCTCAGGTTTGTTATTAGAAGCATTGAGATATCATATCTCATGCTATCGGAAGGGTCTCAGGATTGGATTGGGAAGGATTTGGATATCACATCTCATGTTATAGGAAGGGTCTCAGGTTTGTTATTAGAAGCATTGAGATATCATATCTCATGCTATCGGAAGGGTCTCAGGATTGGATTGGGAAGGATTTGGATATCACATCTCATGTTATAGGAAGGGTCTCAGGTTTGTTATTAGAAGCATTGAGATATCATATCTCATGCTATCGGAAGGGTCTCAGGATTGGATTGGGAAGGAGTTGGATATCACATCTCATGCTATCGGAAGGGTCTCAGGATTGGAATGGGAAGGAGTTGGATATCACATCTCATGTTATAGGAATGGTCTCAGGATTGGAATGGGAAGTAGTTTGATATCACATCTCATGCCATAGGAAGGTCTCAGGTATGGTAGAAACATTAAGATATCACTTCTCATGCTATCGGAAGGGTCTCAGGATTGGATTGGGAAGGAGTTGGATATCCCATCTCACGCTATAGGAAGGGTCACAGGTTGGAATTGGAAGGAGTTGGATATCACATCTCATGCTATCGGAAGGGTCTCAGGATTGGAATGGGAAGGAGTTGGATATCACATCTCATGCTATATGGAGGGTCTCAGGTTTGATATTTGAAGCATTGAGATATCATATCTCATGCTATCGGAAGGGTCTCAGGATTGGATTGGGAAGGAGTTGGATATCACATCTCATGTTATAGGAAGGGTCTCAAGATTGGAATGGGAAGGACTTGGATATCACATCTCATGTTATAGGAAGGGTCTCAGGTTTGTTATTAGAAGCATTGAGATATCACATCTCATGTTATAGGACAGTCTCAGGTTTGGTATTAGAAGCATTGAGATATAACATTTCATAGTATAGGAGGGGTCTCAGGATTGGAATGGGAAGGAGTTGGATATCACATTTTATGCTATAGGGAGGGTCTCAGGTTTGATATCAGAAGCATTGAGATATCACATCTCATGCTATCGGAAGGGTCTCAGGTTTGGAAGGGGAAGGATTTAGATATCACGTCTCATGTTATAGGACGGGTCTCAGGTTTGGTATTAGAATCATTAAGGTATCACATCTCATGATATAGGAAGGGTCTCAGGGTTTTAGAAGCATTAAGATATCACATCTCATGCTATCGAAAGGGTCTCAGGATTGGATTGGGAAGGAATTGGATATCCCATGTCATGCTATAGGAAGGGTCTCAGGTTGGAATGGGAAGGAGTTGGATATCACATCTCATGTTATAGGAAGGGTCTCAGGATTGGAATAGGAAGGACTTGGATATCACATCTCATGCTAGAAGCATTGAGATATCACATCTCATGCTATCGGAAGGGTCTCAGGATTGGAATGGGAAGGAGTTGGATATCACATCTCATGCTAAAGGAAGGGTCTCAGGTTTGGAAAGGGAAGGATTTAGATATCACATATCATGTTATAAGATGGTTCTCAGGGTTGGTTTGGAAGCATTGAGATATCACATCTCACAGTATAGGAAGGGTCTCAGGATTGTAATGGGAAGGAGTTGGATATCACATCTCATGCTATAGGAAGGGTCTCAGATTTGGAATGTGAAGGAGTTGGATATCACATCTCATGTTATGGGAAGAATCTCAGGTTTTGTATTTGAAGCATTGATATATCACATCTCATGCTATAGGAAGGGTCTCAGGATTGGAATGGGAAGGAGTTGGATATCACATCTCATGCTATAGGAAGGGTCTCAGGTTTGGTAGAAGCATTGAGATAACACATCTCATGCTATAGGAAGGGTCTCAGGATTGAAATGGGAAGGAGTTGGATATCACATCTCATGCCATAGGAAGGGTCTCAGGTTTGGTATAAGCATTGAGATATCACATCTCTGCTATCGGAAGGATCTCAGGATTGGAGTGGGAAGGAGTTGGATATCCCATCTCATGACATAGGAAGGGTCTCAGGTTTGGTATTAGAAGCATTGAAATATCACATCTCCTGCTATAGGATGGGTCTCAGGATTGGAAGGGGAAGGATTTAGATATCACGTCTCATGTTATAGGACGGGTCTCAGGTTTGGTATTAGAAGCATTAAGATATCATATCTCATGCTGTCGGAAGGGTCTCAGGATTGGATTGGGAAGGAGTTGGATATCCCATCTCATGCTATAGGAAGGGTATCAGGTTGGAATGGGAAGGAGTTTGATATCACATCTCTGCTATCGGAAGGGTCTCAGGATTGGAGTGGGAAGGAGTTGGATATCCCATCTCATGGCATAGGAATGGTCTAAGGTTTGGTATTAGAAGCATTGACAGATCACATCTCCTGCTATAGGAAGGGTCTCAGGATTGGAATGGGAAGGACTTGGATATCACATCTCATGCTATGGGAACGGTCTCAGGATTGGAATGGGAAGGAGTTTGATATCACATCTCATGCCATAGGAAGGGTCTCAGGTTTGGTAGAAGCATTGAGATGTCACATCTCATGCTATCGGAAGGGTCTCAGGATTGGATTGGGAAGGAGTTGGATATCCCATCTCATGCTATGGAAGGATCTCAGGTTGGAATGGGAAGGAGTTGGATATCACATCTCATGCTATCAGAAGGGTCTCAGGATTGGATTGGGAAGGAGTTGGATATCCCATCTCATACTATAGGAAGGGTCTCAGGATTGGTATTACAAGCATTGAGATATCACATCTCATGGTATAGGAAGGGTCTCAGGATTGGAATCGGAAGGAGTTGGATATCACATCTCATGTTATAGGAAGGGTCTCAGGTTTGTTATTAGAAGCACTGACATATCACATCTCATGCTATATGAAGGGACACAGGATTGGAATCGGAAGGAGTTGGATATCACATCTCATGTTATAGGAAGGGTCTCAGGTTTGGTATTAGAAGCACTGAGATATCAAATCTCATGCTATATGAAGGGACACAGGATTGGAATGGAAGGAGTTGGATATCACATCTCATGCTATAGGAACGGTCCAAGTTTGGTATTAGAAGCATTGAGATATCACATCTCATGCTATAGGAAGGGGCTCGGGATTGGAATGGGAAGGAGTTGGATATCACATATCATGTTATAGGAAGGATCTCAGGTTTGGTAGAAACATTGAGATATCACATCTTATGCTATAGGAAGGGTCTCAGGATTGGAATGGGAAGGAGTTGGATATCACATCTCATGCTATAGGAAGGGTCTCAGGATTGGAATGGGAAGGAGTTGGATATCACATCTCATGCTATAGGATGGGTCTCAGGTTTGGTAGAAGCATTGGGATATCACATCTCATGCTATAGGAAGGGTCTCAGGATTGGAATGGGAAGGAGTTGGATATCACATCTCATGCTATAGGGAGGGTCTCAGGTTTGATATTAGAAGCATTGAGATATCACATCTCCTGCTATCGGAAGGGTTTTAGGATTGGAATGGGAAGGAGTTGGATATCACATCTCATGCTAAAGGAAGGGTCTCAGGTTTGGAAGGGGAAGGATTTGGATATCACATCTCATGTTATAGGACGGGTCTCAGGTTTGGTATTAGAAGCATTGAGATATCACATCTCATGCTATCGGAAGGGTCTCAGGATTGGAATGGGAAGGACTTGGATATCACATCTCATGTTATAGGAAGGGTCTCAGGTTTGTTATTAGAAGCATTCAGATATCACACTCATGTTACAAGGACAGTCTCAGGTTTGGTATTAGTAGCATTGAGATATCACATCTCATGGTATAGGACGGGTCTCAGGATTGGAATGGGAAGGAGTTGGATAGCACATCTCATGCTATAGGAAGGGTCTCAGGATTGGAATGGGAAGGAGTTTGATATCACATCTCATGCCATAGGAAGGTCTCAGGTTTGGTAGAAGCATTAAGATATCACATCTCATGCTATCGGAAGGGTCTCAGGATTGGATTGGGAAGGAGTTGGATATCCCATCTCATGCTATAGGAAGGGTCTCAGGTTGGAATGGGAAGGAGTTGGATATCACATCTCATGTTATAGGAAGGGTCTCAGGATTAGAATGGGAAGGACTTTGATATCACATCTCATGCTATAGGGAGGGTCTCAGGTTTGGTATTAGAAGCATTGAGATATCACATCTCATGCTATCAGAAGGGTCTCAAGTTTGGTATTACAAGCATTGAGATATCACATCTCATGCTATAGGAAGGGTCTCAGGATTGGAATGGGAAGGAGTTGGATATCATATCTCATGATATAGGAAGGGTCTCAGGTTTTGAATTGGAAGGATTTGGATATCACATCTCATGTTATAGGAAGGATCTCAGGTTTGGTATTAGAAGCATTGAGGTGTCACATCTCATGCTTTAGGGGGGGTCTCAGGATTGGAATGGGAAGGAGTTGGATATCACATCTCATGCTATAAGAAGGGTCTCAGGTTTGGTAGAAGCATTGAGATAACACATCTCATGCTATAGGAAGGGTCTCGGAATGGGAAGGAGTTGGATATCACATCTCATGCCATAGGAAGGGTCTCAGGTTTCGTATAAGCATTGAGATATCACATCTCTGCTATCGGAAGGGTCTCAGGATTGGAATGGGAAGGAGTTGGATATCCCATCTCATGTTAGAGGAAAGTTCTCAGGTTTGGTATTAGAAGCATTGAGATATCACATCTCATGCTATAGGAAGGATCTCAGGATTGGAATGGGAAGGACTTGGATATCACATCTCATGCTATAGGGAGGGTCTCAGGTTTGGTATTAGTAGCATTGAGATATCACATCTCATGCTATCGGAAGGGTCTCAGGATTGGGATAGGAAGGAGTTGGATATCACATCTCATGCTATAGGAAGGGTCTCAGGATTGGAATGGGAAGGAGTTGGATATCACATCTCATGCTAAAGGAAGGGTCTCAAGTTTGGAAAGGGAAGGATTTAGATATCCCATCTCATGTTATAGGATGGTCCTCAGGGTTGGTTTGGAAGCATTGGGATATCACATCTCATGCTATAGGAAGGGTCTCAGGATTGGAATGGGAAGGAGTTGGATATCACATCTCATGCTATAGGGAGGGTCTCAGGTTTGATATTAGAAGCATTGAGATATCACATCTCCTGCTATCGGAAGGGTTTTAGGATTGGAATGGGAAGGAGTTGGATATCACATCTCATGCTAAAGGAAGGGTCTCAGGTTTGGAAGGGGAAGGATTTGGATATCACATCTCATGTTATAGGACGGGTCTCAGGTTTGGTATTAGAAGCATTGAGATATCACATCTCATGCTATCGGAAGGGTCTCAGGATTGGAATGGGAAGGACTTGGATATCACATCTCATGTTATAGGAAGGGTCTCAGGTTTGTTATTAGAAGCATTCAGATATCACACTCATGTTACAAGGACAGTCTCAGGTTTGGTATTAGTAGCATTGAGATATCACATCTCATGGTATAGGACGGGTCTCAGGATTGGAATGGGAAGGAGTTGGATAGCACATCTCATGCTATAGGAAGGGTCTCAGGATTGGAATGGGAAGGAGTTTGATATCACATCTCATGCCATAGGAAGGTCTCAGGTTTGGTAGAAGCATTAAGATATCACATCTCATGCTATCGGAAGGGTCTCAGGATTGGATTGGGAAGGAGTTGGATATCCCATCTCATGCTATAGGAAGGGTCTCAGGTTGGAATGGGAAGGAGTTGGATATCACATCTCATGTTATAGGAAGGGTCTCAGGATTAGAATGGGAAGGACTTTGATATCACATCTCATGCTATAGGGAGGGTCTCAGGTTTGGTATTAGAAGCATTGAGATATCACATCTCATGCTATCAGAAGGGTCTCAAGTTTGGTATTACAAGCATTGAGATATCACATCTCATGCTATAGGAAGGGTCTCAGGATTGGAATGGGAAGGAGTTGGATATCATATCTCATGATATAGGAAGGGTCTCAGGTTTTGAATTGGAAGGATTTGGATATCACATCTCATGCCATAGGAAGGGTCTCAGGTTTGGTATTAGAAGCATTGAGGTGTCACATCTCATGCTTTAGGGGGGGTCTCAGGATTGGAATGGGAAGGAGTTGGATATCACATCTCATGCTATAAGAAGGGTCTCGGAATGGGAAGGAGTTGGATATCACATCTCATGCCATAGGAAGGGTCTCAGGTTTCGTATAAGCATTGAGATATCACATCTCTGCTATCGGAAGGGTCTCAGGATTGGAATGGGAAGGAGTTGGATATCCCATCTCATGTTAGAGGAAAGTTCTCAGGTTTGGTATTAGAAGCATTGAGATATCACATCTCATGCTATAGGAAGGATCTCAGGATTGGAATGGGAAGGACTTGGATATCACATCTCATGCTATAGGGAGGGTCTCAGGTTTGGTATTAGTAGCATTGAGATATCACATCTCACGCTATCGGAAGGGTCTCAGGATTGGGATAGGAAGGAGTTGGATATCACATCTCATGCTATAGGAAGGGTCTCAGGATTGGAATGGGAAGGAGTTGGATATCACATCTCATGCTAAAGGAAGGGTCTCAAGTTTGGAAAGGGAAGGATTTAGATATCCCATCTCATGTTATAGGATGGTCCTCAGGGTTGGTTTGGAAGCATTGAGATATCACATCTCATTCTATCAGAAGGGTCTCAGGATTGGAATGGGAAGGAGTTGGATAACACATCTCATGCTCGGGTCTCAGGTTTGGTATTACAAGCATTGAGATATCACATCTCATGCTATAGGAACGGTCTCAGGATTGGAATGGGAAGGAGTTGGATATCACATCTCATGCTATAGGAAGGGTCTCAGGATTGGAATGGGAAGGAGTTGGATATCACATCACATGCTAAAGGAAGGGTCTCAGGTTTGGAAAGGGAAGGATTTAGTTATCACATCTCATGTTATTGGATGGTTCTCAGGGTTGGTTTGGAAGCATTGAGATATCACATCTCATGGTATAGGAAGGGTCTCAGATTTGGAATGGGAAGGAGTTGGATATCACATCTCATGTTATAGGAAGGATATCAGGTTTTGTATTAGAAGCATTGAGATATCACATCTCATGCTATCGGAAGGGTCTCAGGATTGGAATGGGAAGGACTTGGATATCACATCTCATGTTATAGGAAGGGTCTCAGGTTTGTTATTAGAAGCATTCAGATATCACACTCATGTTACAAGGACAGTCTCAGGTTTGGTATTAGTAGCATTGAGATATCACATCTCATGGTATAGGACGGGTCTCAGGATTGGAATGGGAAGGAGTTGGATAGCACATCTCATGCTATAGGAAGGGTCTCAGGATTGGAATGGGAAGGAGTTTGATATCACATCTCATGCCATAGGAAGGTCTCAGGTTTGGTAGAAGCATTAAGATATCACATCTCATGCTATCGGAAGGGTCTCAGGATTGGATTGGGAAGGAGTTGGATATCCCATCTCATGCTATAGGAAGGGTCTCAGGTTGGAATGGGAAGGAGTTGGATATCACATCTCATGTTATAGGAAGGGTCTCAGGATTAGAATGGGAAGGACTTTGATATCACATCTCATGCTATAGGGAGGGTCTCAGGTTTGGTATTAGAAGCATTGAGATATCACATCTCATGCTATCAGAAGGGTCTCAAGTTTGGTATTACAAGCATTGAGATATCACATCTCATGCTATAGGAAGGGTCTCAGGATTGGAATGGGAAGGAGTTGGATATCATATCTCATGATATAGGAAGGGTCTCAGGTTTTGAATTGGAAGGATTTGGATATCACATCTCATGCCATAGGAAGGGTCTCAGGTTTGGTATTAGAAGCATTGAGGTGTCACATCTCATGCTTTAGGGGGGGTCTCAGGATTGGAATGGGAAGGAGTTGGATATCACATCTCATGCTATAAGAAGGGTCTCGGAATGGGAAGGAGTTGGATATCACATCTCATGCCATAGGAAGGGTCTCAGGTTTCGTATAAGCATTGAGATATCACATCTCTGCTATCGGAAGGGTCTCAGGATTGGAATGGGAAGGAGTTGGATATCCCATCTCATGTTAGAGGAAAGTTCTCAGGTTTGGTATTAGAAGCATTGAGATATCACATCTCATGCTATAGGAAGGATCTCAGGATTGGAATGGGAAGGACTTGGATATCACATCTCATGCTATAGGGAGGGTCTCAGGTTTGGTATTAGTAGCATTGAGATATCACATCTCACGCTATCGGAAGGGTCTCAGGATTGGGATAGGAAGGAGTTGGATATCACATCTCATGCTATAGGAAGGGTCTCAGGATTGGAATGGGAAGGAGTTGGATATCACATCTCATGCTAAAGGAAGGGTCTCAAGTTTGGAAAGGGAAGGATTTAGATATCCCATCTCATGTTATAGGATGGTCCTCAGGGTTGGTTTGGAAGCATTGAGATATCACATCTCATTCTATCAGAAGGGTCTCAGGATTGGAATGGGAAGGAGTTGGATAACACATCTCATGCTCGGGTCTCAGGTTTGGTATTACAAGCATTGAGATATCACATCTCATGCTATAGGAACGGTCTCAGGATTGGAATGGGAAGGAGTTGGATATCACATCTCATGCTATAGGAAGGGTCTCAGGATTGGAATGGGAAGGAGTTGGATATCACATCACATGCTAAAGGAAGGGTCTCAGGTTTGGAAAGGGAAGGATTTAGTTATCACATCTCATGTTATTGGATGGTTCTCAGGGTTGGTTTGGAAGCATTGAGATATCACATCTCATGGTATAGGAAGGGTCTCAGATTTGGAATGGGAAGGAGTTGGATATCACATCTCATGTTATAGGAAGGATATCAGGTTTTGTATTAGAAGCATTGAGATATCACATCTCATGCTGTAGGAAGGGTCTCAGGATTGGAATGGGAAGGAGTTGGATATCACAGCTCATGCTATAGGAAGGGTCTCAGGTTTGGTAGAAGCATTGAGATGACACATCTCATGCTATAGGAAGGGTCTCAGGATTGGAATGGGAAGGAGTTTGATATCACATCTCATGCCATAGGAAGGTCTCATTTTTGGTAGAAGCATTAAGATATCACATCTCATGCTATCAGAACGGTCTCAGGATTGGATTGGGAAGGAGTTGGATATCCCATCTCATGATATAGGAAGGGTCACAGGTTGGAATTGGAAGGAGTTGGATATCACATCTCATGTTATAGGAAGGGTATCAGTATTGGACTGGGGAGGACTTTGATATCACATCTCACGCTATAGGGAGGGTCTCAGGTTTGCTATTAGAAGCATTGAGATATCACATCTCATGCTATCAGAAGGGTCTCAGGATAGGAATGGGAAGGAGTTGGATATCACATCTCATGCTATAGGAAGGGTCTCAAGTTTTGTATTACAAGCATTGAGATATCAATGGATTGGGAAGGAGTTGGATATCCCATCTCATGCTATAGGAAGGGTCACAGGTTGGAATTGGAAGGAGTTGGATATCACATCTCATGTTATAGGAAGGGTATCAGTATTGGAATGGGGAGGACTTTGATATCACATCTCACGCTATAGGGAGGGTCTCAGGTTTGCTATTAGAAGCATTGAGATATCACATCTCATGCTATCAGAAGGGTCTCAGGATTGGAATGGGAAGGAGTTGGATATCATATCTCATGATATAGGAAGGGTCTCAGGTTTGGAATGGGAAGGATTTGGATATCACATCTCATGTTATAGGAAGTATCTCAGGTTTGGTATTGTTAAGACGGATTGTTAAGACGGATTCCTGAACTCTGTCCTGGAGGCGCAGAGGTTCAGAAGGCCAGCCTAGTTTCTTGGAACAGACTAACCTCTGGACAAGCCAGTCCAATCAGGGTAGCGATCGCGGCGGTCAAGAATATGTCTCAAGAGGGGTGAGGGTGACTGAAAGCCCGCAATGAGCACACAAAGCAAGGACACTTACAAATTACTCTAAACAGGTGTTATATTAAAAATATAGACACATTTATTACAAGGCCTTTGTAACATTGACCATAGCGAATAATCATGATAAAACTATCAATACAATATATATACAATACCACAGAGTCTAACGAGAGAGACGCACGAAATATGCAGACCACTTAGATGGGGAGGAAAACAGGCAGTGGGAATACAAGTTAGACCCAGTCCACCTTAAGAGGCACCTAACTAGAAGGAAGTCGGAGCCCTACGAAGAGTGGAGACTTGTGCTCAAAAGTACCTGCACACGCGGGTGCCAATGGGCAAAAGGAAGTCTCTGCGAGGATGTCAGGCAGTTCAGATCGGTGAACAAATGAAGAATCACAAAGATCCGTGACTCAAGCGCAGCCTCCACTGTGGGCAGAAGCAGAGCGCGAGTGCGGACAAGGCGTGCTGCTTAACACAGCGAGGAGAAAGCTACAGGCTACTGCAGGAGGGCGACCAGTTCCTAGCGATGCTACTCACCGGTCCCCGATGCAGGCAGACCCAGGCTTCTCCGCGTCAGTTTCAGTGCTGGCAATTTCAGATGCGAGCAGGGGACTCTCGGCGTTGTGTAGATTCCGCGGCAGCAGAAGTTGAGTTAAAGATGTCCCAAACGAAGGGAACCCCCACAGATTGTTCCCTCAGCAGGGCAACAATGCGGCCGGGTGTATTTCAGCCCTGTGCACAGTCTCCCTTCAGACCTGGGAACGCCAAGTGTACGAAGCGGGTGAGAGTGTCGGGGACTCGGAATACAACACAACCTGACGGCGGTAACAGAGCAAGACTCCTGTGTAGGCTGGTCAGTCCACTGAATGGCCCAGGGACACTTCCAAAGGCTTACTTGCAGGAGATGGTGAAGATGCCGAGAATAGTTGTTCCCACTATTCCAATGGGTCGAAGTACCAGTACAGGCCTTCTCGTTCGATCAGAGGTAGAAAGAGTTTCACAGAGCGACAGCAGTGCAGAGGAGCAGTCCTTCAGCGGGTCACCAGCGATTCCTCGGTTCAGCCTCGTAGTTGCAGGATACTTGGCTCCTGTATTCCTTTGTTCGTGAGAACTCAGGAGATCGACATGGTAGTGGCGTTTCCAGCCCCCTCTTATCCACAGTTCCCTTCGCGCCAAAATGGAGGGGACCCAATGGGAGATCCGCTCATAAAACACTCACACCATCTGTGGACCTCATCACGGACCACGGGGGTCCCAGGCATTCACACCACCCTAGACTCTCTGGTGCCCAGGATGTGTATTGGGACCAGACATCCCAGCCCCCATCCTGGAGGCACACACAGGCCTGTAGAAGCCCGCGAAAGCATCTGTGTTTTGCGGGAAAGTACATGCCCAAATAAGGAAGGCCCCGGGCGGCTCGACATGGGGGAGGTGAAGGGGGCAAGACGGTCAGCGGACAGGACAAAGAGCCTCGTGGTCTGGCCATTTTGGGAGCCAGGCCACTTTTTTGGGCTAAGCGTGAGAAGCGCGCTTAAAACGCCAAAAGGAGCTCAAAAACATAAGCAACGATCGCTGCCACCAATCCCGTCCGTGATTCACTTTCACCATTTATTTACAATCCAAAGAGTGTATCTAGGGCCTGTCGAAGACTAGAGACCCAAGAGAGCAGTAATTTAGCTTACAGTGCCCTCTTGTGCCATGTTGCGCGAAAGCTGCAACATGATAAAGAAACTACGGAAAACAGCGTTTCCTGGTACTGACTGTCTTAAGGGCATGTCAGTTTCCCCATAAGAATGGAGCGAAAGCCCAGAGGAGTGCGGCAGAAGGCTGCACTTCTCTGGCAAAGTCTAGATCATGGTGAAAAACAACAGTAAAAAGTTTAGGGGTTGCCACATGGAAGGAAAATTACCCACAATTAAGAAATCTTTCCTAACACTCGCCCCTCCCAGACTATGGACAGGGGGATCTAATCCACACCTGGATGAGTCTCGTGTTCAGATCGGTTAAACATTCTGGACAACCAATCAGCATTGCTATGTTGGACACCTGGCCTATGCTCAATAGTGAAGTCGAAGCCTTGTAGACTTATGGACCACCTAAGCAACTTTGGATTCTCTCCCTCCATGTTCATTAGCCACTTTAAGGGCTTATGGTCAGTTTGCACAGTGAAGTGGGTCCCATATAGGTAGGGCCTCATCTTCCGTAGGGCCCACACAACAGAGAAACATTCTTTCTCCACTGTGGACCATCTGAGCTCTCTGTCCTTAAGCTGGCGACTAATAAAACCAATAGGGTGTTCCTTACCTTCTCATCTACTTGCGATAGTACAGCTCCTATCCCAGTGTCAGAGGCATCCGTCTGCACAATAAAAGGTCTTTGATAATCAGGGGAGCTGAGGACAGGGGCCTGACACAAGGAGTCTTTTAAGCCATTGAAGGCCTTCTCACACTCGTCGGTCCAAGTTACCTTCTTGGGTTTCTTCGGAGTGGTGAGGGCAGTCAGAGGGGCAGCTATGGTGCCATAGTCTGCCACAAAGTTGCGGTAATACCCTGTGAGTCCTAAGAAGGCTCTCACTTGGGTCTGTGTAGTGGGGGTAGGCCAGTCTTGTACTGCTTGTACTTTACTGGGAAGAGGCTGTATCCTCCCTCCACCTACTTCATGTCCAAGGTAAACCACTGAGCCTTGTCCAATCTGGCATTTACTAGCCTTTATGGTCAAGTGTGCTTTCTGAAGAGCCTGGAGCACAATCCCGAGGTGTTTCACATGGCCTTCCCAGGTGGCACTGAAAAAAACGGCTATATTGTCCAGATATGCAAGACAGAATTCGTCCAACCCATTCAACACATGATTCACAAGCCTCTGGAAAGTGGCAGGTGCATTTTTCAACCCGAACGGCATTACCCTGAATTGGTAAAGGCCGTCTGGAGTAGAAAACGATGTCTTCTCCTTGGCATGTTCTGCTAAAGCTATTTGCCAATAGCCCGCAGTGAGGTCGGACGTGCTGAGGTACTTGGAGGCACCCAAAGTATACACCAGCTCATCTGTTCGAGGCAAGGGGTGTGCATCTGTCTTGGTGACAGCATTCAGAGCCCTGTAATCTGTAGTATCTACTATTCTGATAGAAGCTGCCTGATCTAGCAGCCAGCGTTGTGTTGTATTCACTTCAGTGCGGTACATGAGGAATTTGATAGCCGGCGTTGTGTAGTATCTACTATTCTGATAGAAGCTACCAAATGAAGTTGCCGCAATCGATATGGTACAAATGGCAGGAGGCGATTATAACCGTAATATATTTATTCATTAATACATATAATAATATAAGTATATAACAGTATATGTAAAAGGAGGAGAGAGACAACTAGTAGCAAAGGGATCTGGACAGTTATGATTCAATTCCAGTCTTCCCTTCTAGAACTCTGTAAACACCTGAGCTCCAGGTATTCTGATTCTACATGCCATAATGTGATCAGGCATGTCCCACCTAGATCAGGCAGCTTCTGCCATTGCCATTGCCATTGAGCGGCGACGAGGATGGCTCCAGTTCAAATGCTGCTGCATCAAGTTGTACGGAGCTGCTCCGCTCATGCCCGAGTGTAGTAGCGGCCCCGTCTTTCTGTTCCTGAAGGTAACGCTCGGCTTTCGTTTTAATTGTATCAAGCCGGTGTTGTGTTGTATTCACTTCAGTGCGGCACATGAGGAATTTGATGAAATATGAGGGTCTGTGCTATGTATCACTGAACTGCTGCATCTACATTACCCATTGGATTTCGCGCATGCGTTGAATGAGCTGAAGAAGGAAGACAATTTTAAAGGCGCAGTACACTGTTTTTTTTCAAACGCAAGCCTGCTTCTCTCATGCACTTTGACAGAATTGAATAAGCATAACAAACTGTCATGGCATTTAGCAGTGTGCCTCCACCTGCCTTCTTTATGCCCAGCACTGACGAACCTGCTTTACCTTGGAAGAGGTGGATCAAATCTTTCAAACATTATGCGGGGATGATTTGTGCTCCCAATTGCAGTGCAGAGAAAAGGAAGTCATTACTCTTGCACTGTTTAGGTCCTGTTGGTCAAGAAAAATATGAAACACTTCCAGAATTACCAGAAGAGGAGAGTGTGGACCTAAATGAATACCAGCTAGCTGTAAAGAAAATTGATAAACATTTTGAAAAGAAAGTGAGCATAATTCTAGAACGTTACAAGTTTGGCAAACGCACACAGGAGGAGGGAGAGAGTGTGGAGAAGTTTGTCACTGCATTAAGGAAATTAGCAAAGTCATGCAATTTCAATGAGCAACTGGATGAGAGACTCAGAGACCAATTTATGTTAGAGTGTCGCAGTAGCAAAGTGAGGGAAAGATTGTGGTCAGAAAGTGATCCTTCTCTTGACACTGTTATCCGAGTAGCAAAAGAAGTAGAACACGCCGAGGAGTGTGTTAAAGAATTGGAGATTAAGATGAAACAAGTAAAAATAGGAAGCAGTAATAGTAAAATGCATGATACACCTGATGAGGAGTCAATTTCCATGATCAATAATGACACCATTAAGAGGAGATCTGTCACAAAACAAAATAATGTATGGATAACGGACAAAAGATCAAGCAAATATGGTCAAAAGGGTTCATTATATGAAGCTTATAAGAAAAACAGTCCAGAGAATCAATTAAGGAAAGTGGAAAAAAAACGTCAAGGAAGGTGTTTCAGATGCGGCAATGTGAATCATTGGGCTGATGACCCAGATTGTCCAGCATTAAAAATCATTTGCAACAAGTGCAAAGGAAAAGGTCACTTCTCTAAGTGTTGCAGATCTCGCGACAATGCCATGAACTGGATAGGGGACAATTCTGATAGTGATCGTAGTGAAAAGGATACTCAAGACGAATGTCTATGTACTACACCTGATGACGATGATGAAGAAGTGTTGGAAAGTCCCAGGGCGATGGTGTCCATTGATGGCAATGAAGTATGTATGATGATTGATACGGGTGCAAAATATACACTCCTTCCGAGACAATTTTGGAACAAGAATAAACATGAATATTTACATGAGGCGGATATCAATCCAAGAGCCTATGGAGGTGTGAAAATTAATGTCATTGGTTGGCATTGGGGAAAGTTGAAATTTAAAAACAGAGTTGCCAATGGCAAAATATATATCACAGGTGAAGGGAAAACTGCTCTACTCAGCTGGACTCACCAGAGTAAATTACGAGTGAAAGTGGACTCCACCAGTATGGAATCAGTTTTGTCTATAAGTAGTGGAGGCGCTGAATCGATTAATGGTGGTGATGTTATACGTAAAGCTGGTTTGCTAAAGGTTTTCCGAGATAAGATAGGATGTCTTCAAGGTTATACCCATCAGATATTACTCAAGCCAGATAAAAAACCGATAGCTCAAAGGTTGAGAAGCATTCCTTTAACTGTACGAGAAGAAGTCAGCAAGGAAATAAAGAAAATGGAAGAAGATGGTTTCATAGAAAGCATTGATGCCAGTGAATGGGTTTCTCCACTTGTGGTGATAAGAAAAAAATCAGGAAAACTTAGAATTTGTGTTGATTTACGCGAGTTGAACAAATGTGATATACCTGATCGCCATCCTTTACCAAATATACAAGAAATTGTTTCTACCATTGGATCCTCCAAAATATTTTCGACGCTAGACTTATCATCTGCTTACCACCAGATTAAATTGCATAAAAGTTCAAGGAAACTGACTGCGTTCATAACTCCTGATGGGTTGTATCAATTTAAAAGAATGCCGTTTGGATTAGTGTCGGCAGCATCAGTCTTCCAGAAGGTTATGCATGGTATGTTCAAGAATACCAATGGAGTGATTTGTTTTCAAGACGATATATTAATTCATGCTGTCAATCAAGAATTACACGACAAGAGATTATTACATGTATGTAAAAAATTGTATGATGCTGACATGACTTTGAGCAAGGACAAATGTAAGATAAATTGCATGGAAATCGAATATTTGGGACATAAAATTATGGCAGAAGGAATTTTTCCAAAACCACAATTAGTCAATACCATTGTGGGAATGCCGAGCCCGAGTAACAAAGATGAGATTCGTACATTTATTGGCATGGCTGAATATTACTCAAAATTTGTCAAGGATTTTGCCATACACACTGTTCCATTACGAGAGGCACTCAAGAGGAAATTGTTTGAGTGGAACGTGGAGTGTGAAAATGAATTCAATTTTATAAAAAATGCGATAAATTCTGCCCCTGCATTAAAGAATTTTTGTACCAATGACAAGATTATCATCACTACGGATGCCAGCAACCTAGGCTTGGGAGCAGTGTTGTCCCAAGAGAAAGATGGTCAGGAAGCAATAATTGCTTTTGCATCAAGATTGCTTAAGGGAGCAGAGATTTCATACGCCACTATAGAGAAGGAAGCTCTAGCTATTAAGTGGGCAGCTGACAAGTTTAGAAGCTTTATATGGGGAAACCAAGTTGAGTTTCGAACTGATCACAAGCCTTTAACTCAAGTGTTCATGTGAAAGGGTCTTAATAAGGTATCCAACAGAATGAGAAGATGGGTCATGATGCTGCAAGAATTCAACTACACTGTGATATATGTTCCAGGAATAAAGAATGTGTCTGCTGATTGTTTATCTCGTTTAACTAAGATTTCTGAGATTGTCGATGAAGATGAAGACATGGAAGTTGTCTTTTGTGTGGAAACTTCTTCCATATCCAAAGATGTTTGGGATCAGGCTGAATCTAATGATAATAACATCAAGAAATTGAAAGAATTAATTCAAAGTCATCATTGTATGAAGAAATCTAAATTTGAGGAGGCCAACTTAAGTGCTTTTTGGACGGTTGCAGATGAACTGCATGTTCACGATAATTTTGTAATGGGAGGAGATAAAGTCATTCCTCCGACGGATCTGCGTTTGAAGATTATAGAACTGGGTCATGAAGGTCATCAAGGAGTGATAAAGACTAAACAAAGAATTAGAAATGACTATTGGTGGCCTGGTTGTGACCTGCAGATTGAGCGATATATTAGGGAATGTATCCTTTGTTGTGATGATGAAAAAAAATGTGTGGGTTCCAGGCAACCCATGGTTATTACTGACATTCCCAATAGTGTATGGAGGGATATAAGCATGGATATTTTAGGTCCCATATGTTGTAAAGGTGTACAAAAGTATTGTTTAGTGGTCATAGATCTTCTCACCAGGTGGGCAGAGATTTTAATTACTTCTAGTGTCACGGGTAAAACTGTGGTTGAATTTTTATCAAATATATGTGAGAGGGAAGGATATCCGGGAAGTATTCTTTCCGATAACGGTACTCAATTTAAGTCTAAAGAAGTGGCAGATTTCTGTAAAAAATTTGCCATTGAGTACAAGACTAGCTCAATTTATCATCCCCAAACTAACGGAACAGTAGAACGTTTTAACAAAATCTTGAAAGAGACCATCAGAATGGCGTGGGCCAATGGGTTGGATTGGGAGGATGCTCTCAGGGAGAAAGTTATTGCTCATCGCTTTACTCCACACACCAGTACAGGTATTTCTCCTTTTGAGCATAGCAGAGGAAGAAAGGCAAACACCAAACTAGCTCCCATTTGGCTTATTAAAGGGGGTAAAGAAATAGAAAAAAATCTGGTTAACGCAAAGGACAAAATTAGGGAAACACAAAAGAGAAACAAGGTGAATTATGATAAGAAGGTTCGCAGCAACAAGTATGATATGCATACAGCTGTTGGTAAGTTGGTTAAAGTGTTACTTCCTCCTGCTCTAAGAAATGGACCATGCAAATGGTCTAATCCTATTAGGGTTATAGAGGCGTTTTGTAATGCTGTCAGGACAGAGGACAAAAGGATATGGAATGTAGAAAGAATTTGGGTGTGTGAAGGTAATGATTGTGACAAGAAAGAAAGGAAAAATGTAGGCCAGAATACAGTTAGTAATGTTAAGGCATCTAGAAATTTAAGCAGTGGTGTGAAAGGTAAAAGTAGCAGTACTGTTGAGAAGAGATATGATGGCAATTCTGAGCAGTTTCAATTTTCCTTGCCAACCACCTCCAGACATCGAGGATGTATGTCCAGATCTGGCAGACTTTATCGTCTACCGAAGAGGATGGAGGACTATGTGGAGTTCAAGTGAACCAGCTGGAACTGTTGTTACATCAGTTGTTGTATATAGTTTATGAACAATATAAGGGAATATAGTTTGTTTGGAACAATATAAAGGGAAGGAGATGTGTAGTATCTACTATTCTGATAGAAGCTGCCTGATCTAGGTGGGACATGCCTGACCACATTATGGCATGTAGAATCAGAATACCTGGAGCTCAGGTGTTTACAGAGTTCTAGAAGGGAAGACTGGAATTGAATCATAACTGTCCAGATCCCTTTGCTACTAGTTGTCTCTCTCCTCCTTTTACATATACTGTTATATACTTATATTATTATATGTATTAATGAATAAATATACTTACGGTTATAATCGCCTCCTGCCATTTGTACCATATCGATTGCGGCCACTTCATAATCCACGCAGAACCTCAATTCAGAAGTGCCTGCCTTTGGAACCAAAACCACAGGGCTGGACCAAGGAATACTAGAGAGTTCAATCACACCAAGGTCTAACATCTTGTTGACCTCGGTCTTAATGTAAGAATGTACTTTGTCTGACATCCTGTATCCCCTACTTTTGGTAGGTACACTGTCTCCTGTGTCTAAGTTATGTTTGCACCAAGGTGTCAAACCAGGCAACTGTGAAAACAGGGGGGAAAACTGCCTAAGCAAACTTTTCACCTCAGCCTGCTGATTAGAAGTCAGGTGAGGGGCCACTCGGACACCCTCAAAGGAGCTATCTGAAGGACCGCTTTGGAACAGGTCGGGGAGAGGTTCAGACTCCTCTTCCTCAACATCTGAAGCCAGTAGCAGTGCTGCGATTTCAACTCTTGGGACGAAAGCCTTCAGCCTATTTACGTGGAACACTTTTGGAGCCTGTCCAGGCCTTCCAAGGTCCACTAAATAGTTAACCTCACCCAGGGGCTCCACCACTGTGTAAGGGCCTGACCATTTGTCCTGTAAAGCTCGAGGCCTTATGGGATTCATGATCAGGACTTGCTGACCAGGTGTAAAGTTGATGAGGGAAGCTTTCTGGTCGTACCAATGTTTCACCAGTGCTTGTCCTGCCTTTAATTTATCACTAGCCAAGCCCATCAGGAGTACCATCCGTTTTCTGAGCCCCAACACATAATCAACTACGTTGGTAGTAACAGGGGGAGTGGGCATCTCCCACCCCTCTTTGACTATGGCTAAGGGTCCCCGTACAGGATGATCGAACAGAAGTTCGAAGGGGCTGAAGCCAACACCCTCCTGTGGTACCTCTCGGTGGGCAAACAGTAAGCATGGTAAAAGAAGATCCCATTTTCTTCTCTGAGGTTCTTCCAGAGCCCCAATCATGCTCTTTAACATTCTGTTGAAACGTTCCACCAGACCATTGGTCTGGGGGTTGTATGCAGAAGAGAACTTGTAGGTGACCCCACATTCTTTCCACATAGCCTGCATATACTTCGACATAAAGTTGCTGCCACGATCCGACACAACTTCTTTAGGGAAGCCAACCCTAGTAAATATGCCAAGTAACGCTTTTGCAACTGACTTTGCAGTTACAGTTTTCAATGGGATGGCCTCAGGATATCTGGTTGCATGGTCGACCAGCACCAGGATAAACCTATTGCCTGAGGATGTTTGCGGGTCAAGGGGACCAACGATGTCGATCCCTACCCTTTCGAATGGTACTCCCACAACTGGGAGTGGTACAAATGGAGCTTGGATTGTCGAGCCAACCTTACCAGATAACTGGCAGGAGGCACAACTCCTGCAGTGACTTTCGACTTGCACCCCCATCTTGGGCCAGTAGAAGTGCATGGATAACCTTTGCTTGGTCCTCTTAATACCAAGGTGACCAGCAAGGGGTACTTCATGCGCCAACTGCAGGAGGAAGGGTCTTACAGCAAGGGGAACCACCAACCTCCTATGTTCTCCTTCTGTAGACGCTGTGGGCTCACTAAGGTGGCAGGAGTCCACCTTCCCAATAAATCCGATGTGTCCCAGGAGGTTCACCCTCAAGCTGGGAGCAGGCCTGTCTCCTTAGTCCTTCCAGAGATGGGCACTCACGTTGGCCTTTACTGAATTCTTCCCTATCAGGACCACCTTCTACTAACAAGTCTTTTAGTTCCGGATGGTCGTTGGGGTCAAATACTTCAGGCATCGCCACCTCCTCGTCAGGCCCAGGCGATTGACCAACTTCCTCCACCGCAGTGGTAGGCAAGCTCGGGGGAATGCTCTCTTTCCCTCGTCTTGACTTGCTTACTCCTTTCGCCTTGGGTTTCCCCTTCGGCTGGGGCGGCGTATTGGTCTTGGCCAATGCTGCCCGTGTTTGAGACCGGGTGCAGGGTCTGTCGGCAGTGTCTCCTACGAGCCCTAAAGCTCTGAGATCATTGCCTAACAAGACCTTTCCTGGGACGTTTCTCTGAATGCTCACTGGAATCCTGACTGCTGTACCATTTAAAGTAAGATTTACAGGTATTACTAGGAACATGCGAGGTGGGGCGTCAGCCAACTTATTGGGCATCAGAGTAGCTCTGGCAACTTCCTCTGAGTCTACCAAGGTAGAATCCACTACAGTTCGAATGCACCCACTATCCCTAAGAGCTGGAGTATCCACTCCATTGATCAGCACACTGTCTTTAAAGTAGTGCTTGGTATTATCTGGAATCCTAGCATAAGCCTCTGCGACTTTAGGCTCCCAGGAACCCAGGAAAACTAAAACTACCTCAGCTTCTATCCCGCTGGAGAAGGAGTCTGAGGAGAAGGATGCTCCTGTAATCTCTTCTTCCTCGTCGGAGGAGAAGGCCAGATTAGCGGAGTGGACCCCCAAAGGTTTAACCTTACACCGGGGATCCCCCTTCACGTGGTCAGTTGCTCCACAAGCAAAACAAGATCCATTGGGTCTGTTCACATAGGGAGGTTTACTGTAACCAGAGTTCTGTTTCGGAGGCTGACCTCCACTACCCTGTGAGTTCTCTTGTGTCTTACCCTTATTTTTCTTTTTGTGGCCCTTTTGAGAAGAAGATTTATCAGATTCTCCACCCTCCTTATCTTTGGACTTTTTCCCTTCCTCCTGCTTACCAGGATGAGTTTTGTCCTTATGGGACACTCGATGTGACACCCATAAGTCTGCTGCAATGGCCAGCTTCTTAGGATCTATCTCCTTCGAATCGGCCAAATGCTGCTTAAGCTCCGGGGAAGAAGATGCAAAAATGTGTTCCAGCATGACAAGATTTATCATGCCTTCAAAGGTAGAAACCTTATAACCTTCGACCCAGACAGTCAAGTTTTTTAAGGATTCGGGTACATAAGATACCCAAGTACCACCTTCTTTTTCTTGTACTCTCGGAATCGTTTTAAATATTGAGCAGGAGTCTTTCCAAACTTTAAAATGAGAGTTTGCTTTGACATTGCGAAATCAGCTCGCTCAGCCTTCGACATTTCCATAATGGCACTACAGCCAGAATGGGGCAGTCTGCTGAGTAACCAGGCAATCTTATCAGCATTGTCAACTTGTTGAACTTCACATGCATACTCAAACATATTCAGCCAGTCCATAATGTCATTCTTTTCCTCATACACACTGAGCAGATCTTTTGGAAACCGTGGATGAGAGGAGGCCCCAGACCCATGTCCAGGACCCTTGGATCCATTTGCAACCTGAAGCTTGGCCAGTTCCAACTGGTGATCCCTGTCTTTCTGTTTTTCAGCCTGTTCGATTCTTAGCTTGGTTATGTTGAACTCAAGCTCCTTCTGCCTAAACCGCAGCTCTTGCTTCTTGAATTCAAGCATGGCCTCCCTATCGACACTGGCAGAGGAAACATTAGACATCTCATCCTCCCTTTCCTCGTGGTCGCGGTGGATCAGTGCAGTGGCAGAACCGTCGGTTCTACCAGTGAGAGCAGCCCCACCTCCTTCCGCACTGTCCTCAGAAGTTATAGCATCAAGCTGCGCTTCTTGCCACGCCACGATTCTTTGGATCATATCCAATTTGGTGCCTTGATAGGAGACACCTCTCTCCGCACACATCTTTTTCAATGTTTCGGATTTAGAAGCATTTAAAGTTAACAAGGTATTTGTTTCCATACTGTTAGATAGGACTATGGCCTTTTTAAAGTTATACTACGACAATTCACTACTTGTCCTGGTAGGAATAACTTGAAATGCCTTTGCTCGTGCGCAACACTGGATATCTTCAGTCGTATCCCACCGCTGTACACCAATTTGTTAAGACGGATTCCTGAACTCTGTCCTGGAGGCGCAGAGGTTCAGAAGGTCAGCCTAGTTCTTGGAACAGGGTAACCTCTGGACAAGCCAGACCAATCAGGGTAGCGATCGCGGCGGTCAAGACTAGGTCTCAAGAGGGGTGAGGGTGACTGAAAGCTCGCAATGAGCACACAAAGCAAGGACACTTACAAATTACTCCAAACAGGTGTTATGTTAAAAATATAGACACATTTATGACAAGGCCTTTGTAACATTGACCATAGCGAATAATCACGATAAAACTCAAGTAAACCAATACATCACACTCAATACAATATATATACAATACCACAGAGTCTAACGAGAGAGACGCACGAAATATGCAGACCACCTAGATGGGGAGGAAAACAGGCAGTGCGAATACAAGTTAGACCCAGTCCGCCTTCAGAGGCACCTAACTAGAAGGAAGTCCGAGCCCTACGAACAGTGGACCCTTGTGCTCAAAAGTACCTGCACATGCGGGTGCCTATGGGAAAAAGGAAGTCTCTGCGAGGACATCAGGCAGTTCAGATCGGTGAACAAATGAAGAAGGACAAAGATCCGCGACTCAAGCGCAGCCTCCACTGTGGGCAGAAGCAGAACGCGAGTGCGGACAAGGCGTGCTGCTTAACACAGCGAAGAGAAACCTACAGGCTACTGCAGGAAGGCGACCAGTTCCTAGCGATGCTACTCACCGGTCCCCGATGCAGGCAGACCCAGGCTTCTCTGCGTCAGTTTCAGTGCAGGCAGGTTCAGATGCGAGCAGGGGACTCTCGGCGTCGTGTAGATTCCGCGGCAGCAAAAGTTGAGTTAAAGATGTCCCAAACGAAGTGAACCCGCACAGATTGTTACCTCAGCAGGGCAACGATGCGGCCGGGTGTATTTCAGCCCAGTGCACACTCTCACTTCAGACCTGGGAACGCCAAGTGTACGAAGCGGGTGAGAGTGTCGGGGACTCGGAATACAACACAACCTGACGGCGGTAACAGAGCAAGACTCCTGTGTAGGCTGGTCAGTCCACTGGATGGCCCAGGGACGCTTCCGAAGGCTTACTTGCAGGAGATGGTGAAGATGCCGACGGTCAGCGGACAGGACATAGAGCCTCGTGGTCTGGCCATTTTGGGAGCCAGGCCACCATTTTGGGCTAAGCGCGAGAAACGCGCTCAAAACACCAAAAGGAGCTCAAAAACATAAGAAACGATCGCTGCCACCAATCCCGTCCATGATTCACTTGCACTGTTCATTTACAATCCAAAGAGAGTATCTAGGGCCTGTCGAAGACTAGAGACCCAAGAGAGCAGTAACTTAGCTTAGAGTGCCCTCTTGTGCCATGTTGCGCGAAAGCTGCAACATGATAAAGTAACTACGGAAAACAGCGTTTCCCGGTACTGACTGTCTTAAGGGCATGTCAGTTTCCCCAAAAGAATGGAGCGAAAGCCCAGAGGAGTGCGGCAGAAGGCTGAACTTCTCTGGCAAAGTCTAGATCATGGTGAAAACAACAGCAAAAAGTTTAGGGGTTGCCACATGGAAGGAAAATTACCCACAATTAAGAAATCTTTCCTAACAGGTATTAGAAGCACTGAGGTATCACATCTCATGCTATAGGAAGGGTCTCAGGATTGGAATGGGAAGGAGTTGGATATCACATCTCATGCTATAGGAAAGGTCTCAGGTTTGGAATGGGAAGGATTTGGATACCAGATCTCTTGCTATAGGAAGGGTCTCAGGTTTTTTATTAGAAACATTGTGATATCACATCTCATGCTATAGGAAGTTTCACAGGATTGGAATGGGAAGGATTTGGATATCACATCTCATGTTTTAGGACGGGTCTCAGGTTTGGTATTAGAAGCATTGAATTATCACATCTCATGGTATAGGAAGGGTCTCAGGATTGGAATCGGAAGGAGTTGGATATCACATCTCATGTTATAGGAATGGTCTCAGGTTTGGTATTAGAAGCACTGAGATATCAAATCTCATGCTATAGGAAGGGAAGCAGGATTGGAATGGGAAGGAGTTGGATATCACATCTCATGCTATAGGAAGGGTCCAGGTTTGGTATTAGAAGCATTGAGATATCACATCTCATTGTATAGGAAGGGTCTCAGGATTGGAATGGGAAAGAGTTGGATATCACATCTCATGCTAAAGGAATTGTCTCATGTTTGAAAAAGGAAGGATTTGGATATCACATCTCATGTTATAGGATGGTTCTCAGGTTTTGTTTTAGAAGCATTGAGATATCACATCTCATGGTATATGAAGGGTCTCAGGATTGGAATGGGAAGGAGTTGGATATCACATCTCATGTAATAGGAAGGATCTCAGGTTTAGTATTAAGAGCATTGAGATATCACATCTCATGCTATAGGAAGGGTCTCAGGATTGGAATGGGAAGGAGTTGGATATCACATCTCATGCTATAGGAAGGGTCTCAGGTTTGGTAGAAGCATTGAGAAATCACATCACATGCTATAGGAAGGGTCTCAGGATTGGAATGGGAAGGAGCTGGATATCACATCTCATGCTATAGGGAGGGTCTCAGCTTTGATATTAGAAGCATTGAGATATCACATCTCATGCTATTAGAAGGGTCTTAGGATTGGAATGGGAAAGAGTTGGATATCACATCTCATACTTAAGGAAGGGTCTCAGGTTTGGAAGGGGAAGGATTTGGATATCACGTCTCATGTTATAGGATGGGTCTCAGGTTTGGTATTAGAAGCATTAAGATATCACATCTCATGCTATAGGAAGGGTTTCAGGATTGGAATGGGAAGGAGTTGGATATCACATTTCATGCTATAGGAACGGTCTCAGGATTGGAATGGGAAGGAGTTTGATATCACATCTCATGCCATAGGATGGGTCTCAGGTTTGGTAGAAGCATGTGATATCACATCTCATGCTATCGGAAGGGTCTCAGGATTGGATTGGGAAGGAGTTGGATATCCCATCTCATGTGTTAAGACGGATTTCTGAACTCTGTCCTGGTGGTGCAGAGGTTCAGAAGGCCAACCTAATTACTTGGAACAGGGTAACCTCTGGACAAGCCAGACCAATCAAGGTAGCGATCGCGGCGGTCAAGACTAGGTCTCAAGAGGGGTGAGGGTGACTGAAAGCCCACAGTGAGCACACAAAGCAAGAGCGCTTACAAACTACTCCAAACAGTTGTTTATATCAAAAATAGATACACATTTATTATAAGGCCTTGAAACTAATAACCACAGTAAAAGCAGCAATATACAACGATATTAAACCAACACATACACTATCCACCCAATATATATACAGAATACACAGTTTCACAGCATTAGCAGCACGAAATATGTTATCCACCTGCAGGGGAAGGAAAACAGGCAGTGCGAACCAATGCGTGTGATATGTCCGCCTTCTGAGGCCCCTAACTAGATGGTAGTCCAATCCCTACGAAGAGTGGAGCCTAGCGCTCAAAAGTACCTGCACACGCCGGTGCCAATGGGCAGAAGGTGAAGCTCTTCGGAGGACGTTGGACAGCTCTGTAGGGTGCCCTAGTGAAGGAGAACACGGTCCGCGACTCTAGCGCAGCCTCCACTGTGAGGCAGAAGCAGGGCGCGAGTACGGACAAGGGGTGCTGTATTTACAGCGGGGAAAAGCAAGGGGCACTGCAGGAGGGCGACCAGATCCTAGCTAATCTACTCACCGGTCCCCGAAGCAAGCAGGCCCGAGCTTCTCCTCGATAGATGCAGCTTCTGGCAGGTTCTGAAGAGCAGGGAACGTCTCGTCGTCGTGCAGAGTAAAAAGACGTCCCGATCGAAGAAACAAGCACAGTTTTGTCGCCACCGCAGGGCAACGGAACGGCCGGGTGTATTCAAGCCAAACGAGCACCGTTCACCTCTAGCTTAGGGTTGCTAAGCAGACGAAGCGTGTGAGCGTGCCCCGGACTCAGAATACCACCCAACCTGTCGGCGATTACAGAGCAGGACTCCTTAGTAAGCTGGTCAGTCAACTGGATGGCCCAGAGACACTTCCGAAGGCTTACGGCAGGAGTTGATGAAGGTGCCGGGAATAGCTGGTCCTGCTATTCCAATAGGTCGAAGCGCCAGTACAGGCCTTCTTGTTCGATCTTAGGTGGAAAGGGCTTCACCGGACGACAGCAATGAGGAGCAGAAGTTCTTCAGGGGGTCACCAGCGATTCCTCGGTCCAGCCTCGTGTTCGCAGGATACTTGGCTCCTGTATCCCTGGGTTCGTAAGAACTCAGGAGATCGACATGGTAGTGGTGTTTCCAGCTCCCTCTTATCCACGGTTCCCTTCGCGCCAAAACGGAGGGGAGCCAATGGGAGATCCGCTCATCAACACACATACCATACGTGGACCAATCACGGACCACAGTGGTCCCAGGCATTCACACCACCCTAGACTCTCTGGCACCCAGGATGTGTATTGGGACCAGACAGCCCAGCCCACATCCTGGGGGCACTCAAACGACATGTAGAAGCCCGCGAAAGCAACCGTGTTTCGCGGGAAACTACATGCCCAAATAAGGAAGGCCCCGGGTCGCCTGACCCGGGGGAAGGTAAAGGGAGCAAGACGGACAGTGGACGAGACAAAGGAGCCTCGTGGTCCGGCCATTTTGGGTAGCCGGGCCACCCTTTTGTGTTCGCGGCAAAAAGGTGCTCAGAACGGCAAAAGGAGCTCAAAATAAACCAAATGATCGCTGCCACCAGCCCAGTCCCTGAATGACTTGCACCGATCCAAAAACCATCCTACAAGAGTGTCTAGGGTCTGTAGAAGGCTAGAGACCCAAGAGAGCTGTAACTTAGCTTACAGTGCCCTCTTGTGTCGTGTTGCACTAAAATGGCGACACGATAAAAGAAACTACGGGAAACAGCGTTCCCCGGTACTGACTGTCTTAAGGGCATGTCAGTTTCCCCGTAAGAAAGGAGCGAAAGCCCAGAGGAGTACGGCAGAAGGCTGTACTTCTCTGGCAAAGTCAAGAAAACAGGTTGAAAACAATAGCAAAAAGTTTAGGGGTTGCCACATGGAAGGAAAGTTCCCTACAATAACGAAATCTTTCCTAACACTCGCCCCTCCCAGACTATGGACAGGGGGAACTAATCCACCCCTGGATGAGTCTCTTGTTCAGGTCGGTAAAACATTCTGGACAACCCATCAGCATTGCTATGTTGGACACCTGGCCTATGCTCAATAGTGAAGTCGAAGCCTTGTAGACTTATGGACCACCTAAGCAACTTTGGATTCTCCCCCTTCATGTTCATTAGCCACTTTAACGGCTTATGGTCAGTCTGCACAGTGAAGTGGGTCCCATAGAGGTAGGGCCGCAGCTTCCTTAGGGCCCACACAACAGAGAAACATTCTTTCTCTACCGTGGACCATCTGAGCTCTCTGTCCTTAAGCTGGCGACTAATAAAATCGATAGGGTGTTCCTTACCCTTCTCATCTACTTGTGATAGTACAGCTCCTATCCCAGTGTCAGAGGCATCCGTCTGCACGATAAAAGGTCTTTGATAATCAGGGGCCCTGAGCACAGGGGCCTGGCACAAGGAGTCTTTCAAGCCATTGAAGGCCTTCTCACACTCGTCAGTCCAAGTTACCTTCTTGGGTTTCTTCGGAGTTGTGAGGGCAGTCAGAGGAGCAGCTATGGTGCCATAGTCTGCCATAAAATTGCGGTAATAACCCGTGAGTCCTAAGAAGGCTCTCACTTGGGTTTGTGTAGTGGGGGTAGGCCAGTCTTGTACCGCTGGTACCTTACTGGATAGAGGCTGTCTCCTCCCTCCAACTACTTCATGTCCAAGGCAAACCACTGAGCCTTGTCCATTTTGGTGAGGGGCCACTCGGACACCCTCAAAAGAGCTTTCTGAAGGACTGCTTTGGAACAGGTCAGGGAGAGGTTCAGACTCCTCTTCCTCAACGTCTGAAGCCAATAGCAGTGCTGCGATTTCGCCGCTTGGGACGAAAGCCTTCAGCCTATTCACGTGAAACACTTTTAGAGCCTGTCCAGGCCTTCCAAGGTCCACTGAATAGCTAACCTCACCCAGGGGCTCCACCACTGGGTAAGGGCCTGACCATTTGTCCTGTAAAGCTCGAGGCCTTATGGGATTCACGATCAGGACTTGCTGGCCATGTGTAAAGTTGATGAGGGAAGCTTTCTGGTCGTACCAATGTTTCACCAGCGCTTGCCCTGCCTTCAATTTAGCACTAGCCAAGCCCATCAGAAGTACCATCCGTTTTCTGAGCCCTAGCACATAATCAACTACATTGGTAGTAACAGGGGGAGTGGGCATCTCCCATCCCTCCTTGACAATGGCTAAGGGTCCCCGTACGGGATGACCGAACAGAAGTTCGAAGGGGCTGAAGCCAACACCCTCCTGTGGTACCTCTCGGTAGGCAAACAGTAAGCATGAAACAAGAAGATCCCATTCTCTTCTCTGAGGCTCCTCCAGAGCCCCAATCATGCTCGTTAACGTCCTGTTGAAACGCCCCCCCAGACCATCGGTCTGGGGGCGGTATGCAGAAGAGAACCTGTAGGTGACCCCACATTCTTTCCACATAGCCTGCCTATACTTCGACATAAAGTTGCTGCCATGATCCGACACAACTTCTTTAGGGAAGCCAACCCTAGTGAACATGCCGAGTAAAGCTTCTGCAACTGGCTTGGCAGTTACAGTTGTAAATGGGACGGCCTCAGGATACCTGGTTGCATGGTCGACCAGCACCAGGATAACCCTATTGCCTGAGGATGTTTGCGGGTCAAGGGGACCAACCATGTCAATCCCTACCCTTTCAAATGGTACCCCCACAACTGGGAGCGGTACCAACGGAGCTTGGATTGTCGCACCAACCTTACCAGACAACTGGCAGGCGGCACAACTCCTGCAGTGACTTTCTACTTGCTCCCCCATCTTGGGCCAGTAGAAGTGCATGGATAACCTTTGCTTGGTCCTCCTCATACCAAGGTGACCAGCAAGGGGAACGACATGCGCCAACTGCAGGAGGAAGGGCCTAACAGCAAGGGAAACCACCAACCTCCTATGGTCTCCTTCTGTAGACTCTGTGGGCTCACTATAAAGGAGTCCACCTTCCTGGTAAATCCTTTGCAACCCAGGAGGTTCACCCTCAAGCTGGGAGCAGGCCTGTCTCCTTAGGCCTTCCAGAGATGGGCACTCACGTTGGCCCTTACTGAAGTCGTCCCTATCAGGACCTCCTTCAACTAACAAGTCTTTTAGTTCAGGATGGTCGTTGGGGTCGAACACTTCAGGCATCGCCACCTCCTCGTCAGGCTCGGGCGATTGACCAACTCCCTCCACCGCAGTGGTAGGCGAGCTCGGGGGAATATTCTCTTTCCCCCGTCGGGACTTGTTGACTCCTTTCGCCTTGGGTTTCCCCTTCGGCTGGGGCGGCGTATTGGACTTGGCCAATGCTGCCCGTGCTTGAGACCGTGTGTAGGGTCTTTCGGCAGTGTCTCCTACGAGCCCTAGAGCTCTGAGATCATTGCCCAACAAGACCTTTCCCGGGACGTTTCTCTGAATGCTCACTGGAATCCTAACTGCTGTACCATTTAAAGTTAGATTAACAGGGATCACGGGAAACATACGGAGGGGGCCGTCAGCCAACTTAGTGGGCATCAGAGGAGCTCTGGCAACTTCCTCTGAGTCTACCAAGGTAGAATCCACTACAGTTCGACTGCACCCACTATCCCTAAGAGCTGGAGTATCCACTCCATTGATCAGCACACTGTCTTTAAAGTAGTGCTTGGTATTATCTGGAATCCTAGCATACGCCTCTGCGACTTTAGGCTCCCAGGAACCCAGGGACACTAAAACTACCTCAGCCTCTATTCCGCTGGGAAATGAGTCTGAGGAGAAGGATGCTCCTGTAATCTCTTCTTCCTCGTAGGAGGAGAAGGCCAGATTAGCGGAGTGGACCCCCAAAGGTCTAACCTTACAACGGGGATCCCCCTTCACATGGTCAGTTGCTCCACAAGAAAAACAAGCCCCATTGGGTCTGTTTACGTAGGGAGGCTTATTATAACCAGAGTTCTGTTTCGGAGGCGAACCTCCACTACCCTGTGAGTTCTCGGATGGCTTACCCTTATTTTTCTTTTTGTGGCCCTTATGGGAAGAAGATTTAGCAGATTCCCCACCTTCCATATCTTTGGACTTTTTCCCTTCCTCCTGCTTACCAGGATGAGTTTTGTCCTTATGGGACACTCGATGTGACACCCATAAGTCTGCTGCAATGGCCAGCTTCTTAGGATCTATCTCCTTCGAATCGGCCAAATGCTGCTTAAGCTCCGGGGAAGAAGAAGCAAAAATGTGTTCCAGCATGACCAGATTGATCATGCCTTCGAAGGTAGAAACCTTATAACCTTCAACCCAGCCAGTCAAGTTTTTCAGGGACTCAGCTACATACGACACCCAAGTACCACCTTCCTTTTTCTTATACTCTCTAAACCTTTTCAAATATTGGGTCGGAGTCTTCCCAAACTTTAAAATGAGAGTCTGCTTCAACATTGCAAAATCAGCGCGCTCAGCCTTCGACATTTCCATAATGGCACTGCAACCAGAATGGGGCAGTCTGCTGAGTAACCATGCAATCTTATCCGCATTATCAACCTCCTGAACCTCGCATGCATACTCAAACGCATTTAACCAGTCCATAATGTCATTTCGTTCCTCATACACACTGAGCAGATCTTTTGGAAACCGTGGATGAGAGGAAGCCCCAGAACCATGTCCAGGACCCTTGGACCCATTTGCGAACTGAAGCTTGGCCAGTTCCAACTGGTGATCCCTGTCTTTTTGTTTTTCTGCCTGGTCGATTTTCAGTTTGGCTATGCTGAATTCAAGCTCCTGCTGCCTAAACCGCAGCTCTTGCTTCTTGAATTCAAGCATAGCCTCCCCATCAACACTGGCAGAGGAAACGTTAGACATTACATCCTCCCTGTCCTCGTGGTCGTGATGGATCAGTGCAGCGGCAGAACCGTCGGTTCTGCCAGTGAGAGCAGCCCCACCACCTTCTGCACTGTCCTCGGAAGTTATAGCGTCAAGCTGCGCTTCTTGCCACGCCACGATTCTCTGGATCATTTCCAATTTAGTGCCTTGAGAGGAAACCCCTCTCTCCGCACACATCTTCTTCAATGTTTCAGATTTCGAAGCATTTAAGGTTAATAAAGTATTCGTTTCCATACTGTTGATAGGACTATGGCCTTTTTAACGTTATATTCAATACTTTACTGCGTGTCCTGGTTGGAATAACCTGAAAACGCCTTAGCTCGTGCGCAACACTGGATACCTTCAGTCGTATCCCACCGCTGTACACCAATTTGTTAAGACGGATTTCTGAACTCTGTCCTGGTGGTGCAGAGGTTCAGAAGGCCAACCTAATTACTTGGAACAGGGTAACCTCTGGACAAGCCAGACCAATCAAGGTAGCGATCGCGGCGGTCAAGACTAGGTCTCAAGAGGGGTGAGGGTGACTGAAAGCCCACAGTGAGCACACAAAGCAAGAGCGCTTACAAACTACTCCAAACAGTTGTTTATATCAAAAATAGATACACATTTATTATAAGGCCTTGAAACTAATAACCACAGTAAAAGCAGCAATATACAACGATATTAAACCAACACATACACTATCCACCCAATATATATACAGAATACACAGTTTCACAGCATTAGCAGCACGAAATATGTTATCCACCTGCAGGGGAAGGAAAACAGGCAGTGCGAACCAATGCGTGTGATATGTCCGCCTTCTGAGGCCCCTAACTAGATGGTAGTCCAATCCCTACGAAGAGTGGAGCCTAGCGCTCAAAAGTACCTGCACACGCCGGTGCCAATGGGCAGAAGGTGAAGCTCTTCGGAGGACGTTGGACAGCTCTGTAGGGTGCCCTAGTGAAGGAGAACACGGTCCGCGACTCTAGCGCAGCCTCCACTGTGAGGCAGAAGCAGGGCGCGAGTACGGACAAGAGGTGCTGTATTTACAGCGGGGAAAAGCAAGGGGCACTGCAGGAGGGCGACCAGATCCTAGCTAATCTACTCACCGGTCCCCGAAGCAAGCAGGCCCGAGCTTCTCCTCGATAGATGCAGCTTCTGGCAGGTTCTGAAGAGCAGGGAACGTCTCGTCGTCGTGCAGAGTAAAAAGACGTCCCGATCGAAGAAACAAGCACAGTTTTGTCGCCACCGCAGGGCAACGGAACGGCCGGGTGTATTCAAGCCAAACGAGCACCGTTCACCTCTAGCTTAGGGTTGCTAAGCAGACGAAGCGTGTGAGCGTGCCCCGGACTCAGAATACCACCCAACCTGTCGGCGATTACAGAGCAGGACTCCTTAGTAAGCTGGTCAGTCAACTGGATGGCCCAGAGACACTTCCGAAGGCTTACGGCAGGAGTTGATGAAGGTGCCGGGAATAGCTGGTCCTGCTATTCCAATAGGTCGAAGCGCCAGTACAGGCCTTCTTGTTCGATCTTAGGTGGAAAGGGCTTCACCGGACGACAGCAATGAGGAGCAGAAGTTCTTCAGGGGGTCACCAGCGATTCCTCGGTCCAGCCTCGTGTTCGCAGGATACTTGGCTCCTGTATCCCTGGGTTCGTAAGAACTCAGGAGATCGACATGGTAGTGGTGTTTCCAGCTCCCTCTTATCCACGGTTCCCTTCGCGCCAAAACGGAGGGGAGCCAATGGGAGATCCGCTCATCAACACACATACCATACGTGGACCAATCACGGACCACAGTGGTCCCAGGCATTCACACCACCCTAGACTCTCTGGCACCCAGGATGTGTATTGGGACCAGACAGCCCAGCCCACATCCTGGGGGCACTCAAACGACATGTAGAAGCCCGCGAAAGCAACCGTGTTTCGCGGGAAACTACATGCCCAAATAAGGAAGGCCCCGGGTCGCCTGACCCGGGGGAAGGTAAAGGGAGCAAGACGGACAGTGGACGAGACAAAGGAGCCTCGTGGTCCGGCCATTTTGGGTAGCCGGGCCACCCTTTTGTGTTCGCGGCAAAAAGGTGCTCAGAACGGCAAAAGGAGCTCAAAATAAACCAAATGATCGCTGCCACCAGCCCAGTCCCTGAATGACTTGCACCGATCCAAAAACCATCCTACAAGAGTGTCTAGGGTCTGTAGAAGGCTAGAGACCCAAGAGAGCTGTAACTTAGCTTACAGTGCCCTCTTGTGTCGTGTTGCACTAAAATGGCGACACGATAAAAGAAACTACGGGAAACAGCGTTCCCCGGTACTGACTGTCTTAAGGGCATGTCAGTTTCCCCGTAAGAAAGGAGCGAAAGCCCAGAGGAGTACGGCAGAAGGCTGTACTTCTCTGGCAAAGTCAAGAAAACAGGTTGAAAACAATAGCAAAAAGTTTAGGGGTTGCCACATGGAAGGAAAGTTCCCTACAATAACGAAATCTTTCCTAACATCATGCTATAGGAAGGGTTTCAGGATTGGAATGGGAAGGAGTTGGATATCACATCTCATGCTATAGGAAGGGTCTCAGGATTGGAATGGGAAGGAGTTGGATATCACATCTTATGCTATAGGGAGGTTCTCAGGTTTGGTATTAGAAGCATTGAGATATCACATCTCATGCTGACGGAATGGTCCCAGGATTGGAATGGGAAGGTGTTGGATATCACGTCTCATGCTAAAGGAAGGGTCTCAGGTTTGGAAAGGGAAGGATTTAGATATCACATATCATGTTATAAGATGGTTCTCAGGGTTGGTTTGGAAGCATTGAGATATCACATCTCATGGTATAGGAAGGGTCTCAGGATTGGAATGGGAAGGAGTTGGATATCACATCTCATGCTATAGGAAGGGTCTCAGATTCGGAATGGGAAGGAGTTGGATATCACATCTCATGTTATAGGAAGGATCTCAGGTTTTGTATTTGAAGCATTGAGATATCACATCTCATGCTATAGGAATGGTCTCAGGATTGGAATGGGAAGGAGTTGGATATCACATCTCATGCTACAGGAAGGGTCTCAGGTTTGGTAGAAGCATTGAGATAACACATCTCATGCTATAGGAAGGGTCTCAGGATTGGAATAGGAAGGAGTTGGATATCACATCTCATGCCATAGGAAGGGTCTCAGGTTTGGTATAAGCATTGAGATAGCACATCTCTGCTATTGGAAGGGTCTCAGGATTGGAGTGGGAAGGAGTTGGATATCCCATCTCATGCTATAGGAAGGGTCTCAGGATTGGAATGGGAAGGAGTTGGGTATCACATCTCATGCTATAGGAAGGGTCTCGGGTTTGGTAGAAGCATTGAGATAACACATCTCATGCTATAGGAAGGGTCTCAGGATTGGAATGGGAAGGAGTTGGATATCACATCACATGCCATAGGGTCTCAGGATTGGATTGGGAAGGAGTTGGATATCCCATCTCATGCTATAGGAAGGGTCACAGGTTGGAATGGGAAGGAGTTGGATATCACATCTCATATTATCGGAAGGGTCTCAGGATTGGAATGGGAAGGACTTTGATATCACATCTCACACTATAGCGAGGGTCTCAGGTTTGGTATTAGAAGCATTGAGATATCACATCTCATGCTATCAGAAGCGTCTCTGGATAGGAATGGGAAGGAGTTGGATATCACATCTCATGCTATAGGAAGGGTCTCAAGTTTTGTATTACAAGTATTGAGATATCACATCTCATGCTATAGGAAGGGTCTCAGGATTGGAATGGGAAGGAGTTGGATATCATATCTCATGATATAGGAAGGGTCTCAGGTTTGGAATGGGAAGGATTTGGATATCACATCTCATGTTATAGGAAGGATCTCAGGTTTGGTTTTAGAAGCATAGAGGTATCACATCTCATGCTATAGGAAGGGTCTCAGGATTGGAATGGGAAGGGGTTGGATATCACATCTCATGCTATAGGAAGGGTCTCAGGTTTGGTAGAAGCATTGAGATAACACATCTCATGCTATAGGGAGGGTCTCAGGTTTGATATTAGAAGCATTGAGATATCACATCTCATGTATAGTAAGGGTCTCAGGATTGGAATGGGAAGGAGTTGGATATCACATTTCATGCTATAGGAACGGTCTCAGGATTGGAATGGGAAGGAGTTTGATATCACATCTCATGCCATAGGAAGGGTCTCAGGTTTGGTAGAAGCATGTGATATCACATCTCATGCTATCGGAAGGGTCTCAGGATTGGATTGGGAAGGAGTTGGATATCCCATCTCATGCTATAGGAAGGATCTCAGGTTGGAATGGGAAGGAGTTGGATATCACATCTCAAGCTTTCAGAAGGGTCTCAGGATTGGATTGGGAAGGAGTTGGATATCCCATCTCATGCTATAGGAAGGGTCTCAGGTTTGGTATTACAAGCATTGAGATATCACATCTCATGCTTTAGGAAGGGTCTCAGGATTGGAATGGGAAGGAGTTGGATATCACATCTCATGCTATAGGAAAGGTCTCAGGTTTGGAATGGGAAGGGTTTGGATATCACATCTCTTGCTATAGGAAGGGTCTCAGGTTTTTTATTAGAAACATCGGGATATCACATCTCATGCTATAGGAAGTTTCACAGGATTGGAATGGGAAGGATTTGGATATCACATCTCATGTTATAGGACGGGTCTCAGGTTTGGTATTAGAAGCATTGAGATATCACATCTCATGGTATAGGAAGGGTCTCAGGATTGGAATCGGAAGGAGTTGGATATCACATTTCATGTTATAGGAATGGTCTCAGGTTTGGTATTAGAAGCACTGAGATATCAAATCTCATGCTATAGGAAGGGAAGCAGGATTGGAATGGGAAGGAGTTGGATAGCACGTCTCATGCTATAGGAAGGGTCCAGGTTTGGTATTAGAAGCATTGAGAGATCACATCTCATGGTATAGGAAGGGTCTCAGGATTGGAAAGGGAAAGAGTTGGATATTACATCTCATGCTAAAGGAAGGGTCTCATGTTTGGAAAGGGAAGGATTTGGATATAACATCTCATGTTATAGGATGGTTCTCAGGTTTTGTTTCAGAAGCATTGAGATATCACATCTCATGGTATATGATGGGTCTCAGGATTGGAATGGGAAGGAGTTGGATATCACATCTCATGTAATAGGAAGGATCTCAGGTTTAGTATTAAGAGCATTGAGATATCACATCTCATGCTATTAGAAGGGTCTTAGGATTGGAATGGGAAGGAGTTGGATATCACATCTCATACTAAAGGAAGGGTCTCAGGTTTGGAAGGGGAAGGATTTGGATATCACGTCTCATGTTATACGACGGGTCTCAGGATTGGATTGGGAAGGAGTTGGATATCCCATCTCATGCTATAGGAAGGGTCACAGGTTGGAATGGGAAGGAGTTGGATATCACATCTCATGTTATAGGAAGGGTCTCAGGATTAGAATGGGAAGGACTTTGATATTACATCTCACGCTATAGGGAGGGTCTCAGGTTTGGTATTAGAAGCATTGAGATATCACATCTCATGCTATCAGAAGGGTCTCCGGATAGGAATGGGAAGGAGTTGGATATCACATCTCATGCTATAGGAAGGGTCTCAAGTTTTGTATTACAAGTATTGAGATATCACATCTCATGCTATAGGAAGGATCTCAGGATTGGAATGGGAAGGAGTTGGATATCATATCTCATGATATAGGAAGGGTCTCAGGTTTGGAATGGGAAGGATTTGGATATCACATCTCATGTTATAGGAAGGATCTCAGGTTTGGTATTAGAAGCATAGAGGTATCACATCTCATGCTATAGGAAGGGTCTCAGGATTGGAATGGGAAGGGGTTGGATATCACATCTCATGCTATAGGAAGGGTCTCAGGTTTGGTAGAAGCATTGAGATAACACATCTCATGCTATAGGGAGGGTCTCAGGTTTGATATTAGAAGCATTGCGATATCACATCTCATGTATAGTAAGGGTCTGAGGATTGGAATGGGAAGGAGTTGGATATCAGATTTCATGCTGTAGGAATGGTCTCAGGATTGGAATGGGAAGGAGTTTGATATCACATCTCATGCCATAGGAAGGGTCTCAGGTTTGGTAGAAGCATTGAGATATCACATCTCATGCTATCGGAAGGGTCTCAGGATTGGATTGGGAAGGAGTTGGAAATCCCATCTCATGCTATAGGAAGGATCTCAGGTTGGAATGGGAAGGAGTTGGTTATCACATCTCAAGCTATCAGAAGGGTCTCAGGATTGGATTGGGAAGGAGTTGGATATCCCATCTCATGCTATAGGAAGGGTCTCAGGTTTGGTATTACAAGCATTGAGATATCACATCTCATGCTATAGGAAGGGTCTCAGGATTGGAATGGGAAGGAGTTGGATATCACATCTCATGCTATAGGAAAGGTCTCAGGTTTGGAATGGGAAGGATTTGGATATCACATCTCTTGCTATAGGAAGGGTCTCAGGTTTTTTATTAGAAACATTGGGATATCACATCTCATGCTATAGGAAGTTTCACAGGATTGGAATGGGAAGGATTTAGATATCACATCTCATGTTATAGGACGGGTCTCAGGTTTGGTATTAGAAGCATTGGGATATCACATCTCATGGTATAGGACGGGTCTCAGGATTGGAATCGGAAGGAGTTGGATATCACATTACATGTTGTAGGAATGGTCTCAGGTTTGGTATTAGAAGCACTGAGATATCAAATCTCATGCTAGCAGGATTGGAATGGGAAGGAGTTGGATAGCACGTCTCATGCTATAGGAAGGGTCCAGGTTTGGTATTAGAAGCATTGAGATATCACATCTCATGGTATAGGAAGGGTCTCAGGATTGGAATGGGAAAGAGTTGGATATCACATCTCATGCTAAAGGAAGGGTCTCATGTTTGGAAAGGGAAGGATTTGGATATCACATCTCATGTTATAGGGTGGTTCTCAGGTTTTGTTTTAGAAGCATTGAGATATCACATCTCATGGTATATGAAGGGTCTCAGGATTGGAATGGGAAGGAGTTGGATATCACATCTCATGTGATAGGAAGGATCTCAGGTTGGAATGGGAAGGAGTTGGATATCACATCTCATGTTATATAAAGGGTCCCAGGATTGGAATGGGAAGGACTTGGATATCACATCTCATGCTATAGGGAGGTTCTCAGGTTTGGTATTAGAAGCATTGAGATATCACATCTCATGTATTGGAAGGGTCTCAGGATTGGAATGGGAAGGAGTTGGATATCACATCTCATGCTATAGGGAGGGTCTCAGGATTGGAATGGGAAGGAGTTTGATATCATATCTCATGCCATAGGAAGGTCTCAGGTTTGGTAGAAACAGATGTGATATCCAACTCCTTCCCAATCCAATCCTGAGACCCTTCTGATAGCATGAGATGTGATATCCAACTCCTTCCCATCCAATCCTGAGACCCTTCCTATAGCATGAGATGTGATATCTCAATGCTATTAATACCAAACCTGAGACCCTCCCTATAGCATGAGATGTGATATCCAACTCCTTCCCATTCCAATCCTGAGACCCTTCCGATAGCCCGAGATGTGATATCCAACTCCTTCCCATTCCCATCATGAGGCCCTTCCTATAGCATGAGATGTGATATCCAACTCCTTCCCATCCAATCCTGAGACCCTTCCTATAGCATGAGATGTGATATCTCAATGCTATTAATACCAAACCTGAGACCCTCCCTATAGCATGAGATGTGATATCCAACTCCTTCCCATTCCAATCCTGAGACCCTTCCGATAGCCCGAGATGTGATATCCAACTCCTTCCCATTCCCATCATGAGGCCCTTCCTATAGCATGAGATGTGATATCTCAATGCTTCTACCAAACCTGAGACCCTTCCTATAGCATGAGATGTGATATCCAACTCCTTCCCATTCCAATCCTGAGACCCTTCCTATAGCATGAGATGTGATATCTCAATGCTCTTAATACCAAACCTGGGATCATTCCTATAACATGAGATGTGAAATCCAACTCCTTCCCATTCCAATCCTGAGCCCCTACCATGAGATGTGATATCTCAATGCTTCTAATACCAAAGTTGGACCGTTCCTATAGCATGAGATGTGATATCCAACTCCTTCCCATTCCAATCCTGCGTCCCTTCATTTAGCATGAGATTTGATATCTCAGTGCTTCTAATACCAAACCTGAGACCCTTCCTATAACATGAGATGTTATATCCAACTCCTTCCGATTCCAATCCTGAGACCCTTCCTATACCATGAGATGAGATATCTCAATGTTTCTAATACCAAACCTGAGACCCTCCCTATGCCATGAGATGTGATATCCAACTCCTTCCCATTCCAATCCTGAGACCCTTCCTATAGCATGAGATGTGATATTTCAATGCTATTAATACCAAACCTGAGATCCTTCCTATAACATGAGATGTGATATCCAACGCCTTCCCATTCCAAACCTGAGACCCTTCCTATATCATGAGATATGAAATCCAACTCCTTCCCATTCCAATCCTGAGACTCTTCCTATAGCATGAGATGTGATATCTCAATGCTTGTAATACAAAACGTGAGACCCTTACTATAGCATGATATGTGATATCCAACTCCTTCCCATTCCTATCCTGAGACCCTTCTGATAGCATGAGATGTGATATCTCAATGCTTATAATACCAAACCTGAGACCCTCCCTATAGCGAGATGTGATATCAATGTCCTTCCGATTCCAATCTTGATACCCTTCCTATAACATGAGATGGGATATCCAACTCCTTCCAATTCCAACCTGTGAACCTTCCTATAGCATGAGATGGGATATCCAACTCCTTCCCAATCCAATCCTGAGACCCTTCCGATAGCATGAGATGTGATATCTTAATGCTTCTACCAAACCTGAGACCTTCCTAAGGCATGAGATGTGATATCAAACTCCTTCCCATTCCAATCCTGAGACCCGTCTTATACCATGAGATGTTATATCTCAATGCTTCTAATACCTAACCTGAGACTGTCCTATAACATGAGATGTGATATCTCAATGCTTCTAATAACAAACCTGAGACCCTTCTTATAACATGAGATGTGATGTCCAAGTCCTTCCCATTCCAATCCTGAGATCCTTCCTATAACATGAGATGTGATATCCAAATCCTTCCCAATCCAATCCTGAGACCCTTCAGATAGCATGAGATATATCTCAATGCTTCTAATACCAAACCACAGACCCGTCCTATAACTTGAGATGTGATATCCAAATCCTTCCCCTTCTAAACCTGAGACCTTTCCTTTAGAATGAGATGTGATATCCAACTCCTTACCATTCCAATCCTGAGACCCTTCCTATAGCATGAGATGTGATATCCCAATCCTTCTACCAAACCTGAGACCTTTCTGATAGCATGAGATGTGATATCCAACTCCTTCCCATTCCAATCATGAGGCCGTTCCTATAGCATGAGATGTGATATCTCAATGCTTCTACCAAATCTGAGACCTTTCCTATAGCATTAAATGTGATATCCAACTCCTTCCCATCCAATCCTGAGACCCTTCCTATAGCATGAGATGTGATAACTCAATACTATTAATACCAAACCTGAGACCCTCCCTATAGCATGAGATGTGATATCCAACTCCTTCCCAATCCAATCCTGAGACCCTTCCGATAGCCTGAGATGTGATATCCAACTCCTTCCCATTCCAATCATGAGGCCCTTCCTATAGCAAGAGATGTGATATCCAAATGCTTCCCATTCCAAACCTGAGACACTTCCTATAGGATGAGATGTGATATCCAACTCCTTCCAAATCCAATCCTGAGACCCTTCCTATAGTATGAGATGATATCCAACTCCATCCCATTCCAATCCTGAGACTCTTCCTATAACATGAGATGTGATATCTCAATGCTTCTACCAAACCTGAGATCCTTCCTATAGCATGAGATGTGATATTCAACTCCTTCCCATTCCAATCCTGAGACCCTTCCGATAGGATGAGATTTATTATCTCACTCCTTCAAATACCAAACTTGAGTCCCTTCCTAAAGGATGAGATCTGATATCTCAGTGCTTCTAATACCAAACCTGAGTCCCTTCCTATAACATGAGATGTGATCTCCAACTCCTTCCCATTCCAATCATGAGGCCCTTCCTATAGCATGAGATGTGATATCTCAATGCTTCTACCAAACCTGAGACCCTTCCTATAGCATGAGATGGGATATCCAACTCCTTCCCATTCCAATCCTGAGACCCTTCCTATAACATGAGATGTGATATCTCAATGCTCTTAATACCAAACCTGGGATAATTCCTATAACATGAGATGTGATATCCAACTCCTTCCCATTCCAATCCTGAGCCCCTCCCATGAGATGTGATATCTCAATGCTTCTAATACCAAAGTTGGACCGTTCCTATAGCATGAGATGAGATATCCAACTCCTTCCCATTCCAATCCTGCGTCCCTTCATTTAGCATGAGATTTGATATCTCAGTGCTTCTAATACCAAACCTGAGACCCTTCCTATAACATGAGATGTTATATCCAACTCCTTCCGATTCCAATCCTGAGACCCTTCCTATACCATGAGATGAGATATCTCAATGTTTCTAATACCAAACCTGAGACCCTCCCTATGGCATGAGATGTGATATCCAACTCCTTCCCATTCCAATCCTGAGACCCTTCCTATAGCATGAGATGTGATATCTCAATGCTATTAATACCAAACCTGAGATCCTTCCTATAACATGAGATGTGATATCCAGCGCCTTCCCATTCCAAACCTGAGACCCTTCCTATATCATGAGATATGATATCCAACTCCTTCCCATTCCAATCCTGAGACTCTTCCTATAGCATGAGATGTGATATCTCAATGCTTGTAATACAAAACTTGAGACCCTTCCTATAGCATGATATGTGATATCAATGTCCTTCCGATTCCAATCCTGATACCCTTCCTATAACATGAGATGTGACATCCAACTCCTTCCAATTCCAACCTGTGACCCTTCCTATAGCATGAGATGGGATATCCAACTCCTTCCCAATCCAATCCTGAGACCCGTCTTATACCATGAGATGTGATATCTTAATGCTTCTACCAAACCTGAGACCTTCCTAAGGCATGAGATGTGATATCAAACTCCTTCCCATTCCAATCCTGAGACCCGTCTTATAACATGAGATGTTATATCTCAATGCTTCTAATGCCTAACCTGAGACTGTCCTATAACATGAGATGTGATATCTCAATGCTTCTAATAACAAACCTGAGACCCTTCCTATAACATGAGATGTGATGTCCAAGTCCTTCCCATTTCAATCCTGAGGCCCTTCCTATAGCATGAGATGTGATATCTCAATGCTTCTACCAAACCTGAGACCCTTCCTATAGCATGAGATGGGATATCCAACTCCTTCCCGTTCCAATCCTGAGACCCTTCCTATAGCATGAGATGTGATATCTCAATGCTCTTAATACCAAACCTGGGATAATTCCTATAACATGAGATGTGATATCCAACTCCTTCCCATTCCAATCCTGAGCCCCTTCCATGAGATGTGATATCTCTATGCTTCTAATACCAAAGTTGGACCGTTCCTATAGCATGAGATGTGATATCCAACTCCTTCCCATTCCAATCCTGCGTCCCTTCATTTAGCATGAGATTTGATATCTCAGTGCTTCTAATACCAAAACTGAGACCCTTCCTATAGCATGAGATGGGATATCCAACTCCTTCCCGTTCCAATCCTGAGACCCTTCCTATAGCATGAGATGTGATATCTCAATGCTCTTAATACCAAACCTGGGATAATTCCTATAACATGAGATGTGATATCCAACTCCTTCCCATTCCAATCCTGAGCCCCTTCCATGAGATGTGATATCTCTATGCTTCTAATACCAAAGTTGGACCGTTCCTATAGCATGAGATGTGATATCCAACTCCTTCCCATTCCAATCCTGCGTCCCTTCATTTAGCATGAGATTTGATATCTCAGTGCTTCTAATACCAAACCTGAGACCCTTCCTATAACATGAGATGTTATATCCATCTCCTTCCGATTCCAATCCTGAGACCCTTCCTATACCATGAGATGAGATATCTCAATGTTTCTAATACCAAACCTGAGACCCTTCCTATTGCAAGAGATGTGATATCCAAATCCTTCCCATTCCAAACCTGAGACCCTTCCTATAGCATATGTGATATCCAACTTCTTCCCATTCCAATCCTGCGTATCTCATATAGCATGAAATTTGATATCTCAGTGCTTCCAATACAAAACCTGAGACCCTTCCTTTAGCATGAGATGTGATATCCAACTCCTTCCCATTCCAATCCTGAGACCCTTCCTATAACATGAGATGTGATATCCAAGTCCTTCCCATTCCAATCCTGAGACCCTTCCTATAACATGAGATGTGATATCCAATTCCTTCCCAATCCAATCCTGAGACCCTTCCGATAGCATGAGATATGATATCTCAATGCTTCTAATACCAAACCACAGACCTGTCCTATAACTTGAGATGTGATATCCAACTCCTTCTTATTCCAATCCTGAGACCGTTCCGATAGCATGAGATGTGATATCCAACTCCTTCCAATTCAAACCTGTGACCCTTCCTATAGCATGAGATGGGATATCCAACTCCTTCCCAATCCAATCCTGAGACTCTTCCGATAGCATGAGATGTGATATCTTAATGCTTCTGCCAAACCTGAGACCTTCCTATGGCATGAGATGTGATATCCAACTCCTTCCCATTCCAATCCTGAGACCCGTCCTATGGCATGAGATGTGATATCCAACTCCTTCCCATTCCAATCCTGAGACCCGTCCTATACCATGAGATGTGATATCTCAATGCTTCTAATACCAAACCTGAGACTGTCCTATAACATGAGATGTGATATCTCAATGCTTCTAATAACAAACCTGAGACCCTTCCTATAATGAGATGTGATATCCAAATCCTTCCCAATCCAATCCTGAGACCCTTCCGACAGCATGAGATATGATATCTCAATGCTTCTAATACCAAACCACAGACCCGTCCTATAACTTGAGATGTGATATCCAAATCCTTACCCTTCCAAACCTGAGACCCTTCCTTTAGCATGAGATGTGATATCCAACGCCTTCCCATTCCAAACCTGAGACCCTTCCTATACCATGAGATGTGATATCCAACTCCTTCCCATTCCAATCCTGAGACCCTTCCTATAACATGAGATGTGATATCCAACTCCTTCCCAATCCAATCCTGAGACCCTTCAGATAGCATGAGATATATCTCAATGCTTCTAATACCAAACCACAGACCCATCCTATAACTTGAGATGTGATATCCAAATCCTTCCCCTTCCAAACCTGAGACCTTTCCTTTAGCATGAGATGTGATATCCAACTCCTTCCCATTCCAATCCTGAGACCCATCCTGTAGCATGAGATATGATATCCCAATGCTTCTACCAAAACTGAGACCTTTCCGATAGCATGAGATGTGATATCCAACTCCTTCCAATTCAAACCTGTGACCCTTCCTATAGCATGAGATGGGATATCCAACTCCTTCCCAATCCAATCCTGAAACTCTTAGATAGCATGAGATGTGATATCTTAATGCTTCTGCCAAACCTGAGACCTTCCTATGGCATGAGATGTGATATCCAACTCCTTCCCATTCCAATCCTGAGACCCGTCCTATGGCATGAGATGTGATATCTCAATGCTTGTAATACAAAACGTGAGACCCTTACTATAGCATGATATGTGATATCCAACTCCTTCCCATTCCTATCCTGAGACCCTTCTGATAGCATGAGATGTGATATCTCAATGCTTATAATACCAAACCTGAGACCCTCCCTATAGCGAGATGTGATATCAATGTCCTTCCGATTCCAATCTTGATACCCTTCCTATAACATGAGATGGGATATCCAACTCCTTCCAATTCCAACCTGTGAACCTTCCTATAGCATGAGATGGGATATCCAACTCCTTCCCAATCCAATCCTGAGACCCTTCCGATAGCATGAGATGTGATATCTTAATGCTTCTACCAAACCTGAGACCTTCCTAAGGCATGAGATGTGATATCAAACTCCTTCCCATTCCAATCCTGAGACCCGTCTTATACCATGAGATGTTATATCTCAATGCTTCTAATACCTAACCTGAGACTGTCCTATAACATGAGATGTGATATCTCAATGCTTCTAATAACAAACCTGAGACCCTTCTTATAACATGAGATGTGATGTCCAAGTCCTTCCCATTCCAATCCTGAGATCCTTCCTATAACATGAGATGTGATATCCAACTTCTTCCCAATCCAATCCTGAGACCGTTCAGATAGCATGAGATATATCTCAATGCTTCTAATACCAAACCACAGACCCGTCCTATAACTTGAGATGTGATATCCAAATCCTTCCCCTTCTAAACCTGAGACCTTTCCTTTAGAATGAGATGTGATATCCAACTCCTTCCCATTCCAATCCTGAGACCCTTCCTATAGCATGAGATGTGATATCCCAATCCTTCTACCAAACCTGAGACCTTTCTGATAGCATGAGATGTGATATCCAACTCCTTCCCATTCCAATCATGAGGCCGTTCCTATAGCATGAGATGTGATATCTCAATGCTTCTACCAAATCTGAGACCTTTCCTATAGCATTAAATGTGATATCCAACTCCTTCCCATCCAATCCTGAGACCCTTCCTATAGCATGAGATGTGATATCTCAATACTATTAATACCAAACCTGAGACCCTCCCTATAGCATGAGATGTGATATCCAACTCCTTCCCAATCCAATCCTGAGACCCTTCCGATAGCCTGAGATGTGATATCCAACTCCTTCCCATTCCAATCATGAGGCCCTTCCTATAGCAAGAGATGTGATATCCAAATGCTTCCCATTCCAAACCTGAGACACTTCCTATAGGATGAGATGTGATATCCAACTCCTTCCAAATCCAATCCTGAGACCCTTCCTATAGTATGAGATGATATCCAACTCCATCCCATTCCAATCCTGAGACTCTTCCTATAACATGAGATGTGATATCTCAATGCTTCTACCAAACCTGAGATCCTTCCTATAGCATGAGATGTGATATTCAACTCCTTCCCATTCCAATCCTGAGACCCTTCCGATAGGATGAGATTTATTATCTCACTCCTTCAAATACCAAACTTGAGTCCCTTCCTAAAGGATGAGATCTGATATCTCAGTGCTTCTAATACCAAACCTGAGTCCCTTCCTATAACATGAGATGTGATCTCCAACTCCTTCCCATTCCAATCATGAGGCCCTTCCTATAGCATGAGATGTGATATCTCAATGCTTCTACCAAACCTGAGACCCTTCCTATAGCATGAGATGGGATATCCAACTCCTTCCCATTCCAATCCTGAGACCCTTCCTATAACATGAGATGTGATATCTCAATGCTCTTAATACCAAACCTGGGATAATTCCTATAACATGAGATGTGATATCCAACTCCTTCCCATTCCAATCCTGAGCCCCTCCCATGAGATGTGATATCTCAATGCTTCTAATACCAAAGTTGGACCGTTCCTATAGCATGAGATGAGATATCCAACTCCTTCCCATTCCAATCCTGCGTCCCTTCATTTAGCATGAGATTTGATATCTCAGTGCTTCTAATACCAAACCTGAGACCCTTCCTATAACATGAGATGTTATATCCAACTCCTTCCGATTCCAATCCTGAGACCCTTCCTATACCATGAGATGAGATATCTCAATGTTTCTAATACCAAACCTGAGACCCTCCCTATGGCATGAGATGTGATATCCAACTCCTTCCCATTCCAATCCTGAGACCCTTCCTATAGCATGAGATGTGATATCTCAATGCTATTAATACCAAACCTGAGATCCTTCCTATAACATGAGATGTGATATCCAGCGCCTTCCCATTCCAAACCTGAGACCCTTCCTATATCATGAGATATGATATCCAACTCCTTCCCATTCCAATCCTGAGACTCTTCCTATAGCATGAGATGTGATATCTCAATGCTTGTAATACAAAACTTGAGACCCTTCCTATAGCATGATATGTGATATCAATGTCCTTCCGATTCCAATCCTGATACCCTTCCTATAACATGAGATGTGACATCCAACTCCTTCCAATTCCAACCTGTGACCCTTCCTATAGCATGAGATGGGATATCCAACTCCTTCCCAATCCAATCCTGAGACCCGTCTTATACCATGAGATGTGATATCTTAATGCTTCTACCAAACCTGAGACCTTCCTAAGGCATGAGATGTGATATCAAACTCCTTCCCATTCCAATCCTGAGACCGGTCTTATACCATGAGATGTTATATCTCAATGCTTCTAATGCCTAACCTGAGACTGTCCTATAACATGAGATGTGATATCTCAATGCTTCTAATAACAAACCTGAGACCCTTCCTATAACATGAGATGTGATGTCCAAGTCCTTCCCATTTCAATCCTGAGGCCCTTCCTATAGCATGAGATGTGATATCTCAATGCTTCTACCAAACCTGAGACCCTTCCTATAGCATGAGATGGGATATCCAACTCCTTCCCGTTCCAATCCTGAGACCCTTCCTATAGCATGAGATGTGATATCTCAATGCTCTTAATACCAAACCTGGGATAATTCCTATAACATGAGATGTGATATCCAACTCCTTCCCATTCCAATCCTGAGCCCCTTCCATGAGATGTGATATCTCTATGCTTCTAATACCAAAGTTGGACCGTTCCTATAGCATGAGATGTGATATCCAACTCCTTCCCATTCCAATCCTGCGTCCCTTCATTTAGCATGAGATTTGATATCTCAGTGCTTCTAATACCAAACCTGAGACCCTTCCTATAGCATGAGATGGGATATCCAACTCCTTCCCGTTCCAATCCTGAGACCCTTCCTATAGCATGAGATGTGATATCTCAATGCTCTTAATACCAAACCTGGGATAATTCCTATAACATGAGATGTGATATCCAACTCCTTCCCATTCCAATCCTGCGTCCCTTCATTTAGCATGAGATTTGATATCTCAGTGCTTCTAATACCAAACCTGAGACCCTTCCTATAACATGAGATGTTATATCCATCTCCTTCCGATTCCAATCCTGAGACCCTTCCTATACCATGAGATGAGATATCTCAATGTTTCTAATACCAAACCTGAGACCCTTCCTATTGCAAGAGATGTGATATCCAAATCCTTCCCATTCCAAACCTGAGACCCTTCCTATAGCATATGTGATATCCAACTTCTTCCCATTCCAATCCTGCGTATCTCATATAGCATGAAATTTGATATCTCAGTGCTTCCAATACAAAACCTGAGACCCTTCCTTTAGCATGAGATGTGATATCCAACTCCTTCCCATTCCAATCCTGAGACCCTTCCTATAACATGAGATGTGATATCCAAGTCCTTCCCATTCCAATCCTGAGACCCTTCCTATAACATGAGATGTGATATCCAATTCCTTCCCAATCCAATCCTGAGACCCTTCCGATAGCATGAGATATGATATCTCAATGCTTCTAATACCAAACCACAGACCTGTCCTATAACTTGAGATGTGATATCCAACTCCTTCTTATTCCAATCCTGAGACCGTTCCGATAGCATGAGATGTGATATCCAACTCCTTCCAATTCAAACCTGTGACCCTTCCTATAGCATGAGATGGGATATCCAACTCCTTCCCAATCCAATCCTGAGACTCTTCCGATAGCATGAGATGTGATATCTTAATGCTTCTGCCAAACCTGAGACCTTCCTATGGCATGAGACGTGATATCCAACTCCTTCCCATTCCAATCCTGAGACCCGTCCTATGGCATGAGATGTGATATCCAACTCCTTCCCATTCCAATCCTGAGACCCGTCCTATACCATGAGATGTGATATCTCAATGCTTCTAATACCAAACCTGAGACTGTCCTATAACATGAGATGTGATATCTCAATGCTTCTTATAACAAACCTGAGACCCTTCCTATAATGAGATGTGATATCCAAATCCTTCCCAATCCAATCCTGAGACCCTTCCGACAGCATGAGATATGATATCTCAATGCTTCTAATACCAAACCACAGACCCGTCCTATAACTTGAGATGTGATATCCAAATCCTTACCCTTCCAAACCTGAGACCCTTCCTTTAGCATGAGATGTGATATCCAACGCCTTCCCATTCCAAACCTGAGACCCTTCCTATACCATGAGATGTGATATCCAACTCCTTCCCATTCCAATCCTGAGACCCTTCCTATAACATGAGATGTGATATCCAACTCCTTCCCAATCCAATCCTGAGACCCTTCAGATAGCATGAGATATATCTCAATGCTTCTAATACCAAACCACAGACCCATCCTATAACTTGAGATGTGATATCCAAATCCTTCCCCTTCCAAACCTGAGACCTTTCCTTTAGCATGAGATGTGATATCCAACTCCTTCCCATTCCAATCCTGAGACCCATCCTGTAGCATGAGATATGATATCCCAATGCTTCTACCAAAACTGAGACCTTTCCGATAGCATGAGATGTGATATCCAACTCCTTCCAATTCAAACCTGTGACCCTTCCTATAGCATGAGATGGGATATCCAACTCCTTCCCAATCCAATCCTGAAACTCTTAGATAGCATGAGATGTGATATCTTAATGCTTCTGCCAAACCTGAGACCTTCCTATGGCATGAGATGTGATATCCAACTCCTTCCCATTCCAATCCTGAGACCCGTCCTATGGCATGAGATGTGATATCCAACTCCTTCCCATTCCAATCCTGAGACCCGTCCTATACCATGAGATGTGATATCTCAATGCTTCTAATACCAAACCTGAGACTGTCCTATAACATGAGATGTGATATCTCAATGCTTCTAATAACAAACCTGAGACCCTTCCTATAACGAGATGTGATATCCAAATCCTTCCCAATCCAATCCTGAGACCCTTCCGACAGCATGAGATATGATATCTCAATGCTTCTAATACCAAACCACAGACCCGTCCTATAACTTGAGATGTGATATCCAAATCCTTACCCTTCCAAACCTGAGACCCTTCCTTTAGCATGAGATGTGATATCCAACGCCTTCCCATTTCAAACCTGAGACCCTTCCTATAACATGAGATGTGATATCCAACTCCTTCCCAATCCAATCCTGAGACCCTTCAGATAGCATGAGATATGATATCTCAATGCTTCTAATACCAAACCACAGACCCGTCCTATAACTTGAGATGTGATATCCAAATCCTTACCCTTCCAAACCTGAGACCCTTCCTTTAGCATGAGATGTGATATCCAAATCCTTCCCCTTCCAAACCTGAGACCTTTCCGATAGCATGAGATGTGATATCCAACTCCTTCCCATTCCAATCATGAGGCCCTTCCTATAGCATGAGATGTGATATCTCAATGCTTCTACCAAATCTGAGACCCTTCCTATAGCATGAAATGTGATATTCAACTCCTTCCCATCCAATCCTGAGACCCTTCCTATAGCATGAGATGTGATATCTCAATGCTATTAATACCAAACCTGAGACCCTCCCTATAGCATGAGATGTGATTTCCAACTCCTTCCCATTACAATCCTGAGACCCTTCCAATAGCCTGAGATGTGATATCCAACTCCTTCCCATTCCAATCATGAGGCCCTTCCTATAGCATATGATGTGATATCTCAATGCTTCTACCAAACCTGAGACCATTCCTATAGCATGAGATGTGATATCTCAATGCTCTTAATACCAAACCTGGGATAATTCCTATTGCAAGAGATGTGATATCCAAATGCTTCCCATTCCAAACCTGAGACCCTTCCTATAGGATGAGATGTGATATCTCAATGCTATTAATACCAAACCTGAGACCCTCCCTATAGCATGAGATGTGATTTCCAACTCCTTCCCATTCCAATCCTTTGACCCTTCCCATAGCCTGAGATGTGATATCCAACTACTTCCCATTCCAATCATGAGGCCCTTCCTATAGCATGAGATGTGATATCTCAATGCTTCTACCAAACCTGAGACCCTTCCTATAGCATGAGATGTGGTATCCAATGCTTCAACCAAACCGGAGATCCTTCCTATAGCATGAGATGTGATATTCAACTCCATCACATTCCAATCCTGAGACCCTTCCGATAGGATGAGATTTATTATCTCACTCCTTCAAATACCAAACTTGAGTCCCTTCCTAAAGGATGAGATCTGATATCTCAGTGCTTCTAATACCAAACCTGAGTCCCTTCCTATAACATGAGATGTGATATCCAACTCCTTCCCATTCCAATCATGAGGCCCTTCCTATAGCATGAGATGTGATATCTCAATGCTTCTACCAAACCTGAGACCCTTCCTATAGCATGAGATGTGATATCCAACTCCTTCCCATTCCAATCCTGAGACCCTTCCTATAGCATGAGATGTGATATCTCAATGCTCTTAATACCAAACCTGCGATCATTCCTATAACATGAGATGTGATATCCAACTCCTTCCCATTCCAATCCTGAGCCCCTTCCATGAGATGTGATATCTCAATGCTTCTAATACCAAAGTTGGACCGTTCCTATAGCATGAGATGTGATATCCAACTCCTTCCCATTCCAATCCTGCGTCCCTTCATTTAGCATGAGATTTGATATCTCAATGCTTCTAATACCAAACCTGAGACCCTTCCTATAACATGAGATGTTATATCCAACTCCTTTTGATTCCAATCCTGAGACCCTTCTTATAGCATAAGTGATATCCAACTTCTTCCCATTCCAATCCTGCGTAACTTCATATAGCATGAAATTTGATATCTTAGTGCTTCTAATACAAAACCTGAGACCCTTCCTTTAGCATGAGATGTGATATCCAACTCCTTCCCATTCCAATCCTGAGACCCTTCCTATAACATGAGATGTGATATCCAAGTCCTTCCCATTCCAATCCTGAGACCCTTCCTATAACATGAGATGTGATATCCAACACCTTCCCAATCCAATCCTGAGACCCTTCCGATAGCATGAGATATGATATCTCAATGCTTCTAATACCAAACCACAGACCTGTCCTATAACTTGAGATGTGATCTCCAACTCCTTCTTATTCCAATCCTGAGACCCTTCCGATAGCATGAGATGTGATATCCAACTCCTTCCAATTCAAACCTGTGACCATTCCTATAGCATGAGATGGGATATCCAACTCCTTCCCAATCCAATCCTGAGACCCTTCCGATAGCATGAGATGTGATATCTTAATGCTTCTGCCAAACCTGAGACCTTCCTATGGCATGAGATGTGATATCCAACTCATTCCTATTCCAATCCTGAGACCCTTCCTATAACATGAGATGTGATATCCAACTCCTTCCCAATCCAATCCTGAGACCCTTCTGATAGCATGAGATATGATATCTCAATGCTTCTAATACCAAACCACAGACCTGTCCTATAACTTGAGATGTGATATCCAACTCCTTCTTATTGCAATCCTGAGACCGTTCCGATAGCATGAGATGTGATATCCAACTCCTTCCAATTCAAACCTGTGACCCTTCCTATAGCATGAGATGGGATATCCAACTCCTTCCCAATCCAATCCTGAGACTCTTCCGATAGCATGAGATGTGATATCTTAATGCTTCTGCCAAACCTGAGACCTTCCTATGGCATGAGATGTGATATCCAACTCCTTCCCATTCCAATCCTGAGACCCGTCCTATGGCATGAGATGTGATATCCAACTCCTTCCCATTCCGATCCTGAGACCCGTCCTATACCATGAGATGTGATATCTCAATGCTTCTAATACCAAACCTGAGACTGTCCTATAACATGAGATGTGATATCTCAATGCTTCTAATAACAAACCTGAGACCCTTCCTATAACGAGATGTGATATCCAAATCCTTCCCAATCCAATCCTGAGACCCTTCCGACAGCATGAGATATGATATCTCAATGCTTCTAATACCAAACCACAGACCCGTCCTATAACTTGAGATGTGATATCCAAATCCTTACCCTTCCAAACCTGAGACCCTTCCTTTAGCATGAGATGTGATATCCAACGCCTTCCCATTCCAAACCTGAGACCCTTCCTATACCATGAGATGTGATATCCAACTCCTTCCCATTCCAATCCTGAGACCCTTCCTATAACATGAGATGTGATATCCAACTCCTTCCCAATCCAATCCTGAGACCCTTCAGATAGCATGAGATATATCTCAATGCTTCTAATACCAAACCACAGACCCATCCTATAACTTGAGATGTGATATCCAAATCCTTCCCCTTCCAAACCTGAGACCTTTCCTTTAGCATGAGATGTGATATCCAACTCCTTCCCATTCCAATCCTTAGACCCATCCTGTAGCATGAGATATGATATCCCAATGCTTCTACCAAAACTGAGACCTTTCCGATAGCATGAGATGGGATATCCAACTCCTTCCCAATCCAATCCTGAAACTCTTAGATAGCATGAGATGTGATATCTTAATGCTTCTGCCAAACCTGAGACCTTCCTATGGCATGAGATGTGATATCCAACTCCTTCCCATTCCAATCCTGAGACCCGTCCTATGGCATGAGATGTGATATCCAACTCCTTCCCATTCCAATCCTGAGACCCGTCCTATACCATGAGATGTGATATCTCAATGCTTCTAATACCAAACCTGAGACTGTCCTATAACATGAGATGTGATATCTCAATGCTTCTAATAACAAACCTGAGACCCTTCCTATAACGAGATGTGATATCCAAATCCTTCCCAATCCAATCCTGAGACCCTTCCGACAGCATGAGATATGATATCTCAATGCTTCTAATACCAAACCACAGACCCGTCCTATAACTTGAGATGTGATATCCAAATCCTTACCTTTCCAAACCTGAGACCCTTCCTTTAGCATGAGATGTGATATCCAACGCCTTCCCATTCCAAACCTGAGACCCTTCCTATACCATGAGATGTGATATCCAACTCCTTCCCAATCCAATCCTGAGACCCTTCAGATAGCATGAGATATATCTCAATGCTTCTAATACCAAACCACAGACCCATCCTATAACTTGAGATGTGATATCCAAATCCTTCCCCTTCCAAACCTGAGACCTTTCCTTTAGCATGAGATGTGATATCCAACTCCTTCCCATTCCAATCCTTAGACCCATCCTGTAGCATGAGATATGATATCCCAATGCTTCTACCAAAACTGAGACCTTTCCGATAGCATGAGATGGGATATCCAACTCCTTCCCAATCCAATCCTGAAACTCTTAGATAGCATGAGATGTGATATCTCAATGCTTCTACCAAACCTGAGACCCTTCCTATAGCATGAGATGTGATATCCAACTCCTTCCCATTCCAATCCTGAGACCCTTCCTATAGCATGAGATGTGATATCTCAATGCTCTTAATACCAAACCTGCGATCATTCCTATAACATGAGATGTGATATCCAACTCCTTCCCATTCCAATCCTGAGCCCCTTCCATGAGATGTGATATCTCAATGCTTCTAATACCAAAGTTGGACCGTTCCTATAGCATGAGATGTGATATCCAACTCCTTCCCATTCCAATCCTGCGTCCCTTCATTTAGCATGAGATTTGATATCTCAATGCTTCTAATACCAAACCTGAGACCCTTCCTATAACATGAGATGTTATATCCAACTCCTTTTGATTCCAATCCTGAGACCCTTCTTATAGCATAAGTGATATCCAACTTCTTCCCATTCCAATCCTGCGTAACTTCATATAGCATGAAATTTGATATCTTAGTGCTTCTAATACAAAACCTGAGACCCTTCCTTTAGCATGAGATGTGATATCCAACTCCTTCCCATTCCAATCCTGAGACCCTTCCTATAACATGAGATGTGATATCCAAGTCCTTCCCATTCCAATCCTGAGACCCTTCCTATAACATGAGATGTGATATCCAACACCTTCCCAATCCAATCCTGAGACCCTTCCGATAGCATGAGATATGATATCTCAATGCTTCTAATACCAAACCACAGACCTGTCCTATAACTTGAGATGTGATCTCCAACTCCTTCTTATTCCAATCCTGAGACCCTTCCGATAGCATGAGATGTGATATCCAACTCCTTCCAATTCAAACCTGTGACCATTCCTATAGCATGAGATGGGATATCCAACTCCTTCCCAATCCAATCCTGAGACCCTTCCGATAGCATGAGATGTGATATCTTAATGCTTCTGCCAAACCTGAGACCTTCCTATGGCATGAGATGTGATATCCAACTCATTCCTATTCCAATCCTGAGACCCTTCCTATAACATGAGATGTGATATCCAACTCCTTCCCAATCCAATCCTGAGACCCTTCTGATAGCATGAGATATGATATCTCAATGCTTCTAATACCAAACCACAGACCTGTCCTATAACTTGAGATGTGATATCCAACTCCTTCTTATTGCAATCCTGAGACCGTTCCGATAGCATGAGATGTGATATCCAACTCCTTCCAATTCAAACCTGTGACCCTTCCTATAGCATGAGATGGGATATCCAACTCCTTCCCAATCCAATCCTGAGACTCTTCCGATAGCATGAGATGTGATATCTTAATGCTTCTGCCAAACCTGAGACCTTCCTATGGCATGAGATGTGATATCCAACTCCTTCCCATTCCAATCCTGAGACCCGTCCTATGGCATGAGATGTGATATCCAACTCCTTCCCATTCCGATCCTGAGACCCGTCCTATACCATGAGATGTGATATCTCAATGCTTCTAATACCAAACCTGAGACTGTCCTATAACATGAGATGTGATATCTCAATGCTTCTAATAACAAACCTGAGACCCTTCCTATAACGAGATGTGATATCCAAATCCTTCCCAATCCAATCCTGAGACCCTTCCGACAGCATGAGATATGATATCTCAATGCTTCTAATACCAAACCACAGACCCGTCCTATAACTTGAGATGTGATATCCAAATCCTTACCCTTCCAAACCTGAGACCCTTCCTTTAGCATGAGATGTGATATCCAACGCCTTCCCATTCCAAACCTGAGACCCTTCCTATACCATGAGATGTGATATCCAACTCCTTCCCATTCCAATCCTGAGACCCTTCCTATAACATGAGATGTGATATCCAACTCCTTCCCAATCCAATCCTGAGACCCTTCAGATAGCATGAGATATATCTCAATGCTTCTAATACCAAACCACAGACCCATCCTATAACTTGAGATGTGATATCCAAATCCTTCCCCTTCCAAACCTGAGACCTTTCCTTTAGCATGAGATGTGATATCCAACTCCTTCCCATTCCAATCCTTAGACCCATCCTGTAGCATGAGATATGATATCCCAATGCTTCTACCAAAACTGAGACCTTTCCGATAGCATGAGATGGGATATCCAACTCCTTCCCAATCCAATCCTGAAACTCTTAGATAGCATGAGATGTGATATCTTAATGCTTCTGCCAAACCTGAGACCTTCCTATGGCATGAGATGTGATATCCAACTCCTTCCCATTCCAATCCTGAGACCCGTCCTATGGCATGAGATGTGATATCCAACTCCTTCCCATTCCAATCCTGAGACCCGTCCTATACCATGAGATGTGATATCTCAATGCTTCTAATACCAAACCTGAGACTGTCCTATAACATGAGATGTGATATCTCAATGCTTCTAATAACAAACCTGAGACCCTTCCTATAACGAGATGTGATATCCAAATCCTTCCCAATCCAATCCTGAGACCCTTCCGACAGCATGAGATATGATATCTCAATGCTTCTAATACCAAACCACAGACCCGTCCTATAACTTGAGATGTGATATCCAAATCCTTACCTTTCCAAACCTGAGACCCTTCCTTTAGCATGAGATGTGATATCCAACGCCTTCCCATTCCAAACCTGAGACCCTTCCTATACCATGAGATGTGATATCCAACTCCTTCCCATTCCAATCCTGAGACCCTTCCTATAACATGAGATGTGATATCCAACTCCTTCCCAATCCAATCCTGAGACCCTTCAGATAGCATGAGATATATCTCAATGCTTCTAATACCAAACCACAGACCCATCCTATAACTTGAGATGTGATATCCAAATCCTTCCCCTTCCAAACCTGAGACCTTTCCGATAGCATGAGATGTGATATCCAACTCCTTCCCATTCCAATCATGAGGCCCTTCCTATAGCATGAGATGTGATATCTCAATGCTTCTACCAAATCTGAGACCCTTCCTATAGCATGAAATGTGATATTCAACTCCTTCCCATCCAATCCTGAGACCCTTCCTATAGCATGAGATGTGATATCTCAATGCTATTAATACCAAACCTGAGACCCTCCCTATAGCATGAGATGTGATTTCCAACTCCTTCCCATTACAATCCTGAGACCCTTCCAATAGCCTGAGATGTGATATCCAACTCCTTCCCATTCCAATCATGAGGCCCTTCCTATAGCATATGATGTGATATCTCAATGCTTCTACCAAACCTGAGACCATTCCTATAGCATGAGATGTGATATCTCAATGCTCTTAATACCAAACCTGGGATAATTCCTATTGCAAGAGATGTGATATCCAAATGCTTCCCATTCCAAACCTGAGACCCTTCCTATAGGATGAGATGTGATATCTCAATGCTATTAACACCAAACCTGAGACCCTCCCTATAGCATGAGATGTGATTTCCAACTCCTTCCCATTCCAATCCTTTGACCCTTCCCATAGCCTGAGATGTGATATCCAACTACTTCCCATTCCAATCATGAGGCCCTTCCTATAGCATGAGATGTGATATCTCAATGCTTCTACCAAACCTGAGACCCTTCCTATAGCATGAGATGGGATATCCAACTCCTTCCCAATCCAATCCTGAGACTCTTCCGATAGCATGAGATGTGATATCTTAATGCTTCTGCCAAACCTGAGACCTTCCTATGGCATGAGATGTGATATCCAACTCCTTCCCATTCCAATCCTGAGACCCGTCCTATGGCATGAGATGTGATATCCAACTCCTTCCCATTCCAATCCTGAGACCCGTCCTATACCATGAGATGTGATATCTCAATGCTTCTAATACCAAACCTGAGACTGTCCTATAACATGAGATGTGATATCTCAATGCTTCTAATAACAAACCTGAGACCCTTCCTATAACGAGATGTGATATCCAAATCCTTCCCAATCCAATCCTGAGACCCTTCCGACAGCATGAGATATGATATCTCAATGCTTCTAATACCAAACCACAGACCCGTCCTATAACTTGAGATGTGATATCCAAATCCTTACCCTTCCAAACCTGAGACCCTTCCTTTAGCATGAGATGTGATATCCAACGCCTTCCCATTCCAAACCTGAGACCCTTCCTATACCATGAGATGTGATATCCAACTCCTTCCCATTCCAATCCTGAGACCCTTCCTATAACATGAGATGTGATATCCAACTCCTTCCCAATCCAATCCTGAGACCCTTCAGATAGCATGAGATATATCTCAATGCTTCTAATACCAAACCACAGACCCATCCTATAACTTGAGATGTGATATCCAAATCCTTCCCCTTCCAAACCTGAGACCTTTCCTTTAGCATGAGATGTGATATCCAACTCCTTCCCATTCCAATCCTGAGACCCATCCTGTAGCATGAGATATGATATCCCAATGCTTCTACCAAAACTGAGACCTTTCCGATAGCATGAGATGTGATATCCAACTCCTTCCAATTCAAACCTGTGACCCTTCCTATAGCATGAGATGGGATATCCAACTCCTTCCCAATCCAATCCTGAAACTGTTAGATAGCATGAGATGTGATATCTTAATGCTTCTGCCAAACCTGAGACCTTCCTATGGCATGAGATGTGATATCCAACTCCTTCCCATTCCAATCCTGAGACCCGTCCTATGGCATGAGATGTGATATCCAACTCCTTCCCATTCCAATCCTGAGACCCGTCCTATACCATGAGATGTGATATCTCAATGCTTCTAATACCAAACCTGAGACTGTCCTATAACATGAGATGTGATATCTCAATGCTTCTAATAACAAACCTGAGACCCTTCCTATAACGAGATGTGATATCCAAATCCTTCCCAATCCAATCCTGAGACCCTTCCGACAGCATGAGATATGATATCTCAATGCTTCTAATACCAAACCACAGACCCGTCCTATAACTTGAGATGTGATATCCAAATCCTTACCCTTCCAAACCTGAGACCCTTCCTTTAGCATGAGATGTGATATCCAACGCCTTCCCATTCCAAACCTGAGACCCTTCCTATACCATGAGATGTGATATCCAACTCCTTCCCATTCCAATCCTGAGACCCTTCCTATAACATGAGATGTGATATCCAACTCCTTCCCAATCCAATCCTGAGACCCTTCAGATAGCATGAGATATATCTCAATGCTTCTAATACCAAACCACAGACCCATCCTATAACTTGAGATGTGATATCCAAATCCTTCCCCTTCCAAACCTGAGACCTTTCCGATAGCATGAGATGTGATATCCAACTCCTTCCCATTCCAATCATGAGGCCCTTCCTATAACATGAGATGTGATATCCAATTCCTTCCCAATCCAATCCTGAGACCCTTCCGATAGCATGAGATATGATATCTCAATGCTTCTAATACCAAACCACAGACCTGTCCTATAACTTGAGATGTGATATCCAACTCCTTCTTATTAAAATCCTGAGACCGTTCCGATAGCATGAGATGTGATATCCAACTCCTTCCAATTCAAACCTGTGACCCTTCCTATAGCATGAGATGGGATATCCAACTCCTTCCCAATCCAATCCTGAGACTCTTCCGATAGCATGAGATGTGATATCTTAATGCTTCTGCCAAACCTGAGACCTTCCTATGGCATGAGATGTGATATCCAACTCCTTCCCATTCCAATCCTGAGACCCGTCCTATGGCATGAGATGTGATATCCAACTCCTTCCCATTCCAATCCTGAGACCCGTCCTATACCATGAGATGTGATATCTCAATGCTTCTAATACCAAACCTGAGACTGTCCTATAACATGAGATGTGATATCTCAATGCTTCTAATAACAAACCTGAGACCCTTCCTATAACGAGATGTGATATCCAAATCCTTCCCAATCCAATCCTGAGACCCTTCCGACAGCATGAGATATGATATCTCAATGCTTCTAATACCAAACCACAGACCCGTCCTATAACTTGAGATGTGATATCCAAATCCTTACCCTTCCAAACCTGAGACCCTTCCTTTAGCATGAGATGTGATATCCAACGCCTTCCCATTCCAAACCTGAGACCCTTCCTATACCATGAGATGTGATATCCAACTCCTTCCCATTCCAATCCTGAGACCTTTCCTATAACATGAGATGTGATATCCAACTCCTTCCCAATCCAATCCTGAGACCCTTCAGATAGCATGAGATATATCTCAATGCTTCTAATACCAAACCACAGACCCATCCTATAACTTGAGATGTGATATCCAAATCCTTCCCCTTCCAAACCTGAGACCTTTCCTTTAGCATGAGATGTGATATCCAACTCCTTCCCATTCCAATCCTGAGACCCATCCTGTAGCATGAGATATGATATCCCAATGCTTCTACCAAAACTGAGACCTTTCCGATAGCATGAGATGTGATATCCAACTCCTTCCAATTCAAACCTGTGACCCTTCCTATAGCATGAGATGGGATATCCAACTCCTTCCCAATCCAATCCTGAAACTCTTAGATAGCATGAGATGTGATATCTTAATGCTTCTGCCAAACCTGAGACCTTCCTATGGCATGAGATGTGATATCCAACTCCTTCCCATTCCAATCCTGAGACCCGTCCTATGGCATGAGATGTGATATCCAACTCCTTCCCATTCCAATCCTGAGACCCGTCCTATACCATGAGATGTGATATCTCAATGCTTCTAATACCAAACCTGAGACTGTCCTATAACATGAGATGTGATATCTCAATGCTTCTAATAACAAACCTGAGACCCTTCCTATAACGAGATGTGATATCCAAATCCTTCCCAATCCAATCCTGAGACCCTTCCGACAGCATGAGATATGATATCTCAATGCTTCTAATACCAAACCACAGACCCGTCCTATAACTTGAGATGTGATATCCAAATCCTTACCCTTCCAAACCTGAGACCCTTCCTTTAGCATGAGATGTGATATCCAACGCCTTCCCATTCCAAACCTGAGACCCTTCCTATAACATGAGATGTGATATCCAACTCCTTCCCAATCCAATCCTGAGACCCTTCAGATAGCATGAGATATATCTCAATGCTTCTAATACCAAACCACAGACCCATCCTATAACTTGAGATGTGATATCCAAATCCTTCCCCTTCCAAACCTGAGACCTTTCCGATAGCATGAGATGTGATATCCAACTCCTTCCCATTCCAATCATGAGGCCCTTCCTATAGCATGAGATGTGATATCTCAATGCTTCTACCAAATCTGAGACCCTTCCTATAGCATGAAATGTGATATTCAACTCCTTCCCATCCAATCCTGAGACCCTTCCTATAGCATGAGATGTGATATCTCAATGCTATTAATACCAAACCTGAGACCCTCCCTATAGCATGAGATGTGATTTCCAACTCCTTCCCATTACAATCCTGAGACCCTTCCAATAGCCTGAGATGTGATATCCAACTCCTTCCCATTCCAATCATGAGGCCCTTCCTATAGCATATGATGTGATATCTCAATGCTTCTACCAAACCTGAGACCATTCCTATAGCATGAGATGTGATATCTCAATGCTCTTAATACCAAACCTGGGATAATTCCTATTGCAAGAGATGTGATATCCAAATGCTTCCCATTCCAAACCTGAGACCCTTCCTATAGGATGAGATGTGATATCTCAATGCTATTAATACCAAACCTGAGACCCTCCCTATAGCATGAGATGTGATTTCCAACTCCTTCCCATTCCAATCCTTTGACCCTTCCCATAGCCTGAGATGTGATATCCAACTACTTCCCATTCCAATCATGAGGCCCTTCCTATAGCATGAGATGTGATATCTCAATGCTTCTACCAAACCTGAGCCCCTTCCTATAGCATGAGATGTGGTATCCAATGCTTCAACCAAACCGGAGATCCTTCCTATAGCATGAGATGTGATATTCAACTCCATCACATTCCAATCCTGAGACCCTTCCGATAGGATGAGATTTATTATCTCACTCCTTCAAATACCAAACTTGAGTCCCTTCCTAAAGGATGAGATCTGATATCTCAGTGCTTCTAATACCAAACCTGAGTCCCTTCCTATAACATGAGATGTGATATCCAACTCCTTCCCATTCCAATCATGAGGCCCTTCCTATAGCATGAGATGTGATATCTCAATGCTTCTACCAAACCTGAGACCCTTCCTATAGCATGAGATGTGATATCTCAATGCTCTTAATACCAAACCTGCGATCATTCCTATAACATGAGATGTGATATCCAACTCCTTCCCATTCCAATCCTGAGCCCCTTCCATGAGATGTGATATCTCAATGCTTCTAATACCAAAGTTGGACCGTTCCTATAGCATGAGATGTGATATCCAACTCCTTCCCATTCCAATCCTGCATCCCTTCATTTAGCATGAGATTTGATATCTCAATGCTTCTAATACCAAACCTGAGACCCTTCCTATAACATGAGATGTTATATCCAACTCCTTCCGATTCCAATCCTGAGACCATTCTTATAGCATAAGTGATATCCAACTTCTTCCCATTCCAATCCTGCGTAACTTCATATAGCATGAAATTTGTTATCTTAGTGCTTCTAATACAAAACCTGAGACCCTTCCTTTAGCATGAGATGTGATATCCAACTCCTTCCCATTCCAATCCTGAGACCCTTCCTATAACATGAGATGTGATATCCAAGTCCTTCCCATTCCAATCCTGAGACCCTTCCTATAACATGAGATGTGATATCCAACACCTTCCCAATCCAATCCTGAGACCCTTCCGATAGCATGAGATATGATATCTCAATGCTTCTAATACCAAACCACAGACCTGTCCTATAACTTGAGATGTGATCTCCAACTCCTTCTTATTCCAATCCTGAGACCCTTCCGATAGCATGAGATGTGATATCCAACTCCTTCCAATTCAAACCTGTGACCATTCCTATAGCATGAGATGGGATATCCAACTCCTTCCCAATCCAATCCTGAGACCCTTCCGATAGCATGAGATGTGATATCTTAATGCTTCTGCCAAACCTGAGACCTTCCTATGGCATGAGATGCGATATCCAACTCATTCCTATTCCAATCCTGAGACCATTCCTATAACATGAGATGTGATATCCAACTCCTTCCCAATCCAATCCTGAGACCCTTCTGATAGCATGAGATATGATATCTCAATGCTTCTAATACCAAACCACAGACCTGTCCTATAACTTGAGATGTGATATCCAACTCCTTCTTATTGCAATCCTGAGACCGTTCCGATATCATGAGATGTGATATCCAACTCCTTCCAATTCAAACCTGTGACCCTTCCTATAGCATGAGATGGGATATCCAACTCCTTCCCAATCCAATCCTGAGACTCTTCCGATAGCATGAGATTTGATATCTTAATGCTTCTGCCAAACCTGAGACCTTCCTATGGCATGAGATGTGATATCCAACTCCTTCCCATTCCAATCCTGAGACCCGTCCTATGGCATGAGATGTGATATCCAACTCCTTCCCATTCCGATCCTGAGACCCGTCCTATACCATGAGATGTGATATCTCAATGCTTCTAATACCAAACCTGAGACTGTCCTATAGCATGAGATGTGATATCTCAATGCTTCTAATAACAAACCTGAGACCCTTCCTATAACGAGATGTGATATCCAAATCCTTCCCAATCCAATCCTGAGACCCTTCCGACAGCATGAGATATGATATCTCAATGCTTCTAATACCAAACCACAGACCCGTCCTATAACTTGAGATGTGATATCCAAATCCTTACCCTTCCAAACCTGAGACCCTTCCTTTAGCATGAGATGTGATATCCAACGCCTTCCCATTCCAAACCTGAGACCCTTCCTATACCATGAGATGTGATATCCAACTCCTTCCCATTCCAATCCTGAGACCCTTCCTATAACATGAGATGTGATATCCAACTCCTTCCCAATCCAATCCTGAGACCCTTCAGATAGCATGAGATATATCTCAATGCTTCTAATACCAAACCACAGACCCATCCTATAACTTGAGATGTGATATCCAAATCCTTCCCCTTCCAAACCTGAGACCTTTCCTTTAGCATGAGATGTGATATCCAACTCCTTCCCATTCCAATCCTGAGACCCATCCTGTAGCATGAGATATGATATCCCAATGCTTCTACCAAAACTGAGACCTTTCCGATAGCATGAGATGTGATATCCAACTCCTTCCAATTCAAACCTGTGACCCTTCCTATAGCATGAGATGGGATATCCAACTCCTTCCCAATCCAATCCTGAAACTCTTAGATAGCATGAGATGTGATATCTTAATGCTTCTGCCAAACCTGAGACCTTCCTATGGCATGAGATGTGATATCCAACTCCTTCCCATTCCAATCCTGAGACCCGTCCTATGGCATGAGATGTGATATCCAACTCCTTCCCATTCCAATCCTGAGACCCGTCCTATACCATGAGATGTGATATCTCAATGCTTCTAATACCAAACCTGAGACTGTCCTATAACATGAGATGTGATATCTCAATGCTTCTAATAACAAACCTGAGACCCTTCCTATAACGAGATGTGATATCCAAATCCTTCCCAATCCAATCCTGAGACCCTTCCGACAGCATGAGATATGATATCTCAATGCTTCTAATACCAAACCACAGACCCGTCCTATAACTTGAGATGTGATATCCAAATCCTTACCCTTCCAAACCTGAGACCCTTCCTTTAGCATGAGATGTGATATCCAACGCCTTCCCATTCCAAACCTGAGACCCTTCCTATACCATGAGATGTGATATCCAACTCCTTCCCATTCCAATCCTGAGACCCTTCCTATAACATGAGATGTGATATCCAACTCCTTCCCAATCCAATCCTGAGACCCTTCAGATAGCATGAGATATATCTCAATGCTTCTAATACCAAACCACCGACCCATCCTATAACTTGAGATGTGATATCCAAATCCTTCCCCTTCCAAACCTGAGACCTTTCCGATAGCATGAGATGTGATATCCAACTCCTTCCCATTCCAATCATGAGGCCCTTCCTATAGCATGAGATGTGATATCACAATGCTTCTACCAAATCTGAGACCCATCCTATAGCATGAAATGTGATATTCAACTCCTTCCCATCCAATCCTGAGACCCTTCCTATAGCATGAGATGTGATATCTCAATGCTATTAATACCAAACCTGAGACCCTCCCTATAGCATGAGATGTGATTTCCAACTCCTTCCCATTACAATCCTGAGACCCTTCCAATAGCCTGAGATGTGATATCCAACTCCTTCCCATTCCAATCATGAGGCCCTTCCTATAGCATGTGATGTGATATCTCAATGCTTCTACCAAACCTGAGACCATTCCTATAGCATGAGATGTGATATCTCAATGCTCTTAATACCAAACCTGGGATAATTCCTATTGCAAGAGATGTGATATCCAAATGTTTCCCATTCCAAACCTGAGACCCTTCCTATAGGATGAGATGTGATATCCAACGCCTTCCCATTCCAAACCTGAGACCCTTCCTATACCATGAGATGTGATATCCAACTCCTTCCCAATCCAATCCTGAGACCCTTCAGATAGCATGAGATATATCTCAATGCTTCTAATACCAAACCACAGACCCATCCTATAACTTGAGATGTGATATCCAAATCCTTCCCCTTCCAAACCTGAGACCTTTCCTTTAGCATGAGATGTGATATCCAACTCCTTCCCATTCCAATCCTTAGACCCATCCTGTAGCATGAGATATGATATCCCAATGCTTCTACCAAAACTGAGACCTTTCCGATAGCATGAGATGGGATATCCAACTCCTTCCCAATCCAATCCTGAAACTCTTAGATAGCATGAGATGTGATATCTCAATGCTTCTACCAAACCTGAGACCCTTCCTATAGCATGAGATGTGATATCCAACTCCTTCCCATTCCAATCCTGAGACCCTTCCTATAGCATGAGATGTGATATCTCAATGCTCTTAATACCAAACCTGCGATCATTCCTATAACATGAGATGTGATATCCAACTCCTTCCCATTCCAATCCTGAGCCCCTTCCATGAGATGTGATATCTCAATGCTTCTAATACCAAAGTTGGACCGTTCCTATAGCATGAGATGTGATATCCAACTCCTTCCCATTCCAATCCTGCGTCCCTTCATTTAGCATGAGATTTGATATCTCAATGCTTCTAATACCAAACCTGAGACCCTTCCTATAACATGAGATGTTATATCCAACTCCTTTTGATTCCAATCCTGAGACCCTTCTTATAGCATAAGTGATATCCAACTTCTTCCCATTCCAATCCTGCGTAACTTCATATAGCATGAAATTTGATATCTTAGTGCTTCTAATACAAAACCTGAGACCCTTCCTTTAGCATGAGATGTGATATCCAACTCCTTCCCATTCCAATCCTGAGACCCTTCCTATAACATGAGATGTGATATCCAAGTCCTTCCCATTCCAATCCTGAGACCCTTCCTATAACATGAGATGTGATATCCAACACCTTCCCAATCCAATCCTGAGACCCTTCCGATAGCATGAGATATGATATCTCAATGCTTCTAATACCAAACCACAGACCTGTCCTATAACTTGAGATGTGATCTCCAACTCCTTCTTATTCCAATCCTGAGACCCTTCCGATAGCATGAGATGTGATATCCAACTCCTTCCAATTCAAACCTGTGACCATTCCTATAGCATGAGATGGGATATCCAACTCCTTCCCAATCCAATCCTGAGACCCTTCCGATAGCATGAGATGTGATATCTTAATGCTTCTGCCAAACCTGAGACCTTCCTATGGCATGAGATGTGATATCCAACTCATTCCTATTCCAATCCTGAGACCCTTCCTATAACATGAGATGTGATATCCAACTCCTTCCCAATCCAATCCTGAGACCCTTCTGATAGCATGAGATATGATATCTCAATGCTTCTAATACCAAACCACAGACCTGTCCTATAACTTGAGATGTGATATCCAACTCCTTCTTATTGCAATCCTGAGACCGTTCCGATAGCATGAGATGTGATATCCAACTCCTTCCAATTCAAACCTGTGACCCTTCCTATAGCATGAGATGGGATATCCAACTCCTTCCCAATCCAATCCTGAGACTCTTCCGATAGCATGAGATGTGATATCTTAATGCTTCTGCCAAACCTGAGACCTTCCTATGGCATGAGATGTGATATCCAACTCCTTCCCATTCCAATCCTGAGACCCGTCCTATGGCATGAGATGTGATATCCAACTCCTTCCCATTCCGATCCTGAGACCCGTCCTATACCATGAGATGTGATATCTCAATGCTTCTAATACCAAACCTGAGACTGTCCTATAACATGAGATGTGATATCTCAATGCTTCTAATAACAAACCTGAGACCCTTCCTATAACGAGATGTGATATCCAAATCCTTCCCAATCCAATCCTGAGACCCTTCCGACAGCATGAGATATGATATCTCAATGCTTCTAATACCAAACCACAGACCCGTCCTATAACTTGAGATGTGATATCCAAATCCTTACCCTTCCAAACCTGAGACCCTTCCTTTAGCATGAGATGTGATATCCAACGCCTTCCCATTCCAAACCTGAGACCCTTCCTATACCATGAGATGTGATATCCAACTCCTTCCCATTCCAATCCTGAGACCCTTCCTATAACATGAGATGTGATATCCAACTCCTTCCCAATCCAATCCTGAGACCCTTCAGATAGCATGAGATATATCTCAATGCTTCTAATACCAAACCACAGACCCATCCTATAACTTGAGATGTGATATCCAAATCCTTCCCCTTCCAAACCTGAGACCTTTCCTTTAGCATGAGATGTGATATCCAACTCCTTCCCATTCCAATCCTTAGACCCATCCTGTAGCATGAGATATGATATCCCAATGCTTCTACCAAAACTGAGACCTTTCCGATAGCATGAGATGGGATATCCAACTCCTTCCCAATCCAATCCTGAAACTCTTAGATAGCATGAGATGTGATATCTTAATGCTTCTGCCAAACCTGAGACCTTCCTATGGCATGAGATGTGATATCCAACTCCTTCCCATTCCAATCCTGAGACCCGTCCTATGGCATGAGATGTGATATCCAACTCCTTCCCATTCCAATCCTGAGACCCGTCCTATACCATGAGATGTGATATCTCAATGCTTCTAATACCAAACCTGAGACTGTCCTATAACATGAGATGTGATATCTCAATGCTTCTAATAACAAACCTGAGACCCTTCCTATAACGAGATGTGATATCCAAATCCTTCCCAATCCAATCCTGAGACCCTTCCGACAGCATGAGATATGATATCTCAATGCTTCTAATACCAAACCACAGACCCGTCCTATAACTTGAGATGTGATATCCAAATCCTTACCTTTCCAAACCTGAGACCCTTCCTTTAGCATGAGATGTGATATCCAACGCCTTCCCATTCCAAACCTGAGACCCTTCCTATACCATGAGATGTGATATCCAACTCCTTCCCATTCCAATCCTGAGACCCTTCCTATAACATGAGATGTGATATCCAACTCCTTCCCAATCCAATCCTGAGACCCTTCAGATAGCATGAGATATATCTCAATGCTTCTAATACCAAACCACAGACCCATCCTATAACTTGAGATGTGATATCCAAATCCTTCCCCTTCCAAACCTGAGACCTTTCCGATAGCATGAGATGTGATATCCAACTCCTTCCCATTCCAATCATGAGGCCCTTCCTATAGCATGAGATGTGATATCTCAATGCTTCTACCAAATCTGAGACCCTTCCTATAGCATGAAATGTGATATTCAACTCCTTCCCATCCAATCCTGAGACCCTTCCTATAGCATGAGATGTGATATCTCAATGCTATTAATACCAAACCTGAGACCCTCCCTATAGCATGAGATGTGATTTCCAACTCCTTCCCATTACAATCCTGAGACCCTTCCAATAGCCTGAGATGTGATATCCAACTCCTTCCCATTCCAATCATGAGGCCCTTCCTATAGCATATGATGTGATATCTCAATGCTTCTACCAAACCTGAGACCATTCCTATAGCATGAGATGTGATATCTCAATGCTCTTAATACCAAACCTGGGATAATTCCTATTGCAAGAGATGTGATATCCAAATGCTTCCCATTCCAAACCTGAGACCCTTCCTATAGGATGAGATGTGATATCTCAATGCTATTAACACCAAACCTGAGACCCTCCCTATAGCATGAGATGTGATTTCCAACTCCTTCCCATTCCAATCCTTTGACCCTTCCCATAGCCTGAGATGTGATATCCAACTACTTCCCATTCCAATCATGAGGCCCTTCCTATAGCATGAGATGTGATATCTCAATGCTTCTACCAAACCTGAGACCCTTCCTATAGCATGAGATGGGATATCCAACTCCTTCCCAATCCAATCCTGAGACTCTTCCGATAGCATGAGATGTGATATCTTAATGCTTCTGCCAAACCTGAGACCTTCCTATGGCATGAGATGTGATATCCAACTCCTTCCCATTCCAATCCTGAGACCCGTCCTATGGCATGAGATGTGATATCCAACTCCTTCCCATTCCAATCCTGAGACCCGTCCTATACCATGAGATGTGATATCTCAATGCTTCTAATACCAAACCTGAGACTGTCCTATAACATGAGATGTGATATCTCAATGCTTCTAATAACAAACCTGAGACCCTTCCTATAACGAGATGTGATATCCAAATCCTTCCCAATCCAATCCTGAGACCCTTCCGACAGCATGAGATATGATATCTCAATGCTTCTAATACCAAACCACAGACCCGTCCTATAACTTGAGATGTGATATCCAAATCCTTACCCTTCCAAACCTGAGACCCTTCCTTTAGCATGAGATGTGATATCCAACGCCTTCCCATTCCAAACCTGAGACCCTTCCTATACCATGAGATGTGATATCCAACTCCTTCCCATTCCAATCCTGAGACCCTTCCTATAACATGAGATGTGATATCCAACTCCTTCCCAATCCAATCCTGAGACCCTTCAGATAGCATGAGATATATCTCAATGCTTCTAATACCAAACCACAGACCCATCCTATAACTTGAGATGTGATATCCAAATCCTTCCCCTTCCAAACCTGAGACCTTTCCTTTAGCATGAGATGTGATATCCAACTCCTTCCCATTCCAATCCTGAGACCCATCCTGTAGCATGAGATATGATATCCCAATGCTTCTACCAAAACTGAGACCTTTCCGATAGCATGAGATGTGATATCCAACTCCTTCCAATTCAAACCTGTGACCCTTCCTATAGCATGAGATGGGATATCCAACTCCTTCCCAATCCAATCCTGAAACTGTTAGATAGCATGAGATGTGATATCTTAATGCTTCTGCCAAACCTGAGACCTTCCTATGGCATGAGATGTGATATCCAACTCCTTCCCATTCCAATCCTGAGACCCGTCCTATGGCATGAGATGTGATATCCAACTCCTTCCCATTCCAATCCTGAGACCCGTCCTATACCATGAGATGTGATATCTCAATGCTTCTAATACCAAACCTGAGACTGTCCTATAACATGAGATGTGATATCTCAATGCTTCTAATAACAAACCTGAGACCCTTCCTATAACGAGATGTGATATCCAAATCCTTCCCAATCCAATCCTGAGACCCTTCCGACAGCATGAGATATGATATCTCAATGCTTCTAATACCAAACCACAGACCCGTCCTATAACTTGAGATGTGATATCCAAATCCTTACCCTTCCAAACCTGAGACCCTTCCTTTAGCATGAGATGTGATATCCAACGCCTTCCCATTCCAAACCTGAGACCCTTCCTATACCATGAGATGTGATATCCAACTCCTTCCCATTCCAATCCTGAGACCCTTCCTATAACATGAGATGTGATATCCAACTCCTTCCCAATCCAATCCTGAGACCCTTCAGATAGCATGAGATATATCTCAATGCTTCTAATACCAAACCACAGACCCATCCTATAACTTGAGATGTGATATCCAAATCCTTCCCCTTCCAAACCTGAGACCTTTCCGATAGCATGAGATGTGATATCCAACTCCTTCCCATTCCAATCATGAGGCCCTTCCTATAACATGAGATGTGATATCCAATTCCTTCCCAATCCAATCCTGAGACCCTTCCGATAGCATGAGATATGATATCTCAATGCTTCTAATACCAAACCACAGACCTGTCCTATAACTTGAGATGTGATATCCAACTCCTTCTTATTAAAATCCTGAGACCGTTCCGATAGCATGAGATGTGATATCCAACTCCTTCCAATTCAAACCTGTGACCCTTCCTATAGCATGAGATGGGATATCCAACTCCTTCCCAATCCAATCCTGAGACTCTTCCGATAGCATGAGATGTGATATCTTAATGCTTCTGCCAAACCTGAGACCTTCCTATGGCATGAGATGTGATATCCAACTCCTTCCCATTCCAATCCTGAGACCCGTCCTATGGCATGAGATGTGATATCCAACTCCTTCCCATTCCAATCCTGAGACCCGTCCTATACCATGAGATGTGATATCTCAATGCTTCTAATACCAAACCTGAGACTGTCCTATAACATGAGATGTGATATCTCAATGCTTCTAATAACAAACCTGAGACCCTTCCTATAACGAGATGTGATATCCAAATCCTTCCCAATCCAATCCTGAGACCCTTCCGACAGCATGAGATATGATATCTCAATGCTTCTAATACCAAACCACAGACCCGTCCTATAACTTGAGATGTGATATCCAAATCCTTACCCTTCCAAACCTGAGACCCTTCCTTTAGCATGAGATGTGATATCCAACGCCTTCCCATTCCAAACCTGAGACCCTTCCTATACCATGAGATGTGATATCCAACTCCTTCCCATTCCAATCCTGAGACCTTTCCTATAACATGAGATGTGATATCCAACTCCTTCCCAATCCAATCCTGAGACCCTTCAGATAGCATGAGATATATCTCAATGCTTCTAATACCAAACCACAGACCCATCCTATAACTTGAGATGTGATATCCAAATCCTTCCCCTTCCAAACCTGAGACCTTTCCTTTAGCATGAGATGTGATATCCAACTCCTTCCCATTCCAATCCTGAGACCCATCCTGTAGCATGAGATATGATATCCCAATGCTTCTACCAAAACTGAGACCTTTCCGATAGCATGAGATGTGATATCCAACTCCTTCCAATTCAAACCTGTGACCCTTCCTATAGCATGAGATGGGATATCCAACTCCTTCCCAATCCAATCCTGAAACTCTTAGATAGCATGAGATGTGATATCTTAATGCTTCTGCCAAACCTGAGACCTTCCTATGGCATGAGATGTGATATCCAACTCCTTCCCATTCCAATCCTGAGACCCGTCCTATGGCATGAGATGTGATATCCAACTCCTTCCCATTCCAATCCTGAGACCCGTCCTATACCATGAGATGTGATATCTCAATGCTTCTAATACCAAACCTGAGACTGTCCTATAACATGAGATGTGATATCTCAATGCTTCTAATAACAAACCTGAGACCCTTCCTATAACGAGATGTGATATCCAAATCCTTCCCAATCCAATCCTGAGACCCTTCCGACAGCATGAGATATGATATCTCAATGCTTCTAATACCAAACCACAGACCCGTCCTATAACTTGAGATGTGATATCCAAATCCTTACCCTTCCAAACCTGAGACCCTTCCTTTAGCATGAGATGTGATATCCAACGCCTTCCCATTCCAAACCTGAGACCCTTCCTATAACATGAGATGTGATATCCAACTCCTTCCCAATCCAATCCTGAGACCCTTCAGATAGCATGAGATATATCTCAATGCTTCTAATACCAAACCACAGACCCATCCTATAACTTGAGATGTGATATCCAAATCCTTCCCCTTCCAAACCTGAGACCTTTCCGATAGCATGAGATGTGATATCCAACTCCTTCCCATTCCAATCATGAGGCCCTTCCTATAGCATGAGATGTGATATCTCAATGCTTCTACCAAATCTGAGACCCTTCCTATAGCATGAAATGTGATATTCAACTCCTTCCCATCCAATCCTGAGACCCTTCCTATAGCATGAGATGTGATATCTCAATGCTATTAATACCAAACCTGAGACCCTCCCTATAGCATGAGATGTGATTTCCAACTCCTTCCCATTACAATCCTGAGACCCTTCCAATAGCCTGAGATGTGATATCCAACTCCTTCCCATTCCAATCATGAGGCCCTTCCTATAGCATATGATGTGATATCTCAATGCTTCTACCAAACCTGAGACCATTCCTATAGCATGAGATGTGATATCTCAATGCTCTTAATACCAAACCTGGGATAATTCCTATTGCAAGAGATGTGATATCCAAATGCTTCCCATTCCAAACCTGAGACCCTTCCTATAGGATGAGATGTGATATCTCAATGCTATTAATACCAAACCTGAGACCCTCCCTATAGCATGAGATGTGATTTCCAACTCCTTCCCATTCCAATCCTTTGACCCTTCCCATAGCCTGAGATGTGATATCCAACTACTTCCCATTCCAATCATGAGGCCCTTCCTATAGCATGAGATGTGATATCTCAATGCTTCTACCAAACCTGAGCCCCTTCCTATAGCATGAGATGTGGTATCCAATGCTTCAACCAAACCGGAGATCCTTCCTATAGCATGAGATGTGATATTCAACTCCATCACATTCCAATCCTGAGACCCTTCCGATAGGATGAGATTTATTATCTCACTCCTTCAAATACCAAACTTGAGTCCCTTCCTAAAGGATGAGATCTGATATCTCAGTGCTTCTAATACCAAACCTGAGTCCCTTCCTATAACATGAGATGTGATATCCAACTCCTTCCCATTCCAATCATGAGGCCCTTCCTATAGCATGAGATGTGATATCTCAATGCTTCTACCAAACCTGAGACCCTTCCTATAGCATGAGATGTGATATCTCAATGCTCTTAATACCAAACCTGCGATCATTCCTATAACATGAGATGTGATATCCAACTCCTTCCCATTCCAATCCTGAGCCCCTTCCATGAGATGTGATATCTCAATGCTTCTAATACCAAAGTTGGACCGTTCCTATAGCATGAGATGTGATATCCAACTCCTTCCCATTCCAATCCTGCATCCCTTCATTTAGCATGAGATTTGATATCTCAATGCTTCTAATACCAAACCTGAGACCCTTCCTATAACATGAGATGTTATATCCAACTCCTTCCGATTCCAATCCTGAGACCATTCTTATAGCATAAGTGATATCCAACTTCTTCCCATTCCAATCCTGCGTAACTTCATATAGCATGAAATTTGTTATCTTAGTGCTTCTAATACAAAACCTGAGACCCTTCCTTTAGCATGAGATGTGATATCCAACTCCTTCCCATTCCAATCCTGAGACCCTTCCTATAACATGAGATGTGATATCCAAGTCCTTCCCATTCCAATCCTGAGACCCTTCCTATAACATGAGATGTGATATCCAACACCTTCCCAATCCAATCCTGAGACCCTTCCGATAGCATGAGATATGATATCTCAATGCTTCTAATACCAAACCACAGACCTGTCCTATAACTTGAGATGTGATCTCCAACTCCTTCTTATTCCAATCCTGAGACCCTTCCGATAGCATGAGATGTGATATCCAACTCCTTCCAATTCAAACCTGTGACCATTCCTATAGCATGAGATGGGATATCCAACTCCTTCCCAATCCAATCCTGAGACCCTTCCGATAGCATGAGATGTGATATCTTAATGCTTCTGCCAAACCTGAGACCTTCCTATGGCATGAGATGCGATATCCAACTCATTCCTATTCCAATCCTGAGACCATTCCTATAACATGAGATGTGATATCCAACTCCTTCCCAATCCAATCCTGAGACCCTTCTGATAGCATGAGATATGATATCTCAATGCTTCTAATACCAAACCACAGACCTGTCCTATAACTTGAGATGTGATATCCAACTCCTTCTTATTGCAATCCTGAGACCGTTCCGATATCATGAGATGTGATATCCAACTCCTTCCAATTCAAACCTGTGACCCTTCCTATAGCATGAGATGGGATATCCAACTCCTTCCCAATCCAATCCTGAGACTCTTCCGATAGCATGAGATTTGATATCTTAATGCTTCTGCCAAACCTGAGACCTTCCTATGGCATGAGATGTGATATCCAACTCCTTCCCATTCCAATCCTGAGACCCGTCCTATGGCATGAGATGTGATATCCAACTCCTTCCCATTCCGATCCTGAGACCCGTCCTATACCATGAGATGTGATATCTCAATGCTTCTAATACCAAACCTGAGACTGTCCTATAGCATGAGATGTGATATCTCAATGCTTCTAATAACAAACCTGAGACCCTTCCTATAACGAGATGTGATATCCAAATCCTTCCCAATCCAATCCTGAGACCCTTCCGACAGCATGAGATATGATATCTCAATGCTTCTAATACCAAACCACAGACCCGTCCTATAACTTGAGATGTGATATCCAAATCCTTACCCTTCCAAACCTGAGACCCTTCCTTTAGCATGAGATGTGATATCCAACGCCTTCCCATTCCAAACCTGAGACCCTTCCTATACCATGAGATGTGATATCCAACTCCTTCCCATTCCAATCCTGAGACCCTTCCTATAACATGAGATGTGATATCCAACTCCTTCCCAATCCAATCCTGAGACCCTTCAGATAGCATGAGATATATCTCAATGCTTCTAATACCAAACCACAGACCCATCCTATAACTTGAGATGTGATATCCAAATCCTTCCCCTTCCAAACCTGAGACCTTTCCTTTAGCATGAGATGTGATATCCAACTCCTTCCCATTCCAATCCTGAGACCCATCCTGTAGCATGAGATATGATATCCCAATGCTTCTACCAAAACTGAGACCTTTCCGATAGCATGAGATGTGATATCCAACTCCTTCCAATTCAAACCTGTGACCCTTCCTATAGCATGAGATGGGATATCCAACTCCTTCCCAATCCAATCCTGAAACTCTTAGATAGCATGAGATGTGATATCTTAATGCTTCTGCCAAACCTGAGACCTTCCTATGGCATGAGATGTGATATCCAACTCCTTCCCATTCCAATCCTGAGACCCGTCCTATGGCATGAGATGTGATATCCAACTCCTTCCCATTCCAATCCTGAGACCCGTCCTATACCATGAGATGTGATATCTCAATGCTTCTAATACCAAACCTGAGACTGTCCTATAACATGAGATGTGATATCTCAATGCTTCTAATAACAAACCTGAGACCCTTCCTATAACGAGATGTGATATCCAAATCCTTCCCAATCCAATCCTGAGACCCTTCCGACAGCATGAGATATGATATCTCAATGCTTCTAATACCAAACCACAGACCCGTCCTATAACTTGAGATGTGATATCCAAATCCTTACCCTTCCAAACCTGAGACCCTTCCTTTAGCATGAGATGTGATATCCAACGCCTTCCCATTCCAAACCTGAGACCCTTCCTATACCATGAGATGTGATATCCAACTCCTTCCCATTCCAATCCTGAGACCCTTCCTATAACATGAGATGTGATATCCAACTCCTTCCCAATCCAATCCTGAGACCCTTCAGATAGCATGAGATATATCTCAATGCTTCTAATACCAAACCACCGACCCATCCTATAACTTGAGATGTGATATCCAAATCCTTCCCCTTCCAAACCTGAGACCTTTCCGATAGCATGAGATGTGATATCCAACTCCTTCCCATTCCAATCATGAGGCCCTTCCTATAGCATGAGATGTGATATCACAATGCTTCTACCAAATCTGAGACCCATCCTATAGCATGAAATGTGATATTCAACTCCTTCCCATCCAATCCTGAGACCCTTCCTATAGCATGAGATGTGATATCTCAATGCTATTAATACCAAACCTGAGACCCTCCCTATAGCATGAGATGTGATTTCCAACTCCTTCCCATTACAATCCTGAGACCCTTCCAATAGCCTGAGATGTGATATCCAACTCCTTCCCATTCCAATCATGAGGCCCTTCCTATAGCATGTGATGTGATATCTCAATGCTTCTACCAAACCTGAGACCATTCCTATAGCATGAGATGTGATATCTCAATGCTCTTAATACCAAACCTGGGATAATTCCTATTGCAAGAGATGTGATATCCAAATGTTTCCCATTCCAAACCTGAGACCCTTCCTATAGGATGAGATGTGATATCTCAATGCTATTAATACCAAACCTGAGACCCTCCCTATAGCATGAGATGTGATTTCCAACTCCTTCCCATTCCAATCCTTAGACCCTTCCCATAGCCTGAGATGTGATATCCAACTACTTCCCATTCCAATCATGAGGCCCTTCCTATAGCATGAGATGTGATATCTCAATGCTTCTACCAAACCTGAGACCCTTCCTATAGCATGAGATGTGGTATCCAATGCTTCAACCAAACCGGAGATCCTTCCTATAGCATGAGATGTGATATTCAACTCCATCACATTCCAATCCTGAGACCCTTCCGATAGGATGAGATTTATTATCTCACTCCTTCAAATACCAAACTTGAGTCCCTTCCTAAAGGATGAGATCTGATATCTCAGTGCTTCTAATACCAAACCTGAGTCCCTTCCTATAACATGAGATGTGATATCCAACTCCTTCCCATTCCAATCATGAGGCCCTTCCTATAGCATGAGATGTGATATCTCAATGCTTCTACCAAACCTGAGACCCTTCCTATAGCATGAGATGTGATATCCAACTCCTTCCCATTCCAATCCTGAGACCCTTCCTATAGCATGAGATGTGATATCTCAATGCTCTTAATACCAAACCTGCGATCATTCCTATAACATGAGATGTGATATCCAACTCCTTCCCATTCCAATCCTGAGCCCCTTCCATGAGATGTGATATCTCAATGCTTCTAATACCAAAGTTGGACCGTTCCTATAGCATGAGATGTGATATCCAACTCCTTCCCATTCCAATCCTGCGTCCCTTCATTTAGCATGAGATTTGATATCTCAATGCTTCTAATACCAAACCTGAGACCCTTCCTATAACATGAGATGTTATATCCAACTCCTTCCGATTCCAATCCTGAGACCCTTCTTATAGCATAAGTGATATCCAACTTCTTCCCATTCCAATCCTGCGTAACTTCATATAGCATGAAATTTGATATCTCAGTGCTTCTAATACAAAACCTGAGACCCTTCCTTTAGCATGAGATGTGATATCCAACTCCTTCCCATTCCAATCCTGAGACCCTTCCTATAACATGAGATGTGATATCCAAGTCCTTCCCATTCCAATCCTGAGACCCTTCCTATAACATGAGATGTGATATCCAACACCTTCCCAATCCAATCCTGAGACCCTTCCGATAGCATGAGATATGATATCTCAATGCTTCTAATACCAAACCACAGACCTGTCCTATAACTTGAGATGTGATCTCCAACTCCTTCTTATTCCAATCCTGAGAGCCTTCCGATAGCATGAGATGTGATATCCAACTCCTTCCAATTCAAACCTGTGACCCTTCCTATAGCATGAGATGGGATATCCAACTCCTTCCCAATCCAATCCTGAGACCCTTCCGATAGCATGAGATGTGATATCTTAATGCTTCTGCCAAACCTGAGACCTTCCTATGGCATGAGATGTGATATCCAACTCATTCCTATTCCAATCCTGAGACCCTTCCTATAACATGAGATGTGATATCCAACTCCTTCCCAATCCAATCCTGAGACCCTTCTGATAGCATGAGATATGATATCTCAATGCTTCTAATACCAAACCACAGACCTGTCCTATAACTTGAGATGTGATATCCAACTCCTTCTTATTCCAATCCTGAGACCCTTCCGATAGCATGAGATGTGATATCCAACTCCTTCCAATTCAAACCTGTGACCCTTCCTATAGCATGAGATGGGATATCCAACTCCTTCCCAATCCAATCCTGAGACCCTTCCGATAGCATGAGATGTGATATCTTAATGCTTCTGCCAAACCTGAGACCTTCCTATGGCATGAGATGTGATATCCAACTCATTCCCATTCCAATCCTGAGACCCTTCCTATAACATGAGATGTGATATCCAACTCCTTCCCAATCCAATCCTGAGACCCTTCTGATACCATGAGATATGATATCTCAATGCTTCTAATACCAAACCACAGACCTGTCCTATAACTTGAGATGTGATATCCAACTCTTTCTTATTCCAATCCTGAGACCCTTCCGATAGCATGAGATGGGATATCCAACTCCTTCCCAATCCAATCCTGAGACCCTTCCGATAGCATGAGATGTGATATCCAACTCATTCCCATTCCAATCCTGAGACCCGTCCTATGGCATGAGATGTGATATCCAACTCCTTCCCATTCCAATCCTGAGACCCGTCCTATACCATGAGATGTGATATCTCAATGCTTCTAATACCAAACCTGAGACTGTCCTATAACATTAGATGTGATATCTCAATGCTTCTAATACCAAACCTGAGACCCTTCCTATAACGAGATGTGATATCCAAATCCTTCCCAATCCAATCCTGAGACCCTTCCGACAGCATGAGATATGACATCTCAATGCTTCTAATACCAAACCACAGACCCGTCCTATAACTTGAGATGTGATATCCAAATCCTTCCCCTTCCAAACCTGAGACCCTTCCTTTAGCATGAGATGTGATATCCAACGCCTTCCTATTCCAATCCTGAGACCCGTCTTATATCATGAGATGTGATATCCAACTCCTTCCTAATCCAATCCTGAGACCCTTTAGATAGCATGAGATATATCTCAATGCTTCTAATACCAAACCACAGACCTATCCTATAACTTGAGATGTGATATCCAAATCCTTCCCCTTCCAAACCTGAGACCTTTCCTTTAACATGAGATGTGATATCCAACTCCTTCCCATTCCAATCCTGAGACCCTTCCTGTAGCATGAGATGTGATATCCCAATGCTTCTACCAAACCTGAGACCTTTCCGATAGCATGAGATGTGATATCCAACTCCTTCCCATTCCAATCATGAGGCCCTTCCTATAGCATGAGATGTGATATCTCAATGCTTCTACCAAATCTGAGACCCTTCCTATAGCATGAAATATGATATCCAACTCCTTCCCATCCAATCCTGAGACCCTTCCAATAGCATGAGATGTGATATCTCACTGCTATTAATACCAAACCTGAGACCCTCCTTATAGCATGAGATGTGATATCCAACTCCTTCCCATTACAATCCTGAGACCCTTCCAATAGCCTGAGATGTGATATCCAACTCCTTCCCATTCCAATCATGAGGCCCTTCCTATAGCATGAGATGTGATATCTCAATGCTTCTACCAAACCTGAGACCCTTCCTATAGCATGAGATGTGATATCTCAATGCTCTTAATACCAAACCTGGGATCATTCCTATTGCAAGAGATGTGATATCCAAATGCTTCCCATTCCAAACCTGGGAACCTTCCTATAGGATGAGATGTGATATCCAACTCCTTCCCATTCCAATCCTGAGACCCTTCCTATAGCATGAGATGATATCCAACTCCTTCCCATTCCAATCCTGCGACCCTTCCTATAGCATGAGATGTGATATCTCAATGCTTCTACCAAACCTGAGATCCTTCCTATAGCATGAGATGTGATATTCAACTCCTTCCCATTCCAATCCTGAGACCCTTCCGATAGGATGAGATTTATTATCTCACTCCTTCAAATACCAAACTTGAGTCCCTCCCTAAAGGATGAGATCTGATATCTCAGTGCTTCTAATACCAAATCTGAGTCCCTTCCTATAACATGAGATGTGATAACCAACTCCTTCCCATTCCAATCATGAGGCCCTTCCTATAGCATGAGATGTGATATCTCAATGCTTCTACTAAACCTGAGACCCTTCTGACAGTCCCCTTGTGACTGTCCTTTTTTAATATAATGGTTTTGTAGCTTGGGATCACCTGGGACCCGTCCTATACCATGAGATGTGATGTCTCAATGCTCTTAATACCAAACCTAGGATCATTCCTATAACATGAGATGTGATATCCAACTCCTTCCCATTCCAATCCTGAGCCCCTTCAATGAGATGTGATATCTCAATGCTTCTAATACCAAACCTGAGACCATTCCTATTGCGAGAGATGTGATATCCAAATCCTTCCCATTCCAAACCTGAGACACTTCCTATGGCAGGAGATGTGATATCCAACTTCTTCCCATTCCAATCCTGCGTCTCTTCATATAGCATGAAATGTGATATCTCAGTGCTTCTAATACAAAACCTGAGACCCTTCCTTTAGCATGATATGTGATATCCAACTCCTTCCCATTCCAATCCTGAGACCTTTCCTATAACATGAGATGTGATATCCAAGTCCTTCCCATTCCAATCCTGAGACCCTTCCTATAACATGAGATGTGATATCCAACTCCTTCCAAATCCAATCCTGAGACCCTTCCGATAGCATGAGATATGATATCTCAATGCTTCTAATACCAAACTACAGACCTGTCCTATAACTTGAGATGCGATATCCAACTCCTTCCCATTCCAATCCTGAGACCCTTCCGATAGCATGAGACGTGATATCCAACTCCTTCCAATTCGAACCTGTGACCCTTCCTACAGCATGAGATGGGATATCCAACTCAATCCCAATCCAATCCTGAGACCCTTCCGATAGCATGAGATGTGATATCTTAATGCTTCTACCAAACCTGAGACCTTCCTATGGCATGAGATGTGATATCCAACTCCTTCCCATTCCAATCATGAGGCCCTTCCTATAGCATGAGATGTGATATCTCAATGCTTCTAATACCAAACCTGAGACTGTCCTATAACATGAGATGTGATATCTCAATGCTTCTAATAACAAACCTGAGACCCTTCCTATAACATGAGATGTGATGTCCAAGTCCTTCCCATTCCAATCCTGAGACCCTTCCTATAACATGAGATGTGATATCCAACTCCTTTCCAATCCAATCCTGAGACTCTTCCGATAGCATGAGATGTGATATCCCAATGCTTCTACCAAACCTGAGACCTTTCCGATAGCATGAGATGTGATATCCAACTCCTTCCCATTCCAATCATGAGGCCCTTCCTATAGCATGAGATGTGATATCTCAATGCTTCTACCAAACCTGAGACCCTTCCTATAGCATGAAATGTGATATCCAACTCCTTCCCAATCAATCCTGAGACCCTTCCTATAGCATGAGATGTGATATCTCAATGCTATTAATACCAAACCTGAGACCCTCCCTATAGCATGAGATGTGATATCCAACTCCTTCCCATTCCAATCCTTTGACCCGTCACATAGCCTTGCTGTGATATCCAACTCCTTCCCATTCCAATCATGAAGCCCTTCCTATAGCATAAGATGTGATATCTCAATGTTTCTACCAAACCTGAGACCCTTCCTATAGCATGAGATGTGATATCCAACTCCTTCCCATTACAATCCTGAGACCCTTCCTATAGCATGAGATGTGATATCTCAATGCTCTTAATACCAAACCTGGGATCATTCCTATAACATGAGATGTGATATCCAACTCCTTCCCATTCCAATCCTGAGCCCCTTCCATGAGATGTGATATCTCAATGCTTCTAACACCAAAGTTGGACCGTTCCTATAGCATGAGATGTGATATCCAACTCCTTCCCATTCCAATCCTGAGACCCTTCCGATAGCATTAGATGTGATATCTCAATGCTTCTAATATCAAACCTGAGACCCTCCCTATAGCATGAGATGTGATATCCAACTCCTTCCCATTCCAATCCTGAGACCTTTCCTATAACATGAGATGTGATATCCAAGTCCTTCCCATTCCAATCCTGAGACCCTTCCTATAACATGAGATGTGATATCCAACTCCTTCCCAATCCAATCCTGAGACCCTTCCGATAGCATGAGATATGATATCTCAATGCTTCTAATACCAAACCACAGACCTGTCCTATACCTTGAGATGTGATATCCAACTCCTTCTTATTCCAATCCTGAGACCCTTCCGATAGCATGAGATGTGATATCCAACTCCTTCCAATTCAAACCTGTGACCCTTCCTATAGCATGAGATGGGATATCCAACTCCTTCCCAATCCAATCCTGAGACCCTTCCGATAGCATGAGATGTGATATCTTAATGCTTCTGCCAAACCTGAGACCTTCCTATGGCATGAGATGTGATATCCAACTCATTCCCATTCCAATCCTGAGACCCTTCCTATAACATGAGATGTGATATCCAACTCCTTCCCAATCCAATCCTGAGACCCTTCTGATAGCATGAGATATGATATCTCAATGCTTCTAATACCAAACCACAGACCTGTCCTATAACTTGAGATGTGATATCCAACTCCTTCTTATTCCAATCCTGAGACCCTTCCGATAGCATGAGATGTGATATCCAACTCCTTCCAATTCAAACCTGTGACCCTTCCTATAGCATGAGATGGGATATCCAACTCCTTCCCAATCCAATCCTGAGACCCTTCCGATAGCATGAGATGTGATATCTTAATGCTTCTGCCAAACCTGAGACCTTCCTATGGCATGAGATGTGATATCCAACTCATTCCCATTCCAATCCTGACACCCTTCCTATAACATGAGATGTGATATCCAACTCCTTCCCAATCCAATTCTGAGACCCTTCTGATACCATGAGATATGATATCTCAATGCTTCTAATACCAAACCACAGACCTGTCCTATAACTTGAGATGTGATATCCAACTCCTTCTTATTCCAATCCTGAGATCCTTCCGATAGCATGAGATGGGATATCCAACTCCTTCCCAATCCAATCCTGAGACCCTTCCGATAGCATGAGATGTGATATCCAACTCATTCCCATTCCAATCCTGAGACCCGTCCTATGGCATGAGATGTGATATCCAACTCCTTCCCATTCCAATCCTGAGACCCGTCCTATACCATGAGATGTGATATCTCAATGCTTCTAATACCAAACCTGAGACTGTCCTATAACATTAGATGTGATATCTCAATGCTTCTAATAACAAACCTGAGACCCTTCCTATAACGAGATGTGATATCCAAATCCTTCCCAATCCAATCCTGAGACCCTTCCGACATCATGAGATATGACATCTCAATGCTTCTAATACCAATCCACAGACCCGTCCTATAACTTGAGATGTGATATCCAAATCCTTCCCCTTCCAAACCTGAGACCCTTCCTTTAGCATGAGATGTGATATCCAACGCCTTCCTATTCCAAACCTGAGACCCTTCTTATATCATGCGATGTGATATCCAACTCCTTCCTAATCCAATCCTGAGACCCTTTAGATAGCATGAGATATATCTCAATGCTTCTAATACCAAACCAAAGACCCATCCTATAACTTGAGATGTGATATCCAAATCCTTCCCCTTCCAAACCTGAGACCTTTCCTTTAACATGAGATGTGATATCCAACTCCTTCCCATTCCAATCCTGAGACCCTTCCTGTAGCATGAGATGTGATATCCCAATGCTTCTACCAAACCTGAGACCTTTCCGATAGCATGAGATGTGATATCCAACTCCTTCCCATTCCAATCATGAGGCCCTTCCTATAGCATGAGATGTGATATCTCAATGCTTCTACCAGATCTGAGACCCTTCCTATAGCATGAAATATGATATCCAACTCTTTCCCATCCAATCCTGAGACCCTTCCAAAAGCATGAGATGTGATATCTCACTGCTATTAATACCAAACCTGAGACCCTCCCTATAGCATGAGATGTGATATCCAACTCCTTCCCATTACCATCCTGAGACCCTTCCAATAGCCTGAGATGTGATATCCAACTCCTTCCCATTCCAATCATGAGGCCCTTCCTATAGCATGAGATGTGATATCTCAATGCTTCTACCAAACCTGAGACCCTTCCTATAGCATGAGATGTGATATCTCAATGCTCTTAATACCAAACCTGGGATCATTCCTATTGCAAGAGATGTGATATCCAAATGCTTCCCATTCCAAACCTGAGAACCTTCCTATAGGATGAGATGTGATATCCAACTCCTTCCCATTCCAATCCTGAGACCCTTCCTATAGCATGAGATGATATCCAACTCCTTCCCATTCCAATCCTGAGTCCCTCCCTAAAGGATGAGATCTGATATCTCAGTGCTTCTAATACCAAACCTGAGTCCCTTCCTATAACATGAGATGTGATAACCAACTCCTTCCCATTCCAATCATGAGGCCCTTCCTATAGCATGAGATGTGATATCTCAATGCTTCTACCAAACCTGAGACCCTTCTGACAGTCCCCTTGTGACTGTCTTTTTTTAATATAATGGTTTTGTAGCTTGGGATCACCTGGGACCCGTCCTATACCATGAGATGTGATGTCTCAATGCTCTTAATACCAAACCTGGGATCATTCCTATAACATGAGATGTGATATCCAACTCCTTCCCATTCCAATCCTGAGCCCCTTCCATGAGATGTGATACCTCAATGCTTCTAATACCAAAGTTGGACCGTTCCTATAGCATGAGATGTAATATCCAAACTCCTTCCCATTCCAATCCTGCGTCCCTTCATTTAGCATGAGATTTGATATCTCAGTGCTTCTAATACCAAACCTGACACCCTTCCTATAACATGAGATGTTATATCCAACTCCTTCCGATTCCAGCCCTGAGACCCTTCCTATACCATGAGATGAGATATCTCAATGTTTCTAATACCAAACCTGAGACCATTCCTATTGCGAGAGATGTGATATCCAAATCCTTCCCATTCCAAACCTGAGACCCTTCCTATAGCATGAGATGTGATATCCAACTTCTTCCCATTCCAATCCTGCGTCTCTTCATATAGCATGAGATGTGATATCCAACTCCTTCCCAATCCAATCCTGAGACCCTTCCGATAGCATGAGATATGATATCTCAATGCTTCTAATACCAAACCACAGACCTGTCCTATAACTTGAGATGTGATATCCAACTCCTTCCCATTCCAATCCTGAGACCCTTCCGATAGCATGAGACGTGATATCCAACTCCTTCCAATTCAAACCTGTGACCCTTCCTACAGCATGAGATGGGATATCCAACTCCTTCCCAATCCAATCCTGAGACCCTTTCGATAGCATGAGATGTGATATCTTAATGCTTCTACCAAACCTGAGACCTTCCTATGGCATGAGATGTGATATCCAACTCCTTCCCATTCCAATCATGAGGCCCTTCCTATAGCATGAGATGTGATATCTCAATGCTTCTAATACCAAACCTGAGACTGTCCTATAACATGATATGTGATATCTCAATGCTTCTAATAACAAACCTGAGACCCTTCCTATAACATGAGATGTGATGTCCAACTCCTTCCCATTCCAATCCTGAGACCCTTCCTATAACATGAGATGTGATATCCAACTCCTTCCCAATCCAATCCTGGACCCTTCCGATAGCATGAGATGTGATATCCCAATGCTTCTACCAAACCTGAGACCTTTCCGATAGCATGAGATGTGATATCCAACTCCTTCCCATTCCAATCATGAGGCCCTTCCTATAAGCATGAGATGTGATATCTCAATGCTTCTACCAAACCTGAGACCCTTCCTATAGCATGAAATTTGATATCCAACTCCTTCCCATCCAATCCTGAGACCCTTCCTATACCATGAGATGTGATATCTCAATGCTTCTAATACCGAACCTGAGACTGTCCTATAACTTGAGATGTGATATCTCAATGCTTCTAATAACAAACCTGACACCCTTCCTATAACATGAGATGTGATGTCCAAGTCCTTCCCATTCCAATCCTGAGACCCTTCCGATAGCATGAGATGTGATATCCCAATGCTTCTACCAAACCTGATACCTTTCCGATAGCATGAGATGTGATATCCAACTCCTTCCCATTCCAATCATGAGGCCCTTCCTATAGCATGAGATGTGATATCTCAATGCTTCTACCAAACCTGAGACCCTTCCTATAGCATGAAATGTGATATCCAACTCCTTCCCATCCAATCCTGAGACCCTTCCTATAGCATGAGATGTGATATCTCAATGCTATTAATACCAAACCTGAGACCCTCCCTATAGCATGAGATGTGATATCCAACTCCTTCCCATTCCAATCCTTTGACCCTTCCCATAGCCTGAGATGTGATATCCAACTCCTTCCCATTCCAATCATGAAGCCCTTCCTATAGCATAAGATGTGATATCTCAATGCTTCTACCAAACCTGAGACCCTTCCTATAGCATGAGATGTGATATCCAACTCCTTCCCATTCCAATCCTGAGACCCTTCCTATAGCATGAGATGTGATATCTCAATGCTCTTAATACCCAACCTGGGATCATTCCTATAACATGAGATGTGATATCCAACTCCTTCCCATTCCAATCCTGAGCCCCTTCCATGAGATGTGATATCTCAATGCTTCTAATACCAAAGTTGGACCGTTCCTATAGCATGAGATGTGATATCCAACTCCTTCCCATTCCAATCCTGCGTCCCTTCATTTAGCATGAGATTTGATATCTCAGTGCTTCTAATACCAAACCTGAGACCCTTCCTATAACATGAGATGTTATATCCAACTACTTCCGATTCCAATACTGAGACCCTTCCTATACCATGAGATGAGATATCTCAATGTTTCTAATACCAAACCTGAGACCCTCCCTATAGCATGAGATGTGATGTCCAACTCCTTCCCATTCCAATCCTGAGACCCTTCCTACAGCATGAGATGTGATATCTCAATGCTATTAATACCAAACCTGAGATCCTTCCTATAACATGAGATGTGATATCCAACGGCTTCCCATTCCAAACCTGAGACCCTTCCTATATCATGAGATATGCTATCCAACTCCTTCCCATTCCAATCCTGAGACCCTTCCTATAGCATGAGATGTGATATCTCAATGCTTGTAATACAAAACTTGAGACCCTTCCTATAGCATGAGATGTGATATCCAACTCCTTCCCATTCCTATCCTGAGACCCTTCTGATAGCATGAGATGTGATATCTCAATGCTTCTAATACCAAACTTGAGACCCTCCCTATAGCGAGATGTGATATCAAAGTCCTTCCCATTCCAATCCTGATACCCTTCCTATAACATGAGATGTGATATCCAACTCCTTCCAATTCCAACCTGTGACCCTTCCTGTAGCATGAGATGGGATATCGAACTCCTTCCCAATCCAATCCTGAGACCCTTCTGATAGCATGAGATGTGATATCTTAATGCTTCTACCAAACCTGAGACATTCCTAAGGCATGAGATGTGATATCAAACTCCTTCCCATTCCAATCCTGAGTCCCGTCTTATACCATGAGATGTTATATCTCAATGCTTCTAATACCAAACCTGAGACTGTCCTATAACATGAGATGTGATATCTCAATGCTTCTAATAACAAACCTGAGACCCTTCCTATAACATGAGATGTGATGTCCAAGTCCTTCCCATTCCAATCCTGAGACCCTTCCTATAACATGAGATGTGATATCCAACTCCTTCCCAATCCAATCCTGAGACCCTTCCGATAGCATGAGATGTGATATCTTAATGCTTCTACCACACCTGAGACCTTCCTATGGCATGAGATGTGATATCCAACTCCTTCCCATTCCAATCCTGAGACCAGTCCTATACCATGAGATGTGATATCTCAATGCTTCGAATACCAAACCTGAGACTGTCCTATAACATGAGATGTGATATCTCAATGCTTCTAATAACAAACCTGAGACCCTTCCTATAACATGAGATGTGATGTCCAAGTCCTTCCCATTCCAATCCTGAGACCCTTCCTATAACATGAGATGTGATATCCAACTCCTTCCCAATCCAATCCTGAGACCCTTCCGATAGCATGAGATGTGATATCCCAATGCTTCTACCAAACCTGAGACCTTTCCGATAGCATGAGATGTGATATCCAACTCCTTCCCATTGCAATCATGAGGCCCTTCCTATAGCATGAGATGTGATATCTCAATGCTTCTACCAAACCTGAGACCCTTCCTATAGCATGAAATGTGATATCCAACTCCTTCCCATCCAATCCTGAGTCCCTTCCTATAGCATGAGATGTGATATCTCAATGCTATTAATACCAAACCTGAGACCCTCCCTATAGCATGAGAGGTGATATCCAACTCCTTCCCATTCCAATCCTTTGACCCTTCCCATAGCCTGAGATGTGATATCCAACTCCTTCCCATTCCAATCATGAGGCCCTTCCTATAGCATGAGATGTGATATCTCAATGCTTCTACCAAACCTGAGACCCTTCCTGTAGCATGAGATGTGATATCCAACTCCTTGCCATTCCAATCCTGAGACCCTTCCTATAGCATGAGATGATATCCAACTCCTTCCCATTCCAATCCTGAGACCCTTCCTATAGCATGAGATGTGATATCTCAATGCTTCTACCAAACCGGAGATCCTTCCTATAGCATGAGATGTGATATTCAACTCCTTCCCATTCCAATCCTGAGACCCTTCCGATAGGATGAGATTTATTATCTCACTCCTTCAAATACCAAACTTGAGTCCCTTCCTAAAGGATGAGATCTGACATCTCAGTGCTTCTAATACCAAACCTGAGTCCCTTCCTATAACATGAGATGTGATATCCAACTCCTTCCCATTCCAATCATGAGGCCCTTCCATGAGATGTGATATCTCAATGCTTCTACCAAACCTGAGACCCTTCCTATAGCATGAGATGTGATATCCAACTCCTTCCCATTCCAATCCTGAGACCCTTCCTATAGCATGAGATGTGATATCCAACTTCTTCCCATTCCAATCCTGCGTATCTTCATGTAGCATGAAATTTGATATCTCAGTGCTTCTAATACAAAACCTGAGACCCTTCCTTTGGCATGAGATGTGATATCCAACTCCTTCCCATTCCAATCCTGAGACCCTTCCTATAACATGAGATGTGATATCCAAGTCCTTCCCATTCCAATCCTGAGACCCTTCCTATAACATGAGATGTGATATCCAACTCATTCCCAATCCAATCCTGAGACCCTTCCGATAGCATGAGATATGATATCTCAATGCTTCTCATACCAAACCACAGACCTGTCCTATAACTTGAGATGTGATATCCAACTCCTTCTTATTCCAATCCTGAGACCCTTCCGATAGCATGAGATGTGATATCCAACTCCTTCCAATTCAAACCTGTGGCCCTTCCTATAGCATGAGATGGGATATCCAACTCCTTCCCAATCCATCCTGAGACCCTTCCGATAGCATGAGATGTGATATCGTAATGCTTCTGCCAAACCTGAGACCTTCCTATGGCATGAGATGTGATATCCAACTCATTCCCATTCCAATCCTGAGACCCTTCCTATAACATGAGATGTGATATCCAACTCCTTCCCAATCCAATCCTGAGACCCTTCTGATAGCATGAGATATGATATCTCAATGCTTCTAATACCAAACCACAGACCTGTCCTATAACTTGAGATGTGATATCCAACTCCTTCTTATTCCAAACCTGAGACCCTTCCGATAGCATGAGATGGGATATCCAACTCCTTCCCAATCCAATCCTGAGACCCTTCCGATAGCATGAGATGTGATATCTTAATGCTTCTGCCAAACCTGAGACCTTCCTATGGCATGAGATGTGATATCCAACTCATTCCCATTCCAATCCTGAGACCCGTCCTATGGCATGAGATGTGATATCCAACTCCTTCCCATTCCAATCTTGAGACCCGTCCTATACCATGAGATGTGATATCTCAATGCTTCTAATACCAAACCTGAGACTGTCCTATAACATTAGATGTGATATTTCAATGGTTCTAATAACAAACCTGAGACCCTTCCTATAACGAGATGTGATATCCAAATCCTTCCCAATCCAATCCTGAGACCCTTCCGACAGCATGAGATATGACATCTCAATGCTTCTAATAACAAACCACAGACCCGTCCTATAACTTGAGATGTGATATCCAAATCTTTCCCCTTCCAAACCTGAGACCCTTCCTTTAGCATGAGATGTGATATCCAACGCCTTCCTATTCCAAACCTGAGACCCCTCTTTTATCATGAGATGTGATATCCAACTCTTCCCAATCCAATCCTGAGACCCTTTAGATAGCATGAGATATATCTCAATGCTTCTAATACCAAACCACAGACCCATCCTATAACTTGAGATGTGATATCCAAATCCTTCCCCTTCCAAACCTGAGACCTTTCCTTCAACATGAGATGTGATATCCAACTCCTTCCCATTCCAATCCTGAGACCCTTCCTGTAGCATGAGATGCGATATCCCAATGCTTCTACCTAACCTGAGACCTTTCCGATAGCATGAGATGTGATATCCAACTCCTTCCCATTCCAATCATGAGGCCCTTCCTATAGCATGAGATGTGATATCTCAATGCTTCTACCAAATCTGAGACCCTTCCTATAGCATGAAATGTGATATCCAATTCCTTCCCATCCAATCCTGAGACCCTTCCAATAGCATGAGATGTGATATCTCACTGCTATTAATACCAAACCTGAGACCCTCCCTATAGCAGGAGATGTGATATCCAACTCCTTCCCATTACAATCCTGAGACCCTTCCAATAGCCTGAGATATGATATTCAACTCCTTCCAATTCCAATCATGAGGCCCTTCCTATAGCATGAGATGTGATATCTCAATGCTTCTACCAAACCTGAGACCCTTCCTATAGCATGAGATGTGATATCTCAATGCTCTTAATACCAAACCTGGGATCATTCCTATTGCAAGAGATGTGATATCCAAATGCTTCCCATTCCAAACCTGAGAACCTTCCTATAGGATGAGATGTGATATCCAACTCCTTCCCATTCCAATCCTGAGACCCTTCCTATAGCATGAGATGTGATATTCAACTCCTTCCCATTCCAATCCTGAGACCCTTCCGATAGGATGAGATTTATTATCTCACTCCTTCAAATACCAAACTTGAGTCCCTCCCTAAAGGATGAGATCTGATATCTCAGTGCTTCTAATACCAAACCTGAGTCCCTTCCTATAACATGAGATGTGATAACCAACTCCTTCCCATTCCAATCATGAGGCCATTCCTATAGCATGAGATGTGATATCTCAATGCTTCTACTAAACCTGAGACCCTTCTGACAGTCCCCTTGTGACTGTCTTTTTTTAATATAATGGTTTTGTAGCTTGGGATCACCTGGGACCCGTCCTATACCATGAGATGTGATGTCTCAATGCTCTTAATACCAAACCTGGGATCATTCCGATAGCATGAGATGTGATATCCACCTCCTTCCCATTCCAATCATGAGGCCCTTCCTATAGCATGAGATGTGATATCTCAATGCTTCTACCAAACCTGAGACCCTTCCTATAGCATGAAATGTGATATCCAACTCCTTCCCATCTAATCCTGAGACCCTTCCTATAGCATGAGATGTAATATCTCAATGCTATTAATACCAAACCTGAGATCCTCCCTATAGCATGAGATGTGATATCCAACTCCTTCCCATTCCAATCCTTTGACCCTTCCCCTTGCCTGAGATGTGATATCCAACTCCTTCCCATTCCAATCCTGAGACCCTTCCTATAGCATGAGATGTGATATCTCAATGCTCTTAATACCCAACCTGGGATCATTCCTATAACATGAGATGTGATATCCAACTCCTTCCCATTCCAATCCTGAGCCCCTTCCATGAGATGTGATATCTCAATGCTTCTAATACCAAAGTTGGACCGTTCCTATAGCATGAGATGTGATATCCAACTCCTTCCCATTCCAATCCTGCGTCCCTTCATTTAGCATGAGATTTGATATCTCAGGGCTTCTAATACCAAACCTGAGACCCTTCCTATAACATGAGATGTTATATCCAACTACTTCCGATTCCAATACTGAGACCCTTCCTATACCATGAGATGAGATATCTCAATGTTTCTAATACCAAACCTGAGACCCTCCCTATAGCATGAGATGTGATGTCCAACTCCTTCCCATTCCAATCCTGAGACCCTTCCTACAGCATGAGATGTGATATCTCAATGCTATTAATACCAAACCTGAGATCCTTCCTATAACATGAGATGTGATATCCAACGCTTTCCCATTCCAAACCTGAGACCCTTCCTATATCATGAGATATGCTATCCAACTCCTTCCCATTCCAATCCTGAGACCCTTCCTATAGCATGAGATGTGATATCTCAATGCTTGTAATACAAAACTTGAGACCCTTCCTATAGCATGAGATGTGATATCCAACTCCTTCCCATTCCTATCCTGAGACCCTTCTGATAGCATGAGATGTGATATCTAAATGCTTCTAATACCAAACTTGAGACCCTCCCTATAGCGAGATGTGATATCAAAGTCCTTCCCATTCCAATCCTGATACCCTTCCTATAACATGAGATGTGATATCCAACTCCTTCCAATTCCAACCTGTGACCCTTCCTGTAGCATGAGATGGGATATCGAACTCCTTCCCAATCCAATCCTGAGACCCTTCCGATAGCATGAGATGTGTTATCTTAATGCTTCTACCAAACCTGAGACCTTCCTAAGGCATGAGATGTGATATCAAACTCCTTCCCATTCCAATCCTGAGCCCCGTCTTATACCATGAGATGTTATATCTCAATGCTTCTAATACCAAACCTGAGACTGTCCTATAACATGAGATGTGATATCTCAATGCTTCTAATAACAAACCTGAGACCCTTCCTATAACATGAGATGTGATGTCCAAGTCCTTCCCATTCCAATCCTGAGACCCTTCCTATAACATGAGATGTGATATCCAACTCCTTCCCAATCCAATCCTGAGACCCTTCCGATAGCATGAGATGTGATATCTTAATGCTTCTACCACACCTGAGTCCTTCCTATGGCATGAGATGTGATATCCAACTCCTTCCCATTCCAATCCTGAGACCAGTCCTATACCATGAGATGTGATATCTCAATGCTTCTAATACCAAACCTGAGACTGTCCTATAACATGAGATGTGATATCTCAATGCTTCTAATAACAAACCTGAGACCCTTCCTATAACATGAGATGTGATGTCCAAGTCCTTCCCATTCCAATCCTGAGACCCTTCCTATAACATGAGATGTGATTTCCAACTCCTTCCCAATCCAATCCTGAGACCCTTCCGATAGCATGAGATGTGATATCCCAATGCTTCTACCAAACCTGAGACCTTTCCGATAGCATGAGATGTGATATCCAACTCCTTCCCATTGCAATCATGAGGTCCTTCCTATAGCATGAGATGTGATATCTCAATGCTATTAATACCAAACCTGAGACCCTCCCTATAGCATGAGATGTGATATCCAACTCCTTCCCATTCCAATCCTTTGACCCTTCCCATAGCCTGAGATGTGATATCCAACTCTTCCCATTCCAATCATGAGGCCCTTCCTATAGCATGAGATGTGATATCTCAATGCTTCTACCAAACCTGAGACCCTTCCTATAGCATGAGATGTGATATCCAACTCCTTGCCATTCCAATCCTGAGACCCTTCCTATAGCATGAGATGATATCCAACTCCTTCCCATTCCAATCCTGAGACCCTTCCTATAGCATGAGATGTGATATCTCAATGCTTCTACCAAACCGGAGATCCTTCCTATAGCATGAGATGTGATATTCAACTCCTTCCCATTCCAATCCTGAGACCCTTCCGATAGGATGAGATTTATTATCTCACTCCTTCAAATACCAAACTTGAGTCCCTTCCTAAAGGATGAGATCTGATATCTCAGTGCTTCTAATACCAAACCTGAGTCCCTTCCTATAACATGAGATGTGATATCCAACTCCTTCCCATTCCAATCATGAGGCCCTTCCATGAGATGTGATATCTCAATGCTTCTACCAAACCTGAGACCCTTCCTATAGCATGAGATGTGATATCCAACTCCTTCCCATTCCAATCCTGAGACCCTTCCTATAGCATGAGATGTGATATCCAACTTCTTCCCATTCCAATCCTGCGTATCTTCATGTAGCATGTGTTAGGAAAGATTTCGTAATTGTAGGTAATTTTCCTTCCATGTGGCAACCCCTAAACTTTTTGCTGTTGTTTTTCACCTTGTTCTTGACTTTGCCAGAGAAGTGCAGGCTTCTGCCGCACTCCTCTGGGCTTTCGCTCCGTTCTTACGGGGAAACTGACATGCCCTTAAGACAGTCAGTACCGGGGAACGCTGTTTCCCGTAGTTTCTTTTATCATGTTGCGGCTTTAGTGCAACATGACACAAGAGGGCACTGTAAGCTAAGTTACAGCTCTCTTGGGTCTCTAGCCTTCTAAAGGCCCTAGATACTCATTTAGGATTGTATTTGATCGGTGCAAGTCATTCAGGGACTGGAATGGTGGCAGCAATCGTTTTGTGTATTTTGAGCTCCTTTTGGCGTTCTGAGCGCGTTTTTCACGCTGAACCCAAAATGGTGGCCTGTCTCCCAAAATGGCCAGACCACGAGGCTCCTTTGTCCTGTCCGCTGACCGTCTTGCTCCCTTCACCTTCCCCAGGTCGAGCGACCCGGGGCCTTCCTTATTTGGGCATGTACTTTCCCGCGAAACACAGATGCGTTTGCGGGCTTCTACATGTCTTTTGTGTGCCTCCAGGGTGTGGGCTGGGATGTCTGGTCCCAATACACATCCTGGGTGCCAGAGAGTCTAGGGTAGTGTGAATGCCTGGGACCACCGTGGTCCGTGATTGGTCCACGTATGGTGTGTGTGTTGATGAGCGGATCTCCCATTGGCTCCCCTCCGTTTTGGCGCGAAGGGAACGGTGGATAAGAGGGGGCTGGAAACACCACTACCATGTCGATCTCCTGAGTTCTCACGAACGAAGGAATACAGGAGCCAAGTATCCTGCAACCAAGAGGCTGGACCGAGGAATCGCTGGTGACCCGCTGAAGGACTCCTCCTTTGCACTGCTGTCGTCCGGTGAAACCCTTTCCTCCTTTGATCGAACCAGAAGGCCTGTACTGGTGCTTCGACCTTTGGAATAGCAGGAACAGCTATTCTCGGCGACTTCATCATCTCCTGCCAGTAAGCCTTCGGAAGCGTCTCTGGGCCATCCAGTTGACTGACCAGCTTACAAGGGAGCCTTGCTCTGTAACCGCCGCCAGGTTGTGTTGTATTTCGAGTCCTTGTCACTCTCACACGCTTAGTACACTTGGCGTTCCCAAGTCTGAAGTGAGTAGTGTACATTTGGCTCAGATACACACGGCCGCTCCGTTGCCCTGCGGTGGTGACAAAACTGTGCAGGTTTCTTCGATTGGGACGTCTTTTTTCTCTACACGACGACGAGGCATTCCCGGCTCTTCTGAACCTGCCAGCTGCTGAAACTAACGTGGAGAAGCCTGGGTCTGCTTGCATCGGGGACCGGTGAGTAGTATAGCTAGGATCTGGTTGCCCTCCTGCAGTAGCCCATTGCTTTTCCCCGCTGTGTAAAAACAGCACCCTTTTGTCCGTACTCGCGCTCTGCTTCTGCCCACTGTGGAGGCTGCGCTTGAGTCGCGGAACCTGTTCTCCTCCTGTTGCGCACTAACCCGAACTGCCTGACTTCCTCCGAAGAGCTTCTCCTTTTGCCCGTTGGCACCAGCGTGTGCAGGTACTTTGAGCACAAGGCTCCACTCTTCGCAGGGCTCGGACTTCCATCTAGTTAGGTGCCTCTGAAGGCGAACTGAGTCTAAAGCATTATCGCACTGCCTGTTTTCCTTCCCTTTCAGGTGGACTACACATTTCGTGCATATAACGCTTGCGACTGTCGTATTTGTATATATATGGTGTTGATATGGTATGTGTTGGCTTAATATTGTGATATTGTGATTTTCTCGCTACGGTCGTTGTTTTAAAGGCCTTAAAATAAATGTGTATATATTTTTGATATAACAACTGTTTGGAGTAGTTTGTAAGCGCTCTTGCTTTGTGTGCTCATTGCGGGCTTTCAGTCACCCTCACCCCTCTTGAGACCTAGTCTTGACCGCCGCGATCGCTACCTTGATTGGTCTGGCTCGTCCAGAGGTTACCCTGTTCCAAGTAATTAGGTTGGCCTTCTGAACTTCTGCGCCACCAGGACAGAGTTCAGAAATCCGTCTTAACAAATTGGTGTACAGCGGTGGGATACGACTGAAGGTATCCAGTGTTGCGCACGAACTAAGGCATTTCAGGTTATTCCAACCAGGACACGTAGTGAATTGTTGTAGTATAACTTTAAAAAGGCCATAGTCCTATCTAACAGTATGGAAACAAATACCTTGTTAACTTTAAATGCTTCCAAATCAGAAACATTGAAGAAGATGTGTGCGGAGAGAGGTGTTTCCTCTCAAGGCACTAAATTGGAAATGATCCAAAGAATCGTGGCGTGGCAAGAAGCGCAGCTTGACGCTATAACTTCTGAGGACAGTGCGGAAGGTGGTGGGGCTGCTCTCACTGGTAGAACCGACGGTTCTGCCGCTGCACTGATCCATCGCGACCACGAGGACAGGGAGGACGAGATGTCTAATGTTTCCTCTGCCAGTGCTGATGGGGAGGCTATGCTTGAATTCAAGAAGCAAGAGCTGCGGTTTAGGCAGCAGGAGCTTGAATTCAGCATAGCCAAACTAAAAATCGAACAGGCAGAAAAACAAAAAGACAGGGATCACCAGTTGGAACTGGCCAAGCTTCAGTTTGCAAATGGGTCCAAGGGTCCTGGACATGGGTCTGGGGCCTCCTCTCATCCACGGTTTCCGAAAGATCTGCTCAGTGTGTATGAAGAAAGGAATGACATTATGGACTGGCTGAATACATTTGAGTATGCATGCGAGGTTCAACAAGTTGACAATGCTGATAAGATTGCCTGGTTACTCAGTAGACTGCCCCATTCTGGCTGTAGTGCCATTATGGAAATGTCGAAGGCTGAGCGAGCTGATTTCGCAATGTTAAAGCAAACTCTCATTTTAAAGTTTGGGAAGACTCCGGCCCAATATTTGAAACGTTTCAGAGAGTATAAGAAAAAGGAAGGTGGTACTTGGGTATCTTATGTCACTGAATCCTTGAAAAACTTAACTGGCTGGGTTGAAGGTTATAAGGTTTCTACCTTCGAAGGCATGATAAATCTTGTCATGCTGGAACACATTTTTGCTTCTTCTTCCCCGGAGCTTAAGCAGCATTTGGCCGATTCGAAGGAGATAGATCCTAAGAAGCTGGCCATTACAGCAGACTTATGGGTGTCACATCGAGTGTCCCATAAGGACAAAACTCATCCTGGTAAGCAGGAGGAAGGGAAAAAGTCCAAAGATATGGAGGGTGGGGAATCTGCTAAATCTTCTTCCCATAAGGGCCACAAAAAGAAAAACAAGGGTAAGACACAAGAGAACTCACAGGGTAGTGGAGGTCAGCCTCCGAAACAGAACTCTGGTTACAATAAGCCTCCCTACGTAAACAGACCCAATGGATCTTGTTTTTCTTGTGGAGCAACTGACCATGTGAAGGGGGATCCCCGGTGTAAGGTTAGACCTTTGGGGGTCCACTCCGCTAATCTGGCCTTCTCCTCCTACGAGGAAGAAGAGATTACAGGAGCATCCTTCTCCTCAGACTCATTTCCCAGAGGGATAGAGGCTGAGGTAGTTTTAGTGTCCCTGGGTTCCTGGGAGCCTAAAGTCGCAGAGGCTTATGCTAGGATTCCGGATAATACCAAGCAATACTTTAAAGACAGTGTGCTGATCAATGGAGTAGATACTCCAGCTCTTAGGGATAGTGGGTGCAGTCGCACTGCAGTGGATTCTACCTTGATAGACTCAGAGGAAGTTGCCAGAGCTACTCTGATGCCCACTAAGTTGGCTGACGGCCCCCTCCGTATGTTTCCAGTAATACCTGTAAATCTTACTTTAAATGGTACAGAAGTCAGGATTCCAGTGAGCATTCAGAGAAATGTCCCGGGAAAGGTCTTGTTAGGTAATGATCTCAGAGCTTTAGGGCTCGTAGGAGACACTGCCGAAAGACCCTACACACGGTCTCAAGCAGGGGCAGCATTGGCCAAGTCCAATACGCCGCCCCAGCTGAAGGGGAAACCCAAGGCGAAAGGAGTCGACAAGTCACGACGAGGGAAAGTGAATATTCCCCCGAGCTCGCCTACCACTGCGGTGGAGGAAGTTGGTCAATCGCCCGGGCCTGACGAGGAGGTGGCGATGCCTGAAGTATTCGACCCCAACGATCATCCTGAACTTAAAGACTTGTTAGTTGAAGGAGGTCCTGATAGGGACGAATTCAGTAAAGGCCAACGTGAGTGCCCATCTCTGGAAGGCCTAAGGAGACAGGCCTGCGCCCAGCTTGAGGGTGAACCTCCTGGGACGCATAGGATTTATTGGGAAGGTGGACTCCTGTAAAGCGAGCCCACAGAGTCTACAGAAGGAGACCATAGGAGGTTGGTGGTTCCCCTTGCTGTTAGGCCCTTCCTCCTGCAGTTGGCGCATGAAGTTCCCCTTGCTGGTCACCTTGGTATGAAGAGGACCAAGCAAAGGTTATCCATGCACTTCTACTGGCCCAAGATGGGGGTGCAAGTAGAAAGTCACTGCAGGAGTTGTGCCTCCTGCCAGTTGTCTGGTAAGGTTGGCGCGACAATCCAAGCTCCGTTGGTACCGCTCCCAGTTGTGGGGGTACCATTTGAAAGGGTAGGGATCGACATCATTGGTCCCCTTGACCCGCAAACATCCTCGGGCAATAGGTTTATCCTGGTGCTGGTCGACCATGCAACCAGGTATCCTGAGGCCATCCCATTGACAACTGTAACTGCCAAGTCAGTTGCAGAAGCTTTACTCGGCATATTTACTAGGGTTGGCTTCCCTAAAGAAGTTGTGTCGGATCATGGCAGCAACTTTATGTCGAAGTATAGGCAGGCTATGTGGAAAGAATGTGGGGTCACCTACAGGTTCTCTTCTGCATACCACCCCCAGACCAATGGTCTGGGGGGGCGTTTCAACAGGACGTTAAAGAGCCTGATTGGGGCTCTGGAGGAGCCTCAGAGAAGAAAATGGGATCTTCTTGTTTCATGCTTACTGTTTGCCTACCGAGAGGTACCACAGGAGGGTCTTGGCTTCAGCCCCTTCGAACTTCTGTTTGGTCATCCCGTACGGGGACCCTTAGCCATCGTCAAGGAGGGATGGGAGATGCCCACTCCCCCTGTTACTACCAACGTAGTTGATTATGTGCTAGGGCTCAGAAAACGGATGGTACTTCTGATGGGCTTGGCTAGTGATAAATTGAAGGCAGGGCAAGCGCTGGTGAAACATTGGTACGACCAGAAAGCTTCCCTCATCAACTTTACACTTGGTCAGCAAGTCCTGATCATGAATCCCATAAGGCCTCGAGCTTTACAGGACAAATGTTCAGGCCCTTACCCAGTGGTGGAGCCCCTGGGTGAGGTTAACTATTCAGTGGACCTTGGAAGGCCTGGACAGGCTCCAAAAGTGTTTCACGTGAATAGGCTGAAGGCTTTCGTCCCAAGCGGCGAAATCGCAGCACTGCTATTGGCTTCAGACGTTGAGGAAGAGGAGTCTGAACCTCTCCCCGACCTGTTCCAAAGCAGTCCTTCAGAAAGCTCTTTTGAGGGTGTCCGAGTGGCCCCTCACCAAAATGGACAAGGCTCAGTGGTTTACCTTGGACATGAAGTAGGTGGAGGGAGGAGACAGCCTCTACCCAGTCAGGTACAAGCAGTACAAGACTGGCCTACCCCCACTACGCAAACCCAAGTGAGAGCCTTCTTAGGACTCACGGGGTTTACCGCAATTTTGTGGCAGACTATGGCACCAAAGCTGCTCCTCTGACTGCCCTCACGACTCCGAAGAAACCCAAGAAGGTAACTTGGACCGACGAGTGTGAGAAGGCCTTCAATGGCTTAAAAGACTCCTTGTGCCAGGCCCCTGTCCTCAGGGCCCCTGATTATCAAAGTCCTTTTATTGTGCAGACGGACGCCTCTGACACTGGGATAGGAGCTGTACTATCACAAGTAGATGAGAAGGGTAAGGAACACCCTATCGGTTTTATTAGTCGCCAGCTTAAGGACAGAGAGCTCAGATGGTCCACGGTAGAGAAAGAATGTTTCTCTGTTGTGTGGGCCCTAAGGAAGCTGAGGCCCTACCTCTATGGGACCCACTTCACTGTGCAAACTGACCATAAGCCGTGAAAGTGGCTAATGAACATGAAGGGGGAGAATCCAAAGTTGCTTAGGTGGTCCATAAGTCTACAAGGCTTCGACTTCACTATTGAGCATAGGCCAGGTGTCCAACATAGCAATGCTGATGGGTTGTCCAGAATGTTTAACCGACCTGAACAAGAGACTCATCCAGGGGTGGATTAGTTCCCCCTGTCCATAGTCTGGGAGGGGCGAGTGTTAGGAAAGATTTCGTATTTGTAGGTAATTTTCCTTCCATGTGGCAACCCCTAAACTTTTTGCTGTTGTTTTTCACCTTGTTCTTGACTTTGCCAGAGAAGTGCAGCCTTCTGCCGCACTCCTCTGGGCTTTCGCTCCTTTCTTACGGGGAAACTGACATGCCCTTAAGACAGTCAGTACCGGGGAACGCTGTTTCCCGTAGTTTCTTTTATCATGTTGCGGCTTTAGTGCAACATGACACAAGAGGGCACTGTAAGCTAAGTTACAGCTCTCTTGGGTCTCTAGCCTTCTAAAGGCCCTAGATACTCGTTTAGGATTGTATTTGATCGGTGTAAGTCATTCAGGGACTGGAATGGTGGCAGCGATCGTTTTGTGTATTTTGAGCTCCTTTTGGCGTTCTGAGCGCGTTTTTCACGCTGAACCCAAAATGGTGGCCTGGCTCCCAAAATGGCCAGACCACGAGGCTCCTTTGTCCTGTCCGCTGACCATCTTGCTCCCTTCACCTTCCCCAGGTCGAGCGACCCGGGGCCTTCCTTATTTGGGCATGTACTTTCCCGCGAAACACAGATGCGTTTGCGGGCTTCTACATGTCTTTTGTGTGCCTCCAGGGTGTGGGCTGGGATGTCTGGTCCCAATACACATCCTGGGTGCCAGAGGGTCTAGGGTAGTGTGAATGCCTGGGACCACCGTGGTCCGTGATTGGTCCACGTATGGTTTGTGTGTTGATGAGCGGATCTCCCATTGGCTCCCCTCCGTTTTGGCGCGAAGGGAACCGTGGATAAGAGGGGGCTGGAAACACCACTACCATGTCGATCTCCTGAGTTCTCACGAACGAAGGAATACAGGAGCCAAGTATCCTGCAACCAAGAGGCTGGACCGAGGAATCGCTGGTGACCCGCTGAAGGACTCCTCCTTTGCACTGCTGTCGTCCGGTGAAACCCTTTCCTCCTTTGATCGAACCAGAAGGCCTGTACTGGTGCTTCGACCTTTGGAATAGCAGGAACAGCTATTCTCGGCAACTTCATCATCTCCTGCCAGTAAGCCTTCGGAAGCGTCTCTGGGCCATCCAGTTGACTGACCAGCTTACAAGGGAGCCTTGCTCTGTAACCGCCGCCAGGTTGTGTTGTATTTCGAGTCCTTGTCACTCTCACACGCTTAGTACACTTGACGTTCCCAAGTCTGAAGTGAGTAGTGTACATTTGGCTCAGATACACACGGCCGCTCCGTTGCCCTGCGGTGGTGACAAAACTGTGCAGGTTTCTTCGATTGGGACGTCTTTTTTCTCTACACGACGACGAGGCATTCCCGGCTCTTCTGAACCTGCCAGCTGCTGAAACTAACGTGGAGAAGCCTGGGTCTGCTTGCATCGGGGACCGGTGAGTAGTATAGCTAGGATCTGGTCGCCCTCCTGCAGTAGCCCATTGCTTTTCCCCGCTGTGTAAAAACAGCACCCTTTTGTCCGTACTCGCGCTCTGCTTCTGCCCACTGTGGAGGCTGCGCTTGAGTCGCGGAACCTGTTCTCCTCCTGTTGTGCACTAACCCGAACTGCCTGACTTCCTCCGAAGAGCTTCTCCTTTTGCCCGTTGGCACCAGCGTGTGCAGGTACTTTGAGCACAAGGCTCCACTCTTCGCAGGGCTCGAACTTCCATCTAGTTAGGTGCCTCTGAAGGCGAACTGAGTCTAAAGCATTATCGCACTGCCTGTTTTCCTTCCCTTTCAGGTGGACTACACATTTCATGCATATAACGCTTGCGACTGTCGTATTTGTATATATATGGTGTTGATATGGTATGTGTTGGCTTAATATTGTGATATTGTGATTTTCTCGCTACGGTCGTTGTTTTAAAGGCCTTAAAATAAATGTGTATATATTTTTGATATAACAACTGTTTGGAGTAGTTTGTAAGCGCTCTTGCTTTGTGTGCTCATTGCGGGCTTTCAGTCACCCTCACCCCTCTTGAGACCTAGTCTTGAACGCCGCGATCGCTACCTTGATTGGTCTGGCTCGTCCAGAGGTTACCCTGTTCCAAGTAATTAGGTTGGCCTTCTGAACTTCTGCGCCACCAGGACAGAGTTCAGAAATCCGTCTTAACAGCATGAAATTTGATATCTCAGTGCTTCTAATACAAAACCTGAGACCCTTCCTTTAGCATGAGATGTGATATCCAACTCCTTCCCATTCCAATCCTGAGACCCTTCCTATAACATGAGATGTGATATCCAAGTCCTTCCCATTCCAATCCTGAGACCCTTCCTATAACATGAGATGTGATATCCAACTCCTTCCCAATCCAATCCTGAGACCCTTCCGATAGCATGAGATATGATATCTCAATGCTTCTCATACCAAACCACAGACCTGTCCTATAACTTGAGATGTGATATCCAACTCCTTCTTATTCCAATCCTGAGACCCTTCCGATAGCATGAGATGTGATATCCAACTCCTTCCAATTCAAACCTGTGACCCTTCCTATAGCATGAGATGGGATATCCAACTCCTTCCCAATCCAATCCTGAGACCCTTCCGATAGCATGAGATGTGATATCTTAATGCTTCTGCCAAACCTGAGACCTTCCTATGGCATGAGATGTGATATCCAACTCATTCCCATTCCAATCCTGAGACCCTTCATATAACATGAGATGTGATATCCAACTCCTTCCCAATCCAATCCTGAGACCCTTCTGATAGCATGAGATATGATATCTCAATGCTTCTAATACAAAACCACAGACCTGTCCTATAACTTGAGATGTGATATCCAACTCCTTCTTATTCCAATCCTGAGACCCTTCCGATAGCATGAGATGGGATATCCAACTCCTTCCCAATCCAATCCTGAGACCCTTCCGATAGCATGAGATGTGATATCTTAATGCTTCTGCCAAACCTGAGACCTTCTTATGGCATGAGATGTGATATCCAACTCATTCCCATTCCATCCTGAGACCCGTCCTATGGCATGAGATGTGATATCCAACTCCTTCCCATTCCAATCCTGAGACCCGTCCTATACCATGAGATGTGATATCTCAATGCTTCTAATACCAAACCTGAGACTGTCCTATAACATTAGATGTGATATTTCAATGCTTCTAATAACAAACCTGAGACCCTTCCTATAACGAGATTTGATATCCAAATCCTTCCCAATCCAATCCTGAGACCCTTCCGACAGCATGAGATATGACATCTCAATGCTTCTAATACCAAACCACAGACCCGTCCTATAACTTGAGATGTGATATCCAAATCCTTCCCCTTCCAAACCTGAGACCCTTCCTTTAGCATGAGATGTGATATCCAACGCCTTCCTATTCCAAACCTGAGACCCCTCTTATATCATGAGATGTGATATCCAACTCCTTCCCAATCCAATCCTGAGACCCTTTAGATAGCATGAGATATATCTCAATGCTTCTAATACCAAACCACAGACCCATCCTATAAATTGAGATGTGATATCCAAATCCTTCCCCTTCCAAACCTGAGACCTTTCCTTCAACATGAGATGTCATATCCAACTCCTTCCCATTCCAATCCTGAGACCCTTCCTGTAGCATGAGATGTGATATCCCAATGCTTCTACCAAACCTGAGACCTTTCCGATAGCATGAGATGTGATATCCAACTCCTTCCCATTCCAATCATGAGGTCCTTCCTATAGCATGAGATGTGATATCTCAATGCTTCTACCAAATCTGAGACCCTTCCTATAGCATGAAATGTGATATCCAACTCCTTCCCATCCAATCCTGAGACCCTTCCAATAGCATGAGATGTGATAGCTCACTGCTATTAATACCAAACCTGAGACCCTCCCTATAGCATGAGATGTGATATCCAACTCCTTCCCATTACAATCCTGAGACCCTTCCAATAGCCTGAGATATGATATCCAACTCCTTCCAATTCCAATCATGAGGCCCTTCCTATAGCATGAGATGTGATATCTCAATGCTTCTACCAAACCTGAGACCCTTCCTATAGCATGAGATGTGATATCTCAATGCTCTTAATACCAAACCTGGGATCATTCCTATTGCAAGAGATGTGATATCCAAATGCTTCCCATTCCAAACCTGAGAACCTTCCTATAGGATGAGATGTGATATCCAACTCCTTCCCATTCCAATCCTGAGACCCTTCCTATAGCATGAGATGATATCCAACTCCTTCCCATTCCAATCCTGAGACCCTTCCTATAGCATGAGATGTGATATCTCAATGCTTCTACCAAACCTGAGATCCTTCCTATAGCATGAGATGTGATATTCAACTCCTTCCCATTCCAATCCTGAGACCCTTCCGATAGGATGAGATTTATTATCTCACTCCTTCAAATACCAAACTTGAGTCCCTCCCTAAAGGATGAGATCTGATATCTCAGTGCTTCTAATACCAAACCTGAGTCCCTTCCTATAACATGAGATGTGATAACCAACTCCTTCCCATTCCAATCATGAGGCCCTTCCTATAGCATGAGATGTGATATCTCAATGCTTCTACCAAACCTGAGACCCTTCTGACAGTCCCCTTGTGACTGTCTTTTTTTAATATAATGGTTTTGTAGCTTGGGATCACCTGGGACCCGTCATATACCATGAGATGTGATGTCTCAATGCTCTTAATACCAAACCTGGGATCATTCCTATAACATGAGATGTGATATCCAACTCCTTCCCATTCCAATCCTGAGCCCCTTCCATGAGATTTGATATCTCAATGCTTCTAATACCAAAGTTCGACCGTTCCTATAGCATGAGATGTAATATCCAACTCCTTCCCATTCCAATCCTGCGTCCCTTCATTTAGCATGAGATTTGATATCTCAGTGCTTCTAATACCAAACCTGAGACCCTTCCTATAACATGAGATGTTATATCCAACTCCTTCCGATTCCAGCCCTGAGACCCTTCCTATACCATGAGATGAGATATCTCAATGTTTCTAATACCAAACCTGAGACCATTCCTTTTGCAAGAGATGTGATATCCAAATCCTTCCCATTCTAAACCTGAGACCCTTCCTATAGCATGAGATGTGATATCCAACTTCTTCCCATTCCAATCCTGCGTCTCTTCATGTAGCATGAAATTTGATATCTCAGTGCTTCTAATACAAAACCTGAGACCCTTCCTTGAGCATGATATGTGATATCCAACTCCTTCCCATTCCAATCCTGAGACCCTTCCTATAACATGAGATGTGATATCCAAGTCCTTCCCATTCCAATCCTGAGACCCTTCCTATAACATGAGATGTGATATCCAACTCCTTCCCAATCCAATCCTGAGACCCTTCCGATAGCATGAGATGTGATATCCCAATGCTTCTACCAAACCTGAGACCTTTCCGATAGCATGAGATGTGATATCCAACTCCTTCCCATTCTAATCCTGAGACCCTTCCGATAGCCTGAGACGTGATATCCAACTCCTTCCAATTCAAACCTGTGACCCTTCCTACAGCATGAGATGGGATATCCAACTCCTTTCCCAATCCAATCCTGAGACCCGTCCTATACCATGAGATGTGATATCTTAATGCTTCTACCAAACCTGAGACCTTCCTATGGCATGAGATGTGATATCCAACTCCTTCCCATTCCAATCCTGAGACCCGTCCTATACCATGAGATGTGATATCTCAATGCTTCTAATACCAAACCTGAGACTGTCCTATAACATGAGATGTGATATCTCAATGCTTCTAATAACAAACCTGAGACCCTTCCTATAACATGAGATGTGATGTCCAAGTCCTTCCCATTCCAATCCTGAGACCCTTCCTATAACATGAGATGTGATATCCAACTCCTTCCCAATCCAATCCTGAGACCCTTCCGATAGCATGAGATGTGATATCCCAATGCTTCTACCAAACCTGAGACCTTTCCGATAGCATGAGATGTGATATCCAACTCCTTCCCATTTCAATCATGAGGCCCTTCCTATAGCATGAGATGTGATATCTCAATGCTTCTACCAAACCTGAGACCCTTCCTATAGCATGAGATGTGATATCCAACTCCTTCCCATTCCAATCCTGAGACCCTTCCTATAGCATGAGATGTGATATCTCAATGCTCTTAATACCAAACCTGGGATCATTCCTATAGCATGAAATGTGATATCCAACTCCTTCCCATCCAATCCTGAGACCCTTCCTATAGCATGAGAAGTGATATCTCAATGCTATTAATACCAAACCTGAGACCCTCCCTATAGCATGAGATGTGATATCCAACTCCTTCCCATTCCAATCCTTTGACCCTTCCCATAGCCTGAGATGTGATATCCAACTCCTTCCCATTCCAATCATGAGGCCCTTCCTATAGCATAAGATGTGATATCTCAATGCTTCTACCAAACCTGAGACCCTTCCTATAGCATGAGATGTGATATCCAACTCCTTCACATTCCAATCCTGAGACCCTTCCTATAGCATGAGATGTGATATCTCAATGCTCTTAATACCAAACCTGGGATCATTCCTATAACATGAGATGTGATATCCAACTCCTTCCCATTCCAATCCTGCGTCCCTTCATTTAGCATGAGATTTGATATCTCAGTGCTTCTAATACCAAACCTGAGACCCTTCCTATAACATGAGATGTTATATCCAACTCCTTCCGATTCCAATACTGAGACCCTTCCTATACCATGAGATGAGATATCTCAATGTTTCTAATACCAAACCTGAGACCCTCCCTATAGCATGAGATGTGATGTCCAACTCCTTCCCATTCCAATCCTGAGACCCTTCCTGTAGCATGAGATGTGATATCTCAATGCTATTAATACCAAACCTGAGATCCTTCCTATAACATGAGATGTGATATCCAACGCCTTCCCATTCCAAACCTGAGACCCTTCCTATATCATGAGATATGCTATTTAACTCCTTCCTATTCCAATCCTGAGACCCTTCCTATAGCATGAGACGTGATATCTCAATGCTTGTAATACAAAACTTGAGACCCTTCCTATAGCATGAGATGTGATATCCAACTCCTTCCCATTCCTATCCTGAGACCCTTCTGATAGCATGAGATGTGATATCTCAATGCTTCTAATACCAAACATGAGACCCTCCCTATAGCGAGATGTGATATCAAAGTCCTTCCCATTCCAGTCCTGATACCCTTCCTATAACATGAGATGTGATATCCAACTCCTTCCAATTCCACCCTGTGACCCTTCCTGTAGCATGAGATGGGATATCGAACTCCTTCCCAATCCAATCCTGAGACCCTTCCGATAGCATGAGATGTGATATCTTAATGCTTCTACCAAACCTGAGACCTTCCTAAAGCATGAGATATGATATCAAACTCCTTCCCATTCCAATCCTGAGTCCCGTCTTATACCATGAGATGTTATATCTCAATACTTCTAATACCAAACCTGAGACTGTCCTATAACATGAGATGTGATATCTCAATGCTTCTAGTAACAAACCTGAGACCCTTCCGATAACATGAGATGTGATGTCCAAGTCCTTCCCATTCCAATCCTGAGACCCTTCCTATAACATGAGATGTGATATCTTAATGCTTCTACCACACCTGAGACCTTCCTATGGCATGAGATGTGATATCAAACTCCTTCCCATTCCATTCCTGAGACCCTTCCTATAGCATGAGATGTGATATCCAACTCCTTCCCATTCCAATCCTGAGACCCGTCCTATACCATGAGATGTGATATCACAATGCTTCTAATACCAAACCTGAGACTGTCCTATAACATGAGATGTGATATCTCAATGCTTCTAATAACAAACCTGAGACCCTTCCTATAACATGAGATGTGATATCCAAATCCTTCCCATTCCAATCCTGAGACCCTTCCTATAGCATGAGATGTGATATCCAACTCTTTCCCATTCCAATTCTGATACCCGTCCTATACCATGAGATATGATATCTCAATTCTTCTAATACCAAACCTGAGACTGTCCTATAACATGAGATGTGATATCTCAATGCTTCTAAGAAACCTGAGACCCTTCCCATAACATGAGATGTGATATCCAAATCCTTCCCAATCCAATCCTGAGACCCTTCCTATAACATGAGATGTGATATCCAACTCCTTCCCAATCCAATCCTGAGACCCTTCCGATAGCATGAGATATGATATCTCAATGCTTCTAATACCAAACCACAGACCCGTCCTATAAATTGAGATGTGATATCCAAATCCTTCCCATTCCAAACCTGAGACCCTTCCTATAGCATGAGATGTGATATCCAACTTCTTCCCATTCCAATCCTGCGTCTCTTCATATAGCATGAAATTTGATATCTCAGTGCTTCTAATACAAAACCTGAGACCCTTCCTTTAGCATGATATGTGATATCTAACTCCTTCCCATTCCAATCCTGAGACCCTTCCTATAACATGAGATGTGATATCCAAGTCCTTCCCATTCCAATCCTGAGACCCTTCCTATAACATGAGATCTGATATCCAACTCCTTCCCAATCCAATCCTGAGACCCTTCCGATAGCATGAGATATGATATCTCAATGCTTCTAATACCAAACCACAGACCCGTCCTATAAATTGAAATGTGATATCCAAATTCTTCTCATTCCAAACCTGAGACCCTTCCTTTAGCATGAGATGTGATATCTCAATGCTTCTAATACCAAACCTGAGACTGTCCTATAACATGAGATGTGATATCTCAATGCTTCTAATAACAAACCTGAGAGCCTTCCTATAACATGAGATGTGATATCCAATTCATTCCCAATCCAATCCTGAGACCCTTTCGATAGCATGAGATATGATATCTCAATGCTTCTAATACCAAACCACAGACCCATCCCATAACTTGAGATGTGATATCCAAATCCTTCCCCTTCCAAACCTGAGACCCTTCCTTTAGCATGAGATGTGAAATCCAACTCCTTCCCATTCCAATCCTGAGACCCTTCCTATAGCATGAGATGTGATATCCCAATGCTTCTACCAAACCTGAGACCCTTCCTATAGCATGAGATGTGATATCCAACTCCTTCCCATTCCAATCCTGAGACCCTTCCTATAGCATGAGATGTGATATCTCAATGCTATTAATACCAAACCTGAGATCCTTCCTATAACATGAGATGTGATATCCAACTCCTTCCCAATCCAATCCTGAGACCCTTCCGATAGCATGAGATGTGATATCTCAATGCTTCTAATATCAAACCTGAGACCCTCCCTATAGCATGAGATGTGATATCCAACTCCTTCCAATTCCAATCCTGAGACCTGTCCTATACTATGAGATGTTATATCTCAATGCTTCTAATACCAAACCTGAGACTGTCCTATAACATGAGATGTGATATCTCAATGCTTCTAATAACAAACCTGAGACCCTTCCTATAACATGAGATGTGATATCCAAATCCTTCCCTTTCCAATCTTGAGACCCTTCCTATAACATGAGATGTCATATCCAACTCCTTCCCATTCCAATCCTGAGACCCTTCCTATAGCATGAGATGTGATATCCCAATGCTTCTACCAAACCTGAGACCCTTGCTATAGCATGAGATATGACATCCAACTCTTCCCATCCAATCCTGAGACCCTTCCTATAACTTGAGATGTGATATCCAACTCCTTCCCAATCCAATCCTAGACCCTTCCGATAACATGAAATGTGATATCTCAATGCTTCTAATAACAAACCCGAGACCCTTCCTATAACATGAGATGTGATATCCAAATCCTTCCCATTCCAATCCTGAGACCCTTCCTATAGCATGAGATGTGATATCCAACTCCTTCACATTCCAATCCTGAGACCCGTCCTATACCATGAGATATGATATCTCAATGCTTCTAATACCAAACCTGAGACTGTCCTATAACATGAGATGTGATATCTCAATGCTTCTAATAACAAACCTGAGACCCTTCCTATAACATGAGATGTGATATCCAAATCCTTCCCATTCCAATCCTGAGACCCTTCCTGTAACATGAGATGTGATATCCAATTCCTTCCCAATCCAATCCTGAGACCCGTCTTATACCATGAGATGTTATATCTCAATGCTTCTAATACCAAACCTGAGACTGTCCTATAACATGAGATGTGATATCTCAATGCTTCTAATAACAAACCTGAGACCCTTCCTATAGCATGAGATGTGATGTCCAAGTCCTTCCCATTCCAATCCTGAGACCCTTCCTATAACATGAGATGTGATATCCAACTCCTTCCCAATCCAATCCTGAGACCCTTCCGATAGCATGAGATGTGATATCTTAATGCTTCTACCATACCTGAGACCTTCCTATGGCATGAGATGTGATATCAAACTCCTTCCCATTCCAATCCTGAGACCCTTCCTATAGCATGAGATGTGATATCCAACTCCTTCCCATTCCAATCCTGAGACCCGTCCTATACCATGAGATGTGATATCACAATGCTTCTAATACCAAACCTGAGACTGTCCTATAACATGAGATGTGATATCTCACTGCTTCTAATAACAAACCTGAGACCCTTCCTATAACATGAGATGTGATATCCAAATCCTTCCCATTCCAATGCTGAGACCCTTCCTATAGCATGAGATGTGATATCCAACTCTTTCCCATTCCAATCCTGAGACCCGTCCTATACCATGAGATATGATATCTCAATGCTTCTAATACCAAACCTGAGACTGTCCTATAACATGAGAGGTGATATCTCAATGCTTCTAAGAAACCTGAGACCCTTCCCATAACATGAGATGTGATATCCAACTCCTTCCCAATCCAATCCTGAGACCCATCCGATAGCATGAAATATGATATCTCAATGCTTCTAATACCAAACCACAGACCCGTCCTATGAATTGAGATGTGATATCCAAATCCTTCCCCTTCCAAACCTGAGACCCTTCCTTTAGCATGAGATGTGATATCCAACTCTTTCCCATTCCAATCCTGAGACCCGTCCTATACCATGAGATATGATATCTCAATGCTTCTAATACCAAACCTGAGACTGTCCTATAACATGAGATGTGATATCTCAATGCTTCTAATAACAAACCTGAGAGCCTTCCTATAACATGAGATGTGATATCCAATTAATTCCCAATCCAATCCTGAGACCCTTTCGATAGCATGAGATATGATATCTCAATGCTTCTAATACCAAACCACAGACCCGTCCCATAACTTGAGATGTGATATCCAAATCCTTCCTCTTCCAAACCTGAGACCCTTCCTTTAGCATGAGATGTGAAATCCAACTCCTTCCCATTCCAATCCTGAGACCCTTCCTATAGCATGAGATGTGATATCCCAATGCTTCTACCAAACCTGAGACATTTCCTATAGCATGAGATGTGATATCCAACTCCTTCCCATTCCAATCCTGAGACCCTTCCTATAGCATGAGATGTGATATCTCAATGCTATTAATACCAAACCTGAGATCCTTCCTATAACATGAGATGTGATATCCAACTCCTTCCCAATCCAATCCTGAGACCCTTCCGATAGCATGAGATGTGATATCTCAATGCTTCTAATATCAAACCTGAGACCCTCCCTATAGCATGAGATGTGATATCCAACTCCTCCCCATTCCAATCCTGAGACCCGTCCTATACTATGAGATGTTATATCTCAATGCTTCTAATACCAAACCTGAGACTGTCCTATAACATGAGATGTGATATCTCAATGCTTCTAATAACAAACCTGAGACCCTTCCTATAACATGAGATGTGATATCCAAATCCTTCCCCTTCCAAACCTGAGACCCTTCCTTTAGCATGAGATGTGATATCCAACTCCTTCCCATTCCAATCCTGAGACCCTTCCTATAGCATGAGATGTGATATCCCAATGCTTCTACCAAACCTGAGACCCTTGCTATAGCATGAGATGTGATATCCAGCTCTTCCCATCCAATCCTGAGACCCTTCCTATAACATGAGATGTGATATCCAACTCCTTCCCAATCCAATCCTGAGACCCTTCCGATAGCATGAGATGTGATATCTCAATGCTTCTAATACCAAACCTGAGACCCTCCCTATAGCGTGAGATGTGATATCAAAGTCCTTCCCATTCCAATCCTGATACCCTTCCTATAACATGAGTTGTGATAGCCAACTCTTCCCATCCAATCCTGAGACCCTTCCTATAACATGAGATGTGATATCCAACTCCTTCCCAATCCAATCCTGAGACCCTTCCGATAGCATGAGATGTGATATCTCAATGCTTCTAATACCAAACCTGAGACCCTCCCTATAGCGTGAGATGTGATATCAAAGTCCTTCCCATTCCAATCCTGATACCCTTCCTATAACATGAGATGTGATATCCAACTCCTTCCAATTCCAACCTGTGACCCTTCCTATAGCATGAGATGCGATATCCAACTCCTTCCCAATCCAATCCTGAGACCCTTCCGATAGCATGAGATCTTATATCTCAATGCTTCTAATACCAAACCTGAGACTGTCCTATAACATGAGATGTGATATCTCAATGCTTCTAATAACAAACCTGAGACCCTTCCTATAACATGAGATGTGATATCCAAGTCCTTCCCATTCCAATCTTGAGAACCTTCCTATAACATGAGATGTGATATCCAACTCCTTCCCAATCCAATCCTGAGACGCTTCTGATAGCATGAGATATGATATCTCAATGCTTCTAATACCAATCCACAGACCCGTCCTATAACTTGAGATGTGATATCCAAATCCTTCCCCTTCCAAACCTGAGACCCTTCTTTTATCATGAGATGTGATATCCAACTCCTTCCCATTCCAATCCTGAGACCCTTCCTATAGCATGAGATGTGATATCCCAATGCTTCTACCAAACCTGAGACCCTTCCTATAGCATGAGATGTGATATCCAACTCTTCCCATCCAATCCTGAGACCCTTCCTATAACATGAGATGTGATATACAACTCCTTCCCAATCCAATCCTGAGTCCCTTCCGATAGCATGAGATATATCTCAATGCTTCTAATATCAAACCTGAGACCCTCCCTATAGCATGAGATGTGATATCCAACTCCTTCCCATTCCAATCCTGAGACCCTTCCGATAGCATGACATGTGATATCCAACACCTTCCAATTCCAACCTGTGACCCTTCCTATAGCATGAGATGGGATATCCAACTCCTTCCCAATCAAATCCTGAGACCCTTCCGATAGCATGAGATGTGATATCTTAATGCTTCTACCATACCTGAGAACTTCCTATGGCATGCGATGTGATATCAAACTCCTTCCCATTCCAATCCTGAGACCTTTCCTATAGCATGAGATGTGATATCCAACTCCTTCCCATTCCAATCCTGAGACCCGTCCTGTACCATGATATGTGATATCTCAATGCTTCTAATACCAAACCTGAGACTTTCCTATAACATGAGATGTGATATCTCAATGCTTCTAATAAGAAACCTGAGACCCTTCCTATAACATGAGATGTGATATCCAAATCCTTCCCATTCCAATCCTGAGACCCTTCCTATAGCATGAGATGTGATATCCAACTCTTTCACATTCCAATCCTGAGACCCGTCCTATACCATGAGATATGATATCTCAATGCTTCTAATACCAAACCTGAGACTGTCCTATAACATGAGATGTGATATCTCAATGCTTCTAATAACAAACCTGAGACCCTTCCTATAACATGAGATGTGATATCCAAATCCTTCCCATTCCAATCCTGAGACCCTTCCTATAACATGAGATGTGATATCCAACTCCTTCCCATTCCAATCCTGAGACCCTTCCTATAACATGAGATGTGATATCCAACTCCTTCCCAATCCAATCCTGAGACCCTTCCGATAGCATGAGATATGATATCTCAATGCTTCTAATACCAAACCACAGACCCTTCCTATAAATTGAGATGTGATATCCAAATCCTTCCCATTCCAAACCTGAGACCCTTCCTTTAGCATGAGATGTGATATCCAACTCTTTCCCATTCCAATCCTGAGACCCGTCCTATACCATGAGATATGATATCTCAATGCTTCTAATACCAAACCTGAGACTGTCCTATAACATGAGATGTGATATCTCAATGCTTCTAATAACAAACCGGAGAGCCTTCCTATAACATTAGATGTGATATCCAATTCATTCCCAATCCAATCCTGAGACCCTTTCGATAGCATGAGATATGATATCTCAATGCTTCTAATACCAAACCACAGACCCGTCCCATAACCTGAGATGTGATATCCAAATCCTTCCCCTTCCAAACCTGAGACACTTCCTTTAGCATGAGATGTGAAATCAAACTCCTTCCCATTCCAATCCTGAGACCCTTCCTATAGCATGAGATGTGATATCCCAATGCTTCTACCAAACCTGAGACCCTTCCTATAGCATGAGATGTGATATCCAACTCCTTCCCATTCCAATCCTGAGACCCTTCCTATAGCATGAGATGTGATATCTCAATGCTATTAATACCAAACCTGAGATCCTTCCTATAACATGAGATGTGATATCCAACTCCTTCCCAATCCAATCCTGAGACCCATCCGATAGCATGAGATGTGATATCTCAATGCTTCTAATATCAAACCTGAGACCCTCCCTATAGCATGAGATGTGATATCCAACTCCTTCCCATTCCAATCCTGAGACCCGTCCTATACTATGAGATGTTATATCTCAATGCTTCTAATACCAAACCTGAGACTGTCCTATAACATGAGATGTGATATCTCAATGCTTCTAATAACAAACCTGAGACCCTTCCTATAACATGAGATGTGATATCCAAATCCTTCCCTTTCCAATCTTGAGAACCTTCCTATAACATGAGATGTGATATCCAACTCCTTCCCAATCCAATCCTGAGACACTTCCGATAGCATGAGATATGATATCTCAATGCTTCTAATACCAAACCACAGACCCGCCCTATAACTTGAGATGTAATATCCAAATCCTTCCCCTTCCAAACCTGAGACCCTTCCTTTAGCATGAGATGTTATATCCAACTCCTTCCCATTCCAATCCTGAGACCCTTCCTATAGCATGAGATGTGATATCCCAATGCTTCTACCAAACCTGAGACCCTTGCTATAGCATGAGATGTGACATCCAACTCTTCCCATTCCAAACCTGAGACCCTTCCTTTAGCATGAGATGTGATATCCAACTCTTTCCCATTCCAATCCTGAGACCCGTCCTATACCATGAGATATGATATCTCAATGCTTCTAATACCAAACCTGAGACTGTCCTATAACATGAGATGTGATATCTCAATGCTTCTAATAACAAACCTGAGAGCCTTCCTATAACATGAGATGTGATATCCAATTCACTCCCAATCCAATCCTGAGACCCTTTCGATAGCATGAGATATGATATCTCAATGCTTCTAATACCAAACCACAGACCCGTCCCATAACTTGAGATGTGATATCCAAATCCTTCCCCTTCCAAACCTGAGACCCTTCCTTTAGCATGAGATGTGAAATCCAACTCCTTCCCATTCCAATCCTGAGACCCTTCCTATAGCATGAGATGTGATATCCCAATGCTTATACCAAACCTGAGACCCTTCCTATAGCATGAGATGTGATATCCAACTCCTTCCCATTCCAATCCTGAGACCCTTCCTATAGCATGAGATGTGATATCTCAATGCTATTAATACCAAACCTGAGATCCTTCCTATAACATGAGATGTGATATCCAACTTCTTCCCAATCCAATCCTGAGACCCTTCCGATAGCATGAGATGTGATATCTCAATGCTTCTAATATCAAACCACAGACCCGCCCTATAACTTGAGATGTGATATCCAAATCCTTCCCCTTCCAAACCTGAGACCCTTCCTTTAGCATGAGATGTGATATCCAACTCCTTCCCATTCCAATCCTGAGACCCTTCCTATAGCATGAGATGTGATATCCCAATGCTTCTACCAAATCTGAGACCCTTGCTATAGCATGAGATGTGACATCCAACTCTTCCCATTCCAAACCTGAGACCCTTCCTTTAGCATGAGATGTGATATCCAACTCTTTCCCATTCCAATCCTGAGACCCGTCCTATACCATGAGATATGATATCTCAATGCTATTAATACCAAACCTGAGATCCTTCCTATAACATGAGATGTGATATCCAACTCCTTCCCAATCCAATCCTGAGACCCTTCCGATAGCATGAGATGTGACATCTCAATGCTTCTAATATCAAACCTGAGACCCTCCCTATAGCATGAGATGTGATATCCAACTCCTTCCCATTCCAATCCTGAGACCCGTCCTATACTATGAGATGTTATATCTCAATGCTTCTAATACCAAACCTGAGACTGTCCTATAACATGAGATGTGATATCTCAATGCTTCTAATAACAAACCTGAGACCCTTCCTATAACATGAGATGTGATATCCAACTCCTTCACAATCCAATCCTGAGACACTTCCGATAGCAGGAGATATGATATCTCAATGCTTCTAATACCAAACCACAGACCCGTCCTATAACTTGAGATGTGATATCCAAATCCTTCCCCTTCCAAACCTGAGACCCTTCCTTTAGCATGAGATGTGATATCCAACTCCTTCCCATTCCAATCCTGAGACCCTTCCTATAGCATGAGATGTGATATCCCAATGCTTCTACCAAACCTGAGACCCTTGCTATAGCATGAGATGTGACATCCAACTCTTCCCATTCCAAACCTGAGACCCTTCCTTTAGCATAAGATGTGATATCCAACTCCTTCCCAATCCAATCCTGAGACACTTCCGATAGCATGAGATATGATATCTCAATGCTTCTAATACCAAACCACAGACCCGTCCTATAACTTGAGATGTGATATCCAAATCCATCCCATTCCAATCCTGAGACCTTTCCGATAGCATGAGATGTGATATCCAACTCCTTCCCATTCTAATCCTGAGACCCTTCCGATAGCATGAGATATGATATCTCAATGCTTCTAATACCAAACCACAGACCCTTCCTATAAATTGAGATGTGATATCCAAATCCTTCCCATTCCAAACCTGAGACCCTTCCTTTAGCATGAGATGTGATATCCAACTCTTTCCCAATTCCAATCCTGAGACCCGTCCTATACCATGAGATATGATATCTCAATGCTTCTAATACCAAACCTGAGACTGTCCTATAACATGAGATGTGATATCTCAATGCTTCTAATAACAAACCTGAGAGCCTTCCTATAACATGAGATGTGATATCCAATTCATTCCCAATCCAATCCTGAGACCCTTTCGATAGCATGAGATATGATATCTCAATGCTTCTAATACCAAACCACAGACCCGTCCCATAACTTGAAATGTGATATCCAAATCCTTCCCCTTCCAAACCTGAGACCCTTCCTTTAGCATGAGATGTGAAATCCAACTCCTTCCCATTCCAATCCTGAGACCCTTCCTATAGCATGAGATGTGATATCTCAATGCTATTAATACCAAACCTGAGATCCTTCCTATAACATGAGATGTGATATCCAACTCCTTCCCAATCCAATCCTGAGACCCATCCGATAGCATGAGATGTGATATCTCAATGCTTCTAATATCAAACCTGAGACCCTCCCTATAGCATGAGATGTGATATCCAACTCCTTCCCATTCCAATCCTGAGACCCGTCCTATACTATGAGATGTTATATCTCAATGCTTCTAATACCAAACCTGAGACTGTCCTATAACATGAGATGTGATATCTCAATGCTTCTAATAACAAACCTGAGACCCTTCCTATAACATGAGATGTGATATCCAAATCCTTCCCTTTCCAATCTTGAGACCCTTCCTATAACATGAGATGTGATATCCAACTCCTTCCCGATCCAATCCTGAGACACTTCCGATAGCATGAGATATGATATCTCAATGCTTCTAATACCAAACCACAGACCTGCCCTATAACTTGAGATGTGATATCCAAATCCTTCCCCTTCCAAACCTGAGACCCTTCCTTTAGCATGAGATGTGATATCCAACTCCTTCCCATTCCAATCCTGAGACCCTTCCTATAGCATGAGATGTGATATCCCAATGCTTCTACCAAACCTGAGACCCTTGCTATAGCATGAGATGTGACATCCAACTCTTCCCATTCCAAACCTGAGACCCTTCCTTTAGCATGAGATGTGATATCCAACTCTGTCCCATTCCAATCCTGAGACCCGTCCTATACCATGAGATATGATATCTCAATGCTTCTAATACCAAACCTGAGACTGTCCTATAACATGAGATGTGATATCTCAATGCTTCTAATAACAAACCTGAGAGCCTTCCTATAACATGAGATGTGATATCCAATTCACTCCCAATCCAATCCTGAGACCCTTTCGATAGCATGAGATATGATATCTCAATGCTTCTAATACCAAGCCACAGACCCGTCCCATAACTTGAGATGTGATATCCAAATCCTTCCCCTTCCAAACCTGAGACCCTTCCTTTAGCATGAGATGTGAAATCCAACTCCTTCCCATTCCAATCCTGAGACCCTTCCTATAGCATGAGATGTGATATCCCAATGCTTCTACCAAACCTGAGAACCTTCCTATAGCATGAGATGTGATATCCAACTCCTTCCCATTCCAATCCTGAGACCCTTCCTATAGCATGAGATGTGATATCTCAATGCTATTAATACCAAACCTGAGATCCTTCCTATAACATGAGATGTGATATCCAACTCCTTCCCAATCCAATCCTGAGACCCTTCCGATAGCATGAGATGTGATATCTCAATGCTTCTGATATCAAACCACAGACAGACCCGCCCTATAACTTGAGATGTGATATCCAAATCCTTCCCCTTCCAAACCTGAGACCCTTCCTTTAGCATGAGATGTGATATCCAACTCCTTCCCATTCCAATCCTGAGGCCCTTCCTATAGCATGAGATGTGATATCCCAATGCTTCTACCAAACCTGAGACCCTTGCTATAGCATGAGATGTGACATCCAACTCTTCCCATTCCAAACCTGAGACCCTTCCTTTAGCATGAGATGTGATATCCAACTCTTTCCCATTCCAATCCTGAGACCCGTCCTATACCATGAGATATGATATCTCAATGCTTCTAATAACAAACCTGAGACTGTCCTATACATGAGATGTGATATCTCAATGCTTCTAATAACAAACCTGAGAGCCTTCCTATAACATGAGATGTGATATCCAATTCACTCCCAATCCAATCCTGAGACCCTTTCGATAGCATGAGATATGATATCTCAATGCTTCTAATACCAAACCACAGACCCGTCCCATAACTTGAGATGTGATATCCAAATCCTTCCCCTTCCAAACCTGAGACCCTTCCTTTAGCATGAGATGTGAAATCCAACTCCTTCCCATTCCAATCCTGAGACCCTTCCTATAGCATGAGATGTGATATCCCAATGCTTCTACCAAACCCGAGACCCTTCCTATTGCATGAGATGTGATATCCAACTCCTTCCCCTTCCAAACCTGAGACCCTTCCTTTAGCATGAGATGTGAAATCCAACTCCTTCCCATTCCAATCCTGAGACCCTTCCTATAGCATGAGATGTGATATCCCAATGCTTATACCAAACCTGAGACCCTTCCTATAGCATGAGATGTGATATCCAACTCCTTCCCATTCCAATCCTGAGACCCTTCCTATAGCATGAGATGTGATATCTCAATGCTATTAATACGAAACCTGAGATCCTTCCTATAGCATGAGATGTGATATCCAACTCCTTCCCATTCCAATCCTGAGACCCTTCCGATAGCATGAGATGTGATATCCAACACCTTCCAATTCCAACCTGTGACCCTTCCTATAGCATGAGATGGGATATCCAACTCCTTCCCAATCAAATCCTGAGACCTTTCCTATAGCATGAGATGTGATATCCAACTCCTTCCCATTCCAATCCTGAGACCCGTCCTGTACCATGATATGTGATATCTCAATGCTTCTAATACCAAACCTGAGACTGTCCTATAACATGAGATGTGATATCTCAATGCTTCTAATAAGAAACCTGAGACCCTTCCTATAACATGAGATGTGATATCCAAATCCTTCCCATTCCAATCCTGAGACCCTTCCTATAGCATGAGATGTGATATCCAACTCTTTCACATTCCAATCCTGAGACCCGTCCTATACCATGAGATATGATATCTCAATGCTTCTAATACCAAACCTGAGACTATCCTATAACATGAGATGTGATATCTCAATGCTTCTAATAACAAACCTGAGACCCTTCCTATAACATGAGATGTGATATCCAAATCCTTCCCATTCCAATCCTGAGACCCTTCCTATAACATGAGATGTGATATCCAACTCCTTCCCATTCCAATCCTGAGACCCTTCCTATAACATGAGATGTGATATCCAACTCCTTCCCAATCCAATCCTGAGACCCTTCCGATAGCATGAGATATGATATCTCAATGCTTCTAATACCAAACCACAGACCCTTCCTATAAATTGAGATGTGATATCCAAATCCTTCCCATTCCAAACCTGAGACCCTTCCTTTAGCATGAGATGTGATATCCAACTCTTTCCCATTCCAATCCTGAGACCCGTCCTATACCATGAGATATGATATCTCAATGCTTCTAATACCAAACCTGAGACTGTCCTATAACATGAGATGTGATATCTCAATGCTTCTAATAACAAACCTGAGAGCCTTCCTATAACATTAGATGTGATATCCAATTCATTCCCAATCCAATCCTGAGACCCTTTCGATAGCATGAGATATGATATCTCAATGCTTCTAATACCAAACCACAGACCCGTCCCATAACTTGAGATGTGATATCCAAATCCTTCCCCTTCCAAACCTGAGACCCTTCCTTTAGCATGAGATGTGAAATCCAACTCCTTCCCATTCCAATCCTGAGACCCTTCCTATAGCATGAGATGTGATATCCCAATGCTTCTACCAAACCTGAGACCCTTCCTATAGCATGAGATGTGATATCCAACTCCTTCTCATTCCAATCCTGAGACCCTTCCTATAGCATGAGATGTGATATCTCAATGCTATTAATACCAAACCTGAGATCCTTCCTATAACATGAGATGTGATATCCAACTCCTTCCCAATCCAATCCTGAGACCCATCCGATAGCATGAGATGTGATATCTCAATGCTTCTAATATCAAACCTGAGACCCTCCCTATAGCATGAGATGTGATATCCAACTCCTTCCCATTCCAATCCTGAGACCCGTCCTATACTATGAGATGTTATATCTCAATGCTTCTAATACCAAACCTGAGACTGTCCTATAACATGAGATGTGATATCTCAATGCTTCTAATAACAAACCTGAGACCCTTCCTATAACATGAGATGTGATATCCAAATCCTTCCCTTTCCAATCTTGAGACCCTTCCTATAACATGAGATGTGATATCCAACTCCTTCCCAATCCAATCCTGAGACACTTCCGATAGCATGAGATATGATATCTCAATGCTTCTAATACCAAACCACAGACCCGCCCTATAACTTGAGATGTAATATCCAAATCCTTCCCCTTCCAAACCTGAGACCCTTCCTTTAGCATGAGATGTGATATCCCAATGCTTCTACCAAACCTGAGACCCTTGCTATAGCATGAGATGTGACATCCAACTCTTCCCATTCCAAACCTGAGACCCTTCCTTTAGCATGAGATGTGATATCCAACTCTTTCCCATTCCAATCCTGAGACCCGTCCTATACCATGAGATATGATATCTCAATGCTTCTAATACCAAACCTGAGACTGTCCTATAACATGAGATGTGATATCTCAATGCTTCTAATAACAAACCTGAGAGCCACCCTATAACATGAGATGTGATATCCAATTCACTCCCAATCCAATCCTGAGACCCTTTCGATAGCATGAGATATGATATCTCAATGCTTCTAATACCAAACCACAGACCCGTCCCATAACTTGAGATGTGATATCCAAATCCTTCCCCTTCCAAACCTGAGACCCTTCCTTTAGCATGAGATGTGAAATCCAACTCCTTCCCATTCCAATCCTGAGACCCTTCCTATAGCATGAGATGTGATATCCCAATGCTTATACCAAACCTGAGACCCTTCCTATAGCATGAGATGTGATATCCAACTCCTTCCCATTCCAATCCTGAGACCCTTCCTATAGCATGAGATGTGATATCTCAATGCTATTAATACCAAACCTGAGATCCTTCCTATAACATGAGATGTGATATCCAACTTCTTCCCAATCCAATCCTGAGACCCTTCCGATAGCATGAGATGTGATATCTCAATGCTTCTAATATCAAACCACAGACCCGCCCTATAACTTGAGATGTGATATCCAAATCCTTCCCCTTCCAAACCTGAGACCCTTCCTTTAGCATGAGATGTGATATCCAACTCCTTCCCATTCCAATCCTGAGACCCTTCCTATAGCATGAGATGTGATATCCCAATGCTTCTACCAAACCTGAGACCCTTGCTATAGCATGAGATGTGACATCAACTCTTCCCATTCCAAACCTGAGACCCTTCCTTTAGCATGAGATGTGATATCCAACTCTTTCCCATTCCAATCCTGAGACCCGTCCTATACCATGAGATATGATATCTCAATGCTATTAATACCAAACCTGAGATCCTTCCTATAACATGAGATGTGATATCCAACTCCTTCCCAATCCAATCCTGAGACCCTTCCGATAGCATGAGATGTGACATCTCAATGCTTCTAATATCAAACCTGAGACCCTCCCTATAGCATGAGATGTGATATCCAACTCCTTCCCATTCCAATCCTGAGACCCGTCCTATACTATGAGATGTTATATCTCAATGCTTCTAATACCAAACCTGAGACTGTCCTATAACATGAGATGTGATATCTCAATGCTTCTAATAACAAACCTGAGACCCTTCCTATAACATGAGATGTGATATCCAACTCCTTCACAATCCAATCCTGAGACACTTCCGATAGCATGAGATATGATATCTCAATGCTTCTAATACCAAACCACAGACCCGTCCTATAACTTGAGATGTGATATCCAAATCCTTCCCCTTCCAAACCTGAGACCCTTCCTTTAGCATGAGATGTGATATCCAACTCCTTCCCATTCCAATCCTGAGACCCTTCCTATAGCATGAGATGTGATATCCCAATGCTTCTACCAAACCTGAGACCCTTGCTATAGCATGAGATGTGACATCCAACTCTTCCCATTCCAAACCTGAGACCCTTCCTTTAGCATAAGATGTGATATCCAACTCCTTCCCAATCCAATCCTGAGACACTTCCCATAGCATGAGATATGATATCTCAATGCTTCTAATACCAAACCACAGACCCGTCCTATAACTTGAGATGTGATATCCAAATCCTTCCCATTCCAATCCTGAGACCTTTCCGATAGCATGAGATGTGATATCCAACTCCTTCCCATTCTAATCCTGAGACCCTTCCGATAGCATGAGATATGATATCTCAATGCTTCTAATACCAAACCACAGACCCTTCCTATAAATTGAGATGTGATATCCAAATCCTTCCCATTCCAAACCTGAGACCCTTCCTTTAGCATGAGATGTGATATCCAACTCTTTCCCATTCCAATCCTGAGACCCGTCCTATACCATGAGATATGATATCTCAATGCTTCTAATACCAAACCTGAGACCGTCCTATAACATGAGATGTGATATCTCAATGCTTCTAATAACAAACCTGAGAGCCTTCCTATAACATGAGATGTGATATCCAATTCATTCCCAATCCAATCCTGAGACCCTTTCGATAGCATGAGATATGATATCTCAATGCTTCTAATACCAAACCACAGACCCGTCCCATAACTTGAAATGTGATATCCAAATCCTTCCCCTTCCAAACCTGAGACCCTTCCTTTAGCATGAGATGTGAAATCCAACTCCTTCCCATTCCAATCCTGAGACCCTTCCTATAGCATGAGATGTGATATCCCAATGCTTCTACCAAACCTGAGACCCTTCCTATAGCATGAGATGTGATATCTCAATGCTATTAATACCAAACCTGAGATCCTTCCTATATCATGAGATGTGATATCCAACTCCTTCCCAATCCAATCCTGAGACCCATCCGATAGCATGAGATGTGATATCTCAATGCTTCTAATATCAAACCTGAGACCCTCCCTATAGCATGAGATGTGATATCCAACTCCTTCCCATTCCAATCCTGAGACCCGTCCTATACTATGAGATGTTATATCTCAATGCTTCTAATACCAAACCTGAGACTGTCCTATAACATGAGATGTGATATCTCAATGCTTCTAATAACAAACCTATGACCCTTCCTATAACATGAGATGTGATATCCAAATCCTTCCCTTTCCAATCTTGAGACCCTTCCTATAACATGAGATGTGATATCCAACTCCTTCCCGATCCAATCCTGAGACACTTCCGATAGCATGAGATATGATATCTCAATGCTTCTAATACCAAACCACAGACCTGCCCTATAACTTGAGATGTGATATCCAAATCCTTCCCCTTCCAAACCTGAGACCCTTCCTTTAGCATGAGATGTGATATCCAACTCCTTCCCATTCCAATCCTGAGACCCTTCCTATAGCATGAGATGTGATATCCCAATGCTTCTACCAAACCTGAGACCCTTGCTATAGCATGAGATGTGACATCCAACTCTTCCCATTCCAAACCTGAGACCCTTCCTTTAGCATGAGATGTGATATCCAACTCTTTCCCATCCCAATCCTGAGACCCGTCCTATACCATGAGATATGATATCTCAATGCTTCTAATACCAAACCTGAGACTGTCCTATAACATGAGATGTGATATCTCAATGCTTCTAATAACAAACCTGAGAGCCTTCCTATAACATGAGATGTGATATCCAATTCACTCCCAATCCAATCCTGAGACCCTTTCGATAGCATGAGATATGATATCTCAATGCTTCTAATACCAAACCACAGACCCGTCCCATAACTTGAGATGTGATATCCAAATCCTTCCCCTTCCAAACCTGAGACCCTTCCTTTAGCATGAGATGTGAAATCCAACTCCTTCCCATTCCAATCCTGAGACCCTTCCTATAGCATGAGATGTGATATCCCAATGCTTCTACCAAACCTGAGAACCTTCCTATAGCATGAGATGTGATATCCAACTCCTTCCCATTCCAATCCTGAGACCCTACCTATAGCATGAGATGTGATATCTGAATGCTATTAATACCAAACCTGAGATCCTTCCTATAACATGAGATGTGATATCCAACTCCTTCCCAATCCAATCCTGAGACCCTTCCGATAGCATGAGATGTGATATCTCAATGCTTCTGATATCAAACCACAGACCCGCCCTATAACTTGAGATGTGATATCCAAATCCTTCCCCTTCCAAACCTGAGACCCTTCCTTTAGCATGAGATGTGATATCCAACTCCTTCCCATTCCAATCCTGAGACCCTTCCTATAGCATGAGATGTGATATCCCAATGCTTCTACCAAACCTGAGACCCTTGCTATAGCATGAGATGTGACATCCAACTCTTCCCATTCCAAACCTGAGACCCTTCCTTTAGCATGAGATGTGATATCCAACTCTTTCCCATTCCAATCCTGAGACCCGTCCTATACCATGAGATATGATATCTCAATGCTTCTAATACCAAACCTGAGACTGTCCTATACATGAGATGTGATATCTCAATGCTTCTAATAACAAACCTGAGAGCCTTCCTATAACATGAGATGTGATATCCAATTCACTCCCAATCCAATCCTGAGACCCTTTCGATAGCATGAGATATGATATCTCAATGCTTCTAATACCAAACCACAGACCCGTCCCATAACTTGAGATGTGATATCCAAATCCTTCCCCTTCCAAACCTGAGACCCTTCCTTTAGCATGAGATGTGAAATCCAACTCCTTCCCATTCCAATCCTGAGACCCTTCCTATAGCATGAGATGTGATATCCCAATGCTTATACCAAACCTGAGACCCTTCCTATAGCATGAGATGTGATATCCAACTCCTTCCCATTCCAATCCTGAGACCCTTCCTATAGCATGAGATGTGATATCTCAATGCTATTAATACCAAACCTGAGATCCTTCCTATAACATGAGATGTGATATCCAACTTCTTCCCAATCCAATCCTGAGACCCTTCCGATAGCATGAGATGTGATATCTCAATGCTTCTAATATCAAACCACAGACCCGCCCTATAACTTGAGATGTGATATCCAAATCCTTCCCCTTCCAAACCTGAGACCCTTCCTTTAGCATGAGATGTGATATCCAACTCCTTCCCATTCCAATCCTGAGACCCTTCCTATAGCATGAGATGTGATATCCCAATGCTTCTACCAAACCTGAGACCCTTGCTATAGCATGAGATGTGACATCCAACTCTTCCCATTCCAAACCTGAGACCCTTCCTTTAGCATGAGATGTGATATCCAACTCTTTCCCATTCCAATCCTGAGACCCGTCCTATACCATGAGATATGATATCTCAATGCTATTAATACCAAACCTGAGATCCTTCCTATAACATGAGATGTGATATCCAACTCCTTCCCAATCCAATCCTGAGACCCTTCCGATAGCATGAGATGTGACATCTCAATGCTTCTAATATCAAACCTGAGACCCTCCCTATAGCATGAGATGTGATATCCAACTCCTTCCCATTCCAATCCTGAGACCCGTCCTATACTATGAGATGTTATATCTCAATGCTTCTAATACCAAACCTGAGACTGTCCTATAACATGAGATGTGATATCTCAATGCTTCTAATAACAAACCTGAGACCCTTCCTATAACATGAGATGTGATATCCAACTCCTTCACAATCCAATCCTGAGACACTTCCGATAGCATGAGATATGATATCTCAATGCTTCTAATACCAAACCACAGACCCGTCCTATAACTTGAGATGTGATATCCAAATCCTTCCCCTTCCAAACCTGAGACCCTTCCTTTAGCATGAGATGTGATATCCAACTCCTTCCCATTCCAATCCTGAGACCCTTCCTATAGCATGAGATGTGATATCCCAATGCTTCTACCAAACCTGAGACCCTTGCTATAGCATGAGATGTGACATCCAACTCTTCCCATTCCAAACCTGAGACCCTTCCTTTAGCATAAGATGTGATATCCAACTCCTTCCCAATCCAATCCTGAGACACTTCCCATAGCATGAGATATGATATCTCAATGCTTCTAATACCAAACCACAGACCTGTCCTATAACTTGAGATGTGATATCCAAATCCTTCCCATTCCAATCCTGAGACCTTTCCGATAGCATGAGATGTGATATCCAACTCCTTCCCATTCTAATCCTGAGACCCTTCCGATAGCATGAGATATGATATCTCAATGCTTCTAATACCAAACCACAGACCCTTCCTATAAATTGAGATGTGATATCCAAATCCTTCCCATTCCAAACCTGAGACCCTTCCTTTAGCATGAGATGTGATATCCAACTCTTTCCCATTCCAATCCTGAGACCCGTCCTATACCATGAGATATGATATCTCAATGCTTCTAATACCAAACCTGAGACTGTCCTATAACATGAGATGTGATATCTCAATGCTTCTAATAACAAACCTGAGAGCCTTCCTATAACATGAGATGTGATATCCAATTCATTCCCAATCCAATCCTGAGACCCTTTCGATAGCATGAGATATGATATCTCAATGCTTCTAATACCAAACCACAGACCCGTCCCATAACTTGAAATGTGATATCCAAATCCTTCCCCTTCCAAACCTGAGACCCTTCCTTTAGCATGAGATGTGAAATCCAACTCCTTCCCATTCCAATCCTGAGACCCTTCCTATAGCATGAGATGTGATATCCCAATGCTTCTACCAAACCTGAGACCCTTCCTATAGCATGAGATGTGATATCTCAATGCTATTAATACCAAACCTGAGATCCTTCCTATAACATGAGATGTGATATCCAACTCCTTCCCAATCCAATCCTGAGACCCATCCGATAGCATGAGATGTGATATCTCAATGCTTCTAATATCAAACCTGAGACCCTCCCTATAGCATGAGATGTGATATCCAACTCCTTCCCATTCCAATCCTGAGACCCGTCCTATACTATGAGATGTTATATCTCAATGCTTCTAATACCAAACCTGAGACTGTCCTATAACATGAGATGTGATATCTCAATGCTTCTAATAACAAACCTGAGACCCTTCCTATAACATGAGATGTGATATCCAAATCCTTCCCTTTCCAATCTTGAGACCCTTCCTATAACATGAGATGTGATATCCAACTCCTTCCCGATCCAATCCTGAGACACTTCCGATAGCATGAGATATGATATCTCAATGCTTCTAATACCAAACCACAGACCTGCCCTATAACTTGAGATGTGATATCCAAATCCTTCCCCTTCCAAACCTGAGACCCTTCCTTTAGCATGAGATGTGATATCCAACTCCTTCCCATTCCAATCCTGAGACCCTTCCTATAGCATGAGATGTGATATCCCAATGCTTCTACCAAACCTGAGACCCTTGCTATAGCATGAGATGTGACATCCAACTCTTCCCATTCCAAACCTGAGACCCTTCCTTTAGCATGAGATGTGATATCCAACTCTTTCCCATCCCAATCCTGAGACCCGTCCTATACCATGAGATATGATATCTCAATGCTTCTAATACCAAACCTGAGACTGCCCTATAACATGAGATGTGATATCTCAATGCTTCTAATAACAAACCTGAGAGCCTTCCTATAACATGAGATGTGATATCCAATTCACTCCCAATCCAATCCTGAGACCCTTTCGATAGCATGAGATATGATATCTCAATGCTTCTAATACCAAACCACAGACCCGCCCTATAACTTGAGATGTGATATCCAAATCCTTCCCCTTCCAAACCTGAGACCCTTCCTTTAGCATGAGATGTGATATCCAACTCCTTCCCATTCCAATCCTGAGACCCTTCCTATAGCATGAGATGTGATATCCCAATGCTTCTACCAAACCTGAGACCCTTGCTATAGCATGAGATGTGACATCCAACTCTTCCCATTCCAAACCTGAGACCCTTCCTTTAGCATGAGATGTGATATCCAACTCTTTCCCATTCCAATCCTGAGACCCGTCCTATACCATGAGATATGATATCTCAATGCTTCTAATACCAAACCTGAGACTGTCCTATACATGAGATGTGATATCTCAATGCTTCTAATAACAAACCTGAGAGCCTTCCTATAACATGAGATGTGATATCCAATTCACTCCCAATCCAATCCTGAGACCCTTTCGATAGCATGAGATATGATATCTCAATGCTTCTAATACCAAACCACAGACCCGTCCCATAACTTGAGATGTGATATCCAAATCCTTCCCCTTCCAAACCTGAGACCCTTCCTTTAGCATGAGATGTGAAATCCAACTCCTTCCCATTCCAATCCTGAGACCCTTCCTATAGCATGAGATGTGATATCCCAATGCTTCTACCAAACCTGAGACCCTTCCTATTGCATGAGATGTGATATCCAACTCCTTCCCATTCCAATCCTGAGAACCTTCCTATAGCATGAGATGTGATATCTCAATGCTATTAATACCAAACCTGAGATCCTTCCTATAACATGAGATGTGATATCCTACTCCTTCCCAATCCAATCCTGAGACCCTTCCGATAGCATGAGATGTGATATCTCAATGCTTCTAATATCAAACCTGAGACCCTCCCTATAGCATGAGATGTGATATCCAACTCCTTCCCATTCCAATCCTGAGACCCGTCCTATACTATGAGATGTTATATCGCAATGCTTCTAATACCAAACCTGAGACTGTCCTATAACATGAGATGTGATATCTCAATGCTTCTAATAACAAACCTGAGACCCTTCCTATAACATGAGATGTGATATCCAACTCCTTCCCAATCCAATCCTGAGACACTTCCGATAGCATGAGATATGATATCTCAATGCTTCTAATACCAAACCACAGACCCGTCCTATAACTTGAGATGTGATACCCAAATCCTTCCCCTTCCAAACCTGAGACCCTTCCTTTAGCATGAGATGTGATATCCAACTCCTTCCCATTCCAATCCTGAGACCCTTCCTATAGCATGAGATGTGATATCCCAATGCTTCTACCAAACCTGAGACCCTTGCTATAGCATGAGATGTGACATCCAACTCTTCCCATTCCAAACCTGAGACCCTTCCTTTAGCATAAGATGTGATATCCAACTCCTTCCCAATCCAATCCTGAGACACTTCCGATAGCATGAGATATGATATCTCAATGCTTCTAATACCAAACCACAGACCCGTCCTATAACTTGAGATGTGATATCCAAATCCTTCCCATTCCAATCCTGAGACCCTTCCTATAACATGAGATGTGATATCCAACTCCTTCCCAATCCAATCCTGAGACCCTTCCGATAGCATGAGATGTGATATCCCAATGCTTCTACCAAACCTGAGACCTTTCCGATAGCATGAGATGTGATATCCAACTCCTTCCCATTCTAATCCTGAGACCCTTCCGATAGCATGAGACGTGATATCCAACTCCTTCCAATTCAAACCTGTGACCCTTCCTACAGCATGAGATGGGATATCCAACTCCTTCCCAATCCAATCCTGAGACCCTTCCGATAGCATGAGATGTGATATCTTAATGCTTCTACCAAACCTGAGACCTTCCTATGGCATGAGATGTGATATCCAACTCCTTCCCATTCCAATCCTGAGACCCGTCCTATACCATGAGATGTGATATCTCAATGCTTCTAATACCAAACCTGAGACTGTCCTATAACATGAGATGTGATATCTCAATGCTTCTAATAACAAACCTGAGACCCTTCCTATAACATGAGATGTGATGTCCAAGTCCTTCCCATTCCAATCCTGAGACCCTTCCTATAACATGAGATGTGATATCCAACTCCTTCCCAATCCAATCCTGAGACCCTTCCGATAGCATGAGATGTGATATCTCAATGCTATTAATACCAAACCTGAGATCCTTCCTATAACATGAGATGTGATATCCAACTCCTTCCCAATCCAATCCTGAGACCCTTCCGATAGCATGAGATGTGATATCTCAATGCTTCTAATATCAAACCTGAGACCCTCCCTATAGCATGAGATGTGATATCCAACTCCTTCCCATTCCAATCCTGAGACCCGTCCTATACTATGAGATGTTATATCTCAATGCTTCTAATACCAAACCTGAGACTGTCCTATAACATGAGATGTGATATCTCAATGCTTCTAATAACAAACCTGAGACCCTTCCTATAACATGAGATGTGATATCCAAATCCTTCCCTTTCCAATCTTGAGACCCTTCCTATAACATGAGATGTGATATCCAACTCCTTCCCGATCCAATCCTGAGACACTTCCGATAGCATGAGATATGATATCTCAATGCTTCTAATACCAAACCACAGACCTGCCCTATAACTTGAGATGTGATATCCAAATCCTTCCCCTTCCAAACCTGAGACCCTTCCTTTAGCATGAGATGTGATATCCAACTCCTTCCCATTCCAATCCTGAGACCCTTCCTATAGCATGAGATGTGATATCCCAATGCTTCTACCAAACCTGAGACCCTTGCTATAGCATGAGATGTGACATCCAACTCTTCCCATTCCAAACCTGAGACCCTTCCTTTAGCATGAGATGTGATATCCAACTCTTTCCCATCCCAATCCTGAGACCCGTCCTATACCATGAGATATGATATCTCAATGCTTCTAATACCAAACCTGAGACTGCCCTATAACATGAGATGTGATATCTCAATGCTTCTAATAACAAACCTGAGAGCCTTCCTATAACATGAGATGTGATATCCAATTCACTCCCAATCCAATCCTGAGACCCTTTCGATAGCATGAGATATGATATCTCAATGCTTCTAATACCAAACCACAGACCCGCCCTATAACTTGAGATGTGATATCCAAATCCTTCCCCTTCCAAACCTGAGACCCTTCCTTTAGCATGAGATGTGATATCCAACTCCTTCCCATTCCAATCCTGAGACCCTTCCTATAGCATGAGATGTGATATCCCAATGCTTCTACCAAACCTGAGACCCTTGCTATAGCATGAGATGTGACATCCAACTCTTCCCATTCCAAACCTGAGACCCTTCCTTTAGCATGAGATGTGATATCCAACTCTTTCCCATTCCAATCCTGAGACCCGTCCTATACCATGAGATATGATATCTCAATGCTTCTAATACCAAACCTGAGACTGTCCTATACATGAGATGTGATATCTCAATGCTTCTAATAACAAACCTGAGAGCCTTCCTATAACATGAGATGTGATATCCAATTCACTCCCAATCCAATCCTGAGACCCTTTCGATAGCATGAGATATGATATCTCAATGCTTCTAATACCAAACCACAGACCCGTCCCATAACTTGAGATGTGATATCCAAATCCTTCCCCTTCCAAACCTGAGACCCTTCCTTTAGCATGAGATGTGAAATCCAACTCCTTCCCATTCCAATCCTGAGACCCTTCCTATAGCATGAGATGTGATATCCCAATGCTTCTACCAAACCTGAGACCCTTCCTATTGCATGAGATGTGATATCCAACTCCTTCCCATTCCAATCCTGAGAACCTTCCTATAGCATGAGATGTGATATCTCAATGCTATTAATACCAAACCTGAGATCCTTCCTATAACATGAGATGTGATATCCTACTCCTTCCCAATCCAATCCTGAGACCCTTCCGATAGCATGAGATGTGATATCTCAATGCTTCTAATATCAAACCTGAGACCCTCCCTATAGCATGAGATGTGATATCCAACTCCTTCCCATTCCAATCCTGAGACCCGTCCTATACTATGAGATGTTATATCGCAATGCTTCTAATACCAAACCTGAGACTGTCCTATAACATGAGATGTGATATCTCAATGCTTCTAATAACAAACCTGAGACCCTTCCTATAACATGAGATGTGATATCCAACTCCTTCCCAATCCAATCCTGAGACACTTCCGATAGCATGAGATATGATATCTCAATGCTTCTAATACCAAACCACAGACCCGTCCTATAACTTGAGATGTGATACCCAAATCCTTCCCCTTCCAAACCTGAGACCCTTTCTTTAGCATGAGATGTGATATCCAACTCCTTCCCATTCCAATCCTGAGACCCTTCCTATAGCATGAGATGTGATATCCCAATGCTTCTACCAAACCTGAGACCCTTGCTATAGCATGAGATGTGACATCCAACTCTTCCCATTCCAAACCTGAGACCCTTCCTTTAGCATAAGATGTGATATCCAACTCCTTCCCAATCCAATCCTGAGACACTTCCGATAGCATGAGATATGATATCTCAATGCTTCTAATACCAAACCACAGACCCGTCCTATAACTTGAGATGTGATATCCAAATCCTTCCCATTCCAATCCTGAGACCCTTCCTATAACATGAGATGTGATATCCAACTCCTTCCCAATCCAATCCTGAGACCCTTCCGATAGCATGAGATGTGATATCCCAATGCTTCTACCAAACCTGAGACCTTTCCGATAGCATGAGATGTGATATCCAACTCCTTCCCATTCTAATCCTGAGACCCTTCCGATAGCATGAGACGTGATATCCAACTCCTTCCAATTCAAACCTGTGACCCTTCCTACAGCATGAGATGGGATATCCAACTCCTTCCCAATCCAATCCTGAGACCCTTCCGATAGCATGAGATGTGATATCTTAATGCTTCTACCAAACCTGAGACCTTCCTATGGCATGAGATGTGATATCCAACTCCTTCCCATTCCAATCCTGAGACCCGTCCTATACCATGAGATGTGATATCTCAATGCTTCTAATACCAAACCTGAGACTGTCCTATAACATGAGATGTGATATCTCAATGCTTCTAATAACAAACCTGAGACCCTTCCTATAACATGAGATGTGATGTCCAAGTCCTTCCCATTCCAATCCTGAGACCCTTCCTATAACATGAGATGTGATATCCAACTCCTTCCCAATCCAATCCTGAGACCCTTCCGATAGCATGAGATGTGATATCTCAATGCTATTAATACCAAACCTGAGATCCTTCCTATAACATGAGATGTGATATCCAACTCCTTCCCAATCCAATCCTGAGACCCTTCCGATAGCATGAGATGTGATATCTCAATGCTTCTAATATCAAACCTGAGACCCTCCCTATAGCATGAGATGTGATATCCAACTCCTCCCCATTCCAATCCTGAGACCCGTCCTATACTATGAGATGTTATATCTCAATGCTTCTAATACCAAACCTGAGACTGTCCTATAACATGAGATATGATATCTCAATGCTTCTAATAACAAACCTGAGACCCTTCCTATAACATGAGATGTGATATCCAAATCCTTCCCCTTCCAAACCTGAGACCCTTCCTTTAGCATGAGATGTGATATCCAACTCCTTCCATTCCAATCCTGAGACCCTTCCTATAGCATGAGATGTGATATCCCAATGCTTCTACCAAACCTGAGACCCTTGCTATAGCATGAGATGTGATATCCAGCTCTTCCCATCCAATCCTGAGACCCTTCCTATAACATGAGATGTGATATCCAACTCCTTCCCAATCCAATCCTGAGACCCTTCCGATAGCATGAGATGTGATATCTCAATGCTTCTAATACCAAACCTGAGACCCTCCCTATAGCGTGAGATGTGATATCAAAGTCCTTCCCATTCCAATCCTGATACCCTTCCTATAACATGAGTTGTGATAGCCAACTCTTCCCATCCAATCCTGAGACCCTTCCTATAACATGAGATGTGATATCCAACTCCTTCCCAATCCAATCCTGAGACCCTTCCGATAGCATGAGATGTGATATCTCAATGCTTCTAATATCAAACCTGAGACCCTCCCTATAGCATGAGATGTGATATCCAACTCCTTCCCATTCCAATCCTGAGACCCGTCCTATACTATGAGATGTTATATCTCAATGCTTCTAATACCAAACCTGAGACTGTCCTATAACATGAGATGTGATATCTCAATGCTTCTAATAACAAACCTGAGACCCTTCCTATAACATGAGATGTGATATCCAAATCCTTCCCTTTCCAATCTTGAGACCCTTCCTATAACATGAGATGTGATATCCAACTCCTTCCCGATCCAATCCTGAGACACTTCCGATAGCATGAGATATGATATCTCAATGCTTCTAATACCAAACCACAGACCTGCCCTATAACTTGAGATGTGATATCCAAATCCTTCCCCTTCCAAACCTGAGACCCTTCCTTTAGCATGAGATGTGATATCCAACTCCTTCCCATTCCAATCCTGAGACCCTTCCTATAGCATGAGATGTGATATCCCAATGCTTCTACCAAACCTGAGACCCTTGCTATAGCATGAGATGTGACATCCAACTCTTCCCATTCCAAACCTGAGACCCTTCCTTTAGCATGAGATGTGATATCCAACTCTTTCCCATCCCAATCCTGAGACCCGTCCTATACCATGAGATATGATATCTCAATGCTTCTAATACCAAACCTGAGACTGCCCTATAACATGAGATGTGATATCTCAATGCTTCTAATAACAAACCTGAGAGCCTTCCTATAACATGAGATGTGATATCCAATTCACTCCCAATCCAATCCTGAGACCCTTTCGATAGCATGAGATATGATATCTCAATGCTTCTAATACCAAACCACAGACCCGCCCTATAACTTGAGATGTGATATCCAAATCCTTCCCCTTCCAAACCTGAGACCCTTCCTTTAGCATGAGATGTGATATCCAACTCCTTCCCATTCCAATCCTGAGACCCTTCCTATAGCATGAGATGTGATATCCCAATGCTTCTACCAAACCTGAGACCCTTGCTATAGCATGAGATGTGACATCCAACTCTTCCCATTCCAAACCTGAGACCCTTCCTTTAGCATGAGATGTGATATCCAACTCTTTCCCATTCCAATCCTGAGACCCGTCCTATACCATGAGATATGATATCTCAATGCTTCTAATACCAAACCTGAGACTGTCCTATACATGAGATGTGATATCTCAATGCTTCTAATAACAAACCTGAGAGCCTTCCTATAACATGAGATGTGATATCCAATTCACTCCCAATCCAATCCTGAGACCCTTTCGATAGCATGAGATATGATATCTCAATGCTTCTAATACCAAACCACAGACCCGTCCCATAACTTGAGATGTGATATCCAAATCCTTCCCCTTCCAAACCTGAGACCCTTCCTTTAGCATGAGATGTGAAATCCAACTCCTTCCCATTCCAATCCTGAGACCCTTCCTATAGCATGAGATGTGATATCCCAATGCTTCTACCAAACCTGAGACCCTTCCTATTGCATGAGATGTGATATCCAACTCCTTCCCATTCCAATCCTGAGAACCTTCCTATAGCATGAGATGTGATATCTCAATGCTATTAATACCAAACCTGAGATCCTTCCTATAACATGAGATGTGATATCCTACTCCTTCCCAATCCAATCCTGAGACCCTTCCGATAGCATGAGATGTGATATCTCAATGCTTCTAATATCAAACCTGAGACCCTCCCTATAGCATGAGATGTGATATCCAACTCCTTCCCATTCCAATCCTGAGACCCGTCCTATACTATGAGATGTTATATCGCAATGCTTCTAATACCAAACCTGAGACTGTCCTATAACATGAGATGTGATATCTCAATGCTTCTAATAACAAACCTGAGACCCTTCCTATAACATGAGATGTGATATCCAACTCCTTCCCAATCCAATCCTGAGACACTTCCGATAGCATGAGATATGATATCTCAATGCTTCTAATACCAAACCACAGACCCGTCCTATAACTTGAGATGTGATACCCAAATCCTTCCCCTTCCAAACCTGAGACCCTTCCTTTAGCATGAGATGTGATATCCAACTCCTTCCCATTCCAATCCTGAGACCCTTCCTATAGCATGAGATGTGATATCCCAATGCTTCTACCAAACCTGAGACCCTTGCTATAGCATGAGATGTGACATCCAACTCTTCCCATTCCAAACCTGAGACCCTTCCTTTAGCATAAGATGTGATATCCAACTCCTTCCCAATCCAATCCTGAGACACTTCCGATAGCATGAGATATGATATCTCAATGCTTCTAATACCAAACCACAGACCCGTCCTATAACTTGAGATGTGATATCCAAATCCTTCCCATTCCAATCCTGAGACCCTTCCTATAACATGAGATGTGATATCCAACTCCTTCCCAATCCAATCCTGAGACCCTTCCGATAGCATGAGATGTGATATCCCAATGCTTCTACCAAACCTGAGACCTTTCCGATAGCATGAGATGTGATATCCAACTCCTTCCCATTCTAATCCTGAGACCCTTCCGATAGCATGAGACGTGATATCCAACTCCTTCCAATTCAAACCTGTGACCCTTCCTACAGCATGAGATGGGATATCCAACTCCTTCCCAATCCAATCCTGAGACCCTTCCGATAGCATGAGATGTGATATCTTAATGCTTCTACCAAACCTGAGACCTTCCTATGGCATGAGATGTGATATCCAACTCCTTCCCATTCCAATCCTGAGACCCGTCCTATACCATGAGATGTGATATCTCAATGCTTCTAATACCAAACCTGAGACTGTCCTATAACATGAGATGTGATATCTCAATGCTTCTAATAACAAACCTGAGACCCTTCCTATAACATGAGATGTGATGTCCAAGTCCTTCCCATTCCAATCCTGAGACCCTTCCTATAACATGAGATGTGATATCCAACTCCTTCCCAATCCAATCCTGAGACCCTTCCGATAGCATGAGATGTGATATCTCAATGCTATTAATACCAAACCTGAGATCCTTCCTATAACATGAGATGTGATATCCAACTCCTTCCCAATCCAATCCTGAGACCCTTCCGATAGCATGAGATGTGATATCTCAATGCTTCTAATATCAAACCTGAGACCCTCCCTATAGCATGAGATGTGATATCCAACTCCTCCCCATTCCAATCCTGAGACCCGTCCTATACTATGAGATGTTATATCTCAATGCTTCTAATACCAAACCTGAGACTGTCCTATAACATGAGATATGATATCTCAATGCTTCTAATAACAAACCTGAGACCCTTCCTATAACATGAGATGTGATATCCAAATCCTTCCCCTTCCAAACCTGAGACCCTTCCTTTAGCATGAGATGTGATATCCAACTCCTTCCATTCCAATCCTGAGACCCTTCCTATAGCATGAGATGTGATATCCCAATGCTTCTACCAAACCTGAGACCCTTGCTATAGCATGAGATGTGATATCCAGCTCTTCCCATCCAATCCTGAGACCCTTCCTATAACATGAGATGTGATATCCAACTCCTTCCCAATCCAATCCTGAGACCCTTCCGATAGCATGAGATGTGATATCTCAATGCTTCTAATACCAAACCTGAGACCCTCCCTATAGCGTGAGATGTGATATCAAAGTCCTTCCCATTCCAATCCTGATACCCTTCCTATAACATGAGTTGTGATAGCCAACTCTTCCCATCCAATCCTGAGACCCTTCCTATAACATGAGATGTGATATCCAACTCCGTCCCAATCCAATCCTGAGACCCTTCCGATAGCATGAGATGTGATATCTCAATGCTTCTAATACCAAACCTGAGACCCTCCCTATAGCGTGAGATGTGATATCAAAGTCCTTCCCATTCCAATCCTGATACCCTTCCTATAACATGAGATGTGATATCCAACTCCTTCCAATTCCAACCTGTGACCCTTCCTATAGCATGAGATGCGATATCCAACTCCTTCCCAATCCAATCCTGAGACCCTTCCGATAGCATGGGATGTGATATCTTAATGCTTCTAGCAAACCTGAGACCTTCCCATGGCATGAGATGTGATATCAAACTCCTTTCCATTCCAATCCTGAGACCCGTCCTATACTATGAGATGTTATATCTCAATGCTTCTAATACCAAACCTGAGACTGTCCTATAACATGAGATGTGATATCTCAATGCTTCTAATAACAAACCTGAGACCCGTCCTATAACATGAGATGTGATATCCAAGTCCTTCCCATTCCAAATCTTGAGAACCTTCCTATAACATGAGATGTGATATCCAACTCCTTCCCAATCCAATCCTGAGACTCTTCTGATAGCATGAGATATGATATCTCAATGCTTCTAATACCAATCCACAGACCCGTCCTATAACTTGAGATGTGATATCCAAATCCTTCCCCTTCCAAACCTAAGACCCTTCTTTTATCATGAGATGTGATATCCAACTCCTTCCCATTCCAATCCTGAGACCCTTCCTATAGCATGAGATGTGATATCCCAATGCTTCTACCAAACCTGAGACCCTTCCTATAGCATGAGATGTGATATCCAACTCTTCCCATCCAATCCTGAGACCCTTCCTATAACATGAGATGTGATATCCAACTCCTTCCCAATCCAATCCTGAGTCCCTTCCGATAGCATGAGATATATCTCAATGCTTCTAATATCAAACCTGAGACCCTCCCTATAGCATGAGATGTGATATCCAACTCCTTCCGATTGCAATCCTGAGACCCTTCCGATAGCATGAGATGTATTATCCAACACCTTCCAATTCCAACCTGTGACCCTTCCTATAGCATGAGATGGGATATCCAACTCCTTCCCAATCCAATCCTGAGACCCTTCCGATAGCATGAGATGTGATATCTTAATGCTTCTACCATACCTGAGAACTTCCTATGGCATGCGATGTGATATCAAACTCCTTCCCATTCCAATCCTGAGACCTTTCCTATAGCATGAGATGTGATATCCAACTCCTTCCCATTCCAATCCTGAGACCCGTCCTATACCATGATATGTGATATCTCAATGCTTCTGATACCAAACCTGAGACTGTCCTATAACATGAGATGTGATATCTCAATGCTTCTAATAAGAAACCTGAGACCCTTCCTATAACATGAGATGTGATATCCAAATCCTTCCCATTCCAATCCTGAGACCCTTCCTATAGCATGAGATGGGATATCCAACTCCTTCACATTCCAATCCTGAGACCCGTCCTATACAATGAGATATGATATCTCAATGCTTCTAATACCAAACCTGAGACTGTCCTATAACATGAGATGTGATATCTCAATGCTTCTAATAACAAACCTGAGACCCTTCCTATAACATGAGATGTGATATCCAAATCCTTCCCATTCCAATCCTGAGACCTTTCCTATAACATGAGATGTGATATCCAACTCCTTCCCATTCCAATCCTGAGACCCTTCCTATAACATGAGATGTGATATCCAACTCCTTCCCAATCCAATCCTGAGACCCTTCCTATAGCATGAGATATGATATCTCAATGCTTCTAATACCAAACCACAGACCCGTCCTATAAATTGAGATGTGATATCCAAATCCTTCCCATTCCAAACCTGAGACCCTTCCTTTAGCATGAGATGTGATATCCAACTCTTTCCCATTCCAATCCTGAGACCCGTCCTATACCATGAGATATGATATCTCAATGCTTCTAATACCAAACCTGAGACTGTCCTATAACATGAGATGTGATATCTCAATGCTTCTAATAACAAACCTGAGAGCCTTCCTATAACATGAGATGTGATATCCAATTCATTCCCAATCCAATCCTGAGACCCTTTCGATAGCATGAGATATGATATCTCAATGCTTCTAATACCAAACCACAGACCCGTCCCATAACTTGAGATGTGATATCCAAATCCTTCCCCTTCCATACCTGAGACCCTTCCTTTAGCATGAGATGTGAAATCCAACTCCTTCCCATTCCAATCCTGAGACCCTTCCTATAGCATGAGATGTGATATCCCAATGCTTCTACCAAACCTGAGACCCTTCCTATAGCATGAGATGTGACATCCAACTCTTCCCATTCCAAACCTGAGAGCCTTCCTTTAGCATGAGATGAGATATCCAACTCTTTCCCATTCCAATCCTGAGACCCGTCCTATACCATGAGATATGATATCTCAATGCTTCTAATACCAAACCTGAGACTGTCCTATAACATGAGATGTGATATCTCAATGCTTCTAATAACAAACCTGAGAGCCTTCCTATAACATGAGATGTGATATCCAATTCACTCCCAATCCAATCCTGAGACCCTTTCGATAGCATGAGATATGATATCTCAATGCTTCTAATACCAAACCACAGACCCGTCCCATAACTTGAGATGTGATATCCAAATCCTTCCCCTTCCAAACCTGAGACCTTTCCTTTAGCATGAGATGTGAAATCCAACTCCTTCCCATTCCAATCCTGAGACCCTTCCTATAGCATGAGATGTGATATCCCAATGCTTCTACCAAACCTGAGACCCTTCCTATAGCATGAGATGTGATATCCAACTCCTTCCCATTCCAATCCTGAGACCCTTCCTATAGCATGAGATGTGATATCTCAATGCTATTAATACCAAACCTGAGATCCTTCCTATAACATGAGATGTGATATCCAACTCCTTCCCAATCCAATCCTGAGACCCTTCCGATAGCATGAGATGTGATATCTCAATGCTTCTAATATCAAACCACAGACCCGCCCTATAACTTGAGATGTGATATCCAAATCCTTCCCCTTCCAAACCTGAGACCCTTCCTTTAGCATGAGATGTGATAACCAACTCCTTCCCATTCCAATCCTGAGACCCTTCCTATAGCATGAGATGTGATATCCCAATGCTTCTACCAAACCTGAGACCCTTGCTATAGCATGAGATGTGACATCCAACTCTTCCCATTCCAAACCTGAGACCCTTCCTTTAGCATGAGATGTGATATCCAACTCTTTCCCATTCCAATCCTGAGACCCGTCCTATACCGTGAGATATGATATCTCAATGCTTCTAATACCAAACCTGAGACTGTCCTATAACATGAGATGTGATATCTCAATGCTTCTAATAACAAACCTGAGAGCCTTCCTATAACATGAGATGTGATATCCAATTCACTCCCAATCCAATCCTGAGACCCTTTCGATAGCATGAGATATGATATCTCAATGCTTCTAATACCAAACCACAGACCCGTCCCATAACTTGAGATGTGATATCCAAATCCTTCCCCTTCCAAACCTGAGACCCTTCCTTTAGCATGAGATGTGAAATCCAACTCCTTCCCATTCCAATCCTGAGACCCTTCCTATAGCATGAGATGTGATATCCCAATGCTTCTACCAAACCTGAGACCCTTCCTATAGCATGAGATGTGATATCTCAATGCTATTAATACCAAACCTGAGATCCTTCCTATAACATGAGATGTGATATCCAACTCCTTCCCAATCCAATCCTGAGACCCTTCCGAAAGCATGAGATGTGATATCTCAATGCTTCTAATATCAAACCTGAGACCCTCCCTATAGCATGAGATGTGATATCCAACTCCTTCCCATTCCAATCCTGAGACCCGTCCTATACTATGAGATGTTATGTCTCAATGCTTCTAATACCAAACCTGAGACTGTCCTATAACATGAGATGTGATATCTCAATGCTTCTAATAACAAACCTGAGACCCTTCCTATAACATGAGATGTGATATCCAACTCCTTCCCAATCCAATCCTGAGACACTTCCGATAGCATGAGATATGATATCTCAATGCTTCTAATACCAAACCACAGACCCGTCCTATAACTTGAGATGTGATATCCAAATCCTTCCCTTTCCAAACCTGAGACCCTTCCTTTAGCATGAGATGTGATATCCAACTCCTTCCCATTCCAATCCTGAGACCCTTCCTATAGCATGAGATGTGATATCCCAATGCTTCTACCAAACCTGAGACCCTTGCTATAGCATGAGATGTGACATCCAACTCTTCCCATTCCAAACCTGAGACCCTTCCTTTAGCATGAGATGTGATATCCAACTCTTTCTCATTCCAATCCTGAGACCCGTCCTATACCATGAGATATGATATCTCAATGCTTCTAATACCAAACCTGAGACTGTCCTATAACATGAGATGTGATATCTCAATGCTTCTAATAACAAACCTGAGAGCCTTCCTATAACATGAGATGTGATATCCAATTCATTCCCAATCCAATCCTGAGACCCTTTCGATAGCATGAGATATGATATCTCAATGCTTCTAATACCAAACCACAGACCCGTCCCATAACTTGAGATGTGATATCCAAATCCTTCCCCTTCCAAACCTGAGACCCTTCCTTTAGCATGAGATGTGAAATCCAACTCCTTCCCATTCCAATCCTGAGACCCTTCCTATAGCATGAGATGTGATATCCCAATGCTATTAATACCAAACCTGATATCCTTCCTATAACATGAGATGTGATATCCAACTCCTTCCCAATCCAATCCTGAGACCCTTCCGATAGCATGAGATGTGATATCCAACTCCTTCCCATTCCAATCCTGAGACCCGTCCTATACTATGAGATGTTATATCTCAATGCTTCTAATACCAAACCTGAGACTGTCCTATAACATGAGATGTGATATCTCAATGCTTCTAATATCAAACCTGAGACCCTCCCTATAGCATGAGATGTGATATCCAACTCCTTCCCATTCCAATCCTGAGACCCGTCCTATACTATGAGATGTTATATCTCAATGCTTCTAATACCAAACCTGAGACTGTCCTATAACATGAGATGTGATATCTCAATACTTCTAATAACAAACCTGAGACCCTTCCTATAACATGAGATGTGATATCCAAATCCTTCCCTTTCCAATCTTGAGACCCTTCCTATAACATGAGATGTGATATCCAACTCCTTCCCAATCCAATCCTGAGACACTTCCGATAGCATGAGATATGATATCTCAATGCTTCTAATACCAAACCACAGACCCGTCCTATAACTTGAGATGTGATATCCAAATCCTTCCCCTTCCAAACCTGAGACCCTTCCTTTAGCATGAGATGTGATATCCAACTCCTTCCCATTCCAATCCTGAGACCCTTCCTATAGCATGAGATGTGATATCCCAATGCTTCTACCAAACCTGAGACCCTTGCTATAGCATGAGATGTGACATCCAACTCTTCCCATCCAATCCTGAGACCCTTCCTATAACATGAGATGTGATATCCAACTCCTTCCCAATCCAATCCTAGACCCTTCCGATAACATGAGATGTGATATCTCAATGCTTCTAATAACAAACCTGAGACCCTTCCTATAACATGAGATGTGACATCCAAATCCTTCCCATTCCAATCCTGAGACCCTTCCTATAGAATGAGATGTGATATCCAACTCCTTCACATTCCAATCCTGAGACCCGTCCTATACCATGAGATATGATATCTCAATGCTTCTAATACCAAACCTGAGACTGTCCTATAACATGAGATGTGATATCTCAATGCTTCTTATAACAAACCCGAGACCCTTCCTATAACATGAGATGTGATGTCCAAGTCCTTCCCATTCCAATCCTGAGACCCTTCCTATAACATGAGATGTGATATCTCAATGCTTCTAATACCAAACCACAGACCCGTCCCATAACTTGAGATGTGATATCCAAATCCTTCCCATTCCAATCCTGAGACCCTTCCTATAACATGAGATGTGATATCAAACTCCTTCCCATTCCAATCCTGAGACCCGTCCTATACCATGAGATATGATATCTCAATGCTTCTAATACCAAACCTGAGACTGTCCTATAACATGAGATGTGATATCTCAATGCTTCTAATAACAAACCTGAGAGCCTTCCTATAACATGAGATGTGATATCCAATTCATTCCCAATCCAATCTTGAGACCCTTTCGATAGCATGAGATATGATATCTCAATGCTTCTAATACCAAACCACAGACCCGTCCCATAACTTGAGATGTGATATCCAAATCCTTCCCCTTCCAAACCTGAGACCCTTCCTTTAGCATGAGATGTGAAATCCAACTCCTTCCCATTCCAATCCTGAGACCCTTCCTATAGCATGAGATGTGATATCCAACTCCTTCCCATTCCAATCCTGAGACCCTTCCTATAGCATGAGATGTGATATCTCAATGCTATTAATACCAAACCTGAGATCCTTCCTATAACATGAGATGTGACATCCAACTCCTTCCCAATCCAATCCTGAGACCCTTCCGATAGCATGAGATGTGATATCTCAATGCTTCTAATATCAAACCTGAGACCCTCCCTATAGCATGAGATGTGATATCCAACTCCTTCCCATTCCAATCCTGAGACCCGTCCTATACTATGAGATGTTATATCTCAATGCTTCTAATATCAAACCTGAGACCCTTCCTATAGCATGAGATGTGATATCCAATTCCTTCCCAATCCAATCCTGAGACCCTTCCGATAGCATGAGATGTGATATCTCAATGCTTCTAATATCAAACCTGAGACCCTTCCTATAGCATGAGATGTGATATCCAACTCCTTCCCATTCCAATCCTGAGACCCTTCCTATAGCATGAGATGTGATATCTCAATGCTTCTAATATCAAACCTGAGACCCTCCCTATAGCATGAGATGTGATATCCAACTCCTTCCCATTCCAATCCTGAGACCCGTCCTATACTATGAGATGTTATATCTCAATGCTTCTAATATCAAACCTGAGACCCTTCCTATAGCATGAGATGTGATATCCAACTCCTTCCCAATCCAATCCTGAGACCCTTCCGATAGCATGAGATGTGATATCTCAATGCTTCTAATATCAAACCTGAGACCCTTCCTATAGCATGAGATGTGATATCCAACTCCTTACCAATCCAATCCTGAGACCCTTCCTATAACATGCGATGTGATATCCAACTCCTTCCCAATCCAATCCTGAGACACTTCCGATAGCATGAGATATGATATCTCAATGCTTCTAATACCAAACCACAGACCCGTCCTATAACTTGAGATGTGATATCCCAATGCTTCTACCAAACCTGAGACCCTTGCTATAGCATGAGATGTGACATCCAACTCTTCCCATCCAATCCTGAGACCCTTCCTATAACATGAGATGTGATATCCAACTCCTTCCCAATCCAATCCTAGACCCTTCCGATAACATGAGATGTGATATCTCAATGCTTCTAATAACAAACCTGAGACCCTTCCTATAACATGAGATGTGATATCCAAATCCTTCCCATTCCAATCCTGAGACCCTTCCTATAGCATGAGATGTGATATCCAACTCCTTCACATTCCAATCCTGAGACCCGTCCTATACCATGAGATATGATATCTCAATGCTTCTAATACCAAACCTGAGACTGTCCTATAACATGAGATGTGATATCTCAATGCTTCTAATAACAAACCTGAGACCCTTCCTATAACATGAGATGTGATATCCAAATCCTTCCCATTCCAATCCTGAGACCCTTCCTATAACATGAGATGTGATATCAAACTCCTTCCCAACCCAATCCTGAGACCCGTCTTATACCATGAGATGTTATATCTCAATGCTTCTAATACCAAACCTGAGACTGTCCTATAACATGAGATGTGATATCTCAATGCTTCTAATAACAAACCTGAGACCCTTCCTATAACATGAGATGTGATGTCCAAGTCCTTCCCATTCCAATCCTGAGACCCTTCCTATAACATGAGATGTGATATCCAACTCCTTCCCAATCCAATCCTGAGACCCTTCCGATAGCATGAGATGTGATATCTTAATGCTTCTACCATACCTGAGACCTTCCTATGGCATGAGATGTGATATCAAACTCCTTCCCATTCCAATCCTGAGACCCTTCCTATAGCATGAGATGTGATATCCAACTCCTTCCCATTCCAATCCTGAGACCCGTCCTATACCATGAGATATGATATCACAATGCTTCTAATACCAAACCTAAGACTGTCCTATAACATGAGATGTGATATATCAATGCTTCTAATAACAAACCTGAGACCCTTCCTATAACATGAGATGTGATATCCAAATCCTTCCCATTCCAATCCTGAGACCCTTCCTATAGCATGAGATGTGATATCCAACTCTTTCCCATTCCAATCCTGAGACCCGTCCTATACCATGAGATATGATATCTCAATGCTTCTAATACCAAACCTGAGACTGTCCTATAACATGAGAGGTGATATCTCAATGCTTCTAAGAAACCTGCGACCCTTCCCATAACATGAGATGTGATATCCAACTCCTTCCCAATCCAATCCTGAGACCCTTCCGATATCATGAGATATGATATCTCAATGCTACTAATACCAAACCACAGACCCGTCCTATGAATTGAGATGTGATATCCAAATCCTTCCCCTTCCAAACCTGAGACCCTTCCTTTAGCATGAGATGTGATATCCAACTCTTTCCCATTCCAATCCTGAGACCCGTCCTATACCATGAGATATGATATCTCAATGCTTCTAATACCAAACCTGAGACTGTCCTATAACATGAGATGTGATATCTCAATGCTTCTAATAACAAACCTGAGAGCCTTCCTATAACATGAGATGTGATATCCAATTCATTCCCAATCCAATCCTGAGACCCTTCCTATAGCATGAGATGCGATATCCAACTCCTTCCCAATCCAATCCTGAGACCCTTCCGATAGCATGAGATGTGATATCTTAATGCTTCTAGCAAACCTGAGACCTTCCCATGGCATGAGATGTGATATCAAACTCCTTTCCATTCCAATCCTGAGACCCGTCCTATACTATGAGATGTTATATCTCAATGCTTCTAATACCAAACCTGAGACTGTCCTATAACATGAGATGTGATATCTCAATGCTTCTAATAACAAACCTGAGACCCGTCCTATAACATGAGATGTGATATCCAAGTCCTTCCCATTCCAATCTTGAGAACCTTCCTATAACATGAGATGTGATATCCAACTCCTTCCCAATCCAATCCTGAGACGCTTCTGATAGCATGAGATATGATATCTCAATGCTTCTAATACCAATCCACAGACCCGTCCTATAACTTGAGATGTGATATCCAAATCCTTCCCCTTCCAAACCTGAGACCCTTCTTTTATCATGAGATGTGATATCCAACTCCTTCCCATTCCAATCCTGAGACCCTTCCTATAGCATGAGATGTGATATCCCAATGCTTCTACCAAACCTGAGACCCTTCCTATAGCATGAGATGTGATATCCAACTCTTCCCATCCAATCCTGAGACCCTTCCTATAACATGAGATGTGATATCCAACTCCTTCCCAATCCAATCCTGAGTCCCTTCCGATAGCGTGAGATATATCTCAATGCTTCTAATATCAAACCTGAGACCCTCCCTATAGCATGAGATGTGATATCCAACTCCTTCCGATTCCAATCCTGAGACCCTTCAGATAGCATGAGATGTGATATCCAACACCTTCCAATTCCAACCTGTGACCCTTCCTATAGCATGAGATGGGATATCCAACTCCTTCCCAATCCAATCCTGAGACCCTTCCGATAGCATGAGATGTGATATCTTAATGCTTCTACCATACCTGAGAACTTCCTATGGCATGCGATGTGATATCAAACTCCTTCCCATTCCAATCCTGAGACCTTTCCTATAGCATGAGATGTGATATCCAACTCCTTCCCATTCCAATCCTGAGACCCATCCTATACCATGATATGTGATATCTCAATGCTTCTAATACCAAACCTGAGACTGTCCTATAACATGAGATGTGATATCTCAATGCTTCTAATAAGAAACCTGAGACCCTTCCTATAACATGAGATGTGATATCCAAATCCTTCCCATTCCAATCCTGAGACCCTTCCTATAGCATGAGATGTGATATCCAACTCCTTCACATTCCAATCCTGAGACCCGTCCTATACAATGAGATATGATATCTCAATGCTTCTAATACCAAACCTGAGACTGTCCTATAACATGAGATGTGATATCTCAATGCTTCTAATAACAAACCTGAGACCCTTCCTATAACATGAGATGTGATATCCAAATCCTTCCCATTCCAATCCTGAGACCCTTCCTATAACATGAGATGTGATATCCAACTCCTTCCCATTCCAATCCTGAGACCCTTCCTATAACATGAGATGTGAAATCCAACTCCTTCCCAATCCAATCCTGAGACCCTTCTTATAGCATGAGATATGATATCTCAATGCTTCTAATACCAAACCACAGACCCGTCCTATAAATTGAGATGTGATATCCAAATCCTTCCCATTCCAAACCTGAGACCCTTCCTTTAGCATGAGATGTGATATCCAACTCTTTCCCATTCCAATCCTGAGACCCGTCCTATACCATGAGATATGATATCTCAATGCTTCTAATACCAAACCTGAGACTGTCCTATAACATGAGATGTGATATCTCAATGCTTCTAATAACAAACCTGAGAGCCTTCCTATAACATGAGATGTGATATCCAATTCATTCCCAATCCAATCCTGAGACCCTTTCGATAGCATGAGATATTATATCTCAATGCTTCTAATACCAAACCACAGACCCGTCCCATAACTTGAGATGTGATATCCAAATCCTTCCCCTTCCAAACCTGAGACCCTTCCTTTAGCATGAGATGTGAAATCCAACTCCTTCCCACTCCAATCCTGAGACCCTTCCTATAGCATGAGATGTGATATCCCAATGCTTCTACCAAACCTGAGACCCTTCCTATAGCATGAGATGTGATATCCAACTCCTTCCCATTCCAATCCTGAGACCCTTCCTATAGCATGAGATGTGATATCTCAATGCTATTAATACCAAACCTGAGATCCTTCCTATAACATGAGATGTGATATCCAACTCCTTCCCAATCCAATCCTGAGACCCATCCGATAGCATGAGATGTGATATCTCAATGCTTCTAATATCAAACCTGAGACCCTCCCTATAGCATGAGATGTGATATCCAACTCCTTCCCATTCCAATCCTGAGACCCGTCCTATACTATGAGATTTTATATCTCAATGCTTCTAATACCAAACCTGAGACTGTCCTATAACATGAGATGTGATATCTCAATGCTTCTAATAACAAACCTGAGACCCTTCCTATAACATGAGATGTGATATCCAAATCCTTCCCTTTCCAATCTTGAGACCCTTCCTATAACATGAGATGTGATATCCAACTCCTTCCCAATCCAATCCTGAGACACTTCCGATAGCATGAGATATGATATCTCAATGCTTCTAATACCAAACCACAGACACGCCCTATAACTTGAGATGTGATATCCAAATCCTTCCCCTTCCAAACCTGAGACCCTTCCTTTAGCATGAGATGTGATATCCAACTCCTTCCCATTCCAATCCTGAGACCCTTCCTATAGCATGAGATGTGATATCCCAATGCTTCTACCAACCCTGATACCCTTGCTATAGCATGAGATGTGACATCCAACTCTTCCCATTCCAAACCTGAGACCCTTCCTTTAGCATGAGATGTGATATCCAACTCTTTCCCATTCCAATCCTGAGACCCGTCCTATACCATGAGATATGATATCTCAATGCTTCTAATACCAAACCTGAGACTGTCCTATAACATGAGATGTGATATCTCAATGCTTCTAATAACAAACCTGAGAGCCTTCCTATAACATGAGATGTGATATCCAACTCACTCCCAATCCAATCCTGAGACCCTTTCGATAGCATGAGATATGATATCTCAATGCTTCTAATACCAAACCACAGACCCGTCCCATAACTTGAGATGTGATATCCAAATCCTTCCCCTTCTAAACCTGAGACCTTTCCTTTAGCATGAGATGTGAAATCCAACTCCTTCCCATTCCAATCCTGAGACCCTTCCTATAGCATGAGATGTGATATCCCAATGCTTCTACCAAACCTGAGACCCTTCCTATAGCATGAGATGTGATATCCAACTCCTTCCCATTCCAATCCTGAGACCCTTCCTATAGCATGAGATGTGATATCTCAATGCTATTAATACCAAACCTGAGATCCTTCCTATAACATGAGATGTGATATCCAACTCCTTCCCAATCCAATCCTGAGACCCTTCCGATAGCATGAGATGTGATATCTCAATGCTTCTAATATCAAACCACAGACCCGTCCCATAACTTGAGATGTGATATCCAAATCCTTCCCCTTCCAAACCTGAGACCCTTCCTTTAGCATGAGATGTGATATCCAACTCCTTCCCATTCCAATCCTGAGACCCTTCCTATAGCATGAGATGTGATATCCCAATGCTTCTACCAAACCTGAGACCCTTGCTATAGCATGAGATGTGACATCCAACTCTTCCCATTCCAAACTTGAGACCCTTCCTTTAGCATGAGATGTGATATCCAACTCTTTCCCATTCCAATCCTGAGACCCGTCCTATACCGTGAGATATGATATCTCAATGCTTCTAATACCAAACCTGAGACTGTCCTATAACATGAGATGTGATATCTCAATGCTTCTAATAACAAACCTGAGAGCCTTCCTATAACATGAGATGTGATATCCAATTCACTCCCAATCCAATCCTGAGACCCTTTCGATAGCATGAGATATGATATCTCAATGCTTCTAATACCAAACCACAGACCCGTCCCATAACTTGAGATGTGATATCCAAATCCTTCCCCTTCCAAACCTGAGACCCTTCCTTTAGCATGAGATGTAAAATCCAACTCCTTCCCATTCCAATCCTGAGACCCTTCCTATAGCATGAGATGTGATATCCCAATGCTTCTACCAAACCTGAGACCCTTCCTATAGCATGAGATGTGATATCCAACTCCTTCCCATTCCAATCCTGAGACCCTTCCTATAGCATGAGATGTGATATCTCAATGCTATTAATACCAAACCTGAGATCCTTCCTATAACATGAGATGTGATATCCAACTCCTTCCCAATCCAATCCTGAGACCCTTCCGAAAGCATGAGATGTGATATCTCAATGCTTCTAATATCAAACCTGAGACCCTCCCTATAGCATGAGATGTGATATCCAACTCCTTCCCATTCCAATCCTGAGACCCGTCCTATACTATGAGATGTTATATCTCAATGCTTCTAATACCAAACCTGAGACTGTCCTATAACATGAGATGTGATATCTCAATGCTTCTAATAACAAACCTGAGACCCTTCCTATAACATGAGATGTGATATCCAACTCCTTCCCAATCCAATCCTGAGACACTTCCGATAGCATGAGATATGATATCTCAATGCTTCTAATACCAAACCACAGACCCGTCCTATAACTTGAGATGTGATATCCAAATCCTTCCCTTTCCAAACCTGAGACCCTTCCTTTAGCATGAGATGTGATATCCAACTCCTTCCCATTCCAATCCTGAGACCCTTCCTATAGCATGAGATGTGATATCCCAATGCTTCTACCAAACCTGAGACCCTTGCTATAGCATGAGATGTGACATCCAACTCTTCCCATTCCAAACCTGAGACCCTTCCTTTAGCATGAGATGTGATATCCAATTCTTTCCCATTCCAATCCTGAGACCCGTCCTATACCATGAGATATGATATCTCAATGCTTCTAATACCAAACCTGAGACTGTCCTATAACATGAGATGTGATATCTCAATGCTTCTAATAACAAACCTGAGAGCCTTCCTATAACATGAGATGTGATATCCAATTCATTCCCAATCCAATCCTGAGACCCTTTCGATAGCATGAGATATGATATCTCAATGCTTCTAATACCAAACCACAGACCCGTCCCATAACTTGAGATGTGATATCCAAATCCTTCCCCTTCCAAACCTGAGACCCTTCCTTTAGCATGAGATGTGAAATCCAACTCCTTCCCATTCCAATCCTGAGACCCTTCCTATAGCATGAGATGTGATATCCCAATGCTTCTACCAACCCTGATACCCTTGCTATAGCATGAGATGTGACATCCAACTCTTCCCATTCCAAACCTGAGACCCTTCCTTTAGCATGAGATGTGATATCCAACTCTTTCCCATTCCAATCCTGAGACCCGTCCTATACCATGAGATATGATATCTCAATGCTTCTAATACCAAACCTGAGACTGTCCTATAACATGAGATGTGATATCTCAATGCTTCTAATAACAAACCTGAGAGCCTTCCTATAACATGAGATGTGATATCCAACTCACTCCCAATCCAATCCTGAGACCCTTTCGATAGCATGAGATATGATATCTCAATGCTTCTAATACCAAACCACAGACCCGTCCCATAACTTGAGATGTGATATCCAAATCCTTCCCCTTCTAAACCTGAGACCTTTCCTTTAGCATGAGATGTGAAATCCAACTCCTTCCCATTCCAATCCTGAGACCCTTCCTATAGCATGAGATGTGATATCCCAATGCTTCTACCAAACCTGAGACCCTTCCTATAGCATGAGATGTGATATCCAACTCCTTCCCATTCCAATCCTGAGACCCTTCCTATAGCATGAGATGTGATATCTCAATGCTATTAATACCAAACCTGAGATCCTTCCTATAACATGAGATGTGATATCCAACTCCTTCCCAATCCAATCCTGAGACCCTTCCGATAGCATGAGATGTGATATCTCAATGCTTCTAATATCAAACCACAGACCCGCCCTATAACTTGAGATGTGATATCCAAATCCTTCCCCTTCCAAACCTGAGACCCTTCCTTTAGCATGAGATGTGATATCCAACTCCTTCCCATTCCAATCCTGAGACCCTTCCTATAGCATGAGATGTGATATCCCAATGCTTCTACCAAACCTGAGACCCTTGCTATAGCATGAGATGTGACATCCAACTCTTCCCATTCCAAACTTGAGACCCTTCCTTTAGCATGAGATGTGATATCCAACTCTTTCCCATTCCAATCCTGAGACCCGTCCTATACCGTGAGATATGATATCTCAATGCTTCTAATACCAAACCTGAGACTGTCCTATAACATGAGATGTGATATCTCAATGCTTCTAATAACAAACCTGAGAGCCTTCCTATAACATGAGATGTGATATCCAATTCACTCCCAATCCAATCCTGAGACCCTTTCGATAGCATGAGATATGATATATCAATGCTTCTAATACCAAACCACAGACCCGTCCCATAACTTGAGATGTGATATCCAAATCCTTCCCCTTCCAAACCTGAGACCCTTCCTTTAGCATGAGATGTGAAATCCAACTCCTTCCCATTCCAATCCTGAGACCCTTCCTATAGCATGAGATGTGATATCCCAATGCTTCTACCAAACCTGAGACCCTTCCTATAGCATGAGATGTGATATCCAACTCCTTCCCATTCCAATCCTGAGACCCTTCCTATAGCATGAGATGTGATATCTCAATGCTATTAATACCAAACCTGAGATCCTTCCTATAACATGAGATGTGATATCCAACTCCTTCCCAATCCAATCCTGAGACCCTTCCGATAGCATGAGATGTGATATCTCAATGCTTCTAATATCAAACCTGAGACCCTCCCTATAGCATGAGATGTGATATCCAACTCCTTCCCATTCCAATCCTGAGACCCGTCCTATACTATGAGATGTTATATCTCAATGCTTCTAATACCAAACCTGAGACTGTCCTATAACATGAGATGTGATATCTCAATGCTTCTAATAACAAACCTGAGACCCTTCCTATAACATGAGATGTGATATCCAACTCCTTCCCAATCCAATCCTGAGACACTTCCGATAGCATGAGATATGATATCTCAATGCTTCTAATACCAAACCACAGACCCGTCCTATAACTTGAGATGTGATATCCAAATCCTTCCCTTTCCAAACCTGAGACCCTTCCTTTAGCATGAGATGTGATATCCAACTCCGTCCCATTCCAATCCTGAGACCCTTCCTATAGCATGAGATGTGATATCCCAATGCTTCTACCAAACCTGAGACCCTTGCTATAGCATGAGATGTGACATCCAACTCTTCCCATTCCAAACCTGAGACCCTTCCTTTAGCATGAGATGTGATATCCAACTCTTTCCCATTCCAATCCTGAGACCCGTCCTATACCATGAGATATGATATCTCAATGCTTCTAATACCAAACCTGAGACTGTCCTATAACATGAGATGTGATATCTCAATGCTTCTAATAACAAACCTGAGAGCCTTCCTATAACATGAGATGTGATATCCAATTCATTCCCAATCCAATCCTGAGACCCTTTCGATAGCATGAGATATGATATCTCAATGCTTCTAATACCAAACCACAGACCCGTCCCATAACTTGAGATGTGATATCCAAATCCTTCCCCTTCCAAACCTGAGACCCTTCCTTTAGCATGAGATGTGAAATCCAACTCCTTCCCATTTCAATCCTGAGACCCTTCCTATAGCATGAGATGTGATATCCCAATGCTATTAATACCAAACCTGAGATCCTTCCTATAACATGAGATGTGATATCCAACTCCTTCCCAATCCAATCCTGAGACCCTTCCGATAGCATGAGATGTGATATCTCAATGCTTCTAATATCAAACCTGAGACCCTCCCTATAGCATGAGATGTGATATCCAACTCCTTCCCATTCCAATCCTGAGACCCGTCCTATACTATGAGATGTTATATCTCAATGCTTCTAATACCAAACCTGAGACTGTCCTATAACATGAGATGTGATATCTCAATACTTCTAATAACAAACCTGAGACCCTTCCTATAACATGAGATGTGATATCCAAATCCTTCCCTTTCCAATCTTGAGACCCTTCCTATAACATGAGATGTGATATCCAACTCCTTCCCAATCCAATCCTGAGACACTTCCGATAGCATGAGATATGATATCTCAATGCTTCTAATACCAAACCAAAGACCCGTCCTATAACTTGAGATGTGATATCCAAATCCTTCCCCTTCCAAACCTGAGACCCTTCCTTTAGCATGAGATGTGATATCCAACTCCTTCCCATTCCAATCCTGAGACCCTTCCTATAGCATGAGATGTGATATCCCAATGCTTCTACCAAACCTGAGACCCTTGCTATAGCATGAGATGTGACATCCAACTCTTCCCATCCAATCCTGAGACCCTTCCTATAACATGATATGTGATATCCAACTCCTTCCCAATCCAATCCTAGACCCTTCCGATAACATGAGATGTGATATCTCAATGCTTCTAATAACAAACTTGAGACCCTTCCTATAACATGAGATGTGACATCCAAATCCTTCCCATTCCAATCCTGAGACCCGTCCTATACCATGAGATATGATATCTCAATGCTTCTAATACCAAACCTGAGACTGTCCTATAACATGAGATGTGATATCTCAATGCTTCTTATAACAAACCCGAGACCCTTCCTATAACATGAGATGTGATGTCCAAGTCCTTCCCATTCCAATCCTGAGACCCTTCCTATAACATGAGATGTGATATCTCAATGCTTCTAATACCAAACCACAGACCCGTCCCATAACTTGAGATGTGATATCCAAATCCTTCCCATTCCAATCCTGAGACCCTTCCTATAACATGAGATGTGATATCAAACTCCTTCCCATTCCAATCCTGAGACCCGTCCTATACCATGAGATATGATATCTCAATGCTTCTAATACCAAACCTGAGACTGTCCTATAACATGAGATGTGATATCTCAATGCTTCTAATAACAAACCTGAGAGCCTTCCTATAACATGAGATGTGATATCCAATTCATTCCCAATCCAATCTTGAGACCCTTTCGATAGCATGAGATATGATATCTCAATGCTTCTAATACCAAACCACAGACCCGTCCCATAACTTGAGATGTGATATCCAAATCCTTCCCCTTCCAAACCTGAGACCCTTCCTTTAGCATGAGATGTGAAATCCAACTCCTTCCCATTCCAATCCTGAGACCCTTCCTATAGCATGAGATGTGATATCCAACTCCTTCCCATTCCAATCCTGAGACTCTTCCTATAGCATGAGATGTGATATCTCAATGCTATTAATACCAAACCTGAGATCCTTCCTATAACATGAGATGTGATATCCAACTCCTTCCCAATCCAATCCTGAGACCCTTCCGATAGCATGAGATGTGATATCTCAATGCTTCTAATATCAAACCTGAGACCCTCCCTATAGCATGAGATGTGACATCCAACTCCTTCCCATTCCAATCCTGAGACCCGTCCTATACTATGAGATGTTATATCTCAATGCTTCTAATATCAAACCTGAGACCCTTCCTATAGCATGAGATGTGATATCCAACTCCTTCCCATTCCAATCCTGAGACCCTTCCTATAGCATGAGATGTGATATCTCAATGCTTCTAATATCAAACCTGAGACCCTCCCTATAGCATGAGATGTGATATCCAACTCCTTTCCAATCCAATCCTGAGACCCTTCCGATAGCATGAGATGTGATATCTCAATGCTTCTAATATCAAACCTGAGACCCTTCCTATAGCATGAGATGTGATATCCAACTCCTTCCCATTCCAATCCTGAGACCCTTCCTATAGCATGAGATGTGATATCTCAATGCTATTAATACCAAACCTGAGATCCTTCCTATAACATGAGATGTGATATCCAACTCCTTCCCAATCCAATCCTGAGACCCTTCCTATAACATGCGATGTGATATCCAACTCCTTCCCAATCCAATCCTGAGACACTTCCGATAGCATGAGATATGATATCTCAATGCTTCTAATACCAAACCACAGACCCGTCCTATAACTTGAGATGTGATATCCAAATCCTTCCCCTTCCAAACCTGAGACCCTTCCTTTAGCATGAGATGTGATATTCAACTTTTTCCCATTCCAATCGTGAGACCCTTCCTATAGCATGAGATGTGATATCCCAATGCTTCTACCAAACCTGAGACCCTTGCTATAGCATGAGATGTGACATCCAACTCTTCCCATCCAATCCTGAGACCCTTCCTATAACATGAGATGTGTTATCCAACTCCTTCCCAATCCAATCCTAGACCCTTCCGATAACATGAGATGTGATATCTCAATGCTTCTAATAACAAACCTGAGACCCTTCCTATAACATGAGATGTGATATCCAAATCCTTCCCATTCCAATCCTGAGACCCTTCCTATAGCATGAGATGTGATATCCAACTCCTTCACATTCCAATCCTGAGACCCGTCCTATACCATGAGATATGATATCTCAATGCTTCTAATACCAAACCTGAGACTGTCCTATAACATGAGATGTGATATCTCAATGCTTCTAATACCAAACCTGAGACTGTCCTATAACATGAGATGTGATATCTCAATGCTTCTAATAACAAACCTGAGACCCTTCCTATAACATGAGATGTGATATCCAAATCCTTCCCATTCCAATCCTGAGACCCTTCCTATAACATGAGATGTGATATCAAACTCCTTCCCAACCCAATCCTGAGACCCGTCTTATACCATGAGATGTTATATCTCAATGCTTCTAATACCAAACCTGAGACTGTCCTATAGCATGAGATGTGATATCTCAATGCTATTAATACCAAACCTGAGATCCTTCCTATAACATGAGATGTGATATTCAACTCCTTCCCAATCCAATCCTGAGACCCTTCCGATAGCATGAGATGTGATATCTTAATGCTTCTACCATACCTGAGACCTTCCTATGGCATGAGATGTGATATCAAACTCCTTCCCATTCCAATCCTGAGACCCTTCCTATAGCATGAGATGTGATATCCAACTCCTTCCCATTCCAATCCTGAGACACGTCCTATACCATGAGATATGATATCACAATGCTTCTAATACCAAACCTAAGACTGTCCTATAACATGAGATGTGATATATCAATGCTTCTAATAACAAACCTGAGACCCTTCCTATAACATGAGATGTGATATCCAAATCCTTCCCATTCCAATCCTGAGACCCTTCCTATAGCATGAGATGTGATATCCAACTCTTTCCCATTCCAATCCTGAGACCCGTCCTATACCATGAGATATGATATCTCAATGCTTCTAATACCAAACCTGAGACTGTCCTATAACATGAGAGGTGATATCTCAATGCTTCTAAGAAACCTGCGACCCTTCCCATAACATGAGATGTGATATCCAACTCCTTCCCAATCCAATCCTGAGACCCTTCCTATAACATGAGATGTGTTATCCAACTCCTTCCCAATCCAATCCTAGACCCTTCCGATAACATGAGATGTGATATCTCAATGCTTCTAATAACAAACCTGAGACCCTTCCTATAACATGAGATGTGATATCCAAATCCTTCCCATTCCAATCCTGAGACCCTTCCTATAGCATGAGATGTGATATCCAACTCCTTCACATTCCAATCCTGAGACCCGTCCTATACCATGAGATATGATATCTCAATGCTTCTAATACCAAACCTGAGACTGTCCTATAACATGAGATGTGATATCTCAATGCTTCTAATACCAAACCTGAGACTGTCCTATAACATGAGATGTGATATCTCAATGCTTCTAATAACAAACCTGAGACCCTTCCTATAACATGAGATGTGATATCCAAATCCTTCCCATTCCAATCCTGAGACCCTTCCTATAACATGAGATGTGATATCAAACTCCTTCCCAACCCAATCCTGAGACCCGTCTTATACCATGAGATGTTATATCTCAATGCTTCTAATACCAAACCTGAGACTGTCCTATAGCATGAGATGTGATATCTCAATGCTATTAATACCAAACCTGAGATCCTTCCTATAACATGAGATGTGATATTCAACTCCTTCCCAATCCAATCCTGAGACCCTTCCGATAGCATGAGATGTGATATCTTAATGCTTCTACCATACCTGAGACCTTCCTATGGCATGAGATGTGATATCAAACTCCTTCCCATTCCAATCCTGAGACCCTTCCTATAGCATGAGATGTGATATCCAACTCCTTCCCATTCCAATCCTGAGACACGTCCTATACCATGAGATATGATATCACAATGCTTCTAATACCAAACCTAAGACTGTCCTATAACATGAGATGTGATATATCAATGCTTCTAATAACAAACCTGAGACCCTTCCTATAACATGAGATGTGATATCCAAATCCTTCCCATTCCAATCCTGAGACCCTTCCTATAGCATGAGATGTGATATCCAACTCTTTCCCATTCCAATCCTGAGACCCGTCCTATACCATGAGATATGATATCTCAATGCTTCTAATACCAAACCTGAGACTGTCCTATAACATGAGAGGTGATATCTCAATGCTTCTAAGAAACCTGCGACCCTTCCCATAACATGAGATGTGATATCCAACTCCTTCCCAATCCAATCCCGAGACCCTTCCGATAGCATGAGATATGATATCTCAATGCTTCTAATACCAAACCACAGACCCGTCCTATGAATTGAGATGTGATATCCGAATCCTTCCCCTTCCAAACCTGAGACCCTTCCTTTAGCATGAGATGTGATATCCAACTCTTTCCCATTCCAATCCTGAGACCCGTCCTATACCATGAGATATGATATCTCAATGCTTCTAATACCAAACCACAGACCCGTCCCATAACTTGAGATGTGATATCCAAATCCTTCCCCTTCCAAACCTGAGACCCTTCCTTTAGCATGAGATGTGATATCCAACTCCTTCCCATTCCAATCCTGAGACCCTTCCTATAGCATGAGATGTGATATCCCAATGCTTCTACCAAACCTGAGACCCTTGCTATAGCATGAGATGTGACATCCAACTCTTCCCATTCCGAACCTGAGACCCTTCCTTTAGCATGAGATGTGATATCCAACTCTTTCCCATTCCAATCCTGAGACCCGTCCTATACCGTGAGATATGATATCTCAATGCTTCTAATACCAAACCTGAGACTGTCCTATAACATGAGATGTGATATCTCAATGCTTCTAATAACAAACCTGAGAGCCTTCCTATAACATGAGATGTGATATCCAATTCACTCCCAATCCAATCCTGAGACCCTTTCGATAGCATGAGATATGATATCTCAATGCTTCTAATACCAAACCACAGACCCGTCCCATAACTTGAGATGTGATATCCAAATCCTTCCCCTTCCAAACCTGAGACCCTTCCTTTAGCATGAGATGTAAAATCCAACTCCTTCCCATTCCAATCCTGAGACCCTTCCTATAGCATGAGATGTGATATCCCAATGCTTCTACCAAACCTGAGACCCTTCCTATAGCATGAGATGTGATATCCAACTCCTTCCCATTCCAATCCTGAGACCCTTCCTATAGCATGAGATGTGATATCTCAATGCTATTAATACCAAACCTGAGATCCTTCCTATAACATGAGATGTGATATCCAACTCCTTCCCAATCCAATCCTGAGACCCTTCCGAAAGCATGAGATGTGATATCTCAATGCTTCTAATATCAAACCTGAGACCCTCCCTATAGCATGAGATGTGATATCCAACTCCTTCCCATTCCAATCCTGAGACCCGTCCTATACTATGAGATGTTATATCTCAATGCTTCTAATACCAAACCTGAGACTGTCCTATAACATGAGATGTGATATCTCAATGCTTCTAATAACAAACCTGAGACCCTTCCTATAACATGAGATGTGATATCCAACTCCTTCCCAATCCAATCCTGAGACACTTCCGATAGCATGAGATATGATATCTCAATGCTTCTAATACCAAACCACAGACCCGTCCTATAACTTGAGATGTGATATCCAAATCCTTCCCTTTCCAAACCTGAGACCCTTCCTTTAGCATGAGATGTGATATCCAACTCCTTACCATTCCAATCCTGAGACCCTTCCTATAGCATGAGATGTGATATCCCAATGCTTCTACCAAACCTGAGACCCTTGCTATAGCATGAGATGTGACATCCAACTCTTCCCATTCCAAACCTGAGACCCTTCCTTTAGCATGAGATGTGATATCCAATTCTTTCCCATTCCAATCCTGAGACCCGTCCTATACCATGAGATATGATATCTCAATGCTTCTAATACCAAACCTGAGACTGTCCTATAACATGAGATGTGATATCTCAATGCTTCTAATAACAAACCTGAGAGCCTTCCTATAACATGAGATGTGATATCCAATTCATTCCCAATCCAATCCTGAGACCCTTTCGATAGCATGAGATATGATATCTCAATGCTTCTAATACCAAACCACAGACCCGTCCCATAACTTGAGATGTGATATCCAAATCCTTCCCCTTCCAAACCTGAGACCCTTCCTTTAGCATGAGATGTGAAATCCAACTCCTTCCCATTCCAATCCTGAGACCCTTCCTATAGCATGAGATGTGATATCCCAATGCTATTAATACCAAACCTGATATCCTTCCTATAACATGAGATGTGATATCCAACTCCTTCCCAATCCAATCCTGAGACCCTTCCGATAGCATGAGATGTGATATCTCAATGCTTCTAATATCAAACCTGAGACCCTCCCTATAGCATGAGATGTGATATCCAACTCCTTCCCATTCCAATCCTGAGACCCATCCTATACTATGAGATGTTATATCTCAATGCTTCTAATACCAAACCTGAGACTGTCCTATAACATGAGATGTGATATCTCAATACTTCTAATAACAAACCTGATACCCTTCCTATAACATGAGATGTGATATCCAAATCCTTCCCTTTCCAATCTTGAGACCCTTCCTATAACATGAGATGTGATATCCAACTCCTTCCCAATCCAATCCTGAGACACTTCCGATAGCATGAGATATGATATCTCAATGCTTCTAATACCAAACCACAGACCCGTCCTATAACTTGAGATGTGATATCCAAATCCTTCCCCTTCCAAACCTGAGACCCTTCCTTTAGCATGAGATGTGATATCCAACTCCTTCCCATTCCAATCCTGAGACCCTTCCTATAGCATGAGATGTGATATCCCAATGCTTCTACCAAACCTGAGACCCTTGCTATAGCATGAGATGTGACATCCAACTCTTCCCATCCAATCCTGAGACCCTTCCTATAACATGAGATGTGATATCCAACTCCTTCCCAATCCAATCCTAGACCCTTCCGATAACATGAGATGTGATATCTCAATGCTTCTAATAACAAACCTGAGACCCTTCCTATAACATGAGATGTGACATCCAAATCCTTCCCATTCCAATCCTGAGACCCTTCCTATAGAATGAGATGTGATATCCAACTCCTTCACATTCCAATCCTGAGACCCGTCCTATACCATGAGATATGACATCTCAATGCTTCTAATACCAAACCTGAGACTGTCCTATAACATGAGATGTGATATCTCAATGCTTCTAATACCAAACCACAGACCCGTCCCATAACTTGAGATGTGATATCCAAATCCTTCCCATTCCAATCCTGAGACCCTTCCTATAACATGAGATGTGATATCAAACTCCTTCCCATTCCAATCCTGAGACCCGTCCTATACCATGAGATATGATATCTCAATGCTTCTAATACCAAACCTGAGACTGTCCTATAACATGAGATGTGATATCTCAATGCTTCTAATAACAAACCTGAGAGCCTTCCTATAACATGAGATGTGATATCCATTTCATTCCCAATCCAATCTTGAGACCCTTTCGATAGCATGAGATATGATATCTCAATGCTTCTAATACCAAACCACAGACCCGTCCCATAACTTGAGATGTGATATCCAAATCCTTCCCCTTCCAAACCTGAGACCCTTCCTTTAGCATGAGATGTGAAATCCAACTCCTTCCCATTCCAATCCTGAGACCCTTCCTATAGCATGAGATGTGATATCCAACTCCTTCCCATTCCAATCCTGAGACCCTTCCTATAGCATGAGATGTGATATCTCAATGCTATTAATACCAAACCTGAGATCCTTCCTATAACATGAGATGTGATATCCAACTCCTTCCCAATCCAATCCTCAGACCCTTCCGATAGCATGAGATGTGATATCTCAATGCTTCTAATATCAAACCTGAGACCCTCCCTATAGCATGAGATGTGATATCCAACTCTTTCCCATTCCAATCCTGAGACCCGTCCTATACTATGAGATGTAATATCTCAATGCTTCTAATATCAAACCTGAGACCCTTCCTATAGCATGAGATGTGATATCCAACTCCTTCCCAATCCAATCCTGAGACCCTTCCGATAGCATGAGATGTGATATCTCAATGCTTCTAATATCAAACCTGAGACCCTTCCTATAGCATGAGATGTGATATCCAACTCCTTCCCATTCCAATCCTGAGACCCTTCCTATAGCATGAGATGTGATATCTCAATGCTATTAATACCAAACCTGAGATCCTTCCTATAACATGAGATGTGATATCCAACTCCTTCCCAATCCAATCCTGAGACCCTTCCTATAACATGCGATGTGATATCCAACTCCTTCCCAATCCAATCCTGAGACACTTCCGATAGCATGAGATATGATATCTCAATGCTTCTAATACCAAACCACAGACCCGTCCTATAACTTGAGATGTGATATCCCAATGCTTCTACCAAACCTGAGACCCTTGCTATAGCATGAGATGTGACATCCAACACTTCCCATCCAATCCTGAGACCCTTCCTATAACATGAGATGTGATATCCAACTCCTTCCCAATCCAATCCTAGACCCTTCCGATAACATGAGATGTGATATCTCAATGCTTCTAATAACAAACCTGAGACCCTTCCTATAACATGAGATGTGATATCCAAATCCTTCCCATTCCAATCCTGAGACCCTTCCTATAGCATGAGATGTGATATCCAACTCCTTCACATTCCAATCCTGAGACCCGTCCTATACCATGAGATGTGATATCTCAATGCTTCTAATAACAAACCTGAGACCCTTCCTATAACATGAGATGTGATATCCAAATCCTTCCCATTCCAATCCTGAGACCCTTCCTATAACATGAGATGTGATATCAAACTCCTTCCCAACCCAATCCTGAGACCCGTCTTATACCATGAGATGTTATATCTCAATGCTTCTAATACCAAACCTGAGACTGTCCTATAACATGAGATGTGATATCTCAATGCTTCTAATAACAAACCTGAGACCCTTCCTATAACATGAGATGTGATGTCCAAGTCCTTCCCATTCCAATCCTGAGACCCTTTCTATAACATGAGATGTGATATCCAACTCCTTCCCAATCCAATCCTGAGACCCTTCCGATAGCATGAGATGTGATATCTTAATGCTTCTACCATACCTGAGACCTTCCTATGGCATGAGATGTGATATCAAACTCCTTCCCATTCCAATCCTGAGACCCTTCCTATAGCATGAGATGTGATATCCAACTCCTTCCCATTCCAATCCTGAGACCCGTCCTAGACCATGAGATATGATATCACAATGCTTCTAATACCAAACCTAAGACTGTCCTATAACATGAGATGTGATATATCAATGCTTCTAATAACAAACCTGAGACCCTTCCTATAACATGAGATGTGATATCCAAATCCTTCCCATTCCAATCCTGAGACCCTTCCTATAGCATGAGATGTGATATCCAACTCTTTCCCATTCCAATCCTGAGACCCGTCCTATACCATGAGATATGATATCTCAATGCTTCTAATACCAAACCTGAGACTGTCCTATAACATGAGAGGTGATATCTCAATGCTTCTAAGAAACCTGCGACCCTTCCCATAACATGAGATGTGATATCCAACTCCTTCCCAATCCAATCCTGAGACCCTTCCGATATCATGAGATATGATATCTCAATGCTTCTAATACCAAACCACAGACCCGTCCTATGAATTGAGATGTGATATCCAAATCCTTCCCCTTCCAAACCTGAGACCCTTCCTTTAGCATGAGATGTGATATCCAACTCTTTCCCATTCCAATCCTGAGACCCGTCCTATACCATGAGATATGATATCTCAATGCTTCTAATACCAAACCTGAGACTGTCCTATAACATGAGATGTGATATCTCAATGCTTCTAATAACAAACCTGAGAGCCTTCCTATAACATGAGATGTGATATCCAATTCATTCCCAATCCAATCCTGAGACCCTTCCTATAGCATGAGATGCGATATCCAACTCCTTCCCAATCCAATCCTGAGACCCTTCCGATAGCATGAGATGTGATATCTTAATGCTTCTAGCAAACCTGAGACCTTCCCATGGCATGAGATGTGATATCAAACTCCTTTCCATTCCAATCCTGAGACCCGTCCTATACTATGAGATGTTATATCTCAATGCTTCTAATACCAAACCTGAGACTGTCCTATAACATGAGATGTGATATCTCAATGCTTCTAATAACAAACCTGAGACCCGTCCTATAACATGAGATGTGATATCCAAGTCCTTCCCATTCCAATCTTGAGAACCTTCCTATAACATGAGATGTGATATCCAACTCCTTCCCAATCCAATCCTGAGACGCTTCTGATAGCATGAGATATGATATCTCAATGCTTCTAATACCAATCCACAGACCCGTCCTATAACTTGAGATGTGATATCCAAATCCTTCCCCTTCCAAACCTGAGACCCTTCTTTTATCATGAGATGTGATATCCAACTCCTTCCCATTCCAATCCTGAGACCCTTCCTATAGCATGAGATGTGATATCCCAATGCTTCTACCAAACCTGAGACCCTTCCTATAGCATGAGATGTGATATCCAACTCTTCCCATCCAATCCTGAGACCCTTCCTATAACATGAGATGTGATATCCAACTCCTTCCCAATCCAATCCTGAGTCCCTTCCGATAGCATGAGATATATCTCAATGCTTCTAATATCAAACCTGAGACCCTCCCTATAGCATGAGATGTGATATCCAACTCCTTCCGATTCCAATCCTGAGACCCTTCCGATAGCATGAGATGTGATATCCAACACCTTCCAATTCCAACCTGTGACCCTTCCTATAGCATGAGATGGGATATCCAACTCCTTCCCAATCCAATCCTGAGACCCTTCCGATAGCATGAGATGTGATATCTTAATGCTTCTACCATACCTGAGAACTTCCTATGGCATGCGATGTGATATCAAACTCCTTCCCATTCCAATCCTGAGACCTTTCCTATAGCATGAGATGTGATATCCAACTCCTTCCCATTCCAATCCTGAGACCCGTCCTATACCATGATATGTGATATCTCAATGCTTCTAATACCAAACCTGAGACTGTCCTATAACATGAGATGTGATATCTCAATGCTTCTAATAAGAAACCTGAGACCCTTCCTATAACATGAGATGTGATATCCAAATCCTTCCCATTCCAATCCTGAGACCCTTCCTATAGCATGAGATGTGATATCCAACTCCTTCACATTCCAATCCTGAGACCCGTCCTATACAATGAGATATGATATCTCAATGCTTCTAATACCAAACCTGAGACTGTCCTATAACATGAGATGTGATATCTCAATGCTTCTAATAACAAACCTGAGACCCTTCCTATAACATGAGATGTGATATCCAAATCCTTCCCATTCCAATCCTGAGACCCTTCCTATAACATGAGATGTGATATCCAACTCCTTCCCATTCCAATCCTGAGACCCTTCCTATAACATGAGATGTGAAATCCAACTCCTTCCCAATCCAATCCTGAGACCCTTCCTATAGCATGAGATATGATATCTCAATGCTTCTAATACCAAACCACAGACCCGTCCTATAAATTGAGATGTGATATCCAAATCCTTCCCATTCCAAACCTGAGACCCTTCCTTTAGCATGAGATGTGATATCCAACTCTTTCCCATTCCAATCCTGAGACCCGTCCTATACCATGAGATATGATATCTCAATGCTTCTAATACCAAACCTGAGACTGTCCTATAACATGAGATGTGATATCTCAATGCTTCTAATAACAAACCTGAGAGCCTTCCTATAACATGAGATGTGATATCCAATTCATTCCCAATCCAATCCTGAGACCCTTTCGATAGCATGAGATATGATATCTCAATGCTTCTAATACCAAACCACAGACCCGTCCCATAACTTGAGATGTGATATCCAAATCCTTCCCCTTCCAAACCTGAGACCCTTCCTTTAGCATGAGATGTGAAATCCAACTCCTTCCCATTCCAATCCTGAGACCCTTCCTATAGCATGAGATGTGATATCCCAATGCTTCTACCAAACCTGAGACCCTTCCTATAGCATGAGATGTGATATCCAATTCCTTCCCATTCCAATCCTGAGACCCTTCCTATAGCATGAGATGTGATATCTCAATGCTATTAATACCAAACCTGAGATCCTTCCTATAACATGAGATGTGATATCCAACTCCTTCCCAATCCAATCCTGAGACCCATCCGATAGCATGAGATGTGATATCTCAATGCTTCTAATAACAAACCTGAGACCCTTCCTATAACATGAGATGTGATATCCAAATCCTTCCCTTTCCAATCTTGAGACCCTTCCTATAACATGAGATGTGATATCCAACTCCTTCCCAATCCAATCCTGAGACACTTCCGATAGCATGAGATATGATATCTCAATGCTTCTAATACCAAACCACAGACCCGCCCTATAACTTGAGATGTGATATCCAAATTCTTCCCCTTCCAAACCTGAGACCCTTCCTTTAGCATGAGATGTGATATCCAACTCCTTCCCATTCCAATCCTGAGACCCTTCCTATAGCATGAGATGTGATATCCCAATGCTTCTACCAAACCTGATACCCTTGCTATAGCATGAGATGTGACATCCAACTCTTCCCATTCCAAACCTGAGACCCTTCCTTTAGCATGAGATGTGATATCCAACTCTTTCCCATTCCAATCCTGAGACCCGTCCTATACCATGAGATATGATATCTCAATGCTTCTAATACCAAACCTGAGACTGTCCTATAACATGAGATGTGATATCTCAATGCTTCTAATAACAAACCTGAGAGCCTTCCTATAACATGAGATGTGATATCCAATTCACTCCCAATCCAATCCTGAGACCCTTTCGATAGCATGAGATATGATATCTCAATGCTTCTAATACCAAACCACAGACCCGTCCCATAACTTGAGATGTGATATCCAAATCCTTCCCCTTCCAAACCTGAGACCTTTCCTTTAGCATGAGATGTGAAATCCAACTCCTTCCCATTCCAATCCTGAGACCCTTCCTATAGCATGAGATGTGATATCCCAATGCTTCTACCAAACCTGAGACCCTTCCTATAGCATGAGATGTGATATCCAACTCCTTCCCATTCCAATCCTGAGACCCTTCCTATAGCATGAGATGTGATATCTCAATGCTATTAATACCAAACCTGAGATCCTTCCTATAACATGAGATGTGATATCCAACTCCTTCCCAATCCAATCCTGAGACCCTTCCGATAGCATGAGATGTGATATCTCAATGCTTCTAATATCAAACCACAGACCCGCCCTATAACTTGAGATGTGATATCCAAATCCTTCCCCTTCCAAACCTGAGACCCTTCCTTTAGCATGAGATGTGATATCCAACTCCTTCCCATTCCAATCCTGAGACCCTTCCTATAGCATGAGATGTGATATCCCAATGCTTCTACCAAACCTGAGACCCTTGCTATAGCATGAGATGTGACATCCAACTCTTCCCATTCCAAACCTGAGACCCTTCCTTTAGCATGAGATGTGATATCCAACTCTTTCCCATTCCAATCCTGAGACCCGTCCTATACCGTGAGATATGATATCTCAATGCTTCTAATACCAAACCTGAGACTGTCCTATAACATGAGATGTGATATCTCAATGCTTCTAATAACAAACCTGAGAGCCTTCCTATAACATGAGATGTGATATCCAATTCACTCCCAATCCAATCCTGAGACCCTTTCGATAGCATGAGATATGATATCTCAATGCTTCTAATACCAAACCACAGACCCGTCCCATAACTTGAGATGTGATATCCAAATCCTTCCCCTTCCAAACCTGAGAACCTTCCTTTAGCATGAGATGTGAAATCCAACTCCTTCCCATTCCAATCCTGAGACCCTTCCTATAGCATGAGATGTGATATCCCAATGCTTCTACCAAACCTGAGACCCTTCCTATAACATGAGATGTGATATCCAACTCCTTCCCATTCCAATCCTGAGACCCTTCCTATAGCATGAGATGTGATATCTCAATGCTATTAATACCAAACCTGAGATCCTTCCTATAACATGAGATGTGATATCCAACTCCTTCCCAATCCAATCCTGAGACCCTTCCGATAGCATGAGATGTGATATCTCAATGCTTCTAATATCAAACCTGAGACCCTCCCTATAGCATGAGATGTGATATCCAACTCCTTCCCATTCCAATCCTGAGACCCGTCCTATACTATGAGATGTTATATCTCAATGCTTCTAATACCAAACCTGAGACTGTCCTATAACATGAGATGTGATATCTCAATGCTTCTAATAACAAACCTGAGACCCTTCCTATAACATGAGATGTGATATCCAACTCCTTCCCAATCCAATCCTGAGACACTTCCGATAGCATGAGATATGATATCTCAATGCTTCTAATACCAAACCACAGACCCGTCCTATAACTTGAGATGTGATATCCAAATCCTTCCCTTTCCAAACCTGAGACCCTTCCTTTAGCATGAGATGTGATATCCAACTCCTTCCCATTCCAATCCTGAGACCCTTCCTATAGCATGAGATGTGATATCCCAATGCTTCTACCAAACCTGAGACCCTTGCTATAGCATGAAATGTGACATCCAACTCTTCCCATTCCAAACCTGAGACCCTTCCTTTAGCATGAGATGTGATATCCAACTCTTTCCCATTCCAATCCTGAGACCCGTCCTATACCATGAGATATGATATCTCAATGCTTCTAATACCAAACCTGAGACTGTCCTATAACATGAGATGTGATATCTCAATGCTTCTAATAACAAACCTGAGAGCCTTCCTATAACATGAGATGTGATATCCAATTCATTCCAAATCCAATCCTGAGACCCTTTCGATAGCATGAGATATGATATCTCAATGCTTCTAATACCAAACCACAGACCCGTCCCATAACTTGAGATGTGATATCCAAATCCTTCCCCTTCCAAACCTGAGACCCTTCCTTTAGCATGAGATGTGAAATCCAACTCCTTCCCATTCCAATCCTGAGACCCTTCCTATAGCATGAGATGTGATATCCCAATGCTATTAATACCAAACCTGAGATCCTTCCTATAACATGAGATGTGATATCCAACTCCTTCCCAATCCAATCCTGAGACCCTTCCGATAGCATGAGATGTGATATCTCAATGCTTCTAATATCAAACCTGAGACCCTCCCTATAGCATGAGATGTGATATCCAACTCCTTCCCATTCCAATCCTGAGACCCGTCCTATACTATGAGATGTTATATCTCAATGCTTCTAATACCAAACCTGAGACTGTCCTATAACATGAGATGTGATATCTCAATACTTCTAATAACAAACCTGAGACCCTTCCTATGACATGAGATGTGATATCCAAATCCTTCCCTTTCCAATCTTGAGACCCTTCCTATAACATGAGATGTGATATCCAACTCCTTCCCAATCCAATCCTGAGACACTTCCGATAGCATGAGATATGATATCTCAATGCTTCTAATACCAAACCACAGACCTGTCCTATAACTTGAGATGTGATATCCAAATCCTTCCCCTTCCAAACCTGAGACCCTTCCTTTAGCATGAGATGTGATATCCAACTCCTTCCCATTCCAATCCTGAGACCCTTGCTATAGCATGAGATGTGACATCCAACTCTTCCCATCCAATCCTGAGACCCTTCCTATAACATGAGATGTGATATCCAACTCCTTCCCAATCCAATCCTAGACCCTTCCGATAACATGAGATGTGATATCTCAATGCTTCTAATAACAAACCTGAGACCCTTCCTATAACATGAGATGTGACATCCAAATCCTTCCCATTCCAATCCTGAGACCCGTCCTATACCATGAGATATGATATCTCAATGCTTCTAATACCAAACCTGAGACTGTCCTATAACATGAGATGTGATATCTCAATGCTTCTTATAACAAACCCGAGACCCTTCCTATAACATGAGATGTGATGTCCAAGTCCTTCCCATTCCAATCCTGAGACCCTTCCTATAACATGAGATGTGATATCTCAATGCTTCTAATACCAAACCACAGACCCGTCCCATAACTTGAGATGTGATATCCAAATCCTTCCCATTCCAATCCTGAGACCCTTCCTATAACATGAGATGTGATATCAAACTCCTTCCCATTCCAATCCTGAGACCCGTCCTATACCATGAGATATGATATCTCAATGCTTCTAATACCAAACCTGAGACTGTCCTATAACATGAGATGTGATATCTCAATGCTTCTAATAACAAACCTGAGAGCCTTCCTATAACATGAGATGTGATATCCAATTCATTCCCAATCCAATCTTGAGACCCTTTCGATAGCATGAGATATGATATCTCAATGCTTCTAATACCAAACCACAGACCCGTCCCATAACTTGAGATGTGATATCCAAATCCTTCCCCTTCCAAACCTGAGACCCTTCCTTTAGCATGAGATGTGAAATCCAACTCCTTCCCATTCCAATCCTGAGACCCTTCCTATAGCATGAGATGTGATATCCAACTCCTTCCCATGCCAATCCTGAGACCCTTCCTATAGCATGAGATGTGATATCTCAATGCTATTAATACCAAACCTGAGATCCTTCCTATAACATGAGATGTGATATCCAACTCCTTCCCAATCCAATCCTGAGACCCTTCCGATAGCATGAGATGTGATATCTCAATGCTTCTAATATCAAACCTGAGACCCTCCCTATAGCATGAGATGTGACATCCAACTCCTTCCCATTCCAATCCTGAGACCCGTCCTATACTATGAGATGTTATATCTCAATGCTTCTAATATCAAACCTGAGACCCTTCCTATAGCATGAGATGTGATATCCAACTCCTTCCCATTCCAATCCTGAGACCCTTCCTATAGCATGAGATGTGATATCTCAATGCTTCTAATATCAAACCTGAGACCCTCCCTATAGCATGAGATGTGATATCCAACTCCTTTCAAATCCAATCCTGAGACCCTTCCGATAGCATGAGATGTGATATCTCAATGCTTCTAATATCAAACCTGAGACCCTTCCTAAAGCATGAGATGTGATATCCAACTCCTTCCCATTCCAATCCTGAGACCCTTCCTATAGCATGAGATGTGATATCTCAATGCTATTAATACCAAACCTGAGATCCTTCCTATAACATGAGATGTGATATCCAACTCCTTCCCAATCCAATCCTGAGACCCTTCCTATAACATGCGATGTGATATCCAACTCCTTCCCAATCCAATCCTGAGACACTTCCGATAGCATGAGATATGATATCTCAATGCTTCTAATACCAAACCACAGACCCGTCCTATAACTTGAGATGTGATATATAAAACCTTCCCCTTACAAACATGAGACTCTTCCTTTAGCATGAGATGTGATATTCAACTTTTTCCCATTCCAATCCTGAGACCCTTCCTATAGCATGAGATGTGATATCCCAATGCTTCTACCAAACCTGAGACCCTTGCTATAGCATGAGATGTGACATCCAACTCTTCCCATCCAATCCTGAGACCCTTCCTATAACATGAGATGTGTTATCCAACTCCTTCCCAATCCAATCCTAGACCCTTCCGATAACATGAGATGTGATATCTCAATGCTTCTAATAACAAACCTGAGACCCTTCCTATAACATGAGATGTGATATCCAAATCCTTCCCATTCCAATCCTGAGACCCTTCCTATAGCATGAGATGTGATATCCAACTCCTTCACATTCCAATCCTGAGACCCGTCCTATACCATGAGATATGATATCTCAATGCTTCTAATACCAAACCTGAGACTGTCCTATAACATGAGATGTGATATCTCAATGCTTCTAATAACAAACCTGAGACCCTTCCTATAACATGAGATGTGATATCCAAATCCTTCCCATTCCAATCCTGAGACCCTTCCTATAACATGAGATGTGATATCAAACTCCTTCCCAACCCAATCCTGAGACCCGTCTTATACCATGAGATGTTATATCTCAATGCTTCTAATACCAAACCTGAGACTGTCCTATAACATGAGATGTGATATCTCAATGCTTCTAATAACAAACCTGAGACCCTTCCTATAACATGAGATGTGATGTCCAAGTCCTTCCCATTCCAATCCTGAGACCCTTCCTATAACATGAGATGTGATATCCAACTCCTTCCCAATCCAATCCTGAGACCCTTCCGATAGCATGAGATGTGATATCTTAATGCTTCTACCATACCTGAGACCTTCCTATGGCATGAGATGTGATATCAAACTCCTTCCCATTCCAATCCTGAGACCCTTCCTATAGCATGAGATGTGATATCCAACTCCTTCCCATTCCAATCCTGAGACCCGTCCTATACCATGAGATATGATATCACAATGCTTCTAATACCAAACCTAAGACTGTCCTATAACATGAGATGTGATATATCAATGCTTCTAATAACAAACCTGAGACCCTTCCTATAACATGAGATGTGATATCCAAATCCTTCCCATTCCAATCCTGAGACCCTTCCTATAGCATGAGATGTGATATCCAACTCTTTCCCATTCCAATCCTGAGACCCGTCCTATACCATGAGATATGATATCTCAATGCTTCTAATACCAAACCTGAGACTGTCCTATAACATGAGAGGTGATATCTCAATGCTTCTAAGAAACCTGCGACCCTTCCCATAACATGAGATGTGATATCCAACTCCTTCCCAATCCAATCCTGACACCCTTCCGATAGCATGAGATATGATATCTCAATGCTTCTAATACCAAACCACAGACCCGTCCTATGAATTGAGATGTGATATCCGAATCCTTCCCCTTCCAAACCTGAGACCCTTCCTTTAGCATGAGATGTGATATCCAACTCTTTCCCATTCCAATCCTGAGACCCGTCCTATACCATGAGATATGATATCTCAATGCTTCTAATACCAAACCACAGACCCGTCCCATAACTTGAGATGTGATATCCAAATCCTTCCCCTTCCAAACCTGAGACCCTTCCTTTAGCATGAGATGTGAAATCCAACTCCTTCCCATTCCAATCCTGAGACCCTTCCTATAGCATGAGATGTGATATCCCAATGCTTCTACCAAACCTGAGACCCTTCCTATAGCATGAGATGTGATATCCAACTCCTTCCCATTCCAATCCTGAGACCCTTCCTATAGCATGAGATGTGATATCTCAATGCTATTAATACCAAACCTGAGATCCTTCCTATAACATGAGATGTGATATCCAACTCCTTCCCAATCCAATCCTGAGACCCTTCCGATAGCATGAGATGTGATATCTCAATGCTTCTAATATCAAACCTGAGACCCTCCCTATAGCATGAGATGTGATATCCAACTCCTTCCCATTCCAATCCTGAGACCCGTCCTATACTATGAGATGTTATATCTCAATGCTTCTAATACCAAACCTGAGACTGTCCTATAACATGAGATGTGATATCTCAATGCTTCTAATAACAAACCTGAGACCCTTCCTATAACATGAGATGTGATATCCAACTCCTTCCCAATCCAATCCTGAGACACGTCCGATAGCATGAGATATGATATCTCAATGCTTCTAATACCAAACCACAGACCCGTCCTATAACTTGAGATGTGATATCCAAATCCTTCCCTTTCCAAACCTGAGACCCTTCCTTTAGCATGAGATGTGATATCCAACTCCTTCCCATTCCAATCCTGAGACCCTTCCTATAGCATGAGATGTGATATCCCAATGCTTCTACCAAACCTGAGACCCTTGCTATAGCATGAGATGTGACATCCAACTCTTCCCATTCCAAACCTGAGACCCTTCCTTTAGCATGAGATGTGATATCCAACTCTTTCCCATTCCAATCCTGACACCCGTCCTATACCATGAGATATGATATCTCAATGCTTCTAATACCAAACCTGAGACTGTCCTATAACATGAGATGTGATATCTCAATGCTTCTAATAACAAACCTGAGAGCCTTCCTATAACATGAGATGTGATATCCAATTCATTCCCAATCCAATCCTGAGACCCTTTCGATAGCATGAGATATGATATCTCAATGCTTCTAATACCAAACCACAGACCCGTCCCATAACTTGAGATGTGATATCCAAATCCTTCCCCTTCCAAACCTGAGACCCTTCCTTTAGCATGAGATGTGAAATCCAACTCCTTCCCATTCCAATCCTGAGACCCTTCCTATAGCATGAGATGTGATATCCCAATGCTATTAATACCAAACCTGAGATCCTTCCTATAACATGAGATGTGATATCCAACTCCTTCCCAATCCAATCCTGAGACCCTTCCGATAGCATGAGGTGTGATATCTCAATGCTTCTAATATCAAACCTGAGACCCTCCCTATAGCATGAGATGTGATATCCAACTCCTTTCCATTCCAATCCTGAGACCCGTCCTATACTATGAGATGTTATATCTCAATGCTTCTAATACCAAACCTGAGACTGTCCTATAACATGAGATGTGATATCTCAATACTTCTAATAACAAACCTGAGACCCTTCCTATAACATGAGATGTGATATCCAAATCCTTCCCTTTCCAATCTTGAGACCCTTCCTATAACATGAGATGTGATATCCAACTCCTTCCCAATCCAATCCTGAGACACTTCCGATAGCATGAGATATGATATCTCAATGCTTCTAATACCAAACCACAGACCCGTCCTATAACTTGAGATGTGATGTCCAAATCCTTCCCCTTCCAAACCTGAGACCCTTCCTTTAGCATGAGATGTGATATCCAACTCCTTCCCATTCCAATCCTGAGACCCTTCCTATAGCATGAGATGTGATATCCCAATGCTTCTACCAAACCTGAGACCCTTGCTATAGCATGAGATGTGACATCCAACTCTTCCCATCCAATCCTGAGACCCTTCCTATAACATGAGATGTGATATCCAACTCCTTCCCAATCCAATCCTAGACCCTTCCGATAACATGAGATGTGATATCTCAATGCTTCTAATAACAAACCTGAGACCCTTCCTATAACATGAGATGTGACATCCAAATCCTTCCCATTCCAATCCTGAGACCCGTCCTATACCATGAGATATGATATCTCAATGCTTCTAATACCAAACCTGAGACTGTCCTATAACATGAGATGTGATATCTCAATGCTTCTTATAACAAACCCGAACCCTTCCTATAACATGAGATGTGATGTCCAAGTCCTTCCCATTCCAATCCTGAGACCCTTCATATAACATGAGATGTGATATCTCAATGCTTCTAATACCAAACCACAGACCAGTCCCATAACTTGAGATGTGATATCCAAATCCTTCCCATTACAATCCTGAGACCCTTCCTATAACATGAGATGTGATATCAAACTCCTTCCCATTCCAATCCTGAGACCCGTCCTATACCATGAGATATGATATCTCAATGCTTCTAATACCAAACCTGAGACTGTCCTATAACATGAGATGTGATATCTCAATGCTTCTAATAACAAACCTGAGAGCCTTCCTATAACATGAGATGTGATATCCAATTCATTCCCAATCCAATCTTGAGACCCTTTCGATAGCATGAGATATGATATCTCAATGCTTCTAATACCAAACCACAGACCCGTCCCATAACTTGAGATGTGATATCCAAATCCTTCCCCTTCCAAACCTGAGACCCTTCCTTTAGCATGAGATGTGAAATCCAACTCCTTCCCATTCCAATCCTGAGACCCTTCCTATAGCATGAGATGTGATATCCAACTCCTTCCCATTCCAATCCTGAGACCCTTCCTATAGCATGAGATGTGATATCTCAATGCTATTAATACCAAACCTGAGATCCTTCCTATAACATGAGATGTGATATCCAACTCCTTCCCAATCCAATCCTGAGACCCTTCCGATAGCATGAGATGTGATATCTCAATGCTTCTAATATCAAACCTGAGACCCTCCCTATAGCATGAGATGTGACATCCAACTCCTTCCCATTCCAATCCTGAGACCCGTCCTATACTATGAGATGTTATATCTCAATGCTTCTAATATCAAACCTGAGACCCTTCCTATAGCATGAGATGTGATATCCAACTCCTTCCCATTCCAATCCTGAGACCCTTCCTATAGCATGAGATGTGATATCTCAATGCTTCTAATATCAAACCTGAGACCCTCCCTATAGCATGAGATGTGATATCCAACTCCTTTCCAATCCAATCCTGAGACCCTTCCGATAGCATGAGATGTGATATCTCAATGCTTCTAATATCAAACCTGAGACCCTTCCTATAGCATGAGATGTGATATCCAACTCCTTCCCATTCCAATCCTGAGACCCTTCCTATAGCATGAGATGTGATATCTCAATGCTATTAATACCAAACCTGAGATCCTTCCTATAACATGAGATGTGATATCCAACTCCTTCCCAATCCAATCCTGAGACCCTTCCTATAACATGCGATGTGATATCCAACTCCTTCCCAATCCAATCCTGAGACACTTCCGATAGCATGAGATATGATATCTCAATGCTTCTAATACCAAACCACAGACCCGTCCTATAACTTGAGATGTGATATTCAACTTTTTCCCATTCCAATCCTGAGACCCTTCCTATAGCATGAGATGTGATATCCCAATGCTTCTACCAAACCTGAGACCCTTGCTATAGCATGAGATGTGACATTCAACTCTTCCCATCCAATCCTGAGACCCTTCCTATAACATGAGATGTGTTATCCAACTCCTTCCCAATCCAATCCTAGACCCTTCCGATAACATGAGATGTGATATCTCAATGCTTCTAATAACAAACCTGAGACCCTTCCTATAACATGAGATGTGATATCCAAATCCTTCCCATTCCAATCCTGAGACCCTTCCTATAGCATGAGATGTGATATCCAACTCCTTCACATTCCAATCCTGAGACCCGTCCTATACCATGAGATATGATATCTCAATGCTTCTAATACCAAACCTGAGACTGTCCTATAACATGAGATGTGATATCTCAATGTTTCTAATAACAAACCTGAGACCCTTCCTATAACATGAGATGTGATATCCAAATCCTTCCCATTCCAATCCTGAGACCCTTCCTATAACATGAGATGTGATATCAAACTCCTTCCCAACCCAATCCTGAGACCCGTTTTATACCATGAGATGTTATATCTCAATGCTTCTAATACCAAACCTGAGACTGTCCTATAACATGAGATGTGATATCTCAATGCTTCTAATAACAAACCTGAGACCCTTCCTATAACATGAGATGTGATGTCCAAGTCCTTCCCATTCCAATCCTGAGACCCTTCCTATAACATGAGATGTGATATCCAACTCCTTCCCAATCCAATCCTGAGACCCTTCCCATAGCATGAGATGTGATATCTTAATGCTTCTACCATACCTGAGACCTTCCTATGGCGTGAGATGTGATATCAAACTCCTTCCCATTCCAATCCTGAGACCCTTCCTATAGCATGAGATGTGATATCCAACTCCTTCCCATTCCAATCCTGAGACCCGTCCTATACCATGAGATATGATATCACAATGCTTCTAATACCAAACCTAAGATTGTCCTATAACATGAGATGTGATATATCAATGCTTCTAATAACAAACCTGAGACCCTTCCTATAACATGAGATGTGATATCCAAATCCTTCCCATTCCAATCCTGAGACCCTTCCTATAGCATGAGATGTGATATCCAACTCTTTCCCATTCCAATCCTGAGACCCGTCCTATACCATGAGATATGATATCTCAATGCTTCTAATACCAAACCTGAGACTGTCCTATAACATGAGAGGTGATATCTCAATGCTTCTAAGAAACCTGCAACCCTTCCCATAACATGAGATGTGATATCCAACTCCTTCCCAATCCAATCCTGAGACCCTTCCGATAGCATGAGATATGATATCTCAATGCTTCTAATACCAAACCACAGACCCGTCCTATGAATTGAGATGTGATATCCGAATCCTTCCCCTTCCAAACCTGAGACCCTTCCTTTAGCATGAGATGTGATATCCAACTCTTTCCCATTCCAATCCTGAGACCCGTCCTATACCATGAGATATGATATCTCAATGCTTCTAATACCAAACCACAGACCCGTCCCATAACTTGAGATGTGATATCCAAATCCTTCCCCTTCCAAACCTGAGACCCTTCCTTTAGCATGAGATGTGAAATCCAACTCCTTCCCATTCCAATCCTGAGACCCTTCCTATAGCATGAGATGTGATATCCCAATGCTTCTACCAAACCTGAGACCCTTCCTATAGCATGAGATGTGATATCCAACTCCTTCCCATTCCAATCCTGAGACCCTTCCTATAGCATGAGATGTGATATCTCAATGCTATTAATACCAAACCTGAGATCCTTCCTATAACATGAGATGTGATATCCAACTCCTTCCCAATCCAATCCTGAGACCCATCCGATAGCATGAGATGTGATATCTCAATGCTTCTAATATCAAACCTGAGACCCTCCCTATAGCATGAGATGTGATATCCAACTCCTTCCCATTCCAATCCTGAGACCCGTCCTATACTATGAGATTTTATGTCTCAATGCTTCTAATACCAAACCTGAGACTGTCCTATAACATGAGATGTGATATCTCAATGCTTCTAATAACAAACCTGAGACCCTTCCTATAACATGAGATGTGATATCCAAATCCTTCCCTTTCCAATCTTGAGACCCTTCCTATAACATGAGATGTGATATCCAACTCCTTCCCAATCCAATCCTGAGACACTTCCGATAGCATGAGATATGATATCTCAATGCTTCTAATACCAAACCACAGACCCGCCCTATAACTTGAGATGTGATATCCAAATCCTTCCCCTTCCAAACCTGAGACCCTTCCTTTAGCATGAGATGTGATATCCAACTCCTTCCCATTCCAATCCTGAGACCCTTCCTATAGCATGAGATGTGATATCCCAATGCTTCTACCAAACCTGATACCCTTCCTATAACATGAGATGTGATATCCAAATCCTTCCCTTTCCAATCTTGAGACCCTTCCTATAACATGAGATGTGATATCCAACTCCTTCCCAATCCAATCCTGAGACACTTCCGATAGCATGAGATATGATATCTCAATGCTTCTAATACCAAACCACAGACCCGCCCTATAACTTGAGATGTGATATCCAAATCCTTCCCCTTCCAAACCTGAGACCCTTCCTTTAGCATGAGATGTGACATCCAACTCTTCCCATTCCAAACCTGAGACCCTTCCTTTAGCATGAGATGTGATATCCAACTCTTTCCCATTCCAATCCTGAGACCCGTCCTATACCATGAGATATGATATCTCAATGCTTCTAATACCAAACCTGAGACTGTCCTATAACATGAGATGTGATATCTCAATGCTTCTAATAACAAACCTGAGAGCCTTCCTATAACATGAGATGTGATATCCAATTCACTCCCAATCCAATCCTGAGACCCTTTCGATAGCATGAGATATGATATCCCAATGCTTCTAATACCAAACCACAGACCCGTCCCATAACTTGAGATGTGATATCCAAATCCTTCCCTTTCCAATCTTGAGACCCTTCCTATAACATGAGATGTGATATCCAACTCCTTCCCAATCCAATCCTGAGACACTTCCGATAGCATGAGATATGATATCCAAATCCTTCCCTTTCCAATCTTGAGACCCTTCCTATAACATGAGATGTGATATCCAACTCCTTCCCAATCCAATCCTGAGACACTTCCGATAGCATGAGATATGATATCTCAATGCTTCTAATACCAAACCACAGACCCGTCCCATAACTTGAGATGTGATATCCAAATCCTTCCCTTTCCAATCTTGAGACCCTTCCTATAACATGAGATGTGATATCCAACTCCTTCCCAATCCAATCCTGAGACACTTCCGATAGCATGAGATATGATATCTCAATGCTTCTAATACCAAACCACAGACCCGCCCTATAACTTGAGATGTGATATCCAAATCCTTCCCCTTCCAAACCTGAGACCCTTCCTTTAGCATGAGATGTGATATCCAACTCCTTCCCATTCCAATCCTGAGACCCTTCCTTTAGCATGAGATGTGATATCCAACTCCTTCCCATTCCAATCCTGAGACCCTTCCTATAACATGAGATGTGATATCCAAATCCTTCCCTTTCCAATCTTGAGACCCTTCCTATAACATGAGATGTGATATCCAACTCCTTCCCAATCCAATCCTGAGACACTTCCGATAGCATGAGATATGATATCTCAATGCTTCTAATACCAAACCACAGACCCGCCCTATAACTTGAGATGTGATATCCAAATCCTTCCCCTTCCAAACCTGAGACCCTTCCTTTAGCATGAGATGTGACATCCAACTCTTCCCATTCCAAACCTGAGACCCTTCCTTTAGCATGAGATGTGATATCCAACTCTTTCCCATTCCAATCCTGAGACCCGTCCTATACCATGAGATATGATATCTCAATGCTTCTAATACCAAACCTGAGACTGTCCTATAACATGAGATGTGATATCTCAATGCTTCTAATAACAAACCTGAGAGCCTTCCTATAACATGAGATGTGATATCCAATTCACTCCCAATCCAATCCTGAGACCCTTTCGATAGCATGAGATATGATATCTCAATGCTTCTAATACCAAACCACAGACCCGTCCCATAACTTGAGATGTGATATCCAAATCCTTCCCTTTCCAATCTTGAGACCCTTCCTATAACATGAGATGTGATATCCAACTCCTTCCCAATCCAATCCTGAGACACTTCCGATAGCATGAGATATGATATCCAAATCCTTCCCTTTCCAATCTTGAGACCCTTCCTATAACATGAGATGTGATATCCAACTCCTTCCCAATCCAATCCTGAGACACTTCCGATAGCATGAGATATGATATCTCAATGCTTCTAATACCAAACCACAGACCCGTCCCATAACTTGAGATGTGATATCCAAATCCTTCCCTTTCCAATCTTGAGACCCTTCCTATAACATGAGATGTGATATCCAACTCCTTCCCAATCCAATCCTGAGACACTTCCGATAGCATGAGATATGATATCTCAATGCTTCTAATACCAAACCACAGACCCGCCCTATAACTTGAGATGTGATATCCAAATCCTTCCCCTTCCAAACCTGAGACCCTTCCTTTAGCATGAGATGTGATATCCAACTCCTTCCCATTCCAATCCTGAGACCCTTCCTTTAGCATGAGATGTGATATCCAACTCCTTCCCATTCCAATCCTGAGACCCTTCCTATAACATGAGATGTGATATCCAAATCCTTCCCTTTCCAATCTTGAGACCCTTCCTATAACATGAGATGTGATATCCAACTCCTTCCCAATCCAATCCTGAGACACTTCCGATAGCATGAGATATGATATCTCAATGCTTCTAATACCAAACCACAGACCCGCCCTATAACTTGAGATGTGATATCCAAATCCTTCCCCTTCCAAACCTGAGACCCTTCCTTTAGCATGAGATGTGACATCCAACTCTTCCCATTCCAAACCTGAGACCCTTCCTTTAGCATGAGATGTGATATCCAACTCTTTCCCATTCCAATCCTGAGACCCGTCCTATACCATGAGATATGATATCTCAATGCTTCTAATACCAAACCTGAGACTGTCCTATAACATGAGATGTGATATCTCAATGCTTCTAATAACAAACCTGAGAGCCTTCCTATAACATGAGATGTGATATCCAATTCACTCCCAATCCAATCCTGAGACCCTTTCGATAGCATGAGATATGATATCTCAATGCTTCTAATACCAAACCACAGACCCGTCCCATAACTTGAGATGTGATATCCAAATCCTTCCCCTTCCAAACCTGAGACCTTTCCTTTAGCATGAGATGTGAAATCCAACTCCTTCCCATTCCAATCCTGAGACCCTTCCTATAGCATGAGATGTGATATCCCAATGCTTCTACCAAACCTGAGACCCTTCCTATAGCATGAGATGTGATATCCAACTCCTTCCCATTCCAATCCTGAGACCCTTCCTATAGCATGAGATGTGATATCTCAATGCTATTAATACCAAACCTGAGATCCTTCCTATAACATGAGATGTGATATCCAACTCCTTCCCAATCCAATCCTGAGACCCTTCCGATAGCATGAGATGTGATATCTCAATGCTTCTAATATCAAACCACAGACCCGCCCTATAACTTGAGATGTGATATCCAAATCCTTCCCCTTCCAAACCTGAGACCCTTCCTTTAGCATGAGATGTGATATCCAACTCCTTCCCATTCCAATCCTGAGACCCTTCCTATAGCATGAGATGTGATATCCCAATACTTCTACCAAACCTGAGACCCTTGCTATAGCATGAGATGTGACATCCAACTCTTCCCATTCCAAACCTGAGACCCTTCCTTTAGCATGAGATGTGATATCCAACTCTTTCCCATTCCAATCCTGAGACCCGTCCTATACCGTGAGATATGATATCTCAATGCTTCTAATACCAAACCTGAGACTGTCCTATAACATGAGATGTGATATCTCAATGCTTCTAATAACAAACCTGAGAGCCTTCCTATAACATGAGATGTGATATCCAATTCACTCCCAATCCAATCCTGAGACCCTTTTGATGGCATGAGATATGATATCTCAATGCTTCTAATACCAAACCACAGACCCGTCCCATAACTTGAGATGTGATATCCAAATCCTTCCCCTTCCAAACCTGAGACCCTTCCTTTAGCATGAGATGTGAAATCCAACTCCTTCCCATTCCAATCCTGAGACCCTTCCTATAGCATGAGATGCGATATCCCAATGCTTCTACCAAACCTGAGACCCTTCCTATAACATGAGACGTGATATCCAACTCCTTCCCAATCCAATCCTGAGACCCTTCCGATAGCATGAGATGTGATATCTCAATGCTTCTAATATCAAACCTTAGACCCTCCCTATAGCATGAGATGTGATATCCAACTCCTTCCCATTCCAATCCTGAGACCCGTCCTATACTATGAGATGTTATATCTCAATGCTTCTAATACCAAACCTGAGACTGTCCTATAACATGAGATGTGATATCTCAATGCTTCTAATAACAAACCTGAGACCCTTCCTATAACATGAGATGTGATATCCAACTCCTTCCCAATCCAATCCTGAGACACTTCCGATAGCATGAGATATGATATCTCAATGCTTCTAATACCAAACCACAGACCCATCCTATAACTTGAGATGTGATATCCAAATCCTTCCCTTTCCAAACCTGAGACCCTTCCTTTAGCATGAGATGTGATATCCAACTCCTTCCCATTCCAATCCTGAGACCCTTCTTATAGCATGAGATGTGATATCCCAATGCTTCTACCAAACCTGAGACCCTTGCTATAGCATGAGATGTGACATCCAACTCTTCCCATTCCAAACCTGAGACCCTTCCTTTAGCATGAGATGTGATATCCAACTCTTTCCCATTCCAATCCTGAGACCCGTCCTATACCATGAGATATGATATCTCAATGCTTCTAATACCAAACCTGAGACTGTCCTATAACATGAGATGTGATATCTCAATGCTTCTAATAACAAACCTGAGATCCTTCCTATAACATGAGATGTGATATCCAACTCCTTCCCAATCCAATCCTGAGACCCTTCCGATAGCATGAGATGTGATATCTCAATGCTTCTAATATCAAACCTGAGACCCTCCCTATAGCATGAGATGTGATATCCAACTCCTTCCCATTCCAATCCTGAGACCCGTCCTATACTATGAGATGTTATATCTCAATGCTTCTAATACCAAACCTGAGACTGTCCTATAACATGAGATGTGATATCTCAATACTTCTAATAACAAACCTGAGACCCTTCCTATAACATGAGATGTGATATCCAAATCCTTCCCTTTCCAATCTTGAGACCCTTCCTATAACATGAGATGTGATATCCAACTCCTTCCCAATCCAATCCTGAGACACTTCCGATAGCATGAGATATGATATCTCAATGCTTCTAATACCAAACCACAGACCCGTCCTATAACTTGAGATGTGATATCCAAATCCTTCCCCTTCCAAACCTGAGACCCTTCCTTTAGCATGAGATGTGATATCCAACTCCTTCCCATTCCAATCCTGAGACCCTTCCTATAGCATGAGATGTGATATCCCAATGCTTCTACCAAACCTGAGACCCTTGCTATAGCATGAGATTTGACATCCAATTCTTCCCATCCAATCCTGAGACCCTTCCTATAACATGAGATGTGATATCCAACTCCTTCCCAATCCAATCCTAGACCCTTCCGATAACATGAGATGTGATATCTCAATGCTTCTAATAACAAACCTGAGACCCTTCCTATAACATGAGATGTGACATCCAAATCCTTCCCATTCCAATCCTGAGACCCTTCCTATAGAATGAGATGTGATATCCAACTCCTTCACATTCCAATCCTGAGACCCGTCCTATACCATGAGATATGATATCTCAATGCTTCTAATACCAAACCTGAGACTGTCCTATAACATGAGATGTGATATCTCAATGCTTCTTATAACAAACCCGAGACCCTTCCTATAACATGAGATGTGATGTCCAAGTCCTTCCCATTCCAATCCTGAGACCCTTCCTATAACATGAGATGTGATATCTCAATGCTTCTAATACCAAACCACAGACCCGTCCCATAACTTGAGATGTGATATCCAAATCCTTCCCATTCCAATCCTGAGACCCTTCCTATAACATGAGATGTGATATCAAACTCCTTCCCATTCCAATCCTGAGACCCGTCCTATACCATGAGATATGATATCTCAATGCTTCTAATACCAAACCTGAGACTGTCCTATAACATGAGATGTGATATCTCAATGCTTCTAATAACAAACCTGAGAGCCTTCCTATAACATGAGATGTGATATCCAATTCATTCCCAATCCAATCTTGAGACCCTTTCGATAGCATGAGATATGATATCTCAATGCTTCTAATACCAAACCACAGACCCGTCCCATAACTTGAGATGTGATATCCAAATCCTTCCCCTTCCAAACCTGAGACCCTTCCTTTAGCATGAGATGTGAAATCCAACTCCTTCCCATTCCAATCCTGAGACCCTTCCTATAGCATGAGATGTGATATCCAACTCCTTCCCATTCCAATCCTGAGACCCTTCCTATAGCATGACATGTGATATCTCAATGCTATTAATACCAAACCTGAGATCCTTCCTATAACATGAGATGTGATATCCAACTCCTTCCCAATCCAATCCTGAGACCCTTCCGATAGCATGAGATGTGATATCTCAATGCTTCTAATATCAAACCTGAGACCCTCCCTATAGCATGAGATGTGACATCCAACTCCTTCCCATTCCAATCCTGAGACCCGTCCTATACTATGAGATGTTATATCTCAATGCTTCTAATATCAAACCTGAGACCCTTCCTATAGCATGAGATGTGATATCCAACTCCTTCCCATTCCAATCCTGAGACCCTTCCTATAGCATGAGATGTGATATCTCATTGCTTCTAATATCAAACCTGAGACCCTCCCTATAGCATGAGATGTGATATCCAACTCCTTTCCAATCCAATCCTGAGACCCTTCCGATAGCATGAGATGTGATATCTCAATGCTTCTAATATCAAACCTGAGACCCTTCCTATAGCATGAGATGTGATATCCAACTCCTTCCCATTCCAATCCTGAGACCCTTCCTATAGCATGAGATGTGATATCTCAATGCTATTAATACCAAACCTGAGATCCTTCCTATAACATGAGATGTGATATCCAACTCCTTCCCAATCCAATCCTGAGACCCTTCCTATAACATGCGATGTGATATCCAACTCCTTCCCAATCCAATCCTGAGACACTTCCGATAGCATGAGATATGATATCTCAATGCTTCTAATACCAAACCACAGACCCGTCCTATAACTTGAGATGTGATATCCAAATCCTTCCCCTTCCAAACCTGAGACCCTTCCTTTAGCATGAGATGTGATATTCAACTTTTTCCCATTCCAATCCTGAGACCCTTCCTATAGCATGAGATGTGATATCCCAATGCTTCTACCAAACCTGAGACCCTTGCTATAGCATGAGATGTGACATCCAACTCTTCCCATCCAATCCTGAGACCCTTCCTATAACATGAGATGTGTTATCCAACTCCTTCCCAATCCAATCCTAGACCCTTCCGATAACATGAGATGTGATATCTCCATGCTTCTAATAACAAACCTGAGACCCTTCCTATAACATGAGATGTGATATCCAAATCCTTCCCATTCCAATCCTGAGACCCTTCCTATAGCATGAGATGTGATATTCAACTCCTTCACATTCCAATCCTGAGACCCGTCCTATACCATGAGATATGATATCTCAATGCTTCTAATACCAAAGCTGAGACTGTCCTATAACATGAGATGTGATATCTCAATGCTTCTAATAACAAACCTGAGACCCTTCCTATAACATGAGATGTGATGTCCAAGTCCTTCCCATTCCAATCCTGAGACCCTTCCTATAACATGAGATGTGATATCAAACTCCTTCCCAACCCAATCCTGAGACCCGTCTTATACCATGAGATGTTATATCTCAATGCTTCTAATACCAAACCTGAGACTGTCCTATAACATGAGATGTGATATCTCAATGCTTCTAATAACAAACCTGAGACCCTTCCTATAACATGAGATGTGATGTCCAAGTCCTTCCCATTCCAATCCTGAGACCCTTCCTATAACATGAGATGTGATATCCAACTCCTTCCCAATCCAATCCTGAGACCCTTCCGATAGCATGAGATGTGATATCTTAATGCTTCTACCATACCTGAGACCTTCCTATGGCATGAGATGTGATATCAAACTCCTTCCCATTCCAATCCTGAGACCCTTCCTATAGCATGAGATGTGATATCCAACTCCTTCCCATTCCAATCCTGAGACCCGTCCTATACCATGAGATATGATATCACAATGCTTCTAATACCAAACCTAAGACTGTCCTATAACATGAGATGTGATATATCAATGCTTCTAATAACAAACCTGAGACCCTTCCTATAACATGAGATGTGATATCCAAATCCTTCCCATTCCAATCCTGAGACCCTTCCTATAGCATGAGATGTGATATCCAACTCTTTCCCATTCCAATCCTGAGACCCGTCCTATACCATGAGATATGATATCTCAATGCTTCTAATACCAAACCTGAGACTGTCCGATAACATGAGAGGTGATATCTCAATGCTTCTAAGAAACCTGCGACCCTTCCCATAACATGAGATGTGATATCCAACTCCTTCCCAATCCAATCCTGAGACCCTTCCGATAGCATGAGATATGATATCTCAATGCTTCTAATACCAAACCACAGACCCGTCCTATGAATTGAGATGTGATATCCGAATCCTTCCCCTTCCAAACCTGAGACCCTTCCTTTAGCATGAGATGTGATATCCAACTCTTTCCCATTCCAATCCTGAGACCCGTCCTATACCATGAGATATGATATCTCAATGCTTCTAATACCAAACCCGAGACTGTCCTATAACATGAGATGTGATATCTCAATGCTTCTAATAACAAACCTGAGAGCCTTCCTATAACATGAGATGTGATATCCAATTCATTCCCAATCCAATCCTGAGACCCTTTCGATAGCATGAGATATGATATCTCAATGCTTCTAATACCAAACCACAGACCCGTCCCATAACTTGAGATGTGATATCCAAATCATTCCCCTTCCAAACCTGAGATCCTTCCTTTAGCATGAGATGTGAAATCCAACTCCTTCCCATTCCAATCCTGAGACCCTTCATTTAGCATGAGATGTGATATCCCAATGCTTCTACCAAACCTGAGACCCTTCCTATAGCATGAGATGTGATATCCAACTCCTTCCCATTCCAATCCTGAGCCCTTCCTATAGCATGAGATGTGATATCTCAATGCTATTAATACCAAACCTGAGATCCTTCCTATAACATGAGATGTGATATCCAACTCCTTCCCAATCCAATCCTGAGACCCTTCCGATAGCATGAGATGTGATATCTCAATGCTTCTAATATCAAACCTGAGACCCTCCCTATAGCATGAGATGTGATATCCAACTCCTTCCCATTCCAATCCTGAGACCCGTCCTATACTATGAGATGTTATATCTCAATGCTTCTAATTCCAAACCTGAGACTGTCCTATAACATGAGATGTGATATCTCAATGCTTTTAATAACAAACCTGAGACCCTTCCTATAACATGAGATGTGATATCCAACTCCTTCCCAATCCAATCCTGAGACACTTCCGATAGCATGAGATATGATATCTCAATGCTTCTAATACCAAACCACAGACCCGTCCTATAACTTGAGATGTGATATCCAAATCCTTCCCCTTCCAAACCTGAGACCCTTCCTTTAGCATGAGATGTGATATCCAACTCCTTCCCAATCCAATCCTAGACCCTTCCGATAACATGAGATGTGATATCTCAATGCTTCTAATAACAAACCTGAGACCCTTCCTATAACATGAGATGTGACATCCAAATCCTTCCCAATCCAATCCTAGACCCTTCCGATAACATGAGATGTGATATCTCAATGCTTCTAATAACAAACCTGAGACCCTTCCTATAACATGAGATGTGACATCCAAATCCTTCCCATTCCAATCCTGAGACCCTTCCTATAGAATGAGATGTGATATCCAACTCCTTCACATTCCAATCCTGAGACCCGTCCTATACCATGAGATATGATATCTCAATGCTTCTAATACCAAACCTGAGACTGTCCTATAACATGAGATGTGATATCTCAATGCTTCTAATAACAAACCCGAGACCCTTCCTATAACATGAGATGTGATGTCCAAGTCCTTCCCATTCCAATCCTGAGACCCTTCCTATAACATGAGATGTGATATCTCAATGCTTCTAATACCAAACCACAGACCCGTCCCATAACTTGAGATGTGATATCCAAATCCTTCCCATTCCAATCCTGAGACCCTTCCTATAACATGAGATGTGATATCAAACTCCTTCCCATTCCAATCCTGAGACCCGTCCTATACCATGAGATATGATATCTCAATGCTTCTAATACCAAACCTGAGACTGTCCGATAACATGAGATGTGATATCTCAATGCTTCTAATAACAAACCTGAGAGCCTTCCTATAACATGAGATGTGATATCCAATTCATTCCCAATCCAATCCTGAGACCCTTTCGATAGCATGAGATATGATATCTCAATGCTTCTAATACCAAACCACAGACCCGTCCCATAACTTGAGATGTGATATCCAAATCCTTCCCCTTCCAAACCTGAGACCCTTCCTTTAGCATTAGATGTGAAATCCAACTCCTTCCCTTTCCAATCCTGAGACCCTTCCTATAGCATGAGATGTGATATCCAACTCCTTCCCATTCCAATCCTGCGACCCTTCCTATAGCATGAGATGTGATATCTCAATGCTATTAATACCAAACCTGAGATCCTTCCTATAACATGAGATGTGATATCCAACTCCTTCCCAATCCAATCCTGAGACCCTTCCGATAGCATGAGATGTGATATCTCAATGCTTCTAATATCAAACCTGAGACCCTCCCTATAGCATGAGATGTGATATCCAACTCCTTCCCATTCCAATCCTGAGACCCGTCCTATACTATGAGATGTTATATCTCAATGCTTCTAATATCAAACCTGAGACCCTTCCTATAGCATGAGATGTGATATCCAACTCCTTCCCATTCCAATCCTGAGACCCTTCCTATAGCATGAGATGTGATATCTCAATGCTTCTAATATCAAACCTGAGACCCTTCCTATAGCATGAGATGTGATATCCAACTCCTTCCCATTCCAATCCTGAGACCCTTCCTATAGCATGAGATGTGATATCTCAATGCTATTAATACCAAACCTGAGATCCTTCCTATAACATGAGATGTGATATCCAACTCCTTCCCAATCCAATCCTGAGACCTTTCCTATAACATGAGATGTGATATCCAACTCCTTCCCAATCCAATCCTGAGACACTTCCGATAGCATGAGATATGATATCTCAATGCTTCTAATACCAAACCACAGACCCGTCCTATAACTTGAGATGTGATATCCAAATCCTTCCCCTTCCAAACCTGAGACCCTTCCTTTAGCATGAGATATGATATCCAACTTTTTCCCATTCCAATCCTGAGACCCTTCCTATAGCATGAGATGTGATATCCCAATGCTTCTACCAAACCTGAGACCCTTGCTATAGCATGAGATGTGACATCCAACTCTTCCCATCCAATCCTGAGACCCTTCCTATAACATGAGATGTGATATCCAACTCCTTCCCAATCCAATCCTAGACCCTTCCGATAACATGAGATGTGATATCTCAATGCTTCTAATAACAAACCTGAGACCCTTCCTATAACATGAGATGTGATATCCAAATCCTTCCCATTCCAATCCTGAGACCCTTCCTATAGCATGAGATGTGATATCCAACTCCTTCACATTCCAATCCTGAGACCCGTCCTATACCATGAGATATGATATCTCAATGCTTCTAATACCAAACCTGAGACTGTCCTATAACATGAGATGTGATATCTCAATGCTTCTAATAACAAACCTGAGACCCTTCCTATAGCATGAGATGTGATATACAACTCCTTCCCATTCCAATCCTGAGACCCTTCCTATAGCATGAGATGTGATATCTCAATGCTTCTAATATCAAACCTGAGACCCTCCCTATAGCATGAGATGTGATATCCAACTCCTTCCCAATCCAATCCTGAGACCCTTCCGATAGCATGAGATGTGATATCTCAATGCTTCTAATATCAAACCTGAGACCCTTCCTATAGCATGAGATGTGATATCTCAATGCTATTAATACCAAACCTGAGATCCTTCCTATAACATGAGATGTGATATCCAACTCTTTCCCAATCCAATCCTGAGACCCTTCCTATAACATGCGATGTGATATCCAACTCCTTCCCAATCCAATCCTGAGACACTTCCGATAGCATGAGATATGATATCTCAATGCTTCTAATACCAAACCACAGACCCGTCCTATAACATGAGATGTGATGTCCAAGTCCTTCCCATTCCAATCCTGAGACCCTTCCTATAACATGAGATGTGATATCCAACTCCTTCCCAATCCAATCCTGAGACCCTTCCGATAGCATGAGATGTGATATCTTAATGCTTCTACCATACCTGAGACCTTCCTATGGCATGAGATGTGATATCAAACTCCTTCCCATTCCAATCCTGAGACCCTTCCTATAGCATGAGATGTAATATCCAACTCCTTCCCATTCCAATCCTGAGACCCGTCCTATACCATGAGATGTGATATCACAATGCTTCTAATACCAAACCTGAGACTGTCCTATAACATGAGATGTGATATATCAATGCTTCTAATAACAAAGCTGAGACCCTTCCTATAACATGAGATGTGATATCCAAATCCTTCCCATTCCAATCCTGAGACCCTTCCTATAGCATGAGATGTGATATCCAACTCTTTCCCATTCCAATCCTGAGACCCGTCCTATACCATGAGATATGATATCTCAATGCTTCTAATACCAAACCTGAGACTGTCCTATAACATGAGAGGTGATATCTCAATGCTTCTAAGAAACCTGCGACCCTTCCCATAACATGAGATGTGATATCCAACTCCTTCCCAATCCAATCCTGAGACCCTTCCGATAGCATGAGATATGATATCTCAATGCTTCTAATACCAAACCACAGACCCGTCCTATGAATTGAGATGTGATATCCAAATCCTTCCCCTTCCAAACCTGAGACCCTTCCTTTAGCATGAGATGTGATATCCAACTCTTTCCCATTCCAATCCTGAGACCCGTCCTATACCATGAGACATGATATCTCAATGCTTCTAATACCAAACCCGAGACTGTCCTTTAACATGAGATGTGATATCTCAATGCTTCTAATAACAAACCTGAGAGCCTTCCTATAACATGAGATGTGATATCCAATTCATTCCCAATCCAATCCTGAGACCCTTTCGATAGCATGAGATATGATATCTCAATGCTTCTAATACCAAACCACAGACCCGTCCCATAACTTGAGATGTGATATCCAAATCATTCCCCTTCCAAACCTGAGATCCTTCCTTTAGCATGAGATGTGAAATCCAACTCCTTCCCATTCCAATCCTGAGACCCTTCCTATAGCATGAGATGTGATATCCCAATGCTTCTACCAAACCTGAAACCCTTCCTATAGCATGAGATGTGATATCCAACTCCTTCCCATTCCAATCCTGAGCCCTTCCTATAGCATGAGATGTGATATCTCAATGCTATTAATACCAAACCTGAGATCCTTCCTATAACATGAGATGTGATATCCAACTCCTTCCCAATCCAATCCTGAGACCCTTCCGATAGCATGAGATGTGATATCTCAATGCTTCTAATATCAAACCTGAGACCCTCCCTATAGCATGAGATGTGATATCCAACTCCTTCCCATTCCAATCCTGAGACCCGTCCTATAATATGAGATGTTATATCTCAATGCTTCTAATACCAAACCTGAGACTGTCCTATAACATGAGATGTGATATCTCAATGCTTCTAATAACAAACCTGAGACCCTTCCTATAACATGAGATGTGATATCCAAATCCTTCCCTTTCCAATCTTGAGACCCTTCCTATAACATGAGATGTGATATCCAACTCCTTCCCAATCCAATCCTGAGACACTTCCGATAGCATGAGATATGATATCTCAATGCTTCTAATACCAAACCACAGACCCGTCCTATAACTTGAGATGTGATATCCAAATCCTTCCCCTTCCAAACCTGAGACCCTTCCTTTAGCATGAGATGTGATATCCAACTCCTTCCCAATCCAATCCTAGACCCTTCCGATAACATGAGATGTGATATCTCAATGCTTCTAATAACAAACCTGAGACCCTTCCTATAACATGAGATGTGACATCCAAATCCTTCCCATTCCAATCCTGAGACCCTTCCTATAGAATGAGATGTGATATCCAACTCCTTCACATTCCAATCCTGAGACCCGTCCTATACCATGAGATATGATATCTCAATGCTTCTAATACCAAACCTGAGACTGTCCTATAACATGAGATGTGATATCTCAATGCTTCTAATAACAAACCCGAGACCCTTCCTATAACATGAGATGTGATGTCCAAGTCCTTCCCATTCCAATCCTGAGACCCTTCCTATAACATGAGATGTGATATCTCAATGCTTCTAATACCAAACCACAGACCTGTCCCATAACTTGAGATGTGATATCCAAATCCTTCCCATTCCAATCCTGAGACCCTTCCTATAACATGAGATGTGATATCAAACTCCTTCCCATTCCAATCCTGAGACCCGTCCTATACCATGAGATATGATATCTCAATGCTTCTGATACCAAACCTGAGACTGTCCGATAACATGAGATGTGATATCTCAATGCTTCTAATAACAAACCTGAGAGCATTCCTATAACATGAGATGTGATATCCAATTCATTCCCAATCCAATCCTGAGACCCTTTCGATAGCATGAGATATGATATCTCAATGCTTCTAATACCAAACCACAGACCCGTCCCATAACTTGAGATGTGATATCCAAATCCTTCCCCTTCCAAACCTGAGACCCTTCCTTTAGCATTAGATGTGAAATCCAACTCCTTCCCTTTCCAATCCTGAGACCCTTCCTATAGCATGAGATGTGATATCCAACTCCTTCCCATTCCAATCCTGAGACCCTTCCTATAGCATGAGATGTGATATCTCAATGCTATTAATACCAAACCTGAGATCCTTCCTATAACATGAGATGTGATATCCAACTCCTTCCCAATCCAATCCTGAGACCCTTCCGATAGCATGAGATGTGATATCTCAATGCTTCTAATATCAAACCTGAGACCCTCCCTATAGCATGAGATGTGATATCCAACTGCTTCCCATTCCAATCCTGAGACCCGTCCTATACTATGAGATGTTATATCTCAATGCTTCTAATATCAAACCTGAGACCCTTCCTATAGCATGAGATGTGATATCCAACTCCTTCCCATTCCAATCCTGAGACCCTTCCTATAGCATGAGATGTGATATCTCAATGCTTCTAATATCAAACCTGAGACCCTCCCTATAGCATGAGATGTGATATCCAACTCCTTCCCAATCCAATCCTGAGACCCTTCCGATAGCATGAGATGTGATATCTCAATGCTTCTAATATCAAACCTGAGACCCTTCCTATAGCATGAGATGTGATATCCAACTCCTTCCCATTCCAATCCTGAGACCCTTCCTATAGCATGAGATGTGATATCTCAATGCTATTAATACCAAACCTGAGATCCTTCCTATAACATGAGATGTGATATCCAACTCCTTCCCAATCCAATCCTGAGACCCTTCCTATAACATGAGATGTGATATCCAACTCCTTCCCAATCCAATCCTGAGACACTTCCGATAGCATGAGATATGATATCTCAATGCTTCTAATACCAAACCACAGACCCGTCCTATAACTTGAGATCTGATATCCAAATCCTTCCCTTTCCAAACCTGAGACCCTTCCTTTAGCATGAGATGTGATATCCAACTCCTTCCCATTCCAATCCTGAGACCCTTCCTATAGCATGAGATGTGATATCCCAATGCTTCTACCAAACCTGAGACCCTTGCTATAGCATGAGATGTGACATCCAACTCTTCCCATTCCAAACCTGAGACCCTTCCTTTAGCATGAGATGTGATATCCAACTCTTTCCCATTCCAATCCTGAGACCCGTCCTATACCATGAGATATGATATCTCAATGCTTCTAATACCAAACCTGAGACTGTCCTATAACATGAGATGTGATATCTCAATGCTTCTAATAACAAACCTGAGAGCCTTCCCATAACATGAGATGTGATATCCAATTCATTCCCAATCCAATCCTGAGACCCTTTCGATAGCATGAGATATGATATCTCAATGCTTCTAATACCAAACCACAGACCCGTCCCATAACTTGAGATGTGATATCCAAATCCTTCCCCTTCCAAACCTGAGACCCTTCCTTTAGCATGAGATGTGAAATCCAACTCCTTCCCATTCCAATCCTGAGACCCTTCCTATAGCATGAGATGTGATATCCCAATGCTATTAATACCAAACCTGAGATCCTTCCTATAACATGAGATGTGATATCCAACTCCTTCCCAATCCAATCCTGAGACCCTTCCGATAGCATGAGATGTGATATCTCAATGCTTCTAATATCAAACCTGAGACCCTCCCTATAGCATGAGATGTGATATCCAACTCCTTCCCATTCCAATCCTGAGACCCGTCCTATACTATGAGATGTTATATCTCAATGCTTCTAATACCAAACCTGAGACTGTCCTATAACATGAGATGCGATATCTCAATACTTCTAATAACAAACCTGAGACCCTTCCTATAACATGAGATGTGATATCCAAATCCTTCCCTTTCCAATCTTGAGACCCTTCCTATAACATGAGATGTGATATCCAACTCCTTCCCAATCCAATCCTGAGACACTTCCGATAGCATGAGATATGATATCTCAATGCTTCTAATACCAAACCACAGACCCGTCCTATAACTTGAGATGTGATATCCAAATCCTTCCCCTTCCAAACCTGAGACCCTTCCTTTAGCATGAGATGTGATATTCAACTTTTTCCCATTCCAATCCTGAGACCCTTCCTATAGCATGAGATGTGATATCCCAATGCTTCTACCAAACCTGAGACCCTTGCTATAGCATGAGATGTGACATCCAACTCTTCCCATCCAATCCTGAGACCCTTCCTATAACATGAGATGTGTTATCCAACTCCTTCCCAATCCAATCCTAGACCCTTCCGATAACATGAGATTTGATATCTCAATGCTTCTAATAACAAACCTGAGACCCTTCCTATAACATGAGATGTGATATCCAAATCCTTCCCATTCCAATCCTGAGACCCTTCCTATAGCATGAGATGTGATATTCAACTCCTTCACATTCCAATCCTGAGACCCGTCCTATACCATGAGATATGATATCTCAATGCTTCTAATACCAAAGCTGAGACTGTCCTATAACATGAGATGTGATATCTCAATGCTTCTAATAACAAACCTGAGACCCTTCCTATAACATGAGATGTGATGTCCAAGTCCTTCCCATTCCAATCCTGAGACCCTTCCTATAACATGAGATGTGATATCAAACTCCTTCCCAACCCAATCCTGAGACCCGTCTTATACCATGAGATGTTATATCTCAATGCTTCTAATACCAAACCTGAGACTGTCCTATAACATGAGATGTGATATCTCAATGCTTCTAATAACAAACCTGAGACCCTTCCTATAACATGAGATGTGATGTCCAAGTCCTTCCCATTCCAATCCTGAGACCCTTCCTATAACATGAGATGTGATATCCAACTCCTTCCCAATCCAATCCTGAGACCCTTCCGATAGCATGAGATGTGATATCTTAATGCTTCTACCATACCTGAGACCTTCCTATGGCATGAGATGTGATATCAAACTCCTTCCCATTCCAATCCTGAGACCCTTCCTATAGCATGAGATGTGATATCCAACTCCTTCCCATTCCAATCCTGAGACCCGTCCTATACCATGAGATATGATATCACAATGCTTCTAATACCAAACCTAAGACTGTCCTATAACATGAGATGTGATATATCAATGCTTCTAATAACAAACCTGAGACCCTTCCTATAACATGAGATGTGATATCCAAATCCTTCCCATTCCAATCCTGAGACCCTTCCTATAGCATGAGATGTGATATCCAACTCTTTCCCATTCCAATCCTGAGACCCGTCCTATACCATGAGATATGATATCTCAATGCTTCTAATACCAAACCTGAGACTGTCCGATAACATGAGAGGTGATATCTCAATGCTTCTAAGAAACCTGCGACCCTTCCCATAACATGAGATGTGATATCCAACTCCTTCCCAATCCAATCCTGAGACCCTTCCGATAGCATGAGATATGATATCTCAATGCTTCTAATACCAAACCACAGACCCGTCCTATGAATTGAGATGTGATATCCGAATCCTTCCCCTTCCAAACCTGAGACCCTTCCTTTAGCATGAGATGTGATATCCAACTCTTTCCCATTCCAATCCTGAGACCCGTCCTATACCATGAGATATGATATCTCAATGCTTCTAATACCAAACCCGAGACTGTCCTATAACATGAGATGTGATATCTCAATGCTTCTAATAACAAACCTGAGAGCCTTCCTATAACATGAGATGTGATATCCAATTCATTCCCAATCCAATCCTGAGACCCTTTCGATAGCATGAGATATGATATCTCAATGCTTCTAATACCAAACCACAGACCCGTCCCATAACTTGAGATGTGATATCCAAATCATTCCCCTTCCAAACCTGAGATCCTTCCTTTAGCATGAGATGTGAAATCCAACTCCTTCCCATTCCAATCCTGAGACCCTTCATTTAGCATGAGATGTGATATCCCAATGCTTCTACCAAACCTGAGACCCTTCCTATAGCATGAGATGTGATATCCAACTCCTTCCCATTCCAATCCTGAGCCCTTCCTATAGCATGAGATGTGATATCTCAATGCTATTAATACCAAACCTGAGATCCTTCCTATAACATGAGATGTGATATCCAACTCCTTCCCAATCCAATCCTGAGACCCTTCCGATAGCATGAGATGTGATATCTCAATGCTTCTAATATCAAACCTGAGACCCTCCCTATAGCATGAGATGTGATATCCAACTCCTTCCCATTCCAATCCTGAGACCCGTCCTATACTATGAGATGTTATATCTCAATGCTTCTAATTCCAAACCTGAGACTGTCCTATAACATGAGATGTGATATCTCAATGCTTTTAATAACAAACCTGAGACCCTTCCTATAACATGAGATGTGATATCCAACTCCTTCCCAATCCAATCCTGAGACACTTCCGATAGCATGAGATATGATATCTCAATGCTTCTAATACCAAACCACAGACCCGTCCTATAACTTGAGATGTGATATCCAAATCCTTCCCCTTCCAAACCTGAGACCCTTCCTTTAGCATGAGATGTGATATCCAACTCCTTCCCAATCCAATCCTAGACCCTTCCGATAACATGAGATGTGATATCTCAATGCTTCTAATAACAAACCTGAGACCCTTCCTATAACATGAGATGTGACATCCAAATCCTTCCCATTCCAATCCTGAGACCCTTCCTATAGAATGAGATGTGATATCCAACTCCTTCACATTCCAATCCTGAGACCCGTCCTATACCATGAGATATGATATCTCAATGCTTCTAATACCAAACCTGAGACTGTCCTATAACATGAGATGTGATATCTCAATGCTTCTAATAACAAACCCGAGACCCTTCCTATAACATGAGATGTGATGTCCAAGTCCTTCCCATTCCAATCCTGAGACCCTTCCTATAACATGAGATGTGATATCTCAATGCTTCTAATACCAAACCACAGACCCGTCCCATAACTTGAGATGTGATATCCAAATCCTTCCCATTCCAATCCTGAGACCCTTCCTATACCATGAGATGTGATATCAAACTCCTTCCCATTCCAATCCTGAGACCCGTCCTATACCATGAGATATGATATCTCAATGCTTCTAATACCAAACCTGAGACTGTCCGATAACATGAGATGTGATATCTCAATGCTTCTAATAACAAACCTGAGAGCCTTCCTATAACATGAGATGTGATATCCAATTCATTCCCAATCCAATCCTGAGACCCTTTCGATAGCATGAGATATGATATCTCAATGCTTCTAATACCAAACCACAGACCCGTCCCATAACTTGAGATGTGATATCCAAATCCTTCCCCTTCCAAACCTGAGACCCTTCCTTTAGCATTAGATGTGAAATCCAACTCCTTCCCTTTCCAATCCTGAGACCCTTCCTATAGCATGAGATGTGATATCCAACTCCTTCCCATTCCAATCCTGCGACCCTTCCTATAGCATGAGATGTGATATCTCAATGCTATTAATACCAAACCTGAGATCCTTCCTATAACATGAGATGTGATATCCAACTCCTTCCCAATCCAATCCTGAGACCCTTCCGATAGCATGAGATGTGATATCTCAATGCTTCTAATATCAAACCTGAGACCCTCCCTATAGCATGAGATGTGATATCCAACTCCTTCCCATTCCAATCCTGAGACCCGTCCTATACTATGAGATGTTATATCTCAATGCTTCTAATATCAAACCTGAGACCCTTCCTATAGCATGAGATGTGATATCCAACTCCTTCCCATTCCAATCCTGAGACCCTTCCTATAGCATGAGATGTGATATCTCAATGCTTCTAATATCAAACCTGAGACCCTTCCTATAGCATGAGATGTGATATCCAACTCCTTCCCATTCCAATCCTGAGACCCTTCCTATAGCATGAGATGTGATATCTCAATGCTATTAATACCAAACCTGAGATCCTTCCTATAACATGAGATGTGATATCCAACTCCTTCCCAATCCAATCCTGAGACCTTTCCTATAACATGAGATGTGATATCCAACTCCTTCCCAATCCAATCCTGAGACACTTCCGATAGCATGAGATATGATATCTCAATGCTTCTAATACCAAACCACAGACCCGTCCTATAACTTGAGATGTGATATCCAAATCCTTCCCCTTCCAAACCTGAGACCCTTCCTTTAGCATGAGATATGATATCCAACTTTTTCCCATTCCAATCCTGAGACCCTTCCTATAGCATGAGATGTGATATCCCAATGCTTCTACCAAACCTGAGACCCTTGCTATAGCATGAGATGTGACATCCAACTCTTCCCATCCAATCCTGAGACCCTTCCTATAACATGAGATGTGATATCCAACTCCTTCCCAATCCAATCCTAGACCCTTCCGATAACATGAGATGTGATATCTCAATGCTTCTAATAACAAACCTGAGACCCTTCCTATAACATGAGATGTGATATCCAAATCCTTCCCATTCCAATCCTGAGACCCTTCCTATAGCATGAGATGTGATATCCAACTCCTTCACATTCCAATCCTGAGACCCGTCCTATACCATGAGATATGATATCTCAATGCTTCTAATACCAAACCTGAGACTGTCCTATAACATGAGATGTGATATCTCAATGCTTCTAATAACAAACCTGAGACCCTTCCTATAGCATGAGATGTGATATACAACTCCTTCCCATTCCAATCCTGAGACCCTTCCTATAGCATGAGATGTGATATCTCAATGCTTCTAATATCAAACCTGAGACCCTCCCTATAGCATGAGATGTGATATCCAACTCCTTCCCAATCCAATCCTGAGACCCTTCCGATAGCATGAGATGTGATATCTCAATGCTTCTAATATCAAACCTGAGACCCTTCCTATAGCATGAGATGTGATATCTCAATGCTATTAATACCAAACCTGAGATCCTTCCTATAACATGAGATGTGATATCCAACTCTTTCCCAATCCAATCCTGAGACCCTTCCTATAACATGCGATGTGATATCCAACTCCTTCCCAATCCAATCCTGAGACACTTCCGATAGCATGAGATATGATATCTCAATGCTTCTAATACCAAACCACAGACCCGTCCTATAACATGAGATGTGATGTCCAAGTCCTTCCCATTCCAATCCTGAGACCCTTCCTATAACATGAGATGTGATATCCAACTCCTTCCCAATCCAATCCTGAGACCCTTCCGATAGCATGAGATGTGATATCTTAATGCTTCTACCATACCTGAGACCTTCCTATGGCATGAGATGTGATATCAAACTCCTTCCCATTCCAATCCTGAGACCCTTCCTATAGCATGAGATGTAATATCCAACTCCTTCCCATTCCAATCCTGAGACCCGTCCTATACCATGAGATGTGATATCACAATGCTTCTAATACCAAACCTGAGACTGTCCTATAACATGAGATGTGATATATCAATGCTTCTAATAACAAACCTGAGACCCTTCCTATAACATGAGATGTGATATCCAAATCCTTCCCATTCCAATCCTGAGACCCTTCCTATAGCATGAGATGTGATATCCAACTCTTTCCCATTCCAATCCTGAGACCCGTCCTATACCATGAGATATGATATCTCAATGCTTCTAATACCAAACCTGAGACTGTCCTATAACATGAGAGGTGATATCTCAATGCTTCTAAGAAACCTGCGACCCTTCCCATAACATGAGATGTGATATCCAACTCCTTCCCAATCCAATCCTGAGACCCTTCCGATAGCATGAGATATGATATCTCAATGCTTCTAATACCAAACCACAGACCCGTCCTATGAATTGAGATGTGATATCCAAATCCTTCCCCTTCCAAACCTGAGACCCTTCCTTTAGCATGAGATGTGATATCCAACTCTTTCCCATTCCAATCCTGAGACCCGTCCTATACCATGAGACATGATATCTCAATGCTTCTAATACCAAACCCGAGACTGTCCTTTAACATGAGATGTGATATCTCAATGCTTCTAATAACAAACCTGAGAGCCTTCCTATAACATGAGATGTGATATCCAATTCATTCCCAATCCAATCCTGAGACCCTTTCGATAGCATGAGATATGATATCTCAATGCTTCTAATACCAAACCACAGACCCGTCCCATAACTTGAGATGTGATATCCAAATCATTCCCCTTCCAAACCTGAGATCCTTCCTTTAGCATGAGATGTGAAATCCAACTCCTTCCCATTCCAATCCTGAGACCCTTCCTATAGCATGAGATGTGATATCCCAATGCTTCTACCAAACCTGAAACCCTTCCTATAGCATGAGATGTGATATCCAACTCCTTCCCATTCCAATCCTGAGCCCTTCCTATAGCATGAGATGTGATATCTCAATGCTATTAATACCAAACCTGAGATCCTTCCTATAACATGAGATGTGATATCCAACTCCTTCCCAATCCAATCCTGAGACCCTTCCGATAGCATGAGATGTGATATCTCAATGCTTCTAATATCAAACCTGAGACCCTCCCTATAGCATGAGATGTGATATCCAACTCCTTCCCATTCCAATCCTGAGACCCGTCCTATAATATGAGATGTTATATCTCAATGCTTCTAATACCAAACCTGAGACTGTCCTATAACATGAGATGTGATATCTCAATGCTTCTAATAACAAACCTGAGACCCTTCCTATAACATGAGATGTGATATCCAAATCCTTCCCTTTCCAATCTTGAGACCCTTCCTATAACATGAGATGTGATATCCAACTCCTTCCCAATCCAATCCTGAGACACTTCCGATAGCATGAGATATGATATCTCAATGCTTCTAATACCAAACCACAGACCCGTCCTATAACTTGAGATGTGATATCCAAATCCTTCCCCTTCCAAACCTGAGACCCTTCCTTTAGCATGAGATGTGATATCCAACTCCTTCCCAATCCAATCCTAGACCCTTCCGATAACATGAGATGTGATATCTCAATGCTTCTAATAACAAACCTGAGACCCTTCCTATAACATGAGATGTGACATCCAAATCCTTCCCATTCCAATCCTGAGACCCTTCCTATAGAATGAGATGTGATATCCAACTCCTTCACATTCCAATCCTGAGACCCGTCCTATACCATGAGATATGATATCTCAATGCTTCTAATACCAAACCTGAGACTGTCCTATAACATGAGATGTGATATCTCAATGCTTCTAATAACAAACCCGAGACCCTTCCTATAACATGAGATGTGATGTCCAAGTCCTTCCCATTCCAATCCTGAGACCCTTCCTATAACATGAGATGTGATATCTCAATGCTTCTAATACCAAACCACAGACCTGTCCCATAACTTGAGATGTGATATCCAAATCCTTCCCATTCCAATCCTGAGACCCTTCCTATAACATGAGATGTGATATCAAACTCCTTCCCATTCCAATCCTGAGACCCGTCCTATACCATGAGATATGATATCTCAATGCTTCTGATACCAAACCTGAGACTGTCCGATAACATGAGATGTGATATCTCAATGCTTCTAATAACAAACCTGAGAGCATTCCTATAACATGAGATGTGATATCCAATTCATTCCCAATCCAATCCTGAGACCCTTTCGATAGCATGAGATATGATATCTCAATGCTTCTAATACCAAACCACAGACCCGTCCCATAACTTGAGATGTGATATCCAAATCCTTCCCCTTCCAAACCTGAGACCCTTCCTTTAGCATTAGATGTGAAATCCAACTCCTTCCCTTTCCAATCCTGAGACCCTTCCTATAGCATGAGATGTGATATCCAACTCCTTCCCATTCCAATCCTGAGACCCTTCCTATAGCATGAGATGTGATATCTCAATGCTATTAATACCAAACCTGAGATCCTTCCTATAACATGAGATGTGATATCCAACTCCTTCCCAATCCAATCCTGAGACCCTTCCGATAGCATGAGATGTGATATCTCAATGCTTCTAATATCAAACCTGAGACCCTCCCTATAGCATGAGATGTGATATCCAACTGCTTCCCATTCCAATCCTGAGACCCGTCCTATACTATGAGATGTTATATCTCAATGCTTCTAATATCAAACCTGAGACCCTTCCTATAGCATGAGATGTGATATCCAACTCCTTCCCATTCCAATCCTGAGACCCTTCCTATAGCATGAGATGTGATATCTCAATGCTTCTAATATCAAACCTGAGACCCTCCCTATAGCATGAGATGTGATATCCAACTCCTTCCCAATCCAATCCTGAGACCCTTCCGATAGCATGAGATGTGATATCTCAATGCTTCTAATATCAAACCTGAGACCCTTCCTATAGCATGAGATGTGATATCCAACTCCTTCCCATTCCAATCCTGAGACCCTTCCTATAGCATGAGATGTGATATCTCAATGCTATTAATACCAAACCTGAGATCCTTCCTATAACATGAGATGTGATATCCAACTCCTTCCCAATCCAATCCTGAGACCCTTCCTATAACATGAGATGTGATATCCAACTCCTTCCCAATCCAATCCTGAGACACTTCCGATAGCATGAGATATGATATCTCAATGCTTCTAATACCAAACCACAGACCCGTCCTATAACTTGAGATCTGATATCCAAATCCTTCCCTTTCCAAACCTGAGACCCTTCCTTTAGCATGAGATGTGATATCCAACTCCTTCCCATTCCAATCCTGAGACCCTTCCTATAGCATGAGATGTGATATCCCAATGCTTCTACCAAACCTGAGACCCTTGCTATAGCATGAGATGTGACATCCAACTCTTCCCATTCCAAACCTGAGACCCTTCCTTTAGCATGAGATGTGATATCCAACTCTTTCCCATTCCAATCCTGAGACCCGTCCTATACCATGAGATATGATATCTCAATGCTTCTAATACCAAACCTGAGACTGTCCTATAACATGAGATGTGATATCTCAATGCTTCTAATAACAAACCTGAGAGCCTTCCCATAACATGAGATGTGATATCCAATTCATTCCCAATCCAATCCTGAGACCCTTTCGATAGCATGAGATATGATATCTCAATGCTTCTAATACCAAACCACAGACCCGTCCCATAACTTGAGATGTGATATCCAAATCCTTCCCCTTCCAAACCTGAGACCCTTCCTTTAGCATGAGATGTGAAATCCAACTCCTTCCCATTCCAATCCTGAGACCCTTCCTATAGCATGAGATGTGATATCCCAATGCTATTAATACCAAACCTGAGATCCTTCCTATAACATGAGATGTGATATCCAACTCCTTCCCAATCCAATCCTGAGACCCTTCCGATAGCATGAGATGTGATATCTCAATGCTTCTAATATCAAACCTGAGACCCTCCCTATAGCATGAGATGTGATATCCAACTCCTTCCCATTCCAATCCTGAGACCCGTCCTATACTATGAGATGTTATATCTCAATGCTTCTAATACCAAACCTGAGACTGTCCTATAACATGAGATGTGATATCTCAATACTTCTAATAACAAACCTGAGACCCTTCCTATAACATGAGATGTGATATCCAAATCCTTCCCTTTCCAATCTTGAGACCCTTCCTATAACATGAGATGTGATATCCAACTCCTTCCCAATCCAATCCTGAGACACTTCCGATAGCATGAGATATGATATCTCAATGCTTCTAATACCAAACCACAGACCCGTCCTATAACTTGAGATGTGATATCCAAATCCTTCCCCTTCCAAACCTGAGACCCTTCCTTTAGCATGAGATGTGATATCTAACTCCTTCCCATTCCAATCCTGAGACCCTTCCTATAGCATGAGATGTGATATCCCAATGCTTCTACCAAACCTGAGACCCTTGCTATAGCATGAGATGTGACATCCAACTCTTCCCATCCAATCCTGAGACCCTTCCTATAACATGAGATGTGATATCCAACTCCTTCCCAATCCAATCCTAGACCCTTCCGATAACATGAGATGTGATATCTCAATGCTTCTAATAACAAACCTGAGACCCTTCCTATAACATGAGATGTGACATCCAAATCCTTCCCATTCCAATCCTGAGACCCTTCCTATAGAATGAGATGTGATATCCAACTCCTTCACATTCCAATCCTGAGACCCGTCCTATACCATGAGATATGATATCTCAATTCTTCTAATACCAAACCTGAGACTGTCCTATAACATGAGATGTGATATCTCAATGCTTCTTATAACAAACCCGAGACCCTTCCTATAACATGAGATGTGATGTCCAAGTCCTTCCCATTCCAATCGTGAGACCCTTCCTATAACATGAGATGTGATATCTCAATGCTTCTAATACCAAACCACAGACCCGTCCCATAACTTGAGATGTGATATCCAAATCCTTCCCATTCCAATCCTGAGACCCTTCCTATAACATGAGATGTGATATCAAACTCCTTCCCATTCCAATCCTGAGACCCGTCCTATACCATGAGATATGATATCTCAATGCTTCTAATACCAAACCTGAGACTGTCCTATAACATGAGATGTGATATCTCAATGCTTCTAATAACAAACCTGAGAGCCTTCCTATAACATGAGATGTGATATCCAATTCATTCCCAATCCAATCTTGAGACCCTTTCGATAGCATGAGATATGATATCTCAATGCTTCTAATACCAAACCACAGACCCGTCCCATAACTTGAGATGTGATATCCAAATCCTTCCCCTTCCAAACCTGAGACCCTTCCTTTAGCATGAGATGTGAAATCCAACTCCTTCCCATTCCAATCCTGAGACCCTTCCTATAGCATGAGATGTGATATCCAACTCCTTCCCATTCCAATCCTGAGACCCTTCCTATAGCATGAGATGTGATATCTCAATGCTATTAATACCAAACCTGAGATCCTTCCTATAACATGAGATGTGATATCCAACTCCTTCCCAATCCAATCCTGAGACCCTTCCGATAGCATGAGATGTGATATCTCAATGCTTCTAACATCAAACCTGAGACCCTCCCTATAGCATGAGATGTGATATCCAACTCCTTCCCATTCCAATCCTGAGACCCGTCCTATACTATGAGATGTTATATCTCAATGCTTCTAATATCAAACCTGAGACCCTTCCTATAGCATGAGATGTGATATCCAACTCCTTCCCATTCCAATCCTGAGACCCTTCCTATAGCATGAGATGTGATATCTCAATGCTTCTAATATCAAACCTGAGACCCTCCCTATAGCATGAGATGTGATATCCAACTCCTTCCCAATCCAATCCTGAGACCCTTCCGATAGCATGAGATGTGATATCTCAATGCTTCTAATATCAAACCTGAGACCCTTCCTATAGCATGAGATGTGATATCCAACTCCTTCCCATTCCAATCCTGAGACCCTTCCTATAGCATGAGATGTGATATCTCAATGCTATTAATACCAAACCTGAGATCCTTCCTATAACATGAGATGTGATATCCAACTCCTTCCCAATCCAATCCTGAGACCCTTCCTATAACATGCGATGTGATATCCAACTCCTTCCCAATCCAATCCTGAGACACTTCCGATAGCATGAGATATGATATCTCAATGCTTCTAATACCAAACCACAGACCCGTCCTATAACTTGAGATGTGATATCCAAATCCTTCCCCTTCCAAACCTGAGACCCTTCCTTTAGCATGAGATGTGATATTCAAGTTTTTCCCATTCCAATCCTGAGACCCTTCCTATAGCATGAGATGTGATATCCCAATGCTTCTACCAAACCTGAGACCCTTGCTATAGCATGAGATGTGACATCCAACTCTTCCCATCCAATCCTGAGACCCTTCCTATAACATGAGATGTGATATCCAACTCCTTCCCAATCCAATCCTAGACCCTTCCGATAACATGAGATGTGATATCTCAATGCTTCTAATAACAAACCTGAGACCCTTCCTATAACATGAGATGTGATATCCAAATCCTTCCCATTCCAATCCTGAGACCCTTCCTATAGCATGAGATGTGATATCCAACTCCTTCACATTCCAATCCTGAGACCCGTCCTATACCATGAGATATGATATCTCAATGCTTCTAATACCAAACCTGAGACTGTCCTATAACATGAGATGTGATATCTCAATGCTTCTAATAACAAACCTGAGACCCTTCCTATAACATGAGATGTGATATCCAAATCCTTCCCATTCCAATCCTGAGACCCTTCCTATAACATGAGATGTGATATCAAACTCCTTCCCAACCCAATCCTGAGACCCGTCTTATACCATGAGATGTTATATCTCAATGCTTCTAATACCAAACCTGAGACTGTCCTATAACATGAGATGTGATATCTCAATGCTTCTAATAACAAACCTGAGACCCTTCCTATAACATGAGATGTGATGTCCACGTCCTTCCCATTCCAATCCTGAGACCCTTCCTATAACATGAGATGTGATATCCAACTCCTTCCCAATCCAATCCTGAGACCCTTCCGATAGCATGAGATGTGATATCTTAATGCTTCTACCATACCTGAGACCTTCCTATGGCATGAGATGTGATATCAAACTCCTTCCCATTCCAATCCTGAGACCCTTCCTATAGCATGAGATGTGATATCCAACTCCTTCCCATTCCAATCCTGAGACCCGTCCTATACCATGAGATATGATATCACAATGCTTCTAATACCAAACCTAAGACTGTCCTATAACATGAGATGTGATATATCAATGCTTCTAATAACAAACCTGAGACCCTTCCTATAACATGAGATGTGATATCCAAATCCTTCCCATTCCAATCCTGAGACCCTTCCTATAGCATGAGATGTGATATCCAACTCTTTCCCATTCCAATCCTGAGACCCGTCCTATACCATGAGATATGATATCTCAATGCTTCTAATACCAAACCTGAGACTGTCCTATAACATGAGAGGTGATATCTCAATGCTTCTAAGAAACCTGCGACCCTTCCCATAACATGAGATGTGATATCCAACTCCTTCCCAATCCAATCCTGAGACCCTTCCGATAGCATGAGATATGATATCTCAATGCTTCTAATACCAAACCACAGACCCGTCCTATGAATTGAGATGTGATATCCAAATCCTTCCCCTTCCAAACCTGAGACCCTTCCTTTAGCATGAGATGTGATATCCAACTCTTTCCCATTCCAATCCTGAGACCCGTCCTATACCATGAGATATGATATCTCAATGCTTCTAATACCAAACCTGAGACTGTCCTATAACATGAGATGTGATATCTCAATGCTTCTAATAACAAACCTGAGAGCCTTCCTATAACATGAGATGTGATATCCAATTCATTCCCAATCCAATCCTGAGACCCTTCGATAGCATGAGATATGATATCTCAATGCTTCTAATACCAAACCACAGACCCGTCCCATAACTTGAGATGTGATATCCAAATCATTCCCCTTCCAAACCTGAGATCCTTCCTTTAGCATGAGATGTGAAATCCAACTCCTTCCCATTCCAATCCTGAGACCCTTCCTATAGCATGAGATGTGATATCCCAATACTTCTACCAAACCTGAGACCCTTCCTATAGCATGAGATGTGATATCCAACTCCTTCCCATTCCAATCCTGAGCCCTTCCTATAGCATGAGATGTGATATCTCAATGCTATTAATACCAAACCTGAGATCCTTCCTATAACATGAGATGTGATATCCAACTCCTTCCCAATCCAATCCTGAGACCCTTCCGATAGCATGAGATGTGATATCTCAATGCTTCTAATATCAAACCTGAGACCCTCCCTATAGCATGAGATGTGATATCCAACTCCTTCCCATTCCAGTCCTGAGACCCGTCCTATACTATGAGATGTTATATCTCAATGCTTCTAATACCAAACCTGAGACTGTCCTATAACAAGAGATGTGATATCTCAATGCTTTTAATAACAAACCTGAGACCCTTCCTATAACATGAGATGTGATATCCAAATCCTTCCCTTTCCAATCTTGAGACCCTTCCTATAACATGAGATGTGATATCCAACTCCTTCCCAATCCAATCCTGAGACACTTCCGATAGCATGAGATATGATATCTCAATGCTTCTAATACCAAACCACAGACCCGTCCTATAACTTGAGATGTGATATCCAAATCCTTCCCCTTCCAAACCTGAGACCCTTCCTTTAGCATGAGATGTGATATCCAACTCCTTCCCAATCCAATCCCAGACCCTTCCGATAACATGAGATGTGATATCTCAATGCTTCTAATAACAAACCTGAGACCCTTCCTATAACATGAGATGTGACATCCAAATCCTTCCCATTCCAATCCTGAGACCCTTCCTATAGAATGAGATGTGATATCCAACTCCTTCACATTCCAATCCTGAGACCCGTCCTATACCATGAGATATGATATCTCAATGCTTCTAATACCAAACCTGAGACTGTCCTATAACATGAGATGTGATATCTCAATGCTTCTAATAACAAACCCGAGACCCTTCCTATAACATGAGATGTGATGTCCAAGTCCTTCCCATTCCAATCCTGAGACCCTTCCTATAACATGAGATGTGATATCTCAATGCTTCTAATACCAAACCACAGACCCGTCCCATAACTTGAGATGTGATATCCAAATCCTTCCCATTCCAATCCTGAGACCCTTCCTATAACATGAGATGTGATATCAAACTCCTTCCCATTCCAATCCTGAGACCCGTCCTATACCATGAGATATGATATCTCAATGCTTCTAATACCAAACCTGAGACTGTCCGATAACATGAGATGTGATATCTCAATGCTTCTAATATCAAACCTGAGACCCTCCCTATAGCATGAGATGTGATATCCAATTCATTCCCTTTCCAATCCTGAGACCCTTCCTATAGCATGTGATGTGATATCCAACTCCTTCCCATTCCAATCCTGAGACCCTTCCTATAGCATGAGATGTGATATCTCAATGCTATTAATACCAAACCTGAGATCCTTCCTATAGCATGAGATGTGATATCCAACTCCTTCCCAATCCAATCCTGAGACCCTTCCGATAGCATGAGATGTGATATCTCAATGCTTCTAATATCAAACCTGAGACCCTCCCTATAGCATGAGATGTGATATCCAACTCCTTCCCATTCCAATCCTGAGACCCGTCCTATACTATGAGATGTTATATCTCAATGCTTCTAATATCAAACCTGAGACCCTTCCTATAGCATGAGATGTGATATCCAACTCCTTCCCATTCCAATCCTGAGACCCTTCCTATAGCATGAGATGTGATATCTCAATGCTTCTAATATCAAACCTGAGACCCACCCTATAGCATGAGATGTGATATCCCACTCCTTCCCAATCCAATCCTGAGACCCTTCCGATAGCATGAGATGTGATATCTCAATGCTTCTAATATCAAACCTGAGACCCTTCCTATAGCATGAGATGTGATATCCCACTCCTTCCCAATCCAATCCTGAGACCCTTCCGATAGCATGAGATGTGATATCTCAATGCTTCTAATAACAAACCTGAGACCCTTCCTATAGCATGAGATGTGATATCCAACTCCTTCCCATTCCAATCCTGAGACCCTTCCTATAGCATGAGATGTGATATCTCAATGCTTCTAATATCAAACCTGAGACCCTCCCTATAGCATGAGATGTGATATCCAACTCCTTCCCAATCCAATCCTGAGACCCTTCCGATAGCATGAGATGTGATATCTCAATGCTTCTAATATCAAACCTGAGACCCTTCCTATAGCATGAGATGTGATATCCAACTCCTTCCCATTCCAATCCTGAGACCCTTCCTATAGCATGAGATGTGATATCTCAATGCTATTAATACCAAACCTGAGATCCTTCCTATAACATGAGATGTGATATCCAACTCCTTCCCAATCCAATCCTGAGACCCTTCCTATAACATGCGATGTGATATCCAACTCCTTCCCAATCCAATCCTGAGACACTTCCGATAGCATGAGATATGATATCTCAATGCTTCTAATACCAAACCACAGACCCGTCCTATAACTTGAGATGTGATATCCAAATCCTTCCCCTTCCAAACCTGAGACCCTTCCTTTAGCATGAGATGTGATATCCAACTTTTTCCCATTCCAATCCTGAGACCCTTCCTATAGCATGAGATGTGATATCCCAATGCTTCTACCAAACCTGAGACCCTTGCTATAGCATGAGATGTGACATCCAACTCTTCCCATCCAATCCTGAGACCCTTCCTATAACATGAGATGTGATATCCAACTCCTTCCCAATCCAATCCTAGACCCTTCCGATAACATGAGATGTGATATCTCAATGCTTCTAATAACAAACCTGAGACCCTTCCTATAACATGAGATGTGATATCCAAATCCTTCCCATTCCAATCCTGAGACCCTTCCTATAGCATGAGATGTGATATCCAACTCCTTCACATTCCAATCCTGAGACCCGTCCTATACCATGAGATATGATATCTCAATGCTTCTAATACCAAACCTGAGACTGTCCTATAACATGAGATGTGATATCTCAATGCTTCTAATAACAAACCTGAGACCCTTCCTATAACATGAGATGTGATGTCCAAGTCCTTCCCATTCCAATCCTGAGACCCTTCCTATAACATGAGATGTGATATCCAACTCCTTCCCAATCCAATCCTGAGACCCTTCCGATAGCATGAGATGTGATATCTTAATGCTTCTACCATACCTGAGACCTTCCTATGGCATGAGATGTGATATCAAACTCCTTCCCATTCCAATCCTGAGACCCTTCCTATAGCATGAGCTGTGATATCCAACTCCTTCCCATTCCAATCCTGAGACCCTTCCTATAGCATGAGATGTGATATCCAACTCCTTCCCAATCCAATCCTGAGACCCTTCCGATAGCATGAGATATGATATCTCAATGCTTCTAATACCAAACCACAGACCCGTCCTATGAATTGAGATGTGATATCCAAATCCTTCCCCTTCCAAACCTGAGACCCTTCCTTTAGCATGAGATGTGATATCCAACTCTTTCCCATTCCAATCCTGAGACCCGTCCTATACCATGAGATATGATATCTCAATGCTTCTAATACCAAACCTGAGACTGTCCTTTAACATGAGATGTGATATCTCAATGCTTCTAATAACAAACCTGAGAGCCTTCCTATAACATGAGATGTGATATCCAATTCATTCCCAATCCAATCCTGAGACCCTTTCGATAGCATGAGATATGATATCTCAATGCTTCTAATACCAAACCACAGACCCGTCCCATAACTTGAGATGTGATATCCAAATCATTCCCCTTCCAAACCTGAGATCCTTCCTTTAGCATGAGATGTGAAATCCAACTCCTTCCCATTCCAATCCTGAGACCCTTCCTATAGCATGAGATGTGATATCCCAATGCTTCTACCAAACCTGAGACCCTTCCTATAGCATGAGATGTGATATCCAACTCCTTCCCATTCCAATCCTGAGCCCTTCCTATAGCATGAGATGTGATATCTCAATGCTATTAATACCAAACCTGAGATCCTTCCTATAACATGAGATGTGATATCCAACTCCTTCCCAATCCAATCCTGAGACCCTTCCGATAGCATGAGATGTGATATCTCAATGCTTCTAATATCAAACCTGAGACCCTCCCTATAGCATGAGATGTGATATCCAACTCCTTCCCATTCCAATCCTGAGACCCGTCCTATACTATGAGATGTTATATCTCAATGCTTCTAATACCAAACCTGAGACTGTCCTATAACATGAGATGTGATATCTCAATGCTTCTAATAACAAACCTGAGACCCTTCCTATAACATGAGATGTGATATCCAAATCCTTCCCTTTCCAATCTTGAGACCCTTCCTATAACATGAGATGTGATATCCAACTCCTTCCCAATCCAATCCTGAGACACTTCCGATAGCATGAGATATGATATCTCAATGCTTCTAATACCAAACCACAGACCCGTCCTATAACTTGAGATGTGATATCCAAATCCTTCCCCTTCCAAACCTGAGACCCTTCCTTTAGCATGAGATGTGATATCCAACTCCTTCCCAATCCAATCCTAGACCCTTCCGATAACATGAGATGTGATATCTCAATGCTTCTAATAACAAACCTGAGACCCTTCCTATAACATGAGATGTGACATCCAAATCCTTCCCAATCCAATCCTAGACCCTTCCGATAACATGAGATGTGATATCTCAATGCTTCTAATAACAAACCTGAGACCCTTCCTATAACATGAGATGTGACATCCAAATCCTTCCCATTCCAATTCTGAGACCCTTCCTATAGAATGAGATGTGATATCCAACTCCTTCACATTCCAATCCTGAGACCCGTCCTATACCATTAGATATGATATCTCAATGCTTCTAATACCAAACCTGAGACTGTCCTATAACATGAGATGTGATATCTCAATGCTTCTAATAACAAACCCGAGACCCTTCCTATAACATGAGATGTGATGTCCAAGTCCTTCCCATTCCAATCCTGAGACCCTTCCTATAACATGAGATGTGATATCTCAATGCTTCTAATACCAAACCACAGACCTGTCCCATAACTTGAGATGTGATATCCAAATCCTTCCCATTCCAATCCTGAGACCCTTCCTTTAACATGAGATGTGATATCAAACTCCTTCCCATTCCAATCCTGAGACCCGTCCTATACCATGAGATATGATATCTCAATGCTTCTGATACCAAACCTGAGACTGTCCGATAACATGAGATGTGATATCTCAATGCTTCTAATAACAAACCTGAGAGCCTTCCTATAACATGAGATGTGATATCCAATTCATTCCCAATCCAATCCTGAGACCCTTTCGATAGCATGAGATATGATATCTCAATGCTTCTAATACCAAACCACAGACCCGTCCCATAACTTGAGATGTGATATCCAAATCCTTCCCCTTCCAAACCTGAGACCCTTCCTTTAGCATGAGATGTGATATCCAACTTTTTCCCATTCCAATCCTGAGACCCTTCCTATAGCATGAGATGTGATATCCCAATGCTTCTACCAAACCTGAGACCCTTGCTATAGCATGAGATGTGACATCCAACTCTTCCCATCCAATCCTGAGACCCTTCCTATAACATGAGATGTGATATCCAACTCCTTCCCAATCCAATCCTAGACCCTTCCGATAACATGAGATGTGATATCTCAATGCTTCTAATAACAAACCTGAGACCCTTCCTATAACATGAGATGTGATATCCAAATCCTTCCCATTCCAATCCTGAGACCCTTCCTATAGCATGAGATGTGATATCCAACTCCTTCACATTCCAATCCTGAGACCCGTCCTATACCATGAGATATGATATCTCAATGCTTCTAATACCAAACCTGAGACTGTCCTATAACATGAGATGTGATATCTCAATGCTTCTAATAACAAACCTGAGACCCTTCCTATAACATGAGATGTGATGTCCAAGTCCTTCCCATTCCAATCCTGAGACCCTTCCTATAACATGAGATGTGATATCCAACTCCTTCCCAATCCAATCCTGAGACCCTTCCGATAGCATGAGATGTGATATCTTAATGCTTCTACCATACCTGAGACCTTCCTATGGCATGAGATGTGATATCAAACTCCTTCCCATTCCAATCCTGAGACCCTTCCTATAGCATGAGCTGTGATATCCAACTCCTTCCCATTCCAATCCTGAGACCCTTCCTATAGCATGAGATGTGATATCCAACTCTTTCCCATTCCAATCCTGAGACCCGTCCTATACCATGAGATATGGTATCTCAATGCTTCTAATACCAAACCTGAGACTGTCCTATAACATGAGAGGTGATATCTCAATGCTTCTAAGAAACCTGCGACCCTTCCCATAACATGAGATGTGATATCCAACTCCTTCCCAATCCAATCCTGAGACCCTTCCGATAGCATGAGATATGATATCTCAATGCTTCTAATACCAAACCACAGACCCGTCCTATGAATTGAGATGTGATATCCAAATCCTTCCCCTTCCAAACCTGAGACCCTTCCTTTAGCATGAGATGTGATATCCAACTCTTTCCCATTCCAATCCTGAGACCCGTCCTATACCATGAGATATGATATCTCAATGCTTCTAATACCAAACCTGAGACTGTCCTTTAACATGAGATGTGATATCTCAATGCTTCTAATAACAAACCTGAGAGCCTTCCTATAACATGAGATGTGATATCCAATTCATTCCCAATCCAATCCTGAGACCCTTTCGATAGCATGAGATATGATATCTCAATGCTTCTAATACCAAACCACAGACCCGTCCCATAACTTGAGATGTGATATCCAAATCATTCCCCTTCCAAACCTGAGATCCTTCCTTTAGCATGAGATGTGAAATCCAACTCCTTCCCATTCCAATCCTGAGACCCTTCCTATAGCATGAGATGTGATATCCCAATGCTTCTACCAAACCTGAGACCCTTCCTATAGCATGAGATGTGATATCCAACTCCTTCCCATTCCAATCCTGAGCCCTTCCTATAGCATGAGATGTGATATCTCAATGCTATTAATACCAAACCTGAGATCCTTCCTATAACATGAGATGTGATATCCAACTCCTTCCCAATCCAATCCTGAGACCCTTCCGATAGCATGAGATGTGATATCTCAATGCTTCTAATATCAAACCTGAGACCCTCCCTATAGCATGAGATGTGATATCCAACTCCTTCCCATTCCAATCCTGAGACCCGTCCTATACTATGAGATGTTATATCTCAATGCTTCTAATACCAAACCTGAGACTGTCCTATAACATGAGATGTGATATCTCAATGCTTCTAATAACAAACCTGAGACCCTTCCTATAACATGAGATGTGATATCCAAATCCTTCCCTTTCCAATCTTGAGACCCTTCCTATAACATGAGATGTGATATCCAACTCCTTCCCAATCCAATCCTGAGACACTTCCGATAGCATGAGATATGATATCTCAATGCTTCTAATACCAAACCACAGACCCGTCCTATAACTTGAGATGTGATATCCAAATCCTTCCCCTTCCAAACCTGAGACCCTTCCTTTAGCATGAGATGTGATATCCAACTCCTTCCCAATCCAATCCTAGACCCTTCCGATAACATGAGATGTGATATCTCAATGCTTCTAATAACAAACCTGAGACCCTTCCTATAACATGAGATGTGACATCCAAATCCTTCCCAATCCAATCCTAGACCCTTCCGATAACATGAGATGTGATATCTCAATGCTTCTAATAACAAACCTGAGACCCTTCCTATAACATGAGATGTGACATCCAAATCCTTCCCATTCCAATTCTGAGACCCTTCCTATAGAATGAGATGTGATATCCAACTCCTTCACATTCCAATCCTGAGACCCGTCCTATACCATTAGATATGATATCTCAATGCTTCTAATACCAAACCTGAGACTGTCCTATAACATGAGATGTGATATCTCAATGCTTCTAATAACAAACCCGAGACCCTTCCTATAACATGAGATGTGATGTCCAAGTCCTTCCCATTCCAATCCTGAGACCCTTCCTATAACATGAGATGTGATATCTCAATGCTTCTAATACCAAACCACAGACCTGTCCCATAACTTGAGATGTGATATCCAAATCCTTCCCATTCCAATCCTGAGACCCTTCCTTTAACATGAGATGTGATATCAAACTCCTTCCCATTCCAATCCTGAGACCCGTCCTATACCATGAGATATGATATCTCAATGCTTCTGATACCAAACCTGAGACTGTCCGATAACATGAGATGTGATATCTCAATGCTTCTAATAACAAACCTGAGAGCCTTCCTATAACATGAGATGTGATATCCAATTCATTCCCAATCCAATCCTGAGACCCTTTCGATAGCATGAGATATGATATCTCAATGCTTCTAATACCAAACCACAGACCCGTCCCATAACTTGAGATGTGATATCCAAATCCTTCCCCTTCCAAACCTGAGACCCTTCCTTTAGCATTAGATGTGAAATCCAACTCCTTCCCTTTCCAATCCTGAGACCCTTCCTATAGCATGAGATGTGATATCCAACTCCTTCCCATTCCAATCCTGAGACCATTCCTATAGCATGAGATGTGATATCTCAATGCTATTAATACCAATCCTGAGATCCTTCCTATAACATGAGATGTGATATCCAACTCCTTCCCAATCCAATCCTGAGACCCTTCCGATAGCATGAGATGTGATATCTCAATGCTTCTAATATCAAACCTGAGACCCTCCCTATAGCATGAGATGTGATATCCAACTGCTTCCCATTCCAATCCTGAGACCCGTCCTATACTATGAGATGTTATATCTCAATGCTTCTAATATCAAACCTGAGACCCTTCCTATAGCATGAGATGTGATATCCAACTCCTTCCCATTCCAATCCTGAGACCCTTCCTATAGCATGAGATGTGATATCTCAATGCTTCTAATATCAAACCTGAGACCCTCCCTATAGCATGAGATGTGATATCCAACTCCTTCCCAATCCAATCCTGAGACCCTTCCGATAGCATGAGATGTGATATCTCAATGCTTCTAATATCAAACCTGAGACCCTTCCTATAGCATGAGATGTGATATCCAACTCCTTCCCATTCCAATCCTGAGACCCTTCCTATAGCATGAGATGTGATATCTCAATGCTATTAATACCAAACCTGAGATCCTTCCTATAACATGAGATGTGATATCCAACTCCTTCCCAATCCAATCCTGAGACCCTTCCTATAACATGAGATGTGATATCCAACTCCTTCCCAATCCAATCCTGAGACATTTCCGATAGCATGAGATATGATATCTCAATGCTTCTAATACCAAACCACAGACCCGTCCTATAACTTGAGATGTGATATCCAAATCCTTCCCCTTCCAAACCTGAGACCCTTCCTTTAGCATGAGATGTGATATCCAACTTTTTCCCATTCCAATCCTGAGACCCTTCCTATAGCATGAGATGTGATATCCCAATGCTTCTACCAAACCTGAGACCCTTGCTATAGCATGAGATGTGACATCCAACTCTTCCCATCCAATCCTGAGACCCTTCCTATAACATGAGATGTGATATCCAACTCCTTCCCAATCCAATCCTAGACCCTTCCGATAACATGAGATGTGATATCTCAATGCTTCTAATAACAAACCTGAGACCCTTCCTATAACATGAGATGTGATATCCAAATCCTTCCCATTCCAATCCTGAGACCCTTCCTATAGCATGAGATGTGATATCCAACTCCTTCACATTCCAATCCTGAGACCCGTCCTATACCATGAGATATGATATCTCAATGCTTCTAATAACAAACTTGAGACCCTTCCTATAACATGAGATGTGATATCCAAATCCTTCCCATTCCAATCCTGAGACCCTTCCTATAACATGAGATGTGATATCAAACTCCTTCCCAATCCAATCCTGAGACCCGTCTTATACCATGAGATGTTATATCTCAATGCTTCTAATACCAAACCTGAGACTGTCCTATAACAAGAGATGTGATATATCAATGCTTCTAATAACAAACCTGAGACCCTTCCTATAACATGAGATGTGATATCCAAATCCTTCCCATTCCAATCCTGAGACCCTTCCTATAGCATGAGATGTGATATCCAACTCTTTCCCATTCCAATCCTGAGACCCGTCCTATACCATGAGATATGATATCTCAATGCTTCTAATACCAAACCTGAGACTGTCCTATAACATGAGAGGTGATATCTCAATGCTTCTAAGAAACCTGCGACCCTTCCCATAACATGAGATGTGATATCCAACTCCTTCCCAATCCAATCCTGAGACCCTTCCGATAGCATGAGATATGATATCTCAATGCTTCTAATACCAAACCACAGACCCGTCCTATGAATTGAGATGTGATATCCAAATCCTTCCCCTTCCAAACCTGAGACCCTTCCTTTAGCATGAGATGTGATATCCAACTCTTTCCCATTCCAATCCTGAGACCCGTCCTATACCATGAGATATGATATCTCAATGCTTCTAATATCAAACCTGAGACTGTCCTATAACATGAGATGTGATATCTCAATGCTTCTAATAACAAACCTGAGAGCCTTCCTATAACATGAGATGTGATATCCAATTCATTCCCAATCCAATCCTGAGACCCTTTCGATAGCATGAGATATGATATCTAAATGCTTCTAATACCAAACCACAGACCCGTCCCATAACTTGAGATGTGATATCCAAATCCTTCCCCTTCCAAACCTGAGACCCTTCCTTTAGCATGAGATGTGAAATCCAACTCCTTCCCATTCCAATCCTGAGACCCTTCCTATAGCATGAGATGTGATAACCCAATGCTTCTACCAAACCTGAGACCCTTCCTATAGCATGAGATGTGATATCCCAATGCTTCTACCAAACCTGAGACCCTTCCTATAACATGAGATGTGATATCTCAATGCTTCTAATAACAAACCTGAGAGCCTTCCTATAACATGAGATGTGATATCCAACTCCTTCCCATTCCAATTCTGAGCCCTTCCTATAGCATGAGATGTGATATCTCAATGCTATTAATACCAAACCTGAGATCCTTCCTATAACATGAGATGTGATATCCAACTCCTTCCCAATCCAATCCTGAGACCCTTCCGATAGCATGAGATGTGATATCTCAATGCTTCTAATATCAAACCTGAGACCCTCCCTATAGCATGAGATGTGATATCCAACTCCTCCCCATTCCAATCTTGAGACCCTTCCTATAGCATTAGATGTGATATCCAACTCCTCCCCATTCCAATCCTGAGACCCGTCCTATACTATGAGATGTTATATCTCAATGCTTCTAATACCAAACCTGAGACTGTCCTATAACATGAGATGTCATATCTCAATGCTTCTAATAACAAACCTGAGACCCTTCCTATAACATGAGATGTGATATCCAAATCCTTCCCATTCCAATCTTGAGACCCTTCCTATAGCATGAGATGTGATATCCAACTCCTCCCCATTCCAATCCTGAGACCCGTCCTATACTATGAGATGTTATATCTCAATGCTTCTAATACCAAACCTGAGACTGTCCTATAACATGAGATGTGATATCTCAATGTTTCTAATAACAAACCTGAGACCCTTCCTATAACATGAGATGTGATATCCAAATCCTTCCCATTCCAATCTTGAGACCCTTCCTATAACATGAGATGTGATATCCAACTCCTTCCCAATCCAATCCTGAGACCCTTCCGATAGCATGAGATATGATATCTCAATGCTTCTAATACCAAACCACAGACCCTTCCTATAATTTGAGATGTGATATCCAAATCTTTCCCCTTCCAAACCTGAGACCCTTCCTTTAGCATGAGATGTGATATCCAACTCCTTCCCATTCCAATCCTGAGACCCTTCCTATAGCATGAGATGTGATATCCCAATGCTTCTACCAAACCTGAGACCCTTGCTATAGCATGAGATGTGATATCCAGCTCTTCCCATCCAATCCTGAGACCCTTCCTATAACATGAGATGTGATATCCAACTCCTTCCCAATCCAATCCTGAGACCCTTCCGATAGCATGAGATGTGATATCTCAATGCTTCTAATACCAAACCTGAGACCCTCCCTATAGCGTGAGATGTGATATCAAAGTCCTTCCCATTCCAATCCTGATACCCTTCCTATAACATGTGTTGTGATAGCCAACTCTTCCCATCCAATCCTGAGACCCTTCCTATAACATGAGATGTGATATCCAACTCCTTCCCAATCCAATCCTGAGACCCTTCCGATAGCATGAGATGTGATATCTCAATGCTTCTAATACCAAACCTGTGACCCTCCCTATAGCGTGAGATGTGATATCAAAGTCCTTCCCATTCCAATCCTGATACCCTTCCTATAACATGAGATGTGATATCCAACTCCTTCCAATTCCAACCTGTGACCCTTCCTATAGCATGAAATGCGATATCCAACTCCTTCCCAATCCAATCCTGAGACCCTTCCGATAGCATGAGATGTGATATCTTAATGCTTCTAGCAAACCTGAGACCTTCCCATGGCATGAGATGTGATATCAAACTCCTTTCCATTCCAATCCTGAGACCCGTCCTATACTATGAGATGTTATATCTCAATGCTTCTAATACCAAACCTGAGACTGTCCTATAACATGAGATGTGATATCTCAATGCTTCTAATAACAAACCTGAGACCCTTCCTATAACATGAGATGTGATATCCAAGTCCTTCCCATTCCAATCTTGAGACCTTTCCTATAACATGAGATGTGATATCCAACTCCTTCCCAATCCAATCCTGAGACGCTTCCGATAGCAGGAGATGTGATATCTTAATGCTTCTACCATACCTGAGACCTTCCTATGGCATGAGATGTGATATCAAACTCCTTCCCATTCCAATCCTGAGACCCTTCCTATAGCATGAGATGTGATATCCAACTCCTTCCCATTCCAATCCTGAGACCCGTCCTATACCATGAGATGTGATATCACAATGCTTCTAATACCAAACCTGAGACTGTCCAATAACATGAGATGTGATATCTCAATGCTTCTAATAACAAACCTGAGACCCTTCCTATAACATGAGATGTGATGTCCAAGTCCTTCCCATTCCAATCCTGAGACCCTTCCTATAACATGAGATGTGATATCCAACTCCTTCCCAATCCAATCCTGAGACCCTTCCGATAGCAGGAGATGTGATATCTTAATGCTTCTACCATACCTGAGACCTTCCTATGGCATGAGATGTGATATCAAACTCCTTCCCATTCCAATCCTGAGACCCTTCCTATAGCATGAGATGTGATATCCAACTCCTTCCCAATCCAATCCTGAGACCCGTCTTATACCATGAGATGTTATATCTCAATGCTTCTAATACCAAACCTGAGACTGTCCAATAACATGAGATGTGATATCTCAATGCTTCTAATAACAAACCTGAGACCCTTCCTATAACATGAGATGTGATGTCCAAGTCCTTCCCATTCCAATCCTGAGACCCTTCCTATAACATGAGATGTGATATCCAACTCCTTCCCAATCCAATCCTGAGACCCTTCCGATAGCAGGAGATGTGATATCTTAATGCTTCTACCATACCTGAGACCTTCCTATGGCATGAGATGTGATATCAAACTCCTTCCCATTCCAATCCTGAGACCCTTCCTATAGCATGAGATGTGATATCCAACTCCTTCCCATTCCAATCCTGAGACCCGTCCTATACCATGAGATGTGATATCACAATGCTTCTAATACCAAACCTGAGACTGTCCTATGACATGAGATGTGATATCTCAATGCTTCTAATAACAAACCTGAGACCCTTCCTATAACATGAGATGTGATATCCAAATCCTTCCCATTCCAATCCTGAGACCCTTCCTATAGCATGAGATGTGATATCCAACTCTTTCCCATTCCAATCCTGAGACCCGTCCTATACCATGAGATATGATATCTCAATGCTTCTAATACCAAACCTGAGACTGTCCTATAACATGAGAGGTGATATCTCAATGCTTCTAAGAAACCTGAGACCCTTCCCTTAACATGAGATGTGATATCCAACTCCTTCCCAATCCAATCCTGAGACCCTTCCGATAGCATGAGATATGATATCTCAATGCTTCTAATACCAAACCACAGACCCGTCCTATGAATTGAGATGTGATATCCAAATCCTTCCCCTTCAAAACCTGAGACCCTTCCTTTAGCATGAGATGTGATATCCAACTCTTTCCCATTCCAATCCTGAGACCCGTCCTATACCATGAGATATGATATCTCAATGCTTCTAATGCCAAACCTGAGACTGTCCTATAACATGAGATGTGATATCTCAATGCTTCTAATAACAAACCTGAGAGCCTTCCAATAACATGAGATGTGATATCCAATTCATTCCCAATCCAATCCTGAGACCCTTTTGATAGCATGAGATATGATATCTCAATGCTTCTAATACCAAACCACAGACCCGTCCCATAACTTGAGATGTGATATCCAAATCCTTCCCCTTCCAAACCTGAGACCCTTCCTTTAGCATGAGATGTGAAATCCAACTCCTTCCCATTCCAATCCTGAGACCCTTCCTATAGCATGAGATGTGATATCCCAATGCTTCTACCAAACCTGCGACCCTTCCTATAGCATGAGATGTGATATCCAACTCCTTCCCATTCCAATCCTGAGCCCTTCCTATAGCATGAGATGTGATATCTCATTGCTATTAATACCAAACCTGAGATCCTTCCTATAACATGAGATGTGATATCCAACTCCTTCCCAATCCAATCCTGAGACCCTTCCGATAGCATGAGATGTGATATCTTAATGCTTCTACCATACCTGAGACCTTCCTATGGCATGAGATATGATATCAAACTCCTTCCCATTCCAATCCTGAGACCCTTCCTATAGCATGAGATGTGATATCCAACTCCTTCCCATTCCAATCCTGAGACCCGTCCTATACCATGAGATGTGATATCACAATGCTTCTAATACCAAACCTGAGACTGTCCTATAACAAGAGATGTGATATATCAATGCTTCTAATAACAAACCTGAGACCCTTCCTATAACATGAGATGTGATATCCAAATCCTTCCCATTTCAATCCTGAGACCCTTCCTATAGCATGAGATGTGATATCCAACTCTTTCCCATTCCAATCCTGAGACCCGTCCTATACCATGAGATATGATATCTCAATGCTTCTAATACCAAACCTGAGACTGTCCTATAACATGAGAGGTGATATCTCAATGCTTCTAAGAAACCTGTGACCCTTCCCATAACATGAGATGTGATATCCAACTCCTTCCCAATCCAATCCTGAGACCCTTCCGATAGCATGAGATATGATATCTCAATGCTTCTAATACCAAACCACAGACCCGTCCTATGAATTGAGATGTGATATCCAAATCCTTCCCCTTCCAAACCTGAGACCCTTCCTTTAGCATGAGATGTGATATCCAACTCTTTCCCATTCCAATCCTGAGACCCGTCCTATACCATGAGATATGATATCTCAATGCTTCTAATATCAAACCTGAGACTGTCCTATAACATGAGATGTGATATCTCAATGCTTCTAATAACAAACCTGAGAGCCTTCCTATAACATGAGATGTGATATCCAATTCATTCCCAATCCAATCCTGAGACCCTTTCGATAGCATGAGATATGATATCTCAATGCTTCTAATACCAAACCACAGACCCGTCCCATAACTTGAGATGTGATATCCAAATCCTTCCCCTTCCAAACCTGAGACCCTTCCTTTAGCATGAGATGTGAAATCCAACTCCTTCCCATTCCAATCCTGAGACCCTTCCTATAGCATGAGATGTGATATCCCAATGCTTCTACCAAACCTGAGACCCTTCCTATAGCATGAGATGTGATATCCAACTCCTTCCCATTCCAATCCTGAGCCCTTCCTATAGCATGAGATGTGATATCTCAATGCTATTAATACCAAACCTGAGATCCTTCCTATAACATGAGATGTGATAGCCAACTCCTTCCCAATCCAATCCTGAGACCCTTCCGATAGCATGAGATGTGATATCTCAATGCTTCTAATATCAAACCTGAGACCCTCCCTATAGCATGAGATGTGATATCCAACTCCTCCCCATTCCAATCCTGAGACCCGTCCTATACTATGAGATGTTATATCTCAATGCTTCTAATACCAAACCTGAGACTGTCATATAACATGAGATGTGATATCTCAATGCTTCTAATAACAAACCTGAGATCCTTCCTATAACATGAGATGTGATATCCAAATCCTTCCCATTCCAATCTTGAGACCCTTCCTATAGCATGAGATGTGATATCCAACTCCTCCCCATTCCAATCCTGAGACCCGTCCTATACTATGAGATGTTATATCTCAATGCTTCTAATACCAAACCTGAGACTGTCCTATAACATGAGATGTGATATCTCAATGCTTCTAATAACAAACCTGAGACCCTTCCTATAACATGAGATGTGATATCCAAATCCTTCCCATTCCAATCTTGAGACCCTTCCTATAACATGAGATGTGATATCCAACTCCTTCCCAATCCAATCCTGAGACCCTTCCGATAGCATGAGATATGATATCTCAATGCTTCTAATACCAAACCACAGACCCTTCCTATAATTTGAGATGTGATATCCAAATCTTTCCCCTTCCAAACCTGAGACCCTTCCTTTAGCATGAGATGTGATATCCAACTCCTTCCCATTCCAATCCTGAGACCCTTCCTATAGCATGAGATGTGATATCCCAATGCTTCTACCAAATCTGAGACCCTTGCTATAGCATGAGATGTGATATCCAGCTCTTCCCATCCAATCCTGAGACCCTTCCTAAAACATGAGATGTGATATCCAACTCCTTCCCAATCCAATCCTGAGACCCTTCCGATAGCATGAGATGTGATATCTCAATGCTTCTAATACCAAACCTGAGACCCTCCCTATAGCGTGAGATGTGATATCAAAGTCCTTCCCATTCCAATCCTGATACCCTTCCTATAACATGTGTTGTGATAGCCAACTCTTCCCATCCAATCCTGAGACCCTTCCTACAACATGAGATGATATATCCAACTCCTTCCCAATCCAATCCTGAGACCCTTCCGATAGCATGAGATGTGATATCTCAATGCTTCTAATACCAAACCTGTGACCCTCCCTATAGCGTGAGATGTGATATCAAAGTCCTTCCCATTCCAATCCTGATACCCTTCCTATAACATGAGATGTGATATCCAACTCCTTCCAATTCCAACCTGTGGCCCTTCCTATAGCATGAAATGCGATATCCAACTCCTTCCCAATCCAATCCTGAGACCCTTCCGATAGCATGAGATGTGATATCTTAATGCTTCTAGCAAACCTGAGACCTTCCCATGGCATGAGATGTGATATCAAACTCCTTTCCATTCCAATCCTGAGACCCGTCCTTTACTATGAGATGTTATATCTCAATGCTTCTAATACCAAACCTGAGACTGTCCTATAACATGAGATGTGATATCTCAATGCTTCTAATAACAAACCTGAGACCCTTCCTATAACATGAGATGTGATATCCAAGTCCTTCCCATTCCAATCTTGAGACCTTTCCTATAACATGAGATGTGATATCCAACTCCTTCCCAATCCAATCCTGAGACGCTTCTGATAGCATGAGATATGATATCTCAATGCTTCTAATACCAATCCACAGACCCATCCTATAACTTGAGATGTGATATCCAAATCCTTCCCATTCCAATCCTGAGACCCTTCCTATAACATGAGATGTGATATCCAACTCCTTCCCAATCCAATCCTGAGACCCGTCTTATACCATGAGATGTTATATCTCAATGCTTCTAATACCAAACCTGAGACTGTCCAATAACATGAGATGTGATATCTTAATGCTTCTAATAACAAAACTGAGACCCTTCCTATAACATGAGATGTGATGTCCAAGTCCTTCCCATTCCAATCCTGAGACCCTTCCTATAACATGAGATGTGATATCCAACTCCTTCCCAATCCAATCCTGAGACCCTTCCGATAGCAGGAGATGTGATATCTTAATGCTTCTACCATACCTGAGACCTTCCTATGGCATGAGATGTGATATCAAACTCCTTCCCATTCCAATCCTGAAACCCTTCCTATAGCATGAGATGTGATATCCAACTCCTTCCCATTCCAATCCTGAGACCTGTCCTATACCATGAGATGTGATATCACAATGCTTCTAATACCAAACCTGAGACTGTCCTATAACATGAGATGTGATATCTCAATGCTTCTAATAACAAACCTGAGACCCTTCCTATAACATGAGATGTGATATCCAAATCCTTCCCATTCCAATCCTGAGACCCTTCCTATAGCATGAGATGTGATATCCAACTCTTTCCCATTCCAATCCTGAGACCCGTCCTATACCATGAGATATGATATCTCAATGCTTCTAATACCAAACCTGAGACTGTCCTATAACATGAGAGGTGATATCTCAATGCTTCTAAGAAACCTGAGACCCTTCCCTTAACATGAGATGTGATATCCAACTCCTTCCCAATCCAATCCTGAGACCCTTCCGATAGCATGAGATATGATATCTCAATGCTTCTAATACCAAACCACAGACCCGTCCTATGAATTGAGATGTGATATCCAAATCCTTCCCCTTCCAAACCTGAGACCCTTCCTTTAGCATGAGATGTGATATCCAACTCTTTCCCATTCCAATCCTGAGACCCGTCCTATACCATGAGATATGATATCTCAATGCTTCTAATGCCAAACCTGAGACTGTCCTATAACATGAGATGTGATATCTCAATGCTTCTAATAACAAACCTGAGAGCCTTCCTATAACATGAGATGTGATATCCAATTCATTCCCAATCCAATCCTGAGACCCTTTTGATAGCATGAGATATGATATCTCAATGCTTCTAATACCAAACCACAGACCCGTCCCATAACTTGAGATGTGATATCCAAATCCTTCCCCTTCCAAACCTGAGACCCTTCCTTTAGCATGAGATGTGAAATCCAACTCCTTCCCATTCCAATCCTGAGACCCTTCCTATAGCATGAGATGTGATATCCCAATGCTTCTACCAAACCTGAGACCCTTCCTATAGCATGAGATGTGATATCCAACTCCTTCCCATTCCAATCCTGATCCCTTCCTATAGCATGAGATGTGATATCTCAATGCTATTAATACCAAACCTGAGATCCTTCCTATAACATGAGATGTGATATCCAACTCCTTCCCAATCCAATCCTGAGACCCTTCCGATAGCATGAGATGTGATATCTCAATGCTTCTAATATCAAACCTGAGACCCCCCCTATAGCATGAGATGTGATATACAACTCCTCCCCATTCCAATCCTGAGACCCGTCCTATACTATGAGATGTTATATCTCAATGCTTCTAATACCAAACCTGAGACTGTCCTATAACATGAGATGTGATATCTCAATGCTTCTAATAACAAACCTGAGACCCTTCCTATACCATGAGATGTGATATCCAAATCCTTCCCATTCCAATCTTGAGACCCTTCCTATAACATGAGATGTGATATCCAACTCCTTCCCAATCCAATCCTGAGACCCTTCCGATAGCATGAGATATGATATCTCAATGCTTCTAATACCAAACCACAGACCCGTCCTATAATTTGAGATGTGATATCCAAATCCTTCCCCTTCCAAACCTGAGACCCTTCCTTTAGCATGAGATGTGATATCCAACTCCTTCCCATTCCAATCCTGAGACCCTTCCTATAGCATGAGATGTGATATCCCAATGCTCTACCAAACCTGAGACCCTTGCTATAGCATGAGATGTGATATCCAGCTCTTCCCATCCAATCTTGATACCCTTCCTATAACATGAGATGTGATATCCAACTCCTTCCCAATCCAATCCTGAGACCCTTCCGATAGCATGAGATGTGATATCTCAATGCTTCTAATACCAAACCTGAGACCCTCTCTATAGCGTGAGATGTGATATCAAAGTCCTTCCCATTCCAATCCTGATACCCTTCCTATAACATGTGTTGTGATAGCCAACTCTTCCCATCCAATCCTGAGACCCTTCCTATAACATGAGATGTGATATCCAACTCCTTCCCAATCCAATCCTGCGACCCTTCCGATAGCATGAGATGTGATATCTCAATGCTTCTAATACCAAACCGGTGACCCTCCCTATAGCGTGAGATGTGATATCAAAGTCCTTCCCATTCCAATCCTGATACCCTTCCTATAACATGAGATGTGATATCCAACTCCTTCCAATTCCAACCTGTGACCCTTCCTATAGCATGAAATGCGATATCCAACTCCTTCCCAATCCAATCCTGAGACCCTTCCGATAGCATGAGATGTGATATCTTAATGCTTCTAGCAAACCTGAGACCTTCCCATGGCATGAGATGTGATATCAAACTCCTTTCCATTCCAATCCTGAGACCCGTCCTATACTATGAGATGTTAGATCTCAATGCTTCGAATATCAAACCTGAGACTGTCCTATAACATGAGATGTGATATCTCAATGCTTCTAATAACAAACCTGAGACCCTTCCTATAACATGAGATGTGATATCCAAGTCCTTCCCATTCCAATCTTGAGACCTTTCCTATAACATGAGATGTGATATCCAACTCCTTCCCAATCCAATCCTGAGACGCTTCTGATAGCATGAGATATGATATCTCAATGCTTCTAATACCAATCCACAGACCCGTACTATAACTTGAGATGTGATATCCAAATCCTTCCCCTTCCAAACCTGAGACCCTTCTTTTATCATGAGATGTGATATCCAACTCCTTCCCATTCCAATCCTGAGACCCTTCCTATAGCATGAGATGTGATATCCCAATGCTTCTACCAAACCTGAGACCCTTCCTATAGCATGAGATGTGATATCCAACTCTACCCATCCAATCCTGAGACCCTTCCTATAACATGAGATGTGATATCGAACTCCTTCCCAATCCAATCCTGAGTCCCTTCCGATATTATGAGATATATCTCAATGCTTCTAATATCAAACCTGAGACCCTCCCTATAGCATGAGATGTGATATCCAACTCCTTCCCATTCCAATCCTGATACCCTTCCTATAACATGAGATGTGATATCCAACTCCTTCCAATTCCAACCTGTGACCCTTCCTATAGCATGAAATGCGATATCCAACTCCTTCCCAATCCAATCCTGAGACCCTTCCGATAGCATGAGATGTGATATCTTAATGCTTCTAGCAAACCTGAGACCTTCCCATGGCATGAGATGTGATATCAAACTCCTTTCCATTCCAATCCTGAGACCCGTCCTATACTATGAGATGTTAGATCTCAATGCTTCGAATATCAAACCTGAGACTGTCCTATAACATGAGATGTGATATCTCAATGCTTCTAATAACAAACCTGAGACCCTTCCTATAACATGAGATGTGATATCCAAGTCCTTCCCATTCCAATCTTGAGACCTTTCCTATAACATGAGATGTGATATCCAACTCCTTCCCAATCCAATCCTGAGACGCTTCTGATAGCATGAGATATGATATCTCAATGCTTCTAATACCAATCCACAGACCCGTACTATAACTTGAGATGTGATATCCAAATCCTTCCCCTTCCAAACCTGAGACCCTTCTTTTATCATGAGATGTGATATCCAACTCCTTCCCATTCCAATCCTGAGACCCTTCCTATAGCATGAGATGTGATATCCCAATGCTTCTACCAAACCTGAGACCCTTCCTATAGCATGAGATGTGATATCCAACTCTTCCCATCCAATCCTGAGACCCTTCCTATAACATGAGATGTGATATCCAACTCCTTCCCAATCCAATCCTGAGTCCCTTCCGATAGCATGAGATATATCTCAATGCTTCTAATATCAAACCTGAGACCCTCCCTATAGCATGAGATGTGATATCCAACTCCTTCCCATTCCAATCCTGAGACCCTTCCGATAGCGTGAGATGTGATATCCAACTCCATCCAATTCCAACCTGTGACCCTTCCTATAGCATGAGATGGGATATCCAACTCCTTCCCAATCCAATCCTGAGACCCTTCCGATAGCATGAGATGTGATATCTTAATGCTTCTACCATACCTGAGATCTTCCTATGGCATGCGATGTGATATCAAACTCCTTCCCATTCCAATCCTGAGACCTTTCCTATAGCATGAGATGTGATATCCAACTCCTTCCCATTCCAATCCTGAGACCCGTCCTATACCATGAGATGTGATATCTCAATGCTTATAATACCAAACCTGAGTCTGTCCTATAACATGAGATGTGATATCTCAATGCTTCTAATAAGAAACCTGAGACCCTTCCTATAACATGAGATGTGATATCCAAATCCTTCCCATTCCAATCCTGAGACCCTTCCTATGGCATGAGATGTGATATCCTACTCCTTCACATTCCAATCCTGAGACCCGTCCTATACCATGAGATATGATATCGCAATGCTTCTAATACCAAACCTGAGACTGTCCTATAACATGAGATGTGATATCTCAATGCTTCTAATAACAAACCTGAGACCCTTCCTATAACATGAGATGTGATATCCAAATCCTTCCCATTCCAATCCTGAGACCCTTCCTATAACATGAGATGTGATATCCAACTCCTTCCCATTCCAATCCTGAGACCCTTCCTATAACATGAGATGTGATATCCAACTCCTTCCCATTCCAAACCTGAGACCCTTCCTTTAGCATGAGATGTGATATCCAACTCTTTCCCATTCCAATCCTGAGACCCGTCCTATACCATGAGATATGATATCTCAATGCTTCTAATACCAAACCTGAGACTGTCCTATAAAATGAGATGTGATATCCCAATGCTTCTACCAAACCTGAGACCCTTGCTATAGCATGAGATGTGACATCCAACTCTTCCCATCCAATCCTGAGACCCTTCCTATAACATGAGATGTGATATCCACCTCCTTCCCAATCCAATCCTAGACCCTTCCGATAACATGAGATGTGATATCTCAATGCTTCTAATAACAAACCTGAGACCCTTCCTATAACATGAGATGTGATATCCAACTCCTTCACATTCCAATCCTGAGACCCGTCCTATACCATGAGATATGATATCTCAATGCTTCTAATACCAAACCTGAGACTGTCCTATAACATGAGATGTGATATCTCAATGCTTCTAATAACAAACCTGAGACCCTTCCTATAACATGAGATGTGATATCCAAATCCTTCCTATTCCAATCCTGAGACCCTTCCTATAACATGAGATGTGATATCCAACTCCTTCCCAATCCAATCCTGAGACCCGTCTTATACCATGAGATGTTATATCTCAATGCTTCTAATACCAAACCTGAGACTGTCCTATAACATGAGATGTGATATCTCAATGCTTCTAACAACAAACCTGAGACCCTTCCTATAAAATGAGATGTGATGTCCAAGTCCTTCCCATTCCAATCCTGACACCCTTCCTATAACATGGGATGTGATATCCAACTCCTTCCCAATCCAATCCTGAGACCCTTCCGATAGAAGAGATGTGATATCTTAATGCTTCTACCATACCTGAGACCTTCCTATGGCATGAGATGTGATATCAAACTCCTTCCCATTCCAATCCTGACACCCTTCCTATAGCATGAGATGTGATATCCAACTCCTTCCCATTCCAATCCTGAGACCCGTCCTATACCATGAGATGTGATATCACAATGCTTCTAATACCAAACCTGAGACTGTCCTATAACATGAGATGTGATATCTCAATGCTTCTAATAACAAACCTGAGACCCTTCCTATAACATGAGATGTGATATCCAAATCCTTCCCATTCCAATAATGAGACCCTTCCTATAGCATGAGATGTGATATCCAACTCTTTCCCATTCCAATCCTGAGACCCGTCCTATACCATGAGATATGATATCTCAATGCTTCTAATACCAAAACTGAGACTGTCCTATAACATGAGAGGTGATATCTCAATGCTTCTAAGAAACCTGAGACCCTTCCCTTAACATGAGATGTGATATCCAACTCCTTCCCAATCCAATCCTGAGACCCTTCCGATAGCATGAGATATGATATCTCAATGCTTCTAATACCAAACCACAGACCCGTCCTATGAATTGAGATGTGATATCCAAATCCTTCCCCTTCCAAACCTGAGACCCTTCCTTTAGCATGAGATGTGATATCCAACTCTTTCCCATTCCAATCCTGAGACCCGTCCTATACCATGAGATATGATATCTCAATGCTTCTAATACCAAACCTGAGACTGTCCTATAACATGAGATGTGATATCTCAATGCTTCTAATAACAAACCTGAGAGCCTTCCTATAACATGAGATGTGATATCCAATTCATTCCCAATCCAATCCTGAGACCCTTTCGATAGCATGAGATATGATATCTCAATGCTTCTAATACCAAACCACAGACCCGTCCCATAACTTGAGATGTGATATCCAAATCCTTCCCCTTCCAAACCTGAGACCCTTCCTTTAGCATGAGATGTGAAATCCAACTCCTTCCCATTCCAATCCTGAGACCCTTCCTATAGCATGAGATGTGATATCCCAATGCTTCTACCAAACCTGAGACCCTTCCTATAGCATGAGATGTGATATCCAACTCCTTCCCATTCCAATCCTGAGCCCTTCCTATAGCATGAGATGTGATATCTCAATGCTTCTAATAACAAACCTGAGATCCTTCCTATAACATGAGATGTGATATCCAACTCCTTCCCAATCCAATCCTGAGACCCTTCCGATAGCATGAGATGTGATATCTCAATGCTTCTAATATCAAACCTGAGACCCTCCCTATAGCATGAGATGTGATATCCAACTCCTCCCCATTCCAATCCTGAGACCCGTACTATACTATGAGATGTTATATCTCAATGCTTCTAATACCAAACCTGAGACTGTCCTATAACATGAGATGTGATATCTCAATGCTTCTAATAACAAACCTGAGACCCTTTCTATAACATGAGATGTGATATCCAACTCCTTCCCAATCCAATCCTGAGACCCTTCCGATAGCATGAGATATGATATCTCAATGCTTCTAATACCAAACCACAGACCCGTCCTATAACTTGAGATGTGATATCCAAATCCTTCCCCTTCCAAACCTGAGACCCTTCCTTTAGCATGAGATGTGATATCCAACTCCTTCCCATTCCAATCCTGAGACCCTTCCTATAGCATGAGATGTGATATCCCAATGCTTCTACCAAACCTGAGACCCTTGCTATAGCATGAGATGTGATATCCAGCTCTTCCCATCCAATCCTGAGACCCTTCCTATAACATGAGATGTGATATCCAACTCCTTCCCAATCCAATCCTGAGACCCTCCCTATAGCGTTAGATGTGATATCAAAGTCCTTCCCATTCCAATCCTGATACCCTTCCTATAACATGAGTTGTGATAGCCAACTCTTCCCATCCAATCCTGAGACCCTTCCTATAACATGAGATGTCATATCCAACTCCTTCCCAATCCAATCCTGAGACCCTTCCGATAGCATGAGATCTGATATCTCAATGCTTCTAATACCAAACCTGAGTCCCTCCATATAGCGTGAGATGTGATATCAAAGTCCTTCCCATTCCAATCCTGATACCCTTCCTATAACATGAGATGTGATATCCAACTCCTTCCAATTCCAACCTGTGATCCTTCCTATAGCATGAGATGCGATATCTTAATGCTTCTAGCAAACCTGAGACCTTCCCATGGCATGAGATGTGATATCAAACTCCTTTCCATTCCAATCCTGAGACCCGTCCTATACTATGAGATGTTATATCTCAATGCTTCTAATACCAAACCTGAGACTGTCCTATAACATGAGATGTGATATCTCAATGCTTCTAATAACAAACTTGAGACCCTTCCTATAACATGAGATGTGATATCCAAGTCCTTCCCATTCCAATCTTGAGACGCTTCTGATAGCATGAGATATGATATCTCAATGCTTCTAATACCAATCCACAGACCCGTACTATAACTTGAGATGTGATATCCAAATCCTTCCCCTTCCAAACCTGAGACCCTTCTTTTATCATGAGATGTGATATCCAACTCCTTCCCATTCCAATCCTGAGACCCTTCCTATAGCATGAGATGTGATATCCCAATGCTTCTACCAAACCTGAGACCCTTCCTATAGCATGAGATGTGATATCCAACTCTTCCCATCCAATCCTGAGACCCTTCCTATAACATGAGATGTGATATCCAACTCCTTCCCAATCCAATCCTGAGTCCCTTCCGATAGCATGAGATATATCTCAATGCTTCTAATATCAAACCTGAGACCCTCCCTATAGCATGAGATGTGATATCCAACTCCTTCCCATTCCAATCCTGAGACCCTTCCGATAGCGTGAGATGTGATATCCAACTCCATCCAATTCCAACCTGTGACCCTTCCTATAGCATGAGATGGGATATCCAACTCCTTCCCATTCCAATACTGAGACCCTTCCGATAGCATGAGATGTGATATCTTAATGCTTCTACCATACCTGAGATCTTCCTATGGCATGCGATGTGATATCAAACTCCTTCCCATTCCAATCCTGAGACCTTTCCTATAGCATGAGATGTGATATCCAACTCCTTCCCATTCCAATCCTGAGACCCGTCCTATTCCATGAGATGTGATATCTCAATGCTTCTAATACCAAACCTGAGTCTGTCCTATAACATGAGATGTGATATCTCAATGCTTCTAATAACAAACCTGAGACCCTTCCTATAACATGAGATGTGATATCCAAACCTTCCCATTCCAATCCTGAGACCCTTCCTATAGCATGAGATGTGATATCCAACTCCTTCACATTCCAATCCTGAGACCCGTCCTATACCATGAGATATGATATCGCAATGCTTCTAATACCAAACCTGAGACTGTCCTATAACATGAGATGTGATATCCAAATCCTTCCCATTCCAATCCTGAGACCCTTCCTATAACATGAGATGTGATATCCAACTCCTTCCCATTCCAATCCTGAGACCCTTCCTATAACATGAGATGTGATATCCAACTCCTTCCCAATCCAATCCTGAGACACTTCCGATAGCATGAGATATGATATCTCAATGCTTCTAATACCAAACTACAGACCCGTCCTATAAATTGAGATGTGATATCCAAATCCTTCCCATTCCAAACCTGAGACCCTTCCTTTAGCATGAGATGTGATATCCAACTCTTTCCCATTCCAATCCTGAGACCCGTCCTATACCATGAGATATGATATCTCAATCCTTCTAATACCAAACCTGAGACTGTCCTATAAAATGAGATGTGATATCCCAATGCTTCTACCAAACCTGAGACCCTTGCTATAGCATGAGATGTGACATCCAACTCTTCCCATCCAATCCTGAGACCCTTCCTATAACATGAGATGTGATATCCACCTCCTTCCCAATCCAATCCTAGACCCTTCCGATAACATGAGATGTGATATCTCAATGCTTCTAATAACAAACCTGAGACCCTTCCTATAACATGAGATGTGATATCCAACTCCTTCACATTCCAATCCTGAGACCCGTCCTATACCATGAGATATGATATCTCAATGCTTCTAATACCAAACCTGAGAGTGTCCTATAACATGAGATGTGATATCTCAATGCTTCTAATAACAAACCTGAGACCCTTCCTATAACATGAGATGTGATATCCAAATCCTTCCTATTCCAATCCTGAGACCCTTCCTATAACATGAGATGTGATATCCAACTCCTTCCCAATCCAATCCTGAGACCCGTCTTATACCATGAGATGTTATATCTCAATGCTTCTAATACCAAACCTGAGACTGTCCTATAACATGAGATGTGATATCTCAATGCTTCTAACAACAAACCTGAGACCCTTCCTATAACATGAGATGTGATGTCCAAGTCCTTCCCATTCCAATCCTGACACCCTTCCTATAACATGGGATGTGATATCCAACTCCTTCCCAATCCAATCCTGAGACCCTTCCGATAGAAGAGGTGTGATATCTTAATGCTTCTACCATACCTGAGACCTTCCTATGGCATGAGATGTGATATCAAACTCCTTCCCATTCCAATCCTGAGACCCTTCCTATAGCATGAGATGTGATATCCAACTCCTTCCCATTCCAATCCTGAGACCCGTCCTATACCATGAGATGTGATATCACAATGCTTCTAATACCAAACCTGAGACTGTCCTATAACATGAGATGTGATATCTCAATGCTTCTAATAACAAACCTGAGATCCTTCCTATAACATGAGATGTGATATCCAACTCCTTCCCAATCCAATCCTGAGACCCTTCCGATAGCATGAGATGTGATATCTCAATGCTTCTAATATCAAACCTGAGACCCTCCCTATAGCATGAGATGTGATATCCAACTCCTCCCCATTCCAATCCTGAGACCCGTACTATACTATGAGATGTTATATCTCAATGCTTCTAATACCAAACCTGAGACTGTCCTATAACATGAGATGTGATATCTCAATGCTTCTAATAACAAACCTGAGACCCTTTCTATAACATGAGATGTGATATCCAACTCCTTCCCAATCCAATCCTGAGACCCTTCCGATAGCATGAGATATGATATCTCAATGCTTCTAATACCAAACCACAGACCCGTCCTATAACTTGAGATGTGATATCCAAATCCTTCCCCTTCCAAACCTGAGACCCTTCCTTTAGCATGAGATGTGATATCCAACTCCTTCCCATTCCAATCCTGAGACCCTTCCTATAGCATGAGATGTGATATCCCAATGCTTCTACCAAACCTGAGACCCTTGCTATAGCATGAGATGTGATATCCAGCTCTTCCCATCCAATCCTGAGACCCTTCCTATAACATGAGATGTGATATCCAACTCCTTCCCAATCCAATCCTGAGACCCTCCCTATAGCGTTAGATGTGATATCAAAGTCCTTCCCATTCCAATCCTGATACCCTTCCTATAACATGAGTTGTGATAGCCAACTCTTCCCATCCAATCCTGAGACCCTTCCTATAACATGAGATGTCATATCCAACTCCTTCCCAATCCAATCCTGAGACCCTTCCGATAGCATGAGATCTGATATCTCAATGCTTCTAATACCAAACCTGAGTCCCTCCATATAGCGTGAGATGTGATATCAAAGTCCTTCCCATTCCAATCCTGATACCCTTCCTATAACATGAGATGTGATATCCAACTCCTTCCAATTCCAACCTGTGACCCTTCCTATAGCATGAGATGCGATATCTTAATGCTTCTAGCAAACCTGAGACCTTCCCATGGCATGAGATGTGATATCAAACTCCTTTCCATTCCAATCCTGAGACCCGTCCTATACTATGAGATGTTATATCTCAATGCTTCTAATACCAAACCTGAGACTGTCCTATAACATGAGATGTGATATCTCAATGCTTCTAATAACAAACTTGAGACCCTTCCTATAACATGAGATGTGATATCCAAGTCCTTCCCATTCCAATCTTGAGACCTTTCCTATAACATGAGATGTGATATCCAACTCCTTCCCAATCCAATCCTGAGACGCTTCTGATAGCATGAGATATGATATCTCAATGCTTCTAATACCAATCCACAGACCCGTACTATAACTTGAGATGTGATATCCAAATCCTTCCCCTTCCAAACCTGAGACCCTTCTTTTATCATGAGATGTGATATCCAACTCCTTCCCATTCCAATCCTGAGACCCTTCCTATAGCATGAGATGTGATATCCCAATGCTTCTACCAAACCTGAGACCCTTCCTATAGCATGAGATGTGATATCCAACTCTTCCCATCCAATCCTGAGACCCTTCCTATAACATGAGATGTGATATCCAACTCCTTCCCAATCCAATCCTGAGTCCCTTCCGATAGCATGAGATATATCTCAATGCTTCTAATATCAAACCTGAGACCCTCCCTATAGCATGAGATGTGATATCCAACTCCTTCCCATTCCAATCCTGAGACCCTTCCGATAGCGTGAGATGTGATATCCAACTCCATCCAATTCCAACCTGTGACCCTTCCTATAGCATGAGATGGGATATCCAACTCCTTCCCATTCCAATACTGAGACCCTTCCGATAGCATGAGATGTGATATCTTAATGCTTCTACCATACCTGAGATCTTCCTATGGCATGCGATGTGATATCAAACTCCTTCCCATTCCAATCCTGAGACCTTTCCTATAGCATGAGATGTGATATCCAACTCCTTCCCATTCCAATCCTGAGACCCGTCCTATACCATGAGATGTGATATCTCAATGCTTCTAATACCAAACCTGAGTCTGTCCTATAACATGAGATGTGATATCTCAATGCTTCTAATAACAAACCTGAGACCCTTCCTATAACATGAGATGTGATATCCAAACCTTCCCATTCCAATCCTGAGACCCTTCCTATAGCATGAGATGTGATATCCAACTCCTTCACATTCCAATCCTGAGACCCGTCCTATACCATGAGATATGATATCGCAATGCTTCTAATACCAAACCTGAGACTGTCCTATAACATGAGATGTGATATCCAAATCCTTCCCATTCCAATCCTGAGACCCTTCCTATAACATGAGATGTGATATCCAACTCCTTCCCATTCCAATCCTGAGACCCTTCCTATAACATGAGATGTGATATCCAACTCCTTCCCAATCCAATCCTGAGACACTTCCGATAGCATGAGATATGATATCTCAATGCTTCTAATACCAAACTACAGACCCGTCCTATAAATTGAGATGTGATATCCAAATCCTTCCCATTCCAAACCTGAGACCCTTCCTTTAGCATGAGATGTGATATCCAACTCTTTCCCATTCCAATCCTGAGACCCGTCCTATACCATGAGATATGATATCTCAATGCTTCTAATACCAAACCTGAGACTGTCCTATAAAATGAGATGTGATATCCCAATGCTTCTACCAAACCTGAGACCCTTGCTATAGCATGAGATGTGACATCCAACTCTTCCCATCCAATCCTGAGACCCTTCCTATAACATGAGATGTGATATCCACCTCCTTCCCAATCCAATCCTAGACCCTTCCGATAACATGAGATGTGATATCTCAATGCTTCTAATAACAAACCTGAGACCCTTCCTATAACATGAGATGTGATATCCAACTCCTTCACATTCCAATCCTGAGACCCGTCCTATACCATGAGATATGATATCTCAATGCTTCTAATACCAAACCTGAGACTGTCCTATAACATGAGATGTGATATCTCAATGCTTCTAATAACAAACCTGAGACCCTTCCTATAACATGAGATGTGATATCCAAATCCTTCCTATTCCAATCCTGAGACCCTTCCTATAACATGAGATGTGATATCCAACTCCTTCCCAATCCAATCCTGAGACCCGTCTTATACCATGAGATGTTATATCTCAATGCTTCTAATACCAAACCTGAGACTGTCCTATAACATGAGATGTGATATCTCAATGCTTCTAACAACAAACCTGAGACCCTTCCTATAACATGAGATGTGATGTCCAAGTCCTTCCCATTCCAATCCTGACACCCTTCCTATAACATGGGATGTGATATCCAACTCCTTCCCAATCCAATCCTGAGACCCTTCCGATAGAAGAGGTGTGATATCTTAATGCTTCTACCATACCTGAGACCTTCCTATGGCATGAGATGTGATATCAAACTCCTTCCCATTCCAATCCTGAGACCCTTCCTATAGCATGAGATGTGATATCCAACTCCTTCCCATTCCAATCCTGAGACCCGTCCTATACCATGAGATGTGATATCACAATGCTTCTAATACCAAACCTGAGACTGTCCTATAACATGAGATGTGATATCTCAATGCTTCTAATAACAAACCTGAGACCCTTCCTATAACATGAGATGTGATATCCAAATCCTTCCCATTCCAATCCTGAGACCCTTCCTATAGCATGAGATGTGATATCCAACTCTTTCCCATTCCAATCCTGAGACCCGTCCTATACCATGAGATATGATATCTCAATGCTTCTAATACCAAACCTGAGACTGTCCTATAACATGAGAGGTGATATCTCAATGCTTCTAAGAAACCTGAGACCCTTCCCTTAACATGAGATGTGATATCCAACTCCTTCCCAATCCAATCCTGAGACCCTTCCGATAGCATGAGATATGATATCTCAATGCTTCTAATACCAAACCACAGACCCGTCCTATGAATTGAGATGTGATATCCAAATCCTTCCCCTTCCAAACCTGAGACCCTTCCTTTAGCATGAGATGTGATATCCAACTCTTTCCCATTCCAATCCTGAGACCCGTCCTATACCATGAGATATGATATCTTAATGCTTCTAATACCAAACCTGAGACTGTCCTATAACATGAGATGTGATATCTCAATGCTTCTAATAACAAACCTGAGAGCCTTCCTATAACATGAGATGTGATATCCAATTCATTCCCAATCCAATCCTGAGACCCTTTCGATAGCATGAGATATGATATCTCAATGCTTCTAATACCAAACCACAGACCCGTCCCATAACTTGAGATGTGATATCCAAATCCTTCCCCTTCCAAACCTGAGACCCTTCCTTTAGCATGAGATGTGAAATCCAACTCCTTCCCATTCCAATCCTGAGACCCTTCCTATAGCATGAGATGTGATATCCCAATGCTTCTACCAAACCTGAGACCCTTCCTATAGCATGAGATGTGATATCCAACTCCTTCCCATTCCAATCCTGAGCCCTTCCTATAGCATGAGATGTGATATCTCAATGCTATTAATACGAAACCTGAGATCCTTCCTATAACATGAGATGTGATATCCAACTCCTTCCCAATCCAATCCTGAGACCCTTCCGATAGCATGAGATGTGATATCTCAATGCTTCTAATATCAAACCTGAGACCCTCCCTATAGCATGAGATGTGATATCCAACTCCTCCCCATTCCAATCCTGAGACCCGTACTATACTATGAGATGTTATATCTCAATGCTTCTAATACCAAACCTGAGACTGTCCTATAACATGAGATGTGATATCTCAATGCTTCTAATAACAAACCTGAGACCCTTTCTATAACATGAGATGTGATATCCAACTCCTTCCCAATCCAATCCTGAGACCCTTCCGATAGCATGAGATATGATATCTCAATGCTTCTAATACCAAACCACAGACCCGTCCTATAACTTGAGATGTGATATCCAAATTCTTCCCCTTCCAAACCTGAGACCCTTCCTTTAGCATGAGATGTGATATCCAACTCCTTCCCATTCCAATCCTGAGACCCTTCCTATAGCATGAGATGTGATATCCCAATGCTTCTACCAAACCTGAGACCCTTGCTATAGCATGAGATGTGATATCCAGCTCTTCCCATCCAATCCTGAGACCCTTCCTATAACATGAGATGTGATATCCAACTCCTTCCCAATCCAATCCTGAGACCCTCCCTATAGCGTGAGATGTGATATCAAAGTCCTTCCCATTCCAATCCTGATACCCTTCCTATAACATGAGTTGTGATAGCCAACTCTTCCCATCCAATCCTGAGACCCTTCCTATAACATGAGATGTCATATCCAACTCCTTCCCAATCCAATCCTGAGACCCTTCCGATAGCATGAGATATGATATCTCAATGCTTCTAATACCAAACCACAGACCCGTCCTATAACTTGAGATGTGATATCCAAATTCTTCCCCTTCCAAACCTGAGACCCTTCCTTTAGCATGAGATGTGATATCCAACTCCTTCCCATTCCAATCCTGAGACCCTTCCTATAGCATGAGATGTGATATCCCAATGCTTCTACCAAACCTGAGACCCTTGCTATAGCATGAGATGTGATATCCAGCTCTTCCCATCCAATCCTGAGACCCTTCCTATAACATGAGATGTGATATCCAACTCCTTCCCAATCCAATCCTGAGACCCTCCCTATAGCGTGAGATGTGATATCAAAGTCCTTCCCATTCCAATCCTGATACCCTTCCTATAACATGAGTTGTGATAGCCAACTCTTCCCATCCAATCCTGAGACCCTTCCTATAACATGAGATGTGATATCCAACTCCTTCCCAATCCAATCCTGAGACCCTCCCTATAGCGTGAGATGTGATATCAAAGTCCTTCCCATTCCAATCCTGATACCCTTCCTATAACATGAGTTGTGATAGCCAACTCTTCCCATCCAATCCTGAGACCCTTCCTATAACATGAGATGTCATATCCAACTCCTTCCCAATCCAATCCTGAGACCCTTCCTATAGCATGAGATGTGATATCCCAATGCTTCTACCAAACCTGAGACCCTTGCTATAGCATGAGATGTGATATCCAGCTCTTCCCATCCAATCCTGAGACCCTTCCTATAACATGAGATGTGATATCCAACTCCTTCCCAATCCAATCCTGAGACCCTCCCTATAGCGTGAGATGTGATATCAAAGTCCTTCCCATTCCAATCCTGATACCCTTCCTATAACATGAGATGTGATATCCAACTCCTTCCAATTCCAACCTGTGACCCTTCCTATAGCATGAGATGCAATATCCAACTCCTTCCCAATCCAATCCTGAGACCCTTCCGATAGCATGAGATGTGATATCTTAATGCTTCTAGCAAACCTGAGACCTTCCCATGGCATGAGATGTGATATCAAACTCCTTTCCATTCCAATCCTGAGACCCGTCCTATACTATGAGATGTTATATCTCAATGCTTCTAATAACAAACTTGAGACCCTTCCTATAACATGAGATGTGATATCCAAGTCCTTCCCATTCCAATCTTGAGACCTTTCCTATAACATGAGATGTGATATCCAACTCCTTCCCAATCCAATCCTGAGACGCTTCTAATAGCATGAGATATGATATCTCAATGCTTCTAATACCAATCCACAGACCCGTCCTATAACTTGAGATGTGATATTCAAATCCTTCCCCTTCCAAACCTGAGACCCTTCTTTTATCATGAGATGTGATATCCAACTCCTTCCCATTCCAATCCTGAGACCCTTCCTATAGCATGAGATGTGATATCCCAATGCTTCTACCAAACCTGAGACCCTTCCTATAGCATGAGATGTGATATCCAACTCTTCCCATCCAATCCTGAGACCCTTCCTATAACATGAGATGTGATATCCAACTCCTTCCCAATCCAATCCTGAGTCCCTTCCGATAGCATGAGATATATCTCAATGCTTCTAATATCAAACCTGAGACCCTCCCTATAGCATGAGATGTGATATCCAACTCCTTCCCATTCCAATCCTGAGACCCTTCCGATAGCATGAGATGTGATATCCAACTCCTTCCAATTCCAACCTGTGCCCCTTCCTATAGAATGAGATGGGATATCCAACTCCTTCCCAATCCAATCCTGAGACCCTTCCGATAGCATGAGATGTGATATCTTAATGCTTCTACCATACCTGAGATCTTCCTATGGCATGCGATGTGATATCAAACTCCTTCCCATTCCAATCCTGAGACCTTTCCTATAGCATGAGATGTGATATCCAACTCCTTCCCATTCCAATCCTGAGACCCGTCCTATACCATGAGATGTGATATCTCAATGCTTCTAATACCAAACCTGAGACTGTCCTATAACATGAGATGTGATATCTCAATGCTTCTAATAACAAACCTGAGACCCTTCCTATAACATGAGATGTGATATCCAAATCCTTCCCATTCCAATCCTGAGATCCTTCCTATAGCATGAGATGTGATATCCAACTCCTTCACATTCCAATCCTGAGACCCGTCCTATACCATGAGATATGATATCTCAATGCTTCTAATACCAAACCGGAGACTGTCCTATAACATGAGATGTGATATCTCAATGCTTCTAATAACAAACCTGAGACCCTTCCTATAACATGAGATGTGATATCCAAATCCTTCCCATTCCAATCCTGAGACCCTTCCTATAACATGAGATGTGATATCCAACTCCTTCCCAATCTAATCCTGAGACCCTTCCGATAGCATGAGATATGATATCTCAATGCTTCTAATACCAAACCACAGACCCGTCCTATAAATTGAGATGTGATATCCAAATCCTTCCCCTTCCAAACCTGAGACCCTTCCTTTAGCATGAGATGTGATATCCAACTCTTTCCCATTCCAATCCTGAGACCCTTCCTATAGCATGAGATGTGATATCCTAATGCTCTACCAAACCTGAGACCCTTCCTATAGCATGAGATGTGATATCCAACTCCTTCCCATTCCAATCCTGAGACCCTTCCTATAGCATGAGATGTGATATCACAATGCTATTAATACCAAACCTGAGATCCTTCCTATAACATGAGATGTGATATCCAGCTCCTTCCCAATCCAATCCTGAGACCCTTCCGATAGCATGAGATGTGATATCACAATGCTATTAATACCAAACCTGAGATCCTTCCTATAACATGAGATGTGAGATCCAACTCCTTCCCAATCCAAACCTGAGACCCTCACATTAGCATGAGATGTGATATCCAACTCCTTCCCATTCCAAACCTGAGACCGTTCCTATATCATGAGATATGATATCCAACTCCTTCCCATTCCAATCCTGAGACCCTTAATATAGCATGAGATGTGATATCTCAATGCTTGTAATACAAAACTTGAGACCCTTCCTATAGCATGAGATGTGATATCCAACTCCTTCAAATTCCTATCCTGAGACCCTTCTGATAGCATGAGATGTGATATCTCAATGCTTCTAATACCAAACCTGAGACCCTCCCTATAGCAAGAGATGTGATATCAAAGTCCTTCCCATTCCAATCCTGATACCCTTCCTATAACATGAGATGTGATAACCAACTCCTTCCAATTCCAACCTGTGACCCTTCCTATAGCATGAGATGGGATATCCAACTCCTTCCCAATCCAATCCTGAGACCCTTCCGATAGCATGAGATGTGATATCTTAATGCTTCTAGCAAACCTGAGACCTTCCCATGGCATGAGATGTGATATCAAACTCCTTCCCATTCCAATCCTGAGACCCTTCCTATAGCATGAAATGTGATATCCAACTCCTTCCCATTCCAATCCTGAGACCCGTCCTATACCATGAGATGTTATATCTCAATGCTTCTAATACCAAACATGAGACTGTCCTATAACATGAGATATGATATCTCAATGCTTCTAATACCAAACCACAGACCTGTCTTATAACTTGAGATGTGATATCCAAATCCTTCCCCTTCCAAACCTGAGACCCTTCCTTTAGCATGAGATGTGATATCCAACTCCTTCCCATTCCAATCCTGAGACCCTTCCTATAACATGAGATGTGATATACATGTCCTTCCCATTCCATTCCTGAGACCCTTCCTATAACATGAGATGTGATATCCAACTCCTTCCCATTCCTATCCTGAGACCCTTCTGATAGCATGAGATGTGATATCTCAATGCTTCTAATACCAAACTTGAGACCCTCCCTATAGCGAGATGTGATATCAAAGTCCTCCCCATTCCAATCCTGATACCCTTCCTATAACATGAGATGTGATATCCAACTCCTTCCAATTGCAACCTGTGACCCTTCCTATAGTATGAGATGGGATATCCAACTCCTTCCAAATCCAATCCTGAGACCCTTCCGATAGCATGAGATGTGATATCTTAATGCTTCTACCAAACCTGAGACCTTCCTAAGGCATGAGATGTGATATCAAACTCCTTCCCATTCCAATCCTGAGACCCGACTTATACCATGAGATGTTATATCTCAATGCTTCTAATACCAAACCTGAGACTGTCCTATAACATGAGATTTGATATCTCAATGCTTCTAATAACAAACCTGAGACCCTTCCTATAACATGAGATGTGATGTCCAAGTCCTTCCCATTCCAATCCTGAGACCCTTCCTATAACATGAGATGTGATATCCAACTCCTTCCAATTCCAACCTGTGCCCCTTCCTATAGAATGAGATGGGATATCCAACTCCTTCCCAATCCAATCCTGAGACCCTTCCGATAGCATGAGATGTGATATCTTAATGCTTCTACCATACCTGAGATCTTCCTATGGCATGCGATGTGATATCAAACTCCTTCCCATTCCAATCCTGAGACCTTTCCTATAGCATGAGATGTGATATCCAACTCCTTCCCATTCCAATCCTGAGACCCGTCCTATACCATGAGATGTGATATCTCAATGCTTCTAATACCAAAACTGAGACTGTCCTATAACATGAGATGTGATATCTCAATGCTTCTAATAACAAACCTGAGACCCTTCCTATAACATGAGATGTGATATCCAAATCCTTCCCATTCCAATCCTGAGATCCTTCCTATAGCATGAGATGTGATATCCAACTCCTTCACATTCCAATCCTGAGACCCGTCCTATACCATGAGATATGATATCTCAATGCTTCTAATACCAAACCTGAGACTGTCCTATAACATGAGATGTGATATCTCAATGCTTCTAATAACAAACCTGAGACCCTTCCTATAACATGAGATGTGATATCCAAATCCTTCCCATTCCAATCCTGAGACCCTTCCTATAACATGAGATGTGATATCTCAATGCTTCTAATACCAAACCACAGACCCGTCCTATAAATTGAGATGTGATATCCAAATCCTTCCCCTTCCAAACCTGAGACCCTTCCTTTAGCATGAGATGTGATATCCAACTCTTTCCCATTCCAATCCGGAGACCCTTTCTATAGCATGAGATGTAATATCCTAATGCTCTACCAAACCTGAGACCCTTCCTATAGCATGAGATGTGATATCCAACTCCTTCCCATTCCAATCCTGAGACCCTTCCTATAGCATGAGATGTGATATCACAATGCTATTAATACCAAACCTGAGATCCTTCCTATAACATGAGATGTGATATCCAGCTCCTTCCCAATCCAATCCTGAGACCCTTCCGATAGCATGAGATGTGATATCACAATGCTATTAATACCAAACCTGAGATCCTTCCTATAACATGAGATGTGAGATCCAACTCCTTCCCAATCCAAACCTGAGACCCTCCCATTAGCATGAGATGTGATATCCAACTCCTTCCCATTCCAAACCTGAGACCGTTCCTATATCATGAGATATGATATCCAACTCCTTCCCATTCCAATCCTGAGACCCTTAATATAGCATGAGATGTGATATCTCAATGCTTGTAATACAAAACTTGAGACCCTTCCTATAGCATGAGATGTGATATCCAACTCCTTCCCATTCCTATCCTGAGACCCTTCTGATACCATGAGATGTGATATCTCAATGCTTCTAATACCAAACCTGAGACCCTCCCTATAGCGTGAGATGTGATATCAAAGTCCTTCCCATTCCAATCCTGATACCCTTCCTATAACATGAGATGTGATAACCAACTCCTTCCAATTCCAACCTGTGACCCTTCCTATAGCATGAGATGGGATATCCAACTCCTTCCCAATCCAATCCTAAGACCCTTCCGATAGCATGAGATGTGATATCTTAATGCTTCTAGCAAACCTGAGACCTTCCCATGGCATGAGATGTGATATCAAACTCCTTCCCATTCCAATCCTGAGACCCTTCCTATAGCATGAAATGTGATATCCAACTCCTTCCCATTCCAATCCTGAGACCCGTCCTATACCATGAGATGTTATATCTCAATGCTTCTAATACCAAACATGAGACTGTCCTATAACATGAGATTTGATATCTCAATGCTTCTAATACCAAACCACAGACCTGTCTTATAACTTGAGATGTGATATCCAAATCCTTCCCCTTCCAAACCTGAGACCCTTCCTTTAGCATGAGATGTGATATCCAACTCCTTCCCATTCCAACCTGAGACCCTTCCTATAACATGAGATGTGATATACAAGTCCTTCCCATTACAATCCTGAGACCCTTCCTATAACATGAGATGTGATATCCAACTCCTTCCCATTCCTATCCTGAGACCCTTCTGATAGCATGAGATGTGATATCTCAATGCTTCTAATACCAAACTTGAGACCCTCCCTATAGCGAGATGTGATATCAAAGTCCTCCCCATTCCAATCCTGATACCCTTCCTATAACATGAGATGTGATATCCAACTCCTTCCAATTGCAACCTGTGACCCTTCCTATAGTATGAGATGGGATATCCAACTCCTTCCCAATCCAATCCTGAGACCCTTCCGATAGCATGAGATGTGATATCTTAATGCTTCTACCAAACCTGAGACCTTCCTAAGGCATGAGATGTGATATCAAACTCCTTCCCATTCCAATCCTGAGACCCGACTTATACCATGAGATGTTATATCTCAATGCTTCTAATACCAAACCTGAGACTGTCCTATAACATGAGATGTGATATCTCAATGCTTCTAATAACAAACCTGAGACCCTTCCTATGACATGAGATGTGATGTCCAAGTCCTTCCCATTCCAATCCTGAGACCCTTCCTATAACATGAGATGTGATATCCAACTCCTTCCCAATCCAATCCTGAGACCCTTCCGATAGCATGAGATGTGATATCTTAATGCTTCTACCATACCTGAGACCTTCCTATGGCATGAGATGTGATATCAAACTCCTTCCCATTCCAATCCTGAGACCCTTCCTATAGCATGAGATGTGATATCCAACTCCTTCCCATTCCAATCCTGAGACCCGTCCTATACCATGAGATGTGATATCACAATGCTTCTAATACCAAACCTGAGACTGTCCTATAACATGAGATGTGATATCTCAATGCTTCTAAGAAACTTGAGACCCTTCCCATAACATGAGATGTGATATCCAAATCCTTCCCAATCCAATCCTGAGACCCTTCCTATAACATGAGATGTGATATCCAACTCCTTCCCAATCCAATCCTGAGACCCTTCCGATAGCATGAGATATGATATCTCAATGCTTCTAATACCAAACCTGAGACTGTCCTATAACATGAGATGTGATATCTCAATGCTTCTAAGAAACTTGAGACCCTTCCCATAGCATGAGATGTGATATCCAAATCCTTCCCAATCCAATCCTGAGACCCTTCCTATAACATGAGATGTGATATCCAAATCCTTCCCCTTCCAAACCTGAGACCCTTCCTTTAGCATGAGATGTGATATCCAACTCTTTCCCATTCCAATCCTGAGACCCGTCCTATACCATGAGATATGATATCTCAATGCTTCTAATACCAAACCTGAGACTGTCCTATAACATGAGATGTGATATCTCAATGCTTCTAATAACAAACCTGAGAGCCTTCCTATAACATGAGATGTGATATCCAATTCATTCCCAATCCAATCCTGAGTTCCTTTCGATAGCATGAGATATGATATCTCAATGCTTCTAATACCAAACCACAGACCCGTCCCATAACTTGAGATGTGATATCCGAATCCTTCCCCTTCCAAACCTGAGACCCTTCCTTTAGCATGAGATGGGAAATCCAACTCCTTCCCATTCCAATCCTGAGACCCTTCCTATAGCATGAGATGTGATATCCCAATGCTTCTACCAAACCTGAGACCCTTCCTATAGCATGAGATGTGATATCCAACTCCTTCCCATTCCAATCCTGAGACCCTTCCTATAGCATGAGATGTGATATCTCAATGCTATTAATACCAAACCTGAGATCCTTCCTATAACATGAGATGTGATATCCAACTCCTTCCCAATCCAATCCTGAGACCCTTCCGATAGCATGAGGTGTGATATCTCAATGCTTCTAATATCAAACCTGAGACCCTCCCTATAGCATGAGATGTGATATCCAACTCCTTCCCATTCCAATCCTGAGACCCGTCCTATACTATGAGATGTTATATCTCAATGCTTCTAATACCAAACCTGAGACTGTCCTATAACATGAGATGTGATATCTCAGTGCTTCTAATAACAAACCCGAGACCCTTCCTATAACATGAGATGTGATATCCAAATCCTTCCCTTTCCAATCTTGAGACCCTTCCTATAACATGAGATGTGATATCCAACTCCTTCCCAATCCAATCCTGAGACACTTCCGATAGCATGAGATATGATATCTCAATGCTTCTAATACCAAACCACAGACCCGTCCTATAACTTGAGATGTGATATCCAAATCCTTCCCCTTCCAAACCTGAGACCCTTCCTTTAGCATGAGATGTGATATCCAACGCCTTCCCATTCCAATCCTGAGACCCTTCCTATAGCATAAGATGTGATATCCCAATGCTTCTACCAAACCTGAGACCCTTGCTATAGCATGAGATGTGATATCCAACTCTTCCCATCCAATCCTGAGACCCTTCCTATAACATGAGATGTGATATCCAACTCCTTCCCAATCCAATCCTATACCCTTCCGATAGCATGAGATGTGATATCTCAATGCTTCTAATACCAAACCTGAGACTGTCCTATAACATGAGATGTGATATCTCAATGCTTCTAATAACAAACCTGAGACCCTTCCTATAACATGAGATGTGATATCCAAATCCTTCCCATTCCAATCCTGAGACCCTTCTATAGCATGAGATGTGATATCCAACTCCTTCACATTCCAATTCTGAGACCCGTCCTATACCATGAGATATGATATCTCAATGCTTCTAATACCAAACCTGAGACTGTCCTATAACATGAGATGTGATATCTCAATGCTTCTAATAACAAACCTGAGACCCTTCCTATAACATGAGATGTGATATCCAAATCCTTCCCATTCCAATCCTGAGACCCTTCCTATAGCATGAGATGTGATATCCAACTCCTTCACATTCCAATTCTGAGACCCGTCCTATACCATGAGATATGATATCTCAATGCTTCTAATACCAAACCTGAGACTGTCCTATAACATGAGATGTGATATCTCAATGCTTCTAATAACAAACCTGAGACCCTTCCTATAACATGAGATGTGATATCCAAATCCTTCCCATTCCAATCCTGAGACCCTTCCTATAACATGATATGTGATATCCAACTCCTTCCCAATCCAATCCTGAGACCCTTCCGATAGCATGAGCTGTGATATCTTAATGCTTCTACCATACCTGAGACCTTCCTATGGCATGAGATGTGATATCAACTCCTTCCCATTCCAATCCTGAGACCCTTCCTATAGCATGAGATGTGATATCCAACTCATTCCCATTCCAATCCTGAGACCGGTCCTATACCATGAGATGTGATATCACAATGCTTCTAATACCAAACCTGAGACTGTCCTATAACATGAGATGTGATATCTCAATGCTTCTAATAACAAACCTGAGACCCTTCCTATAACATGAGATGTGATATCCAAATCCTTCCCATTCCAATCCTGAGACCCTTCCTATAGCATGAGATGTGATATCCAACTCTTTCCCATTCCAATCCTGAGACCCGTCCTATACCATGAGATATGATATCTCAATGCTTCTAATACCAAACCTGAGACTGTCCTATAAAATGAGAGGTGATATCTCAATGCTTCTAAGAAACCTGAGACCCTTCCCATAACATGAGATGTGATATCCAAATCCTTCCCAATCCAATCCTGAGACCCTTCCTATAACATGAGATGTGATATCCAACTCCTTCCCAATCCAATCCTGAGACCCTTCCGATAGCATGAGATATGATATCTCAATGCTTCTATTACCAAACCACAGACCCGTCCTATAAATTGAGATGTGATATCCAAATCCTTCCCCTTCCAAACCTGAGACCCTTCCTTTAGCATGAGATGTGATATCCAACTCATTCCCATTCCAATCCTGAGACCCGTCCTATACCATGAGATATGATATCTCAATGCTTCTAATACCAAACCTGAGACTGTCCTATAACATGAGATGTGATATCTCAATGCTTCTAATAACAAACCTGAGAGCCTTCCTATAACATGAGATGTGATATCCAATTCATTCCCAATCCAATCCTGAGACCCTTTCGATAGCATGAGATATGATATCTCAATGCTTCTAATACCAAACCACAGACCCGTCCCATAACTTGAGATGTGATATCCAAATCCTTCCCCTTCCAAACCTGAGACCCTTCCTTTAGCATGAGATGTGAAATCCAACTCCTTCCCATTCCAATCCCTGAGACCCTTCCTATAGCATGAGATGTGATATCCCAATGCTTCTACCAAACCTGAGACCCTTCCTATAGCATGAGATGTGATATCCAACTCCTTCCCATTCCATTCCTGAGACCCTTCCTATAGCATGAGATGTGATATCTCAATGCTATTAATACCAAACCTGAGATCCTTCCTATAACATGAGATGTGATATCCAACTCCTTCCAATCCAATCCTGAGACCCTTCCGATAGCATGAGATGTGATATCTCAATGCTTCTAATATCAAACCTGGGACCCTCCCTATAGCATGAGATGTGATATCCAACTCCTCCCCATTCCAATCCTGAGACCCGTCCTATACTATGAGATGTTATATCTCAATGCTTCTAATACCAAACCTGAGACTGTCCTATAACATGAGATGTGAAATCTCAATTCTTCTAATAACAAACCTGAGACCCTTCCTATAACATGAGATGTGATATCCAAATCCTTCCCATTCCAATCTTGAGACCCTTCCTATAACATGAGATGTGATATCCAACTCCTTCCCAATCCAATCCTGAGACCCTTCCGATAGCATGAGATATGATATCTCAATGCTTCTAATACCAAACCACAGACCCGTCCTATAACTTGAGATGTGATATCCAAATACTTCCCCTTCCAAACCTGAGACCCTTCCTTTAGCATGAGATGTGATATCCAACTCCTTCCCATTCCAATCCTGAGACCCTTCCTATAGCATGAGATGTGATATCCCAATGCTTCTACCAAACCTGAGACCCTTGCTGTAGCATGAGATGTGATATCCAATTCTTCCCATCCAATCCTGAGACCCTTCCTATAACATGATTTGTGATATCCAACTCCTTCCCAATCCAATCCTGAGACCCTTCCGATAGCATGAGATGTGATATCTCAATGCTTCTAATACCAAACCTGAGACCCTCCCTATAGCGTGAGATGTGATATCAAAGTCCTTCCCATTCCAATCCTGATACCCTTCCTATAACATGAGATGTGATATCCAACTCCTTCCAATTCCAACCTGTGACCCTTCCTATAGCATGAGATGCGATATCCAACTCCTTCCCAATCCAATCCTGAGACCCTTCCGATAGCATGAGATGTGATATCTTAATGCTTCTAGCAAACCTGAGACCTTCCCATGGCATGAGATTTGATATCAAACTCCTTCCCATTCCAATCCTGAGACCCTTCCTATAGCATGAGATGTGATATCCAACTCCTTCGCATTCCAATTTTGAGACATGTCCTATACTATGAGATGTTATATCTCAATGCTTCTAATACCAAACCTGAGACTGTCCTATAACATGAGATGTGATATCTCAATGCTTCTAATAACAAACCTGAGACCCTTCCTATAACATGAGATGTGATATCCAAGTCCTTCCCATTCCAATCTTGAGACCCTTCCTATAACATGAGATGTGATATCCAACTCCTTCCCAATCCAATCCTGAGACCCTTCTGATAGCATGAGATATGATATCTCAATGCTTCTAATACAAATCCACAGTCCCGTCCTATAACTTGAGATGTGATATCCAAATCCTTCCCCTTCCAAACCTGAGACCCTTCTTTTATCATGAGATGTGATATCCAACTCCTTCCCATTCCAATCCTGAGATCCTTCCTATAGCATGAGATGTGATATCCCAATGCTTCTACCAAACCTGAGACCCTTCCTATAGCATGAGATGTGATATCCAACTCTTCCCATCCAATCCTGAGACCCTTCCTATAACATGAGATGTGATATCCAACTCCTTCCCAATCCAATCCTGAGACCCTTCCGATAGCATGAGATATATCTCAATGCTTCTAATATCAAACCTGAGACCCTCCCTATAGCATGAGATGTGATATCCAACTCCTTCCCATTCCAATCCTGAGACCCTTCCGATAGCATGAGATGTGATATCCAACTCCTTCCAATTCCAACCTGTGACCCTTCCTATAGCATGAGATGGGATATCCAACTCCTTCCCAATCCAATCCTGAGACCCTTCCGATAGCATGAGATGTGATATCGTAATGCTTCTACCATACCTGAGATCTTCCTATGGCATGAGATGTGATATCAAACTCCTTCCCATTCCAATCCTGAGACCTTTCCTATAGAATGAGATGTGATATCCAACTCCTTCCCATTCCAATCCTGAGACCCGTCCTATACCATGAGATGTGATATCTCAATGCTTCTAATACCAAACCTGAGACTATCCTATAACATGAGATGTGATATCTCAATGCTTCTAATAACAAACCTGAGGCCCTTCCTATAACATGAGATGTGATATCCAAATCCTTCCCATTCCAATCCTGAGACCCTTCCTTTAGCATGAGATGTGATATCCAACTCTTTCCCATTCCAATCCTGAGACCCGTCCTATACCATGAGATATGATATCTCAATGCTTCTAATACCAAACCTGAGACTGTCCTATAACATGAGATGTGATATCTCAATGCTTCTAATAACAAACCTGAGAGCCTTCCTATAACATGAGATGTGATATCCAATTCATTCCCAATCCAGTCCTGAGACCCTTTCGATAGCATGAGATATGATATCTCAATGCTTCTAATACCAAACCACAGACCCGTCCCATTACTTGAGATGTGATAACCAAATCCTTCCCCTTCCAAACCTGAAACCCTTCCTTTAGCATGAGATGTGAAATCCAACTCCTTCCCATTCCAATCCTGAGACCCTTCCTATAGCATGAGATGTGATATCCCAATGCTTCTACCAAACCTGAGACCCTTCCTATAGCATGAGATGTGATATCCAATGCCTTCCCATTCCAATCCTGAGACCCTTCCTATAGCATGAGATGTGATATCTCAATGCTATTAATACCAAACCTGAGATCCTTCCTATAACATGAGATGTGATATCCAACTCTTTCCCAATCCAATCCTGAGACCCTTCCGATAGCATGAGATGTGATATTTCAATGCTTCTAATATCAAACCTGAGACCCTCCCTATAGCATGAGATGTGATATCCATCTCCTCCCCATTCCAATCCTGAGACCCGTCCTATACTATGAGATGTTATATCTCAATGCTTCTAATACCAAACCTGAGACTGTCCTATAACATGAGATGTGATATCTCAATGCTTCTAATAACAAACCTGAGACCCTTCCTATAACATGAGATGTGATATCCAAATCCTTCCCATTCCAATCTTGAGACCCTTCCTATAACATGAGATGTGATATCCAACTCCTTTCCAATCCAATCCTGAGACCCTTCCGATAGCATGAGATATGATATCTCAATGCTTCTAATACCAAACCACAGACCCGTCCTATAACTTGAGATGTGATATCCAAATACTTCCCCTTCCAAACCTGAGACCCTTCCTTTAGCATGAGATGTGATATCCAACTCCTTCCCATTCCAATCCTGAGACCCTTCCTATAGCATGAGATGTGATATCCCAATGCTTCTACCAAACCTGAGACCCTTGCTGTAGCATGAGATGTGATATCCAATTCTTCCCATCCAATCCTGAGACCCTTCCTATAACATGATTTGTGATATCCAACTCCTTCCCAATCCAATCCTGAGACCCTTCCGATAGCATGAGATGTGATATCTCAATGCTTCTAATACCAAACCTGAGACCCTCCCTATAGCGTGAGATGTGATATCAAAGTCCTTCCCATTCCAATCCTGATACCCTTCCTATAACATGAGATGTGATATCCAACTCCTTCCAATTCCAACCTGTGACCCTTCCTATAGCATGAGATGCGATATCCAACTCCTTCCCAATCCAATCCTGAGACCCTTCCGATAGCATGAGATGTGATATCTTAATGCTTCTAGCAAACCTGAGACCTTCCCATGGCATGAGATTTGATATCAAACTCCTTCCCATTCCAATCCTGAGACCCTTCCTATAGCATGAGATGTGATATCCAACTCCTTCGCATTCCAATCCTGAGACATGTCCTATACTATGAGATGTTATATCTCAATGCTTCTAATACCAAACCTGAGACTGTCCTATAACATGAGATGTGATATCTCAATGCTTCTAATAACAAACCTGAGACCCTTCCTATAACATGAGATGTGATATCCAAGTCCTTCCCATTCCAATCTTGAGACCCTTCCTATAACATGAGATGTGATATCCAACTCCTTCCCAATCCAATCCTGAGACCCTTCTGATAGCATGAGATATGATATCTCAATGCTTCTAATACAAATCCACAGTCCCGTCCTATAACTTGAGATGTGATATCCAAATCCTTCCCCTTCCAAACCTGAGACCCTTCTTTTATCATGAGATGTGATATCCAACTCCTTCCCATTCCAATCCTGAGATCCTTCCTATAGCATGAGATGTGATATCCCAATGCTTCTACCAAACCTGAGACCCTTCCTATAGCATGAGATGTGATATCCAACTCTTCCCATCCAATCCTGAGACCCTTCCTATAACATGAGATGTGATATCCAACTCCTTCCCAATCCAATCCTGAGACCCTTCCGATAGCATGAGATATATCTCAATGCTTCTAATATCAAACCTGAGACCCTCCCTATAGCATGAGATGTGATATCCAACTCCTTCCCATTCCAATCCTGAGACCCTTCCGATAGCATGAGATGTGATATCCAACTCCTTCCAATTCCAACCTGTGACCCTTCCTATAGCATGAGATGGGATATCCAACTCCTTCCCAATCCAATCCTGAGACCCTTCCGATAGCATGAGATGTGATATCTTAATGCTTCTACCATACCTGAGATCTTCCTATGGCATGAGATGTGATATCAAACTCCTTCCCATTCCAATCCTGAGACCTTTCCTATAGAATGAGATGTGATATCCAACTCCTTCCCATTCCAATCCTGAGACCCGTCCTATACCATGAGATGTGATATCTCAATGCTTCTAATACCAAACCTGAGACTATCCTATAACATGAGATGTGATATCTCAATGCTTCTAATAACAAACCTGAGGCCCTTCCTATAACATGAGATGTGATATCCAAATCCTTCCCATTCCAATCCTGAGACCCTTCCTTTAGCATGAGATGTGATATCCAACTCTTTCCCATTCCAATCCTGAGACCCGTCCTATACCATGAGATATGATATCTCAATGCTTCTAATACCAAACCTGAGACTGTCCTATAACATGAGATGTGATATCTCAATGCTTCTAATAACAAACCTGAGAGCCTTCCTATAACATGAGATGTGATATCCAATTCATTCCCAATCCAGTCCTGAGACCCTTTCGATAGCATGAGATATGATATCTCAATGCTTCTAATACCAAACCACAGACCCGTCCCATAACTTGAGATGTGATAACCAAATCCTTCCCCTTCCAAACCTGAAACCCTTCCTTTAGCATGAGATGTGAAATCCAACTCCTTCCCATTCCAATCCTGAGACCCTTCCTATAGCATGAGATGTGATATCCCAATGCTTCTACCAAACCTGAGACCCTTCCTATAGCATGAGATGTGATATCCAATGCCTTCCCATTCCAATCCTGAGACCCTTCCTATAGCATGAGATGTGATATCTCAATGCTATTAATACCAAACCTGAGATCCTTCCTATAACATGAGATGTGATATCCAACTCTTTCCCAATCCAATCCTGAGACCCTTCCGATAGCATGAGATGTGATATTTCAATGCTTCTAATATCAAACCTGAGACCCTCCCTATAGCATGAGATGTGATATCCATCTCCTCCCCATTCCAATCCTGAGACCCGTCCTATACTATGAGATGTTATATCTCAATGCTTCTAATACCAAACCTGAGACTGTCCTATAACATGAGATGTGATATCTCAATGCTTCTAATAACAAACCTGAGACCCTTCCTATAACATGAGATGTGATATCCAAATCCTTCCCATTCCAATCTTGAGACCCTTCCTATAACATGAGATGTGATATCCAACTCCTTCCCAATCCAATCCTGAGACCCTTCCGATAGCATGAGATATGATATCTCAATGCTTCTAATACCAAACCACAGACCCGTCCTATAACTTGAGATGTGATATCCAAATCCTTCCCCTTCCAAACCTGAGACCCTTCCTTTAGCATGAGATGTGATATCCAACTCCTTCCCATTCCAATCCTGAGACCCTTCCTATAGCATGAGATGTGATATCCCAATGCTTCTACCAAACCTGAGACCCTTGCTGTAGCATGAGATGTGATATCCAACCCTTCCCATCCAATCCTGAGACCCTTCCGATAGCATGAGATGTGATATCTCAATGCTTCTAATACCAAACCTGAGACCCTCCCTATAGCGTGAGATGTGATATCAAAGTCCTTCCCATTCCAATCCTGATACCCTTCCTATAACATGAGATGTGATAGCCAACTCTTCCCATCCAATCCTGAGACCCTTCCTATAACATGAGATGTGATATCCAACACCTTCCCAATCCAATCCTGAGACCCTTCCGATAGCATGAGATGTGATATCTCAATGCTTCTAATACCAAACCTGAGACCCTCCCTATAGCCTGAGATGTGATATCAAAGTCCTTCCCATTCCAATCCTGATACCCTTCCTATAACATGAGATGTGATATCCAACTCCTTCCAAAGCCAACCTGTGACCCTTCTTATAGCATGAGATGCGATATCCAACTCCTTCCCAATCCAATCCTGAGACCCTTCCGATAGCATGAGATGTGATATCTTAATGCTTCTAGCAAACCTGAGACCTTCCCATGGCATGAGATGTGATATCAAACTCCTTCCCATTCCAATCCTGTGACTCTTCCTATAGCATGAGATGTGATATCCAACTCCTTCCCATTCTAATCCTGAGACCCGTCCTATACTATGAGATGTTATATTTCAATGCTTCTAATACCAAACCTGAGACTGTCCTATAACATGAGATGTTATATCCAAGTCCTTCCCATTTCAATCTTGAGACCCTTCATATAACATGAGATGTGATATCCAACTCCTTCCCATTCCAATCCTGAGACCCTTCCTATAGCATGAGATGTGATATCCCAATGCTTCTACCAAACCTGAAACCCTTCCTATAGCATGAGATGTGATATCCAACTCTTCCCATCCAATCCTGAGACCCTTCCTATAACATGAGATGTGATATCCAACTCCTTCCCAATCCAATCCTGAGACCCTTCCGATAGCATGAGATATATCTCAATGCTTCTAATATCAAACCTGAGACTCTTCCTATAACATGAGATGTGATATCCAAATCCTTCCCTTTCCAATCTTGAGACCCTTCCTATAACATGAGATGTGATATCCAACTCCTTCCCAATCCAATCCTGAGACACTTCCGATAGCATGAGATATGATATCTCAATGCTTCTAATACCAAACCACAGACCCGTCCTATAACTTGAGATGTGATATCCAAATCCTTCCCCTTCCAAACCTGAGACCCTTCCTTTAGCATGAGATGTGATACCCAACTCCTTCCCATTCCAATCCTGAGACCCTTCCTATGGCATGAGATGTGATATCCCAATGCTTCTACCAAACCTGAGACCCTTGCTATAGCATGAGATGTGACATCCAACTCTTCCCATCCAATCCTGAGACCCTTCCTATAACATGAGATGTGATATTCAACTCCTTCCCAATCCAATCCCAGACCCTTCCGATAACATGAGATGTGATATCTCAATGCTTCTAAAAACAAACCTGAGACCCTTCCTATAACATGAGATGTGTTATCCAAATCCTTCCCATTCCAATCCTGAGACCCTTGCTATAGCATGAGATGTGATATCCAAATCCTTCCCATTCCAATCCTGAGACCCTTCCTATAGCATGAGATGTGATATCCAACTCTTTCCCATTCCAATCCTGAGACCCGTCCTATACCATGAGATATGATATCTCAATGCTTCTAATACCAAACCTGAGACTGTCCTATAACATGAGAGGTGATATCTCAATGCTTCTAAGAAACCTGAGACCCTTCCCATAACATGAGATGTGATATCCAACTCCTTCCCAATCCAATCCTGAGACCCTTCCGATAGCATGAGATATGATATCTCAATGCTTCTAATACCAAACAACAGAACCGTCCTATGAATTGAGATGTGATATCCAAATCCTTCCCCTTCCAAACCTGAGACCCTTCCTTTAGCATGAGATGTGATATCCAATTCTTTCCCATTCCAATCCTGAGACCCGTCCTATACCATGAGATATGATATCTCAATGTTTCTAATACCAAACCTGAGACTGTCCTATAACATGAGATGTGATATCTCAATGCTTCTAATAACAAACCTGAGACCCTTCCTATAAGATGAGATGTGATATCCAAATCCTTCCCTTTCCAATCTTGAGACCCTTCCTATAACATGAGATGTGATATCCAACTCCTTCCCAATCCAATCCTGAGACACTTCTGATAGCATGAGATATGATATCTCAATGCTTCTAATACCAAACCACAGACCCGTCCTATAACTTGAGATGTGATATCCAAATCCTTCCCCTTCCAAACCTGAGACCCTTCCTTTAGCATGAGATGTGATATCCAACTCCTTCCCATTCCAATCCTGAGACCCTTCCTATAGCATGAGATGTGATATCCCAATGCTTCTACCAAACCTGAGACCCTTGCTATAGCATGAGATGTGACATCCAACTCTTCCATCCAATCCTGAGACCCTTCCTATAACATGAGATGTGATATCCAACTCCTTCCCAATCCAATCCTAGACCCTTCCGATAATATGAGATGTGATATCTCAATGCTTCTAATAACAAACCTGAGACCCTTCCTATAACATGAGGTGTGATATCCAAATCCTTCCCATTCCAATCCTGAGACCCTTCCTATAGCATGAGATGTGATATCCAACTCCTTCACATTCCAATCCTGAGACCCGTCCTATACCATGAGATATGATATCTCAATGCTTCTAATACCAAACCTGAGACTGTCCTATAACATGAGATGTGATATCTCAATGCTTCTAATAACAAACCTGAGACCCTTCCTATAACATGAGATGTGATATCCAAATCCTTCCCATTCCAATCCTGAGACCCTTCCTATAACATGAGATGTGATATCCAACTCCTACCCAATCCAATCCTGAGACCCGTCTAATACCATGAGATGTTATATCTCAATGCTTCTAATACCAAACCTGAGACTGTCCTATAACATGAGATGTGATATCTCAATGCTTCTAATAACAAACCTGAGACCCTTCCTATAACATGAGATGTGATGTCCAAGTCCTTCCCATTCCAATCCTGAGACCCTTCCTATAACATGAGATGTGATATCCAACTCCTTCCCAATCCAATCCTGAGACCCTTCCGATAGCATGAGATGTGATATCTTAATGCTTCTACCATACCTGAGACCTTTCAATGGCATGGGATGTGATATCAAACTCCTTCCCATTCCAATCCTGAGCCCCTTCCTATAGCATGAGATGTGATATCCAACTCCTTCCCATTCCAATCCTGAGACCCGTCCTATACCATGAGATGTGATATCCAACTCCTTCCCATTCCTATCCTGTGACCCTTCTTATAGCATGAGATGTGATATCTCAATGCTTCTAATACCAAACCTGAGACCCTCCCTATAGCATGAGATGTGATATCAAAGTCCTTCCCATTCCAATCCTGATACCCTTCCTATAACATGAGATGTGATAACCAACTCCTTCCAATTCCAACCTCTGACCCTTCCTATAGCATGAGATGGGATATCCAATTCCTTCCCAATCCAATCCTGAGACCCTTCCGATAGCATGAGATCTGATATCTTAATACTTCTAGCAAACCTGAGACCTTCCCATGGCATAGATGTGATATCAAACTCCTTCCCATTCCAATCCTGAGACCCGTCCTATACCATGAGATTTTATATCTCAATGCTTCTAATACCAAACATGAGACTGTCCTATAACATGAGATATGATATCTCAATGCTTCTAATACCAAACCACAGACCTGTCTTATAACTTGAGATGTGATATCCAAATCCTTCCCCTTCCAAACCTGAGACCCTTCCTTTAGCATGAGATGTGATATCCAACTCCTTCCCATTCCAATCCTGAGACCCTTCCTATAACATGAGATGTGATATCCAACTCCTTCCCATTCCTATCCTGAGACCCTTCCTATAACATGAGATGTGATATCCAACTCCTTCCCATTCCTATCCTGAGACCCTTCTGATAGCATGAGATGTGATATCTCAATGCTTCTAATACCAAACTTGAGACCCTCCCTATAGAAGGATGTGATATCAAAGTCCTCGCCATTCCAATCCTGATACCCTTCCTATAACATGAGATGTGATATCCAACTCCTTCCAATTCCAACCTGTGACCCTTCCTATAGCATGAGATGGGATATCCAACTCCTTCCCAATCCAATCCTGAGACCCTTCCGATAGCATGAGATGTGATATCTTAATGCTTCTACCAAACCTGAGACCTTCCTAAGGCATGAGATGTGATATCAAACTCCTTCCCATTCCAATCCTGAGACCCGACTTATACCATGAGATGTTATATCTCAATGCTTCTAATACCAAACCTGAGACTGTCCTATAACATGAGATGTGATATCTCAATGCTTCTAATAACAAACCTGAGACCCTTCCTATAACATGAGATGTGATGTCCAAGTCCTTCCCATTCCAATCCTGATACCCTTCCTATAACATGGGATGTGATATCCAACTCCTTCCCAATCCAATCCTGAGACCCTTCCGATAGCATGAGATGTGATATCTTAATGCTTCTACCATACCTGAGACCTTCCTATGGCATGAGATGTGATATCAAACTCCTTCCCATTCCAATCCTGAGACCCTTCCTATAGCATGAGATGTGATATCCAACTCCTTCCCATTCCAATCCTGAGACCCGTCCTATACCATGAGATGTGATATCACAATGCTTCTAATACCAAACCTGGGACTGTCCTATAACATGAGATGTGATATCTCAATGCTTCTAAGAAACTTGAGACCCTTCCCATAACATGAGATGTGATATCCAAATCCTTCCCAATCCAATCCTGAGACCCTTCCTATAACATGAGATGTGATATCCAACTCCTTCCCAATCCAATCCTGAGACCCTTCCGATAGCATGAGATATGATATCTCAATGCTTCTAATACCAAACAACAGACCCGTCCTATAAATTGAGATGTGATATCCAAATCCTTCCCCTTCCAAACCTGAGACCCTTCCTTTAGCATGAGATGTGATATCCAACTCTTTCCCATTCCAATCCTGAGACCCGTCCTATACCATGAGATATGATATCTCAATGCTTCTAATACCAAACCTGAGACTGTCCTATAACATGAGATGTGATATCTCAATGCTTCTAATAACAAACCTGAGAGCCTTCCTATAACATGAGATGTGATATCCAATTCATTCCCAATCCAATCCTAAGTTCCTTTCGATAGCATGAGATATGATATCTCAATGCTTCTAATACCAAACCACAGACCCGTCCCATAACTTGAGATGTGATATCCAAATCCTTCCCCTTCCAAACCTGAGACCCTTCCTTTAGCATGAGATGGGAAATCCAACTCCTTCCCATTCCAATCCTGAGACCCTTCCTATAGCATGAGATGTGATATCCCAATGCTTCTACCAAACCTGAGACCCTTCCTATAGCATGAGATGTGATATCCAACTCCTACCCATTCCAATCCTGAGACCCTTCCTATAGCATGAGATGTGATATCTCAATGCTATTAATACCAAACCTGAGATCCTTCCTATAACATGAGATGTGATATCCAACTCCTTCCAAATCCAATCCTGAGACCCTTCCGATAGCGTGAGATGTGATATCTCAATGCTTCTAATATCAAACCTGAGACCCTCCCTATAGCATGAGATGTGATATCCAACTCCTTCCCATTCCAATCCTGAGACCCGTCCTATACTATGAGATGTTATATCTCAATGCTTCTAATACCAAACCTGAGACTGTCCTATAACATGAGATGTGATATCTCAATGCTTCTAATAACAAACCTGAGACCCTTCCTATAACATGATATGTGATATCCAAATCCTTCCCTTTCCAATCTTGAGACCCTTCCTATAACATGAGATGTGATATCCAACTCCTTCCCAATCCTTAGACACTTCCGATAGCATGAGATATGATATCTCAATGCTTCTAATACCAAACCACAGACCCGTCCTATAACTTGAGATGTGATATCCAAATCCTTCCCCTTCCAAACCTGAGACCCTTCCTTTAGCATGAGATGTGATATCCAACTCCTTCCCATTCCAATCCTGAGACCCTTCCTATAGCATGAGATGTGATATCCCAATGCTTCTACCAAACCTGAGACCCTTGCTATAGCATGAGATGTGATATCCAACTCTTCCCAACCAATCCTGAGACCCTTCCTATAACATGAGATGTGATATCTAACTCCTTCCCAATCCAATCCTACACCCTTCCGATAGCATGAGATGTGATATCTCAATGCTTCTAATACCAAACCTGAGACTGTCCTATAACATGAGATGTGATATCTCAATACTTCTAATAACAAACCTGAGACCCTTCCTATAACATGAGATGTGATATCCAAATCCTTCCCATTCCAATCCTGAGACCCTTCCTATAGCATGAGATGTGATATCCAACTCCTTCACATTCCAATCCTGAGACCCGTCCTATACCATGAGATATGATATCTCAATGCTTCTAATACCAAACCTGAGACTGTCCTATAACATGAGATGTGATATCTCAATGCTTCTAATAACAAACCTGAGACCCTTCCTATAACATGAGATGTGATATCCAAATCCTTCCCATTCCAATCCTGAGACCCTTCCTATAACATGAGATGTGATATCCAACTCCTTCCCAATCCAATCCTGAGACCCGTCTTATACCATGAGATGTTATATCTCAATGCTTCTAATACCAAACCTGAGACTGTCCTATAACATGAGATGTGATATCTCAATGCTTCTAATAACAAACCTGAGACCCTTCCTATAACATGAGATTTGATGTCCAAGTCCTTCCCATTCCAATCCTGAGACCCTTCCGATAGCATGAGATGTGATATCTTAATGCTTCTACCATACCTGAGACCTTCCTATGGCATGAGATGTGATATCAAACTCCTTCCCATTCCAATCCTGAGACCCTTCCTATAGCATGAGATGTGATATCCAACTCCTTCCCATTCCAATCCTGAGACCCGTCCTATACCATGAGATGTGATATCACAATGCTTCTAATACCAAACCTGAGACTGTCCTATAACATGAGATGTGATATCTCAATGCTTCTAATAACAAACCTGAGACCCTTCCTATAACATGAGATGTGATATCCAAATCCTTCCCATTCCAATCCTGAGACCCTTCCTATAGCATGAGATGTGATATCCAATTCTTTCCCATTCCAATCCTGAGACCCGTCCTATACCCTGGGATATGATATATCAATGCTTCTAATACCAAACCTGAGACTGTCCTATAACATGAGAGGTGATATCTCAATGCTTCTAACAAACCTGAGACCCTTCCCATAACATGAGATGTGATATCCAAATCCTTCCCAATCCAATCCTGAGACCCTTCCTATAACATGAGATGTAATATCCAACTCCTTCCCAATCCAATCCTGAGACCCTTCCGATAGCATGAGATATGATATCTCAATGCTTCTAATACCAAACCACAGACCCGCCCTATAAATTGAGATGTGATATCCAAATCCTTCCCCTTCCAAACCTGAGACCCTTCCTTTAGCATGAGATGTGATATCCAACTCATTCCCATTCCAATCCTGAGACCCGTCCTATACCATGAGATATGATATCTCAATGCTTCTAATACCAAACCTGAGACTGTCCTATAACATGAGATGTGATATCTCAATGCTTCTAATAACAAACCTGAGACCCTTCCTATAACCTGAGATGTGATATCCAAATCCTTCCCATTCCAATCCTGAGACCCTTCCTATAACATGAGATGTGATATCCAACTCCTTCCCAATCCAATCCTGAGACCCGTCTTATACCATGAGATGTTATATCTCAATGCTTCTAATACCAAACCTGAGACTGTCCTATAACATGAGATGTGATATCCTAATGCTTCTAATAACAAACCTGAGACCCTTCCTATAACATGAGATGTGATGTCCAACTCCTTCCCAATCCAATCCTGAGACCCGTCTTATACCATGAGATGTTATATCTCAATGCTTCTAATACCAAACCTGAGACTGTCCTATAACATGAGATGTGATATCTTAATGCTTCTACCATACCTGAGACCTTCCTATGGCATGAGATGTGATATCAAACTCCTTCCCATTCCAATCCTGAGACCCTTCCTATAGCATGAGATGTGATATCCAACTCCTTCCCATTCCAATCCTGAGACCCGTCCTATACCATGAGATGTGATATCACAATGCTTCTAATACCAAACCTGAGACTGTCCTATAACATGAGATATGATATCTCAATGCTTCTAATACCAAACCACAGACCCGTCCTATAAATTGAGATGTGATATCCAAATCCTTCCCCTTCCAAACCTGAGACCCTTCCTTTAGCATGAGATGTGATATCCAACTCTTTCCCATTCCAATCCTGAGACCCGTCCTATACCATGAGATATGATATCTCAATGCTTCTAATACCAAACCTGAGACTGTCCTATAACATGAGATGTGATATCTCAATGCTTCTAATAACAAACCTGAGAGCCTTCCTATAACATGAGATGTGATATCCAATTCATTCCCAATCCAATCCTAAGTTCCTTTCGATAGCATGAGATATGATATCTCAATGATTCTAATACCAAACCACAGACCCGTCCCATAACTTGAGATGTGATATCCAAATCCTTCCCCTTCCAAACCTGAGACCCTTCCTTTAGCATGAGATGGGAAATCCAACTCCTTCCCATTCCAATCCTGAGACCCTTCCTATAGCATGAGATGTGATATCCCAATGCTTCTACCAAACCTGAGACCCTTCCTATAGCATGAGATGTGATATCCAACTCCTACCCATTCCAATCCTGAGACCTTTCCTATAGCATGAGATGTGACATCTCAATGCTATTAATAGCAAACCTGAGATCCTTCCTATAACATGAGATGTGATATCCAACTCCTTCCAAATCCAATCCTGAGACCCTTCCGATAGCGTGAGATGTGATATCTCAATGCTTCTAATATCAAACCTGAGACCCTCCCTATAGCATGAGATGTGATATCCAACTCCTTCCCATTCCAATCCTGAGACCCGTCCTATACTATGAGATGTTATATCTCAATGCTTCTAATACCAAACCTGAGACTGTCCTATAACATGAGATGTGATATCTCAATGCTTCTAATAACAAACCTGAGACCCTTCCTATAACATGATATGTGATATCCAAATCCTTCCCTTTCCAATCTTGAGACCCTTCCTATAACATGAGATGTGATATCCAACTCCTTCCCAATCCAATCCTTAGACACTTCCGATAGCATGAGATATGATATCTCAATGCTTCTAATACCAAACCACAGACCCGTCCTATAACTTGAGATGTGATATCCAAATCCTTCCCCTTCCAAACCTGAGACCCTTCCTTTAGCATGAGATGTGATATCCAACTCCTTCCCATTCCAATCCTGAGACCCTTCCTATAGCATGAGATGTGATATCCCAATGCTTCTACCAAACCTGAGACCCTTGCTATAGCATGAGATGTGATATCCAACTCTTCCCAACCAATCCTGAGACCCTTCCTATAACATGAGATGTGATATCTAACTCCTTCCCAATCCAATCCTACACCCTTCCGATAGCATGAGATGTGATATCTCAATGCTTCTAATACCAAACCTGAGACTGTCCTATAACATGAGATGTGATATCTCAATGCTTCTAATAACAAACCTGAGACCCTTCCTATAACATGAGATGTGATATCCAAATCCTTCCCATTCCAATCCTGAGACCCTTCCTATAGCATGAGATGTGATATCCAACTCCTTCACATTCCAATCCTGAGACCCGTCCTATACCATGAGATATGATATCTCAATGCTTCTAATACCAAACCTGAGACTGTCCTATAACATGAGATGTGATATCTCAATGCCTCTAATAACAAAGCTGAGACCCTTCCTATAACATGAGATGTGATATCCAAATCCTTCCCATTCCAATCCTGAGACCCTTCCTATAACATGAGATGTGATATCCAACTCCTTCCCAATCCAATCCTGAGACCCGTCTTATACCATGAGATGTTATATCTCAATGCTTCTAATACCAAACCTGAGACTGTCCTATAACATGAGATGTGATATCTCAATGCTTCTAATAACAAACCTGAGACCCTTCCTATAACATGAGATGTGATGTCCAAGTCCTTCCCATTCCAATCCTGAGACCCTTCCGATAGCATGAGATGTGATATCTTAATGCTTCTACCATACCTGAGACCTTCCTATGGCATGAGATGTGATATCAAACTCCTTCCCATTCCAATCCTGAGACCCTTCCTATAGCATGAGATGTGATATCCAACTCCTTCCCATTCCAATCCTGAGACCCGTCCTATACCATGAGATGTGATATCACAATGCTTCTAATACCAAACCTGAGACTGTCCTATAACATGAGATGTGATATCTCAATGCTTCTAATAACAAACCTGAGACCCTTCCTATAACATGAGATGTGATATCCAAATCCTTCCCATTCCAATCCTGAGACCCTTCCTATAGCATGAGATGTGATATCCAATTCTTTCCCATTCCAATCCTGAGACCCGTCCTATACCATGAGATATGATATATCAATGCTTCTAATACCAAACCTGAGACTGTCCTATAACATGAGAGGTGATATCTCAATGCTTCTAACAAACCTGAGACCCTTCCCATAACATGAGATGTGATATCCAAATCCTTCCCAATCCAATCCTGAGACCCTTCCTATAACATGAGATGTAATATCCAACTCCTTCCCAATCCAATCCTGAGACCCTTCCGATAGCATGAGATATGATATCTCAATGCTTCTAATACCAAACCACAGACCCGCCCTATAAATTGAGATGTGATATCCAAATCCTTCCCCTTCCAAACCTGAGACCCTTCCTTTAGCATGAGATGTGATATCCAACTCATTCCCATTCCAATCCTGAGACCCGTCCTATACCATGAGATATGATATCTCAATGCTTCTAATACCAAACCTGAGACTGTCCTATAACATGAGATGTGATATCTCAATGCTTCTAATAACAAACCTGAGAGCCTTCCTATAACATGAGATGTGATATCCAATTCATTCCCAATCCAATCCTGAGACCCTTTCGATAGCATGAGATATGATATCTCAATGCTTCTAATACCAAACCACAGACCCGTCCCATAACTTGAGATGTGATATCCAAATCCTTCCCCTTCCAAACCTGAGACCCTTCCTTTAGCATGAGATGTGAAATCCAACTCCTTCCCATTCCAATCCCTGAGACCCTTCCTATAGCTGTCAGCTGTACTCCTACTTTCTTCTAACTTCACCCCTGATCCCCCTCTATCTTCAATACCTTCCTGCTCACCTTGGGGTATCTTTTCCGGTTCAGCTCCGAATCTCCTTTTCCAGACTTCCTGTTCTCTGGTATGATGATATGACCTACCCCGAGAGGAAGCCACCCTGCCCCTCAAACTCGGGGCAAAAAGGGGGCCCCCGAACCGGGGTAGACCGGTGTAGGGGAAAAAGCCTAAAAGGCACAAAAAACCCCTTCTTTGCAGGTCAGTAGTGGTTCTGGTCTGGACTGCAGGGCATATCAGGAGTATGTCGATAGCGAAGCTTGAGGGGTCCACTTAAATAGGGCAGAGGCAGGAGTGTATACCTAGGAAGGCAGAACGGCAAGCAGAGAAAGGAGCCAGTAGGGAACGCGACACAATGAGAGAGCATAAGAAGGGGATCCCAGTAGTCAATGAGGGAGAGAAACAAAGGGAGAGGACGAGGAACGGAAGGAGGAACAAGAGAGGGAGGAGAGAAGCAACAAGGGGAATGCGGTGGCGACAGCCACGGAAAGGAAAACTGCAGCGTACCAACCCGGAGCCTGACGCGAAGGTTGCAACGCGCGGGCTTCCGGGTTGGGTGACGTTAAATAGGCTCCGCCGGGGAAGCGCGGAGAAAACTAGACCGCTGGATGTGGACGCCGTCAGCGTGACGGCCAATTCAATGGCCGCCCCATCGCCAGCGTCTCCACAGCCGCCAACGGCGGCCGAGCGTGACAGTATGCCCCCCTCCAAGGCTGGTTCCCCCGGGCTTACCCGGATGAGCTCGGTGAAAACTCCTGACCATTCTGGGAGCATGAATATAGGATTTAGGCTCCCAGGAGTCCTCTGAACTAGGGTAATTCCTCCAGGAAACCAGGTATTCCAACCTGCCTTTGCGATATCTGGAATCACGAATGGCTGATACCTCATATTCTTTGGGCAGGTTCTTGGCATTATTGGACAATCCAACAGCCTTCTTAACTGAGATATGGGGATCAACAGGCCGAAGGAGGGATGAGTGAAAGACCGGGTGTACCCGGTGCATGGATTTGGGAAGCTGTAATTTATAGGCCACAGGATTGATCTTCTTGATGATCTTATAGGGCCCTACAAATCGGGGGGTCAATTTGGTCGAATGCACCCATCTAGGCAGGAATCGGGTTGATAACCAAACTCGATCACCCTCCTTCCAATCAGGGCAAGGCAAGCGAGACCGATCAGCAAAAACCTTATACCTATGCCTAGTGGAAGCCAAACTCCGTCGAGCGGTAGAATGTGCGGTAGTTATGCGATCCAAGGTAGATTCAATAGTAGGTATATTAGAAGGTGAGGGAAACACAGGAAGTATACTACGAGGGTGAACCCCATAGGAGCAGAAAAAGGGGCTAAGACCCGTAGCCGAATGTACTGTGTTGTTGTAGGCGAATTCTGCCGTGGGCAGAAGGCTAACCCAATTGTCCTGATTCTTGTTGATGTAACACCTGAGGTACTGCTCGAGGGAGGCGTTAATTCGCTCCGTCTGGCCATTGGTCTGGGGGTGAAAGCCAGATGATAAGGCCCTTTCTATCCCTAGTCGGTGGCATAGGGCTCCCCAAAATCGAGATGTGTATTGAGTGCCTCTATCAGAGATTATCTTATCAGGAAGACCATGGAGTCTGAATATGTCCCTAAGAAAAACTTCCGCCATCTGGGGGGCAGATGGTATTCCTGGTAATGCAGAAAAATGTGCCATCTTAGTAAACGTGTCTATGGTAACCATGAGACAAGTCGAACCCTGGGACACTGGCAAGTCTACAATGAAGTCTGTAGAAATTTGAGTCCAGGGTCTGTTGGGTAATTCTGGTTGAGTCAATAACCCATAGGGTTTGCAGGTGGTATTCTTATTCTGTGCGCACACCATACACGTTCTACAGTGTCTTCTCACATCCTGAGATAGTGATGGCCAAAAGAATGAGCGAGAGATCAACTCTGTGGTTCCTTTAACTCCTCTATGGCCAGCTGTCATATGGTTATGGCCCCAATCCAGTACCTTCCGCTGTAGGATTTCGGAGGGAACATACAAACGCTGTCCCACTAGCAAAAGTCCTTCCGACCAACCTATTTGTGAGCGCAGACTCCCAGGTATTGAGGTGACTAAGTCCGGTCTGGTTACCATCTTGATTTCTTGCAGAAAGGAAGAAACTAATCCCACAATCCTGTTTCGAGGAAACAGAGGGTTTCCGATTGGGGGGGTGAGATGCTCGAAAGACTGTCTTCTGGATAGGGCATCGGCCAAGCAATTCTGAGTGCCTGGTATGTAGGTTATCACAAAATCATACTGGCTAAAGAAATGCGCCCACCGGGCCTGCCTGGAGTTGACACACTCCATACTTCCGAGTACCTTTAGGTTCTTATGGTCCGTGCGTAACACGAAAGGATGGGTACCGCCTTGGAGTAGGTGTCTCCATTCTTCACAGGCGACTTTGAGGGCCAAAAGTTCTTTTTCTATCACAGAGTAATTCCTTTGACTAGCTGAAAGGGTTTTAGAGAGATAGGCTACGGGATGCTCTGTGCCATCCTTAAGTTGAAGGAGAACAGCTCCCAATGCGTGGGCCGAAGCGTCTGCCTCGACTATGAAGGGCTGGTCCTGATCCGGTTGAGACAGAATCGGAGCGGAGCAGAATCTTCCTTTCAGATCTAAAAAGGCTTGGTTGGCCGATTCCGACCAAAAGAAAGGTTTGGTATCCTTTTTCAGGAGGGCGGTGATTGAAAGAACTATCTGTGAGAAGTGAATGATAAATTTTCTATAAAAATTAGCTAACCCCAAAAACCGTTGGACGTCTTTTTGGGATGCTGGAACTGGCCAATCCAGGATGGCAGATACCTTCCTGGGATCCATACTGATTCCTTCTTGAGAGAGGATGTATCCTAAGTATGGAATAGAAGGTTGGTAGAAGAGACATTTCTCAAGCTTGACCAATAGCTGTTGCGAGCGTAGTCGCTGGAATACTGTCCGAAGATGACACACGTGTTCGGAATTGGTCTTTGAAAACACCAAGATGTCATCCAAATAAACTATGACACTACAATATAGCAGATCGGAAAACAGGCGATCCATAAAGCGTTGGAATATGGCGGGTGCGTTTACCAGGCCGAATGGCATCACCCGATACTCAAAAAGGCCAAACGGGGTCCGAAAAGCAGTCTTCCATTCATCCCCCTTTCTAATTCGCAGGTGTCATACCTCAAGGAACCTGGCGGCTGTGGACTAAATGGAAGCTGCGTCCTCCATTACTGGTTCCTTTACGTACAACGAAACGCAGAGTACGAGTTTAGTCTTTTTAATGCATTCCGACGCCCGTTTATAAGCCGCTCACTTCCGGGGTCGGATGCGTTGCAACGAACAGTTATTCCTGATCGCCTGCGCTTTCGTACTCCTTGTACTCGCTCTTCAGAGTTTTGCCCTATCTTTCTCGCCTCGCTTTCCTCCCGTCCTTGCCCTTGGTATTTCCACCATTTCTCTTCGCCTCCGTTCCTTACCCTTATCCTTCTACCTTCCGCTCCCTTCTTCCTCCAGTCCCGTCCTCCCATCTGGTGTTCCTTTACTTCAGCCTTACCTCCCTCCATTTCCTCCTTCCAGTCTTACCTACGAGTTTACCCGTGTATCGACCACATTCTGTGTAACGGATTGCCTTGCCTTATCCCAGTGACTTTGTTGTTCTTCCTGTGTACCGACTCCTGCTTGCCTACGGACTGCCTGCCATTTCCTGTACTGGACCTACCCTAGTTGGTCCGGAGATTCCGAGTTCACTCATTTCTTCAGTTGAAACATTCCTTTCTGGGGTTTTTTATGCCGCCGGCTTTTTCCCCACCATATTACGGCTGAGGAGGGTAGCCACAGTTCACCCATTGGGTGTCACTGTGGCGTCCTTTCACGGTCGTCCTTCCCTGCAAAAAAAAAAGGGAAAGAATCGCACACAAGACAATCCGAAGCTTGCTTCACATCGAAAGATCAGAGGTGAGGAGGAAGGGGAGGACAGGGGATCAGACTCTTCACAAGCAGAGGAAGAATTCTCTGACAGATTGCAACGCCTGCAAATCCCTATGGCTACTCCACAACAGGTGCAGGAGTTAGTGGCAGCGGTCCAGAGCCTGAACTTAGAAGTTCAAAATCTTAAGGGCGCTAATGCCGCCTTACAGCAGAGGATGGCGGAACGGGACCCACCTACCTCGGATCTTCCTCCCTTGCCCTTAGTCTCGGGGAAGTTTGAAGGGACGCCCAAGAATTTGAAAGAGTTCTTGGATGCTTGTAACTTACATTTTTCATTCCGTTCCCATGCATTTGCTTCCGGACACGCTAAGGTCGGATTCATGATTACTCACATGTCAGGTAATGCTCTGGCCTGGGCTACCCCACTGGTCAACAGAGCAGATCCCGTGTTACAAGACTATGAAGCTTTCAAGACATTGATGAAGCAGACCTTCCTACGTACTGAGAGTACGTATTTGGCCTCGGAGGACCTGTTGGACATTAGACAAGGGAACTCCGACTTAATGTCCTACATCACGTTGTTCAAACAAATAGCCACTGAGGCGGGCTGGCAAGAACAGGCACAATACGCCATATTCCGGAGAGGTCTACGAGAAGAACTCAAAGACGAACTAGCAAGCATAGAAAGACCTCTCACCTTTACAGATCTCATCACAGCTACATTGCGAATTGATTTCCGATTAACCGAACGACGAGCAGAGCGTCGAAAGACAAAGATGGGGATCCCTATACCTCCTGTTTCCCTCCCTCTGACATCACCTTCCTCGACACGCTCCACGCGAGAAGAACCTATGCAGATAGGCACGACTCGTGCCCCTCTCACGGTGGAAGAACGCAGAAGAAGACGGGAAGGAAGTCTGTGTATGTACTGTGGATCTTCGACGCATTTACTTCGAGACTGCCCAGATGTACCCCCGAGACGCTCGGGAAACGGGCACCCTCGGTAAGTTTGGGGACTCACTACCGAGGGATGAGTCCTAGTCCCTTTGTGACCCTTTCAATCACTACATTGGAAGGAAGTAATGATGACCGACTCATGGTGATGGCAGTTACCCTACTTATCGGCAAGACCTCCATTCAGACCCAGGCTCTTCTGGATTGTGGGGCCGCTGGCAATTTCATAGACACTCAGTGGGCAGAAAGCCACGGACTCATCCGAGTAGCCAAGACCGAAGATCAGAAAGTGGAAGGTGTTGATGGAGAACCTTTAAGCTCAGGCCTGATTACTCATTCCACAGAGATCCTCACTGTGTGCATCATGGAACATTCTGAACGTCTATCCTTTGACATTATCCGAGCAGCACACTTCCCTCTCATTCTGGGCATAGGTTGGCTCCGTCGACACAACCCTTCTATAGATTGGACCAGTAACCTTTTAAGTTTTCACTCCACCTTCTGTAAAAAGAACTGTCTGCCCAAACCTACCTTTACTACTATCCAAACCACCAACGGTACAGAATCAAAGACAATACATTGTTTACCTTCCTTTCTCAATGAATACACTGATGTAGTTACAGAGAAAATACCTCTTGAGCTTCCTCCTCACAGACCTGAAGATTGCAAAATTGATCTACATCCGGGGGCTTTGGTCCCTTTTTGTCGTATGTTTTCTTTGACACTCCAAGAAAGAAGATATCTGCGAGAATACCTTGATAAGAATCTGGCCAATGACCTGATCAGGCCTTCTAGATCTCCTGCTGGTGCCTCTTTATTTTTTATTCCCAAGAAAGACACACTAGAACTGCGTCCGTGTATCGATTACAGGGGACTAAACAAGGTAACTACAAAAGACAGGTATCCCATGCCACTCATCTCAGAAATCATTCACGCCGTTCAGTCGGCCACAATATTTACTAAACTAGATTTACGGAACGCATATCATTTGCTTCGTATTCACTCTGGAGATGAGTGGAAGACTGCGTTTAGGACCCCCTTTGGACTTTATGAATATCAAGTAATGCCGTTTGGCCTTGTCAATGCCCCTTCCATTTTCCAACGCTTCATGGACAGACTTTTTTCTGATCTCTTGGGTCATTCAGTACTCATCTACCTAGATGATATCCTTGTTTTCTCTCGCACACAAGAAGAACATGTCGCCCACGTCCTGGAGGTATTCCACAGGTTGCAAAAAAACCATCTTTCAGTTAAACTTGAAAAATGTGTCTTTTCGGCGAAATCCATTTCCTACTTAGGTTACATCCTTTCCTCAGAGGGCATTGCAATGGACCCTCAAAAAGTCAATTCCATCCTTGACTGGCCATCCCCTAAGACGGTTAAGGACATTCAGAGATTTCTTGGCCTTTCTAACTTCTATCGAAAATTCATCCCAAATTTCTCTCTACAGGTACTTCCTATGACCACTCTTCTGAAGAAATCCTCCTCTCCGTTTCAATGGTCTCCTCAGGCGGAGAGGAGTTTTCAACAACTAAAACAGACCTTTTGTTCAGCTCCTGTCCTGAGACAACCCGATCAGCACAGTCCTTTCATCGTGGAGACTGACGCCTCTTCAGCCGCTGTAGGAGCGGTCTTACTACAAGAACACCATGGTAAGGAACACCCGGTGTCCTATTTCTCCAAAACCCTGAACATCAGTCAACGGAATTACTCAGTTATAGAGCGAGAGTTACTCGCAATGAAACTAGCCTGTGCTGAATGGCGTCACCTCCTCCAAGGTGGGGAACATCCTTTTACCCTTCAGACTGATCACAAAAATCTGCAAGTGTTACGTCAATTTGAGTGCTGTAACACTAGGCAGGCAAGATGGGCGCATTTCTTTGCCCAGTTTGACTTCGAGATCACCTATATCCCAGGTGAACAAAACCTGGTAGCTGATGCCCTGTCCCGGCGCAGTGATTATCTATCTGAATCGGAATCCACAAAGGAGTTGATGTTTCCTAGAACACAAAGAATTGGAGTTGTTTCTACCTTTTTACAACGTGTCAGGGACAATTCAAGAGGAAGATTCGAGGATGAAATGCATGACAACCGGTCGGAGTATGTCATTAAAGACAGACTTTATCTGGTAAAAGATAAATTGTACGTACCCACGCCAGCATTAAGGAAGACGGCGTTATCCTGGTGTCATGACTCAAAGTTTGCCGGACATCGTGGTATTCGTTGTACACAGGATTTTCTAATACGACACTTCTTCTGGCCCAACATGAGAGAAGATACCAAACAATATGTACAGTCTTGTACCACCTGCCTTCGGAACAAATCCACCACGCAACGACCCCTGGGATTATTGGAACCCTGTGCCATTCCTACGGGTCCTTGGTCCACTATATCTACTGATTTCATCGTTGACTTACCAGAGTCACAAGGTTGTACCTGTATCATGGTGGTAATTGATTCTTTCACAAAGTTGGCACATTTCTCACCCTTGCCCAAAGTACCTTCTGCCTCCAGTATGGCGGAAATATTCCTGAAGGACATATTCAGGTTACATGGTCTACCCACTAAAATCATTTCGGATAGAGGCAGCCAGTATACATCCCATTTCTGGTCCGCTCTCTGTAAAGGTTTGGGTATAGAGAGGGCCCTCACCTCGGGATTCCATCCACAATCCAACGGACAGACAGAACGCCTTAACGGGACATTAGAACAGTATCTCCGGTGTTTCGTTAACCAACAGCAAGACAATTGGGTCCAGATACTTCCTATGGCAGAATTTTCCTATAATCACGCCAAACACTCTGCCCTCGGAATTAGCCCTTTTTTCTGCACTTATGGTTACCATCCCCGCACCTTACTTCCATTAGTTGACATAGAGGGTTCTGTTCCTTCGGCCGAGGTCTCATTGGCAACTATCCGAGAGGCACATAACCAAGCTAGGCTGGGATTGAGGGAGGCCCAAGAAAGAAATAGGACCCAAGCAGATAAACGCCGCAGACCAGTTCCGGAATGGGGTGTTGGTTCTAAAGTACTCCTGTCAACCAAATTCCTACCACGTTGGGTACATCCTTCAAAACTATCCCCGAGATATATTGGGCCCTACAAAATCTCTCGGGTTATAAACCCTGTGGCCTTTCGTCTTCAGCTACCATCAAGCTTACGCCGCGTTCATCCGGTATTCCACGCTTCTCAACTAAAATCTTTTGTTGAAGATAGATGGACCCGAAAGACAAGCCACAACTCTGTACCCAACGACCCTTCTAATGATATCTATGAGGTGGCCCAGATATGTGACTCCCGGTATCATAGAGGACGCTTAGAATACTTGATTCGTTGGAAAGGATACCCTATTTCAGAAAACACCTGGGAACCTAAATCACATTTGAATACCCCCTTGCTGTTGTTCAAGTTCCATCGCAATAATCCGAGCAAGCCAGGAGGCGTGGACCTTAGGAGGGGGCATACTGTCATACCTCAAGGAACCTGGCGGCTGTGGACTAAATGGAAGCTGCGTCCTCCATTACTGGTTCCTTTACGTACAACGAAACGCAGAGTACGAGTCTAGTCTTTTTAACGCATTCCGACGCCCGTTTATAAGCCGCTCACTTCCGGGGTCGGATGCGTTGCAACGAACAGTTATTCCTGATCGCCTGCGCTTTCGTACTCCTTGTACTCGCTCTTCAGAGTTTTGCCCTATCTTTCTCGCCTCGCTTTCCTCCCGTCCTTGCCCTTGGTATTTCCACCATTTCTCTTCGCCTCCGTTCCTTACCCTTATCCTTCTACCTTCCGCTCCCTTCTTCCTCCAGTCCCGTCCTCCCATCTGGTGTTCCTTTACTTCAGCCTTACCTCCCTCCATTTCCTCCTTCCAGTCTTACCTACGAGTTTACCCGTGTATCGACCACATTCTGTGTAACGGATTGCCTTGCCTTATCCCAGTGACTTTGTTGTTCTTCCTGTGTACCGACTCCTGCTTGCCTACGGACTGCCTGCCGTTTCCTGTACTGGACCTACCCTAGTTGGTCCGGAGATTCCGAGTTCACTCATTTCTTCAGTTGAAACATTCCTTTCTGGGGTTTTTTATGCCGCCGGCTTTTTCCCCACCATATTACGGCTGAGGAGGGTAGCCACAGTTCACCCATTGGGTGTCACTGTGGCGTCCTTTCACGGTCGTCCTTCCCTGCAAAAAAAAAAGGGAAAGAATACGCACACAAGACAATCCGAAGCTTGCTTCACATCGAAAGATCAGAGGTGAGGAGGAAGGGGAGGACAGGGGATCAGACTCTTCACAAGCAGAGGAAGAATTCTCTGACAGCAGGAGATGATAGGCACTGCGAAGGTCCAATTTAGAAAATATTGTGGAACCCTGGACTGCTTCCAATATGTCAGCTATCAGGGGCATTGGGTATCTGTCTCGAATTGTGACCTTGTTCAGGCCCCGGTAATCAATACAGGGCCTTAGTTCAGAAGTATCTTTCTTAGGTATGAAGAAGAGAGATGCACCTGCCGGTGATTTGGAAGGTCGAATAAGGCCATTAACTAAATGGGAATCCAAATATTTACGAAGGGCCCTCTTTTCCGTAAGAGACAAGGAGAACATGCGACTGAATGGCACCAGGGCATCAGGTAGCAACTCGATGACACAGTCTTCCGGCCGATGTGGGGGTAGTTCCAAAACTGAGTTGTCCTTGAAGAGGTCAGAAAATTTGGTCAATTCTTGAGGAACTTTACAAATCTCGTTTACCCCTTGTTGTAGAGGAGTAAGGACCTGTACCGGCTCTTCTGCGGGATGGATACCGCAATTGTGTTTACAGTATGAGGAAGTGAAGGCCAAAGTGTTCTGTGTCCAATCTATTAGCGGATTATGCATCCTCAGCCAAGAGATTCCAAGTATTACTGGGAAATGTGCTGCTCGAATTAAATCGAACTGTAACTGTTCCGAATGGTGAAAGATGCGAACCATCATGGTTTCGGTGGAGTGGGTGATAGGACCTGATGAAAGCGGAGACCCATCGACTCCTTCCACCTTCTGGACTTCCTCCCTTTGTACAAGTGTTAGCCCGTGTTTGTGTGCCCACGTAGTATCCATAAACACTCCTGCAGCGCCACAATCCAACAAGGCCATGGTGGTAAGGACTTCCGTCGGGGTAGTCAATTGGATGGGAACTGCCATAAGACGTGAGTCCAGCGTAGTTGGATGTGACGTCACTGTCACTGTAAGATAGGGACTAAAAGTCCGACCTCGTTCACTCGTCCCCTTTAGTTCCGAGGTCGTTTGTTTCCCGACCGCCTTGGCGGTACTTCTGAGCAATTTCGAAGCAGGTGGGAATCCGAGCCACAATACATACAAAGTCCCAATTCTCTACGGCGTCTTCTCTCTTCAGATGACAAAGGAGTTCTGGTAGACCCAAGCTGCATAGGTTCTTCCTTGTTGCTGGGGTGAGCTAGAGAAGGTAGTGAATGGGTGCCTTGAGGAAGGGAGATAGGGGACTTATACTTCCTTCTCTCTGCCTTACGTTCACTCAAACGATACTCAATCTGGGTGACTATGGAAAACAAATCCGACAGGGTTGTTGGACGAGCTATTCTTGCCAATTCGTCCTTGATCTCCTCCTTCAGTCCACGACGGAACACAGTATACTGGGCCTGTTCTGGCCATCCTGCGGTGGAAGCCAAGCGCTTAAACGTGGAGATATACGTCAACAGGTCACTGGAACCCTGGTGAACATCCAATAGCTCTTCTGCTGCTACATGGACTATCTCGTCCTGTTCAAAGGTCTGGCGCAATAAGGTCATAAATCCACCAAAATTACTTATCACAGGATCATTGTTTGACACCAGGGGAGTGACCCAAGCTAAGGCGTTCCCTGTCATGTTGGAAACCATAAATCCCACCTTGGTGTGATCAGTTGAAAACAGACTAGGTCTGAACGTGAAATACATAGAACATGCTTCCAGGAATTCTTTGAGGCGCCTTGGGGTTCTGTCAAACTTGCCAGTAGATAAGGCCATGGGAGGCAAATCATGATCCCTGGGTTCTCGTGAAGTGATCATTTGTCTCAAGGTTAGATTATCAGCCTTAACGTTCTGTAGTTCAACGTTCAAGGCCTGAACTGCGGCCACTAACTCCTGTACCTGTTCAGGGGTGGCCATTGTTACTTCCAGGCGTTGCAATCTGTCAGCTGTACTCCTACTTTCTTCTAACTTCACCCCTGATCCCCCTCTATCTTCAATACCTTCCTGCTCACCTTGGGGTATCTTTTCCGGTTCAGCTCCGAATCTCCTTTTCCAGACTTCCTGTTCTCTGGTATGATGATATGACCTACCCCGAGAGGAAGCCACCCTGCCCCTCAAACTCGGGGCAAAAAGGGGGCCCCCGAACCGGGGTAGACCGGTGTAGGGGAAAAAGCCTAAAAGGCACAAAAAACCCCTTCTTTGCAGGTCAGTAGTGGTTCTGGTCTGGACTGCAGGGCATATCAGGAGTATGTCGATAGCGAAGCTTGAGGGGTCCGCTTAAATAGGGCAGAGGCAGGAGTGTATACCTAGGAAGGCAGAACGGCAAGCAGAGAAAGGAGCCAGTAGGGAACGCGACACAATGAGAGAGCATAAGAAGGGGATCCCAGTAGTCAATGAGGGAGAGAAACAAAGGGAGAGGACGAGGAACGGAAGGAGGAACAAGAGAGGGAGGAGAGAAGCAACAAGGGGAATGCGGTGGCGACAGCCACGGAAAGGAAAACTGCAGCGTACCAACCCGGAGCCTGACGCGAAGGTTGCAACGCGCGGGCTTCCGGGTTGGGTGACGTTAAATAGGCTCCGCCGGGGAAGCGCGGAGAAAACTAGACCGCTGGATGTGGACGCCGTCAGCGTGACGGCCAATTCAATGGCCGCCCCATCGCCAGCGTCTCCACAGCCGCCAACGGCGGCCGAGCGTGACAATAGCATGATATGTGATATCCCAATGCTTCTACGAAACCTGAGACCCTTCCTATAGCATGAGATGTGATATCCAACTCCTTCCCATTCCATTCCTGAGACCCTTCCTATAGCATGAGATGTGATATCTCAATGCTATTAATACCAAACCGGAGATCCTTCCTATAACATGAGATGTGATATCCAACTCCTTCCCAATCCAATCCTGAGACCCTTCCTATAGCATGAGATGTGATATCTCAATGCTTCTAATATCAAACCTGGGACCCTCCCTAAAGCATGAGATGTGATATCCAACTCCTCCCCATTCCAATCCTGAGACCCGTCCTATACTATGAGATGTTATATCTCAATGCTTCTAATACCAAACCTGAGACGGTCCTATAACATGAGATGTGATATCTCAATGCTTCTAATAACAAACCTGAGACCCTTCCTATAACATGAGATGTGATATCCAAATCCTTCCCATTCCAATCTTGAGACCCTTCCTATAACATGAGATGTGATATCCAACTCCTTCCCAATCCAATCCTGAGACCCTTCCGATAGCATGAGATATGATATCTCAATGCTTCTAATACCAAACCACAGACCCGTCCTATAACTTGAGATGTGATATCCAAATACTTCCCCTTCCAAACCTGAGACCCTTCCTTTAGCATGAGATGTGATATCCAACTCCTTCCCATTCCAATCCTGAGACCCTTCCTATAGCATGAGATGTGATATCCCAATGCTTCTACCAAACCTGAGACCCTTGCTGTAGCATGAGATGTGATATTCAACTCTTCCCATCCAATCCTGAGACCCTTCATATAACATGATTTGTGATATCCAACTCCTTCCCAATCCAATCCTGAGACCATTCCGATAGCATGAGATGTGATATCTCAATGCTTCTAATACCAAACCTGAGACCCTCCCTATAGCGTGAGATGTGATATCAAAGTCCTTCCCATTCCAATCCTGATACCCTTCCTATAACATGAGATGTGATATCCAACTCCTTCCAATTCCAACCTGTGACCCTTCCTATAGCATGAGATGCGATATCCAACTCCTTCCCAATCCAATCCTGAGACCCTTCCGATAGCATGAGATGTGATATCTTAATGCTTCTAGCAAACCTGAGACCTTCCCATGGCATGAGATGTGATATCAAACTCCTTCCCATTCCAATCCTGAGACCCTTCCTATAGCATGAGATGTGATATCCAACTCCTTCGCATTCCAATCCTGAGACATGTCCTATACTATGAGATGTTATATCTCAATGCTTCTAATACCAAACCTGAGACTGTCCTATAACATGAGATGTGATATCTCAATGCTTCAAATAACAAACCTGAGACCCTTCCTATAACATGAGATGTGATATCCAAGTCCTTCCCATTCCAATCTTGAGACCCTTCCTATAACATGAGATGTGATATCCAACTCCTTCCCAATCCAATCCTGAGACCCTTCTGATAGCATGAGATATGATATCTCAATGCTTCTAATACAAATCCACAGACCCGTCCTATAACTTGAGATGTGATATCCAAATCCTTCCCCTTCCAAACCTGAGACCCTTCTTTTATCATGAGATGGGATATCCAACTCCTTCCCAATCCAATCCTGAGACCCTTCCGTTAGCATGAGATGTGATATCTTAATGCTTCTACTATACCTGAGATCTTCCTATGGCATGAGATGTGATATCAAACTCCTTCCCATTCCAATCCTGAGACCTTTCCTATAGCATGAGATATGATATCCAACTCCTTCCCATTCCAATCCTGAGACCCGTCCGATACCATGAGATGTGATATCTCAATGCTTCTAATACCAAACCTGAGACTATCCTATAACATGAGATGTGATATCTCAATGCTTCTAATAACAAACCTGAGACCCTTCCTATAACATGAGATGTGATATCCAAATCCTTCCCATTCCAATCGTGAGACCCTTCCTTTAGCATGAGATGTGATATCCAACTCTTTCCCATTCCAATCCTGAGACCCGTCCTATACCATGAGATATGATATCTCAATGCTTCTAATACCAAACCTGAGACTGTCCTATAACATGAGATGTGATATCTCAATGCTTCTAATACCAAACCACAGACCCATCCCATAACTTGAGATGTGATATCCAAATCCTTCCCCTTCCAAACCTGAGACCCTTCCTTTAGTATGAGATGTGAAATCCAACTCCTTCCCATTCCAATCCTGAGACCCTTCCTATAGCATGACATGTGATATCCCAATGCTTCTACCAAACCTGAGACACTTCCTATAGCATGAGATGTGATATCCAACTCCTTCCCATTCCAATCCTGAGACCCTTCCTATAGCATGAGATGTGATATCTCAATGCTATTAATACCAAACCTGAGATCCTTCATATAACATGAGATGTGATATCCAACTCTTTCCCAATCCAATCCTGAGACCCTTCCGATAGCATGAGATGTGATATCTCAATGCTTCTAATATCAAACCTGAGACCCTCCCTATAGCATGAGATGTGATATCCAACTCCTCCCCATTACAATCCTGAGACCCGTCCTGTACTATGAGATGTTATATCTCAATGCTTCTAATACCAAACCTGAGACTGTCCTATAACATGAGATGTGATATCTCAATGCTTCTAATAACAAACCTGAGACCCTTCCTATAACATGAGATGTGATATCCAAATCCTTCCCATTCCAATCCTGAGACCCTTCCTATAACATGAGATGTGATATCCAACTCCTTCCCAATCCAATCCTGAGACCCTTCCGATAGCATGAGATATGATATCTCAATGCTTCTAATACCAAACCACAGTCCCGTCCTATAACTTTAGATGTGATATCCAAACCCTTCCCCTTCCAAACCTGAGACCCTTCCTTTAGCATGAGATGTGATATCCAACTCCTTCCCATTCCAATCCTGAGACCCTTCCTATAGCATGAGATGTGATTTCCCAATGCTTCTACCAAACCTGAGACCCTTGCTGTAGCATGAGATGTGATATCCAACTCTTCCCATCCAATCCTGAGACCCTTCCGATAGCATGAGATGTGATATCTCAATGCTTCTAATACCAAACCTGAGACCCTCCCTATAGCGTGAGATGTGATATCAAAGTCCTTCCCATTCCAATCCTGATACCCTTCCTATAACATGAGATGTGATAGCCAACTCTTCCCATCCAATCCTGAGACCCTTCCTATAACATGAGATGTGATATCCAACTCCTTCCCAATCCAATCCTGAGACCCTTCCGATAGCATGAGATGTGATATCTCAATGCTTCTAATACCAAACCTGAGACCATCCCTATAGCGTGAGATGTGATATCAAAGTCCTTCCCATTCCAATCCTGATACCCTTCCTATAACATGAGATGTGATATCCAACTCCTTCCAATTCCAACCTGTGACCCTTCCTATAGCATGAGATGCGATATCCAACTCCTTCCCAATCCAATCCTGAGACCCTTACGATAGCATGAGATGTGATATCTTAATGCTTCTAGCAAACCTGAGACCTTCCCATGGCATGAGATGTGATATCAAACTCCTTCCCATTCCAATCCTGTGACTCTTCCTATAACATGAGATGTGATATCCAACTCCTTCCCATTCTAATCCTGAGACCCGTCCTATACTATGAGATGTTATATCTCAATGCTTCTAATACCAAACCTGAGACTGTCCTATAACATGAGATGTGATATCTCAATGCTTCTAATAACAAACCTGAGACCCTTCCTATAACATGAGATGTTATATCCAAGTCCTTCCCATTCCAATCTTGAGACCCTTCCTATAACATGAGATGTGATATCCAACTCCTTCCCAATCCAATCCTGAGACCCTTCTGATAGCATGAGATATGATATCTCAATGCTTCTAATACCAATCCACAGACCCGTCCTATAACTTGAGATGTGACATCCAAATCCTTCCCTTCCAAACCTGAGACCCTTCTTTTATCATGAGATGTGATATCCAACTCCTTCCCATTCCAATCCTGAGACCCTTCCTCTAGCATGAGATGTGATATCCCGATGCTTCTACCAAACCTGAAACCCTTCCTATAGCATGAGATGTGATATGCAACTCTTCCCATCCAATCCTGAGACCCTTCCTATAACATGAGATGTGATATCCAACTCCTTCCCAATCCAATCCTGAGACCCTTCCGATAGCATGAGATATATCTCAATGCTTCTAATATCAAACCTGAGACCCTCCCTATAGCATGAGATGTGATATCCAACTCCTTCCCATTCCAATCCTGAGACCCTTCCGATAGCATGAGATGTGATATCCAACTCCTTTCAATTCCAACCTGTGACCCTTCCTATAGCATGAGATGGGATATCCAACTCCTTCCCATTCCAATCCTGAGACCCTTCCTATAGCATGAGATGTGATATCCCAATGCTTCTACCAAACCTGAGACCCTTGCTATAGCATGAGATGTGACATCCAACTCTTCCCATCCAATCCTGAGACCCTTCCTATAACATGAGATGTGATATTCAACTCCTTCCCAATCCAATCCCAGACCCTTCCGATAACATGAGATGTGATATCTCAATGCTTCTAAAAACAAACCTGAGACCCTTCCTATAACATGAGATGTGTTATCCAAATCCTTCCCATTCCAATCCTGAGACCCTTGCTATAGCATGAGATGTGATATCCAACTCCTTCACATTCCAATCCTGAGACCCGTCCTATACCATGAGATATGATATCTCAATGCTTCTAATACCAAACCTGAGACTGTCCTATAACATGAGATGTGATATCTCAATGCTTCTAATAACAAACCTGAGACCCTTCCTATAACATGAGATGTGATATCCAAATCCTTCCCATTCCAATCCTGAGACCCTTCCTATAACATGAGATTTGATATCCAACTCCTTCCCAATCCAATCCTGAGACCCGTCTTATACCATGAGATGTTATATCTCAATGCTTCTAATACCAAACCTGAGACTGTCCTATAACATGAGATGTGGTATCTCAATGCTTCTAATAACAAACCTGAGACCCTTCCTATAACATGAGATGTGATGTCCAAGTCCTTCCCATTCCAATCCTGAGACCCTTCCTATAACATGAGATGTGATATCCAACTCCTTCCCAATCCAATCCTGAGACCCTTCCGATAGCATGAGATGTGATATCTTAATGCTTCTACCATACCTGAGACCTTCCTATGGCATGAGATGTGATATCAAACTCCTTCCCATTCCAATCCTGAGACCCTTCCTATAGCATGAGATGTGATATCCAACTCCTTCCCATTCCAATCCTGAGACCCCGTCCTATACCATGAGATGTGATATCACAATGCTTCTAATACCAAACCTGAGACTGTCCTATAACATGAGATGTGATATCTCAATGCTTCTAATAACAAACCTGAGACCCTTCCTATAACATGAGATGTGATATCCAAATCCTTCCCATTCCAATCCTGAGACCCTTCCTATAGCATGAGATGTGATATCCAACTCTTTCCCATTCCAATCCTGAGACCCGTCCTATACCATGAGATATGATATCTCAATGCTTCTAATACCAAACCTGAGACTGTCCTATAACATGAGAGGTGATATCTCAATGCTTCTAAGAAACCTGAGACCCTTCCCATAACATGAGATGTGATATCCAACTCCTTCCCAATCCAATCCTGAGACCCTTCCGATAGCATGAGATATGATATCTCAATGCTTCTAATACCAAACCACAGAACCGTCCTATGAATTGAGATGTGATATCCAAATCCTTCCCCTTCCAAACCTGAGACCCTTCCTTTAGCATGAGATGTGATATCCAATTCTTTCCCATTCCAATCCTGAGACCCGTCCTATACCATGAGATATGATATCTCAATGCTTCTAATACCAAACCTGAGACTGTCCTATAACATGAGATGTGATATCTCAATGCTTCTAATAACAAACCTGAGACCCTTCCTATAAGATGAGATGTGATATCCAAATCCTTCCCTTTCCAATCTTGAGACCCTTCCTATAACATGAGATGTGATATCCAACTCCTTCCCAATCCAATCCTGAGACACTTCTGATAGCATAAGATATGATATCTCAATGCTTCTAATACCAAACCACAGACCCGTCCTATAACTTGAGATGTGATATCCAAATCCTTCCCCTTCCAAACCTGAGACCCTTCCTTTAGCATGAGATGTGATATCCAACTCCTTCCCATTCCAATCCTGAGACCCTTCCTATAGCATGAGATGTGATATCCCAATGCTTCTACCAAACCTGAGACCCTTGCTATAGCATGAGATGTGACATCCAACTCTTCCCATCCAATCCTGAGACCCTTCCTATAACATGAGATGTGATATCCAACTCCTTCCCAATCCAATCCTAGACCCTTCCGATAACATGAGATGTGATATCTCAATGCTTCTAATAACAAACCTGAGACCCTTCCTATAACATGAGATGTGATATCCAAATCCTTCCCATTCCAATCCTGAGACCCTTCCTATAGCATGAGATGTGATATCCAACTCCTTCACATTCCAATCCTGAGACCCGTCCTATACCATGAGATATGATATCGCAATGCTTCTAATACCAAACCAGAGACTGTCCTATAACATGAGATGTGATATCTCAATGCTTCTAATAACAAACCTGAGACCCTTCCTATAACATGAGATGTGATATCTCAATGCTTCTAATAACAAACCTGAGACCCTTCCTATAACATGAGATGTGATATCCAAATCCTTCCCATTCCAATCGTGAGACCCTTCCTTTAGCATGAGATGTGATATCCAACTCTTTCCCATTCCAATCCTGAGACCCGTCCTATACCATGAGATATGATATCTCAATGCTTCTAATACCAAACCTGAGACTGTCCTATAACATGAGATGTGATATCTCAATGCTTCTAATACCAAACCACAGACCCGTCCCATAACTTGAGATGTGATATCCAAATCCTTCCCCTTCCAAACCTGAGACCCTTCCTTTAGTATGAGATGTGAAATCCAACTCCTTCCCATTCCAATCCTGAGACCCTTCCTATAGCATGACATGTGATATCCCAATGCTTCTACCAAACCTGAGACACTTCCTATAGCATGAGATGTGATATCCAACTCCTTCCCATTCCAATCCTGAGACCCTTCCTATAGCATGAGATGTGATATCTCAATGCTATTAATACCAAACCTGAGATCCTTCATATAACATGAGATGTGATATCCAACTCTTTCCCAATCCAATCCTGAGACCCTTCCGATAGCATGAGATGTGATATCTCAATGCTTCTAATATCAAACCTGAGACCCTCCCTATAGCATGAGATGTGATATCCAACTCCTCCCCATTACAATCCTGAGACCCGTCCTGTACTATGAGATGTTATATCTCAATGCTTCTAATACCAAACCTGAGACTGTCCTATAACATGAGATGTGATATCTCAATGCTTCTAATAACAAACCTGAGACCCTTCCTATAACATGAGATGTGATATCCAAATCCTTCCCATTCCAATCCTGAGACCCTTCCTATAACATGAGATGTGATATCCAACTCCTTCCCAATCCAATCCTGAGACCCTTCCGATAGCATGAGATATGATATCTCAATGCTTCTAATACCAAACCACAGTCCCGTCCTATAACTTTAGATGTGATATCCAAACCCTTCCCCTTCCAAACCTGAGACCCTTCCTTTAGCATGAGATGTGATATCCAACTCCTTCCCATTCCAATCCTGAGACCCTTCCTATAGCATGAGATGTGATTTCCCAATGCTTCTACCAAACCTGAGACCCTTGCTGTAGCATGAGATGTGATATCCAACTCTTCCCATCCAATCCTGAGACCCTTCCGATAGCATGAGATGTGATATCTCAATGCTTCTAATACCAAACCTGAGACCCTCCCTATAGCGTGAGATGTGATATCAAAGTCCTTCCCATTCCAATCCTGATACCCTTCCTATAACATGAGATGTGATAGCCAACTCTTCCCATCCAATCCTGAGACCCTTCCTATAACATGAGATGTGATATCCAACTCCTTCCCAATCCAATCCTGAGACCCTTCCGATAGCATGAGATGTGATATCTCAATGCTTCTAATACCAAACCTGAGACCATCCCTATAGCGTGAGATGTGATATCAAAGTCCTTCCCATTCCAATCCTGATACCCTTCCTATAACATGAGATGTGATATCCAACTCCTTCCAATTCCAACCTGTGACCCTTCCTATAGCATGAGATGCGATATCCAACTCCTTCCCAATCCAATCCTGAGACCCTTACGATAGCATGAGATGTGATATCTTAATGCTTCTAGCAAACCTGAGACCTTCCCATGGCATGAGATGTGATATCAAACTCCTTCCCATTCCAATCCTGTGACTCTTCCTATAACATGAGATGTGATATCCAACTCCTTCCCATTCTAATCCTGAGACCCGTCCTATACTATGAGATGTTATATCTCAATGCTTCTAATACCAAACCTGAGACTGTCCTATAACATGAGATGTGATATCTCAATGCTTCTAATAACAAACCTGAGACCCTTCCTATAACATGAGATGTTATATCCAAGTCCTTCCCATTCCAATCTTGAGACCCTTCCTATAACATGAGATGTGATATCCAACTCCTTCCCAATCCAATCCTGAGACCCTTCCTATAGCATGAGATGTGATATCTCAATGCTTCTAATAACAAACCTGAGACCCTTCCTATAACATGAGATGTGATATCCAAATCCTTCCCATTCCAATCGTGAGACCCTTCCTTTAGCATGAGATGTGATATCCAACTCTTTCCCATTCCAATCCTGAGACCCGTCCTATACCATGAGATATGATATCTCAATGCTTCTAATACCAAACCTGAGACTGTCCTATAACATGAGATGTGATATCTCAATGCTTCTAATACCAAACCACAGACCCGTCCCATAACTTGAGATGTGATATCCAAATCCTTCCCCTTCCAAACCTGAGACCCTTCCTTTAGTATGAGATGTGAAATCCAACTCCTTCCCATTCCAATCCTGAGACCCTTCCTATAGCATGACATGTGATATCCCAATGCTTCTACCAAACCTGAGACACTTCCTATAGCATGAGATGTGATATCCAACTCCTTCCCATTCCAATCCTGAGACCCTTCCTATAGCATGAGATGTGATATCTCAATGCTATTAATACCAAACCTGAGATCCTTCATATAACATGAGATGTGATATCCAACTCTTTCCCAATCCAATCCTGAGACCCTTCCGATAGCATGAGATGTGATATCTCAATGCTTCTAATATCAAACCTGAGACCCTCCCTATAGCATGAGATGTGATATCCAACTCCTCCCCATTACAATCCTGAGACCCGTCCTGTACTATGAGATGTTATATCTCAATGCTTCTAATACCAAACCTGAGACTGTCCTATAACATGAGATGTGATATCTCAATGCTTCTAATAACAAACCTGAGACCCTTCCTATAACATGAGATGTGATATCCAAATCCTTCCCATTCCAATCCTGAGACCCTTCCTATAACATGAGATGTGATATCCAACTCCTTCCCAATCCAATCCTGAGACCCTTCCGATAGCATGAGATATGATATCTCAATGCTTCTAATACCAAACCACAGTCCCGTCCTATAACTTTAGATGTGATATCCAAACCCTTCCCCTTCCAAACCTGAGACCCTTCCTTTAGCATGAGATGTGATATCCAACTCCTTCCCATTCCAATCCTGAGACCCTTCCTATAGCATGAGATGTGATTTCCCAATGCTTCTACCAAACCTGAGACCCTTGCTGTAGCATGAGATGTGATATCCAACTCTTCCCATCCAATCCTGAGACCCTTCCGATAGCATGAGATGTGATATCTCAATGCTTCTAATACCAAACCTGAGACCCTCCCTATAGCGTGAGATGTGATATCAAAGTCCTTCCCATTCCAATCCTGATACCCTTCCTATAACATGAGATGTGATAGCCAACTCTTCCCATCCAATCCTGAGACCCTTCCTATAACATGAGATGTGATATCCAACTCCTTCCCAATCCAATCCTGAGACCCTTCCGATAGCATGAGATGTGATATCTCAATGCTTCTAATACCAAACCTGAGACCATCCCTATAGCGTGAGATGTGATATCAAAGTCCTTCCCATTCCAATCCTGATACCCTTCCTATAACATGAGATGTGATATCCAACTCCTTCCAATTCCAACCTGTGACCCTTCCTATAGCATGAGATGCGATATCCAACTCCTTCCCAATCCAATCCTGAGACCCTTACGATAGCATGAGATGTGATATCTTAATGCTTCTAGCAAACCTGAGACCTTCCCATGGCATGAGATGTGATATCAAACTCCTTCCCATTCCAATCCTGTGACTCTTCCTATAACATGAGATGTGATATCCAACTCCTTCCCATTCTAATCCTGAGACCCGTCCTATACTATGAGATGTTATATCTCAATGCTTCTAATACCAAACCTGAGACTGTCCTATAACATGAGATGTGATATCTCAATGCTTCTAATAACAAACCTGAGACCCTTCCTATAACATGAGATGTTATATCCAAGTCCTTCCCATTCCAATCTTGAGACCCTTCCTATAACATGAGATGTGATATCCAACTCCTTCCCAATCCAATCCTGAGACCCTTCTGATAGCATGAGATATGATATCTCAATGCTTCTAATACCAATCCACAGACCCGTCCTATAACTTGAGATGTGATATCCAAATCCTTCCCTTCCAAACCTGAGACCCTTCTTTTATCATGAGATGTGATATCCAACTCCTTCCCATTCCAATCCTGAGACCCTTCCTCTAGCATGAGATGTGATATCCCGATGCTTCTACCAAACCTGAAACCCTTCCTATAGCATGAGATGTGATATGCAACTCTTCCCATCCAATCCTGAGACCCTTCCTATAACATGAGATGTGATATCCAACTCCTTCCCAATCCAATCCTGAGACCCTTCCGATAGCATGAGATATATCTCAATGCTTCTAATATCAAACCTGAGACCCTCCCTATAGCATGAGATGTGATATCCAACTCCTTCCCATTCCAATCCTGAGACCCTTCCGATAGCATGAGATGTGATATCCAACTCCTTTCAATTCCAACCTGTGACCCTTCCTATAGCATGAGATGGGATATCCAACTCCTTCCCATTCCAATCCTGAGACCCTTCCCATAGCATGAGATGTGATATCCCAATGCTTCTACCAAACCTGAGACCCTTGCTATAGCATGAGATGTGACATCCAACTCTTCCCATCCAATCCTGAGACCCTTCCTATAACATGAGATGTGATATTCAACTCCTTCCCAATCCAATCCCAGACCCTTCCGATAACATGAGATGTGATATCTCAATGCTTCTAAAAACAAACCTGAGACCCTTCCTATAACATGAGATGTGTTATCCAAATCCTTCCCATTCCAATCCTGAGACCCTTGCTATAGCATGTGATGTGATATCCAACTCCTTCACATTCCAATCCTGAGACCCGTCCTATACCATGAGATATGATATCTCAATGCTTCTAATACCAAACCTGAGACTGTCCTATAACATGAGATGTGATATCCAAATCCTTCCCATTCCAATCCTGAGACCCTTCCTATAACATGAGATTTGATATCCAACTCCTTCCCAATCCAATCCTGAGACCCGTCTTATACCATGAGATGTTATATCTCAATGCTTCTAATACCAAACCTGAGACTGTCCTATAACATGAGATGTGGTATCTCAATGCTTCTAATAACAAACCTGAGACCCTTCCTATAACATGAGATGTGATGTCCAAGTCCTTCCCATTCCAATCCTGAGACCCTTCCTATAACATGAGATGTGATATCCAACTCCTTCCCAATCCAATCCTGAGACCCTTCCGATAGCATGAGATGTGATATCTTAATGCTTCTACCATACCTGAGACCTTCCTATGGCATGAGATGTGATATCAAACTCCTTCCCATTCCAATCCTGAGACCCTTCCTATAGCATGAGATGTGATATCCAACTCCTTCCCATTCCAATCCTGAGACCCCGTCCTATACCATGAGATGTGATATCACAATGCTTCTAATACCAAACCTGAGACTGTCCTATAACATGAGATGTGATATCTCAATGCTTCTAATAACAAACCTGAGACCCTTCCTATAACATGAGATGTGATATCCAAATCCTTCCCATTCCAATCCTGAGACCCTTCCTATAGCATGAGATGTGATATCCAACTCTTTCCCATTCCAATCCTGAGACCCGTCCTATACCATGAGATATGATATCTCAATGCTTCTAATACCAAACCTGAGACTGTCCTATAACATGAGAGGTGATATCTCAATGCTTCTAAGAAACCTGAGACCCTTCCCATAACATGAGATGTGATATCCAACTCCTTCCCAATCCAATCCTGAGACCCTTCCGATAGCATGAGATATGATATCTCAATGCTTCTAATACCAAACCACAGAACCGTCCTATGAATTGAGATGTGATATCCAAATCCTTCCCCTTCCAAACCTGAGACCCTTCCTTTAGCATGAGATGTGATATCCAACTCCTTCCCATTCCAATCCTGAGACCCGTCCTATACCATGAGATATGATATCTCAATGCTTCTAATACCAAACCTGAGACTGTCCTATAACATGAGATGTGATATCTCAATGCTTCTAATAACAAACCTGAGACCCTTCCTATAAGATGAGATGTGATATCCAAATCCTTCCCTTTCCAATCTTGAGACCCTTCCTATAACATGAGATGTGATATCCAACTCCTTCCCAATCCAATCCTGAGACACTTCTGATAGCATAAGATATGATATCTCAATGCTTCTAATACCAAACCACAGACCCGTCCTATAACTTGAGATGTGATATCCAAATCCTTCCCCTTCCAAACCTGAGACCCTTCCTTTAGCATGAGATGTGATATCCAACTCCTTCCCATTCCAATCCTGAGACCCTTCCTATAGCATGAGATGTGATATCCCAATGCTTCTACCAAACCTGAGACCCTTGCTATAGCATGAGATGTGACATCCAACTCTTCCCATCCAATCCTGAGACCCTTCCTATAACATGAGATGTGATATCCAACTCCTTCCCAATCCAATCCTAGACCCTTCCGATAACATGAGATGTGATATCTCAATGCTTCTAATAACAAACCTGAGACCCTTCCTATAACATGAGATGTGATATCCAAATCCTTCCCATTCCAATCCTGAGACCCTTCCTATAGCATGAGATGTGATATCCAACTCCTTCACATTCCAATCCTGAGACCCGTCCTATACCATGAGATATGATATCTCAATGCTTCTAATACCAAACCAGAGACTGTCCTATAACATGAGATGTGATATCTCAATGCTTCTAATAACAAACCTGAGACCCTTCCTATAACATGAGATGTGATATCCAAATCCTTCCCATTCCAATCCTGAGACCCTTCCTATAACATGAGATGTGATATCCAACTCCTACCCAATCCAATCCTGAGACCCGTCTAATACCATGAGATGTTATATCTCAATGCTTCTAATACCAAACCTGAGACTGTCCTATAACATGAGATGTGATATCTCAATGCTTCTAATAACAAACCTGAGACCCTTCCTATAACATGAGATGTGATGTCCAAGTCCTTCCCATTCCAATCCTGAGACCCTTCCTATAACATGAGATGTGATATCCAACTCCTTCCCAATCCAATCCTGAGACCCTTCCGATAGCATGAGATGTGATATCTTAATGCTTCTACCATACCTGAGACCTTTCAATGGCATGGGATGTGATATCAAACTCCTTCCCATTCCAATCCTGAGCCCCTTCCTATAGCATGAGATGTGATATCCAACTCCTTCCCATTCCAATCCTGAGACCCGTCCTATACCATGAGATGTGATATCACAATGCTTCTAATACCAAACCTGAGACTGTCCTATAACATGAGATATGATATCTCAATGCTTCTAATAACAAACCTGAGACCCTTCCTATAACATGAGATGTGATATCCAAATCCTTCCCATTCCAATCCTGAGACCCTTCCTATAGCATGAGATGTGATATCCAACTCTTTCCCATTCCAATCCTGAGACCCGTCCTATACCATGAGATATGATATCTCAATGCTTCTAATACCAAACCTGAGACTGTCCTATAACATGAGAGGTGATATCTCAATGCTTCTAAGAAACCTGAGACCCTTCCCATAACATGAGATGTGATATCCAACTCCTTCCCAATCCAATCCTGAGACCCTTCCGATAGCATGAGATATGATATCTCAATGCTTCTAATAGCAAACCACAGAACCGTCCTATGAATTGAGATGTGATATCCAAATCCTTCCCCTTCCAAACCTGAGACCCTTCCTTTAGCATGAGATGTGATATCCAACTCTTTCCCATTCCAATCCTGAGACCCGTCCTATACCATGAGATATGATATCTCAATGCTTCTAATACCAAACCTGAGACTGTCCTATAACATGAGATGTGATATCTCAATGCTTCTAATAACAAACCTGAGAGCCTTCCTATAACATGAGATGTGATATCCAATTCATTCCCAATCCAATCCTGAGACCCTTTCGATAGCATGAGATGTGATATCTCAATGCTTCTAATACCAAACCTGAGACCCTCCCTATAGCGTGAGATGTGATATCAAAGTCCTTCCCATTCCAATCCTGATACCCTTCCTATAACATATGATGTGATATCCAACTCCTTCCAATTCCAACCTGTGACCCTTCCTATAGCATGAGATGCGATATCCAAATCCTTCCCAATCCAATCCTGAGACCCTTACGATAGCATGAGATGTGATATCCAATTCTTTCCCATTCCAATCCTGAGACCCATCCTATACCATGAGATATGATATCTCAATGCTTCTAATACCAAACCTGAGACTGTCCTATAACATGAGATGTGATATCTCAATGCTTCTAATAACAAACCTGAGACCCTTCCTATAAGATGAGATGTGATATCCAAATCCTTCCCTTTCCAATCTTGAGACCCTTCCTATAACATGAGATGTGATATCCAACTCCTTCCCAATCCAATCCTGAGACACTTCTGATAGCATGAGATATGATATCTCAATGCTTCTAATACCAAACCACAGACCCGTCCTATAACTTGAGATGTGATATCCAAATCCTTCCCCTTCCAAACCTGAGACCCTTCCTTTAGCATGAGATGTGATATCCAACTCCTTCCCATTCCAATCCTGAGACCCTTCCTATAGCATGAGATGTGATATCCCAATGCTTCTACCAAACCTGAGACCCTTGCTATAGCATGAGATGTGACATCCAACTCTTCCCATCCAATCCTGAGACCCTTCCTATAACATGAGATGTGATATCCAACTCCTTCCCAATCCAATCCTAGACCCTTCCGATAACATGAGATGTGATATCTCAATGCTTCTAATAACAAACCTGAGACCCTTCCTATAACATGAGATGTGATATCCAAATCCTTCCCATTCCAATCCTGAGACCCTTCCTATAGCATGAGATGTGATATCCAACTCCTTCACATTCCAATCCTGAGACCCGTCCTATACCATGAGATATGATATCTCAATGCTTCTAATACCAAACCTGAGACTGTCCTATAACATGAGATGTGATATCTCAATGCTTCTAATAACAAACCTGAGACCCTTCCTATAACATGAGATGTGATATCCAAATCCTTCCCATTCCAATCCTGAGACCCTTCCTATAACATGAGATGTGATATCCAACTCCTACCCAATCCAATCCTGAGACCCGTCTTATACCATGAGATGTTATATCTCAATGCTTCTAATACCAAACCTGAGACTGTCCTATAACATGAGATGTGATATCTCAATGCTTCTAATAACAAACCTGAGACCCTTCCTATAACATGAGATGTGATGTCCAAGTCCTTCCCATTCCAATCCTGAGACCCTTCCTATAACATGAGATGTGATATCCAACTCCTTCCCAATCCAATCCTGAGACCCTTCCGATAGCATGAGATGTGATATCTTAATGCTTTTACCATACCTGAGACCTTCCAATGGCATGGGATGTGATATCAAACTCCTTCCCATTCCAATCCTGAGCCCCTTCCTATAGCATGAGATGTGATATCCAACTCCTTCCCATTCCAATCCGGAGACCCGTCCTATACCATGAGATGTGATATCACAATGCTTCTAATACCAAACCTGAGACTGTCCTATAACATGAGATATGATATCTCAATGCTTCTAATAACAAACCTGAGACCCTTCCTATAACATGAGATGTGATATCCAAATCCTTCCCATTCCAATCCTGAGACCCTTCCTATAGCATGAGATGTGATATCCAACTCTTTCCCATTCCAATCCTGAGACCCGTCCTATACCATGAGATATGATATCTCAATGCTTCTAATACCAAACCTGAGACTGTCCTATAACATGAGAGGTGATATCTCAATGCTTCTAAGAAACCTGAGACCCTTCCCATAACATGAGATGTGATATCCAACTCCTTCCCAATCCAATCCTGAGACCCTTCCGATAGCATGAGATATGATATCTCAATGCTTCTAATACCAAACCACAGAACCGTCCTATGAATTGAGATGTGATATCCAAATCCTTCCCCTTCCAAACCTGAGACCCTTCCTTTAGCATGAGATGTGATATCCAACTCTTTCCCATTCCAATCCTGAGACCCGTCCTATACCATGAGATATGATATCTCAATGCTTCTAATACCAAACCTGAGACTGTCCTATAACATGAGATGTGATATCTCAATGCTTCTAATAACAAACCTGAGAGCCTTCCTATAACATGAGATGTGATATCCAATTCATTCCCAATCCAATCCTGAGACCCTTTCGATAGCATGAGATATGATATCTCAATGCTTCTAATACAAAACCACAGACCCGTCCCATAACTTGAGATGTGATATCCAAATCCTTCCCCTTCCAAACCTGAGACCCTTCCTTTAGCATGAGATGTGAAATCCAACTCCTTCCCATTCCAATCCTGAGACCCTTCCTATAGCATGAGATGTGATATCCCAATGCTTCTACCAAACCTGAGACCCTTCCTATAGCATGAGATGTGATATCCAACTCCTTCCCATTCCAATCCTGAGCCCTTCCTATAGCATGAGATGTGATATCTCAATGCTATTAATACCAAACCTGAGATCCTTCCTATAACATGAGATGTGATATCCAACTCCTTCCCAATCCAATCCTGAGACCCTTCCGATAGCATGAGATGTGATATCTCAATGCTTCTAATATCAAACCTGAGACCCTCCCTATAGCATGAGATGTGATATCCAACTCCTCCCCATTCCAATCCTGAGACCCGTCCTATACTATGAGATGTTATATCTCAATGCTTCTAATACCAAACCTGAGACTGTCCTATAAAATGAGATGTGATATCTCAATGCTTCTAATAACAAACCTGAAACCCTTCCTATAACATGAGATGTGATATCCAAATCCTTCCCATTCCAATCTTGAGACCCTTCCTATAACGTAAGATGTGATATCCAACTCCTTCCCAATCCAATCCTGAGACCCTTCCGATAGCATGAGATATGATATCTCAATGCTTCTAATACCAAACCAAAGACCCGTCCAATAACTTGAGATGTGATATCCAAATCCTTCCCATTCCAAACCTGCGACCCTTCCTTTAGCATGAGATGTGATATCCAACTCCTTCCCATTCCAATCCTGAGACCCTTCCTATAGCATGAGATGTGATATCCCAATGCTTCTACCAAACCTGAGACCCTTGCTATAGCATGAGATGTGATATCCAGCTCTTCCCATCCAATCCTGAGACCCTTCCTATAACATGAGATGTGATATCCAACTCCTTCCCAATCCAATCCTGAGACCCTTCCGATAGCATGAGATGTGATATCTCAATGCTACTAATACCAAACCTGAGACCCTCCCTATAGCGTGAGATGTGATATCAAAGTCCTTCCCATTCCAATCCTGATACCCTTCCTATAACATGAGTTGTGATAGCCAACTCCTTCCAATTCCAACCTGTGACCCTTCCTATAGCATGAGATGCAATATCCAACTCCTTCCCAATCCAATCCTGAGACCCTTCCTATAGCATGAGATGTGATATCCAACTCCTTCCCATTCCAATCCTGAGACCCGTCCTATACCATGAGATGTGATATCACAATGCTTCTAATACCAAACCTGAGACTGTCCTATAACATGAGATATGATATCTAAATGCTTCTAATAACAAACCTGAGACCCTTCCTATAACATGAGATGTGATATCCAAATCCTTCCCATTCCAATCCTGAGACCCTTCCTATAGCATGAGATGTGATATCCAACTCTTTCCCATTCCAATCCTGAGACCCGTCCTATACCATGAGATATGATATCTCAATGCTTCTAATACCAAACCTGAGACTGTCCTATAACATGAGAGGTGATATCTCAATGCTTCTAAGAAACCTGAGACCCTTCCCATAACATGAGATGTGATATCCAACTCCTTCCCAATCCAATCCTGAGACCCTTCCGATAGCATGAGATATGATATCTCAATGCTTCTAATACCAAAGCACAGAACCGTCCTATGAATTGAGATGTGATATCCAAATCCTTCCCCTTCCAAACCTGAGACCCTTCCTTTAGCATGAGATGTGATATCCAACTCTTTCCCATTCCAATCCTGAGACCCGTCCTATACCATGAGATATGATATCTCAATGCTTCTAATACCAAACCTGAGACTGTCCTATAACATGAGATGTGATATCTCAATGCTTCTAATAACAAACCTGAGAGCCTTCCTATAACATGAGATGTGATATCCAATTCATTCCCAATCCAATCCTGAGACCCTTTCGATAGCATGAGATATGATATCTCAATGCTTCTAATACAAAACCACAGACCCGTCCCATAACTTGAGATGTGATATCCAAATCCTTCCCCTTCCAAACCTGAGACCCTTCCTTTAGCATGAGATGTGAAATCCAACTCCTTCCCATTCCAATCCTGAGACCCTTCCTATAGCATGAGATGTGATATCCCAATGCTTCTACCAAACCTGAGACCCTTCCTATAGCATGAGATGTGATATCCAACTCCTTCCCATTCCAATCCTGAGCCCTTCCTATAGCATGAGATGTGATATCTCAATGCTATTAATACCAAACCTGAGATCCTTCCTATAACATGAGATGTGATATCCAACTCCTTCCCAATCCAATCCTGAGACCCTTCCGATAGCATGAGATGTGATATCTCAATGCTTCTAATATCAAACCTGAGACCCTCCCTATAGCATGAGATGTGATATCCAAATCCTTCCCATTCCAATCTTGAGACCCTTCCTATAACATAAGATGTGATATCCAACTCCTTCCCAATCCAATCCTGAGACCCTTCCGATAGCATGAGATATGATATCTCAATGCTTCTAATACCAAACCAAAGACCCGTCCAATAACTTGAGATGTGATATCCAAATCCTTCCCATTCCAATCCTGAGACCCGTCCTATACTATGAGATGTTATATCTCAATGCTTCTAATACCAAACCTGAGACTGTCCTATAACATGAGATGTGATATCTCAATGCTTCTAATAACAAACCTTAAACCCTTCCTATAACATGAGATGTGATATCCAAATCCTTCCCATTCCAATCTTGAGACCCTTCCTATAACATAAGATGTGATATCCAACTCCTTCCCAATCCAATCCTGAGACCCTTCCGATAGCATGAGATATGATATCTCAATGCTTCTAATACCAAACCAAAGACCCGTCCAATAACTTGAGATGTGATATCCAAATCCTTCCCATTCCAAACCTGCGACCCTTCCTTTAGCATGAGATGTGATATCCAACTCCTTCCCATTCCAATCCTGAGACCCTTCCTATAGCATGAGATGTGATATCCCAATGCTTCTACCAAACCTGAGACCCTTGCTATAGCATGAGATGTGATATCCAGCTCTTCCCATCCAATCCTGAGACCCTTCCTATAACATGAGATGTGATATCCAACTCCTTCCCAATCCAATCCTGAGACCCTTCCGATAGCATGAGATGTGATATCTCAATGCTACTAATACCAAACCTGAGACCCTCCATATAGCGTGAGATGTGATATCAAAGTCCTTCCCATTCCAATCCTGATACCCTTCCTATAACATGAGTTGTGATAGCCAACTCTTCCCATCCAATCCTGAGACCCTTCCTATAACATGAGATGTGATATCCAACTCCTTCCCAATCCAATCCTGAGACCCTTCCGATAGCATGAGATGTGATATCTCAATGCTTCTAATACCAAACCTGAGACCCTCCCTATAGCGTGAGATGTGATATCAAAGTCCTTCCCATTCCAATCCTGATACCCTTCCTATCACATGAGATGTGATATCCAACTCCTTCCAATTCCAACCTGTGACCCTTCCTATAGCATGAGATGTGATATCCAAATCCTTCCCCTTCCAAACCTGAGACCCTTCCTTTAGCATGAGATGTGATATCCAACTCCTTCCCATTCCAATCCTGAGACCCTTCCTATAACATGAGATGTGATATCCAACTCCTTCCCATTCCTATCCTGAGACCCTTCCTATAACATGAGATGTGATATCCAACTCCTTCCCATTCCTATCCTGAGACCCTTCTGATAGCATGAGATGTGATATCTCAATGCTTCTAATACCAAACTTGAGACCCTCCCTATAGAAGGATGTGATATCAAAGTCCTCGCCATTCCAATCCTGATACCCTTCCTATAACATGAGATGTGATATCCAACTCCTTCCAATTCCAACCTGTGACCCTTCCTATAGCATGAGATGGGATATCCAACTCCTTCCCAATCCAATCCTGAGACCCTTCCGATAGCATGAGATGTGATATCTTAATGCTTCTACCAAACCTGAGACCTTCCTAAGGCATGAGATGTGATATCAAACTCCTTCCCATTCCAATCCTGAGACCCGACTTATACCATGAGATGTTATATCTCAATGCTTCTAATACCAAACCTGAGACTGTCCTATAACATGAGATGTGATATCTCAATGCTTCTAATAACAAACCTGAGACCCTTCCTATAACATGAGATGTGATGTCCAAGTCCTTCCCATTCCAATCCTGATACCCTTCCTATAACATGGGATGTGATATCCAACTCCTTCCCAATCCAATCCTGAGACCCTTCCGATAGCATGAGATGTGATATCTTAATGCTTCTACCATACCTGAGACCTTCCTATGGCATGAGATGTGATATCAAACTCCTTCCCATTCCAATCCTGAGACCCTTCCTATAGCATGAGATGTGATATCCAACTCCTTCCCATTCCAATCCTGAGACCCGTCCGATACCATGAGATGTGATATCACAATGCTTCTAATACCAAACCTGAGACTGTCCTATAACATGAGATGTGATATCTCAATGCTTCTAAGAAACTTGAGACCCTTCCCATAACATGACATGTGATATCCAAATCCTTCCCAATCCAATCCTGAGACCCTTCCTATAACATGAGATTTGATATCCAACTCCTTCCCAATCCAATCCTGAGACCCTTCCGATAGCATGAGATATGATATCTCAATGCTTCTAATACCAAACCACAGACCCGTCCTATAAATTGAGATGTGATATCCAAATCCTTCCCCTTCCAAACCTGAGACCCTTCCTTTAGCATGAGATGTGATATCCAACTCTTTCCCATTCCAATCCTGAGACCCGTCCTATACCATGAGATATGATATCTCAATGCTTCTAATACCAAACCTGAGACTGTCCTATAACATGAGATGTGATATCTCAATGCTTCTAATAACAAACCTGAGAGCCTTCCTATAACATGAGATGTGATATCCAATTCATTCCCAATCCAATCCTAAGTTCCTTTCGATAGCATGAGATATGATATCTCAATGCTTCTAATACCAAACCACAGACCCGTCCCATAACTTGAGATGTGATATCCAAATCCTTCCCCTTCCAAACCTGAGACCCTTCCTTTAGCATGAGATGGGAAATCCAACTCCTTCCCATTCCAATCCTGAGACCCTTCCTATAGCATGAGATGTGATATCCCAATGCTTCTACCAAACCTGAGACCCTTCCTATAGCATGAGATGTGATATCCAACTCCTACCCATTCCAATCCTGAGACCCTTCCTATAGCATGAGATGTGATATCTCAATGCTATTAATACCAAACCTGAGATCCTTCCTATAACATGAGATGTGATATCCAACTCCTTCCAAATCCAATCCTGAGACCCTTCCGATAGCGGGAGATGTGATATCTCAATGCTTCTAATATCAAACCTGAGACCCTCCCTATAGCATGAGATGTGATATCCAACTCCTTCCCATTCCAATCCTGAGACCCGTCCTATACTATGAGATGTTATATCTCAATGCTTCTAATACCAAACCTGAGACTGTCCTATAACATGAGATGTGATATCTCAATGCTTCTAATAACAAACCTGAGACCCTTCCTATAACATGATATGTGATATCCAAATCCTTCCCTTTCCAATCTTGAGACCCTTCCTATAACATGAGATGTGATATCCAACTCCTTCCCAATCCAATCCTTAGACACTTCCGATAGCATGAGATATGATATCTCAATGCTTCTAATACCAAACCACAGACCCGTCCTATAACTTGAGATGTGATATCCAAATCCTTCCCCTTCCAAACCTGAGACCCTTCCTTTAGCATGAGATGTGATATCCAACTCTTCCCAACCAATCCTGAGACACTTCCTATAACATGAGATGTGATATCTAACTCCTTCCCAATCCAATCCTATACCCTTCCGATAGCATGAGATGTGATATCTCAATGCTTCTAATACCAAACCTGAGACTGTCCTATAACATGAGATGTGATATCTCAATGCTTCTAATAACAAACCTGAGACCCTTCCTATAACATGAGATGTGATATCCAAATCCTTCCCATTCCAATCCTGAGACCCTTCCTATAGCATGAGATGTGATATCCAACTCCTTCACATTCCAATCCTGAGACCCGTCCTATACCATGAGATATGATATCTCAATGCTTCTAATACCAAACCTGAGACTGTCCTATAACATGAGATGTGATATCTCAATGCTTCTAATAACAAACCTGAGACCCTTCCTATAACATGAGATGTGATATCCAAATCCTTCCCATTCCAATCCTGAGACCCTTCCTATAACATGAGATGTGATATCCAACTCCTTCCCAATCCAATCCTGAGACCCGTCTTATACCATGAGATGTTATATCTCAATGCTTCTAATACCAAACCTGAGACTGTCCTATAACATGAGATGTGATATCTCAATGCTTCTAATAACAAACCTGAGACCCTTCCTATAACATGAGATGTGATGTCCAAGTCCTTCCCATTCCAATCCTGAGACCCTTCCGATAGCATGAGATGTGATATCTTAATGCTTCTACCATACCTGAGACCTTCCTATGGCATGAGATGTGATATCAAACTCCTTCCCATTCCAATCCTGAGACCCTTCCTATAGCATGAGATGTGATATCCAACTCCTTCCCATTCCAATCCTGAGACCCGTCCTATACCATGAGATGTGATATCACAATGCTTCTAATACCAAACCTGAGACTGTCCTATAACATGAGATGTGATATCTCAATGCTTCTAATAACAAACCTGAGACCCTTCCTATAACATGAGATGTGATATCCAAATCCTTCCCATTCCAATCCTGAGACCCTTCCTATAGCATGAGATGTGATATCCAATTCTTTCCCATTCCAATCCTGAGACCCGTCCTATACCATGAGATGTGATATCACAATGCTTCTAATACCAAACCTGAGACTGTCCTATAACATGAGATGTGATATCTCAATGCTTCTAATAACAAACCTGAGACCCTTCCCATAACATGAGATGTGATATCCAAATCCTTCCCAATCCAATCCTGAGACCCTTCCTATAACATGAGATGTAATATCCAACTCCTTCCCAATCCAATCCTGAGACCCTTCCGATAGCATGAGATATGATATCTCAATGCTTCTAATACCAAACCACAGACCCGCCCTATAAATTGAGATGTGATATCCAAATCCTTCCCCTTCCAAACCTGAGACCCTTCCTTTAGCATGAGATGTGATATCCAACTCATTCCCATTCCAATCCTGAGACCCGTCCTATACCATGAGATATGATATCTCAATGCTTCTAATACCAAACCTGAGAGCCTTCCTATAACATGAGATGTGATATCCAATTCATTCCCAATCCAATCCTGAGACCCTTTCGATAGCATGAGATATGATATCTCAATGCTTCTAATACCAAACCACAGACCCGTCCCATAACTTGAGATGTGATATCCAAATCCTCCCCCTTCCAAACCTGAGACCCTTCCTTTAGCATGAGATGTGAAATCCAACTCCTTCCCATTCCAATCCCTGAGACCCTTCCTATAGCATGATATGTGATATCCCAATGCTTCTACGAAACCTGAGACCCTTCCTATAGCATGAGATGTGATATCCAACTCCTTCCCATTCCATTCCTGAGACCCTTCCTATAGCATGAGATGTGATATCTCAATGCTATTAATACCAAACCTGAGATCCTTCCTATAACATGAGATGTGATATCCAACTCCTCCCCATTCCAATCCTGAGACCCGTCCTATACTATGAGATGTTATATCTCAATGCTTCTAATACCAAACCTGAGACTGTCCTATAACATGAGATGTGATATCTCAATGCTTCTAATAACAAACCTGAGACCCTTCCTATAACATGAGATGTGATATCCAAATCCTTCCCATTCCAATCTTGAGACCCTTCCTATAACATGAGATGTGATATCCAACTCCTTCCCAATCCAATCCTGAGACCCTTCCGATAGCATGAGATTTGATATCTCAATGCTTCTAATACCAAACCACAGACCCGTCCTATAACTTGAGATGTGATATCCAAATACTTCCCCTTCCAAACCTGAGACCCTTCCTTTAGCATGAGATGTGATATCCAACTCCTTCCCATTCCAATCCTGAGACCCTTCCTATAGCATGAGATGTGATATCCCAATGCTTCTACCAAACCTGAGACCCTTGCTGTAGCATGAGATGTGATATCCAACTCTTCCCATCCAATCCTGAGACCCTTCATATAACATGATTTGTGATATCCAACTCCTTCCCAATCCAATCCTGAGACCATTCCGATAGCATGAGATGTGATATCTCAATGCTTCTAATACCAAACCTGAGACCCTCCCTATAGCGTGAGATGTGATATCAAAGTCCTTCCCATTCCAATCCTGATACCCTTCCTATAACATGAGATGTGATATCCAACTCCTTCCAATTCCAACCTGTGACCCTTCCTATAGCATGAGATGCGATATCCAACTCCTTCCCAATCCAATCCTGAGACCCTTCCGATAGCATGAGATGTGTGATATCTTAGTGCTTCTAGCAAACCTGAGACCTTCCCATGGCATGAGATGTGATATCAAACTCCTTCCCATTCCAATCCTGAGACCCTTCCTATAGCATGAGATGTGATATCCAACTCCTTCGCATTCCAATCTTGAGACCCTTCCTATAACATGAGATGTGATATCCAACTCCTTCCCAATCCAATCCTGAGACCCTTCTGATAGCATGAGATATGATATCTCAATGCTTCTAATACAAATCCACAGACCCGTCCTATAACTTGAGATGTGATATCCAAATCCTTCCCCTTCCAAACCTGAGACCCTTCTTTTATCATGAGATGTGATATCCAACTCCTTCCCATTCCAATCCTGAGACCCTTCCTATGGCATGAGATGTGATATCCCAATGCTTATACCAAACATAAGACCCTTCCTATAGCATGAGATGTGATATCCAACTCTTCCCATCCAATCCTGAGACCCGTCCTTTAACATGAGATGTGATATCTCAATGCTTCTAATAACAAACCTGAGACCCTTCCTATAACATGAGATGTGATATCCAAATCCTTCCCATTCCAATCGTGAGACCCTTCCTTTAGCATGAGATGTGATATCCAACTCTTTCCCATTCCAATCCTGAGACCCGTCCTATACCATGAGATATGATATCTCAATGCTTCTAATACCAAACCTGAGACTGTCCTATAACATGAGATGTGATATCTCAATGCTTCTAATACCAAACCACAGACCCGTCCCATAACTTGAGATGTGATATCCTAATCCTTCCCCTTCCAAACCTGAGACCCTTCCTTTAGTATGAGATGTGAAATCCAACTCCTTCCCATTCCAATCCTGAGACCCTTCCTATAGCATGAGATGTGATATCCCAATGCTTCTACCAAACCTGAGACCCTTCCTATAGCATGAGATGTGATATCCAACTCCTTCCCATTCCAATCCTGAGACCCTTCCTATAGCATGAGATGTGATATCTCAATGCTATTAATACCAAACCTGAGATCCTTCATATAACATGAGATGTGATATCCAACTCTTTCCCATTCCAATCCTGAGACCCTTCCTATAGCATGAGATGTGATATCTCAATGCTATTAATACCAAACCTGAGACCCTCCCTATAGCATGAGATGTGATATCCAACTCCTCCCCATTACAATCCTGAGACCCGTCCTATACTATGAGATGTTATATCTCAATGCTTCTAATACCAAACCTGAGACTGTCCTATAACATGAGATGTGATATCTCAATGCTTCTAATAACAAACCTGAGACCCTTCCTATAACATGAGATGTGATATCCAAATCCTTCCCATTCCAATCTTGAGACCCTTCCTATAACATGAGATGTGATATCCAACTCCTTCCCAATCCAATCCTGAGACCCTTCCGATAGCATGAGATATGATATCTCAATGCTTCTAATACCAAACCACAGTCCCGTCCTATAACTTTAGATGTGATATCCAAACCCTTCCCCTTCCAAACCTGAGACCCTTCCTTTAGCATGAGATGTGATATCCAACTCCTTCCCATTCCAATCCTGAGACCCTTCCTATAGCATGAGATGTGATATCCCAATGCTTCTACCAAACCTGAGACCCTTGCTGTAGCATGAGATGTGATATCCAACTCTTCCCATCCAATCCTGAGACCCTTCCGATAGCATGAGATGTGATATCTCAATGCTTCTAATACCAAACCTGAGACCCTCCCTATAGCGTGAGATGTGATATCAAAGTCCTTCCCATTCCAATCCTGATACCCTTCCTATAACATGAGATGTGATAGCCAACTCTTCCCATCCAATCCTGAGACCCTTCCTATAACATGAGATGTGATATCCAACTCCTTCCCAATCCAATCCTGAGACCCTTCCGATAGCATGAGATGTGATATCTCAATGCTTCTAATACCAAACCTGAGACCATCCCTATAGCGTGAGATGTGATATCAAAGTCCTTCCCATTCCAATCCTGATACCCTTCCTATAACATGAGATGTGATATCCAACTCCTTCCAATTCCAACCTGTGACCCTTCCTATAGCATGAGATGCGATATCCAACTCCTTCCCAATCCAATCCTGAGACCCTTACGATAGCATGAGATGTGATATCTTAATGCCTCTAGCAAACCTGAGACCTTCCCATGGCATGAGATGTGATATCAAACTCCTTCCCATTCCAATCCTGTGACTCTTCCTATAACATGAGATGTGATATCCAACTCCTTCCCATTCTAATCCTGAGACCCGTCCTATACTATGAGATGTTATATCTCAATGCTTCTAATACCAAACCTGAGACTGTCCTATAACATGAGATGCGATATCTCAATGCTTCTAATAACAAACCTGAGACCCTTCCTATAACATGAGATGTTATATCCAAGTCCTTCCCATTCCAATCTTGAGACCCTTCCTATAACATGAGATGTGATATCCAACTCCTTCCCAATCCAATCCTGAGACCCTTCTGATAGCATGAGATATGATATCTCAATGCTTCTAATACCAATCCACAGACCCATCCTATAACTTGAGATGTGATATCCAAATCCTTCCCTTCCAAACCTGAGACCCTTCTTTTATCATGAGATGTGATATCCAACTCCTTCCCATTCCAATCCTGAGACCCTTCCTCTAGCATGAGATGTGATATCCCGATGCTTCTACCAAACCTGAAACCCTTCCTATAGCATGAGATGTGATATGCAACTCTTCCCATCCAATCCTGAGACCCTTCCTATAACATGAGATGTGATATCCAACTCCTTCCCAATCCAATCCTGAGACCCTTCCGATAGCATGAGATATATCTCAATGCTTCTAATATCAAACCTGAGACCCTCCCTATAGCATGAGATGTGATATCCAACTCCTTCCCATTCCAATCCTGAGACCCTTCCGATAGCATGAGATGTGATATCCAACTCCTTCCAATTCCAACCTGTGACCCTTCCTATAGCATGAGATGGGATATCCAACTCCTTCCCAATCCAATCCTGAGACCCTTCCGTTAGCATGAGATGTGATATCTTAATGCTTCTACTATACCTGAGATCTTCCTATGGCATGAGATGTGATATCAAACTCCTTCCCATTCCAATCCTGAGACCTTTCCTATAGCATGAGATGTGATATCCAACTCCTTCCCATTCCAATCCTGAGACCCGTCCTATACCATGAGATGTGATATCTCAATGCTTCTAATACCAAACCTGAGACTATCCTATAACATGAGATGTGATATCTCAATGCTTCTAATAACAAACCCGAGACCCTTCCTATAACATGAGATGTGATATCCAAATCCTTCCCATTCCAATCGTGAGACCCTTCCTTTAGCATGAGATGTGATATCCAACTCTTTCCCATTCCAATCCTGAGACCCGTCCTATACCATGAGATATGATATCTCAATGCTTCTAATACCAAACCTGAGACTGTCCTATAACATGAGATGTGATATCTCAATGCTTCTAATACCAAACCACAGACCCGTCCCATAACTTGAGATGTGATATCCAAATCCTTCCCCTTCCAAACCTGAGACCCTTCCTTTAGTATGATATGTGAAATCCAACTCCTTCCCATTCCAATCCTGAGACCCTTCCTATAGCATGAGATGTGATATCCCAATGCTTCTACCAAACCTGAGACCCTTCCTATAGCATGAGATGTGATATCCAACTCCTTCCCATTCCAATCCTGAGACCCTTCCTATAGCATGAGATGTGATATCTCAATGCTATTAATACCAGACCTGAGATCCTTCATATAACATGAGATGTGATATCCAACTCTTTCCCAATCCAATCCTGAGACCCTTCCGATAGCATGAGATGTGATATCTCAATGCTTCTAATATCAAACCTGAGACCCTCCCTATAGCATGAGATGTGATATCCAACTCCTCCCCATTACAATCCTGAGACCCGTCCTATACTATGAGATGTTATATCTCAATGCTTCTAATACCAAACCTGAGACTGTCCTATAACATGAGATGTGATATCTCAATGCTTCTAATAACAAACCTGAGACCCTTCCTATAACATGAGATGTGATATCCAAATCCTTCCCATTCCAATCTTGAGACCCTTCCTATAACATGAGATGTGATATCCAACTCCTTCCCAATCCAATCCTGAGACCCTTCCGATAGCATGAGATATGATATCTCAATGCTTCTAATACCAAACCACAGTCCCGTCCTATAACTTTAGATGTGATATCCAAACCCTTCCCCTTCCAAACCTGAGACCCTTCCTTTAGCATGAGATGTGATATCCAACTCCTTCCCATTCCAATCCTGAGACCCTTCCTATAGCATGAGATGTGATATCCCAATGCTTCTACCAAACCTGAGACCCTTGCTGTAGCATGAGATGTGATATCCAACTCTTCCCATCCAATCCTGAGACCCTTCCGATAGCATGAGATGTGATATCTCAATGCTTCTAATACCAAACCTGAGACCCTCCCTATAGCGCGAGATGTGATATCAAAGTCCTTCCCATTCCAATCCTGATACCCTTCCTATAACATGAGATGTGATAGCCAACTCTTCCCATCCAATCCTGAGACCCTTCCTATAACATGAGATGTGATATCCAACTCCTTCCCAATCCAATCCTGAGACCCTTCCGATAGCATGAGATGTGATATCTCAATGCTTCTAATACCAAACCTGAGACCATCCCTATAGCGTGAGATGTGATATCAAAGTCCTTCCCATTCCAATCCTGATACCCTTCCTATAACATGAGATGTGATATCCAACTCCTTCCAATTCCAACCTGTGACCCTTCCTATAGCATGAGATGCGATATCCAACTCCTTCCCAATCCAATCCTGAGACCCTTACGATAGCATGAGATGTGATATCTTAATGCTTCTAGCAAACCTGAGACCTTCCCATGGCATGAGATGTGATATCAAACTCCTTCCCATTCCAATCCTGTGACTCTTCCTATAACATGAGATGTGATATCCAACTCCTTCCCATTCTAATCCTGAGACCCGTCCTATACTATGAGATGTTATATCTCAATGCTTCTAATACCAAACCTGAGACTGTCCTATAACATGAGATGTGATATCTCAATGCTTCTAATAACAAACCTGAGACCCTTCCTATAACATGAGATGTTATATCCAAGTCCTTCCCATTCCAATCTTGAGACCCTTCCTATAACATGAGATGTGATATCCAACTCCTTCCCAATCCAATCCTGAGACCCTTCTGATACCATGAGATATGATATCTCAATGCTTCTAATACCAATCCACAGACCCGTCCTATAACTTGAGATGTGATATCCAAATCCTTCCCTTCCAAACCTGAGACCCTTCTTTTATCATGAGATGTGATATCCAACTCCTTCCCATTCCAATCCTGAGACCCTTCTTATAGCATGAGATGTGATATCCCGATGCTTCTTCCAAACCTGAAACCCTTCCTATAGCATGAGATGTGATATGCAACTCTTCCCATCCAATCCTGAGACCCTTCCTATAACATGAGATGTGATATCCAACTCCTTCCCAATCCAATCCTGAGACCCTTCCGATAGCATGAGATATATCTCAATGCTTCTAATATCAAACCTGAGACCCTCCCTATAGCATGAGATGTGATATCCAACTCCTTCCCATTCCAATCCTGAGACCCTTCCGATAGCATGAGATGTGATATCCAACTCCTTCCAATTCCAACCTGTGACCCTTCCTATAGCATGAGATGGGATGTCCAACTCCTTCCCAATCCAATCCTGAGACCCTTCCGATAGCATGAGATGTGATATCTTAATGCTTCTACCATACCTGAGATCTTCCTATGGCATGAGATGTGATATCAAACTCCTTCCCATTCCAATCCTGAGAACCGTCCTATACCATGAGATGTGATATCCAACTCCTTCACATTTCAATCCTGAGACCCGTCCTATACCATGAGATATGATATCTCAATGCTTCTAATACCAAACCTGAGACTGTCCTATAACATGAGATGTGATATCTCAATGCTTCTAATAACAAACCTGAGACCCTTCCTATAACATGAGATGTGATATCAAAATCCTTCCCATTCCAATCCTGAGACCCTTCCTATAACATGAGATGTGATATCCAACTCCTTCCCAATCCAATCCTGAGACCCTTCCGATAGCATGAGATATGATATCTCAATGCTTCTAATAACAAACCACAGACCCGTCCTATAAATTGAGATGTGATATCCAAATCCTTCCCCTTCCAAACCTGAGACCCTTCCTTTAGCATGACATGTGATATCCAACTCCTTCCCATTCCAATCCTGAGACCCTTCCTATAGCATGAGATGTGATATCACAATGCTTTTAATACCAAACCTGAGATCCTTCCTATAACATGAGATGTGATATCCAGCTCCTTCCCAATCCAATCCTGAGACCCTTCCGATAGCATGAGATGTGATATCACAATGCTATTAATACCAAACCTGAGATCCTTCCTATAACATGAGATGTGATATCCAACTCCTTCCCAATCCAAACCTGAGACCCTCCTATTAGCATGAGATGTGATATCCAACTCCTTCCCATTCCAAACCTCAGACCGTTCCTATATCATGAGATATGATATCCAACTCCTTCCAATTCCAATCCTGAGACCCTTCCTATAGCATGAGATGTGATATCTCAATGCTTGTAATACAAAACTTGAGACCCTTCCTATAGCATGAGATGTGATATCCAACTTCTTCCCATTCCTATCCTGAGACCCTTCTGATAGCATGAGATGTGATATCTCAATGCTTCTAATACCAAACCTGAGACCCTCCCTATAGCGTGAGATGTGATATCAAAGTCCTTCCCATTCCAATCCTGATACCCTTCCTATAACATGAGATGTGATATCCAACTCCTTCCAATTCCAACCTGTGACCCTTCCTATAGCATGAGATGGGATATCCAACTCCTTCCCAATCCAATCTTGAGACCCTTCCGATAGCATGAGATGTGATATCTTAATGCTTCTAGCAAACCTGAGACCTTCCCATGGCATGAGATGTGATATCAAACTCCTTCCCATTTCAATCCTGAGACCCTTCCTATAACATGAGATGTGATATCCAACTCCTTCCCAATCCAATCCTGAGACCCTTCCGATAGCATGAGATATGATATCTCAATGCTTCTAATACCAAACCACAGACCCGTCCTATAACTTGAGATGTGATATCTAACTCCTTCCCATTCCAATCCTGAGACCCTTCCGATAGCATGAGATGTGATATCCAACTCCTTCCAATTCCAACCTGTGACCCTTCCTATAGCATGACATGGGATATCCAACTCCTTCCCAATCCAATCTTGAGACCCTTCCGATAGCATGAGATGTGATATCTTAATGCTTCTAGCAAACCTGAGACCTTCCCATGGCATGAGATGTGATATCAAACTCCTTCCCATTCCAATCCTGAGACCCGTCCTATACCATGAGATGTTATATCTCAATGCTTCTAATACCAAACATGAGACTGTCCTATAACATGAGATATGATATCTTAATGCTTCTAATACCAAACCACAGACCTGTCTTATAACTTGAGATGTGATATCCAAATCCTTCCCCTTCCAAACCTGAGACCCTTCCTTTAGCATGAGATGTGATATCCAACTCCTTCCCATTCCAATCCTGAGACCCTTCCTATAACATGAGATGTGATATACAAGTCCTTCCCATTCCAATCCTGAGACCCTTCCTATAACATGAGATGTGATATCCAATTCCTTCCCAATCCAATCCTGAGACCCTTCCGATAGCATGAGATATGATATCTCAATGCTTCTAATACCAAACCACAGACCCGTCCTATAACTTGAGATGTGATATCTAACTCCTTCCCATTCCAATCCTGAGACCCTTCCGATAGCATGAGATGTGATATCCAACTCCTTCCAATTCCAACCTGTGACCCTTCCTATAGCATGACATGGGATATCCAACTCCTTCCCAATCCAATCCTGAGACCCTTCCTATAGCATGAGATGTGATATCCAACTCCTTTCCATTCCAATCCTGAGACCTGTCCTATACCATGAGATGTGATATCTCAATGCTTCTAATACCAAACCTGAGACTGTCCTATAACATGAGATGTGATATCTCAATGCTTCTAATAACCAACCTGAGACCCTTCCTATAACGAGATGTGATATCCAAATCCTTCCCAATCCAATCCTGAGACCCTTCCGATAGCATGAGATATGATATCTCAATGCTTCTAATACCAAACCACAGACCCGTCCTATAACTTGAGATGTGATATCCAAATCCTTCCCCTTCCAAACCTGAGACCTTTCCTTTAGCATGAGATGTGATATCCAACTCCTTCCCATTCCAATCATGAGACCCTTCCTATAGCATGAGATGTGATATCCCAATGCTTCTACCAAACCTGAGACCTTTCCGATAGCATGAGATGTGATATCTAACTCCTTCCCATTCCAATCATGAGGCCCTTCCTATAGCATGAGATGTGATATCTCAATGCTTCTACCAAATCTGAGACCCTTCCTATAGCATGAAATGTGATATCCAACTCCTTCCCATCCAATCCTGAGACCCTTCCTATAGCATGAGATGTGATATCTAAATGCTATTAATACCATACCTGAGACCCTCCCTATAGCATGAGATCAGATATCCAACTCCTTCCCATTCCCATCCTGAGACCCTTCCGATAGCCTGAGATGTGATATCCAACTCCTTCCCTTCCAATCATGAGGCCCTTCCTATAGCATGAGATGTGATATCTCAATGCTTCTACCAAACCTGAGACCCTTCCTATAGGATGAGATGTGATATCCATCTCCTTGCCATTCCAATCCTGAGACCCTTCCTATAGCATGAGATGATATCCAACTCCTTCCCATTCCAATCCTGAGACCCTTCCTATAGCATGAGATGTGATATCTCAATGCTTCTACCAAACCTGAGATCCTTCCTATAGCATGAGATGTGATATTCAACTCCTTCCCATTCCAATCCTGAGACCCTTCCGATAGGATGAGATTTATTATCTCACACCTTCAAATACCAAACTTGAGTCCCTTCCTAAAGGATGAGATCTGATATCTCAGTGCTTCTAATACCAAACCTGAGTCCCTTCCTATAACATGAGATGTGATATCCAACTCCTTCCCATTCCAATCATGAGGCCCTTCCTATAACATGAGATGTGATATCTCACTGCTCTTAATACCAAACCTGAGACCCTTCCTATAACATGAGATGTGATATCCAACTCCTTCCCATTCCAATCCTGAGACCCTTCCATGAGATGTGCTATCTCAATGCTTCTAATACCAAAGTTGGACCGTTCCTATAGCATGAGATGTGATATCCAACTCCTTCCCATTCCAATCCTGCGTCCCTTCATTTAGCATGAGATTTGATATATTAGTGCTTCTAATACCAAACCTGAGACCCTTATGTAACGCTCACCTGATTCTCGCAGAGGCGCCGGTCTTGACTGGGTGATGTGTAACACACGGTTGGCTCTTTGGGCTGGACCTCTGTGCACTGTATGTCTGACTCGAAGAGTAAGATGTCTGCAGATAGAAAATATGGGATTAATGAACTGGGGTTATTGGGTGCCTCTCTCCTCTTCCCTTTCTCTTCTCCTGTAGAACCCCAAAGGTTAACGCCCTCACCTTAGGTAAGTGAGCGCCGAGCTCTCCATCTGCCTCGGGGCAGGGTGCCGTAACCAGTTTCTTCACTGGATAAGGGTGCAGGCCTCTTGACCTCAGAGGACTGCTGTCCGTCGTTAACTGCACGAACGGTAAGTTCTGGGCACTTCAAATGTCTTAAAAGTCTTTTGTAATGATATCTCTTGTTTTGCAGGGTTCCGGCGATGGCGGATGGCGGGCTGATGAGAGTTGAGGATCGAACCCGCGTGAGGAATAGAAGCGCCTGGAAGCACGTAAGTAAGCGCTTGTAGCCTGCTTCACGATGCGCACTAACTGTCCCTTTTATCTTGCAGGTACAAGTTCGGAGCTTTAGAGAAGCTGAAGGGTGCTGGAATACCCACTGGATTCGGCGTGGGAAGGAGTAATGGCACGTGAGTAATAAAGTTGCCCAATGTCTTTAAACGCACCTTCTTTTGTCTTTCAGATGCAAGATGCAGCGCTGAAGGCCTCCGGAGCGTGCCAAGAGCTGGTAAGCTTTTGTCTTTCAGATGCCGGAATGCAGTGTGAAGACCTCCGGAGCATGCGAAGAGTAGGTAAGCCTTTGTCTTTCAGATGCCGGAATGCAGCGCGAGGCGTTGGTGACAGCCGATGGACCAGGTAAGAGATGCGCTGCCACTGAAGACCGTAGTGCTAACCTGTTCTTTCTTTGTCTTTACAGGTGCTGCTGAAGACTGGATTCCAGGATGGTAAGCCTTTGTTCCTTTAGGCCCAGGATCAGAAGCAGAAGACACGATGAGCGTTCTGCTGCAGAGAATGCAGAATAACGCAAAGCAAGATTCATCCATCGGGTGTGGTTTAAATAGCCTCCTGTAGTGCTTAGGTGTCTCCTTCCACAGCCACGCCTAGGTAAGAAAAGAGTTCCTGCTTTCCAGAAGAGTTCCAGTGTTCTGAACCTAGGGAGTGGCTCCTGCCCCACCCAACAGGAAAAGTAGTTCCAAACAGAAGAGGATCAGAGGCTCAACTGGCAGGCAAGTAAGCAGCGTGGTCTGCTGCAGGTAAGTCCACCCAAGCATTATGAGCCCGGCGCTTCCAGCGCTGGGACTGGGCATCTTTATGAGCCTGGTGCCACTGACGCCAGGACAGGGTCCAAAAGGTCCCAATTGGGACTGGCTGGCACTCGGAACCGGGGTTATGGGTCTGCTTCCAAGGGAATCTGGCAAGTCCTGATCTTTTGGAAGCAGAGATCATGACAGCACCCCCCCCTCAAGGCCCCTCCCAAACCGGGCTTCTCCGGGGGTTTGGGCTTGTTAGGAAATGTTCGATGAAATCTTTTGATTAGACGAGGCGCGTGGACATATTCTGCAGGTTCCCAGGATCTTTCTTGGGGACCGTAGCCTTTCCAGTCAATCAGGTAAAATAGTTTAGATTTGGAGATCTTGGAATCCAGGATGCTTTTGACTTCAAACTCGAGTTCTCCATCAACTAGAATAGGTTTTGGAGATGTAGTTAGTCGGGTTTGAGGTTGCACGGGTTTTAATAGAGAGACGTGGAAGACCGGATGTATCGTCATGTGAGGGGGCAAGTCCAACTTGACCGCTACTGGATTTACTATGGTAGTGATGGAATAGGGACCAAGGTATCTTGGGTTGAATGTGCGTGGTCCTTTTAGAGGTAGATATTTGGTGGATAACCAGACTTGATCTCCTACTTGATATTGGGGGGCTTCCTTCCGATGTTGGTCTGCTCCTTTCTTGTATTGTTCTTTAGCCCTTTGAAGGTGAGAAACGGCTTCCTTAAAGGCTTGGGTGATTGTAGAATGCAGGTGGTCTACTGCTGGTGTTCCAAGATCTTGGAGTGGATCCAACTCCGAGGTTCGAGGGTGACTACCGTATAAAAGAAAAAACGGGGTCTTCCCAGTTCCCGAGTGGACAGAGTTATTGTAGGCATATTCGGCTATCCAAAGGATATCTTTCCAAGTTTTTTCAGTTTGTTGTAGCATGCAGCGCAAATACTGTTCCAGAGTTTGATTGGTCCTCTCGGTTTGTCCGTCGGTTTGAGGGTGGTGGCTGGTTGAAAGTCTCACATCAATTTGAGCCGACCGACAGCAACTTCGCCAAAAATGAGAAATAAATTGACTACCTCGATCCGAAATTAGAACTGAAGGAAAACCGTGCAGTCGGACGATGTTTTCGAGAAATTCTCGGGCCAGAGTTGCTGCTGTTGGTAAGCCTTTGAGTGGAATGAAATGCGCCATCTTGGAGAATAGGTCCACGATTACTAGGATCGTATTGTATCCGGAGCATGGAGGTAGATCGGTGATGAAGTCCATAGAAAGCGCATGCCAAGGGCGAGGCGGGATGTCAATAGGGCGTAAGAGGCCGGCTGGTTTTTCCTTTTGACTCTTGTTTTGGGCGCATACTCCACAGGACATTATAAAGTCTATGATATCTTTTTTCCAAGACGGCCACCAGAAGTAGCGCTTGATCTTTTCCGAGGTCTTGGTCATACCGGGATGTCCTTCCATTAAAGAATCGTGATAACAAGAGATTACCTTTTTCTGTAAATCTGTGCTGGGCAGGTATAACCGTTCTTGGAAATATAATAGGTTGTCCTTCACCGTAAAGTCCTTTCCCTGCAGATGCCAATTCTGTATGTCTGCTGGAGTTACTAGTAGCCTGGCTTTATCCTTAACTTCCTCTATGGATTGTGTGGCGATTACACCTAGAATTCTTTGTTCGGGAATGATAGGTACAGGTTTAGGATTGATCAAATGTTCTTCCACTCCCATCCGAGAAAGGGCATCAGCTTTACCGTTTTTTGTACCAGGTCGATAGGTAATTATGAAGTCAAACTCGGCAAAGAATAGTGCCCAACGGAGTTGCCTAGAGGATTGAGCTTTTGCGGTTTTCAAATATTGCAGGTTTTGGTGATCTGTAATCACAGTAACAGTGTGTCGGGCCCCCAGAAGATAATGCCGCCAAGCCTTAAATGCGGACTTGATAGCTAGAAGTTCCTTATCAGTAATAGTGTAATTGATTTCAGGAGGCGAGAATTTGCGGGACCAAAATGCCACGGGATGCAACTGATTGGTTACTGGGTCCTTTTGTGATAGAACTGCCCCCATGGCAAGGCTCGAAGTATCAGTTTCAACGATGTAGGGGAGTTCTGGGCGAGGATGTTTTAAGATCGGTGCAGAGATAAATCTAGTCTTCAAATTCTGGAAAGCTTGTTCCGCCTCGGTAGACCATTCAAAACGTTTGTTTTTCTTTAACAAGGCGGTGATGGGCTGGACTATTCGAGAGAATTCGGGGATAAACCTGCGGTAAAGGTTAGCGAAGCCTAACATGCTTTGAACACCTTTTACGGAGGATGGCGATGGCCATTTGAGAATTGCATCGACCTTCTTTGAATCCATACGCACTCCGCTAGGTGATAATATGAATCCCGAGAATTCAACTTCAGTCACGTTGAAAACACATTTTTCCAACTTAGCGAAAAGTTTGTGTTGACGCAATCTCTCGAGGACCATTTTCACGTGTTTCCGATGTTCAGTTTCCGATGAAGAATAAACGATGATGTCGTCAATGTAAACAACAACACACACATCTATGAGCTCTCTGAGGACATCGTTCATAAAATATTGAAAGGCGGCCGGGGCATTGCAAAGTCCGAAGGGCATGACCTGATATTCAAATAGCCCATACTTGGTGCGGAAGGCCGTCTTCCATTCATCGCCCTCTTTTACTCGTACCAAGTGGTAGGCTCCTCTAAGATCCAGCTTTGTATATATGCATGCTTTTCTGACTTGGTCCAGGAGTTCAGGGATCAAAGGTAACGGATATCTATTCTTAACGGTGATCTGGTTCAGGGCGCGATAATCTATACAAGGTCTAAGGTCCCCTTCTTTTTTTGGAACGAAGAACAAAGCTGAGGAAGCAGGGGACTTGGAAGGACGAATAAACCCATTCGCTAGGTATTGATCCAGGTATTGTCGGAGGTGAAGATTCTCAGGCTCGGTGAGGGCATAAATTCTACTACAAGGAGGAGTAGATCCAGGTATCAGGTCTATCTGGCAGTCATAAGACCTATGAGGAGGTAGAGAGTTAGCCTGATCCTTCCGGAAAACATCTTGGAATTCTAGGTATTCAGGAGGTAACTGGGGAGCCTCCGAGGAAATTGCTGCCAGTGCAACACCAGGTCGAGGGTGACAAGTAGAGACACATTCTGGAAACTGAACCGTTCTTGCTCGCCAATCGATCTGAGGATTGTGCTTTTCTAACCAAGGAATTCCTAGAATAATCTGGAACTGAGGGGCCTTGATCACATCGAACACGATCTTCTCATGGTGTCCATCTTGACTTACTAGCGTCACTTCTTGGGTGGTATGCGTTACTGGTCCGGAGGCTATCTCCGTACCATGCACCGTAGTAATGACGTCCTTTACAGCCTTTGGACAAAGAGTCAGATTCATCCTCAAAACCATTTCATGATCCACATAATTGCCGATGGCACCGCTGTCGACGTAAGCTTCAATCGCATGTAATCGATCCGGATGTTCAGGGCTAATGAGGACCATAGGTATCACGAAATGCGAGGTCACGGAACTGGTTTTAACGCTCGGCAAGAGGACCTCTGTTCTTGTCGGGCGAGGTCGTTTCCCTGCTCAGAGTTTGTGACCCTGGTAACTGCAGCTCCTACTGCCTTCTTGGCTGATTTCACCGGACAGTCTCGAAGAAAGTGCTCCGAGTTTCCGCAATAGAGCCATAATTGCAGCTGTTTTCTCCTTTCCCGCTCCTTTTGTGTTAGTGGTCCTTTCAGGCCCCCTATTTGCATGGGTTCCCCGGAGTCTACTCCTTTGGTAGGAGTTGGTGGTTTGGAAAATACTCGAGCATCAAACTTGGAACGATCGGCCTTCCTGTTCTGCAGTCTGTGGTCAATTTGAACGACTAAGTCAATATAGTCCGAACAGTCTTGCGGGGGATTCACTACTTGGGCTAACACATTTTTGAGCTCTCCACGTAGACCTCTATAAAACAGCGTAATCCTTTTGTCCTCAGGCCATCGAGTTTCCACTATCAGTCTGTTGAAAGACGCAATATAAGCCAAAAGGTCTTGATTACCCTGTCGCAATGAAAGGAGCTCATTGTCCAAGGCCTGCCCCTGTGAATGTCTTGCAAACAGTTTTTCCATACTGAGCTGAAAAGCTTGAAAATCATGGAGAACCGGATCATCTTGATTAACTAGAGGGATTGACCAGTCTGCCGCATTGCCACTAAGGTACGAAAGCACGAAAGCTACCTTAGCTTGATCAGTTGGAAAGGCTGCTGGCCGGCATAAGAAGTGCAACCGGCACTGATTAATAAATACTGCAAACCTCTTTGGGTCACCAGAAAATCGTTCGGGCGGAGCCAGAGGTACATTCCCAGGTAGGTTGATCTGCACTGGGTTCGTAGAGGATGTTGAAGGAAGATTTGCCCCTGATGCGGGTAACAGAGTTTGTCCGGCTTGTGACTGTAGCAATTGTCTAGCGAGATCGTCTGTTCGCTCCTTGGAAATAATCAGTTCCCTTCTTAGAGCATTCGTTTCCTGACGGGCTGCATGCACTTCTGCTCTTAGTTCCCCAAGTAACTGGGCTAGCTGGTCGGTATCCGAGGTTTCCATAGCGCCTGGGTGGGAGTTTTGCGGTAGGCTATGCGTTCTGTAACGCTCACCTGATTCCCGCAGAGGCGCCGGTCTTGACTGGGTGAATGCCGTATCTTCAAAGGTGATGTGTAACACACGGTTGGCTCTTTGGGCTGGACCTCTGTGCACTGTATGTCTGACTCGAAGAGTAAGATGTCTGCAGATAGAAAATATGGGATTAATGAACTGGGGTTATTGGGTGCCTCTCTCCTCTTCCCTTTCTCTTCTCCTGTAGAACCCCAAAGGTTAACGCCCTCACCTTAGGTAAGTGAGCGCCGAGCTCTCCATCTGCCTCGGGGCAGGGTGCCGTAACCAGTTTCTTCACTGGATAAGGGTGCAGGCATCTTGACCTCAGAGGACTGCTGTCCGTCGTTAACTGCACGAACGGTAAGTTCTGGGCACTTCAAATGTCTTAAAAGTCTTTTGTAATGATATCTCTTGTTTTGCAGGGTTCCGGCGATGGCGGATGGCGGGCTGATGAGAGTTGAGGATCGAACCCGCGTGAGGAATAGAAGCGTCTGGAAGCACGTAAGTAAGCGATTGTAGCCTGCTTCACGATACGCACTAACTGTCCCTTTTATCTTGCAGGTACAAGTTCGGAGCTTTAGAGAAGCTGAAGGGTGCTGGAATACCCACTGGATTCGGCGTGGGAAGGAGTAATGGCACGTGAGTAACAAAGTTGCCCAATGTCTTTAAACGCACCTTCTTTTGTCTTTCAGATGCGGGATGCAGCGCCGAAGGCCTCGGGAGCGTGTGAAGAGCTGGTAAGCTTTTGTCTTTCAGATGCCGGAATGCAGTGCGAAGACCTCCGGAGCATGCGAAGAGTAGGTAAGCCTTTGTCGTTCAGATGCCAGAATGCAGCGCGAGGCGTTGGTGACAGCCGATGGACCAGGTAAGAGATGCGCTGCCACTGAAGACCGTAGTGCTAACCTGTTCTTTCTTTGTCTTTACAGGTGCTGCTGAAGACTGGATTCCAGGATGGTAAGCCTTTGTTCCTTTAGGCCCAGGATCAGAAGCAGAAGACACGATGAGCGTTCTGCTGCAGAGAATGCAGAATAACGCAAAGCAAGATTCATCCATTGGGTGTGGTTTAAATAGCCTCCTGTAGTGCTTAGGTGTCTCCTTCCACAGCCACGCCTAGGTAAGAAAAGAGTTCCTGCTTTCCAGAAGAGTTCCAGTGTTCTGAACCTAGGGAGTGGCTCCTGCCCCACCCAACAGGAAAAGTAGTCCCAAACAGAAGAGGATCAGGGGTTCAACTGGCAGGTAAGTAAGCAGCATGGTCTGCTGCAGGTAAGTCCACCCAAGCATTATGAGCCCGGCGCTTCCAGCGCTGGGACTGGGCATCTTTATGAGCCTGGAGCCACTGGCGCCAGGACAGGGTCCAAAAGGTCCCAATTGGGACTGGCTGGCACTCGGAACCGGGGTTATGGGTCTGCTTCCAAGGGAGTCGGGCAAGTCCTGATCTTTTGGAAGCAGAGATCATGACACCTTCCTATAACATGAGATGTTATATCCAACTCCTTCCGATTCCAATCCTGAGACCCTTCCTATACCATGAGATGAGATATCTCAATGTTTCTAATACCAAACCTGAGACCCTTCCTATTGCAAGAGATGTGATATCCAAATCCTTCCCATTCCAAACCTGAGTCCCTTCCTATAGCATGAGATGTGATATCTAACTTCTTCCCATTCTAATCCTGCATCTCTTCATATAGCATGAGATTTGATATCTCAGTGCTTCTAATACAAAACCTGAGACCCTTCCTATAACATGAGATGTGATATCCAACTCCTTCCGATTCCAATCCTGAGACCCTTCCTATACCATGAGATGTGATATCTCAATGTTTCTAATACCAGACCTGAGACCCTTCCTATTGCAAGTGATGTGATATCCAAACCCTTCCCATTCCAAACCTGAGACCTTTCCTATTGCATGAGATGTGATATCCAACTCCTTCCCAATCCAATCCTGAGACCCTTCCGATAGCATTAGATGTGATATCTCAATGCTTCTAATATCAAACCTGAGACCCTCCCTATAGCATGAGATGTGATATCCAACTCCTTCCCATTCCAATCCTGAGACCCTTCCGATAGCATGAGATGTGATATCCAACTCCTTCGAATTCCAACCTGTGACCCTTCCTATAGCATGAGATGGGATATCCAACTCCTTCCCAATCCAATCCTGAGACCCTTCCGATAGCATGAGATGTGATATCTTAATGCTTCTACCAAACCTGAGACCCGTCCTATAACTTGAGATTTGATATCCAAATCCTTCCCCTTCCAAACCTGAGACCTTTCCTTTGCCATGAGATGCGATATCCAACTCCTTCCCATTCCAATCATGAGGCCCTTCCTATAGTATGAGATGTGATATCTCAATGCTTCTACCAAACCTGAGACCCTTCCTATAGCATGAGATGTGATATCCAACTCCTTCCCGATCCAATCCTGAGACCCTTCCTATAGCATGAGATGTGATATCTCAATGCTCTTAATACCAAACCTGCGATCATTCCTATAACATGAGATGTGATATCCAACTCCTTCCCATTCCAATCCTGAGCCCCTTCCATGAGATGTGCTATCTCAATGCTTCTAATACCAAAGTTGGACCGTTCCTATAGCATGAGATGTGATATCCAACGCCTTCCCATTCCAATCCTGCGTCCCTTCATTTAGCATGAGATTTGATATCTTAGTGCTTCTAATACCAAACCTGAGACCCTTCCTATAACATGAGATGTTATATCCAACTCCTTCCGATTCCAATCCTGAGACCCTTCCTATACCATGAGATGAGATATCTCAATGTTTTTAATACCAAACCTGAGATCCTTCCTATTGCAAGAGATGTGATATCCAAATCCTTCCCATTCCAAACCTGAGTCCCTTCCTATAGCATGAGATGTGATATCCAACTTCTTCCCATTCCAATCCTGCGTCTCTTCATATAGCATGAGATTTGATATCTCAGTGCTTCTAATACAAAACCTGAGACCCTTCCTATAACATGAGATGTGATATCCAACTCCTTCCGATTCCAATCCTGAGACCCTTCCTATACCATGAGATGTGATATCGCAATGTTTCTAATACCAGACCTGAGACCCTTCCTATTGCAAGAGATGTGATATCCAAACCCTTCCCATTCCAAACCTGAGACCTTTCCTATTGCATGAGATGTGATATCCAACTCCTTCCAATCCAATCCTGAGACCCTTCCGATAGCATTAGATGTGATATCTCAATGCTTCTAATATCAAACCTGAGACCCTCCCTATAGCATGAGATGTGATATCCAGCTCCTTCCCATTCCAATCCTGAGACCCTTCCGATAGCATGAGATGCGATATACAACTCCTTCGAATTCCAACCTGTGACCCTTCCTATAGCATGAGATGGGATATCCAACTCCTTCCCATTCCAATCCTGAGTCCCTTCCGATAGCCTGAGATGTGATTTCCAACTCCTTCCCATTCCAATCATGAGGCCCTTCCTATAGCATGAGATGTGATATCTCAATGCTTCTACCAAACCTGAGACCCTTCCTATAGCATGAGATGTGATATCCAACTCCTTCCCATTCCAATCCTGAGACCCTTCCTATAGCATGAGATGTGATATCTCAATGCTCTTAATACCAAACCTTGGATCATTCCTATTGCAAGAGATGTGATATCCAAATGCTTCCCATTCCAAATGTGAGACCCTTCCTATAGGATGAGATGTGATATCCAACACCTTCCCATTCCAATACTGAGACCCTTCCTATAGCATGAGATGATATCCAACTCCTTCCCAATCCAATCCTGAGACCCTTCCGATAGCATTAGATGTGATATCTCAATGCTTCTAATATCAAACCTGAGACCCTCCCTATAGCATGAGATGTGATATCCAACTCCTTCCCATTCCAATCCTGAGACCCTTCCGATAGCATGAGAAGTGATATCCAACTCCTTTGAATTCCAACCTGTGACCCTTCCTATAGCATGAGAGGGGATATCCAACTCCTTCCCAATCCAATCCTGAGACCCTTCCAATAGCATGAGATGTGATATCTTGATGCTTCTACCAAACATGAGACCTTCCTATGGCATGAGATGTGATATCAAACTCCTTCCCATTCCAATCCTGAGACCCTTCCTATAGCATGAGATGTGATATGCTATAGGGAGAGTCTCAGGTTTGGTATTAATAGCATTGAGATATCACTTCTCATGCTATAGGAAGGGTCTCAGGATTGGATGGGAAGAAGTTGGATATCACATTTCATGCTATAGGAAGGGTCTCAGATTTGGTAGAAGCATTGAGATATCACATCTCATGCTATAGGAAGGGCCTCATGATTGGAATGGGAAGGAGTTGGATATCACATCTCATGCCATCGGAAAGGTCTCAGGTTTGGTAGAAGCATTGGGATATCACATCTCATGCTATAGGAAGGGTCTCAGGATTGGAATGGGAAGGAGATGGATATCACATCTCATGGCAAAGGAAAGGTCTCAGGTTTGGAAGGGGAAGGATTTGGATATCACATCTCAAGTTATAGGACGGGTCTCTGGTTTGGTATTAGAAGCATGGAGATATCATATCGCATGCTATCGGAAGGGTCTCAGGATTGGATTGGGAAGGAGTTGGATATCACATCTCATGTTATAGGAAGGGTCTCAGGATTGGAATGGGAAGGACTTGGACATCACATCTCATGTTATAGGAAGGGTCTCAGGTCCCATTCCAATCCTGAGACCCTTCCTATAGAATGAGATGTGATATCCAACTCCTTTCCATTCCAATCCTGAGACCCGTCCTATACCATGAGATGTGATATCTCAATGGTTCTAATACCAAACCTGAGACTGTCCTATAACATGAGATGTGATATCTCAATGCTTCTAATAACAAACCTAAGACCCTTCCTATAACATGAGATGTGATATCCAAATCCTTCCCATTCCAATCCTGAGACCCGTCCTATACCATGAGATGTGATATCTCAATGCTTCTAATACCAAACCTGAGACTGTCCTATAACATGAGATGTGATATCTCAATGCTTCTAATAACAATCCTGAGACCCTTCCTATAACATGAGATGTGATATCCAAGTCCTTCCCATTCCAATCCTGAGACCCTTCCTATAACATGAGATGTGATATCCAACTCCTTCCCAATCCAATCCTGAGACCCTTCCGACAGCATGAGATATGACATCTCAATGCTTCTAATACCAAACCACAGACCCGTCCTATAACTTGAGATGTGATATTCAAATCCTTCCCCTTCCAAACCTGAGACCCTTCCTTTAGCATGAGATGTGATATCCAACGCCTTCCGATTCCAAACCTGAGACCCTTCTTATATCATGAGATGTGATATCCAACTCCTTCCCATTCCAATCTTGAGACCCTTCCTATAACATGAGATGTGATATCCAACTCCTTCCCAATCCAATCCTGAGACCCTTCCGGTAGCATGAGATATGATATCTCAATGCTTCTAATACCAATCCTCAAGCCCTTCCCATAGCATGAGATGTGATATCCAACTCTTTCCCATTCCAATCCTGAGTCCCTTCCTATAGCATGAGATGTCATATCTCAATGCTTCTAATACCAAACCTGAGACCCTTCCTATAACATGAGATGTGATATCCAAACCCTTCCCATTCCAAACCTGAGACCCTTCCAATAGCATGAGATGTGATATCCAACTCCATCCCATTCCAAACCAGAGACTCTTCCTGCAGCATGAGATGTGATATCCAACTCCTTCCCATTGAAACCCTGAGACCCTTCCTATAGCATGAGATGTGATATTTCAATGCTTCTATTACCCAACCCGAGACCCTTCCTATAGCATGAGATGTGATATGCAACTCCTTCCCATTCCAATCCTGAGTCCCTTCCTATAGCATGAGATATGATATTTCAATGCTTCTAATACCAAACCTGAGGCCCTTCCCATAGCATGAGATGTTATATCCAACTCCTTCCCATTCCAATCCTGAGTCCCTTCCTATAGCATGAGATGTCCTATCTCAATGCTTCTAATACCAAACCTGAGGCCCTTCCCATAGCATGAGAGGTGAAATCAAGCTATTTCTCATTCCTATCCAGAGACCTTTCCTATAGCATGAGATGCGATATCCAACTCCTTCCCATTCCAAACCAGAGACGCGTCCTGTAGCATGAGATGTGAAATTGAACTCCTTCCCATTCCAACCCTGAGATCCTTCCTATAGCATGAGATGTGATATTTCAATGCTTCTATTACCCAACCTCAGACCGTTCCTATAGCATGAGATGTGATATCCAACCTCTTCCCATTCCAAACCTGAGACCCTTCCTATAGCATGAGATGTGATATCCAACTCCTTCCCATTCCAATCCTGAGTCCCTTCCTATAGCATGAGATGTCCTATCTCAATGCTTCTAATACCAAACCTGAGGCCCTTCCCATAGCATGAGAGGTGAAATCAAGCTATTTCTCATTCCTATCCAGAGACCTTTCCTATAGCATGAGATGCGATATCCAACTCCTTCCCATTCCAAACCAGAGACGCGTCCTGTAGCATGAGATGTGAAATTGAACTCCTTCCCATTCCAACCCTGAGATCCTTCCTATAGCATGAGATGTGATATTTCAATGCTTCTATTACCCAACCTCAGACCGTTCCTATAGCATGAGATGTGATATCCAACCTCTTCCCATTCCAAACCTGAGACCCTTCCTATAGCATGAGATGTGATATCCAACTCCTTCCCATTCCAATCCTGAGTTCCTTCCCATAGAATGAGATGTGATATCCATCTCCTTCCCATTCAAAACCTGAGACCGTTCCTATAGCATGAGATGTGATATCCAACTCCTTCCTATTCCAAACCTGAGACCCTTCCTATAGCATGAGATGTGATACCCAACTCCTTCCCATTCCGAACCTGAGTTCCATCCTATAGCATGAGATGTGATATCTAAATGCTTATAATGCCAAAACTGAGGCCCTTCCCATAGCATGAGATGTGATATTCAACTCCTTCCCATTCCAATCCTGAGACCCTTCCTGTAGCATGAGATTTGATATCTGACTTCTTGCCATTCCTAACCTGAGATACATAATGTACCATGAGATGTGATATCTCAATGCTTCTAATACCAAACATGAGACTTTTCCTTTAACATGAGATGTGATAACCAAATCCTTCCCATTCCAAACCTGAGACCCTTCCTATATCATGAGATGTGATATCTCAATACTTTTATTACCCAACCCGAGACCCTTCTTATAGCATGAGATATGATATCAAACTCCTTCCCATTCCAAACCTGAGACCCTTCCTATAGCATGAGATGTGATATCCAACTCCTTCCCATTCCATTCCTGAGACCCTTCGTATAGCATGAGATGTGATATCACAATGCTTTTAATACCAAACCTGAGACCCTTCCTATAATATGAGATGTGATATCCAAACCCTTCCCATTCCAAACCGGAGACCCTTCCTATAGCATGAGATGTGATATCCAACTCCATCCCATTCCAAACCAGTGACCCTTCCTGCAGCATGAGATGTGATGTTCAACTCCTTCCCATTTCAACCCCGAGACCCTTCCTATAGCATGAGATGTGATATCTCAATGCTTCTATTACCCAACCCGAGACCCTCCCTATAGCATGAGATGTGATATCCAACTCCTTCCCATTCCAAACCTGAGACCCTTCCTATAGCATGCAATGTGATATCCAACTCCTTCCCATTCCAATTCTGAGTCCCTTACTATAGCATGAGATGTGATATTGCAATGCTTCTAATACCAATCCTCAAGCCCTTCCCATAGCATGAGATGTGATATCCAACTCTTTCCCATTCCAATCCTGAGTCCCTTCCTATAGCATGAGATATGATATTTCAATGCTTCTAATACCAAACCTGAGGCTCTTCCCATAGCATGAGATGTTATATCCAACTCCTTCCCATTCCAATCCTGAGACCCTTCCTATAGCATGAGATGTGATCTTCAACTCCTTCCCATTCCAATTGTGAGTCCCTTCCTATAGCATGAGATATGATATTTCAATGCTTCTAATACCAAACCTGAGGCTCTTCCCATAGCATGAGATGTTATATCCAACTCCTTCCCATTCCAATCCTGAGTCCCTTCCTATAGCATGAGATGTCATATCTCAATGCTTCTAATACCAAACCTGAGGCCCTTTCCATAGCATGAGAGGTGAAATCAAACTCCTTCTCATTCCAATCCTGAGACCCTTCCTATAGCAAGAGATGTGATATCCAACTCCTTCCCATTCCAATTCTGAGTCCCTTACTATAGCATGAGATATGATATTGCAATGCTTCTAATACCAATCCTCAAGCCCTTCCCATAGCATGAGATGTGATATCCAACTCTTTCCCATTCCAATCCTGAGTCCCTTCCTATAGCATGAGATGTCATATCTCAATGCTTCTAATACCAAACCTGAGACCCTTCCTATAACATGAGATGTGATATCCAAACCCTTCCCATTCCAAACCTGAGACCCTTCCTATAGCATGAGATGTGATATCCAACTCCATCCCATTCCAAACCAGAGACTCTTCCTGCAGCATGAGATGTGATATCCAACTCCTTCCCATTTCAACCCTGAAACCCTTCCTATAGCATGAGATGTGATATTTCAATGCTTCTATTACCCAACCCGAGACCCTTCCTATAGCATGATATGTGATATCCAACTCCTTCCCATTCCAATCCTGAGTCCCTTCCTATAGCATGAGATATGATATTTCAATGCTTCTAATACCAAACCTGAGGACCTTCCCATAGCATGAGATGTTATATCCAACTCCTTCCCATTCCAATCCTGAGTCCCTTCCTATAGCATGAGATGTCATATCTCAATGCTTCTAGTACCAAACCTGAGGCCCTTCCCTTAGCATGAGATGTTATATCCAACTCCTTCCCATTCCAATCCTGAGTCCCTTCCTATAGCATGAGATGTCATATCTCAATGCTTCTGATACCAAACCTGAGGCCCTTCCCATAGCATGAGAGGTGAAATCAAACTATTTCTCATTCCTATCCAGAGACCTTTCCTATAGCATGAGATGTGATATCCAAACCCTTCCCATTCCAAACCTGAGACCCTTCCTATAGCATGAGATGTGATATTCAACTCCATCCCATTTCAAACCAGAGACCCTTCCTGCATCATGAGATGTGATATCCAACTCCTTCCCATTTGAACCCTGAGACCCTTCCTATAGCATGAAATGTGATATCTCAATGCTTCTATTACCCAACCCGAGACCCTTCCTATAGCATGAGATGTGATATCCAACTCCTTCCCATTCCAATCCTGAGTCCCTTCCTATAGCATGAGATATGATATTTCAATGCTTCTAATACCAGAGATGAGGCCCTTCCCATAGCATGAGATGTTATATCCAACTCCTTCCCATTCCAATCCTGAGTCCCTTCCTATAGCATGAGATGTCATATCTCAATGCTTCTAATACCAACCCTGAGGCCCTTCCCATAGCATGAGAGGTGAAATCAAACTTCTTCTCATTCCAATCCTGTGACCCTTCCTATAGCATGAGATGTTATATCCAACTCATTCCCATTCCAAACCTGAGACCCTTCCTATAGCATGCAATGTGATATCCAACTCCTTCCCATTCCAATCCTGAGTCCCTTACCATAGCATGAGATGTGATATCTCATTGCTTCTAATACCAAACCTCAAGCCCTTCCCATAGCATGTGATGTGATATCCAACTCCTTCCCATTCCAATCCTGAGTCCCTTCCTATAGCAAGAGATGTCATATCTCAATGCTTTTAATAACAAACCTGAGGCCCTTCCCATAGCATGAGATATGATATCAAACTCCTTCCAATTCCAATCCTGAGACCCTTCCTGTAGCATGAGATGTGATATCCACATCATTCACATTCCAAACCTTGAGACCCTTCCTGTGGTCTGAGATCTGATATCCGGCACCTTCCCATTCCAATCCAGAGACCATTCCTATAGGATGAGATATTATATCTCAGTCATTCCAATACCAAACCCGAGAACATTCACATAGCCTGAGATGTGACATATGTATCCTTCCTATTCCAATCCTGAGACCCTTCCTATAGGATGGAATGTGATATCTCAATGCTTCTAATACCAAACTCAAGGCCCTTCCAATAGTATTAGATTTGATATCTCACTCCTTCCAATACCAAACATGAGATCCTTACTATAGGATGAGATTTGATATCTCAATGCTTCTAATACCAAACCCAAGACACTTCCACTAGGATGAGATGTGATATCCAACTCCTTCCCATTCCAATCCTGAGACCCTTCCTATAACATGAGATGTGATATCCAAGTCCTTCCCATTCCAATCCTGAGACCCTTCCTATAACATGAGATGTGATATCCAACTCCTTCCCAATCCAATCCTGAGACCCTTCCGACAGCATGAGATATGACATCTCAATGCTTCTAATACCAAACCACAGACCCGTCCTATAACTTGAGATGAGATATCCAAACCCTTCCCATTCCAAACCTGAGACCCTTCCTATAGCATGAGATGTGATATCCAACTCCATCCCATTCCAAACCAGAGACTTTTCCTGCAGCATGAGATGTGATATCCAACTCCTTCCCATTTCAACCCTGAAACCCTTCCTATAGCATGAGATGTGATATTTCAATGCTTCTATTACCCAACCCGAGACCCTTCCTATAGCATGAGATGTGATATCCAACTCCTTCCCATTCCAATCCTGAGTCCCTTCCTATAGCATGAGATATGATATTTCAATGCTTCTAATACCAAACCTGAGGCCCTTCCCATAGCATGAGATGTTATATCCAACTCCTTCCCATTCCAATCCTGAGTCCCTTCCTATAGCATGAGATGTGATATCTCAATGCTTCTAATATCAAACCTGAGACCCTCCCTATAGCATGAGATGTGATATCCAAATCCTTCCCATTCCAATCCTGAGTCCCTTCCTATAGCAAGAGATGTCATATCTCATTGCTTCTAATACCAAACCTCAAGCCCTTCCCATAGCATGTGATGTGATATCCAACTCCTTCCCATTCCAATCCTGAGTCCCTTCCTATAGCAAGAGATGTCATATCTCAATGCTTTTAATAACAAACCTGAGGCCCTTCCCATAGCATGAGATATGATATCAAACTCCTTCCAATTCCAATCCTGAGACCCTTCCTGTAGCATGAGATGTGATATCCACATCATTCACATTCCAAACCTTGAGACCCTTCCTGTGGTCTGAGATCTGATATCCGGCACCTTCCCATTCCAATCCAGAGACCATTCCTATAGGATGAGATATTATATCTCAGTCATTCCAATACCAAACCCGAGAACATTCACATAGCCTGAGATGTGACATATGTATCCTTCCTATTCCAATCCTGAGACCCTTCCTATAGGATGGAATGTGATATCTCAATGCTTCTAATACCAAACTCAAGGCCCTTCCAATAGTATTAGATTTGATATCTCACTCCTTCCAATACCAAACATGAGATCCTTACTATAGGATGAGATTTGATATCTCAATGCTTCTAATACCAAACCCAAGACACTTCCACTAGGATGAGATGTGATATCCAACTCCTTCCCATTCCAATCCTGAGACCCTTCCTATAACATGAGATGTGATATCCAAGTCCTTCCCATTCCAATCCTGAGACCCTTCCTATAACATGAGATGTGATATCCAACTCCTTCCCAATCCAATCCTGAGACCCTTCCGACAGCATGAGATATGACATCTCAATGCTTCTAATACCAAACCACAGACCCGTCCTATAACTTGAGATGAGATATCCAAACCCTTCCCATTCCAAACCTGAGACCCTTCCTATAGCATGAGATGTGATATCCAACTCCATCCCATTCCAAACCAGAGACTTTTCCTGCAGCATGAGATGTGATATCCAACTCCTTCCCATTTCAACCCTGAAACCCTTCCTATAGCATGAGATGTGATATTTCAATGCTTCTATTACCCAACCCGAGACCCTTCCTATAGCATGAGATGTGATATCCAACTCCTTCCCATTCCAATCCTGAGTCCCTTCCTATAGCATGAGATATGATATTTCAATGCTTCTAATACCAAACCTGAGGCCCTTCCCATAGCATGAGATGTTATATCCAACTCCTTCCCATTCCAATCCTGAGTCCCTTCCTATAGCATGAGATGTCATATCTCAATGCTTCTAGTACCAAAACTGAGGCCCTTCCCATAGCATGAGATGTTATATCCAACTCCTTCCCATTCCAATCCTGAGTCCCTTCCTATAGCATGAGATGTCATATCTCAATGCTTCTAATACCAAACCTGAGGCCCTTCCCATAGCATGAGAGGTGAAATCAAACTATTTCTCATTCCTATCCAGAGACCTTTCCTATAGCATGAGATGTGATATCCAAACCCTTCCCATTCCAAACCTGAGACCCTTCCTATAGCGTGGGATGCGATATCCAACTCCTTCCCATTCCAAACCAGAGACACGTCCTGTAGCATGAGATGTGAAATTGAACTCCTTCCCATTCCAACCCTGGGATCCTTCCTATAGCATGAGATGTGATATTTCAATGCTTCTATTACCCAACCTCAGACCGTTCCTATAGCATGAGATGTGATATCCAACCTCTTCCCATTCCAAACCTGAGACCCTTCCTATAGCATGAGATGTGATATCCAATTCCTTCCCATTCCAATCCTGAGTCCCTTCCCATAGAATGAGATGTGATATCCATCTCCTTCCCATTCAAAACCTGAGACCGTTCCTATAGCATGAGATGTAATATCCAACTCCTTCCTATTCCAAACCTGAGACCCTTCCTATAGCATGAGATGTGATACCCAACTCCTTCCCATTCCGAACCTGAGTTCCATCCTATAGCATGAGATGTGATATCTAAATGCTTCTAATGCCAAAACTGAGGCCCTTCTCATAGCATGAGATGTGATATTCAACTCCTTCCCATTCCAAACCTGAGACCCTTCCTATAGCATGAGATGTGATATCCAACTCCTTCCCATTCCAATCCTGAGTCCCTTCCTATAGCAAGAGATGTCATATCTCAATGCTTTTAATAACAAACCTGAGGCCCTTCCCATAGCATGAGATATGATATCAAACTCCTTCCAATTCCAATCCTGAGACCCTTCCTGTAGCATGAGATGTGATATCCACATCATTCACATTCCAAACCTTGAGACCCTTCCTGTGGTATGAGATCTGATATCCGGCACCTTCCCATTCCAATCCAGAGACCATTCCTATAGGATGAGATATTATATCTCAGTCATTCCAATACCAAACCCGAGAACATTCACATAGCCTGAGATGTGACATCTCAATCCTTCCTATTCCAATCCTGAGACCCTTCCTATAGGATGGAATGTGATATCTCAATGCTTCTAATACCAAACTCAAGGCCCTTCCAATGGTATTAGATTTGATATCTCACTCCTTCCAATACCAAACATGAGATCCTTACTATAGGATGAGATTTGATATCTCAATGCTTCTAATACCAAACCCAAGACACTTCCACTAGGATGAGATGTGATATCCAACTCCTTCCCATTCCAATCCTGAGACCCTTCCTATAACATGAGATGTGAGATCCAAGTCCTTCCCATTCCAATCCTGAGACCCTTCCTATAACATGAGATGTGATATCCAACTCCTTCCCAATCCAATCCTGAGACCCTTCCGACAGCATGAGATATGACATCTCAATTCTTCTAATACCAAACCACAGACCCGTCCTATAACTTGAGATGTGATATTCAAATCCTTCCCCTTCCAAACCTGAGACCCTTCCTTTAGCATGAGATGTGATATCCAACGCCTTCCCATTCCAAACCTCAGACCCTTCTTATATCATGAGATGTGATATCCAACTCCTTCCCATTCCAATCTTGAGACCCTTCCTATAACATGAGATGTCATATCTCAATGCTTCTAATACCAAACCTGAGACCCTTCCTATAACATGAGATGTGATATCCAAACCCTTCCCATTCCAAACCTGAGACCTTTCCTATAGCATGAGATGTGATATCCAACTCCATCCCATTCCAAACCAGAGACTCTTCCTGCAGCATGAGATGTGATATCCAACTCCTTCCCATTGCATCCCTGAGACCCTTCCTATAGCATGAGATGTGATATTTCAATGCTTCTATTACCCAACCCGAGACCCTTCCTATAGCATGAGATGTGATATCCAACTCCTTCCCATTCCAATCCTGAGTCCCTTCCTATAGCATGAGATATGATATTTCAATGCTTCTAATACCAAACCTGAGGCCCTTCCCATAGCATGAGATGTTATATCCAACTCCTTCTCATTCCAATCCTGAGTCCCTTCCTATAGCATGAGATGTCATATCTCAATGCTTCTAGTACCAAAACTGAGGCCCTTCCGATAGCATGAGATGTTATATCCAACTCCTTCCCATTCCAATCCTGAGTACCTTCCTATAGCATGAGATGTCATATCTCAATGCTTCTAATACCAAACCTGAGGCCCTTCCCATAGCATGAGAGGTGAAATCAAACTATTTCTCATTCCTATCCAGAGACCTTTCCTATAGCATGAGATGTGATATCCAAACCCTTCCCATTCCAAACCTGAGACCCTTCCTATAGCATGAGATGCGATATCCAACTCCTTCCCATTCCAAACCAGAGACGCGTCCTGTAGCATGAGATGTGAAATTGAACTCCTTCCCATTCCAACCCTGAGATCCTTCCTATAGCATGAGATGTGATGTTTCAATGCTTCTATTACCCAACCTCAGACCGTTCCTATAGCATGAGATGTGATATCCAACCTCTTCCCATTCCAAACCTGAGACCCTTCCTATAGCATGAGATGTGATATCCAACTCCTTCCCATTCCAATCCTGAGTCCCTTCCCATAGAATGAGATGTGATATCCATCTCCTTCCCATTCAAAACCTGAGACCGTTCCTATAGCATGAGATGTGATATCCAACTCCTTCCTATTCCAAACCTGAGACCCTTCCTATAGCATGAGATGTGATACCCAACTCCTTCCCATTCCGAACCTGAGTTCCATCCTATAGCATGAGATGTGATATCTAAATGCTTCTAATGCCAAAACTGAGGCCCTTCTCATAGCATGAGATGTGATATTCAACTCCTTCCCATTCCAATCCTGAGACCCTTCCTGTAGCATGAGATTTGATATCTGACTTCTTGCCATTCCTAACCTGAGATACATAATCTACCATGAGATGTGATATCTCAATGCTTCTAATACCAAACATGAGACTTTTCCTATAACATGAGATGTGATATCCCAATCCTTCCCATTCCAAACCTGAGACCCTTCCTATATCATGAGATGTGATATCTCAATACTTTTATTACCCAACCCGAGACCCTTTTTATAGCATGAGATATGATATCAAACTCCTTCCCATTCCAAACCTGAGACCCTTCCTATAGCATGAGATGTGATATCCAACTCCTTCCCATTCCATTCCTGAGACCCTTCGTATAGCATGAGATGTGATATCTCAATGCTTTTAATACCAAACCTGAGACCCTTCCTATAATATGAGATGTGATATCCAAACCCTTCCCATTCCAAACCGGAGACCCTTCCTATAGCATGAGATGTGATATCCAACTCCATCCCATTCCAAACCAGTGACCCTTCCTGCATCATGAGATGTGATGTCCAACTCCTTCCCATTTCAACCCTGAGACCCTTCCTATAGCATGAGATGTGATATCTCAATGCTTCTATTACCCAACCCGAGACCCTCACTATAGCATGAGATGTGATATCCAACTCCTTCCCATTCCAAACCTGAGACCCTTCCTATAGCATGAGATGTGATCTTCAACTCCTTCCCATTCCAATCCTGAGTCCCTTCCTATAGCATGATATATGATATTTCAATGCTTCTAATACCAAACCTGAGGCTCTTCCCATAGCATGAGATGTTATATCCAACTCCTTCCCATTCCAATCCTGAGACCCTTCCTATAGCATGAGATGTGATATCCAACTCCTTCCCATTCCAAACCTGAGACCCTTCCTATAGCATGCAATGTGATATCCAACTCCTTCCCATTCCAATTCTGAGTCCCTTACTATAGCATGAGATGTGATATTGCAATGCTTCTAATACCAATCCTCAAGCCCTTCCCATAGCATGAGATGTGATATCCAACTCTTTCCCATTCCAATCCTGAGTCCCTTCCTATAGCATGAGATATGATATTTCAATGCTTCTAATACCAAACCTGAGGCTCTTCCCATAGCATGAGATGTTATATCCAACTCCTTCCCATTCCAATCCTGAGACCCTTCCTATAGCATGAGATGTGATCTTCAACTCCTTCCCATTCCAATTGTGAGTCCCTTCCTATAGCATGAGATATGATATGTCAATGCTTCTAATACCAAACCTGAGGCTCTTCCCATAGCATGAGATGTTATATCCAACTCCTTCCCATTCCAATCCTGAGTCCCTTCCTATAGCATGAGATGTCATATCTCAATGCTTCTAATACCAAACCTGAGGCCCTTTCCATAGCATGAGAGGTGAAATCAAACTCCTTCTCATTCCAATCCTGAGACCCTTCCTATAACATGAGATGTGATATCCAACTCCTTCCCATTCCAAACCTGAGACCCTTCCTATAGCATGCAATGTGATATCCAACTCCTTCCCATTCCAATTCTGAGTCCCTTGCTATAGCATGAGATGTCATATCTCAATGCTTCTAATACCAAACCTGAGACCCTTCCTATAACATGAGATGTGATATCCAAACCCTTCCCATTCCAAACCTGAGACCCTTCCTATAGCATGAGATGTGATATCCAACTCCATCCCATTCCAAACCAGAGACTCTTCCTGCAGCATGAGATGTGATATCCAACTCCTTCCCATTTCAACCCTGAAACCCTTCCTATAACATGAGATGTGATATTTCAATGCTTCTATTACCCAACCCGAGACCCTTCCTATAGCATGAGATGTGATATCCAACTCCTTCCCATTCCAATCCTGAGTCCCTTCCTATAGCATGAGATATGATATTTCAATGCTTCTAATACCAAACCTGAGGACCTTCCCATAGCATGAGATGTTATATCCAACTCCTTCCCATTCCAATCCTGAGTCCCTTCCTATAGCATGAGATGTCATATCTCAATGCTTCTAGTACCAAACCTGAGGCCCTTCCCATAGCATGAGATGTTATATCCAACTCCTTCCCATTCCAATCCTGAGTCCCATCCTATAGCATGAGATGTCATATCTCAATGCTTCTAATACCAAACCTGAGGCCCTTCCCATAGCATGAGAGGTGAAATCAAACTATTTCTCATTCCTATCCAGAGACCTTTCCTATAGCATGAGATGTGATATCCAAACCCTTCCCATTCCAAACCTGAGACCCTTCCTATAGCATGCAATGTGATATCCAACTCCTTCCCATTCCAATCCTGAGTCCCTTACCATAGCATGAGATGTGATATCTCATTGCTTCTAATACCAAACCTCAAGCCCTTCCCATAGCATGAGATGTGATATCCAACTCCTTCCCATTCCAATCCTGAGTCCCTTCCTATAGCAAGAGATGTCATATCTCAATGCTTTTAATAACAAACCTGAGGCCCTTCCCATAGCATGAGATATGATATCAAACTCCTTCCAATTCCAATCCTGAGACCCTTCCTGTAGCATGAGATGTGATATCCACATCATTCACATTCCAAACCTTGAGACCCTTCCTGTGGTATGAGATCTGATATCCGGCACCTTCCCATTGCAATCCAGAGACCATTCCTATAGGATGAGATATTATATCTCAGTCATTCCAATACCAAACCCGAGAACATTCACATAGCCTGAGATGTGACATCTCAATCCTTCCTATTCCAATCCTGAGACCCTTCCTATAGGATGGAATGTGATATCTCAATGCTTCTAATACCAAACTCAAGGCCCTTCCAATAGTATTAGATTTGATATCTCACTCCTTCCAATACCAAACATGAGATCCTTACTATAGGATGAGATTTGATATCTCAATGCTTCTAATACCAAACCCAAGACACTTCCACTAGGATGAGATGTGATACCCAACTCCTTCCCATTTCAAATCTGAGATCCTTCCTGTAGCATGAGATTTGATATCTGACTCCTTGCCATTCCTAACTTGAGATACATCCTATAGCATGAGATGTGATATCCAACTCCTTCCCATTGTAATCCTGAGTCCCTTACTATAGCATGAGATGTGATATCTCAGTGCTTCTAATACCAAACCTCAAGCCCTTCCCATAGCATGAGATGTGATATCCAACTCCTTCCCATTCCAATCCTGAGTCCCTTCCTATAGCATGAGATGTCATATCTCAATGCTTTTTATAACAAACCTGAGGCCCTTCCCATAGCATGAGATGTGATATCAAACTCCTTCCAATTCCAATCCCAAGACACTTCCTATAGCATGAGATGTGATATCCAACTCCTTCCCATTTCAACCCTGAGACCCTTCCTATAGCACGATATGTGGTATCACAATGCTTCTATTACCCAACCCGAGACCCTTCCTATGGCATGAGATGTGATATCCAACTCCTTCCCATTCCAATCCTGAGTCCCTGCCTATAGCATGAGATATGATATTTCAATGCTTCTAATACCAAACCTGAGGCCCTTTCCATAGCATGAGATGTTATATCCAACTCCTTCCCATTCCAATCCTGAGTCCCTTCCTATAGCATGAGATGTAATATCTCAATGCTTCTAATACCAAACCTGAGGCCCTTCTCATAGCATGAGATGTTATATCCAACTCCTTCCCATTCCAATCCTGAGTCCCTTCCTATAGCATGAGATGTCATATCTCAATGCTTTTAATAACAAACCTGAGGCCCTTCCCATAGCATGAGATGTGATATCAAACTCCTTCCAATTCCAATCCCAAGACACTTCCTATAGCATGAGATGTGATATCCAACTCCTTCCCATTTCAATCCTGAGACCCTTCCTATAGCATGAGATGTGATATCTCAATGCTTCTATTACCCAACCCGAGACCCTTCTTATAGCATGAGATGTGATATCCAACTCCATCCCATTCCAAACCTGAGACCCTTCCTATAGCATGAGATGTGATATCCAACTCCATCCCATTCCAAACCAAAGACCCTTCCTGCAGCATGAGATGTGATATCCAACTCCTTCCCATGTCAACCCTGAGACCCTTCCTATAGCATGAAATGTGATATCTCAATGCTTCTATTACCCAACCCGAGACGCTTCCTATAGCATGAGATGCCATATCCAACTCCTTCCGATTCCAATTCTGAGTCCCTTCCTATAGCATGAGATATGATATTTCAATGCTTCTAATACCAGACCTGAGGCCCTTCCCATAGCATGAGATGTTATATCCAACTCCTTCCCATTCCAATCCTGAGTCCCTTCCTATAGCATGAGATGTCATATCTCAATGCTTCTAATACCAAACCTGAGGCCCTTCCCATAGGATGAGATGTTATATCCAACTCCTTCCCATTCCAATCCTGAGTCCCTTCCTATAGCATGAAATGTCATATCTCAATGCTTCTAATACCAAACCTGAGGCCCTTCCCATAGCATGAGAGGTGAAATCAAACTATTTCTCATTCCAATCCAGAGACCCTTCCTATAGCATGAGATGTGATATCCAAACCCTTCCCATTCCAAACCTGAGACCCTTCCTATAGCATGAGATATGATATTTCAATGCTTCTAATACCAGACCTGAGGCCCTTCCCATAGCATGAGATGTTATATCCAACTCCTTCCCATTCCAATCCTGAGTCCCTTCCTATAGCATGAGATGTCATATCTCAATGCTTCTAATACCAAACCTGAGGCCCTTCCCATAGCATGAGATGTTATATCCAACTCCTTCCCATTCCAATCCCGAGTCCCTTCCTATAGCATGAGATGTCATATCTCAATGATTCTAATACCAAACCTTAGGCCCTTCCCATAGCATGAGAGGTGAAATCAAACTATTTCTCATTCCAATCCAGAGACCCTTCCTATAGCATGAGATGTGATATCCAAACCCTTCTCATTCCAAACCTGAGACCCTTCCGATAGCATGAGATGTGATATCCAACTCTTCCCATTCCAATCCTGAGACCCTTCCTATAGCATGAGATGTGATATCTCAATGCTTCTAATACCAAACCTGAGACCCTTCCTATAACATGAGATGTGATGTCCAACTCTTTCCCATTCCAAACCTGAGACCCTTCCTATTGCATGAGATGCAATATCCAACTCCTTCCCATTCCAAACCAGAGACGCGTCCTGTAGCATGAGATGTGAAATTGAACTCCTTCCCATTCCAACCCTGAGATCCTTCCTATAGCATGAGATGTGATATTTCAATGCTTCTATTACCCAACCTCAGACCGTTCCTATAGCATGAGATGTGATATCCAACCTCTTCCGATTCCAAACCTGAGACCCTTCCTATAGCATGAGATGTGATATCCAACTCCTTCCCATTCCAATCCTGAGTCCCTTCCCATAGAATGAGATGTGATATCCATCTCCTTCCCATTCCAAACCTGAGACCGTTCCAATAGCATGAGATGTGATATCCAACTCCTTCCTATTCCAAACCTGAGACCCTTCCTATAGCATGAGATGTGATACCCAACTCCTTCCCATTCCGAACCTGAATTCCATCCTATAGCATGAGATGTGATATCTAAATGCTTCTAATGCCAAAACTGAGGCCCTTCCCATAGCATGAGATGTGATATTCAACTCCTTCCCATTCCAATCCTGAGACCCTTCCTGTAGCATGAGATTTGATATCTGACCTCTTGCCATTCCTAACCTGAGATACATAATGTACCATGAGATGTGATATCTCAATGCTTCTAATACCAAACATGAGACTTTTCCTATAACATGAGATGTGATATCCAACTCCTTCCCATTCCAAACCTGAGACCCTTCCTATATCATGAGATGTGATATCTCAATGCTTTTACTACCCAACCCGAGACCCTTCTTATAGCATGAGATATGATATCAAACTCCTTCCCATTCCAAACCTGAGACCCTTCCTATAGCATGAGATGTGATATCCAACTCCTTCCCATTCCATTCCTGAGACCCTTCGTATAGCATGAGATGTGATATCTCAATACTTTTAATACCAAACCTGAGACCCTTCCTATAATATGAGATGTGATATCCAAACCCTTCCCATTCCAAACCGGAGACCCTTCCTATAGCATGAGATGTGATATCCAACTCCATCCCATTCCAAACCAGTGACCCTTCCTGCAGCATGAGATGTGATGTCCAACTCCTTCCCATTTTAACCCTGAGACCCTTCCTATAGCATGAGATGTGATATCTCAATGCTTCTATTACCCAACCCGAGACCCTCCCTATATCATGAGATGTGATATCCAACTCCTTCCCATTCCAAACCTGAGACCTTTCCTATAGCATGAGATGTGATCTTCAACTCCTTCCCATTCCAATCCTGAGTCCCTCCCTATAGCATGAGTTATGATATTTCAATGCTTCTAATACCAAACCTGAGGCTCTTCCCATAGCATGAGATGTCATATCCAACTCCTTCCCTTTCCAATCCTAAGTCCCTTCCTATAGCAGGAGATGGCATATCTCAATGCTTCTAATACCAAACCTGAGGCCCTTTCCATAGCATGAGAGGTGAAATCAAACTCCTTCTCATTCCAATCCTGAGTCCCTTCCTATAGCATGAGATGTGATATCCAACTCCTTCCCATTCCAAACCTGAGACCCTTCCTATAGCATGCAATGTTGTTAGGAAAGATTTCGTAATTGTAGGGAATTTTCCTTCCATGTGGCAACCCCTAAACTTTTTGCTATTGTTTTTAACCTTGTGCTTGACTTTGCCAGAGAAGTACAGCCTTCTGCCGCACTTCTCTGTGCTTTCGCTCCTTTCTTACGGGGAAACTGACATGCCCTTAAGACAGTCAGTACCGGGGAACGTGGTTTCCCGTAGTTTCTTTTATCGTGTCGCAGCTTTAGTGCAACACGACACAAGAGGGCACTGTAAGCTAAGTTACAGCTCTCTTGGGTCTCTAGCCTTCTACAGGCCCTAGATACTCTGTTAGGATGGTATTTGATCGGTGCAAGTCATTCAGGGACTGGAATGGTGGCAGCGATCGTTTTGTTTATTTTGAGCTCCTTTTGGCGTTCTGAGCACGTTTTTGCACTGAACCCAAAATGGTGGCCTGGCTCCCAAAATGGCCAGGCCGCGAGGCTCCTTTGTCCCGTCCACTGTCCGTCTTGCTCCCTTCACCTTTCCCAGGTCCGGCGACCCGGGGCCTTCCTTATTTGGGCATGTACTTTCCCGCGAAACGTGGTTGCTTTCGTGGGCTTCTACATGTCGTTTGTGTGCCTCCAGGGTGTGGGCTGGGATGTCTGGTCCCAATACACATCCTGGGTGCCAGAGAGTCTAGGGTGGTGTGAATGCCTGGGACCACCGTGGTCCGTGATTGGTCCACGTATGGTATGTGTTTTGATGAGCGGATCTCCCATTGGCTCCCCTCCGTTTTGGCGCATAGGGAACCGTGGATAAGAGGGGGCTGGAAACACCACTACCATGTCGATCTCCTGAGTTCTCACGAACGAAGGAATACAGGAGCCAAGTATCCTGCAACTACGAGGCTGGACCGAGGAATCGCTGGTGACCCGCTGAAGGAATCCTCCTTTGCACTGCTGTCGTCCGGAGAGCCCCTGTCCTCCTTTGATCGAACCAGAAGGCCTGTACTGGTGCTTCGACCTTTGGAATAGCAGGAACAGCTATTCCCGGCATCTTCAACCATCTCCTGCCCAGTAAGCCTTCGGAAGCGTCTCTGGGCCATCCAGTTGACTGACCAGCTTACCAAGGAGTTTGGCTCTGCAACCGCCGCCAGGTTGTGTTGTATTGCGAGTCCTTGTCCCTCTCCCACGCTTCGTACGCTTGGCGTCCCCAGGTCTGAAGGGAGGAGGGTTCATTTGGCTCGAATACACACGGCCGCTCCGTTGTCCTGTGCGGCAACAAAACTGTGCCGGTTTCGTCGATTGGGACGTCTTTTTTGCTCTACACGACTACAAAGCGTTCCCTGCTCTTCTGAACCTGCCAGCTGCTGAAACTATCGTGGAGAAGCCTGGGTCTGCTTGCTTCGGGGACCGGTGAGTAGTATATCTAGGATCTGGTCGCCCTCCTGCAGTATCCCATTGCTTTTCCCTGCTGTGTAAAAACAGCACCCTTTTGCCGCGCTCGCGCTCTGCTTCTGCCCGCTGTGGAGGCTGCGCTTGAGCTGCGGAACCTGTTCTTCTTCTGCTGTGCACTAACGTGAACCGCCTGACTTCCTCCGAAGAGCTTCCCCTTGTGTCCGTCGGCACCGGCGTGGCAGGTACTTTGAGCACAAGGCTCCACTCTTCGCAGGGCTCGGACTTCCATCTAGTTAGGTGCCTATGAAGGCGAACTGAGTCGAAAGCATTATCGCACTGCCTGTTTTCCTTCCCTGGCAGGTGGACTACATATTTCGTGCTTTAAACGCTTGCGACTGTGTATTTGTATATATATTGTGTTGATATGGTATGTGTTGGTTTAATATTGTGATATTGTGATTTTCTCGCTACGGTCATTGTTTTAAAGGCCTTAAAATAAATGTGTATCTATTTTTGATATAACAACTGTTTGGAGTAGTTTGTAAGCGCTCTTGCTTTGTGTGCTCATTGCGGGCTTTCAGTCACCCTCACCCCTCTTGAGACCTAGTCTTGACCGCCGCGATCGCTACCTTGATTGGTCTGGCTTGTCCAGAGGTTACCCTGTTCCAAGTAATTAGGTTGGCCTTCTGAACTTCTGCGCCACCAGGACAGAGTTCAGAAATCCGTCTTAACAAATTGGTGTACAGCGGTGGGATACGACTGAAGGTATCCAGTGTTGCGCTCGAACTAGGGCATTTCAGGTTATTCCAAACAGTACACGTAGTGAAATGTTATAGTATAACTTTAAAAAGGCCATAGTCCTATCAAACAGTATGGAAACAAGTACGTTGTTAACTTTAAATGCTTCCAAATCAGAAACGCTGAAAAAGATGTGTGCGGAGAGAGGTGTTTCCTCTCAAGGCACAAAATTGGAAATGATCCAGAGAATCGTGGCGTGGCAGGAAGCGCAGCTTGACGCTATAACTTCCGAGGACAGTGCAGAAGGTGGTGGGGCTGCTCTCACTGGTAGAACCGACGGTTCTGCCGCTGCACTGATCCATCGCGACCACGAGGACAGGGAGGATGTAATGTCTAATGTTTCCTCTGCCAGTGCTGATGGGGAGGCTATGCTTGAATTCAAGAAGCAAGAGCTGCGGTTTAGGCAGCAGGAGCTTGAATTCAGCATAGCCAAACTAAAAATCGAACAGGCAGAAAAACAAAAAGACAGGGATCACCAGTTGGAACTGGCCAAGCTTCAGGTTGCAAATGGATCCAAGGGTCCTGGACATGGGTCTGGGGCCTCCTCTCATCCACGGTTTCCAAAAGATCTGCTCAGTGTGTATGAAGAGAGGAATGACATTATGGACTGGCTGAATGCGTTTGAGTATGCATGCGAGGTCCAGGAAGTTTACAATGCTGATAAGATTGCGTGGTTGCTCAGTAGACTGCCCCATTCTGGCTGTAGTGCCATTATGGAAATGTCGAAGGCTGAGCGGGCTGATTTCGCAATGTTAAAGCAGACTCTCATTTTAAAGTTTGGGAAGACTCCGGCCCAATATTTAAAGCGTTTTCGAGAGTATAAGAAAAAGGAAGGTGGTACTTGGGTATCTTATGTCACTGAATCTTTGAAAAACTTAACTGGCTGGGTCGAAGGCTATAAGGTTTCTACCTTCGACGGCATGATAAATCTTGTCATGCTGGAACACATTTTTGCTTCTTCTTCCCCGGAGCTTAAGCAGCATTTGGCCGATTCGAAGGAGATAGATCCTAAGAAGCTGGCCATTGCAGCAGACTTATGGGTGTCACATCGAGTGTCCCATAAGGACAAAACTCATCCTGGTAAGCAGGAGGAGGGGAAAAAGTCCAAAGATATGGAGGGTGGGGAATCTGCTAAATCTTCTTCCCAAAAGGGCCACAAAAAGAAAAACAAGGGTAAGACACAAGAGAACTCACAGGGTAGTGGAGGTGCGCCTCCGAAACAGAACTCTGGTTACAATAAGCCTCCCTACGTAAACAGACCCACTGGGGCTTGTTTTTCTTGTGGAGCAACTGACCATGTGAAGGGGGATCCCCGTTGTAAGGTTAGACCTTTGGGGGTCCACTCCGCTAATCTGGCCTTCTCCTCCTACGAGGAAGAAGAGATTACAGGAGCATCCTTCTCCTCGGACTCATTTCCCAGCGGAATAGAGGCCGAGGTAGTTTTAGGGTCCCTGGGTTCCTGGGAGCCTAAAGTCACAGAGGCGTATGCTAGGATTCCGGATAATACCAAGCACTACTTTAAAGACAGTGTGCTGATCAATGGAGTGGATACTCCAGCTCTTAGGGATAGTGGGTGCAGTCGAACTGTAGTGGATTCTACCTTGGTAGACTCAGAGGAAGTTGCCAGAGCTACTCTGATGCCCACTAAGTTGGCTGACGGCCCCCTCCGTATGTTTCCCGTGATCCCTGTTAATCTAACTTTAAATGGTACAGCAGTCAGGATTCCAGTGAGCATTCAGAGAAACGTCCCGGGAAAGGTCTTATTAGGTAATGATCTCAGAGCTTTAGGGCTCGTAGGAGACACTGCCGAACGACCCTACACACGGTCTCAAGCACGGGCAGCATTGGCCAAGTCCAATACGCCGCCCCAGCCGAAGGGGCAACCCAAGGCGAAAGGAGTCTACAAGTCAAGACGGGGGAAAGAGAATATTCCCCCGAGCTCGCCTACCACTGCGGTTGAGGAAGTTGGTCAATCGCCCGAGCCTGACGAGGAGGTGGCGATGCCTGAAGTATTCGACCCCAACGATCATCCTGAACTAAAAGACTTGTTAGTTGAAGGAGGTCCTGATAGGGACGAATTCAGTAAAGGCCAACGTGAGTGCCCATCTCTGGAAGGCCTAAGGAGACAGGCCTGCTCCCAGCTTGAGGGTGAACCTCCTGGGAAGCATAGGATTTATTGGGAAGGTGGACTCCTGTATAGTGAGCCCACAGAGTCTACAGAAGGAGACCATAGGAGGTTGGTGGTTCCCCTTGCTGTTAGACCCTTCCTCCTGCAGTTGGTGCATGAAGTTCACCTTGCTGGTCACCTTGGTATGAAGAGGACCAAGCAAAGGTTATCCATGCACTTCTACTGGCCCAAGATGGGGGTGCAAGTAGAAAGTCACTGCAGGAGTTGCGCCTCCTGCCAGTTGTCTGGTAAGGTTGGCGCGACAATCCAAGCTCCGTTGGTACCGCTCCCAGTTGTGGGGGTACCATTTGAAAGGGTAGGGATCGACATCGTCGGTCCCCTTGACCCGCAAACATCCTCGGGCAATAGGTTTATCCTGGTGCTGGTCGACCATGCAGCCAGGTATCCTGAGGCCATCCCATTGAAAACTGTAACTGCCAAGTCAGTTGCAAAAGCTTTACTCGGCATATTTACTAGGGTTGGCTTCCCTAAAGAAGTTGTGTCAGATCGTGGCAGCAACTTTATGTCGAAGTATATGCAGGCTATGTGGAAAGAATGTGGGGTCACCTACAAGTTCTCTTCTGCATACCACCCCCAGACCAATGGTCTGGTGGAACGTTTCAACAGAACGTTAAAGAGCATGATTGGGGCTCTGGAGGAGCCCCAGAGAAGAAAATGGGATCTTCTTTTACCATGCTTGCTGTTTGCCTACCGAGAGGTACCACAGGAGGGTGTTGGCTTCAGCCCCTTCAAACTTCTGTTCGGTCATCCCGTACGGGGACCCTTAGCCATTGTCAAGGAGGGATGGGAGATGCCCACTCCCCCTGTTACTACCAATGTAGTTGACTATGTGCTAGGGCTCAGAAAACGGATGGTACTTCTGATGGGCTTGGCTAGTGATAAATTGAAGGCAGGGCAAGCGCTGGTGAAACATTGGTACGACCAGAAAGCTTCCCTCATCAACTTTACACCTGGTCAGCAAGTCCTGATCATGAATCCAATAAGGCCTCACGCTTTACAGGACAAATGGTCAGGCCCTTACACAGTGGTGGAGCCCCTGGGTGAGGTGAACTATTTAGTGGACCTTGGAAGGCCTGGACAGGCTCCAAAAGTGTTTCACGTGAATAGGCTGAAGGCTTTCGTCCCAAGAGTCGAAATCGCAGCACTGCTACTGGCGTCAGACGTTGAGGAAGAGGAGTCTGAACCTCTCCCCGACCTGTTCCAGAGCGGTCCTTCAGATAGCTCCGTTGAGGGTGTCTGAGTGGCCCCTCACCTGACTTCTGATCAGCAGGCTGAGGTGAAAAGTTTGCTAAGGCAGTTTTCCCCCCTGTTTTCACAGTCCCCTGGTTTGACACCTTGGTGCAAACATAACATTGACACAGGAGACAGTGTACCTACCAAAAGTAGGGGATACAGGATGTCAGATAAAGTACGGTCTTATATTAAGACCGAGGTCAACAAAATGTTAGACCTTGGGGTGATTGAACCCTCTAGTAGTCCTTGGTCCAGTCCTGTGGTGTTGGTTCCAAAGGCAGGCACTTCTGAATTGAGGTTCTGCGTGGATTACAGGGCTCTGAATGCTGTCACCAAGACAGATGCCCACCCCTTGCCTCGAACAGATGAGCTGGTGGATACTTTGGGTGCCTCCAAGTACCTCAGCACGTTTGACCTTACTGCTGGCTATTGGCAAATAGCTTTAGCAGAACATGCCAGGGAGAAGACAGCATTTTCGACGCCAGACGGCCTTTACCAATTCCGGGTAATGCCGTTCGGGTTGAAGAATGCACCTGCCACTTTCCAGAGGCTTGTGAATCATGTGTTGAATGGGTTGGACGAATTCTGTCTTGCATATCTGGACGATATAGCAGTTTTCAGTGCCACCTGGGAAGACCATGTGAAACACCTCGGGATTGTGCTCCAGGCTCTTCAGAAAGCCCACTTGACCATAAAGGCTAGTAAGTGCCAGATTGGACAAGGCTCAGTGGTTTACCTTGGACATGAAGTAGGTGGAGGGAGGATACAGCCTCTACCCAGTAAAGTACAAGCAGTACAAGACTGGCCTACCCCCACTACGCAAACCCAAGTGAGAGCCTTTTTAGGACTCACGGGGTATTACCGCAATTTTGTGGCAGACTATGGTACCATAGCTGCTCCTCTGACTGCCCTCACAACTCCGAAGAAACCCAAGAAGCTAACTTGGACCGACGAGTGTGAGAAGGCCTTCAATGGCTTAAAAGACTCCTTGTGCCAGGCCCCTGTGCTCAGGGCCCCTGATTATCAAAGACCTTTTATCGTGCAGACGGATGCCTCTGACACTGGGATAGGAGCTGTACTATCACAAGTAGATGAGAAGGGTAAGGAACACCCTATCGGTTTTATTAGTCGCCAGTTTAAGGACAGAGAGCTCAGATGGTCCACGGTAGAGAAAGAATGTTTCTCTGTTGTGTGGGCCCTAAGGAAGCTGAGGCCCTACCTCTATGGGACCCACTTCACTGTGCAGACTGACCATAAGCCGTTAAAGTGGCTAATGAACATGAAGGGGGAGAATCCAAAGTTGCTTAGGTGGTCCATAAGTCTACAAGGCTTCGACTTCACTATTGAGCATAGGCCAGGTGTCCAACATAGCAATGCTGATGGGTTGTCCAGAATGTTTAACCGACCTGAACAAGAGACTCATCCAGGGGTGGATTAGTTCCCCCTGTCCATAGTCTGGGAGGGGCGAGTGTTAGGAAAGATTTCGTAATTGTAGGGAATTTTCCTTCCATGTGGCAACCCCTAAACTTTTTGCTATTGTTTTTAACCTTGTGCTTGACTTTGCCAGAGAAGTACAGCCTTCTGCCGCACTTCTCTGGGCTTTCGCTCCTTTCTTACGGGGAAACTGACATGCCCTTAAGACAGTCAGTACCGGGGAACGTGGTTTCCCGTAGTTTCTTTTATCGTGTCGCAGCTTTAGTGCAACACGACACAAGAGGGCACTGTAAGCTAAGTTACAGCTCTCTTGGGTCTCTAGCCTTCTACAGGCCCTAGATACTCTGTTAGGATGGTATTTGATCGGTGCAAGTCATTCAGGGACTGGAATGGTGGCAGCGATCGTTTTGTTTATTTTGAGCTCCTTTTGGCGTTCTGAGCACGTTTTTGCACTGAACCCAAAATGGTGGCCTGGCTCCCAAAATGGCCAGGCCGCGAGGCTCCTTTGTCCCGTCCACTGTCCGTCTTGCTCCCTTCACCTTCCCCAGGTCCGGCGACCCGGGGCGTTCCTTATTTGGGCATGTACTTTCCCGCGAAACGTGGTTGCTTTCGCGGGCTTCTACATGTCGTTTGTGTGCCTCCAGGGTGTGGGCTGGGATGTCTGGTCCCAATACACATCCTGGGTGCCAGAGAGTCTAGGGTGGTGTGAATGCCTGGGACCACCGTGGTCCGTGATTGGTCCACGTATGGTATGTGTTTTGATGAGCGGATCTCCCATTGGCTCCCCTCCGTTTTGGCGCGAAGGGAACCGTGGATAAGAGGGGGCTGGAAACACCACTACCATGTCGATCTCCTGAGTTCTCACGAACGAAGGAATACAGGAGCCAAGTATCCTGCAACTACGAGGCTGGACCGAGGAATCGCTGGTGACCCGCTGAAGGAATCCTCCTTTGCACTGCTGTCGTCCGGAGAGCCCCTGTCCTCCTTTGATCGAACCAGAAGGCCTGTACTGGTGCTTCGACCTTTGGAATAGCAGGAACAGCTATTCCCGGCATCTTAACCATCTCCTGCCCAGTAAGCCTTCGGAAGCGTCTCTGGGCCATCCAGTTGACTGACCAGCTTACCAAGGAGTTTGGCTCTGCAACCGCCGCCAGGTTGTGTTGTATTGCGAGTCCTTGTCCCTCTCCCACGCTTCGTACGCTTGGCGTCCCCAGGTCTGAAGGGAGGAGGGTTCATTTGGCTCGAATACACACGGCCGCTCCGTTGTCCTGTGCGGCAACAAAACTGTGCCGGTTTCGTCGATTGGGACGTCTTTTTTGCTCTACACGACTACAAAGCGTTCCCTGCTCTTCTGAACCTGCCAGCTGCTGAAACTATCGTGGAGAAGCCTGGGTCTGCTTGCTTCGGGGACCGGTGAGTAGTATATCTAGGATCTGGTCGCCCTCCTGCAGTATCCCATTGCTTTTCCCTGCTGTGTAAAAACAGCACCCTTTTGCCGCGCTCGCGCTCTGCTTCTGCCCGCTGTGGAGGCTGCGCTTGAGCTGCGGAACCTGTTCTTCTTCTGCTGTGCACTAACGTGAACCGCCTGACTTCCTCCGAAGAGCTTCCCCTTGTGTCCGTCGGCACCGGCGTGGCAGGTACTTTGAGCACAAGGCTCCACTCTTCGCAGGGCTCGGACTTCCATCTAGTTAGGTGCCTATGAAGGCGAACTGAGTCGAAAGCATTATCGCACTGCCTGTTTTCCTTCCCTGGCAGGTGGACTACATATTTCGTGCTTTAAACGCTTGCGACTGTGTATTTGTATATATATTGTGTTGATATGGTATGTGTTGGTTTAATATTGTGATATTGTGATTTTCTCGCTACGGTCATTGTTTTAAAGGCCTTAAAATAAATGTGTATCTATTTTTGATATAACAACTGTTTGGAGTAGTTTGTAAGCGCTCTTGCTTTGTGTGCTCATTGCGGGCTTTCAGTCACCCTCACCCCTCTTGAGACCTAGTCTTGACCGCCGCGATCGCTACCTTGATTGGTCTGGCTTGTCCAGAGGTTACCCTGTTCCAAGTAATTAGGTTGGCCTTCTGAACTTCTGCGCCACCAGGACAGAGTTCAGAAATCCGTCTTAACAAATGTGATATCCAACTCCTTCCCATTCCAATTCTGAGTCCCTTACTATAGCATGAGATGTGATATTGCAATGCTTCTAATACCAATCCTCAAGCCATTCCCATAGCATGAGATGTGATATCCAACTCTTTCCCATTCCAATTCTGAGTCCCTTCCTATAGCATGAGATGTCATATCTCAATGCTTCTAATACCAATCCTGAGTCCCTTCCTATAGCATGAGATGTCATTTCTCAATGCTTCTAATACCAAACCTGAGACCCTTCCTATAACATGAGATGTGATATTCAAACCCTTCCCATTCCAAACCTGAGACCCTTCCTATAGCATGAGATGTGATATCCAACACCATCCCATTCCAAACCTGAGACCCTTACTATAGCATGAGATGTGATATTGCAATGCTTCTAATACCAATCCTCAAGCCCTTCCCATAGCATGAGATGTGATATCCAACTCTTTCCCATTCCAATCCTGAGTCCCTTCCTATAGCATGAGATGTCATATCTCAATGCTTCTAATACCAAACCTGAGACCCTTCCTATAACATGAGATGTGATATCCAAACCCTTCCCATTCAAAACCTGAGGCCCTTCCCATAGCATGAGATGTTATATCCAACTCCTTCCCATTCCAATCCTGAGTCCCTTCCTATAGCATGAGATGTCATATCTCAATGCTTCTAGTACCAAACCTGAGCCTCTTCCAATAGCGTGAGATGTGATATCAAACTCCTTCCCATTCCAATCCTGAGTCCCTTCCTATAGCATGAGATGTCATATCTCAATGCTTCTAATACCAAATCTTAGGCCCTTCCCATAGCATGAGAGGTGAAATCAAACTATTTCTCATTCCTATCCAGAGACCTTTCCTATAGCATGAGATGTGATATCCAAACCCTTCCCATTCCAAACCTGAGACCCTTCCTATAGCATGAGATGTGATATTCAACTCCATCCCATTTCAAACCAGAGACCCTTCCTGCATCATGAGATGTGATATCCAAGTCCTTCCCATTTCAACCCTGAGACCCTTCCTATAGCATGAATGTGATATCTCAATGCTTCTATTACCCAACCCGAGACCCTTCCTATAGCATGAGATGTGATATCCAACCCCTTCCGATTCCAATCCTGAGTCCCTTCCTATAGCATGAGATGTCATATCTCAATGCTTCTAATACCAAACCTGAGGCCCTTCCCATAGCATGAGAGGTGAAATCAAACTTCTTCTCATTCCAATCCTGAGACCCTTCCTATATCATGAGATGTGATATCTCAATGCTTTTATTACCCAACCCGAGACCCTTCTTATAGCATGAGATATGATATCAAACTCCTTCCCATTCCAAACCTGAGACCCTTCCTATAGCATGAGATGTGATATCCAACTCCTTCCCATTCAATTCCTGAGACCCTTCGTATAGCATGGGATGTGATATCTCAATACTTTTAATACCAAACCTGAGACCCTTCCTATAATATGAGATGTGATATCCAAACCCTTCCCATTCCAAACCGGAGACCCTTCCTATAGCATGAGATGTGATATCCAACTCCATCCCATTCCAAACCAGTGACCCTTCCTGCAGCATGAGATGTGATGTCCAACTCCTTCCCATTTCAACCCTGAGACCCTTCCTATAGCATGAGATGTGATATCTCAATGCTTCTATTACCCAACCCGAGACCCTCCCTATAGCATGAGATGTGATATCCAACTCCTTCCCATTCCAAACCTGAGACCCTTCCTATAGCATGAGATGTGATCTTCAACTCCTTCCCATTCCAATCCTGAGTCCCTTCCTATAGCATGAGTTATGATATTTCAATGCTTCTAATACCAAACCTGAGGCTCTTCCCATAGCATGAGATGTCATATCCAACTCCTTCCCATTCCAATCCTAAGTCCCTTCCTATAGCAGGAGATGGCATATCTCAATGCTTCTAATACCAAACCTGAGGCCCTTTCCATAGCATGAGAGGTGAAATCAAACTCCTTCTCATTCCAATCCTGAGACCCTTCCTATAGCATGAGATATGATATCCAACTCCTTCCCATTCCAAACCTGAGACCCTTCCTATAGCATGCAATGTGATATCCAACTCCTTCCCATTCCAATTCTGAGTCCCTTACTATAGCATGAGATGTGATATTGCAATGCTTCTAATACCAATCCTCAAGCCCTTCCCATAGCATGAGATGTGATATCCAACTCTTTCCCATTCCAATTCTGAGTCCCTTCCTATAGCATGAGATGTCATATCTCAATGCTTCTAATACCAATCCTGAGTCCCTTCCTATAGCATGAGATGTCATTTCTCAATGCTTCTAATACCAAACCTGAGACCCTTCCTATAACATGAGATGTGATATTCAAACCCTTCCCATTCCAAACCTGAGACCCTTCCTATAGCATGAGATGTGATATCCAACACCATCCCATTCCAAACCTGAGACCCTTCCTATAGCATGCAATGTGATATCCAACTCCTTCCCATTCCAATTCTGAGTCCCTTACTATAGCATGAGATGTGATATTGCAATGCTTCTAATACCAATCCTCAAGCCCTTCCCATAGCATGAGATGTGATATCCAACTCTTTCCCATTCCAATCCTGAGTCCCTTCCTAAAGCATGAGATGTCATATCTCAATGCTTCTAATACCAAACCTGAGACCCTTCCTATAACATGAGATGTGATATCCAAACCCTTCCCATTCCAAACCTGAGTCCCTTCCCATAGCATGAGATGTTATATCCAACTCCTTCCCATTCCAATCCTGAGTCCCTTCCTATAGCATGAGATGTCATATCTCAATGCTTCTAGTACCAAACCTGAGCCTCTTCCAATAGCGTGAGATGTGATATCAAACTCCTTCCCATTCCAATCCTGAGTCCCTTCCTATAGCATGAGATGTCATATCTCAATGCTTCTAATACCAAATCTGAGGCCCTTCCCATAGCATGAGAGGTGAAATCAAACTATTTCTCATTCCTATCCAGAGACCTTTCCTATAGCATGAGATGTGATATCCAAACCCTTCCTATTCCAAACCTGAGACCCTTCCTATAGCATGAGATGTGATATTCAACTCCATCCCATTTCAAACCAGAGACCCTTCCTGCATCATGAGATGTGATATCCAAGTCCTTCCCATTTCAACCCTGAGACCCTTCCTATAGCATGAATGTGATATCTCAATGCTTCTATTACCCAACCCGAGACCCTTCCTATAGCATGAGATGTGATATCCAACCCCTTCCGATTCCAATCCTGAGTCCCTTCCTATAGCATGAGATGTCATATCTCAATGCTTCTAATACCAAACCTGAGGCCCTTCCCATAGCATGAGAGGTGAAATCAAACTTCTTCTCATTCCAATCCTGCAACCCTTCCTATAGCATGAGATGTTATATCCAACTCATTCCCATTCCAAACCTGAGACCCTTCCTATAGCATGCAATGTGATATCCAACTCCTTCCCATTCCAATCCTGAGTCCCTTACCATAGCATGAGATGTGATATCTCATTGCTTCTAATACCAAACCTCAAGCCCTTCCCATAGCATGAGATGTGATATCCAACTCCTTCCCATTCCAATCCTGAGTCCCTTCCTATAGCAAGAGATGTGATATCTCAATGCTTTTAATATCAAACCTGATGCCCTTCCCATAGCATGAGATATGATATCAAACTCCTTCCAATTCCAATACTGAGACCCTTCCTGTAGCATGAGATGTGATATCCACATCATTCACATTCCAAACCTTGAGACCCTTCCTGTGGTATGACATCTGATATCCGGCACCTTCCCATTCCAATCCAGAGACCATTCCTATAGGATGAGATATTATATCTCAGTCATTCCAATACCAAACCCAAGAACATTCACATAGCCTGAGATGTGACATCTCAATCCTTCCTATTCCAATCCTGAGACCCTTCCTATAGGATGGAATGTGATATCTCAATGCTTCTAATACCAAACTCAAGGCCCTTCCAATAGTATTAGATTTGATATCTCACTCCTTCCAATACCAAACATGAGATCCTTACTATAGGATGAGATTTGATATCTCAATGCTTCCAATACCAAACCCAAGACACTTCCACTAGGATGAGATGTGATACCCAACTCCTTCCCATTTCAAATCTGAGATCCTTCCTGTAGCATGAGATTTGATATCTGACTCCTTGCCATTCCTAACTTGAGATACATCCTATAGCATGCAATGTGATATCCAACTCCTTCCCATTCTAATCCAGAGTCCCTTACTATAGCATGAGATGTGAAATCTCAGTGCTTCTAATACCAAACCTCAAGCCCTTCCCATAGCATGAGATGTGATATCCAACTCCTTCCCATTCCAATCCTGAGTCCCTTCCTATAGCATGAGATGTCATATCTCAATGCTTTTAATAACAAACCTGAGGCCCTTCCCATAGCATGAGATGTGATATCAAACTCCTTCCAATTCCAATCCCAAGACACTTCCTATAGCATGAGATGTGATATCCAACTCCTTCCCATTTCAACCCTGAGACCCTTCCTATAGCACGATATGTGGTATCTCAATGCTTCTATTACCCAACCCGAGACCCTTCCTATAGCATGAGATGTGATATCCAACTCCTTCCCATTCCAATCCTGAGTCCCTGCCTATAGCATGAGATATGATATTTCAATGCTTCTAATACCAAACCTGAGGCCCTTTCCATAGCATGAGATGTTATATCCAACTCCTTCCCATTCCGATCCTGAGTCCCTTCCTATAGCATGAGATGTAATATCTCAATGCTTCTAATACCAAACCTGAGGCCCTTCCCATAGCATGAGATGTTATATCCAACTCCTTCCCATTCCAATCCTGAGTCCCTTCCTATAGCATGAGATGTCATATCTCAATGCTTTTAATAACAAACCTGAGGCCCTTCCCATAGCATGAGATGTGATATCAAACTCCTTCCAATTCCAATCCCAAGACACTTCCTATAGCATGAGATGTGATATCCAACTCCTTCCCATTTCAACCCTGAGACCCTTCCTATAGCACGAGATGTGATATCTCAATGCTTCTATTACCCAAACTGAGACCCTTCCTATAGCATGAGATGTGATATCCAACTCCTTCCCATTCCAATCCTGAGTCCCTGCTTATAGCATGAGATATGATATTTCAATGCTTCTAATACCAAACCCGAGGCCCTTCCCATAGCATGAGATGTGATATCCAACTCCATCCCATTCCAAACCAAAGACCCTTCCTGCAGCATGAGATGTGATATCCAACTCCTTCCCATGTCAACCCTAAGACCCTTCCTACAGCATGAAATGTGATATCTCAATGCTTCTATTACCCAACCCGAGACGCTTCCTATAGCATGAGATGTCATATCCAACTCCTTCCGATTCCAATTCTGAGTCCCTTACTATAGCATGAGATATGATATTTCAATGCTTCTAATACCAGACCTGAGGCCCTTCCCATAGCATGAGATGTTATATCCAACTCCTTCCCATTCCAATCCCGAGTCCCTTCCTATAGCATGAGATGTCATATCTCAATGCTTCTAATACCAAACCTGAGGCCCTTCCCATAGCATGAGATGTTATATCCAACTCCTTCCCATTCCAATCCTGAGTCCCTTCCTATAGCTTGAGATGTCATATCTCAATGCTTCTAATACCAAACCTGAGGCCCTTCCCATAACATGAGATGTTATATCCAACTCCTTCCCATTCCAATCCTGAGTCCCTTCCTATAGCATGAAATGTCATATCTCAATGCTTCTAATACCAAACCTGAGGCCCTTCCCATAGCATGAGAGGTGAAATCAAACTATTTCTCATTCCAATCCAGAGACCCTTCCTATAGCATGAGATGTGATATCCAAACCCTTCCCATTCCAAACCTGAGACCCTTCCTATAGCATGGGATGTGATATCCAACTCCATCCCATTCCAAACCAGAGACCCTTCCTGCATCATGAGATGTGATATCCAACTCCTTCCCATTTCAACCCTGAGACCCTTCCTATAGCATGAGATGTTGTTAGGAAAGATTTCGTAATTGTAGGTAATTTTCCTTCCATGTGGCAACCCCTAAACTTTTTGCTGTTGTTTTTCACCTTGTTCTCGACTTTGCCAGAGAAGTGCAGCCTTCTGCCGCACTCCTCTGGGCTTTCACTCCTTTCTTACGGGGAAACTGACATGCCCTTAAGACAGTCAGTACCGAGAAACGCTGTTTTCCGTAGTTTCTTTTATCATGTTGCAGCTTTCGTGCAACATGACACAAGAGAGCACTGTAAGCTAAGTTACTGCTCTCTTGGGTCTCTAGCCTTCTACAGGCCCTAGATACTCTTTTTGGATTGTAACTGATCGGTGCAAGTGATTCACGGACGGGAATGGTGGCAGCGATCGTTTCTTGTGTTCTGAGCTCCTTTTGGTGTTTTAAGCGCGTTTCTCGCGCTTAGCCCAAAATGGTGGCCTGGCTCCCAAAATGGCCAGACCACGAGGCTCCTTTGTCCTGTCCACTGATCGTCTTGCTCCCTTCACCTTCCCCAGGTCGAGCCGGCCCGGTGCCTTCCTTATTTGGGCATGTACTTTCCCTCGAAACACGGATGCTTTCGCGGGCTTCTACATGCCTGGTGTGTGCCTCCAGGATGTGGGCTGGGATGTCTGGTCCCAATACACATCCTGGGTGCCAGAGAGTCTAGGGTGGTGTGAATGCCTGGGACCACCGTGGTCCGTGATAGGTCCACGAATGGTGTGAGTGTTGATGAGCGGATCTCCCATTGGGTCCCCTCCGTTTTGGCGCGAAGGGAACCGTGGATAAGAGATGGCTGGAAACACCACTACCATGTCGATCTCCTGAGTTCTCACGAACGAAGGAATACAGGTGCCAAGTATCCTGCAACCAAGAGGCTGAACCGAGGAATCGCTGGTGAACCGCTGAAGGACTGCTCCTCTGCAATGCTGTCGCCTTGTGAAACCCTTTTCACCTTTGATCGAACCAGAAGGCCTGTACTGGTACTTCGACCCTTGGAATAGCGGGAACAGCTATTCTCGGCATCTTCACCATCTCCTGCTAGTAAGCCTTCGGAAGCGTCTCTGGGCCATCCAGCAGACTGACCAGCCTACACAGAAGTCTTGCTCTGTAACCGCCGCCAGGTTGTGTAGTATTTCGAGTCCTTGTCACTCTCACACGATTCGTACACTTGGCGTTCCCAGGTCTGAAGTGAGTAGTGTACATTTGGCTCAGATACACACGGCCGCTCCGTTGCCCTGCTGTGGTAACAAACTGTGCGGGTTCCTTCGTTTGGGACGTCTTTTACTCAACTCTGCTGCTGTAGACTCAACACGACGACGAGACTTCTGAACCTGCCAGCGACTGAAACTGACGCGGAGAAGCCTGGGTCTGCTTGCATCGGGGACCGGTGAGTAGCATAGCTAGGAACTGGTCGCCCTCCTGCAGGAGCCCATAGCTTTTCCCCGCTGTGTCAAAACAGCACGCCTTTCCGTACTCGTGCTCTGCTTCTGCCCACAGTGGAGGCTGCGCTTGAGTCGCGGAACACTGTCCTTCTTCATTTGTGCACTAAACTGAATTGCCTGAAATTCCCTCGAAGAGACTCCCCTTTTGCCCGTTGGCACCAGCGTGTGCAGGTACTTTTGAGCACAAGGCTCCACTCTGCGTAGGGCTCGGACTTCCTTTTAGTTAGGTGCCTCTGAAGGCGGACTGGGTCTAAGCATTATTTCGCACTGCCTGTTTTCCTTCCCTTTTAGGTGGACTACACATTTCGTGCATCTAACGCTTGAGACTTGTTGTATTTGTATATATATTGTATTGGTATGGTATGTGTTGGTTTAGTAGAGTTGTATTGTGATTTCTCGCTACGGTCATTGTTTTAAAGGCCTTGGAATAAATGTGTATATATTTTTAATATAACACCTGTTTGGAGTAGTTTGTAAGTGTCCTTATTTGTGTGCTCATTGCGGGCTTTCAGTCACCCTCACCCCTCTTGAGACCTAGCCTTGACCGCCGCGATCGCTACCCTGATTGGTCTGGCTTGTCCAGAGGTTACCCTGTTCCAAGTAATTAGGTTGGCCTTCTGAACTTCTGCGCCGCTAGGACACAGTTCAGAAATCCGTCTTAACAAATTGGTGTACAGCAGTGGGATACGACTGAAGGTATCCAGTGTTGCGCACGAACTAAGGCATTTCAAGTTATTCCTACCAGGACACGTAGTGAATTGTTGTAGTATAACTTTAAAAAGGCCATAGTCCTATCTAACAGTATGGAAACAAATACCTTGTTAACTTTAAATGCTTCCAAATCAGAAACATTGAAAAAGATGTGTGTGGAGAGAGGTGTTTCCTCTCAAGGCACGAAATTGGATATGATCCAAAGAATCGTGGCGTGGCAAGAAGCGCAGCTTGACGCTATAACTTCTGAGGACAGTGCGGAAGGAGGTGGGGCTGCTCTCACTGGTAGAACCGACGGTTCTGCCACTGCACTGATCCACTGCGACCACGAGGACAGGGAGGATGAGATGTCTAATGTTTCCTCTGCCAGTGCTGATGGGGAGGCTATGCTTGAATTCAAGAAGCAAGAGCTGCGGTTTAGGCAGAAGGAGCTTGAATTCAGCATAGCCAAACTAAAAATCGAACAGGCAGAAAAACAGAAAGACAGGGATCACCAGTTGGAACTGGCCAAGCTTCAGGTTGCAAATGGGTCCAAGGGTCCTGGACATGGGTCTGGGGCCTCCTCTCATCCACGGTTTCCGAAATATCTGCTCAGTGTGTATGAGGAAAGGAATGACATTATGGACTGGCTGAATGCGTTTGAGTATGCATGCGAAGTTCAACAAGTTGACAATGCTGATAAGATTGCCTGGTTACTCAGCAGACTGCCCCATTCTGGCTGTAGTGCCATTATGGAAATGTCGAAGGCTGAGCGAGCTGATTTCGCAATGTTAAAGCAAACTCTCATTTTAAAGTTTGGGAAAACTCCGGCCCAATATTTGAAACGATTCAGAGAGTATAAGAAAAAGGAAGGTGGTACTTGGGTATCTTATGTCACCGAATCCTTGAAAAACATAACTGGCTGGGTCGAAGGTTATAAGGTTTCTACCTTCGAAGGCATGATAAATCTTGTCATGCTGGAACACATTTTTGCATCTTCTTCCCCGGAGCTTAAGCAGCATTTGGCCGATTCGAAAGAGATAGATCCTAAGAAGCTGGCCATTGCAGCAGATTTATGGGTGTCACATCGATTGTCCCATAAGGACAAAACTCATCCTGGTAAGCAGGAGGAAGGGAAAAAGTCCAAAGATAAGGAGGGTGGAGAATCTGATAAATCTTCTTCTCAAAAGGGCCACAAAAAGAAAAATAAGGGTAAGACACAAGAGAACTCACAGGGTAGTGGAGGTCAGCCTCCGAAACAGAACTCTGGTTACAATAAGCCTCCCTATGTAAACAGACCCAATGGATCTTGTTTTGCTTGTGGAGCAACTGACCACGTGAAGGGGGATCCCCGGTGTAAGGTTAGACCTTTGGGGGTCCACTCCGCTAATCTGGCCTTCTCCTCCTACGAGGAAGAAGAGATTACAGGAGCATCCTTCTCCTCAGACTCATTTCCCAGCGGGATAGAGGCTGAGGTAGTTTTAGTTTCCCTGGGTTCCTGGGAGCCTAAAGTCGCAGAGGCTTATGCTAGGATTCCAGATAATACCAAGCACTACTTTAAACACAGTGTGCTGATCAATGGAGTAGATACTCAAGCTCTTAGGGATAGTGGGTGCAGTCGAACTGTAGTGGATTCTACCTTGGTAGACTCAGAGGAAGTTGCCAGAGCTACTCTGATGCCCACTAAGTTGGCTGACGGCCCACTCCGTATGTTCCCAGTAATACCTGTGAATCTTACTTTAAATGGTACAGCAGTCAGGATTCCAGTGAGCATTCAGAGAAACGTCCCGGGAAAGGTCTTGTTAGGTATTGATCTCAGAGCTTTAGGGCTCGTGGGAGACACTGCCGAAAGACCCTACACACGGTCTCAAGCAAGGGCAGCTTTGGCCAAGACCAATACGCCGCCCCAGCCGAAGGGGAAACCCAAGGCGAAAGGAGTAAACAAGTCAAGTCGAGGGAAAGAGAATATTCCCCCGAGCTCGCCTACCACTGCGGTGGAGGAAGTTGGTCAATCGCCTGACCCCAACAACCATCCTGAACTAAAAGACTTGTTAGTAGAAGGTGGTCCTGATAGGGACGAATTCAGTAAAGGCCAATGTGAGTGCCCATCTCCGAAAGGCCTAAGGAGACAGGCCTGCTCCCAGCTTGAGGGTGAACCTCCTGGGACGCATCGGATTTATTGGGAAGGTGGACTCCTGTATAGTGAGCCCACAGAGTCTACAGAAGGAGACCATAGGAGGTTGGTGGTTCCCCTTGCTATAAGACCCTTCCTCCTGCAGCTGGCGCATGAAGTGCCCCTTGCTGGTCACCTTGGTATTAAGAGGACCAAGCAAAGGTTATCCATGCACTTCTACTGGCCCAAGATGGGGGTGCAAGTAGAAAGTCACTGCAGGAGTTGTGCCTCCTGCCAGTTATCTGGTAAGGTTGGCTCGACAATCAAAGCTCCATTGGTACCACTCCCAGTTGTGGGAATACCATTCGAAAGGGTAGGGATCGACATCGTTGGTCCCCTTGACCCTCAAACATCCTCAGGCAATAGGTTTATCCTGGTGCTGGTCGACCATGCAACCAGATATCCTGAGGCCATCCCATTGAAAACTGTAACTGCCAAGTCAGTTGCAAAAGCGTTACATGGCACATTGACTAGGGTTGGCTTCCCTAAAGAAGTTGTGTCGGATCGTGGCAGCAACTTTATGTCGAAGTATATGCAGGCTATGTGGAAAGAATGTGGGGTCACCTACAAGTTCTCTTCTGCATACCACCCCCAGACCAATGGTCTGGTGGAACGTTTCAACAGAACGTTAAAGAGCATGATTGGGGATCTGGAAGAACCTCAGAGAAGAAAATGGGATCTTCTTTTACCATGCTTACTGTTTGCCTACCGAGAGGTACCACAGGAGAGTGTTGGCTTCAGCCCCTTTGAACTTCTGTTTGGTCATCCTGTACAGGGACCCTTAGCCATAGTCAAAGAGGGATGGGAGATGCCCACTCCCCCTGTTACTACCAACGTAGTAGATTATGTGCTGGGGCTCAGAAAACGGATGGTACTTCTGATGGGCTTGGCTAGTGATAAATTGAAGGCAGGACAAGCGCTGGTCAAACATTGGTACGACCAGAAAGCTTCCCTCATCAACTTTACACCTGGTCAGCAAGTCCTGATCATGAATCCCATAAGGCCTCGAGCTTTACAGGACAAATGGTCAGGCCCTTACACAGTGGTGGAGCCCCTGGGTGAGGTTTACTATTTAGTGGACCTTGGAAGGCCTGGACAGGCTACAAAGTGTTTCACGTAAATAGGCTGAAGGCTTTCGTCCCAAGAGTCGAAATCGCAGCACTGCTACTGGCTTCAGATGTTGAGGAAGAGGAGTCTGAACCTCTCCCCGACCTGTTCCAAAGCGGTCCTTCAGATAGCTCCTTTGAGGGTGTCCGAGTGGCCCCTCACCTGACTTCTGATCAGCAGGCTGAGGTGAAAAGTTTGCTTAGGCAGTTTTCCGCCCTGTTTTCACAGTTGCCTGGTTTGACACCTTGGTGCAAACATAACATAGACACAGGAGACAGTGTACCTACCAAAAGTAGGGGATACAGGATGTCAGACAAAGTACGGTCTTATATTAAGACCGAGGTCAACAAGATGTTAGACCTTGGGGTGATTGAACCCTCTAGTAGTCCTTGGTCCAGCCCTGTGGTTTTGGTTCCAAAGGCAGGCACTTCTGAATTGAGGTTCTGCGTGGATTACAGGGCTCTGAATGCTGTCACCAAGACAGATGCACAACCCTTGCCTCGAACAGATGAGCTGGTGGATACTTTGGGTGCCTCCAGAATGTTTAACTGACCTGAACAAGAGACTCATCCAGGGGTGGATTAGTTCCCCCTGTCCATAGTCTGGGAAGGACGAGTGTTATGAAAGATTTCTTAATTGTGGGTAATTTTCCTTCCATGTGGCAACCCCTAAACTTTTTGCTGTTGTTTTCACCATGATCTAGACTTTGCCAGAGAAGTGCAGCCTCTGCCGCACTCCTCTGGGCTTTCGCTTCATTCTTACGGGGAAACTGACATGCCCTTAAGACAGTCAGTACCGGGAAACGCTGTTTTCTGTAGTTTCTTTATCATGTTGCGGCTTTCGTGCAACATGACACAAGAGGGCACTGTAAGCTAAGTTACTGCTCTCTTGGGTCTCTAGCCTTCTACAGGCCCTAGATACTCTTTTTGGATTGTAACTGATCAGTGCAAGTGAATCACGGACGGGAATGGTGGCAGCGATCGTTTCTTGTGATTTTGAGCTCCTTTTGGCATTTTAAGCATGTTTCTCGCGCTTAGCCCAAAATGGTGGCCTGGCTCCCAAAATGGCCAGACCATGAGGCTCCTTTGTCCTGTCCACTGACCGTCTTGCTCCCTTCACCTTCCCCAGGTCGAGCCGACCCGGGGCCTTCCTTATTTCGGCATGTACTTTCCCGCGAAACACAGATGCTTTCGCAGGCTTCTACAGGCCTTGTGTGTGCCTCCAGGATGTGGGCTGGGATGTCTGGTCCCAATACACATATTGGGTGCCAGAGCGTCTAGTGTGGTATGAATGCCTGGGACCATCGTGGTCCGTGATAGGTCCACGTATGGTGTGAGTGTTTGATGAGCGGATCTCCCATTGGATCCCCTCCGTTTTGGTGCAAAGAGAACCGTGGATAAGAGGGGGCTGGAAACGCCACTACCATGTTGATCTCCTGAGTTCTCACGAACAAAGGAATACAGGAGCCAAGTATCCTGTAACCACGAGGCTGAACCGAGGAATCGCTGGTGACCCGCTGAAGGACTGCTCCTCTGCACTGCTGTCGCTTTGTGAAACCCTTTCTACCTCTGATTGAACCAGAAGGCCTGTACTGGTACTTCGACCCTTGGAATAGCGGGAACAGCTATTCTCGGCATCTTCACCATCTCCTGCACGTAAGCCTTCGGAGGTGTCTCTGGGCCATCCAGCAGACTGACCAGCCTACCCAGGAGTCTTGCTCTGTAACCGCCGCCAGGTTGTGTTGTATTTCGAGTCCTTGTCACTCTCACACGATTCATACAGTTGGCATTCCCAGGTCTGAAGTGAGTAGTGTACATTTGGCTGAGATACACACGGCCGCTCCGTTGCCCTGCTGTGGTAACAAACTGTGCGGGTTCACTTCGTTTGGGACATCTTTAACTCAACTCTGCTGCTGCAGAATCTACACGACAACGAGATGTCCCCGGCTCCCCTGAACCTGCCAGCACTGAAACTGACGCGGAGAAGCCTGGGTCTGCTTGCATCGGGGACCGTTGAGTAGCATAGCTAGGAACTGGTCGCCCTCCTGCAGGAGCCCATAGCTTTTCCCCGCTGTGTCAAACAGCACGCCTTTCTGTACTCGCGCTCTGCTTCTGCCCACAGTGGAGGCTGCGCTTGAGTCGCGGAACTCTGTTCTTCTTCATTTGTGCACCAAACTGAACTGCCTGATTCCCTCGAAGAGACTCCCCTTTTTGCCCGTTGGCACCAGCATGTGCAGGTACTTTTGAGCACAAGGCTCCACTCTTCGTAGGGCTTGGACTTCCTTTTAGTTAGGTGCCTCTGAAGGCGGACTGGGTCTAATCATTATTTCGCACTGCCGGTTTTCCTCCCCTTCTAGGTGGACTACACATTTCGTGCATCTAACGCTTTAGACTCGTTTGTATTTGTATATATATTGTATTGGTTTGGTATGTGTTGGTTTACTAGAGTTTTATCGTGATTTCTCGCTACGGTCATTATTGCAATGGCCTTGGAATAAATGTGTATATATTTTTAATATAACACCTGTTTGGAGTAATTTGTAAGTGTCCTTTCTTTGTGTGCTCATTGCGGGCTTTCAGTCACCCTCACCCGTCTTGAGAACTAGTCTTGACCGCCGCGATCGCTACCCTGATTGGTCTGGCTTGTCCAGAGGTTACCCTGTTCCAAGTAATTAGGTTGGCCTTCTGAACTTCTGCGCCGCCAGGACAGAGTTCAGAAATCTGTCTTAACAAGCCTGAGATGTGATATCAAACTCCTTCCAATTCCAATCCTGAGACCATTCCTGTAGCATGAGATGTGATATCCACATCCTTCACATTCCAAACCTTGAGACCCTTCCTGTGGCATTGTTAAGACGGATTTCTGAACTCTGTCCTGGTGGCGCAGAAGTTCAGAAGGCCAACCTAATTACTTGGAACAGGGTAACCTCTGGACAAGCCAGACCAATCAAGGTAGCGATCGCGGCGGTCAAGACTAGGTCTCAAGAGGGGTGAGGGTGACTGAAAGCCCGCAGTGAGCACACAAAGCAAGAGCGCTGACAAACTACTCCAAACAGTTGTTATATCAAAAATAGATACACATTTATTTTAAGGCCTTTAAAATAATGACCGTAGCGAGAAAATCACAATATCACAATATTAAACCAACACATACCATATCAACACAATATATATACAAATACACAGTCGCAAGCGTTTAAAGCACGAAATATGTAGTCCACCTGCCAGGGAAGGAAAACAGGCAGTGCGATAATGCTTTCGACTCAGTTCGCCTTCATAGGCACCTAACTAGATGGAAGTCCGAGCCCTGCGAAGAGTGGAGCCTTGTGCTCAAAGTACCTGCCACGCCGGTGCCGACGGGCACAAGGGGAAGCTCTTCGGAGGAAGTCAGGCGGTTCACGTTAGTGCACAGCAGAAGAAGAACAGGTTCCGCAACTCAAGCGCAGCCTCCACAGCGGGCAGAAGCAGAGCGCGAGCGCGGCAAAAGGGTGCTGTTTTTACACAGCAGGGAAAAGCAATGGGATACTGCAGGAGGGCGACCAGATCCTAGATATACTACTCACCGGTCCCCGAAGCAAGCAGACCCAGGCTTCTCCACGATAGTTTCAGCAGCTGGCAGGTTCAGAAGAGCAGGGAACGCTTTGTAGTCGTGTAGAGCAAAAAGACGTCCCAATCGACGAAACCGGCACAGTTTTGTTGCCGCACAGGACAACGGAGCGGCCGTGTGTATTCGAGCCAAATGAACCCTCCTCCCTTCGGACCTGGGGACGCCAAGCGTACGAAGCATGGGAGAGGGACAAGGACTCGCAATACAACACAACCTGGCGGCGGTTGCAGAGCCAAACTCCTTGGTAAGCTGGTCAGTCAACTGGATGGCCCAGAGACGCTTCCGAAGGCTTACTTGGCAGGAGATGGTTGAAGATCCCGGGAATAGCTGTTCCTGCTATTCCAAAGGTCGAAGCACCAGTACAGGCCTTCTGGTTCGATCAAAGGAGGACAGGGGCTCTCCGGACGACAGCAGTGCAAAGGAGGATTCCTTCAGCGGGTCACCAGCGATTCCTCGGTCCAGCCTCGTAGTTGCAGGATACTTGGCTCCTGTATTCCTTCGTTCGTGAGAACTCAGGAGATCGACATGGTAGTGGTGTTTCCAGCCCCCTCTTATCCACGGTTCCCTTCGCGCCAAAACGGAGGGGAGCCAATGGGAGATCCGCTCATCAAAACACATACCATACGTGGACCAATCACGGACCACGGTGGTCCCAGGCATTCACACCACCCTAGACTCTCTGGCACCCAGGATGTGTATTGGGACCAGACATCCCAGCCCACACCCTGGAGGCACACAAACGACATGTAGAAGCCCGCGAAAGCAACCACGTTTCGCGGGAAAGTACATGCCAAAATAAGGAAGGCCCCGGGTCGCCGGACCTGGGGAAGGTGAAGGGAGCAAGACGGACAGTGGGCAGGACAAAGGAGCCTCGCGGCCTGGCCATTTTGGGAGCCAGGCCACCATTTTGGGTTCAGTGCAAAAACGTGCTCAGAACGCCAAAAGGAGCTCAAAATAAACAAAACGATCGCTGCCACCAGTCCCGTCCCTGAATGACTTGCACCGATCAAATACCATCCTAAAAGAGTATCTAGGGCCTGTAGAAGGCTAGAGACCCAAGAGAGCTGTAACTTAGCTTACAGTGCCCTCTTGTGTCGTGTTGCACTAAAGCTGCGACACGATAAAAGAAACTACGGGAAACCACGTTCCCCGGTACTGACTGTCTTAAGGGCATGTCAGTTTCCCCGTAAGAAAGGAGCGAAAGCCCAGAGAAGTGCGGCAGAAGGCTGTACTTCTCTGGCAAAGTCAAGAACAAGGTTAAAAACAATAGCAAAAAGTTTAGGGGTTGCCACATGGAAGGAAAATTCCCTACAATTACGAAATCTTTCCTAACACTCGCCCCTCCCAGACTATGGACAGGGGCAACTAATCCACCCCTGGATGAGTTTCTTGTTCAGGTCGGTTAAACATTCTGGACAACCCATCAGCATTGCTATGTTGGACACCTGGTCTATGCTCAATAGTGAAGTCGAAGCCTTGAAGACTTATGGACCACCTAAGCAACTTTGGATTCTCCCCCTTCATGTTCATTAGCCACTTTAACGGCTTATGGTCAGTCTGCACAGTGAAGTGGGTCCCATAGAGGTAGGGCCTCAGCTTCCTTAGGGCCCACACAACAGAGAAACATTCTTTCTCTACCGTGGACCACCTGAGCTCTCTGTCCTTAAGCTGGCGACTAATAAAACCGATAGGGGGTTCCTTACCCTTCTCATCTACTTGTGATAGTACAGCTCCTATCCCAGTGTCAGAGGCATCCGTCTGCACGATAAAAGGTCTTTGATAATCAGGGGCCCTTAGGACAGGGGCCTGGCACAAGGAGTCTTTTAAGCCATTGAAGGCCTTCTCACACTCGTCTGTCCAAGTTACCTTCTTGGGTTTCTTCGGAGTTGTGAGGGCAGTCAGAGGAGCAGCTATGGTACCATAGTCTGCCACAAAATTGCGGTAATACCCCGTGAGTCCTAAAAAGGCTCTCACTTGGGTTTGCGTAGTGGGGGTAGGCCAGTCTTGTACTGCTTGTACTTTACTGGGTAGAGGCTGTATCCTCCCTCCACCTACTTCATGTCCAAGGTAAACCACTGAGCCTTGTCCAATCTGGCATTTACTCGCCTTTATGGTCAAGTGGGCTTTCTGAAGAGCCTGGAGCACAATCCCGAGGTGTTTCACATGGTCTTCCCAGGTGGCACTGAAAACTGCTATATCGTCCAGATATGCAAGGCAGAATTCGTCCAACCCATTCAACACATGATTCACAAGCCTCTGGAAAGTGGCAGGTGCATTCTTCAACCCGAACGGCATTACCCGGAATTGGTAAAGGCCGTCTGGCGTCGAAAATGCTGTCTTCTCCCTGGCATGTTCTGCTAAAGCTATTTGCCAATAGCCAGCAGTGAGGTCAAACGTGCTGAGGTACTTGGAGGCACCCAAAGTATCCACCAGCTCATCTGTTCGAGGCAAGGGGTGGGCATCTGTCTTGGTGACAGCATTCAGAGCCCTGTAATCCACGCAGAACCTCAATTCAGAAGTGCCTGCCTTTGGAACCAGAACCACAGGACTGGACCAAGGACTACTAGAGGGTTCAATCACCCCATGGTCTAACATTTTGTTGACCTCGGTCTTAATATAAGACCGTACTTTATCTGACATCCTGTATCCCCTACTTTTGGTAGGTACACTGTCTCCTGTGTCAATGTTATGTTTGCACCAAGGTGTCAAACCAGGGGACTGTGAAAACAGGGGGGAAAACTGCCTAAGCAAACTTTGCACCTCAGCCTGCTGATCAGAAGTCAGGTGAGGGGCCACTCGGACACCCTCAACGGAGCTATCTGAAGGACCGCTCTGGAACAGGTCGGGGAGAGGTTCAGACTCCTCTTCCTCAACGTCTGACGCCAGTAGCAGTGCTGCGATTTCGACTCTTGGGACGAAAGCCTTCAGCCTATTTACGTGGAACACTTTTGGAGCCTGTCCAGGCCTTCCAAGGTCCACTAAATAGTTCACCTCACCCAGGGGCTCCACCACTGTGTAAGGGCCTGACCATTTGTCCTGTAACGCGCGAGGCCTTATTGGATTCATGATCACGACTTGCTGACCAGGTGTAAAGTTGATGAGGGAAGCTTTCTGGTCGTACCAATGTTTCACCAGCCCTTGCCCTGCCTTCAATTTATCACTAGCCAAGCCCATCAGAAGTACCATCCGTTTTCTGAGCCCTAGCACATAGTCAACTACATTGGTAGTAACAGGGGGAGTGGGCATCTCCCATCCCTCCTTGACAATGGCTAAGGGTCCCCGTACGGGATGACCGAACAGAAGTTCGAAGGGGCTGAAGCCAACACCCTCCTGTGGTACCTCTCGGTAGGCAAACAGCAAGCATGGTAAAAGAAGATCCCATTTTCTTCTCTGGGGCTCCTCCAGAGCCCCAATCATGCTCTTTAACGTTCTGTTGAAACGTTCCACCAGACCATTGGTCTGGGGGTGGTATGCAGAAGAGAACTTGTAGGTGACCCCACATTCTTTCCACATAGCCTGCATATACTTCGACATAAAGTTGCTGCCACGATCTGACACAACTTCTTTAGGGAAGCCAACCCTAGTAAATATGCCGAGTAAAGCTTTTGCAACTGACTTGGCAGTTACAGTTTTCAATGGGATGGCCTCAGGATACCTGGTTGCATGGTCGACCAGCACCAGGATAAACCTATTGCCCGAGGATGTTTGCGGGTCAAGGGGACCGACGATGTCGATCCCTACCCTTTCAAATGGTACCCCCACAACTGGGAGTGGTACCAACGGAGCTTGGATTGTCGCGCCAACCTTACCAGACAACTGGCAGGAGGCGCAACTCCTGCAGTGACTTTCTACTTGCACCCCCATCTTGGGCCAGTAGAAGTGCATGGATAACCTTTGCTTGGTCCTCTTCATACCAAGGTGACCAGCAAGGGGAACTTCATGCGCCAACTGCAGGAGGAAGGGTCTAACAGCAAGGGGAACCACCAACCTCCTATGGTCTCCTTCTGTAGACTCTGTGGGCTCACTATACAGGAGTCCACCTTCCCAATAAATCCTATGCTTCCCAGGAGGTTCACCCTCAAGCTGGGAGCAGGCCTGTCTCCTTAGGCCTTCCAGAGATGGGCACTCACGTTGGCCTTTACTGAATTCGTCCCTATCAGGACCTCCTTCAACTAACAAGTCTTTTAGTTCAGGATGATCGTTGGGGTCGAATACTTCAGGCATCGCCACCTCCTCGTCAGGCTCGGGCGATTGACCAACTTCCTCCACCGCAGTGGTAGGCGAGCTCGGGGGAATATTCTCTTTCCCCCGTCTTGACTTGTAGACTCCTTTCGCCTTGGGTTGCCCCTTCGGCTGGGGCGGCGTATTGGACTTGGCCAATGCTGCCCGTGCTTGAGATCGTGTGTAGGGTCGTTCGGCAGTGTCTCCTACGAGCCCTAAAGCTCTGAGATCATTACCTAATAAGACCTTTCCTGGGACGTTTCTCTGAATGCTCACTGGAATCCTGACTGCTGTACCATTTAAAGTAAGATTTACAGGGATCACGGGAAACATACGTAGGGGGCCGTCAGCCAACTTAGTGGGCATCAGAGTAGCTCTGGCAACTTCCTCTGAGTCTACCAAGGTAGAATCCACTACAGTTCGACTGCACCCACTATCCCTAAGAGCTGGAGTATCCACTCCATTGATCAGCACACTGTCTTTAAAGTAGTGCTTGGTATTATCCGGAATCCTAGCATACGCCTCTGCGACTTTAGGCTCCCAGGAACCCAGGGACACTAAAACTACCTCGGCCTCTATTCCGCTGGGAAATGAGTCCGAGGAGAAGGATGCTCCTGTAATCTCTTCTTCCTCGTAGGAGGAGAAGGCCAGATTAGCGGAGTGGACCCCCAAAGGTCTAACCTTACAACGGGGATCCCCCTTCACATGGTCAGTTGCTCCACAAGAAAAACAAGCCCCAGTGGGTCTGTTTACGTAGGGAGGCTTATTGTAACCAGAGTTCTGTTTCGGAGGCGCACCTCCACTACCCTGTGAGTTCTCTTGTGTCTTACCCTTGTTTTTCTTTTTGTGGCCCTTTTGGGAAGAAGATTTAGCAGATTCCCCACCCTCCACATCTTTGGACTTTTTCCCCTCCTCCTGCTTACCAGGATGAGTTTTGTCCTTATGGGACACTCGATGTGACACCCATAAGTCTGCTGCAATGGCCAGCTTCTTAGGATCTATCTCCTTCGAATCGGCCAAATGCTGCTTAAGCTCCGGGGAAGAAGAAGCAAAAATGTGTTCCAGCATGACAAGATTTATCATGCCTTCGAAGGTAGAAACCTTATAGCCTTCGACCCAGCCAGTTAAGTTTTTCAAATATTCAGCGACATAAGATACCCAAGTACCACCTTCCTTTTTCTTATACTCTCGAAAACGCTTTAAATATTGGGCCGGAGTCTTCCCAAACTTTAAAATGAGAGTCTGCTTTAACATTGCGAAATCAGCCCGCTCAGCCTTCGACATTTCCATAATGGCACTACAGCCAGAATGGGGCAGTCTACTGAGCAACCACGCAATCTTATCAGCATTGTCAACTTCCTGGACCTCGCATGCATACTCAAACGCATTCAGCCAGTCCATAATGTCATTCCTCTCTTCATACACACTGAGCAGATCTTTTGGAAACCGTGGATGAGAGGAGGCCCCAGACCCATGTCCAGGACCCTTGGATCCATTTGCAACCTGAAGCTTGGCCAGTTCCAACTGGTGATCCCTGTCTTTTTGTTTTTCTGCCTGTTCGATTTTTAGTTTGGCTATGCTGAATTCAAGCTCCTGCTGCCTAAACCGCAGCTCTTGCTTCTTGAATTCAAGCATAGCCTCCCCATCAGCACTGGCAGAGGAAACATTAGACAGCTCGTCCTCCCTGTCCTCGTGGTCGCGGTGGAGCAGTGCGGCGGCAGAACCGTCGGTTCTACCAGTGAGAGCAGCCCCACCACCTTCCGCACTGTCCTCAGAAGTAATAGCGTCAAGCTGCGCTTCTTGCCACGCCACGATTCTTTGGATCATTTCCAATTTCGTGCCTTGAGAGGAAACACCTCTCTCCGCACACATCTTTTTCAGCGTTTCTGATTTGGAAGCATTTAAAGTTAACAACGTACTTGTTTCCATACTGTTTGATAGGACTATGGCCTTTTTAAAGTTATACTATAACAATTCACTACGTGTACTGTTTGGAATAACCTGAAATGCCTTAGTTCGAGCGCAACACTGGATACCTTCAGTCGTATCCCACCGCTGTACACCAATTTGTTAAGACGGATTTCTGAACTCTGTCCTGGTGGCGCAGAAGTTCAGAAGGCCAACCTAATTACTTGGAACAGGGTAACCTCTGGACAAGCCAGACCAATCAAGGTAGCGATCGCGGCGGTCAAGACTAGGTCTCAAGAGGGGTGAGGGTGACTGAAAGCCCGCAGTGAGCACACAAAGCAAGAGCGCTGACAAACTACTCCAAACAGTTGTTATATCAAAAATAGATACACATTTATTTTAAGGCCTTTAAAATAATGACCGTAGCGAGAAAATCACAATATCACAATATTAAACCAACACATACCATATCAACACAATATATATACAAATACACAGTCGCAAGCGTTTAAAGCACGAAATATGTAGTCCACCTGCCAGGGAAGGAAAACAGGCAGTGCGATAATGCTTTCGACTCAGTTCGCCTTCATAGTCACCTAACTAGATGGAAGTCCGAGCCCTGCGAAGAGTGGAGCCTTGTGCTCAAAGTACCTGCCACGCCGGTGCCGACGGCACAAGGGGAAGCTCTTCGGAGGAAGTCAGGCGGTTCACGTTAGTGCACAGCAGAAGAAGAACAGGTTCCGCAACTCAAGCGCAGCCTCCACAGCGGGCAGAAGCAGAGCGCGAGCGCGGCAAAAGGGTGCTGTTTTTACACAGCAGGGAAAAGCAATGGGATACTGCAGGAGGGCGACCAGATCCTAGATATACTACTCACCGGTCCCCGAAGCAAGCAGACCCAGGCTTCTCCACGATAGTTTCAGCAGCTGGCAGGTTCAGAAGAGCAGGGAACGCTTTGTAGTCGTGTAGAGCAAAAAGACGTCCCAATCGACGAAACCGGCACAGTTTTGTTGCCGCACAGGACAACGGAGCGGCCGTGTGTATTCGAGCCAAATGAACCCTCCTCCCTTCGGACCTGGGGACGCCAAGCGTACGAAGCGTGGGAGAGGGACAAGGACTCGCAATACAACACAACCTGGCGGCGGTTGCAGAGCCAAACTCCTTGGTAAGCTGGTCAGTCAACTGGATGGCCCAGAGACGCTTCCGAAGGCTTACTTGGCAGGAGATGGTTGAAGATGCCGGGAATAGCTGTTCCTGCTATTCCAAAGGTCGAAGCACCAGTACAGGCCTTCTGGTTCGATCAAAGGAGGACAGGGGCTCTCCGGACGACAGCAGTGCAAAGGAGGATTCCTTCAGCGGGTCACCAGCGATTCCTCGGTCCAGCCTCGTAGTTGCAGGATACTTGGCTCCTGTATTCCTTCGTTCGTGAGAACTCAGGAGATCGACATGGTAGTGGTGTTTCCAGCCCCCTCTTATCCACGGTTCCCTTCGCGCCAAAACGGAGGGGAGCCAATGGGAGATCCGCTCATCAAAACACATACCATACGTGGACCAATCACGGACCACGGTGGTCCCAGGCATTCACACCACCCTAGACTCTCTGGCACCCAGGATGTGTATTGGGACCAGACATCCCAGCCCACACCCTGGAGGCACACAAACGACATGTAGAAGCCCGCGAAAGCAACCACGTTTCGCGGGAAAGTACATGCCCAAATAAGGAAGGCCCCGGGTCGCCGGACCTGGGGAAGGTGAAGGGAGCAAGACGGACAGTGGGCAGGACAAAGGAGCCTCGCGGCCTGGCCATTTTGGGAGCCAGGCCACCATTTTGGGTTCAGTGCAAAAACGTGCTCAGAACGCCAAAAGGAGCTCAAAATAAACAAAACGATCGCTGCCACCAGTCCCGTCCCTGAATGACTTGCACCGATCAAATACCATCCTAAAAGAGTATCTAGGGCCTGTAGAAGGCTAGAGACCCAAGAGAGCTGTAACTTAGCTTACAGTGACCTCTTGTGTCGTGTTGCACTAAAGCTGCGACACGATAAAAGAAACTACGGGAAACCACGTTCCCCGGTACTGACTGTCTTAAGGGCATGTCAGTTTCCCCGTAAGAAAGGAGCGAAAGCCCAGAGAAGTGCGGCAGAAGGCTGTACTTCTCTGGCAAAGTCAAGAACAAGGTTAAAAACAATAGCAAAAAGTTTAGGGGTTGCCACATGGAAGGAAAATTCCCTACAATTACGAAATCTTTCCTAACAGGCATGAGATCTGATATCCGGCACCTTCCCATTCCAATCCGGAGACCATTCCTATAGGATGAGATATTATATCTCAGTCATTCCAATACCAAACCCGAGAACATTCACATAGCCTGAGATATGGCATCTCAATCCTTCCTATTTCAATCCTGAGACCCTGCCTATAGGATGGAATGTGGTATCTCAATGCTTCTAATACCAAACTCAAGGCCCTTCCAATAGTATGAGATTTGATATCTCACTCCTTCCAATACCAAACATGATATCCTTACTATAGGATGAGATTTGATATCTCAATGCTTCTAATACCAAACCTGAGACCCTTCCTACACCACGAGATGTGATATCCAACTCCTTCCCATTCCAAACCTGAGACCCTTCCTGTAGCATGAGATATGATATCCAACTCCTTCCCATTCCAACCCTGAGACCCTTCCTATAGCATGAGATGTAATATCCAACTATTTCCCATTCCAATCCTGAGACCCTTCCTATAGCATGAGATGTGATATCTCAATGCTTCTAATACCAAACCTGAGACCCTTCCGATAACATGAGATGTGATATCCAACTCCTTCCCATTCCAAACCTGAGACCCTTCCTATAGCATGAGATGCGATATCCAACTCCTTCCCATTTCAAACCAGAGACGCGTCCTGTAGCATGAGATGTGAAATCGAACTCCTTCCCATTCCAACCCTGAGATCCTTCCTATAGCATGAGATGTGATATTTCAATGCTTCTATTACCCAACCTCAGACCGTTCCTATAGCATGAGATGTGATATCCAACCTCTTCCCATTCCAAACCTGAGACCCTTCCTATAGCATGATATGTGATATCCAACTCCTTCCCATTCCAATCCTGAGTCCCATCCCATAGAATGAGATGTGATATCCATCTCCTTCCCATTCCAAACCTGCGATCCTTCCTATAGCATGAGATGTGATATTTCAATGCTTCTATTACCCAACCTCAGACCGTTCCTATAGCATGAGATGTGATATCCAACTCCTTCCTATTCCAAACCTGAGACCCCTCCTATAGTATGAAATGTGATACCCAACTCCTTCCCATTCCGAACCCGAGTTCCATCCTATAGCATAAGATGTGATATCTAAATGCTTCTAATGCCAAACCTGAGGCCCTTCCCATAGCATGAGATGTGATATTAAACTCCTTCCCATTCCAATCCTGAGACCCTTCCTGTAGCATGAGATTTGATATCTGACTTCTTGCCACTCCTAACCTGAGATACATCATGTACCATGAGATGTGATATATCAATGCTTCTAATACCAAACATGAGACTTTTCCTATAACATGAGATGTGATATCCAACTCCTTCCCATTCCAAACCTGAGACCCTCCCTATAGCATGAGATGTGATATCCAACTCCTTCCCATTCCAAACCAGAGGCCCTGCCTGTAGAATGAGATATGATATCCAACTCCTTCCCATTCCAACCCTGAGACCCTGAGTATATCATGAGATGTGATATCTCAATGCTTCTAATACCAAACCTGAGACGCTTCCTATAATATGAGATGTGATATCCAAACCCTTCCCATTCCAAACCGGAGACCCTTCCTATAGCATGAGATGTGATATCCAACTCCATCCCATTCCAAACCAGTGACCCTTCGTGCAGCATGAGATGTGATATCCAACTCCTTCCCATTTCAACCCTGAGACCCTTCCTATAGCATGAGATGTGATATCTCAATGCTTCTATTACCCAACCCGAGACCCTCCCTATAGCATGAGATGTGATATCCAACTCCTTCCCATTCCAAACCTGTGACCCTTCCTATAGCATGAGATGTGATATCCAACTCCATCCCATTCCAAACCAGTGACCCTTCGTGCAGCATGAGATGTGATATCCAACTCCTTCCCATTTCAACCCTGAGACCCTTCCTATAGCATGAGATGTGATATCTCAATGCTTCTATTACCCAACCCGAGACCCTCCCTATAGCATGAGATGTGATATCCAACTCCTTCCCATTCCAATCCTGAGTCCCTTCCTATAGCATGAGGTATGACATTTCAATGCTTCTAATACCAAACCTGAGGCTCTTCCCATAGCATGTGATGTGATATCCAACTCCTTCCCATTCCAATCCTGAGTCCCTTCCAATAGCATGAGATGTCATATCTCAATGCTTCTAATACCAAACCTGAGGCCCTTCCCATAGCATGAGAGGTGAAATCAAACTCCTTCTCATTGCAATCCTGAGACACTTCGTATAGCATGAGATGTGATATCCAACTCCTTCCCAATCCAAACCTGAGACCCTTCCTATAGCATGCAATGTGATATCCAACTCCTTCCTATTCAAATTCTGAGTCCCTTACTATAGCATGAGATGTGATATTGAAATGCTTCTAATACCAAACCTCAAGCCCTTCCCATAGCATGAGATGTGATATCCAACTCTTTCCCATTCCAATCCTGAGTTCCTTCCTATAGCATGAGATGTCATATCTCAATGCTTCTAATACCAAACCTGAGACCCTTCCTATAACATGAGATGTGATATCCAAACCCTTCCCATTCCAAACCTGAGACCCTTCCTATAGCATGAGATGTGATATCCAACTCCATCCCAATCCAAACCAAAGACCCTTCCTGCAGCATGAGATGTGATATCCAACTCCTTCCCATTTCAACCCTGAGACCCTTCCTATAGCATGAGATGTGATATCTCAATGCTTTTATTACCCAACCCGAGACCCTTCCTATAGCATGAGATGTGATATCCAACTCCTTCCCATTCCAATCCTGAGTCCCTGCCTATAGCATGACATATGATATTTCAATGCTTCTAATACCAAACCTGAGGCCCTTCCCATAGCATGAGATGTGATATCCAACTCCATCCCATTCCAAACCAGAGACCCTTTCTGCATCATGAGATGTGATATCCAACTCCTTCCCATTTCAACCCTGAGACCCTTCCTATAGCATGAAATGTGATATCTCAATGCTTCTATTACCCAACCCGAGACCCTTCCTATAGCATGAGATGTGATATCCAACTCCTTCCCATTCCAATCCTGAGTCCCTTCCTATAGCATGAGATGTCATATCTCAATGCTTCTAATACCAAACCTGAGGCCCTTCCCATAGCATGAGATGTGATATCCAAACCCTTCCCATTCCAAGCCTGAGACCCTTCCTATAGCATGAGATGTGATATCCAACTCCATCCCATTCCAAACCAGAGACCCTTTCTGCATCATGAGATGTGATATCCAACTCCTTCCCATTTCAACCCTGAGACCCTTCCTATAGCATGAAATGTGATATCTCAATGCTTCTATTACAAAACCCGAGACCCTTCCTATAGCATGAGATGTGATATCCAACTCCTTCCCATTCCAATCCTGAGTCCCTTCCTATAGCATGAGATACGATATTTCAATGCTTCTAATACCAGACCTGAGGCCCTTCCCATAGCATGCGATGTTATACCCAACTCCTTCCCATTCCAATCCTGAGTCCCTTCCTATAGCATGAGATTTCATATCTCAATGCTTCTAATACCAAACCTGAGGCCCTTCCCATAGCATGAGAGGTGAAATCAAACTTCTTCTCATTCCAATCCTGAGACCTTTCCTATAGCATGAGATGTTATATCCAACTCCTTCCCATTCCAAACCTCAGACCCTTCCTATAGCATGCAATGTGATATCCAACTCCTTCCCATTCCAATCCTGAGTCCCTTACTATAGCATGTGATGTGATATCTCATTGCTTCTAATACCAAACCTCAAGCCCTTCCCATAGCATGAGATGTGATATCCAACTCCTTCCCATTCCAATCCTGAGTCCCTTCCTATAGCAAGAGATGTCATATCTCAATGCTTTTAATAACAAACTTGAGGCCCTTCCCATAGCATGAGATGTGATATCAAACTCCTTCCAATTCCAATCCTGAGACCCTTCCTGTAGCATGAGATGTGATATCCACATCCTTCACATTCCAAACCTTGAGACCCTTCCTGTGGCATGAGATCTGATATCCGGCACCTTCCCATTCCAATCCGGAGACCGTTCCTATAGGATGAGATATTATATCACAGTCATTCCAATACCAAACCCGAGAACATTCACATAGCCTGAGATATGACATCTCAATCCTTCCTATTCCAATCCTGAGACCCTTCCTATAGGATGGAATGGGATATCTCAATGCTTCTAATACCAAACTCAAGGCCCTTCCGATAGTATGAGATTTGATATCTCACTCCTTCCAATACCAAACATGATATCCTTACTATAGAATGAGATTTGATATCTCAATGCTTCTAATACCAAACCCAAGACACTTCTAATAGGATGAGATGTGATACCCAACTCCTTCCCATTCCAAATCGGAGATCCTTCCTGTAGCATGTGATTTGATATCTGACCCCTTTCCATTCCTAACTTGAGATACATCCTTTACCATGAGACGTGATATATCAATGCTTCTAATACCAAACTTGAGACCCTTCCTACACCACGAGATGTGATATCCAACTCCTTCCCATTCCAAACCTGAGACCCTTCCTGTAGCATGAGATATGATATCCAACTCCTTCCCATTCCAACCCTGAGGTCCTTCCTATAGCATGAGATGTAATATCCAACTATTTCCCATTCCAATCCTGAGACCCTTCTTATAGCATGAGATGTTATATCCAACTCCTTCCCATTCCAATCCTGAGTCCCTTCCTATAGCATGATATGTCATATCTCAATGCTTTTAATACCAAACCTGAGGTCCTTCCCATAGCATGAGATGTTATATCCAACTCCTTCCCATTCCAATCCTGAGTCCCTTCCTATAGCATGAGATGTTGTTAGGAAAGATTTCGTAATTGTATGGAATTTTCCTTCCATGTGGCAACCCCTAAACTTTTTGCTATTGTTTTTAACCTTGTTGTTGACTTTGCCAGAGAAGTACAGCCTTCTGCCGCACTTCTCTGGGCTTTCGCTCCTTTCTTACGGGGAAACTGACATGCCCTTAAGACAGTCAGTACCGGGGAACGTGGTTTCCCGTAGTTTCTTTTATCGTGTCGCAGCTTTAGTGCAACACGACACAAGAGGACACTGTAAGCTAAGTTACAGCTCGCTTGGGTCTCTAGCCTTCTACAGTCCCTAGATACTCTTTTAGGATGGTATTTGATCGGTGCAAGTCATTCAGGGACTCGAATGGTGGCAGCGATCGTTTTGTTTATTTTGAGCTCCTTTTGGCGTTCTGAGCACGTTTTTGCACTGAACCCAAAATGGTGGCCTGGCTCCCAAAATGGCCAGGCCGCGAGGCTCCTTTGTCTTGTCCACTGACCGTCTTGCTCCCTTCACCTTCCCCAGGTCAGACGACCCGGGGCCTTCCTTATTTGGGAATGTACTTTCCCGCGAAACGTGGTTGCTTTCGCGGGCTTCTACATGTCGTTTGTGTGCCTCCAGGGTGTGGGCTGGGATGTCTGGTCCCAATACACATCCTGGGTGCCAGAGAGTCTGGGGTGGTGTGAATGCCTGGGACCACCGTGGTCCGTGATTGGTCCACGTATGGTATGTGTGTTGATGTGCGGATCTCCCATTGGCTCCCCTCCGTTTTGGCGCGAAGGGAACCGTGGATAAGAGGGAGCTGGAAACACCACTGCCATGTCGATCTCCTGAGTTCTCACGAACGAACGAATACAGGAGCCAAGTATCCTGCAACTACGAGGCTGGACCGAGGAATCGCTGGTGACCCGCTGAAGGAATCCTCCTTTGCACTGCTGTCGTCCTGTGAAACCCTTTCCTCCTTGGATCGAACCAGAAGGCCTGTACTGGTGCTTCGACCTTTGGAATAGCAGGAACAGCTATTCCCGGCGACTTCATCATCTCCTGCCAAGTAAGCCTTCGGAAGTGTCTCTGGGCCATCCAGTTGACTGACCAGCTTACAAGGGAGTCCTGCTCTGTAACTGCCGCCAGGTTGTGTTGTATTTCGAGTCCTTGTCACTCTCCCACGCTTCGTACACTTGGCGTTCCCAAATCTGAAGGGAGGAGTGTACATTTGGCTTGAATACACACGGCCGCTCCGTTGTCCTGCTGCGGCAACAAAACTGTGCTGTTTTCGTCGATTGGGACGTCTTTTTGCTCTACACGACTACAAGGCGTTCCCTGCTCTTCTGAACCTGCCAGCTGCTGAAACAAACGTGGAGAAGCCTGGGTCTGCTTGCTTCGGGGACCGGTGAGTAGTTTTGCTAGGATCTGGTCGCCCTCCTGCAGTATCCCATTGCTTTCCCCTGCTGTGTAAAAACAGCACCCTTTTGGCCGTACTCGCGCTCTGCTTCTGCCTGCTGTGGAGGCTGCGCTTGAGTTGCGGAACCTGTTCTCCTTCTGCTGTGCACTAACCCGAACTGCCTGACTTCCTCCGAAGAGCTTCCCCTTTTGCCCGTTGGCACCGGCGTGGCAGGTACTTTGAGCACAAGGCTCCACTCTTCGCAGGGCTCGGACTTCCATCTAGTTAGGTGCCTCTAAAGGCGAACTGAGTCAAAAGCGTTATCGCACTGCCTGTTTTCCTTTCCTTTCAGGTGGACTACATATTTCGTGCTTTAAACGCTTGCGACTGTGTATTTGTATATATATTGTGTTGATTTGGTATGTGTTGGCTTAATACTGTGTTATTGTGATTTTCTCGCTACGGTCATTGTTTTAAAGGCCTTAAAATAAATGTGTATCTATTTTTGATATAACAACTGTTTGGAGTAGTTTGTCAGCGCTCTTGCTTTGTGTGCTCACTGCGGGCTTTCAGTCACCCTCACCCCTCTTGAGACCTAGTCTTGACCGCCGCGATCGATACCTTGATTGGTCTGGCTTGTCCAGAGGTTACCCTGTTCCAAGTAATTAGGTTGGCCTTCTGAACTTCTGCGCCACCAGGACAGAGTTCAGAAATCCGTCTTAACAGATGTCATATCTCAATGCTTCTAATACCAAACCTGAGGCCCTTCCCATAGCATGAGAGGTGAAATCAAACTATTTTTCATTCCAATCCAGAGACCCTTCCTATAGCATGAGATGTGATATCCAAACCCTTCCCATTGCAAGCCTGAGACCCTTCCTATAGCATGAGATGTGATCTCCAACTCCATCCCATTTCAAACCAGAGACCCTTCCTGTATCATGAGATGTGATATCCAACTCCTTCCCATTTCAACCCTGAGACCCTTCCTATAGCATGAAATGTGATATCTCAATGCTTCTATTACCCAACCCGAGACCCTTCCTATAGCATGAGATGTGATATCCAACTCCTTCCCATTCCAATCCTGAGTCCCTTCCTATAGCATGAGATACGATATTTCAATGCTTCTAATACCAGACCTGAGGCCCTTCCCATAGCATGAGATGTTATTTCCAACTCCTTCCCATTCCAATCCTGAGTCCCTTCCTATAGCATGAGATGTCATATCTCAATGCTTCTAATACCAAACCTGAGGCCCTTCCCATAGCATGAGAGGTAAAATCAAACTTCTTCTCATTCCAATCCTGAGACCCTTCCTATAGCATGAGATGTTATATCCAACTCCTTCCCATTCCACACCTCAGACCCTTCCTATAGCATGCAATGTGATATCCAACTCCTTCCCATTCCAATCCTGAGCCCCTTACTATAGCATGTAATGTGATATCTCATTGCTTCTAATACCAAACCTCAAGCCCTTCCCATAGCATGAGATGTGATATCCAACTCCTTCCCATTCCAATCCTGAGTCCCTTCCTATAGTAAGAGATGTCATATCTCAATGCATTTAATAATAAACCTGAGGCCCTTCCCATAGCATGAGATGTGATATCAAACTCCTTCCAATTCCAATCCTGAGACCCTTCCTGTAGCATGAGATGTGATATCCGGCACCTTCCCATTCCAATCCGGAGACCATTCCTATAGGATGAGATATTATATCTCAGTCATTCTAATACCAAACCCGAGAACATTCACATAGCCTGAGATATGACATCTCAATCCTTCCTATTCCAATCCTGAGACCCTTCCTATAAGATGGAAAGTGATATCTCAATGCTTCTAATACCAAACTCAAGGCCCTTCCGATAGTATGAGATTTGATATCTCACTCCTTCCAATACCAAACATGATATCCTTACTATAGAATGAGATTTGATATCTCAATGCTTCTAATACCAAACCCAAGACACTTCTAATAGGATGAGATGTGATACCCAACTCCTTCCCATTCCAAATCGGAGATCCTTCCTGTAGCATGTGATTTGATATCTGACTCCTTGCCATTCTTAACTTGAGATACATCCTTTACCATGAGACGTGATATATCAATGCTTCTAATACCAAACTTGAGACCCTTCCTACACCACGAGATGTGATATCCAACTCCTTCCCATTCCAAACCTGAGACCCTTCCTGTAGCATGAGATATGATATCCAACTCCTTCCCATTCCAACCCTGAGATCCTTCCTATAGCATGAGATGTAATATCCAACTATTTCCCATTCCAATCCTGAGACCCTTCTTAAAGCATGAGATGTTATATCCAACTCCTTCCCATTCCAATCCTGAGTCCCTTCCTATAGCATGATATGTCATATATCAATGCTTCTAATACCAAACCTGAGGCCCTTCCCATAGCATGAGATGTTATATCCAACTCCTTCCCATTCCAATCCTGAGTCCCTTCCTATAGCATGAGATGTCATATCTCAATGCTTCTAATACCAAACCTGAGGCCCTTCCCATAGCATGAGGGGTGAAATCAAACTATTTTTCATTCCAATCCAGAGACCCTTCCAATAGCATGAGATGTGATATCCAGACCCTTCCTATTCCAAGCCTGAGACCCTTCCTATAGCATGAGATGTGATATCCAACTCCATCCCATTCCAAACCAGAGACCCTTCCTGCATCATGAGATGTGATATCCAACTCCTTCCCATTTCAACCCTGAGACCCTTCCTATAGCATGAAATGTGATATCTCAATGCTTCTATTACCCAACTCGAGACCCTTCCTATAGCATGAGATGTGATATCCAACTCCTTCCCATTCCAATCCTGAGTCCCTTCCTATAGCATGAGATACGATATTTCAATGCTTCTAATACCAGACCTGAGGCCCTTCCCATAGCATGAGATGTTATATCCAACTCCTTCCCATTCCAATCCTGAGTCCCTTCCTATAGCATGAGATGTCATATCTCAATGCTTCTAATACCAAACCTGAGGCCCTTCCCATAGCATGAGAGGTGAAATCAAACTTCTTCTCATTCCAATCCTGAGACCCTTCCTATAGCATGAGAAGTTATATCCAACTCCTTCCCATTCCAAACCTCAGACCCTTCCTATAGCATGCAATGTGATATCCAACTCCTTCCCATTACAATCCTGAGTCCCTTACTATAGCATGTGATGTGATATTTCATTGCTTCTAATACCAAACCTCAAGCTCTTCCCATAGCATGAGATGTGATATCCAACTCCTTCCCATTCCAATCCTGAGTCCCTTCCTATAGCAAGAGATGTCATATCTCAATGCTTTTAATAACAAACCTGAGGCCCTTCCCATAGCATGAGATGTGATATCAAACTCCTTCCAATTCCAATCCTGAGACCCTTCCTGTAGCATGAGATGTGATATCCACATCCTTCACATTCCAAACCTTGAGACCCTTCCTGTGTAATGAGATCTGATATCCGGCACCTTCCCATTCCAATCCGGAGACCATTCCTATAGGATGAGATATTATATCTCAGTCATTCCAATACCAAACCCGAGAACATTCACATAGCCTGAGATATGACATCTCAATCCTTCCTATTCCAATCCTGAGACCGTTCCTATAGGATGGAATGTGATATCTCAATGCTTCTAATACCAAACTCAAGGCCCTTCCGATAGTATGAGATTTGATATCTCACTCCTTCCAATACCAAACATGATATCCTTACTATAGAATGAGATTTGATATCTCAATGCTTCTAATACCAAACCCAAGACACTTCTAATAGGATGAGATGTGATACCCAACTCCTTCCCATTCCAAATCGGAGATCCTTCCTGTAGCATGTGATTTGATATCTGACTCCTTGCCATTCCTATCTTGAGATACATCCTTTACCTTGAGACGTGATATATCAATGCTTCTAATACCAAACTTGAGACCCTTCCTACACCACGAGATGTGATATCCAACTCCTTCCCATTCCAAACCTGAGACCCTTCCTTTAGCATGAGATATGATATCCAACTCCTTCCCATTCCAACCCTGAGATCCTTCCTATAGCATGAGATGTAATATCCAACTATTTCCCATTCCAATCCTGAGACCCTTCCTATAGCATGAGATGTGATATCTCAAAGCTTCTAATACCAAACCTGAGACCCTTCCAATAACATGAGATGTGATATCCAACTCCTTCCCATTCCAAACTGAGACCCTTCCTATAGCATGAGATGCGATATCCAACGCCTTCCCATTCCAAACCAGAGACGCGTCCTGTAAGATGAGATGTGAAATCGAACTCCTTCCCATTCCAACCCTGAGATCCTTCCTATAGCATGAGATGTGATATTTCAATGCTTCTATTACCCAACCTCAGACCGTTCCTATAGCATGAGGTGTGATATCCAACCTCTTCCCATTCCAAACCGGAGACCCTTCCTATAGCATGATATGTGATATCCAACTCCTTCCCATTCTAATCCTGAGTCCCTTCCCATAGAATGAGATGTGATATCCATCTCCTTCCCATTCCAACCCTGAGACAGTTCCTATAGCATGAGATGTGATATCCAACTCCTTCCTATTCCAACCCTGAGACCCCTCCTATAGCATGAAATGTGATACCCAACTCCTTCCCATTCCAAACCTGAGACCCTTCCTATAGCTTGAGATGTGATCTTCAACTCCTTCCCATTCCAATCCTGAGTCCCTTCCCATAGCATGAGATATGATATTTAAATGCTTCTAATACCAAACCTGAGGCTCTTCCCATAGCATGAGATGTGATATCCAACTCCTTCCCATTCCAATCCTGAGTCCCTTCCTATAGCATGAGATGTCATATCTCAATGCTTCTAATGCCAAACCTGAGGCCCTTCCCATAGCATGAGATGTGATATTCAACTCCTTCCCTTTCCAATCCTGAGACCCTTCCTGTAGCATGAGATTTGATATCTGACTTCTTGCCATTCCTAACCTGAGCTACATCATGTACCATGAGCTGTGATATCTCAATGCTTCTAATACCAAACATGAGACTTTTCCTATAACATGAGATGTGATATCCAACTCCTTCCCATTCCAAACCTGAGACCCTCCCTATAGCATGAGATGTGATATCCAACTCCTTCCCATTCCAAACCAGAGTCCCTGCCTGTAGAATGAAATATGATATCCAACTCCTTCCCATTCCAACCTTGAGACCCTTCCTACATCATGAGATGTGATATCTCAATGCTTCTAATACCAAACCTGAGACCCTTCCTATAATATGAGATGTGATATCCAAACCCTTCCCATTCCAAACCGGAGACCCTTCCTATAGCATGAGATGTAATATCCAACTCCATCCCATTCCAAACCAGTGACCCTTCCTGCAGCATGAGATGTGATATCCAACTCCTTCCCATTTCAACCCTGAGACCCTTCCTATAGCATGAGATGTGATATCTCAATGCTTCTATTACCCAACCCGAGACCCTCCCTATAGCATGAGATGTGATATCCAACTCCTTCCCATTCCAAACCTGAGACCCTTCCTATAGCATGAGATGTGATCTTCAACTCCTTCCCATTCCAATCCTGAGTCCCTTCCTATAGCATGAGATATGATATTTCAATGCTTCTAATACCAAACCTGAGGCTCTTCCCATAGCATGAGATGTGATATCCAACTCCTTCCCATTCCAATCCTGAGTCCCTTCCTATAGCATGAGATGTCATATCTCAATGCTTCTAATACCAAACCTGAGGCCCTTCCCATAGCATGAGAGGTGAAATCAAACTCCTTCTCATTCCAATCCCGAGACCCTTCGTATAGCATGAGATGTGATATCCAACTCCTTCCCATTCCAAATCTGAGACCCTTCCTATAGCATGCAATGTGATATCCAACTCCTTCCCATTCCAATTCTGAGTCCCTTACTATAGCATGAGAAGTGATATTGCAATGCTTCTAATACCAAACCTCAAGCCCTTCCCATAGCATGAGATGTGATATCCAACTCTTTCCCATTCCAATCCTGAGTCCCTTCCTATAGCATGAGATGTCATATCTCAATGCTTCTAATACCAAACCTGAGACCCTCCCTATAGCATGAGATTTCATATCCAAACCCTTCCCATTCCAAACCTGAGACCCTTCCTATAGCATGAGATGTGATATCTAACTCCATTCCATTCCAAACCAGAGACCCTTCCTGCAGCATGAGATGTGATATCCAACTCCTTCCCATTTCAACCCTGAGACCCTTCCTATAGCATGAGATGTGATATCTCAATGCTTCTATTACCCAACCCGAGACCCTTCCTATAGTATGAGATGTGATATCCAACTCCTTCCCATTCCAATCCTGAGTCCCTTCCTATAGCATGAGATACGATATTTCATTGCTTCTAATACCAGACCTGAGGCCCTTCCCATAGCATGCGATGTTATACCCACTCCTTCCCATTCCAATCCTGAGTCCCTTCCTATAGCATGAGATTTCATATCTCAATGCTTCTAATACCAAACCTGAGGCCCTTCCCATAGCATGAGAGGTGAAATCAAACTTCTTCTCATTCCAATCCTGAGACCCTTCCTATAGCATGAGATGTTATATCCAACTCCTTCCCATTCCAAACCTCAGACCCTTCCTATAGCATGCAATGTGATATCCAACTCCTTCCCATTCCAATCCTGAGTCCCTTACTATAGCATGTGATGTGATATCTCATTGCTTCTAATACCAAACCTCAAGCCCTTCCCATAGCATGAGATGTGATATCCAACTCCTTCCCATTCCAATCCTGAGTCCCTTCCTATAGCAAGAGATGTCATATCTCAATGCTTTTAATAACAAACCTGAGGCCCTTCCCATAGCATGAGATGTGATATCAAACTCCTTCCAATTCCAATCCTGAGACCCTTCCTGTAGCATGAGATGTGATATCCACATCCTTCACATTCCAAACCTTGAGACCCTTCCTGTGGCATGAGATCTGATATCCGGCACCTTCCAATTCCAATCCGGAGACCGTTCCTATAGGATGAGATATTATATCTCAGACATTCCAATACCAAACCCGAGAACATTCACATAGCCTGAGATATGACATCTCAATCCTTCCTATTCCAATCCTGAGACCCTTCCTATAGGATGGAATGGGATATCTCAATGCTTCTAATACCAAACTCAAGGCCCTTCCGATAGTATGAGATTTGATATCTCACTCCTTCCAATACCAAACATGATATCCTTACTATAGAATGAGATTTGATATCTCAATGCTTCTAATACCAAACCCAAGACACTTCTAATAGGATGAGATGTGATACCCAACTCCTTCCCATTCCAAATCGGAGATCCTTCCTGTAGCATGTGATTTGATATCTGACTCCTTTCCATTCCTAACTTGAGATACATCCTTTACCATGAGACGTGATATATCAATGCTTCTAATACCAAACTTGAGACCCTTCCTACACCACGAGATGTGATATCCAACTCCTTCCCATTCCAAACCTGAGACCCTTCCTGTAGCATGAGATATGATATCCAACTCCTTCCCATTCCAACCCTGAGGTCCTTCCTATAGCATGAGATGTAATATCCAACTATTTCCCATTCCAATCCTGAGACCCTTCTTATAGCATGAGATGTTATATCCAACTCCTTCCCATTCCAATCCTGAGTCCCTTCCTATAGCATGATATGTCATATCTCAATGCTTTTAATACCAAACCTGAGGCCCTTCCCATAGCATGAGATGTTATATCCAACTCCTTCCCATTCCAATCCTGAGTCCCTTCCTATAGTATGAGATGTCATATCTCAATGCTTCTAATACCAAACCTGAGGCCCTTCCCATAGCATGAGATGTGATATCAAACTCCTTCCAATTCCAATCCTGAGACCCTTCCTGTAGCATGAGATGTGATATCCACATCCTTCACATTCCAAACCTTGAGACCCTTCCTGTGGCATGAGATCTGATATCCGGCACCTTCCAATTCCAATCCGGAGACCGTTCCTATAGGATGAGATATTATATCTCAGACATTCCAATACCAAACCCGAGAACATTCACATAGCCTGAGATATGACATCTCAATCCTTCCTATTCCAATCCTGAGACCCTTCCTATAGGATGGAATGGGATATCTCAATGCTTCTAATACCAAACTCAAGGCCCTTCCGATAGTATGAGATTTGATATCTCACTCCTTCCAATACCAAACATGATATCCTTACTATAGAATGAGATTTGATATCTCAATGCTTCTAATACCAAACCCAAGACACTTCTAATAGGATGAGATGTGATACCCAACTCCTTCCCATTCCAAATCGGAGATCCTTCCTGTAGCATGTGATTTGATATCTGACTCCTTTCCATTCCTAACTTGAGATACATCCTTTACCATGAGACGTGATATATCAATGCTTCTAATACCAAACTTGAGACCCTTCCTACACCACGAGATGTGATATCCAACTCCTTCCCATTCCAAACCTGAGACCCTTCCTGTAGCATGAGATATGATATCCAACTCCTTCCCATTCCAACCCTGAGGTCCTTCCTATAGCATGAGATGTAATATCCAACTATTTCCCATTCCAATCCTGAGACCCTTCTTATAGCATGAGATGTTATATCCAACTCCTTCCCATTCCAATCCTGAGTCCCTTCCTATAGCATGATATGTCATATCTCAATGCTTTTAATACCAAACCTGAGGCCCTTCCCATAGCATGAGATGTTATATCCAACTCCTTCCCATTCCAATCCTGAGTCCCTTCCTATAGCATGAGATGTCATATCTCAATGCTTCTAATACCAAACCTGAGGCCCTTCCCATAGCATGAGAGGTGAAATCAAACTATTTTTCATTCCAATCCAGAGACCCTTCCTATAGCATGAGATGTGATATCCAAACCCTTCCCATTGCAAGCCTGAGACCCTTCCTATAGCATGAGATGTGATATCCAACTCCATCCCATTTCAAACCAGAGACCCTTCCTGCATCATGAGATGTGATATCCAATTCCTTCCCATTTCAACCCTGAGACCCTTCCTATAGCATGAAATGTGATATCTCAATGCTTCTATTACCCAACCCGAGACCCTTCCTATAGCATGAGATGTGATATCCAACTCCTTCCCATTCCAATCCTGAGTCCCTTCCTATAGCATGAGATACGATATTTCAATGCTTCTAATACCAGACCTGAGGCCCTTCCCATAGCATGAGATGTTATTTCCAACTCCTTCCCATTCCAATCCTGAGTCCCTTCCTATAGCATGAGATGTCATATCTCAATGCTTCTAATACCAAACCTGAGGCCCTTCCCATAGCATGAGAGGTAAAATCAAACTTCTTCTCATTCCTATCCTGAGACCCTTCCTATAGCATGAGATGTTATATCCAACTCCTTCCCATTCCACACCTCAGACCCTTCCTATAGCATGCAATGTGATATCCAACTCCTTCCCATTCCAATCCTGAGCCCCTTACTATAGCATGTAATGTGATATCTCATTGCTTCAAATACCAAACCTCAAGCCCTTCCCATAGCATGAGATGTGATATCCAACTCCTTCCCATTCCAATCCTGAGTCCCTTCCTATAGTAAGAGATGTCATATCTCAATGCTTTTAATAACAAACCTGAGGCCCTTCCCATAGCATGAGATGTGATATCAAACTCCTTCCAATTCCAATCCTGAGACCCTTCCTGTAGCATGAGATGTGATATCCGGCACCTTCCCATTCCAATCCGGAGACCATTCCTATAGGATGAGATATTATATCTCAGTCATTCTAATACCAAACCCGAGAACATTCACATAGCCTGAGATATGACATCTCAATCCTTCCTATTCCAATCCTGAGACCCTTCCTATAGGATGGAAAGTGATATCTCAATGCTTCTAATACCAAACTCAAGGCCCTTCCGATAGTATGAGATTTGATATCTCACTCCTTCCAATACCAAACATGATATCCTTACTATAGAATGAGATTTGATATCTCAATGCTTCTAATACCAAACCCAAGACCCTTCTTATAGGATGAGATGTGATACCCAACTCCTTCCCATTCCAAATCGGAGATCCTTCCTGTAGCATGTGATTTGATATCTGACTCCTTGCCATTCTTAACTTGAGATACATCCTTTACCATGAGACGTGATATATCAATGCTTCTAATACCAAACTTGAGACCCTTCCTACACCACGAGATGTGATATCCAACTCCTTCCCATTCCAAACCTGAGACCCTTCCTGTAGCATGAGATATGATATCCAACTCCTTCCCATTCCAACCCTGAGATCCTTCCTATAGCATGAGATGTAATATCCAACTATTTCCCATTCCAATCCTGAGACCCTTCTTATAGCATGAGATGTTATATCCAACTCCTTCCCATTCCAATCCTGAGTCCCTTCCTATAGCATGATATGTCATATATCAATGCTTCTAATACCAAACCTGAGGCCCTTCCCATAGCATGATATGTTATATCCAACTCCTTCCCATTCCAATCCTGAGTCCCTTCCTATAGATTGAGATGTCATATCTCAATGCTTCTAATACCAAACCTGAGGCCCTTCGCATAGCATGAGGGGTGAAATCAAACTATTTTTCATTCCAATCCAGAGACCCTTCCTATAGCATGAGATGTGATATCCAAACCCTTCCTATTCCAAGCCTGAGACCCTTCCTATAGCATGAGATGTGATATCCAACTCCATCCCATTCCAAACCAGAGACCCTTCCTGCATCATGAGATGTGATATCCAACTCCTTCCCATTTCAACCCTGAGACCCTTCCTATAGCATGAAATGTGATATCTCAATGCTTCTATTACCCAACTCGAGACCCTTCCTATAGCATGAGATGTGATATCCAACTCCTTCCCATTCCAATCCTGAGTCCCTTCCTATAGCATGAGATACGATATTTCAATGCTTCTAATACCAGACCTGAGGCCCTTCCCATAGCATGAGATGTTGTATCCAACTCCTTCCCATTCCAATCCTGAGTCCCTTCCTATAGCATGAGATGTCATATCTCAATGCTTCTAATACCAAACCTGAGGCCCTTCCCATAGCATGAGAGGTGAAATCAAACTTCTTCTCATTCCAATCCTGAGACCCTTCCTATAGCATGAGATGTTATATCCAACTCCTTCCCATTCCAAACCTCAGACCCTTCCTATAGCATGCAATGTGATATCCAACTCCTTCCCATTCCAATCCTGAGTCCCTTACTATAGCATGTGATGTGATATTTCATTGCTTCTAATACCAAACCTCAAGCTCTTCCCATAGCATGAGATGTGATATCCAACTCCTTCCCATTCCAATCCTGAGTCCCTTCATATAGCAAGAGATGTCATATCTCAATGCTTTTAATAACAAACCTGAGGCCCTTCCCATAGCATGAGATGTGATATCAAACTCCTTCCAATTCCAATCCTGAGACCCTTCCTGTAGCATGAGATGTGATATCCACATCCTTCACATTCCAAACCTTGAGACCCTTCCTGTGTCATGAGATCTGATATCCGGCACCTTCCCATTCCAATCCGGAGACCATTCCTATAGGATGAGATATTATATCTCAGTCATTCCAATACCAAACCCGAGAACATTCACATAGCCTGAGATATGACATCTCAATCCTTCCTATTCCAATCCTGAGACCCTTCCTATAGGATGGAATGTGATATCTCAATACTTCTAATACCAAACTCAAGGCCCTTCCGATAGTATGAGATTTGATATCTCACTCCTTCCAATACCAAACATGATATCCTTACTATAGAATGAGATTTGATATCTCAATGCTTCTAATACCAAACCCAAGACACTTCTAATAGGATGAGATGTGATACCCAACTCCTTCCCATTCCAAATCGGAGATCCTTCCTGTAGCATGTGATTTGATATCTGACTCCTTGCCATTCTTAACTTGAGATACATCCTTTACCATGAGACGTGATATATCAATGCTTCTAATACCAAACTTGAGACCCTTCCTACACCACGAGATGTGATATCCAACTCCTTCCCATTCCAAACCTGAGACCCTTCCTGTAGCATGAGATATGATATCCAACTCCTTCCCATTCCAACCCTGAGATCCTTCCTATAGCATGAGATGTAATATCCAACTATTTCCCATTCCAATCCTGAGACCCTTCTTAAAGCATGAGATGTTATATCCAACTCCTTCCCATTCCAATCCTGAGTCCCTTCCTATAGCATGATATGTCATATATCAATGCTTCTAATACCAAACCTGAGGCCCTTCCCATAGCATGAGATGTTATATCCAACTCCTTCCCATTCCAATCCTGAGTCCCTTCCTATAGCATGAGATGTCATATCTCAATGCTTCTAATACCAAACCTGAGGCCCTTCCCATAGCATGAGGGGTGAAATCAAACTATTTTTCATTCCAATCCAGAGACCCTTCCAATAGCATGAGATGTGATATCCAGACCCTTCCTATTCCAAGCCTGAGACCCTTCCTATAGCATGAGATGTGATATCCAACTCCATCCCATTCCAAACCAGAGACCCTTCCTGCATCATGAGATGTGATATCCAACTCCTTCCCATTTCAACCCTGAGACCCTTCCTATAGCATGAAATGTGATATCTCAATGCTTCTATTACCCAACTCGAGACCCTTCCTATAGCATGAGATGTGATATCCAACTCCTTCCCATTCCAATCCTGAGTCCCTTCCTATAGCATGAGATACGATATTTCAATGCTTCTAATACCAGACCTGAGGCCCTTCCCATAGCATGAGATGTTATATCCAACTCCTTCCCATTCCAATCCTGAGTCCCTTCCTATAGCATGAGATGTCATATCTCAATGCTTCTAATACCAAACCTGAGGCCCTTCCCATAGCATGAGAGGTGAAATCAAACTTCTTCTCATTCCAATCCTGAGACCCTTCCTATAGCATGAGAAGTTATATCCAACTCCTTCCCATTCCAAACCTCAGACCCTTCCTATAGCATGCAATGTGATATCCAACTCCTTCCCATTACAATCCTGAGTCCCTTACTATAGCATGTGATGTGATATTTCATTGCTTCTAATACCAAACCTCAAGCTCTTCCCATAGCATGAGATGTGATATCCAACTCCTTCCCATTCCAATCCTGAGTCCCTTCCTATAGCAAGAGATGTCATATCTCAATGCTTTTAATAACAAACCTGAGGCCCTTCCCATAGCATGAGATGTGATATCAAACTCCTTCCAATTCCAATCCTGAGACCCTTCCTGTAGCATGAGATGTGATATCCACATCCTTCACATTCCAAACCTTGAGACCCTTCCTGTGTAATGAGATCTGATATCCGGCACCTTCCCATTCCAATCCGGAGACCATTCCTATAGGATGAGATATTATATCTCAGTCATTCCAATACCAAACCCGAGAACATTCACATAGCCTGAGATATGACATCTCAATCCTTCCTATTCCAATCCTGAGACCGTTCCTATAGGATGGAATGTGATATCTCAATGCTTCTAATACCAAACTCAAGGCCCTTCCGATAGTATGAGATTTGATATCTCACTCCTTCCAATACCAAACATGATATCCTTACTATAGAATGAGATTTGATATCTCAATGCTTCTAATACCAAACCCAAGACACTTCTAATAGGATGAGATGTGATACCCAACTCCTTCCCATTCCAAATCGGAGATCCTTCCTGTAGCATGTGATTTGATATCTGACTCCTTGCCATTCCTATCTTGAGATACATCCTTTACCTTGAGACGTGATATATCAATGCTTCTAATACCAAACTTGAGACCCTTCCTACACCACGAGATGTGATATCCAACTCCTTCCCATTCCAAACCTGAGACCCTTCCTTTAGCATGAGATATGATATCCAACTCCTTCCCATTCCAACCCTGAGATCCTTCCTATAGCATGAGATGTAATATCCAACTATTTCCCATTCCAATCCTGAGACCCTTCCTATAGCATGAGATGTGATATCTCAAAGCTTCTAATACCAAACCTGAGACCCTTCCAATAACATGAGATGTGATATCCAACTCCTTCCCATTCCAAACTGAGACCCTTCCTATAGCATGAGATGCGATATCCAACGCCTTCCCATTCCAAACCAGAGACGCGTCCTGTAAGATGAGATGTGAAATCGAACTCCTTCCCATTCCAACCCTGAGATCCTTCCTATAGCATGAGATGTGATATTTCAATGCTTCTATTACCCAACCTCAGACCGTTCCTATAGCATGAGGTGTGATATCCAACCTCTTCCCATTCCAAACCGGAGACCCTTCCTATAGCATGATATGTGATATCCAACTCCTTCCCATTCTAATCCTGAGTCCCTTCCCATAGAATGAGATGTGATATCCATCTCCTTCCCATTCCAACCCTGAGACAGTTCCTATAGCATGAGATGTGATATCCAACTCCTTCCTATTCCAACCCTGAGACCCCTCCTATAGCATGAAATGTGATACCCAACTCCTTCCCATTCCAAACCTGAGACCCTTCCTATAGCTTGAGATGTGATCTTCAACTCCTTCCCATTCCAATCCTGAGTCCCTTCCCATAGCATGAGATATGATATTTAAATGCTTCTAATACCAAACCTGAGGCTCTTCCCATAGCATGAGATGTGATATCCAACTCCTTCCCATTCCAATCCTGAGTCCCTTCCTATAGCATGAGATGTCATATCTCAATGCTTCTAATGCCAAACCTGAGGCCCTTCCCATAGCATGAGATGTGATATTCAACTCCTTCCCATTCCAATCCTGAGACCCTTCCTGTAGCATGAGATTTGATATCTGACTTCTTGCCATTCCTAACCTGAGCTACATCATGTACCATGAGCTGTGATATCTCAATGCTTCTAATACCAAACATGAGACTTTTCCTATAACATGAGATGTGATATCCAACTCCTTCCCATTCCAAACCTGAGACCCTCCCTATAGCATGAGATGTGATATCCAACTCCTTCCCATTCCAAACCAGAGTCCCTGCCTGTAGAATGAAATATGATATCCAACTCCTTCCCATTCCAACCTTGAGACCCTTCCTACATCATGAGATGTGATATCTCAATGCTTCTAATACCAAACCTGAGACCCTTCCTATAATATGAGATGTGATATCCAAACCCTTCCCATTCCAAACCGGAGACCCTTCCTATAGCATGAGATGTAATATCCAACTCCATCCCATTCCAAACCAGTGACCCTTCCTGCAGCATGAGATGTGATATCCAACTCCTTCCCATTTCAACCCTGAGACCCTTCCTATAGCATGAGATGTGATATCTCAATGCTTCTATTACCCAACCCGAGACCCTCCCTATAGCATGAGATGTGATATCCAACTCCTTCCCATTCCAAACCTGAGACCCTTCCTATAGCATGAGATGTGATCTTCAACTCCTTCCCATTCCAATCCTGAGTCCCTTCCTATAGCATGAGATATGATATTTCAATGCTTCTAATACCAAACCTGAGGCTCTTCCCATAGCATGAGATGTGATATCCAACTCCTTCCCATTCCAATCCTGAGTCCCTTCCTATAGCATGAGATGTCATATCTCAATGCTTCTAATACCAAACCTGACGCCCTTCCCATAGCATGAGAGGTGAAATCAAACTCCTTCTCATTCCAATCCCGAGACCCTTCGTATAGCATGAGATGTGATATCCAACTCCTTCCCATTCCAAATCTGAGACCCTTCCTATAGCATGCAATGTGATATCCAACTCCTTCCCATTCCAATTCTGAGTCCCTTACTATAGCATGAGAAGTGATATTGCAATGCTTCTAATACCAAACCTCAAGCCCTTCCCATAGCATGAGATGTGATATCCAACTCTTTCCCATTCCAATCCTGAGTCCCTTCCTATAGCATGAGATGTCATATCTCAATGCTTCTAATACCAAACCTGAGACCCTCCCTATAGCATGAGATTTCATATCCAAACCCTTCCCATTCCAAACCTGAGACCCTTCCTATAGCATGAGATGTGATATCTAACTCCATTCCATTCCAAACCCTGAGTCCCTTCCTATAGCATGAGATGTCATATCTCAATGCTTCTAATACCAAACCTGAGACCCTCCCTATAGCATGAGATTTCATATCCAAACCCTTCCCATTCCAAACCTGAGACCCTTCCTGCAGCATGAGATGTGATATCCAACTCCTTCCCATTTCAACCCTGAGACCCTTCCTATAGCATCAGATGTGATATCTCAATGCTTCTATTACCCAACCCGAGACCCTTCCTATAGCATGAGATGTGATATCCAACTCCTTCCCATTCCAATCCTGAGTCCCTTCCTATAGCATGAGATACGATATTTCATTGCTTCTAATACCAGACCTGAGGCCCTTCCCATAGCATGCGATGTTATACCCACTCCTTCCCATTCCAATCCTGAGTCCCTTCCTATAGCATGAGATTTCATATCTCAATGCTTCTAATACCAAACCTGAGGCCCTTCCCATAGCATGAGAGGTGAAATCAAACTTCTTCTCATTCCAATCCTGAGACCCTTCCTATAGCATGAGATGTTATATCCAACTCCTTCCCATTCCAAACCTCAGACCCTTCCTATAGCATGCAATGTGATATCCAACTCCTTCCCATTCCAATCCTGAGTCCCTTACTATAGCATGTGATGTGATATCTCATTGCTTCTAATACCAAACCTCAAGCCCTTCCCATAGCATGAGATGTGATATCCAACTCCTTCCCATTCCAATCCTGAGTCCCTTCCTATAGCAAGAGATGTCATATCTCAATGCTTTTAATAACAAACCTGAGGCCCTTCCCATAGCATGAGATGTGATATCAAACTCCTTCCAATTCCAATCCTGAGACCCTTCCTGTAGCATGAGATGTGATATCCACATCCTTCACATTCCAAACCTTGAGACCCTTCCTGTGGCATGAGATCTGATATCCGGCACCTTCCAATTCCAATCCGGAGACCGTTCCTATAGGATGAGATATTATATCTCAGACATTCCAATACCAAACCCGAGAACATTCACATAGCCTGAGATATGACATCTCAATCCTTCCTATTCCAATCCTGAGACCCTTCCTATAGGATGGAATGGGATATCTCAATGCTTCTAATACCAAACTCAAGGCCCTTCCGATAGTATGAGATTTGATATCTCACTCCTTCCAATACCAAACATGATATCCTTACTATAGAATGAGATTTGATATCTCAATGCTTCTAATACCAAACCCAAGACACTTCTAATAGGATGAGATGTGATACCCAACTCCTTCCCATTCCAAATCGGAGATCCTTCCTGTAGCATGTGATTTGATATCTGACTCCTTTCCATTCCTAACTTGAGATACATCCTTTACCATGAGACGTGATATATCAATGCTTCTAATACCAAACTTGAGACCCTTCCTACACCACGAGATGTGATATCCAACTCCTTCCCATTCCAAACCTGAGACCCTTCCTGTAGCATGAGATATGATATCCAACTCCTTCCCATTCCAACCCTGAGGTCCTTCCTATAGCATGAGATGTAATATCCAACTATTTCCCATTCCAATCCTGAGACCCTTCTTATAGCATGAGATGTTATATCCAACTCCTTCCCATTCCAATCCTGAGTCCCTTCCTATAGCATGATATGTCATATATCAATGCTTTTAATACCAAACCTGAGGCCCTTCCCATAGCATGAGATGTTATATCCAACTCCTTCCCATTCCAATCCTGAGTCCCTTCCTATAGTATGAGATGTCATATCTCAATGCTTCTAATACCAAACCTGAGGCCCTTCCCATAGCATGAGATGTGATATCAAACTCCTTCCAATTCCAATCCTGAGACCCTTCCTGTAGCATGAGATGTGATATCCACATCCTTCACATTCCAAACCTTGAGACCCTTCCTGTGGCATGAGATCTGATATCCGGCACCTTCCAATTCCAATCCGGAGACCGTTCCTATAGGATGAGATATTATATCTCAGACATTCCAATACCAAACCCGAGAACATTCACATAGCCTGAGATATGACATCTCAATCCTTCCTATTCCAATCCTGAGACCCTTCCTATAGGATGGAATGGGATATCTCAATGCTTCTAATACCAAACTCAAGGCCCTTCCGATAGTATGAGATTTGATATCTCACTCCTTCCAATACCAAACATGATATCCTTACTATAGAATGAGATTTGATATCTCAATGCTTCTAATACCAAACCCAAGACACTTCTAATAGGATGAGATGTGATACCCAACTCCTTCCCATTCCAAATCGGAGATCCTTCCTGTAGCATGTGATTTGATATCTGACTCCTTTCCATTCCTAACTTGAGATACATCCTTTACCATGAGACGTGATATATCAATGCTTCTAATACCAAACTTGAGACCCTTCCTACACCACGAGATGTGATATCCAACTCCTTCCCATTCCAAACCTGAGACCCTTCCTGTAGCATGAGATATGATATCCAACTCCTTCCCATTCCAACCCTGAGGTCCTTCCTATAGCATGAGATGTAATATCCAACTATTTCCCATTCCAATCCTGAGACCCTTCTTATAGCATGAGATGTTATATCCAACTCCTTCCCATTCCAATCCTGAGTCCCTTCCTATAGCATGATATGTCATATCTCAATGCTTTTAATACCAAACCTGAGGCCCTTCCCATAGCATGAGATGTTATATCCAACTCCTTCCCATTCCAATCCTGAGTCCCTTCCTATAGCATGAGATGTCATATCTCAATGCTTCTAATACCAAACCTGAGGCCCTTCCCATAGCATGAGAGGTGAAATCAAACTATTTTTCATTCCAATCCAGAGACCCTTCCTATAGCATGAGATGTGATATCCAAACCCTTCCCATTGCAAGCCTGAGACCCTTCCTATAGCATGAGATGTGATATCCAACTCCATCCCATTTCAAACCAGAGACCCTTCCTGCATCATGAGATGTGATATCCAATTCCTTCCCATTTCAACCCTGAGACCCTTCCTATAGCATGAAATGTGATATCTCAATGCTTCTATTACCCAACCCGAGACCCTTCCTATAGCATGAGATGTGATATCCAACTCCTTCCCATTCCAATCCTGAGTCCCTTCCTATAGCATGAGATACGATATTTCAATGCTTCTAATACCAGACCTGAGGCCCTTCCCATAGCATGAGATGTTATTTCCAACTCCTTCCCATTCCAATCCTGAGTCCCTTCCTATAGCATGAGATGTCATATCTCAATGCTTCTAATACCAAACCTGAGGCCCTTCCCATAGCATGAGAGGTAAAATCAAACTTCTTCTCATTCCTATCCTGAGACCCTTCCTATAGCATGAGATGTTATATCCAACTCCTTCCCATTCCACACCTCAGACCCTTCCTATAGCATGCAATGTGATATCCAACTCCTTCCCATTCCAATCCTGAGCCCCTTACTATAGCATGTAATGTGATATCTCATTGCTTCAAATACCAAACCTCAAGCCCTTCCCATAGCATGAGATGTGATATCCAACTCCTTCCCATTCCAATCCTGAGTCCCTTCCTATAGTAAGAGATGTCATATCTCAATGCTTTTAATAACAAACCTGAGGCCCTTCCCATAGCATGAGATGTGATATCAAACTCCTTCCAATTCCAATCCTGAGACCCTTCCTGTAGCATGAGATGTGATATCCGGCACCTTCCCATTCCAATCCGGAGACCATTCCTATAGGATGAGATATTATATCTCAGTCATTCTAATACCAAACCCGAGAACATTCACATAGCCTGAGATATGACATCTCAATCCTTCCTATTCCAATCCTGAGACCCTTCCTATAGGATGGAAAGTGATATCTCAATGCTTCTAATACCAAACTCAAGGCCCTTCCGATAGTATGAGATTTGATATCTCACTCCTTCCAATACCAAACATGATATCCTTACTATAGAATGAGATTTGATATCTCAATGCTTCTAATACCAAACCCAAGACCCTTCTTATAGGATGAGATGTGATACCCAACTCCTTCCCATTCCAAATCGGAGATCCTTCCTGTAGCATGTGATTTGATATCTGACTCCTTGCCATTCTTAACTTGAGATACATCCTTTACCATGAGACGTGATATATCAATGCTTCTAATACCAAACTTGAGACCCTTCCTACACCACGAGATGTGATATCCAACTCCTTCCCATTCCAAACCTGAGACCCTTCCTGTAGCATGAGATATGATATCCAACTCCTTCCCATTCCAACCCTGAGATCCTTCCTATAGCATGAGATGTAATATCCAACTATTTCCCATTCCAATCCTGAGACCCTTCTTATAGCATGAGATGTTATATCCAACTCCTTCCCATTCCAATCCTGAGTCCCTTCCTATAGCATGATATGTCATATATCAATGCTTCTAATACCAAACCTGAGGCCCTTCCCATAGCATGATATGTTATATCCAACTCCTTCCCATTCCAATCCTGAGTCCCTTCCTATAGATTGAGATGTCATATCTCAATGCTTCTAATACCAAACCTGAGGCCCTTCGCATAGCATGAGGGGTGAAATCAAACTATTTTTCATTCCAATCCAGAGACCCTTCCTATAGCATGAGATGTGATATCCAAACCCTTCCTATTCCAAGCCTGAGACCCTTCCTATAGCATGAGATGTGATATCCAACTCCATCCCATTCCAAACCAGAGACCCTTCCTGCATCATGAGATGTGATATCCAACTCCTTCCCATTTCAACCCTGAGACCCTTCCTATAGCATGAAATGTGATATCTCAATGCTTCTATCACCCAACTCGAGACCCTTCCTATAGCATGAGATGTGATATCCAACTCCTTCCCATTCCAATCCTGAGTCCCTTCCTATAGCATGAGATACGATATTTCAATGCTTCTAATACCAGACCTGAGGCCCTTCCCATAGCATGAGATGTTGTATCCAACTCCTTCCCATTCCAATCCTGAGTCCCTTCCTATAGCATGAGATGTCATATCTCAATGCTTCTAATACCAAACCTGAGGCCCTTCCCATAGCATGAGAGGTGAAATCAAACTTCTTCTCATTCCAATCCTGAGACCCTTCCTATAGCATGAGATGTTATATCCAACTCCTTCCCATTCCAAACCTCAGACCCTTCCTATAGCATGCAATGTGATATCCAACTCCTTCCCATTCCAATCCTGAGTCCCTTACTATAGCATGTGATGTGATATTTCATTGCTTCTAATACCAAACCTCAAGCTCTTCCCATAGCATGAGATGTGATATCCAACTCCTTCCCATTCCAATCCTGAGTCCCTTCATATAGCAAGAGATGTCATATCTCAATGCTTTTAATAACAAACCTGAGGCCCTTCCCATAGCATGAGATGTGATATCAAACTCCTTCCAATTCCAATCCTGAGACCCTTCCTGTAGCATGAGATGTGATATCCACATCCTTCACATTCCAAACCTTGAGACCCTTCCTGTGTCATGAGATCTGATATCCGGCACCTTCCCATTCCAATCCGGAGACCATTCCTATAGGATGAGATATTATATCTCAGTCATTCCAATACCAAACCCGAGAACATTCACATAGCCTGAGATATGACATCTCAATCCTTCCTATTCCAATCCTGAGACCCTTCCTATAGGATGGAATGTGATATCTCAATACTTCTAATACCAAACTCAAGGCCCTTCCGATAGTATGAGATTTGATATCTCACTCCTTCCAATACCAAACATGATATCCTTACTATAGAATGAGATTTGATATCTCAATGCTTCTAATACCAAACCCAAGACACTTCTAATAGGATGAGATGTGATACCCAACTCCTTCCCATTCCAAATCGGAGATCCTTCCTGTAGCATGTGATTTGATATCTGACTCCTTGCCATTCCTATCTTGAGATACATCCTTTACCCTGAGACGTGATATATCAATGCTTCTAATACCAAACTTGAGACCCTTCCTACACCATGAGATGTGATATCCAACTCCTTCCCATTCCAAACCTGAGACCCTTCCTGTAGCATGAGATATGATATCCAACTCCTTCCCATTCCAACCATGAGATCCTTCCTATAGCATGAGATGTAATATCCAACTATTTCCCATTCCAATCCTGAGACCCTTCCTATAGCATGAGATGTGATATCTCAAAGCTTCTAATACCAAACCTGAGACCCTTCCTATAACATGAGATGTGATATCCAACTCCTTCCCATTCCAAACTGAGACCCTTCCTATAGCATGAGATGCGATATCCAACGCCTTCCCATTCCAAACCAGAGACGCGTCCTGTAGGATGAGATGTGAAATCGAACTCCTTCCCATTCCAACCCTGAGATCCTTCCTATAGCATGAGATGTGATATTTCAATGCTTCTATTACCCAACCTCAGACCGTTCCTATAGCATGAGATGTGATATCCAACCTCTTCCCATTCCAAACCTGAGACCCTTCCTATAGCATGATATGTGATATCCAACTCCTTCCCATTCTAATCCTGAGTCCCTTCCCATAGAATGAGATGTGATATCCATCTCCTTCCCATTCCAACCCTGAGACAGTTCCTATAGCATGACATGTGATATCCAACTCCTTCCTATTCCAACCCTGAGACCCCTCCTATAGCATGAAATGTGATACCCAACTCCTTCCCATTCCAAACCTGAGACCCTTCCTATAGCTTGAGATGTGATCTTCAACTCCTTCCCATTCCAATCCTGAGTCCCTTCCTATAGCATGAGATATGATATTTCAATGCTTCTAATACCAAACCTGAGGCTCTTCCCATAGCATGAGATGTGATATCCAACTCCTTCCCATTCCAATCCTGAGTCCCTTCCGATAGCCTGAGATGTCATATCTCAATGCTTCTAATGCCAAACCTGAGGCCCCTCCCATAGCATGAGATGTGATATTCAACTCCTTCCCATTCCAATCCTGAGACCCTTCCTGTAGCATGAGATTTGATATCTGACTTCTTGCCATTCCTAACCTGAGCTACATCATGTACCATGAGCTGTGATATCTCAATGCTTCTAATACCAAACATGAGACTTTTCCTATAACATGAGATGTGATATCCAACTCCTTCCCATTCCAAACCTGAGACCCTCCCTATAGCATGAGATGTGATATCCAACTCCTTCCCATTCCAAACCAGAGTCCCTGCCTGTAGAATGAAATATGATATCCAACTCCTTCCCATTCCAACCTTGAGACCCTTCCTACATCATGAGATGTGATATCTCAATGCTTCTAATACCAAACCTGAGACCCTTCCTATAATATGAGATGTGATATCCAAACCCTTCCCATTCCAAACCGGAGACCCTTCCTATAGCATGAGATGTAATATCCAACTCCATCCCATTCCAAACCAGTGACCCTTCCTGCAGCATGAGATGTGATATCCAACTCCTTCCCATTTCAACCCTGAGACCCTTCCTATAGCATGAGATGTGATATCTCAATGCTTCTATTACCCAACCCGAGACCCTCCCTATAGCATGAGATGTGATATCCAACTCCTTCCCATTCCAAACCTGAGACCCTTCCTATAGCATGAGATGTGATCTTCAACTCCTTCCCATTCCAATCCTGAGTCCCTTCCTATAGCATGAGATATGATATTTCAATGCTTCTAATACCAAACCTGAGGCTCTTCCCATAGCATGAGATGTGATATCCAACTCCTTCCCATTCCAATCCTGAGTCCCTTCCTATAGCATGAGATGTCATATCTCAATGCTTCTAATACCAAACCTGAGGCCCTTCCCATAGCATGAGAGGTGAAATCAAACTCCTTCTCATTCCAATCCTGAGACCCTTCGTATAGCATGAGATGTGATATCCAACTCCTTCCCATTCCAAATCTGAGACCCTTCCTATAGCATGCAATGTGATATCCAACTCCTTCCCATTCCAATTCTGAGTCCCTTACTATAGCATGAGAAGTGATATTGCAATGCTTCTAATACCAAACCTCAAGCCCTTCCCATAGCATGAGATGTGATATCCAACTCTTTCCCATTCCAATCCTGAGTCCCTTCCTATAGCATGAGATGTCATATCGCAATGCTTCTAATACCAAACCTGAGACCCTCCCTATAGCATGAGATGTCATATCCAAACCCTTCCCATTCCAAACCTGAGACCCTTCCTATAGCATGAGATGTGATATCTAACTCCATTCCATTCCAAACCAGAGACCCTTCCTGCAGCATGAGATGTGACATCCAACTCCTTCCCATTTCAACCCTGAGACCCTTCCTATAGCATGAGATGTGATATCTCAATGCTTCTATTACCCAACCCGAGTCCCTTCCTATAGCATGAGATATGATATTTCAATGCTTCTAATACCAAACCTGAGGCCCTTCCCATAGCATGAAATGTTATATCCAACTCCTTCCCATTCCAATCCTGATTCCCTTCCTATAGCATGAGATGTCATATCTCTATGCTTCTAATACCAAACCCGAGGCCCTTCCCATAGCATGAGAGGTGAAATCAAACTCCTTCTCATTCCAATCCTGAGACCCTTCCTATAGCATGAGATGTGATATCCAACTCCTTCCCATTCCAATCTCCAAACCTTCCTATAGCTTGCAATGTGATATCCAACTCCTTCCCATTCCAATCCTGAGTCCCTTCCTATAGCATGAGATGTCATATCTCAATGCTTTTAATAACAATCCTGAGGCCCTTCCCATAGCATGAGAGGTGAAATCAAACTCCTTCTCATTCCAATCCTGAGACACATCCTATAGCATGAGATGTAATTTCCAACTCCTTCCCATTCCAAACCTTCCTATAGCATGCAATGTGATATCCAACTCCTTCCCATTTCAACCCTGAGACCCTTCCTATAGCATGAGATGTGATATCTCAATGCTTCCATTACCCATCCCGAGACCCTTCCTATAGAATGAGATGTGATATGCAACTCCTTCCCGTTCCATTCCTGAGCCCCTGCCTATAGCATGAGATGTGATATTTCAATGCTTCTAATACCAAACCTGAGTCCCTTCCCATAGCATGAGATGTTATCTCCAACTCCTTCCCATTCCAATCCAGAGTCCCTTCCTATAGCATGAGATGTCATATCTCAATGCTTCTAATACCAAACCTGAGGCCCTTCCCATAGCATGAGAGGTGAAATCAAACTATTTCTCATTCCAATCCAGAGACCCTTCCTATAGCATGAGATGTGATATCCAAACCCTTCCTATTCCAAACCTGAGACCCTTCCTATAGCATGAGATGTGATATTCAACTCCATCCCATTCCAAACCAGAGACCCTTCCTGCATCATGAGATATGATATCCAACTCCTTCCCATTTAAACCCTGAGACCCTTCCTATAGCATGAAATGTGATATCTCAATGCTTCTATTACCCAACCCGAGATCCTTCCCATAGCATGAGATGTTATATCCAACTCCTTCCCGTTCCAATCATGAGTCCCTTCCTATAGCATGAGATATGATATTTCAATGCTTCTAATACCAGACCTGAGGCCCTTCCCATAGCATGAGATGTTATATCCAACTCCTTCCCATTCCAATCCTGAGTGCCTTCCTATAGCATGAGATGTCATATCTCAATGCTTCTAATACCAAACCTGAGGCCCTTCCCATAGCATGAGAGGTGAAATCAAACTTCTTCTCATTCCAATCCTGAGACCCTTCCTATAGCATGAGATGTTATATCCAACTCCTTCCCATTCCAAACCTCAGACCCTTCCTATAGCATGCAATGTGATATCCAACTCCTTCCCATTCCAATCCTGAGTCCCTTACTATAGCATGTGATGTGATATTTCATTGCTTCTAATACCAAACCTCAAGCTCTTCCCATAGCATGAGATGTGATATCCAACTCCTTCCCATTCCAATCCTGAGTCCCTTCATATAGCAAGAGATGTCATATCTCAATGCTTTTAATAACAAACCTGAGGCCCTTCCCATAGCATGAGATGTGATATCAAACTCCTTCCAATTCCAATCCTGAGACCCTTCCTGTAGCATGAGATGTGATATCCACATCCTTCACATTCCAAACCTTGAGACCCTTCCTGTGTCATGAGATCTGATATCCGGCACCTTCCCATTCCAATCCGGAGACCATTCCTATAGGATGAGATATTATATCTCAGTCATTCCAATACCAAACCCGAGAACATTCACATAGCCTGAGATATGACATCTCAATCCTTCCTATTCCAATCCTGAGACCCTTCCTATAGGATGGAATGTGATATCTCAATGCTTCTAATACCAAACTCAAGGCCCTTCCGATAGTATGAGATTTGATATCTCACTCCTTCCAATACCAAACATGATATCCTTACTATAGAATGAGATTTGATATCTCAATGCTTCTAATACCAAACCCAAGACACTTCTAATAGGATGAGATGTGATACCCAACTCCTTCCCATTCCAAATCGGAGATCCTTCCTGTAGCATGTGATTTGATATCTGACTCCTTGCCATTCCTATCTTGAGATACATCCTTTACCCTGAGACGTGATATATCAATGCTTCTAATACCAAACTTGAGACCCTTCCTACACCATGAGATGTGATATCCAACTCCTTCCCATTCCAAACCTGAGACCCTTCCTGTAGCATGAGATATGATATCCAACTCCTTCCCATTCCAACCATGAGATCCTTCCTATAGCATGAGATGTAATATCCAACTATTTCCCATTCCAATCCTGAGACCCTTCCTATAGCATGAGATGTGATATCTCAAAGCTTCTAATACCAAACCTGAGACCCTTCCTATATCATGAGATGTGATATCCAACTCCTTCCCATTCCAAACTGAGACCCTTCCTATAGCATGAGATGCGATATCCAACGCCTTCCCATTCCAAACCAGAGACGCGTCCTGTAGGATGAGATGTGAAATCGAACTCCTTCCCATTCCAACCCTGAGATCCTTCCTATAGCATGAGATGTGATATTTCAATGCTTCTATTACCCAACCTCAGACCGTTCCTATAGCATGAGATGTGATATCCAACCTCTTCCCATTCCAAACCTGAGACCCTTCCTATAGCATGATATGTGATATCCAACTCCTTCCCATTCTAATCCTGAGTCCCTTCCCATAGAATGAGATGTGATATCCATCTCCTTCCCATTCCAACCCTGAGACAGTTCCTATAGCATGAGATGTGATATCCAACTCCTTCCTATTCCAACCCTGAGACCCCTCCTATAGCATGAAATGTGATTCCCAACTCCTTCCCATTCCAAACCTGAGACCCTTCCTATAGCTTGAGATGTGATCTTCAACTCCTTCCCATTCCAATCCTGAGTCCCTTCCTATAGCATGAGATATGATATTTCAATGCTTCTAATACCAAACCTGAGGCTCTTCCCATAGCATGAGATGTGATATCCAACTCCTTCCCATTCCAATCCTGAGTCCCTTCCTATAGCCTGAGATGTCATATCTCAATGCTTCTAATGCCAAACCTGAGGCCCCTCCCATAGCATGAGATGTGATATTCAACTCCTTCCCATTCCAATCCTGAGACCCTTCCTGTAGCATGAGATTTGATATCTGACTTCTTGCCATTCCTAACCTGAGCTACATCATGTACCATGAGCTGTGATATCTCAATGCTTCTAATACCAAACATGAGACTTTTCCTATAACATGAGATGTGATATCCAACTCCTTCCCATTCCAAACCTGAGACCCTCCCTATAGCATGAGATGTGATATCCAACTCCTTCCCATTCCAAACCAGAGTCCCTGCCTGTAGAATGAAATATGATATCCAACTCCTTCCCATTCCAACCTTGAGACCCTTCCTACATCATGAGATGTGATATCTCAATGCTTCTAATACCAAACCTGAGACCCTTCCTATAATATGAGATGTGATATCCAAACCCTTCCCATTCCAAACCGGAGACCCTTCCTATAGCATGAGATTTAATATCCAACTCCATCCCATTCCAAACCAGTGACCCTTCCTGCAGCATGAGATGTGATATCCAACTCCTTCCCATTTCAACCCTGAGACCCTTCCTATAGCATGAGATGTGATATCTCAATGCTTCTATTACCCAACCCGAGACCCTCCCTATAGCATGAGATGTGATATCCAACTCCTTCCCATTCCAAACCTGAGACCCTTCCTATAGCATGAGATGTGATCTTCAACTCCTTCCCATTCCAATCCTGAGTCCCTTCCTATAGCATGAGATATGATATTTCAATGCTTCTAATACCAAACCTGAGGCTCTTCCCATAGCATGAGATGTGATATCCAACTCCTTCCCATTCCAATCCTGAGTCCCTTCCTATAGCATGAGATGTCATATCTCAATGCTTCTAATACCAAACCTGAGGCCCTTCCCATAGCATGAGAGGTGAAATCAAACTCCTTCTCATTCCAATCCTGAGACCCTTCGTATAGCATGAGATGTGATATCCAACTCCTTCCCATTCCAAATCTGAGACCCTTCCTATAGCATGCAATGTGATATCCAACTCCTTCCCATTCCAATTCTGAGTCCCTTACTATAGCATGAGAAGTGATATTGCAATGCTTCTAATACCAAACCTCAAGCCCTTCCCATAGCATGAGATGTGATATCCAACTCTTTCCCATTCCAATCCTGAGTCCCTTCCTATAGCATGAGATGTCATATCTCAATGCTTCTAATACCAAACCTGAGACCCTCCCTATAGCATGAGATGTCATATCCAAACCCTTCCCATTCCAAACCTGAGACCCTTCCTATAGCATGAGATGTGATATCTAACTCCATTCCATTCCAAACCAGAGACCCTTCCTGCAGCATGAGATGTGATATCCAACTCCTTCCCATTTCAACCCTGAGACCCTTCCTATAGCATGAGATGTGATATCTCAATGCTTCTATTACCCAACCCGAGTCCCTTCCTATAGCATGAGATATGATATTTCAATGCTTCTAATACCAAACCTGAGGCCCTTCCCATAGCATGAAATGTTATATCCAACTCCTTCCCATTCCAATCCTGATTCCCTTCCTATAGCATGAGATGTCATATCTCAATGCTTCTAATACCAAACCCGAGGCCCTTCCCATAGCATGAGAGGTGAAATCAAACTCCTTCTCATTCCAATCCTGAGACCCTTCCTATAGCATGAGATGTGATATCCAACTCCTTCCCATTCCAATCTCCAAACCTTCCTATAGCTTGCAATGTGATATCCAACTCCTTCCCATTCCAATCCTGAGTCCCTTCCTATAGCATGAGATGTCATATCTCAATGCTTTTAATAACAATCCTGAGGCCCTTCCCATAGCATGAGAGGTGAAATCAAACTCCTTCTCATTCCAATCCTGAGACACATCCTATAGCATGAGATGTAATTTCCAACTCCTTCCCATTCCAAACCTTCCTATAGCATGCAATGTGATATCCAACTCCTTCCCATTTCAACCCTGAGACCCTTCCTATAGCATGAGATGTGATATCTCAATGCTTCCATTACCCATCCCGAGACCCTTCCTATAGAATGAGATGTGATATGCAACTCCTTCCCGTTCCATTCCTGAGCCCCTGCCTATAGCATGAGATGTGATATTTCAATGCTTCTAATACCAAACCTGAGTCCCTTCCCATAGCATGAGATGTTATCTCCAACTCCTTCCCATTCCAATCCAGAGTCCCTTCCTATAGCATGAGATGTCATATCTCAATGCTTCTAATACCAAACCTGAGGCCCTTCCCATAGCATGAGAGGTGAAATCAAACTATTTCTCATTCCAATCCAGAGACCCTTCCTATAGCATGAGATGTGATATCCAAACCCTTCCTATTCCAAACCTGAGACCCTTCCTATAGCATGAGATGTGATATTCAACTCCATCCCATTCCAAACCAGAGACCCTTCCTGCATCATGAGATATGATATCCAACTCCTTCCCATTTAAACCCTGAGACCCTTCCTATAGCATGAAATGTGATATCTCAATGCTTCTATTACCCAACCCGAGATCCTTCCCATAGCATGAGATGTTATATCCAACTCCTTCCCGTTCCAATCATGAGTCCCTTCCTATAGCATGAGATATGATATTTCAATGCTTCTAATACCAGACCTGAGGCCCTTCCCATAGCATGAGATGTTATATCCAACTCCTTCCCATTCCAATCCTGAGTGCCTTCCTATAGCATGAGATGTCATATCTCAATGCTTCTAAAACCAAACCTGAGGCCCTTCCCATAGCATGAGAGGTGAAATCAAACTCCTTCCCATTCCAATCCTGAGACCCTTCCTGTAGCATGAGATTTGATATCTGACTTCTTGCCATTCCTAACCTGAGATACATCATGTACCATGAGATGTGATATCTATATGTTTCTAATAACAAACATGAGACTTTTCCTATAACATGAGATGTGATATCCAACTCCTTCCCATTCCATACCTGAGACCCTCCCTATAGCATGAGATGTGATATCCAACTCCTTCCCATTCCAAACCAGAGTCCCTGCCTGTAGAATGAAATATGATATCCAACTCCTTCCCATTCCAACCTTGAGACCCTTCCTACATCATGAGATGTGATATCTCAATGCTTCTAATACCAAACCTGAGACCCTTCCTATAATATGAGATGTGATATCCAAACCCTTCCCAGTCCAAACCGGAGACCCTTCCTATAGCATGAGATGTAATATCCAACTCCATCCCATTCCAAACCATTGACCCTTCCTGCAGCATGAGATGTGACATCAAACTCCTTCCCATTTCAACCCTGAGACCCTTCCTATAGCATGAGATGTGATATCTCAATGCTTCTATTACCCAACCCGAGACCCTCCCTATAGCATGAGATGTGATATCCAACTCCTTCCCATTCCAAACCTGAGACCCTTCCTATAGCATGAGATGTGATCTTCAACTCCTTCCCATTCCAATCCTGAGTCCCTTCCTATAGCATGAGATATGATATTGCAATGCTTCTAATACCAAACCTGAGGCTCTTCCCATAGCATGAGATGTGATATCCAACTCCTTCCTATTCCAATCCTGAGTCCCTTCCTATAGCATGAGATGTCATATCTCAATGCATCTAATACCAAACCTGAGGCCCTTCCCATAGCATGAGAGGTGAAATCAAACTCCTTCTCATTCCAATCCTGAGACCCTTCATATAGCATGAGATGTGATATCCAACTCCTTCCCATTCCAAACCTGAGACCCTTCCTATAGCATGCAATGTGATATCCAACTCCTTCCCATTCCAATTCTGAGTCCCTTACTATAGCATGAGATGTGATATTGCAATGCTTCTAATACCAAACCTCAAGCCCTTCCCATAGCATGAGATGTGATATCCAACTCTTTCCCATTCCAATCCTGAGTCCCTTCCTATAGCATGAGATGTCATATCTCAATGCTTCTAATACCAAACCTGAGACCCTTCCTATAACATGAGATGTGATATCCAAACCCTTCCCATTCCAAACCTGAGACCCTTCCTATAGCATGAGATGTGATGTCCAACTCCATCCCATTCCAAACCAAAGACCCTTCCTGCAGCATTAGATGTGATATCCAACTCCTTCCCATTTCAACCCTGAGACCCTTCCTATAGCATGAGATGTGATATCTCAATGCTTTTATTACCCAACCCTAGACCCTTCCTATAGCATGAGGTGTGATATCCAACTCCTTCCCATTCCAATCCTGAGTCCCTGCCTATAGCATGATATGTCATATCTCAATGCTTCTAATACCAAACCTGAGGCCCTTCCCATAGCATGAGATGTTATATCCAACTCCTTCCCATTCCAATCCTGAGTCCCTTCCTATAGCATGAGATGTCATATCTCAATGCTTCTAATACCATACCTGAGGCCCTTCCCATAGCATGAGAGGTGAAATCAAACTATTTTTCATTCCAATCCAGAGACCCTTCCTATAGCATGAGATGTGATATCCAAACCCTTCCCATTCCAAGCCTGAGACCCTTCCTATAGCATGAGATGTGATATCCAACTCCATCCCATTCCAAACCAGAGACCCTTCCTGCATCATGAGATGTGATATCCAACTCCTTCCCATTTCAACCCTTAGACCCTTCCTATAGCATGAAATGTGATATCTCAATGCTTCTATTACCCAACCCGAGACCCTTCCTATAGCATGAGATGTGATATCCAACTCCTTCCCATTCCAATCCTGAGTCCCTTCCTATAGCATGAGATACGATATTTCAATGCTTCTAATACCAGACCTGAGGCCCTTCCCATAGCATGAGATGTTATATCCAACTCCTTCCCATTCCAATCCTGAGTCCCTTTCTATAGCATGAGATGTCATATCTCAATGCTTCTAATACCAAACCTGAGGCCCTTCCCATAGCATGAGAGGTGAAATCAAACTTCTTCTCATTCCAATCCTGAGACCCTTCCTATAGCATGAGATGTTATATCCAACTCCTTCCCATTCCAAACCTCAGACCCTTCCTATAGCATGCAATGTGATATCCAACTCCTTCCCATTCCAATCATGAGTCCCTTACTATAGCATGTGATGTGATATCTCATTGCTTCTAATACCAAACCTCAAGCCCTTCCCATAGCATGTGATGTGATATCCAACTCCTTCCCATTCCAATCCTGAGTCCCTTCCTATAGTAAGAGATGTCATATCTCAATGCTTTTAATAACAAACCTGAGGCCCTTCCCATAGCATGAGATGTGATATCAAACTCCTTCCAATTCCAATCCTGAGACCCTTCCTGTAGCATGAGATGTGCTATCCACATCCTTCACATTCCAAACCTTGAGACCCTTCCTGTGGCATGAGATCTGATATCCGGCACCTTCCCATTCCAATCCGGAGACCATTCCTATAGGATGAGATATTATATCTCAGTCATTCCAATACCAAACCCGAGAACATTCAAATAGCCTGAGATATGACATCTCAATCCTTCCTATTCCAATCCTGAGACCCTTCCTATAGGATGGAAAGTGATATCTCAATGCTTCTAATACCAAACTCAAGGCCCTTCCGATAGTATGAGATTTGATATCTCACTCCTTCCAATACCAAACATGATATCCTTACTATAGAATGAGATTTGATATCTCAATGCTTCTAATACCAAACCCAAGACACTTCTAATAGGATGAGATGTGATACCCAACTCCTTCCCATTCCAAATCGGAGATCCTTCCTGTAGCATGTGATTTGATATCTGACTCCTTGCCATTCCTAACTTGAGATACATCCTTTACCATGAGACGTGATATATCAATGCTTCTAATACCAAACTTGAGACCCTTCCTACACCACGATATGTGATTTCCAACTCCTTCCCATTCCAAACCTGAGACCCTTCCTGTAGCATGAGATATGATATCCAACTCCTTCCCATTCCAACCCTGAGATCCTTCCTATAGCATGAGATGTAATATCCAACTATTTCCCATTCCAATCCTGAGACCCTTCTTATAGCATGAGATGTTATATCCAGCTCCTTCCCATTCCAATCCTGAGTCCCTTCCTATAGCATGATATGTCATATCTCAATGCTTCTAATACCAAACCTGAGGCCCTTCCCATAGCATGAGATGTTATATCCAACTCCTTCCCATTCCAATCCTGAGTCCCTTCCTATAGCATGAGATGTCATATCTCAATGCTTCTAATACCAAACCTGAGGCCCTTCCCATAGCATGAGAGGTGAAATCAAACTATTTTTCATTCCAATCCAGAGACCCTTCCTATAGCATGAGATGTGATATCCAAACCCTTCCCATTCCAAGCCTGAGACCCTTCCTATAGCATGAGATGTGATATCCAACTCCATCCCATTCCAAACCAGAGACCCTTCCTGCATCATGAGATGTGATATCCAACTCCTTCCCATTTCAACCCTGAGACCCTTCCTATAGCATGAAATGTGATATCTCAATGCTTCTATTACCCAACTCGAGACCCTTCCTATAGCATGAGATGTGATATCCAACTCCTTCCCATTCCAATCCTGAGTCCCTTCCTATAGCATGAGATACGATATTTCAATGCTTCTTATACCAGACCTGAGGCCCTTCCCATAGAATGAGATGTTATATCCAACTCCTTCCCATTCCAATCCTGAGTCCCTTCCTATAGCATGAGATGTCATATCTCAATGCTTCTAATACCAAACCTGAGGCCCTTCCCATAGCATGAGAGGTGAAATCAAACTTCTTCTCATGCCAATCCTGAGGCCCTTCCTATAGCATGAGATGTTATATCCAACTCCTTCCCATTCCAAACCTCAGACCCTTCCTATAGCATGCAATGTGATATCCAACTCCTTCCCATTCCAATCCTGAGTCCCTTACTATAGCATGTGATGTGATATCTCATTGCTTCTAATACCAAACCTCAAGCCCTTCCCATAGCATGAGATGTGATATCCAACTCCTTCCCATTCCAATCCTGAGTCCCTTCCTATAGTAAGAGATGTCATATCTCAATGCTTTTAATAACAAACCTGAGGCCCTTCCCATAGCATGAGATGTGATATCAAACTCCTTCCAATTCCAATCCTGAGACCCTTCCTGTAGCATGAGATGTGATATCCACATCCTTCACATTCCAAACCTTGAGACCCTTCCTGTGGCATGAGATCTGATATCCGGCACCTTCCCATTCCAATCCGGAGACCATTCCTATAGGATGAGATATTATATCTCAGTCATTCCAATACCAAACCCGAGAACATTCACATAGCCTGAGATATGACATCTCAATCCTTCCTATTCCAATCCTGAGACCCTTCCTATAGGATGGAAAGTAATATCTCAATGCTTCTAATACCAAACTCAAGGCCCTTCCGATAGTATGAGATTTGATATCTCACTCCTTCCAATACCAAACATGATATCCTTACTATAGAATGAAATTTGATATCTCAATGCTTCTAATACCAAACCCAAGACACTTCTAATAGGATGAGATGTGATACCCAACTCCTTCCCATTCCAAATCGGAGATCCTTCCTGTAGCATGTGATTTGATATCTGACTCCTTGCCATTCCTAACTTGAGATACATACTTTACCATGAGACGTGATATATCAATGCTTCTAATACCAAACTTGAGACCCTTCCTACACCACGATATGTGATTTCCAACTCCTTCCCATTCCAAACCTGAGACCCTTCCTGTAGCATGAGATATGATATCCAACTCCTTCCCATTCCAACCCTGAGATCCTTCCTATAGCATGAGATGTAATATCCAACTATTTCCCATTCCAATCCTGAGACCCTTCTTATAGCATGAGATGTTATATCCAACTCCTTCCCATTCCAATCCTGAGTCCCTTCCTATAGCATGATATGTCATATCTCAATGCTTCTAATACCAAACCTGAGGCCCTTCCCATAGCATGAGAGGTGAAATCAAACTATTTTTCATTCCAATCCAGAGACCCTTCCTATAGCATGAGATATCCAAACCCTTCCCATTCCAAGCCTGAGACCCTTCCTATAGCATGAGATGTGATATCCAACCCCATCCCATTCCAAACCAGAGACCCTTCCTGCATCATGAGATGTGATATCCAACTCCTTCCCATTTCAACCCTGAGACCCTTCCTATAGCATGAAATGTGATATGTCAATGCTTCTATTACCCAACTCGAGACCCTTCCTATAGCATGAGATGTGATATCCAACTCCTTCCCATTCCAATCCTGAGTCCCTTCCTATAGCATGAGATACGATATTTCAATGCTTCTAATACCAGACCTGAGGCCCTTCCCATAGCATGAGATGTTATATCCAACTCCTTCCCATTCCAATCCTGAGTCCCTTCCTATAGCATGAGATGTCATATCTCAATGCTTCTAATACCAAACCTGAGGCCCTTCCCATAGCATGAGAGGTGAAATCAAACTTCTTCTCATTCCAATCCTGAGACCCTTCCAATAGCATGAGATGTTATATCCAACACCTTCCCATTCCAAACCTCAGACCCTTCCTATAGCATGCAATGTGATATCCAACTCCTTCCCATTCCAATCCTGAGTCCCTTACTATAGCATGTGATGTGATATCTCATTGCTTCTAATACCAAACCTCAAGCCCTTCCCATAGCATGAGATGTGATATCCAACTCCTTCCCATTCCAATCCTGAGTCCCTTCCTATAGCAAGAGATGTCATATCTCAATGCTTTTAATAACAAACCTGAGGCCCTTCCCATAGCATGAGATGTGATATCAAACTCCTTCCAATTCCAATCCTGAGACCCTTCCTGTAGCATGAGATGTGATATCCACATCCTTCACATTCCAAACCTTGAGACCCTTCCTGTGGCATGAGATCTGATATCCGGCACCTTCCCATTCCAATCCGGAGACCATTCCTATAGGATGAGATATTATATCTCAGTCATTCCAATACCAAACCCGAGAACATTCACATAGCCTGAGATTTGATATCTCACTCCTTCCAATACCAAACATGATATCCTTACTATAGAATGAGATTTGATATCTCAATGCTTCTAATACCAAACACAAGACACTTCTAATAGGATGAGATGTGATACCCAACTCCTTCCCATTCCAAATCGGAGATCCTTCCTGTAGCATGTGATTTGATATCTGACTCCTTGCCATTCCTATCTTGAGATACATCCTTTACCATGAGACGTGATATATCAATGCTTCTAATACCAAACTTGAGACCCTTCCTACACCACGAGATGTGATATCCAACTCCTTCCCATTCCAAACCTGAGACCCTTCCTGTAGCATGAGATATGATATCCAACTCCTTCCCATTCCAACCCTGAGATCCTTCCTATAGCATGAGATGCAATATCCAACTATTTCCCATTCCAATCCTGAGACCCTTCCTATAGCATGAGATGTGATATCTCAAAGCTTCTAATACCAAACCTGAGACCCTTCCTATAACATGAGATGTGATATCCAACTCCTTCCCATTCCAAACTGAGACCCTTCCTATAGCATGAGATGCGATATCCAACGCCTTCCCATTCCAAACCAGAGACGCGTCCTGTAGGATGAGATGTGAAATCGAACTCCTTCCCATTCCAACCCTGAGATCCTTCCTATAGCATGAGATGTGATATTTCAATGCTTCTATTACCCAACCTCAGACTGTTCCTATAGCATGAGATGTGATATCCAACCTCTTCCCATTCCAAACCTGAGACCCTTCCTATAGCATGATATGTGATATCCAACTCCTTCCCATTCTAATCCTGAGTCCCTTCCCATAGAATGAGATGTGATATCCATCTCCTTCCTATTCCAACCCTGAGACCCCTCCTATAGCATGAAATGTGATACCCAACTCCTTCCCATTCCGAACCTGAGTTCCATCCTATAGCATGAGATGTGATATCTAAATGCTTCTAATGCCAAACCTGAGGCCCTTCCTGTAGCATGAGATTTGATATCTGACTTCTTGCCATTCCTAACCTGAGTCCCTGCCTGTAGAATGAAATATGATATCCAACTCCTTCCCATTCCAACCTTGAGACCCTTCCTACATCATGAGATGTGATATCTCAATGCTTCTAATACCAAACCTGAGACCCTTCCTATAATATGAGATGTGATATCCAAACCCTTCCCATTCCAAACCGGAGACCCTTCCTATAGCATGAGATGTAATATCCAACTCCATCCCATTCCAAACCAGTGACCCTTCCTGCAGCATGAGATGTGATATCCAACTCCTTCCCATTTCAACCCTGAGACCCTTCCTATAGCATGAGATGTGATATCTCAATGCTTCTATTACCCAACCCGAGACCCTCCCTATAGCATGAGATGTGATATCCAACTCCTTCCCATTCCAAACCTGAGACCCTCCCTATAGCATGAGATGTGATATCCAACTCCTTCCCATTCCAAACCAGAGTCCCTGCCTGTAGAATGAAATATGATATCCAACTCCTTCCCATTCCAACCTTGAGACCCTTCCTACATCATGAGATGTCATATCTCAATGCTTCTAATACCAAACCTGAGGCCCTTCCCATAGCATGAGAGGTGAAATCAAACTCCTTCTCATTCCAATCCTGAGACCCTTCGTATAGCATGAGATGTGATATCCAACTCCTTCCCATTCCAAACCTGAGACCCTTCCTATAGCATGCAATGTGATATCCAACTCCTTCCCATTCCAATTCTGAGTCCCTTACTATAGCATGAGATGTGATATTGCAATGCTTCTAATACCAAACCTCAAGCCCTTCCCATAGTATGAGATGTGATATCCAACTATTTCCCATTCCAATCCTGAGTCCCTTCCTATAGCATGAGATGTCATATCTCAATGCTTCTAATACCAAACCTGAGACCCTTCCTATAACATGAGATGTGATATCCAAACCCTTCCCATTCCAAACCTGAGACCCTTCCTATAGCATGAGATGTGATATCTAACTCCATCCCATTCCAAACCAGAGACCCTTCCTGCAGCATGAGATGTGATATCCAACTCCTTCCCATTTCAACCCTGAGACCCTTCCTATAGCATGAGATGTGATATCTCAATGCTTCTATTACCCAACCCGAGACCCTTCCTATAGCATGAGATGTGATATCCAACTCCTTCCCATTCCAATCCTGAGTCCCTTCCTATAGCATGAGATATGATATTTCAATGCTTCTAATACCAAACCTGAGGCCCTTCCCATAGCATGAAATGTTATATCCAACTCCTTCCCATTCCAATCCTGAGTCCCTTCCTATAGCATGAGATGTCATATCTCAATGCTTCTAATACCAAACCCAAGGCCCTTCCCATAGCATGAGAGGTGAAATCAAACTCCTTCTCATTCCAATCCTGAGACCCTTCCCATAACATGAAATGTCATATCCAACTCCTTCCCATTCCAATCCTGAGTCCCTTCCTATAGCATGAGATGTCATATCTCAATGCTTTTAATAACAATCCTGAGGCCCTTCCCATAGCATGCGAGGTGAAATCAAACTCCTTCTCATTCCAATCCTGAGACACTTCCTATAGCATGAGATGTGATATCCAACTCCTTCCCATTCCAAACCTTCCTATAGCATGCAATGTGATATCCAACTCCTTCCCATTTCAACCCTGAGACCCTTCCTATAGCATGAGATTTGATATCTCAATGCTTCCATTACCCATCCCGAGACCCTTCCTATAGCATGAGATGTGATATGCAACTCCTTCCCGTTCCATTCCTGAGTCCCTGCCTATAGCATGAGATATGATATTTCAATGCTTCTAATACCAAACCTGAGTCCCTTCCCATAGCATGAGATGTTATATCCAACTCCTTCCCATTCCAATCCAGAGTCCCTTCCTATAGCATGAGATGTCATATCTCAATGCTTCTAATACCAAACCTGAGGCCCTTCCCATAGCATGAGAGGTGAAATCAAACTATTTCTCATTCCAATCCAGAGACCCTTCCTATAGCATGAGATGTGATATCCAAACCCTTCCTATTCCAAACCTGAGACCCTTCCTATAGCATGAGATGTGATATTCAACTCCATCCCATTCCAAACCAGAGACCCTTCCTGCATCATGAGATATGATATCCAACTCCTTCCCATTTCAACCCTGAGACCCTTCCTATAGCATGAAATGTGATGTCTCAATGCTCCTATTACCCAACCCGAGATCCTTCCCATAGCATGAGATGCTATATCCAACTCCTTCCCATTCCAATCATGAGTCCCTTCCTATAACATGAGATATGATATTTCAATGCTTCTAATACCAGACCTGAGGCCCTTCCCATAGCATGAGATGTTATATCCAACTCCTTCCCATTCCAATCCTGAGTGCCTTCCTATAGCATGAGATGTCATATCTCAATGCTTCTAAAACCAAACCTGAGGCCCTTCCCATAGCATGAGAGGTGAAATCAAACTCCTTCCCATTCCAAACCTGAGACCCTTTCTATAGCATGCAATGTGATATCCAACTCCTGAGTCCCTTACTATAGCATGAGATATGATATCTCCTTGCTTCTAATACCAAACCTCAAGCCCTTGCCATAGCATGAGATGTGATATCCAACTCTTCGCATTCCAATCCTGAGTCCCTTCCTATAGCAAGAGATGTCATATCTCAATGCTTTTAATATCAAACCTGAGGCCCTTTCCATAGCATGAGATGTGATATCAAACTCCTTCCAATTCCAATCCTGAGACCCTTCCTGTAGCATGAGATGTGATATCCACATCCTTCACATTCTAAACCTTGAGACCCTACCTGTGGCATGAGATCTGATATCCGGCACCTTCCCATTCCAATCCGGAGACCATTCCTATAGGATGAGATATTATATCTCAGTCTTTCCAATACCAAACCCGAGAACATTCACATAGCCTGAGATATGACATCTCAATCCTTCCTATTCCAATCCTGAGACCTTTCCTATAGGATGGAATGGGATATCTCAATGCTTCTAATACCAATCTCAAGGCCCTTCCAATAGTATGAGATTTCATATCTCACTCCTTCCAATACCAAACATGAGATCCTTACTATAGGATGAGATTTGATATCTCAATGCTTCTAATACCAAACCCAAAACACTTCCACTAGGATGAGATGTGATACCCAACTCCTTCCAATTCCAAATCTGAGATCCTTCCTGTAGCATGAGATTTGATATCTGACTCCTTGCCATTCTTAACTTGAGATACATCCTTTACCATGAGACGTGATATATCAATGCTTCTAATACCAAACTTCAGACCCTTTCTACACCACAAGATGTGATATCCAACTCCTTCCCATTCCAAACCTGAGACCCTTCCTGTAGCATGAGATATGATATCCAACTCCTTCCCATTCCAACCCTGAGATCCTTCCTATAGCATGAGATGTAATATCCAACTATTTCCCATTCCAATCCTGAGACCCTTCTTATAGCATGAGATGTTATATCCAACTCCTTCCCATTCCAATCCTGAGTCCCTTCCTATAGCATGAGATGTCATATCTCAATGCTTCTAATATCAAACCTGAGGCCCTTCCCATAGCATGAGAGGTGAAATCAAACTCCTTCTCATTCCAATCCTGAGACCCTTCGTAGAGCATGAGATGTGATATCCAACTCCTTCCCATTCCAAACCTGAGACCCTTCCTATAGCATGCAATGTGATATCCAACTCCTTCCCATTCCAATTCCGAGTGCCTTACTATAGCATGAGATGTGATATTGCAATGCTTCTAATACCAAACCTCAAGCCCTTCCCATAGCATGAGATGTGATATCCAACTCTTTCCCATTCCAATCCTGAGTCCCTTCCTATAGCATGAGATGTCATATCTCAATGCTTCTAATACCAAACCTGAGACCCTTCCTATAACATGAGATGTGATATCCAAACCCTTCCCATTCCAAACCTGAGACCTTTCCTATAGCATGAGATGTGATATCCAACTCCATCCCATTCCAAACCAAAGACCCTTCCTGCAGCATTAGATGTGATATCCAACTCCTTCCCATTTCAACCCTGAGACCCTTCCTATAGCATGAGATGTGATATCTCAATGCTTTTATTACCCAACCCTAGACCCTTCCTATAGCATGAGATGTGATATCCAACTCCTTCCCATTCCAATCCTGAGTCCCTGCCTATAGCATGAGATATGATATTTCAATGCTTCTAATACCAAACCTGAGGCCCTTCCCATAGCATGAGATGTTATATCCAACTCCTTCCCATTCCAATCCTGAGTCCCTTCCTATAGCATGAGATGTCATATCTCAATGCTTCTAATACCAAACCTGAGGCCCTTCCCATAGCATGAGATGTTATATCCAACTCCTTCCCATTCCAATCCTGAGTCCCTTCCTATAGCATGAGATGTCATATCTCAATGCTTCTAATACCAAACCTGAGGCCCTTCCCATAGCATGAGAGGTGAAATCAAACAATTTTTCATTCCAATCCAGAGACCCTTCCTATAGCATGAGATACGATATTTCAATGCTTCTAATACCAAACCTGAGGCCCTTCCCATAGCATGAGATGTGATATCCAAACCCTTCCCATTCCAAGCCTGAGACCCTTCCTATAGCATGAGATGTGATATCCAACTCCATCCCATTCCAAACCAGAGACCCTTCCTGCATCATGAGATGTGATATCCAACTCCTTCCCATTTCAACCCTGAGACCCTTCCTATAGCATGAAATGTGATATCTCAATGCTTCTATTACCCAACCCGAGATCCTTCCTATAGCATGAGATATGATATCCAACTCCTTCCCATTCCAATCCTGAGTCCCTTCCTATAGCATGAGATACGATATTTCAATGCTTCTAATACCAGACCTGAGGCCCTTCCCATAGCATGAGATGTTATATCCAACTCCTTCCCATTCCAATCCTGAGTCCCTTCCTATAGCATGAGATGTCATATCTCAGTGCTTCTAATACCAAACCTGAGGCCCTTCCCATAGCATGAGAGGTGAAATCAAACTTCTTCTCATTCCAATCCTGAGACCCTTCCTATAGCATGAGATGTTATATCCAACTCCTTCACATTCCAAACCTCAGACCCTTCCTATAGCATGCAATGTGATATCCAACTCCTTCCCATTCCAATCCTGAGTCCCTTACTATATAGCATGTGATGTGATATCTCATTGCTTCTAATACCAAACCTCAAGCCCTTCCCATAGCATGAGATGTGATATCCAACTCCTTCCCATTCCAATCCTGAGTCCCTTCCTATAGTAAGAGATGTCATATCTCAATGCTTTTAATAACAAACCTGAGGCCCTTCCCATAGCATGAGATGTGATATCAAACTCCTTCCAATTCCAATCCTGAGACCCTTCCTGTAGCATGAGATGTGATATCCACATCCTTCACATTCCAAACCTTGAGACCCTTCCTGTGGCATGAGATCTGATATCCGGCACCTTCCCATTCCAATCCGGAGACCATTCCTATAGGATGAGATATTATATCTCAGTCATTCCAATACCAAACCCGAGAACATTCAAATAGCCTGAGATATGACATCTCAATCCTTCCTATTCCAATCCTGAGACCCTTCCTATAGGATGGAAAGTGATATCTCAATGCTTCTAATACCAAACTCAAGGCCCTTCCGATAGTATGAGATTTGATATCTCACTCCTTCCAATACCAAACATGATATCCTTACTATAGAATGAGATTTGATATCTCAATGCTTCTAATACCAAACCCAAGACACTTCTAATAGGATGAGATGTGATACCCAACTCCTTCCCATTCCAAATCGGAGATCCTTCCTGTAGCATGTGATTTGATATCTGACTCCTTGCCATTCCTAACTTGAGATACATCCTTTACCATGAGACGTGATATATCAATGCTTCTAATACCAAACTTGAGACCCTTCCTACACCACGATATGTGATTTCCAACTCCTTCCCATTCCAAACCTGAGACCCTTCCTGTAGCATGAGATATGATATCCAACTCCTTCCCATTCCAACCCTGAGATCCTTCCTATAGCATGAGATGTAATATCCAACTATTTCCCATTCCAATCCTGAGACCCTTCTTATAGCATGAGATGTTATATCCAACTCCTTCCCATTCCAATCCTGAGTCCCTTCCTATAGCATGATATGTCATATCTCAATGCTTCTAATACCAAACCTGAGGCCCTTCCCATAGCATGAGAGGTGAAATCAAACTATTTTTCATTCCAATCCAGAGACCCTTCCTATAGCATGAGATGTGATATCCAAACCCTTCCCATTCCAAGCCTGAGACCCTTCCTATAGCATGAGATGTGATATCCAACTCCATCCCATTCCAAACCAGAGACCCTTCCTGCATCATGAGATGTGATATCCAACTCCTTCCCATTTCAACCCTGAGACCCTTCCTATAGCATGAAATGTGATATGTCAATGCTTCTATTACCCAACTCGAGACCCTTCCTATAGCATGAGATGTGATATCCAACTCCTTCCCATTCCAATCCTGAGTCCCTTCCTATAGCATGAGATACGATATTTCAATGCTTCTAATACCAGACCTGAGGCCCTTCCCATAGCATGAGATGTTATATCCAACTCCTTCCCATTCCAATCCTGAGTCCCTTCGTATAGCATGAGATGTCATATCTCAATGCTTCTAATACCAAACCTGAGGCCCTTCCCATAGCATGAGAGGTGAAATCAAACTTCTTCTCATTCCAATCCTGAGACCCTTCCAATAGCATGAGATGTTATATCCAACACCTTCCCATTCCAAACCTCAGACCCTTCCTATAGCATGCAATGTGATATCCAACTCCTTCCCATTCCAATCCTGAGTCCCTTACTATAGCATGTGATGTGATATCTCATTGCTTCTAATACCAAACCTCAAGCCCTTCCCATAGCATGAGATGTGATATCCAACTCCTTCCCATTCCAATCCTGAGTCCCTTCCTATAGCAAGAGATGTCATATCTCAATGCTTTTAATAACAAACCTGAGGCCCTTCCCATAGCATGAGATGTGATATCAAATTCCTTCCAATTCCAATCCTGAGACCCTTCCTGTAGCATGAGATGTGATATCCACATCCTTCACATTCCAAACCTTGAGACCCTTCCTGTGGCATGAGATCTGATATCCGGCACCTTCCCATTCCAATCCGGAGACCATTCCTATAGGATGAGATATTATATCTCAGTCATTCCAATACCAAACCCGAGAACATTCACATAGCCTGAGATTTGATATCTCACTCCTTCCAATACCAAACATGATATCCTTACTATAGAATGAGATTTGATATCTCAATGCTTCTAATACCAAACACAAGACACTTCTAATAGGATGAGATGTGATACCCAACTCCTTCCCATTCCAAATCGGAGATCCTTCCTGTAGCATGTGATTTGATATCTGACTCCTTGCCATTCCTATCTTGAGATACATCCTTTACCATGAGACGTGATATATCAATGCTTCTAATACCAAACTTGAGACCCTTCCTACACCACGAGATGTGATATCCAACTCCTTCCCATTCCAAACCTGAGACCCTTCCTGTAGCATGAGATATGATATCCAACTCCTTCCCATTCCAACCCTGAGATCCTTCCAATAGCATGAGATGCAATATCCAACTATTTCCCATTCCAATCCTGAGACCCTTCCTATAGCATGAGATGTGATATCTCAAAGCTTCTAATACCAAACCTGAGACCCTTCCTATAACATGAGATGTGATATCCAACTCCTTCCCATTCCAAACTGAGACCCTTCCTATAGCATGAGATGCGATATCCAACGCCTTCCCATTCCAAACCAGAGACGCGTCCTGTAGGATGAGATGTGAAATCGAACTCCTTCCCATTCCAACCCTGAGATCCTTCCTATAGCATGAGATGTGATATTTCAATGCTTCTATTACCCAACCTCAGACTGTTCCTATAGCATGAGATGTGATATCCAACCTCTTCCCATTCCAAACCTGAGACCCTTCCTATAGCATGATATGTGATATCCAACTCCTTCCCATTCTAATCCTGAGTCCCTTCCCATAGAATGAGATGTGATATCCATCTCCTTCCTATTCCAACCCTGAGACCCCTCCTGTAGAATGAAATATGATATCCAACTCCTTCCCATTCCAACCTTGAGACCCTTCCTACATCATGAGATGTGATATCTCAATGCTTCTAATACCAAACCTGAGACCCTTCCTATAATATGAGATGTGATATCCAAACCCTTCCCATTCCAAACCGGAGACCCTTCCTATAGCATGAGATGTAATATCCAACTCCATCCCATTCCAAACCAGTGACCCTTCCTGCAGCATGAGATGTGATATCCAACTCCTTCCCATTTCAACCCTGAGACCCTTCCTATAGCATGAGATGTGATATCTCAATGCTTCTATTACCCAACCCGAGACCCTCCCTATAGCATGAGATGTGATATCCAACTCCTTCCCATTCCAAACCTGAGACCCTCCCTATAGCATGAGATGTGATATCCAACTCCTTCCCATTCCAAACCAGAGTCCCTGCCTGTAGAATGAAATATGATATCCAACTCCTTCCCATTCCAACCTTGAGACCCTTCCTACATCATGAGATGTCATATCTCAATGCTTCTAATACCAAACCTGAGGCCCTTCCCATAGCATGAGAGGAGAAATCAAACTCCTTCTCATTCCAATCCTGAGACCCTTCGTATAGCATGATATGTGATATCCAACTCCTTCCCATTCCAAACCTGAGACCCTTCCTATAGGATGCAATGTGATATCCAACTCCTTCCCATTCCAATTCTGAGTCCCTTACTATAGCATGAGATGTGATATTGCAATGCTTCTAATACCAAACCTCAAGCCCTTCCCATAGTATGAGATGTGATATCCAACTATTTCCCATTCCAATCCTGAGTCCCTTCCTATAGCATGAGATGTCATATCTCAATGCTTCTAATACCAAACCTGAGACCCTTCCTATAACATGAGATGTGATATCCAAACCTTTCCCATTCCAAACCTGAGACCCTTCCTATAGCATGAGATGTGATATCAAACTCCATCCCATTCCAAACCAGAGACCCTTCCTGCAGCATGAGATGTGATATCCAACTCCTTCCCATTTCAACCCTGAGACCCTTCCTATAGCATGAGATGTGATATCTCAATGCTTCTATTACCCAACCCGAGACCCTTCCTATAGCATGAGATGTGATATCCAACTCCTTCCCATTCCAATCCTGAGTGCCTTCCTATAGCATGAGATATGATATTTCAATGCTTCTAATACCAAACCCGAGGCCCTTCCCATAGCATGAGATGTGATATCAAATTCCTTCCAATTCCAATCCTGAGACCCTTCCTGTAGCATGAGATGTGATATCCACATCCTTCACATTCCAAACCTTGAGACCCTTCCTGTGGCATGAGATCTGATATCCGGCACCTTCCCATTCCAATCCGGAGACCATTCCTATAGGATGAGATATTATATCTCAGTCATTCCAATACCAAACCCGAGAACATTCACATAGCCTGAGATTTGATATCTCACTCCTTCCAATACCAAACATGATATCCTTACTATAGAATGAGATTTGATATCTCAATGCTTCTAATACCAAACACAAGACACTTCTAATAGGATGAGATGTGATACCCAACTCCTTCCCATTCCAAATCGGAGATCCTTCCTGTAGCATGTGATTTGATATCTGACTCCTTGCCATTCCTATCTTGAGATACATCCTTTACCATGAGACGTGATATATCAATGCTTCTAATACCAAACTTGAGACCCTTCCTACACCACGAGATGTGATATCCAACTCCTTCCCATTCCAAACCTGAGACCCTTCCTGTAGCATGAGATATGATATCCAACTCCTTCCCATTCCAACCCTGAGATCCTTCCAATAGCATGAGATGCAATATCCAACTATTTCCCATTCCAATCCTGAGACCCTTCCTATAGCATGAGATGTGATATCTCAAAGCTTCTAATACCAAACCTGAGACCCTTCCTATAACATGAGATGTGATATCCAACTCCTTCCCATTCCAAACTGAGACCCTTCCTATAGCATGAGATGCGATATCCAACGCCTTCCCATTCCAAACCAGAGACGCGTCCTGTAGGATGAGATGTGAAATCGAACTCCTTCCCATTCCAACCCTGAGATCCTTCCTATAGCATGAGATGTGATATTTCAATGCTTCTATTACCCAACCTCAGACTGTTCCTATAGCATGAGATGTGATATCCAACCTCTTCCCATTCCAAACCTGAGACCCTTCCTATAGGATGATATGTGATATCCAACTCCTTCCCATTCTAATCCTGAGTCCCTTCCCATAGAATGAGATGTGATATCCATCTCCTTCCTATTCCAACCCTGAGACCCCTCCTGTAGAATGAAATATGATATCCAACTCCTTCCCATTCCAACCTTGAGACCCTTCCTACATCATGAGATGTGATATCTCAATGCTTCTAATACCAAACCTGAGACCCTTCCTATAATATGAGATGTGATATCCAAACCCTTCCCATTCCAAACCGGAGACCCTTCCTATAGCATGAGATGTAATATCCAACTCCATCCCAATCCAAACCAGTGACCCTTCCTGCAGCATGAGATGTGATATCCAACTCCTTCCCATTTCAACCCTGAGACCCTTCCTATAGCATGAGATGTGATATCTCAATGCTTCTATTACCCAACCCGAGACCCTCCCTATAGCATGAGATGTGATATCCAACTCCTTCCCATTCCAAACCTGAGACCCTCCCTATAGCATGAGATGTGATATCCAACTCCTTCCCATTCCAAACCAGAGTCCCTGCCTGTAGAATGAAATATGATATCCAACTCCTTCCCATTCCAACCTTGAGACCCTTCCTACATCATGAGATGTCATATCTCAATGCTTCTAATACCAAACCTGAGGCCCTTCCCATAGCATGAGAGGAGAAATCAAACTCCTTCTCATTCCAATCCTGAGACCCTTCGTATAGCATGATATGTGATATCCAACTCCTTCCCATTCCAAACCTGAGACCCTTCCTATAGGATGCAATGTGATATCCAACTCCTTCCCATTCCAATTCTGAGTCCCTTACTATAGCATGAGATGTGATATTGCAATGCTTCTAATACCAAACCTCAAGCCCTTCCCATAGTATGAGATGTGATATCCAACTATTTCCCATTCCAATCCTGAGTCCCTTCCTATAGCATGAGATGTCATATCTCAATGCTTCTAATACCAAACCTGAGACCCTTCCTATAACATGAGATGTGATATCCAAACCTTTCCCATTCCAAACCTGAGACCCTTCCTATAGCATGAGATGTGATATCAAACTCCATCCCATTCCAAACCAGAGACCCTTCCTGCAGCATGAGATGTGATATCCAACTCCTTCCCATTTCAACCCTGAGACCCTTCCTATAGCATGAGATGTGATATCTCAATGCTTCTATTACCCAACCCGAGACCCTTCCTATAGCATGAGATGTGATATCCAACTCCTTCCCATTCCAATCCTGAGTGCCTTCCTATAGCATGAGATATGATATTTCAATGCTTCTAATACCAAACCCGAGGCCCTTCCCATAGCATGAAATGTCATATCCAACTCCTTCCCATTCCAATCCTGAGTCCCTTCCTATAGCATGAGATGTCATATCTCAATGCTTCTAATACCAAACCCGAGGCCCTTCCCATAGCATGAGAGGTGAAATCAAACTCCTTCTCATTCCAATCCTGAGACCCTTCCCATAACATGAAATGTTATATCCAACTCCTTCCCATTCCAATCCTGAGTCCCTTCCTATAGCATGAGATGTCATATCTCAATGCTTCTAATACCAAACCTCAAGCCCTTGCCATAGCATGAGATGTGATATCCAACTCTTCGCATTCCAATCCTGAGTCCCTTCCTATAGCAAGAGATGTCATATCTCAATGCTTTTAATATCAAACCTGAGGCCCTTCCCATAGCATGAGATGTGATATCAAACTCCTTCCAATTCCAATCCTGAGACCCTTCCTGTAGCATGAGATGTGATATCCACATCCTTCACATTCTAAACCTTGAGACCCTACCTGTGGCATGAGATCTGATATCCGGCACCTTCCCATTCCAATCCGGAGACCATTCCTATAGGATGAGATATTATATCTCAGTCTTTCCAATACCAAACCCGAGAACATTCACATAGCCTGAGATATGACATCTCAATCCTTCCTATTCCAATCCTGAGACCTTTCCTATAGGATGGAATGGGATATCTCAATGCTTCTAATACCAATCTCAAGGCCCTTCCAATAGTATGAGATTTCATATCTCACTCTTTCCAATACTGTTAAGACGGATTTCTGAACTCTGTCCTGGTGGCGCAGAAGTTCAGAAGGCCAACCTAATTACTTGGAACAGGGTAACCTCTGGACAAGCCAGACCAATCAAGGTAGCGATCGCGGCGGTCAAGACTAGGTCTCAAGAGGGGTGAGGGTGACTGAAAGCCCGCAATGAGCACACAAAGCAAGAGCGCTTACAAACTACTCCAAACAGTTGTTATATCAAAAATATAAACACATTTATTTTAAGGCCTTTAAAACAACGACCGTAGCGAGAAAATCACAATAACACAGTATTACGCCAACACATACCAAATCAACACAATATATATACAAATACACAGTCGCAAGCGTTTAAAGCACGAAATATGTAGTCCACCTGCCAGGGAAGGAAAACAGGCAGTGCGATAACGCTTTAGACTCAGTTCGCCTTTAGAGGCACCTAACTAGATGGAAGTCCGAGCCCTGCGAAGAGTGGAGCCTTGTGCTCAAAGTACCTGCCACGCCGGTGCCAACGGGCAAAAGGGGAAGCTCTTCGGAGGAAGTCAGGCAGTTCGGGTTAGTGCACAGCAGAAGGAGAACATGTTCCGCAACTCAAGCGCAGCCTCCACAGCGGGCAGAAGCAGAGCGCGAGTACGGCCAAAAGGGTGCTCTTTTTACACAGCAGGGAAAAGCAATGGGATACTGCAGGAGGGCGACCAGATCCTAGCTATACTACTCACCGGTCCCCGAAGCAAGCAGACCCAGGCTTCTCCACGATAGTTTCAGCAGCTGGCAGGTTCAGAAGAGCAGGGAACGCTTTGTAGTCGTGTAGAGCAAAAAGACGTCCCAATCGACGAAACCGGCACAGTTTTGTTGCCGCACAGGACAACGGAGCGGCCGTGTGTATTCGAGCCAAATGAACCCTCCTCCCTTCAGACCTGGGGACGCCAAGCGTACGAAGCGTGGGAGAGGGACAAGGACTCGCAATACAACACAACCTGGCGGCGGTTGCAGAGCCAAACTCCTTGGTAAGCTGGTCAGTCAACTGGATGGCCCAGAGACGCTTCCGAAGGCTTACTTGGCAGGAGATGGTTGAAGATGCCGGGAATAGCTGTTCCTGCTATTCCAAAGGTCGAAGCACCAGTACAGGCCTTCTGGTTCGATCAAAGGAGGACAGGGGCTCTCCGGACGACAGCAGTGCAAAGGAGGATTCCTTCAGCGGGTCACCAGCGATTCCTCGGTCCAGCCTCGTAGTTGCAGGATACTTGGCTCCTGTATTCCTTCGTTCGTGAGAACTCAGGAGATCGACATGGTAGTGGTGTTTCTAGCTCCCTCTTATCCACGGTTCCCTTCGCGCCAAAACGGAGGGGAGCCAATGGGAGATCCGCTCATCAACACACATACCATACGTGGACCAATCACGGACCACGGTGGTCCCAGGCATTCACACCACCCCAGACTCTCTGGCACCCAGGATGTGTATTGGGACCAGACATCCCAGCCCACACCCTGGAGGCACGCAAACGACATGTAGAAGCCCGCGAAAGCAACCACGTTTCGCGGGAAAGTACATGCCCAAATAAGGAAGGCCCCGGGTCGTCTGACCTGGGGAAGGTGAAGGGAGCAAGCCGGTCAGTGGACAAGACAAAGGAGCCTCGCGGCCTGGCCATTTTGGGAGCCAGGCCACCATTTTGGGTTCAGGGCAAAAACGTGCTCAGAACGCCAAAAGGAGCTCAAAATAAACAAAGCGATCGCTGCCACCATTCGAGTCCCTGAATGACTTGCACCGATCAAATACCATCCTAAAAGAGTATCTAGGGCCTGTAGAAGGCTAGAGACCCAAGAGAGCTGTAACTTAGCTTACAGTGCCCTCTTGTGTCGTGTTGCACTAAAGCTGCGACACGATAAAAGAAACTACGGGAAACCACGTTCCCCGGTACTGACTGTCTTAAGGGCATGTCAGTTTCCCCGTAAGAAAGGATCGAAAGCCCAGAGAAGTGCGGCAGAAGGCTGTACTTCTCTGGCAAAGTCAACAACAAGGTTAAAAACAATAGCAAAAAGTTTAGGGGTTGCCACATGGAAGGAAAATTCCCTACAATTACGAAATCTTTCCTAACACTCGCCCCTCCCAGACTATGGACAGGGGGAACTAATCCACCCCTGGATGAGTCTCTTGTTCAGGTCGGTTAAACATTCTGGACAACCCATCAGCATTGCTATGTTGGACACCTGGTCTATGCTCAATAGTGAAGTCGAAGCCTTGAAGACTTATGGACCACCTAAGAGATGTCATATCTCAATGCTTTTAATAACAAACCTGAGGCCCTTCCCATAGCATGAGATGTGATATCAAACTCCTTCCAATTCCAATCCTGAGACCCTTCCTGTAGCATGAGATGTGATATCCACATCCTTCACATTCCAAACCTTGAGACCCTTCCTGTGGCATGAGATCTGATATCCGGCACCTTCCCATTCCAATCCGGAGACCATTCCTATAGGATGAGATATTATATCTCAGTCATTCCAATACCAAACCCGAGAACATTCAAATAGCCTGAGATATGACATCTCAATCCTTCCTATTCCAATCCTGAGACCCTTCCTATAGGATGGAAAGTGATATCTCAATGCTTCTAATACCAAACTCAAGGCCCTTCCGATAGTATGAGATTTGATATCTCACTCCTTCCAATACCAAACATGATATCCTTACTATAGAATGAGATTTGATATCTCAATGCTTCTAATACCAAACCCAAGACACTTCTAATAGGATGAGATGTGATACCCAACTCCTTCCCATTCCAAATCGGAGATCCTTCCTGTAGCATGTGATTTGATATCTGACTCCTTGCCATTCCTAACTTGAGATACATCCTTTACCATGAGACGTGATATATCAATGCTTCTAATACCAAACTTGAGACCCTTCCTACACCACGATATGTGATTTCCAACTCCTTCCCATTCCAAACCTGAGACCCTTCCTGTAGCATGAGATATGATATCCAACTCCTTCCCATTCCAACCCTGAGATCCTTCCTATAGCATGAGATGTAATATCCAACTATTTCCCATTCCAATCCTGAGACCCTTCTTATAGCATGAGATGTTATATCCAACTCCTTCCCATTCCAATCCTGAGTCCCTTCCTATAGCATGATATGTCATATCTCAATGCTTCTAATACCAAACCTGAGGCCCTTCCCATAGCATGAGAGGTGAAATCAAACTATTTTTCATTCCAATCCAGAGACCCTTCCTATAGCATGAGATGTGATATCCAAACCCTTCCCATTCCAAGCCTGAGACCCTTCCTATAGCATGAGATGTGATATCCAACTCCATCCCATTCCAAACCAGAGACCCTTCCTGCATCATGAGATGTGATATCCAACTCCTTCCCATTTCAACCCTGAGACCCTTCCTATAGCATGAAATGTGATATGTCAATGCTTCTATTGCCCAACTCGAGACCCTTCCTATAGCATGAGATGTGATATCCAACTCCTTCCCATTCCAATCCTGAGTCCCTTCCTATAGCATGAGATACGATATTTCAATGCTTCTAATACCAGACCTGAGGCCCTTCCCATAGCATGAGATGTTATATCCAACTCCTTCCCATTCCAATCCTGAGTCCCTTCGTATAGCATGAGATGTCATATCTCAATGCTTCTAATACCAAACCTGAGGCCCTTCCCATAGCATGAGAGGTGAAATCAAACTTCTTCTCATTCCAATCCTGAGACCCTTCCAATAGCATGAGATGTTATATCCAACACCTTCCCATTCCAAACCTCAGACCCTTCCTATAGCATGCAATGTGATATCCAACTCCTTCCCATTCCAATCCTGAGTCCCTTACTATAGCATGTGATGTGATATCTCATTGCTTCTAATACCAAACCTCAAGCCCTTCCCATAGCATGAGATGTGATATCCAACTCCTTCCCATTCCAATCCTGAGTCCCTTCCTATAGCAAGAGATGTCATATCTCAATGCTTTTAATAACAAACCTGAGGCCCTTCCCATAGCATGAGATGTGATATCAAATTCCTTCCAATTCCAATCCTGAGACCCTTCCTGTAGCATGAGATTTGATATCCACATCCTTCACATTCCAAACCTTGAGACCCTTCCTGTGGCATGAGATCTGATATCCGGCACCTTCCCATTCCAATCCGGAGACCATTCCTATAGGATGAGATATTATATCTCAGTCATTCCAATACCAAACCCGAGAACATTCACATAGCCTGAGATTTGATATCTCACTCCTTCCAATACCAAACATGATATCCTTACTATAGAATGAGATTTGATATCTCAATGCTTCTAATACCAAACACAAGACACTTCTAATAGGATGAGATGTGATACCCAACTCCTTCCCATTCCAAATCGGAGATCCTTCCTGTAGCATGTGATTTGATATCTGACTCCTTGCCATTCCTATCTTGAGATACATCCTTTACCATGAGACGTGATATATCAATGCTTCTAATACCAAACTTGAGACCCTTCCTACACCACGAGATGTGATATCCAACTCCTTCCCATTCCAAACCTGAGACCCTTCCTGTAGCATGAGATATGATATCCAACTCCTTCCCATTCCAACCCTGAGATCCTTCCAATAGCATGAGATGCAATATCCAACTATTTCCCATTCCAATCCTGAGACCCTTCCTATAGCATGAGATGTGATATCTCAAAGCTTCTAATACCAAACCTGAGACCCTTCCTATAACATGAGATGTGATATCCAACTCCTTCCCATTCCAAACTGAGACCCTTCCTATAGCATGAGATGCGATATCCAACGCCTTCCCATTCCAAACCAGAGACGCGTCCTGTAGGATGAGATGTGAAATCGAACTCCTTCCCATTCCAACCCTGAGATCCTTCCTATAGCATGAGATGTGATATTTCAATGCTTCTATTACCCAACCTCAGACTGTTCCTATAGCATGAGATGTGATATCCAACCTCTTCCCATTCCAAACCTGAGACCCTTCCTATAGCATGATATGTGATATCCAACTCCTTCCCATTCTAATCCTGAGTCCCTTCCCATAGAATGAGATGTGATATCCATCTCCTTCCTATTCCAACCCTGAGACCCCTCCTATAGCATGAAATGTGATACCCAACTCCTTCCCATTCCGAACCTGAGTTCCATCCTATAGCATGAGATGTGATATCTAAATGCTTCTAATGCCAAACCTGAGGCCCTTCCCATAGCATGAGATGTGATATTCAACTCCTTCCCATTCCAATCCTGAGACCCTTCCTGTAGCATGAGATTTGATATCTGACTTCTTGCCATTCCTAACCTGAGTCCCTGCCTGTAGAATGAAATATGATATCCAACTCCTTCCCATTCCAACCTTGAGACCCTTCCTACATCATGAGATGTGATATCTCAATGCTTCTAATACCAAACCTGAGACCCTTCCTATAATATGAGATGTGATATCCAAACCCTTCCCATTCCAAACCGGAGACCCTTCCTATAGCATGAGATGTAATATCCAACTCCATCCCATTCCAAACCAGTGACCCTTCCTGCAGCATGAGATGTGATATCCAACTCCTTTACATTTCAACCCTGAGACCCTTCCTATAGCATGAGATGTGATATCTCAATGCTTCTATTACCCAACCCGAGACCCTCCCTATAGCATGAGATGTGATATCCAACTCCTTCCCATTCCAAACCTGAGACCCTCCCTATAGCATGAGATGTGATATCCAACTCCTTCCCATTCCAAACCAGAGTCCCTGCCTGTAGAATGAAATATGGTATCCAACTCCTTCCCATTCCAACCTTGAGACCCTTCCTACATCATGAGATGTCATATCTCAATGCTTCTAATACCAAACCTGAGGCCCTTCCCATAGCATGAGAGGAGAAATCAAACTCCTTCTCATTCCAATCCTGAGACCCTTCGTATAGCATGATATGTGATATCCAACTCCTTCCCATTCCAAACCTGAGACCCTTCCTATAGGATGCAATGTGATATCCAACTCCTTCCCATTCCAATTCTGAGTCCCTTACTATAGCATGAGATGTGATATTGCAATGCTTCTAATACCAAACCTCAAGCCCTTCCCATAGTATGAGATGTGATATCCAACTATTTCCCATTCCAATCCTGAGTCCCTTCCTATAGCATGAGATGTCATATCTCAATGCTTCTAATACCAAACCTGAGACCCTTCCTATAACATGAGATGTGATATCCAAACCTTTCCCATTCCAAACCTGAGACCCTTCCTATAGCATGAGATGTGATATCAAACTCCATCCCATTCCAAACAAGAGACCCTTCCTGCAGCATGAGATGTGATATCCAACTCCTTCCCATTTCAACCCTGAGACCCTTCCTATAGCATGAGATGTGATATCTCAATGCTTCTATTACCCAACCCGAGACCCTTCCTATAGCATGAGATGTGATATCCAACTCCTTCCCATTCCAATCCTGAGTGCCTTCCTATAGCATGAGATATGATATTTCAATGCTTCTAATACCAAACCTGAGGCCCTTCCCATAGCATGAAATGTTATATCCAACTCCTTCCCATTCCAATCCTGAGTCCCTTCCTATAGCATGAGATGTCATATCTCAATGCTTCTAATACCAAACCCGAGGCCCTTCCCATAGCATGAGAGGTGAAATCAAACTCCTTCTCATTCCAATCCTGAGACCCTTCCCATAACATGAAATGTTATATCCAACTCCTTCCCATTCCAATCCTGAGTCCCTTCCTATAGCATGAGATGTCATATCTCAATGCTTTTAATAACAATCCTGAGGCCCTTCCCATAGCATGAGAGGTGAAATCAAACTCCTTCTCATTCCAATCCTGAGACACTTCCTATAGCATGAGATGTGATATCCAACTCCTTCCCATTCCAAACCTTCCTATAGCATGCAATGTGATATCCAACTCCTTCCCATTTCAACCCTGAGACCCTTCCTATAGCATGAGATGTGATATCTCAATGCTTCCATTACCCATCCAGAGACCCTTCCTATAGCATGAGATGTGATATGCAACTCCTTCCCGTTCCATTCCTGAGTCCCTGCCTATAGCATGAGATATGATATTTCAATGCTTCTAATACCAAACCTGAGTCCCTTCCCATAGCATGAGATGTTATATCCAACTCCTTCCCATTCCAATCCAGAGTCCCTTCCTATAGCATGAGATGTCATATCTCAATCCTTCTAATACCAAACCTGAGGCCCTTCCCATAGCATGAGAGGTGAAATCAAACTATTTCTCATTCCAATCCAGAGACCCTTCCTATAGCATGAGATGTGATATCCAAACCCTTCCTATTCCAAACCTGAGACCCTTCCTATAGCATGAGATGTGATATTCAACTCCATCCCATTCCAAACCAGAGACCCTTCCTGCATCATGAGATATGATATCCAACTCCTTCCCATTTCAACCCTGAGACCCTTCCTACAGCATGAAATGTGATATCTCAATGCTCCTATTACCCAACCCGAGATCCTTCCCATAGCATGAGATGTTATATCCAACTCCTTCCCATTCCAATCATGAGTCCCTTCCTATAACATGAGATATGATATTTCAATGCTTCTAATACCAGACCTGAGGCCCTTCCCATAGCATGAGATGTTATATCCAACTCCTTCCCATTCCAATCCGGAGTGCCTTCCTATAGCATGAGATGTCATATCTCAATGCTTCTAAAACCAAACCTGAGGCCCTTCCCATAGCATGAGAGGTGAAATCAAACTCCTTCCCATTCCAAACCTGAGACCCTTTCTATAGCATGCAATGTGATATCCAACTCCTGAGTCCCTTACTATAGCATGAGATATGATATCTCCTTGCTTCTAATACCAAACCTCAAGCCCTTGCCATAGCATGAGATGTGATATCCAACTCTTCGCATTCCAATCCTGAGTCCCTTCCTATAGCAAGAGATGTCATATCTCAATGCTTTTAATATCAAACCTGAGGCCCTTCCCATAGCATGAGATGTGATATCAAACTCCTTCCAATTCCAATCCTGAGACCCTTCCTGTAGCATGAGATGTGATATCCACATCCTTCACATTCTAAACCTTGAGACCCTACCTGTGGCATGAGATCTGATATCCGGCACCTTCCCATTCCAATCCGGAGACCATTCCTATAGGATGAGATATTATATCTCAGTCTTTCCAATACCAAACCCGAGAACATTCACATAGCCTGAGATATGACATCTCAATCCTTCCTATTCCAATCCTGAGACCTTTCCTATAGGATGGAATGGGATATCTCAATGCTTCTAATACCAATCTCAAGGCCCTTCCAATAGTATGAGATTTCATATCTCACTCTTTCCAATACTGTTAAGACGGATTTCTGAACTCTGTCCTGGTGGCGCAGAAGTTCAGAAGGCCAACCTAATTACTTGGAACAGGGTAACCTCTGGACAAGCCAGACCAATCAAGGTAGCGATCGCGGCGGTCAAGACTAGGTCTCAAGAGGGGTGAGGGTGACTGAAAGCCCGCAATGAGCACACAAAGCAAGAGCGCTTACAAACTACTCCAAACAGTTGTTATATCAAAAATATAAACACATTTATTTTAAGGCCTTTAAAACAACGACCGTAGCGAGAAAATCACAATAACACAGTATTACGCCAACACATACCAAATCAACACAATATATATACAAATACACAGTCGCAAGCGTTTAAAGCACGAAATATGTAGTCCACCTGCCAGGGAAGGAAAACAGGCAGTGCGATAACGCTTTAGACTCAGTTCGCCTTTAGAGGCACCTAACTAGATGGAAGTCCGAGCCCTGCGAAGAGTGGAGCCTTGTGCTCAAAGTACCTGCCACGCCGGTGCCAACGGGCAAAAGGGGAAGCTCTTCGGAGGAAGTCAGGCAGTTCGGGTTAGTGCACAGCAGAAGGAGAACATGTTCCGCAACTCAAGCGCAGCCTCCACAGCGGGCAGAAGCAGAGCGCGAGTACGGCCAAAAGGGTGCTCTTTTTACACAGCAGGGAAAAGCAATGGGATACTGCAGGAGGGCGACCAGATCCTAGCTATACTACTCACCGGTCCCCGAAGCAAGCAGACCCAGGCTTCTCCACGATAGTTTCAGCAGCTGGCAGATTCAGAAGAGCAGGGAACGCTTTGTAGTCGTGTAGAGCAAAAAGACGTCCCAATCGACGAAACCGGCACAGTTTTGTTGCCGCACAGGACAACGGAGCGGCCGTGTGTATTCGAGCCAAATGAACCCTCCTCCCTTCAGACCTGGGGACGCCAAGCGTACGAAGCGTGGGAGAGGGACAAGGACTCGCAATACAACACAACCTGGCGGCGGTTGCAGAGCCAAACTCCTTGGTAAGCTGGTCAGTCAACTGGATGGCCCAGAGACGCTTCCGAAGGCTTACTTGGCAGGAGATGGTTGAAGATGCCGGGAATAGCTGTTCCTGCTATTCCAAAGGTTGAAGCACCAGTACAGGCCTTCTGGTTCGATCAAAGGAGGACAGGGGCTCTCCGGACGACAGCAGTGCAAAGGAGGATTCCTTCAGCGGGTCACCAGCGATTCCTCGGTCCAGCCTCGTAGTTGCAGGATACTTGGCTCCTGTATTCCTTCGTTCGTGAGAACTCAGGAGATCGACATGGTAGTGGTGTTTCTAGCTCCCTCTTATCCACGGTTCCCTTCGCGCCAAAACGGAGGGGAGCCAATGGGAGATCCGCTCATCAACACACATACCATACGTGGACCAATCACGGACCACGGTGGTCCCAGGCATTCACACCACCCCAGACTCTCTGGCACCCAGGATGTGTATTGGGACCAGACATCCCAGCCCACACCCTGGAGGCACGCAAACGACATGTAGAAGCCCGCGAAAGCAACCACGTTTCGCGGGAAAGTACATGCCCAAATAAGGAAGGCCCCGGGTCGTCTGACCTGGGGAAGGTGAAGGGAGCAAGCCGGTCAGTGAACAAGACAAAGGAGCCTCGCGGCCTGGCCATTTTGGGAGCCAGGCCACCATTTTGGGTTCAGGGCAAAAACGTGCTCAGAACGCCAAAAGGAGCTCAAAATAAACAAAGCGATCGCTGCCACCATTCGAGTCCCTGAATGACTTGCACCGATCAAATACCATCCTAAAAGAGTATCTAGGGCCTGTAGAAGGCTAGAGACCCAAGAGAGCTGTAACTTAGCTTACAGTGCCCTCTTGTGTCGTGTTGCACTAAAGCTGCGACACGATAAAAGAAACTACGGGAAACCACGTTCCCCGGTACTGACTGTCTTAAGGGCATGTCAGTTTCCCCGTAAGAAAGGAGCGAAAGCCCAGAGAAGTGCGGCAGAAGGCTGTACTTCTCTGGCAAAGTCAACAACAAGGTTAAAAACAATAGCAAAAAGTTTAGGGGTTGCCACATGGAAGGAAAATTCCCTACAATTACGAAATCTTTCCTAACACTCGCCCCTCCCAGACTATGGACAGGGGGAACTAATCCACCCCTGGATGAGTCTCTTGTTCAGGTCGGTTAAACATTCTGGACAACCCATCAGCATTGCTATGTTGGACACCTGGTCTATGCTCAATAGTGAAGTCGAAGCCTTGAAGACTTATGGACCACCTAAGCAACTTTGGATTCTCCCCCTTCATGTTCATTAGCCACTTTAACGGCTTATGGTCAGTCTGCACAGTGAAGTGGGTCCCATAGAGGTAGGGCCTCAGCTTCCTTAGGGCCCACACAACAGAGAAACATTCTTTCTCTACCGTGGACCATCTGAGCTCTCTGTCCTTAAGCTGGCGACTAATAAAACCGATAGGGTGTTCCTTACCCTTCTCATCTACTTGTGATAGTACAGCTCCTATCCCAGTGTCAGAGGCATCCGTCTGCACGATAAAAGGTCTTTGATAATCAGGGGCCCTAAGCACAGGGGCCTGGCACAAGGAGTCTTTTAAGCCATTGAAGGCCTTCTCACACTCGTCGGTCCAAGTTACCTTCTTGGGTTTCTTCGGAGTTGTGAGGGCAGTCAGAGGAGCAGCTATGGTGCCATAGTCTGCCACAAAAGTGCGGTAAAACCCCGTGAGTACTAAGAAGGCTCTCACTTGGGTTTGCGTAGTGGGGGTAGGCCAGTCTTGTACTGCTTGTACCTGACTGAGTAGAGGCTGTCTCCTCCCTCCACCTACTTCATGTCCAAGGTAAACCACTGAGCCTTGTCCATTTTGGTGAGGGGCCACTCGGGCACCCTCAAAAGAGCTATCTGAAGGACTGTTTTTGAACAGGTCGGGGAGAGGTTCAGACTCCTCTTCCTCAACGTCTGAAGCCAATAGCAGTGCTGCGATTTCGCCGCTTGGGACGAAAGCCTTCAGCCTATTCACGGGAAGCACTTTTGGAGCCTGTCCAGGCCTTCCAAGGTCCACTGAATAGTTAACCTCACCCAGGGGCTCCACCACTGGGTAAGGGCCTGACCATTTGTCCTGTAAAGCTCGAGGCCTTATGAGATTCATGATCAGGACTTGCTGACCAAGTGTAAAGTTGATGAGGGAAGCTTTCTGGTCGTACCAATGTTTCACCAGTGCTTGCCCTGCCTTCAATTTATCACTGGCCAAGCCCATCAGAAGTACCATCCGTTTTCTGAGCCCTAGCACATAATCAACTACATTGGTAGTAACAGGGGGAGTGGGCATCTCCCATCCCTCTTTGACGATGGCTAAGGGTCCCCGTACGGGATGACCGAACAGAAGTTCGAAGGGGCTGAAGCCAACACCCTCCTGTGGTACCTCTCTGTAGGCAAACAGTAAGCATGAAGCAAGAACATCCCATTTTCTTCTCTGAGGCTCCTCCAGAGCCCCAATCATGCTCTTTAACGTCCTGTTGAAACGCCCCCCAAGACCATCGGTCTGGGGGCGGTATGCAGAAGAGAACCTGTAGGTGACCCCACATTCTTTCCACATAGCCTGCCTATACTTCGACATAAAGTTGCTGCCATGATCCGACACAACTTCTTTAGGGAAGCCAACCCTAGTAAACATGCCGAGTAAAGCTTCTGCAACTGGCTTGGCAGTTACAGTTGTAAATGGGACGGCCTCAGGATACCTGGTTGCATGGTCGACCAGCACCAGGATAAACCTATTGCCTGAGGATGTTTGCGGGTCAAGGGGACCAACCATGTCGATCCCTACCCTTTCAAATGGTACCCCCACAACTGGGAGCGGTACCAACGGAGCTTGGATTGTCGCGCCAACCTTACCAGACAACTGGCAGGCGGCACAACTCCTGCAGTGACTTTCTACTTGCTCCCCCATCTTGGGCCAGTAGAAGTGCATGGATAACCTTTGCTTGGTCCTCCTCATACCAAGGTGACCAGCAAGGGGAACGACATGCGCCAACTGCAGGAGGAAGGGCCTAACAGCAAGGGAAACCACCAACCTCCTATGGTCTCCTTCTGTAGACTCTGTGGGCTCACTATCCAGGAGTCCACCTTCCTGGTAAATCCTTTGCAACCCAGGAGGTTCACCCTCAAGCTGGGAGCAGGCCTGTCTCCTTAGGCCTTCCAGAGATGGGCACTCACGTTGGCCTTTACTGAATTCGTCCCTATCAGGACCTCCTTCAACTAACAAGTCTTTTAGTTCAGGATGATCGTTGGGGTCGAATACTTCAGGCATCGCCACCTCCTCGTCAGGCCCGGGCGATTGACCAACTTCCTCCACCGCAGTGGTAGGCGAGCTCGGGGGAATATTCTCTTTCCCCCGTCTTGACTTGTAGACTCCTTTCGCCTTGGATTTCCCCTTCGGCTGGGGCGGCGTATTGGACTTGGCCAATGCTGCCCGTGCTTGAGACCGTGTGTAGGGTCTTTCGGCAGTGTCTCCTACGAGCCCTAAAGCTCTGAGATCATTGCCCAACAAGACCTTTCCCGGGACGTTTCTCTGAATGCTCACTGGAATCCTGACTGCTGTACCATTTAAAGTAAGATTAACAGGGATCACGGGAAACATACGGAGGGGGCCGTCAGCCAACTTAGTGGGCATCAGAGTAGCTCTGGCAACTTCCTCTGAGTCTACCAAGGTAGAATCCACTACAGTTCGACTGCACCCACTATCCCTAAGAGCTGGAGTATCCACTCCATTGATCAGCACACTGTCTTTAAAGTAGTGCTTGGTATTATCCGGAATCCTAGCATAAGCCTCTGCGACTTTAGGCTCCCAGGAACCCAGGGACACTAAAACTACCTCAGCCTCTATCCCGCTGGGAAATGAGTCTGAGGAGAAGGATGCTCCTGTAATCTCTTCTTCCTCGTAGGAGGAGAAGGCCAGATTAGCGGAGTGGACCCCCAAAGGTCTAACCTTACAACGGGGATCCCCCTTCACATGGTCAGTTGCTCCACAAGAAAAACAAGCCCCAGTGGGTCTGTTTACGTAGGGAGGCTTATTGTAACCAGAGTTCTGTTTTGGAGGCGGACCTCCACTACCCTGTGAGTTCTCTTGTGTCTTACCCTTGTTTTTCTTTTTGTGGCCCTTATGGGAAGAAGATTTAGCAGATTCCCCACCCTCCATATCTTTGGACTTTTTCCCTTCCTCCTGCTTACCAGGATGAGTTTTGTCCTTATGGGACACTCGATGTGACACCCATAAGTCTGCTGCAATGGCCAGCTTCTTAGGATCTATCTCCTTAGAATCGGACAAATGCTGCTTAAGCTCCGGGGAAGAAGAAGCAAAAATGTGTTCCAGCATGACCAGATTGATCATGCCTTCGAAGGTAGAAACCTTATAACCTTCGACCCAGCCAGTTAAGTTTTTCAAAGATTCAGCGACATAAGATACCCAAGTACCACCTTCCTTTTTCTTATACTCTCGAAAACGCTTTAAATATTGGGCCGGAGTCTTCCCAAACTTTAAAATGAGAGTCTGCTTTAACATTGCGAAATCAGCCCGCTCAGCCTTCGACATTTCCATAATGGCACTACAGCCAGAATGGGGCAGTCTACTGAGCAACCACGCAATCTTATCAGCATTATCAACTTCCTGGACCTCGCATGCATACTCAAACGCATTCAGCCAGTCCATAATGTCATTCCTCTCTTCATACACACTGAGCAGATCTTTTGGAAACCGTGGATGAGAGGAAGCCCCAGACCCATGTCTAGGACCCTTGGATCCATTTGCAACCTGAAGCTTGGCCAGTTCCAACTGGTGATCCCTGTCTTTCTGTTTTTCTGCCTGTTCGATTTTTAGTTTGGCTATGCTGAATTCAAGCTCCTGCTGCCTAAACCGCAGCTCTTGCTTCTTGAATTCAAGCATAGCCTCCCCATCAGCACTGGCAGAGGAAACATTAGACATTACATCCTCCCTGTCCTCGTGGTCGCGATGGATCAGTGCAGCGGCAGAACCGTCGGTTCTGCCAGTGAGAGCAGCCCCACCACCTTCTGCACTGTCCTCGGAAGTTATAGCGTCAAGCTGCGCTTCTTGCCACGCCACGATTCTCTGGATCATTTCCAATTTTGTGCCTTGAGAGGAAACACCTCTCTCTGCACACATCTTTTTCAGCGTTTCTGATTTGGAAGCATTTAAAGTTAACAACGTATTTGTTTCCATACTGTTTGATAGGACTATGGCCTTTTTAAAGTTATATTACAACAATTCACTACGTGTACTGTTTGGAATAACCTGAAATGCCTTAGTTCGAGCGCAACACTGGATACCTTCAGTCGTATCCCACCGCTGCCACCAATTTGTTAAGACGGATTTCTGAACTCTGTCCTGGTGGCGGAGAAGTTCAGAAGGCCAACCTAATTACTTGGAACAGGGTAACCTCTGGACAAGCCAGACCAATCAAGGTAGCGATCGCGGCGGTCAAGACTAGGTCTCAAGAGGGGTGAGGGTGACTGAAAGCCCGCAATGAGCACACAAAGCAAGAGCCCTTACAAACTACTCCAAACAGTTGTTATATCAAAAATATAAACACATTTATTTTAAGGCCTTTAAAACAACGACCGTAGCGAGAAAATCACAATAACACAGTATTACGCCAACACATACCAAATCAACACAATATATATACAAATACACAGTCGCAAGCGTTTAAAGCACGAAATATGTAGTCCACCTGCCAGGGAAGGAAAACAGGCAGTGCGATAACGCTTTAGACTCAGTTCGCCTTTAGAGGCACCTAACTAGATGGAAGTCCGAGCCCTGCGAAGAGTGGAGCCTTGTGCTCAAAGTACCTGCCACGCCGGTGCCAACGGGCAAAAGGGGAAGCTCTTCGGAGGAAGTCAGGCAGTTTGGGTTAGTGCACAGCAGAAGGAGAACAGGTTCCGCAACTCAAGCGCAGCCTCCACAGCGGGCAGAAGCAGAGCGCGAGTACGGCCAAAACGCCAAAAGGAGCTCAAAATAAACAAAGCGATCGCTGCCACCATTCGAGTCCCTGAATGACTTGCACCGATCAAATACCATCCTAAAAGAGTATCTAGGGCCTGTAGAAGGCTAGAGACCCAAGAGAGCTGTAACTTAGCTTACAGTGCCCTCTTGTGTCGTGTTGCACTACGGGAAACCACGTTCCCCGGTACTGACTGTCTTAAGGGCATGTCAGTTTCCCCGTAAGAAAGGAGCGAAAGCCCAGAGAAGTGCGGCAGAAGGCTGTACTTCTCTGGCAAAGTCAACAACAAGGTTAAAAACAATAGCAAAAAGTTTAGGGGTTGCCACATGGAAGGAAAATTCCCTACAATTACGAAATCTTTCCTAACAAATACCAAACATGAGATCCTTACTATAGGATGAGATTTGATATCTCAATGCTTCTAATACCAAACCCAAAACACTTCCACTAGGATGAGATGTGATACCCAACTCCTTCCAATTCCAAATCTGAGATCCTTCCTGTAGCATGAGATTTGATATCTGACTCCTTGCCATTCTTAACTTGAGATACATCCTTTACCATGAGACGTGATATATCAATGCTTCTAATACCAAACCTGAGACCCTTCCTACACCACGAGATGTGATATCCAACTCCTTCCCATTCCAAACCTGAGACCCTTCCTGTAGCATGAGATATGATATCCAACTCCTTCCCATTCCAACCCCGAGACCGTTCCTATAGCATGAGATGTAATATCCAACTCTTTCCCATTCCAATCCTGAGACCTTTCCTATAGCATGAGATGTGATATCTCAATGCTTCTAATACCAAACCTGAGATCCTTCCATGAGATGTGATATCCAACTCCTTCCCATTCCAAACCTGAGACCCTTCATATAGCATGAGATGCAATATCCAACTCCTTCCCATTCCAAACCAGAGACGCTTCCTGTAGCATGAGATGTGAAATCGAACTCCTTCCCATTCCAACCCTGAGATCCTTCCTATAGCATGAGATGTGATATTTCAATGCTTCTATTACCCAACCTCAGACCGTTCCTATAGCATGAGATGTGATATCCAACCCCTTCCCATTCCAAACCTGAGACCCTTCCTATAGCATGAGATGTGATATCCAACTCCTTCCCATTTCAATCCTGAGTCCCTTCCCATAGAATGAGATGTGATATCCAATTCCTTCCCATTCCAAACCTGAGACCGTTCATATAGCATGAGATGTGATATCCAACTCCATCCTATTCCAATCCTGAGTCCCTTCCTATTACATGAGATGTGATATCCAACTACTTCCCATTCCAAACCCGAGGCCCTTTCTGTAGCATGAGATGTGATATCTGGCACCTTCCCATTCCAAACCTGAGATGCATCCTGCAGCATGAGATGTGATATCCAACTCCTTCCCATTCCAATCCTAAGACCCTTCCTATAGGATGAGACGTGATATCTCACTCCTTCCAATACCAAACCTGAGACCCTTCCTATAGCCTGAGTTTGGAAATCTCACTCCTTCTTATTCCAATCCTCAGTCTCTTCCTATAGGATGGGATGTGATATCCAACTCCTTCCCATTCCAATCATGAGACCCTTCCTATAGGATGGGGTGTGATATCCAAATACTTCCAATACCAAATATGAGACCTTTCCAATAGGATGAGATCTATTATCTCACTCCTTCCAATATCAAACTCGAAACCCTTCCTATAGGATGAGATGTGATGTGTCAATGCTTCTAATACTAAACCCAAGACGATTCCAATAGGATGAGATTTGATATCTCACTCCTTCCAATACCAAACCTCAAACCCTTCCTATAGGATGGGATTTGACATCTCAATGCTTCTAATATTAAACCCGAGACAATCCAACATCTTCCCATTCAAATCCTGAGACACTTCCCATAGTATGAGATGTGATAAACAACTCCTTCCATTTCCAAACCTAAGACCCTTCCTATATCATCAGATGTGGTATCCAACTCCTTCCAATTACAAACCTGAGTTCCTACCTGTAGCATGAGATTTGATATCTGACTCCTTGCCATTAATAACATGAGATACATCCTGTACCATGAGATGTGATATCTCAATGCGTCTAATAATAAACCTGAGACCCTTCCTATAACATGAGATGTGATATCCAACTCCTTCCCATTCCAATCCTGAGACCCTTCCTGTAGCAAGAGACGTGATATCCATGTTCTTCCCATTCCGAACCTGAGACCCTTACTGTGGCATGAGATATGATATCCAACTCCTTCCCATTCCAAACTTGAGACCCTTTCTATGTCATAAGATGTGATATCCAACTCCTTCCCATTCCAATCCTGAGACCCTTCCTGTAGCATGAGATGTGATAGCCACCGCCTTACCATTCCAAACCTGAGACTCTTCCTGTGGCATGAGATGTGATATCTGGCACCTTCCCATTCCAATCCGGAGACCCTTACTATGGGATGGGATGTGATATCTAAATCCTTCCAATACCAAACCTGAGACCCTTACAATAGGATGAGATTTGTTATCTCAATTCTTCCAATACCAAACTCGAGAACCTTCCTACAGGATGAGATGTGATATCTCAATGCTTCTAATACCAAACCCAAGACACTTCCAATAGGATGAGATGTGATATCCAACTCCTTCCCATTCCAAATCTGAGATCCTACATGTAGCATGAGATTTGATATCTGACTCCTTGCTATTCGTAACCTGAGATACACCCTGTAACATGAGATGTCATATACCAATGCTTCTAATACCAAACCTGAGACCCTTCCTAAATCACGAGATGTGATATCCAAATCCTTCCCATTCCAACCAGAGACCCTTCCTGTGGCATGACATGTGATATCCAACTCCTTCCCATTCCAAACCCGAGACCCTTCCTATAGAATGACATGATATCCAACTCCTTCCCATTCCGATCCTGTGTCCCTTCCTATAGCATGAGATGTGATATCTCAATGCTTCTAATACCAAACCGGAGGCCCTTCCCATAGCATGAGATGTGATATTCAACTCCTTCCCATTCCAATCCTGAGACCCTTCCTATAGCAAGAGATGTGATATCCAACTCCTTCTCATTCCAATCATGAGTACCTTCCCATAGGATGGGATGTGATATCTAAATCCTTCAAATGCCAAACTCGAGACCCTTCCTATAGGATGAGATGTGATATCTCAATGCTTCTAATACCAGACGCAAGACACTTCAAATAGGATGAGATGTGATATCCAACTCCTTCCCATTCCAAACCTGCGATCCTACCTGTAGCATGAGATTTGATATCTGACTCCTTGCCATTCCTAACCTGAGATACATCGGGCCTCATTCCGAGTACGGCGCTAACCAATGGCGCTATTAACGACTTTGTTGACGCCGTACCCGGACCGGCAGCGCCTTGGTGGATGGCGGAATTACCGCCCCATTCCAAGGTCGGCGGGGCGGTAATTCCCCATTCACCAAGGCTCTTCCCCATTCCCAAATGAGCCCCCATAGGGCTCAATGGGAATGGGGAAGATGCAAATAACGGTGACCGTTCATTACGGTCATCGTTATTGGCTTGGAGGCCCCTTTGCGCCCTCGACTTTAACACCTGCCTAAAGCAGGCATTAAGGGCGAGGGCGCAAAGGGAACTCGGAGTATGGCGGTAAGGGATTACCGCCACCGGTCTCGTTACCGGTGGCCGCTATCCCTTACCGCCATACTCGGAATGAGGCCCATCCTGTACCATGAGATGTGATATTTCAATGCTTCTAATACCAATCCTGAGACCCTTCCTATTCCACGAGATGTGAACTCCAACTCCTTCCCATTCCAAACCTGAAACTCTTCCTATATCATGAGATGTAATATCCAAAATCCTTCCCATTCCAAACCAGAGACCCTTCCTGTAGCATGAGATATGATATCCAACACCTTCCCATTCCAACCCTGAGACCCTTCCTATGGCACGAGATGTGATATCCAACTTCTTCCCATTCCAATCCTGGTTCCCTTCCTATAGCATGAGATGTGATATCTCAATTATTCTAATACCAAACCTGAGGCCCTTCCCATAGCATTAGATGTGATATCCAACTCCTTCCCATTCCAAACCAGAGACCCTTCCTGTAGCATGAGATGAGATATCCAACTCCTTCCCATTACCACCCTGAGACCCTTCCTATAGAATGAGATGTGATATCCAACTCCTTCCCATTACGATCCTGTGTCCCTTCCTATAGCATGAGATGTGATATCTCAATGCTTCTAATACCAAACCTAAGACCCTTCCTATTACATTTGATGTGATATCGAACTCCTCCTCATTCCAAACCTGAAACCCTTCCTATAGCATGAGATGTGATATCCAACTCCTTCCCATTCCAAATCAGAGACCCTTCCCGTAGCATGAGATGTGATATCCAACTCCATCCTATTCCAACCCGAAACCCTTCCTATAGAATGAGATGTGATATCCAACTCCTTCCCATTCCGATCCTGTGTCCCTTCCTATAGCATGAGATGTGATATCTCAATGCTTCTAATACCAAACCTGAGGCAATTCCCATAGCATGAGATCTGATATTCAACGCCTTCCCATTCCAATCCTGAGACCCTTCCTATAGCAAGAGATGTGATATCAAACTCTTTCCCATTCCAATCATGAGAACCTTCCTATACGATGGAATGTGATATTAAAATGCTTCTAATACCAAACCGAAGGCCCTTCCAATAGGATGAGATTTGATATCTCACTCCTTCCAATACCAAACCTGAGTCCCTTCCTAAAGGATGAGATGTGATATCTCTATGCTTCTAATACCAAACCAGAGACACTGCCAATAGGATGAGATGTGATATCCAACTCCTTCCCATTCCAATCCTGAGACTCTTCCTATAGCATGAGATGTGATATCCAACTCCTTCTGTTTCCAAACTTAAGTCCCTTCCTTTAGCATGAGATGTGATATCCAACTCCTTCTCAATCTGAACCTGAGACCCTTCCTGTAGCATGAGATGTGATATCTCAATGCTTCTAATACCAAACCCAAGACCCTTCCAACAGCATGAGATTTGATATCTCACTCCTTCCAAACCAAACCTGAGACGCTTCCTATAGGATGGGATGTGATAGCTCAATGCTTCTAATACCAAACCCGAGACACTTCCAACAGGATGAGATGTGATATACAACTCCTTCCCATTCTAATCCTGAGACCATTCTTATAGCATGAGATGTGATATTGAACTCCTTCCCATTCCAATCCTTAGGCCCTTCTTGTAACATGATATGTGATATCCAACTCCTTCCCATTCCAATCCTGAGACCCTTCCTATAGGATAAAATGTGATATCTCACTCCTTCCAATATCAAAACCAAGACCATTCCTAAAGCCTGAAAGTTCCTATCTCGACCCTTCGAATACCAAACCCAAGACCCTTTCAATAGGATGGGATTTGTTATCTCACTCCTTCCTATACCAAACCTGAGACCTTTCCTATAGGATAAGATGTGATATCTCAATCCTTCTAATACCAAACCTGAGACACTTCCTATAAGGTGAGATTTGATGTCTCACTCCTTCCAATACCAACCCGAGACACAATCTATAGGATGAGATGTGATATCTCAATTCTTCCAATACCAAAAATGAGACCCTTACTATAGCATGAGATGTGATTTCCAACACCATCCCATTCTAAACCTGAGACCCTTTCGGTATCATGAGATGTGATATCCCACTCCTTTCCATTCCAAACCAGAGACCCCTCGTGTAGCATGAGATGTGCTATCCAACTCCTTCCTGTTCCAACCCTGAGACCCTTCCTATTGCATGGGATGTGATATGTCAGTACTTCTAATACCAAACCAGAGACGCTTACTATAGCATGAGATGTGCTATCTCAATGCTTCTAATACCAAACCGGAGACCCTTCCTATAGTATGAGATGTGATATCCAACTCCTTCCCATTCCAAACACGAGACCCTTTCTATGTCATGAGATGTGATATCCAACTCCTTCCCATTCCAAACCTGAGACCCTTCCTGTGGCATGAGATGTGATATCCAACTCTTTCCCATTCCAAACCTGAGACCCTTCCTGTAGCATGAGATGTGATATCCACCTCCTTCCCATTCCAAACCTGAGACCGTTCCTGTGACATGAGTTGTGATATCCAGCACCTTCCCATTCCAATCCAGAGACCCTTCCTATAGGATGAGATATGATATCTCACTCATTCCAATACCAAACCCGAGAACATTAACATAGCCTGAGATATGAAATCTCAATCCTTCCTATTCCAATCCTGAGACCCTTCCTATTGGATGCAATGTGATATCCAACTCCTTCCCATTCCAATCATGAGACACTTCCTATAGGATGGGATGTGATATCTAAATCCTTCCAATACCAAACCTGGTACCCTACAATAGGATGAGATTTGTTGTCTCACTTCTTCCAATACCAAACTCGAGACCCTAACTATAGGATGAGATGTGATATCTCAATTCTTCTAATACCAACCCAAGACACTTCAAAGAGGATGAGATGTGATATCCAACTCCTTCCCATTCCAAACCTGAGATCCTACCTGTAGCATGAGATTTGATATCTGACTCCTTGCCATTCCTAACTTGAGATACATCCTGTTCCATGAGATGTGATATCTCAATGCTTCTAATACCAAACTGTTAGGAAAGATTTCTTAATTGTGGATAATTTTCCTTCCATGTGGCAACCCCTAAACTTTTTGCTGTTTTTTTTACCATGATCTAGACTTTGCCAGAGAAGTGCATCCTTCTGCCGCACTCCTCTGGGCTTTCGCTCCATTCTTACGGGGAAACTGACATGCCCTTAAGACAGTCAGTACCGGGAAACGCTAGTTTCCGTATTTTCTTTATCATGTTGCAGCTTTCGTGCAACATGACACAAGAGGGCACTGTAAGCTAAGTTACTGCTCTCTTGGGTCTCTAGTCTTCTACAGGCCCTAGATACTCTGTTTGGATTGTAAATGATCGGTGCAAGTGAATCACGGACGGGAATGATGGCAGCGATCGTTTCTTGTGTTTTTGAGCCCCTTTTGGCGTTTTAAGCGCGCTTCTCGCGCTTAACCCAAAATGGTGGCCTGGCTCCCAAAATGGCCAGACCACGAGGCTCCTTTGTCCTGTCTGCTGACCGTCTTGCCCCCTTCACCTTCCCCAGGTCGAGCCGACCCGGGGCCTTCTTTATTTGGGCATGTACTTTCCCGCGAAACACAGATGCTTTCGCTGGCTTCTACAGGCCTTGTGTGTGCCTCCAGGATGTGGGCTGGGATGTCTGGTCCCAATACACATCCTGGGTGCCAGAGAGTCTAGTGTGGTGTGAATGCCTGGGACCACCGTGGTCCGTGATAGGCCCACGTATGGTGTGAGTGTTTGATGAGCGGATCTCCCATTGGGTCCCCTCCGTTTTGGCGCGAAGGGAACCGTGGATAAGAGGGGGCTGGAAACGCCACTACCATGTCGATCTCCTGAGTTCTCACGAACAAAGGAATACAGGAGTCAAGTATCCTGCAACCACAAGGCTGAACCGAGGAATCGCTGGTGACCCGCTGAAGGACTGCTCCTCTGCACTGCTGTCGCTTTGTGTAACCCTTTCTACCTCTGATCGAACCAGAAAGCCTGTACTGGTACTTCGACCCTTGGAATAGCGGGGACAGCTATTCTCAGCATCTTCACCATCTCCTGCACGTAAGCCTTCGGAAGTGTCTCTGGGCCATCCAGCAGACTGACCAGTCTACCCAGGAGTCTTGCTCTGTAACCGCCGCCAGGTTGTGTTGTATTTCGAGTCCTTGTCACTCTCACATGATTCGTACACTTGGCATTCCCAGGTCTGAAGCGAGTAGTGTACATTTGGCTGAGATACACACAGCCGCTCCGTTGCCCTGCTGTGGTAACAAACTGTGCGGGTTCACTTCGTTTGGAACATCTTTAACTCAACTCTGCTGCTGCAGAATCTACACGATGACGAGACGTCCCCTGCTCCCCTGAAGCTGCCAGCACTGAAAATGACGCGGAGAAGCCTGGGTCTGCTTGCATCGGGGACCGGTGAGTAGCATAGCTAGGAACTGGTCGCCCTCCTGCAGGAGCCCATAGCTTTTCCCCGCTGTGTCAAACAGCACGCCTTTCCGTACTCGCGCTCTGCTTCTGCCCACAGTGGAGGCTGCGCTTGAGTCACGGAACTCTGTTCATCTTCTTTTGTGCACCGAACTGAACTGCCTGATTCCCTCGAAGAGACTCCCCTTTTTGCCCGTTGGCACCAGCGTGTGCAGGTACTTTTGAGCACAAGGCTCCACTTTTCGTAGGGCTTGGACTTCCTTTTAGTTAGGTGCCTCTGAAGGCGGACTGGGTCTAATCATTATTTCGCACTGCCTGTTTTCCTCCCCTTCTAGGTGGACTACACATTTCGTTCATCTAACGCTTTAGACTCGTTTGTATTTGTATATATATATTGTATTGGTTTGGTATGTGTTGGTTTACTAGAGTTTTATTGTGATTTCTCGCTACGGTCATTGTTGCAAAGGCCTTGGAATAAATGTGTATATATTTTTAATATAACACCTGTTTGGAGTAATTTGTAAGTGTCCTTTCTTTGTGTGCTCATTGCGGGCTTTCAGTCACCTTCACCCCTCTTGAGACCTAGTCTTGACCGCCGCAATCGCTTCCCTGACTGGTCTGGCTTGTCCAGAGGTTACCTTGTTCCAAGTAATTAGGTTGGCCTTCTGAACCTCTGCGCCTCCAGGACAGAGTTCAGAAATCCGTTTTAACAAATTGGTGTACAGCAGTGGGATACGACTGAAGGTATCCAGTGTTGCGCACGAACTAAGGCATTTCAAGTTATTCCTACCAGGACACGTAGTGAATTGTCGTAGTATAACTTTAAAAAGGCCATAGTCCTATCTAACAATATGGAAACAAATACCTTGTTAACTTTAAATGCTTCCAAATCCGAAACATTGAAAAAGATGTGTGCGGAGAGAGGTGTTTCCTCTCAAGGCACCAAATTGGATATGATCCAAAGAATCGTGGCGTGGCAAGAAGCGCAGCTTGACGCTATAACTTCTGAGGACAGTGCGGAAGGAGGTGGGGCTGCTCTCACTGGTAGAACCGACGGTTCTGCCGCTGCACTGATCCACCACGACCACGAGGACAGGGAGGATGAGATGTCTAATGTTTCCTCTGCCAGTGTTGATGGGGAGGCCATGCTTGAATTCAAGAAGCAAGAGCTGCTGTTTAGACAGAAGGAGCTTGAGTTCAATATGGCCAAACTACAGGAAGAGCTTGAGTTCAATAGGGTCAAGCTAAAAATCGAACAGGCAGAAAAACAGAAAGACAGGGATCACCAGCTGGAACTGGCCAAGCTTCAGGTTGCAAATGGGTCCAAGGGTCCTGGACATGGGTCTGGGGCCTCCTCTCATCCACGGTTTCCAAAAGATCTGCTCAGTGTGTACGAGGAAAGGAATGACATTATGGACTGGCTGAATACGTTTGAGTATGCATGTGAAGTTCAACAAGTTGACAATGCTGATAAGATTGCCTGGTTACTCAGCAGACTGCCCCATTCTGGCTGTAGTGCCATTATGGAAATGTCGAAGGCTGAGCGAGCTGATTTCGCAATGTTAAAGCAAACTCTCATTTTAAAGTTTGGAAAGACTCCTGCCCAATATTTAAAACGATTCGGAGAGTACAAGAAATAAGAAGGTGGTACTTGGGTATCTTATGTAACCGAATCCTTAAAAAACTTGACTGGCTGGGTCGAACCTTTGAAGGCATGATAAATCTTGTCATGCTGAAACACATTTTTGCATCTTCTTCCCCGGAGCTTAAGCAGCATTTGGCCGATTCGAAGGAGATAGATCCTAAGAAGCTGGCCATTGCAGGTGTCACATTGAGTGTCCCATAAGGACAAAACTCATCCTGGTAAGCAGGAGGAAGGGAAAAAGTCCAAAGATAAGGAGGGTGGAGAATCTGATAAATATTCTTCTCAAAAGGGCCACAAAAAGAAAAATAAGGGTAAGACACAAGAGAACTCACAGGGTAGTGGAGGTCAGCCTCCGAAACAGAACACTGGTTACAATAAGCCTCCCTATGTAAACAGACCCAATGGATCTTGTTTTGCTTGTGGAGCAACTGACCACGTGAAGGGGGATCCCCGGTGTAAGGTTAAACCTTTGGGGGTCCACTCTGCTAATCTGGCCTTCTCCTCCTACGAGGAAGCAGAGATTACAGGAGCATCCTTCTCCTCAGAGTCCTTCCCCAGTGGGATAGAAGCTGAGGTAGTTTTAGTTTCCCTGGGTTCCTGGGAGCCTAAAGTCGCAGAGGCTTATGCTAGGATTCCAGATAATACCAAGCACTACTTTAAAGACAGTGTGCTGATCAATGGAGTAGATACTCCAGCTCTTAGGGATAGTGGGTGCAGTCGAACTGTAGTGGATTTTACCTTGGTAGACTCAGAGGAAGTTGCCAGAGCTACTCTGATGCCCACTAAGTTGGCTGACGGCCCACCTCGCATGTTTCCAGTAATACCTGTAAATCTTACTTTGAATGGTACAGCAGTCAGGATTCCAGTGAGCATTCAGAGAAACGTCCCAGGAAAGGTCTTGTTAGGCAATGATCTCAGAGCTTTAGGGCTCGTAGGAGACACTGCCGACAGACCCTGCACACGGTCTCAAACACGGGCAGCATTGGCCAAGACCAATACGCCGCCCCAGCCGAAGGGGAAACCCAAAGCGAAAGGAGTAAACAAGTCAAGACGAGGGAAAGAGAACATTCCCCCGAGCTCGTCTACCACTGCGGTGGAGGAAGTTGGTCAATCGCCCGGGCCTGACGAGGAGGTGGCGATGCCAGAAGTATTTGACCCCAACGACCATCCGGAACTAAAAGACTTGTTAGTAGAAGGTGGTCCTGACAGGGAAGAATTCAGTAAAGGCCAACGTGAGTGCCCATCTCTGGAAGGCCTAAGGAGACAGGCCTGCTCCCAGCTTGAGGGTGAACCTCCTGGGACGCATCAGATTTATTGGGAAGGTGGACTCCTGTATAGTGAGCCCACAGAGTCTACAGAAGGAGACCATAGGAGGTTGGTGGTTCCCTTTGCTGTAAGACCCTTCCTCCTGCAGTTGGCGCATGAAGTGCCCCTTGCTGGGCACCTTGGTATTAAGAGGACCAAGCAAAGGTTATCCATGCACTTCTACTGGCCCAAGATGGGGGTGCAAGTAGAAAGTCACTGCAGGAGTTGTGCCTCCTGCCAGTTATCTGGTAAGGTTGGCTCGACAATCCAAGCTCCATTGGTACCACTCCCAGTTGTGGGAATACCATTCGAAAGGGTAGGGATCGACATCGTTGGTCCCCTTGACCCTCCAACATCCTCAGGCAATAGGTTTAGCCTCAGAGCCGCCAAGCGAGCAGCCCTGCGTCAGTCCTTAGCCTCATCTCCTGACATCTTAGATGCTGCGACGCATCAGTCATTTGAAAGAAGAGCTAACAACGTGAAAAGATTTCCAAATGGACCACGCAAATAACAATGACCACAAGCCAAACAACAAGAGCTAATTCTACTGTCATGGAATACAAGAGGATTCACACATTTATTTAACACATTCCATGAATCTTTGGAGAACGTATTCATTATATGTTTACAAGAAACGTGGCTACGAGATCCTCCTACACGTGATGGTTTTTCCATATTGATAAATCCAGCTGGAAAGAGTCCTAAAGGCCGGCCTTTTGCAGGTCTAATAACTCTCTTGAAAATCTGGAATTGGTGGACCTTGGTGGCTTCCACGAACCCAAATCCATTCGTGCAAAGCACTCTGATTAAACTTTCACTGAGAGCCACGGTTTCTAATCTCTTGATAATAAATGGATACTGGAATCCCGCTATGATCTCATCTGCATCTTTCATCCAGTCAGTATTGAATGACATTGACCATACTTTTCTAGAATATGAAAATGTCTCCGTACTCATCTGTGGGGACCTAAATTGCAGTTGGTTTAAGTTTGATCTACTTAGCAAATCAAATGTTCGGCTGTCTGATCCGGAGGTCATTCCGAGAGGCCAACTTTGGGCTAAAGATCTCTTAAATCGCAACTGTCATATGCTAAATGGAACAATTCAAGGCGATTCTCCTGCTAATCCGACGTGGCACAGCATGACTCGGACAAACACACTTGATTATATTTGGGCCTCGACAGTCTTTTTTGAAAAATCCATTTCTCTAAATGTGCAGCCGATGTCATCTAGTGATCACGACATGTTGCGACTCGTTTGGCGCGAAGAGCATTGTGGCATGCCAGAGAAATACTCGTACCTACTACAAACAAATGCTGCAGGAAATCCACTGAGAACAAATGGTTCTACTATTGCCCATCTAAGACACAGTATAAATGTACTCCAGCCAGTAGAGTACACGCCGCTGCTGATAGACCAAACTCAGACAACTCTCAATTCAAGAGTCTTTGGGTCAATGCCAAAACACCTATATAGCTCTGAAGTAGCAGAGGCAAAAAAACTATTAAGGAAAGACCTTAGGCAAATTAAAAGAGAGCTGTGTGACCTGAATTGCAGGGCTTTGGAAGTGAAGAAGCGGCGGCAATTATACCGAAATTAGCTAAGATCACATCTAATCATCATTGATCAAGGACGAGCAGAAACAATGCTAAAACCTCTGGTACAGAAAAATACACGTGAAATCTGGGCCATTTTAAATAAAGGTCGCTCGAACGCTACTCCAACAATCTCAAATGAAATCTCAAGCGACAAATGGCGAGAATATTTCACTCTAACATACGAAAATCCTGCATTTGAAGTTTTCCTGCCGTCCTCTGTGTCAAATTCCACTTGGGACATTACATCTTCGTGTGAAGAGATTGAATTTGCAATCTCTAAGCTGAAAAACTCAAGAGCTGCCGGCCCCGATCAACTATCAAATCTTATGCTTAAAAAGCATAGAATACACTGGGCCAAATTCATTCACGAGTTATTCTCTCAGAACGCAATTAGTAAGATGCTTCCCTCTTCCTGGTCCAAGGCAATTGTGGTTCCCATATACAAGAAGGGCTGTCGGGCAGATCCTGCAAACTATTGCCCGATAGCCCTTCTCAACACAATTGGCAAGATATTTGGATCTTTCTTGCGCCAACAGTTGGTAAATTGGGCTCTCTCAACTGGAAAACTTGACTCTCGACAAACAGGCTTCACCAAAAACGTGGGAACCGATGTGAATCTTACAATCTTGTCACTCTTAAAATTGTCAGCATTGGAGGTGAAAAAAAGAATCTTCTTTGCATTTGTCGACCTTCGACGCCATCAACCGGACAAAACTATGGGGAAAATTACGCTCGTGGGAGTGCCCTCATCATCTGTTAGATCCCATCATCGCCCTGCATTCTAACACTTTGATTCAAATCAGAGTCAACTCACAAGGCGACCTCACAGATCCAATAAGAATGTTTAAAGGCGTCAAACAAGGCTGTCCACTCGCAGCAGATCTCTTCAAACTCTTCATAGCTGACCTACCAGAGTGGCTAAAGTCTGCCCATTGCTTTCCTCCCAAGCTTAACGGTCACACCGTAAATCACCTGGTCTACGCTGACGACATAGTGCTGGTCGACCAGACACAAATTGGCCTCCAACATCTTCTCTCTCTTCTGCAATAGTTTCTATCTGCCAATGTGTTGTGTCTAAATGCAGAGAAAACAAAAATCATGTGCATTGGTCGATCTATGTCAAGGAAAGACAAATCTTTCCGATGGCATACAGAGAAAAAAGCACTAGATGTCGTCAAGTCAATCCGCTATCTAGGTGCAATGGTCAATGACTCGATTTGTGAAGCTGCCTGGATTGGCGACTTGATGGCTAAAACAAAGATCTTGAGTCTTCAAGCGGTCAAAATCAACACTGATTACGGGAAATTTTCCATCACCCCCGTTATAATGTTCTATCTCCAAAAAGTAATCCCAACAATCACCTTTGGTGGCGAAGCTGCCTTGAATATCGGCCACAATGTCTAGAGCCGTCTGGAAGGAAACTTTTGGAGACATGTTTTGAATCTTCCGAATTACATCTCAATGTCAGCAGTGAGATATGAGTTAGCTTTGAATTCAATTTACATGACAATCGTCTGGAAATCTTCATCTACCTTGCGTAAGATACAACTTGGTTCCTCTATTCAGGCATACACCATCTTCAAGCTGAGTAAAGAATCGATTGACAATGCACTGATTCATGCGTGGAAGCTTAAACTAAATCTGATAATGGTTGAAGCAGGCATATCCGAAGAAGAGCTAATCCTGCGCCCACAACATGCTAAAAAGAAGCTAGCAACATGGGACTGGATTACAATGTACACAGTCGCTCAGCTCTTAAATCTACTCTGTCTTCTTCCAGAAGTATGGTTAAATTACACTGTCAACCAAAGTTTCTCACGAACTGCCCTTCGCGTCATCATAGGGCACAATTCTTAAGGCTACGACTGAAAGCTCTAAACACCAACGAGATGCTTTGGATGCGCAAGAACAAAGAAACAGTCTACAACAAATGCCGATTCTGTAAAACAACAGCAGTCGAGTCTCTAAAACATCTAGCAGCCGTATGCCCCATGCTGACAAAATTCCGTGAAGTGCATTTAAAGGAATTCAAACCACTATCCAATGAGTCAGATGATTGGTGGGACTATGCTGTGGCAGGGCATAATATCAAGCTGTCCTGTAACCTAATTAATTTTTTTGACGAAGTTTTAAAGTCAGTTCCTATCTGAATGTAGTAATTAATTGAAAGTCACGTAATCATACTTGATGGTGCTTTCTGAGACTATGGGCCTCATTACACGGATGGCGGTAAGGATTTACCGGTACCGGTAAAATACCGGTACCGGTAAATCCTTACCGCCTTACTACAAGGTCCCTTTACGGGTTGGGGGATTTAACGCCTGCTTTTTGCAGGCGTTAAAAACAACCCGCAAAGGGACCCAGGGAGCTAATTACGGTACCGCAATTTGCGGTACTGTAATTAGCGCCTTCCCCATTCCCATTATGACCTATGGGGCAAAAATGGGAATGGGGAAGGGCAATGGTGGAAGGGGGAATTACCGCCCGCCAACCTTGGAATGGGGCGGTAATTCCCCTTTCCACCAAGGCGGTGCCAGTATTTTACCGGCATGAACCATGGCGCTAATAGCGCCATGGTTCTCCGCCATCCGTGTAATGAGGCCCTATGTCTCCCAACAGTCCAGCCTGAACTGTTAAACGAGTCTTTGGCAATTCTAAGGAAGAGATGAAAAGGAAAGAGCACTCAGCTTTTTTTTTTCTTTTCTTTGAAATGTAACAAAAACATGATATAATATATCAAGTTGAAGTTTTATAATAAAATAAAAAAAATAAATAAAAAAAAATAGGTTTATCCTGGTGCTGGTCGACCATGCAACCAGATATCATGAGGCCATACCATTGAAAACTGTAACTGCCAAGTCAGTTGCAAAAGCGTTACTTGGCATATTTACTAGGGTTGGCTTCCCTAAAGAAGTTGTGTCGGATCGTTGCAGCAACTTTATGTCGAAGTATATGCAGGCTATGTGGAAAGAATGTGGGGTCACCTACAAGTTCTCTTCTGCATACCACCCCCAGACCAATGGTCTGGTGGAACGTTTCAACAGAACGTTAAAGAGCATGATTGGGGCTCTGGAAGAACCTAAGAGAAGAAAATGGGATCTTCTTTTACCATGCTTACTGTTTGCCTACCGAGAGGTACCACAGGAGGGTGTTGGCTTCAGCCCCTTCGAACATCCGTTCGGTCATCCTGTACGGGGACCCTTAGCCATAGTCAAAGAGGGATGGGAGATGCCCACTCCCCCTGTTACTACCAACGTAGTAGATTATGTACTGGGGCTCAGAAAACGGATGGTACTTCTGATGGGCTTGGCTAGTGATAAATTGAAGGCAGGACAAGCGCTGGTGAAACGTTGGTACGACCAGAAAGCTTCCCTCATCAACTTTACACCTGGTCAGCAAGTCCTGATCATGAATCCCATAAGGCAATCGAGCTTTACAGGACAAATGGTCAGGCCCTTACACAGTGGTGGAGCCCCTGGGTGAGGTTAACTATTTAGTGGACCTTGGAAGGCCTGGACAGGCTCCAAAAGTGTTTCACGTAAATAGGCTGAAGGCTATCGTCCCAAGAGTCGAAATCGCAGCACTGCTACTGGCTTCAGATGTTGAGGAAGAGGAGTCTGAACCTCTCCCCGACCTGTTCCAAAGCGGTCCTTCAGATAGCTCCTTTGAGGGTGTCCGAGTGGCCCCTCACCTGACTTCTAAATAGCAGGCTGAGGTGAAAAGTTTGCTTAGGCAGTTTTCCCCCCTGTTTTCACAGTCGCCTGGTTTGACACCTTGGTGCAAACATAACATAGACACAGGAGACAGTGTACCTACCAAAAGTAGGGGATACAGGATGTCAGACAAAGTACGGTCTTACATTAAGACCGAGGTCAACAAGATGTTAGACCTTGGGGTGATTGAACCCTGTAGTAGTCCTTGGTCCAGCCCTGTGGTTTTGGTTCCAAAAGCAGGCACTTCTCAATTGAGGTTCTGCGTGGATGGCAGGGCTCTGAATTCTGTCACCAAGACAGATGCACACCCCTTGCCTCGAACAGATGAGCTGGTGGATACTTTGGGTGCCTCCAAGTACCTCAGCACGTTTGACCTCACTGCTGGCTATTGGCAAATAGCTTTAGCAGAACATGCCAAGGAGAAAACAGCGTTTTATACTCCAGACGGCTTTTACCAACTCAGGGTAATGCCGTTCGGGTTGAAAAATGAACCTGCCACTTTCCAGAGGCTTGTGAATCATGTGTTGAATGGGTTGGACGAATTCTGTCTTGCATATCTGGACGATATAGCAGTTTTCAGTGCCACCTGGGAAGACCATGTGAAACACCTCGGGATTGTGCTCCAGGCTCTTCAGAAAGCCCACTTGACCATAAAGGCTAGTAAATGCCAGACTGGACAAGGCTCAGTGGTTTACCTTGGACATGAAGTAGGTGGAGGGAGGATACAGCCTCTTCCCAGTAAAGTATAAGCAGTACAAGACTGGCCTACCCCCACTACACAGACCCAAGTGAGAGCCTATTTAGGACTCATGGGGTACTACCGCAACTTCGTGGCAGACTATGGCACCATAGCTGCCCCTCTGACTGCCCTCACCACTCTGAAGAAACCCAAGAAGGTAACTTGGACCGACGAGTGTGAGAAGGCCTTCAACGACTTAAAAGACTCCTTGTGCCAGGCCCCTGTCCTCAGGGCCCCTGATAATCAAAGACCTTTTATTGTACAGACGGACGCCTCTGACACTGGGATAGGAGCTGTACTATCGCAAGTAGATGAGAAGGGTAAGGAACACCCTATTGGTTTTATTAGTCGCCAGCTTAAGGACAGAGAGCTCAGATGGTCCACAGAGGAGAAAGAATGTTTCTCTGTTGTGTGGGCCATACGGAAGCTGAGGTCCTACTTCTATGGGACCCACTTCACTGTGCAAACTGACCATAAGCCCTTAAAGTGGCTAATGAACATGAAGGGAGAGAATCCAAAGTTGCTTAGGTGGTCCATAAGTCTACAAGGCTTCGACTTCACTATTGAGCATAGGCCAGGTGTCCAACATAGCAATGCTGATGGGTTGTCCAGAATGTTTAACCGACCTGAACAAGAGACTCATCCAGGGGTGGATTAGTTCCCCCTGTCCATAGTCTGGGAGGGGCGAGTGTTAGGAAAGATTTCTTAATTGTGGGTAATTTTCCTTCCATGTGGCAACCCCTAAACTTTTTGCTGTTGTTTTGACCATGATCTAGACTTTGCCAGAGAAGTGCAGCCTTCTGCCGCACTCCTCTGGGCTTTCGCTCCATTCTTACTGGGAAACTGACATGCCCTTAAGACAGTCAGTACCGGGAAACGCTGTTTTCCGTAGTTTCTTTATCATGTTGCAGCTTTCGTGCAACATGACACAAGAGGGCACTGTAAGCTAAGTTACTGCTCTCTTGGGTCTCTAGTCTTCTACAGGCCTTAGATACTCTGTTTGGATTGTAAATGATCGGTGCAAGTGAATCACGGACGGGAATGGTGGCAGCGATCGTTTCTTGTGTTTTTGAGCTCCTTTTGGCGTTTTAAGCGCGCTTCTCGCACTTAGCCCAAAATGGTGGCCTGGCTCCCAAAATGGCCAGACCACGAGGCTCCTTTGTCCTGTCCGCTGACCGTCTTGCCCCCTTCACCTTCCCCAGGTTGAGCCGACCCGGGGCCTTCCTTATTTGGGCATGTACTTTCCCGCAAAACACGGATGCTTTCGCGGGCTTCTACATGCCTGGTGTGTGCCTCCAGGATGTGGGTTGGGATGTCTGGTCCCAATACACATCCTGGGTGCCAGAGAGTCTAGTGTGGTGTGAATGCCTGGGACCACCGTGGTCCGTGACAGGCCCACGTATCGTGTGAGTGTTTGATGAGCGGATCTCCCATTGGGTCCCCTCCGTTTTGGCGCGAAGGGAACCGTGGATAAGAGGGGGCTGGAAACGCCACTACCATGTCGATCTCCTGAGTTCTCACGAACAAAGGAATACAGGAGCCAAGTATCCTGCAACCACGAGGCTGAACCGAGGAATCGCTGGTGACCCGCTGAAGGACTGCTCCTCTGCACTGCTGTCGCTTTGTGAAACCCTTTCTACCTCTGATCGAACCAGAAGGCCTGTACTGGTACTTCGACCCTTGGAATAGCGGGGACAGCTATTCTCGGCATCTTCACCATCTCCTGCACGTAAGCCTTCGGAGGTGTCTCTGGGCCATCCAGCAGACTGACCAGCCTACCCAGGAGTCTTGCTCTGTAACCGCCGCCAGGTTGTGTTGTATTTCGAGTCCTTATCACTCTCACACGATTCGTACACTTGGCATTCCCAGGTCTGAAGTGAGTAGTGTACATTTGGCTGAGATACACACTGCCGCTCCGTTGCCCTGCTGTGGTAACACACTGTGCGGGTTCACTTCGTTTGGGACATCTTTAACTCAACTCTGCCAGCACTGAAACTGACGCGGAGAAGCCTGGGTCTGCTTGCATCGGGGACCGGTGAGTAGCATAGCTAGGAACTGGTCGCCCTCCTGCAGGAGCCCATAGCTTTTCCCCGCTTTGTCAAACAGCACGCCTTTCCGTACTCGGTCTCTGCTTCTGCCCACAGTGGAGGATGCGTTTGAGTCGCCGAACTCTGTTCCTCTTCTTTTGTGCACCGAACTGAACTGCCTGATTCCCTCGAAGAGACTCCCCTTTTTGCCCGCTGGCACCAGCGTGCGCAGGTACTTTTGAGCACAAGGCTCCATTCTTCGTAGGGCTTGGACTTCCTTTTAGTTAGGTGCCTCTGAAGGCGGACTGGGTCTAATCATTATTTCGCACTGCCTGTTTTCCTCCCCTTCTAGGTGGACTACACATTTCGTGCATCTAACGCTTTAGACTTGTTTGTATTTGTATATATATTGTATTGGTTTGGTATGTGTTGGTTTAATAGAGTTTTATTGTGATTTCTCGCTTCGGTCATTGTTGCAAAGGCCTTGGAATAAATGTGTATATATTTTTAATATAACACCTGTTTGGAGTAATTTGTAAGTGTCCTTGCTTTGTGTGCTCATTGCAGGCTTTCAGTCACCCTCACCCTTCTTGAGACCTATGGGGTCATTACGACCCAGGCGGTAAGTACACCAACTTTACCACCATGGTGTAAACGTTTACCACCATGGTGGATGGCGGATTTACCGCCCCATTCCAAGGTGAGTGGGGCGGTAAATCCCCATTTCCCATTTACCCTTCCCCATTCCCATTTTTGCCCCATAGGGCATAATGGGAGTGTGGAAGGCGCTAATTACGGCACCGTAAGTGACGGTGCCGTAATTAGCACCAAGGCGGTTTAGCACCATGGATTTTAACGCCTGCTAAAAGCAGCCGTTAAAATTGAAATCAGGCGTTAAGGGTTAACGACGGCGTTAACCCTTAACGCCTGAGTTGTAATGAGGCAGTCTTGACCGCCGCGATCGCTACCCTGATTGGTCTGGCTTGTCCAGAGGTGACCCTGTTCCAAGTAATTAGGTTGGCCTTCTGAACCTCTGCGCCTCCAGGACAGAGTTCAGAAATCCATCTTAACACAAACCTGAGAACCTTCCTATACCATGAGATTTGATATCTGACTCCTTGCCATTCCTAACCTGAGATACAACCTGTTCCATGAGATGTGATATGACAATGCTTCTAATACCAAACCTGAGACCCTTCCTATACTACGGGATGTGATACCCAACTCCTTCCCATTCCAAACCTGAGACCCTTCCTATAGCATGAGATGTGATATCCAACTCCTTCCCATTCCAAACCAGAGACCCTTCCTGTAGCATGAGATATGATATCCAACTCCTTCCCATTCCAAACCTCAGATCCTACCTGTAGCATGAGATTTGACATCTGACACCTTGCCATTCCTTACCTGAGATACATCTTGTACCATGAGATGTGATATCTCAATGCTTCTAATACCAAACCTGAGACCCTTCCTATACCACGGGATGTGATATCCAACTCCTTCCCATTCCAAACCTGAGACCCTTCCTATAGAATGAGATGTGATATCCAACTCCTTCCCATTCCGATCCTGTGTTCCTTCCTATAGCATGAAATGTGATATATCAGTGCTTCTAATACCAAACCTGAGGCCCTTCCCATAGCATGAGATGTGATATTCAACTCCTTCCCATTCCAATCCTGAGACCCTTCCTATAGCAAGAGAAGTGATATCATACTCCTTCCCTTTACAATCATGAGAACCTTACTATAGGATGGAATGTGATATCTAAATCCTTCAATTACCAAACTCGAGACCCTTTCTATAGGATGAGATGAGATATTTCAATGCTTCTAATACCAAACCGAAGACGCTTCCAATAGGATGAGATTTGATATCTCACTCCTTCCAATACCAAACCTGAGCCCCTTTCTAAAGGATGAGATGTGATATCTCAATGCTTCTAATACCAAACCTGAGACACTTCCAATAGGATGAGATGTGATATCCAACTCTTTCCCATTCCAATCCTGAGACTCTTCCTATAACATGAGATGTGATATCCAACTCCTTCCGTTTCCAAACTTAAGACCCTTCCTTTAGCATGAGATGTGATATCCAAATCCTTCCCATTCCGAACCTGAGACCCTTCCTGTAGCATGAGATGTGATATCTCAATGCTTCTAATACCAAACCCAAGACCCTTACAATAGGATGAGATTTGATATCTCACTCCTTCCAAAGCAAACCTGTGACCAATCCTATAGGATGGAATTTGATATCTCAATTCTTCTAATACCAAACCCGAGACACTTCCAATAGGATGAGATGTGATATCCAACTCCTTCCCATTCCAATCCTGAGACCATTCTTATAGCATGAGATGAGATATTGAACTCCTTCCCATTCCAATCCCGAGGCCCTTCTTGTAGCATGAGATGTGATATCCAACTCCTTCCCATTCCAATCCTGAGACCCATCCTATAGGATGAGACGTGATATCTCACTCCTTCCAATACCAAATCCAAGACCATTCCTATAGCCTGAAATGTCCTATCTCGATCATTCGAATACCAAAACCAAGACCCTTTCATCAGGATGGGATTTGTTATCTCACTCCTTCCTATACCAAACTTGAGACCTTTCCTATAGGATAAGATGTGATGTCTTAATGCTTCTAATACCAAACCTGAGAAACTTCCTATAGGGTGAGATTTGATGTCTCACTCCTTCCAATACCAAACCCGAGACACAATCTACAGGATGAGATGTGATATCTCAATTCTTCAAATACCAAACCTGAGACCCTTCCTATAGCATGAGATGTGATTTCCAACTCCTTCCCATTCTAAACCCGAGACCCTTCCGGTATCATGAGATGTGATATCCCACTCCTTTCCATTCCAAACCTGAGACCCTTCCTATAGTATGAGATGTGATATGTTACTCCTTCCCATTCTAAACCAGAGACCCTTCCTGTAGCATGAGATTTGATATCCAACTCCTTCCTGTTCCAACCGTGACACCCTTACTATAGCATGAGATGTGATATGTCAATACTTCTAATACCAAACCGGAGACCCTTATCATAGCATGAGATGTGAAATCTCAATGCTTCTAATACCAAACCGGAGACCCTTCCTATAGCATGAGATGTGATATCCAACTCCTTCCCATTCCAAACCCGAGACCCTTTCAATGTCATGAGATGTGATATCCAACTCCTTCCCATTCCAAACCTGATACCCTTCCTATAGTATGAGATGTGATATCTAACTCCTTCCCATTCCAAACCAGAGACCCCTCGTGTAGCATGAGATGTGATATCCAACTCCTTCCTGTTCCAACCCTGAGACCCTTCCTATTGCATGAGATGTGATATGTCAATACTTCTAATACCAAACCGGAGACGCTTACTATAGCATGAGATGTGATATCTCAATGCTTCTAATACCAAACCGGAGACCCTTCCTATAGCATGAGATGTGATATCCAACTCGTTCCCATTCCAAACCCGAGACCCTTCCTGTGGCATAAGATGTGATATCCAACTCCTTCCCATTCCAATCCTGAGACCCTTCCTGTAGCATGAGATGTGATATCCACCTCCTTCCCATTCCAAACCTGAGACCCTTCCTGTGGCATAAGATGTGATATCCAACTCCTTCCCATTCCAATCCTGAGACCCTTCCTGTAGCATGAGATGTGATATCCACCTCCTTCCCATTCCAAACCTGAGACCCTTCCTGTGACATGAGTTGTGATATCCAGCACCTTCCCATTCCAATCCGGAGACTCTTCCTATAGGATGAGATATGATATCTCACTCATTCCAATACCAAACCCGAGAACATTAACATAGCCTGAGATATGAAATCTCAATCCTTCCTATTCCAATCCCGAGACCCTTCATATTGGATGTGATGTGATATCCAACTCCTTCCCATTCCAATCATGAGACACTTCCTATAGGATGGGATGTGATATCTAAATCCTTCCAATACCAAACCTGATACCCTTACAATAGGATGAGATTTGTTATCTCACTTCTTCCAATACCAAACTGGAGACCCTTACTATAGGAAGAGATATGATATCTCAGTGCTTCTAATACCAAACCCAAGACACTTCAAATAGGATGAGATGTGAAATCCAACTCCTTTCCATTCCAAACCTGAGATCCTACCTGTAGCATGAGATTTGATATCTGACTCCTTGCCAATCCTAACCTGAGATACATCCTGTTCCAAGGGATGTGATATCACAATGCTTCTAATACCAAACCTGAGACCCCTCCTATACCACGGGATGTGATATCCAACTCCTTCCCATTCCAAACCTGAGACCCTTCCCATAGCATGAGATGTGATATCCAACTCCTTCCCATTCCAAACCAGAGACCCTTCCTGTAGCATGAGATATGATATCCAACTCCTTCCCATTCCAAACCTCAGATCCTACATATAGCATGAGATTTGACATCTGACTCCTTGCCATTCCTAACCTGACATACATCCTGTACCATGAGATGTGATATCTCAATGCTTCTAGTACCAAACCTGAGACCCTTCCTATACCACGGGATGTGATATCCAACTCCTTCCCATTCCAAACCTGAGACCCTTCCTATAGCATGAGATGTGATATTCAACTCCTTCCCATTCCAACCCTGAGACCCTTCATATAGCTTGAGATGTGATATCTCAATGCCTCTATTACCCAACCCGAGACCCTTCCTATAGCATGAGATGTGATATCAACTCCTTCCTATTCCAGACCTGAGACCCTTCCTATAGAATGAGATGTGATAACCAACTCCTTCCAATTCGATCCTGTGTTCCTTCCTATAGCATGAAATGTGATATCTCAATGCTTCTAATACCAAACCTGAGGCCCTTCCCATAGCATGAGATGTGATATTCAACTCCTTCCCATTCCAATCCTGAGACCCTTCCTATAGCAAGAGATGTGATATCATACTGCTTCCCATTACAATCATGAGAACCTTCCTATAGGATGGAATGTGATATCTAAATCCTTCAATTACCAAACTCGAGACCCTTCCTATAGGATGAGATGAGATATTTCAATGCTTCTAATACCAAACCGAAGACCCTTCCAATAGGATGAGATTTGATATCTCACTGCTTCCAATACCAAACCTGAGTCCCTTTCTAAAGGATGTGATGTGATATCTCAATGTTTCTAATACCAAACCTGAGACACTTCCAATAGGATGAGATGTGATATCCAACTCTTTCCCATTCCAATCCTGAGACTCTTCCTATAACATGAGATGTGATATCCAACTCCTTCCGTTTCCAAACTTAAGACCCTTCCTTTAGCATGAGATGTGATATCCAATTCCTTCCCATTCCGAACCTGAGACCCTTCCTGTAGCATGAGATGTGATATCTCAATGCTTCTAATACCAAACCCAAGACCCTTCCAATAGGATGAGATTTGATATCTCACTCTTTCCAAAGCAAACCTGAGACCAATCCTATAGGATGGAATTTGATATCTCAATGCTTCTAATACCAAACCCGAGACACTTCCAATAGGATGAGATGTGATATCCAACTCCTTCCCATTCCAATCCTGAGACCATATTTATAGCATGAGATGAGATATCCAACTCCTTCCCATTCCAATCCTGAGACCCATCCTATAGGATGAGATGTGATATCTTACTCCTTCCAATACCAAACCCAAGACCATTCCTATAGCCTGAAATGTCCTATCTCGATCATTCGAATACCAAACCCAAGACCCTTTCCATAGGATGGGATTTGTTATCTCACTCCTTCCTATACCAAACTTGAGACCTTTCAAATAGGATAAAATGTGATGTCTCAATGCTTCTAATACCAAAACTGAGAAACTTCCTATAGGGTGAGATTTGATGTCTCATTCCTTCCAATACCAAACCCGAGACACAATCTACAGGATGAGATGTGATATCTCAATTCTTCTAATACCAAACCTGAGACCCTTCCTATAGCATGAGATGTGATTTTCAACTCCTTCCCATTCTAAACCCGAGACCCTTCCGTTATCATGAGATGTGATATCCCACTCCTTTCCATTCCAAACCTGAGACCCTTCTAATACTATGAGATGTGATATCTAACTCCTTCCCATTCTAAACCAGAGACCCTTCCTGTAGCATGAGTTGTGATATCCAACTCCTTCCTGTTCCAACCCTGACAACCTTCCTATAGCATGAGATGTGATATGTCAATACTTCTAATACCAAACCGGAGACCCTTCCTATGGCATGAGATGTGATATCCAACTCCTTCCCATTCCAAACCCGAGACCTTTTCTATGTCATGAGATGTGATATCCAACTCCTTCCCATTCCAAACCTGAGACCCTTCCTGTGGCAAGAGATGTGATATCCAACTTCTTGCCATTCCAAACCTGAGACCCTTTCTATGTCATGAAATGTGATATCCAACTCCTTCCCATTCCAAACCTGAGACCCTTCCTGTGGCATGAGATGTGATATCCACCTCCTTCCCATTCCAAACGTGAGACTCTTTATATGTCATAAGATGTGATATCCAGCACCTTCCCATTCCAATCCGGAGACCCTTCCTATTGGAGGCGATTTGATATCCAACTCCTTCCCATTCCAATCCAGAGACCATTACTATAGCATGATGTTAAGACGGTTTTCTGAACTCTGTCCTGGCGGCGCAGAAGTTCAGAAGGCCAACCTAATTACTTGGAACAGGGTAACCTCTGGACAAGCCAGACCAATCAGGGTAGCGATCCTGGCGGTCAAGACTAGGTCTCAAGAGGGGTGAGGGTGACTGAAAGCCCGCAATGAGCACACAAAGCAAGGACACTTACAAACTACTCCAAAGAGGTGTTATATTAAAAATATATACACATTTATTCCAAGGCCTTTAAAACAATGACCGTAGCGAGAAATCACAATACAACTCTAGTAAACCAACACATACCATACCAATACAATATATATACAAATACAAACGAGTCTAAAGCGTTAGATGCACGAAATGTGTAGTCCACCTAGAAGGGGAGGAAAACAGGCAGTGCGAAATAATGATTAGACCCAGTCCGCCTTCAGAGGCACCTAACTAAAACGAAGTCCGAGCCCTACGAAGAGTGGAGCCTTGTGCTCAAAAGTACCTGCACACGCTGGTGCCAACGGGCAAAAAGGGGAGTCTCTTTGAGGGAGTCAGGCAGTTCAGTTTAGAGCACAAATGAAGAAGAACAGAGTTCCGTGACTCAAGCGCAGCCTCCACTGTGGGCAGAAGCAGAGCGCGAGTACGGAAAGGCGTGCTGTTTTGACACAGCGGGGAAAAGCTATGGGCTCCTGCAGGAAAGCGACCAGTTCCTAGCTATGCTACTCACCGGTCCTCGCTGCAAGCAGACCCAGGCTTCTCCGCGTCAGTTTCAGTCGCTGGCAGGTTTCAGGAGAGCAGGGGACGTCTCGTCGTCGTGTAGATTCTGCAGCAGCAGAGTTGAGTTAAAGATGTCCCAAACTAAGTGAACCCGCACAGTTTGTTACAGAGCCGGGCAACGGAGCGGCCGTGTGTATCTCAGCCAAATGTACACTACTCACTTCAGACCTGGGAACGCCAAGTGTACGAATCGTGTGAGAGTGACAAGGACTAGAAATACAACACAACCTGGCGGCGGTTACAGAGCAAGACTCCTGTGTAGGCTGGTCAGTCTGCTGGATGGCCCAGAGACACTTCGGAAGGCTTATGAGCAGGAGATGGTGAAGATGCCGAGAATAGCTGTCCACGCTATTCCAAGGGTCGAAGTACCAGTACAGGCCTTCTGGTTCGATCAGAGGTAAAAAGGGTTTCACAAGGTGACAGCAGTGCAGAGGAGCAGTCCTTCAGCGGGTCACCAGCGATTCCTCGGTTCAGCCTCTTGGTTGCAGGATACTTGGCTCCTGTATTCCTTCATTCGTGAGAACTCAGGAGATCGATATTGTAGTGGCGTTTCCATCCCCCTCTTATCCACGGTTCCCTTCGTGCCAAAACGGAGGGGACCCAATGGGAGATCCGCTCATCAACACTCACACCATACGTGGACCTATCACGGACCACGGTTGTCCCAGGCATTCACACCACCCTAGACTCTCTGGCACCCAGGATGTGTATTGGGACCAGACATCCCAGCCCACATCCTGGAGGCACACACAAGGCCTGTAGAAGCCGCGAAAGCATCCGTGTTTCGCGGGAAAGTACATGCCCAAATAAGGAAGGTCCTGGGTCGGCTTGACCTGGGGAAGGTGAAGGGAGCAAGACGGTCAGCGGACAGGACAAAGGAGCCTCGTGATCTGGCCATTTTGGGAGCCAGGCCACCATTTTGGGCTAAGCGCGAGAAACGTGCTTAAAACTCCAAAAGGAGCTCAAAACACAAGAAACGATCGCTGCCACCATTCCCGTCCGTGATTCACTTGCACCGATCAGTTACAATCCAAAAAGAGTATCTAGGGCCTGTAGAAGGCTAGAGACCCAAGAGAGCAGTAACTTAGCTTACAGTGCCCTCTTGTGTCATGTTGCACGAAAGCCGCAACATGATAAAAGAAACTACGGAAAACAGCGTTTCCCGGTACTGACTGTCTTAAGGGCATGTCAGTTTCCCCGTAAGAATGGAGCGAAAGCCCAGAGGAGTGCCGCAGAAGGCTGCACTTCTCTGGCAAAGTCTAGATCATGGTGAAAACAACAGCAAAAAGTTCAGGGGTTGCCACTTGGAAGGAAAATTACCCACAATTACGAAATCTTTCCTAACAATCATGAGATGATATATCTCAATGCTTCTAATACCAAACATGAGACCCTTCCTATACCACGGAATATGATATCCAACTCCTTCCCATTCCAAACCTGAGACCCTTCCTGTAGCATGAGATGTCATATCCACCTCCTTCCCATTCCAACCCTGAGACCCTTCCTATAGCATGAGATGTGATATCTAAATGCTTCTATTACCCAACCCGATACCCTTCCCATAGCATGAAATGTGATATTCAACTCATTCCCATTCCAAACCTGAGACCCTTCCTATAGAATGAGATGTGATATCCAACTCCTTCCCATTCCGATCCTGTGTCCCTTCCTATAGCATGAGAAGTGATATCTCCATGCTTCTAATACCAAACCTGAGGCCCTTTCCATAGCATGAGATGTGATATTCAACTCCTTCCCATTCCAATCCTGAGACCCTTCCTATAGCATGAGATGTGATATCCAACTCCTTCCCATTCCGATCCTGAGTCCCTCCTGATAACATGAGATCTGATAAACAATTCCTTTCATTTCCAAACCTAAGACCCTTCGCATAGCATCAGATGTAGTATCCAACTCCTTCCCATTACAAACGTGAGATCCTACCTGTAGCATGAGATTTGATATCTGACATCTTGCCATTCCTAACCTGAGATACATCCTGTACCATGAGATGTCATATCCCAATCCTTCGAATACCAAACCCAAGACCCTTTCAATAGGATAAGATTTGATATCTCAATGCTTCTAATACCAAACCCGAGACACTTCCAATAGGATGAGATTTGATATCTCACTCCTTCCAATACCAAACCCGAGACACAATCTATAGGATGAGATGTGATATCTCAATTCTTCTAATACCAAACCTGAGACCCTTCCTATAGCATGAGATGTGATTTCCAACTCCTTCCTATTCTAAACCCGAGACCCTTCCAGTAGCATGAGATGTGATATCCCACTCCTTTCCATTCCAAACCTGAGACCCTTCCTATAGAATGAGATGTGATATCCAATTCCTTCCCATTCCGATCCTGTGTCCCTTCCTATAGCATGAGATGTGATATCCAACACCTTCCCATTCCAATCCTGAGTCCCTTCCTATAGCATGAGATGTCATATCCCAATGCTTCTAATACCAAACCTGAGGCCGTCCCAAAGCATGCAATGTGATATCACACTCCTTCCCATTCCAATCCTGAGACCGTTCCTATAGCATGAGATCTGATATCCAACTTCTTCTCATTCCAATCCTGAGACCCTTCCTATAGCATGAGATGTGATATCCAACCACTTCCCATTCCAAACCAGAGACCCTGCCAGTAGCATGAGATGTGATATCCAACTCCTTGCCAGTCCAAACCTGAGACCCTTCCTATAGCATGAGGTGTGATATCCCAATGCTTCTAATAAAAGTACCTGAGACCCTTCCTATAGTATGAGATGTGATATCCAACTACTTCCCATTCCAACCCTGGGACCCTTCCTATAGCATACAATGTAATAGTTCAGTGCTTCTATTACCCAACCCGAGATGTGATATCTCAATGTTTCTAATACCAAACCTGCGACCCTTACTATAGCATGAGATGTGATATCCTACTCCTTCCGATTCCAAACCTGAGACCCTTCCTATAGCATGAGATGTGATATCCAACTCCTTGCCAGTCCAAACCTGAGACCCTTCCTATAGCATGAGGTGTGATATCCCAATGCTTCTAATAAAAGTACCTGAGACCCTTCCTATAGCATGAGATGTGAATTCCAACTACTTCCCATTCCAAACCTGAGACCCTTCCTATAGCATGAGATGTGATATCCAACTCCTTCCCATTCCATTCCTGAGTCCCTTCCTATAGCTTGAGATGTGATATCTTAATGCTTTTAATACGAAACTCGAGACCCTTCCTATAGGATGAGCTGTGATAACTCAATGCTTCTAACACCAAACCCAAGACCCTTCCAATAGGATGTGATTTGATATCTCACTACTTCCAATACCATACCTGAGTCCCTTCCAAAAGGATGAAATGTGATATCTCGATGCTTCTAATACCAAACCTGAGACCCTTCCTATAGCATGAGATGTGATATCCAACTCCTTCCCATTCCAAACCTGAGACCCTTCCTATAGCATTAGAGGTGATATCCAACTACTTCCCATTCCAATCCTGAGACCCTTCCTATAGCATGAGACGTGATACCTCAATGCTTCTAATACCAAGCCTGAGACCCTTCCTATAACATGAGATGTGATATCCAACTCCTTCCCATTCCAAACCTGAGACCCTTCCGGTAGCATGAGATGTGATATCCAACTCATTCCCATTCCAACCCTGAGACCTTTCCTATAGCATGAGATGTTTTATTTCAATGCTTCTATTACCGAACCAGAGACCCTTCCTATAGCATGAGATGTGATATCCAACTCCTTCCCATTCCAAACCTGAGACCCTTCCTATAGCATGATATGTGATATCCAACTCCTTCCCATTCCATTCCTGAGTCCCTTTCTATAACATGAGATGTGATATCTCAATGCTTCTAATACCAAACCTGAGGACCTTCCCATATCATAGATGTGATATCCAACTCCTTCCCATTCCAAACCTGAGACCCTTCCTATAGCAGGAGATGTGATATCTCAATGCTTCTAATACCAAACCTGAGGCCCTTCCCATAGCATGAGATGTGATATCCAATGCCTTCCCATTCCAATCCTGAGTCCCTTTCTATAACATGAGATGTGATATCTCAATGCTTCTAATACCAAACCTGAGGACCTTCCCATATCATAGATGTGATATCCAACTCCTTCCCATTCCAAACCTGAGACCCTTCCTATAGCAGGAGATGTGATATCTCAATGCTTCTAATACCAAACCTGAGTCCCTTCCTATAGCATGAGATGTCATATCTCAATGCTTCTAATACCAAACCTGAGGCCCGTCCCATAGCATGAGATGTGATATTCAACTCCTTCCCATTCCAATCCTGAGACCCTTCCTATAGCATGAGCTGTGATATCTCAATGCTTCTAATACCATTCCTGAGACCCCTCCTATTGCACGAGATGCAATATCCAACTCCTTCCCCTTCCAAACCTGAAACCCTTCCTATAGCATGAGATGTGATATCCAACTCCTTCCCATTCCAAACCTGAGACCCTTCCTATAGCATATGTGATATCCAACTCCTTCCCATTCCATTCCTGAGTCCCTTTCTATAACATGAGATGTGATATCTCAAGCTTCTAATAACAAACCTGAGACCCTTCCTATAGCATGAGGTGTGATATCTCAATGCTTCTAATAAAAGTACCTGAGACCCTTCCTATAGGATGAGATGTGATACCTCAATGCTTCTAATACCAAACCCAAGACACTTCAAATAGGATTAGATGTGATATCCAACTCCTTTCCATTCCAAACCTGAGATCCTATCTGTATCATGAGATTTGATATGTGACTCCTTGCCATTCCTAACCTGAGATACATCCTGTACCATGAGATGAAATATCTCAATGCTTCTATTACCCAACCCGAGACCCTTGCTATAGCATGAGATGTGATATCCAACTCCTTCCCATTCCAAACCTGAGACCCTTCCTATAGAATGAGATGTGATATCCAACTCCTTCCCATTCTGATCCTGTGTCCCTTCCTATAGCAAGAGATGTGATATCTCCATGCTTCTAATACCAAACCTGAGGCCCTTCCTATAGCATGAGATGTGATATCTAACTCCTTCCCATTCCGATCCTGAGACCCTTCCCATAACGTGAGATCTGATAAACAACTCCTTCCATTTCCAAACCTAAGACCCTTCGTATAGTATCAGATGTGGTATCCAACTCCTTCCCATTACAAACGTGAGATCCTACCTGTAGCATGAGATTTGATATCTGACTTCTTGCCATTCCTAACCTGAGATACATCCTGTACCATGAGATGTCATATCTCAATCCTTCGAATCCCAAACGCAAGACCCTTTCAATAGGATGCGATTTGTTATCTCACTCATTCCTATACCAAACCTGCGACCTTTCCTATAGGATAAGATGTGATATCTCAATGCTTCTAATACCAAACCCGAGACACTTCCAATAGGATGAGATTTGATATCTCACTCCTTCCAATACCAAACCCGAAACACAATCTATAGAATGAGATGTGATATCTCAATTCTTCTAATACCAAACCTGAGACCCTTCATATAGCATGAGATTTGATTTCCAACTCCTTCCTATTCTAAACCCGAGACCCTTCCAGTAGCATGAGATGTGATATCCCACTCCTTTCCATTCCAAACCTGAAACACTTCCTGTAGAATGAGATGTGATATACAACTCATTCCTGTTCCAACCCTGAGACCCTTCCTATAGCATGAGATGTGATATGTCAATACTTCTAATACCAAAACGGAGACCCTTCCTATAGCATGAGATGTGATATCCAACTCCTTCCCATTCCAAACCCGAGACCCTTTCTATGCCATAAGATATGATATCCAACTCCTTCCCATTCCAATCCTGAGACCCCTCTGTAGAATGAGAGGTGATATCCACGTCCTTCCCATTCCAAACCTGAGACCCTTCCTGTGGCATGAGATGTGATATCCAACTCCTTCCCATTCCAAACCTGAGAGCCTTTCTATGTCATAAGATGTGATATCCAACTCCTTCCCATTCCAATCCTGAGACACTTCCTGTAGCATGAGATGTGGTATCCACCTCCTTCCCATTCCAAACCTGTGACCCTTCCTCTGGCATGAGATGTGATATCCAGCACCTTCCCATTCCAATCCAGAGACGCTTCCGATAGGATGAGATATGATATCTCACTCATTCAATACCAAACCCGAGAACATTAACATAGCCTGAGATATGAAATCTCAATCCTTCCTATTCCAATCCTGAGACCCTTCCTATTGGATGGGATGTGATATCCAACTCCTTTCCATTCTAATCATGAGACTGTTCCTATAGGATGTGATTTGATATCTTAATCCTTCCAATACCAAACCTGAGACCCTTCCTATAGCATGATATGTGATATCCAACTCCTTCCCATTCCATTCCTGAGTCCCTTTCTATAACATGAGATGTGATATCTCAATGCTTCTAATACCAAACCTGAGGACCTTCCCATATCATAGATGTGATATCCAACTCCTTCCCATTCCAAACCTGAGACCCTTCCTATAGCAGGAGATGTGATATCTCAATGCTTCTAATACCAAACCTGAGGCCCTTCCCATAGCATGAGATGTGATATCCAATGCCTTCCCATTCCAATCCTGAGTCCCTTTCTATAACATGAGATGTGATATCTCAATGCTTCTAATACCAAACCTGAGGACCTTCCCATATCATAGATGTGATATCCAACTCCTTCCCATTCCAAACCTGAGACCCTTCCTATAGCAGGAGATGTGATATCTCAATGCTTCTAATACCAAACCTGAGTCCCTTCCTATAGCATGAGATGTCATATCTCAATGCTTCTAATACCAAACCTGAGGCCCGTCCCATAGCATGAGATGTGATATTCAACTCCTTCCCATTCCAATCCTGAGACCCTTCCTATAGCATGAGCTGTGATATCTCAATGCTTCTAATACCATTCCTGAGACCCCTCCTATTGCACGAGATGCAATATCCAACTCCTTCCCCTTCCAAACCTGAAACCCTTCCTATAGCATGAGATGTGATATCCAACTCCTTCCCATTCCAAACCTGAGACCCTTCCTATAGCATATGTGATATCCAACTCCTTCCCATTCCATTCCTGAGTCCCTTTCTATAACATGAGATGTGATATCTCAAGCTTCTAATAACAAACCTGAGACCCTTCCTATAGCATGAGGTGTGATATCTCAATGCTTCTAATAAAAGTACCTGAGACCCTTCCTATAGGATGAGATGTGATACCTCAATGCTTCTAATACCAAACCCAAGACACTTCAAATAGGATTAGATGTGATATCCAACTCCTTTCCATTCCAAACCTGAGATCCTATCTGTATCATGAGATTTGATATGTGACTCCTTGCCATTCCTAACCTGAGATACATCCTGTACCATGAGATAAAATATATCTCAATGCTTCTATTACCCAACCCGAGACCCTTGCTATAGCATGAGATGTGATATCCAACTCCTTCCCATTCCAAACCTGAGACCCTTCCTATAGAATGAGATGTGATATCCAACTCCTTCCCATTCTGATCCTGTGTCCCTTCCTATAGCAAGAGATGTGATATCTCCATGCTTCTAATACCAAACCTGAGGCCCTTCCTATAGCATGAGATGTGATATCTAACTCCTTCCCATTCCGATCCTGAGACCCTTCCCATAACGTGAGATCTGATAAACAACTCCTTCCATTTCCAAACCTAAGACCCTTCGTATAGTATCAGATGTGGTATCCAACTCCTTCCCATTACAAACGTGAGATCCTACCTGTAGCATGAGATTTGATATCTGACTTCTTGCCATTCCTAACCTGAGATACATCCTGTACCATGAGATGTCATATCTCAATCCTTCGAATCCCAAACGCAAGACCCTTTCAATAGGATGCGATTTGTTATCTCACTCATTCTTATACCAAACCTGCGACCTTTCCTATAGGATAAGATGTGATATCTCAATGCTTCTAATACCAAACCCGAGACACTTCCAATAGGATGAGATTTGATATCTCACTCCTTCCAATACCAAACCCGAAACACAATCTATAGAATGAGATGTGATATCTCAATTCTTCTAATACCAAACCTGAGACTCTTCATATAGCATGAGATTTGATTTCCAACTCCTTCCTATTCTAAACCCGAGACCCTTCCAGTAGCATGAGATGTGATATCCCACTCCTTTCCATTCCAAACCTGAAACACTTCCTGTAGAATGAGATGTGATATACAACTCATTCCTGTTCCAACCCTGAGACCCTTCCTATAGCATGAGATGTGATATGTCAATACTTCTAATACCAAAACGGAGACCCTTCCTATAGCATGAGATGTGATATCCAACTCCTTCCCATTCCAAACCCGAGACCCTTTCTATGCCATAAGATATGATATCCAACTCCTTCCCATTCCAATCCTGAGACCCCTCTGTAGAATGAGAGGTGATATCCACGTCCTTCCCATTCCAAACCTGAGACCCTTCCTGTGGCATGAGATGTGATATCCAACTCCTTCCCATTCCAAACCTGAGAGCCTTTCTATGTCATAAGATGTGATATCCAACTCCTTCCCATTCCAATCCTGAGACACTTCCTGTAGCATGAGATGTGGTATCCACCTCCTTCCCATTCCAAACCTGTGACCCTTCCTCTGGCATGAGATGTGATATCCAGCACCTTCCCATTCCAATCCAGAGACGCTTCCGATAGGATGAGATATGATATCTCACTCATTCAATACCAAACCCGAGAACATTAACATAGCCTGAGATATGAAATCTCAATCCTTCCTATTCCAATCCTGAGACCCTTCCTATTGGATGGGATGTGATATCCAACTCCTTTCCATTCTAATCATGAGACTGTTCCTATAGGATGTGATTTGATATCTTAATCCTTCCAATACCAAACCTGAGACCCTTAAAATAGGATGAGATTTGTTATCTCACTTCTTCCAATACCAAACTCGAGACCCTTACTATAGGATGAGATGTGATATCTCAATGCTTCTAATACCAAACCCAAGACACTTCAAATAGGATGAGATCCAACTCTTTCTCATTCAAAACCTGAGATCCTACCTGCAGCATGAGATTTGATATCCACCTGCTTCCCATTCCAACCCTGAGACCCTTCCCATAGCATGAGATGTGATATCTCAATGCTTCTATTACCCAACCCGAGACCCTTCCTATACCACCGGATGTGATATCCAACTCCTTCCCATTCCAAACCCGAGACCCTTTCTATGTCATGAGATGTGATATCCACCTCCTTCCCATTCCAAACCTGAGACCCTTCCTTTAGCACGAGATGTGATATCCAACTCCTTCCCATTCCAAACCTGAGATTCTTCCTATAGCATGAAATGTGATATCTAACTCCTTCCCATTCCAATCCTGAGACCCTTCCTATAGCATGAGATGTGATTTCCAACGCCTTCCCATTCCAAAACTGAGAACCTTCCTATAGCATGAGATTTTATATCCAACTCCTTCCCATTCCAAACCAGAGACCCTTACTGTAGCATGAGATGTGATATCCACCTCCTTCTCATTCCAACCCTGAGACCCTTCCTATAGCATGAGATGTGATATTGAACTCCTTCCCATTCCAAACCTGAGACCGTTCCTATAGAATGAGATGTGATATCCAACTCCTTCCCATTCGGATCCTGTGTCCCTTCCTATAGCATGGGATGTGATATCTCAAAGCTTCTATTACCCAACCCGGGACCATTCCTATACCATGAGATGTGATATTGAACTCCTTCCCATTCCAAACCTGAGAACGTTCCTATAGAATGAGATGTGATATCCAACTCCTTCCCATTCGGATCCTGTGTCCCTTCCTATAGCATGGGATGTGATATCTCAATGCTTCTATTACCCAACCCGGGACCCTTCCTATACCATGAGATGTGATATTGAACTCCTTCCCATTCCAAACCTGAGACCCTTCCTATAGCATGAGATGTGATATCCAACTCCTTGCCATTCCAAACCTGAGACCCTTCCTATAGCATGAGGTGTGATATCTCAATGCTTCCAATAAAAGTACCTGAGACCCTTCCTATAGGATAAGATGTGATATCCAACTCCTTTCCATTCCAAACCTGAGATTCTACCTGTAGCATGAATTTTGATATCTGACTCCTTGTCATTCCTAACCTGAGATACATCCTGTACCATGAGATGACATATCTCAATACTTCTAATACCAAACCTGAGACCCTTCCTGTAACATGAGATGTGATATCGAACTCCTTCCCATTCCAAACCTGAGACCCTTCCTATAGCATGAGATGTGATATTCAACTCCTTCCCATTCCAAACCAGAGACCCTTCCTGTAGCATGAGATATGATATCCAACTCCTTCCCATTCCAACCCTGAGACCCTTCCTATAGCAAGAGATGTGATATCCACCTCCTTCCCATTCCAAACCTGAGACCCTACTATAGCATGAGATGTGATATCCAACTCCTTCCCATTCCAAACCTGAGACCCTTCCTATAGCATGAGATGTGATATCTAACTCCCTCCCATTCCAATCCTGACACCCTTCCTATAGCATTAGATGTGATTTCCAACTCCTTCCCTTTCCAAACCTGAGAACCTTCCTATAGCATGAGATGTGATATCCAACTCCTTCCCATTCCAAACCAGAGACCCTTCCTGTAGCATGAGATGTGATATCTACCTCCTTCCCATTCCAACCCGGAGACACTTCCAATAGCATGAGATGTGATATCCAACTCCTTCCCATTCTGATCCTGTGTCCTTTCCTATAGCATGAGATGTGACATCTCAATGCTTCCAATACTAAACCTGAGGCCCTTCCCATAGCATGAGATGTGATATTCAACTCCTTCCCATTACAAACCTGAGATCCTACCTGTAGCATGAGATTTGATATCTGACTTCCAGCCAGTCCTAACCTGAGATACAATCTGTACCTAGAGATATGATATCTCAATGCTTCTAATACCAAACCTGAGACCCTTCCTATAACATGAGATGTGATATCCAATTCCTTCCCATTCCAAATCTGAGACCCTTCCTATAGCATGAGATGTGATATCTCAAGGCTTTTAATACCAAACCTGAAACCCTTCCTATAGCATGAGATTTCATATCCAACTCCTTCCCATTCCAAACCTGAGACCCTTCCTATAGCATGAGCTGTGATATCCAACTCCTTCCCATTCCAAACCAGCGACCCTTACGGTAGCATGAGATTTGATATCCAACTCCTTCCCATTCCAACCCTTAGACCCTTCCTACAGCATGAGATGTGATATCTCAATGCTTCTATTGCCCAACCCGAGACCCTTCCTATAGCATGAGCTGTGATATCCAGCTCCTTCCCATTCCAAACCTGAGACCCTTCCTATTGCATGAGATGTGATTTACAACTCCTTCCCATTCCAAACCTGAGACCCTTCCAATAGCATGAGATGTGATATCTCAATGCTTCTAATACCAAACCTGAGGCCCTTCCCATAGCATGAGATTTGATATCCAACACCTTCCCATTCCAATCCTGAGTCCCTTCCTATAGCATGAGATGTCATATCCAACTTCTTCTCATTCCAATCTTGAGACCCTCCCTATTGCATGAGATGTGATATCCAACTCCTTCCCATTCAAACCCTGAGACCCATCCTATAGCATGAGATGTAATAGTGCAGTGCTTCTATTACCCAACCCGAGATGTGATATCTCAATGCTTCTAATACCAAACCTGCGACCCTTCCTATAGCATGAGATGTGATATCCAACTCCTTGCCAGTCCAAACCTGAGACCCTTCCTATAGAATGAAGTGTGATATCTCAATGCTTCTAATAAAAGTACCTGAGACCCTTCCTATAGCATGAGATGTGATATCCAACTACTTCCCGTTCCAAACCTGAGACCCTTCCTATAGCATGAGAGGTGATATCCAACTCCTTCCCATTCCATTCCTGAGTCCTTCCTATAGCTTGAGATGTGATATCTCAATGCTTTTAATACCAAACTCGAGACCCTTCCTATAGGATGAGCTGTGATAACTCAATGCTTCTAATACCAAACCCAAGACCCTTCCAATAGGAGGAGATTTGATTTCTCACTTCTTCCAATACCATACCTGAGTCCCTTCCGAAAGGATGAGATATGATACCTCAATGCTTCTAATACCAAACCTGAGACCCTTCCTATAACATGAGATGTGATATCCAACTCCTTCCCATTCCAAACCTGAGACCCTTCCGGTAGCATGAGATGAGATATCCAGCACATTCCCATTCCAACCCTGAGACCCTTCCTATAGCATGAGATGTGATATCTCAATGCTTCTATTACCCAACTCGAGACCCTTCCTATAGCATGAGATGTGATATCCAACTCCTTCCAATTCCAAACCCGAGACCCTTCCTATAGCATGAGATGTGATTTCCAACTCCTTCCCATTCCAATCCTGAGTCCCTTTCTATAGCATGATATGTGACATCTCAATGCTTCTAATACCAAACCTGAGGCCCTTCCCATATCATAGATGTGATATCCAACTCCTTCCCAATGCAAACTTGAGACCGTTCCTATAGCATGAGATGTGATATCTCAATGCTTCTAATACCAAACCTGAGGCCCTTCCCATAGCATGAGATTTGATATCCAACACCTTCCCATTCCAATCCTGAGTCCCTTCCTATAGCATGAGATGTCATATCTCAATACTTCTAATACCAAACCTGAGGCCGTCCCATAGCATGCAATGTGATATCACACTCCTTCCCATTCCAATCCTGATACCCTTCCTATAGCATGAGATGTGATATCCAACTTCTTCTCATTCCAATCTTGAGACCCTTCCTATTGCATGAGATGTGATATCCAACTCCTTCCCATTCAAACCCTGAGACCCATCCTATAGCATGAGATGTAATAGTGCAGTGCTTCTATTACCCAACCCGAGATGTGATATCTCAATGCTTCTAATACCAAACCTGCGACCCTTCCTATAGCATGAGATGTGATATCCAACTCCTTGCCAGTCCAAACCTGAGACCCTTCCTATAGAATGAGGTGTGATATCTCAATGCTTCTAATAAAAGTACCTGAGACCCTTCCTATAGCATAAGATGTGATATCCAACTACTTCCCATTCCAAACCTGAGACCCTTCCTATAGCATGAGAGGTGATATCCAACTCCTTCCCATTCCATTCCTGAGTCCTTCCTATAGCTTGAGATGTGATATCTCAATGCTTTTAATACCAAACTCGAGACCCTTCCTATAGGATGAGCTGTGATAACTCAATGCTTCTAATACCAAACCCAAGCCTCTTCCAATAGGATGAGATTTTATTTCTCACTTCTTCCAATACCATACCTGAGTCCCTTCCAAAAGGATGAGATATGATACCTCAATGCTTCTAATACCAAACCTGAGACCCTTCCTATAACATGAGATGTGATATCCAACTCCTTCCCATTCCAACCCTGAGACCCTTCCTATAGCATGAGATGTGATATCTCAATGCTTCTATTACCCAACCCGAGACCCTTCCTATAGCATGAGATGTGATATCCAACTCCTTCCAATTCCAAACCTGAGACCCTTCCTATAGCATGAGATGTGATTTCCAACTCCTTCCCATTCCAATCCTGAGTCCCTTTCTATAGCATGATATGTGACATCTCAATGCTTCAAATACCAAACCTGAGGCCCTTCCCATATCATAGATGTGATATCCAACTCCTTCCCAATCCAAACTTGAGACCGTTCCTATAGCATGAGATGTGATATCTCAATGCTTCTAATACCAAACCTGATGCCCTTCCCATAGCATGAGATGTGATATCCAACGCCTTCCCATTCCAATCCTGAGTTCCTTCCTATAGCATGAGATGTCATATCTCAATGCTTCTAATACCAAACCTGAGGCCCGTCCCATAGCATGAGATGTGATATTCAACTCCTTCCCATTCCAATCCTGAGACCCTTCCTATAGCATGAGATGTGATATCTCAATGCTTCTAATACCAATCCTGAGACCCCTCCTATAGCACGAGATGTGATATCCAACTCCTTCCCCTTCCAAACCTGAAACCCTTCCTATAGCATCAGATGTGATATCCAACTCCTTCCCATTCCAAACCAGAGAAGCTTCCTTTAGCATGAGATGTGATATCCAACTCCTTCCCATTCCATCACTGAAACCCTTCCTATAGCATGAGATGTTATAACTCAGTTCTTCTATTACCCAACCAGAGATGTGATATCTCAATGCTTCTAATACCAAACCTGAGACCCTTCCTATAGCATGAGATGTGATATCCAACTCCTTGCCAGTCCAAACCTGAGACCCTTCCTATAGAATGAGGTGTGATATCTCAATGCTTCTAATACCAATCCTGAGACCCCTCCTATAGCACGAGATGTGATATCCAACTCCTTCCCCTTCCAAACCTGAAACCCTTCCTATAGCATCAGATGTGATATCCAACTCCTTCCCATTCCAAACCAGAGAAGCTTCCTTTAGCATGAGATGTGATATCCAACTCCTTCCCATTCCATCACTGAAACCCATCCTATAGCATGAGATGTAATAGTGCAGTGCTTCTATTACCCAACCCGAGATGTGATATCTCAATGCTTCTAATACCAAACCTGCGACCCTTCCTATAGCATGAGATGTGATATCCAACTCCTTGCCAGTCCAAACCTGAGACCCTTCCTATAGAATGAGGTGTGATATCTCAATGCTTCTAATAAAAGTACCTGAGACCCTTCCTATAGCATAAGATGTGATATCCAACTACTTCCCATTCCAAACCTGAGACCCTTCCTATAGCATGAGAGGTGATATCCAACTCCTTCCCATTCCATTCCTGAGTCCTTCCTATAGCTTGAGATGTGATATCTCAATGCTTTTAATACCAAACTCGAGACCCTTCCTATAGGATGAGCTGTGATAACTCAATGCTTCTAATACCAAACCCAAGCCTCTTCCAATAGGATGAGATTTTATTTCTCACTTCTTCCAATACCATACCTGAGTCCCTTCCAAAAGGATGAGATATGATACCTCAATGCTTCTAATACCAAACCTGAGACCCTTCCTATAACATGAGATGTGATATCCAACTCCTTCCCATTCCAACCCTGAGACCCTTCCTATAGCATGAGATGTGATATCTCAATGCTTCTATTACCCAACCCGAGACCCTTCCTATAGCATGAGATGTGATATCCAACTCCTTCCAATTCCAAACCTGAGACCCTTCCTATAGCATGAGATGTGATTTCCAACTCCTTCCCATTCCAATCCTGAGTCCCTTTCTATAGCATGATATGTGACATCTCAATGCTTCAAATACCAAACCTGAGGCCCTTCCCATATCATAGATGTGATATCCAACTCCTTCCCAATCCAAACTTGAGACCGTTCCTATAGCATGAGATGTGATATCTCAATGCTTCTAATACCAAACCTGATGCCCTTCCCATAGCATGAGATGTGATATCCAACGCCTTCCCATTCCAATCCTGAGTTCCTTCCTATAGCATGAGATGTCATATCTCAATGCTTCTAATACCAAACCTGAGGCCCGTCCCATAGCATGAGATGTGATATTCAACTCCTTCCCATTCCAATCCTGAGACCCTTCCTATAGCATGAGATGTGATATCTCAATGCTTCTAATACCAATCCTGAGACCCCTCCTATAGCACGAGATGTGATATCCAACTCCTTCCCCTTCCAAACCTGAAACCCTTCCTATAGCATCAGATGTGATATCCAACTCCTTCCCATTCCAAACCAGAGAAGCTTCCTTTAGCATGAGATGTGATATCCAACTCCTTCCCATTCCATCACTGAAACCCTTCCTATAGCATGAGATGTTATAACTCAGTTCTTCTATTACCCAACCAGAGATGTGATATCTCAATGCTTCTAATACCAAACCTGAGACCCTCCTATAGCACGAGATGTGATATCCAACTCCTTCTAATAAAAGTACCTGAGACCCTTCCTATAGGATGAGATGTGATACCTCAATGCTTCTAATACCAAACCCAAGACACTTCAAATAGGATGAGATGTGATATCCAACTCCATTCCATTCCAAACCTGAGATCTTATCTGTAACATGAGATTTGATATGTGACTCCTTGTCATTCCTAACCTGAGATACGTCCTGTACCATGAGATGATATATCTCAATGCTTCTAATACCAAACATGAGACCCTTCCTATACCACGGGATGTGATATCCAACTCCTTCCCATTCCAAACCTGAGACCGTTCCTATAGCATCAGATGTGATATCCAACTCCTTCCCATTCCAAACCAGAGAAGCTTCCTTAAGCATGAGATGTGATATCCAACTCCTTCCCATTCCATCACTGAGACCCTTCCTATAGCATGGGATGTTATAACTCAGTGCTTCTATTACCCAACCCGAGATGTGATATCTCAATGCTTCTAATTCCAAAGCTGAGACCCTTCCTATAGCATGAGGTGTGATATCTCAATGCTTCTAATAAAAGTACCTGAGACCCTTCCTATAGCATGAGATGTGATATCCAACTCCTTCCCATTCCAAACCTGAGACCCTTCCTATAGCATGAGAGGTGATATCCAACTCCTTCCCATTCCATTCCTGAGTCCCTTCCTATAGCTTGAGATGTGATATCTCAATGCTTCTAATACCAAACCCAAGACCCTTCCAATAGGATGAGATTTGATTTCTCACTTCTTCCAATACCATACCTGAGTCCCTTCCAAAAGGATGAGATGTTTTACCTCAATGCTTCTAATAACAAACCTGAGACCCTTCCTATAACATGAGATGTGATATTCAACTCATTCCCATTCCAATCCTGAGACCCTTCCTATAGCACGAGATGTGATATCCACCTCCTTCCCATTCCAAACCTGAGACCCTTCCTATAGGATGAGATGTGATATCCAACTCCATCCCATTCCAAACCTGAGACCCTTCCTATAGCATGAGATGTGATATCTACTTCTTCCCATTCCAATCCTGACACCCTTCCTATAGCATGAGATGTGATTTCCAACTCCTTCCCATTCCAAAGCTCAGACCCTTCCTATAGCATGAGATGTGATATCCAACTCCTTGCCATTCCAAACCTGAGACCCTTCCTATAGCATGAGGTGTGATATCTCAATGCTTCCAATAAAAGTACCTGAGACCCTTCCTATAGGATGAGATGTGATATCTCAATGCTTCTAATACCAAACCCAAGACACTTCAAATAGGATGAGATGTGTTATCCAACTCCTTTCCATTCCAAACCTGAGATCCTACCTGTAGCATGAGATTTGATATCTGACTCCATGCCATTCCTAACCTGAGATACATCCTGTACCATGAGATGATATATCTCAACACTTTTAATACCAAACCTGAGACCCATCCAATAGCATGAGATGTGATATCCAACTCCTTCCCATTCCAAACCTGAGACCCTTCCTAGAGAATGAGATGTGATATCAAACTTCTTCCCATTCTGATCCTGTGTCCATTCCTATAGCATGAGATGTGATATCTCAATGCTTCTAATACCAAACCTGAGGCCCTTCCCATAGCATGAGATGTGATATTCAACTCCTTCCCATTCTAATCCTGAGACCCTTCCTATAGCATGAGATGTGATATCCAACTCCTTCCCATTCCAATAGCGAGACCCTTACCATAACATGAGATCTGATAAACAACTCCTTCCATTTCCAAACCTAAGACCCTTCCTATAGCATCAGATGTGGTATCCAACTCCTGCCCATTACAAACCTAAGATCCTACCTGTAGCATGAGATTTAATATCTGACTTCTTGCCATTCCTAACCTGAGATACAATCTGTACCATGAGATGTGATATCTCAATGCTTCTAATACCAAACCTGAGACCCTTCCTATAGCATGAGATGTGATATCCAACTCCTTCCCATTCCAAACCAGAAACCCTTCCTGTAGCATGAGATATGATATCCAACTTCTTCCCATTCCAACCCTGAGACCCTTCCTATAGCATGAGATGTGATATTTCAATGCATGTAATACCAAACGTGAGACCCTTCCTATAGCATGAGATGTGATATCCAACTCCTTCCCATTCCAAACCGGAGACCCTTCCTATAGCATGAGATGTGATAACTCAATGCTTCTAATACCAAACCTGAGACCCTTCCTATAACATGAGATGTGATATCCAACTCCTTCCCATTCCAAACCTGAGACCCTTCCTATAGCATGAGATGTGATATCCAACTCCTTCACATTCCAAACCAGCGACCCTTCAGGGAGCATGAGATGTGATAACCAACCCAATGCTTCTAATACCAAACCTGAGGCCCTTCACATAGCATGAGATGTGATATCCAACGCTTTCCCATTCCAATCCTGAGTCCATTCCTATAGCATGAGATGTCATATCTCAATGCTTCTAATACCGAACCTGAGGACCGTCCCATAGCATGAGATGTGATATCACACTCTTTCCCATTCCAATCCTGAGACCCTTCCTATAGCATGAGATGTGATATTCAACTCCTTCCCATTCCAAACCAGAGAACCTTCCTGTAGCATGAGATGTGATATCCAACTCCTTCCCATTCCAAACCCGAGACCCTTCCTGTAGCATGAGATGTGATATCCAACTCATTCCCATTCCAAACCTGAGTCCCTTGCTATGGCATGAGATGTGATATCCAACTCCTTCCCATTCCAATCCTGAGTCCCTTTCTATAGCATGAGATGTGATATCTCAATGCTTCTAATACCAAACCTGAGACCCTTCCTATAGCATGAGGTGTGATATCTCAATGCTTCTAATAAAAGTACCTGAGACCCTTCCTATATATGATATCCAACTCCTTCCCATTCCAACACTGACTCAACTCATATAGCATGAGATGTAATAGCTCAGTGCTTCTATTACCCAACCCGAGATGTGATATCTCAGTGCTTCGAACATCAAACCTGAGACCCTTCCTATAGCATGAGATGTGATATCCGACTCTTTCCCATTCCAAACCTGAGACCCTTCCTATAGCATGAGATGTGATATCCAACTCCTTGCCATTCCAAACCTGAGACCCTTCCTATAGCATGAGGTGTGATATCTCAATACTTCTAATAAAAGTACCTGAGACCCTTCCTATAGGATGAGATGTGATACCCCAATGCTTCTAATACCAAACCCAAGACACATCAAATAGGATGAGATGTGATATCCAACTCCTTTCCTTTCCAAACCTGAGATCCTATCTGTAGCATGAGATTTGATATCATCCTGTACCATGAGATGATATATCTCAATGCTTCTAATACCAAACTTGAGACCCTTCCTATACCACGGGATCTGATATCCAACTCCTTCCCATTCCAAACCTTAGACCCTTCCTATAGCATGAGATGTGATATCCACCTTCTTCCCATTCCAAACCTGAGACCCTTCCTATAGCATGAGATGTGATATCCAACTCCTTCCCATTCCAAACCAGAGACCCTTCCTATAGCATGAGATGTGATATCTAACTCCTTCCCATTATAATCCTGAGACCCTTCCTATAGCATGAGATGTGATTTCCAACTCCTTCCCATTACAAACCTGTGAACCTTCCTATAGCATGAGATGTGATATCCAACTCCTTCCCATTCCAACCCTGAGACTCTTCCTATATCATGAGATGTGATATCTCAATGCTTCTATTACCCGAAACCAACCCTATGGCATGAGATGTGATATCCAACTCCTTCCCATTCCAAACCTGAGACCCTTCCTATAGAATGAGATGTGATATCCAAATCCTTCCCTCTCCGATCCTGTGCCCCTTCCTATAGCATGAGATGTGATATCTCAATGCTTCTAATACCAAACCTGAGGCCCTTCCCATACCATGAGATGTGATATTCAACTCCTTCCCATTCCAATCCTGAGACCCTTCCTATAGCATGAGATGTGATATTCAATCCTTCCCATTCTAATCCTGAGACCCTTCCTATAGCATGAGATGTGATATCTCAATGCTTCTAATACCAAACCTGAGACCCCTCATATAGCACAAGATGTGATATTCAAATCCTTCCCCTTCCAAACCTGAGACCCTTCCTATAGCATGAGATGTAATATCCAACTCCTTGCCATTCCAAGCCTGAGACCCTTCCTATAGCATGAGGTGTGGTATCTCAATGCCTCTAATAAAAGTACCTGAAACCCTTCCTATAGGATGAGAAGCGATACCCCAATGCTTCTAATACCAAACCCAAGACACTTCAAATAGGATGAGATGTGATATCCAACTCCTTTCTTTTCCAAACCTGAGATCCTATCTGTAGCATGAGATTTGATATGTGACTCCTTGCCATTCCTAACCTGAGATACATCCTGTACCATGAGATGATATATCTCAATGCTTCTAATACCAAACATGAGACCCTTCCTCTACCACGGGATGTGATATCCAACTTCTTCCCATTCCAAACCTGAGACCCTTCCTATAGCATGAGATGTGATATCCAACTCCTTCCCATTCCAAACCAGAGACCCTTCCTGTATCATGAGATATGATATCCAACTCCTTCCCATTCCAACCCTGAGACCCTTCCTATAGCACGAGATGTGACATCCACCTCCTTCCGATTCCAAACCTGAGAACCTTCCTATATCATAAGATGTGATACCTCAATGCTTCTCATACCAAACCTGAAGCCCTTCACATAGCATGCGATGTGATATTCAACTCCTTCCCATTCTAATCCTGAGACCCTTCCTGTAGCATGAGATGTGATATCCAACTCCTTCCCATTCCGATCGTGAGACCCTTCCCATAACATGAGATCTGATAAAGAACTCCTTCCCATTCCAATCCTGAGACCCTTCCTGTAGCATGAGATGTGATATCCAACTCCTTCCCATTCTGATCGTGAGACCCTTCCCATAACATGAGATCTGATAAAGAACTCCTTCCATTTCCAACCCTAAGACCCTTCCTATAGCATCAGATGTGGTATCCAACTCCTTCCCATTACAAACCTGAGATCCTACCTGTAGCATGAGATTTGATATATTACTTCTTGCCATTCCTAACCTGAGATACATCCTGTACCATGAGATGTGATATCTCAATGCTTCTAATTCCAAACCTGAGACCCTCCTATAACATGAGATGTGATATACAATTCCTTCCCATTCCAAACCTGAGACCCTTCCTATAGCATGAGATGTGATATCCAACTCCTTCCCATTTCAAACCAGAGACCCTTCCTTTAACATGAGATATGATATCCAACTTCTTCCCATTTCAGACCTGAGACCATTCCTATAGCATGAGATGTGATATCTCAATGCTTCTAATACCAAACCTGAGGCCCTTCCTATAGCATGAGATGTGATATCCAACTCCTTCCCATTCCAAACCCGAGGCCCCTCCTATAGCATGAGATGTGATATCCAACTCCTTCCCATTCCAAAACCGAGACCCTTCCTATAGCATGAGATGTGATATCCAACTCCTTGCCATTCCAAACCTGAGACCCTTCCAATAGCATGAGGTGTGGTATCTCAATGCCTCTAATAAAAGTACCTGAAACCCTTCCTATAGGATGAGATGCGATACCCCAATGCTTCTAATACCAAACCCAAGACACTTCAAATAGGATGAGATGTGATATCCAACTCCTTTCTTTTCCAAACCTGAGATCCTATCTGTAGCATGAGATTTGATATGTGACTCCTTGCCATTCCTAACCTGAGATACATCCTGTACCATGAGATGATATATCTCAATGCTTCTAATACCAAACATGAGACCCTTCCTCTACCACGGGATGTGATATCCAACTTCTTCTCATTCCAAACCTGAGACCCTTCCTATAGCATGAGATGTGATATCCAACTCCTTCCCATTCCAAACCAGAGACCCTTCCTGTATCATGAGATATGATATCCAACTCCTTCCCATTCCAACCCTGAGACCCTTCCTATAGCACGAGATGTGACATCCACCTCCTTCCCATTCCAAACCTGAGAACCTTCCTATATCATAAGATGTGATACCTCAATGCTTCTCATACCAAACCTGAAGCCCTTCACATAGCATGCGATGTGATATTCAACTCCTTCCCATTCTAATCCTGAGACCCTTCCTGTAGCATGAGATGTGATATCCAACTCCTTCCCATTCCGATCGTGAGACCCTTCCCATAACATGAGATCTGATAAAGAACTCCTTCCCATTCCAATCCTGAGACCCTTCCTGTAGCATGAGATGTGATATCCAACTCCTTCCCATTCTGATCGTGAGACCCTTCCCATAACATGAGATCTGATAAAGAACTCCTTCCATTTCCAACCCTAAGACCCTTCCTATAGCATCAGATGTGGTATCCAACTCCTTCCCATTACAAACCTGAGATCCTACCTGTAGCATGAGATTTGATATATTACTTCTTGCCATTCCTAACCTGAGATACATCCTGTACCATGAGATGTGATATCTCAATGCTTCTAATTCCAAACCTGAGACCCTCCTATAACATGAGATGTGATATACAATTCCTTCCCATTCCAAACCTGAGACCCTTCCTATAGCATGAGATGTGATATCCAACTCCTTCCCATTTCAAACCAGAGACCCTTCCTTTAGCATGAGATATGATATCCAACTTCTTCCCATTTCAGACCTGAGACCATTCCTATAGCATGAGATGTGATATCTCAATGCTTCTAATACCAAACCTGAGGCCCTTCCTATAGCATGAGATGTGATATACAACTCCTTCCCATTCCAAACCCGAGGCCCCTCCTATAGCATGAGATGTGATATCCAACTCCTTCCCATTCCAAAACCGAGACCCTTCCTATAGCATGAGATGTGATATCCAACTCCTTGCCATTCCAAACCTGAGACCCTTCCAATAGCATGAGGTGTGGTATCTCAATGCCTCTAATAAAAGTACCCGAAACCCTTCCTATAGGATGAGATGCGATACCCCAATGCTTCTAATACCAAACCCAAGACACTTCAAATAGGATGAGATGTGATATCCAACTCCTTTCTTTTCCAAACCTGAGATCCTATCTGTAGCATGAGATTTGATATGTGACTCCTTGCCATTCCTAACCTGAGATACATCCTGTACCATGAGATGATATATCTCAATGCTTCTAATACCAAACATGAGACCCTTCCTCTACCACGGGATGTGATATCCAACTTCTTCCCATTCCAAACCTGAGACCCTTCCTATAGCATGAGATGTGATATCCAACTCCTTCCCATTCCAAACCAGAGACCCTTCCTGTATCATGAGATATGATATCCAACTCCTTCCCATTCCAACCCTGAGACCCTTCCTATAGCACGAGATGTGACATCCACCTCCTTCCCATTCCAAACCTGAGACCCTTCCTATAGCATGAGATCTGATATCTAACTCCTTCCCATTATAATCCTGAGACCCTTCCTATAGCATGAGATGTGATTTCCAACTCCTTCCCATTCCAAACCTGAGAACCTTCCTATATCATAAGATGTGATACCTCAATGCTTCTAATACCAAACCTGAAGCCCTTCACATAGCATGCAATGTGATATTCAACTCCTTCCCATTCCAATCCTGAGACCCTTCCTGTAGCATGAGATGTGATATCCAACTCCTTCCCATTCCGATCGTGAGACCCTTCCCATAACATGAGATCTGATAAAGAACTCCTTCCCATTCCAATCCTGAGACCCTTCCTGTAGCATGAGATGTGATATCCAACTCCTTCCCATTCTGATCGTGAGACCCTTCCCATAACATGAGATTGTTAAGACGGATTTCTGAACTCTGTCCTGGTGGCGCAGAAGTTCAGAAGGCCAACCTAATTACTTGGAACAGGGTAACCTCTGGACAAGCCAGACCAATCAAGGTAGCGATCGCGGCGGTCAAGACTAGGTCTCAAGAGGGGTGAGGGTGACTGAAAGCCCGCAGTGAGCACACAAAGCAAGAGCGCTGACAAACTACTCCAAACAGTTGTTATATCAAAAATAGATACACATTTATTTTAAGGCCTTTAAAATAATGACCGTAGCGAGAAAATCACAATATCACAATATTAAACCAACACATACCATATCAACACAATATATATACAAATACACAGTCGCAAGCGTGTAAAGCACGAAATATGTAGTCCACCTGTCAGGGAAGGAAAACAGGCAGTGCGATAATGCTTTCGACTCAGTTCGCCTTCATAGGCACCTAACTAGATGGAAGTCCGAGCCCTGCGAAGAGTGGAGCCTTGTGCTCAAAGTACCTGCCACGCCGGTGCCGACGGGCACAAGGGGAAGCTCTTTGGAGGAAGTCAGGCGGTTCACGTTAGTGCACAGCAGAAGAAGAACAGGTTCCGCAGCTCAAGCGCAGCCTCCACAGCGGGCAGAAGCAGAGCGCGAGCGCAGCAAAAGGGTGCTGTTTTTACACAGCAGGGAAAAGCAATGGGATACTGCAGGAGGGCGACCAGATCCTAGATATACTACTCACCGGTCCCCGAAGCAAGCAGACCCAGGCTTCTCCACGATAGTTTCAGCAGCTGGCAGGTTCAGAAGAGCAGGGAACGCTTTGTAGTCGTGTAGAGCAAAAAGACGTCCCAATCGACGAAACCGGCACAGTTTTGTTGCCGCACAGGACAACGGAGCGGCCGTGTGTATTCGAGCCAAATGAACCCTCCTCCCTTCAGACCTGGGGACGCCAAGCGTACGAAGCGTGGGAGAGGGACAAGGACTCGCAATACAACACAACCTGGCGGCGGTTGCAGAGCCAAACTCCTTTGTAAGCTGGTCAGTCAACTGGATGGCCCAGAGACGCTTCCGAAGGCTTACTTGGCAGGAGATGGTTGAAGATGCCGGGAATAGCTGTTCCTGCTATTCCAAAGGTCGAAGCACCAGTACAGGCCTTCTGGTTCGATCAAAGGAGGACAGGGGCTCTCCGGACGACAGCAGTGCAAAGGAGGATTCCTTCAGCGGGTCACCAGCGATTCCTCGGTCCAGCCTCGTAGTTGCAGGATACTTGGCTCCTGTATTCCTTTGTTCGTGAGAACTCAGGAGATCGACATGGTAGTGGTGTTTCCAGCCCCCTCTTATCCACGGTTCCCTTCGCGCCAAAACGGAGGGGAGCCAATGGGAGATCCGCTCATCAAAACACATACCATACGTGGACCAATCACGGGCCACGGTGGTCCCAGGCATTCACACCACCCTAGACTCTCTGGCACCCAGGATGTGTATTGGGACCAGACATCCCAGCCCACACCCTGGAGGCACACAAACGACATGTAGAAGCCCGCGAAAGCAACCACGTTTCGCGGGAAAGTACATGCCCAAATAAGGAAGGCCCCGGGTCGCCGGACCTGGGGAAGGTGAAGGGAGCAAGACGGACAGTGGACAGGACAAAGGAGCCTCGCGGCCTGGCCATTTTGGGAGCCAGGCCACCATTTTGGGTTCAGTGCAAAAACGTGCTCAGAACGCCAAAAGGAGCTCAAAATAAACAAAACGATCGCTGCCACCATTCCAGTCCCTGAATGACTTGCACCGATCAAATACCATCCTAAAAGAGTATCTAGGGCCTGTAGAAGGCTAGAGACCCAAGAGAGCTGTAACTTAGCTTACAGTGCCCTCTTGTGTCGTGTTGCACTAAAGCTGCGACACGATAAAAGAAACTACGGGAAACCACGTTCCCCGGTACTGACTGTCTTAAGGGCATGTCAGTTTCCCCGTAAGAAAGGAGCGAAAGCCCAGAGAAGTGCGGCAGAAGGCTGTACTTCTCTGGCAAAGTCAAGAACAAGGTTAAAAACAATAGCAAAAAGTTTGGGGGTTGCCACATGGAAGGAAAATTCCCTACAATTACGAAATCTTTCCTAACAGAGATCTGATAAAGAACTCCTTCCATTTCCAACCCTAAGACCCTTCCTATAGCATCAGATGTGGTATCCAACTCCTTCCCATTACAAACCTGAGATCCTACCTGTAGCATGGGATTTGATATCTTACTTCTTGCCATTCCTAACCTGAGTTACATCCTGTAAAATGAGATGTGATATCTCAATGCTTCTAATTCCAAACCTGAGACCCTCCTATAACATGAGATGTGATATCCAATTCCTTCCCATTCCAAACCTGAGACCCTTCCTATAGCATGAGATGTGATATCCAACTCCTTCCCATTTCAAACCAGAGACCCTTCCTTTAGCATGAGATATGATATCTCAATGCTTCTAATTCCAAACCTGAGACCCTCCTATAACATGAGATGTGATATCCAATTCCTTCCCATTTCAAACCTGAGACCATTCCTATAGCATGAGATGTGATATCTCAATGCTTCTAATAGCAAACCTGAGAACCTTCCTATAGCATGAGATGTGATGTCCAACTCCTTCCCATTTCAAACCTGAGACCTTTCCTGTAGCATGAGATGTGATATCCACCTCCTTCCCATTCCAACCCTGAGACCCTTCCTATAGCATGAGATGTGATATCTCAATGCCTCTATTACCCAACCCGAGACCCTTCCTATAGCATGAGATGTGATATCCAACTCCTTCCCATTCCGATCCTGAGACCCTTCCCATAACATGAGATCTGATAAACAACTCCTTCCATTTCCAAACCTAAGACCCTTCGTATAGCATCAGATGTGGTGTCCAACTCCTTCCCATTACAAATGTGAGATCCTACCTGTACCATTAGATTTGATATCTGACTTCTTGCCATTCCTAACCTGAGATATATCCTGTACCATGAGATGTCATATCTCAATCCTTCGAATACCAAACCCGAGACCCTTTCAATAGGATGTGAATTGTTATCTCACTCATTCCTATACCAAAACTGAGACCTTTCATATAGAATAAGATGTGATATCTCAATGCTTCTAATACCAAACCTGAGAAACTTCCAATAGGGTGATATTTGATATCTCACTCCTTCCAATACCAAACCGAGACACAATCTATAGGATGAGATGTGATATCTCAATATTTCTAATACCAAACCTGAGACCCTTCCTATAGCATGCAATGTGATTTCCAACTCCTTCCTATTCTAATCCCGAGACCCTTCCAGTAGCATGAGATGTGATATCCCACTCCTTTCCATTCCAAACCTGAGACCCTTCCTATAGTATGAGATGTGATATCTAACCCCTTCCCATTCCAAACCAGAGACCCTTCCTGTAGAATGAGATGTGATATCCAACTCCTTCCTGTTTCAACCCTGAGACCCTTCCTATAGCATGAGATGTGATATGTCAATACTTCTAATACCAAACCGGAGACTCTTACTATAGCATGAGATGTGATATCTCAATGTTTCTAATACCAAACCGGAGACTCTTCCTATAGCATGAGATGTCATATCCAACTCCTTCCCATTCCAATCCTGAGACCCTTTCTGTAGAATGAGATGTGATATCCACCTCCTTCCCATTCCAATCCTGAGACCCTTCCTGTGGCATGAGATGTGATATCCAACTCCTTCCCATTCCAAACCAGAGAGCCTTTCTATGTGATAAGATGTGATATCCAACTCCTTCCCATTCCAATCCTGAGACCCTTCCTGTAGCATAAGATGTGGTATCCACCTCCTTCCCATTCCAAATCTGAGACCCTTCCTCTGGCAGGAGATGTGATATCCAGCACCCTCCCATTCCAATCCGGAGACCCTTCCAATAGGATGAGATATGATATCTCACTCATTCAATACCAAACCCGAGAACATTAACATAGCCTGAGATATGAAATCTCAATCCTTCCTATTCCAATCCTGAGACCCTTCCTATTGGACGGGATGTGATATCCAAATCCTTTCCATTCCAATCATGAGACCCTTCCTATAGGATGGGATTTGATATCTAAATCCTTCCAATACCAAACCTGAGACCCTTACAATAGGATGAGATTTGTTATCTCACTTCTTCCAATACTAAACTCGAGACCCTTACTATAGGATGAGATGTGATATCTCAATGCTTCTAATACCAAACCTAAGACACTTCAAATAGGATGAGATCCAACTCCTTCACATTCCAAACCTGAGATCCTACCTGTAGCATGAGATTTGATATCCACCTCCTTCCCATTCCAACCCTGAGACCCTTCCTATAGCATGAGATGTGATATCTCAATGCTTCTAATACCAAACCGGAGACACTTCCTATAGCATGAGATGTGATGTCCAACTCCTTCCCATTCCAAACCCGAGACCCTTTCTATGTCATGAGATGTGATATCCACCTCCTTCCCATTTCAATCCTGAGACCCTTCCGGTAGCATGAGATATGATATCCAACTCCTTCCCATTCCAAACGTGAGACACTTCCTATAGCAAGAGATGTGATATCCAACTCCTTCCCATTCCAACACTGAGATCCTTCCTATAGCATGAGATGTAATAGCTCAGTGCTTCTATTACCCAACCCGAGATGTGATATCTCAATGCTTCTAATACCAAACCTGAGGCCCCTTCCTATAGCATGAGGTGTGGTATCTCAATGCCTCTAATAAAAGTACCTGAAACCCTTCCATTAGGATGATATGCGATACCCCAATGCTTCTAATACCAAACTCAAGACACTTCAAGTAGGATGCTATGTGATATCCAACTCCTTTCCTTTCCAAACCTGAGATCCTATTTTTAGCATGAGATTTGATATGTGACTCCTTGCCATTCCTAACCTGAGATACATCCTGTACCATGAGATGATATATCTCAATGCTTCTAATACCAATCATGAGAGCCTTCCTATACCACGGGATGTGATATCCAACTCCTTCCCATTCCAAACCTGAGATCCTTCCTATAGCATGAGATATGATATCCAACTCCTTCCCATTCCAAACCAGAGACCCTTCCTGTATCATGAGATATGATATCCAACTCCTTCCCATTCCAACCCTGAGACCCTTCCTATAGCACGAGATGTGATATCCACCTCCTTCCCATTCCAAACCTGAGACCCTTCCTATAGCATGAGATGTGATATCCAACTCCTTCCCATTCCAAACCCGAGACCCTTCCTATAGCATGAGATGTGATATCTAACTCCTTCCCATTATAATCCTGAGACCCTTCCTATAGCATGAGATGTGATTTCCAACTCCTTCCCATTCCAAACCTGAGAACCTTCCTACAGCATGAGATGTGATATCCAATGCCTTCCCATTCCAACCCTGAGACCCTTCATATATCATGAGATGTGATATCTCAATGCTTCTATTGCCCAACCCGAGACCCTTCATATAGCATGAGATGTGATATCCAACTCCTTCTCATTCCAAACCTGAGACCCTTCCTATAGAATGAGATGTGATATCCAACTCCTTCTCATTCCGATCCTGTGTCCCTTCCTATAGCATGAGATGTGATATCGCAATGCTTCTAATACCAAACCTGAAGCCATTCCCATAGCATGAGATGTGATATTGAACTCCTTCCCATTCCAATCCCGAGACCCTTCCTGTAGCATGAGATGTGATATCCAACTCCTTCCCATTCCGATCGTGAGACCCTTCCCATAACATGAGATCTGATAAACAACTCCTTCCATTTCCAACCCTAAGACCCTTCCTATAGCATCAGATGTAGTATCCAACTCCTTCTCATTACAAACCTGAGATCCTACCTGTAGTATGAGATTTGATATATTACTTCTTGCCATTCCTAACCTGAGATACATCCTGTACCATGAGATGTGATATCTCAATGCTTTTAATTCCAAACCTGAGACCCTCCTATAACATGAGATGTGATATCCAATTCCTTCCCATTCCAAACCTGAGACCCTTCCTATAGCATGAGATGTGATATCCAACTCCTTCCCATTCCAAACCAGAGACCCTTCCTGTAGCATGAGATATGATATCCAACTTCTTCCCATTCCAAACCTGAGACCATTCCTATAGCATGAGATGTGATATCCAACTCCTTCCCATTCCAATCCTGAGACCCTTCCTATAACATGAGATGTGATATCCAGCTCCTTCCCATTCCAAACCTGAGACCTTTCCTATAGCATGAGATGTGATATCCAACTCCTTCCCATTCCAAACCAGAGACCCTTCCGGTAGCATGAGATGTGATATCCAACTCCTTCCCATTCCAATCCCGAGACCCTTCTTATAACATGAGATGTGATATCCAGCTCCTTCCCATTCCAAACCTGGAACCTTCCTATAGCATGAGATGTGATATCCAACACCTTCCCATTCCAATCCTGAGTCCCTTTCTATAGCATGCGATGTGTTATCTCAATGCTTCTATTACCCAACCCGAGACCCTTCCTATAGCATGAGATGTGATATCCAACTCCTTCCCATTCCAATCCTGAGTCCCTTTCTATAGCATGAGATGTGATATCTCAATGCTTCTAATACCAAACCTGAGGCCCTTCCCATAGCATGAGATGTGATATCCAACTCCTTCCCATTCAAAACCTGAGACCCTTCCTATAGCATGAGATGTGATATCTCAATGCTTCTAATAGCAAACCTGAGACACTTCCTATAGCATGAGATGTGATATCCAACTCCTTCCCATTTCAAACCTGAGACCCTTCCTGTAGCATGAGATGTGATATCCACCTCCTTCCCATTCCAACCCTGAGACCCTTCCTATAGCATGAGATGTGATATCTCAATGCTTCTAATCCCAAACCTGAGGCCCTTCCCATAGCATGAGATGTGATATTCAACTCCTTCCCATTCCAATCCTGAGACCCTTCCTATAGCATGAGATCTGATATCCAACTCCTTCCCATTCCGATCCTGAGACCCTTCCCATAACATGAAATCTGATAAACAACTCCTTCCATTTCCAAACGTAAGACCTTCGTATAGCATCAGATGTGGTGTCCAACTCCTTCCCATTACAAATGTGAGATCCTACCTGTACCATGAGATTTGATATCTGACTTCTTGCCATTCCTAACCTGAGATACATCCTGTACCATGAGATGTCATATCTCAATCCTTCGAATACCAAACCCAAGACCCTTTGTCATGCCTGCGCCATGGGCGCATCCATTTGCGCTCAATATGGACTATTTGTTTATCATTTATTTACAACAGACTCTTGGATCAATCTATATTTACTTTGGGGACTTTATTTCCCATTTGCGAGACTTTGGTGCTTTATTATTTTTTCCAACAAACTACACATACCACAATGCACTTGGCTATAATCATCAATTCCTGGCTGTTCCTATTGGTCATCAAAGGAACTACACCCCCCAGATGCCCTAGGGTTCTGCTCTGCTTCCACCAGCTCAGGAACAGAGAGGGAGGTGGCCGATTGTCTGCAGGCGTGCTCAGCCAGGTGCAACCAATTAGCCTGCCTCTGTGCTGGACTAGGCAGTATAAAAGGCTGCTGCCTGCAGTGGCTCAGCCTCTTGCATTGAGAGTCCTTCCTCCACCTTTCGCGTCTTTCTACGGATCTTTGTATGCTGTTTGCCATCACTCCTGCTTGGACCCTGCCTTGCAGGCTGTTACACTTCGCTGCCTACAGCCATAGCCTTCCAGGCTCCCTGCCTCACAGCCCTGCTCCTCTGGGCTCTCCACATTGCAGCCGATCGTGCTCTGCTGCCTTCCAGCCTCCGCCCTTGCCCTGGCGGGCTCTCCACATTGCAGCCGATCACGCTCTGCTGCCTTCCAGCCTCCGCCCTTGCCCTGCCGGGCTCTCCACATTGCAGCCGATCACGCTCTGCTGCCTTCCAGCCTCCGCCCTTGCCCTGCCGGGCTCTCCACATTGCAGCCGATCACGCTCTGCTGCCTTCCAGCCTCCGCCCTTGCCCTGCCGGACTCTCCACATTGCAGCCGATCACGCTCTGCTGCCTTCCAGCCTCCGCCCTTGCCCTGCCGGGCTCTCCACATTGCAGCCGATCACGCTCTGCTGCCTTCCAGCCTCCGCCCTTGCCCTACCGGGCTTTCTACATTGCAGCTGATCACGCTCTGCTGCTTTCCAGTCTCAGCTCTTGTCCTCTGGGCTTCCTACTTTGCAGCTGATCACGCTCCGCTGCTTACTACCTACCTTTTTCCGCTGGGTTCTCGGCCTAGCAGACCTCTACAGTCCTCTGCAACCTTCTACGGTCAGCGGCCCTGCCCCTCAGGGCTCACTCCTTGCTACCCGGTCCTTCTGGGTTCCTTGCCGTGCAGCCTGCTTTACTCTGCTGCCCTAAGCCCTTTCCCTCTGGGCCCTCTACCTTACAGCCCTGCTCCTGTGGGCTTGCTCATTGCTTTCCTGCTCCTCTGAGCTCTCAACCTTGTTCCTTACTGTCCTCTGCTATCCTATCCTGTTACACGACTTTCCCTTCATTTCCTTCTGCTAGTTTGCTATCAACCTCCTTTTCCTGGATTTGTCTGTAAGTATCTTCTCTTGTCCTGTTTGTAGACCCTTGTGTACAGAGCTTGTCTGTTGGTTCCCATCAGTCAACCTCTTCCCCTTCCCTTGTCTCGTTTCTACATTACAGACACCCATAGCTGCTGTTCCAAGCCATGAGCAAACAGCGTGGGCCTCTGTTATAGCAAACTGTGCAGAAGGCTTGAGTATTTCCTAAGGTTCGTGGAATACTCTTTTCCTATATCTGCATACACCCCAAGAGGGAATTCATTCTGTACCTTCTCCTGCCTACTCTTCGTTCTCTTTCCTTTCAGCTGTGTGTGTGCTTCTCTGTCCACTTTATTTAGGCACAACCACCCAAACCCTTTTTGGGTGTCCTGTGCCACTCTTAATAGAGTGCCATCCCTGACAGAATGCAAGAGCAAAAAATGTCTTGTTCCATAGGCCGGAAAGGCACACACAGACCAAAGATGTTTTCCTTTCGGGTTAAGAAACCTTTGCATAAACCTATGGTTTCCCTAAAGACAGCAAACAAGAACCTTAGTCTAAAGGACAGTCTCGCCTTAGTAAACAAAGATTTACAAGCACGGTACTATACTCACTGGCTAGCTGACCCTTCTTCCATGTACAATTATTACGACATTTGCGACTATGATCCGCAGTCCTTATCTGGTGCAGAGCTACAGCAAGATAATGAATTCTTACAGATCTTGTTAGACCAAACAGTGAAAGACACTCCTGCGTCTTCTGACAAGCCTTCTAACACCACAACAGCCAGGGATATAGCACTCATTGTGGGAGACTCTAAACCAGAATACGCTGTTGCCAGAGTGATATGCGCAAGATCAGCTTGGCAAGCTCCCCAGAAGGCTGGAAACCCTTATTTGACAGGACAAGGCAGTCATTATCCTGAGGTTTGTGCATCTGGTCCTGGGTACAAAAGACCTATACTAACCATCGGTTGTCTTAATGCTTCCACAGTATCTACTAACCACAATAATCCTAAGGTCAGTCTTCCCATTGCTACAACCGAATTTTCTGTCACACCGGCTTCTGAAGCGTTAGATCAAACTAATGATACTTACCTGCTACAAGAACAACTCCTACGCCTTAAAAGAAAGACCGAAGACCTTTATGATGACTTTGTTTATTTGCATTATAAGAACCTTATGAAGGGACATAAATTACCAGACCAACTGACACTATGTCCAACACCTGACATCTTATCTTTAGAGATCGACATGATAAGGCCTGGAATTGCCACGCAGAAAAGGATACAGACTTATACCAAGCAGATGGAAGACCTAAATGTAGCATATGTATCCCTTCTAAAGACTGACACAGCTCTTTCACCTTCCAGCCACAGTAACTCAGGTTGTTGTACTGACAGAAAAGAATTAACTCCTCCGGTGGGTCAAATCACTCACACAGCCATAACACCACAAAACAAGGGTGGTCTTCTGATTGGAGATCCCTCTGAGTCAAAGGATGATTCCGCCCTCACCCTTGCCTATTGTCCAGTACTCACACTTATAACCTCTTCTGAAATGACAACGGCAGCTGAGGAGACTGGCGCAGTTCACACCGAGCATGCTGAGTTGGCAAGCGGGGCTTGCCAAAGTGTGGCTGTGCTATCAGACAACACTCTTGAGCAATCAACATCTTCAGTTTCTTCGATACCCCCTGAATCGCCAGTGGTTGTGGTACCCGATCTACCAGTAGTTGCAACACGTGAACTGTCTGTAGCTGCTACAGCACCCGAACTTCCAACTGCAATTCATGATCTTCCTGCTGCTGTGGCTCCTAAACTCCCTGCCACATTTGAGACTCCTGAAGCTGCTGCAAATCTTGAGGTTGCTATAGCTACTGTGATCCCTGAAGCTACTGCTAATTCTGATGCTCCCGATGCCCAGATTTCTACTTCCCTCGCAGCTGTGCTCGTTGCAGCAGAATCCTCTGCTACACAACCTGATCCCGCAGCACCTTCTCTTCCTGATCCTACATCCGCCATGCTAACTGTTGCAAAGTCAGCGAAGGGTTTCCCTGTTAAGACTACTGCTCCAGTTGTTTCTGCTGGTGTATCTATAGCACTAAGACTGCCAGACTCTACCCTACCAGTCTCAGGTGCGTTCCAGCCCGCTGGTTCGCTCATGGCACCCACACACCCAGTTGCTACAGCATCGATACTCTCTACAGCCATTCAAGATCTCACTGCTGCTGTAACCTCTGAACTGTCTACTAATCATGGGGAAACCGCCGCTGTGACTCCTGAACTCTCTGCGGCTAACCCTAACGCTGTCATGGCTGCTCCGGATGTCTTGGAAAACCTTCCTAAAGCTACCAATTCTGCTGTACCTATGGCTCCACTTTCCAGCATCATACTGTTGCCCGTCAAAGCAAAATCTATCATGGAGCCTGCAGCAGTTTTTCGCAGTTCCTCTCTTCATGCACACACAGTTGGGGTTTGTGTTCCAAAGACTTTGTCTTTTCTGATTTCTACATCAAAGGTTCAGAACATTGGTACTGTCTCCGTCATTCAAGACTCTCACCTTGCAACCTTAAACCGTTTCTGGTGCTTCATGATGTGCCTTTTTGGATTAAGACTCTTGTGCGGTGTGACAGACATTCTTCTTGTAGGTCAGTCTTCAGGGAGCCTGGAGGGGGGCCTGGAGAGTGGCATACTGTCATGCCTGCGCCATGGGCGCATCCATTTGCGCTCAATATGGACTATTTGTTTATCATTTATTTACACAGACTCTTGGATCAATCTATATTTACTTTGGGGACTTTATTTCCCATTTGCGAGACTTTGGTGCTTTATTATTTTTTCCAACAAACTACACATACCACAATGCACTTGGCTATAATCATCGATTCCTGGCTGTTCCTATTGGTCATCAAAGGAACTACACCCCCCAGATGCCCTAGGGTTCTGCTCTGCTTCCACCAGCTCAGGAACAGAGAGGGAGGTGGCCGATTGTCTGCAGGTGTGCTTAGCCAGGTGCAACCAATTAGCCTGCCTCTGTGCTGGGCTAGGCAGTATAAAAGGCTGCTGCTTGCAGTGGCTCAGCCTCTTGCATTGAGAGTCCTTCCTCCACCTTTCGCGTCTTTCTACGGATCTTTGTATGCTGTTTGCCATCACTCCTGCTTGGACCCTGCCTTGCAGCCTGTTACACTTTGCTGCCTACAGCCATAGCCTTCCAGGCTCCCTGCCTCACAGCCCTGCTCCTCTGGGCTCTCCACATTGCAGCCGATCACGCTCTGCTGCCTTCCAGCCTCCGCCCTTTCCCTGCCGGGCTCTCCACATTGCAGCCGATCACGCTCTACTGCCTTCCAGCCTCCGCCCTTGCCCTACCGGGCTTTCTACATTGCAGCTGATCACGCTCTGCTGCTTTCCAGTCTCAGCCCTTGTCCTCTGGGCTTCCTACTTTGCAGCTGATCACGCTCCGCTGCTTGCTACCTACCTTTTTCCGCTGGGTTTTCGGCCTAGCAGCCCTCTACAGTCCTCTGCAACCTTCTACGGTCAGCGGCCCTGCCCCTCAGGGCTCACTCCTTGCTGCCCGGTCCTTCTGGGTTCCTTGCCGTGCAGCCTGCTTTACTCTGCTGCCCTAAGCCCTTTCCCTCTGGGCTCTCTACCTTACAGCCCCGCTCCTGCGGGCTTGCTCATTGATTTCCTGTTCCTCTGAGCTCTCAACCTTGTTCCTTACTGTCCTCTGCTATCCTATCCTGTTACACGACTTTCCCTTCATTTCCTTCTGCTAGTTTGCTATCAACCTCCTTTTCCTGGATTTGTCTGTAAGTATCTTCTCTTGTCCTGTTTGTAGACCCTTTTGTACAGAGCTTGTCTGTTGGTTCCCATCAGTCAACCTCTGCCCCTTCCCTTGTCTCGTTTCTACATTACAGACACCCATAGCTGCTGTTCCAAGCCATGAGCAAACAGCGTGGGCCTCTGTTATAGCAAAATGTGCAGAAGGCTTGAGTATTTCCTAAGGTTCGTGGAATACTCTTTTCCTATATCTGCATACACCCCAAGAGGGAATTCATTCTGTACCTTCTCCTGCCTACTCTTCGTTCTCTTTCCTTTCAGCTGTGTGTGTGCTACTCTGTCCACTTTATTTAGGCACAACCACCCAAACCCTTTTTGGGTGTCCTGTGCCACTCTTAATAGAGTGCCATCCCTGACACCCTTTCAATAGGATGTGATTTGTTATCTCACTCATTCCTATACCAAAACTGAGACCTTTCCTATAGGATAAGATGTGATATCTCAATGCTTCTAATACCAAACCTGAGAAACTTCCAATAGGGTGAGATTTGATATCTCACTCCTTCCAATACCAAACCCGAGACACAATCTATAGGATGAGATGTGATATCTCAATTCTTCTAATGCCAAACCTGAGACCCTTCCTATAGCATGCGATGTGATTTCCAACTCCTTCCTATTCTAAATCCGAGACCCTTCCAGTAGTATGAGATGTGCTATCCCACTCCTTTCCATTCCAAACCTGAGACCCTTCCTATAGTATGAGATGTGATATCTAACCCCTTACCATTCCAAACCAGAGACCCTTCCTGTAGAATGAGATGTGATATCCAACTCCTTCCTGTTTGAACCCTGAGACCCTTCCTATAGCATGAGATGTGATATGTCAATACTTCTAATACCAAACCGGAGACCCTTACTATAGCATGAGATGTGACATCTCAATGCTTCTAATACCAAACCCAAGACACTTCAAATAGGATGAGATCCAACTCCTTCACATTCCAAACCTGAGATCCTACCTGTAGCATGAGATTTGATATCCACCTCCTTCCCATTCCAACCCTGAGACCCTTCCTGTAGCATGAGATGTGATATCTCAATGCTTCTATTACCCAACCCGAGACCCATCCTATACCACGGGATGTGATATCCAACTCCTTCCCATTCCAAACCTGAGACCCTTCCTATAGCATGAGATGTGATATGTCAATGCTTCTAATACCAAACCGGAGACACTTCCTATAGCATGAGATGTGATATCCAACTCCTTCCCATTGCAAAGCCGAGACCCTTTCTATGTCATGAGATGTGATATCCACCTCCTTCCCATTTCAATCCTGAGACCCTTCCGGTAGCATGAGATATGATATCCAACTCCTTCCCATTCCAACCCTGAGACACTTCCTACAGCACGAGATGTGATATCCACCTCCTTCCCATTCCAAACCTGAGACCCTTCCTATAGCATGAGATGTGATATCCAACTCCTTGCCATTCCAAACCTGTGACCTTTCCTTTAGCATGAGATGTGCTATCCAACTCCTTCCCATTCCAACACTGCGACCCTTCCTATAGCATGAGATGTAATAGCTCAGTGCTTCTATTACCCAACCCGAGATGTGATATCTCAATGCTTCTAATACCAAACCTGAGGCCCTTCCTATAGCATGAGATGTGATATCCAACTCCTTCCCATTCCAAACCTGAGACCCTTCCTATAGCATGAGATTTGATATCCAACTCCTTCCCATTCCAAACCTGAGACCCTTCCTATAGAATGAGATGTGATATCCAACTCCTTCCCATTCCGATCCTGTGTCCCTTCCTATAGCATCAGATGTGATATCTCAATGCTTCTAATACCAAACCCGAAGCCATTCCCATAGCATGAGATGTGATATTCAACTCCTTCCCATTCCAATCCTGAGACCCTTCCTGTAGCATGAGATGTGATATCCAACTCCTTCCCATTCCGATCGTGAGACCCTTCCCATAACATGAGATCTGATAAACAACTCCTTCCATTTCCAACCCTAAGACCCTTCCTATAGCATCAGATGTGGTATCCAACTACTTCCCATTACAAACCAGAGATCTTACCTGTAGCATGAGATTTGATATATTACTTCTTGCCATTCCTAACCTGAGATACATCCTGTACCATGAGATGTGATATCGCAATGCTTCTAATTCCAAACCTGAGACCCTCCTATAACATGAGATGTGATATCCAATTCCTTCCCATTCCAAACCTGAGACCCTTCCTATAGCATGAGATGTGATATCCAACTCCTTCCCAATCCAAACCAGAGACCCTTCCTGTAGCATGAGATTTGATATCCAACTCCTTCCCATTCCAAACCTGAGACCATTCCTATAGCATGAGATGTGATATCCAACTCCTTCCCATTCCAATCCTGAGACCCTTCCTATAACATGAGATGTGATATCCAGCTCCTTCCCATTCCAAACCTGAGACCTTTCCTATAGCATGAGATGTGATATCCAACTCCTTCCCATTCCAAACCAGAGACCCTTCCGGTAGCATGAGATGTGATATCCAACTCCTTCCCATTCCAATCCCGAGACCCTTCCTATAACATGAGATGTGATATCCAGCTCCTTCCAATTCGAAACCTGAGACCTTTCCTATAGCATGAGATGTGATATCCAACTCCTTCCCATTCCAAATTCTGAGTCCCTTTCTATAGCATGAGATGTGATATCTCAATGCTTCTATTACCCAACCCGAGACCCTTCCTATAGCATGAGATGTGATATCCAACTCCTTCGCATTCCAATACTGAGTCCCTTTCTATAGCATGAGATGTGATATCTCAATGCTTCTAATACCAAACCTGAGGCCCTTCCTATAGCATGAGATGTGATATCCAACTCCTTCCCATTCCAAACCGGAGACCCTTCCTATAGCATGAGATGTGATATCCAACTCCTTCCCATTCCAATCCTGAGACTCTTCCTATAGCATGAGATGTGATAACTCTATGCTTCTAATCCCAAACCTGAGACCCTTCCTATATCATGAGATGTGATATGCAACTCCTTCCCATTCCAACCCTGAGACCCTTCCTATAGCATGAGATGTGATATCTCAATGCTTCTATTACTCAACCCGAGACCCTTCCTATAGCATGAGATGTGATATCCAGCTCCTTCCCATTCCAAACCTGAGACCCTTCCTATAGCATGAGATGTCATATCTCAATGCTTCTAATACCAAACCTGAGGACCATCCCATAGCATGAGATGTGATATCACTCTCCTTCCCATTCCAATCCTGAGACCCTTCCTGTAGCATGAGATTTGATATCCAACTCCTTCCCATTCCAAACCTGAGACCATTCCTATAGCATGAGATGTGATATCCAACTCCTTCCCATTCCAATCCTGAGACCCTTCCTATAACATGAGATGTGATATCCAGCTCCTTCCCATTCCAAACCTGAGACCTTTCCTATAGCATGAGATGTGATATCCAACTCCTTCCCATTCCAAACCAGAGACCCTTCCGGTAGCATGAGATGTGATATCCAACTCCTTCCCATTCCAATCCCGAGACCCTTCCTATAACATGAGATGTGATATCCAGCTCCTTCCAATTCGAAACCTGAGACCTTTCCTATAGCATGAGATGTGATATCCAACTCCTTCCCATTCCAAATTCTGAGTCCCTTTCTATAGCATGAGATGTGATATCTCAATGCTTCTATTACCCAACCCGAGACCCTTCCTATAGCATGAGATGTGATATCCAACTCCTTCACATTCCAATGCTGAGTCCCTTTCTATAGCATGAGATGTGATATCTCAATGCTTCTAATACCAAACCTGAGGCCCTTCCTATAGCATGAGATGTGATATCCAACTCCTTCCCATTCCAAACCGGAGACCCTTCCTATAGCATGAGATGTGATATCCAACTCCTTCCCATTCCAATCCTGAGACCCTTCCTATAGCATGAGATGTGATAACTCTATGCTTCTAATCCCAAACCTGAGACCCTTCCTATATCATGAGATGTGATATGCAACTCCTTCCCATTCCAACCCTGAGACCCTTCCTATAGCATGAGATGTGATATCTCAATGCTTCTATTACCCAACCCGAGACCCTTCCTATAGCATGAGATGTGATATCCAGCTCCTTCCCATTCCAAACCTGAGACCCTTCCTATAGCATGAGATGTGATATCCAACTCCTTCACATTCCAATGCTGAGTCCCTTTCTATAGCATGAGATGTGATATCTCAATGCTTCTAATACCAAACCTGAGGCCCTTCCTATAGCATGAGATGTGATATCCAACTCCTTCCCATTCCAAACCAGAGACCCTTCCTATAGCATGAGATGTGATATCCAACTCCTTCCCATTCCAATCCTGAGACCCTTCCTATAGCATGAGATGTGATAACTCTATGCTTCTAATCCCAAACCTGAGACCCTTCCTATATCATGAGATGTGATATGCAACTCCTTCCCATTCCAACCCTGAGACCCTTCCTATAGCATGAGATGTGATATCTCAATGCTTCTATTACCCAACCCGAGACCCTTCCTATAGCATGAGATGTGATATCCAGCTCCTTCCCATTCCAAACCTGAGACCCTTCCTATAGCATGAGATGTCATATCTCAATGCTTCTAATACCAAACCTGAGGACCGTCCCATAGCATGAGATGTGATATCACTCTCCTTCCCATTCCAATCCTGAGACCCTTCCTATAGCATGAGATGTGATATTCAACTCCTTCCCATTCCAAACCAGAGAACCTTCCTATAGCATGAGATGTGATATCCAACTCCTTCCATTCCAAACCCCAGACCCTTCCGGTAGCATGAGATGTGATATCCAACTCATTCCCATTCCAAACTTGAGACTCTTCCTAAAGCATGAGATGTGATATCCAACTCCTTCCCATTCCAATCCTGAGTCCCTTTCTATAGCATGAGATTTGATATCTCAATGCTTCTAATACCAAACCTGAGGCCTTTCCCATATCATAGATGTAATATCCAACTCCTTCCCATTCCAAACCTGAGACCCTTCCTATAGCATGAGATGTGATATCTCAATGCTTCTAATACTAAACCTGAGGCCCATCCCATAGCATGAGATGTGATATTCAACTCCTTCCCATTATAATCCTGAGACCCTACCTATAGCATGAGATGTAATAGCTCAGTGCTTCTATTGCCCAACCCGAGATGCGATATCTCAATGCTTCTAATACCAAACCTGAGACCCTTCCTATAGCATGAGATGTTATATCCAACTCCTTCCCATTCCAAACCTGAGACCCTTCCTATATCATGAGATGTGATATCCAACTCCTTGCCATTCCAAAACTGCGACCCTTCCTTTAGCATGATATGTGATATCCAACTCCTTCCCCTTCCAACACTGAGACCCTTCCTATAGCATGAGATGTAATAGCTCAGTGCTTCTATTACCCAACCCGAGATGTGATATCTCAGTGCTTCTAATACCAAACCTGAGACCCTTCCTATAGCATGAGATGTGATATCCAACTCCTTCCCATTCCAAACCTGAGACCCTTCCTATAGCATGAGATGTGATAAACAACTCCTTGCCATTCCAAACCTGAGACCCTTCCTATAGCATGAGGTGTGATATCTCAATGCTTCTAATAAAAGTACCTGAGACCCTTCCTATAGGATGAGATGTGATACCCCAATGCTTCTTATACCAAACCCATGACACATCAAATAGGATGAGATGTGATATCCAACTCCTTTCCTTTCCAAACCTGAGATCCTATCTGTAGCATGAGATTTGATATGTGACTCCTTGCCATTCCTAACCTGAGATACATCCTGTACCATGAGATGATATATCTCAATGCTTCTAATACCAAACATGAGACCCTTCCTATACCACGGGATGTGATATCCAAATCCTTCCCATTCCAAACCTGAGACCCTTCCTATAGCATGAGATGTGATATCCAACTCCTTCCCATTCCATACCAGAGACCCTTCCTGTATCATGAGATATGATATCCAACTCCTTCCCATTCCAACCCTGAGACCCTTCCTATAGCACGAGATGTGATATCCACCTCCTTCCCATTACAAACATGAGACCCTTCCTATAGCATGAGATGTGATATCCAACTCCTTCCCATTCCAAACCTGAGACCCTTCCTATAGCATGAGATGTGATATCCAACTCCTTCCCATTCCAAACCTGAGAACCTTCCTATAGCATGAGATGTGATATCCAACACCTTTCCATTCCAACCCTGAGACCCTTCCTATATCATGAGATGTGATATCTCAATGCTTCTATTACCCAACCCGAGACCCTTCATATAGCATGAGATGTGATATCCAACTCCTTCCCATTCCAAACCTGAGACCCTTCCTATAGAATGAGATGTGATATCCAACTCCTTCCCAGTCCGATCCTGTGTCCCTTCCTATAGCATGAGATGTGATATCTCAATGCTTCTAATACCAAACCTGAAGCCCTTCGCATAGCATGAGATGTGATATTCAACTCCTTTCCATTCCAATCCTGAGACCCTTCCTGTAGCATGAGATGTGATATCCAACTCCTTCCCATTCCGATCGTGAGACCCTTCCCATAAAATGAGATCTGATAAACAACTCCTTCCATTTCCGACCCTAAGACCATTCCTAAAGCATCAGATGTGGTATCCACCTCCTTCCCATTACAAACCTGAGATCCTACCTGTAGCATGAGATTTGATATATTACTTCTTGCCATTCCTAACCTGAGATACATCCTGTACCATGAGATGTGATATCTCAATGCTTCTAATTCCAAACCTGAGACCCTCCTATAACATGAGATGTGATATCCAATTCCTTCCCATTGAAAACCTGAGACCCTTCATATAGCATGAGATGTGATATCCAACTCCTTCCCATTCCAAACCAGAGACCCTTCATGTAGCATGAGATATGATATCCAACTTCTTCCCAGTCCAAACGTGAGACCATTCCTATAGCATGAGTTGTGATATCCAACTCCTTCCTATTCCAATCCTGAGATCCTTCCTATAACATGAGATGTGATATCCAGCTCCTTCCCATTCCAAACCTGAGACCTTTCCTATAGCATGAGATGTGATATCCAACTCCTTCCCATTCCAAACCAGAGACCCTTCCGATAGCATGAGATGTGATATCCAACTCCTTCCCATTCCAATCCCGAGACCCTTCCTATAACATGAGATGTGATATCCAGCTCCTTCCCATTCAAAACCTGAGACCCTTCCTATAGCATGAGATGTGATATCCAACTCCTTCCCATTCCAATCCCGAGACCCTTCCTATAACATGAGATGTGATATCCAGCTCCTTCCCATTCCAAACCTGAGACCCTTCCTATAGCATGAGATGTGATATCCAACTCCTTCTCATTCCAATCCTGAGTCCCTTTCTATAGCATGAGATGTGATATCTCAATGCTTCTATTACCCAACCCGAGACACTTCCGATAGGATGGGATGTGATATCCAACTCCTTCGACATTCCAATCCTGAGTCCCTTTCTATAGCATGAGATGTGATATCTCAATGCTTCTAATACCAAACCTGAGGCCCTCCCTATAGCATGAGATGTGATATCTCAATGCTTCTAATGGCAAACCTGAGGCCCTTCCTACAGCATGAGATGTGATATCCAACTCCTTCCCATTCCAAACTTGAGAACCTTCCTATAGCATGGGATGTGATATTCAACTCCTTCCCATTCCAACCCTGAGACCCTTCCTGTAGCATGACATATGATATCCACCTACTTCCCATTCCAAACCTGAGACCCTTCCTATAGCATGAGATGTGATATCCAACTCCTTCCCATTCCAAACCTGAGACCCTTCCTATAGCATGAGATGTGATATCTAACTCCTTCCCATTATAATCCTGAGACCCTTCCTATAGCATGAGATGTGATTTCCAACTCCTTCCCATTCCAAACCTGAGAACCTTCCTATAGCATGGGATGTGATATTCAACTCCTTCCCATTCCAACCCGGAGACCCTTCCTGTAGCATGAGATATGATATCCACCTACTTCCCATTCCAAGCCCGAGACCCTTCCTATAGCATGAGATGTGATATCCAACTCCTTCCCATTCCAAACCTGAGACCCTTCCTATAGAATGAGATGTGATATCCAAATCCTTCCCATTCCGATCCTGTGTCCCTTCCTATAGCATGAGATGTGATATCTCATTGCTTCTAATACCAAACCTGAGGCCCTTCCCATAGCATGAGATGTGATATTCAACTCTTTCCCATTCCAATCCTGAGACCCTTACTATAGCATGAGATGTGATATTCAACTCCTTCCCATTCCAATCCTGAGACCATTCCTATAGCATGAGATGTGATATCCCAATGCTTCTAATACCAAACCTGAGACCCCTCCTATAGCACGAGATGTGATATTCAAATCCTTCCCTTTCCAAACCTGAGACCCTTCCAATAGTATGATATGTGATATCCAACTCCTTGCCATTCCAAACCTGAGACCCTTCCTTTAGCATGAGATGTGATATCCAACTCCTTCCCATTCCAACACTGAGACCCTTCCTATAGCATGAGATGTAATAGCTCAGTGCTTCTATTACCCAACCCGAGATGTGATATCTCAATGCTTCTAATACCAAACCTGAGACCCTTCCTATAGCATGAGATGTGATATCCAACTCCTTGCCATTCCAAACCTGAGACCCTTCCTATAGCATGAGGTGTGGTATCTGAATGCCTCTAATAAAAGTACCTGAAACCCTTCCTATAGGATGAGATGCGATACCCCAATGCTTCTAATACCAAACCCAAGACACTTCAAATAGGATGAGGTGTGATATCCAACTCCTTTCCTTTCCAAACCTGAGATCCTATCTGTAGCATGAGATTTGATATGTGACTCCTTGCCATTCCTAACCTGAGATACATCCTGTACCATGAGATGATATATCTCAATGCTTCTAATACCAAACATGAGACCCTTCCTATACCACGGGATGTGATATCCAACTCCTTCCCATTCCAATCCCGAGACCCTTCCTATAACATGAGATGTGATATCCAGCTCCTTCCAATTCGAAACCTGAGACCTTTCCTATAGCATGAGATGTGATATCCAACTCCTTCCCATTCCAAATTCTGAGTCCCTTTCTATAGCATGAGATGTGATATCTCAATGCTTCTATTACCCAACCCGAGACCCTTCCTATAGCATGAGATGTGATATCCAACTCCTTCACATTCCAATGCTGAGTCCCTTTCTATAGCATGAGATGTGATATCTCAATGCTTCTAATACCAAACCTGAGGCCCTTCCTATAGCATGAGATGTGATATCCAACTCCTTCCCATTCCAAACCGGAGACCCTTCCTATAGCATGAGATGTGATATCCAACTCCTTCCCATTCCAATCCTGAGACCCTTCCTATAGCATGAGATGTGATAACTCTATGCTTCTAATCCCAAACCTGAGACCCTTCCTATATCATGAGATGTGATATGCAACTCCTTCCCATTCCAACCCTGAGACCCTTCCTATAGCATGAGATGTGATATCTCAATGCTTCTATTACCCAACCCGAGACCCTTCCTATAGCATGAGATGTGATATCCAGCTCCTTCCCATTCCAAACCTGAGACCCTTCCTATAGCATGAGATGTGATATCCAACTCCTTCACATTCCAATGCTGAGTCCCTTTCTATAGCATGAGATGTGATATCTCAATGCTTCTAATACCAAACCTGAGGCCCTTCCTATAGCATGAGATGTGATATCCAACTCCTTCCCATTCCAAACCAGAGACCCTTCCTATAGCATGAGATGTGATATCCAACTCCTTCCCATTCCAATCCTGAGACCCTTCCTATAGCATGAGATGTGATAACTCTATGCTTCTAATCCCAAACCTGAGACCCTTCCTATATCATGAGATGTGATATGCAACTCCTTCCCATTCCAACCCTGAGACCCTTCCTATAGCATGAGATGTGATATCTCAATGCTTCTATTACCCAACCCGAGACCCTTCCTATAGCATGAGATGTGATATCCAGCTCCTTCCCATTCCAAACCTGAGACCCTTCCTATAGCATGAGATGTCATATCTCAATGCTTCTAATACCAAACCTGAGGACCGTCCCATAGCATGAGATGTGATATCACTCTCCTTCCCATTCCAATCCTGAGACCCTTCCTATAGCATGAGATGTGATATTCAACTCCTTCCCATTCCAAACCAGAGAACCTTCCTATAGCATGAGATGTGATATCCAACTCCTTCCATTCCAAACCCCAGACCCTTCCGGTAGCATGAGATGTGATATCCAACTCATTCCCATTCCAAACTTGAGACTCTTCCTAAAGCATGAGATGTGATATCCAACTCCTTCCCATTCCAATCCTGAGTCCCTTTCTATAGCATGAGATTTGATATCTCAATGCTTCTAATACCAAACCTGAGGCCTTTCCCATATCATAGATGTAATATCCAACTCCTTCCCATTCCAAACCTGAGACCCTTCCTATAGCATGAGATGTGATATCTCAATGCTTCTAATACTAAACCTGAGGCCCATCCCATAGCATGAGATGTGATATTCAACTCCTTCCCATTATAATCCTGAGACCCTACCTATAGCATGAGATGTAATAGCTCAGTGCTTCTATTGCCCAACCCGAGATGCGATATCTCAATGCTTCTAATACCAAACCTGAGACCCTTCCTATAGCATGAGATGTTATATCCAACTCCTTCCCATTCCAAACCTGAGACCCTTCCTATATCATGAGATGTGATATCCAACTCCTTGCCATTCCAAAACTGCGACCCTTCCTTTAGCATGATATGTGATATCCAACTCCTTCCCCTTCCAACACTGAGACCCTTCCTATAGCATGAGATGTAATAGCTCAGTGCTTCTATTACCCAACCCGAGATGTGATATCTCAGTGCTTCTAATACCAAACCTGAGACCCTTCCTATAGCATGAGATGTGATATCCAACTCCTTCCCATTCCAAACCTGAGACCCTTCCTATAGCATGAGATGTGATAAACAACTCCTTGCCATTCCAAACCTGAGACCCTTCCTATAGCATGAGGTGTGATATCTCAATGCTTCTAATAAAAGTACCTGAGACCCTTCCTATAGGATGAGATGTGATACCCCAATGCTTCTTATACCAAACCCATGACACATCAAATAGGATGAGATGTGATATCCAACTCCTTTCCTTTCCAAACCTGAGATCCTATCTGTAGCATGAGATTTGATATGTGACTCCTTGCCATTCCTAACCTGAGATACATCCTGTACCATGAGATGATATATCTCAATGCTTCTAATACCAAACATGAGACCCTTCCTATACCACGGGATGTGATATCCAAATCCTTCCCATTCCAAACCTGAGACCCTTCCTATAGCATGAGATGTGATATCCAACTCCTTCCCATTCCATACCAGAGACCCTTCCTGTATCATGAGATATGATATCCAACTCCTTCCCATTCCAACCCTGAGACCCTTCCTATAGCACGAGATGTGATATCCACCTCCTTCCCATTACAAACATGAGACCCTTCCTATAGCATGAGATGTGATATCCAACTCCTTCCCATTCCAAACCTGAGACCCTTCCTATAGCATGAGATGTGATATCCAACTCCTTCCCATTCCAAACCTGAGAACCTTCCTATAGCATGAGATGTGATATCCAACACCTTTCCATTCCAACCCTGAGACCCTTCCTATATCATGAGATGTGATATCTCAATGCTTCTATTACCCAACCCGAGACCCTTCATATAGCATGAGATGTGATATCCAACTCCTTCCCATTCCAAACCTGAGACCCTTCCTATAGAATGAGATGTGATATCCAACTCCTTCCCAGTCCGATCCTGTGTCCCTTCCTATAGCATGAGATGTGATATCTCAATGCTTCTAATACCAAACCTGAAGCCCTTCGCATAGCATGAGATGTGATATTCAACTCCTTTCCATTCCAATCCTGAGACCCTTCCTGTAGCATGAGATGTGATATCCAACTCCTTCCCATTCCGATCGTGAGACCCTTCCCATAAAATGAGATCTGATAAACAACTCCTTCCATTTCCGACCCTAAGACCATTCCTAAAGCATCAGATGTGGTATCCACCTCCTTCCCATTACAAACCTGAGATCCTACCTGTAGCATGAGATTTGATATATTACTTCTTGCCATTCCTAACCTGAGATACATCCTGTACCATGAGATGTGATATCTCAATGCTTCTAATTCCAAACCTGAGACCCTCCTATAACATGAGATGTGATATCCAATTCCTTCCCATTGAAAACCTGAGACCCTTCATATAGCATGAGATGTGATATCCAACTCCTTCCCATTCCAAACCAGAGACCCTTCATGTAGCATGAGATATGATATCCAACTTCTTCCCAGTCCAAACGTGAGACCATTCCTATAGCATGAGTTGTGATATCCAACTCCTTCCTATTCCAATCCTGAGATCCTTCCTATAACATGAGATGTGATATCCAGCTCCTTCCCATTCCAAACCTGAGACCTTTCCTATAGCATGAGATGTGATATCCAACTCCTTCCCATTCCAAACCAGAGACCCTTCCGATAGCATGAGATGTGATATCCAACTCCTTCCCATTCCAATCCCGAGACCCTTCCTATAACATGAGATGTGATATCCAGCTCCTTCCCATTCAAAACCTGAGACCCTTCCTATAGCATGAGATGTGATATCCAACTCCTTCCCATTCCAATCCCGAGACCCTTCCTATAACATGAGATGTGATATCCAGCTCCTTCCCATTCCAAACCTGAGACCCTTCCTATAGCATGAGATGTGATATCCAACTCCTTCTCATTCCAATCCTGAGTCCCTTTCTATAGCATGAGATGTGATATCTCAATGCTTCTATTACCCAACCCGAGACACTTCCGATAGGATGGGATGTGATATCCAACTCCTTCGACATTCCAATCCTGAGTCCCTTTCTATAGCATGAGATGTGATATCTCAATGCTTCTAATACCAAACCTGAGGCCCTCCCTATAGCATGAGATGTGATATCTCAATGCTTCTAATGGCAAACCTGAGGCCCTTCCTACAGCATGAGATGTGATATCCAACTCCTTCCCATTCCAAACTTGAGAACCTTCCTATAGCATGGGATGTGATATTCAACTCCTTCCCATTCCAACCCTGAGACCCTTCCTGTAGCATGACATATGATATCCACCTACTTCCCATTCCAAACCTGAGACCCTTCCTATAGCATGAGATGTGATATCCAACTCCTTCCCATTCCAAACCTGAGACCCTTCCTATAGCATGAGATGTGATATCTAACTCCTTCCCATTATAATCCTGAGACCCTTCCTATAGCATGAGATGTGATTTCCAACTCCTTCCCATTCCAAACCTGAGAACCTTCCTATAGCATGGGATGTGATATTCAACTCCTTCCCATTCCAACCCGGAGACCCTTCCTGTAGCATGAGATATGATATCCACCTACTTCCCATTCCAAGCCCGAGACCCTTCCTATAGCATGAGATGTGATATCCAACTCCTTCCCATTCCAAACCTGAGACCCTTCCTATAGAATGAGATGTGATATCCAAATCCTTCCCATTCCGATCCTGTGTCCCTTCCTATAGCATGAGATGTGATATCTCATTGCTTCTAATACCAAACCTGAGGCCCTTCCCATAGCATGAGATGTGATATTCAACTCTTTCCCATTCCAATCCTGAGACCCTTACTATAGCATGAGATGTGATATTCAACTCCTTCCCATTCCAATCCTGAGACCATTCCTATAGCATGAGATGTGATATCCCAATGCTTCTAATACCAAACCTGAGACCCCTCCTATAGCACGAGATGTGATATTCAAATCCTTCCCTTTCCAAACCTGAGACCCTTCCAATAGTATGATATGTGATATCCAACTCCTTGCCATTCCAAACCTGAGACCCTTCCTTTAGCATGAGATGTGATATCCAACTCCTTCCCATTCCAACACTGAGACCCTTCCTATAGCATGAGATGTAATAGCTCAGTGCTTCTATTACCCAACCCGAGATGTGATATCTCAATGCTTCTAATACCAAACCTGAGACCCTTCCTATAGCATGAGATGTGATATCCAACTCCTTCCCATTCCAAACCTGAGACCCTTCCTATAGCATGAGATGTGATATCCAACTCCTTGCCATTCCAAACCTGAGACCCTTCCTATAGCATGAGGTGTGGTATCTGAATGCCTCTAATAAAAGTACCTGAAACCCTTCCTATAGGATGAGATGCGATACCCCAATGCTTCTAATACCAAACCCAAGACACTTCAAATAGGATGAGGTGTGATATCCAACTCCTTTCCTTTCCAAACCTGAGATCCTATCTGTAGCATGAGATTTGATATGTGACTCCTTGCCATTCCTAACCTGAGATACATCCTGTACCATGAGATGATATATCTCAATGCTTCTAATACCAAACATGAGACCCTTCCTATACCACGGGATGTGATATCCAAATCCTTCCCATTCCAAACCTGAGACCCTTCCTATAGCATGAGATGTGATATCCAACTCCTTCCCATTCCAAACCAGAGACCCTTCCTGCATCATGAGATATGATATCCAACTCCTTCCCATTCCATCCCTGTGCCCCTTCCTATAGCACGAGATGTGATATCCACCTCCTTCCCATTCCAAACCTGAGACCCTTCCTATAGCATGAGATGTGATATCCAACTCCTTCCCATTCCAAACCTGAGACCCTTCCTATAGCATGAGATGTGATATCTAACTCCTTCCCATTCCAAACCTGAGAACCTTCCTATAGCATGAGATGTGATATCTCAATGCTTCTATTACCCAACCCGAGACCCTTCATATAGCATGAGATGTGATATCCAACTCCTTCCCATTCCAATCCTGAGACCCTTCCTATAGAATGAGATGTGATATCCAACTCCTTCCCAGTCCGATCCTGTGTCCCTTCCTATAGCATGAGATGTGATATCTCAATGCTTCTAATACCAAACCTGAAGCCCTTCGCATAGCATGAGATGTGATATTCAACTCCTTCCCATTCCAATCCTGAGACCCTTCCTGTAGCATGAGATGTGATATCCAACTCCTTCCCATTCCGATCGTGAGACCCTTCCCATAAAATGAGATCTGATAAACAACCCCTTCCATTTCCGACCCTAAGACCCTTCCTATAGCATCAGATGTGGTATCCAACTCCTTCCCATTCCAAACCTGAGACCCCTCCTATAGCATGAGATGTGATATCCAAATCCTTCGCCTTCCAAACCTGAGACCCTTCTTATAGCATGAAATGTGATATCCAACTCCTTCCCATTCCAATCCTGAGACCCTTCCTATAGCATGAGATGTGATAACTCAATGCTTCTAATCCCAAACCTGAGACCGTTCCTATAACAGGAGATGTGACATCCAACTCCTTCCCATTCCAAACCTGAGACCCTTTCTATAGCATGAGATGTGATATCCAACTCCTTCCCATTCCAAACCAGCGACCCTTCAGGTAGCATAAGATGTGATATGCAACGCCTTCCCATTCCAACCCTGAGACCCTTCCTATAGCATGAGATGTGATATCTCAATGCTTCTATTACCCAACCCGAGACCCTTCCTATACCATGAGATGTGATATCCAACTCCTTCCCATTCCAAACCTGAGACATTTCCTATAGCATGAGATGTGATATCTCAATGCTTATAATACCAAACCTGAGGCCCTTCACATAGCATGAGATGTGATATCCAACGCATTCCCATTCCAATCATGAGTCCATTCCTATAGCATGAGATGTCATATCTCAATGCTTCCAATACCATACCTGAGTTTGTTTGTTTGTTTGTTTATTTATTTATATAGCGCTCTTGACCCGGGGGTATATATGCGCTTTGAACATCAGGTTACAGGTAAAAGACAATAGTACAGTATTGATAGGGCATAGATAATAGTATTCAAACAATATACATAAAATTGGACATTCGGAGTGCATACATATGTGGTAGGACAGTTATTTGTTGGTTAACCAGGAAATGACCTTGGTTCTGAAGGGTTGGAAAGTAGGTGTAGATTTAATATCCAGTGGGATGGAATTCCAGAGTTGTGATGCCAAAGTTGGGAAGCTGGATCCTCCAGCTCTTTTGAGGGAGTATTTGGGAACTGTTAGTTGTAATGAGTTGGACGATCTGGTGGTTCTAGTGTTCTGTCTTAGTGTAAATTTGTTCGAGAGGTAGGGTGGGGCAAGATGATTGAGGGCTTTGTAAGTAAGGCATATGGTTTTCAAGTCAATTTTCTGTTGGATGGACAACCATTTGCAGGCAGTTCTGGTGGCAGAGATGTGTTCCCTTCTAGGAATATTGAGGGCGGCACGGAGTGCGTTATTTTGTAAAACTTGCAATTTATTGATTACTGTTTTGTTGGCACCTACATAGAGGCTATTACAGTAATCCAGTTTAGATTGAATGAGTGCTCTGGCTAGGATGAGACAGTTGCTAGGGGAGATCAGTGGTCTGCAGGCCCTGATTAGTTTACCGGTGTAGGCAGTGGCTGAGGCGGTCATGTTGATTTGTTTAGCTAGGTTGATGTTCGTGTCTAGGTAGAAACCGAGGGTTTTTACGCTCTTGGCAATGGGTATGGTGTTACCGTCAATAGTGAAGCAAGTGTAGCCGGGACAGAGTTTACTGATAGTGTTCGGTGAGCCGACAAGAAGCAATTCAGTCTTGTCATCATTCAGGCATAGGCCATGTGTGGCCATCCATGCCTGAATGATGGAAAAGACTTCATTGATCCATTTGGCGTCCTTGTTGTAGTTGCCTGATAGGGTGAGGAGTATCTGGGTGTCATCTGCGTAGTTAGTATAGGTGACACCCAGATTGTCCAGCTTGTCGAATAAGGGCTTGGTGAAAATATTGTTAAGGGTAGGTGAGACACAGGATCCTTGTGGGACACCGCAGGTGATGGGGATGGGGTCAGCCGCTGCTAGGGGGGAGAAGACCCGCATGGTTCTGTTGTCCAGGAAAGATTGGATCCATGTGACTGCAGAGTGGGAGAAGTGTGCTGCCAGAGACAAATGGTTGCACAGGATTTTATGGTCGACCAGGTCAAAGGCAGCGGAGAGGTCAAGGAGTAGAAGGATGGCAGCCTTGTTTTTGTCTTTGAGTTCGTCTATCTGGCATTTGAGATCAACAAGGGCCGTTTCTGTCCCGTGTTGTGGTCGAAAGCCAGATTGGCGAGTTCCTAGTAGGTGATTGGCCTCAAGGTAGTCCTGGATTTGTAAATAAGCCACTCTATCCAAGATTTTTAGTAGGAATGGGACGGTGGTAATGGGTCTGTAATTCGTGGGGATGTCAGGGTTGAGAGTAGTTTTTTTTAGTAGCGGTAGGACCCAGGACTGTTTCAGATTGCTGGGGACCATGTTGTTGGCGAAGGACAGGTTTATTAATTTGGTGATAAATGGGGAGAGATCCCTAGCTGCATCTTTTATGATCTGTGCGGGGCAGCTGTCCCCCTTGCAATTCGATGGTTTAAGGGATGCTATAATTTTCTGAACCTCCAATATGGATACCTTTTTGAAGGTGAAGCCTGAACTAGTGGCAGTAGGTGGAGGGGGCGTGGGGAAGGAGGTGGGATCGAGAGTGAGTTGTTGTCGTTTGTTGTTGATTTTAGTTTGGAGCCCTGAGATTTTGTTAGCTAGGGCATTCTGGATCCCTGTGCACCAGGGTTTATCCTTAGTGCAAGAGTCAGTGGGGGTAATGGGGTTTTCTAATTCCTTTAGTATGTTAAAGAGCTCCTTAGTACTGGAGCTTGCCTGGGAGATCCTAGTATTGAGAGATTCTTTCTTGGCCCGTATAATCTCATTTTTGTAGAGGGTGGAGATGTTGGTGAGATTGGTTCTGTTATTTATAGAAGGCACTGATTTCCAGAGTGCTTCAAGTTTGTTTTTTTGTTGACGCAGGGTTTTGAGCTCCGGGGTGAACCATGTGTTCAGGTGCGCTTTGGGTATTCCTTTGCGCAGTTTCAGTGGGGCAATGATGTCAATGGCTTTGGCCATGGACTCATTGTAGGCGTTGACCAGTTGGTTCAAGTCCGTTGTGGCGGGTAGTGCGTTTAAAGTAGGGATCACCAGAGGTATTAGGGCTTCCGCTGTGATATTGCTCTTTTTCCTAGTAGGGCAGGCAGGTGCCATGATAGGCCTTTTATGTGCTGAGTTGCTGGTAAGAATGTCAAACGGGAGGAGGTGGTGGTCAGTCCAGATAAGTTGTGTGGGATCTTTCGTAGTAATGTTGCAGTTAAGGGTAGTTATCCAGTCAAGGATTCTGCCTTTCGAGTGGGTGGGTTTGGAGCAAAGTTGTTGGAGGCCATGCTCCTCTAATGCCATGGCCAGGGCAGTGGCTGGGGTGTCTAGGGGGTCGTTAAACCCAAGGTTAAAGTCTCCGAGTATAATCAATTGTGCTGATGGTTTGGAGCTTTCAGCAACTAGTGAAGTGATGTCTTCCTCAAATGAGCCAGGAGGGCCCGGGGGTCGGTAAATTAAGTGCAGCGTAATAGTACTTTTAGGGGAGGTTTGAAATTTGACTGTAATGTGTTCAAAGGATTTGAGTGGGGGAGCAGAGGATAGTCTGATGTCAAGCGTGGACTTAAAGATGATAGCTACACCGCCACCTCGAGCGTTCGGTCTATCTGCTCTAAGGATGGTGTAGTTATCAGGTATGGCTAGGGTAAGAGATGGACCTGCAGCATCGTGCAGCCATGTTTCGGTTACCGCAAGGAAGTCCAGGTTGTTTGTTAGAATAATGTCAGCGACTTCTGTGGCATGGGCGACTAATGATCTGACATTTAGGAGAGCTCCTTTAAGACTGGGATGGATAGTGTTGATGGGTGTTACAGTGTGAGGGTTGATCTTATTGAGTGATTTGGTAGGGCCTTTGCTAGGTCTGTGGTGGGTTCTGGCGCCAAGTCTAGAATTCCGATCGGAGGGGATGAGGGTAGTGTTACGGGAGTTGGTTGGGTTAGCTAATGTAGAGGTGTTGTAGTCAATGGTAGGGCAAGATGCTCTCGTGTTGATGGGGTTCTGCTTATAGACAGCTAGGTGTGTGTTAGCTGCGACATGCGGAACGTGTGCATGTCTATGGGTGGGAAGGGCGGACTTGGTATCCGGGGGGAAGGCTGGTGTGGTGGGCAGGAATGGTGTAGGGCAGGTGATCGGGTGGTGTCTTGGGCAGGCGGGTCTGACTAAACCATTATTATAGGCTAGGTAACTGTTGCCAGTGCAGGGTATGTTACTTTGCATGACACAGAAAGGGAACATGATCGCAGTCAGGCAGAGTAGCATGCTGGGGCTAAGGTAATGTACAGGGGAGTGGCGTGAAGGGGGCATAGGCGTTATAGGTAGGGCACAACACAATGCGAATGAGGTCTAGGCGACCATAGGGCACAACACAATGCAAGTGGGGTCTGGGCGACCATAGGGCACAACACAATGCGAATGAGGTCTAAGCGACCATAGGGCACAACACAATGCAAGTGGGGTCTAGGCGACCATAGGGCACAACACAATGCAAGTGGGGTCTGGGCGACCATAGGGCACAACACAATGCAAGTGGGGTCTGGGCGACCATAGGGCACAACACAATGCAAGTGGGGTCTGGGCGACCATAGGGCACAACACAATGCAAGTGGGGTCTAGGCGACCATAGGGCACAACACAATGCGAATGAGGTCTAAGCGACCATAGGGCACAACACAATGCAAGTGGGGTCTGGGCGACCATAGGGCACAACACAATGCAAGTGGGGTCTAGGCGACCATAGGGCACAACACAATGCGAATGAGGTCTAGGCGACCATAGGGCACAACACAATGCAAGTGGGGTCTAGGCGACCATAGGGCACAACACAATGCAAGTGGGGTCTGGGCGACCATAGGGCACAACACAATGCAAGTGGGGTCTGGGCGACCATAGGACACAACACAATGCAAGTGGGGTCTGGGCGACCATAGGGCACAACACAATGCAAGTGGGGTCTAGGCGACCATAGGGCACAACACAATGCAAGTGGGGTCTAGGCGACCATAGGGCACAACACAATGCAAGTGGGGTCTAGGCGACCATAGGGCACAACACAGTTGCAGTGGTACGTTAGCGACCATAGGGCACGGCCAAATAGCAGTCATGAGGCATGGAGCACTAAGGGCTAAGGATGCCTGTACTATTAAAGAGGTGGCAGCAGTAATGCATAGAGGCGGCGGCGTTGGAAGCATGAGCGTATGTAGCAAACAGTTAAAGAAACCGAGTTCAAATGTTTATGGGTGCGGAGTAGCAGAGGGCATACCAGAAAGCACAATAGTATAGACTGAGGGTATTACCACTACTCACAAAAGATTAAAGGTCCGTGGCCCCTGGCTCCTGATGCTCCAAACAGGCTCTCAACAGGCCTTTGTATGGCCTTCGTAGGGCCGCCGGCGCATCCGCCTGCCGGCGGATGTAATGGGCGGGATAAGCGAGGCTTAGCCTCGATGTGGCGCCGCGATGCGCCCGGCATGCGGGGGTCAGGCAGGAAGTTGGACAAGGCCAGGCAGGCCTTCGTTGCAGCTTACCAGCTGTTATGGCGTTGCAGCGATGGGGAAAGGGCTCCTGCCCTCTTCCCTTGGATGGGGCGATGTAGTGAGTCCCTTCCAAAAGGATGAAATGTGATATCTCGATGCTTCTAATACCAAACCTGAGACCCTTCCTATAGCATGAGATGTGATATCCAACTCCTTCCCATTCCAAACCTGAGACCCTTCCTATAGCATATGTGATATCCAACTCCTTCCCGTTCCATTCCTGAGTCCCTTTCTATAACATGAGATGTGATATCTCAAGCTTCTAATAACAAACCTGAGACCCTTCTTATAGCATGAGGTGTGATATCTCAATGCTTCTAATAAAAGTACCTGAGACCCTTCCTATAGGATGAGATGTGATACCTCAATGCTTCTAATACCAAACCCAAGACACTTCAAATAGGATTAGATGTGATATCCAACTCCTTTCCATTCCAAACCTGAAATCCTATCTGTATCATGAGATTTGATATGTGACTCCTTGCCATTCCTAACCTGAGATACATCCTGTACCATGAGATGAAATATCTCAATGCTTCTATTACCCAACCCGAGACCCTTGCTATAGCATGAGATGTGATATCCAACTCCTTCCCATTCCAAACCTGAGACCCTTCCTATAGAATGAGATGTGATATCCAACTCCTTCCCATTCTGATCCTGTGTCCCTTCCTATAGCAAGAGATGTGATATCTCCATGCTTCTAATACCAAACCTGAGGCCCTTCCTATAGCATGAGATGTGATATCTAACTCCTTCCCATTCCGATCCTGAGACCCTTCCCATAACGTGAGATCTGATAAACAACTCCTTCCATTTCCAAACCTAAGACCCTTCGTATAGTATCAGATGTGGTATCCAACTCCTTCCCATTACAAACGTGAGATCCTACCTGTAGCATGAGATTTGATATCTGACTTCTTGCCATTCCTAACCTGAGATACATCCTGTACCATGAGATGTCATATCTCAATCCTTCGAATCCCAAAAGCAAGACCCTTTCAATAGGATGCGATTTGTTATCTCACTCATTCCTATACCAAACCTGCGACCTTTCCTATAGGATAAGATGTGATATCTCAATGCTTCTAATACCAAACCCGAGACACTTCCAATAGGATGAGATTTGATATCTCACTCCTTCCAATACCAAACCCGAAACACAATCTATAGAATGAGATGTGATATCTCAATTCTTCTAATACCAAACCTGAGACCCTTCATATAGCATGAGATTTGATTTCCAACTCCTTCCTATTCTAAACCCGAGACCCTTCCAGTAGCATGAGATGTGATATCCCACTCCTTTCCATTCCAAACCTGAGACACTTCCTGTAGAATGAGATGTGATATACAACTCATTCCTGTTCCAACCCTGAGACCCTTCCTATAGCATGAGATGTGATATGTCAATACTTCTAATACCAAAACGGAGACCCTTCCTATAGCATGAGATGTGATATCCAACTCCTTCCCATTCCAAACCCGAGACCCTTTCTATGCCATAAGATATGATATCCAACTCCTTCCCATTCCAATCCTGAGACCCCTCTGTAGAATGAGAGGTGATATCCACGTCCTTCCCATTCCAAACCTGAGACCCTTCCTGTGGCATGAGATGTGATATCCAACTCCTTCCCATTCCAAACCTGAGAGCCTTTCTATGTCATAAGATGTGATATCCAACTCCTTCCCATTCCAATCCTGAGACACTTCCTGTAGCATGAGATGTGGTATCCACCTCCTTCCCATTCCAAACCTGTGACCCTTCCTCTGGCATGAGATGTGATATCCAGCACCTTCCCATTCCAATCCAGAGATGCTTCCGATAGGATGAGATATGATATCTCACTCATTCAATACCAAACCCGAGAACATTAACATAGCCTGAGATATGAAATCTCAATCCTTCCTATTCCAATCCTGAGACCCTTCCTATTGGATGGGATGTGATATCCAACTCCTTTCCATTCTAATCATGAGACTGTTCCTATAGGATGGGATTTGATATCTTAATCCTTCCAATACCAAACCTGAGACCCTTAAAATAGGATGAGATTTGTTATCTCACTTCTTCCAATACCAAACTCGAGACCCTTACTATAGGATGAGATGTGATATCTCAATGCTTCTAATACCAAACCCAAGACACTTCAAATAGGATGAGATCCAACTCTTTCCCATTCAAAACCTGAGATCCTACCTGTAGCATGAGATTTGATATCCACCTGCTTCCCATTCCAACCCTGAGACCCTTCCCATAGCATGAGATGTGATATCTCAATGCTTCTATTACCCAACCCGAGACCCTTCCTATACCACCGGATGTGATATCCAACTCCTTCCCATTCCAAACCCGAGACCCTTTCTATGTCATGAGATGTGATATCCACCTCCTTCCCATTCCAAACCTGAGACCCTTCCTTTAGCACGAGATGTGATATCCAACTCCTTCCCATTCCAAACCTGAGATTCTTCCTATAGCATGAAATGTGATATCTAACTCCTTCCCATTCCAATCCTGAGACCCTTCCTATAGCATGAGATGTGATTTCCAACGCCTTCCCATTCCAAAACTGAGAACCTTCCTATAGCATGAGATGTGATATCCAACTCCTTCCCATTCCAAACCAGAGACCCTTACTGTAGCATGAGATGTGATATCCACCTCCTTCTCATTCCAACCCTGAGACCCTTCCTATAGCATGAGATGTGATATTGAACTCCTTCCCATTCCAAACCTGAGACCGTTCCTATAGAATGAGATGTGATATCAAACTCCTTCCCATTCGGATCCTGTGTCCCTTCCTATAGCATGGGATGTGATATCTCAATGCTTCTATTACCCAACCCGGGACCCTTCCTATACCATGAGATGTGATATTGAACTCCTTCCCATTCCAAACCTGAGACCCTTCCTATAGCATGAGATGTGATATCCAACTCCTTGCCATTCCAAACCTGAGACCCTTCCTATAGCATGAGGTGTGATATCTCAATGCTTCCAATAAAAGTACCTGAGACCCTTCCTATAGGATGAGATGTGATATCCAACTCCTTTCCATTCCAAACCTGAGATTCTACCTGTAGCATGAATTTTGATATCTGACTCCTTGTCATTCCTAACCTGAGATACATCCTGTACCATGAGATGACATATCTCAATACTTCTAATACCAAACCTGAGACCCTTCCTGTAACATGAGATGTGATATCGAACTCCTTCCCATTCCAAACCTGAGACCCTTCCTATAGCATGAGATGTGATATCCAACTCCTTCCCATTCCAAACCAGAGACCCTTCCTGTAGCATGAGATATGATATCCAACTCCTTCCCATTTCAACCCTGAGACCCTTCCTATAGCATGAGATGTGATATCCACCTCCTTCCCATTCCAAACCTGAGACCCTACTATAGCAAGAGATGTGATATCCAACTCCTTCCCATTCCAAACCTGAGACCCTTCCTATAGCATGAGATGTGATATCTAACTCCCTCCCATTCCAATCCTGACACCCTTCCTATAGCATTAGATGTGATTTCCAACTCCTTCCCTTTCCAAACCTGAGAACCTTCCTATAGCATGAGATGTGATATCCAACTCCTTCCCATTCCAAACCAGAGACCCTTCCTGTAACATGAGATGTGATATCTACCTCCTTCCCATTCCAACCCGGAGACACTTCCAATAGCATGAGATGTGATATCCAACTTCTTCCCATTCTGATCCTGTGTCCATTCCTATAGCATGAGATGTGACATCTCAATGCTTCCAATACTAAACCTGAGGCCCTTCCCATAGCATGAGATGTGATATTCAACTCCTTCCCATTACAAACCTGAGATCCTACCTGTAGCATGAGATTTGATATCTGACTTCCAGCCAGTCCTAACCTGAGATACAATCTGTACCTAGAGATCTGATATCTCAATGCTTCTAATACCAAACCTGAGACCCTTCCTATAACATGAGATGTGATATCCAATTCCTTCCCATTCCAAATCTGAGACCCTTCCTATAGCATGAGATGTGATATCTCAAGGCTTTTAATACCAAACCTGAAACCCTTCCTATAGCATGAGATTTCATATCCAGCTCCTTCCCATTCCAAACCTGAGACCCTTCCTATTGCATGAGATGTGATTTACAACTCCTTCCCATTCCAAACCTGAGACCCTTCCAATAGCATGAGATGTGATATCTCAATGCTTCTAATACCAAACCTGAGGCCCTTCCCATAGCATGAGATTTGATATCCAACACCTTCCCATTCCAATCCTGAGTCCCTTCCTATAGCATGAGATGTCATATCTCAATACTTCTAATACCAAACCTGAGGCCGTCCCATAGCATGCAATGTGATATCACACTCCTTCCCATTCCAATCCTGATACCCTTCCTATAGCATGAGATGTGATATCCAACTTCTTCTCATTCCAATCTTGAGACTCTTCCTATTGCATGAGATGTGATATCCAACTCCTTCCCATTCAAACCCTGAGACCCATCCTATAGCATGAGATGTAATAGTGCAGTGCTTCTATTACCCAACCCGAGATGTGATATCTCAATGCTTCTAATACCAAACCTGCGACCCTTCCTATAGCATGAGATGTGATATCCAACTCCTTGCCAGTCCAAACCTGAGACCCTTCCTATAGAATGAGGTGTGATATCTCAATGCTTCTAATAAAAGTACCTGAGACCCTTCCTATAGCATGAGATGTGATATCCAACTACTTCCCATTCCAAACCTGAGACCCTTCCTATAGCATGAGAGGTGATATCCAACTCCTTCCCATTCCATTCCTGAGTCCTTCCTATAGCTTGAGATGTGATATCTCAATGCTTTTAATACCAAACTCGAGACCCTTCCTATAGGATGAGCTGTGATAACTCAATGCTTCTAATACCAAACCCAAGACCCTTCCAATAGGAGGAGATTTGATTTCTCACTTCTTCCAATACCATACCTGAGTCCCTTCCAAAAGGATGAGATATGATACCTCAATGCTTCTAATACCAAACCTGAGACCCTTCCTATAACATGAGATGTGATATCCAACTCCTTCCCATTCCAAACCTGAGACCCTTCCGGTAGCATGAGATGAGATATCCAGCACATTCCCATTCCAACCCTGAGACCCTTCCTATAGCATGAGATGGGATATCTCAATGCTTCTATTACCCAACCCGAGACCCTTCCTATAGCATGAGATGTGATATCCAACTCCTTCCAATTCCAAACCTGAGACCCTTCCTATAGCATGAGATGTGATTTCCAACTCCTTCCCATTCCAATCCTGAGTCCCTTTCTATAGCATGATATGTGACATCTCAATGCTTCAAATACCAAACCTGAGGCCCTTCCCATATCATAGATGTGATATCCAACTCCTTCCCAATCCAAACTTGAGACCGTTCCTATAGCATGAGATGTGATATCTCAATGCTTCTAATACCAAACTCGAGACCCTTCCTATAGGATGAGCTGTGATAACTCAATGCTTCTAATACCAAACCCAAGACCCTTCCAATAGGAGGAGATTTGATTTCTCACTTCTTCCAATACCATACCTGAGTCCCTTCCAAAAGGATGAGATATGATACCTCAATGCTTCTAATACCAAACCTGAGACCCTTCCTATAACATGAGATGTGATATCCAACTCCTTCCCATTTCAAACCTGAGACCCTTCCGGTAGCATGAGATGAGATATCCAGCACATTCCCATTCCAACCCTGAGACCCTTCCTATAGCATGAGATGTGATATCTCAATGCTTCTATTACCCAACTCGAGACCCTTCCTATAGCATGAGATGTGATATCCAACTCCTTCCAATTCCAAACCTGAGACCCTTCCTATAGCATGAGATGTGATTTCCAACTCCTTCCCATTCCAATCCTGAGTCCCTTTCTATAGCATGATATGTGACATCTCAATGCTTCTAATACCAAACCTGAGGCCCTTCCCATATCATAGATGTGATATCCAACTCCTTCCCAATCCAAACTTGAGACCGTTCCTATAGCATGAGATGTGATATCTCAATGCTTCTAATACCAAACCTGAGGCCCTTCCCATAGCATGAGATTTGATATCCAACACCTTCCCATTCCAATCCTGAGTCCCTTCCTATAGCATGAGATGTCATATCTCAATACTTCTAATACCAAACCTGAGGCCGTCCCATAGCATGCAATGTGATATCACACTCCTTCCCATTCCAATCCTGATACCCTTCCTATAGCATGAGATGTGATATCCAACTTCTTCTCATTCCAATCTTGAGACCCTTCCTATTGCATGAGATGTGATATCCAACTCCATCCCATTCAAACCCTGAGACCCATCCTATAGCATGAGATGTAATAGTGCAGTGCTTCTATTACCCAACCCGAGATGTGATATCTCAATGCTTCTAATACCAAACCTGCGACCTTTCCTATAGCATGAGATGTGATATCCAACTCCTTGCCAGTCCAAACCTGAGACCCTTCCTATAGAATGAGGTGTGATATCTCAATGCTTCTAATAAAAGTACCTGAGACCCTTCCTATAGCATGAGATGTGATATCCAACTACTTCCCATTCCAAACCTGAGACCCTTCCTATAGAATGAGAGGTGATATCCAACTCCTTCCCATTCCATTCCTGAGTTCTTCCTATAGCTTGAGATGTGATATCTCAATGCTTTTAATACCAAACTCAAGACCCTTAATATAGGATGAGCTGTGATAACTCAATGCTTCTAATACCAAACCCAAGACCCTTCCAATAGGATGAGATTTGATTTCTCACTTCTTCCAATACCATACCTGAGTCCCTTCCAAAAGGATGAGATATGATACCTCAATGCTTCTAATACCAAACCTGAGACCCTTCCTATAACATGAGATGTGATATCCAACTCCTTCCCATTCCAAACCTGAGACCCTTCCGGTAGCATGAGATGAGATATCCAGCACATTCCCATTCCAACCCTGAGACCCTTCCTATAGCATGAGATGGGATATCTCAATGCTTCTATTACCCAACCCGAGACCCTTCCTATAGCATGAGATGTGATATCCAACTCCTTCCAATTCCAAACCTGAGACCCTTCCTATAGCATGAGATGTGATTTCCAACTCCTTCCCATTCCAATCCTGAGTCCCTTTCTATAGCATGATATGTGACATCTCAATGCTTCAAATACCAAACCTGAGGCCCTTCCCATATCATAGATGTGATATCCAACTCCTTCCCAATCCAAACTTGAGACCGTTCCTATAGCATGAGATGTGATATCTCAATGCTTCTAATACCAAACCTGATGCCCTTCCCATAGCATGAGATGTGATATCCAACGCCTTCCCATTCCAATCCTGAGTTCCTTCCTATAGCATGAGATGTCATATCTCAATGCTTCTAATACCAAACCTGAGGCCCGTCCCATAGCATGAGATGTGATATTCAACTCCTTCCCATTCCAATCCTGAGACCCTTCCTATAGCATGAGATGTGATATCTCAATGCTTCTAATACCAATCCTGAGACCCCTCCTATAGCACGAGATGTGATATCCAACTCCTTCCCCTTCCAAACCTGAAACCCTTCCTATAGCATCAGATGTGATATCCAACTCCTTCCCATTCCAAACCAGAGAAGCTTCCTTTAGCATGAGATGTGATATCCAACTTCTTCCCAGTCCAAACGTGAGACCATTCCTATAGCATGAGTTTTGATATCCAACTCCTTCCTATTCCAATCCTGAGATCCTTCCTATAACATGAGATGTGATATCCAGCTCCTTCCCATTCCAAACCTGAGACCTTTCCTATAGCATGAGATGTGATATCCAACTCCTTCCCATTCCAAACCAGAGACCCTTCCGGTAGCATGAGATGTGATATCCAACTCCTTCCCATTTCAATCCCGAGACCCTTCCTATAACATGAGATGTGATATCCAGCTCCTTCCCATTCAAAACCTTAGACCCTTCCTATAGCATGAGATGTGATATCCAACTCCTTCCCATTCCAATCCCGAGACCCTTCCTATAACATGAGATGTGATATCCAGCTCCTTCCCATTCCAAACCTGAGACCCTTCCTATAGCATGAGATGTGATATCCAACTCCTTCTCATTCCAATCCTGAGTCCCTTTCTATAGCATGAGATGTGATATCTCAATGCTTCTATTACCCAGCCCGAGACACTTCCGATAGGATGGGATGTGATATCCAACTCCTTCGACATTCCAATCCTGAGTCCCTTTCTATAGCATGAGATGTGATATCTCAATGCTTCTAATACCAAACCTGAGGCCCTCCCTATAGCATGAGATGTGATATCTCAATGCTTCTAATGGCAAACCTGAGACCCTTCCTACAGCATGAGATGTGATATCCAACTCCTTCCCATTCCAAACCTGAGAACCTTCCTATAGCATGGGATGTGATATTCAACTCCTTCCCATTCCAACCCTGAGACCCTTCCTGTAGCATGAGATATGATATCCACCTACTTCCCATTCCAAACCTGAGACCCTTCCTATAGCATGAGATGTGATATCCAACTCCTTCCCATTCCAAACCTGAGACCCTTCCTATAGCATGAGATGTGATATCTAACTCCTTCCCATTATAATCCTGAGACCCTTCCTATAGCATGAGATGTGATTTCCAACTCCTTCCCATTCCAAACCTGAGAACCTTCCTATAGCATGGGATGTGATATTCAACTCCTTCCCATTCCAACCCGGAGACCCTTCCTGTAGCATGAGATATGATATCCACCTACTTCCCATTCCAAGCCCGAGACCCTTCCTATAGCATGAGATGTGATATCCAACTCCTTCCCATTCCAAACCTGAGACCCTTCCTATAGAATGAGATGTGATATCCAAATCCTTCCCATTCCGATCCTGTGTCCCTTCCTATAGCATGAGATGTGATATCTCATTGCTTCTAATACCAAACCTGAGGCCCTTCCCATAGCATGAGATGTGATATTCAACTCTTTCCCATTCCAATCCTGAGACCCTTACTATAGCATGAGATGTGATATTCAACTCCTTCCCATTCCAATCCTGAGACCATTCCTATAGCATGAGATGTGATATCTCAATGCTTCTAATACCAAACCTGAGACCCCTCCTATAGCACGAGATGTGATATTCAAATCCTTCCCTTTCCAAACCTGAGACCCTTCCAATAGTATGATATGTGATATCCAACTCCTTGCCATTCCAAACCTGAGACCCTTCCTTTAGCATGAGATGTGATATCCAACTCCTTCCCATTCCAACACTGAGACCCTTCCTATAGCATGAGATGTAATAGCTCAGTGCTTCTATTACCCAACCCGAGATGTGATATCTCAATGCTTCTAATACCAAACCTGAGACCCTTCCTATAGCATGAGATGTGATATCCAACTCCTTCCCATTCCAAACCTGAGACCCTTCCTATAGCATGAGATGTGATATCCAACTCCTTGCCATTCCAAACCTGAGACCCTTCCTATAGCATGAGGTGTGGTATCTGAATGCCTCTAATAAAAGTACCTGAAACCCTTCCTATAGGATGAGATGCGATACCCCAATGCTTCTAATACCAAACCCAAGACACTTCAAATAGGATGAGGTGTGATATCCAACTCCTTTCCTTTCCAAACCTGAGATCCTATCTGTAGCATGAGATTTGATATGTGACTCCTTGCCATTCCTAACCTGAGATACATCCTGTACCATGAGATGATATATCTCAATGCTTCTAATACCAAACATGAGACCCTTCCTATACCACGGGATGTGATATCCAACTCCTTCCCATTCCAAACCTGAGAACCTTCCTATAGCATGGGATGTGATATTCAACTCCTTCCCATTCCAACCCTGAGACCCTTCCTGTAGCATGAGATATGATATCCACCTACTTCCCATTCCAAACCTGAGACCCTTCCTATAGCATGAGATGTGATATCCAACTCCTTCCCATTCCAAACCTGAGACCCTTCCTATAGCATGAGATGTGATATCTAACTCCTTCCCATTATAATCCTGAGACCCTTCCTATAGCATGAGATGTGATTTCCAACTCCTTCCCATTCCAAACCTGAGAACCTTCCTATAGCATGGGATGTGATATTCAACTCCTTCCCATTCCAACCCGGAGACCCTTCCTGTAGCATGAGATATGATATCCACCTACTTCCCATTCCAAGCCCGAGACCCTTCCTATAGCATGAGATGTGATATCCAACTCCTTCCCATTCCAAACCTGAGACCCTTCCTATAGAATGAGATGTGATATCCAAATCCTTCCCATTCCGATCCTGTGTCCCTTCCTATAGCATGAGATGTGATATCTCATTGCTTCTAATACCAAACCTGAGGCCCTTCCCATAGCATGAGATGTGATATTCAACTCTTTCCCATTCCAATCCTGAGACCCTTACTATAGCATGAGATGTGATATTCAACTCCTTCCCATTCCAATCCTGAGACCATTCCTATAGCATGAGATGTGATATCTCAATGCTTCTAATACCAAACCTGAGACCCCTCCTGTAGCACGAGATGTGATATTCAAATCCTTCCCTTTCCAAACCTGAGACCCTTCCAATAGTATGATATGTGATATCCAACTCCTTGCCATTCCAAACCTGAGACCCTTCCTTTAGCATGAGATGTGATATCCAACTCCTTCCCATTCCAACACTGAGACCCTTCCTATAGCATGAGATGTAATAGCTCAGTGCTTCTATTACCCAACCCGAGATGTGATATCTCAATGCTTCTAATACCAAACCTGAGACCCTTCCTATAGCATGAGATGTGATATCCAACTCCTTCCCATTCCAAACCTGAGACCCTTCCTATAGCATGAGATGTGATATCCAACTCCTTGCCATTCCAAACCTGAGACCCTTCCTATAGCATGAGGTGTGGTATCTGAATGCCTCTAATAAAAGTACCTGAAACCCTTCCTATAGGATGAGATGCGATACCCCAATGCTTCTAATACCAAACCCAAGACACTTCAAATAGGATGAGGTGTGATATCCAACTCCTTTCCTTTCCAAACCTGAGATCCTATCTGTAGCATGAGATTTGATATGTGACTCCTTGCCATTCCTAACCTGAGATACATCCTGTACCATGAGATGATATATCTCAATGCTTCTAATACCAAACATGAGACCCTTCCTATACCACGGGATGTGATATCCAAATCCTTCCCATTCCAAACCTGAGACCCTTCCTATAGCATGAGATGTGATATCCAACTCCTTCCCATTCCAAACCAGAGACCCTTCCTGCATCATGAGATATGATATCCAACTCCTTCCCATTCCATCCCTGTGACCCTTCCTATAGCACGAGATGTGATATCCACCTCCTTCCCATTCCAAACCTGAGACCCTTCCTATAGCATGAGATGTGATATCCAACTCCTTCCCATTCCAAACCTGAGACCCTTCCTATAGCATGAGATGTGATATCTAACTCCTTCCCATTCCAAACCTGAGAACCTTCCTATAGCATGAGATGTGATATCCAACACCTTCCCATTCCAACCCTGAGACCCTTCCTATATCATGAGATGTGATATCTCAATGCTTCTATTACCCAACCCGAGACCCTTCATATAGCATGAGATGTGATATCCAACTCCTTCCCATTCCAATCCTGAGACCCTTCATATAGAATGAGATGTGATATCCAACTCCTTCCCAGTCCGATCCTGTGTCCCTTCCTATAGCATGAGATGTGATATCTCAATGCTTCTAATACCAAACCTGAAGCCCTTCGCATAGCATGAGATGTGATATTCAACTCCTTCCCATTCCAATCCTGAGACCCTTCCTGTAGCATGAGATGTGATATCCAACTCCTTCCCATTCCGATCGTTCGACCCTTCCCATAAAATGAGATCTGATAAACAACCCCTTCCATTTCCGACCCTAAGACCCTTCCTATAGCATCAGATGTGGTATCCAACTCCTTCCCATTCCAATCCTGAGACCCTTCCTATAGCATGAGATGTGGTATCTCAATGCTTCTAATACCAAACCTGAGACCCCTCCTATAGCATGAGATGTGATATCCAAATCCTTCGCCTTCCAAACCTGAGACCCTTCTTATAGCATGAAATGTGATATCCAACTCCTTCCCATTCCAATCCTGAGACCCTTCCTATAGCATGAGATGTGATAACTCAATGCTTCTAATCCCAAACCTGAGACCGTTCCTATAACAGGAGATGTGACATCCAACTCCTTCCCATTCCAAACCTGAGACCCTTTCTATAGCATGAGATGTGATATCCAACTCCTTCCCATTCCAAACCAGCGACCCTTCAGGTAGCATAAGATGTGATATGCAACGCCTTCCCATTCCAACCCTGAGACCCTTCCTATAGCATGAGATGTGATATCTCAATGCTTCTATTACCCAACCCGAGACCCTTCCTATAGCATGAGATGTGATATCCAACTCCTTCCCATTCCAAACCTGAGACATTTCCTATAGCATGAGATGTGATATCTCAATGCTTATAATACCAAACCTGAGGCCCTTCACATAGCATGAGATGTGATATCCAACGCATTCCCATTCCAATCATGAGTCCATTCCTATAGCATGAGATGTGATATCTCAATGCTTCTATTACCCAACCCGAGACCCTTCCTATAGCATGAGATGTGATATCCAACTCCTTCCCATTCCAAACCTGAGACATTTCCTATAGCATGAGATGTGATATCTCAATGCTTATAATACCAAACCTGAGGCCCTCCACATAGCATGAGATGTGATATCCAACGCATTCCCATTCCAATCATGAGTCCATTCCTATAGCATGAGATGTCATATCTCAATGCTTCCAATACCATACCTGAGTCCCTTCCAAAAGGATGAAATGTGATATCTCGATGCTTCTAATACCAAACCTGAGACCCTTCCTATAGCATGAGATGTGATATCCAACTCCTTCCCATTCCAAACCTGAGACCCTTCCTATAGCATTAGAGGTGATATCCAACTACTTCCCATTCCAATCCTGAGACCCTTCCTATAGCATGAGACGTGATACCTCAATGCTTCTAATACCAAGCCTGAGACCCTTCCTATAACATGAGATGTTATATCCAACTCCTTCCCATTCCAAACCTGAGACCCTTCCGGTAGCATGAGATGTGATATCCAACTCATTCCCATTCCAACCCTGAGACCTTTCCTATAGCATGAGATGTTTTATTTCAATGCTTCTATTACCGAACCAGAGACCCTTCCTATAGCATGAGATGTGATATCCAACTCCTTCCCATTCCAAACCTGAGACCCTTCCTATAGCATGATATGTGATATCCAACTCCTTCCCATTCCATTCCTGAGTCCCTTTCTATAACATGAGATGAAATATCTCAATGCTTCTATTACCCAACCCGAGACCCTTGCTATAGCATGAGATGTGATATCCAACTCTTTCCCATTCCAAACCTGAGACCCTTCCTATAGAATGAGATGTGATATCCAACTCCTTCCCATTCTGATCCTGTGTCCCTTCCTATAGCAAGAGATGTGATATCTCCATGCTTCTAATACCAAACCTGAGGCCCTTCCTATAGCATGAGATGTGATATCTAACTCCTTCCCATTCCGATCCTGAGACCCTTCCCATAACGTGAGATCTGATAAACAACTCCTTCCATTTCCAAACCTAAGACCCTTCGTATAGTATCAGATGTGGTATCCAACTCCTTCCCATTGCAAACGTGAGATCCTACCTGTAGCATGAGATTTGATATCTGACTTCTTGCCATTCCTAACCTGAGATACATCCTGTACCATGAGATGTCATATCTCAATCCTTCGAATCCCAAACGCAAGACCCTTTCAATAGGATGCGATTTGTTATCTCACTCATTCCTATAACAAACCTGCGACCTTTCCTATAGGATAAGATGTGATATCTCAATGCTTCTAATACCAAACCTGAGACCCTTCATATAGCATGAGATTTGATTTCCAACTCCTTCCTATTCTAAACCCGAGACCCTTCCAGTAGCATGAGATGTGATATCCCACTCCTTTCCATTCCAAACCTGAGACACTTCCTGTAGAATGAGATGTGATATACAACTCATTCCTGTTCCAACCCTGAGACCCTTCCTATAGCATGAGATGTGATATGTCAATACTTCTAATACCAAAATGGAGACCCTTCCTATAGCATGAGATGTGATATCCAACTCCTTCCCATTCCAAACCCGAGACCCTTTCTATGCCATAAGATATGATATCCAACTCCTTCCCATTCCAATCCTGAGACCCCTCTGTAGAATGAGAGGTGATATCCACGTCCTTCCCATTCCAAACCTGAGACCCTTCCTGTGGCATGAGATGTGATATCCAACTCCTTCCCATTCCAAACCTGAGAGCCTTTCTATGTCATAAGATGTGATATCCAACTCCTTCCCATTCCAATCCTGAGACACTTCCTGTAGCATGAGATGTGGTATCCACCTCCTTCCCATTCCAAACCTGTGACCCTTCCTCTGGCATGAGATGTGATATCCAGCACCTTCCCATTCCAATCCAGAGACGCTTCCGATAGGATGAGATATGATATCTCACTCATTCAATACCAAACCCGAGAACATTAACATAGCCTGAGATATGAAATCTCAATCCTTCCTATTCCAATCCTGAGACCCTTCCTATTGGATGGGATGTGATATCCAACTCCTTTCTATTCTAATCATGAGACTGTTCCTATAGGATGAGATGTGATATCTCAATGCTTCTAATACCAAACCCAAGACACTTCAAATAGGATGAGATCCAACTCTTTCCCATTCAAAACCTGAGATCCTACCTATAGCATGAGATTTGATATCCACCTGCTTCCCATTCCAACCCTGAGACCCTTCCCATAGCATGATATGTGATATCTCAATGCTTCTATTACCCAACCCGAGAACCTTCCTATACCACCGGATGTGATATCCAACTCCTTCCCATTCCAAACCCGAGACCCTTTCTATGTCATGAGATGTGATATCCACCTCCTTCCCATTCCAAACCTGAGACCCTTCCTTTAGCACGAGATGTGATATCCAACTCCTTCCCATTCCAAACCTGAGATTCTTCCTATAGCATGAAATGTGATATCTAACTCCTTCCCATTCCAATCCTGAGACCCTTCCTATAGCATGAGATGTGATTTCCAACGCCTTCCCATTCCAAAACTGAGAACCTTCCTATAGCATGAGATGTGATATCCAACTCCTTCCCATTCCAAACCAGAGACCCTTACTGTAGCATGAGATGTGATATCCACCTCCTTCTCATTCCAACCCTGAGACCCTTCCTATAGCATGAGATGTGATATTGAACTCCTTCCCATTCCAAACCTGAGACCGTTCCTATAGAATGAGATGTGATATCCAACTCCTTCCCATTCGGATCCTGTGTCCCTTCCTATAGCATGGGATGCGATATCTCAATGCTTCTATTACCCAACCCGGGACCATTCCTATACCATGAGATGTGATATTGAACTCCTTCCCAATCCAAACCTGAGAACGTTCCTATAGAATGAGATGTGATATCCAACTCCTTCCCATTCGGATCCTGTGTCCCTTCCTATAGCATGGGATGTGATATCTCAATGCTTCTATTACCCAACCCGGGACCCTTCCTATACCATGAGATGTGATATTGAACTCCTTCCCATTCCAACCCTGAGACCCTTCCTATAGCATGAGATGTGATATCCAACTCCTTGCCATTCCAAACCTGAGACCCTTCCTATAGCATGAGGTGTGATATCTCAATGCTTCCAATAAAAGTACCTGAGACCCTTCCTATAGGATGAGATGTGATATCCAACTCCTTTCCATTCCAAACCTGAGATTCTACCTGTAGCATGAATTTTGATATCTGACTCCTTGTCATTCCTAACCTGAGATACATCCTGTACCATGAGATGACATATCTCAATACTTCTAATACCAAACCTGAGACCCTTCCTGTAACATGAGATGTGATATCGAACTCCTTCCCATTCCAAACCTGAGACCCTTCCTATAGCATGAGATGTGATATCCAACTCCTTCCCATTCCAAACCAGAGACCCTTCCTGTAGCATGAGATATGATATCCAACTCCTTCCCATTTCAACCCTGAGACCCTTCCTTTAGCATGAGATGTGATATCCACCTCCTTCCCATTCCAAACCTGAGACCCTACTATAGCATGAGATGTGATATCCAACTCCTTCCCATTCCAAACCTGAGACCCTTCCTATAGCATGAGATGTGATATCTAACTCCCTCCCATTCCAATCCTGACACCCTTCCTATAGCATTAGATGTGATTTCCAACTCCTTCCCTTTCCAAACCTGAGAACCTTCCTATAGCATGAGATGTGATATCCAACTTCTTCCCATTCCAAACCAGAGACCCTTCCTGTAGCATGAGATGTGATATCTACCACCTTCCCATTCCAACCCGGAGACACTTCCAATAGCATGAGATGTGATATCCAACTCCTTCCCATTCTGATCCTGTGTCCATTCCTGTAGCATGAGATGTGACATCTCAATGCTTCCAATACTAAACCTGCGGCCCTTCCCATAGCATGAGATGTGATATTCAACTCCTTCCCATTACAAACCTGAGATCCTACCTGTAGCATGAGATTTGATATCTGACTTCCAGCCAGTCCTAACCTGAGATACAATCTGTACCTAGAGATCTGATATCTCAATGCTTCTAATACCAAACCTGAGACCCTTCCTATAACATGAGATGTGATATCCAATTCCTTCCCATTCCAAATCTGAGACCCTTCCTATAGCATGAGATGTGATATCTCAAGGCTTTTAATACCAAACCTGAAACCCTTCCTATAGCATGAGATTTCATATCCAGCTCCTTCCCATTCCAAACCTGAGACCCTTCCTATTGCATGAGATGTGATTTACAACTCCTTCCCATTCCAAACCTGAGACCCTTCCAATAGCATGAGATGTGATATCTCAATGCTTCTAATACCAAACCTGAGGCCCTTCCCATAGCATGAGATTTGATATCCAACACCTTCCCATTCCAATCCTGAGTCCCTTCCTATAGCATGAGATGTAATAGCTCAGTGCTTCTATTACCCAACCCGAGATGTGATATCTCAATGCTTCTAATACCAAACCTGAGACCCTTCCTATAGCATGAGATGTGATATCCAACTCCTTCCCATTCCAAACCTGAGACCCTTCCTATAGCATGGGATGTGATATCCAACTCCTTGCCATTCCAAACCTGAGACCCTTCCTATAGCATGAGGTGTGGTATCTGAATGCCTCTAATAAAAGTACCTGAAACCCTTCCTATAGGATGAGATGCGATACCCCAATGCTTCTAATACCAAACCCAAGACACTTCAAATAGGATGAGGTGTGATATCCAACTCCTTTCCTTTCCAAACCTGAGATCCTATCTGTAGCATGAGATTTGATATGTGACTCCTTGCCATTCCTAACCTGAGATACATCCTGTACCATGAGATGATATATCTCAATGCTTCTAATACCAAACATGAGACCCTTCCTATACCACGGGATGTGATATCCAAATCCTTCCCATTCCAAACCTGAGACCCTTCCTATAGCATGAGATGTGATATCCAACTCCTTCCCATTCCAAACCAGAGACCCTTCCTGCATCATGAGATATGATATCCAACTCCTTCCCATTCCATCCCTGTGACCCTTCCTATAGCACGAGATGTGATATCCACCTCCTTCCCATTCCAAACCTGAGACCCTTCCTATAGCATGAGATGTGATATCCAACTCCTTCCCATTCCAAACCTGAGACCCTTCCTATAGCATGAGATGTGATATCTAACTCCTTCCCATTCCAAACCTGAGAACCTTCCTATAGCATGAGATGTGATATCCAACACCTTCCCATTCCAACCCTGAGACCCTTCCTATATCATGAGATGTGATATCTCAATGCTTCTATTACCCAACCCGAGACCCTTCATATAGCATGAGATGTGATATCCAACTCCTTCCCATTCCAATACTGAGACCCTTCCTATAGAATGAGATGTGATATCCAACTCCTTCCCAGTCCGATCCTGTGTCCCTTCCTATAGCATGAGATGTGATATCTCAATGCTTCTAATACCAAACCTGAAGCCCTTCGCATAGCATGAGATGTGATATTCAACTCCTTCCCATTCCAATCCTGAGACCCTTCCTGTAGCATGAGATGTGATATTGAACTCCTTCCCATTCCAACCCTGAGACCCTTCCTATAGCATGAGATGTGATATCCAACTCCTTGCCATTCCAAACCTGAGACCCTTCCTATAGCATGAGGTGTGATATCTCAATGCTTCCAATAAAAGTACCTGAGACCCTTCCTATAGGATGAGATGTGATATCCAACTCCTTTCCATTCCAAACCTGAGATTCTACCTGTAGCATGAATTTTGATATCTGACTCCTTGTCATTCCTAACCTGAGATACATCCTGTACCATGAGATGACATATCTCAATACTTCTAATACCAAACCTGAGACCCTTCCTGTAACATGAGATGTGATATCGAACTCCTTCCCATTCCAAACCTGAGACCCTTCCTATAGCATGAGATGTGATATCCAACTCCTTCCCATTCCAAACCAGAGACCCTTCCTGTAGCATGAGATATGATATCCAACTCCTTCCCATTTCAACCCTGAGACCCTTCCTTTAGCATGAGATGTGATATCCACCTCCTTCCCATTCCAAACCTGAGACCCTACTATAGCATGAGATGTGATATCCAACTCCTTCCCATTCCAAACCTGAGACCCTTCCTATAGCATGAGATGTGATATCTAACTCCCTCCCATTCCAATCCTGACACCCTTCCTATAGCATTAGATGTGATTTCCAACTCCTTCCCTTTCCAAACCTGAGAACCTTCCTATAGCATGAGATGTGATATCCAACTTCTTCCCATTCCAAACCAGAGACCCTTCCTGTAGCATGAGATGTGATATCTACCACCTTCCCATTCCAACCCGGAGACACTTCCAATAGCATGAGATGTGATATCCAACTCCTTCCCATTCTGATCCTGTGTCCATTCCTATAGCATGAGATGTGACATCTCAATGCTTCCAATACTAAACCTGCGGCCCTTCCCATAGCATGAGATGTGATATTCAACTCCTTCCCATTACAAACCTGAGATCCTACCTGTAGCATGAGATTTGATATCTGACTTCCAGCCAGTCCTAACCTGAGATACAATCTGTACCTAGAGATCTGATATCTCAATGCTTCTAATACCAAACCTGAGACCCTTCCTATAACATGAGATGTGATATCCAATTCCTTCCCATTCCAAATCTGAGACCCTTCCTATAGCATGAGATGTGATATCTCAAGGCTTTTAATACCAAACCTGAAACCCTTCCTATAGCATGAGATTTCATATCCAGCTCCTTCCCATTCCAAACCTGAGACCCTTCCTATTGCATGAGATGTGATTTACAACTCCTTCCCATTCCAAACCTGAGACCCTTCCAATAGCATGAGATGTGATATCTCAATGCTTCTAATACCAAACCTGAGGCCCTTCCCATAGCATGAGATTTGATATCCAACACCTTCCCATTCCAATCCTGAGTCCCTTCCTATAGCATGAGATGTAATAGCTCAGTGCTTCTATTACCCAACCCGAGATGTGATATCTCAATGCTTCTAATACCAAACCTGAGACCCTTCCTATAGCATGAGATGTGATATCCAACTCCTTCCCATTCCAAACCTGAGACCCTTCCTATAGCATGGGATGTGATATCCAACTCCTTGCCATTCCAAACCTGAGACCCTTCCTATAGCATGAGGTGTGGTATCTGAATGCCTCTAATAAAAGTACCTGAAACCCTTCCTATAGGATGAGATGCGATACCCCAATGCTTCTAATACCAAACCCAAGACACTTCAAATAGGATGAGGTGTGATATCCAACTCCTTTCCTTTCCAAACCTGAGATCCTATCTGTAGCATGAGATTTGATATGTGACTCCTTGCCATTCCTAACCTGAGATACATCCTGTACCATGAGATGATATATCTCAATGCTTCTAATACCAAACATGAGACCCTTCCTATACCACGGGATGTGATATCCAAATCCTTCCCATTCCAAACCTGAGACCCTTCCTATAGCATGAGATGTGATATCCAACTCCTTCCCATTCCAAACCAGAGACCCTTCCTGCATCATGAGATATGATATCCAACTCCTTCCCATTCCATCCCTGTGACCCTTCCTATAGCACGAGATGTGATATCCACCTCCTTCCCATTCCAAACCTGAGACCCTTCCTATAGCATGAGATGTGATATCCAACTCCTTCCCATTCCAAACCTGAGACCCTTCCTATAGCATGAGATGTGATATCTAACTCCTTCCCATTCCAAACCTGAGAACCTTCCTATAGCATGAGATGTGATATCCAACACCTTCCCATTCCAACCCTGAGACCCTTCCTATATCATGAGATGTGATATCTCAATGCTTCTATTACCCAACCCGAGACCCTTCATATAGCATGAGATGTGATATCCAACTCCTTCCCATTCCAATACTGAGACCCTTCCTATAGAATGAGATGTGATATCCAACTCCTTCCCAGTCCGATCCTGTGTCCCTTCCTATAGCATGAGATGTGATATCTCAATGCTTCTAATACCAAACCTGAAGCCCTTCGCATAGCATGAGATGTGATATTCAACTCCTTCCCATTCCAATCCTGAGACCCTTCCTGTAGCATGAGATGTGATATCCAACTCCTTCCCATTCCAATCGTGAGACCCTTCCCATAAAATGAGATCTGATAAACAACCCCTTCCATTTCCGACCCTAAGACCCTTCCTATAGCATCAGATGTGGTATCCAACTCCTTCCCATTCCAATCCTGAGACCCTTCCTATAGCATGAGATGTGGTATCTCAATGCTTCTAATACCAAACCTGAGACCCCTCCTATAGCATGAGATGTGATATCCAAATCCTTCGCCTTCCAAACCTGAGACCCTTCTTATAGCATGAAATGTGATATCCAACTCCTTCCCATTCCAATCCTGAGACCCTTCCTATAGCATGAGATGTGATAACTCAATGCTTCTAATCCCAAACCTGAGACCGTTCCTATAACAGGAGATGTGACATCCAACTCCTTCCCATTTCAAACCTGAGACCCTTTCTATAGCATGAGATGTGATATCCAACTCCTTCCCATTCCAAACCAGCGACCCTTCAGGTAGCATAAGATGTGATATGCAACGCCTTCCCATTCCAACCCTGAGACCCTTCCTATAGCATGAGATGTGATATCTCAATGCTTCTATTACCCAACCCGAGACCCTTCCTATAGCATGAGATGTGATATCCAACACCTTCCCATTCCAACCCTGAGACCCTTCCTATATCATGAGATGTGATATCTCAATGCTTCTATTACCCAACCCGAGACCCTTCATATAGCATGAGATGTGATATCCAACTCCTTCCCATTCCAATACTGAGACCCTTCCTATAGAATGAGATGTGATATCCAACTCCTTCCCAGTCCGATCCTGTGTCCCTTCCTATAGCATGAGATGTGATATCTCAATGCTTCTAATACCAAACCTGAAGCCCTTCGCATAGCATGAGATGTGATATTCAACTCCTTCCCATTCCAATCCTGAGACCCTTCCTGTAGCATGAGATGTGATATCCAACTCCTTCCCATTCCAATCGTGAGACCCTTCCCATAAAATGAGATCTGATAAACAACCCCTTCCATTTCCGACCCTAAGACCCTTCCTATAGCATCAGATGTGGTATCCAACTCCTTCCCATTCCAATCCTGAGACCCTTCCTATAGCATGAGATGTGGTATCTCAATGCTTCTAATACCAAACCTGAGACCCCTCCTATAGCATGAGATGTGATATCCAAATCCTTCGCCTTCCAAACCTGAGACCCTTCTTATAGCATGAAATGTGATATCCAACTCCTTCCCATTCCAATCCTGAGACCCTTCCTATAGCATGAGATGTGATAACTCAATGCTTCTAATCCCAAACCTGAGACCGTTCCTATAACAGGAGATGTGACATCCAACTCCTTCCCATTCCAAACCTGAGACCCTTTCTATAGCATGAGATGTGATATCCAACTCCTTCCCATTCCAAACCAGCGACCCTTCAGGTAGCATAAGATGTGATATGCAACGCCTTCCCATTCCAACCCTGAGACCCTTCCTATAGCATGAGATGTGATATCTCAATGCTTCTATTACCCAACCCGAGACCCTTCCTATAGCATGAGATGTGATATCCAACTCCTTCCCATTCCAAACCTGAGACATTTCCTATAGCATGAGATGTGATATCTCAATGCTTATAATACCAAACCTGAGGCCCTTCACATAGCATGAGATGTGATATCCAACGCATTCCCATTCCAATCATGAGTCCATTCCTATAGCATGAGATGTCATATCTCAATGCTTCCAATACCATACCTGAGTCCCTTCCAAAAGGATGAAATGTGATATCTCGATGCTTCTAATACCAAACCTGAGACCCTTCCTATAGCATGAGATGTGATATCCAACTCCTTCCCATTCCAAACCTGAGACCCTTCCTATAGCATTAGAGGTGATATCCAACTACTTCCCATTCCAATCCTGAGACTCTTCCTATAGCATGAGACGTGATACCTCAATGCTTCTAATACCAAGCCTGAGACCCTTCCTATAACATGAGATGTGATATCCAACTCCTTCCCATTCCAAACCTGAGACCCTTCCGGTAGCATGAGATGTGATATCCAACTCATTCCCATTCCAACCCTGTGCCCCTTCCTATAGCATGAGATGTGATATCTCAATGTTTCTAATACCAAACGTGAGACCCTTCCTATAGCATGAGATGTGATATCCAACTCCTTCCCATTCCAAACCTGAGACCCTTCATATAGCATGAGATGTGATATCCAACTCCTTCCCATTCCAATACTGAGACCCTTCCTATAGAATGAGATGTGATATCCAACTCCTTCCCAGTCCGATCCTGTGTCCCTTCCTATAGCATGAGATGTGATATCTCAATGCTTCTAATACCAAACCTGAAGCCCTTCGCATAGCATGAGATGTGATATTCAACTCCTTCCCATTCCAATCCTGAGACCCTTCCTGTAGCATGAGATGTGATATCCAACTCCTTCCCATTCCAATCGTGAGACCCTTCCCATAAAATGAGATCTGATAAACAACCCCTTCCATTTCCGACCCTAAGACCCTTCCTATAGCATCAGATGTGGTATCCAACTCCTTCCCATTCCAATCCTGAGACCCTTCCTATAGCATGAGATGTGGTATCTCAATGCTTCTAATACCAAACCTGAGACCCCTCCTATAGCATGAGATGTGATATCCAAATCCTTCGCCTTCCAAACCTGAGACCCTTCTTATAGCATGAAATGTGATATCCAACTCCTTCCCATTCCAATCCTGAGACCCTTCCTATAGCATGAGATGTGATAACTCAATGCTTCTAATCCCAAACCTGAGACCGTTCCTATAACAGAAGATGTGACATCCAACTCCTTCCCATTCCAAACCTGAGACCCTTTCTATAGCATGAGATGTGATATCCAACTCCTTCCCATTCCAAACCAGCGACCCTTCAGGTAGCATAAGATGTGATATGCAACGCCTTCCCATTCCAACCCTGAGACCCTTCCTATAGCATGAGATGTGATATCTCAATGCTTCTATTACCCAACCCGAGACCCTTCCTATAGCATGAGATGTGATATCCAACTCCTTCCCATTCCAAACCTGAGACATTTCCTATAGCATGAGATGTGATATCTCAATGCTTATAATACCAAACCTGAGGCCCTTCACATAGCATGAGATGTGATATCCAACGCATTCCCATTCCAATCATGAGTCCATTCCTATAGCATGAGATGTCATATCTCAATGCTTCCAATACCATACCTGAGTCCCTTCCAAAAGGATGAAATGTGATATCTCGATGCTTCTAATACCAAACCTGAGACCCTTCCTATAGCATGAGATGTGATATCCAACTCCTTCCCATTCCAAACCTGAGACCCTTCCTATAGCATTAGAGGTGATATCCAACTACTTCCCATTCCAATCCTGAGACCCTTCCTATAGCATGAGACGTGATACCTCAATGCTTCTAATACCAAGCCTGAGACCCTTCCTATAACATGAGATGTGATATCCAACTCCTTCCCATTCCAAACCTGAGACCCTTCCGGTAGCATGAGATGTGATATCCAACTAATTCCCATTCCAACCCTGAGACCTTTCCTATAGCATGAGATGTTTTATTTCAATGCTTCTATTACCGAACCAGAGACCCTTCCTATAGCATGAGATGTGATATCCAACTCCTTCCCATTCCAAACCTGAGACCCTTCCTATAGCATGATATGTGATATCCAACTCCTTCCCATTCCATTCCTGAGTCCCTTTCTATAACATGAGATGTGATATCTCAATGCTTCTAATACCAAACCTGAGGACCTTCCCATATCATAGATGTGATATCCAACTCCTTCCCATTCCAAACCTGAGACCCTTCCTATAGCAGGAGATGTGATATCTCAATGCTTCTAATACCAAACCTGAGGCCCTTCCCATAGCATGAGATGTGATATCCAATGCCTTCCCATTCCAATCCTGAGTCCCTTCCTATAGCATGAGATGTCATATCTCAATGCTTCTAATACCAAACCTGAGGCCCGTCCCATAGCATGAGATGTGATATTCAACTCCTTCCCATTCCAATCCTGAGACCCTTCCTATAGCATGAGCTGTGATATCTCAATGCTTCTAATACCATTCCTGAGACCCCTCCTATTGCACGAGATGCAATATCCAACTCCTTCCCCTTCCAAACCTGAAACCCTTCCTATAGCATGAGATGTGATATCCAACTCCTTCCCATTCCAAACCTGAGACCCTTCCTATAGCATATGTGATATCCAACTCCTTCCCATTCCATTCCTGAGTCCCTTTCTATAACATGAGATGTGATATCTCAAGCTTCTAATAACAAACCTGAGACCCTTCCTATAGCATGAGGTGTGATATCTCAATGCTTCTAATAAAAGTACCTGAGACCCTTCCTATAGGATGAGATGTGATACCTCAATGCTTCTAATACCAAACCCAAGACACTTCAAATAGGATTAGATGTGATATCCAACTCCTTTCCATTCCAAACCTGAGATCCTATCTGTATCATGAGATTTGATATGTGACTCCTTGCCATTCCTAACCTGAGATACATCCTGTACCATGAGATGAAATATCTCAATGCTTCTATTACCCAACCCGAGACCCTTGCTATAGCATGAGATGTGATATCCAACTCCTTCCCATTCCAAACCTGAGACCCTTCCTATAGAATGAGATGTGATATCCAACTCCTTCCCATTCTGATCCTGTGTCCCTTCCTATAGCAAGAGATGTGATATCTCCATGCTTCTAATACCAAACCTGAGGCCCTTCCTATAGCATGAGATGTGATATCTAACTCCTTCCCATTCCGATCCTGAGACCCTTCCCATAACGTGAGATCTGATAAACAACTCCTTCCATTTCCAAACCTAAGACCCTTCGTATAGTATCAGATGTGGTATCCAACTCCTTCCCATTACAAACGTGAGATCCTACCTGTAGCATGAGATTTGATATCTGACTTCTTGCCATTCCTAACCTGAGATACATCCTGTACCACGAGATGTCATATCTCAATCCTTCGAATCCCAAACGCAAGACCCTTTCAATAGGATGCGATTTGTTATCTCACTCATTCCTATACCAAACCTGCGACCTTTCCTATAGGATAAGATGTGATATCTCAATGCTTCTAATACCAAACCCGAGACACTTCCAATAGGATGAGATTTGATATCTCACTCCTTCCAATACCAAACCCGAAACACAATCTATAGAATGAGATGTGATATCTCAATTCTTCTAATACCAAACCTGAGACCCTTCATATAGCATGAGATTTGATTTCCAACTCCTTCCTATTCTAAACCCGAGACCCTTCCAGTAGCATGAGATGTGATATCCCACTCCTTTCCATTCCAAACCTGAGACACTTCCTGTAGAATGAGATGTGATATACAACTCATTCCTGTTCCAACCCTGAGACCCTTCCTATAGCATGAGATGTGATATGTCAATACTTCTAATACCAAAACGGAGACCCTTCCTATAGCATGAGATGTGATATCCAACTCCTTCCCATTCCAAACCCGAGACCCTTTCTATGCCATAAGATATGATATCCAACTCCTTCCCATTCCAATCCTGAGACCCCTCTGTAGAATGAGAGGTGATATCCACGTCCTTCCCATTCCAAACCTGAGACCCTTCCTGTGGCATGAGATGTGATATCCAACTCCTTCCCATTCCAAACCTGAGAGCCTTTCTATGTCATAAGATGTGATATCCAACTCCTTCCCATTCCAATCCTGAGACACTTCCTGTAGCATGAGATGTGGTATCCACCTCCTTCCCATTCCAAACCTGTGACCCTTCCTCTGGCATGAGATGTGATATCCAGCACCTTCCCATTCCAATCCAGAGACGCTTCCGATAGGATGAGATATGATATCTCACTCATTCAATACCAAACCCGAGAACATTAACATAGCCTGAGATATGAAATCTCAATCCTTCCTATTCCAATCCTGAGACCCTTCCTATTGGATGGGATGTGATATCCAACTCCTTTCCATTCTAATCATGAGACTGTTCCTATAGGATGGGATTTGATATCTTAATCCTTCCAATACCAAACCTGAGACCCTTAAAATAGGATGAGATTTGTTATCTCACTTCTTCCAATACCAAACTCGAGACCCTTACTATAGGATGAGATGTGATATCTCAATGCTTCTAATACCAAACCCAAGACACTTCAAATAGGATGAGATCCAACTCTTTCCCATTCAAAACCTGAGATCCTACATATAGCATGAGATTTGATATCCACCTGCTTCCCATTCCAACCCTGAGACCCTTCCCATAGCATGAGATGTGATATCTCAATGCTTCTATTACCCAACCCGAGACCCTTCCTATACCACCGGATGTGATATCCAACTCCTTCCCATTCCAAACCCGAGACCCTTTCTATGTCATGAGATGTGATATCCACCTCCTTCCCATTCCAAACCTGAGACCCTTCCTTTAGCACGAGATGTGATATCCAACTCCTTCCCATTCCAAACCTGAGATTCTTCCTATAGCATGAAATGTGATATCTAACTCCTTCCCATTCCAATCCTGAGACCCTTCCTATAGCATGAGATGTGATTTCCAACGCCTTCCCATTCCAAAACTGAGAACCTTCCTATAGCATGAGATGTGATATCCAACTCCTTCCCATTCCAAACCAGAGACCCTTACTGTAGCATGAGATGTGATATCCACCTCCTTCTCATTCCAACCCTGAGACCCTTCCTATAGCATGAGATGTGATATTGAACTCCTTCCCATTCCAAACCTGAGACCGTTCCTATAGAATGAGATGTGATATCCAACTCCTTCCCATTCGGATCCTGTGTCCCTTCCTATAGCATGGGATGTGATATCTCAATGCTTCTATTACCCAACCCGGGACCATTCCTATACCATGAGATGTGATATTGAACTCCTTCCCATTCCAAACCTGAGAACGTTCCTATAGACTGAGATGTGATATCCAACTCCTTCCCATTCGGATCCTGTGTCCCTTCCTATAGCATGGGATGTGATATCTCAATGCTTCTATTACCCAACCCGGGACCCTTCCTATACCATGAGATGTGATATTGAACTCCTTCCCATTCCAAACCTGAGACCCTTCCTATAGCATGAGATGTGATATCCAACTCCTTGCCATTCCAAACCTGAGACCCTTCCTATAGCATGAGGTGTGATATCTCAATGCTTCCAATAAAAGTACCTGAGACCCTTCCTATAGGATGAGATGTGATATCCAACTCCTTTCCATTCCAAACCTGAGATTCTACCTGTAGCATGAATTTTGATATCTGACTCCTTGTCATTCCTAACCTGAGATACATCCTGTACCATGAGATGACATATCTCAATACTTCTAATACCAAACCTGAGACCCTTCCTGTAACATGAGATGTGATATCGAACTCCTTCCCATTCCAAACCTGAGACCCTTCCTATAGCATGAGATGTGATATCCAACTCCTTCCCATTCCAAACCAGAGACCCTTCCTGTAGCATGAGATATGATATCCAACTCCTTCCCATTTCAACCCTGAGACCCTTCCTATAGCATGAGATGTGATATCCACCTCCTTCCCATTCCAAACCTGAGACCCTACTATAGCATGAGATGTGATATCCAACTCCTTCCCATTCCAAACCTGAGACCCTTCCTATAGCATGAGATGTGATATCTAACTCCCTCCCATTCCAATCCTGACACCCTTCCTATAGCATTAGATGTGATTTCCAACTCCTTCCCTTTCCAAACCTGAGAACCTTCCTATAGCATGAGATGTGATATCCAACTCCTTCCCATTCCAAACCAGAGACCCTTCCTGTAGCATGAGATGTGATATCTACCTCCTTCCCATTCCAACCCGGAGACACTTCCAATAGCATGAGATGTGATATCCAACTCCTTCCCATTCTGATCCTGTGTCCATTCCTATAGCATGAGATGTGACATCTCAGTGCTTCCAATACTAAACCTGAGGCCCTTCCCATAGCATGAGATGTGATATTCAACTCCTTCCCATTACAAACCTGAGATCCTACCTGTAGCATGAGATTTGATATCTGACTTCCAGCCAGTCCTAACCTGAGATACAATCTGTACCTAGAGATCTGATATCTCAATGCTTCTAATACCAAACCTGAGACCCTTCCTATAACATGAGATGTGATATCCAATTGCTTCCCATTCCAAATCTGAGACCCTTCCTATAGCATGAGATGTGATATCTCAAGGCTTTTAATACCAAACCTGAAACCCTTCCTATAGCATGAGATTTCATATCCAGCTCCTTCCCATTCCAAACCTGAGACCCTTCCTATTGCATGAGATGTGATTTACAACTCCTTCCCATTCCAAACCTGAGACCCTTCCAATAGCATGAGATGTGATATCTCAATGCTTCTAATACCAAACCTGAGGCCCTTCCCATAGCATGAGATTTGATATCCAACACCTTCCCATTCCAATCCTGAGTCCCTTCCTATAGCATGAGATGTCATATCTCAATACTTCTAATACCAAACCTGAGGCCGTCCCATAGCATGCAATGTGATATCACACTCCTTCCCATTCCAATCCTGATACCCTTCCTATAGCATGAGATGTGATATCCAACTTCTTCTCATTCCAATCTTGAGACCCTTCCTATTGCATGAGATGTGATATCCAACTCCTTCCCATTCAAACCCTGAGACCCATCCTATAGCATGAGATGTAATAGTGCAGTGCTTCTATTACCCAACCCGAGATGTGATATCTCAATGCTGCTAATACCAAACCTGAGGCCCTTCCCATAGCATGAGATTTGATATCCAACACCTTCCCATTCCAATCCTGAGTCCCTTCCTATAGCATGAGATGTAATAGCTCAGTGCTTCTATTACCCAACCCGAGATGTGATATCTCAATGCTTCTAATACCAAACCTGAGACCCTTCCTATAGCATGAGATGTGATATCCAACTCCTTCCCATTCCAAACCTGAGACCCTTCCTATAGCATGGGATGTGATATCCAACTCCTTGCCATTCCAAACCTGTGACCCTTCCTATAGCATGAGGTGTGGTATCTCAATGCCTCTAATAAAAGTACCTGAAACCCTTCCTATAGGATGAGATGCGATACCCCAATGCTTCTAATACCAAACCCAAGACACTTCAAATAGGATGAGGTGTGATATCCAACTCCTTTCCTTTCCAAACCTGAGATCCTATCTGTAGCATGAGATTTGATATGTGACTCCTTGCCATTCCTAACCTGAGATACATCCTGTACCATGAGATGATATATCTCAATGCTTCTAATACCAAACATGAGACCCTTCCTATACCACGGGATGTGATATCCAAATCCTTCCCATTCCAAACCTGAGACCCTTCCTATAGCATGAGATGTGATATCCAACTCCTTCCCATTCCAAACCAGAGACCCTTCCTGCATCATGAGATATGATATCCAACTCCTTCCCATTCCATCCCTGTGACCCTTCCTATAGCACGAGATGTGATATCCACCTCCTTCCCATTCCAAACCTGAGACCCTTCCTATAGCATGAGATGTGATATCCAACTCCTTCCCATTCCAAACCTGAGACCCTTCCTATAGCATGAGATGTGATATCTAACTCCTTCCCATTCCAAACCTGAGAACCTTCCTATAGCATGAGATGTGATATCCAACACCTTCCCATTCCAACCCTGAGACCCTTCCTATATCATGAGATGTGATATCTCAATGCTTCTATTACCCAACCCGAGACCCTTCATATAGCATGAGATGTGATATCCAACTCCTTCCCATTCCAATACTGAGACCCTTCCTATAGAATGAGATGTGATATCCAACTCCTTCCCAGTCCGATCCTGTGTCCCTTCCTATAGCATGAGATGTGATATCTCAATGCTTCTAATACCAAACCTGAAGCCCTTCGCATAGCATGAGATGTGATATTCAACTCCTTCCCATTCCAATCCTGAGACCCTTCGTGTAGCATGAGATGTGATATTGAACTCCTTCCCATTCCAACCCTGAGACCCTTCCTATAGCATGAGATGTGATATCCAACTCCTTGCCATTCCAAACCTGAGACCCTTCCTATAGCATGAGGTGTGATATCTCAATGCTTCCAATAAAAGTACCTGAGACCCTTCCTATAGGATGAGATGTGATATCCAACTCCTTTCCATTCCAAACCTGAGATTCTACCTGTAGCATGAATTTTGATTTCTGACTCCTTGTCATTCCTAACCTGAGATACATCCTGTACCATGAGATGACATATCTCAATACTTCTAATACCAAACCTGAGACCCTTCCTGTAACATGAGATGTGATATCGAACTCCTTCCCATTCCAAACCTGAGACCCTTCCTATAGCATGAGATGTGATATCCAACTCCTTCCCATTCCAAACCAGAGACCCTTCCTGTAGCATGAGATATGATATCCAACTCCTTCCCATTTCAACCCTGAGACCCTTCCTTTAGCATGAGATGTGATATCCACCTCCTTCCCATTCCAAACCTGAGACCCTACTATAGCATGAGATGTGATATCCAACTCCTTCCCATTCCAAACCTGAGACCCTTCCTATAGCATGAGATGTGATATCTAACTCCCTCCCATTCCAATCCTGACACCCTTCCTATAGCATTAGATGTGATTTCCAACTCCTTCCCTTTCCAAACCTGAGAACCTTCCTATAGCATGAGATGTGATATCCAACTTCTTCCCATTCCAAACCAGAGACCCTTCCTGTAGCATGAGATGTGATATCTACCACCTTCCCATTCCAACCCGGAGACACTTCCAATAGCATGAGATGTGATATCCAACTCCTTCCCATTCTGATCCTGTGTCCATTCCTATAGCATGAGATGTGACATCTCAATGCTTCCAATACTAAACCTGCGGCCCTTCCCATAGCATGAGATGTGATATTCAACTCCTTCCCATTACAAACCTGAGATCCTACCTGTAGCATGAGATTTGATATCTGACTTCCAGCCAGTCCTAACCTGAGATACAATCTGTACCTAGAGATCTGATATCTCAATGCTTCTAATACCAAACCTGAGACCCTTCCTATAACATGAGATGTGATATCCAATTCCTTCCCATTCCAAATCTGAGACCCTTCCTATAGCATGAGATGTGATATCTCAAGGCTTTTAATACCAAACCTGAAACCCTTCCTATAGCATGAGATTTCATATCCAGCTCCTTCCCATTCCAAACCTGAGACCCTTCCTATTGCATGAGATGTGATTTACAACTCCTTCCCATTCCAAACCTGAGACCCTTCCAATAGCATGAGATGTGATATCTCAATGCTTCTAATACCAAACCTGAGGCCCTTCCCATAGCATGAGATTTGATATCCAACACCTTCCCATTCCAATCCTGAGTCCCTTCCTATAGCATGAGATGTAATAGCTCAGTGCTTCTATTACCCAACCCGAGATGTGATATCTCAATGCTTCTAATACCAAACCTGAGACCCTTCCTATAGCATGAGATGTGATATCCAACTCCTTCCCATTCCAAACCTGAGACCCTTCCTATAGCATGGGATGTGATATCCAACTCCTTGCCATTCCAAACCTGAGACCCTTCCTATAGCATGAGGTGTGGTATCTCAATGCCTCTAATAAAAGTACCTGAAACCCTTCCTATAGGATGAGATGCGATACCCCAATGCTTCTAATACCAAACCCAAGACACTTCAAATAGGATGAGGTGTGATATCCAACTCCTTTCCTTTCCAAACCTGAGATCCTATCTGTAGCATGAGATTTGATATGTGACTCCTTGCCATTCCTAACCTGAGATACATCCTGTACCATGAGATGATATATCTCAATGCTTCTAATACCAAACATGAGACCCTTCCTATACCACGGGATGTGATATCCAAATCCTTCCCATTCCAAACCTGAGACCCTTCCTATAGCATGAGATGTGATATCCAACTCCTTCCCATTCCAAACCAGAGACCCTTCCTGCATCATGAGATATGATATCCAACTCCTTCCCATTCCATCCCTGTGACCCTTCCTATAGCACGAGATGTGATATCCACCTCCTTCCCATTCCAAACCTGAGACCCTTCCTATAGCATGAGATGTGATATCCAACTCCTTCCCATTCCAAACCTGAGACCCTTCCTATAGCATGAGATGTGATATCTAACTCCTTCCCATTCCAAACCTGAGAACCTTCCTATAGCATGAGATGTGATATCCAACACCTTCCCATTCCAACCCTGAGACCCTTCCTATATCATGAGATGTGATATCTCAATGCTTCTATTACCCAACCCGAGACCCTTCATGTAGCATGAGATGTGATATCCAACTCCTTCCCATTCCAATACTGAGACCCTTCCTATAGAATGAGATGTGATATCCAACTCCTTCCCAGTCCGATCCTGTGTCCCTTCCTATAGCATGAGATGTGATATCTCAATGCTTCTAATACCAAACCTGAAGCCCTTCGCATAGCATGAGATGTGATATTCAACTCCTTCCCATTCCAATCCTGAGACCCTTCCTGTAGCATGAGATGTGATATCCAACTCCTTCCCATTCCAATCGTGAGACCCTTCCCATAAAATGAGATCTGATAAACAACCCCTTCCATTTCCGACCCTAAGACCCTTCCTATAGCATCAGATGTGGTATCCAACTCCTTCCCATTCCAATCCTGAGACCCTTCCTATAGTATGAGATGTGGTATCTCAATGCTTCTAATACCAAACCTGAGACCCCTCCTATAGCATGAGATGTGATATCCAAATCCTTCGCCTTCCAAACCTGAGACCCTTCTTATAGCATGAAATGTGATATCCAACTCCTTCCCATTCCAATCCTGAGACCCTTCCTATAGCATGAGATGTGATAACTCAATGCTTCTAATCCCAAACCTGAGACCGTTCCTATAACAGGAGATGTGACATCCAACTCCTTCCCATTCCAAACCTGAGACCCTTTCTATAGCATGAGATGTGATATCCAACTCCTTCCCATTCCAAACCAGCGACCCTGCAGGTAGCATAAGATGTGATATGCAACGCCTTCCCATTCCAACCCTGAGACCCTTCCTATAGCATGAGATGTGATATCTCAATGCTTCTATTACCCAACCCGAGACCCTTCCTATAGCATGAGATGTGATATCCAACACCTTCCCATTCCAACCCTGAGACCCTTCCTATATCATGAGATGTGATATCTCAATGCTTCTATTACCCAACCCGAGACCCTTCATATAGCATGAGATGTGATATCCAACTCCTTCCCATTCCAATACTGAGACCCTTCCTATAGAATGAGATGTGATATCCAACTCCTTCCCAGTCCGATCCTGTGTCCCTTCCTATAGCATGAGATGTGATATCTCAATGCTTCTAATACCAAACCTGAAGCCCTTCGCATAGCATGAGATGTGATATTCAACTCCTTCCCATTCCAATCCTGAGACCCTTCCTGTAGCATGAGATGTGATATCCAACTCCTTCCCATTCCAATCGTGAGACCCTTCCCATAAAATGAGATCTGATAAACAACCCCTTCCATTTCCGACCCTAAGACCCTTCCTATAGCATCAGATGTGGTATCCAACTCCTTCCCATTCCAATCCTGAGACCCTTCCTATAGCATGAGATGTGGTATCTCAATGCTTCTAATACCAAACCTGAGACCCCTCCTATAGCATGAGATGTGATATCCAAATCCTTCGCCTTCCAAACCTGAGACCCTTCTTATAGCATGAAATGTGATATCCAACTCCTTCCCATTCCAATCCTGAGACCCTTCCTATAGCATGAGATGTGATAACTCAATGCTTCTAATCCCAAACCTGAGACCGTTCCTATAACAGGAGATGTGACATCCAACTCCTTCCCATTCCAAACCTGAGACCCTTTCTATAGCATGAGATGTGATATCCAACTCCTTCCCATTCCAAACCAGCGACCCTTCAGGTAGCATAAGATGTGATATGCAACGCCTTCCCATTCCAACCCTGAGACCCTTCCTATAGCATGAGATGTGATATCTCAATGCTTCTATTACCCAACCCGAGACCCTTCCTATAGCATGAGATGTGATATCCAACTCCTTCCCATTCCAAACCTGAGACATTTCCTATAGCATGAGATGTGATATCTCAATGCTTATAATACCAAACCTGAGGCCCTTCACATAGCATGAGATGTGATATCCAACGCATTCCCATTCCAATCATGAGTCCATTCCTATAGCATGAGATGTCATATCTCAATGCTTCCAATACCATACCTGAGTCCCTTCCAAAAGGATGAAATGTGATATCTCGATGCTTCTAATACCAAACCTGAGACCCTTCCTATAGCATGAGATGTGATATCCAACTCCTTCCCATTCCAAACCTGAGACCCTTCCTATAGCATTAGAGGTGATATCCAACTACTTCCCATTCCAATCCTGAGACCCTTCCTATAGCATGAGACGTGATACCTCAATGCTTCTAATACCAAGCCTGAGACCCTTCCTATAACATGAGATGTGATATCCAACTCCTTCCCATTCCAAACCTGAGACCCTTCCGGTAGCATGAGATGTGATATCCAACTCATTCCCATTCCAACCCTGAGACCTTTCCTATAGCATGAGATGTTTTATTTCAATGCTTCTATTACCGAACCAGAGACCCTTCCTATAGCATGAGATGTGATATCCAACTCCTTCCCATTCCAAACCTGAGACCCTTCATATAGCATGAGATGTGATATCCAACTCCTTCCCATTCCAATACTGAGACCCTTCCTATAGAATGAGATGTGATATCCAACTCCTTCCCAGTCCGATCCTGTGTCCCTTCCTATAGCATGAGATGTGATATCTCAATGCTTCTAATACCAAACCTGAAGCCCTTCGCATAGCATGAGATGTGATATTCAACTCCTTCCCATTCCAATCCTGAGACCCTTCCTGTAGCATGAGATGTGATATCCAACTCCTTCCCATTCCAATCGTGAGACCCTTCCCATAAAATGAGATCTGATAAACAACCCCTTCCATTTCCGACCCTAAGACCCTTCCTATAGCATCAGATGTGGTATCCAACTCCTTCCCATTCCAATCCTGAGACCCTTCCTATAGCATGAGATGTGGTATCTCAATGCTTCTAATACCAAACCTGAGACCCCTCCTATAGCATGAGATGTGATATCCAAATCCTTCGCCTTCCAAACCTGAGACCCTTCTTATAGCATGAAATGTGATATCCAACTCCTTCCCATTCCAATCCTGAGACCCTTCCTATAGCATGAGATGTGATAACTCAATGCTTCTAATCCCAAACCTGAGACCGTTCCTATAACAGAAGATGTGACATCCAACTCCTTCCCATTCCAAACCTGAGACCCTTTCTATAGCATGAGATGTGATATCCAACTCCTTCCCATTCCAAACCAGCGACCCTTCAGGTAGCATAAGATGTGATATGCAACGCCTTCCCATTCCAACCCTGAGACCCTTCCTATAGCATGAGATGTGATATCTCAATGCTTCTATTACCCAACCCGAGACCCTTCCTATAGCATGAGATGTGATATCCAACTCCTTCCCATTCCAAACCTGAGACATTTCCTATAGCATGAGATGTGATATCTCAATGCTTATAATACCAAACCTGAGGCCCTTCACATAGCATGAGATGTGATATCCAACGCATTCCCATTCCAATCATGAGTCCATTCCTATAGCATGAGATGTCATATCTCAATGCTTCCAATACCATACCTGAGTCCCTTCCAAAAGGATGAAATGTGATATCTCGATGCTTCTAATACCAAACCTGAGACCCTTCCTATAGCATGAGATGTGATATCCAACTCCTTCCCATTCCAAACCTGAGACCCTTCCTATAGCATTAGAGGTGATATCCAACTACTTCCCATTCCAATCCTGAGACCCTTCCTATAGCATGAGACGTGATACCTCAATGCTTCTAATACCAAGCCTGAGACCCTTCCTATAACATGAGATGTGATATCCAACTCCTTCCCATTCCAAACCTGAGACCCTTCCGGTAGCATGAGATGTGATATCCAACTCATTCCCATTCCAACCCTGAGACCTTTCCTATAGCATGAGATGTTTTATTTCAATGCTTCTATTACCGAACCAGAGACCCTTCCTATAGCATGAGATGTGATATCCAACTCCTTCCCATTCCAAACCTGAGACCCTTCCTATAGCATGATATGTGATATCCAACTCCTTCCCATTCCATTCCTGAGTCCCTTTCTATAACATGAGATGTGATATCTCAATGCTTCTAATACCAAACCTGAGGACCTTCCCATATCATAGATGTGATATCCAACTCCTTCCCATTCCAAACCTGAGACCCTTCCTATAGCAGGAGATGTGATATCTCAATGCTTCTAATACCAAACCTGAGGCCCTTCCCATAGCATGAGATGTGATATCCAATGCCTTCCCATTCCAATCCTGAGTCCCTTCCTATAGCATGAGATGTCATATCTCAATGCTTCTAATACCAAACCTGAGGCCCGTCCCATAGCATGAGATGTGATATTCAACTCCTTCCCATTCCAATCCTGAGACCCTTCCTATAGCATGAGCTGTGATATCTCAATGCTTCTAATACCATTCCTGAGACCCCTCCTATTGCACGAGATGCAATATCCAACTCCTTCCCCTTCCAAACCTGAAACCCTTCCTATAGCATGAGATGTGATATCCAACTCCTTCCCATTCCAAACCTGAGACCCTTCCTATAGCATATGTGATATCCAACTCCTTCCCATTCCATTCCTGAGTCCCTTTCTATAACATGAGATGTGATATCTCAAGCTTCTAATAACAAACCTGAGACCCTTCCTATAGCATGAGGTGTGATATCTCAATGCTTCTAATAAAAGTACCTGAGACCCTTCCTATAGGATGAGATGTGATACCTCAATGCTTCTAATACCAAACCCAAGACACTTCAAATAGGATTAGATGTGATATCCAACTCCTTTCCATTCCAAACCTGAGATCCTATCTGTATCATGAGATTTGATATGTGACTCCTTGCCATTCCTAACCTGAGATACATCCTGTACCATGAGATGAAATATCTCAATGCTTCTATTACCCAACCCGAGACCCTTGCTATAGCATGAGATGTGATATCCAACTCCTTCCCATTCCAAACCTGAGACCCTTCCTATAGAATGAGATGTGATATCCAACTCCTTCCCATTCTGATCCTGTGTCCCTTCCTATAGCAAGAGATGTGATATCTCCATGCTTCTAATACCAAACCTGAGGCCCTTCCTATAGCATGAGATGTGATATCTAACTCCTTCCCATTCCGATCCTGAGACCCTTCCCATAACGTGAGATCTGATAAACAACTCCTTCCATTTCCAAACCTAAGACCCTTCGTATAGTATCAGATGTGGTATCCAACTCCTTCCCATTACAAACGTGAGATCCTACCTGTAGCATGAGATTTGATATCTGACTTCTTGCCATTCCTAACCTGAGATACATCCTGTACCATGAGATGTCATATCTCAATCCTTCGAATCCCAAACGCAAGACCCTTTCAATAGGATGCGATTTGTTATCTCACTCATTCCTATACCAAACCTGCGACCTTTCCTATAGGATAAGATGTGATATCTCAATGCTTCTAATACCAAACCCGAGACACTTCCAATAGGATGAGATTTGATATCTCACTCCTTCCAATACCAAACCCGAAACACAATCTATAGAATGAGATGTGATATCTCAATTCTTCTAATACCAAACCTGAGACCCTTCATATAGCATGAGATTTGATTTCCAACTCCTTCCTATTCTAAACCCGAGACCCTTCCAGTAGCATGAGATGTGATATCCCACTCCTTTCCATTCCAAACCTGAGACACTTCCTGTAGAATGAGATGTGATATACAACTCATTCCTGTTCCAACCCTGAGACCCTTCCTATAGCATGGGATGTGATATGTCAATACTTCTAATACCAAAACGGAGACCCTTCCTATAGCATGAGATGTGATATCCAACTCCTTCCCATTCCAAACCCGAGACCCTTTCTATGCCATAAGATATGATATCCAACTCCTTCCCATTCCAATCCTGAGACCCCTCTGTAGAATGAGAGGTGATATCCACGTCCTTCCCATTCCAAACCTGAGACCCTTCCTGTGGCATGAGATGTGATATCCAACTCCTTCCCATTCCAAACCTGAGAGCCTTTCTATGTCATAAGATGTGATATCCAACTCCTTCCCATTCCAATCATGAGACACTTCCTGTAGCATGAGATGTGGTATCCACCTCCTTCCCATTCCAAACCTGTGACCCTTCCTCTGGCATGAGATGTGATATCCAGCACCTTCCCATTCCAATCCAGAGACGCTTCCGATAGGATGAGATATGATATCTCACTCATTCAATACCAAACCCGAGAACATTAACATAGCCTGAGATATGAAATCTCAATCCTTCCTATTCCAATCCTGAGACCCTTCCTATTGGATGGGATGTGATATCCAACTCCTTTCCATTCTAATCATGAGACTGTTCCTATAGGATGGGATTTGATATCTTAATCCTTCCAATACCAAACCTGAGACCCTTAAAATAGGATGAGATTTGTTATCTCACTTCTTCCAATACCAAACTCGAGACCCTTACTATAGGATGAGATGTGATATCTCAATGCTTCTAATACCAAACCCAAGACACTTCAAATAGGATGAGATCCAACTCTTTCCCATTCAAAACCTGAGATCCTACCTATAGCATGAGATTTGATATCCACCTGCTTCCCATTCCAACCCTGAGACCCTTCCCATAGCATGAGATGTGATATCTCAATGCTTCTATTACCCAACCCGAGACCCTTCCTATACCACCGGATGTGATATCCAACTCCTTCCCATTCCAAACCCGAGACCCTTCCTTTAGCAAGAGATGTGATATCCAACTCCTTCCCATTCCAAACCTGAGATTCTTCCTATAGCATGAAATGTGATATCTAACTCCTTCCCATTCCAATCCTGAGACCCTTCCTATAGCATGAGATGTGATTTCCAACGCCTTCCCATTCCAAAACTGAGAACCTTCCTATAGCATGAGATGTGATATCCAACTCCTTCCCATTCCAAACCAGAGACCCTTACTGTAGCATGAGATGTGATATCCACCTCCTTCTCATTCCAACCCTGAGACCCTTCCTATAGCATGAGATGTGATATTGAACTCCTTCCCATTCCAAACCTGAGACCGTTCCTATAGAATGAGATGTGATATCCAACTCCTTCCCATTCGGATCCTGTGTCCCTTCCTATAGCATGGGATGTGATATCTCAATGCTTCTATTACCCAACCCGGGACCATTCCTATACCATGAGATGTGATATTGAACTCCTTCCCATTCCAAACCTGAGAACGTTCCTATAGACTGAGATGTGATATCCAACTCCTTCCCATTCGGATCCTGTGTCCCTTCCTATAGCATGGGATGTGATATCTCAATGCTTCTATTACCCAACCCGGGACCCTTCCTATACCATGAGATGTGATATTGAACTCCTTCCCATTCCAAACCTGAGACCCTTCCTATAGCATGAGATGTGATATCCAACTCCTTGCCATTCCAAACCTGAGACCCTTCCTATAGCATGAGGTGTGATATCTCAATGCTTCCAATAAAAGTACCTGAGACCCTTCCTATAGGATGAGATGTGATATCCAACTCCTTTCCATTCCAAACCTGAGATTCTACCTGTAGCATGAATTTTGATATCTGACTCCTTGTCATTCCTAACCTGAGATACATCCTGTACCATGAGATGACATATCTCAATACTTCTAATACCAAACCTGAGACCCTTCCTGTAACATGAGATGTGATATCGAACTCCTTCCCATTCCAAACCTGAGACCCTTCCTATAGCATGAGATGTGATATCCAACTCCTTCCCATTCCAAACCAGAGACCCTTCCTGTAGCATGAGATATGATATCCAACTCCTTCCCATTTCAACCCTGAGACCCTTCCTATAGCATGAGATGTGATATCCACCTCCTTCCCATTCCAAACCTGAGACCCTACTATAGCATGAGATGTGATATCCAACTCCTTCCCATTCCAAACCTGAGACCCTTCCTATAGCATGAGATGTGATATCTAACTCCCTCCCATTCCAATCCTGACACCCTTCCTATAGCATTAGATGTGATTTCCAACTCCTTCCCTTTCCAAACCTGAGAACCTTCCTATAGCATGAGATGTGATATCCAACTCCTTCCCATTCCAAACCAGAGACCCTTCCTATAGCATGAGATGTGATATCTAACTCCCTCCCATTCCAATCCTGACACCCTTCCTATAGCATTAGATGTGATTTCCAACTCCTTCCCTTTCCAAACCTGAGAACCTTCCTATAGCATGAGATGTGATATCTACCTCCTTCCCATTCCAACCCGGAGACACTTCCAATAGCATGAGATGTGATATCCAACTCCTTCCCATTCTGATCCTGTGTCCATTCCTATAGCATGAGATGTGACATCTCAATGCTTCCAATACTAAACCTGAGGCCCTTCCCATAGCATGAGATGTGATATTCAACTCCTTCCCATTACAAACCTGAGATCCTACCTGTAGCATGAGATTTGATATCTGACTTCCAGCCAGTCCTAACCTGAGATACAATCTGTACCTAGAGATCTGATATCTCAATGCTTCTAATACCAAACCTGAGACCCTTCCTATAACATGAGATGTGATATCCAATTCCTTCCCATTCCAAATCTGAGACCCTTCCTATAGCATGAGATGTGATATCTCAAGGCTTTTAATACCAAACCTGAAACCCTTCCTATAGCATGAGATTTCATATCCAGCTCCTTCCCATTCCAAACCTGAGACCCTTCCTATTGCATGAGATGTGATTTACAACTCCTTCCCATTCCAAACCTGAGACCCTTCCAATAGCATGAGATGTGATATCTCAATGCTTCTAATACCAAACCTGAGGCCCTTCCCATAGCATGAGATTTGATATCCAACACCTTCCCATTCCAATCCTGAGTCCCTTCCTATAGCATGAGATGTCATATCTCAATACTTCTAATACCAAACCTGAGGCCGTCCCATAGCATGCAATGTGATATTACACTCCTTCCCATTCCAATCCTGATACCCTTCCTATAGCATGAGATGTGATATCCAACTTCTTCTCATTCCAATCTTGAGACCCTTCCTATTGCATGAGATGTGATATCCAACTCCTTCCCATTCAAACCCTGAGACCCATCCTATAGCATGAGATGTAATAGTGCAGTGCTTCTATTACCCAACCCGAGATGTGATATCTCAATGCTGCTAATACCAAACCTGCGACCCTTCCTATAGCATGAGATGTGATATCCAACTCCTTGCCAGTCCAAACCTGAGACCCTTCCTATAGAATGAGGTGTGATATCTCAATGCTTCTAATAAAAGTACCTGAGACCCTTCCTATAGCATGAGATGTGATATCCAACTACTTCCCATTCCAAACCTGAGACCCTTCCTATAGCATGAGAGGTGATATCCAACTCCTTCCCATTCCATTCCTGAGTCCTTCCTATAGCTTGAGATGTGATATCTCAATGCTTTTAATACCAAACTCGAGACCCTTCCTATAGGATGAGCTGTGATAACTCAATGCTTCTAATACCAAACCCAAGACCCTTCCAATAGGAGGAGATTTGATTTCTCACTTCTTCCAATACCATACCTGAGTCCCTTCCAAAAGGATGAGATATGATACCTCAATGCTTCTAATACCAAACCTGAGACCCTTCCTATAACATGAGATGTGATATCCAACTCCTTCCCATTCCAAACCTGAGACCCTTCCGGTAGCATGAGATGAGATATCCAGCACATTCCCATTCCAACCCTGAGACCCTTCCTATAGCATGAGATGTGATATCTCAATGCTTCTATTACCCAACTCGAGACCCTTCCTATAGCATGAGATGTGATATCCAACTCCTTCCAATTCCAAACCTGAGACCCTTCCTATAGCATGAGATATGATTTCCAACTCCTTCCCATTCCAATCCTGAGTCCCTTTCTATAGCATGATATGTGACATCTCAATGCTTCTAATACCAAACCTGAGGCCCTTCCCATATCATAGATGTGATATCCAACTCCTTCCCAATCCAAACTTGAGACCGTTCCTATAGCATGAGATGTGATATCTCAATGCTTCTAATACCAAACCTGAGGCCCTTCCCATAGCATGAGATTTGATATCCAACACCTTCCCATTCCAATCCTGAGTCCCTTCCTATAGCATGAGATGTCATATCTCAATACTTCTAATACCAAACCTGAGGCCGTCCCATAGCATGCAATGTGATATCACACTCCTTCCCATTCCAATCCTGATACCCTTCCTATAGCATGAGATGTGATATCCAACTTCTTCTCATTCCAATCTTGAGACCCTTCCTATTGCATGAGATGTGATATCCAACTCCTTCCCATTCAAACCCTGAGACCCATCCTATAGCATGAGATGTAATAGTGCAGTGCTTCTATTACCCAACCCGAGATGTGATATCTCAATGCTTCTAATACCAAACCTGCGACCCTTCCTATAGCATGAGATGTGATATCCAACTCCTTGCCAGTCCAAACCTGAGACCCTTCCTATAGAATGAGGTGTGATATCTCAATGCTTCTAATAAAAGTACCTGAGACCCTTCCTATAGCATGAGATGTGATATCCAACTACTTCCCATTCCAAACCTGAGACCCTTCCTATAGCATGAGAGGTGATATCCAACTCCTTCCCATTCCATTCCTGAGTCCTTCCTATAGCTTGAGATGTGATATCTCAATGCTTTTAATACCAAACTCGAGACCCTTCCTATAGGATGAGCTGTGATAACTCAATGCTTCTAATACCAAACCCAAGACCCTTCCAATAGGATGAGATTTGATTTCTCACTTCTTCCAATACCATACCTGAGTCCCTTCCAAAAGGATGAGATATGATACCTCAATGCTTCTAATACCAAACCTGAGACCCTTCCTATAACATGAGATGTGATATCCAACTCCTTCCCATTCCAAACCTGAGACCCTTCCGGTAGCATGAGATGAGATATCCAGCACATTCCCATTCCAACCCTGAGACCCTTCCTATAGCATGAGATGTGATATCTCAATGCTTCTATTACCCAACCCGAGACCCTTCCTATAGCATGAGATGTGATATCCAACTCCTTCCAATTCCAAACCTGAGACCCTTCCTATAGCATGAGATGTGATTTCCAACTCCTTCCCATTCCAATCCTGAGTCCCTTTCTATAGCATGATATGTGACATCTCAATGCTTCAAATACCAAACCTGAGGCCCTTCCCATATCATAGATGTGATATCCAACTCCTTCCCAATCCAAACTTGAGACCGTTCCTATAGCATGAGATGTGATATCTCAATGCTTCTAATACCAAACCTGATGCCCTTCCCATAGCATGAGATGTGATATCCAACGCCTTCCCATTCCAATCCTGAGTTCCTTCCTATAGCATGAGATGTCATATCTCAATGCTTCTTTTTTTTTAAACTTCTTTTTATTATTAGGCAGCATGGCAGCATAACAACAGGCGAACAGCGCCCAGCAAATATAGATTAACATTACAGTTCATGATATGGTCACATAAAGATTACATACAATATGATACAGGCACAGAGATTCAATCCACATATGAGGGGAAGTAGTCAAACCAAGCGACACGGGAGGAGCTCTCAGACCAGTGAGAAAGGGGGGGGTGGTGGGGGATCCACCGGGAATATGCCAGACTAGTGAGAAGGAGCAGGCGGGGAAGCCACCGGAGAGGTGACGAGGTCGGACATGTAGGAGCGGAACCCAAGCCAGATGTCCCTAGGTCTGGAGTGAGTGGGTTGCATGTTTGCCCAAGTTTCCTCGGTGTCAGAGGCCCAAGTGACCGCCCTCAGCCATTGGGCATGCGTGGGGGGAGAGGGGCGAAGCCAGCAGAGCAAGATGGACCGAACCGCTAAGAGCATGCAGAGGCCGGCCAGCTTCCTGGAATTTCGAGGAAGGCCCGGGAGGTCGTGAAAAAGGCACAATGCAGGGGAAGGATCGATGGGGTGATCGAGCACAGCGGAAACCGTTGAACAAACCATACCCCAAAACTGTGAGAGGCGGGGGCAGGACCAGATCATGTGGATGTAGTCCGCATCGACATGCCCGCAGCGGGGACAGCTAGATGAACGCTCGCTGGACATGCGATGCAGTCTGGCCGGGGTGTAGTGGAACCTGTGCAACACTTTAAACTGAATAAGTTTAAATCGGGAGTTAAAGGACACCCGGTGAGTGCGGTCGCATAAATGTGCCCAGCGATCGTCCGATATCTCTACCCCCAAGTCTTCCTCCCAGGACCCCCTAAGTTTAGCAAATCCTGGAAAGGATCTGGACTGTAGCATGGAGTACAACCTGGAGATTTTGCCTTTCATGGGTGAAGGGGAAGTGAGCTCCTCAATGGCCGGGTCGTCTGGTGGTAACGCAGGGAATGTTTGATAGCTGCGCTTAAGGGTCCTTCGGAGAGACGCGTATTGAAGCCAGACGCTCCGGTCACTTCTCAAGGGTAGGGGGAGATCAGCCCACTCAATGAATGTGCCCTGGTCAAACACGTCCCGCAACAGCTCGTAGCCTGCCTCGGCCCAGCGACGAACGGTAGATGGTGCAACCTGAGGAACCCCCGGGAGGAAGTTCCAGAGAGGAAGGTTGCCGTGGAAAGCCTGGGTTACTCCGAGCAGTTTCCATGTTTTGGGCAATGCCAGGGATGTGCAGGCGACCGGACTCTGTGAGTCCAGTACCTGAGGAGCGGGTTGAATAAGTAATGAGCGGATTTCGCGGTCACAAACCGCCAACCTCTCGAGCCGGACATGAGGGGGGGGGTCAGTTGTGTCGAACCAATACGAGACATATTGAATTTGAGATACCAACCAATATCTGAGAAAATCCAGAGCCCCGAAGCCCCCCCTAGCCATGGAGGTGGACAAGGTCTCATATTTAAGTCGAACCGCCCCCGAGTGCCAGAGGAAGGAGGTAATTGTGCGAGTCAAGTCTCGGAAAAAGTCTGCGCCTGGCCACAAGGGTACGTTGGCAAACCTGTAGAGCAACTGAGGTAGCACCACCATTTTCAGTAGACCCATTCTGCCCGCAAGAGAGATCGGGAGCTTGTCCCAGGCTGCAACCTTAACGGACAAATGTGAAAGGTACTTCCGAAAGTTCTCTTCGAGGGTCAGTGTCTGTTGACGCGTCACCTCTACTCCCAGGTAGGTGAATGCCGATTGAGCCCAAGTGAATCCCAGAGTGTCAGGAGGGGGAAGAGTGCACTCGGTGAGTGGGAAGAGGGTGGATTTCGAGCAGTTCACCCTGAGGCCCGAGACCCGACCAAAGTAGATGATATCCTCAAGGACCGGAGACAAGTTAAGAGATGGGGAGCGGATGAACAGCAACGCGTCATCCGCGTATAGGGAAACTATGTCTGCCTTCCCGGCAGAACGGAGGCCCCTGTGAGAATGGCGGTGACGAAGCATGTCCGCAAACGGCTCCATGGCAACCGCAAAAACCAAGGGAGAGAATGGACACCCCTGCCTTGTTCCCCTGGCGATCCCAAAGAGAGGAGAACAGTGGTCGCCCGTGCGGACTCTAGCCACAGGAAACGAATAAAGTAGCCTGACCCAAGAGAGAAAGGAGGGACCAAATTTACAGTTTTCGAGAACCCGCCAGAGGAATTGCCACGATACCGAATCGAAGGCCTTTTGCATGTCCAACGTGGCCGCCACAGCCGAAGTCTCCGGGCTAATTCTGTCAATTATGTTGAATATACGCCTCAGGTTCAAGGAAGTAGACCGCCCCGGAACAAAGCCCGCTTGATCGGGGTGAATGATGGATGGAAGGATGGGAGCTAACCTTAGGGCCAGGGCTTTTGCTTATATTTTGGCGTCGCAATTTATGAGGGAGAGTGGGCGGTACGAACCACAACGTGAAGGGGGTTTACCAGCCTTTAACAATACCGTGATCGTGGCCTCACGCAGTGAGGGGGGGAACATGCCTGTCTCCACCGACTCCTCCCACACTGCCAACAAGTGGGGAAGGAGAAGTGCCTTATAGGACTTATAAAATTCAACTGGGATACCGTCCGACCCGGGAGCCTTCCCGGAGGATAAGGAATCGATAGCGTCGGAGAGCTCCTCCTGCTTAAGCGCAGAGTCGAGAGAGCCCGAGGCCTCAGGGGATAATGTTGCCAACGGAAGGGAGTCGAGAAAAGAGTCAATCTCCTCCACTGACACCTCGTCTGAGTTGGAGTATAGGGACCCGTAAAAGTTGAAAAATTCCGTGTTGACGTCCCGGGAGGAGACAGCCAAGGAGCCGTCCGGTCTCTCAATCCCGGGAATGTGTGGGGAACCTGTCTCGTGCCGGATCAACCTCGCGAGGAAGCGGCCAGGGCGTTCGCCCTCACCGTATTTCCGTGCGATGCCTGGGTTATCCAGAAACTTCTGTTCACGGTCGGCTAGGGAACGAAACGTGTCCAGCTCCTCCCCGATGGCAGCTAGGTTACCCGTGGTAGAATCGAGCGAACACGCAGCCTCCAGTGACGACAACCTAGCTTCACTCAAGGCTATATCTCTCCGAATTGACTTAAGAACCCCGTTTTCCTTGGAGAGTGCAATCCCCCTGACATAGGCCTTAAAAGATTCCCACAGTGTGGCAAGCGATGATACCGAGCCCGTGTTCAGCTCGAAGAACTCCACGATTGAGTCCTCGAGCTCGGAGTGGAACTCTGGATCGAGCAGGGCTAGGGGTTTCAATCTCCAGCAGCGGGACCGGCCAGGATCGGGGGCCCAACTCACGGTGATGGTCACTGGAGAGTGGTCGGACAAGGTTCTGGGTAAAATCATTAGTTGTTTCACGTCCTTGACCAAGATATTGGAGATCACCCAGCGGTCAATGCGGGAGTATGAATCGTGGACTGAGGAATAGAATGAGTAGATGCGGGAATCGGGGTAGAAGAATCTCCATGCATCCACCATGGCCAACCGGGGCAGGGATGATAATGCAGCATAGGCTGCCCTGGAAAGATGACGGGGCTTGGACCCAGATCTATCAAGGGCTACATCGAAGATAGTATTGAAGTCACCCCCCCAGAGAATTGGTACAAGGGGGAAGCCATCTAGGAGAGACGTGATCTGTCTGTAGAACTCCGGGTCATCGAGATTGGGGCCATAAATATTCAACAAGACCACCTCCCTCCCTTGAAGCGCAGCGTGTAACAGAACATACCTGCCCAGGGGGTCAACGTGTGAGGAGAAGAGAGTGAACCGGAGGCTCTTATGAATGAGAGTCATGACCCCACGACTTTGAGTCGAGTAGTCTGTGAAGAATCTATGAGAGCCCCAGGTCCTGGCAAATCGGACGCATTGGGCTGATCTAGCGTGTGTCTCCTGCAAAAAGAGGATCTTGGACCCATGGCGCTCGGCCTGCAGCTGGAGTTGTCTCATCTTTCTATAATTCCCCAACCCCCGTACATTCCAACTCATAAAGGTTAAGTCTTCTCAGCCATAGATGTGGTAGTGGTAGAGTCGAAAAAGGTGACCAGGACCACTGGGTGTGTGCTGCGCCACGGTCCGCCTTCACTGCCAGTGCCAATTTTCTAACAATAACACCCCTAACATGTCCCACCCCCACCCACATCCCCCTCCCAAACAGAGGAATGACAATCCCAAACCCCTTCAGCCAAAACCAAACTAGCGGCATCATCGCCTGGGGGCCTGTAGGCCGTGCTGACCGCAGCGCTCCGGGCTGCAGCGGAACCAGTATAGCTCGAGGTGCAACTGCAATAACTTATACAACTGAGGAAAGGCATTTTGCATTTAGCAGTATAGCACATAGTTGAGATAAGAGGAGAATCTTGAACAAGTCGAATCCGGGAAAGAGGATCAATGCGGCATCAGTACAGGGGGAAGGCCGGGCCCGGCCGCCCCCCAAACGGCCCAGAGGGGGAAGCTGCAAGACTGTAGATAGAAGGGGGAAGTCAACCTGGGAAGTGTTCCTCAGTAAACTTGGAAGCCTCCTCCGGGATCGTGAATGTAACTTAGAGAGGGTATCTTGCACTCCGCAGTGTGGCACATCGTTGAGATGAAAGGAGAGTTTGAACAAGCCGAATCCGAGAAAGAGGATCAATGCGGTGCCAATGACGGAGAAGGGCCGGACACGGCCGCCCCCCGCAGGGCTCGAAGGGGAAGCTGCTGAGTTGTGTGCAAGAGAAGGGAGAAAGTCAGCCCGGGAAGTGTTCGTCAATGAACTTGGAGGCCTCCTCCGGGATCGTGAAGAAGAACACCTGATTTGCATGTTCTATGCGCAGTTTGGCAGGGTAGAGCATGGCATATTTAATGGAGTGATCTCGCAATCTCCGCTTCACATCCTGGAAGGTCCTGCGCTCACGTTGGACGGCAGCCGAGAAATCGGGGTAAAGATGAATCCTCGCACCCCCCAATAAGAGCTCGCCCTTGTCCCTTGCAGCTCTGAGTAGGGTATCGCGATCCCGGTAGTTCAGGACTCGGGCGATGATGGGGCGAGGCGGGGCCCCGGGTCTGGGTTTTGCAGTAAGGGCACGGTGCGCCCGCTCAATAGCGAAGTGGGGGGAGAGCTTGGGCGAATCCAGGAGAGACATTAATGTGTGTTCAACGAAGTCCTCCATTGGCTCGTGCACCTCGTTCTCAGGGACCCCGATGATGCGGAGGTTATTGCGTCGTGAGCGGGACTCCAAGTCCTCGTTCTTCTTCTCCACCACGAGGACTCGGTTCGAGAGGGCGACAACCTCGGAGCGCAGTGCCCCCAATGCATCCTCGGCGGAGCCAACCCGTGTCTCGACCTCCGACACGCGGCTGTCGGTCCTCTCGATGTGGGCTTTGATTGAGGATATTGTGCCGTTCATATCGTCCAGTTTCGAATGTAGGGCAGAGAAACCCTCCCTGATAAAGTCCATCATGCCCTGGGCCTCAGGCACCGCCGCCGGTGACGACACCACCGGGGCCTGTTCAGTGGGGTCCTCCGGGGATCTCGCAGCTGCCCTCGCAAACATGTTAATGGAGCTCTGCTTCCTCGCGCCCCCCTTGGTCATTTTGCCAGTGACGATGGATGAGTGGGGTGAAGGGGAGCCGTCAGTAGCCCCGAGAAGGCGACAAGGGGGAACCCAGGCCGTGAAAGACAACAATCCAAGTAGGGTGCGTGACAAGTGAGGGAAGCCGGGGGTATCGTGGCCACGAGGCTATGCCGGAGAGGTGTAGGCCGCGGGCACCCGCCCGATCAGGAAGGTGTGGGAGATACCCAGAGCTGGGAAGGTAGGGACCCGCGGTATTAACGGATCCCTTCTGCAGAGTGTCGCTCCGGGTGGAGTGGCAACAGCCTCCAGAGAAATGAGAGGGGGAGAGGCCAGCCCCCAGTGCACGGTAGGGCCAAGCAGAGCGAGGGATTCAAGCCGAGGTGGTCACAGTATAGGGCTGGTGTAGATCGAGCCGCCCCCCAAGGGGGGGGGGGAGAGCAAGAGCTGCGGTTCAATACAGGAGAGCCAGGGAGGGCAGGGCTCACCGGGTAGAGCTGTACATCGTTGCCCGCGGGCCTCGGAGCCCCTCGCCGCAGAGAGCAAGACCCGCCAAGGAGGGGCGGTTTCAGAGAGCCGGGGCAGGGCGGCAGCGGGTCCGGCAGATCAGTAGAGCCCCCCCGGCCCACACCCGGGGGCCGTGCCGCCCCCACCCGCACAGGGCTCGCAGGCGGCGGAGGAAGAGTAGAAGGTCACCAAGCTGGGCCGAGGGTTCAGCCCGGGTAGTCAACCAGGCGCGGCAAGGGCGGCACACCCCAGCCCGTCCAGCACCAGGGGGAATGAGAGCCCGGTCCCCCCGGCCGACCGCGGCGGGAGGGGGAGCCCCGCACGGCCCCAGGCGGGTCCGCTCGGCAGCCGATCACAAGGACACCCACACAGGAGAGGGGCGGCCCAGCAGGGCCCGAGGTCCGCAGGAGCACCAAGGCGGCCGGCGCGGGACCCCCCGCGGCAAGTATCCGGACACCGGGGGGGGGGAGATGCTCCGGCGACCCCACCGCAGGCCGAGGAAGTCCTCCAGGAAGGGCAATGTAGATGTAGTATGCAGCCGAGGGGGAGAGCGCCGCAGGTCCGACGTCCCTCCAGGGACAAGGGGGCAGCCCGCCCCAGACCCCTCCGTCCCAATCGGAGCAGCCGCGCAGCCGGTGGATCACATTCCCGGGGCTCCGACGACAAGATCGCCAACAGGATCGAGGCGCGCCGGCCCCCGCCGATGCCCGGTAGATGTGAAAGGCAGCGCCGCAGGGCCTCGGGCGGGAACGACACCCACCGCCCGGGCCTAGTTTTAGGCGCGCAGGAGCTCCGTAGGCGGGGGGATGGGCGCTACGGAGTCGGGGAATGTCCCCCCCGGCTCCGAATCAAAGCAGGATTGGCACCGCAGGATCACCGGAGCCGCAGCAAAAGAATCGTGCACTCCGTGCACGGCGGCAGATAGGGAAAGTGCCAAAAAGCAGGATTATGAGGTCCGCTCGCCGCGGAGCTCACGCATCAAGCGGCCATCTTGCTCGGCGCACAACAGCGCCCCCCATATCTCAATGCTTCTAATACCAATCCTGAGGCCCGTCCCATAGCATGAGATGTGATATTCAACTCCTTCCCATTCCAATCCTGAGACCCTTCCTATAGCATGAGATGTGATATCTCAATGCTTCTAATACCAATCCTGAGACCCCTCCTATAGCACGAGATGTGATATCCAACTCCTTCCCCTTCCAAACCTGAAACCCTTCCTATAGCATCAGATGTGATATCCAACTCCTTCCCATTCCAAACCAGAGAAGCTTCCTTTAGCATGAGATGTGATATCCAACTCCTTCCCATTCCATCACTGAAAACCTTCCTATAGCATGAGATGTTATAACTCAGTTCTTCTATTACCCAACCCGAGAAGTGATATCTCAATGCTTCTAATACCAAACCTGAGACCCTCCTATAGCACGAGATGTGATATCCAACTCCTTCTAATAAAAGTACCTGAGACCCTTCCTATAGGATGAGATGTGATACCTCAATGCTTCTAATACCAAACCCAAGACACTTCAAATAGGATGAGATGTGATATCCAACTCCATTCGATTCCAAATCTGAGATCTTATCTGTAACATGAGATTTGATATGTGACTCCTTGTCATTCCTAACCTGAGATACGTCCTGTACCATGAGATGATATATCTCAATGCTTCTAATACCAAACATGAGACCCTTCCTATACCACGGGATGTGTTATCCAACTCCTTCCCATTCCAAACCTGAGACCGTTCCTATAGCATCAGATGTGATATCCAACTCCTTCCCATTCCAAACCAGAGAAGCTTCCTTTAGCATGAGATGTGATATCCAACTCCTTCCCATTCCATCACTGAGACCCTTCCTATAGCATGAGATGTTATAACTCAGTGCTTCTATTACCCAACCCGAGATGTGATATCTCAATGCTTCTAATTCCAAAGCTGAGACCCTTCCTATAGCATGAGGTGTGATATCTCAATGCTTCTAATAAAAGTACCTGAGACCCTTCCTATAGCATGAGATGTGATATCCAACTCCTTCCCATTCCAAACCTGAGACCCATCCTATAGCTTGAGATGTGATATCTCAATGCTTCTAATACCAAACCCAAGACCTTTCCAATAGGATGAGATTTGATTTCTCACTTCTTCCAGTACCATACCTGAGTCCCTTCCAAAAGGATGAGATGTGATACCTCAATGCTTCTAATAACAAACCTGAGACCCTTCCTATAACATGAGATGTGATATTCAACTCATTCCCATTCCAATCCTGAGACCCTTCCTATAGCACGAGATGTGATATCCACCTCCTTCCCATTCCAAACCTGAGACCCTTCCTATAGCATGAGAGGTGATATCCAACTCCTTCCCATTCCATTCTTGAGTCCTTCCTATAGCTTGAGATGTGATATCTCAATGCTTTTAATACCAAACTCGAGACCCCTCCTATAGGATGAGCTGTGATAACTCAATGCTTCTAATACCAAACCCAAGACCCTTCCAATAGGAGGAGATTTGATTTCTCACTTCTTCCAATACCATACCTGAGTCCCTTCCAAAAGGATGAGATATGATAACTCAATGCTTCTAATACCAAACCTGAGACCCTTCCTATAACATGAGATGTGATATCCAACTCCTTCCCATTCCAAACCTGAGACCCTTCCGGTAGCATGAGATGAGATATCCAGCACATTCCCATTCCAACCCTGAGACCCTTCCTATAGCATGAGATGTGATATCTCAATGCTTCTATTACCCAACTCGAGACCCTTCCTATAGCATGAGATGTGATATCCAACTCCTTCCAATTCCAAACCTGAGACCCTTCCTATAGCATGAGATGTGATTTCCAACTCCTTCCCATTCCAATCCTGAGTCCCTTTCTATAGCATGATATGTGACATCTCAATGCTTCTAATACCAAACCTGAGGCCCTTCCCATATCATAGATGTGATATCCAACTCCTTCCCAATCCAAACTTGAGACCGTTCCTATAGCATGAGATTTGATATCTCAATGCTTCTAATACCAAACCTGAGGCCCTTCCCATAGCATGAGATTTGATATCCAGCACCTTCCCATTCCAATCCTGAGTCCCTTCCTATAGCATGAGATGTCATATCTCAATACTTCTAATACCAAACCTGAGGCCGTCCCATAGCATGCAATGTGATATCACACTCCTTCCCATTCCAATCCTGATACCCTTCCTATAGCATGAGATGTGATATCCAACTTCTTCTCATTCCAATCTTGAGACCCTTCCTATTGCATGAGATGTGATATCCAACTCCTTCCCATTCAAACCCTGAGGCCCATCCTATAGCATGAGATGTAATAGTGCAGTGCTTCTATTACCCAACCCGAGATGTGATATCTCAATGCTTCTAATACCAAACCTGCGACCCTTCCTATAGCATGAGATGTGATATCCAACTCCTTGCCAGTCCAAACCTGAGACCCTTCCTATAGAATGAGGTGTGATATCTCAATGCTTCTAATAAAAGTACCTGAGACCCTTCCTATAGCATGAGATGTGATATCCAACTACTTCCCATTCCAAACCTAAGACCCTTCCTATAGCATGAGAGGTGATATCCAACTCCTTCCCATTCCATTCCTGAGTCCTTCCTATAGCTTGAGATGTGATATCTCAATGCTTTTAATACCAAACTCGAGACCCTTCCTATAGGATGAGCTGTGATAACTCAATGCTTCTAATACCAAACCCAAGACCCTTCCAATAGGATGAGATTTGATTTCTCACTTCTTCCAATACCATACCTGAGTCCCTTCCAAAAGGATGAGATATGATACCTCAATGCTTCTAATACCAAACCTGAGACCCTTCCTATAACATGAGATGTGATATCCAACTCCTTCCCATTCCAAACCTGAGACCCTTCCGGTAGCATGAGATGAGATATCCAGCACATTCCCATTCCAACCCTGAGACCCTTCCTATAGCATGAGATGTGATATCTCAATGCTTCTATTACCCAACCCGAGACCCTTCCTATAGCATGAGATGTGATATCCAACTCCTTCCAATTCCAAACCTGAGACCCTTCCTATAGCATGAGATGTGATTTCCAACTCCTTCCCATTCCAATCCTGAGTCCCTTTCTATAGCATGATATGTGACATCTCAATGCTTCAAATACCAAACCTGAGGCCCTTCCCATATCATAGATGTGATATCCAACTCCTTCCCAATCCAAACTTGAGACCGTTCCTATAGCATGAGATGTGATATCTCAATGCTTCTAATACCAAACCTGATGCCCTTCCCATAGCATGAGATGTGATATCCAACGCCTTCCCATTCCAATCCTGAGTTCCTTCCTATAGCATGAGATGTCATATCTCAATGCTTCTAATACCAAACCTGAGGCCCGTCCCATAGCATGAGATGTGATATTCAACTCCTTCCCATTCCAATCCTGAGACCCTTCCTATAGCATGAGATGTGATATCTCAATGCTTCTAATACCAATCCTGAGACCCCTCCTATAGCACGAGATGTGATATCCAACTCCTTCCCCTTCCAAACCTGAAACCCTTCCTATAGCATCAGATGTGATATCCAACTCCTTCCCATTCCAAACCAGAGAAGCTTCCTTTAGCATGAGATGTGATATCCAACTCCTTCCCATTCCATCACTGAAACCCTTCCTATAGCATGAGATGTTATAACTCAGTTCTTCTATTACCCAACCCGAGATGTGATATCTCAATGCTTCTAATACCAAACCTGAGACCCTCCTATAGCACGAGATGTGATATCCAACTCCTTCTAATAAAAGTACCTGAGACCCTTCCTATAGGATGAGATGTGATACCTCAATGCTTCTAATACCAAACCCAAGACACTTCAAATAGGATGAGATGTGATATCCTACTCAATTCCATTCCAAACCTGAGATCTTATCTGTAACATGAGATTTGATATGTGACTCCTTGTCATTCCTAACCTGAGATACGTCCTGTACCATGAGATGATATATCTCAATGCTTCTAATACCAAACATGAGACCCTTCCTATACCACGGGATGTGATATCCAACTCCTTCCCATTCCAAACCTGAGACCGTTCCTATAGCATCAGATGTGATATCCAACTCCTTCCCATTCCAAACCAGAGAAGCTTCCTTTAGCATGAGATGTGATATCCTACTCCTTCCCATTCCATCACTGAGACCCTTCCTATAGCATGAGATGTTATAACTCAGTGCTTCTATTACCCAACCCGAGATGTGATATCTCAATGCTTCTAATTCCAAAGCTGAGACCCTTCCTATAGCATGAGGTGTGATATCTCAATGCTTCTAATAAAAGTACCTGAGACCCTTCCTATAGCATGAGATGTGATATCCAACTCCTTCCCATTCCAAACCTGAGACCCATCCTATAGCTTGAGATGTGATATCTCAATGCTTCTAATACCAAACCCAAGACCTTTCCAATAGGATGAGATTTGATTTCTCACTTCTTCCAGTACCATACCTGAGTCCCTTCCAAAAGGATGAGATGTGATACCTCAATGCTTCTAATAACAAACCTGAGACCCTTCCTATAACATGAGATGTGATATTCAACTCATTCCCATTCCAATCCTGAGACCCTTCCTATAGCACGAGATGTGATATCCACCTCCTTCCCATTCCAAACCTGAGACCCTTCCTATAGCATGAGAGGTGATATCCAACTCCTTCCCATTCCATTCCTGAGTCCTTCCTATAGCTTGAGATGTGATATCTCAATGCTTTTAATACCAAACTCGAGACCCTTCCTATAGGATGAGCTGTGATAACTCAATGCTTCTAATACCAAACCCAAGACCCTTCCAATAGGAGGAGATTTGATTTCTCACTTCTTCCAATACCATACCTGAGTCCCTTCCAAAAGGATGAGATATGATACCTCAATGCTTCTAATACCAAACCTGAGACCCTTCCTATAACATGAGATGTGATATCCAACTCCTTCCCATTCCAAACCTGAGACCCTTCCGGTAGCATGAGATGAGATATCCAGCACATTCCCATTCCAACCCTGAGACCCTTCCTATAGCATGAGATGTGATATCTCAATGCTTCTATTACCCAACTCGAGACCCTTCCTATAGCATGAGATGTGATATCCAACTCCTTCCAATTCCAAACCTGAGACCCTTCCTATAGCATGAGATGTGATTTCCAACTCCTTCCCATTCCAATCCTGAGTCCCTTTCTATAGCATGATATGTGACATCTCAATGCTTCTAATACCAAACCTGAGGCCCTTCCCATATCATAGATGTGATATCCAACTCCTTCCCAATCCAAACTTGAGACCGTTCCTATAGCATGAGATGTGATATCTCAATGCTTCTAATACCAAACCTGAGGCCCTTCCCATAGCATGAGATTTGATATCCAGCACCTTCCCATTCCAATCCTGAGTCCCTTCCTATAGCATGAGATGTCATATCTCAATACTTCTAATACCAAACCTGAGGCCGTCCCATAGCATGCAATGTGATAGCACACTCCTTCCCATTCCAATCCTGATACCCTTCCTATAGCATGAGATGTGATATCCAACTTCTTCTCATTCCAATCTTGAGACCCTTCCTATTGCATGAGATGTGATATCCAACTCCTTCCCATTCAAACCCTGAGACCCATCCTATAGCATGAGATGTAATAGTGCAGTGCTTCTGTTACCCAACCCGAGATGTGATATCTCAATGCTTCTAATACCAAACCTGCGACCCTTCCTATAGCATGAGATGTGATATCCAACTCCTTGCCAGTCCAAACCTGAGACCCTTCCTATAGAATGAGGTGTGATATCTCAATGCTTCTAATAAAAGTACCTGAGACCCTTCCTATAGCATGAGATGTGATATCCAACTACTTCCCATTCCAAACCTGAGACCCTTCCTATAGCATGAGAGGTGATATCCAACTCCTTCCCATTCCATTCCTGAGTCCTTCCTATAGCTTGAGATGTGATATCTCAATGCTTTTAATACCAAACTCGAGACCCTTCCTATAGGATGAGCTGTGATAACTCAATGCTTCTAATACCAAACCCAAGACCCTTCCAATAGGATGAGATTTGATTTCTCACTTCTTCCAATACCATACCTGAGTCCCTTCCAAAAGGATGAGATATGATACCTCAATGCTTCTAATACCAAACCTGAGACCCTTCCTATAACATGAGATGTGATATCCAACTCCTTCCCATTCCAAACCTGAGACCCTTCCGGTAGCATGAGATGAGATATCCAGCACATTCCCATTCCAACCCTGAGACCCTTCCTATAGCATGAGATGTGATATCTCAATGCTTCTATTACCCAACCTGAGACCCTTCCTATAGCATGAGATGTGATATCCAACTCCTTCCAATTCCAAACCTGAGACCCTTCCTATAGCATGAGATGTGATTTCCAACTCCTTCCCATTCCAATCCTGAGTCCCTTTCTATAGCATGATATGTGACATCTCAATGCTTCAAATACCAAACCTGAGGCCCTTCCCATATCATAGATGTGATATCCAACTCCTTCCCAATCCAAACTTGAGACCGTTCCTATAGCATGAGATGTGATATCTCAATGCTTCTAATACCAAACCTGATGCCCTTCCCATAGCATGAGATGTGATATCCAACGCCTTCCCATTCCAATCCTGAGTTCCTTCCTATAGCATGAGATGTCATATCTCAATGCTTCTAATACCAAACCTGAGGCCCGTCCCATAGCATGAGATGTGATATTCAACTCCTTCCCATTCCAATCCTGAGACCCTTCCTATAGCATGAGATGTGATATCTCAATGCTTCTAATACCAATCCTGAGACCCCTCCTATAGCACGAGATGTGATATCCAACTCCTTCCCCTTCCAAACCTGAAACCCTTCCTATAGCATCAGATGTGATATCCAACTCCTTCCCATTCCAAACCAGAGAAGCTTCCTTTAGCATGAGATGTGATATCCAACTCCTTCCCATTCCATCACTGAAAACCTTCCTATAGCATGAGATGTTATAACTCAGTTCTTCTATTACCCAACCCGAGATGTGATATCTCAATGCTTCTAATACCAAACCTGAGACCCTCCTATAGCACGAGATGTGATATCCAACTCCTTCTAATAAAAGTACCTGAGACCCTTCCTATAGGATGAGATGTGATACCTCAATGCTTCTAATACCAAACCCAAGACACTTCAAATAGGATGAGATGTGATATCCAACTCCATTCCATTCCAAATCTGAGATCTTATCTGTAACATGAGATTTGATATGTGACTCCTTGTCATTCCTAACCTGAGATACGTCCTGTACCATGAGATGATATATCTCAATGCTTCTAATACCAAACATGAGACCCTTCCTATACCACGGGATGTGTTATCCAACTCCTTCCCATTCCAAACCTGAGACCGTTCCTATAGCATCAGATGTGATATCCAACTCCTTCCCATTCCAAACCAGAGAAGCTTCCTTTAGCATGAGATGTGATATCCAACTCCTTCCCATTCCATCACTGAGACCCTTCCTATAGCATGAGATGTTATAACTCAGTGCTTCTATTACCCAACCCGAGATGTGATATCTCAATGCTTCTAATTCCAAAGCTGAGACCCTTCCTATAGCATGAGGTGTGATATCTCAATGCTTCTAATAAAAGTACCTGAGACCCTTCCTATAGCATGAGATGTGATATCCAACTCCTTCCCATTCCAAACCTGAGACCCATCCTATAGCTTGAGATGTGATATCTCAATGCTTCTAATACCAAACCCAAGACCTTTCCAATAGGATGAGATTTGATTTCTCACTTCTTCCAGTACCATACCTGAGTCCCTTCCAAAAGGATGAGATGTGATACCTCAATGCTTCTAATAACAAACCTGAGACCCTTCCTATAACATGAGATGTGATATTCATCTCATTCCCATTCCAATCCTGAGACCCTTCCTATAGCACGAGATGTGATATCCACCTCCTTCCCATTTCAAACCTGAGACCCTTCCTATAGCATGAGAGGTGATATCCAACTCCTTCCCATTCCATTCCTGAGTCCTTCCTATAGCTTGAGATGTGATATCTCAATGCTTTTAATACCAAACTCGAGACCCTTCCTATAGGATGAGCTGTGATAACTCAATGCTTCTAATACCAAACCCAAGACCCTTCCAATAGGAGGAGATTTGATTTCTCACTTCTTCCAATACCATACCTGAGTCCCTTCCAAAAGGATGAGATATGATACCTCAATGCTTCTAATACCAAACCTGAGACCCTTCCTATAACATGAGATGTGATATCCAACTCCTTCCCATTCCAAACCTGAGACCCTTCCGGTAGCATGAGATGAGATATCCAGCACATTCCCATTCCAACCCTGAGACCCTTCCTATAGCATGAGATGTGATATCTCAATGCTTCTATTACCCAACTCGAGACCCTTCCTATAGCATGAGATGTGATTTCCAACTCCTTCCCATTCCAATCCTGAGTCCCTTTCTGTAGCATGATATGTGACATCTCAATGCTTCTAATACCAAACCTGAGGCCCTTCCCATATCATAGATGTGATATCCAACTCCTTCCCAATCCAAACTTGAGACCGTTCCTATAGCATGAGATGTGATATCTCAATGCTTCTAATACCAAACCTGAGGCCCTTCCCATAGCATGAGATTTGATATCCAGCACCTTCCCATTCCAATCCTGAGTCCCTTCCTATAGCATGAGATGTCATATCTCAATACTTCTAATACCAAACCTGAGGTCGTCCCATAGCATGCAATGTGATATCACACTCCTTCCCATTCCAATCCTGATACCCTTCCTATAGCATGAGATGTGATATCCAACTTCTTCTCATTCCAATCTTGAGACCCTTCCTATTGCATGAGATGTGGTATCCAACTCCTTCCCATTCAAACCCTGAGACCCATCCTATAGCATGAGATGTAATAGTGCAGTGCTTCTATTACCCAACCCGAGATGTGATATCTCAATGCTTCTAATACCAAACCTGCGACCCTTCCTATAGCATGAGATGTGATATCCAACTCCTTGCCAGTCCAAACCTGAGACCCTTCCTATAGAATGAGGTGTGATATCTCAATGCTTCTAATAAAAGTACCTGAGACCCTTCCTATAGCATGAGATGTGATATCCAACTACTTCCCATTCCAAACCTGAGACCCCTCCTATAGCATGAGAGGTGATATCCAACTCCTTCCCATTCCATTCCTGAGTCCTTCCTATAGCTTGAGATGTGATATCTCAATGCTTTTAATACCAAACTCGAGACCCTTCCTATAGGATGAGCTGTGATAACTCAATGCTTCTAATACCAAACCCAAGACCCTTCCAATAGGATGAGATTTGATTTCTCACTTCTTCCAATACCATACCTGAGTCCCTTCCAAAAGGATGAGATATGATACCTCAATGCTTCTAATACCAAACCTGAGACCCTTCCTATAACATGAGATGTGATATCCAACTCCTTCCCATTCCAAACCTGAGACCCTTCCGGTAGCATGAGATGAGATATCCAGCACATTCCCATTCCAACCCTGAGACCCTTCCTATAGCATGAGATGTGATATCTCAATGCTTCTATTACCCAACCCGAGACCCTTCCTATAGCATGAGATGTGATATCCAACTCCTTCCAATTCCAAACCTGAGACCCTTCCTATAGCATGAGATGTGATTTCCAACTCCTTCCCATTCCAATCCTGAGTCCCTTTCTATAGCATGATATGTGACATCTCAATGCTTCAAATACCAAACCTGAGGCCCTTCCCATATCATAGATGTGATATCCAACTCCTTCCCAATCCAAACTTGAGACCGTTCCTATAGCATGAGATGTGATATCTCAATGCTTCTAATACCAAACCTGATGCCCTTCCCATAGCATGAGATGTGATATCCAACGCCTTCCCATTCCAATCCTGAGTTCCTTCCTATAGCATGAGATGTCATATCTCAATGCTTCTAATACCAAACCTGAGGCCCGTCCCATAGCATGAGATGTGATATTCAACTCCTTCCCATTCCAATCCTGAGACCCTTCCTATAGCATGAGATGTGATATCTCAATGCTTCTAATACCAATCCTGAGACCCCTCCTATAGCACGAGATGTGATATCCAACTCCTTCCCCTTCCAAACCTGAAACCCTTCCTATAGCATCAGATGTGATATCCAACTCCTTCCCATTCCAAACCAGAGAAGCTTCCTTTAGCATGAGATGTGATATCCAACTCCTTCCCATTCCATCACTGAAACCCTTCCTATAGCATGAGATGTTATAACTCAGTTCTTCTATTACCCAACCCGAGATGTGATATCTCAATGCTTCTAATACCAAATCTGAGACCCTCCTATAGCACGAGATGTGATATCCAACTCCTTCTAATAAAAGTACCTGAGACCTTTCCTATAGGATGAGATGTGATACCTCAATGCTTCTAATACCAAACCCAAGACACTTCAAATAGGATGAGATGTGATATCCAACTCAATTCCATTCCAAACCTGAGATCTTATCTGTAACATGAGATTTGATATGTGACTCCTTGTCATTCCTAACCTGAGATACGTCCTGTACCATGAGATGATATATCTCAATGCTTCTAATACCAAACATGAGACCCTTCCTATACCACGGGATGTGATATCCAACTCCTTCCCATTCCAAACCTGAGACCGTTCCTATAGCATCAGATGTGATATCCAACTCCTTCCCATTCCAAACCAGAGAAGCTTCCTTTAGCATGAGATGTGATATCCAACTCCTTCCCATTCCATCACTGAGACCCTTCCTATAGCATGAGATGTTATAACTCAGTGCTTCTATTACCCAACCCGAGATGTGATATCTCAATGCTTCTAATTCCAAAGCTGAGACCCTTCCTATAGCATGAGGTGTGATATCTCAATGCTTCTAATAAAAGTACCTGAGACCCTTCCTATAGCATGAGATGTGATATCCAACTCCTTCCCATTCCAAACCTGAGACCCATCCTATAGCTTGAGATGTGATATCTCAATGCTTCTAATACCAAACCCAAGACCTTTCCAATAGGATGAGATTTGATTTCTCACTTCTTCCAGTACCATACCTGAGTCCCTTCCAAAAGGATGAGATGTGATACCTCAATGCTTCTAATAACAAACCTGAGACCCTTCCTATAACATGAGATGTGATATTCAACTCATTCCCATTCCAATCCTGAGACCCTTCCTATAGCACGAGATGTGATATCCACCTCCTTCCCATTCCAAACCTGAGACCCTTCCTATAGCATGAGAGGTGATATCCAACTCCTTCCCATTCCATTCCTGAGTCCTTCCTATAGCTTGAGATGTGATATCTCAATGCTTCTAATACCAAACCCAAGACCCTTCCAATAGGATGAGATTTGATTTCTCACTTCTTCCAATACCATACCTGAGTCCCTTCCAAAAGGATGAGATGTGATACCTCAATGCTTCTAATAACAAACCTGAGACCCTTCCTATAACATGAGATGTGATATTCAACTCATTCCCATTCCAATCCTGAGACCCTTCCTATAGCACGAGATGTGATATCCACCTCCTTCCCATTCCAAACCTGAGACCCTTCCTATAGCATGAGAGGTGATATCCAACTCCTTCCCATTCCATTCCTGAGTCCTTCCTATAGCTTGAGATGTGATATCTCAATGCTTTTAATACCAAACTCGAGACCCTTCCTATAGGATGAGCTGTGATAACTCAATGCTTCTAATACCAAACCCAAGACCCTTCCAAGAGGGGGAGATTTGATTTCTCACTTCTTCCAATACCATACCTGAGTCCCTTCCAAAAGCATGAGATATGATACCTCAATGCTTCTAATACCAAACCTGAGACCCTTCCTATAACATGAGATGTGATATCCAACTCCTTCCCATTCCAAACCTGAGACCCTTCCGGTAGCATGAGATGAGATATCCAGCACATTCCCATTCCAACCCTGAGACCCTTCCTATAGCATGAGATGTGATATCTCAATGCTTCTATTACCCAACTCGAGACCCTTCCTATAGCATGAGATGTGATATCCAACTCCTTCCAATTCCAAACCTGAGACCCTTCCTATAGCATGAGATGTGATTTCCAACTCCTTCCCATTCCAATCCTGAGTCCCTTTCTATAGCATGATATGTGACATCTCAATGCTTCTAATACCAAACCTGAGGCCCTTCCCATATCATAGATGTGATATCCAACTCCTTCCCAATCCAAACTTGAGACCGTTCCTATAGCATGAGATGTGATATCTCAATGCTTCTAATACCAAACCTGAGGCCCTTCCCATAGCATGAGATTTGATATCCAACACCTTCCCATTCCAATCCTGAGTCCCTTCCTATAGCATGAGATGTCATATCTCAATACTTCTAATACCAAACCTGAGGCCGTCCCATAGCATGCAATGTGATATCACACTCCTTCCCATTCCAATCCTGATACCCTTCCTATAGCATGAGATGTGATATCCAACTTCTTCTCATTCCAATCTTGAGACCCTTCCTATTGCATGAGATGTGATATCCAACTCCTTCCCATTCAAACCCTGAGACCCATCCTATAGCATGAGATGTAATAGTGCAGTGCTTCTATTACCCAACCCGAGATGTGATATCTCAATGCTTCTAATACCAAACCTGCGACCCTTCCTATAGCATGAGATGTGATATCCAACTCATTGCCAGTCCAAACCTGAGACCCTTCCTATAGAATGAGGTGTGATATCTCAATGCTTCTAATAAAAGTACCTGAGACCCTTCCTATAGCATGAGATGTGATATCCAACTACTTCCCATTCCAAACCTGAGACCCTTCCTATAGCATGAGAGGTGATATCCAACTCCTTCCCATTCCATTCCTGAGTCCTTCCTATAGCTTGAGATGTGATATCTCAATGCTTTTAATACCAAACTCGAGACCCTTCCTATAGGATGAGCTGTGATAACTCAATGCTTCTAATACCAAACCCAAGACCCTTCCAATAGGATGAGATTTGATTTCTCACTTCTTCCAATACCATACCTGAGTCCCTTCCAAAAGGATGAGATATGATACCTCAATGCTTCTAATACCAAACCTGAGACCCTTCCTATAACATGAGATGTGATATCCAACTCCTTCCCATTCCAAACCTGAGACCCTTCCGGTAGCATGAGATGAGATATCCAGCACATTCCCATTCCAACCCTGAGACCCTTCCTATAGCATGAGATGTGATATCTCAATGCTTCTATTACCCAACCCGAGACCCTTCCTATAGCATGAGATGTGATATCCAACTCCTTCCAATTCCAAACCTGAGACCCTTCCTATAGCATGAGATGTGATTTCCAACTCCTTCCCATTCCAATCCTGAGTCCCTTTCTATAGCATGATATGTGACATCTCAATGCTTCAAATACCAAACCTGAGGCCCTTCCCATATCATAGATGTGATATCCAACTCCTTCCCAATCCAAACATGAGACCGTTCCTAGAGCATGAGATGTGATATCTCAATGCTTCTAATACCAAACCTGATGCCCTTCCCATAGTATGAGATGTGATATCCAACGCCTTCCCATTCCAATCCTGAGTTCCTTCCTATAGCATGAGATGTCATATCTCAATGCTTCTAATACCAAACTTGAGGCCCGTCCCATAGCATGAGATGTGATATTCAACTCCTTCCCATTCCAATCCTGAGACCCTTCCTATAGCATGAGATGTGATATCTCAATGCTTCTAATACCAATCCTGAGACCCCTCCTATAGCACGAGATGTGATATCCAACTCCTTCCCCCTTCCAAACCTGAAACCCTTCCTATAGCATCAGATGTGATATCCAACTCCTTCCCATTCCAAACCAGAGAAGCTTCCTTTAGCATGAGATGTGATATCCAACTCCTTTCCATTCCATCACTGAAACCCTTCCTATAGCATGAGATGTTATAACTCAGTTCTTCTATTACCCAACCCGAGATGTGATATCTCAATGCTTCTAATACCAAACCTGAGACCCTCCTATAGCACGAGATGTGATATCCAACTCCTTCTAATAAAAGTACCTGAGACCCTTCCTATAGGATGAGATGTGATACCTCAATGCTTCTAATACCAAACCCAAGACACTTCAAATAGGATGAGATGTGATATCCAACTCCATTCCATTCCAAACCTGAGATCTTATCTGTAACATGAGATTTGATATGTGACTCCTTGTCATTCCTAACCTGAGATACGTCCTGTACCATGAGATGATATATCTCAAGGCTTCTAATACCAAACATGAGACCCTTCCTATACCACGGGATGTGATATCCAACTCCTTCCCATTCCAAACCTGAGACCGTTCCTATAGCATCAGATGTGATATCCAACTCCTTCCCATTCCAAACCAGAGAAGCTTCCTTTAGCATGAGATGTGATATCCAACTCCTTCCCATTCCATCACTGAGACCCTTCCTATAGCATGAGATGTTATAACTCAGTGCTTCTATTACCCAACCCGAGATGTGATATCTCAATGCTTCTAATTCCAAAGCTGAGACCCTTCCTATAGCATGAGGTGTGATATCTCAATGCTTCTAATAAAAGTACCTGAGACCCTTCCTATAGCATGAGATGTGATATCCAACTCCTTCCCATTCCAAACCTGAGACCCTTCCTATAGCATGAGAGGTGATATCCAACTCCTTCCCATTCCATTCCTGAGTCCCATCCTATAGCTTGAGATGTGATATCTCAATGCTTCTAATACCAAACCCAAGACCCTTCCAATAGGATGAGATTTGATTTCTCACTTCTTCCAATACCATACCTGAGTCCCTTCCAAAAGGATGAGATGTGATACCTCAATGCTTCTAATAACAAACCTGAGACCCTTCCTATAACATGAGATGTGATATTCAACTCATTCCCATTCCAATCCTGAGACCCTTCCTATAGCACGAGATGTGATATCCACCTCCTTCCCATTCCAAACCTGAGACCCTTCCTATAGGATGAGATGTGATATCCAACTCCATCCCATTCCAAACCTGAGACCCTTCCTATAGCATGAGATGTGATATCTACTTCTTCCCATTCCAATCCTGACACCCTTCCTATAGCATGAGATGTGATTTCCAACTCCTTCCCATTCCAAAGCTCAGACCCTTCCTATAGCATGAGATGTGATATCCAACTCCTTGCCATTCCAAACCTGAGACCCTTCCTATAGCATGAGGTGTGATATCTCAATGCTTCCAATAAAAGTACCTGAGACCCTTCCTATAGGATGAGATGTGATATCTCAATGCTTCTAATACCAAACCCAAGACACTTCAAATAGGATGAGATGTGTTATCCAACTCCTTCCCATTCCAAACCTGAGATCCTACCTGTAGCATCAGATTTGATATCTGACTCCATGCCATTCCTAACCTGAGATACATCCTGTACCATGAGATGATATATCTCAACACTTTTAATACCAAACCTGAGACCCTTCCTATACCACAAGATGTAATATTGAACTCCTTCCCATTCCAAACCTGAGACCCTTCCAATAGCATGAGATGTGATATCCAACTCCTTCCCATTCCAAACCTGAGACCCTTCCTAGAGAATGAGATGTGATATCAAACTTCTTCCCATTCTGATCCTGGGTCCATTCCTATAGCATGAGATGTGATATCTCAATGCTTCTAATACTAAACCTGAAGCCCTTCCCATAGCATGAGATGTGATATTCAACACCTTCCCATTCTAATCCTGAGACCCTTCCTATAGCATGAGATGTGATATCCAACTCCTTCCCATTCCATTCCTCAGTCCTTCCTTTAGCTTGAGATGTGATATCTCAATGCTTTTAATACCAAACTCGAGACCCTTCCTATAGGATGAGCTGTGATAACTCAATGCTTCTAATACCAAACCCAAGACCCTTCCAATAGGATGAGATTTGATTTCTCACTTCTTCCAATACCATACCTGAGTCCCTTCCAAAAGGATGAGATATGATACCTCAATGCTTCTAATACCAAACCTGAGACCCTTCCTATAACATGAGATGTGATATCCAACTCCTTCCCATTCCAAACCTGAGACCCTTCCGGTAGCATGAGATGAGATATCCAGCACATTCCCATTCCAACCCTGAGACCCTTCCTATAGCATGAGATGTGATATCTCAATGCTTCTATTACCCAACCCGAGACCCTTCCTATAGCATGAGATGTGATATCCAACTCCTTCCAATTCCAAACCTGAGACCCTTCCTATAGCATGAGATGTGATTTCCAACTCCTTCCCATTCCAATCCTGAGTCCCTTTCTATAGCATGATATGTGACATCTCAATGCTTCAAATACCAAACCTGAGGCCCTTCCCATATCATAGATGTGATATCCAACTCCTTCCCAATCCAAACTTGAGACCGTTTCTATAGCATGAGATGTGATATTTCAATGCTTCTAATACCAAACCTGATGCCCTTCCCATAGCATGAGATGTGATATCCAACGCCTTATCATTCCAATCCTGAGTTCCTTCCTATAGCATTAGATGTCATATCTCAATGCTTCTAATACCAAACCTGAGGCCCGTCCCATAGCATGAGATGTGATATTCAACTCCTTCCCATTCCAATCCTGAGACCCTTCCTATAGCATGAGATGTGATATCTCAATGCTTCTAATACCAATCCTGAGACCCCTCCTATAGCACGAGATGTGATATCCAACTCCTTCCCCTTCCAAACCTGAAACCCTTCCTATAGCATCAGATGTGATATCCAACTCCTTCCCATTCCAAACCAGAGAAGCTTCCTTTAGCATGAGATGTGATATCCAACTCCTTTCCATTCCATCACTGAAACCCTTCCTATAGCATGAGATGTTATAACTCAGTTCTTCTATTACCCAACCCGAGATGTGAAATCTCAATGCTTCTAATACCAAACCTGAGACCCTCCTATAGCACGAGATGTGATATCCAACTCCTTCTAATAAAAGTACCTGAGACCCTTCCTATAGGATGAGATGTGATACCTCAATGCTTCTAATACCAAACCCAAGACACTTCAAATAGGATGAGATGTGATATCCAACTCCATTCCATTCCAAACCTGAGATCTTATCTGTAACATGAGATTTGATATGTGACTCCTTGTCATTCCTAACCTGAGATACGTCCTGTACCATGAGATGATATATCTCAAGGCTTCTAATACCAAACATGAGACCCTTCCTATACCACGGGATGTGATATCCAACTCCTTCCCATTCCAAACCTGAGACCGTTCCTATAGCATCAGATGTGATATCCAACTCCTTCCCATTCCAAACCAGAGAAGCTTCCTTTAGCATGAGATGTGATATCCAACTCCTTCCCATTCCATCACTGAGACCCTTCCTATAGCATGAGATGTTATAACTCAGTGCTTCTATTACCTAACCCGAGATGTGATATCTCAATGCTTCTAATTCCAAAGCTGAGACCCTTCCTATAGCATGAGGTGTGATATCTCAATGCTTCTAATAAAAGTACCTGAGACCCTTCCTATAGCATGAGATGTGATATCCAACTCCTTCCCATTCCAAACCTGAGACCCTTCCTATAGCATGAGAGGTGATATCCAACTCCTTCCCATTCCATTCCTGAGTCCCATCCTATAGCTTGAGATGTGATATCTCAATGCTTCTAATACCAAACCCAAGACCCTTCCAATAGGATGAGATTTGATTTCTCACTTCTTCCAATACCATACCTGAGTCCCTTCCAAAAGGATGAGATGTGATACCTCAATGCTTCTAATAACAAACCTGAGACCCTTCCTATAACATGAGATGTGATATTCAACTCATTCCCATTCCAATCCTGAGACCCTTCCTATAGCACGAGATGTGATATCCACCTCCTTCCCATTCCAAACCTGAGACCCTTCCTATAGGATGAGATGTGATATCCAACTCCATCCCATTCCAAACCTGAGACCCTTCCTATAGCATGAGATGTGATATCTACTTCTTCCCATTCCAATCCTGACACCCTTCCTATAGCATGAGATGTGATTTCCAACTCCTTCCCATTCCAAAGCTCAGACCCTTCCTATAGCATGAGATGTGATATCCAACTCCTTGCCATTCCAAACCTGAGACCCTTCCTATAGCATGAGGTGTGATATCTCAATGCTTCCAATAAAAGTACCTGAGACCCTTCCTATAGGATGAGATGTGATATCTCAATGCTTCTAATACCAAACCCAAGACACTTCAAATAGGATGAGATGTGTTATCCAACTCCTTCCCATTCCAAACCTGAGATCCTACCTGTAGCATGAGATTTGATATCTGACTCCATGCCATTCCTAACCTGAGATACATCCTGTACCATGAGATGATATATCTCAACACTTTTAATACCAAACCTGAGACCCTTCCTATACCACAAGATGTAATATTGAACTCCTTCCCATTCCAAACCTGAGACCCTTCCAATAGCATGAGATGTGATATCCAACTCCTTCCCATTCCAAACCTGAGACCCTTCCTAGAGAATGAGATGTGATATCAAACTTCTTCCCATTCTGATCCTGTGTCCATTCCTATAGCATGAGATGTGATATCTCAATGCTTCTAATACTAAACCTGAAGCCCTTCCCATAGCATGAGATGTGATATTCAACACCTTCCCATTCTAATCCTGAGACCCTTCCTATAGCATGAGATGTGATATCCAACTCCTTCCCATTCCAATAGCGAGACCCTTCCCATAACATGAGATCTGATAAACAACTCCTTCCATTTCCAAACCTAAGACCCTTCCTATAGCATCAGATGTGGTATCCAACTCCTGCCCATTACAAACCTAAGATCCTACCTGTAGCATGAGATTTAATATCTGACTTCTTGCCATTCCTAACCTGAGATACAATCTGTACCATGAGATGTGATATCTCAATGCTTCTAATACCAAACCTGAGACCCTTCCTATAGCATGAGATGTGATATCCAACTCCTTCCCATTCCAAACCAGAAACCCTTCCTGTAGCATGAGATATGATATCCAACTCCTTCCCATTCCGATCCTGTGTCCCTTCCTATAGCATGAGATGTGATATCTCAATGTTTCTAATACCAAACGTGAGACCCTTCCTATAGCATGAGATGTGATATCCAACTCCTTCCCATTCCAAACCGGAGACCCTTCCTATAGCATGAGATGTGATATCCAACTCCTTCCCATTCCAATCCTGAGGCCCTTCCTATAGCATGAGATGTGATAACTCAATGCTTCTAATACCAAACCTGAGACCCTTCCTATAGGATGAGATGTGATATCCAACTCCATCCCATTCCAAACCTGAGACCCTTCCTATAGCATGAGATGTGATATCTACTTCTTCCCATTCCAATCCTGACACCCTTCCTATAGCATGAGATGTGATTTCCAACTCCTTCCCATTCCAAAGCTCAGACCCTTCCTATAGCATGAGATGTGATATCCAACTCCTTGCCATTCCAAACCTGAGACCCTTCCTATAGCATGAGGTGTGATATCTCAATGCTTCCAATAAAAGTACCTGAGACCCTTCCTATAGGATGAGATGTGATATCTCAATGCTTCTAATACCAAACCCAAGACACTTCAAATAGGATGAGATGTGTTATCCAACTCCTTCCCATTCCAAACCTGAGATCCTACCTGTAGCATGAGATTTGATATCTGACTCCATGCCATTCCTAACCTGAGATACATCCTGTACCATGAGATGATATATCTCAACACTTTTAATACCAAACCTGAGACCCTTCCTATACCACAAGATGTAATATTGAACTCCTTCCCATTCCAAACCTGAGACCCTTCCAATAGCATGAGATGTGATATCCAACTCCTTCCCATTCCAAACCTGAGACCCTTCCTAGAGAATGAGATGTGATATCAAACTTCTTCCCATTCTGATCCTGTGTCCATTCCTATAGCATGAGATGTGATATCTCAATGCTTCTAATACTAAACCTGAAGCCCTTCCCATAGCATGAGATGTGATATTCAACACCTTCCCATTCTAATCCTGAGACCCTTCCTATAGCATGAGATGTGATATCCAACTCCTTCCCATTCCAATAGCGAGACCCTTCCCATAACATGAGATCTGATAAACAACTCCTTCCATTTCCAAACCTAAGACCCTTCCTATAGCATCAGATGTGGTATCCAACTCCTGCCCATTACAAACCTAAGATCCTACCTGTAGCATGAGATTTAATATCTGACTTCTTGCCATTCCTAACCTGAGATACAATCTGTACCATGAGATGTGATATCTCAATGCTTCTAATACCAAACCTGAGACCCTTCCTATAGCATGAGATGTGATATCCAACTCCTTCCCATTCCAAACCAGAAACCCTTCCTGTAGCATGAGATATGATATCCAACTCCTTCCCATTCCGATCCTGTGTCCCTTCCTATAGCATGAGATGTGATATCTCAATGTTTCTAATACCAAACGTGAGACCCTTCCTATAGCATGAGATGTGATATCCAACTCCTTCCCATTCCAAACCGGAGACCCTTCCTATAGCATGAGATGTGATATCCAACTCCTTCCCATTCCAATCCTGAGGCCCTTCCTATAGCATGAGATGTGATAACTCAATGCTTCTAATACCAAACCTGAGACCCTTCCTATAACATGAGATGTGATATCCAACTCCTTCCCATTCCAAACCTGAGACCCTTCCTATAGCATGAGATGTGATATCCAACTCCTTCACATTCCAAACCAGCGACCCTTCAGGGAGCATGAGATGTGATAACCAACCCAATGCTTCTAATACCAAACCTGAGGCCCTTCACATAGCATGAGATGTGATATCCAACGCTTTCCCATTCCAATCCTGAGTTCCTTCCTATAGCATTAGATGTCATATCTCAATGCTTCTAATACCAAACCTGAGGCCCGTCCCATAGCATGAGATGTGATATTCAACTCCTTCCCATTCCAATCCTGAGACCCTTCCTATAGCATGAGATGTGATATCTCAATGCTTCTAATACCAATCCTGAGACCCCTCCTATAGCACGAGATGTGATATCCAACTCCTTCCCCTTCCAAACCTGAAACCCTTCCTATAGCATCAGATGTGATATCCAACTCCTTCCCATTCCAAACCAGAGAAGCTTCCTTTAGCATGAGATGTGATATCCAACTCCTTTCCATTCCATCACTGAAACCCTTCCTATAGCATGAGATGTTATAACTCAGTTCTTCTATTACCCAACCCGAGATGTGAAATCTCAATGCTTCTAATAC